>NC_089140.1:70066255-72466255 GCF_009819655.1 Sylvia atricapilla | reverse complement strand
TCCTGAAGTCCAGAGTTAAGTCCATGTCTGAGTCTTGTAAAGAAAAGAATTGCTTAAGAGCTAAAAATGCCAGTACAAAATGAACAAGACATCAACTTATAAATGGAATTAGAAAAAAAGGAATAATTTTTGAAGAGTGCTTTATTATATCACCTGGCATTTACCACTTCTGGAAAAAGATAAAAGGAACACTGGGAAGAAAACATGAATATGAGACCCTGGAGTAAAAGACTGTATGAAGACTAGTGGCAGTGGATACAGAGAGAGACAAGGAAAAAAATAAAAATAGAAAACTCCAACCAAACAAAATACCAACCAACCAAACAGAAAACAAAAACAAAAACAAAAGCAAAAACAAAACAAAACCAAAACCAAAACAAAACAAAACAAAAAAAGCACCAAAAAACCCCCAAAAAAATAAAACCAAAAAATATCCACCAAACTTTGTTTTAGAAAAAATACAGCCAGCATTTTTACACATCTGTTTCTAACTCCTTGTGCAAAAGTCTGCTGCTAGTGTGAGAAATACTTCATAAAATCACTGACATTTCACTATCACTCTGAAATAACTGAAAAGGAATGGCAAAATGCATTAGGGGAAAAAAGATAATTTCAGCAAAAATTTAGAAAGGTGGAATTGGAAGCCTTTGGAGATGATAACAATGCTTAAATGATACAGTCTTTATGATGTAAATTATCTGATGTGAACACATGTTTTGTCACTTGGGATTATTTTTAGAGTATAAAAATGTTATTTCTGCACTGGTTATCTGAGGGAAACAAACTTCTTGCTATAGTTTAGATTTTTGTTTGCAGTTTCTAACCTGGTTGGGGGCATATAAAAGTATGTAAGGAGGAAATTTTTGAGATAAGCCTCAGAGTATGCTGTCATTGAAGATATCATTGCTGGGAAGTTCCGTATACCTTTCTAAAGTGACAAAGTTACACAGATTTTTGCTTCAAAATATTGCTTTTCACCAGTTACAGATTTGCCCTTGTGTACTTCCTTCTCTGTCCATACTCTGGACATATTCCGGCAGCATGAAACACCCTGCGTTTTTAACATCCTTTCCAAAATGATTGACTAAAATTGTATTTTTCATTAATAGGATAAATTCTATTTAAATTTAAAAATGGTATTTCCCTGCTGAAACGATCACTAACTGTATGTTCAAACACTGTATATGCTTATTTATCATTTTGCAATTCAGTTATCAACTTCTGCACACAGGCAAACTTTGGTATCTATTTTTCTGGAGGATTTCTTGGCTCTGACAATGTTCTTTGTATTTTCCTTCCTTTCCTCCAAATTATGTATTTTTGGAAAGATTATCAATGCTCTGTAGTAGAGTCACCAGGGAAGTGCTTGAAGACCTCCTTAGGAAAGTTCAGTGTTTGAAGATGTTCTGTTGTCTAAAATCAGTCCTTACAGATAAAATATTCACAAAATACAAACAGCAATAAAAGATTCAATTAAGATGTGTCAAAAGGTTAACATTAATAAGTTAATTTTTTACAGGGTTTCTGCACATTTTATTGATGAGAAAATATCTAATAATCCTATTTAATAAAAACATTAACATAAAATATTTTATTCACCTAAATGTATGACTTGAAAATTAAGTCAAAATCAGTGGAGTTAAAAGATAAAAGAAGCATTTCCTTTAGATCTTGAAACACTGGAAAAAAGCGATGTTTCCACCAAAGAATTTATTCTTTATAGCACTGTCTGTTTTGATGAAAAGATGATAATTTTGATCATCCTTTAGTTACGCCTTGATGTAAGCTTATTTGGTAAATAAGTGATGTACACAGATGTTGCTAGCAGCTACAGCAGTTTGTGAACTCTGCTTCCAGAGTTTCTGGGAACTTCTGGGAGTCTCAGGATGTGTGATTGTGGGGGTGGGCGGAGCCCCGGCTGCTCTGCCCTGGAGGGACCCAAGCTGAGGAGTCAAGGAAGAATTTCGCAACTTCACCCAGAGCCCCTAAGACAAAGACAAACCTCCTAGCCACGGCGACCTGTCCGGAGACCCACAAGCCCCCTCGGGATTTTATGTAGATCTGTTACAATTGATTGGTTCTGTACCCTTTTCCTCCCACCCTGGTGTCCCATAAAAACCCTTGGGTTTCCTCTGGTCGGGAGAGGTTCCTCGTCCCTGGAGCCTTTCGCTGGTACCCTCTCAATAAAGTACCACCTGCAGAAATTCCATACGAGACCTCTCTCTCTCTCACCACGGCCGGCTAAAAGAGGGGCTAACTCACAACGGCATGAGCTAAGAGCACTGAGCTGAAATCACTGAAAGCTGAAATCACTGAGCTGAAAAGTCACTGCTCTGCCCGCTGCTGAGAAGCCCCTCTGCCAGCTGAGGAGCGCCCTGACCCCCCAAGGAGCTGTTTCTAGCGAGACATCCTTTGGGGTGGCTGTGGCTCTCTGGGTCCCAAGCGGCGGACCCCATCCACCAGCTGGAATATGTGATGGTGGTGCTGGTGGTGTTGGTGTGCTGGTGCAGTTTCCATGGAGCTCCTAGATGCTTTTGCTTCTATTAGCAAAGGTCCTGTTTCTGGTAGTGTCCATCGGATATTGTGTTCAAAGGATACTTTACCCTTCTGTCTTCAGCTGACTCCTGAAGGGTCAGTGATAATCCCCATTCAGCTGCTGCTAGAGAGACACCCGCACTGCCTGCCATCCCAGGTATCAGCCCCCAGCAGTACCCAATAAATGTATCAGTTTGTGCAGCAGCATGCACATGGAGGGGGAAGAAGCTGCTCATTCCTCACACAAGTGGTTAAGGATGACAGCAGAGTGCCATCCTGGACCCAGAGAAGTTCTGGAGAGGGGATGCAGCTCTCAGGGCCTATATGGGCAGAGGGAGAGCTCACAAAGGGAGTGTGATAGAATCATAGAATTGTTAAGGTTGGAAAAAACTCTAAGATCATTGAGCCCAACTGTTAATCTAACACTGCCTAGTCAGTCCACCACTGAAATAGGCAGGGAGAAGAGAAGGAAATTTCATTCTGGTAAAAAGATTAGCTCAGAAACCTTGAGTGCTCCTAGGGAGCAGATGGTGGTCTGGTGAACATCCATGAATCAGAATCTAAGAAGAGATAACAGAGGACAAGTATGAAGGTAGATTGTTATAGCCTATTGGGTCAGGATAAAGATGTGAAAACTAAATAGCTCTAGGAAGTCTTGGTATTACAGAGACTAATGCTCATTGAAGGCTCAAGACTCCCTGACATCAGCTGGAGGGGCAGTGTGATAAGATGTGAAAAGTTAAGGAGATTTCTGGAGGGTTACAAGGATAGCTTCATGATACTAGTTGGCACAGCCAAAGGTGACACAGATGGTACTGTTCACTGGGAAAGAGGTGCTGGGATGTGGCAATTAATGGCAGCCTGGACTGTAGCCACCATGGAACACTGGATCTGAGATGTTGTGTGACAAGTTTGTGCAATCTCTATCTAGTCCTTAACACACTGGAGATCAGACTTGTTAAAGCCCTGAGATATTAGTCTGATCTGAGGTCCATTTAAATTTGAATTATCCTTTGAACTCTTCAGTTACTATCCATCATCAGCTGAATAGCCTGTTTAAAGAGGAAAGAGGGAAGTTGGAGTCTGTATACAGACAAGGACTTCAGAAGTGTCTGCATGAGAAATATTTCCTTTTATGGTCCATGAGATTTAGTTTAGCCACTTGCAAAATTAAGACATTTTAGTGTTTATTTCCTTGTTTTATGCCAGTAACTTTGTTTTCTATTAAAGACAGTAGAGGATTTGAGAACAGAGAACTTTTTAATGAGATTAAAACCAGCTTCTCATCTACTACCTGCAGAAGCCAGTTATCTGAAACTATTATTCAACACTACACTAAATCTACTTATAAACATCAGAGTTCCAGGTTAATAAAAAATCTGAGAAGACATGGTCTGTATGCTGATACCATCTGCAAAGGTCTATAAGTTTTAATTTTTTTTAAATATTCATGGGTGGCTTTCTCACAAACAGGTGCTGTCAGTTTTCTTGCAGCTCCAGGACAGCATCACAAGCTCTTTATTTCATCTTTAGGTTATCCAACACACATGGCACAAATGCTGACAAACCAACAGAAATAATTCTGCACAGAAAAATTAGGAACAGTCATAATGGCACCATGACCTGATTATACAGCAGTAAAGAAGGATAGCAGATTTTTCTTTCTTTTTTAGTGGACACAGGGTTCTATAGAGACTTTGAAAGAGAAGACACTGTGTAGATTTCTGACATAAGAGTAATGTAGGACAGAATCTATGACAGTCATGTAAAGAATAATCATTTTATTAAGTAATCATTTACTCTATTTATATTTACATGTGAACATGAAGAATGAAACAGTGTCTGAAAGTAAGAAGTGATTTGTACCTTTCTGTATCAGAAACTAAATATAGAATTTCCTGTTTGTTTCATTATGCTAATATAGGAACAAAATTTGTCATCAAAATTGAATCCAAATTAATAGGATATATTGTTTCTCTTTTAGAAATCTTTTAGGAAATACTTCCTTTAGTTTTAGATGTAGAACTACTAGTAATACGATGAAGACATTTGCAGCTTTTTGCTTTAATTCGTTCAATTGGGAATTTTTAAATTTATCTTCATGTAAGAGATTGAGTTTAAAATGGGGTTTTTTTGTCCTCTCTTAGGTCTTGTCCATCATCAGTTTCTATGGAGAATTTTATTTCCAAATCATCTTTTGCTTGCAGCCATCCACAACCTAATAGAGAACAATGATGGAATGGTATATTTTTTTTTCCAAGTAGAGATTCAATTAATACTTGTATTAGTGTTGAATCTCACCTCATATGTGTATACCAACATATTGGCATCTGTCTTTCACATAATACAGGCAAATGAGAATTTGTTCTACTCTCACATTCCTGAGGTTGCTGTTGAGGCTGAGAAAAGGGAGTTTGGAAGTTTAAGAATCTGTTGCTTTTTGAAATGGAATGGATATCTTGTGATAACTAAAATACTGAAGTAATATATCACAGAAGTGTAAGGAAGAATACAAGCACTTTTTTCTTCAAGTTGATTTCATTATTCTAAAGTTTGAGATTGTATGAGCTTGAGGCTGCCTTCACCAAGCTCAGTATTTCTAGTTGGTTCCAAATTTTAATGCCTAAGTTACGATGTGCCTTTCAGTAGTTGTCTCTCATGTTCTCTTTCCACTTAAATGCTACAACTATAACCCTGCATCATCCATTCCATGATAGGGGAGTAATAGGGTTAGTCATAAGACAGCAAGGAAGAGATGCAGCAAGTAGCAGCCAACTGCCTCATGATTCATAAGTGCAGCTTCCTATCTCTGTCACTTTCAGATGGAAGCTTTTGTGAAGGAAAAAAAGGAGACAGAATATCCACACAAAATTCAGTGACACTTTGTACATTCAACACCCTGCAAAGATGGAGAGATTCTTTCCCAGCCAACATAGAACAACTCAAAAATTTCAGTTGTTCGGCAGTAATAGGAATAATCCCCCAAAAAATATGGGAATGGGAAAAGTGCAAAAATATTTATGTTTTAAAATGCCAAGCTGAAAGAATTTGATGTCACCTTGAAGTAACATATTGTAACATGCCAGGATCTTTTAGGGTAAAAAGGGTTTTGAAGAATACTAGGGAAGAGAGTGAAGCATGTAATTTAAGTGAGAAGCAGAATGGCAGCAATTCCTTGGCTAAGCAGCTCCTGTTTTGCTTGAAGACTGCAAAGAAAAGCTCATGATTGCTAATGAGGTCAGGGCTACTTTTATGCTTGTTTTTCATCATTAGACAGGCTACCAAAAAATCAAAGGCTAGGGATTGGATTCAAGTGTATGAGGAACAAAATCCTTTACTTTGCTTGGCTTTTAAGGTACTTTACAACCTATTTTGGATTTGGGTAACTGTTTAATCTGCTGGTTTTCTCTATTATTACTAGAGCTAGATTTTGATTCCTACATCCAGGATTATACCGAGTTTCCTCTCTAGTGTAAACTATGTCCTATTTTTCCCCAATGTTCTATCAGAGTCACTCTACCACCAACATCAACTGGCATGAGTTGTAGGCAAGCCCTGATATAAAACTAGCTCAGATCAGAAGAAAACCTTGGAGATGAATGACAAAAAAGGAGGACTGTGAAGGATCACTATATTTTTATTTTTAAAAACAGCTTTTGCAACCTTTTTTTAATAGCAACATATTTCTTTTTTAATATCAACTTTTGCAGATACATATATCTACATAAATGTATAAATATATGTGTGTATATACACATACATATGTATTTCTTAGAACCTTTTATTTTTTAACATTATAGCGACATAAAATATTCTGTGACATAAGACCCTCTTTGTGAAAAGGGGTCACTTTTCAATAAAGCATGGAGTGGTTTTTAATGAGAACAAAACCCATGTATTTTTCACGAAACTTCTTTGCTGAGAAATTAAATTAAGTTGAAGTCTTACTAAAGGTGTAAAAATTTAACATATTTTTCCTGCACATATGTGATAATTTTTAATGTTTCTGAATTCTTAACACCTTAAGACTAATTTAATACAAACTTTCAGGGACACAAAATTAAGTGGCCACTCCTATCAGCTCAAGGAAGTGAATTTTTACTTCATTTTTCAGTTATATTAAAGCATAAGATAAAAGCAGAAGAGGCTGTGTGCATTTTTACCTCTGTTACATACTCTGAAATCAACTCTTGTGAAGTAACGATTTATACTGTACTTGTAGAAGTGTTGAAAAACTTACAGAGGTCAAGCAACAGAGCTATTGGGAAAGCACATTTTTGTGTACGTGTAATATTTGGTATAAATTATTAATGTAACAGATAATCTTTGTTTTCAGAGTAACTTCAAACGTAGATTATAATTACTTTGTATGTTGGATTAAAGCCAGCAATTGAATGGTATGCTATAGAAAAATAATGTAATTGTAGAACAACCCATTATACTTCACGAATTTTACTGACTATGCCAATGCTATTTTTTTTTTTACAACAGAAGTAGAACACAGTATATTATCTGCTGCAGATAAAAAAAACAAAGGCTAAAGTAAGTCTCCTGACAATACTGCCAAAACAGAAAAAATAGATCCTCTCTAAAAAATTCTAGAGAAATTAGTCAGTTGGTGAGCTGTAAATCAGATGTCAGTTGATATACCCAGTGATCATTAAAAAAAAAAATAAAAAAGGCAAAGAACAGCAGCATTTATCTTTATTTAGTAAGTAGACAAAAGGAACAAATAACCTATTCTACATATGCATAAAATATTGTCCTGAGACATCTGGATTTGTTTGGATATGTAATTGAAAAAATTTCAAATATAAGTAAAGATCATTTTCTATTATTTGTTAGATTGAATGATATATCACCAAATTATTCACTAAAACAACTTCCACAACAATTTAATTCTATTTTTATTCTAAAAAGACACTATATTTTAATTAAATTCTCTGTCAGTTGAAGTAGCAAGAATATGGTGAACAAGTGCCATCATCTGAGTAGTTTATTTCAGATATTAAATTTTGAGTGAGTCCATTATGTTTCTCGTCTGAAAAGTATTGTCTATACCTGGTTTACTGAATATAAAGTCTCATTATATATACAAATATATATGTATATATATGACTGAGAAAGAGGTTTCAATACATCACTTTTTTTTGGGCATGAGACAATGTGAAATAGATTGTGTTTTGAGCATTTAACTGAAAACATCAATGTTTATTCTTTAAATTATTAATATCAAGTGAGATGTGATAATCAACAAGGTGGTATTCCAAATGCCACTAAAATAATGCAATTTAAGAAAATACATTGGGTATTTGTTATAAGTGATCAGCCAATTTCATCAATAAGCAATTTTATTGAGAAATATTGCCCAATAAAAATTTGAAAAAGCCACAAACAAAGGTCAGCACTGAACCCAGGATAGGTGCTGGGTGAACTGCAGATTCGGCCTCTAGCGCACCATATCTTCCCCTGTTCACAAAGTCCACTTTTACAGGGCCGGTTTATATACAGTTTATTTTTGGCCAGAAAGAAGGATTCCCCATCCTTTTATTGTCCACCTGGTCTCTGTTCCATATTCATATTTCTTTTCTTCCCATCTGCCGGTCTGACGAATGGTTTTCCAGGCAGAGCTGGATGTCTGATTGCATTTACGGGAACTCTGCATTGAGATGCACACCCAGGCCGATGTAGATAAGATTTCCATCAGGTGTTGATCACCAGGTCATTGGCAATCCCATCTTCAGAGGAGACCCATCTCCTGGTGGAGACACCCTTCTTTCTATCACAAATGTGCTGCTTTCTCTGTTCCCGGCAGAGGCTGCAGTTTCCCAAACATCTTAATTTCTTACATACAAAATATTTTATACTACATATTTCTATAAAACAGGAATTAATTCTACAAAATCATCACAACATTGAATCTGAGACAGGTAAAAAGAAAAACCTCCTGGTCGGTGTCTGTGTTTCATTGAGAGGGTTCTTTAGATGCAGCAGCACTATTATTGCAAAAGGAGGTCATATAGGCCAAGGTCAATAATTTGCCATAGAAAATAATTTCCATTTAAGATAATCTTACCTGTCTTGCTCTTGATTAAAAAAAAAAAAAAAAAAAAAAAAAAAAAAGTATTTTATTCATTGGTATGCATAATTCCTTCATTAAAAAATACCAGTTGCCGCTCCTGTAAGACAGAAAATAAAAGTAATAGTTTGGAAATTCAATCTATTTTATCTCAGTTCTTTCAAGAACTGCCATAATTTCACAGAAAAATATTCACTTAAACTTTTGAAGGTTTCTTGAAAATCCAACAAGCCAATTTCATCAAAATATCATACAAATTACATTTGATTTGCCTGCATAAAGGTTCCAAATTCAGATTGTCTGATGCACTGCCATCAGGAAGTAGGTGCAGAGGTGTAGTGCTGCAGTGCCATTGGAAGCTGTACAAAAGGATGGAGAGGTTGATGCTTAGCTGAGATTTTTGACTGAGCTTCTATATAGTTGCATTTTTTTCCCCCCTAGAATTTAGTGAATAAGAATCCAATTATTCTGGCCATGTAGTGGAATTACTGATTTCTGTTCACATTTCTGGCAGAAACCTGCTCTGCTAGAGACCATCTAAGTTTTGCTGTGTCCTTTGTCTTTGCTCATATTTTTATGCTATAGACTCTGGTTTTTTGTACATTTCCTGAGGTAATAGAATCTTGATCTTCAAAGGGCTTCTTATAAACTAAAGAGTGTACAGTGACTGAGCATTAAAATATTAATTATAAAGAGAAGACCTAAGAATTCATTCATTCAATTCCAAGTATACAGTTTTCTACCTCACAGTGAAGTGAGAGGAAAAATATATTTGACCTGGAACATTACTTTCATGGCCAAGTATAAATTCAGGCAGCTCGAACAAAATCCTTCCTCCTGATCGTGGTAACTAACTTTATACATGATTTGGTAAGTTAAACAACTTTTACCTTGTAGTATTCAGGAAAAGTGAATATCAGAATTAATTTTAAGAAGACATTCAATCTGCAAATTTCTGTGCTATTTTTAGCCACTGAGCAAAGAAGGAAAAAACAAAAAACTACCCCTCTCGCATCCAGTGTTCTAAGTTTTTTGTTAACAGTTTTATACAGAAAACTTTTCCTTTCTTGCAAAGTGCTTGAGGAAATCTATTAATTTTTAGGAAATAAAAAAGTCAGTACTCACATTTACATCTGATGTTAAGGCATGTATTTGCTAGTTTAGGGGAAAACCCTAAGTTTATTCAGTTTTGTCTAAAATCTTGCCAGTTTTTATTTACTCATATAAGTAGACTATGGAGAAGAGAGTAAAGAAGCAATGACACAGAGTAGTTTTTAATAACCAGAATGTTCTCTCTTCAGCTTGAATTTACCAAAAGTACCTTTTTCTGTTCTAAAACTCCAATTTTAATTTACAAATTTTCTTCAACAATAGCACAGTGTGGATTGAATTCTTCTTTCAGTGAACATATCTGTTATATCTGTGAAACTGCATGAGCATGGTTTTAAGAGACTTTGGGCTAGATTTAACCTAGAAACTCACAACAAATCTGCTTTCCAGGATGTTCTCATTCTCTCACCCCTGAATGACTGGTCTTTCAGTTTTCTGCATCAAGAACCTTTAGGAGCATGGCTACTCAATAATTTATTATTTAAATATTTTTAATGATAAGTACATTTTCTTATATTCCCATTAGTCAGATACATTTGAAATTGTGACTGAAAATTTGTGTACTTAGTACTGTCTTCAAAAATGCTAATTTAAGATACCTAGACTTTTTGTAAAAAAAAAGTTGTGACAATATATGAGTTATTGGTGCCTAGTTGGAAGGTAAAAGCACATTACAGATTACAAGATAAAGAATAGAAATCCCTTCATAAGAAATAGAGGATTCAAACGAGAAGGAATTAATAAAATCATAAAACGTTTAAATTTGGAATGGCACATTTTCCTAAATGCTATGTTAAGAAACATCTCCCATTCCTTCTGCTTCTGAGGTTTGTTATCTTAGACACTGACTTGGTGCCCTAGATCCTGTTCTTTGGAGATTTGGAAGTGTGAAGGACACCCTTATGAATGTGTCTTCCACCAAGGTTGCTCTCCTTATTACTGTATATCATAATCAATGAATCAAACTGCGGGTGGATGACAAAATAACCATTTTAGGCTATATATTTTGTTGGGGATTTTTCTTCTGCAAAACAAACACATCAATGAAAATTTTAAAATTTTCACTATTTTCTCATTATAAGAAGTGGAATGACTATGCATCTTCTGTTCATACAGTATTGTGTAATCTTCAGCAGGAATAATACGGAAACTAATTTGAGACTGATGCTGAAAAACTGATAATATTCAGTCCTTCTATTCTATGTATCTTTTAAACAGAGCAGGATAAATATCAGTTTGTAAATATCTGCCTCTTTGGATTTAAAACTTAACTTTAACTAAGTTAAGATTAAGGCATTTTCCACAAACGTTGCATACTAGATATCTACAATGCAGCCAAAACTCAACTTAATGTGGTATCTTTCTTTTATTTGCAGTTGAAAGAATTCAAAATATGGAGAAAAAGGAGGTTCGATGCATAATTTTCTTTCAATAACTGCCAGAGAATTATTCATAATCATATATATAATAGTTATGAAGAGTTGGGGTTTCTTTCTTATGTCTTATGTTGACTTTTGGAGTGAAGCTTACAGCATTTGTGTTCAGGCAGGCTCCCAGCTGAATATTTGCTGTCTGTGCTAGCTAATAGAGCCAGTAATTCAAAGTGATGGTTTCTGAATTACTTTATTTGGGGGACAAGAGAAAGGGGAATGTGTTTTGTTCAATTGCATGTTTTGAATTCATAAGAAATAGCATGTTCTTTCATGAGGAATGTCAAACAGAAGTAGTTATTTCCTTAATTATGCTCCAAGGCCCTACATTTGTTCTCTTGGACAGCTTTCTCGAAAACTTCTGCCTTCTGGCTCCTGGAGTTCCTATCATTCAGAGATAATACAAGCATTGCTAGATCCTTCAGAGACTGTTGGTTTTGTCTTCTGTAAAGTTGTGTGAGACTAGCATCCATAGTGTACACAAAGACCAGAGTAGAGACTTTAAAACAATGCAGCTTAATCTTAATTTATTTATTTAATGTGAGGTTTGTGGGTTAGGGTGGTGGGGTTTTTTTGTGGGGTTTTTTGGTTCATTTTGGTTGTTTTTTTACAATTTGGTTGCCAGGCCTGAAAATCCTCTTTTTTTTTTTTTTTTTTTTCCCTCTATGGCAATGAAAAAAATCTAGTCCTAAATCTAGATTTTTTTAAAAACTGAAACCACAGATAATGATGTATTCATAAATGCATTCACTGCACATTGTTGCATTTGGCAACCCTGGGGGATTTCTGGCCCTAAATTATCAGGCTTCTTGAATCCTGCCTCATACATCTCATACACAGTGAGTGAGGATTCTTGGTGTGTACCCAGTTTCTGAGCAACAGACCTAGATCTGAATAGTTTGCTTGGCATTGCTGACCCAGAGCTAACACTCAAGGTATTAAGGGATACGATGCGTAGGAACATGGTTTGAATCCTTGCAAGGGATATAAATTACAGTTGTGTGTTAAAATGCATGAAAAAGGAAGGTGTGATAATCTTTAAGGACTGCTTGCTTGGGAAATCCCATGTTTGAGTCACTTGGACTACCATCAAGTATATTGTATTTCAGGTTGCTAGACAGATCTGGGCACATCTCAGCTTGGTGAGGCACTTTTGCCCTCAGCAATGTGCCTCTCCTTATGCTGGAGTTGGGGGTGGAAAGGAGCACCATTGCTGGTCTGCACTGGATGGAGGATCACACACTTCTTGCTACTACTCCTACTTTTTCAGGGGGCAAAGAAAAGCTTGTGGAGGAGAGTGGAACCTGAGTGAGAAGCTGTAAGATGTGTGACTGCTTCCGATCATGTCCTGCTCTCTGCCCTCCTGAGTGCCTGTATTTGGAAACCTGAATAGGGAAGTTTTTCTGGTTTTGGAGATTTCTGGTTTTGGCGAAGATTTTTGTTTCATATGCTCTTCTCTGTTATCCTCAAGTGGTTTCTGGCACATACATAAAGCCACCCTAAACCTGAGAGGTGATAGTATGAATTGATTAGTGTAATTAAGTACAACTTCTAAAGTACTCTAAAAATATCCCCTGACAAGTAATCTCTTTACTCTTCTCCTTTGTTAAAAACAGAGATACCCCTTGTTACCTAGATTGCATGCAAATTTGAAAATACGTTTTTAAACTGCTACTGACCAAGTCAGATTTACATCCTCTGTCACTGTGGCTTGTTTTGTATCCCACAAGGTTATGCTTCCTGCCTTACTTACAACAGCATGGTGAAATGAAGATAATCTTTTATCAACCATCAGTCTACGTTTAGTCAACAACTAAATGTTAAATGAAGCTTTTCGTGACAAATGTATTTCTAGCTCATTATGACAACAAAAGGCACAATATTCTCAACTTAGCCTATTAAAAACAGTGCAGTTTTGTGTGCATGAAATTTAATGTGGTTCATTTCAGAGTATCAGAATTACTTACAGAAAATGATATGGATATGAGTTGACAGATGTGTCCATGAAGGTTTAGGAATTAATGGTAACTGACTGAATCTTACTGTTTAATGATTGAAGGCCTTACTCTGGTGGAATACGCAAATCATGTGTGCATAATTCAAACACAGATATGGTAGGACACCACTATCCATATTGAATAAATACTATTTCAACAGAATTTATTCTCACTATCTGAAAACTCCATGGGAATCTGAGGATTCATGTTCAGTGGAGCAAAGGAAGGTTTCAATGTCTGTGTGGAACTTTTCCAATGGCTAAAGTTGTAACTGTTTATCAGCATTCTATTTAGAAATATTGCAGAACTTGTTCTGTGAGCCTGACATTACTGAGTCTTTCACTCTTTTATTTGGAAACATCACTCAAATTAGTCAACCTTCTGTGCCAATGTGTCTAGTGACATTTTTCAAAGGTTATTTTGGAACACAGATATTTCCCTCATTTCATAGAAGCTAACCTCATCTGCAGAAAGTCAGTGAAGATTTATCTGTGCAGTCTAGATTCCCAAAGGTGTTGAAAGTCTTTGACTCAGTCCATGCCAATAGCATCTACCAGAGATAATGACAGAATCTGTGGGAATAGATTGAACATGATGATGATGCATACACCACTGCCACAATTTTATGACAAATTTCTGATTTATGTATGTTTGTTCAAATGATAATCCTTATAGTAAGTTTGGAATTTTTTCCCCTGTAACTCAGTTATTTCTTGAAACTGATCTCAA
The DNA here is from genome assembly GCF_009819655.1 of Sylvia atricapilla. NCBI lineage: Eukaryota > Metazoa > Chordata > Aves > Passeriformes > Sylviidae > Sylvia > Sylvia atricapilla. The sequence continues at coordinate 72,452,375 of NC_089140.1, read as the reverse complement.
ATTAGGTTTGTTAAGAAGATGAAAGAAATATATTTTCATGGAAAAAGAAAAAGAAAAAAAAAAAAAAGAAAAAAAAAAACTGAGCCCTTTTTTAAGTGTCAAAGATCTAAACAAAGAACTGATGAAATTTGTCTAATACTGGTGACTCAAGTCCTTTCTTTGATATCTTATTTCCTGGCATTGTCTCTGTGGATATCTGATCCTTAATTGCGTATTCCCAAAATGACAATTTGAAATATCTTCATGATGCTGAAAAAGCCCATCAGGTATGGCTTGATACTGAGCATCTCAGTAATGCTGTTTTAGTACAGCTTAGTGGGCAAATGATAAGAAAGGTTTTGGGTTTGAGTATAATCAAAAAAGTAATTTTTTTAATTGTTCTGTTGGGAATCTGCTTTCACACCTTAAATTCTGGTGGCAGAGTACAGCTGTAAGCACATGTATCAGGTACAAGAATATATCTCAAAAGGACAAATTTTCTGTGTTAATGGATTCATACTCATGGACATATCTTCTGCAGTTCTGAAAGACCAGGATTACGGACTTGTCAGTCCAGAAACAAATTAGCGTGTTTCACTGGCTCCCAAATGCCTCCCCTTGTAGAACTGGAGCAAGCTAAAAGTGAATGAGTAGGACATATAGGCTATCACATCCAAAACCGAGCAGAAAGAACTAATGAGTAGTTCATTAACAAGTCTCTATCACTCATTCTTTCACCCTGATGGTACTTTAGAGGATGCAAAATATCAACATTTTAGTATACAGTCATCTAGGGTAGAGAACACATTTTTCACATTCTTTTCTTAGGTTATTTAATCATCACAAGTTCTGAATTGGAAAGAGGAAGAAGAAAGTAACAGCTGAAAACTAAATATCCATTCTTACAGTTTTTATGCATATCATTTGAATCATCAGCTCCACACATTTAAACTGAGACACATTAAACTGGTTAATGTGCAGAATGATAACTAAACATCTGACCACCTGGTTAATTAGCATTTAGAAAGAAATTGTACAGTTGAGAAATAGAAACCAATTACAGAACTTAAGAAAGAATACAAAAGTCACATATCTTGTAAATATGAAACTGAGGAACTTAATAAAAATTATTTTTGCCAGATGTTTCCAGGTTTGCTAAATCAAAGTAAATGGGTTTTAAAAGCCATTTAGCAGATGGAAGGAAAATGTTCACATTTCCTAAAGTGTTAATGAAATTTAGTTTTAGCAAAATTGGAAGAAACAAAAAATAGAAACAATGGTTATGTGAAACCAGCAGCTGTCACAGTAGGATACTGAAATGTAGAAAACAAAAACAAAAAACAACAGATTACTTTTTCTCTTTTCTCTATTAAAAAAAAAGTGACAAAAGGAAAAGAAAAAAGTGTAAATGTTGTTCTTTCTATTTTGAATCTTGTTCATGAGTGCTATTTTTTATTAGTCAGTGGTTATAATGCAGCACAACTAGCTCATAAATACGCAACTACTGAGACTGGTAATGATTTAAATGATAGTCATAAATCCATTCAAATTGATACTTAGGGCATTGATAAAGAAGGCAAATAGCCCAAAACATTGTAAGTGTTCATTTCAAAAGTTTTGGCACAAAGAACTTTATTTCCCTACAGGGATCATCATGCAGTTCTTAGAAGCTTTATGTATTTACCTGTAAGATTTGGACAATGAGGTGAAGAGAAAGATCTTTACTGAAGCACAGTAGCAGAATGTAAGGAATAATAGAGCTGCTTATTAAGAGGCTAAAGATTATTCTCATTTTATCCACAGAAATAAATTTTCCTAAAAATAAAACAGTATTTTACTGTGCTAGGCAGGAGAAAAGCGGAATAACAAAAGGCATCTCTATTGGCACGATAAACAGTTTTCACTTTGTGTTGCCAACCAGAAAAAAAAAAAAAAAAAAAAAAAAAAAAAAAGCTCCAGCATTAAATTAATATGAAATGAAATGGAGCCCATTCTTCCTACAGGATAAGAACAGTTCTAAATATCTAAATTTAAGTTTGGGGGTTTTTGGAGTTTTAATAATAAATGAAGAAGTACAGAACTTTGGTAATTTTATCATTTTGTCTTGTTTGGTTTTTTTGATCAGAAGGCGTGCAACATGTAAACTTCTTATTTCTGGTTATCTACTTTTGGGGTCCTTTACCTTTCTTTCTGATTTTCTACTTCAAAACAACTGACATACATCTTATGTTATGAGTCCTTTGGACTTTCTATGCACATACTTCATGTGATGTCACCAAACCCACCCAGTCAAGAGCAGTTACTGTCCCCCAAGAACACTCACGTTATCTTACCTATATTTTTAGTGAAAAGTGCAGGGATTAAATACAAATAAGTAAATATAAAATGATTGTTTTAGAGCATTGATGGAAAAATAAAAAATTGCAGAATTTTAATTTTAATGTACAGATTTACAGTAAGCCTCCTTTGCAATTTCCTCATTGCATCTCCTGCTAAATACTGGCTGTCAATTATGAGTTGGAATTTTCCCATATAAATATTTCACAGAAAAAAATTAATTGTATATAAAATTACAATTTGAATCTTCAAGGTGCATTGTTTGGCTTGTTTCAATATTGTTGAAATTTCCCATTTAAATGAAAAAATATTTGAGTTTTACTTCAGTTTCTGTTCTATGGTCTTTCAACTTAAGAAAAATTGAATTGAACTGCAGTCTGTCTAAATTGTTGTTCTACACATATTAGTTTAAATTTTTAAAGTTTGACCTTTGAAATTATAATGGAAGCATGTTTTGAAATAGTTGAATTTCCTTTTGAATGAGCACTTTTGTTTCTGGTTTCTTTTGTTGATATGTTAACAATATGAGAGTTTAAGAAATTTTAACATTATTTGGAAAGTATGCATTGGGAATTTTCAACAAAATGTGTTACCTGTTGGCAGACAAACTTGATTTTGGGAAAACTGTCTTCAGGATAGTTTCTTAGGTGAGAAAAGGCATATCAATTTTCTCAATAGCATACTGGATAGCATATAGTTTTGAAATGTAAGCTTAATTTCTAAAAACTTTACCTTGCCCCTCTGTCCCTTCAAAGATGTGTTGTAAACATGTGTGTAAGCTTCTGGTATATATTTGTTTTTTCTGCTCAAAAAGCTTTGTAAGGTGCTAGTTACATCATGTAGAGACAAGCAGAATTGCTTTTGATAGCACACACACACTTCTGTGAGATGGATACTTAAAATTTTTTTCCCAGTTCTAAAGTGACTACCTGTTATCTGTTATTGCCACTGTAAATAAACTTGTATCATGAAGAGGCTCCTTAAATTTGTGTAATTCTTTTTGCGTTGTTTTTAAATTTTCAAATGTCATAAGAGTTATTCAATTTTTTAAATTTCTAAATTAATTCACTAATGCTAAGAAAAACTAGTAATGGCTTAATAAATAAACATAAAATGGCACTTCATTCATCTGAATATTATATGGCTTTCCCATAAGTTTATGGAGTTTGAGGAATTTCCCAGAAAGGGATATCAACTATAATATCCCTGCATCAGTACAGGCCCCCGAAGCATTAATAAAAATTGTTATTCTTTATGTACATGTTAGCAGCCACATTACCAAAAGACTCAACTATTTCAGGACAATTTGCAATTCCAACTCAGCCAGATATTCAAACAAGTTTTGTAAAATAAGGTATTTTATGACAGGAGTTGAAACAACTTTAGCAGAATCACTGATTCATGTTACCCAGAGAGAGAGTTTACCTTTATTATCAATTCATATTTGAAAGAAATAACCTATGCTTCTATTACTATTGACCTTTTTAATTCTGCCTTACTGTCAAAGTGTCCAAAATGGTAAGATAATAAATGGTGCAATATCTTGTCCAGATTTCCCACTCTTCCACAATTATATTTGGAACACTTTCCTTTCAACATACTTACAGAAATTGCTGGATTTTCTTCAGCCTTAAGTTAGAATTACGTAAAAAATTTTGGTATGTACAACCTTTTAACATCCCTATATACTGGCCTTCTCTCAACCCTCCACACCTGCTTTCTTGAATAACTTTTTTTAAAAAAACATTAATAGTTTCTCTTAAGCTATGGTAGAATTAGATTAAATCAAGTGTTAATTAGTTCTGAGCAAATTAATAATGAATTAGGGAGCTCCTGAGTCTTGCACTATGCACTGGTACTGTGAAGCTATAATGTAAACATTAGCTTTCAAGACCATTTCTTTGGTGATAAAGGCTTCAGAGTATTTTATCCATTCCAATCTAGATCCAGGAAAGTTAATGAAATCAGTTCATTCTGATGCATTTAGTGCTATATAATGACAGGTATGTACTGTGAGCATAATGTATGAGGCTCTGGGGCAAGATTACTGCATTTACGACTCTCATGAAGCAATTTCATGTCGAGTACTTGTCAGTCAGCCAGGAAAGAGTTTTCCTTCACAGAAGGCTTCAGAACTGGACACTGCCTGTGGGAAAGAGTTGAGCAATATGTTGATTACAGCATTTTGTAGCTGTTTATGTACTTCAATTTAATCAAACCCCAAAACTATTATGTAAAGATTTAGGTCTCTGCAGGTCAGGGCAGAGTGGAACAAGCTCACTTATAAATGTACATAAAGTATTTTGTAACAAAATATGTAATACATTTCTATATCAGGAGATAATGAATAAAGGATACTTGGAATTGGGAAGTATTCTATCTAATAGTGAAGCCTCAGTTTGAATGGAGCTGAGAGTAAGTAGCTGTGTAGCCATTAGTGTACTATTTTATCAATGCCTGTGTTTCCCTCAAAAAGCCAAAATCACAAAAAAAGTCCTGAAAGGTTATTCATTCTGGCTAGACACAAATTATTTTTATTTTCTTCTTCCAGTCTTTTAGGTCAGCTGCAATAACATAATTTTTGTTGTTGTTCTCATAGTCCTGATGGCCACCCATATTTCAAGCATTTTAAGGAGTAGGCTTGCAAAGCTGTGCTTATTCTACCTTCTAAGTTGAATGACCTCAAAAATGAAGTCAATGGACGCATGTATTGCAGATAAGTACTGTCCCTGTTGATGCATAATGAAGTACCTTACAAGTCTTGTGCTTAGATTTGTACATGTTCATGGATTTGTATAATTCTTCTAGAAAATTCCACAACTTTTTTCTGCACTCTATTACAGGGAGCCAACACAGCTGAGGGAAGGGAATGCATTTTTGCTATGGTCTCTCAGTAAAAGACTGAGTGATAAATTAAAATTAGCTTCCAAGTTTTTTAAAGGAAATAAAAAAAATAAAATCAGAGAGAAAGAAGGAGAAGGAGAAGGAGAAGGAGAAGGAGAAGGAGAAGGAGAAGGAGAAGGAGAAGGAGAAGGAGAAGGAGAAGGAGAAGGAGAAGGAGAAGGAGAAGGAGAAGGAGAAGGAGAAGGAGAAGGAGAAGGAGAAGGAGGCAACACCAGGTCTATTATCTGGATATATGAAGTTATGAAATACGCTGAATTAAATACACTACCAAAGTTGATGCTAAGAACAGTGATGTGAATGAGAAATGAAATATTTCCAAGATAAAGCTGACCTAAAAATTTTGAAATTAAAACAAATGATAGAAAAAAACCCACAAATTTCATCTTAAATATACTCCTTCTATTCCAGAAAAAATAAGATTTATGCTGTGGCTTTCTTTCCTGGTCTTCAGAAATTCACTATTAGGTCTACAGTTTATCAGGAATCATTTGGTTATTAAAAAATAATCTTTGCCTCTCTGTTCATGTAGATACTGTTAGTGAAATACCAGAAATGTCTTTGCTTCTTCTGTTGTGTTCAGTTGGTAGAAGTTGACTTTTGCACAATTTTTAGAAGACTATTTTGACTCCCTTGATATTTAGTATCACCATCTTATTCATTGTGCATGGATATTCTTTTGTCATGTTCAAAATTTATTGTATACATCTAAAGAAAAGAAAGTTATTAAAATATGCTCAGTACTCATACTCTCAGTTGCAATTAAATTCTAGCAAGCTTACGTGTAACTGCTATCAGTTTTCAAGTTTTCATTCTTACAAAACTAATTACAAAAAAGATCCTGGTGACTACCTTACTAACTTTCCAGATTTTTTTTTCTTTTTTTTTTTTTTTCTTTTTTTTTTTTTTGTATAATGATTAAATGATTGTGAAAACTACCGTCATATGAATTTTCAACAGACTTAGCCTGTAGATTAAACTAGTACATAGCTACCACGTAGGTGTATCTTGCATTTTTCCTTTCTTTTACTGAAAGAGTTATGGAGATGTCATTCCTGCAATGAGTATTTTATATTAATTCCATTACTCTTCCAGGTTGGATATCTGTATGAAAAAGATTAACTTGAATTTAGCTTGCTTTGTGCAAATGGAGACCCAAGAAGAGCCAGCACAACTAATTCGTTTTTCCTTTTGTGAGTTTATATTTGAATGATACTATGAATTATCTTATATTCAGAAAAAAATTGAAAGATAAAAGGGGAAAACTCAAGATGAACTTTGGAAATAAAAGAGAATGATGCATAGATTTTGCTACATTTATTGTAGTTTTTTGGTGCTTATAGTTTATTCCATTCACACTGTTTCCATCTGCAGCACCAGCTTGCTTTTCTTCCCTTAGGACTGCAGGGTGTTTTAATAATAGGCCTTCAAGACCACCATAGCAACAAGAAGTCTGATAAAATAAAGAGAAGAAGGAGTTGAAGTGATCCCTAGAGACGGAAAACATATTTTCCACTTTTCATTTCCATTTCACAACAGAATGATGGGCTGAACTAATAAAAGCCCATTGGCATTCCAACAAACCCAAACAGAGTTTGCCTGTTGGGTAGTAATTATACATGCCAAGTATTCACATACATAATTAAGCAGTGTTCTGTTTCTTTAAATAAACATAATTGCACAGAAGCCAAAATAATCAAATGGCTTCCTCCAGTAAAATTTTATTTCCCTGCCTGGTCTTTTCAGTAGGTCCAGTTGACTTACAGAAGTTAATCCAGTTGACATGAAAAATTCTCAGATATTATTAATTTCTGAAGCACATTGTTATCATTTGGCCAGATGTGCAAAGCATGTCAGTCTCTACTAACAGCCTATAATCTAATCCTAACCAACTCTCTGAGTTTGGTTTTAATCAGTTTAAGTTTTTTTTGCCTTTCTATACATGTTAAATTGACAGACGTGCTGTTGTGGCTCAATAAGAAAAGTCCTGGCTAAATATCTGCCAGCTGTACCAGCTTATTTTCAAACACTTTTGATTTCCTGAGCAATGTTGCTTTGCCAGACAAAGCAAGTGTTGCTCTTTTAGGTTGCCTGCATGGTGCATTTTCCATGACAACCTGTGAGATGCACAGAAGAACCTGCGTCAGTCCCTGACTCGACTGATCCTGGTGGTGAGCTACACAGCAACAGGCATCGTACAGCAGCATCACTCCTTCAGACATGGTGGGGGAAGACAGAAATTACCCTGTAAAACATCCTGACACATGTGAGAGTAAGTTTTCTAATTCTACAAAATTAGCCAATAGATGTTACGTATTTGTGCCATTAATATTGTCATTTCTGGAAGGAGATATAAGATCACTGTATTGACAGAGTGAGGATAAGAGGCATGTGGCTGAAAGCGCACTAGGAAAATGTCTCAGGAAAGATGTGGAAGGATGTCTCAGGCACTGTTAATAATTAGCTGTGTTGGAATTGCATCTCTGACTCCTGATAGTACAGGTCGGTGCCATGTTATATGCGATTTGCAGATATGATTATCCTCTTTTCATCATCCTTCCAGTTTATTCCCTCAAATATTTATCAGTGAAGGTAAACCACACGGAAAAACAGGATAGGTGAAAGAAATTTCCCCTCCCCCCACATCAGTAATTCTGTATTCTAATAATTACTTTCTTTTTTTTTTTTTTTTTCCTTTTTTTGTGCAAAAGGCAAACGTGGGTTTACCAGCACATACAGGAAGCATTTTCTGGGGCAGCATTAGGAGAACACTGTTGGGTTTGGAAAGTGTCTGCTTAGGACCCGACCAGTTAAAAGCAGTAGCTTGGATGCTAAATGGATGCTAATACATCTTCACACATACATTTATGGTCTTGGCTACATATGCACAGGGCTAATTTTATTTGTTAAATCTGAAAAGAACAATATTTTAACTGAGACATGTTATCACCATAACCCGTCAAGAACTCCTCCATGGTAGATAGGCAGAATATCAGATCTCTAAAAGTTTCGTGCAGAAAGATTGTCTGTTTCTGCACCTCTTCAGTGGTATGACTTCACTCATGTTAATGAGATGGGACTGGCTTGGAATTCAAGGAGCCATTCAGATGAAACCAAGGCAGCATAAGAAAATCCCATTAGTGATATAGAAGAAAAAAATAATTTGATATCAGTGTTTCATAGTGAATCCAGAGAGCTATATGCTAGCTTTTGGTTTTTGAAGAAATCCTATAATTAATAACTATTCAAAAGCAGCTCTGGGCTGTGTTTTTAGCTAAGGAATTATCATCAGATAAACTTATTGATAACCCATAATTGTGACTCAGTGTACTTTCAGAACTTTTATTATGACTATATTAAGGTGCTATTTGTGTGTTCTTTCATAATGACCTTGTGTTTTCAGAATGATTTTAAAGTTTTAATTAATCACCCAGGATTGGTCACCAAGACAATATAGTACTGCATCTTCTATTCCATTAAACAGGAAAAGATAAAACTAAAAATTCAAGATATTTAATCAGAAATCTGTTTGTCTTTGTGCAGATCTATTTTTCTTACCCCCAAAGGCTTTGGTTTCTGTTCTGAAAATATTTTCAGGAAAGTAGTAAATAAGATTTTGTTAATAGAAACAGCCTTGAAATGTACTTTTGAAAATAAAAAGGGGGTTTGGGGATTTCTTTTGTGTCTGTGTCTGTGTGTGTTTTTCTCCTTTTGTTTTGGTTTTTTGGGTTTTTTGTGTTTTTTTGGTTTGGTTTGTTTTTTTGGTTTGGGTTTTTTGCTTTGGTTTGGGTTTTGTTTTTGGGTTTGTTTTTTTCTTTTGGGGGGGATGTTTTTTTGGTTATTTGGGGTTTTTTTTGTTTGGTTGGAGTTTGTTGTTTTTTTTTTTTTAATTGGATTTGAACAAGTAGTTAAATACAGCGTTCATGCTTCTCATCTAATTCTCTTCTAGTGGCCTCTAAATTGTCAACATTCCTGAAAATTTATAATTAATGTTAACCCAAAAGTAATAAGTATACTTGTCCCTTCTGTTTTGCTCCATTAAAGAAAGTGCCTTTACTAAGTCCATTTTGATCAGGGGAGAGTCAGTAGATACTCTTTCAGATATCAAAATTTGATTCAGATTTACTGTTGTTTTTTTCTTTATTCACAGTTGGAAATATACTATAGATAACATGGATAAAGGGAAAGTTGATTGATGTCATTCAAGGAGTCATATCTTTGTTTATATGGGGAGTGGAGATTAGGGCTTGTGGGAAATTAAACTTGCACATTTAAAAAAACTCAAACAAACATGTCTGTCAGTATTGCATAACAGTTACGTTAAATATGATTCATCTGAGAGACAATATTAAGTCTTAGAAGTACCTCAGTTTCTTGTTTTACATCAGTTATATTGCTAGACATTTTTTTCCATGGATTCTTGCAGTGTCACATTTTCATTTCTAATTATTGGGGGTTTTTTAAATACCAGAAGCAATTCCAGTCAAGAACTCTTGCAAGAACACTGCTAAGTTCATGAAGAAATTGGTGACAGAGAATCTCTGTTGCAAGGACCAACTTCAAGAATCAGTGATAAGTTCAGTTTTATAATTAATTGGGATCACATACTTGAAAGGGGACATAAAACTGAAATTCAGAAACACTATTCTTGGTGCCTTTATGAAAGGAGAGTATTAATGTTAGACCTTGCACAAATTCCATTTGATTACTTTTTACCTATCCAGAAATTGTGGGAATTTTTTTTAGATATATTAAACCAAATGCTAGAGCTCAATAGTTATGCTGTCCTGCAGAACTTCAACAAATTTATTTGCAGAACTTTGGAAGACAAAGGATTAAGAAGCAACATTTTTCTGAAGAGGTGAAATTTATTACAAACAATCATAACTTATGTTACAGTTATAAATTAGTGGACAAAGCTGATACTTCAATGTTAAGCCTTACAAATGTTATTAAATTTGGGATTGACTCAATTTGAAACATTTAAGAATTTTCACTGCTAGACCAGAGACTAGCAAGTAAGCATAGGTAAAACCAAAAGCCATTACAAGACAATGAAAGCAGTATTGTGATTTTTTTTTCTTTATTAATAAGGGACATGCATTTTGTTATTTTCATGTATCTTCAGTTTTTATTTCAAAGCAGAAATATTAATTATTCTTACTAATTGAAATCCTATTTTACAGGTCTAGGAGATGCCAACGGAAATCAAATAAAATTATCTAAGCTAATGGATGATTACCTGAAGTGCCACTGCATCAAAATTTTCACTATTATTATTAAAAAAAAGTGCGTATCCTCATAGAGCTGGGTTCAGAGGAAGGCCACAAAGCTGGCTGAAGGGATGGAGCACTTCTGTGAGGAAAGGCTGAGAGAATTGGGGTTGTTCAGTCTGTAGGAGTCTCTGAGGAGATGTTATTGCAGTCCTTCAGTACTTAAAGGGGGACTTTAAGAAAGATGAGGACAAACTTTTTAACAGGGTGTGCTCCAGCAGGATGAAGCTGCAGTTCTAAACTCAACGAGGACACAATTTAGATTCAATATAAGGAAATTTGGAGGTTTTTTTTTACAATGAGGGTGGTGAGGAAATACTATGACAGGTTGTACAGAGAAGTCATATATGTCCCATCCTTGGAAATATTCAAGGTCAAGTTGAATGGGACTCTGAGAAATCTGCTTTTGTTGAAGATGTCCCTGGTAACTGGAGACGAGTTAGGCTGTATGACCTTTAAAGGTCCCTTCGAAGTCAACCTGTTCTATGATTGTGGGATTCCATGCATAAGTGCTCCGTCTTCAAGGTGGAGGGAGCCCTGTACCTTCCTAGACTTACACAAATTTAATGAGCAATTTAATAGGAATTTAATTTTTTTAATGGTTTTAATTTCTTCCTGTACACAAAGCTGCATGTGCATAGTGAAGTGGAATAAATGAAATTGGATAAATTAAGGAATAAATGACCCATAGAGTTCTTTGAATAGACCAGTGGTTAGAGCACAAAGCTGTAAGTTAAGAGACTTTGCTGCTCTTTCCCTTTGTGCCATTTAATTGCTCATGAAAGATGGACTTCTCTGTTTCAGTTTTCTCACTGTCACAGTCAGGCCAGTGAAATTCGCGCTCCTCTCAGATATGCTATGAAACTTAAAAACAGTGAAGATTATTGTGGTTTATAATTTTGTACCTATGTTGTAACAGTTTTATCATTACTCTACTCTTTTAGCGCTTTTGAGAATATATGAAGATGCTAACAGTCTGCTGAGCTGTTATGACACTGCTTGTTGCTTCACTCTAAAGATCATCCCACTCTAACTTGGCTCAGTAATGTGTAGAGGGGCAAACACCTCATGCTGGCAGAGCTGGAGCATTTGAACTGATATCCAGGAGGAGCACACACAACCAGACAGCTGTTGCTAAAATATCTATCTGCTGTTGCAGTTGGCGCTTCTTCTGCTCTTGCTGCTCCCAATCTGTGGCCCCCAAGGTCTGAGCGACACTGGGTTTGCCTAAGCCAGGAAAATGGAGCCAATTTCTGTAATGAGAAAATTGAAGTGCTATTGCAGAGGATTAGCACCCTCCTGCTGTTACTGCAGAATGATGGGACCTTGGTGAAGGAAAGATTGGTACAATGACACAGTAAATGCAGCAGTTTATGACTGCAAATAAAAACAATATTTTGGTATTTTGGCTAAGTGGCACCAGAATACTTACAATATCTAATTAGAATACAGTTCAAATGCACCCACATTGAATGTGTGATGATATTAATCCACATCAGAAAATATAAGCAATGGTCACCAGATGTTGCTCTTTGAGATTTTTTTATTTTCTCCTTCCTAATAAAATGTCCTGCTGTCTTTGTGATTTTGCTGGCTGAAATGTGACATGCTCCAAAAACTCCTTATGTAAGGGCAGGGACCATAATCTGCAGTTCCACTGTCTCAAGAGAGATGTATGTCCATCAGGTTAAAGAATCACATTATTCTTTGTTCTAGCTTTGTCATTCTTTCCCTCCAAATGTCTAAATAATCCAGAGAATGTGGATCAGCTTCAGCAGCAAAAGTTAAATTATTTTGTGTTATCTTTTTTCTGAATCATCAGAGATTACACTTGATTTAGGAACTTGAAAGGGCAGAGATTGAAATTTAAATCCTCATTCCAGGAAATGGAAAAAGTGACTTCATATCTCACTGAAGTATTAGAATTAAAAACTACGAAATACAGGGGGACATCTAGTCATACTTTTTGTTTTATTTTAGGTGTTAAAAAAAAAAAACAACTTCCTAATTTCTACAGCAGAAAACCTAATTTAGTTTTATAGGAGGATCAAAAATATTTACAGAACAAGTAAGAGGCACTCCTCTGCAGCCCTGGTTAGTTGCTTGAGATAAGGAAGGAATAGGATTAATTTTTTTTTTCAGGCCACATCCCTGTGTGAGGTGTTTCCTGCCTACTGCTTTATCCATCTTCTTTTTCCATCCCACTCTGAAGCCACTCATGTTTTTGTGACTCTATGACAGAACCACTGCATTCTACTGGAAATTCTGGAGCTCAGTGTGGTCCAAGGACTTACCAGTGAGGTGATTGAGTTTTAAGGCATAGTTTTTAAGTTTTAAGACATCTCCACCTACATTAAAAGTGGTGCTGGTTTTGTCTGAGGTAGAGTTAACCATATGATGTGGTTCTGCTCTCCTGGAGGTGGCTGAACACCTGCCTGCCCTTGAGAAGCAGCAACACGATTTCTTGTTTTGCTTTGCTTGTGTGTGTGGCTTTTGCTTTCCCTATTATACTGTCTTTCTCTCAATCCACAAGTTTTCTAGCATCTGCCCTTCTGATTCTCTCCCTGATCCTGCTGGTGTGGGAGTGAGTAAGCAGCAGTATAGGGGTTGGCTGATGGCTGGGGTTAAACCGTGGCGGAGCACAACAGCTGTAATATCCGTCTTTAGCTGGTGGTTGAAACACTGCTCCTGGAGTTCCTGTTTCCTTCTGCTGACGATAACAGCAGCCTTCAGCTACAGAACCCTGCAGTTAACCACCCAAAATTAAGAGAGGTTAAATGTGGACAACATTCTCTGCTGTACAAGCTCTCTTAAGAAATTTGTAGCTCAGCTGAAATGCAGCCTCTTGTGTCACAACATTTTTCTCTTTTCTGGCAAGTGACTCCATGTACAAACTGTTCACAGCTCCTGAAGGGGAGTAGGAAGATACATCAAAATGTGGAAATACGTTGTGGGGTAACAGTATTGCAGTCAAGTGTTCAGAAATACCCTCATGCTTTTGAGTGTCTGGATTTACCTGTACCTGCAGCATGCACACATGATTTTTTGGCACTGTGGGAAGCATAAGATGTTGTAGCAAGGTTTATTTAATTTGTAAATCCTTTGTATCTTTGTACTTGCCTTTACCCTTATTCCCTTTCCAACCTGTTTAAGCTTTAACAGTAACAACCTGGCTTCTTACAATGCTGCTCAATCTATAAATCTTATTTTCCCCTGTGTGATATAGTTAAAAGCAGAAACAAAGAAAATCATGTAGGCAAAGATGAGGAGTTAATATAAAAGGAGAGCTATGCTAAATCCTTTTTAATAATTGCCTAGATTCAGTTGACATGAAGGGGTCCATTTCACATTACCAAGGTCTGTATTATCTTTTGCAAGGTCAAAAAAAAATTAAAAGTTCTTGCAAATATGCACTCAAGCAGAGAATGGCTTCCATGTCTGTCACATGACTGGAAAATCCTCCCATATTTTAAAGGGTGTTAGAGTATAATTTGATAGAAAAGCTAAATATAATATATAATATATAAATTGAAATATCAACTGCTGAGCACAGATCCTTATCAGTAGACTTTATCAAATCCCAATTTTTACAGACATTAACTTACAGTTTTATTTTTCAACCATATTTTCAGCAGTAAAGTTATTTGTTTTGTAAATCACCTTGTTTTGTAAATCAGTGATACTATGAGAGATGTCTAAGGTGTGTACAATGCTTCCAAAATGTACAAACAATGAAATCCAGCTCAGCTTCCTGAATTTTACACACTTGGGGATTTGAGTGTCCACTGAATGTTTGTCTACATGATGAAATGCTTTTAACTTGGGGTTGAGCAGGTGAAAAAATTTTCTGAGTGAAGATTCATTCAACATGAGAAATAAGTCAAACTGCCCACATTTGAGATATCTACAAATATATTCCAGACTCTATAAAAGGTGGGATTGGGAAAAAGACAACAACAAATGAACAGAAAGAAAAAAATAAAAAGGTCCCCAGTAGTGCATGAAGATAGAATTCTTTTTTTTTTTTCTTATTCCACACACTTTTAATTTTATATTCATTTAGCAAAGTGAAAGAGACTTACCATCATTCTGCCTGCTTACTCAATGCATGTGTTGTACTTCTCCTTTAACCTTTTCTTTGAGAAAGAACATTAGTAGTCTGTCATTTTCCATTTTAAGTAAGTAGGTACTATAGTGATTTGTCATTTTTTTATTATGTATTTATTATACCCTCTGAGTCTTTTTTTCCTTTTCCACTGTGGAGATCTTGACCCAATTAAAGACAGGGGACCAAACTTTGCCCTGCTATTTTGTAACATTTTGAGAAACGTGAATGGTCTCCCTTCAGTGCTGCACATATCCATGCTGACACACACACATGTTGATGATTTGCTTAAAACAGTGAACAAAAAAAAATGCTAACACTTTTATTCTAAAATAAAATGAGGAAACACCCAAATTACCTCCACAATTTAATAAGTATTTATTTCTTTATTTATATAAGCAGATTTCAAATTCATTACATTATTAGAGCAAGCTTGATTCTAAAGGGCATAAACTGAGATTATATCCTCAGAGCGTAGCATTGCATCTAACATTTTATGGAAGGCACTATTATTATATTTAGCATTTTGGAAGTATCATATATGACACAACTTTTGGACTATGTGCAAAAGCCTAAAAAAGGTTTGATTTAATGTGAAAAATTTCAGATTTGCAATATCTGTTTTGGGGGAGGTGGGGTGGGGTGTACAAAGCACTCCATCTGCTCAAATTATGTAATACTTTTTCTTTAACACAAATATTACTTTTGCACTATGAACTGACCAGATTTGGCTTCTTTAGCTATCCTTTATTTTTTCCCTTTTTTTTTTTCCTTCTCTTTTACTGTCAGAAGCAGAAGCATTAACATCTGCAAAGCAGAGATTAGAGTCATAAATCTTATTGATTTTTTTTTTTTTTTAAATCTGGTATTTCTTAAAAAAATCTCTCCCTTATGATGCATTGTATGGAGAAACTGACAAGTCTTCCGGCAGCAAACAACCTTGAAGCACTTTCACTGCTGTTCAGAAGTAATTAATGATAATCTCTCTACTCTCACCCTACATGTACACAGATGCATACTTTTGCTCTCCATACTGTGGAGACATGGAGTACTTGTTCTGGAGAGATAACCATCCAGAAGGAGATGGAGAATGTCAGTTTGCATCCACTTCTTAAAACAGTACAGAACTGAATATTTTACGATTTCTTTATTATTATGATTGAGATCTATATTCCCATGGGAGCAGTCCTAAACTGGAAAGAACGGAATCTCTTGTGTTGCATTAGGATAGTGGTCATACACCAGACTTTTTCAGAAATTAGAAGCCTTAAAGTGTTATTCAATTAAAGAGTAAGAGTCACATGTAATACAGATTTCATTAAAGTGTTATGATTTCTTTTCAAAGGCCTTGTGGACAACAATTTTGAGGAGTGTTTTCACAGTTATTGAGTGTTGACAATAAATGAGGTAATCGGCCTACTCAGCTATTGGCCAACTCCAAAGTGAGTATGGTCACATTAAACACAATTGATTTGATAATAATTTTTTTACTTTTATTTATTCAAAGCAGAAAATTTCCAAACAAAAGGCTATAAGAGGGGTGTTAGGATGTGTGAGCATAAGGAGGGCTGGGAGGGGAAAGAGATTAGGATCACTACCAGCACTGATTAAAACAAAAGATCTGGATCATGGGGGAAAAAACATTCTTAGGCTCTCTGCTCCAAGTATTTATTTTTATCTTGCAAAAGTAATAGACACCACCTATGCTTCATCTCTAAGTGTATGAAAACAAAACTCCTTTGGAAGGATTGGATATTGCTTTTTAGCCTCCAAAAAATTCCCTATGTGCCAAACAAATCCATTTAAAAGGGAATTTGAGGCTATAACTCCCGAAAATAAGGTGAGAGGTCAGCATCTGTTTTCTTCTGAGCTATCTGGTAAGGCAAATGGTAGTGAAGTGGACAGGGTGCATTTGTTCTTCACTAGACATCTACCTATCACCAACTGTTTTGAAAGAATTTCATACACAAACTCCTTTGGTCATATGTTATAAGAACTTCTAAAAATATCTTAAGAAAAAAATAGCTTTCACCAGTAGAGCCTAACTGCCAGTTTTTATGCACAGTATCTCCCAAGGGTAAACTGACCTTTCCCTCTATGTAGAGAGGATGCACTGCAAAGCACTTGGTGGAAATCTTTGAAAAGATAAAGTGAAATGTTAGTGAAAAGAATCATTATCAAGGAAGAGTGGATTAGACACTCAATGAGACAGTCCTGTGTTTTTGGTGATGATCCAGACCATGTCAATTCACAAGAGTAGATCATTTTGTATACTTTACTAATTTAGAATGAATGATAGCTAGAAATGTGTAATGGATATTTGGAGCTGAAGGTCAAGTAATATATTATTGTAAAGACATGTTCCTTGAGATTTGCAATGAAGCTTGATGTATGGCCTTGATTCTGTTTTAATATACCTGCTTCTATAATGACTACCTGCATTAATTTGTTTTATGAATGGAAGAAATATACTCCAAGTGATTTTGATGTGCTAATACTTAATCCTGCTAAACTACCTTCATCCTTGGTCTATATTAAATGTGTGAGCTTTTGCTCAGTGATGCCAAGAAATTCTTGGATGTAAAACAGGCAAGGTCTGATGCAGAGAAAGGTGAAAGAGTACTTATCAGTAGATGATGCTATAAAAACCATACTTTTGTTGCCAGGTCTCTAATTAAATTACCTTTTATTGCCTTTTTTTGGATTTATTTCTCTTCTTTAAAGCTTTATCTTGCCTCATAAGCAAGATTTAAGATGTAAGGCTAGCTGTCCTTCAGCTGTTCTCCAGCTAAACATTTCCTACAATCACCAACCTATTAAAGTTTGGAAAAATAAAATGGTGCTTAAATAGAACATAGAGCTGCCATGAAATAAAATTAATGATGCAATAGATTAGGATTTTCAGATTAAAGGTTTCTAGAAACTTAAGTCTCCTCAAGATTCTTGATATCTAAAGTATTCCTTACATGCATATACCCAGGTGATGCAAAACCTAGATCAAAACCTGCTCCACAGCTTAGTTTTCAGGGCATCCATACACATCAACACTTTAATCCTTTTAATTCCCTAGGTATTTATAATTCTTGTGGAGTGCATGTCCAGGTTGCTTGATCTGAGGAACAGCGCCTGACACAGCAGCTTGTATGTAATATACTTGTTATGTCTCTTTCCCAGCTGCAATATCTGTGAAGCTCAATCTGCTTTATGTTCACACCACGTTTTATACAACCCATCAACAATCAGAGTAACAGAGGACATAGTTGCCATTATCACTTTCTTTTAAAAATGTAGGTTGATATCAGTCATTCTTTTTATCAAAACTCACTAAATATATCCAGCAGCTTTCAAATGAGCAAGACAATTTCATTCAAAAGCATTTATCATTGTATGAGGCTTCTGCACCCTACATCCAACCTGCTGGACCCTGCTGCATGGACAAAGTAAAGTGCAGTGAAAATATAGAAAAAAAAAGCCATATTAATCAATCTGGAGAAAAATAAGTTAGGGAACATTCATCAAAAATACGAGGGAGATTTGTCCTATTAAAATGTTGAAGTCTTTTACACAGAACTGATGTACAGCAGTTGGAAATGTCTGACAGTGATGGTTCTTTAAAGAAAATATTGTCAGCATTATTGGAGGGTGGTTTTAAATACTGCATAACATAATAAGGAAAACATTCTAAATTCTGTCAAAGCAGTGAGTAATAGCTGAGAAACAACACAAGAATACTTAAACTTAGCATGTTTTCAATTGGTTTAACAGAGAAGTTCATTTTACTTCATTTGCTTCAGCAGAATCCTGCACACCACAAGGGTTCTAGAATGATTGATATTTTAATAATGCAAAGGTGGCACCTAGCGTAAGCCATCCAGTGAGGGACACTAATATCTCTTTGGATCTGCTCTAATCACTGAGTGCCATGTGGGAGGTTAGCAGCATGGACAGCACTGTCAGTCTTGTATAGTGTCAAGCTAAGAAGAGATTAAAAAATATACCACAGTCCTGCAAAGAACATTACTGAGGACAAAAACAATCACAGGAAAAATTTTGCTAGCTCAGGTTGACCAGTTGCAGACTAAAGAAAATGTTTTGGATCAAGCATCAGGAGAAGAAATATGTACCATGTAAATGTGGATATTTCAAGATGATAAGTTTCATATTTTTCTCTGTTTTCTATAAACTATTTGAAACATTTAGGGTTTGAACTGAACACTAAATATCTGGATATTTCTACACATAGTGTTACCATACTTTCTAGTGATCAGAAAGGGGGTGTTTGCAACTTATCATAAGTGTGTTGTTGAGATATTTACTGAGATATTTTCATATTGCCTTAATTGCTGCACTGTGCCAGCTTTTGGGTATCATTAAACCATAAGACTGTGGAAGTAAAAATCAGTACAGAAAATACTAATGCCTTAATTTAATTAAAAAAAATATTACTGTATTTGGATCATTAGAGTCTCAAGCAGTATTTTGTGCCATGCAAGCAAGAGCTACATGTGGACTAATTAATACTTTTGGGAAAAGTCAGACTCATTTTAGAAGATTGAGTATCACGATAAAGAAGTAAAATGCCTCTAAAAATTAAAATAACAACTTCTTTTGGTATAAAATACAGAGAGACCCAGTGAGCATGACCCTTCACAATAAAATTCCATGGTACAGCAAAGAATAGTCAAGTACCATGACACCTGGCTTATTAGCTTTAAAACATAAATTAATCTGTTGGAAAATTAGGAATGTATTATGGGACATATGAGGAATTGCAAAAACCCAGAAGTTTCAAACACAAATCTAAAACCATTCAGTCTGGTGTGCTCCTTGCCTCACTAAATCAGGGAAAATGAGTTTCATGAACAATCCACCAGATGGGAAAATGTTCAAATACCACAAAATGTTGATCAGATTTATTTGAAAAGCAAGCTGTAACCATATGCATATGCGAGGAAGCAAAATGGATTTTCAAATATGCAGTCACTGCTGTCAAGCTTGCAGCTGTATGACTTTAATGGTATATTGCTGTTTCTGCTGTAGACTTTCTTGATTTCACTTACCTATTTGCTAGCTAGTATGATTAATATTGATTCAATATTTTGAGTATTACAAGCAATTGAACTGAAAAACATAAACAATCTTTTTGCTGGCTTTTCACCAGACAGTACCATGTATCGGATTTTTTTTTTTTTTTTTTTTTGACAAGAGAGGTGTCTGAGACATATTAATATTGAAGCATCTAAAATATTTGTGCACAAACACCACACAGATATATGGCATTTTTACAACTCTGGGATTTTTCATTTATTAATCTTCCCAGATTACAATAATTTATATTTATTCTACTGCAGTGACAGAAATTAATCTAGTGGAGTCAGAAGAGAGTATGTAAATAGTTACAGCTGATTGAAAATGAGTATACTTTTTAATTTAGTTTTTAACATTTTGTTTATTCATTAGACTGGAAATCTAAACTAGAGATAAAAGACATTTAAATATGTGGTTCACTCCTATGGAAAACAATCAAGCGATTCCTTAAATTTTTGTTTCACAGATACTTTTTTTAATATCAAGTAATGAGATGCAATGTAATTTTTATTGTTTAATTTATTTATTCAATTTAATTTTTTTTTTTTCACCTTTTAACTGCAAATTTTCAGAAGTCGGTGTTAATACTAGGTTAGGTAATTAAACATTCCTTTTCAGAATGCATTTTTAAATGGTAGAAGTTAGGGTTATTAAAAAAATCAAGTGATTTCAAAATATGTCCATTTAGGACTAAAATTACCAGCAACCACGGAAAATCTGGGTATCGTAAAACATTTTTGCTCATGCAAAGTGATCCATTTGAATTTTCTTACAGCTTTGTCTACTCTCTTTGAGTTTGTGTTAGATGCAGGGAATACAGAGTATAAAATCATTCTCCTGAACTGTTAGGATATTAGATTTATAAGGTACTTATCAAGTTGTTGTTATTTTGTTAATAGTCATTGCCAGTCATTGCCAATATCTTGGGGTTTTTTACTTTTTATCATTTATTACCGTTCTGGTAGTTTCCTATATCCCTGACTTTGTTGAATCACTGTTGTATTGTTGCACTATGTTGAACTGGGTATTTAAACACCAGCAACTTGTGTCTAGTGGCTTGGAAATTACACAATTCCTTCTAGTATGGGTCTTCCATGTTGGATCTGCATTGGTCCTGTCCCAGATTGCAGTGCTGACCTCAGGCAGGATCTGGACTCCTTCAGCAACAAGCTCAGCCCTCAGGCACGCTGGGGCTGTTGGCAGCTCCTTTGCATTACAGGAGACGGGTGGTGCTTGATCACGGTTCTCAATGAGTCCTCCTCCACCATCTGTCTCTTGTCTGTGTCTTGAAGATGTTCAAGATGCAATCCAACAATATAATTTCTCTTCTGGCCTACTAGTAGGGAAGTGGTTTTTATTGATGATTTGAAACAAACAGGAAAAAACAGCATAAAAAAGACCTAATGGCATGGTTTAATTTTTTTCTCTCTTTCTCCTTCTTTCTCTCTCTCTCTCTCCCCCCCCCTTACTAAGTTTTTCATTTTTTATATTTTATTTTTATTTCATTTACTTCTATAATTCTCTTTAGATGTAAGTTCACTGGAAAATGACACCTGTTAAATTCTGTGAACCATCTAGCAGAGGGTGGCATTTCAACTATCTGGAATATTTTGGAACTGTCAAAATAAATTTTAAATACCTCCAGGTTAGGAGGAAGAGTTCCTGATGTCTTATCCACTGGGCTTTAAACTTAAAATTTCAAATGGTGACTAGATGTAGCATTATTCCTTTTTAAGATGAAAAATGCATAGAGTTTAATCAACCCAAGAACCAAAAGCACAAGTTGAAGTAAAAAGTGTCAGATATGTCAAAAGTATCTCTATGATGCGCCAAAAAACCTAAAAAATATTAGGTATTCTAATAAAATGTAAGATATGATAAGTTTTACTTTGTCTTAAAAAAGATCAAGTGTGAACCAGAGATTCTGAAATTAATTTCTGTACTATGTGCCAAGATAACATTAAGCTAAATTTCTTATTTTCAGTCAGAAGACATAATTATTCAAATTCATCCCTCTCATGGCTGAGAAACCTCATCTTTCTCTCTCCTTCCAAAATCCCTACCTTTACACAGGAGGGTTACTGAGAGAGGTTTTCCCCTCGTCTTCTAGTTACAGAAAGGAGGCTTGTTCCATGCTCACTGTCCCCTCTCAATAAACCAGTGATCTACATTAGTGTGCAGAAACACAGACTTGAAATCTAAAATGAGGTGATTTCCCCATCTTTCTTGACCCATGCTGGCAGTCTTGCCAAACAGCTCTACATCAAGAGAGCTGTACATTTCTACCAAATTCTGCCCTTTTTCACTAATTCATGGCACTCTCTGTGCAGCCCTTACTGCAATTATCATTCTGTTGATGAATATAAGCAAACTCTCCACTCACTCCTAACAAGAATTTACTTTAAAGATCAACAAAAAACTGTTGTAAACCTAGTAGTGGTTCAAGGTGATTAACTTCCTTGTGTAGTCCCAGCTGGTTTCAGATGTATTCTGACAAGTTATCACAGAGAACCTGAGGTTCTTGGGAAAGCTTTATTTCGTGAGAGTTTCTCACTAAGTTTTCATAACTAAGAAGTGTTGCTGAACTGTTTTGCTTAGATTCTTCTAAGAGAGTTGACTTCTGAAAGTAGAATTCATTTTACAACAGGCAAATCATGAGTGCAATAACATACACTTTGAATTTTCAGAGCAGAGATAGATGATTTACTTTGTCATGACTAACTTTTAGAATTTTATATCAAAGATTAGCAAATAGAATCTCAGAATCATTAAGATTGGACAAGATCTCCAAGATCATTGAGCTAACCTTTGACCAAATGCCATCATGCTAACTAAACCATAGGACTAAATGCCACGTCCAGTTGTTTCTTGACCACTTCCAGAAATATTCCTATATTTTCCATGAATTTCAAAACTTCTAAAGAATATTTGCAAGAGGGAGTATTTTTTAGAATTAACTCTAAGTTAGAAGATGTTAATGCGAAAGAAATGGTTGAAAAGTCTACCTTGAACTTTCAGATTCTGATTGCCTTTCCTACTCCACATTTTTTAATGTATTTTCTTTAAAATGTTTTATAAATATTTCAGAATATCAACTATATTCTCTCTGAGGAAAAAAAATATGGAAAAGGAAAGAATGTTCTTGACCTCAGAGATGTAAATCAGATGCATCTTTTTACCTGTGGATTTCACTGCATGTTTCAATGTCATGATATGTGCACTAATTTGTTCAACAAAACAATGCTGTTAGTTTTATATCCATGGATGTATTGCACAGGGATGATGGCAAAAGCTTTAAAGGCAAATTATTATATAGTGGGAAGATCAGCAGTGGAAGCGAGTGTGGATTTAAAATTATAGTAGGTAGGACAAATTTTAATCTCTCTCTGATATGTTTGCATCTCCTGCCAGATTAAAGCCAGATTTCCATACTCTTACCTACTTGGCTTCTAGAGTTCATACAAGAAACTCTTCTCTTTTAAGGATGTCACAAATACTAAGATAATTGTAAAATATGAGCCGCTGAGCATGACATCAGTGTCTCCTATTCAGTTTCTCCAGTTTGATTATATTTTATATTAGGCAATTGGAGCATAGCACAGAAAGCCAATTCATTACAGCATATGTGAAACAAAAGAAGGGAGAAGTGTGAGAACCCAGAACTCCAGATTATACTCTGACTGCTTTTTCTTTCACCATTAAATAAAGAAGGGTGACATACTGTCATTCTCCAGGTAGAAATGAATACAGCCTGTGACATGGGCTTATGGCTGTTGAAGTGTATGTGGAACCTTGATGGGATTTTTTGGAAGGACGCAGGCTCATGATGCTCTAGTCATACTGACAGAAGCCAGAGATATTGAGACTTTAATTTATTATTTTATTTTATTTCTTTTTCCTAATTTTTCTTGTAAGGTCAATCCCCTTGAGATTACTCTTCCATCTGGTCGCACGTCTGCCTCATTCCCTGGCTCTGCACTAAGGCAGCTGTTGGCAACTCTAACATGACAAAAACCCCCTTAAGTCATCAAAGTCCCAAACTTGCCTTCTGGAACACATAAAAAAGCAGAGATTAGTGGCAACACCAGCTTCTGTTTTCCAAGGAGGAAAATAGGTTGACAACAAAGCTCATTCATATCTGCCTTTAAAGGTTTGGCTATTCTTTGCCTTATTAAATAATCAACATTTCAAGTCTCTGAAGTCCCAAGCTGAAAACTGATTAGATATTAACCTGACTGCACAGTTTGCTCTAATTTAGATTTATGACTATGTCAGTTTAAGGAATGAATCTCTCATATCAGACACAGAAGTATTCATTTTGTTGTTCCTATGGAATACAATGTTTCACTCACTGGCAAAATTCCCAGACCTTCAATATGATGGGAATAAATTATGTAAGTTTACATGGCTCATTCGTGAATTCTTAATTAGGGAATCATAACCAAGCTCTGAAAAGATCCATTCTATGCAGGGAGAAAAAGAATAAATTCATTAGCACCTATAAATGCTACATTTAGCAGGACTGATAGATTTGTGCTTGCTTTTAATTTTCTTCCCTTGTGTTAGAAAGCCCTTTAACCTTTGAGCATTGATTAGAAGCAAACAGTGAATAAGTTTTGGCTGCTTTAGAAACAAAGTTTTCATTTTGAGAATATTACTACAGCTTACCTAAGTATGCTAAAGCAAAAACAAAACAAAACAAAACAAAACAAAACAAAACAAAAAAACCAAAAAAACCACAAACAAACAAAAAACCAAACAAACAAAAAAAAAAAACCACCAAAGCCATGAACAAACAGAAAAACCCAACAACAACGAAAAAGAAATAAAAATAGCACTTTCTAGTCAAAGCTAAGGCTAAATATTTTTGCCCTCTTAGGATTCCTGTTATACTACACAAACAATTAATTTAGTAAACTCATCTTACAGCTCTCATGAGTGATATTTCTGATGTTTTAGAAAGAGAAGAAAAACGCTTCACCGTATTCTGCTATGAAGTCCTACAGAGCACCACTTAAATTTCTGTTATATTTAACACCATCAAAAGAAAAATGTTCTTCATAGTTTCAACCCAGTGAAAGAGTCTGAACTTAAGTATGAGAGTATTTAAACACCCATTGACAGTTGTAATTTTAATGCATCTTAGGTTGTGAATATTTTGGCAGTAGATGTTTCTGGATTCATGTGTATATATGCTCTTGTAATATAAAGGTATAAAATAATATAAAAAGAAATCTGAAACATAAAAGAAGAATTGAAGTTGCTTATTATCAGGATACTGCCAACAAAATGAATTTACCTAGTCACTGTATACCAGAAAAAATCTAGTATAAATCAGAGAAAATTAGGCTACTACCTTTTAAAGGGCCTTATCACTGTCACCTTCTTGCTTCTTTTCAGGGTCAGTCCAAGATGGAATATGACTAATCCGAGAATTTGAGCACCTCAGACAAAATCTGGGTTGAGGGTTGCCATACAGATCCATAAAGGGATGAGACATCTGCTATGTCCTTAAGTGTGAGTAAAAAATATGTAAGCAGAGAGTTATACACAGTGCACCAAGTTGTAACCCACACCTCGCTATAACAGTGACTGCAGTTTGATTGTGCAGCTGCTGAGCGTCACCTTTAGGAGAGAGTCACAAGGGAAGATGGAGATGAGGTGATAAAATTTCTGGTGGAGATCAATCCCTTGATCCCCAAGGCAAGAGCCAAACCAAATGGACACCCTTCAGCCCAAACACAAGCATCAGGCCTTAGATTGCTGTAGAAGATTCATCCCAGCCCCTTCCAGCCATGAGTCCAGGCTGTCCAACACAGCCCTGGCCATAAAGATTGGCTGAGCCACTGGCCAGGGTACCCACTTTCTCCAGAGACAAATTATTCCTCAGAAGATAGCCTAAGTATCAGCCCTGTCTAGCCTGGGAAAATGTTTTCCAGACCCCTTATGGTAATAGCTCTAAAATTTTATTTCTCTCAGCTTTAATTCAAATATAACTCACAATCAAGGAATGCACCTCTTCACCACTAGAAATCCTCAGTGCTGAGAATTTTTATACTCCTTCATTTCCCTAGAGTGTGTGTTTACAGCTCTACTGTGGTTTTGCCCTGGGCTTTCTTGTCTCTCAAATCTAATTCCTGTCAAATCCATGTACAGAGAAAAATTTAGGTGAAAAAATTTGAAAAAAAAAAAAAACCCACCAGGTTAAGTGGTCACTATCTCTTAGAGGACATTATAGTAGTTGTCTTCCCCTTTCTATCGTCATTACAAGTAACAACATATTTTCTTTTTTTTCTGCAAGACTGATATTATTCGGTGAGAACCCACTGCAGGCTTCTCTGCAGACTATAAGTGAACCACAAATAAACAGTTTGTCTAAGTGTTTGAAGAAAAATATATGTACATGGAAGTATGTTACTGTTGTACTGCACTCTATTGCAAATGTAGGTCATAGTACGTCTTAATAAGACGGAACAAAAAGAAAGTATTTTCAAAATGTAAATGCTGGTGATGAAGCCCACTGTTGCCAAAGTAAAAGAAAGCTTTGTTGCTTGATATTTCAAAGTACAAATATGCTGAACTGTTACTTATTTGGGAAAATGAGAAATCTGATGTATAGAGAAAACATGTGCATGGAAAATTTTGCTTTGCCTTTTAAACTTCAATTTATACTTTACCAGCTATTATCCTAATATTAATAGAATAAAGGTGACTGACCAGCAAAGTATAATGAGATAAATGTGTGCAATTCAATACTACTCATGCAAATTACAGGGAAATTAAAAAACACACACACACACACACACACACAAAAAAAAAAAAAAAAAAAAAAAAAAAAATTGAGGTGTTTTAAGGACAGACAAATGAAGAACTACCAAGACAAAATGTACTTAAGCCTTCACAAAATGTTGATTTAGACTGATATATCATAAGTGTTTGTGTATTAGGAAGATGTAAATGTGAAATGAAAGCATGGATTTGTGTTAAGAATTACAAAAGAGCATAATTAAGTGCTAGAATAGAAGTGATATAAATGAAGAATGAAGTGATGAAACAGAAGTAAAATTAGGCTAAGAATTCAAAGAAAAACTATAAAGTACAGTGAAAGATGCAGTGAAACTTGTTCAAAATGAAACTTTGGAAACAGAGGAAAGTTTGAAAGTTAAATTGTAGAGAACTCTCTTCTATTGCAGAGGATTGGGCAAGACTGTTATTATTAACTTTTAGGAAATCAAAAGCAAAATTAAAAACAGTAATTAAAGAGAAATTGTAAAAATAATTAAAAGGATTTGGAAACATTAATTCGTGAACCCGTATGTGTTCAATGAAGTGGCATGTAACAGAAAATGCACAAAAAACAACAACAAAAAAAGCTTTCAGCTATACTGAGGAAATAGATAATGCACGCTGTATTAAAATACAAGTTGAATTTATTGGAGCAGTGGATAGTGGAGGGGATAAATTCGTGTTGGACTTGCTGTTAGCTCTGCACTGAGACGTTTCAGCTTGCACAGAGTTTAGTTCATGCAGTGCCACAACCTCTGCTCTCACTTGAGAAATATAAAGTCTATTACCTTCCCTTCCAAACTATCCATGTAATAATTATTCTGTATGATTATAATTCACCTTCTAAAACATTTGCACAAACACACGGCCACTAGCTCACTTTTTAGATGTCCTAGCAACTTCTTATTTTTGTGTCCTTTTCTTCCCCATCCCAAATAATTAATTTAACAATATAAATAATATAAAAATTATTATAAAATGCTCTTTCTATGTTTTGAATTTCAGCTAAAGGACACAAGAATGAACACTACTTAGCAAATATCTGGATGGAAGTTTGCAAAGATAGCCAAGCTAAGAAGTTACATCACTAAAAATACCACAGTGGTATATCAGAACACACCAGGATGGCATTTACTAACGTACTGACTTGTGCAGTAAGTACCAGGGAACAAAACAAACCAACAACCTTCATATTATGGCTGGGTTTTGTGGCTTCTTTTTATTTTTTATTTTTTTTTTTGAGTATGGTATGTACCCAAAGTCAGAACAAAGAACTGGATAAAATATTTTCCTTTTGTAAATTTTAGTTCATATGAGGAAAACTCTCAGAGACATTAATCTATCTTTGTTTTGGGTCACAGAGCTCACCTGTGGCTGCTGCCTCTGCAAACAGAAGTGGGGCGGAGCTGGGAATGGCAAATAAATGTTACAAGTGACTTTCCTTTGAAAGCCCTGAGCGCAACTCACACTCATGGATGATTAGTAAGGTCTCACAGCTTATAAATCTCTGTTCTCTGTGCATGGGTAAGTCCAGTGGTGCAGACATTTTGTGTGATGCTCTAGGTAAGGGCCGTCCTAGTTTTGAGGTGTTGCCTGTGTTTGTTTGGGTTCGTTCAAGCTGTGAACTAGGTCACAGATCCTGCGGGACCACTGTGTAAGGTAGCAGTGGTCAGGAACCAGGGTATGATGGAGACAGTGAAAAATGGTCTAATGCTTTAAAAACCCAAAAAACACATGCAGAAACAATTTACCTCAGTAATTCTTACATCAAGATGCATGAAAACAACTGGGTTAAGTGGTTTACTGATTCTTTAGGATGCTAAGATATTGTGATTAATTTCTAGAACATGTTCAATTATTCATCATTGATGTGAACTCCAATTTTAAAAGTGATTAATCATTGAGAAACAAAGTCATATTGACTTTGAATTAAACTTGAAAAATAATTTAGATACTCGAAGAATTGACAAAAGTTATGTAATGGTTTAAAATCAGGTATTCATTATTGTTTTCTTTACGTTTGTTTGTATTGATGCTTTAATGTTTGTGAATTTTACTATGCTTTTTTACTTTGTTCCTACTGTAAAATGCCAATAGCACAATTTTTAAAGATGTAAAAAATCAACATGTCAAATTTAAAGAGTCCTGGATTTTTATGGAATATAAAATAAATTTAAAAATTACTAGAAAGATGTAGCTCAGTTTTTCTGTATTAAATTATCCTTTTTACTATCTAAGGAATAAAGTTTTTGTAAAATGTGTTCTACCACTGTTGCTGTATATCTTTCTGTATTATATCTATCACCCAGGCTGGTATGGATTAATCAGTGCAAAGTATCAATCTCAGTGTTAAATCATAGAATGGTTTGGGTTCAAAAGAACTTTGACAATCACCTAGTTCCAATCTTCCTGGCACAGGCAGGGGCACCTTCCATGACCACTTTTGACCAGGTTGCCTAAAGCCCTATCCAAAATGACCTTGGACATTTCCAGGGGTAGGCCAGCAACAACTTCCCTGGTAAGGATGTTCTGGTGCTTCACCCATCCTCACAGTAAAATATTTCTTCCTAATATCTGAACTAAAACTACTCTCAATATAAAGCTCTCACCTCTTGTCCTATCACTACATAACTTTGTAAAAAGTCCCTCTCTGGCTTTCTTGTTGGTTTTCTTCTGGAAGGCTACTTTAAGACCTTCCTGGACTCTTCCCTTCTGCTAATTGAGCAACTCCAGTTCTCTCACAGAGAGAACCTACACAAGAGAGGTGCTCCTTCCATCTTCTAATCTTCATGGCCTTTCTCTGGACTTTCTCTGTATGATTCTATTGACTGTGAAGTCTGTTGTAGGTGCAATCATCTTTAACTGGTGGCATTTACTATTTCATTTCGAGTATTTTATCAAGTGGTATGCAAGCACGTTCTTCATTCTTTTACTTATTTCTTGTTTTGCTTCCTAAAAGGACCAAGTTATCATTCCCTTGAACCCTGCAAAATTATATCAATCAATCTCAGGGAGGTCTGAACAACTAAGTGCATGGAAAAATCTTACATCATTGAAGAGAAGCAACAACTGAAGGCATAAAAATTGCTTTCCAATGTATAGAATAAAAAAAAATAATAATAGTGAGGTTTTAGTCACGAATGTTTTGAGCTTGCTGTGAATGGAATAATATAATGAATTTCTGTCCAAAAGTTTAAAACGTTTTTCTACAATCCTTTTAGGTTATCTTTTTTTTTTTTTTAATCATGAAAATGAAAATGTTGAAGTTCATCACTGATCTATTTAGTCCATTATTTTAAATATAATTTAATTACTTTGCATTCATTCTCTGTAATTTTTTGTGGCAGAAAATTTGCCAGGTAGAAATGCAAAATCTCAGATGATGGCATACCACAAGTGTCTCCAAAGATATCTGGTAAAACTTGACATATTTTAGTCTTTGCAGCATTGCAGGACTCAGAACTTTGTATCTCTGCAGCAGTCATTAGGAATGGGCAGGCACATTTCATTGATTGCACTGTGAGAAGGCTGTTCAGGTTCAGATGGAGCAGAAAGGTTAGTAGAACACCTGTTAAATGCTTCAGTGGTCTGTGACAAATCTCCAGTCATGCTCTTATCACAGCTGATGAATTTAATTTTTTAAAAGGTGCTAAAACTGAGCACATCCTTCTACTTTTCAAGACTGTGGAAGCAATTGAATATGTACAAAATGGTAATTTCGATAATAGCAATCTCTTTGCTTTTATATGGAAATTATCATCATGTAGAATCAGCCAGGGAAGAATTCTCTGCCCTACCAAAAACTTTATGGTCACAATATTTTTCTTTTGTTTTAATGTGTGAAACTCTGCCAAAAAATATTTCTGTTATATTCTGGGCTATGGTAGACAAGTCAGATTCTGTAACTGGATGTCGTAAAATGACAAATTCATGTATGAAAATGTCACCAGCTGTGAAATTATGGACAGGAATGCCCAGTCATTTTTACTTAAATATTCATGCTGTAGTCTAAAATTACCTTTTGCCCATATAATAGCATTATTATTTTCACTGGATTTCAGGAAATAGAGTGCCATTTTCCATTATCAGTTTTACTCATTTTAGCCCTATGCAGGTCTTTTGCTCTCCAGCTTCTGGTTCCAACAAGAAAATCTTTTAGAACGTTTCTTTTGTTTTGTAAGAAATTACATATGAAAAAAAAAAAAAAAAAAAAGAAGAAGAACCAAAAAGCGATAAAAAACTTTATAATTTTATTTTACTTGAACTCACACTGAAACCATTTTATAGTCTATAATTGCTGCCTGGCAGATGTCATTGACTGCTTACTGCCTTCAATCAGACTGTGGACAAGTCATACCTTTAAAATGAGAGCTGGGCAAGAAATAGGCTTTCTGATTTGGTAGTAGTTAATCTATCTCAGGAGAGGAATTATTTAAAAATCATTTTAGGTTAAATGTACATAAAATATACTTAACATTTATACCATCTTCCTTTTAAAGTTGGAATGGTTTGATGAAATATGAAATAATTAAGTTGTCACATTTTAATTAAAAGATGTATCAATACAATGCTCAGCTAAACAAGAAAACAAGATTTTTCTGGTATATTGAATTTAACCAATTCAATTTTGAGGTTCATTTTTTTGATTGAGTTATCAGCATAAAAAAAATTGACTCTAAACAAATTTATAAAATCAATAATTGTTTGAAAGAACTATACATGGTGGATTTACCTGCAGTTATTAAATATTTTTTACCCAGGTCTAGTTCTGGCTGTAACTTTCATTTCCATAGGGATGGGTTTTCAAAATCCCTTAAATATTTAACTTAAATATGTGTTCTAAAGTGAATTTGTATATAGTAGTGAGGATAGAATTTAAGTACAATGTAAATCACAAAAGTATTTTATTATTCCCATCCACCTGTGGGAGGAAATCCACAGAACTTTTTGAGCCTTGTGTTTTGTGTTTATTTAAGTGCTAGTGGTCAGTAGGTGATTACGGTAGGATTCTCCTAGTTTTAAGGTCATCTCAAAGTGTTTTGTATAATTACAAGAGACAAAAAAATCCATGGAGCTTCTGTATGATTAAACTCAATCAATGAAAGAGCATTTATCTTTAGCATCCTACCAATAAAATGCAAGTTTCTAGCTTCTCAAAGATTTGAGCCCTCTTTGGAATCAATGGGATCAACTACCAAGAGAGGTTTGAATCTAATATACAACACCTTTAGGATCTATTAACATCAACAGAACTAAGACAAATGCCAAAGAAACTTGTGACCTCCCTGGCTTGCTTAAAGATATGCTTCCAAGTTCTCACCTGAGCAAGAATTAAAATTGCAAGTGAACACTGGCTATCCAAAGTATTCTTGTCTTGTTTATCCTCTTACTGTTTTCAATGATATCCAGCCTTGGTGATGTGCTAAGTGTGACTAAAACTTAACATCAGTCTTCCTGGTACACCCTTACATATTAGAATATGATGCAATCAAAACTCTGTTGACTGATCCAAGAAAGGAAAATTAAGCGCTTGATTGCAATCCTTGCTCCTATGTAATATTAGCCACTAGTAATGTTAAAAGCTCTTTAATTTATAATTACATTGAAGACTGTATTTTTTAAACCTCAGAAAACTTTTAATTTTGAATGATCATTTTTAACACTGACATAGAAAAGAAAATATGATGGGAATATTAGTTACTATATTTTGTCAAACACTGAATTGTAAGAGGCATGATGAGATATCATAAAGCCTTTGGAATGTATTTTAGCATGTGTTATTGATGGCAAATCAATAAAACCCCAAAAATTTCAGTTGACTAAGCAATTGACATTTTACAAGGGTTCAAACATAGATTTGTTACAATCATCATTAGTCTTCTATGACACTAAAATGTTAGAGTTTGAGAGCAAACTAGAACAAGACAAAACTTCATAGCATGTTTCATGAGACATAAATCAAAATTTCAAATAGAAACATGGGGAGTTTTGTAATTATACAGAATTAAAAAATGTAAGATCTAGAAAGATAGTATGAAAACAGAACCAACAGGGAAAATATATCAGATGCAAATCAATTCAGGAAAATTCTCTGTAATACAAGAAAATAGGCCTTTAGTTTTGATGATTTGGCTCTTGGACCAGGTAAGATGGAAAGGAAGCTGAAGCCATCAACTGGGTGATTATTCCATAATAGACATGCTTTGAGGGAGATGGATGGCACTTTATAGAAGAAATCTTCACCAAGGAATGAAAATTTAGTTGAATCAAAGCACATTCTAAGAAGCTAAATATAATTGATATATTACTAAATGAGAGGCATAACATCAGAATAGTCTGGTTTGTTGGCTATTTGCCTGAAAAGAGAAGAATCTGGATTCCTCTTCCTGATTTAAACTTAATTAGGAAAGCAATGATTAAGTGTCAAAGCACTAGTTCTTTCATCTTCCATGAAATTATTAATTTGATCCAAAAGTTTGACTTCATTCAGCTATAATTGTTCACTTGTTTGTTTTTTTTAGTTTCTGGCAAACATTTTATAAATTATCTTAGTAGTAAATTTTATTTCTTCACAAACCTCTTAATTCCATTTTTAATATACACTAATGATGACTAAAGTATAAATTTGGCCTGGCAAAAATAAGCAAGGTGTCCAAGCAAAATTTCAAACTTGACCTTAAAATCGCAGATTTAATTGTTAAAGGTTAATTTCTACACTTAAAAATTAATTTAGAAAACTAACAGAAAATGCTTGGAACACATATCATAAAAAAACCCAAACACATACAGTCTGAGATGATGGTAAGATAATATCTATGATTTGTAAAGTCAGTCTGTCATGATGTGGTTGATTAATTGTGGTGTTTTCTTCACCGGTCAAATTCTATTTAAAAAAATTAAATTAATTTATAGTTACTCAGATTCATGCAGGTTTTTAGGAAGCTGAGTTTGAATAGTCAATATACTTAGTAAGAATAGAGGGAAACTGACTTGGCAAATTGAACTGATTTTCTGTTCACAAGCAATGTCTGATATTATAATCAAGAGAAAAAGTCTTGAAAAGTAGAGCAAGCTAATTCTTAGAAAATGAAACAAAAAACTGCTCAAACATTTTCTTGCTTGTTCTTAAGAAACAGAAATAATATCATAGAAATAATGTAGACTTATCAATTAACTATTCGCTGCATATATGAGAATGGTACTTACTTTATCAGTGAATAAAATGGTATCATTGCAGATATTGCAGTCAATTCAACGAGTATTTCCCTGGATAAAGCTTTTGACATACATAATATACATGTTGTACAAAGACACTTAGAGCCCTGAACTACAGCCAGGGGTTGCAAAATAATCTTAGGAAAAAAACATAGAAAGTAACTCTGTCTTTCTGGGGAGTATTTGCACTGTTAACTTATATTTACCACTAAATCAGCTTCTGTAATGCTTGTTCCAATGATTCAGTGTATCATTTGGACAGAGCTCCCAGTAGCATGCTAAATATATCCAGCTCTTGAATAGGACTTTCTTC
The DNA here is from genome assembly GCF_009819655.1 of Sylvia atricapilla. Taxonomy (NCBI): domain Eukaryota; kingdom Metazoa; phylum Chordata; class Aves; order Passeriformes; family Sylviidae; genus Sylvia; species Sylvia atricapilla. The sequence continues at coordinate 72,418,378 of NC_089140.1, read as the reverse complement.
TAAAATTTACTGTTCAACAAGCCAGGTCTGTAGCATATTGCCAGAAGTGAGAACAGCATGTGTTACTGGAAGGTTAAATAGTCTTCAACTTCAGCCTCTGAACTATGGATGATATTGGCAAAGTGTGTTAAGGTCAAATCCCTCTCCTAAAACCATATTTGAAAACATTTGTAGTGGCACAGGTCTTTAAGGAACAGCTATACATCTGTGCACTTAGAGCTAGGCAACGTGTTAGCAAGACAGAAATTGAAGTGGCAAGATAAGTGCTACAGCATAAATAGTTGTTAAAACAAGGATGGAAAGTCTTTTCTGTTCACTGTGTTTATTATAACTCTGGTGTGACATTGATATCTTTCTTTTGAATGAGATTGACTAAATCTTTCAAGTGTGTGAGTTCTTTTAATTTCGAAAGAAATGAGGGGTACTATTCTTGTTAATCACACTTTCTGTTTTTACAGGAGGCAGATTAATTTGTAAGTAGGATCATTACAACATATTTCTGAAGCTGGAACTAAAGAAAGTTAGTCTCACAAAAGTCTGGGACAATATACCAAGGCAGAACTACCCAAGTCATCAATCATTTGAAATGTCTGAATCTCTTCACTTGTAGGCATGGCCAGCACTTGGGGCTTCTTTTGTTTTCTTTTTCCTTACATACAATGCCTCAGCTAGGAAATGCTTGCTGACTACCCTTTGCTATACCTCCTTTTTTTGGGTGGGGTGTGTTTGTAGTTTGGTGGGGGTTTTTTGTTGAATTTTACCTCTCTGTCTGCTCATAAGGTAAACAAAATTAGCTTTTATTTTTCTTCTTAAAAAAAAAAAAAAGAGAATTTTATCAATCATTCCTGATCCAAAATTAAACAAAGTAATACTTTATGAATAAGTCAATACTGTTTAGGATGCATATTCCATTGATTTGTAAAAAAAAATTAGGAAAAAAAAAACCAACAGTAATATATGAAATAGTATGTGCTAGGTCACTTGAGGATTTTTGTTATTGTCAAAATTATAAATTTATTACAATTCCTTCAAAGATAATTTTAGCATATATTGTACATCCTACAAAAGAAATATTGACCAGCGTGTTTCCACTCATGAGACGGTGAGCAAGTACCTCAAAATAGCTTGTTTCTGTGAGAGACTGTAAGATTCAAGCTCTCATTTGTGAAGTACTGTATAAAAGTATATCACTAAGGAACTATAAGTCACTGGGAAATTTCCTTCTAAGCACACTTACGAGAATAAAAAAGCACGTTGCTCTCTTTTCTTCATGTAGAGGAACTGTGCAGCTCAGTAAAACCAGCACAAACACTAAACACAGATATGTGCAACAGCTGACCATAAAATGTGGTTATTCTGCCAGAGACAGACCCAGCCTGAATGTATTTGATCCTCTGAACAAAGATTTAGTGGTTTACAGCCATAATTTACACGAACAAGTATTTGTTAGAATAAAGTTTTCATTATGCTACTGAGCTTCCCATTGAGCAAGTAAATGATAGCTTTATTTGCTTCCAGTAGAGAGGTGATAATAGTCATGATAGAGGAAACTCTTCATCTGGAGGATAAATACTGGCTTATCAATTTTGTTCTCTATAATCAGGAAAACTTTTGGCCTATCTGTATTCCAAGCTGACTGAAAAGTATATGGTGGCTTGCTGCCAGCCGTCTGCAACCACCCATTATAGTGACCAGACTTCTGTGGGTTAAACTGACCTTCATCAGCTAGAGGTCATTCCAGAATTCAGCTGATATAATAAAGTTGTAAAAATCCTTAATTTCCAGAAGCCGAAATTCAATTTGTCTCTATTGTTTGCCATGTATATGATATTTCATATTTTAAAATACTTACTTGTAAAGTCACAGAGAAGGAGAAAACATCTAGGTCAGATTGCCAAATGTGGAGAAAGAGTGTAACAACAGCATTTCTCAATAGGGAGTAAGTCAGAGCTTTTTACAATGTTTTGATAAGATGCCCTCAACAATTGCCAACTTATTACAACATGATCAGATGAAACAGAACTACAGACAGACAGAATCTGGTACAAAGTGTGCCACTACCTTATTCTACAAAGAGTAACTTTTGACAACTGCCTTGTGTCTTTACATAATGTTGATTTATCTGTTGGTCTTTGACCTTTGCTTTTATTTTAACTATATGAAAATCATAATGATTTATTTTATTTTATAGCAGCAAAAAATAGACAGGACACATCACAACTTTCTGACATGTAATTGTGAGTTTTCAAGTAATGTATTCATTAGGAAACCACTATTTCCTTATCTTCTGTCAACCTTGCAGTGTCCCAATTTTTTTTTTTTTTTGTGAGCTTTTCCTGGAATTAAAGTGCTTTGCAGGTTCTTATTCTGTAAAGTACTCCATCATTCTTTCGCCAACACCCAGAAGTTTAGGATTTTATTTAGTACACTCCTTTTCAAGTAGCAGTTAGTCCCTGCCTATTCTGTATTATAAAAGCCAACATTATCAGAGCCTAAGGTGGTGTGATTGCAGGCAGAAGCTGTTTAATACTGAAGTCTGAAAGCAAAGATGTCTTTAGATCTTATAGCGCCTCATATGTGACCATGGATAAGGTATTTTTAGCAGGGATTTGCATTAATAAAAATTAAAGCTTTAGGATTTCACTTCAAAGGGAAATGTCAATGAAAGCATATCCTCTCTTAGTTGCTTTGGTAGCAGAATATTAACATCACTAATGTAAAAGTTTATATAGCTAGAGGCTGCAGTCTCTGTCTCTCAGCAGAGAAAAGCACATCAGAAGTGTGCAGCAGTTAAAATACAAAGAAAGAAATGAAGAATGTCTTTTTCTTGGGAGCAGTAAACACACAGTGTACATTTATTTTCAATTTGATATATCTATTATTTAAATGTTTAATTTTTAATGCATTAATTCCAGACAGGCATTGATGTAGAAATAAATATATTAGTCATTATGTGCTAGCTTTTTCAAGCTTTACTGCTGCTAAGTATTATTTTGTGCTACATATGTAGTCATTGATTTCAGAAAAGTAACTTTACAGTATAAGTCACTCCTTAAAGGACAGGAAAATCTGTGTGAAGTATAACCTATCAAATACAATTATACAGTAAAATGGATTATTTCATTTATATTAGTCCATAGGAGCATCCAATTTGCAAATGCTTAGTGAAGAGATTTTTGAATGCAGAAAGTACCTTTTTAGTTCAAAGGAAGAAAAATGGATTGTTGGGTTTTTTGAATAAAGCTCACGGAGAAGATACGTGTATTTGCGTTCTTACTGTCCCAAATAATTGAGGGATTTCAGTTCCTTTATTGTAAAAAATAAAAGTAAATAAAACTATCATTCACTTACTAAATGGAAGCTCAGTAACGTTAATTGTCAGCCAGGCGTTGCTCATACATTCAAAGCATTCATTAGTCGTCTGAAATCTTGAAAATTGTTATTAAAAACTCTGATGTTTTTAAGAGTGTCATCATCTGGAGATTCCATATACACATTCAGCAGGATGCTATACTTTTTCAGTATCGGATCGTTTCTGCGCCTGGGTGAATTTGCCTGTGATTAAAGGTTACATGAAGAATATATAACACTAAATGAGATGGAAACTGCAAGTTGGCAGGCTAACCCACTGGCCTGTAGAAAACATAATTTTCCAAAAGCTGTTACATGTGAGGCTTTCCTGCCTTTTCTAAGTGATTTTGAAGAATTATTTCTACAGTTATATTTAAATGAACCAGAAGTTGGTGCTGCCTGATTGCAACTTTTTTTTTTTTTTTTTTTTTTTTTAAGACCTAATGGTGAAGACCAAAAAACAAACAGAGAAGCCTAAGGAGGATTTTAATAACAATTCAGTTCCTTGTGCCCAAAATTAGGATATAAAAAAGGCTTTGCCCAAAAACTATTGAGAAAGAATGTTTGATTTCATGTATTTCATTTTTATCACTAAATTTTCTCAGGTTTCCATGGTCATTCTCCAGAACAATGTTTTATTGAGTAGCCAAAGTATTACCTCGTGCCTAAAAAAGTCAGTATTTAAATATTCCTGCAAGTAGGTCCAGAAAGAAGACAATGGTACATTTGTGATTTATCTTCCCCTCTTCTGTGCAGTGATTTAATAGCTCACTCAGCTATTAGGAAATTCTGACTCAGTTCTCTTTTTCCCCTGAGAGGATTTGGTTTAGTAATTACAGAATAAGTTCATTGTATGTGTTGGAATGAGAAGAGTGACTGACACCCCAAGATTTACCATTTCTAGGAAAGCTTCCTGAGCAACATGACAAAGACTTGAAGCCCCTTTTGGCACTAGGTTTTACCCTATTTTTTGGTTTTAATTATTTGACACAACATTAGTAGGAGAGATACTGACTTCTGTGTAAATTGTTTACTTTTTATTATAAGTTCTCTGACTTATAAATGATGAATAAAATTTTATTCGATTTTCATTTTATAGAATATAGGTGAGGGATTTGAATCTTGCTTCTTTGTGTGTATTATTCAATACTTAGTAAAATAACTAGATATAATGTACATAGATATTAATATAACATAACAACAGCTCCTCAACAAACCCACTCTTAGTAGTGTGCTCATCTGTAAACCCTGATCAATTGAGACTGAATCATAGGCTTTCCATGTACCTCTCTTTTAGTGGCATCAAGCTGAAGGAATAAATAAATTAAAAAATACTCTAGAGTTTGAAAGCCCTGGTTCCACAGGTAAAATACAGTAAATGCCATGTATCCAATTGAGGATGTGGAATGAGTTTATTGATCCGACAGCTTGCGTCCCACTTAGTTCCAATTCTTTTTTAGAGTTATATGGAGAGAGGATTTGTTGCTGTATGTTGGAACTACTGTACTGTTGTTCTGATGGAGAAATTGTGATTGAAAAATTCTGAACTGTAACTTTCTCAATTACACATAAAGGTATTGTTACCATATTTCAGTCCAATACACAGAGGCTGAAGTAAAACTCATTTAAAAAAGAAGTCAGCAAATGCTTTATTTTTGCTATCCCATTAAAGGAAAATGTGCTTTATCAAAACTGAATTTTCTAATCCCAGCTAGATTTTTTTACAGTCTCTTTCCTACTCCCTTGAATATTTTTTCATCCTCTAAATTCATGTTTCCTGACCAGAACCCTTCTATCACAATTTTTTCAAAAATTCTGTTATGTAAATTTTTGTTATTTTGAAAGAAATATAATTTAAAGATTACAAGTTCTTTCAAAATGTGTTATTCCATGCAACTTTGCCTAAAGTAATGTACCAAAGAACCAGGATATATTGATAAAATCTCACTGAAAAGCAGCCAGAACCTTTTGTCTGTCTTTTGACATAATTTTTGATGTCTACGAATGGATAATTTGTATCTTAGTTATCCTTCAAACAGTTTGGGTGACAATTTCCAGATTACAGGCAAATTACAAATATCTTTGCCAATTCAGTGCATATGAATGGATACATGATAATGTTTTTGTTCCTCAGCTTCATGACATTATTTTTAACTAATGAGCAATAAGAGAATGTGACTATAAATTCAAAGCACTTTAAAAATTACTGATATTTTTTATGAATACAAGCAGCTGTTGAAATATTCCTAATTACAAATATCGCTTATCAAGAGTAGCATATTGAAGCCGAGTGGTTTGCATGCAAGCACATTTACAAGATTGCTATGTTCCCCTTTTTCTCTTCACTCTTGAGATAGGTTTACTTTTTCTTAATGCGCATAATACTGGATTTGAAATTGTTTAAACTGAAATGAATACTCAATGCTCCAATAAAATGTATCTTCTTTCAGAAGATTCAGAAGAACAAAGAAGCTGTAGAATTAAACTTTTTGACTTACTGAATTAAATATATTGTCTATCACAGTAGGTATGTCATGTATTACGTGTGAGATACTGGATTAAATAAATTACTTAGTACATCAAATAAATCATCTGGTAAAACATACTGTATTAATATTAAATCAAATATGTTTTAGAATTCTGCAGCCTACAGGTAGCTAGAAATATATTCTTTTCTCTTTATTTAAATTCAAATCACTAAACATGCAAGGTGTGCACCATATGGTAAAAGGAGAAAATATTCCTTTGACAGATTTTTTTTCTTTTTTTTATATTAGACTGCTTTATCAACTCTGGTATTGAAAGAGCAGAATGGTAGTAAATTCAGCACTAATAAGGCTTCTTATTGTTTTTAATTGTGAATGAAAATTTTTTGCTAATGAAGAATGTTATGAGACAAACATTTAAATTATGACTATGGTGTGGATCATTGCCATGCTTGTTTATTACATTTCTTAATGAAAAGTAGCTTCCTATTACATATGCGTGGAAGTCTGCTTTTCATTGTCATGGCAATTTTTTTACTTTAAACTGCATAATATCTGCTTAACATTTATTATGCTACACAGACACAATTTTAGCAGTCAGAGTCTTTTGCTGCAAAGTGCTTTCTTTTTTTCTCTTTCTATAATTTGCTTATTAATTTAAGAATTTAGTTTTATACTGTTTTTTCTTGTTTTGTTTAACCTTTGGAGAAGCTATTGTCTTTCTTGGAACTGATCTTCAAATAAACCACTTATGTAAATGGAACTCTTTAAGCTTCTGTAGAGCTACGTAGCAATAGATCATGTTGGGAATTCCAGTCCAAACAGGATACAGTCCACAGTGCTCTCTCTATTTATATTAAGGGAGCAAGACATCTGCTGCATTATACAGTACACCTGACATGAGTAATGTTGGTATTCAAGAAGAGCAGTTCCATATCCAGATATACTCCTTGTATATATATCATTGTTTCTGATTATAATTTTTAATATTCCATAGTTTAGAAAAAATTATTTAGCCTCTGTTATTTACTTATTTGTTCTTTGCCACCACATGTTAAGATCATAGTTGTTGTGGTGCTGACTCACAACCATGCGGTTAAAGGGAATTGATGTGTATATAGCAAAACAATATTCAAATATGTAACATTTCTAGATGCCTATCATATTTATCGACTTTGTAATGCTAAAAAGAGATATAAAAGTGTATTAAGATAAATCGTAATAAACTTGATGATTTTTTTCCAGTGAATGTCCTTTGATGGGAATGAAAATTTTATACTTCAGGCTGTGGAGAATTCTGTGAAATTGTATTTTTTTTCTACAATTACAGGAAGTTTGTATTTATAGTGGGTTAGTTTGCTCATGACATTTCTCAGTGGGCTTAATCTTTTCTTTCTACATGAATTAGTGTCAAAAAGAGAACCTCTGTATTGATACTGAAGTCAATGAGACTTCAGTAAGACTTGCACCCCTCTGGTGCTAGAAGAGCCCAGAAAAGCCTCGCTGTCAAGCTGAGAGAGGTAAGCAGAAAAAGGGCAGCCCCACTCACAAGTGATTTTTCTGTGTAATATCAAGGAAGATCATTTAACGGGGAGCTGTAAGCATCACAAGTGTGAGAAAGGAAAAGAGCCCCTTTAAAAGGGCAGTTCACACAAAGCATGGCAGCAAACAATAGTAGTTGCTGATGTTGGCAGAGTAAGAAGCAGCAGGTGCCAGAAGGAAGTACGGCCTTCAACAGCACTGTCAGCATCTGTGCGCACAAGAGTGCTGCTGCCCAATTTATGGAGGAAGATTTGGCTTATGGGTGACAGCTTCAGGTTATTTAACACCAGCATATGACAGTACAGGTAAGTGAAAAGTTTTCAAGGTCAGTTCTGTATTAGCCAGGATGCCTTTGCCAGCTATCTTCAACATCTGAACTGCTTTGTCTTTCAGATGATAGCCTTCAGCTGTTTCCCTTTGGAACAAGCTATGCCTACTCTTATAGAGCATTAACAAGCATTTACAACACAACACTGATCTGTAAAGCACTAGTGTTTACTTTGTCCCTTCCTAGGATGTGTCTCACAAAGCATCCAAGCAACATATTCAAACCCCAAAATACAAACCATTTCACAGAGAGCAGACCTGGCTACCCTAACATGCAGCAAGCAAACTGTACTTGAACAGCGATTGAGAGGCAGTGTCTGACAGATATCACAGCAAGATAGCCTAACAAAAGCAGGATTGGTGCTCTGCTCATAAGCCTAGAAATTTAAATAAAGAACACCAGAAGTAAAAACACATATTTTAAAATAACCTTGAACATTTTCTTCTCTTGTGGGCAATTTTATTTGCTTGTTTGTTTAGAGTTGGTTGGTTCATTTTAGATTAAAATATTTTACAAGTTCTGAGAGATGACACAAAAAACAAAAGATGTATCATTTTATTACCTTTCCGTAAAATGTAAAAGAATACTTCTCCATGAGAAACTGTTCAGATGAATTATTCTTACAGAGATATACTGCTAATAGCATGTAAGAATATTACTTCTGTGTCTTAAGTAAATTCAAATGTCAGAATTGGTTTTTCATTCCCTTCCCCAGCCACTGACAGAGAGAAAAATCAGTATCACTTGAATTTATTTTCATTTGGACAAGAGAGAATGTGGCAAGAAATGCTTGATTTCTGAAGACTAACAAATAAAAAAAGCAGTATTGTCTTTGTGAAATAGCACAACACCATGAAGAGCAAGGATTAATGTGAAAATAGGATTTGACAAAAACTTCATGTAAATCAGATTGTAGGTCAGGTTGGTACAAACACGGCTCAGTGCTAGGCAGATATTCACAGAATCAGAGTCAATGAGGTTAAGGAAAAGGTCATCTGAGGTCATCTGAGGTCATCAAGTCTGACCTGTGACCAGACACCACCAGGTCACCTGGACCATGGCATTAAGTGCCACATCCAGTTTTTCCTTAAACACATCCAGAGAGAGTGACTCCACCACCTCCATGGGCAATCCAGTCCAATGCCCAATCATCCTTTCTGTGAAGAAATTCCTCCTAATGTCCAACTTGTCCAACTCCCCTGGCATGGTGTAGGACTATGTTCTCTTGTCCTTATTGGCAGGGGATCCTTGTAAACTGAGACAAGATCATTGTAACTGGTCACTGTTTGGCTAGTTTCAAATGTAACACATGCGAAGCACAATTAACATATTTCCCATATTTTTTAATAGTGTCTCCCTAAAGTTGTATTTCAATGCTCTCATATTTTAAAACAGTGGTGGTCATTTCCAATGGCTAAAATTCATGCTATCTAATAGAAAATTGGAAATTATTATAATCAAAAGGCATCTGTTTTTAAACTTACCTGTCCTAGACCACTAACAAATTCCATAAATAATTTCTGTCCAAAACTTGGAACATTTCTCTACAGTTTTTCTTCTTAAGTGCAGTTTTCAGAAAGCAGTGGCATACAAAAATATTTACATAGGATCACATAATAATTTAGGTTGAAAAAGACCTTTAAGATCACTGAGACCAACCATTAACCTAATACTGCCAAGTTTAACACTAAATCAAGTCCCTGACTAAGTGTCACAACTACACATCTTTTAAATACCCCCAGGAATGGTAACCCAACCACTTTCCTGGGAAGCCTATTCCAACATCTTACCACTCTTTCCATGAAGAAATTTTTCTTAATATCCAATCTAAACCTCTCCTGGACCAAGTCGAGGCCATTTGCTTTTATCTCATCACTTGCTACTTGGCAGAAGAAGCCAACTCCCCCCTCATCACCACCTACAACCCCCTTTCAGGTAGAGAGTGATATGGTCTCCCCTCAGCCTCCTTTTCTCCAGGCTAAACAACTCCAGCTCCCTCAGTTGCTACTCATCAGACTTGTGCTCCAGACCCTTCCCCAGCTCTGTTATGCTTCTCTGAACATCCTCCAGTACCTCACAAGTGCCAAGTACAGGGGAACAATCACTGCACTGGTCCTTCTGGGAACACTATTTCTGACACAGGCCCCGATGCCATTGGCCTTCTTGGCCACCTGAGCACACTCTGGCTCATGTTCAAACAGCTGTCCAACAACACCCCCAGATCCTTTTCTTCTGGACCACTCTCCAGCCACTCTGTCCCCAGCCTGTAGGGCTCCATGAGGTGATTGTGACCTAAATGAAGGTCCTTCACCTGATACTTAAGCCTGTTTAACAGCTGGCCTTGGTCCATAGATGTACCCTGCCCATATCCCTCTGCAGAGCCTTCATACCTTCCAGCAGATGAACACTCCTGCCCAATGTGATGTTGACTGCAAAATCACTGCGGGTGTTCTTAATCTCCTTGCTAAGTTAATTTGTAAAGATAATACACACAACTGGTCCCAACACTGAGCCCTGGGGAAGCCCACTAGTGACTGGCCACCAGCTGGATTTCAGTCCATTCACCATCACTCTGTGAGCCTGTTCATCCAGACAAGGTTTTGCCCTGCAAAGTGTACACCCGCTGAAGCCTTTAGCACCTATATGAGAAAATATTATCAAAAGCTTTACTTAAGTCCAGATCAACAATATTGACCAACTGGATGAAAGCAGGACATGCCTTTCATAAATCCACACTGGCTGGGCCTGAACTCATCTTTATCCTGTGCATGCTGTCATAGCACTCTAGGTGATCTGCTCCATGACATTACCTGGAGCCAAGGTCAGACTAAAAGACCTGTACTTTCCCAAAACTTACCTCCAGCCTTTCTTTAGGTGGGAATAATGTTTGCCAGCCTCCAGTCAACTGGGATTTCTCCAGTTAGACAGAACTGCTGATAAATTATGGAATTTGTGGTACAGACTGGAGGTGGCAAGTGTCCTGCTTACTTGAGCATCTTTTCTTTGCATCAGGCACCCTTTTCCCTGGGCACCCCAGCACTGCCAGCCTCTGGTGGTCCCAGCAGGGATTTGTGTGTGCTGGGCTGGCAGAGTATGAGGGATAGGCTTCAGAGCTGGCCAATAAGCTGCTGCATTTTGTACTCATCTGCTTGTGGCTTGAGCACTGGAGATCAGAAGCCTTGTGGTATAGTGGTGAGCATAGCTGCCTTCCAAGCAGTTGACCCGGGTTCGATTCCCGGCCAACGCACCAAGAAATGTCCTGGTTTGGAGTAAATTAGGGAAGAACCTCCAAAAGGAGTCCCCTAAACCAAACCTCCACCACCCCTTCCGCCCCCCAGCCCTGGGTTCGGGAAGGAAAATACCTCGGAGGAAAGTGGAAAAACCGGTTTATTGACAAAAATACACTCCCCAACACCGAATAGTGGGAAAGGACGGGTTACTGTGTTGATGGGGAGGGTGCTGACGCGTCTCTGTCTGGCCCGGGTCTTCTCCAACTTCTCAGGTCAGGTCAGGTCCGGAGCCGGTTCAAACCTTGGGGGGGGGGGGGGGGGGGGGGAGAGAAAGAAAGGAGGAGAAAAAAAACAAACAGAAGCAGCGGGGGGAAGAAAAACGGCGGCAGGGGCAGCCGGAGAGCAGAGCGAGGCAAAGCGAAGCGAAGAAGGCAAAAGCAGCTGAGCCAGCTGAAGCAAGAGCCGAAAAGCAGCCAAGCAGCCAAAAGGAGGCAGGAACTGCAGGCTCCTGCCCAAGAGGGCGGGATTCAGCTGCGAGACATAACAACATATCCAAGATATGGGATGGATATATGGGATAGGAGGCAGCTCAACCCAGAACAGTGGGAATAATGTTTGCCAGCCTCCAGTCAACTGGGATTTCTCCAGTTAGACAGAACTGCTGATAAATTATGGAATTTATGAAACCAGTTCATTGAGCACTTTTGACAGTTCTCTGAGTACCCATGTGTGTATTCCATCTGGTCCCATAGACTTGTATGTGTCTAACTAGTGTAATAGGTTGCTGACCATTTTCTTTTGGATTGTGGTACTTTAGTTGCACGTCCTTTCCCTATTCTCTAGGATGACTGGCAGCTCAGGGAGCTGGGTACCCTGACAATAACTTACTCTTGAAGACTGAGTCAAAGGAATTAAGTAATTAAGCCCTTTCCTCATCCTTTATCACTGTGTTTTCCTCTGTATCAAACAAAAGATGAAGATTCATCATCGTGATAACTGTTCTTCGAAAGGACAAACTCTCCTTTTCCAGCCAAAGCTCTCTGTTCAAACAGGCCTGTCTTTGTCCCTGCTGGCTTGCTTTCCTGCACAGGAGGATGGACTGTTTATGTGTCGAATGTAGTGGTTCATGCATTCTGGAAAAGTATTTGATTTGTTGAATGTAAACTAAGTAGTTACCAGTTCCCGTTTTCTACAGAACCGTCATAGTGACATCACAATGTAAAACCTAAAATAGATGCAAGAAATAAGCACTAGGTTCCAAGAACATATTTCGCGTTTCACCCTTCTGAGTTTTCCAGAAAGATGTGATGCAGAGAAAAATTCTCTTTTTTTTCCCCACTTTCTGTGAAAAGAGGGCTTTAATAGATTACACAGTATTTCAAAATTGTTGAAACCAGAAATAATGCAAAGATTCTTCAGAATTACAGTCTAGAGTCCAACCTGTAGAAACTCATCTGATAGCTGGACGAAAGAAGATGCTTCTGGAATTTATTATCTTGTCTTTAAATGAAACACAAGAGAAATTAGACCCTTAACCTTTGATATTCAAGTTGTATATACCCCCTGAAGAGGTAAAAGTAAAAGAAGGTAAATAACATTTTCACATAGTTCATACATTTGATTCTCTGATAAAGAGACAAAAAATAACTAGATTTTAGGTCAAAATTTTCAAGGCATCCAAAATAATAATTCTCATTTTTATTTTGTGGGTGTATTTTTGAGGTTTCTTTTGCACGTTTTTTTAATGTATCTATCCAAGTTGCAATACTAGATTTTGGATGGTTGTGTGTTTGTGAGGGGAATACCATCCTAACATACACTTTCTAAAGATAAATTTGAGAACCACTTCATTAGGTTTTCAAAAGTCTAGCTACCTCAGAAAGTTCCAGTTCTGAAAAGCTGCTCATTTGAAGAAAGTATTCCAATGTTATGAATTTGACATTTGAAATAAAACAATTTAGTATGTCAAAAATTGATATGGATCATATTTTCAATGATTATGCTGTAGCTGCTGCACTTTCAGTAGCATTATATCTCCTAGGCAATTAATCTATAATTTTTCCAACAAATACTCTCTTTCAGTCATGGGTAATAGTTGCTGTAATTCTATGGTATTAATATAAAATATGTTGAAGAGTATTTTTTTCCATCACAGACATTATTTTTTTAATTACTTCAAATAAAAAATCCGAAATCTGCCAAACCATGACACTCCAATCTGCTGGAATTATTATGTGTGTAAATTAATTTACAGGCATTTTTGGTTTAAATGATTTAGCATTACAGAATGGTTTTATCTGTTATCTTCATATTATATTCTTAGAAATAAGTGAAACATCTTTAATGTTGAAATATACTCTAGGATTGTGGCATGCAGTATTTTTTACTTTAATCAATCCCAGCAGACATGTCTTACTATACTACATCAAACAAATTGAACTTTTGATTTAGTTTGAATCTAGTAAGCCTGAATAAACTACATTTATTCCACTTTACTTTATGGTTGATTTTGGGCAAATGGATAACCAGATGGCATAATTTTTGCAAAATTTTCAAGACACATCCTGCAGCATATAAAAAAACTCAGTCTCCTATTCTCTGATATGTATATCAATTCATTCAAGTAAAAATTGAGACAGAAGCTACTATTTTTCTGTATAACTATTGTTTTTTAAAATGTATAAAAGTCAAATCTCAGAATAAGAAATTATGCCTTTTATGTATAAACGAAATTAATTCTGTTTTTTGGGTGAGTTGTTTTGGTTTTGTTGTTGTTGTTGTTGTTTGCTTTCTTTATTCTGTCTAATTGTTTTGTAACTGAAAGTTCTGGAGAAGTCATGACAAAAAGCAAACAGCTTAAGATGCATAAATTTACAAATGGACTTTGTTTACTTCAGACAAAATAAATTAATTATAAATAGCATATATTCTAAATGATGCTTTTTCATTAAAAAATTGAAGCTTCCACAGTAAGTCAGTAAGGCATCTGAATGATTGAAATGCTCCTTAAGGAAAGGCAGTAATCAACCTCCAGCAAACACCTGTCTATACAGGTGAGATCCTAATTTTTGTTGTAATTTCTACACCTATATGGTAAACTTTGCATGTAGAGCTGCATAGTAGGATCTCTGGGATAGGAAGATTTTCTACCGAGGCTAATTATCGACTGAAACACTCATGTCCTGACTAGCAGTGGGTTTTGACAGGAGAATCCCTGAGACTCTCTGAAATTTCCACCAGGAGAGATTTTACAAAAATTTGACAAATGATTCTGGCCAAAGGCAGCTGGCGGTGCAATCAGCCACTCGAGGCACTAATGAGCGACTATTCTCCACGTGTCCAAAGACTCTTATCTAAGTTAAATATCCAATAAGAGTTATATGTACTCATTGAAGCCGGAAGTCCAGGACAAGACAGGTCTCAGGACATTTTCAGACATTTGCAATTTCTGCTCAGTTTATGGTGATATTTTAAAATGGAAGAGGAGAGATGAAGTAAAAATATTCTTTTTCCTTGAGTTTTTCCTTCTGGAACTTTAATCTTCAGCTGATGGCCTGTTCCATAGCTAGTCTCTAACATCAGCCGAAGCCCCATTGTCTGATAATCAATACAGATATCAACACCTGCAGTTAGCAGAGACATATCTCTTTCTCTGCTTCGGCATCAGCTGAGCAGCAGGCTCTAAGAACCAGAACCAAGGAGTAGGGACAAAATGTGCTATTTTATAAGCAAGAGCATTCAGTAAGTGCCAGAAAATCCTCTCCCACAATGAGACACACCATAGGATTACATCTGCAGGAGAAGCAGTGAGGTAAGCACACTGAATCTGTTATGTAGTCTCTGTCAATAAAGTGTTGTATGTATGCTGAATTTCTAGATAGCAAGTTTGGAGTAACTTGTTATGATTATGTTTCAATAGGGTGCAGACAGACACCTGCTCTTCTGTCCCCATTCGAAGGCAAGTGGACAACATTCTGTGCCACTGTGCGCAAACTCATCTTTCCAATGTCTTGTCAGGGCATGTGTCTGCAAACACAACTATGTTTCTACACTGGAGTTTGACTGATCCAGGGAGGAACCTGGAGGAGAATATGTCAATCTTCAGTTATCCCTGAGCACAAACACTGAGTACACTTATAAGGTGGTATTCAGCTCCTCAATAATACACTTAGCTCCTAAATGAAGACAATAATGAACCAATAACAGGCACTGGGGATTTAGTCAATAATACTGGGGGGGGCTTGGGAAGATATTCAGCTCATCTCAAAGATATTTTTCAAGCCATATCTAAAACAAAAAAGCCTCCATTTATTTAAATGGTTTTCTTCTCAATATTTTCTAGAAAAAAATTAGATATTTGACCAATAACAAAAGAGGACAGTTCTGCATTGTTTCCTTTACCAACCAGTTGTGGTTTTTTTCTCAAGTAGAGAAAAACTATTATAAAAATAATTTTTCTTCTTTTTCAGTTGCTGCTGGGATGTGATACATTTTCTTTTTCCCAGCAGAGAAAGGGAAAAGAAAATGTTAAGAACTCCTCATGGTCATTTTCCATTTAAACTGCATAATTTTCATTTAAAAAAAAAATCTTTTCTGTTATCAAAAGGTCAGCACAATTCAGGAGCTATGAACTATAAAGTTCCAGGTGTATGTAAAGGCTAAAAATAAATTTTAAGTTTTGTTTGAATTATTGTTAATTCTTTAGTACTTGAATCAGTTTTGTACAGGTCTGATACTTCAAGTCTCTGTAAAAACTTCTTTATGAGCCAGTGTTGTGCAAAACGAGAAAATGGCTTGGTCACATTTATAGGAACTGGAAATCCAGAAGGATGTTCAAGGTTTCTTGGAAGTAATGCTCCAAAGAGAACCACAGTCTCAGTGTGCAAAATCATACAACATTTTCTAACTAAAACCAATCTGGTTGGAGCAGGTTTTAAAGTAATTTAAATTAAACTTGACTAGGTCTCTATTTACCTTTGCTTTATGTATTTTTACATTTTTGGTAGATTTTCTCTGACCTACACCATTGTTAATGAACAATGAAGGGACACTTTCTTGCACTCCAAAGATGACTTGTTCAGAATGTAATTACCATAATGATTTGGTAGCATAGATTTGGAAAAGAGCAGACATAAGAGGGGTTTTGGAGTTTTGTTTTGTTTTTTGTTTTTGCTTTTTTCACCTGTGCCTACAGAGACTTATTTTCTTTATGTCTAACTTCAGCATTATGTACAATTCACATAGCCATGTTTCTCTCATATTGCTGAGCTTCAAGATTTTCAGGTAATGCTTTGCCAGTTCAGCTACAATTCCTCTCCTATTGCAGACACAGAAGGTCGACCTACTGAGAAATTTTCTGTAATGCATGAAGGGAAGCAGTGTGCAGCAGCTAGCAGAGAATGTATTCTCCAGAGAGAACCTCGACTCAGGCCATGTCATTATCCATATTTCCCATCACATGACCAATCCTGCAGGAACCTCCCAGTACTGTGCAGTCTGACCTGTGAATTCCTCGTCTCATGATCCAACATGAAGCATCACTTGAACTGGACTGGATTGTTAAACTGACTGATTCACTATACCGTTATCTACTACTTAGCCTAAACTCAATTTTCTATACTGTCTTGAAGCATAAAGGGTACAAAAAATTTCTGGACCCATGACAATGTTTTGTCTTTTCACTGTAGCTGGTTGATCTCTCAGATGCAGGAGAACTTTTATCTACCAGAAAGCAAAACTGCAATATAATCTTTGAATGTGATTTTCACTTATCTGCACTTGGTATTGCCAAAACCCAAATTTCTTATCTGGTGAAAACAGAGGCTATTTGAAAGACTACCAATTATAATATTGTAAAAATTTGTATTTCTTATTTGATGTTTACACTCTTTTCTTTGGTAGTCTAATTTACTTTCAGGCACAATAAAATGAGGACATCAAAAGCGGACAGGTAATGCCTATACCTAATTCCTCATACTCATAGGATGCAATTTAACATTTAGCTTTCTATTTGAAGAACAGTGTAAACTCTGATTTTACAACTTCTCATGTTAGCACACTCTTCTGCCTCTCTTGGCTCCTTCTTGAGCATTCTCTGATTTTGAAATGGCTCAGTTTTGAATACCAAATTCATTTAGACATGTTCTGCAGTGAGATGTAGATGTAATGACAATATGTTGCTTTTAGTTGATTGCCATCACATATATTTCCAAAGATTCATGTCAGTGAAGACATCCATGACAGCATCCTCAATGACCTATTTGTTATGCCAAAGCTCCAACTGTGGATGTTCATTAAATTGAGTCTCTTGAATCCCACAATATCAGACTTGTGAAAAGCATCTCCATATATTTTAGGACTGGTTTTGTGGACTGTGGCCAAATATGTATCCTACAAGGAGAAAATCTTTCTCTTACTCCATCAAGACAAAACAGACCTTGTGGCCCAAGCAGTCTAGTGATTTTGTGGTTATTTATACTTCATATTGCTTTGCTTACACTAGAAAGCTGGTCACTGGGAATATACAAAAAATATACAGAAAAGAAAGCAGATATCCATGCTCTTTTAAAGTCTTTGTATAGCCAAAATGTCACCTTTGGCACAGCTCAAATATATAGAGTAATAAATGCCATGAACATTTTCTTGCTTCACTGTTCTTGCTGCTTCACAAGATCCACTTGGCTCAGGAGGATTTCCTTTAGGAGCCCAGACTCTTAGGTCTTCATACAGGGATGATTTGCTGGGAGGTCTCCTATGCCTCTGCAAATAGCTTCCTCCTATTTTTTCTGCATCAGTGCCCTCCTAGCCTTTAGGAAAAACCCCTCAGTTCACCACAAAATTTCTGTCTGGTTTTATCTCATGATTCATCAGTTGTAGAAGGGGAACTGGTAAGCAGGTGATCTCCAGGATGGTTTGGTGTAGGAATAGGAATCCTCCTCCTTGTGCCATACAGAAAACATACAGACTTTTTCTGGCACTAAGATCTGACCTAAGATATCCATGCAGATCTGGATGATTCATCTTTGCACTTATCACTTTTATATTTTATTTAACCTCATTGTATTTCATGCCTTATGAAAACTGAACTAGCAGCAGGACAGTAAATTTTATGGTAAAACTACACACTTAAAAAATCAAAACATTTGAGTGGGGTAGAAGATTTCAAATTTTATTTCAATTTGCTATAGTTTGAGAAAGTCAAGTGGAACTATACATTTATTTGAGGGCTTGCTTAGTAAAATCTAACCAGTTATCACTAATGTTTGATTGCCTGTGCTAACCCAAACACATTAGCAAACACATGCACTAGTATTGATTGTTTGTCTATTCCACTCTGAAAAAAGAAATCTTTTCAGAAGTAGAGGAAATAAATCATTAAGCTTTATTAAAAGGACAAAGAAATCTTAAGATTTAACAGAAGTAATGTAGTAGTCTCCCACTGTCCAGTGGATGTTTCCTGACTGTGAAAAGCTATCTGACCAAGGAACGCTACATTTGTTTGAGATTCCTAAATGTATTTGATGGCATAAATGCTAAAGTAATTTTGAATTATAAAATTTTCATGTCATTCTGTTCATGTAATGAGGAATTAAAATTTAATTTCCAAAATAATGACTTTGATATCAGTACATCATGGCTGAATTTATTTTCCCATTTCTAAAAACAACATTTCAGATATGTTCTCCATCTGCCACTCATAGTGTGTAATAAATTTCCGGTCAAAGACAATAATTATTCAGCTATATTAACAGTACTTTACAGTATCAGGAGTAGGAAAAAATATATTTTTTATTATTGCAAAATAAATTTTATTTTAGGTCATATAGTTTTGATTTTAAATTGGTCATTAGTTAAAACCATTGTGCATTCTCTGCACAGGTCTGCTATTGTTATCCTTTACTTTTAAATGTGATGATATATCTCTGCTAAGACTTGAAGTATTTTTGTTAAAAGGAAACCAGCGAGGTGGCTCGAATTGAACAAAATTATATTATCTCCTTTTTCCTTTACAGAGATCTAAATGGGCTTTGGTTAAATATTCTAGTATTGAGCAGTCACTTGTGTTTGATTAGATTTGTGTTCAGAATATAAAGATGTTCTAGGTGTCCTGTATGTGGAGAATTGTATTATTAGGATAAATTGTATTAAATTGCCTCAGTTCTACTTGCTCCTTCACAATAAAAGTTTTACCTTCCTTATCAGGTTGTAATGGTCCCTTTGGTTACATATCATAGCTGTAGTGTGAAGATTTTATTCTGACCAGGAAAGAGTGTTGCCTCCTCAATGTGACAAAATAGTGCAGAGATCAAATCAGACCTTTAAATATTCACCAACAATTTTCACTTAAAGGAACTTCAGTTCATGCCTGTAAATTTACAGCACCAACTGTTGTCAGATGCCAGGGATCAGTTCTGGACAAAGGTTCATCTATTATATGCACATATGTATTTACTGAAGTACTTTTATTGGTGCATTTAACAGTTCTTTTTCAAAACATGTATTTTTAAGAAGATATTTATTAGAAAACCTCCATAATTGCAAGGCACATCTTTACTAGTCTAACATATACTAGAATGCCCATAAATATATGCTGGGTGATATTTTTAAAACTGTTAGTTAAGTTGAAGAAAGAAACCCAATATGATTTTATTTTTCCCTAGAGTAGCAATAATATTTTCAGTGGTACTTTTGAAAATAACTATCAAGTATGTGAAACCTAAGCACTTACACCACAAATTGAAATGAAATGCACAGATTTATTAACACTGTTTACATATTGATGCTCATGACATTTAACTTGAACATGAAACACTAATCTGACTTTGACCCTCTTGATTTCTTGAAGATCAATTTTTGAGTCAGTAATTTCATTCTCTAAGCTTCTTCTCTTTACTGCAGCACAAACTTTTTATTATGAATCGCCACATTTGGGTGGATGTTAAACTATAACAATCAATTTGTAGACACTGGTAGCAAAATTGTTATAACCTTATACAATGGACTGCTGAATATTTTACCTAAGTTGAGGTGGTGATTCAATTTCAAGAGCAATAATTAGCTCCTGACTGAAAGGACAAGGCCATACCAATGAGCAAGTTGCATACTCCTGACAAGGTTTCTCATCTCATCTCATCCTTAAGGAAGTTCTTATTCTACTGCATCAGACTACAATACTGGGTTGATTCAGAATTAGCACATACATTTTTACTACAAATATTAAATCACTTTAGATTAGCCAGACATAATTTCTTCTACCACTGAGAGTGTTTCTAGAATTTGTAATACTAAGAATCAACATTAAGATTGGATGTTTCTTGGTACGTGTTATGTTCTGCATTTATTTCTTTCCCCCTCTTACACAACCTCACAATTTAATAAATTTTGGAGCATTGAATTTCTGACTAAATTTCGTGGAGGATATCTTTTGCTTTTTAAAATATGTTTCATAAAGCCATGTATATTCTGTGTAGCTTTGAAAATCCCACTGCAAGAAAAAGGTACTCCTTTGACAACAAAGTATGTGCTGCCCTTTTTAATGTCCAGTACTGACAATTGAGGTCAGGTCTGCATGGCCTTTGTTGGCTGTTTGCTGTTCAGGGACCACAGAATGAGAGAATGGGTAAGGTTGGAGGGGGCATCTAGAAGGCATCTAGTCCGGTCTCTTTGGTTGAGCAAGGTCTCCTAGAGTGTGTTAATCAGGGTTGTGTCCACATAGCTTTTGAACATCTCCAGAGGAGACTCCACATGGGCACCATGTTCTAGTGCTGCCACCCATAAAGAGTTTTTCCTCAGGTTCAGGTGGAACTCTCCATGTTCCTGTTTGTGCCTGTTACCTCATGTTCTGTTGCTTGGAATCACAAAGTAGAGCTTGAGTCCATCCTCTTGTCACTCTCTTTTCAGATACTCATAGACATTGATGAGGTTCCTTCTCAGTTTTCCCTTCTCAAGGCTGAACAGGCCAAGTTCTGTCAGCTTTCCCTTGTCAGAGAAATGCTCCAGTTCTCTAATCATTTTCCTTTGCTGGACCCTTTCCAGGAGCTCTGTGTCTCTCTTGCACTGAGGAGCCAAGAACTGGACACAGCACCCCAAATGTGACCTCACCAGGGCTGAGCAGAGGGGCAGGATCACTCCTCGACCTGCTGGCAACAATACTCTTCCTAAAGCACATCAGGATACCTTTGGCCTTCTCTGCCACAAGGACACACTGCTGGCTCATGGACATCTTGTTGTCCACCAGACCCCCAGGTCCTTCTCCACAGAGCTGCTCTACAGCATGTCAGCACCCAGCCTGTCCTGGTGTGGTTATTCCTCTCCACAGGCAGGACCCTGCATTTGCTTTTGTTGAGTTACAGACAGTTCTTCTTTGCCCATCTCTCAGATCTGTCCTTCTGAAGGGCTGCACAGCTCTCTGGGCTATATCAGCCACTCCTCCCAGCTTTGTGCCATCAGTGAACTTGCTGAGGAAGCCTCTGCCCCTTCATCCAAGCACTGATGAATAAGTTAAACAACATTTCTCCCAGTACTGAACCTTATGCAACACCAACCAGACTTCCACTGATCACAACTCTTTCCACTTTGTCATTCAGCCAGTTTTCAATCCACTTCACCATCCAATTATCCAGCCCACACTTCTGGAGCTTGCCTATGAGAATATCATGGAAGACAGTATCACATATGAGAATAGCAGGATTTAATCAAGGGGACTTCTGAAATAAATTCTATTACAAGTACTGTTGGGAGCAGAGCAGTCTGTCATAGTCACTGCTGGACAAAGTGAAGTCCAACTTGATAAAATTACATGTGTTGAGTCTCCAGTACAAAGTAGTGTAGTAGTAGCAGTGGTCTGAGAGAAGAGGCTATAGTTACAAGCCATACAATGGCTCAGCAGCTGTATATTAAACTTTTTAAATGTTGCTTACCCTCCTCCTAGAATTAACGTTGCAAGTTATGTTACCAAACTATTCTGAGAGCATCTATTTCAGAGTGTATTATAGATACAGCAGTAAAACCTTCCCCAGAGAGTTTACTATAAGCACCACAGATGTGCAGCAAACAAAATAGAGACAGAATCAAGAGGGTCAAGATTGGATGAGAGTTATCGTTGCTTGCATGCCTTCAATCAGGAGCATCAGCAAAGGTCTAGCAAGGCCTGATGATGGCACCCATATGACAAATTTTCTATTTATCTCCTATTTATCAAAACCAATGTACAGAGGTTAAATTGTGGTTGTGCAAATAGAAGGATAAGGTGTTTCTAGCAAAATTCAAATAATCATCTGTTTTGCAGGCTCCTGGAAAAGTCTGTGTTATTTCCCTAATTCTGAAGTCTGGGTTTTTTTATCAGTCCCTACTCAGTAAAGGACTTTGTCTTAAATCTAGGTAGCCTAGGTGTCAGGAGCAGCCAAGATACAGCTCACAGTTTCCTGCATGAAACTTTCAAAACCATTGGTCTGTACTCAGAGACATGGGCAAACCAAACATTTCTGTTCCTACTTAAGCAGATCATATCCTTGCTACAGCTTTCATAGAGAAATCTTTCAAGTTAGATCAGCAGGACTTGAGCAGATGCTGATTGTCAAATATACACCTAACCATTTTGCTAGTCTAGGGTGTGGAAATTAGGACACAGAGCTGATCTATGTCAGAATAATCTCCATTGCTCAGAACAACTGCTGAGCAAAGCAGCTGCTACAGGCATTAGTTGTCATTGTGTTCCAGTATTAGCATATTACGAGTCTTCAACTTAAAAACCATTAAAATTCCATCCCAAAACTCCACTGACATACATTAAATATATGAAGAAATTGTTCTTTAGGGTCTATAAATGCTGAATTTCATTCAACAAGAACTACCATTGCATTTCTCTATGGGCTGGGGCCTCTGGAGCTGCTGGAAGTGGCTATACACTATTCACCAACACATTAGCAAAAATTTTGTACACATAAGCTTATTGTATAAGTTTTCTTTCAATGTAACAACACCTGAATGCTGCCCAAATTAAATTGAAAAAAAAAAAAAAAAAAAACCAAAACCAAAAACACCAGAATCTGCACACAAACTGTTTGCCCAGTTAACTAAATTCAAATCCATGCCTGTGAATTCAGAAATAATCATCATCTTTAGAACAGAGGCTTTATGTTGTTTCCATACTCTTCAGACATTCTGAATTAGGCTGCCAAGACCTCATCTTCCTTCACCATTCTGCGTCTTGTCACATGAGGGGTCGTAAACACGATAATGTTACTGAAAATGCCATCAATGTGATAAAGCACAGCAAAACAAGTATTTTAAATTACATTTCTGCAGATAAGTGCAGGTCCCTTTTCACAAAGGTCTTATACTTACTGGCTCACTGACTTCTGGGAAGCTGATAGTTTGGACTTTCCTTGGATATTTTATGGTTTTTTTTAACTGGTTGCTTGTAAATCACTGCTCACATAGCCATGGTTTTAAGAGTCTACAGAGATGTTACTAAGTCTTTCTATTCCATATAGTACTCTGTGGGAGTTTGTTACCTCTTATTCAGAGTTTGTTGATTGCTGGGGTGGAAGAGTCAAAAGTCTTGACTGCTGATGGATGGGTTTCCATAGCAGCCTATTTATACACAAAAGGTAGAAGTCTGGAACTCTGGAACTTCTGCTCTTGCCATTATCACAACAATCATTGTTACAAAAAATAAAAGAAATACTCTACTGTGCAAGACACTGGATGTTGATCATAATGTATAGAAAGGCGTAATCTCTTGCAACTACCTCCAGTGGATAGGTAGTCATTTTTGCATAAAATCTTTTGAAGCACTGTGATTTCCCAGTTTTGATTTTTTTCTTTTTAATGATGAAAAATATTATTTACTATTCATGAGCTATAATAGTAAAAATTCCAAAATTAGTAAAATACTTTTCTTGGAAGAACCCAGCATTAGATACCTACTTCATTTGAGGGACAGCTATACTAATTTTTAATATTGCAGTAACAAAATGTGCTAGTTTGCAGGCTGCGACATGTTTGGCTGAAAAAATTACCCTTGATGCTAAAACTTAGAAATACCAAAAAATATTTTAAAGCATACTTGATTATAGATGTTTCAGTGAAATATTTCTTGAAAATAATTAAATGTTGAAATTACAAAATTGCATTCTTATTCACAAAAAACATAGCTATTTTATGTATTTACTCCACCAAGATTTTTGTAAATTGTACACTATATCTTAAAATGATACCAATCATATGATTGTCAGACATCAATAAAATACATGATATTAATACACACAGTGATTTAAAATATTTTATGTGCATGAATTACAGCCTTTCTATCCTACAGCCAAAGAGTTATCTAGTGATAATGTAACATCTACACATCTCTTAAAAAATATTGCTCTCTGTCACTCCAGGCTGCCGTTGTTTCACCTCAAACATTGGTTTGCAGTTTTACTATATCTGATAGGGATGAAAAAGGTGATATTACTTCTCCAAAGGTTTTTGTCTTCACGTATGTAACTAAAGTTTTTGTTCATAGTGTTCCTTCTGATTGTGTCTTGTTTTTAACAATGTTTCCTACAGCCATAGCAAATAAAACTTTCTCCATGCTTGTTCACTCAGAACGTTGTTGCAAACTTTTTTTTTTTTTCCTTAATATTTTACTCTGGGCATTTTAAAACTTCTACTGTATTCATTCACTGATACATCTTCTATAATCAGTTCAGATTCAACCTCATTCTTCCTAGCTTAGTATCTTTTTTTCCACACCTCTCAGTCCCCTTTCAGCCATAGAAAGGAATCCTTGTTCCAGTATGCCTATATTTCAACCATAATTTTTTTTTCCTTTTATTATACATGCCACCCTCCACTTTGAAAACGCTGTCTCCTCTATGCATTCTTTTGTATTATTGTCTTTCAAACTTTTTCTCATAACTCTTCTAGAATCACACCAAGAAATATAGATTTTGCAATATTTCAAAATCTGGTGCTATATTTTAGATTTATTACTACAAATGATGATAACCTGCAAATGTTTTATCTGTTTCTAAACAGCAGTTTCACAGCACCAAGGCTTTTCCCCACTCTTCCCCAGTGGGCAGACTGGGAATGCATGAGAATTTTGATGCAGATACAGCCATCAGAAATGACCTGAACTGTGGGTATTCCATAGGGTATTCCATACTATATGCTGTCATGCTCAGCAGTAAAAGCTCAAGGAATGGAGAAGGAAAGTGAGACATTTATGGTTATGTTGTTGGTCTTCTCAGCTAGGAAATAGCTGAACATTTGTCTATCAATAGGCCGCAGTGAATGAATTCCTTGTTACATTTTTCTTGCATGTGCAGCTTTGCCTTTTTTCTCAACTTACAAGTTTTTCTTTCTTTTACCCTTCTGATCCTCTCTCGTATTCTACTGACAGTGAGTGAGTGAGTGACTGGGTGGGGACTTACCTGCTGGCCAGAGTCAACCCAACATAAATGTAGAGAACCCTGCTGTGGAGTGGGCAACAGATAATTTGGGAGCTTGTAATGTGATCAGAGGGGAGGCCAAAAGGGAGTAAATGCTGTGAACATTTGCAACAGATTGCCACTTTAAAATAGTCTCACAATAACATGCCCTGGATCTCATGGAGGACTTGACCTGACATTTGCCAAAAGGAAAACTTGGAGAGGATCAGATTTCTGCAGTCTGTCAGGATCAATTTTTGATGCCAGTTTTGAATGGCCAAACTAGAGAAAATGCTGCATCTATTGTTTATGCGAAAGAAAAGTGGTCATGGATTTTAAGATAGATTACAGCCTTTGCTGCTGCAATAGTGCCAGTGTACAATTTTAAATTCTGAGAAAAATAGAACAGGTAAGTAGCAGAAAAAAGATCCTTCAGGGCAGCAGGTTTGGGAACGGGCCAGGGTTTCCCCTCAGTGGTCTTGTCTTCCGAAGGATTTCATTCTTATGGACGTGAGAGCCCATGACACCTTTCTGATCTTCGAGGACAACCTCCCCAAAGCATAACGGTGATCTACCCTCATACACAGGAATTTATAGAAACAGGGAGGGAAAGGAGCTTGGAGTTTTGTCAAGGCTAAAGTGCACACTAGAAGCACTTTTATTGGAGATGTGTGAAGCTATTAGCTGGAATAATCTTTCACTGGCACAAGATAATGTCCAGGAGAAGAAAAAAGATGCAGACGATGATAAATTTAATCACTAAGTAGAAAAACTTGAAAGAGGATAAATATACCTTTACTACTTACCATGAGAAATCTATGAATTCACCTATACTAGAAGTGAGCATGCTATATTGTAAATAAATTATTAATTGAATTTCAATCAAATTTAAAAACTAATTATTTTGATAAATTAATGCATTAAGATAATCTGAAAAAGGTGTCAAAAACTTGTGAGCTAACCTGAAGAATTATATAAACCATGCAGGGAGAAAATGTTGCAGAAGCACTTCAAGAGATTAATAATATAAAGTACCTGACCCAGATGAAATGCCCAAAACCCACATTTGAATAATTGAAATTAAAGGAATCAAATAGTTTGCCAGGCTACTTAGAAATATTCTTTGGCCATATATTTTATTATTAGCATAAAAGTTTTATTGTTCTTATTTTAAATGAAAAGAAAATACTAAAATTTTTATGAGTTATTCTAGAGTTACACTAACTTCATCTAGAATCTGAATGACAAAATGACCATAAATTCTAAGAATAAATGGGTCTGTTATATGAAATTAATGACCAATATTAAACTGCATCTGGAATTAGACTTGAATCCATTTATATCTGCAAATATTACCTGTCTGGTGAACAGGAACAGAAGAAAGGAAACACCTTGAAACGGAGAGGAGAGGAGAGGAGAGGAGAGGAGAGGAGAGGAGAGGAGAGGAGAGGAGAGGAGAGGAGAGGAGAGGAGAGGAGAGGAGAGGAGAGGAGAGGAGAGGAGAGGAGAGGAGAGGAGAGGAGAGGAGAGGAGAGGAGAGGAGAGGAGAGGAGAGGAGAGGAGAGGAGAGGAGAGGAGAGGAGAGGAGAGGAGAGGAGAGGAGAGGAGAGGAGAGGAGAGGAGAGGAGAGGAGAGGAGAGGAGACCTCTGGTGGCATTTGTAGAACCATTACTGAAATGAAGGATAGAGAGAGAATTTCTCAGGACAGGAATGCCAGGACAGGAATGTTCATGTGATACATAAATGCAATGTTTAGGAACTTCAAAGAGTTCAGTATATATAATGTGGGGCTTAAAGCGGCAAGCTATGGTTTGAATGGCATATAGGAATAAAAGGGGGGAAAAAAAAAAAGGTGGATTTGTTTTGTAAAGCTTTTACTGTTTGTGGCTATTGTTGGGGTTTTTTTTTCCAATAAAATGTGTTTTAGGGTGGGCCCCCTGTTTATATAATAAATAGCAATTTATATAAGAATAGCAATTTATATAATAAATATCAATTAAACTTTTTGGCAAAGAAGAAGTATGAGAGCGAAAAAAAGGCTGACAAGATTAAAAGCAGCAGCAGCTGTTGAGTTCACCATCTTAACAAAACTAAGATGCTTTTCTTCTTTTTTTATGGTTTGAGTGTAGATCAAAACGTGACTCAAGTGTTATCTTATAAGTGTATGGCATGAACAAGCCAAAGGTGATTTTGGCACCATTGAATATTTAAGCAATAAAAAGGGTTTACAGTAGGCATTGAATATCTTATTAATTCTGTGGAAGGATGAGACTTTAAAAGGATATATGTCACTAAGCACCCACTAAATAGTGTCAATCATAAGTATGTGAAGATTCACTTTACACTCTTTTTGAAGTGTCTTTCCTGCTCTAATAAAGCAGTTAAATGTTCAGTTATATGTTCAGCTATATTTTTCCCTACATGAGAAAAGTGTCACAAGAAGTGCTTAAGATTAGTGCAATTTAGATAATTACTTCTATTTAAATGATAAGTGTTAACAACTGACACAGAAATAATTCACCAACATTCTGAAGTTTTCTGTAAATGTAACATATAAATTAATTTGAAGAATAATAAAAACAAAAACTGAAAAAACACCACAAACTATATAATTTTCTGCAAAACGCAAATTGAAGGAAAAGCACTTTCATTTCCTACTGTAGCACTGAGCTCTCAAGCTAGCTAGGCAATCATATACCTCCCAAATTACCCAAAGACAGATATAATCTGGCCAAAGTGTAAGTCTGCTCTCTAAGCTAATCAAGTAATGAAAAAAATAAATTAGGTTGTATTGTATTTCTTCAATTACTTTTCTTAACCCTTCATTCCTCAAACATATGGCCTGTTCCTTCTAAAATGTATGATTATGCCTAATTTAATACAGTAAAAATTCCTGTGTCCCTAAATGTATACAGACTTTCTGTCAGAGAAGTTATTAGTTCACAGTCGGTACTGCATGGGTAAAGTGTCATTCAGATATTTTTTCTAGCATAGTGTAGTTAATCTGTAACTGATCTTACAAGAGGGAGGAGGAAGCTTGTGTTTTCTCATTCCTTTTTTTTTTTTTTTTTTTTTTTTTTTTTTTTTTTACTTTGTGAATGTACCTGCAAGGACTGAGAAGAGGAAAAAATTAACCATATTTAAAAAGAAAATAATGTCTTGCATACTCTGTACAAGTTCAGATAATGACTCTTAGGAACACTTTATGGAAAACTTGAAGTATGTATGCCTTATTTGTATATCCTTGAACAAAAGGAGGAAGCTTCTGTTGGCTTTTATAAACTGGGGTTTTGTTTAGGAAAGAGAGAAAAAAGATTCAGTTTACTTATTCCATGGAAGAAATATTATATTATATCCATATTATCTCTATTACTCTTTCTTATTTTCCCTTTGATGTCCAGGGACAACATTACTGTGCACTGCCCACTATTCACACCAACTCACATGTCAATAATCTAGTTTGTAATAACATATTTGATGCACCTGTTTTTCAGCCTGAATGTCACTACTACCATTTCTTTGCATGTAAAGGATTTAGACCATAGATCTATAGCACTGTATAATATTACTTTATACAAAATTCCTCTGTGGCTTTATTGGAACATCTAATTAAACAGCAAGTACAGCAACATAAATAGCCAAGGAGTTTGGCCACAAAATATGTAAATAAGTTTTCAGGAGCCACAGGTGACTAAGACCCAGAATAAGGCCTACCTCAACTAAAAATTTCAACTGAAAAGAACATGAAAATTTAAAATAGATGTACTTACAAAGCTTCTTATTATCTAAATTAAATTTATATATTTTAATACCATGCACAGATTATTTCTGTAAATAGGTGAAGCTGGAATTAACTAATTTAAGCATTGCTCCAGTTCTAAGACTGCAGAAATATTCTATGTAATCTTGACTTATTTGTGTGAAAAGAAAAACTCGAGTATCTTCCTGTATTTAAGCTATTTTTCTTGTATTTAAACTATTATTTTATTAATGTACAAGTTATTTATATAGCTATAGAATTACTAGCTTTAGAAGTACATGAACTTTATGTTTAAAGTGGTGCTATACAGGTTTTATGGTATTTTTCTCAAAACATATCTTTTGAGTATTTCGGGATTATTCTAAAAATTATGAAGAGCATAAAATTAAGATACTTTCCATTGTACTTGTGTCCTAAGGAGAGTGGATAACCTACGATGGGTTAGTTTTTAGCAAGAATGGTGAGTGCCTCTATAAAGCAGGTGGAGAGAGTGTGTTCAGTCTCTAAATCATAGATTGTACAGTCAAAAGAGCCTTGCAAATTATTGCTAGGCTGTTGGTTTTAGACCAGGTATAATGCAAGGTTCATTAGCACATCCTGAGCATTCAGTAGGTTAACTAGAGGATGGAAAATACTCGGTGACATGGAATGAATATTTCGGTTTGGTAGTATATGGATAATACATATGCTACTAGCATATGTATAAGCAGTTATTGTTAAAAATAATCTTAGTCTAGAACCTAGGTGAAATTAGCTGAAGCAAGATTGTCCCTCACCCTTCCTCATTAGCTCAGGAGGCCACCTGAGATGCCCGGCCAGCTGTGGCAGGTGTAGGAGAAGCAAGGCAGAAACACCCTTGTTGAGAGCAGCAGAAACAGAATGAAGAAGTTGAACCTGGAAATGCAGGCTCTGAGCTGAGTTATGGAAACCCAGACTGAGGGTTAAATAATCGGTGTTAAAAAATTAGATGATGCAATATCTATAACATCTGTTTTGGAAATTATGTGTGTCTGGGATACATTTGTGGTCTGAAATGATGCTAAGTGTTTGAAGAGCCATTCAAGGCCCTAGGGGACACTGGTGCTGTAGAGATTCAGTGAGTTGTTAGTGTAATTAGTCTAAGCATCACAGAAACAAATGCATTTGATCAAGTGATTCCTGCTTTAATCCTGGTAGTTCTGAATTAAAATATGATTTGGTGGGAAAAAAAAAATCCTGCCTAAATTATGATGAAGAACCTATTATATTGTCAGGTAAATTCCATTAATTTCTTTACTTTTTTTAATGAACTCTAGGCTAAAAATATTTGAGGGTAGATTTAAGGAAAAGCATGGGAGCAACAGTTACATCTGCAAAACTACTGCAGCATATCAATATGGAAATAATTTTTGAATTTGTTCTTCTTAATGGATTGCATAGGCTGTACTTGAGCAATCCTTTTATGACCGTCACTTTTTTATTTATTGAATTGTTATTTTCCTGTGATTATGCTTATCTTCCCATCCCTAAGGTCTAGTTTCATACAACTCCTTTATCATTTTAATAATTTTGACCAGTTCTGACCGCTAAGCTTCCATTCTGTATGTTCCAACATTGATTTATGTGCATTTACTGATGACTACAGTATCTAATAACTTGACTTCAAAACCCTTATTTAAAGCTATGTGATACTCAGGAATGAATAATGAAGCTAGGAAGGTAGGATTGTATTGTTGGTTAATGAAATGATAAATTGTAAAGAAATAAAATCAGACAGCATGGAGCAAAAAAGAAACTTATTTTTATCAAAGCTACTTTGGGGAAGGATTAGAGAAGCAGTTTTATTTTGTTGGTCTTCTGAGAGTTCTTCACAAGAATCCAGGGTTGAAGATAAATAGAGACTTCTGTATTTTACCAGAGAGATTAATGCTACTAAAAATTCCAAAAATATTGGTAATTATTTCTCCACTGTATATAGCTGATAAAAAAAGTGCTACAAAGAGTGTTGTCTGAATATTCTTGGTCATCAAAACTAATGCTGTTCTTTGTGAAAACTTTAAAAAAACAGTTGGTGCTGGTAATGTATGTAAGATGGGAAAAAATATAAAATAACTTTATGAGCAGATAAAGTAGAAGAATAAGTGAGCTGTAACTTTAAGAAAAAAGGCTTTAAGAAAAAAAGAATCTTCATATTTAATAGTCATATCGCTTGAATGGAAAGGAAAGAAAATTACTTAGGCAGCTACAGGACTTTCAGAATGACCTTGGCTATTCAATTAAAATAAATCTTAAAGGAAATAATTATTATAGGAATTTAATCAAATGAAAAAACCTTGACATGTGTACGATACGCATTAGCAAAATAGTATTAGATTGACCTTGCATCTTTCTTAGAAATATGGACTGTTTCACAGTCATCTTATCTGTTAAATTCCCATAAAATCTTCAACATGATGATGAATAAAAAGTTATTTTTAAACAAGGGGAGGGATAGGCAAATCTTATAAGGTAGACAGAAAAATAAAATTGCAGAGACAATCTTAAAATAAGATTGCAACAGGTTTTACTGAATGTAAGCATCAACTCAGAGTGATGTTTTGATCAGAGAATCTCAAGTAGGTGAATAATAGAAAAGAGATCAAACTTAACTATTTAAATTAAACATAATATACTTAAAAATTAGGGAACAATTATTCTATTAAAAGATACTTATTCTCAATTAATGTGTATATATGAATTCCTCATAGAATGGGTATAAAAAATGCAATAAAAATGTAAGATATGATTCCAGAAAATCTAAGTGTAGTTGTTCCTTCAGAACAAGAAGACATGTTTTTATTGCAGAAGCCACTAAGCTGATTTAGTATATAATGCATGCAATTCTTGTCACATGTGTGTTTCAACAGGTTACACTTTAAAAATCCATGTGGGACAGAGAGAAATATAGGCTAATCTCAGGACCCTACAAATAGAAAGACACGCTACCCAGGAGGTTTTCAAGGAGCAGGCTTTAGTATAACACAGTCTGAATAGAATGGCTCTGACTGCTCTTAATTAAAAGAGCTTATTTTCCTACTTCATGCTTATCATTTCATCTTATTTACCAGTATACAGTGTTGGGCAAGAGATCAAATGGGTAAAAAAATGGCTTTGAACCAAACAAGTATCAGCAATGTAAGACAAATTCTAACAAAAAGATCTGTGATGATTTTCAGCAAAATAGCAATAGCAAGATCAAGAGGCCTAAGTACTTCTTAAATTACTTGATTAAGTTTATGAAAAGGATTATATGCCATGGTTGTCTGTGATAGCAGGTGCTGCATCCAGGCATTTCATCACAGGAACAAAGGAAACAGGATTAGGAAGAAATTATTACAGTAATCTTGTCTGCAATTCTCAGATATGTGTCCTGTGGTTAGGAGGTGTGGAGCAATGGCAGTCTCCTCAGTCTAGCAGCAAGAAGAAACTAGCTGGAGTCAGCTGCATTACCTTTGTTATTATCCATAGCTCTGCTGATTGGATTTGATTATTTGTTTGAATTTTCTGTGTCTTTAAGGACGGGGTTGGCAAAACAGTTATTCAGAGAGTATTTAAGGAAAATACCAATAGATTAGCAAACGCAGAATGCTAGGGGTCAATATAACTGCAGCAGAAATTGTAAGGTGCTGATTACATTTGCCTGCAGATAGAAAAAAGGACAGTGTGAGAGAAATTAGAATCTAGGAAAGTAACTCTTCAGAAGTCTCATATACCCTTAGGTTCAAAACTGAATTTTCCATGACTTGAAGGAGAAATAGTCTCTGTTATCCCATGCTGTCAGAATGTTATGTTTGAGCACT
Source organism: Sylvia atricapilla (assembly GCF_009819655.1). Lineage (NCBI taxonomy): Eukaryota > Metazoa > Chordata > Aves > Passeriformes > Sylviidae > Sylvia > Sylvia atricapilla. Next base: position 72,385,437 of record NC_089140.1, on the reverse strand, counting down.
GCTACTGTTGATGTATACCCTTTGCTCTAGTGTTTAAAAGATGCTTCTGGGCTGCAGAATATCAATCAGCAGTATTCTTTAGAAATGTCAATAGCTAGCATATTAGCACTTCAAATCTATACCCCTTATAAATGGGGACTACTTGACATTCATTCTGTACCACACAGCAATACTTAAATGGTGACACTATAGAGGAGAGTGGAGAGAGAACAAATATAAACTTTGAGTTTTAAAAGGATTCTGGAGTTGATATTTTTTAAAAGAAATGAGAAAACAATACATGAACCAAGTTCTGAACCCACTGAAATCTGGTGGGGGGGTTTGCTACTGAATTCAAAGGAATACAGGTTTCATTATAGTCACAGACTTAAGAAAGTACTCCTCTTAGATTGTGTACTTAAGCAATCTGATTTTTTTCTGCATCTTTAGTATTTAAAGTAGTAATGTGTTACAGCTTATAAGGATAACATTTTTTCTTAACTAGTTAGATTAAATTATTTGGATTATATATCTGTTATTGTGTTTGTGCTCTGAAACAACAAATTCCATCTTCTATTAGTTGTATTAGTGTTATTGTATACTTTAAACTCATGACTCAATGTTAATGATACCAGTAATTATAGACTTGTTACTTATAATTAGTATCACATGGATACTAATTATAGCCAAGGCAATGTGGGTCCAACCTAGTAATAACATTGCTAGTAATATAATAAAGCACACTTTCTTGCCTCAAACCAAATAAATTGCTTAAAACAGAATATTCCCTGGCCTCTGTCCATGACAGCAATGTAACTTTCTGGGAAGTTAATATCTAACATGGAGTTTGGGCTACCATCCCAAGCTCCAGTCTCTCTGGTTCTGTTCAGTGTGGTTGTATGCCCTCGATATCATCATGGTTGAGCTGCATCATTTTTAGATAGTTTATGCAATGGCTTTGTGCTACATCCTAAACTGAGATAAAGAGGTATTTTGATTGGTATCCAAGCTATCTGAAGGCAATGTCTGCACAAACTAGGGGCCAGACTGCAACAAGCTGAAAACCAGTTATTAGATTATTCTAGTACAGTGGACTTACACAACAATTTTAAACCAATGGATTTAAAGCAATCTCACTGCTTAAATTAACCTTTCATGTCAACTTTTATCTTTCTCCGATTTCTTCAGCAGCTTTTATAATCAGTTCTGATTTGCCTATATTACATATTTTCACCTATTTGACATCCTTGCAAGATATTTGAATGAACTGCATTTTAATGAACCATGCTTGAAAATCCATTTGTCTTCAGTTCTGCCATTTTTGTTCACATCCATAATCAGCTAATATAATTAAAGAGATTAGCCCAAGAAAGAAGTGCTGCTTACATAATGGTTGCTCTGATGGTCCCTAAGGAATGGAGCCAAAAATAACACAGTGATTCCACAACATGGGCATGACCAGAGTCCAGGGAGCCCTGCTCTCCATCTGATTCAAACAAACAGACTTGGCTGTATGACAATCTGTAATGGGGGGAGTCATCAACGATTTTACTGGTGCATTGATGAAAATAAAGAGCTTACACTTGATATTTTGTTAAAGGATTTGGATGTAAGCATCATTGCTGAAACATCATTATCAATTTGGCAGACCTCTCTCATGACTTTGTTTATAGTTTCTGTTCTCAAATGTTACCCTTAAATCTACAAGGACAAAGTAGTAATGTGAAGCTCCTGAATGCATTTTTAAGTTTTTCTAAACCCTACTCATCGGCTTGTGCATACAGGTCATGCAAAATATGAAATGAAGATTGACAGAAGGACACAAGGAGCAGCAAATATGGGGAGAGACTCAGACAGTCTAAGGAAAAAAATCCAACAAAACATTAACAGAATGGAACTCGGTAGGTCATGAAAAGTAGATCAAGAATAATTATCTATGAAATCCTGCAATGAACACAGCAGACTCATGAGGATAGAATTTCATGTCAGTAAGATGAAATTTTGAGGATTAATTCCTGTGACTGTTAGTGGAATTATGTACCAATTTTCTCACAACATGAATATGAACTACTGTAGATAATTTTAAAGCAAAAGTTCAGCTAAATATTGCTATTACCTTGAAGAAGAGAGGGCTGATAATTCAGAAACTGAGCATCCTTCTAATAAGGCATGGCTGATATTTAAACTTATTAAGAGATTATATTTTAAAAAATTAGTTTAGGGTTAATGAGTCAGACAAATAAATTGTGCATGTTTAAAAGGGCCCAATTCACTGAATTAACATTAGGTACAAATCATATATTCATAATTTTGTTTTAGTGGTGTGATTTATTCTTCTGAGTTTCACTAATATAAGTGTATTGGTGGATTGTATGTTCTCAGGGATATTGCACCTGTCCGGTATGGTGTGTTGTTTTAAACCACCTGCTGTCTTAGCTTTGCTGGAGGGCTGAAATCAGTATCTTGAATTATCAAAACTTCTTTACTTTCCTGAGTGTCGTTTCTGCCATTTGCAGTGCTCTTCAAGTGGAAGGGATTACAGGGTCCTCTTGAATTTCTTCTGTAGCATAGCAGTTCTCATAGATTCAGGATAATGGTACTGGCCACCACCAGTTCCAGGAGTGGTATCTGACTTTGTAGCCTTTTGAACTCTCCCCATGGTGACAAGGTGCGACCACTCAGTGCATTCCCTGGCTAGCTCAAGCACCGAGTTTGCAGTAGAGGTACAATTCAGTGTCAGGAACACGTCCTTGACCCAGTAGGTTCCTGCCTCAGGGGCAGCATGAACAGTGCGAGAAAAAAACAATGGAACTTCGGTAGGAGACTTCACCTGGGTTTTATTAAATACATGTGACTTCTTTCCTTCCAGGAGTCAGCCTGTCTATGCCTGACTTGACTCACTGGCTTTCACCTTAAATATGGGGGTGGGGAAGTGGGGAGGATACAGCTTGGAACCAATCCAAAATGGGAAGGGAGTGACCCTGAACCTAAATGACAAACTACAGAAAAAATCAAGAAACAAAGAGGGGAGGAGAACCAAGACTTGACCAATCACTCAACCTCTCCACTAGAACCTTCTGGACACTAGGGCAAGGCAGTGGAGTGATAGACAAGACCCTTTATTATGACTGACAAAGGAAAATCACTGGGGTAGACCAAAAGGGGTTTTACATGGGGGTAAGGGGAGAAACCATTGTGAAACAGTATAAAACAAACAGATGCATATAGAAAACTGGCAAAACTCCAAAACACACCACAACAACTAGGCCAGAAATTCAGCCAGCCAGCATATCAAAATTAGATTAAGGTGTCTTCTGCCATAGGATATGGTAGTGTGTGTGGTCTACAGCTAAGAGTGTAAGAATATGTTAATGTGATGAAGTTTCTGTGTTGGTTCAGACATGGAAGTAAGGGGCTTAATGAGAATCTACAGACATCACAAACATGATCTATGATATCTGTATTCAGAACTGGGGAAAACAGAGGTTGGATCCTGCTATCAAACACATCTTAAATTTCGTTTTAGAAGTTCTACCAATTAAGTACTGTTAAGGCTGTAACCTGTTTAAAATAATCAGAAACACCTTTGAATCCTGCCTAAGGTGAGATACATTGTTCTGCTTTCTTAATCATACAGTCAGTACTGACAAGTCTGACACTAAACCATGTCCTTAGGTGCTACATTTGCACCTTTTAAATACCTTCAGAGATGGCGACTCAGCCACTTCTATGGGCAGCCTGTTCCAATGCTTGACCAGCCTTTAAACACTGAACAAAACGTTTCCACTGTTGAGAAGTGTATTTCTTCCAGTATTTCTCTGAATTTTAAATAAATGTCCTAGGTAAACAAAGCACAAACAACTCATCTCCGAGTAAAATAGCCTTCCCTCACTTTTTAACCATCTCTACTGCATACATCAACACATCACATAAGCTACAGTCAATAACCAGCCCATCTCTTTGGATTTTTCCAAAAAGGGTTAGGAGGAAGGAATGGCAGAGAAGAGCTGCAATGGACTGACCTCAAGCCTCCTTTCTCCATTCCTCTGCTCCAGCTCTCTCAGGAAAATAATTAGAGGAATCAGGAATGGAAGAGTGAAGTTGAGCTTGTGAAGAAAAAGGTTATGGAGAGACAGGTGTTTTAGCTTTAGTCATTCCTTTCTCATCATCCTACTCTATTTTACTTGGCAATATCTCAAACTAATTTCCCTTAAGTCTATTTTGCCCATGATGGTACTCGATAAGTGCCCCTGTTTTTATCATGACCTGTGAGCTTTTCCATGTAATTTTCTTCCCTTGTCTTGTTGAGGAATGGGAGTGAGAGAGTGGCTGGGGAGGCATCTGGCAGCCAGCCAAGATCAACCATCATAAGGCATTATTTTATCTGTCGTCATTGCATGACATAAGATCCAAGATATTGGAACAATTTTTTATCTGTAAAGTTTTTGTGTTCATCTTTCCACAGCCCCCCTTTAGTTGTCCTCATTCTCTTCCTCTCAGATCACTGTTTAAACTCACACTTTAGTCACAATTGAAACATGTGACTTAATACATTTGATGTTGCACTAATGTCATGGAGTAAGGTACAATTTTTCCATGCAAAAGAAGCAGCTGTAGGAGGCACTGCACTTGTTACTATGTGCGGTCGACTTGGAACACCTTCTTCCTCAGTCAGATTTACAGTCTGGCTGTATGGATACTTCATACATGTATACTTCATATTAAATCACAGAATCACGAATCTGTTAGGATTGAAAGGGAGCTCTAGGGATAACCTAGTCCAACCCCAATGCCAAGTCAGGGTCACCTTGAGCAGATTACACAGGAATGTGTCCAGGCTGGTTTTGTGTATCTCCAGAAAGGGAGACTCCATGACCTCCCTGAGCCTCTCTGTTCCAATGCTCTATGACCTTCAATGTAAATAAGTTCTTCTTCATGTTGGGGTGGAATTTCTTGTGCTTTACTTTATGGCCACTGTTCCTAGTCCTGTCACTGGGAGCCACTAAAAAGAGTCTGATACCATACTCTTGAAAAATATCTTTGAGATATTTATATTCATTGATGAGATCCCCTCTAATCTTTATATTTTCCAAATTAAACAGGCTCAGCTCCTGCAATCTGTCCTCATAAGAAAAATGCCTCAGATCCAAACAGAATTTTTTGTCTAAATGGTGATCTGCTGGCTATGACCTTGCAAATAGACAGCTGGGCTTGTGCCAGCCAAAGAAGACAAAAAATTGAGGATCTTGAATATTTTATCTTTCTTCAAGAATTCCAGGTATCATTTAAACAATACTATCAGAATTGATTTCTGAATTGGTGTAGTTTTAGGCCACATAAAAAGTGAATCTGTAAGCTATTCCAAGACTAAACTTAATTGACCTTAGACATTGTACTGCCTTTCCTGAGACACGAGTTCTGTTATCCAGCAACTAATTTGCTACTGCGCTGAAAGAACTTTACTGTGCAGGTACTTAAGCACTCTATAAGGACAGGGTAATAAACCGTGCTGCTGGAATTAATTGAAGGTGGGCATCTGGATATGCGCACATTCGTGAAAAAGGTTTCTGATTTTATCTGTCAGGAATTACACAGCTCATCTCGGTGCAGAATAACAATTTCCTCTTGGCTGGTGAATAAATACCCCATAAAATGACTAATGGACTATTTAATTGTCATATCGAAAAGAGCATGGTTGTGACTAATGTGCAAAATAAACCAACTTTGGAAACCTCATACAGTACTTACCAGTCTTAAAGTAATGAAGCATGATGATGAGATCTATACTTGATCCTAACTACTCTGTCATTCATGTCAAAGTTTTCCTCTCAAGAAATTAAGTGCTGTTGCACAAATATTCAGAACATGAATGAGCTTGACTCTTGCATTATAAATCACCAAATTTGCCCTGAATCATTAGGTTATTTGTTTGAGTCTTGGATACTATCTTGTCCTAATGTGTCATCAGTGAGGGAAAAATAGTTCCAGAATGACATTTAATTCCAACATTATAAAGTCTTAAGTAAACAATAATTCTTTGTCTGTGTTTCAATTTTATGCTGGCATAAAATTGTAGCATTCCAATGTTTTAAACTTTCTTTTTTATACATGTATCTGCTAAAATCAACCTCAGCTAATGGAGAAATATATAGCATAGCTGCGACTTCAAATCCAGCCTATTGATTCAAGACTTTTTAATACACAACTATAAGCACCTTGCAGCAGTCTGTGTGAGAGTGCAGAATCAGGCTACAGGGCAAAAAAACCTGAAAATTATTGTTGTCTGCTCTGTCTGGCATTCTTCAAGACTGTGAATTAAGAAGCAGTTTTCTGGAACTACATTTCTGAAGTTAAGACTAATTGATGTTTTTACTAACAGAAAATAGTAGGCCAAAATTTTTTCAGATCCTAATTTAACAAAACTTTAAAGGGTATGTTTAAATTCTGTCCAAGACAATTTATAATTGAATAATATGCTAACATTTAGATGACTTCTCATTACTTTTTACTTTCTTACTTTATTTACAGGACCTGCAGTACAGGGAAAACATAGGATGCTGAAATCCATGTTCCTTGTGAGCAAAAGTTTATGAGCAGGATTTCAGAGCTCTTCTGGAGCCTGAATTGCCCATGGCAGAAGAATTGGAACTAGACAAGATTTAAGGTACCTTCTTACTAAAAAAATTCTATGATTCTATGAATTAAAATTAAAAACTTGAAAGGAAAAGAAAAAAAATCAATCAGAAAAATATATGGGTAGTGAACATAATGTTTGCATGTTTAACCCCACCATGTCTTACAGTACATTTTTACTTATTGGAAAACACCAAATCAAAAATGAATTTTATTTAAACGTCTTAGTGAACCATTTTTGAACACACATTTAAATTGTTTGAGCTATTGTGGCTATCTGCTGTATTCTCTAATAATCAGCAAACAGAAAAATAGACAGGCATTGCTTCTAATAAAAATGTTGTTGTCCGTTTTATCAGGTATTGTATTCTCTATACACCTCCCAAAACACTCATCAGGTATCAAAGTAGTTAAGCAATTTGGATGCTATCTTATTACCCTTAAGGAATGTGGTTAAAGTGCACAGCTATGACAGATGACAGGCACATAGCTGTTGTGTGCAATAATAGCAGATTGATAGTCCTGATGACATTAATCTGTCACTTTTCAAAGGCATGAAGCTCACTGAAAATAATTTCCAAAATAGCAGCAACTAGAAATAAGTTTTATTTTCAACGGATTTCAAACATTTTCAGGTTTCTATTGCTATGCATTGTCATCAGTGTCACTGCTACCTCCACAATATCCATCACTCCCCTTCATAAAATGCCATATGAGTAATAATTCAGAATATTTTGCTCATGGTTTGTAGTGTCTGAAGACAAGACTAAATTATAAAGGAGAACAAATCATGACTTTCATGCAAGGGCTCCAGTAATCCAATTCAGTTTAAGTAATGAAATATAATTGCTTGCTTTCTGGTTTTGATACTTTTGGTTTCTGACATTGGTTCCAGCAATTTTATTTCTTTTCTGCCTGCCTCTTCTGTGATATAAAGAAGCCTTCATTCAAGTAGGTGACATACACTTTTCAATTTATTTCCCTCCCACCTCCACCTACATGCAGCCATCATCCCCATTAGATTTACATGTCAAACCCTTAAACTTCCATGTGACATTTTTCCAGTTCTGAGAGTCTTGTGTAAATGCTCACAGAATACCAGCATCCAAGCACAGCGGACAATGCAAACATCATTCAAGAGTTCCTTTTTTGTCACTGCTACCAAAATGCATGATTTGATAGTGGGAATCATAAGTCTCATTCAGACAGTATATGGTCATAACTCCCTTCAAACCACAAAAACCAGGTCACATTTCACAGATCTTCGTCAAGGAAATTGGGACATCACAAAAGTTTGGGGACGATTCTGGGAAGACTTTAGAGATACTTTGCTGTAAAGTGGGGCACATAGCTGGATTAATGGTCACAGGAAAATCTTTGCAGTAGGAATATCTCATATCTGTCCTATTTCTTTTTGCCAGATGAATTTCCTCAAGGCTTCCAAATGCATTACAGTTGCATGGAAAGCTTGACCAATGCATTCATCATCATTGATCAAGCTGACTTTAGGGGTGTCCTTCAGGTGCTTCTAAGAGTAATTTGAAACAACTGCCACTTCCTGGCTGTCCTGTGTTTTTTATGGCTCCTAGTGAAGACCAATAATATGAATTTCATTTTAATTCTTCTGTAAGGGATCTTATTTATAGAGCAATTTCTCGTGCAGTGTCTTGTCTCTATGAAATGATTGCCAACTCAGGCAGCAGTTAAAGTTTACTGCTTAGGCCTTCCTTCAAGGTACCATATGGATATTACTTTCTAAAAGTAATTTAGACTTCAAAGTACTAAGAACATATTAACTCCTTGCAAGCTGTTCATCCCTTACTGGAATATTGACTGATTTTTTGAACTGATCTAACATAATACAACAAGTCAACAGCTTTTCCATTCTCTTTTGTTTTCAAATGTGGCTGACAATTGACTATGATCATTAAAACAGTGTCAAGAGCTATTTAGCATTAACATTTCTGTGACAAACTATGATGCATTTTTTTGCTAGTATGGTATTCTTTATGCATATCTGAGCAATGACTGGCTTTTAATTAAGTGCTTCCATCTCCCAAGTGAAATATCAGTAAATAAAGAAGAAAAATATTAAAGAAACTCAATTTTTGAAGCTTCAGGAGCATTACAAATAATGAAGGAAGTAAGTTATAATACTTGGTATTTCAGTAAAGGAAGACTTAAACTAAAACATAGTATCTTGATCTATTTTTGTATTTTGTGGTAGAATTTTTGGGTTATTTTGTTGGTGATTTTTTTTTTGTTGGTGGTGGTGGGTTTTTTGGGGGGAGTATTTTGTTTGTGGGTGTTTTTTTTGTTTGTTTTTTGTTTTTTGGTGTTCCCCCCCCCCCCCCCCCCCCCCCCAAAGCTACAGGTCTGTTGCATGTTCACGTAAAAATTTATGGGCCTTTGCTATACTTTACCCTCAGCCAGCCACCAAGGCCCATTCAGCTGCTCCTTCACTCTCCCACTAGTGGAATCAGGGAGAGAATCAAAAGGGTAAAATGTAGAACACTCATGGATTGAGATAAAGAGAGTATAGCATGGAAAAGCAAAACCAGACATTTATTTATCACTTCCCATGGGCCAGCAGGTGTTCAGCCATCTCCAGGGGAGCAGGGCCCCATCACATGTAGCAGCGACTTGGGAGGACAAACACCAATACTCCAAACATCCACCCTTCCTTCTTCTTCCTTCCACTTTTATATACTCAGTATCATGGCATATGGTCTGGAATATCCCTTTGATAATATGGAGTTATCTGTCCTGTCTCTGTCTCCTCCCAACCTCCCAAGCACCCCCAGCTTCCTCTCCAGCATGACACTACAAAAATCAGAAAAGGCCTTGGCTGTTTCTAAGCCCTGCTCAACAACAGCAAAAATAATTTCTATATTATTGACCCTGTGCTCAACAAAAATACAAACCACAGCCCTGTACCAGTCACTGTGAAGAAAATTTACTCCACTCCAAAAATTAGCATAGCCTTGTAGTGTTTCTATCTGTTTTGCCTTTACCAGCCTTTTTCTGAAAAAGAAAAGATCAGAATTTAGAATGTAATTGATAGTATTTATTCAGGCACTCAAACATGCGAAGGATTGTATTATTCTCGTAATCCTTGTGTTTCCCAATACTGTGTGAAAGTGAAATGTTATGGTTCATGGCTTAGACATTGTTGTGAAGGATTTTTTGCCCATTTTGGCAAATCTGTGTAAAGAAGCTGTGACCACCTACATCCACCCCTCCTGAATATGCCTCCTGACTGGAACTTGGGACTGTGAGTTAAGCAGTTTAAGGAATTTGAGATGAGATAAAGATGATGCTATTGTCCCATTATTTTAAGTCTAGGGAAAAGTAAATAAGGCTGAGAGAGAAGAATGTATCCACAAGAAAGCCAAACCCAGGAGCTGTCCTGAAAGTCATCCCTGGCTGGGACTGGGGTAGGGGACCCCAACCCATAGACTCATCTGCTGAGGCCAGGTTTGCACACACTCCTCCACAAACCAAGTGGCAAAGAGGAGAGTTTTGGGGGTGTGGCATAACCTCTGGTCAGAAGCAGTGAACACCCATCCTTCAGTAAACAAACTGGCTCAGCTCTTGAACCCCCAAACCCCCTTATCCATGGGACATCCATGTGAGGGGCAGCAGAGGAGGTATCACAATCCATCAAAAACCCTACAAAGTGCTCTCAACACTCACTCCTGAGGCCTTGCAGGAAAGCAGGGTATGTGATCCAACATGATGCAACAGATCCAGAATCTGTTGCAAGAGAGAGTACCAAACTTGCCTCCCTCACACCTCCAGGGGAAGTATCTGGGCATTCCCACCTGGCTGGAATGTATATTAATCCAACAGACTCTATGGCTTTAAGGGACTCTCACCACCAAGAAGACTGGAAGAAGAGGAACAATGGGATGCCTTCAGGATCCACAGAGTAGTGATATTTTCCGTTTAGTCTGTCTCTCTGTCTCTCTCTCTCCCTCCCTTTTTTTATCTTTCTTTCTATCTATCTCTCTGCCTCAAATTTACTGTTAAATAAAATCCACACTTTGGCATATGGTCTCGTTTGCACCTTAATTGGGGCAGAGGTATCTCTCTAATAATTTTAATAACGAGTTCATAATATACCTTTAGGTGTCATTTGAAAAAAATACTGATGGGTAATGGATACTGATCCTGAGGTTTCATGAATCTTGAGTAATGGCTTATGAGCTGTCTTGTATCTGTTATAGACCTGCAGGTAAATTACTTTCATTTTAAATCCCGTCTGTGTTGCCAGTGTGGTGTAAAGGAAGATGTGTAAACAGCATCTTGAAAAACTAACATGCTGGAGGGAAACTTCTGATCAACTGTATAAAAGTGTTTTCAAAAAATGAAGGTGTCTCAAAGCCAGCAGGGTCTTTTTAAGTCACAAATGGTTCTAAAAACACAATGAAAAATCCAGTCCCCAGACAAACTCACAAAAATCTTCTGTTAACTTCTTTCCTTTTACTGTTAGATATGAAAGGAAAAAAATCCCCTGCTTTGTTTTCTCGCAGTGTAAATAAATAAATCAATTAAATAAAGATGTGTAAAGGGTTTTAGATACATTATATTCAGTACCTAGTATCAACAAAATGCACTTAGAAAATATCCAACATTTTCCATAGTGACTCCGTTGCCATGGAATAGATCACTCACCTTTATATTCCTTATTGCTATTGTTCTGAGTAAAAGTCTAGATTGTAGATTATTATTATTGTTATTATTATTATCATTATTATTATTTCTATTGTCAAGTTGCTTATTTTGCAGTTGATACCACTCCACCATTTTGTGCCTTTCTTCCCTTCTACAGCCTGCAAAATGAGATTTTTGCTGTTTAGTTTTTACTGTGCATGCAAACAAGTGGTTTACATAATTTTACATATGTATTCTGTGTTTGTAAGAATTACTTAAGAGTGCAAAAATTAATTTGTAAATAGTGCTTTTTCATAATTAAAAATTAAGAAAACAAAACAGAACAAACAAAAAATGAACTCAAAACAAAAAACACCCAAACAAGCTAGGAAAGGCACTGATATTGTAAGTACTTAAGGTTAAGTGGGGCACAGCTAAGACTGGAGTTTTCTGCAGAACATCAAATGCTACCATAGGTCCAAGCTCTCATTTTCACTGAAAAAAGACCAGATTTTTCCACCTTCATCTTGGAAAGAACATTATCCTGCACAAAGTTGTTGAAACTGCCCATACACAAAATACTGCTAAATGTGAACTCCAAAATTATAAAAAAAAGATGTTTATTTCCATACAGATGTTTAAACATGAGTCACAGAGATGAGTATACAAAAACTTCATGTCATTTGGGCATTTAATTTAGCAAGGCTTTAGATCAAGTAAGGAATAGACCCATACAAATTCTTTTTTTTTTTTTTTTGAGAATCTAACACATGATTTCTGGTTGGGGCACCTCCAGAGTACCTTGGGCAGGCTTTATAACAGTAGATATGAAACCACAGTGTAGCACTTTTCCTCACCCTGCCATCAAAAGAATCTGAGAATCATTTTTCTGCAAGAAACTTAGTGGGAGTTTGCCATTTGCTGTATTCTTTTGCAAATTGACTTTAAAAGAAGACCTATGGTCTTCAACAGATCATTGAGTTCAGTTGTCAGGTTATCCAACAACAAATATTTGCCTGAAAACATACTCACAATGAAATTGGCTCTATAACTATTGAATAGAATAGTTAAAGAATAATATCAGTTGTGTAAGGTTCTAGGATGTGAGGGACTTTTTTTTTAAATAACAATTGTTGATTAAAAAAACCTAAATTAGGTAATTATTTAATTCACAGGGATATAATTTATTATATATATTACTAATTTCCATGGTACTCTTTGTGTGCTCTTTTCTCCTCTTGTTTAGGCTTGACTATTTTTTTCTGACTATTGACTACCATAGCAAATATTTCCTTTGAAACACTTTGTTTTTCGGGGTTTTTTTCCCCCTCATATCGCTATCACTGGCCAGCAAAGCATCAATTTTAATCTCATTTGTCATAACAATCAAGCAAATATTGAACAAATATCAAGTGGTGTTTCAGTCATGTTCTATGCCTCTAGCCTTCAAACTTCAGTCTCATTCCTTTGTCTGTTTTTTGTCTTTACCTTGTTCTTATTAAATCAGGTATCCAGGAACATTCTGGCCAACTGTATTGCAGTTGACACCCTAAAGGTATATGTTGAGTTTATCTCCACTGCAATAAATGCTTTAAACTTTAGACACCACTATAAACCTTCCCAAAACTCATTGTCATGTTATTGTTCTCAACTATTTGTGCCTTGTCTATTCCTCACTAACACTTTGAAAATCCATGTAATAGTACGGCATTATTTTTTTTTCCTGTGGCATGAATTATTGAATTGGAAAATAAGGTTTACTTTCTTTCTAAAATATAGTAGAAGGTACTTTTTTTTCTCACTGAGTGACTGTTTTATTTATGCATACAAAAATTTCTTCTTATGTGAAATTATATAATATACTGAATATACAGCATTTTTTGTATTTCTGAACCCTACCTGGCAAACCAAAATAATATGCAGATATATCACATATGGCCTGAGATATAAATAATAAGCACTACTGACTTTATTTTAATTCAAAATGAGAAAAGTTGCAATTTTCAAATAAAAATGTCTTATATCTATATTTAATTAAAATATTCCTTTACTATGTTTTAGCAAACACTTAAAATAAATTAGCATTGGCTTTTAGATTCTGTTCCTATTTTAAATTAGTCCTTTTTTATTTTTCTTTAACTAATTTTTTTCCTTAACATTTAGTCTGAATTGTGTAAGACACACTCCAGTTTTTAGTTGGGGAAGTAAAGGCCACTGTGTTGACCAGATGTAACATGTTTCAATTCCCAGCGAATACAGAGACCCTTCTGTCTGCGAATATCATATTAACTGGCCAGCCCTCAGCCTACTTAGCAAATTATTAGCATAAAAGCGATTAACTGTTTTTCTGTGTAGTACATGCTTTAACATGAAGCCTAGAATATACTCCAGAGTACGCAGACTAAGGATCTAAAACTGTGGGAGTGAAACTTTATACGGCTTACTAAAAGCCCTGAGGTATCTCTGGTGGGTTCCTTCTCAACAAAAGAAAATTGTCAGCAGTTCAACAGAAGTCTCACAAAATACTTAGCAGTGACCTCTCTTCACTTTCATTGCCTGTCTCTGCAGCAGGTAGACTCAGAGTCTTCATTATGTTCTGAGTTTATAGCTCAGCAATATTTCCCCTTACAGATTGCAACTGCTGTTCAGAATGCACAAAGCACAAGCTCCATTTTCCCCATGAGCCTCAGTTGTTTGATGAAGTCAATATAAACAACAGTTTCATGATTACAGCTTTATCCATTTGGGGTTTGTCATACAGCCTGTTTGCACACCCAACTCACCTTTGCTAACAGGGAAAGCTGTGTGCTGAGGGATCTCACAAGTTCAGTCCTTTCATGTCCTCTCTCTTACCTTGCTCCTTTCTTTGTCTTATCTCTTCAGTTTGATGGGCAATAGCCTTCTCTCTGTGGGCTGAGACCTTACATTTAGTAACTCCAAGCTATTTTTCTCTGTATATCTCCAAGCCGCATTTTCTGCCTGGATTCAGTTGATCCTTATTATCCTAGGCATTCTCTCTGTATTAAATTCATTTCTATAAAGGTTTTGCAGACTCTCAGTGACAAGAGGTTTGTTTTTTTGCTTTTTGGGGTTTTTTTTGTTTGTTTTTTGGGGTTTTTTTTGTAAGTAGTTTTATATACTAATTGCATTATGTAAACATACAGAAACATAACTTAGAAGTCGAAATTGTGCTTGAGACTCCGTCTTCCTCCATAGACAAAATTTATTATGAGTAAGAAGTGAATGGATTTCTCTTGTATGCAGAGGTGATTTACTCTACTTACAGGGAAGGACTGACCTGTGTGTAGTGTAGAGAAAATATGCAATTCCCAAGCAGAAATTATGAAACTCATTAATAAATATCACTTTCATACCACTGTCAAACAGGTGCCAATTCTCAGATGAGAAGTCTTGGGAGACTGACATGGCAGCAGAGAGAACATTTTCATTTATTCATGGCTATTTCTTTTTTACAAGAAGGAATGAAGGCTTATATCATTACTACACTAAGAAGCTCCATCCACCAGCTGAGCAGCTTGGAAGTCAAAATGAATAAATAAAGAATCTGGCAAAATCAAAGGATAATGCAAAGGAGAAAAAAACCCCAAAACTACTTAACCTTTAAAGTTAGTCTCAGGGCTTTTCTTTATGTTTGTTTGTTTGTTTTAAAAGATCAGTTTTTAGTATCTCTAAAATTCCACCATTTTGATTTACAGAAGTTGTAATAAGGATAACATTTGCTCCATTTCTCAGTTTGAAACAGTTTTGTAGGTGTTCAACATTCAGTGAAACAGTACGAAGGCACAACCTTCACAAATTCATCCAAGGTGACTATTCCTTTGGGCTATCCTCCTCTAAAATACCTTCAAATTTCTCTGAAAATTTTAAATATGATTTGAAGAAATGTGAGTTGAGTTCTAAATGTCCATTCAAACCAGCCCCTCTATTGAGCTTGTTTCTAAGGTGGAGCTGTAAAAAAATAAATCTGAAAAAGAAAAGAAGGAGGAAGACATTATACCTTTAGCTAGTTTCTAAGGTTGATACACCAGGTTTAGAAGAGGTACTTCTCATATGGGGAATAAATACTGGCAATAAAACCAATTATGACATCTGCAGATTGTGAAATTCCACATAAGATTTTTGAGATATTTGCACAGTCGTAATATATTTTACAGTTACATTTTACAAATGTGAAGAGAATAAAAATGAAAGCCCTTGACAGTCTGGAGAAAAAATATTACTTTCTGATTGCTGGATGCAGCATTTCTACTTCAAGGTTTTTCATTTCAGTGTATTTACACAATAAATTTGGGTCATTTCAAATTGCAGCTCTGAAAATTTTCTAGTGAGAAGCAGAGGTTTGGATAAAGGAACTAAATATAAAAAGTTGTACCACAAAAGTAATTTGGCATTTGTATAGTGGTAAACTTACGTTTAAATTTTTCCCCAGATAGAGAGTCATAAATGCCAGAGTTGTCAGATAAATTACTAGAAAATCTAGCAAAAAATGCCTAGATAAAATAATCTGACCAAAATAGACAGTTCTAGCAGCATCTTTATGTTAAATTTATAACAGGTGAACTGAAAATTATGTTCATGAAGGTCAGAGGATGTCTTTATCACAATGTTGGTGTTTCAGTAATCTTTTATTCACAGTGTAATTAGAAAATTCATAGCATGACTAGATTTTTGTATTTTCTCTCATATTTCCTCTCTATACTATAGTTTCCCTTCAAACTTTCTTCTACAAATATGAAACTTACAAACAAATAAACACAAGTTATACACTTAGATCATAAAGACCAGAAAATATTTTTAAAATGCTATAAAATTAGATATTCCTACATGATGAAAATGGAATCCCTCTCTTTGAATAACATCTAAAGTTCACTGTTATGCTACAAATGGGAACATAGAGGTATTCTTTTGTTATAACTTGGGTTTTTTTCTGAAGCAGTACAATGAACATTTTTTACTTCGTTTTGATTGTACTGAGCATTAATTAAAATGTTTTGCATAGTTTCTTTTAGTAGTGACATTTAGAAAATTGGACAAAAGGCACCGTGTCTGATAGTGAATAATGTCTTTGCAACCATCAAGGTGAGACAAAAGCAATATCAACTATAAATCACTATAACAAAATAAATTAACATGGAGAGATAATGTTGTGTTTGAACAAGTGCTACTTCCTAACCAAGGAGCTTATTCTGAGCCTAAAGCAGGCTCAGTCTTCACAGCTTTGCTGCAATCCATTTTAATATTGATAGAAACACAGAATACGAGTTTTAATCTGATCATAAAGTCTTTCTTCTCTTAAGATCAAACTAAAGCCCTTCTCTGATATTACTGCCCACAATGCCATTGACAATTATATGTGAAATAATACAATTTTTAACATGAATTGCAGCTCCTCCAAGAAGCAGAACTGGTGCATTAGTGCCACAGTACTGCTGAACCAAAGCATGAATATAAAACAACCCATTAAATGGCTGTCCTATGACCAGCTTGTTTGCCTGATCTCTCATTCTTGTGGAAATGGACATGACTCCAAATTCAGTAAAAAACTTGACAACATGTTAGGCTGCAGTGTGAGATTTTTTTTTTCTGGACTGTGGTACAGTAGATGTATTGTTCTGTACAATAATGAACAACAATGAATTTTCATTTCTTTTGCCTTTCAAAATGTAAGCTCTTAAAATGCTCATGAAAGGAAAGAAAAGAATCAGAATACAAATATAATATGAGTGTGTTTCTGTATGCAGAGTAAAGTGAGAAATGCAATTCTTCTTTTTTTCTGTTTGTGCATCAAACATGCCTGGGGTTTGAGAATAAAGAAAATTATATGTAACAAAATAAAAAATTGTTTATTAATTTCCAACTCCAAATCAGAATATGATTGGCTCAGTCTAGAGCCAATCTTTATTTTCATTTGTGCCATAACAAAAAAAACACCATCTAGGTGTAATAAAATATATTTATACTCATTAATTTTAGGATGGTATTTGTGCCTAACAAGTAAAAGAAAAAAATCAGTCTTAGAGACTCATGTACATTCACATTCTAAAGACATTTCATTGTGGCTGTGTGTTTTTACAGCACATGTTTCTGCTCAAGAATAAAAAGGTGAAATATTTATTAGAGATTATAAAAACAGATTATAACAAACTGATTCTACTTCACTTTGCAAGAAAATTTCCAAATGCTGTAATTCTTTGTGAGGGAGAATTAATCATGCTGTATCGCTCTTTCCCAGGAGACGGAGTTTCTCACAATCTCTGGAAACCCAGACAACAGAGAAGCTGCTTGGAAAGAAGAAAAGCAGGCAACTGAGGCTTCAAGCTCCCAGGTCAATGGGCCTCCTGAGTGACTCACAGCAGAGCCAGAAAGCCAGGACCTTGCACAGCCACACTGACAGGCAGCCATGCAGATGTCGTGCAAATACCCAGATCTTTTTATCACAGTCTGTTTTCCAGCAGAGGGCTGCTAAGGGATGTGTGACTCTGCAGAAGGCTTTCATTTTCACAGCGTAGAAAATTCAGGAAAAGAAGAATTTCATATATAATCTGGTTTTAATTCTACCTCATAAAAGTCTGCTTAGACAACTCAGAAATTTAGTAGTTTGATTTCAAAATGTGCAACACATCAGGATTTGGCCTTGTGTTGTTCAAATATTATTGAAACATCAAAGGAAATTAAGTCATTAAGTATTCTCTAGTGTTTTAATGCCACAAATATTGCTTTGAGTTATTAATGTTGCTATAAGCTTTTACTAGTAATAATTGAAAATAGGGAAAATAATGATTTCTGTGGTTTCAATCATAACATGAATGCCAGTCTTGAGCTGAAAACCTCTTGTCTGTTCTGCTTTCTTTCAGAAAAAAAGTTTTTCTTTTTTTGGTAAAAATATAGCCTATTAAAGCTTGTAAAATTTTAAAACAGTACTCTTGACTTGAAGAGAAAAGAGAGGGTTTGGGAAGCAGCTAGCTTTCTCATGGCAAGCATAGGGGAAAGAGTGGGTGTTACCTCTGCTTTGGGATGCCTCCTCTGCTGCAGGTGGGAGGGTGCTGCCCTTGCCTCCTTCAGCAAAGATCTTGGGTCAAAATTTGAGTAGCAGTTGACTTGAAGTTCTGGAGGGAAGGTCAGTGAGCAACCCACATGAGAGAAATGGACTAACCTGACATTCTACAGAACTGCTATCATCAGATTACTGTTCCACATTTTCAACTGGTGTCACTGCCGTAGTAATCCTACAGAATTGCAAATAAGAAGCAAATTCCACACGGCATGAATAAGAAAAAAGATCAGTTCATGAAGTTATTTCCTGTATAATGTGGTCCACCACACCAAAATGTCATAGATTTTCTATGCAGAATTTTTTATAAAGCAGATTATGTTGTTAAGATGTTTTACTGAGCTCTTGAGGCAAATGATTTCTGCTTGAAATGATTTTACCTGAGTTCTAGCTCTGCAAGAAGTTTGGAAAGGCCAGTAAGCAGAACAACGATCTCAGAAGTATGTCAAAGGCAGGTGTTTAAATTAATGTACAATTCATTTTACTGCATATCTAATTTCTTACAAATCATGAAAAATTTCCTTCTCTATGTGGGCATTTATACAGACTATTAGATCTAGTTCTAAATCATTAACCCCTCCAAGCTGCAGTTATTCATAATGTATAATGTAGCTTCCTTCTACATTTCCCTTTCTTGGTGAGTTCATAAATGTTCGTTTTACTTTTTAAAAACTCAGTTAAATAAAACAGAAGTTATTAATACACACAAAGCTTGAGTTCATTCATTTGTACAGGCAGGGAAAGTTGTCACTTAGCTTTTTCTACAATGGTATTTTTCAGAGCACTTTCAATGAAAGCTGAGAGAAATAAGGAAACTCTCAATTGCCCTCTGTAAGCAAATGAGTACCCTTCTTCAGGGCATAAGTCAATCTGCAGTCAGCTCAGGAATTTTCCTTTGGATGTATTTACTCCATTATAGAGAAACTCCGACTTGCATTTTACCTGAAAGGTAAAAGTAAAAAGGTACTTTGTGCTGTTGCCAGCAGCTGTGAAGCATTATGCAGGGTTGAAGAAAACATATCCTGCATATATTTTGTGCATGTGTATTTACATGTAGTTGATATTTGTGATGTGACCAGCCTTTTTCATCTAATTTTTTTTTTTAAAGTGTAGAAGAACCTCATTTTTCTGACTTCTTTAAGCAAGGTGATCACTGAAGCACATCCTACAACCTCTCCCTCCACGAAATGTAGCTAGTATGCTCTCCTGTTGCAAGCCAGTCCATCAATTCCACAGCCCTTCAACAAAAATCTCCTGCATCTGCCCTCATGAGAGAGGCATTCCCCCATTTTGAGAAATTCATAAGGACAAAAGCATTGTAGTCAGTATGACTGCAGCCTTAAGCACAAACCCAAGGATAAGGCACATTGCAACAGTTTATCTAGGAAAGCCTGTCATTTATTTGCTTCAGATATTTGTGATAAAGAGCAAGTAAGAGTATGATCTTCAAGCTCAGCTCCTCACTGTTTTTTTGTGGGTTTTTTGTTGTTTTTTTTTATGTTTTTTTTTTTTTTTTTTTTTTTTTGGTTTTTTTTTTTGGTTTTTTTTTTTTTTTTTTTGTTGTTGTTGTTGTTCCTGTAGTGAGTTAGAAAAATAATAAAAACAACAACAAAAAAAAAACCCAAAAAAAACAACACAACTTTTTCAGAAATTCTACTTGATTCTTGAGTGTGGCAGGCACATAAACCTGCCACTCATGTCAGTGAAGCATCAGATGTGCAGCTTCAGCAGTATGTCAAGGTTTCTCTGGGCTGTTATTATGTACAGGGAGACAAAGTTAGCTGCATTGTGTAAGGGATGCCCCTAAAGGTCAGTGTAAATGTCACTGCACATTAGTACAATAGCATATTGTGACTGCAAGGTATGCAAGAAAACATTTCTCTCTGTCTTACCTCGGCAATAAACAACACTGAATATTCACAGAACAGGAGTGCTTTAAGAAACTTTGTGCTGCTATTATTAATATTTTGTACCCTATAATTTTTATGGCAAGTTTCTACAAAGGAGGAGGATGAGGAGTTCTTTAGCAGCATTTTACAGAGAAGAAGGTTGAAGTAATTTGTTTCTTTCACTAAAATGGAGTGACCTGAGAAAGTAAAACTGAAAGATTCATTTTGTTCCAAGACCAAAAATATGAGAATGATCTCATTATTACATCAAACCTCCAAACAATGAGAAACCTTGGCTCAGTGTTATAGCCTACATTTTTAAAATTAATTTGGATTTAATGTTCTTTAGGGTACTGCCTGAAACACAAATTTCCTTAGGAATTCTCAATAACATTGTTCATAAACCTAGTTTTTTCTCTCATTTTCATGTTTTCTTGTGCTCTTTTCAGATCTGTTGAAGGTAGTCTCAACTTTCGTTATTTTCCTGTACCTCTCTTTCATGTGCACTAGTTGAAATTTCAGAACAGACTTTTATAAACATCCTGAAATCTTTTAATAATAAAGAGATTTTTCTAAGTGCTTAACAGGCCTCACCAGCCAGGGACTGTCCCAGTGCAGGACAGTCAGGGCTCACCAAGGCAGACTCAGGTGCAGGTATCAGGCACCTCCCTGGGGACAGGTCCAACCAGGCTGGGATACCACCCTGCAGGTGGGTGTTAGTCTCGTGTTAGGAGCTGGCATACAGAGACAACCCCATGACTCACTGAAGGGATGAATCTTTCTAGGTGGGATGAGGAACAGCTGGTACATAAAGAGCACTCAGCATTGCAATTTTTAAACCAGAGGTGGCTGTGGGATCCCCCTTTTTGGTTATCACCAAACTGCAAGTTAGGCTTAACTATAAATAACATGAAATGGCACCCTCAGGCTGCAGTTCCTCACTACAGGCTGAGGGAAATTCGGGCTGCATGCCTCACTGCCCACCTTCAGCAGCAGCGTTCAGGAACTGCAGTTTTCACTCACTCTTTCAGCAAGAAAGCCTTTTGTGAGCAGGGAGAGAGCTCCTTGCCTTCTCTCACAAGTTATGCTGCTCATTTAACCATAGGACAAGATGTCAGCCTACTATGAAAGGCCACTGGGTTTTTTCTTATTGAAGGAATACTATAACCATGCTTGAGCGAAGTGCCATTCCTAAAGAAACTGGAAAGCAATACAACATAACAAAGTAGTATGTTCATACACCTTTCAGGACAAAAGAATAGCTACCATAAGGACTCGGTGATATGTGCATTCTCTGAGTGTTCAGAGGGTGAGGGACTGTGGCATCTTGCTATCTTTATAAAGCAAGCAAAGGCTTCTGCCCCTCTGAGTGATTCTGGCTTTTGTTACTTAACTGAGCTATGTTTGAATGTTTTAGGAAAAATATAGATATGCTTTTGTGGCCAAAGGTCAAGCCTTTTTTAGGGCTGAAAGTCAATGCAATCTCTTTAAAGCTAAATTGTTCACTGAAGTAGGACTGTAGAATCCCAAATATTGTTTTTATTAATTTTCTCTGTGATCTTGGAAATTCCTCTTAAGAACGGATGGATTGAAATTAAAACAAGTTGTGTAGGCAACAGATAAGTTTTACTGCAGTATAATAAGAATGCTTATGGAAACTATATGAGACTTTGAATTCAATCTTGAGTACAGGGATATGCACAAAACCAATGGCGTTGTGGGGTCTGTTATTCAGATTATTAAACCTTTTTAATAACAGTGAAGATTGCCCAAGTCACAAAGTCCAAATACTGTCTGAACAAATCTGGAACCTATCAGCTGAATCAAACCACAATGGGAATTGTGTCTCAAGGTAAATAATGTGTACATCTTAAATAAACTGTAATTGGCTAATTAAATAATTTCAAAAACATTGCAAAGGCTAGGGCTATGTTATTTAATTTTAACTACTGAATCTAAAGTCTCCCTGCAGTATCAAATAATGTCATATTGTAATTAAATTCCCTCTCTGAACTAATAGAAATCCTTAAAAAATATGACGATGAAAGCAGCTAATTAGAGCTAGCAAATATAATTCAAAAAATTAATAAAATGAAAATGCCTCTGGTTAATATTAAAAATGGCATATTTCTTTGATACTTTAACTAAAATGTCCTGCTCAAAATACATAAATAAAAAAGGTTCAATCATCATCTTTCTTGAGTAGAGTATTAAAACAATCATGCAGATGATTGCTGAATTACAATCCTAATTCAAATCTATTAAGAGAATCAAAGGAATGGTTATCACTCAAATGCTCCATGGACAGTCAAAGAAGCAGACACTGGCATTTTGTGTGTGGAGAAGGGTGTGAGGCTCCTGGTGGTCAGGTAAAAAAAAAAAATAAAAGACCATTGAGGATGTATTTGAGCTACTGATAAATTCACTTGTTTGTAACAAGGAAGAGTTTCTATCATTTTCTGTCTTCTTCTTTTCAAAATTAGACTCTTTCACATTCTCTGTGTGGAGAAAGATCCTCACAAAACAGAGATGATACAAACATAAACTCATAATTCTCTATTGAATCTCTACCTGGGGTCTTCAAGAAGAGACAGTGCACAGGTTGTTTTACACAAGGGGCACACCAAGGCAAGGCATGAAACCCAGAGACAAAATATCTTTTTTGCTGACAAATAAATGAAAACTTTCCTAATATCAGTGGATAGGACTGATAAAGAATTTTCAAATCCAAGTGTGACCTATTTCTTCCTCCCAGCTGAATCAATTATTCTAGATTCAAAAGAGCCAAGCACAATCTCTCCTTTTGCTCCTCACCTATTCCAATGGATATATTAATGGATGGGTTAAGACTGTATGTAGACAAATCTGTCTCAAGATGTGCTTTTCATTAAAAGCAAATTGAATTGTCACTACCACAAGTATGAAGCATGCGGACTTGATTGTCCTGATATGAGAAAGACAGAGAAACACAAGGGTTTAAAAGTGAATCAGGGAGAATTTTAAAGAAGTAGATCTGTCTTAAGCCATCCTAGCATCTGCTGCTTCTGGCTGATGTCAAATTTTCTTCTTCCCTCTAAAATCAGATTTAATCTATTTTTTTCCCCCATGCTCCTTGTTTTTTGCTGTGTATAAAAGCAAGTCAGACTTTATATACATACAAACCAGGAAGCAGGACCATAGCTATCAGGTCACTTGGTTCAATCTACTGCTTGGAAATCTTAAATGGAAAATCTCACAACCCTCTTCCCTTCCTCCTGGATGTTTCATCTGATGTGACAGCTACTCTGCCAGAACTGACCTGAGGGTGGTTCTGCCTGTGTTTGCAATCTGTGACCCAGGCAGTCCCACTAAAACTTGTGTCTGTATGCTTGAATAAGTATTTAGTCCAAATTCCTTGTTGATTGGTACCATATCTTGGTTGATTACCTTGAAAGCAGGAAAGGGTTTTTGCTAATACCTTTTGGTAGACTGAATAGTTTTGATGAACTCACAGATACAGATTTTATTTTTGGTCTGTGTATAATATAGAATCTATGACCATTTTTAGCATATTTTTTGTCGTACTTTTATTTGAGTTGCACTCATCCCGCAGTTTCAATCTGTACTATATCAGCATATTTCAGTGTTACATGATAAAATAAAATTAGTTTTCAGCAGGAAATCCCTCTATTTATTGAATCCATATATGCAGTTTTCCATTCAGATGTCAAATATCTGTAGCCATGCATTTAAAGTATGAGAATGTCAGATGTAACAGGTCACTGAAACATGAAACATTTATGGGAATGGACCAATTCAAACAATGAAAATAATTATTTAGGATATTTTAAGGGTGTTTGTTTAATCTGAGGGGATGGGGGCACAGGTGACTTGGTTTTGTTTTTAGTTTGAAGGGGCAATACATAACAATATTAAAAAAAAGAGTAATTACAGGCCAATGTTGGTAAGTTTTAATAGACGAATCTTAGAATATTAATGGAAGCTAAGATTGTATTAAAATGGAAAAATCTTTTCTCAGCTGGTTTTTGGTGTTGTTTCCCACCCTGCCTCCTCCCCCATGTTATGCACCATCACAACAGAATGTTAGTTGTGAATCCAACTTTTCTGTTAACTCTCTGTAAGCTAGTAAAGTAAACTTTTCTGTTTCTGTATGCTTAATACTGCCATCTTCTACATTACTATTTCTAAATCTATGTGATAGGACTGATGAATCTCGCAAAAAATTTTTATCCTCTACCACATAAAACATAACCCTAGGTGGAAAGTGGATTGTGTTGACTGTGCAATGATGAGGAATAAAATACAGATAAAAAAGTGCACATAACTCCACATGCACAAAACTAATACTTGTGTTTCAAGCAAGAAGTAATTTTCCACAGAAGACCTATCCTCTACAAGATAATAAATAATTTTAAGTGATAATATAAAGCATTTTTTTTCACAAACAATAAAATTCCAAGGCAAAGTATCATGGAGAAACTCCATGATGATAACATTTTTCAGAGTTGACAAGACAAACTGCTTGTACAATGATAAAAATACGATTGTTCCATACCAGAGTCTGGATTTAGTAATTTAGTATTTTAAATGTGATTTTCTTAAAGGGCTATGTATTTTTTTCACAAATAATAGAATTATTTAACAGTTTGTCTACATCAGTTTGAAGTAACACTAACAAAAAAGTCCTGTACAGAAAATCAAAATCTGAAACATATGTTCATCCTTTTTCCAGAGTTAATTTATTGCAGTTTATTTGAAACGCAAGTCAGTTAAAAATCTAATAAATTATTTTATTAACAGTTTCATAATAAAATCAGACTGACAGAATATTATTTTTTTAACAACCTGAAATCAGATTAGAAATCAACAAAAAGAATATTTTTTTTTTCTTAATGAACATCATGAAAAACTATACTGGAAATAAAAATAAAAAATCAGCAGATATTAGAATGGCTTAAAACTGTAACCCAGAAATAGGCAGTGGAGGCCATGAATTTATGTTCATTTGGAGGACCTGGTGTTCTGCTAAAAGGCTTTTAATTCAGCTTCCCCTACAAGTTATCCTTGAGAATTTTGCAGAACACTACAATTCAAAACTGCTGTTTTGCCTTGCTTACTGCTATAATGTGTCTTTTCAGTTTAGAAGAAATTCTTTAAAAGTGTTCATATGAACATTATGAGTTCTACAAGTATTTTTACTCAGCTCTGAATTTGTTTCCTGTTACCCTCAACAAAACCAGCTGCTGGAATTTGAATATAACTGAACAAATAAGGCTAACAATACTGATTTTCTTAAGGCCAGAAAACACCATCTTATCTAATTTCATTGTAGGAAAGGTTGATTGTGTGAATGTCCCTGCTTAGTTAACAGGCACTAATTTGAATGTGATGAGTAACACTTAAAATGTCATTATGCATTTTTTATGTTTCCATCCCATCTGCTTGGCCTATTTCTCTCTCTTTTTTTTTCTTTACATTTTTTTAATGTGTCTTTTTATTTCTTTCCAGATTAATTCAAATAATGATACAGTTTTTGTTACAATAAAATGCTTAGTAGGGAGAACATTTTAAATCAAAGTTAGTTTTAAACTACTAAACTAACAAACACTATCATAATCTGTCTAGCTGGGTCACCTGGTCATAAAATGAAATCAAGTTGGTCAAATAGGAATTAATTTTTCTAAATTCATGGCAGCTGGACCTGATCCTCTGGTTGTCCTGAACTTGCCACATAATCATACTAAAGATAATCTGTTAATAATCTTTCTGGGCACTTAGGTCAAGGCCTGTAGTTTTTCAGACCCCACTTCCAACCCTTCCTGAAGGAGGGCATCTCATGGGCAAGCCTCTAATCTTGTCAGTGCTCCCTGGCTAGCCAGGACTGATGATAAATGATTGAGAGTGGCTTGATGAGCTCTTCCATCAGCTCTGTCAGCACCATGAGATGAACTGCATCCAATCCACTGACTTGTGGGTGTCTAAGGGGTTCAGCACATCACCAGCTATCTGCTTCTGGATTGCAGGGGTTCAATTCTGCTCCCTGTTCCTGTCTAACAGCTCAGGGGGCTGGTTCCCCAGAGGAAAACTGGGCTTTCTGTTGAAAAGTGAGGTAAAGGAGGCATTAAGGACCTCAACCTTTTCCTCATCCTTGATGACAAGGTACCCCCATCATCCAATAAAGGATGGAGATTTTTCTTTACTCTCTTTTTGTTGTTGATGTATTTATAAAGCCACTTATGATTATCTTTTATAGCAGTGGCCAGATTAA
The DNA here is from genome assembly GCF_009819655.1 of Sylvia atricapilla. Lineage (NCBI taxonomy): Eukaryota > Metazoa > Chordata > Aves > Passeriformes > Sylviidae > Sylvia > Sylvia atricapilla. The sequence goes on along the minus strand of NC_089140.1, from coordinate 72,358,940 downwards.
GTTCTAGCTGAGTTTTAAACTTTTCTATCTTCCTCTTTACATGAACTAAAGGCACCCTTGTAGTCTTCTGGAGCTGCTGGTCACTTTTTCCAAAGGTCATAAACTTTCTTTTTTTTCCCTGAGTTCCAACAAAAGCTCCCTATTCAGCCAGGTCAGTTTTCTTCCTTGCAGGCTCATCTTTTGGCACACAGGGATAGCCTGTTCCTGCACCTTTATGATTTCCCTTTTAATGTGAGTCCAGCCTTGCTAGACTTTTCTGTTATCAGGAATTATTTCCCAAGAGACTTTCTGAACCAGTGCCCCAAACAGGTCAAAGTTCATCCTCCAGAACTCCAAGGCAGAGGTTTTGTTGACCCTCTTCCTTACTTCACTAAGAACTGAAAACTCTGTCATTTCTTGGTGCCCAAGGTGGCCGCTTACCACCACATCCCCCACCAGCCTTTCTCTGCTTTCAACCAGCAGGTCTAGCAGGGCATTACTCCCTTCTAGGATAATTTACCAGCTGTATCAGGAAGCTCCACACACTCCAGGAACCATCTAGAACTGGGTCATCCCAACTGTGTTGAGTTTCCAATTGACATCCAGCAAGTTAAATTCTCTCACGAGAGCAAGGGCTGGCAATCGTGAAACTGCAGCCAGGCACCCCTAGAATACTTCATCTTCCTCTCCATCCTGCTTGGGTGGTCTATGACAGACTGCCACCGGAATGCTGCCTTGATGGCCTTGCCTCTGATTCTTATCCACTCGCACAACCTCTTTTTCACTATCCTTGAGCTCTTTCAAACTACTACTAACATACAGGGCCACCCCATCGCCTCTCCTTTCTTCTGTGTGCCTTCTGAAGAGCCTGTAGCCCTCCACTGCAGCGTCCAGTCATGTGAGTCATTCCACTGCACTTCCATGATAATGTCTATGTTACATCTTTCCTGCCACACCCTGGCTTCCACCTCCTCTGTTTGTTATCCTTACTGTGTGCACTGGTGTACATGAACTTAAGCTGGGCTGCCAATTTCACCCCCAACACTGAAAAGCCACTCATTTCTAGTGAGACCAGTCTTATCTCCTTCCTCCTTCAAATCTAGTTTAAAGCCTTCTCAATCAGCCCTGGCAATTCATGGAATAGAACCTTTTTAAACTGGTCAATCCTGTCCATCCATAGAGTGGTGCAGTGCCTGTGTCTGTGTCACCCGGCTCATCCAGCCCTGGCACCACGATGACACTGGTGGTTCTTGGCTGACCAAAAGCAGGGACGTGGCGAAGGCAGGAGATAAAAGGTGGGACTCTTCGGAGACAGGGCTACAGAGTTTATTGGATCAGGGGCATCCTCACCCCAGGGCTCTGTGTCAGAAGAGACCCTGAGAATGTGAGGGGAGCAACTTATAAAGGGGGTACAGCAACAAACCAATAACAGAAAAGTAAGGAGTGACTCCTAACATGACATACAGGTGCAACATCAAATCATAACCAAATGGGAGGGGGCTCCCTTGGTTCTGCCCAATCACTCGATGCCTCTCTTGGAATTTTCTGCACGCAGAGAGAGGTCCCAGAGTGACTGACAGGACCAGAGGGTTGTGTAACTAATGATTGACACAATGAATATCTGACAAACAACTTGGGGATGAACAAAGGAAAAGGAACAGGACGGGGGTACAAAGAACAAACCATTTTACATTGCACTTTCTGGAAATAACTCATATAACAGAACAAGCAAAGTAAAATCCAAAACATGCACCTCCACAATACAGTAGGTCTGGTCCTATACAAACCACTCCATGATTAAAAAAGTCAAAATTCCATTGATGACATCAGTCTTTAAGCCACATATTCCTCAGGTGAGTTGTTCTGTTCCTTTCATCATTCTTCCCTGCTGCTGAAGGGGTTGAGGGAACACAACACCTGTGCTCCTGTCCCTTCAACAAGCTGTCACAGTGCCCTGAAGTTCCTTTTGATTGTCCTGTGACTTGTCAACAATGTCACTGCTGACCTGGGCAAGCAGAAGTGGATAATAATCAGAGAGCCAAACGAGTCCATCATATCTCTTACTTCCCTATGGGATGGATCTGGTTGGCACACAGGACCCTTAGTTACCCTCAGAAGGGAGTCACCTACAACTTAAGACCTTTTGCCTTATTTCTTAAGAACTTTTTAATTGGATTTAGAAGTGCAAATTTTTTCATGCTTCAGTGTTCCTTCTCCTAAACATGCAGAATAATATTATGTGTAGATAATTCATCATTATCACTGTTTTTCTCCTTGACGCAGTGAGTTAATTTACAGAATAACATTATATATATTTTGTCTTTATTGTTACTTTATGTAAATCCTTCAACAGTTTTGGCCAAAATACATAGCTGGCAATGATAGCGTTCAATTGAAAGGGGAAATCCCACTTCCATACAAACACGTGACATTTTTCTCAGTTGATTGTTGTAGGAGAAAAATGTTGTAGACCTGATTGCAATTCAATTCCTTGGTAAAATATTTATTTTGCAATAATAATTAATTTTAATTAAATTGTAATCTGTTTAAAATTATGATTGTTCTTGTAGTTATGTGATGGTCTTCTTGTTAAAATATGGTGCTGACACTCCAGAGGCCTTAGTGCTGTCACTGATGTCCTATATGATTTTGGAAAAACAATTTTAGTCAGCCTTTTCAAAAGTATCTGCATTCTTTCCCCAAAGTCAGTGTAAATTCAGATTCCTAAAGGACCTAGATAATTTTGTGCCAATTGCTATGGTAATCATGTACATATTATTTTCCTTATTCTGAATGTAGAATAATAAAAAAATTTCAGGATGTTTGAGTTGGCTAGAATAAATACTGCAGTAGCCTTCATATAACAAAAGCAGCTTTAATAACATTTGAATTCTTTTTTTGAAGAATTAGAAGTTGAAGAACTATTGTAATTATTTTCTGATTTTGGAAAGTTCTTTTTTTTTTTAATTTTAGCACATCATTCGTTTATTTTGTTCTTCAGGTAATTTACATGGTTGTTAGTAATGTGGATTGTCGTATATGGTAGTACTAATTGTACTGAACTTTACAAGACAGGGATAGATAAAAGCAATTGACTTGGATCCTAGGAAATAAACTCAAATATAAACCTTAAATATTCTATGTGAAGAGGATCAAAAGGAGGTTAAAATCTCTCTGACATCCCTGTCCAAAACTACAAGGTAGCTAGATCCTGCTTTTTTTCACCCAATCTCTTGCGCTTATTTTCAACAGATGAATGCATGAAACTGAATTAAGTGTATTCCTCCCGCAGAAAAAGGGGATGTCCCTCACTAACCTCTTTCCCAGAGAGATTTCACTTTGAAAGCAAGCTGACAGGTAGAAGACTTATTGTTCCTTGTCCCCACAGAAGAGCAATGTGACACAGTGCCTTGCCCCTCCAAACCAGACTTTTACTTTGATATCCTGAAACATGCATAGAAATGTTTAAAAATGTGAACTCTAGCTTGTTTATTCTAAAGCATAATTTAATTCTGTGTTAAAAAAAAAAAAAAAGGAAAAATAGGGAAATTTAGAGTTCCTTGTACTGCAGCAAGAAATAATAATACAAGCACAATGCAAATTCCTCAAGAGGAGTATGAATTCCAAATTTCTGGGTTAAAAGCTGGATTTGAGTTCTTGGACAAGCACAGATCAGTATTCCAGGTTATAGTAAAGTGTAAAGAAAGGTTAGAGGTAGTACAGGTCTGTATACTTTTGTTTCCGGGGACCACTGAGATAGAAATAAGAAAATTGCCACAGAAGCAGTGTGGAATCCTAGGATAAGGCAACAGAAATCTGTCTATGCTTTTGTACTGCTTTTAATCTGTTTATGCCTTTTTTTTGGTTATAATGGTGGTGCAATTAAGGAATATAGGGAATACAACAGTTTGCCTATTTATTATACACAAGCAGGTGAGTTTACACATTATTCATTAAAGTAGCTCAGATTTTATGGTTTTACTCTATGAAAGAGTACAAGTATTCTAAACATTTTAACCCCATTTTCTTTCATGGTGTTGCAGTGTAAATTTTCATCACATAGTATAGTCATTGCTGCAAAAGAGTCCTTAGGGAAATAGAGAAATAATATTTTTTTTTGTCTGTTAATATGCCTAGTGCCTTTACTCTTATTATAGGATTGATCAATTAAAAAAAAATCAATATTTAAACCCACTATAAATTTAAGAAATTGTTAGTCCACAGTCTAGTGTATGTGATCTGCAATTCTAACAATCTGCTAGAAGTAAAACGAACAATTTGAAACGGGAACTACTTTTAAAACCAGAACACTTGTAACTAAGATCCTACTCCTTGAAATGTGCCCTGATCATTGGTTGTTTTGTGTGCCTGAAGAGTGGAGCTGTTGGGCTAATGTCACAAAAATAATTTAGCCTCTTATTGTCAGTAGGAGGGCATGAGGAAAGACAGGGTCACAGCTGAACTCTGCCTGCAAGCCAGACAGCCCTGTCAATGTGTCCTGCACACATTCACAGGCTACCAGGTCGACTGTATCAGGTTTTATATTCAGCAAACATTTGGTCTTAAAAAGTGAGAACCTTTCTTGCTCTAACTGCAATATGATTCTCCCTGTTTCTTTGAGCTACAACAAAATTCTGCAGCTTTGACAGGTTTAAAATTCAATTCTGTTCTGTTCTGCTCTTTTGACATAGCACCTAAAATTACTAATTATCAGAGTTCACAATTTAGGGCTAGAAATATAAACAATTGTGGATAGAAAAACTGTATTTTATTGGATGCAATCTATAGATTTCAATGTCTAAATCTTGTTTTCCAGAGCTAAACATTGTTATTTGAAATTTCTGCTTGCTAGCCTCCTGATATAATTTTTATTTTATATAAATCAAAAGTGGGGATGAAGAGACAGTCTGTTCTCTGGGATCTCTGGTGATTTGTTTATATTCATACTTCAGTCAAAAAAAAAAAACAGGCAAACTAGCGACAAAACTGTCTGACCACATTCAGCTATCTTTTCACCTCGGTCATGCAGAAGCTGAATATCTATTGAAGAGCTGTGACCTAATGTGTACAAGAATAATAATTTACATGCAAACACATTTATTGGCCTGTGACAACTGACAATGAAGATGCTCTCCAAACCACACATACTTCACCTGTTATTTCCCAAAGTATTTTTATATTTTTTTGTTAAATATTGTTATCTGCTTTAGCCAAAATACAAATTAGGTATAATATAGAAACTGTCAGAAAGAGGTATGAAAATTGCACTAGATGATCATATTTGTTGCCTATATATGTTTTCTAAGCAGGTGTTTAGATAACTTTATAAAAAAGAAAATACTTCTGGATTTTTTGTATGAAATACTATTTATAGCTGTGTTATAAACATAAACTATAAGGCTTTTCATTGTATTTATATTTTGTAAGTACTAAGTTCCTTGACCAATGTTACTAGAACATTTAAGATGTGCTGTAATTAATGTTGTTATTGAGACCAGATCAATGAATTGACTTTCTTAATGGAACACTTTGGAATTAGAAACTTTTAACTAGTTTTCTTTTCTTTAAAAAAAGAATTTCTTTATTTATTTCTTAAAATGTCTTTCAATAAAAATTTCATACACTATTTTTAATGAATAAATTTTGTGAATTTGTTTCTTTACAATCCTTTCCTTTGCTTGAGGGAACTACTTAGGTATGGTTATGGGAATTGTAAGGTTACAATGTCATGGTATTATTGTAGGCTTTGTGTTCTGTGCTTTCTGCTTGAGTGGATTTCAAGGTAACATTTACACAACAGTAAAATTGCAAACATGTCAGAAACCAGAGAAGAATGAATACAGAACTGGAGAAGACCCTAATATCCCAGAGAGCAATGGAATACCTTGCTACAAGGGAAAAAGAGATTGCACTGTCAAAGACATCACAAAAGGAATATCAAATGTGTTTTCCTGGCTTGGCAAGTGCTCATCAGGTGATTAAATTGTCTGAGTCAAATGAGTTTACAAAAATGTGCAGAAAACCTTCAGTTTTTGGCAGGTTTTCAATAGTTCCCAAAGAAAACACAATATTCTAAATGCTCTATTTGTTTTTTTTACCCTGTAATTTGTGCTCTGGACATCTTAGGTTGAATGGTCTCTTGTAAGTGTCAGACAGATAAAAAATATTTTTGTGTGTTTCATATGAAACACCAACTGAAGCCTGAGCAAAAAGCTTTGTGGAAACAGAAGGTGAAGTGGGTATCACTGATATGACATGATGTTTTAGATCTTATGTTGCAACTGACAGAAATACATTCTCAGAAGGAAAATCAGAATCTGCTGTTTTCCTTTTCTTCCTTTAGTAAGTATATTATTTAAGTCAGTTCAAAGATATTAAGCCTCCAGCCCGCACAGCTTTTCTAGAAGCATCATGATCTACACTTATCTTAAATTCCCAAGTACTGTGATGTGGAGTAATCTTAACTTTTTTCACTTTCTTAATGAAAATTCTTTCTTTACTTCTTAATGAAAGCTTTTAGGCCTCATATCTATGGAGCAAAGTTCAGCTGCTATGAATACTGACAATAGTAAACTACCAGGGAAAAGAAGAAGGAAAAAACACACACACACAAAAAAACCCCACCAAAACCAACCAACCAACCAAATAAAAAAAACTATATTACTGTATTAGAATCAAATTACTTGGAAGATGATAAAATTACTTTTGAGGTGAGTGTCAAAAATGATGTTTGAATATCATAGTCTGACTTCTTGAAATTTCAGCTTAAATTTATGTATGTAATGTTCTGGACTTTAGAGACAAACATGGATCCTGCATGCATCCTGCTGTCAATTCATAATGCCCCTACAATGGAAGTGGTCAGCTTTTCACATGCTGTGCCTAATCATGTGAGTTCATATGTATTCTGCTCCACACAATGTTTCTGTTTGAGCACAGAAATTGCATTTGCATATTGATTGCAAGCAGTAGTATTGTTGATCCTAATAAACATATTGTTTTTGTTTCTGTCTGCATCTGTTTGTTTTTCAGGCAGGGATATTTTCCCCACAACTTTCTTTTATTTACAGATTTTGTGATGAGCCTCTTCATCGATTTCCTCTTTCATGTGGTCTCTTCATTGCCTTTGTTATTTTACAGAGAAAATACTGCAATATAATGAAATAAGAGTAATAAATAATAAGAAAATTGCTACCTTTAAAAGAAAGAAGAACTAAATACAGCTTGGCAATTCTGAATGTAGAAAATTTGTTTACAGATTTTTTTTTCAATAGGTCTAAGGTGTTACTTTTTCTGAGAATCTGTGTGCAAGAATATTTCATCTACCCACTTACAAAAGTGCCTGCCTCCTGCAGAATAGGATAACAAAAGTTGTAAGAGGAAAAGAGGTAAATTTGTGAGGAAATTTTTAGAAATCATTTCTCTTGTTCTATATTCACATAATGGCCATGTCCTTTATTAATTTGTACCCTAATTAGCAGGGCACAAACTGGGTCTGTTTTGAGGATTCATTTCAATAGAAAACATTATAATAAACAATACACTTACAGTATCACAAAAAGCTAAAATTGCAGCTTGTAAAGGAAAATTATCATGTTGGCTTTTCTTTTAATAGGAATGATGCTGAAAATTTCATGTCAATTTTATTTCTACTTAACCATCTCAGGTTGACTTTTCCAGTCTTTTGGGGGTTTGGGGGCTTTTTGGTTGGTTGGTTGGTTGGTTTGGTTTGGTTTGTTATGTTTTGTGGGGTTTTTTGTTTGCTTTTTGGTTGAGTGGTTGGGGTTTTTTGTATTGTTCTTGTCTTCTTGCTTTCTTTAATCTAAGAAAAAGAACATAAAAAGTTTTCTTAGTCCTGTAGGCAGAAATTACCACTGTGGGTCAGCTGTTTCCAGAAATTTAAGTCAGGTTGCTGTTTAAGCCACTTACTAAAACTTTGCACAGTTGAAATGCAAGTTTTGTGGAACACAATCACAAACACTCTCCAGTCCTTGAGTCTTTTAACAGTGAGAAATTTGCTGCATAGATTTTTTTGTGTAAGTTTTGTTCCTTCTTTCTCTCATGTGATCTACTTCTAAAGAAAAACAATCTACTTCCTATCTTCCTTGTTGATACTTTCATACAAAGGAAATTATTAAATATTGAGGAGAAAATTCAGTCCTATAGCTATGGGAACATTTCCTCTTTAATTTAAGTTTTAAAAACTAAATGCGAAAAATGATAACTTTTGCCTTTGATGGTAGCTTTTGTTAGTTTTGGAATTGTTAGGCGTTGTAGTAGCAATCTGAGGAGATTAAAAACAATCATCTGTTTTCTGTACCCACTTTCTTTGATACATGTCATCATGTACATCATGTTGAAACACTCAATTCTTTGACCAACATTGTAAAGGATAAAAGTACTTTTTTTTTTTTTTCCCCAGTACTGTTCACAAAATCTCAGGCTCATCTAAGTCTGAGAATAGACATTTAGATTCTTTTCTTGACTCTTAATATTTTCTATCTGGATAATCATAGATTATAAATCTACTACATGGTTGAATTTTAATGACTACAGGAAAAAAATCAGAGGTACATTTAACAACATATCTTTTGGAATTATAAAAACAATAAGCAGGAAGTCCAAAAATAAGAGTGAAAGGATTTCTAATGAAACTGTGTCATCTATCTCATAAGTTATACACAGACTCCAATATTATACCCACAGGAGTTTACACAGGAACACTAAAGAGAGTCCCTTTAAAACTGGGGCAAGATGTCTCATATTAACTGCATTTTGCTTTCATATTTGTTGATGCCAACTAATGTCAAAAGTTCATATATTAGGCAGAATAAATGAATAATTGAATTCCAATTATTATTATTACTATTATTATTTCAAAATTTGTCAAGGCATTTTCCCTTGACTGGGAATTGATTGGGATTGATATAAGACATGCTCTATCCTCTATTTTTTTTTTTTCCTTCAGTAGTAAAAAGGACATATGTGGTATAGGAGGATATTGCTGGATGATTTGTTGTTGTTGGCACATCATAAGTGGTAGATGTAACGTGGCAAAGAAGCACCATTGTAAAAGTTTCAATTTCCATATTTCAATATTGGAGATATAGCATCGTTTCAGCATGTGCTTAATCTTTAGCAAATCTACACTTATTATTTTAAATAAAAAAAAAAAAAGATGTTGTGGCTGATTATGGTTTTTAGGTTCTCTATACTCAAAAAACCTTTCTGATTTATAGCTGGATTGCATTGAAGATATGATATTTGTTGGTCTTGACATACAATTTCAAGCTATAATCACCAGACAGCATCATTATTAGGTTTCTGTATCAATCAAAGTGGTTTCCTTTTAATGGTGCCCACTGAATGTATTGGCTTTGGGTAAGCTTCTAAAAGGAACCTCAGGGATCCTCTTCTCTACTATTAGCCATTGTGGAATAGCTTCAAAATCAAAATTTTCACTGCATCCATGTTCATTATCCTTTTGTATTAACATTGTTTTACAACTAGCTATCACAACTAGTTCCTAGTCTGCTCTGATATGCTTCAAGAAAAATGGATCAATTATTTCATGCACATTTTTGTTTACTTCAAGAGGTATCTGATAAGTCTGGGATAATTTATTTTTTATTTCTGACTGTAAGGTGGTCTTCATCTGCAGTGTACAAACACAAATGACCAATGACAATCTTTAACTTGTACACAACAGTAAAAATGGCAGGTGCTAAGAAACTGCACTAAAAGGTGTGGAAATAAGCCAATTGTTTTTAAAATGTGTATATAGGTAGGGAGAAGTCAGCATTAATAAATATCTACAGTTCAGCTTAAGGAGGCATGTCAAAGGCATTCAAGGAGCCTACTGAAATAATGGATTTTTATTAAAAATAGGTTAGCATAAAGAGCCTTAAAGTCACAGAAAACATGGCTTCACTGAGGCTTAAAATTATCCTGAAAGAGGATCTACAGTACGTGATTAATAATATCAAATCTGACTCCAAGAGCTGTTTCAAAGAATCATATAATACCAGGTAGGAAGGGGACCTCAAGGATCATCTGATCCAAACTTTCATGTCAAAAGCATGCTCTAGACAAGATAACCCTTCCATCTGGACCTTAGCAGTATTCCTCATTAGGGAATCAATCCTCTATTTCCCTGGGGAGATTATTCCCATTGCTGATTGTTCTCACTGTGAAAAAGTGTCTTGTGTCTATTTGGTCTCCTCAAGTGTAGCTTAAACCTATTACCCCTTTTCTGTTCCATGTGACTTATTGTAAAAATGGAGTCTCCATCTTCTTTGTAGCCATCCTTTTAACAGTGGCACAAGTGATAAGGTCTACTCTAAGCCTTCTTTTCTAAAGGCTGAACAAACCAAATTCTCTTAGCCTTTCCTCACATGCCAAGCTTCCCAGTCCTTTGGTCATCTTTGAGGTCCTTCTCTGGACCCAAACTGCCCACTTCTTTTTTTGCACAGAGGAGACCAAAAGTGTTCATATCATTCCAGGTGTGGCCTGACAAGTGCTGAATAGAGTTGGATAATGACTTCTCTATTTCTGCTGGGGATGCCTTTGTTGATGCATCCCATTGGAATGCTTTGATTCAGCAGCACACTGTTCACACATATTGAGCTTGTTGGCCACACCAGGTCACTTTCCAAAGAGCTGTTCCCCCTTGTCTGTGACTAATTTACCTTGTCTAACAGCAGGCCAATATTTTCCTTTTGTTCCTGCTTGTTGTTTACATACCTGAAGGACACTTGTGGGTTTTGAAATCACTTGAACCCCAAGATCTTTACAGTCCTCCTTGACTTTGCCCAGATAGTGGCTTGGGTTGTTAGTTCTGCCCCAATACTGTTCTTTTATCATTTTAGATTATCATGAAGTACAAACGTGTCACCTAAAATGGATTTAGCTGCTAAACTCCTGTTGGTTTCACATCTTAATGAAATATTGTTGAGCCACTGTCACTTCAGTACTTCATGGCTCAAGTCAGCCACTTATAAAACAGGAGAAACGAGAATGATATTATGAAATATATGTAAGAACAGGTTGTTAATATTGTTATTTTCATAAGGTTTTGTTCCCAGTAACACTGTCCTGATGTCTGTTCTTTTTATTTCTTTGCTCACTGTATTCCATTTAACATACACTTTGGAAGACCAGGGTGACACATCATGGCATAATATTTATTGGAAAATGAATGATTTTACTTTACCCCTTCCATTGCTCAGTATCTGCCACCATACTCTTTTATGTAACTCGAGAAAGCAAATACATTAAATTTATGGTATAATGAACACATGCAACAGTTTTGTTCATTGCTTATATACACTGAATGCAAGCTGTGTGCCACTGATAAAGGTTTTTTTTTGCTAGCACTTTAGATTCCTTCTTTATTTGTACTACTTGAGCTACTTAGTAGACTTCTAACCAGCCAGCAGATGGAGAGAAGACCAACAAAGTTATACAATGTCTCTGTATAGAAAGAGTTTGCTCATTCACAGGCTCAATTGATTTCGTCTCAGTCAGGTGCAAGAACAGCTGAAATGCTTTTATTACAAGAAGTTTCCATCTTGCATAATTTTATCTCGATTTTTTTTCTGGATAGGGAATTTTTTTATTTTCAAAAAAGAATTGCTGACAGCTTATGGTGTTCACAGAACTTTATAGAGAGAAGAAAAGAAGCCCAAATCTCTCAATCCATTTTAATCCATGTTAATTTGACTATTTAAAGCAATTGTGATAAAATTAGGAAAATAAACAAGTAAAGAAACAAATAAATTACACGATCTCATATTTCCCTGCATGTATGTACTCTTAGGCTTTTAAAAATCAAAGTAAGAATGTACTGATTTGGTTTAGCAAGTCTGCCATTTCCTCAGGTAATTTTCCCTACAGGATTTATTGCCTGCATCTCTCGTCATCTAGAAATAGAAGTGTTTGGTTTGTCTATTATGCCAAACTTCAATCCATCAAGTGTGCAAGTTCATTTCTAACAGGAATTAATACTGGGTAGTCCTGAAGACTTCCTCTCTCTTGGTCAATACCCTTTTCTCTAAATCAACAGTGTATGAATTAATAACCTAAAATAATTATTTGAATAGAGCTAGGGGTGAAGTCTAACCTAGTCCTTGAATGTGTAATACTGGGTTACATCTGGAAATAGGCAAACAGTCTTTTTGTCTTTCCAGAATGACAATTATAAACCAATCAGAAAATCTTTATTGCAGTGGAAACCCAAATGAGCATGTTGTCTATTTTAACACAAATTTTAGCATAATGACCAATCAGGTAACAAGCTATCTGTCAAAAGTATGTCTGGTCATCCTTCTTTGCTAAAACACAGACAAAAAAAATAATGCTTTACACTAGAGTAACAGAATGGAAATGTGCTCCGTGTCCGATGATAGGCTGGCTGGTCTGGGGGGCTGGAGAAACGTCAAGCCTAAGAGAGCAGGGTGCAAGCTCATGGCCACAGCCTGTCAGGCTGGGACTTACAAATGTAAGAGATGGGAAAGGTCCTTAGTCCTGCAGTGCTCTGAAAATGGCAGATATTCATTGTCTGGTAATGGAGAAGAGAAGACAGGATCGTTTAGCTCTTAAAAGTGTTTTATTTATAGGGCAAGTGGAAAGTGCAAGTTAAAACTGCCTCTCAACTTGGCTGTAAAGAGCACATCAGAGATTACTAGCTGAGATGTCTGCTGAGCAGCCAGCAGCAATGGTGGCTTTTAATGAAACTGTAAAGCAATTCGAGTTACTGGCATCTGAAAATAAGTGACATTTCCACATAAAAGTGTTTCCTAAGACAACATAGAAGAATGAATAATGGCCATAATAAATCTGCTTCTGAGGAGGAGAGGCAAAGGCAGAGGCAGTTATTTCTGGCAAAGTAAGCAGCACTTAATTTTCTTTCTGATACAAAACATCTTCCATTCATATGTATGACCAACTCTCTATTCTTAGTGACACATTATTGAATATTATTAATTCAGGGAAGTATTTTTTAAACAGAAGGAAATGTCTTACTATGAGACAGAAATGCTTGTGAAGTGTTTGGAATTTGCTAGTGTCAAAACAACTAATTTTTCTGCTTAGAATTTATTTTGAATCAGCTTACCATAAATACATGCTACTGTAAAATTTATGCCAAACTCCATTTTTTTAGTGTTTGTTCAGTCACAATCTAGGCAAATGCTATCTTAGAGAAGTAGAAATAAAAACATAAAAGATATTTTTCTTTCTCTTTTCCTTTTCAGAGCACCAGGTTAGGTTGCTCCTAGCTTCTAACTCTTCCACCAAACTATCTCAGTTAATATGGTCTTCATGTAAATTCATTGTGTCCTGTGAAAGTGAACAGGCAATTATTTTCCTAGATGTATTAACTGAGGAGGGGGAGGTTAGGACTAGCTACAAGTCAAAATAAAACCAACATTTCATATAGAGAAAGGTGTTTATTTTTTTGATTGTAATCTTCTTTATTTACTAGGAGAAGGTAACATATATTTTCAAAGATATACAAAGTTTGGACAACATCTATCAGAAATATGTAACCATAGCTAACACTGTTTAGGAGACTCAGAGGAGTTAGGTGATGTTTTAGTCTCTCCCATTCTATTCTCTATGATTTTAAGAATGTAGAATTGAGCTTCAAGGGCTATCTGAACTACTGTGAAACTTTCTCCATTTTTTATGAAATATATTGTTTTCTCCAAATACTGAAAAAAATCTATTTTAATAATCCAAAACACTGAAGCTTGCAGGGGAATAACTGCAGCATTTTAAACTACTATGATGGTAGAATGGTGTGTGCTTTCTAAGTAAAATCTTTCCTGAAGGTAGGTTTTCCAACACTTTGCCCAATCTTGTTTTAATGAATAATGTTAATGAGAGTACTGAAAGGGAAATAGCAAACTTGACAGGAAAGATTCATTACACAGAATACAGAAAGAATGACAAGAGTTTACAGGAAAAAACATTCTTGGTATATTCCATTAAGCAAACAATTCAAAAACTTTGGGTGGATTTTTACCACAACACAGGGACAAGCACTTCTAAATTTCCTTTCCTGAGAATAACACTTACAGGTAAATAGTTGTGGCTTTCTAAAGGAATTTTTTCATTTACATTGTCATGAAACTTCATCTTGTATACATAAGAAAATTCAGAATCTGTGATTTGCAATTTTTTTTTTGTTGTTGTTGTTTTTTGTTTTTTTTTGTTTGTTTTGGTGTTTTTTGGATTTTTTTTGTTTTTTGTTTTTTGGGGTTTTTTTGTGTGTGTGTGTGTGGGTGGGTTTTTTTGTTTCTGGGTTTGTTTTTTGTTGGTTTTTTTGTTTTGTTTTGTTGTTTTTTTTTTTTTTTTGTAAAAATAAAAAGAACAAAGCAAAGTATGGCATCTATCAAAAGAGTCTCTCGAGAATGTGAGGATCAAACGGCCTAAATTTTACAGCACTTTTATTAAAGGAAGGGTTTTTAACTGTGCCCATAATATGGCAATGCATGAAATGAAATGGTATCATCTGAGAAAATTAAATCTTGTAAGTCTAATTTGGTGTGTATTTTTGTTTGACTGAAAAGATGAGGTCACATTTTCTAAGAAGAACTTAATAATTTCATGCTAATAAGTCACACTTCTGAGCCCTTATGTTTGCAATTGAAGCCAATAGTTAATGGCCATATGTTGGCTTACACATGAAAACTAGTTGTTGCACAGTGTAATGGTGGTGCTGGGTTGCAGCTGAAAACTGAAACAAAAATTGATGCTAATCTGCCAACATTTCCCTAGACAGAAGACCAAATGGCAGGGTCGTACAGAGGTAATTATAATAAATGAGCCCAAGTTTCTTTGATCAGGGAGTGCAAGTCATGTCCCTCCTTCTACTTGTGCAGTTCTTGAAGTGGAGATATAGAAAGAAAAATAAGCAAGCTGGCATGAAAATATAATGTAAAGCCTACATACAGAATTCTGGTGTCCTACTCCAGATTCTCAAGTCCTCATTTAGCTATTCAACAGCTTATAAATGTCTGAAAACAATGAATACCTCTCGGGCTTTTTACATCAAATAACCTCCAACAGCATTTCTGCCCCTACAAAAGTCTTGGGTTGCCTTGATGTTGCCAGTATTATATAGCTTCCTATCTTATTCCTAGTCAATATCAAGGCCCAAACCCAAGGTATTCTGCAACATATCTCCCTTGAAGCACTTGATTTGGGACTTCCAAAAACGTAGGAAAACACCTGATACACATCTTAGTGCACTTGTCCCAAGTATCTGTGCAAGACAAAGTTTCAGATACCTGGTCAGCTCCTTTTAATTATAGATGGAATTTTCACATAAATTTTCCATGGAGATGAGGGGCATGACTGTGCTTCAGTGGATATTTGTGGTACAACTACATGCCTGATTTTCAACTTCTGTACTCATTTCTGGCTTTTAGGTGTCCAGGTAAATGCTACACTTGTTGAGATCCTATTTCTTATATATTGTTTCCTCACCATAAATGTACCCAGTCACCTGAGAGAAGGTATAAGGAAATATAGGAAATGTGAATGTTTCCTATGTTCTTTCTTGCTATTTCTATGTCCTCTGAATACTTTCCAATCAATAGATTTCATTATTATTGTAATAAACAACACAAAAGCATATTTGACTAGAGTAAAATACTGCAATGACAAAAGAAATCAATTATTTTGAAACTATAATTTGATTTTGTTTGTTTGTATAGAAACCCATGGCTGTAAATTAGCAAAAAAATCCCCAAACTAAACCTAAATAAAACTCTACTGAGGCATCTTTTTCAGGATTGTCCTTAATGCATCTCCTGTATACAAAATAGTGTAGTGGAGGCTCTTGTCCCTGCAGTCATTTTATGCTCTGTTCACCCTGTCTGTCTGAAATCTTTTGGTTTTGAAGCAAATATTTCATACAGACAAGGCTTTGTTCCAGGGAAATAGCCACTCTCAATTTTACTATTTCCCTCTTAGCTTCCTCTGTCCACCCCATCTTTACCCTTTAATGGGTCTAGGAGAGAACAAGGAAAAGCAGAGCTAAAAGAAATTTCCTGCCTTCAATGACAAATTTAGGTTTTGTATAAAAATACTTCAGTCTGCACATGGGTCAGTTTTGTGTGCAAGAACTCAGGATCTCATTTTTATCCAGATGAGCTCCTATATATAGTTTATGTTCCAGCTGCATTTTCTACTGCTGAAGTGCATAAGTACTGAATTATGGAAAATCCTGACACAAGTGTTTGTCATGAGTACTTGATCTTGTAATTTATATTTAGGTTACTGTTATGTTTAATGTTACCTCGTCCATATTTTGTTGTTTACAGGAGCAACTCCATGACAGAGTTGTCTAAGAATTGCTTGACAGTATCACTGAAACTTTTTTTTTTCCCTTCTTAGCAAGGTGCTTCAGCATAGGGTCATCAAAAGTCTGAATTATTTTGTCTAGTGGACTAAAGCTGTATCTGCTTTCTTAAAACCGTTTCACACCACCTCATGTGATGGATGGGTGAAAGAAGAAATTTGATAACTTTCTGAGCAAAGAATAATGCTTTATCAAGTCTTTAGAGACTCATTTATATGAATCTAATTGTTTTGTTACAGCCTTGTCCTTATGCTCTTCTGTGTAAATGCTTCAAAACATAATCTCATTGTCTGGAAAACCAAAATCAATATAAAAGGAAGTGAAGCAGCTAAGATGTGAAAGGAAGAATTTTTCAAGTTAGAAATTAGCATGTCATCTTTCCATTTGCCCTATTAGGACTAAGTGACTTTTATGTAAAATATATTTACCATCTCTTTAGTCCATTAATATCCATTTAATAATAAATAAAAGTCGTATTCATTGCAATAGTTCAGTAGGACTTTTTAATCTCTCTTACCTGAGGGGTTTTTTTAATAATGTAACATTTAGAATGCGGATTATACATTCAAATGTTTTTAAGTTATTTATATTTTAAAATTCGACTTATCTTCACAAAGAGACAAAAGACTAGCCTGCTATCTTCTTGACCAAGGTGTTTCCAGTATTAAGGAATTCAGTACAAGAAATCTCACAGTGGGCTGTTAGCATGTAATCTGCTCCTAAAGGACACGATGAAAGCTGTTATTTTTGCCTATAAAGAAGATGTAAATTTCATGCGTTGGGATGCTGGACTGCCTGCCTCAGATTTAGTAAACTTGCACTTATGCTCTTGCTGTGACAGAGATTTATGAACTTTGCACCAAAGAGACAGGTAAAAGGAGTCTGAACATAAAGTATAATTTCCTCTGTTGATTAAGTGGATGTGGCTAAAGGAGGGGTTGCAGGCAGGATGATGTGCTTTGTACAGAGTGGTACATAGGCAGCTGGAAATGCCTTACTGATGTGTTCTTATTCATTGTACTTCTCCCAGACTCCAGGGCCCTCATCCCACACAGGATGCCTGTCCCTGAAATCTATCAGACAGGGGTACACGCACATTGCTTTTCTCACAAAATATGCCTCATCCTTCTGCATTATGCATCTGTTCAATAGCCGAGTTTCTATTGGCCTTTGAGGTAGATAAGAGAGCTGTTTTCCCTCTCTCTGATTAATTTTGTCATTTATCCATCTGAAAAATGAATTGCTGTGAAACCCACAGTGCTCCCCATCCCGTTAGCAGGAGGTGGACTCACTACTACTTTGTCTGTGTCTCTGCTGTCTACCAGACCACAAAGAAAAGGGAGGGCTAAATGATATGCTCTTTATCCTTCAGTCCACATGTCAACACTGCTGGTTCTAGGATGCCTGCAGCTGAGGTGAGACATTTATGCTGTTTTCTAACGACAGTCATATTCAGCAAGTACTGACATGGAATAATTTCAGTGTTTGCTATCTCAGCCTCTGTGGCAGAGCTGCTTGCTCAGTTTTTTTGCATACATAACACTACTGGCATCCTGACGTGTACCTTCTGGATGTATCTTGATCAAGTTGGAGGTCAGGAGTGGAAATCCTTGGGATATTTGGTCTTGTGGCTCTTCTCACTATTCTCTACCTTCTGAAAGAGAGATAATACCTCTGCCCTGCCCTGTGAGCTGTTGCATGGATAAATCTGATGCTCCAGCTCCACATTAACAGTGACATTTAGCCTATATAAACATAGTAACATAAAACTTTTAATGTTTCAAGCCCCAGCCCCGTTATTGCAAATCTAGACACACAAACCAGACAGAGAACCTAATGAATGCTTTTAAGCACTGTGGTCTCTTTCAATGGCAGGTCCTTTGCCTTTTTAATTTTTCTTTATACAATAACTATAAGAAATTAAATTATTTCTCATTTTTTCTCTTCAGTCTACTGCACATACTTTCATTTTCATACCAAAAGAGAAGGGACGTAGCGTAACTTAGATTGGCTTTTCTGTATCCCTGATTTTGGTTTTTTTTTTAGCTGTATTATTTCTTGCTTGCAGTAATGAAAATCATAAATCTATATCTTCAACTTGTATTGAATTTTCTTAATACATCTAATTATTAATGTTGCCCTACCACATACATTTTTTATGACAGCCTTCTGACACAGTATCTTAGTGACTTCTATTATAAATTAGGACAGAACAATTTAATACTACAAAAAAACCTTTATTGTCCAAGACAACAGGTTTTTAAGCACAAGAAAGAGCGTGCAGTTCCTTCCTTTTATTGTCTTACAGCTTTATCAGCCTTAACTTATTATCAGAAACATTTTACAGCAAGTTTAAATAGGTTCTTCAAACTTCATGGTAGGAGACTAGTTTTAACACAATCTTTCAACCCCAGTTTCTAAAAGGATTAATTTATAGCTGTTAGAAATGCCTAATTTGTATTACATTTAAAGCTTTTTTTCATCACTCTAGGAGTGTTAAAAAAAATTAAATGTTATTAGATTTCTGCACACTTGAAGGTATTTTTATTGTGTTAGTGAGGCTGTAAAGTGGTATAGTGAAACTCAGGGAAAATCCTGATTCCAGTCAGTGACAAAATTCATATTGATTTTAATGGAACTAAATTTCACTCAGTTTTAGGACTGGAAGAGGCCATAATAATCAACTTGTCAGAACTACAGCATGATACCAGACAGAATTCCTTCAAGTGTTTCCTGCAAAAAGTCCATAATTTCTGCTTGAGCTATTACATATCTTTCAGGAATATACGATTTTAATTTAAAGTTCTCAATGATGACGAACCAAGTACTTCCCTAGGTAAATAGTCAAAATAGTTGATGAGAGTCACTGATAAAAATATGCACCTAGTCTAATATCAATCATCTAGCTTCCATCTTCAAATATTGGATCTCGTTATGCTTCATTTGTTAAATTAAAGGGCTATTTGCAATCAGAAATCTTCTCATTGTAAGTAATTGTAGGCTGTAATCAAGTCACCTCTTACCCTTTCCGTGGATATATCAGAAACTCTGCAAACCACCTTTTTCAAATGTCTGGTTGTTCAAGTTGTGTTTTTACTGAAGTTTCCTCTTTGTCTCTGGCTTTATAAAATTGTGTACAGCAAAAAAATTATCTTTAATATCAGAATATTGGGGAAGGGGATTCAAGGAGTGGTGAAGGAGAGTACAGTAGTCTCTATTTGTACCTATTTTATATTAATCCCACTGCCAGGAGTTAAAACAAAAGTGATTGTTCAGAGATAACGAACAAAAAACTGTAAATTCATCATGTATGGAGCAAGTATCTGCAAACCAGTCAAGAGTGTTTATGCCCATAAAATGGAAAAGAGTTACATACAAACTGGCATATTTTACATATGGCTAATTAATTCCAAAACTAAGTTTAGAATCAAAGATGACTTAAGTGTTATAAAGTTTGGTTGGGAAACATGATGTGCTGTCAGCACAGTGTTCATAAATCAGAGAGGGAGCAGGAGACATCAAGTCTTCAGCCATTAGTCTCATTTCTGAAATAGGGGGCAGGAAACTTAGTCATAGTTGAGTTATATAACAGAGGGGTAAAAAAAACCCCATGTAACTTGGATGCTATGTTGTGCTGAAGAATGCAGTGTTCTATGCTCCCTCTTTGAATTTAAAGCTAGTATCCAATATGCACTCTCTGCATCACCTAAATCAGCTGTTTTTAGAGATACCTGTGGTACAAGGACACATATGTGCCAAGCATGGTAGGTTCTGGTTTGGCACAGGTGGTCAAAAAGAGAATTTTCTGAGACACTCTTTCTTGGAGTAGCCATAAGGGCAGGAAGGATCTCTGTGACAAACACGCAGCTAAAACACTCTCAAGAGCCATAAAATGTGTCCTATATGTTTGTCATTTGTGACCTTGGTAAAAAACTTAGTCCTCATTTCCATCCAGTATTTCCTCCTCTATACATCTCTGTGCTTTCACAGCATTCCTTATTATCATAGCATTATGATGCACCAGCAGTTCAAACATATATGTCATTTTTCCATAGGTCTTTTCATATTTTCTAATACAGGCTGGTCTAGCTGGTGAGTGTAATTTTCATTCTTAGTTTTCAACCATGATTTTAGAGCTACTTGCATACTTACTTGCATACATATGATCAGCTGAGGCTGAATTACCAAGTACGGCATATTCTCTTCAAGCTTTGCAAGACTGATTTTTTTCTAAGCATTATTTACTATAAATCTGAAAAATTTAATGGCATTGATGTTCCACATCATTTATCCAGCTATTAATATGGAATGGTAGAGCATTTTTCTCTTGTAAGAGCCCCTTTTCTTTTCTTCAACCTTGTAACTATCAATTCCTGTCACCTTTTTTTTTTTTTTTTTTTTTTTTTTTACAGAGTACTTTAAACATCCTGTAAATTCCTTACTCAATGGTACAATTGTATCCACAATGTCGATAAAATATAAGACAGTATTTTTTTTCCTCTGACTGCATTGTGCAGTGAGCTCATTCTGTACTTAGCTACATTAACTTCCATTTTGGTGGTCTTCAAATGGAAATATCAATTCTGTTAGTCTGAAACACCCTTTTAAAAAGGTAAAGATCATATACCTCTCATGTATCTGCAGAATCATGGTCAGTTGAAGCTACAGGAACCTTCTGTGAGGGCCTGCTGTGAGAGAAACATAGAGATGTGATTAGACTTTACACTACAAAATGGAGAAAATTTAAAAAAAAAAAAAAAAAAAAAAAAAAAAAAAAGGGAAAAAGCAACCTAAAAATATCAGCTATTTATGAAGTAGATAGTTTGCCTTTGTCTGAGGTTCTTCAGACTGGAATTAAACTTATATATTGAAAATTCCTTCCAGTTTCTGAATACATGGTAATGAAACTGTATATATGACCTCAGATGTGACTGTAGGTAGAACTTCCATATGCTCAGCAGGTGCTCTCACCTAGAGAAGTGTCAAATGCCTCTGAAGTTCTTTGTAATGATGTATAAAAGATCAAGTCTCATGTTGGATCCTGTTCCTGAGACAGGTCGCTCTCTCTCCAAAACATTAATAGTAAGTAAAATTTATAACTTATTTTGCAGTTGTTCAAACAGGATCTACTTTATTATTCATGCTCTAACTTAGCTGTATGATCTCCATCTCCTCTTGCATCCAGCCTGTTACACTTTCCAGAGCATGAGTGACTTTAATGTTTCTTCCAGCACTGTGCAGAAAAAACAAAAACAAAAACAAAAACAAACAAACAAACAAACAAAAAAACAACCATCAAGCCTAAACCTGTATGTTTGTTTGCTGGTGCTGAGGCAGGAAAGACTTGAACAGAATTCTGGAAAGCTGGCACTGCTGTAAGCTGGCACTGCTGTAAAATCAGCGCTAAAGTTAAGAGTCAGCCTGCTTTTAATAAAACAGCTTATTTTACTTGCAAGGATATATGATCTGGGTTTAGAAGATGTTACCAAGTATCAATTTATTACAGTGCATTTTTAAGACATATTAGATTTATATTGTTTAACTGCCACACATAATTTGCATATATAAAAGGTAACATATTAAGTATGTACAATAATGTATGTAGTTATTGTTCATATATGTAATTACTTTACATATGTGTAGTCAAAAGATTTAAGTTTATATCATATGAACATTTCAGGAAAAATATTTTATAAGAAGTACAGTTGTTAAGTTTTTCTCTGTAATTTGCTAGATTATTGACTTAATGATGCTAGAAGAGAACATCCCATAACAGACTGAACATTTAAATTATAACCTCCATTCCTGAGTGAAAGAAATGGAAGCCTCTATATGGAAGTTCTGTGTCTCTGTCTTTTAATTTTCTGTGTCAGAGAGCACAGATATATTCAGGTTGAGAAGGGATTTTGTGAGACTGTCACTTTGTCTCCTGCTCAATGCTGTGTCAACATTGATTTCAGTCCAGATTGCTCAGGGTTTTATCCTCTTGGGTCTTGCAAATCTTCAAGAATGGAGACTGCACAGTCACTCTGGACAACCTATTCCACTGCTGCATTTGTGCATATGGTGACTTTATTTTTTTTTCTTTCACCCATCAAAACCTGTATATATCTCCAAACACTGTTACTGCATGTTTGAAACACTCCTTATGTTTCTCTGTATCCAGATATAATGGACTGCATTTCAGTTCAAGAAAACCTAACAGGTCAGATTAACAAAATATTGTGTGGGTTTGATTTTAATTTTTTGTTTGTTTGTGTTTTTGTTTTATTTTGTTTTGGTTTTTTTGTTTGTTTTTTTGTTTTTTGTTTTTTGTTTTTGTTTTGTTTTGTTTTGTTTTGTTTATTTCCTCCAATGCTTATTCATAGGAAAATGAACACTCTGGAATGTTTTCTCAGGACAAGACAAAATATCAGTTTGTGAAAAGTCTGGGATTTGTCAATACTAATTCTCAGTTTGTATTTTCACTACTGGTTTGACATCCTTGAGAGAAAATGAGGGTTTTGTCATGACTATTTTCCAAATATTTCATATATAAATATGGCTTCCTAGGGAGCAGTAAAAATGTGACGTAGCTAGGGAGATGCTATGAAATATTGTATGGGTATGATGTGCCAAAAACTGTTGCTAGAAAAAACTCATAAAATAAGATAGTTTCATGAAAGAAAGATCATATATCTTGAGCATGTCTGCTGGATTATCATGTGTCATTCAAGATAATGTTAATAACATAATCACATTCAGCTTCACCATTCCCTTAATGTCACTCATATCCCAACTAGCAAAGATGTTTGTGCATAGAAAGGAAAGAAAAAGAAAAGTGCAGTACTGCTAGCCAGTTTAACATGTAATCTCAGACTCATTTATGTCCTGGGGATTATTCCCATACTCACAATGCAGCGTGTGCAAACAATGGGTAAAAGCAGATCATTCTCAATAGTTTTGAACAAAATTTTAAATTAGCTTAATTTCACATAGCTATAACGGCAGCACCTGCACAAGAATGAGAAAGAAGGTGTTTTAAAATGAAAGTCAATCTTGTAGTCATCCACTAACAGGGATTGTTGCCAACATATTCACTTTTATATTTGTTCTGTCATATTTGATTATACTCAAATTCCTGTAAATCCTTTAGTTGAATTACAAATTATGTCTTTATTTGGAAACAGATATGCCCACAAATGCATTGTGTACTTTTTGTGTGTGCAGTGTGTGGTGTTAGTGACTGCAGAGAGAGAGCAAACTACTTTGGGCATTTTTTCTACCAAACAAATGATTGTATGAGATAATTTAAAAGCAGTTACTGTTGGAAAACAATGAAATCCATTTTTGTTTTTCGTAAAGGAGTAGAAATCAAATTCCTTTTGGGAGAATAAAAGAGCAAGTGTATGTATGTGTGTATAATATATATTATGTATGCTACACAGAGTATTCAAATATTTCCAGTCCATAGTACAATATATTTATACAAATTGATAAATAATTCACAGCATGTGATATATTAGATTACTTCTTATAATCCTTAATGCTTTGGAACCCAGGCAAGGGTTGCAAACAAATGCCATTTTTTTGCACATTATCTGTTTCAAAATCTGCCCTGGAAGACAAAGGTAATTTTTTTTTTTTTTTTTTTTTTTTTTTTTTTTAATTTCAAGTATGCTTTTACCTTTGAAGTTAGATAAAAGCAATAGTCAGCTGATGTACATTTTGTTATGACTATGGCATACCTGTTGATTTTCATGCCAGTAGATAGTTTCTTAAAAGAACTTTGAGATGGGAAAAATATGGTTGACCTCATAGATCTTCATGTAATATGAAATTAGGTCATGGGTCGTAAGTAGCTATCATGACTGGGAGGTTTGCATAGTGGGACTGGAAAAGCACAGTAAAAATATGTTACATTCATGCTGAGTATCCTGCATGGACATCCCTGATATTTCTGAGATATTTTCGTTAGAAAGCCAAGTAATATGTTTGCTCTAATTCATACTGATTTGATCTTTGCTATTCATTTGCTGACTAGTTACATTTTCTGTTTTTTTAATGATGTTTCATAAAAATGCTAGATGGGAGTTCACTGTTTCATCAAGCATTCCTATCTGAACATATTCACAAAGAGAAATCTAATGAAACAGAAAGTAATTTCCATTAGATAATAATCATATTTGATCAACATTATTGTCTATCTCTACATATTAACTTAATAAACTTCTTCCAACTCCCTCCCCTGCTTCTCATTACAAAACTGGAGGGAAAAATCTTTCCTTAAATTAATAACTTTTTGCCTTTATTTTGAAAAGTTCCATTTCAAGATTAGACATTACAATGTATCACTGTAAAGTCTGCATTTGAGAGCATGAATAGCGAATATCTGTGTTTTGAGACTAAGAAGCAGAGTGGATACATTTTGAAGCAGGCAGATAAAGCAGGAACAGCACAATCTTCCTTTTGGCAGCTGAGTCTTCCTTCAAATCTTCAGCAGCAAACTATTTTTTCTAAATGGAGTTTGATTATTCCAACCCATTCTGCCTTTAAATTATGCTCCTGTGACTTCATATTGCATCAAGCACAATGTGCCAGCTTGCACTTCTCTCAGCCCTCAGAAACACTTTTGACTCATTACTCTTCCTCTTGGTAAATAAAAATAATTTGTAATTTAATCTCTTGCTTGCAAGCAGTCACTCGTTAACTTGATATGCTTGGCAGATTTCCTATTTAGAGCTGTCAGGTACAGGCACAGCAGGAATCTGCCATGTCCTACTGCTAGTTCATGCACAGGGTCACTAGCCAGGACACAGTTAAGCAGCTGAGGTATGTGTTCACTGAAATTATTTCAGAGACAATATCAGGTCTTTCTTGCTGGGTGTCCATAAGATCTATAGTAAATTGTTACAGATAAGCTAGATCACAGAGGAAAATGCTCCATGCAGTCCTAGTCTATCTAACTTCTGTTGATATGAGTCATTATAAAACCTACTTCCTAGTGTCGCCAGGTACATATCAAAATTGCTTGTGCTGCAACAGAAATAAAGTACCTGCTTTGATCTCTGGAATTTTGACCCGTTGATGATTTACTGACAGTTGTACCTAAATTCAGCAAATTAGATATGCACATTTTTCCTCCTTTTTTTTTTTTTTTTTTTTTTTTTTTTTTTTTTTTTTTTTTAACAGTAATAATATTCTGGAAGTGGTCAAAGAGTTCAACCAAGATCAACTTCATCTTGTAATAGGCTGTGCATCTGCACCTACCCCACAAAAGGAGTACCAGAAAAGGTTTTGTGAGTCCAATATCCTTACAATATATCTTCACTGTCTTCCTTGTCGATCTCTAAATAAATATTTCAACTGTCATAGACATCTCCTGTTGTTATTAATATTATTATTATTATTTAAACTATTAAAAACAAAAGAAAGAAAACCAAGTGATGCAAAAGCAGCTGGTGAACACCCAACCAGTCACTGAGCATTGCCAACCCCTAATAAGCCCCATCTCTGGTTTTATTGCTGGACTAATCGTTTGGTTAATTTACATCAACTGTCCCATATCTGTTCCCTCTCAGCCCTTTATCTTTTCCAACCTACTCAGTGTTGAGGGCAGAGTGGGAAATAGAGAAAACCTTGATGCTGTGTAAGCATTGTTCAGCAACAGCTAAAACATTGGCATGTTATCAACAGTGTTTTGGTGACAAACCTGAAATTTAGGGCTGCTACGAAGAAAATTAACTTCATTCTGGTCAAAACCACTACAGGACATGTTTGGTATCATTTGGAACCTTTTCCAGACATCCAAATCCCTTCTGCTCTTCATAGGAAGTGGGAAGAAAAACAAAAACAAAAACAAAAAAAAAAAAAAAAAAAAAAAAAAAAAAAAAAAAAAAAAAAAAACCAAACCTAATTGAATCCTTATATATTTAAACAGAATTTTAGAGAATACAACACAGGATTTTATTAAGGCAGCTAGAACAGTCTGCTCTTCAGAGCTAGGTCTTTTCTCACATAAACAGCTCATCAGATTCTAGGGAGTTTGATGCAAGTTTTAAGTGAGCAAAGAACTGACTCAAGTCACTTTATTTGAGCTGCCATAGGGTTTTTCAATTCCTTGTATCTGTACATAGACTTGTACTTTTACCATTTCAGTTGAAGAAAGCTTTTGGCTACTTCTGCGTTGCCAGTCATATAAGAAAATAATTGCTGTCTTGGTATAAAAGCAAATAATTTCTCAGAAGGCTTCTCATGAATTAGGCACATTTTCACTATGAAAAGTGAAATTAAATTCCTACCTAATTATTTTCTATTAATTTGCATAATATACATTAATTTTCAAAACCAAATCTCTAATTTTGTACTGATCCTATTTTCTACTTGTTTCCCTAAGAATTACAAACAAAAAGTAAAAAGAAAACAAGAAATTGTAAGATGCACACTTAAAGAAAGCCTTCTTCCACAAATATAAATTATGTTGTTATCCAGAAATGAAAGTGGTAGACCTCCTACCAATATAAAAAATATTGATTTAGTTGTTATGTTTTGATGAAACACAAATTATATTATATCTACTAATTACCATTTTATTACATGCATTCATTTCTTCCTAACTAGATAAGTGGAACTCTGTTTACAGTTATATAAATTTGTTTAGGGGGTAAACTGCAGCTAATGTACAAACCTCTCTGTCATCTTTCAAGTCCTAGTCCCCTGAAAGGATCACATTTTCCTCCCCTTTCTCTATCTCATGCATGCAAGAACCCTATAAAATCATTACATTACTACATTTGAAGGGAAATAGATAGGCTCCAATTTCCCTTAAAATGGGTTCATTTGTTAACTTCTAAACTTACCCTTAGTAATTTTCAGACATAATGTATTGTGCCAGTCTCTCAGCATTTCCAGCGCTCAATGTTTCTCTCACTTGAGGCAGTTGTTAATGTGTTCACCCCATAGTTGCTTAGAGTACTGCAGACTTTGTTTAAATCACTATTGCAGTTGTCTATGTTGCTTACACTTGCTGTACCTTATATTGCAAAGGAAATTTTATTATCTAGTCCTAACTATACATGCTGCAGGAACAATTAGAATACACATTTTTATACTTATTTATTTTTTGTGAACTCTGCATACAAACGCATGCCTGATTTGAATTTTAGCAAGGATAGATATTAGTCAGAAAAATACAGAAACAGGAGTCCAAGTCTTAAAAGTTATGCTAAGCACATCTGCCATTTAATATTGTTTTTTTTCTTGGAACTGGAGAAGCAATGCAATAAAGACATTCCTTTCTGAAAAGAAAAATTTAAAAATATATATATATATTTTTTTTTTTCCATTGAAAATTTACATTCAAACATTTTTCTGGCTTCTGTTTGCTTAATATTGGAGCACCAAGATCTAAATTAGTCTTACTGTTTTGAGCCTGCAATTTAGAGAAGTATTGTAATATTTTACAAGTAATGCAATAGAGGTCAAGACTTGTCTTGCCTACATTGTGTTATGTGAAAGCCAGGTGTTTAGGTGTGTGGGATGTCTCCAAAGCTAATGCAGATAGTCCTGTATCATACAGGCAGAGAATACTCAAGTTGTCCTATCTTTTAATCTTATTTTTGTTGAATTTGAAATATATGGTAGGTTATATTTAACCATATATTCCAATAGTTTGCTGTTGATATGAATTATTAGTTTTATCAGAATCTAAATATACACCTAAGTATGCTGTAACATGAAATCTACCCACTCTACACAGAACTGCAAATCTGATCATCAGTGTTGAATTAAACTCTAAGTACGTCTATTGGCTGGTTAACATTTTATGCCAGAATGCAAAATGTGGAGGATGTTGTGTGGCATCAAACGTAGAGAGAAAATGTTCTCCATTTGCCCACCACTAAACTGCATTGAAGCAATTCCAATGCTTTGAGTAGTTACGCGCCATGACACCTGGTTAAAACCCCAAATTATATTTGTACTGCCCTTAGAAAAAGGTCCTGTAGCACAATTGACAGAAAGAAAACTATCAGGTTAAAAAGAGAAAGATTTAAACTCATGGCTATCATTTTGGGTATAAACCCTATGGCTGTTTCCTTATCAACTTTCCAAGAAATAAAACTACGAAAAGGAGCACAATTTTTGAAGCTCGTGAAAATAGAAACTGTAGCACAGACTGGTAAAAGGGTGAGATATCATAGGGTTCTCCATTTATGTTTTTCTCCAAGATCTGTTTTAATTCAAGAGAGCTTGTTTTCCACTACCTCTTTCTTTTTATTGTAACTCCAAAGGATATCATGGTGTAGAACTTATCAGATCACAAGCACAAAGCATCTTCTATTTTTTGCTGGTGACCAGAACATTTATATAATAATTGGTGTATTTCAAGAACCTTCAGATCTCTATTTTCATAGCCTTTCACAACAAACTCTTATCAATCTTTATTTTTTCTTGTATTTTTCTTTATATCTTATCCTTTATTTATTCTTCCTCAATGCTGAGGTCATTTACCCCACACCTCAATTTTCGTTGAATATATTTGTATAATTCCCTTCCACATCTGCACATGTGTAAATGCTCAAATCTAAGTGAAAGAAAAAAAAAATCAACAAAAATTTAACTTTCTAAAATAAAAACTTGAACAAAAGAATAAAGATTGGGACACACTAATGAGGTTACTAATTTTTTTCCCCCAATATTTCCTGGGTTTTAGGGGTGGAGTTGCAATGAAGTGCTCCTTTCTAATTTTCAAAGATGATGTTTCATATTGACAGATTTTTTTCCCAATAAGTGTTTGCTGCAGACAGTTGAAACACCAGTTGTTCTGGTGTGTCAAATTCATCCACTAATAAAGCATCTGGTTATGGATGTGAAAGGCCACTTTCTTTAGACTATGGAAAATAAGAAAATTCAAGATTTTCATTAAAAGACGTCATGGCAGTTTGAGGATATTACTAAGTGGGAAGTTGCTATTTATTGGTCTGTACTGCTGTTGTGTGGTTTTGCCTGGTGCTTATCCTGAACAGCTGCTGTGACATCTTATCATGAATAACATTGTCAGAGCATGCCTCAGGAAAGACATAACAACTTTAGAGTTTTGGATCTCTTTATATCATGGTATCTAACAGCTATCATCATTAAAGCCTGTAATTGTTCTGTACAGTACTGCTAGTTGATCCAGTCTTGGAATACATACACACACACAACAGAGAGCAGTGCAGCTTGCATTTAAAAAAACCTTTTATACTGGTGTAGGCTGGAAAAAACACAGATTTATTACAAAAAAAAAAAAAAAAAAAAAAAAAAAAGTTAGAAAGTTGTTGGTTGTCTCAATCCCTGTAACTTAGTTTCTTTCATGCAACTTTTTGGGGAGGTTTTAAATACACGTAGAAATTCATGATAGAGGAAAAAAGAAATC
The DNA here is from genome assembly GCF_009819655.1 of Sylvia atricapilla. Taxonomy (NCBI): domain Eukaryota; kingdom Metazoa; phylum Chordata; class Aves; order Passeriformes; family Sylviidae; genus Sylvia; species Sylvia atricapilla. Next base: position 72,329,196 of record NC_089140.1, on the reverse strand, counting down.
TTGAACCAGGCATCCCTGAATAAAGTAATATGCATTATAGTGGTGTACATTTTCCATCAAAATTCCTATTATCAATAGCCTTCTTAATCTCCTGCAACTCTCCGAAATATTCTAATGCCTGAAAACCATTTTTTTTCCTGAGGCAGGGCTCCTATGAACTATTAGCCATTATTAAGAATGTAGACAAACAAAAAAAAAAGCCACAGATTTGTGCTTTATATTTTCTATGAATGAATGAATTAATTACATTTTTATTAGTTAATCTTGAGCTCCTCTGTGACCTAGAACTAGACTTTGCTCCTGTTTGGATCATTTGGCATGAAATAAACAGAAAAAATTGTAGATAAGACAAACAATGAAAATAAGACTTGGTTTTGCTTATGTTAAGCACTTTATCTGAACTTTAACACATGCTGTTCTATTTATTCAGAATATATATTTTATTTATTTCCTTAATTGCAATCCAATAGAACAATACTGATTTAGTTTAATTTTTTTCTACTATGAAAGTAGGAAAAGAAAACGGAAAAAAATTGAAAATAATTGGTAGAATTGTATAATTGATGACTTTAAAAGCTTCTGTTTGCAGACATTATATTTTCAAGTACACAACATATCTAGAAATGGATAAATTTCTAAACTACAATGTGCCATATAAACCTCTGCATAAGACAATACATTGTTTTTTAATTTCATAGACTCTAAGCTATAGAATGACATTTAATCTTGATCCAGTACCTTCAAATCATGAAAAATTAATTATTTGTTCTTACAAAAATATGGGGTTTTTTTCTTTGTCTAACTATTGTTAGACTATTTGTTCAGCCTCCAGCTATTGTGCTTCATTGTATTTTCTTTTCCTGCATACAAATTAAACAGTCGCCTGCTTTCAGAAATAAGTTCCCTGGCATGGTACTTCAAGGCTAAGATAAAAAAACCTATTAACCTTCTCATGAGTAAGCTAGGAAAGTAGAATTTGCCAAATTTTTCACTAGAAAGCAATATTTCTTTCTCTCATGTTACTTTTTTACATCTCTGTCATTTTTTTTAATAAATTCCAGATATCCAGGCTGCTCTTTTATGATTGATGCGAAACCTGAAATAATTTAATCAGTAAATTGCTGGATCTGTCACAGGCATTTCTGCAGAAAGTAGCTCCACTTTCAGATGTGACTATTTGGACAATGTGTTCACTTGTTAACCTGAAGTGTAACATCATCAGCTAGTTTTGAAAGTCTTCTCAGTGATGCTGTGTGCTGCCGGTTTTCACCTTTACCGATTGGAGTGGGATTTTCTTACTAGATATCTGAGATTACATTTTGGCAGTATTAAAAATTATTATTATTATACAAATTTTTACTTAAATTGTAGATAAAATAACATGAGGACAGGAATAGATTCCCTTGGAACTCTACTAATATTATTCTTGTTTCTCATTAGAATTACCACTGAAATATAGCATTAAACTACTTTTAAAATTATTAATAAACTTTTTACTGATATTATATAATGCAAATTTAATTCAGCCTGCTATGCAGGATTAGGAAAAATTCCCCATAGTAGCCAACTATACAAACCAGTTACTTTTATAAATGAAACTTGCAAAAACAATTCAAGCTGATATGAGTTTGATTTCTTCAAATGTTCCTAGTTCCAGAAACTATGCTGAATGGTATAGAATTATTCTCTAAGCCTCTGCCAGTTGTATCTCTACTCAATCTTTCTGTGAAATAGCCTAAGAAATATGTACAAATAATTGACTCTTGACTACCTGTCTTGTTAAATGTTAGTAAAGAGAGACCAACAAATGTTTTCCTGTCAGACTTGAAGGCACTGAAATTAGTGGCAGGTGAGTTACTGGTTGTGATTTCCAGCCTCCCAAAGATAGTAAATATGTCACCAATTTTTGAAAACATTCCAGGGCATCTTCCACCTGTGTACCACAGAAAAATGGTGCTCACTTTTCTTTCTTCTGCAAAAACTGGTAAGAGTTAGTGTAAAAAATAGAACTAGTGTCTTCTTTAGAGATATAACTCACAAATCTATGGAAGTTTTTTGAAGGAAGCTATGAGCCTGTGGACAAAGGTTGATATGATATCCTTTGACTTCTAAAGGCAATCAACACAATCCCTCAGCAAAGGCTCTTAAAGAAACTAAGCTGCCATGAGATAAGAGAGCCAGTCTCCACATGGATAAATAACTTATTAAAAAGATAAGAAACAAAGCATTGATATAAATTATTTTTGTTTGTTTGTTTGTTTGTTTTTGTTTTTTGTTTTTGGTGAAGACAGCAGGAGTATGCTCTGGGGGTTCTTTGCTCAATATTAAAGAAACGGTCAGATGACAAAGATGACAAAGCTTGTTCCTACTAGCAGATACTACAGAGTGTTACAGGTGAAGGCCAGTTGCACAGCCTCAATGGTAGAACTGCAGATACAGCTTAATGTAGAAAAATGTAAGCTATGGATATGGAAACATACAATCTTCAATATGCTTGGGTGGGCTTTTCTACACTCAGGACTCATGTTTTGGGCTTATGATAATTTGTTCTTCTAAATGTTGGTTGATTCCTCATGAACACCAGGAAAACAAAAGTGGGTTTCTGTTGGAACCCTGGAAGCTGAGAATTTTAGACTTTCTGTGCTAAAAGGCACTGACCCTCAGGCAGACACTACATTTGACCTGGGGCCGTAGAACAGGCTTCCAGGGTTGGCTGGTAGCACTGGGATTATGGGTGTGTAGTTTGAATGGAAGTGTGATGTCCCAGGATGTAGAATTCAGGATTTCAGGTTTTAGTATATAGTAATGAATACAGGGCAATATGGAGGATTTAGGGCATTGGCTAGGTTCTTCTTCTTTCACCTTCTTCATGGCTTTGGGAAGTTTTTTCTAATTGGGTCCGCATTGCAGACCTCAGGTTGTCGGTTCTGGGTTAAAAGTATAAATAATAAAGGTGTCATCTAGTTACTGGGTAATTGGTGCTTAAAAGACCATGGAAAGAGTTAGAGACAGATCCATTTTCTACCTTATTAGCTGGAGCTCACAGCTCGTGTGACTGTACTTTAGATGGGACTTGGTAAACATCTGAGTCCGAACATGAAAAACTGCGTCAGCTGTGCATTTATCCCAGCTCTAACAGGAAGAAAAGAAGACAAAAACCTCACAAGTTTCCACAAGTTTCCTTCCATAAAAAAAGAAATGTAGTGGGTTTTTTCCTTGTCTGAATGACGGTGCGTGAACTGGTTAAAAATAGTAGATTTGGATCCAGTGTCTTTCTGTTTTAGTAGGTAGGTGTGATCTTGAGGTGAGATAAACGTTTCTACATCGCACACCTTGCATATAAAATTTTGCTTTTGATCTTTCAGTGGGATAATGAAGCCAGAGAAACCGCTAGCAGAAGGATAGCATACAGATATGCATAAAAGAAATAAAATCAGCTCTAGGTGGTGCATACTAAGAAGAAACACCTTTAGCTAGAATAAATAATAACTAAACAAACAAGTAACGTATTTTAAAAAATCTTCTCTTGTGATTCTCTGCTATTTGTGGGAAGAATTTAAGAAGAAATGCAATGGGAAAAAAATATAGAGACAAAATTAAGCGACTAACAAAATGAAACATTTAGTTTTCATTTGCTATATCTGTGCCACCCCCGGAACAGAGAAATTGGAAATTATTTGGAAATAGAAAACTACTTAATGCACCAAGGAATGCAGTGTTAGGAAAGCAATATTCCATATATAGAAGACACTTAAAACATTCTAAGAGTAAAAATATTTATAATTTCTTATTCTAGAACACTTTCCGCTGTATCCATTAAAATCAGATAATGTCTTTGTAAGGACATCAAGGCTCCTCAATAAATAAAATATTCTTTTAAATTCATATCTGTCATGAATACACTCCTCTATTCTAATAATTTTTTCCTATGTATTTTCCTAGTTATCACAAATATTGTGGATAAACCAACACAATGACATATCATTGGTTGTGTTTCTGTTTAGTTACTTAAGATGTAAAAGTTCTTTTAAAATGAAAAGTACCTGTGAGAACCTTTGTGTAAAAACCACACATAAGAAAAATACTAGGTTTTCATTTTATAGTATCAGTATCTAATAGATTCCTACATATTCCTCATAAGCTCTGGGAAAATCTTTGAATATCTTAATTTCATTAGTACGTCTAAAAAAGGCCAAAAAACCAACAACAAAACCAACCAATCAACCAAATAAATAATCAATTTCTATTTTAGAGAGGTAAATTTATTTTTTAGAACATGTAGATATTAAGTTAATAAACAAAATATCAGAATGATAGATCATTTTGCATTTTACTGCATAAGCACATATGGGTAGTTATGGCCTGCTTTTGAGTAGGAACCATTGTGTGGATGTGCAATTTAGGGAAAGCTTTTACACTGTTCTGAATATTTTGACAATCATTTTAAAAACAAAGAAGCAAGAAAAAAACCTATTTTGCTTCAAAATACTATCCACTCAAAAAAGGATGAAATTGAAAAGCTGAGCTGTAAGTGTGCAAAACACAACTTTTTGTTGTACAGAATGACAAGACTCCATCAAGGTTCTTGCAAGGCATCTCTCTAGTCAAGCTAAGTAATGTTGCTAACAAGCACCTTTCATCCTCGAAGTAATTATATAGTTTTATTGTCCCTAACCAGAAAAGCTGTCTAGGTATACCACTTCAGTGTGTTGTTTCTGCATTAATTCCATATCTTGTGTGTTACCAGCTGTGGTCTTGATCTTTGTAGATAAAGCACCATTGAGGTTAATCACTGCTGTGTTCTCTGACAAAGCAAACCTGGGACTGTGCTCATGATCTGGCATGCCTTTTGGCTCTGTGTCTCCTCTACAGGCTGCCAGCATGTAGCTTAACTCAGGCCATCTACAAATCCCATCTGCTCTGCTAGCAGGTGATCTATCATGGTGCTGGTGGGAAGGATATGGACCTGTCCCAACTGTCCCTCTTTGCAAGGCCAGATAGGATTGTCTAGATCTGACAGCAGAGACAAGAACCCCTCTAACTAGCATCTGCTTGTACATGATCCAGGGTGCACTCTGCAAAAAAAAAACAACATTCACAAATAGGAGAGGAGATAAATAAAACATGCAGGCAGCAAATATAAATGCAAGCTGGTCTTTGAGGCTGCTCCTGTGTTCTCTGCAGTGACAGTCAGTGACTTTGTGTAAATACATCCATGACTGGGTTTAAAACCACTTTGCTAACAGAATGCCTCAGACGCTTCTGCGACAGAAGGTTATGGTTCACAGGGGCAGCTGGTTTCCTTGTGACACACTAGCAGTCAGTAATTGACAAAACTGTGTATGTTTTTTCAGTGCTGACAAGCCTCAGAAATACTCTCAGTTACTCAACTTTAGGCACATGAAACAAAATTATGATCTCTTTCCTAAGTTTAATTAAAACAAGAGGGTTGAAGGTAAGATGTACTCTGCAACCTGAAGCCAGGGATCACAACCTAATATGTAATGGCTGCATTTAATGAGCATTCTGTGAGTACTTTAGTTATGAATAAACATAAGAGTTTTGTCTATGGTTATAGATTTGCTTTCACCTTTGCATACAGTGGAGGTCAGGAAATATTTGAGTGATAAGTTTTCTCTGGAAGACAAGCACTGAAACTTAAGCTTTTAAAAATACAAGAAATTTTACCATTCTGTTACTGGATTATTGCTGTAAATACTGTTTACCCTCTAGACCAGCTGAATTATTGCATATGCCAGAAATAAACCTTTACAATTCTTAATCTATCCAGAAGTATAGCTTTTACTCAGCATACATAAAGCAGAACATGCTTTTGTCATAAGGAAAGTTACTTAAAGTTTGTACAAGATGTAGATAATCCATAAAAGAAATCTGTAATTATATCTACAGGATATGGGTATGAACATTTATTCACCAGAAATTAAGGGAACAAAGGTCAAGAAGCCAGGATCTTGATTTATATTAAAAGGGAAAAATATATGTGACTGTTCTCTACTGTGCAAATGGAAATCTCACCATGGGCATTATTGCACCAGGTTTTCAGGTACTAGCGGTTGGTTCAACAGACCAAGAATCAGGGGATTGGATACTTTTCATCATTCACTAGTTGTTTTTCATGTTTTATTCAGAGAAAAAAAAAATACAGTAGAAGCTTGGAAATGAAAGATGATTGTCACTAAACTAAAAATTACTGTTCTTACCTTTTGGCTAAAAATAATAACAAAATTACCCTGTCTGAGAAATTATTTTCTGGTATTTCACAAGAATATTGTATAATTTTGTCTTAGTTTTATCTTTCTATTCCTATTTTATCTGTATTTCTAATTGTGCTTTTTATTTGCATTGAGAATGATTTTGTATGTGTCTGCTCTCAGTGTCGATAAACATGGGAGATAAATATCGGACAAAAATTTCAACTTTTATAGAAAAAAAAGTAATAATCTCAAAGGGATGTTTTTTTTTTTTACTTTCAATATATTAAAAAAAATTAAAAATAGTAATTTCAATTAAAAAACCAAAACCAAAACAAAAAACATTTTCCTTCCAAAGATGTTCAATTTTCAGATAGAATAGGTATTTGGCTACAGCAGTTTTCACTGGGATTTGTTTTTAGTAGTAACAGGACATCCCCCTCCCAAAAAAAAAAACCCTAAAAAATTCATCACTCCATAAAAATCCTATAATTTTGTCAAGAAATTGTTTGTTATTGTGCCATGCAAGGGGAAATATTTAGATGTATAAAATATCCAGACATTTACTACATAATTTCTGAATGCAACAGATTATGAGACATTTCACACTGTGAGTGCAAGAGTAAAGAGAAGGGAGGAGGACTGGGTTTGGCAAACTGGTGATATGAACAAATCACAGTTATTTCCTTAGTTTATTCACTGTGGACTTGCAGATTAAATGGAGACATGATAAGTAAAAAGATCAGGCAGCCAAAGAAAGATAAAAAGGGTGGAAATCTAGAGTACTTTATCTGTAGCTTGGGCTCAGCAGAGGCAAAAAGAGTTTCCATCAAAAGGTCTGCTGGCTACGAAGCAGTCTGGAGTGATCTGCAGTTATATACTGCAGTGACTCTTCTGCCTGGTTCCATAACTTCCTTTAGTTCCTCAATCTAGAATCAGAATGAACTTCATGGAGACCAAACTACCTTGCAAAAGCTTCAGGAAAGGAATTTTTTTTCTTGGACTTCCTGCTGAAGCACAGAAAATCCTCTTTTCTTCTGCACCTTCAACAGAGCTTCAAGCATTTCAATTTAAATTTAAACATGGGTCATGAAAAGTACCCTTTTATGTTAACTTGTTGTTGTTGTTTGTTTGTTTGTTCATTTTAATAAAGATGAATACACTTTCACAAGGTTGCCTACAATTCTTTTTTTTCTAACATCACAGAACCACAGAACCATAGAAAAGTTTGGGTTGAAAGGGATCATAAACGCTATCTATCTCTTATCTCCATGCCACAGGTATAGGGGGATACCTTTCACTAGACCAGGTTGCTCGAAGTCTTATTCAACCTGGCTTTGAACACTTCCAGAGATGTTTCTCTGGACAGCCTGTTCCAGTGCCTCACCACCCTCACAATAAGCAATTTCTTCCTAATACCTGTGCTAAACCTATTCTCTTTCAGTTTGAGGCCATAACTCCTTTCACTGCATTTTCTTGTAGAAAGCCCCTGTCTATCTTTTTTATAAGCCCCTATCAGGAATGGGAGAATGCTCTAAAGCCTCCCCCGAGCCTCCTTTTTCAACACCTAACAACCCCAACTCTCCCAGTCTGTCCTTCAGTTATTTCATTTGTTCCTTTCCTCCAGTTTCACTGACCTCTTGGAGACAGTTTGACCTCATCAGCACAGTTAACAACTCCATTTATGAATAACATCTGCTTCAGTAACACAGGCTGAATATTTGACACATGCAGATAAGAAGCACAGCTGGTAACTTCAGACGAAAAAAATGACTGAGGGTCACAACTAAAGATCTGTGTTAGACCAAGCTACCAAAGGGCAGCAACTAAGCTTCAGATATGAGTGGTAGCATTTCATGGAAGAATTAATAAATTGAATTCTAAGTTGTTGAATGAATTGTGGAAAAAACTCTTTGAACATTTTCAGTCAGCTTTTGGACGAGTTATTCTGAACCATGCAGATGAATTTATATAAATACACACACGAGTTTTTTGGGGGGGAGTGGTTGGTGTTTCTTTTTTTGTTTGTTGGTTTGGTTTTGGGGGGTTTTTTTGTTTGTTTGGTTTGGTTTTGGGGGGTTTTTTTGTTTGTTTGGTTTGGTTTGGTTTTGGTTTTGGTTTTGCTTTGTTTTTGTTTGTTTATTTGTTTGTTTTATTTTTTGGGTTTTTTTGAATTAAACAGAAAAATTCTTTCTGTATTCCATCCATATAGTGAATAAGATATTCCATAGTAAAACTGGAGGACTCTGGAGAATCTTTGAAGTGTCACTGTTTAATTTGGATTTTTGACATACAAAAATTTACTCCCTAGGGCTTTCAAAAATCAAAGATCCCTTAAATAACCAGAAATAATTTTAGGGGCCATTGGACTTGCACTACCAAATGGTCGATCAAATAATAAAGATTTTCAATTTCTTTTTTTTATAGCTGTAAAGGGTAGTGGTTTTGTTACTTGTGTTTTGTTGTTTTGGTTTTTCCCATTACTAACAGATAAATATTAGACAGAGAGCTACATATGCATTATTATATAGTCAATTATATTTGAATTTTATTTCTTTTAGCTCATTCTCATTGTGTTTATCTTAGATGATAAATCTAAGCTGCTTTTTTGCAAAGCTGAGTTTTTTAATAGGACAAAATTCAAGATGATATGCTAATAATAGCTTTTTTTTTTTTTTCATGCCCTGGTAAAAGACACTGTGTCCTCTACTGTTTCACTGGAGCTAGACAAATGCTGGCACAGTTCTACAGGTAGGAAATAAAACAGCTAAAGGGTTGTAAGCCACGGACTTTTATAGGATTCAAAAGACAATTAAAACCCACAATTAAAATGCATAATGAGGGTCCATCATATTGTGCTCTTTCTCCCAGAAAATTATTTATTGGTCAACTATGGCAAATTTTGCCAACATCACCTTCACTCTCATTTATGACACATACTTCCCAATTAAACCAATTTTATGGTCTGAAATGGACAGGTTCATTCCTATATTAAGGAAAACATAGTAAAGTGCATTTGATGGTATTGATTTTGAACCAGAGATAATTTCACACAAAGCCCTGTCCCTCCCCTAAAATCACCTCTCCCCCCCAAAAAATATCAACAAGAAACACCCAACAAAATTTCAAACTACAACAGTTCTTGTGCTTTTTTACAAGAAGTAAGAAAAGCTACTAACTGGTTTCCCCTTGAGTCCATCTCAATTCTTTTTCTTTGCAGACTATCTAAGGGTTTGTCCGGCATATCAAGTTCCACTGACATTTAGAGTATGCTGAAAGACATATTTGTTCAGACTTATTCTGAAAAGGGTGATGGTGGTATAACTGGCTCTTCAGTTGCTCATTCTCTGCTTTTCAGTTAGTGTTGTCCCTCTCTATGTAATTATATTTTTAATATATGAATAAAATCTTTCAACCATGACTTTGTTCTACCCTGAACCATACAGATGATCAACATAATGAAATCCAGCTTTTATCAGTTTGAGTCTCAGACAGGGCTTGGACTCCATGCACTATCCATTTGGGTTTGCATGGGGCCCATTACTTTCCCTGGATCTTTTACTGTGTAGTAAAAACCGTCCCAGGACACATGGCAGGAAACTCAGTAGTACATCAGTGTCCAGCCACATCATACACGTTCAAGTGGGAATACACTGTCCCATCTGAATGTGTCCCAGCCATTCCTCAGAGAGCTGAATATTTGACTTCTGAACACCCATACAGGTCAGACTGGGGAACTTCCTGTGACTTTTTACTTGAATTCCAGACCCTGCTTTGGTCAAGGTTGTAGGTGATGGGAATCACATAGGACAATACCATTTCTAACCTTTTCATAAGACCCGTTGCATCAGGCACTGGTTTAGACAGCCATATTTGGGATAAAGCCAACAGGTACACATATCCCAGATAAACACCCTCAGCTCTGAGATGTACTTGGTTTTTTTTAGGTTCAGCTACTGCTGTGCTTCAATTTATTATATGGGTACATTTCAAAAGGGCAGTTTCTAATTTATCTCGGTGACTCCTCACTTTACAGCACATTGTCTCTCTATTAGGTAGCTTCAGCTGCTGGCTCTTGCATTCCAATTTCTCCACCTCCCATTATATCACTGCCCCTTGTAGAGATTTGTTTCACTGTCCAGGCCCACTCATAATTTGTTTGATGAATTTGGCATGGGGATCCTGTGTTATGGGAGATTTGTCTACATTCCCAGGCTAAATTTGGTTCAGACAAAAGTATATATCCGTATAATAAAAGTAAAAGCTTTTCCCATATAATTTTTTCCCAGTAAAAAGACAAAATAAACTTGGCAAAAATTAAGTCAACACTACATAAAATGATTTGACTAAAATTTGGTCTCCCAACGAGTCACATGCAACATAACCAAACAACAATAACATAACCAAATAACAAATGTTAATAAAATGATAATACAGGCAATTTGATGGCAACTGAAAGTTTCAATAGTTCCACACAGCTCTATCTCATCTGTTGACAGGTTCCTCTATAGAGAAAAGTGAAAATCTGGCCCACTACAGATAAATTATTAAAAAGAAGGAAAAATCAATCAAGTGTTGATTTGAAGGTCCTGTGTCCACCACAAAGATTAAAGGGCCTAAGGGAAAAACAGATTATCACATTTCTCCTGCTTGTGAACTTTCTCATGTAAATAAGCTATAAACTATTTCAGCCTCTCACAAATACCTGTAACACACCCTCACTAATCTTATTTAGATAGTAAATAGGGGTCTAAGGTGGAACTGCATATCAATAAATAAAGAGTAGGGTCTACAACTTGCTCGTAAATTTAGAGAAATAAACTCAAAATGATACCTAGATTAGGAAGAAGAGAGCTTCAACACTGTGCTTGTGCAAGTAAAGGACTTCAAAAAACAGAAACCAATCCAGCTTTTGATTTTCCAGTTGTCAATCTGAGAAGGTCACAAATTATACATAACAACTATCATCACAATATATACCTATATATCAGATGGCATCCAGTACTAAAAAATAGAAAATGGGAAGTCTTCATGACCAGGCAATTTCATTTAAAGAAATGGGTAGATGTGTACTATAACCCAGATTGCTTCCATGACTCCTCTGTTTTAACATCCCATTATCACAACATTTTAATTAGCAATGCAAATCCATGTTTTTGGTAATATTGTTACACCAAAATCAAACCGTTATTGCAGAAAAGGGTATTGCAGAAAGAAATATTCCTTTTATATGCAGATGATGTTACTTTCTGATAGGACATTGTCCTGGGTTGTAGTTTAGGATGTATTCTATCACTATCTTCAGTTAATGGCCCATCAATGCCTTTTGCATGACTCAGAGATAACTCCCAGAAGGAGTTCTCTCTCTCTTTAATGGGCCATCAAGGCCCTCTTCCATGACTCATCATCCCATTGTGAGATGCTCCGCCCATGGGGAAGAGCCAAGCATTCTCACCTGGATATAAGCTGGGATTTGGGACAGTAGAAACAGCCCTCACCCACTGGATTCCCAGAGGACTGGAGCTACCAGACCTTTCTACAAGATTTCTGTTCCAGGAAGACCACCTTGTCTGGACTGTTTCCATCACCCTGATCAGGCTGTATTCTGACTCTGTCAGTGTTTTTTTCTTTTTGTCTTTATTTTATTTTATTCTATTTTATTTTCCGTTTTTTCTCATTAAATTTTATTTCTGACTTAGAGCCTCTCACTTGGTTTGTTTTCAAACCACAACAGACATGCTATGCCTTTGGCTTTCCTTCTCTGATCAGTACAGACCAACATTAGTCTCACTCTCCACCAGTCTGGCTTTCAACTGTGTAAGTCATCTTTTTATCTTTCATAGTATTGTTTCTTGCAGCCTGATTTTTTTCATCACTTTGAAATTCATTGTTTATTCTAATGAGTCTTACATGAGTTTTCTTTCTTTAAAAATAACCGAAAAATCCCAAAAACCCACCACCACCAAACACAAAACAACCTTTCTGACCTTAAGAACAGTTCTCTGTATCTTTTATTTCCACTTTCATGGGAAAAAAAAAAAAGTATTTTTACATCTCCTCCCCCTCAAAAACAATTTTTTTTGCCTCTTTGAAAATTTACATAGAATGTTTAGTTTGAATGCTCTAGAATAATGTAAAAATTACTCAGAAATGAGGCAGAAATTACCATCCTTCCAAGATGCTATTCATTCAGGCCATCTACTCTTGGCTCATTAAAGACTGGTAAGCACATCATGAGTAGGACAGTTGGAGATCTTTTTTCATCATGTTCAGAAAAATGTCCTTGCTTACCCTGCTTACTGATTTAACTGAGAAATAAAACAGATGACAAAATTTAACTAATACACTCCATGAATATCTCTTTAGCATCTAAATAGATATAGAAGGTAACAATTCAGTTTCTTATACAGTGAATGAAACTGAAAAGCTCCAGTACCTTCTGAGATACATACTGAAAGAAAAAAAAAAAATTCATCATGAGACTGGAGGATTTAGAAATATATCCTGTTACTGTTGAGACATTTCTTCAAATAAATAATATTAATATTTCATTTAACTATATATATATATATTTATTTCTTTATCTTATCCTCTGTCTGAAAAAGAAACCCAACAAATACCTTGGCTTAATGAGTACATCAGTGTTTTTTTAGCATTTAAACTGGTGTCTTGTTTTGTGATAATGATAATAATAATGGCAATGAGTACCTATGGTTATGATTTGATTAATAAGAATAAAGGAGTTTGATCTTAGATTAGAAGAAATGTTGTATGTGAAGAGCAGAAATACCATACCTTTTCTAAAGTAAAATATAAGCTTGGGGAAGAGAAGGATAAGAATCAGCATAAAAATAAAAACATTATCTTAATCATGATGATCTTCTTTAAATTATCATGGCAGACATAGGTGGAAGGCTGGGGGTGAGATGAGAATGAGAAGTGGAACACGTTCCAGGAACATCAATTTTTCACATGGAGACTCTAGAGCTTTTGGGGTTTTTTTTCCCATTGGTTCCAAAATCTTTTCATTTCCATATGCTGGTGCCCTCTTTCAGAAAGGAGTCAGCACCTTAGCTATTAATAATGCTGCTGAATCCAACATGCTGAACCCAACATTTTATTTCAGCTGCAAGGGAGAAATATTTTGCAATGTTAAAATATTTATTTAAAGCACAAAAATCTGCCCCAGCTTTACAACATGAAATATACCAGAACAACAGATAAGAGTTGGACAATGAACTGAAACCAACAAAGTTCTTATAAACAGTTTCTGTTTGAATATTTAAACACAAGTGCAACTCTATTTGTAAATATTGCAACCAGGGAAGGCTCTTGCCATAAAAATAATGGGGTTCAGATTCACTAGAAGTGTAATCCTCAGAAAAATCTTATGTCCCTCACATACTACAGGTGTGACCATGACTAGCATAATTACTATCCAAGGCTGTAATAAGAGATATGGAAAGAGGTTTCGGAAGTTTTGTGTTCTATTAGTCAGTCTTCAAATTCCTTTTATACAAGCAAGAATGGAAATATATCTCAGTGGTTCAGCCTCCAGTCAGTCTGAACTGCATGTCAGAGATTCTTGTGATGTAAAATATTTTCCTATTACATATTTTTTCTGCTTTGTCTCTTTTCCACCAGGATGATTGGGTTAGTAGGTGTGTTCCTTTTAAAATGGATTTAGTTGGTAGGCCAGAATTTTGAGGAACACTGTCTTTTGCATGTCACCTTTTAACACTTACAGCATTTCCCTCTGAGCTGTCTTTTCTTTCCTCTTATCACCTTAGCAAATGCAAATGAAGTAATTATCTAGTTAAATTCTGAACAGGCATTATTCATTTGAGAGATCGTTACTTTGTAGTGCTAAGGAAGCATTTTCTCCCTACCTTTGGCACTTTACAATAAACTCATTCTGATCTAAATTGATTGCTCTGGGATTATCTTGTAGTCATTAAAATAATGCTGTATTGACTTTCACTAATGTCTTTAATTGGCAATTTAAAATTTCAGCAATTTGAATGAAATATACACAGGTATAGCTCACTTCAGCTGTATATAATTTTGATATGACTTTTATTCAAATCTTATTTTGAATATTACATAATTGGTCTCAGAACCAATTATGGTTTTAGTAAAGGTGATGGCCATAAGGAGGAAGGGAGCATGTCATAGGCATTAAGACAGGGAAACAAAGAAAAGAGTAGTAAGTAGCCAGTCTTCCGGGAGTGACTTACCTACAAATGGGTTGTGAATTACAGCTCCAAATAATTCATTGAACTCTGTACTACACCATGGATTTCAGGTTGATATTCTATCCAGTTTGAATCTATGCACATAGAAAGGCAAGAATATTCTCTTCATATGAAGAAAATCCGATGGTTTTAAGCAAAAACCTTGTAAAAATTTACATGAAGAGTTGATTTGGCTAAAGTTAGTAGTAAAATTGGTGTGTGTGATTTCAGACCTAGGAAATATGTTTATGGTTTAATCTAGGGAATATATTTATGGTTTGAATCTTTGTTTTGTTAACCTAACAGGTTAACCTAACAGGTTAAGAAATATCATAGAATCTTTTGTGATGGCTTTCTTTTAAATTAAATCTTAAATTTGCAGAGAGGGTTAACCCTATTAGACTCAGATTTTCTCCTCCTCATCTACTTCCAGCTTTGTGTGAGAACATAAAGTATGCCACAAAAACATCACATTATTCTATGATTTCTTCACATCTTTGGTGGCACCTACATTTCATGGGTTCTTCTTCCGCTATCTCTGAAACTAGAAATGTTCTAATTTCTTTCTGGACCTCAGCAGCTGTCTGGACATGGTCCTGGACAACCAGCTCTTGGTGGCCCGGCTCGAGCAAGCAAGTTAGAATAGATTATCTCCAGAGGTCACTTCCAACCTCAGCCATTCTGTGATTTGTAAACTCACGAGTGTTTGAGGAAAGACTTGAAGGTTGCCAGGTTGTTGGTAGATATAATTAACATAGTTTTAATTACTGTTGAGTTATTTAGTTTGTTTACTTGTTATAGGAATGTATCATACATTGAAAAATGAATAACCAACGAAATTACACCACCAGCTGTGTTACAGAGCTTTTCTTACCAAAATGTTTTGGCCATATGACAATGAGTATCAGTCTGCTTTCTTAGGGCAGGAGCAGCATAAGTTACAGCTAGTAAAAATTGCATTTGCTTAGTGAAAAACACTTAAGCAGATGTTCAATAGATGTAAAAATGTATGCTTTGGATTTTTATAGTGTGCCTGATGGGTAAAGTCTAAACAGCACTGAGGATGCAAGATGTAGTAGTCAGAGATTATTTAGTCCCAGCAGCTCCTGTGAAAGGTATTTGAGGTAGTGTCTGTTGCTGCTAGCCCAAATTCATTCAAAATATTCCAACTCAAAAACTTTGGTGGCAGCTTTGAATCAGTATTATTTTATGATCAAGGAAAACCACTTTTTTTTAAAGTTGTGTGACTACTGCCATAAGGAGAATGAATATTCAAGGATCTCTATATTTCATACAAATTATAGCTAATTTAGAAAATCAAGGTTGTATAAAAAATGGCCTTTTCCTCAGAATATTGCTATTCTTAAATGTAAAGAAGATTTGTGAGTAAGATCTATTGAACAAGAAACACATCCCCATGCCCTCTTCCCTTTGGACTGACTTTATGGCTTAAATAATCTACTTATGCAGATATATATATATTACTAAAAAGTGGTTTGTAAGCAGGCTTGTTTGAGTAGCTAGGGATCCAGTACCATGAATCCTTTGAATAAGATGCAAATTTTAAATTTCATATTTTATTATGTCTCCTTTTAACACTAACAGGAAATCGAATAGGTTAGTTTAATATTCTGAGCAAATGCACTGGTAATCTTTAACTTGGATTGTAGAAAACTTGTTAGTGCTACTGCAATTTCAATTAAAGTAGGGCTAAATATGTGTATCTATTAATCATAAGCATTTGTATAATTTTTCTACATGCATTTGTGTAGTGTAAGAACTTGACAGATGACACAAAACGTGGGAAGTCAGGATATATTCTTCCCCTCACACTGTACTAAAAGTTTCATTGTAATACTTCTCCACTGGCCTTCAAAAGGCATTAATGACTTTTCATGACCTCCTTATAGACTGTACATGAAGAGACAACAGAATAAGGAAGGTTAGCAATGAAATGAGAAAAAAGACAGAGGCCTACACATTTCATTTCTGCTGTGAAATTACAAAATTTAATTGTTCACTCATACTGAGAAAATCATGGAGTAGAAGAGACTTCTGGAGATAAGGGAAACTCAATTTTCTACTGTCTATAGTCTTATGGAGGCTGTTTATTTGTTTTCAAATCTTTTCTTTCACACCTTTTCCCAACTTTCTGCCTGTACTCCCCTCAGTGGCTGGCATTTTATAATAGAGTGGGAAATAAATGTAGTGGAGGTAGCTGTTTCATCAAATATGTTTTCCATAGTAAGAAATTTAAATTCCTGGGCAAGAAAGTGGGGATGTTTTGCTTTTTCTACTGTATTCAGAAGTGTGCATAAGTCCCAGAAGAAAATGCTTAAAGTGACTGGGGGGAAATGAAACATAACTTTGATACAACTTGTACTGTTGAGCTTTTGTGGATGCTAAGAATGTGACCAACTGCAAAAAGGTGTTTAGAATCTGAACTTTCAAACTTAATTAGAATTTTAAATTTAGAGTTAGAATTACATTAACAAAAAAGTTTTTCCATCCTCTGAACGTATTTTTCCAAAATATCAAGTCCCCTAACCTTAGTGGGCATATAAATCAAAAAGGTGAACTTCATTAAGATTTTTTCTGAAACATCAGTTAAGAGAAATGTCATTGAATTTTTTTTTTTTTTTGAAAATCTACTGAAAATATGTTTTTAACTACTGAGTTTTACTTCAAAACATTATTTAAAATTTTAAACATTATTGATCTGGAGAAAGCAAAACAATGTTTTTTTACCTTATTGAGCTATTTAAGGATTCTTTTTTTAAAAAAAATCTAGACATGAGATTGAAATTACTTGTTTCAATGGATTGATATTTTCTGATAGAATACATTATTTTGGGCAAACAGAAAAGATCCAGTTCCCATTCCTTTAAATTTACAGTGCTAGCACCAAAGAAAACTAGACAGAAAATTTCTTTCTTAAGATCATTGATAATACTCTTTTTTGTTCATATTAACAAAATAACAAAAAATATCAGTTCTGGATAAATAATTCAGTGAATTGTTACCATAGATTTATGCCATAATCATCAAACAGAATCAATGTTGCCTTCAAAAATTCAATTTTTCTATTCATAAAAGAGGGAATTGCCAGAATGGGTTTGTTTTTTGGTTTTGTTTTGGGGTGTTTTTTTGGGGGGTGGGGGGTTAGGGTTTCTTTTTTTGGTTATTTGTCTGGGTTTTTTTCTATAATAGCAAACAGTTCTGAGAAGCTGAATGCATTGTAAAACTGTATTAGACTGTCCATCTTTGACAGTTATCATAGACATCCTTTTGTTGTAGGAAGTTAAGAATATTTACATAAATTAAAATTAATACTGGGACTTGAAATGAAGTAGGTGCTATTGACTCAAGAGACATCAAAATTTTACCCAAGTCCAGGATTCCTAACATTCTTAATACATTTTCTAATACATACTTTGTTTTTTATAGGAGTCAAAGGATGAAGTCAAAGTTAAGTTTGACATTTCAAATATTGATATTTCACATAGTGTCTTTAAGAGCCCAGCAGTCTCTTTCATTCTGCCTTACCCACTTGGTCTCTAATTTCTAATGGAATGGTTACTTATTTAGGCTGAGATCGTCACTGTTGGTTGCCAGCAATGGAGACTGATCAATAGCAATTTTTATAGCTATGTTTTTAAAGTAAATGCAAGATCTATTTATTACAATCAAAAAGCCATCAACTATAAAAAATAAATTTGATATGGGAAACTAACATCATATGAAAATAATATTTTACTAATAATCTGTATTTCAACCAGTCATCTTACAAGTATAAATAGATGAATGTGCATTAATAAACTCTATTTTCAAAGGTAAATTGAATTGATAGTCAGAAACATTGTACATTTCTAATTCCTTACATATTTGAAAATAAGGAACTCCACTGTCTCACTCACAAGTAACAGGCAGAACAGTCCACTATCTGAGCTCAGAAAAAAAACTGACATTGTTCAGTCACTGCTCATTGGAATGGAACAGATGATATGAGAAACACTCTAAAATCAGCCCCAAAGTCTTAATGAAATAGAAAAAAGAAAAAATAATTGCATCCAGAACAGAAAATTTTAGGTGTATTCCTCAAAGCTTTGGATAGCTGCAAAAAAAGAAAGATTATTTCTCTCTTCCACTAGAGAGGGACTCTTCCCCCTCCCTGCAACAATTTCAACCTGAGATAACCATTTCTATTTCCAGAAAGCACTGTCTCTTGTTTATAAAATATAGCTGTGAGACAGTGATTCACTGACTCCTTAGAACCAGTCTACAAAATAACAGTTCCCAAAGGTGATTTTTGCAAGAATGGCATCTAATCATAATCAGTCACCATTTATTGTCAATGAGGCACAGGATGTCACCAAGTAAAGTGAAGCAATTAATTTAAGAATAACTGGTATCAATGGTGTCTCTGAATGATGATCTCAACAGTTCATTATTGCTCTTTAAAATCTCATTTCTCCATCTCCCACCAATCATTTTTCCCTTTTCATTAATTTCTTGAGTTTAAGAAAACATAAATAGAGAAACAATTTTAAATCTATATATTAAAATATACCATTTTCTGATACTTACGTGATTAATAAAATGTATTGATTTGAGCACTTCTCTGGTTTCTAATTCCACAGAAGAAGCAGGAACACTTATCATCCTGACTGCACATCTATACTTTTTTCTTCCATGAATCTGAATTACTGGAAATAGTTGAAAAATCTGTTATAAATCATCTCTGCACTGTTGGCCAATTGGTGTTTTAAGTTTTTCACCATTTTGTAGTCTTCAATGCTGCTCAGGAAGGCCCATAAGGTAAATGACCAGATGCTACTGAGGCATTAAGAAACAAAACAAATAATCTTTGGTTTAAGGGGAAAAAAAAAAAAAAAAAAAAAAAAAAAAAAAAAAAAAAAAAAAAAAGGATGTTCTGGGTGTGTGTGTGATTACCACAGGTCACTTTCCAGGTACTTTTACTTATGTTAGTGGTGATATTGAAGGTGAAAAAACTTGAGTGCATTTCGAATTCATCTATTTACTCTGAGTAATTTTCTTTAATTCCGTTGCTGATCTCACATTGTTGTTGTTTTTTGTGTTTTTTTCATAAGAAGGAATTATTTTTCTCATAGACAGGTAGATTCTATGAGATCCACTACATGGTTTTAGGGTTGATACCCAGTTTTAATAGGAAATAGGGATAGAGAATGTTATACTAAAATATGATTTTTCTCCCTTTTTCCGTGCATTATTTTACCAAGAAGAAAATTTAGTGGTTAATCCATCCTTCCCCTCTGCAATGATTTGCACTTCAGGATGAATTCTACACACAGCTTGTCAAAGAATCATTTTGGTTGGCTGTGGTTCATCCATATAAATTGAATACTTCAAAGATTTTTCATACTTTGACCTGCATCTCAAAATCCCTGCAGGAAACTGCATCATACAAAAAAAAAGCAGAGTGATCAGAGTGAATAATCTTGGACCACACAGAAGGGCTCAGAACTAATGTCTCATTGCTATTTGCTTATCTATACCTGCTAGCTCACCTGTGGGCCCAGAAGAAGCAACTTTCTGACAGTTTTAATGTAATATGCAGGCTTTAAAATCCTTCAAACTGAAACTTAAGATGAGATTGATCTTGTATGTGCCCTCTCCATCAGAATGTCTGCATTAGAAATTTACCACCTACAAAGCAGACTCACATCTATGGGAGTCTGTGGGAGGAAGGAGCTGCTTAAAGCAAAATGGCACAGCTCTACAGAAATCTGTGATTCTGCTTAATGTAAGACACAATTCCCATATGGAAAATAGAGTCCAGAAAGAGCTTTTTCAAGCTTTTGTATAGAACCAGTGAGGCTTGAAATACGTGTTTATAAAGATCCCATGGAAAATTCTAGCTACACTAAAAATTTTTCAAGAACCAATTTCACTTTAAATCCTTCTGTAAAATTACTGGAATATTATCTGTGCAGTAGCAATTATAATTATAAAGGTAAAAAGTAACATGCTATCATTAGCTTGTAAAGGAATGTTTTACAAATAATTAGTGTAACACAAAAAGTCCTAAGTTGGGCTTTCATTCTCATTCAACATGAAATTAAAAATAAGACAAGATGGTTTTTCATGGACAGAATTTTTTTTTCATTTCAATACTTAACTTGTACTTGTCTAAAATCTTATTTTTCTGAACATTTAATGAGAAGGATTATATGCAAAAAAGGAAATTACTAAAAACCCCCAACCACAGCAATTTGTAAAATTCTGCCATTAAAATTATTAATGCAAATAAAATGTCATTTAAGACACCATTAGAATTTGTTCCTGAGCAGTACACATTTCCAATTTATCTGATACTGGTTCAGTCCTGAAGCAGAATTCATAGAATTAGGCAGAAAATTTTCTTTTATTACAACTTCTAAATAATAAAATTTCTAGTCTATACTTCAAGACTTAGTTTTAAGTAAAATTTGTGTTTTAATAATTTTAGCAGGGTTTTTTTTAACAGAAAATGAGAGACACAGAGATAAAATAATATTCTACAGTAAACTTCATTTGAGCGTTTTCATAGCAGCTTATTCATTTCCATACAATGAAAAGCAGTTCCAGTGTCAATGGGCTTGATTTGAAGCACTGCTTCTCTAAACTTATTGGGATTTCACTGTTGTATCTATCACACTTTCATTAGCACAGAAATGGTGGTATAGAGTTCTGGATCAATAATCTTCAGTGCAAAAATTGTGATTTTTTATTGACACAGCTTTAAGGAAGTAGCTTTAAAAAATATCATGTTCAGTCACCTATCAACATTTTTCTGAGTCCTTTACTTACTCATAAATATCAGTATAACTTTCTAGAACTATGTGCTACGACAGAAAAACTGCCATTCTGAGTTCTGCCATCCCGAGGTCATGTTTTGATTTTTTTTTTTTAATATTAAGAAAAACCCTGAAGCCATCCAAAACATTCCAATTCAATATCTGAACTATTCAACTTTAGTTTTTAGAAAGAGTATTTTAATTTTTTTTATAAAAATTGAAGTTAGAGTCTATATATCAATATAAACATAAGTTTGTCTACATATCTACTTAAACACCATAGTGTAAAATAATACACATAATTATATGTATATAATTGGAAAATGGCCAGGGTCCTGTATTTTCTCCTGCTAAGAAGGAGAGTTCTAACAGAGGCTAGGGCAAGGAGCAGGATGAAATGTTTTGCTTCATTTGTTGCCATTCTTTTTTGTTTGTTTATTTTTGCTTCTTACCTTTTTTTGATGGAAGAAAGAACAATGAAGAGGCAAATACAAGTTGGTGAGTGATTTGAAGGTCATTCCCATTGAATGGTCAAACCCCACTGAAATCAAACATTCTTTAATGAACTCTGAATGACATTGCATAGATAGATCAGTGCCTGCCCACTGAGGTTTCTTTTTCCCAGCTGCAAAGCTCTTCTTCCAGAGCTTTATAATTTTTATTGTCCTAAAGGACTACAACTGTCTTCCTGGTTCAAAGACTTTTATGCTATCACTGATGTAGCCAGAGCCTGAACTATTAATTGAAATTTCTTTTGGGCACTGAAAAAATACATGGATAGAAACAACAAAGTCACAATGACATTAGCTTTGAGGTTGCTAACTTCAACAAATCAAGTAATTATAACTATTTCATATGAAATTTTAGCTTTTCCTCCTCTGTGTATGAAACTTAATGTCTTTCAATGCAATGTAAATGCAAATCCTATTTGTATGACTCTGGAGTTGTTCTCAAAATAAATGGGATGACTGTGTGTGCTTGGGTAAATGTTGATAATTCCTGGCACTTTACTCAGTGACATGTTTAAAGGAATAAGCATATTTCTTAAATAAATGGCATTCTTTTAAACAGTATTTTAATTTTTCTATATTCTAATCTAAATAACTTTTTTCACACAAGGAGTCAAAATCCCAATTTTACTTTTTTAAAGAGTGGAATGCTTTTTCTTTCCTTTCCTTTCCTTTCTCCTTTCCTTCTTTCCCCTTTCCTTTCCCCTTTCCTTTCCCCTTTCCTTTCCCCTTTCGAAACAACTATTTACATGAGTACATTTGGAGCATGATTGAGGTTTACACACTTCTGCCAGAGATTAATTTGTCAGTTTTGAATTTTATAGTTCTATACATCAGAAAAGCTGTACATTAAGTTCTGTCAAGGTTCTGACATAGTTATCATAGCACAGCTAGGTGAAAGTCAACTGATTGTAATGAAATATATTTATCATCTTAAAACTGCTAAAAGAAAAATATTTAAAAAAATCATTTATCTAACAGCAAAAAAGAAGGTATTGTGTAACATTTCCACTCTCCTTTTTCCATTCTTTCTCCCACTTCCTTTCCTGTCTCCTTCAGATAAAGCCAGACATTTACTCAAGGTAGTGAGTTTTCTGGCAAGGGAATAGATCCTTGTTCTGTTTGCACAGAGCCTTCTATTATGCTTAGGTCATGTTGTGGACTACCAAATACCAGTAAGATACAACCAGAAAAGTAATTCCATCTGAGCAGAAGTTGTGAAGTTTCATTCATTTAATATTCATGTCCTGTAGTCAGATTTGTGGTTATGCATAAAAGGTTGAACTTATATTAATATTTTCCTGTGGTTTGGGCATTTATAATAGCTTTCTCCTATGCTGATCTCTAAGGCTTAAAAAGTCTTGAATCTGCTTAATATAAGATACAATTTTGGTATGGAAAATAGGGTGCAGAAAGAGTTTGTCCAGAGTTTGGTTTATATAGAACCAGTGATGCTTGAAATATATGTTTTAAAAAAGTCCCTGGGAAATGACTGGTTTGACTCATCTTTCTTCCCTTCATTAAAGGCTTTATTAAAAGTCTCTCTATATATAGTCTTCTACTTTTATGATGCTTACCAAAACATATCACCTACACGTCAGTTAGATATGATCAAAATTAACCAACAAGTTCTAGGGATTTCAGGGACAAACTGAGAGAACTATTTTCTTGGGAAACCAGGCTACATAAAATAATGATATAATAATTATGCTGTGTTATGTTGCAAAGCAGAGAGATAGAGGTGTTTTTTGTTTTATTTTTTCTCCTTGTCACTAGGACAATGAAATATTTTAAATAAGAAATTACATTATCCATCTAGATCCCACTTCAGTGGAATGTAGCCAAGCTTGGGACTTATTTAAGACTAAACAAGATGTAAACAATCTTGAAGTAAAGCAAGCCCATCTTTTGCTGAGGGATTTCCTGTCACGAGTTTGTGTGGACCCTATCCTGCCAAAAAAGTGGTTGCTGGAAGTCATAGACCTTCCAGCAGAAGGAATATAGTGTGGCAGACGTATTTGTTCCTACCCTTGTCTGGACTTTGCTCAGCCCCACCAATTCCATTTTGACCTTGGTATTAGTTGATCCCTTCAGGGACTATACAGACCTCCCTCTACCCTCACTATCTATTAATATATATGTTCAGTTTGCCTATCACAGTGATGCAGCACTGATTACTGAAATTCTTCATGCCTCATATTTTCTCCCCATTTCACAGTTTATGAACTTGGGCTTAAGGAGACTGTAACCTAACAATTTTTCACAGGAAACTGAGTGTATGAATACTTTTGAGATTCTGTGTTTACATGTCTAATTTAAACCACACTAAACTACCCTCTCTATCATTAGGCAGGATTTAAGTAAGCAAAAGGGAATATTGTGTTGTCAATTTATTCTGTCAGTTCACTCTATTTAGAAAATAGACTGTCAAACAAATCTAACACTTACTTTTGCCTCCTTTATTTCTCTTCTCTGCATCCCCCTGTTATTATTCCCTTTAGTCTGCACAATCATTCAGGCTGTGCTTCTTCCTTTCTCTTGTACAATATGTCATCCACAGTCTGTAATTGTTTATCCTGCCATTACATACACCACAAGCTTTTACACACAGTGAAATTGTTGTTCTGGGTATAAAAGGAACTGTAAAAAGAAGTGTAAAACTTGTGATGTATAACAGTAGAGTGAGTGAAAGGCATATGGATTTTATGTCTCTAAGTGCTTATGAAAGGATGGAAGGACAGTGTCTGACTGCTTTCTAGAATTTAATTAGAAGTATGGTTAAGAAACTATCATCTGAAGCACGTTATTTGAACAACCCAGAGCAAAATTCCACACTCAGTAAAGTAATTGATACATTTTTGAAATTATATGAATAAGGATGAAGGCAAAACTTGGCCTGTAGCATCTAAGAATTCAATATTTTCATGATGATTCTTCATTTGTAGGAAAATTGTGACACAAAACCTTGCGTCAGATTTTATTGACGACCAAAGTTCACTAATTACTTAGCAATCAGAGATTCCAGAGGAAGTCAATCTCAACTAGTTTCAAGTCAAATTAGTTGTGCACCCTCTCTCAGAAAAGCAGAAGAAATCTTGAAGCCCAATGGGCATGGGGCACCCAGGTGCCACAGGATGGGAGGCTCCTCAGGGTTGGAGCTAAGGGGGTTGGAGTCCCAGGGTTAGAGTCCCAGGCTATGCCCCACTGGAAGCTGCAGACTTTCCTTGAGTGACCTGACCCCTTCCTGCAGCCATGCTGCTGCCCACTTCCCTCTGTTAGCCCCTTCCTTGTGGAGCTGAGACTGAGAGGCTCCGTGCTGCTGCTCTCTGGGGTCAGCTTTGTGCCCATTTTGTCTGGTACTGGTGGCCACTGCTGCACCTGAGGC
Organism: Sylvia atricapilla; assembly: GCF_009819655.1. Lineage (NCBI taxonomy): Eukaryota > Metazoa > Chordata > Aves > Passeriformes > Sylviidae > Sylvia > Sylvia atricapilla. The sequence continues at coordinate 72,304,038 of NC_089140.1, read as the reverse complement.
CTCTCACATCTCTTGTTCAACAATGGCACAGAGGAGACTTCTGTGCCTCCTTATCACAGGGATAATTCATCCACACAGCAGGGGCAGCATGTCCTCTGTAGCCCTGGTTCATGCCTGAGATGTTTGATTTTCTGAAATTCCTTTCCCAGGGAATTTTCTGTAAACAAGAGACATGTTTTTGTAACAGCAAATTTGTTCACATATTTTCCCTAGGAGGGACTACTTTTTGATATCCCTCTGGTCTAACCAATGTGATTGAAGAGGTTTGTCTTCCTGTCACCGATCAAATTGGTCTGTATAGAATAGTATAAAAGGGGAGACACATCCCAAGAATAAAGGAGTAATTTTCAGCCTTCTGAAGTCAGTCTTTGTGTTGTGGTGTACAACAGCATCAGTCCTCCACACTCAAATGTAGCAGAATGCATACTCTGGCTCAGCAAGAGGCCACCTCAGTCTTAGCCAGGCATGTTTTTTCATAGAAATTGCATTTTATCCTTTCTGTGGAGTAAAAGAGAAATTCCAAATTCCAAATTTATGCATATCTCAGATAATCCACAAGAGTCTTTTCTTATCAGTCTCACTAAATCCATTATTACATTGTCTATCAAGACTAGTAAGAAAAAATCAAGTGTTTATCCACAAGGACTTGTGAAGTTGCCAGGGTTTTTTTTGTTATTTTTTGCATAAAGGATCTGTGTACATTTTTTGACTGACATATTTTCCAATGTTTTTGAATGTATGCTACTGGTATTTTTGGAGTTTCTCTAAACAGCTCTGCAAGCAAAAAATAAACCAAAAACTTTCATGTCTCACTCCTTCACTCCTCCTCCCTCCTCACCCCGTCCCAATATCTGTAACTGAATATTCCCATGTATCCTTTCCCTTGAGTCCAGTTGCTGATATTAAAAAAGAAAAAATTACACCACTGCGGGACTTTTGAACATATTGCAGGAGTTGGCAATATGCAACACAGGGAGGATAACATTTTAGAGGATGCATTAAGGATGACATCTCCAAGAAATTATTTAGTCAATGGAAAAGCTCTCATAGGGAAGTCAGATAGGATTTTTTTCCTATTTATGCAATGTGCATTGAGGAGTATAGATTTCTACTAATTATTCAGTCTTAGGCATTCATAAATCAGCTGTTGAATAATCATTGAGACTTTCTATTGATACAAGTACTAGTAAATCTGCCAACATTCATGCAATCTCTCGCATTGGTTTTATTTTGAATTTTAATCATAAGAATGCATAAGAAGTTGCAAAGAACCGTGTTCTATGCATACCTGTTCAAGGTATTCTTTTATTTTGCTTCCTCTGAAGAGGACAGAGGGAAAGAACCATTTTAAGAAAGCATTTTTCCTACTTCTATGATTGGGATTTTTCTGGATGAGGCCTGATCCACCCTAGCTGAACTAATGGATGTGGGTCTAACTCGAACCATTAGTGTCCTTTTTCCACCAAACATTTAATGCCCTGTCTCTCTAATGTTGGATCCTTTCAATATAGAGCTTTTTGCCTCTTACTATAGGGGCCTAAAAAATCATTCTGTGTTTCTTACACTAATTTAAAACCTCAAAGAAACACTTAATTTTTAGGACCCTATGATTTACTCCATTTTATAATTTGCCACCAAGTAAATTGATTTAGAACATATAAAAATCTTAGAACTATGGACTGTGTTCTGGGAAATAAACCAAATTAAAACAAAGAATAACTAATGGAAATGTAGCCTCAGATATAATATAAAATACGTTATTAGGTGCCATATGTTCTAATTACATAAAGTCATTTTGTGATTTGTTGTTCATCAGCACCAAAATGCCACTTTAAAAAATAAGTAAAGCATTATTTAAAAGATAGCTTGCATCTTCCCTATGGATATTTCAGAGGTTTCTGAGTGCTCCTCATTTGTCTCATTAGTTTGTGAGCTGGATTTATGAGGAGTAATGGTGCTACTATCTTATTCCATGTCTTAACAAAAATATAAATTCAGACCCAAATTTAAAATTTAATATGCAGAATAGTAGTCTGTTTAAAAAAAGGGAACAGAGTATCTGTGGTGCAAGTATAGAATGGGTTATCACCATCAATAATGAGAAAGCTTTACTGTTAGGAAAGTAAATTTGGGGACAGAGTCAGAAATTTTAAAAATTTGATGATAATTTGAAATCCATTCATTAAAATTATGCATAAGGAACATTTTTTAAAAAAATTAACACCTTTTTAAAGTATGGTTTATATGAATATATAAAAGTCTCGTATCAACTATTTTTGCTTTCTGAAGTCAACTTCTTCCTTAGATAAGACCTTAAATGATTATATTTGCAAACATGTCATTGATGATAGCAATTAGTCAAATATTTTGCTCTGTGGAGATTAATCACAAATACAGGCTAAAATAATTACTGCACTGGCTTCTTAGTCCTATGCAAAATCTTCAGATTGATTCATAATTATAAATCAAACAGCTTTCTATCATTCATTCAGGTGGGTTCTTTAAGGAGAACAAAGGTCCATTTTAGACTCTCAGTCATTTAGTTCCTAATTTGATTTCTTAATCATATACAGATCCAGAGCTGGGCTGAAAGAAAAACAAAAAAAAGAGAACCTGACGGTCTATCTGAAATAGGTCTGAAAGAGTAAATAGGAAACAAGCAATTGAAGACCCAAGCCACATCCTTTCACGATTGCTATTGTACAGGATTTAGAAGTTTGTTATTTTGGTTGATTGTTTTGTTGTTTGTTTTTTTTAAGGAGAACTGCAGGACAATTTTTCAGAGTTACTGTTTAAATAAGAATACATATTTTCACTCTATGTTTTGTTAAGAACCTCAGTAAAAGAAAAAACTCTTATTTTCCCTGTGAGTTTTCAGTCAAGATTACACTACACAGAGAACATACATTACTATTTCAACTTTCCATTGGTGAGGGAAGACATTCCCTGGGGACTTTAAACCCCCTCTAGTTTCTGTTGTGACCAAACTGTCAGAATAACACTGAAAACAAAATTTGTGCCTCAGACTGTTTTCTTTCTAAGTGTAAGTTTTTCACAGAAGACAGCATATTTATATATTGAAAGAACCTACAACAAAGACTCGGATCTTAGAAGTCTCAGAAAAGAAAGCAGTTTCACACATTGAAATCATTGCCCTGTGGAGGTGCAAAATTCTGTGATTTTGAAATTATATTCCTCTCAATTAATTTGAAGGTAGTGTATATTTGACAATAATGCTCATTGACATGTAAAACAAAGGAGAAATTCATCTCTATTTTTCTTACATTGCTCTTTGAGCAGTAAATTACTTTTCTGCATTATGATTTGTATTTCTATAAACTTAGATTAAATTAGAAGGTCACTGTAAATTCACACTTAAATTGTCTGCAAATTAAAATTTTGTAGGTTAATGAACAAATTTATATACTCTTGATAAAAACTTTTTTCCCAGTCAATAAAACGTTTCTGATTATGGTACTTGACTTGCTCAGGAAAATGAGATCTTATGAAATATTACATACCTTAGCATTCTTTTCTTCCATTTTCTTTTCCTCACTCTGGGGGTGTGTAACATCAACCATAGTCACTTTGGAATTTTAATTCACTTGTAGAAATTCACATTTACTTCTCTTGCACTGCTTTTAGAATTTTCCTTCCTGTTTTTCCTAAAGCCTCTTGTTAGATTTTACCTCTATTCCAGCTTTAACCTAATTGAGGTGATAAGGCAAAATTACATTCTGTGCAGTCAAGCACAAAAAAGAGAGACAACTTTTGCTTGGACATTCCTTGTTGTCTCTCTTAGAAAAATACCTGAATTATATAAATAATAAGTTTTTGGTTTAAATCACTGTGTAGTCCAATTATAAATTAATTTTTTCTCATTTTTCTAATAAATAGAAAAATGTTATGCTTGCTTCTTTTATTACAATGGGAACAGGCAACACTAGGATCTATCAGATGTATAACTAATGCTCTAAGGTCTTAAAACACATTTAAAAGGACACAGTAGAATATTTGTAGAGAAAGAAACAGAAAATGGCAAAATTACTGCATAGGTTCCCCACAGAGTTAAAATTTCTTGGTAGGTCTCTTCAGGCTCTTTTAGATACTTTGTCTATTTCTAAAAGGAAATGCACAAGCTGTGAATGTGATATATCTGAGTGCTTGGAATTTTGACATTTTGAAGCCCTTAAGTGATTGCTATTTTTATATCATGGTTATTTTTGTTGTGGAAAGAAAGTAATAAAGACTGTTGCTTAGAAGAAATAATAAAATACTGGGAAAATAGTTGTTAAAGTTAATATTTTATTACCAATGTAAATAAACATTTAATTGTAGTAATGTTTAACTTTAGGGAGTACTATAATTCCAAATTAAATACTAATATTCAAGATATGTTTGTGATAGATAATAATAAATCTCTTGTAATTTTTTTTGGGTAATCATTGAATTTGAAATCAAAGATGTGTTATCACTGCCAGACAAAATGTATCAACCTTCCTTTAACAGATGTCAGTATCTCAAAGAGATCAGTCTCAAGTGCACTTAAGTCATGGTCCACTGTTGTTAGCTGATACTGTAAAAGGAATGTTTGTGACAAATGACCTTCTTCTCATGCTGCTGCTTCTTGTCTTGCAAAAAGAAAACTGAGCTTTGAATAGAAATTATGTGTGAAAACCTGCTTGACTGCCCAGTAATTTCAGGCACTTCTCATTCTACAAACAAGTGCACAAAATGTTGAGAGATCCTGGACATGCTGAAAAAAAAAAAAAAGAGAAAGCTTTCCATCCTACATAGGGAATGCAATCTTTTTATTCTCCATCTTTAGTTTAAACAGTGCCTTTTAAATATTTTATGGAACTCATCCCCAAAGCTTTGAATCTTCTATTAAGTATACTAAAGGATTGTTTACCTGACATTATTTTCCCTCATGCTTTAAGATGAATGCTGTTGATGATTTTGCTTGCTAATTTTTCATTTAAGCTGTGTAGAATATCATAACTGACTAGAAAATATTCAGAACAGAGTTCCAGAAACCCTGATTAGCACCTGTGGGACTCCAGTGAGGCTTATGCTCTCCAAATTTACTTTAGCAGAGGTATAAACAAGAAAAGAACAAAACACTGTTTGAGTTTTCCCTCACCAAGACAGTGGAAACAAGACAAAATTTAAGGAAACATGCCAAGTCAACTTCAAAGAGTATCTGTGTGTACACAATGTGTACTCTGCACGTATTAATGGATGAAGCATGAGCAGTTTTCTTTGTTGATTTTGTGTGTCTCTGCATTTTTTAACAACTTTTATTCTTTGTTATTCCTCTCTGTACACATCCAAACCTTAATCTGGATTTAGAAGCAGTTGCTTAGTTTACTATATCTGCAGTGAAGCTCATTTGAGCAGTGATCTAATTAAAAAAGAGCAGGTTTGGTCAGTTATGTGCTGTCAGATTTCAGTATCTTTTAAAAAGGACAAAAAGGGTGAAGGACAAGTTCTTTCTTGATGCATGAAGCTGAGAAAAAGAAACAAAACAAAACAAAAAACCACCTAGAACGTATCCTATAGAATTAAAAGAAGGGCATGCAAGCCTAAATGGATAAGCATATGTAGAAAAAGGAGATGATAGACTGGGAACTGACTTTCACTACCATGGATGCCTATACTTGAACAGTGCTTTTATGGATTGATTGGGGCAAATCTAATCATAGAACATTTAAAGTCTGTGTTCCAGAAAATTCATCTATTTGAGAAATTGCTCAATGTTTTCTAATGATTGATGCATATTTCCCTAGCCCACAGATCACTTCTAGAAATTTTCCCTTTGGAATACTTTAAAAAACGAAATAGCTTGTAGGTGAGCACATAATTTGTGATCCACCCTGGTTACAGGTTTGGATGTCTCAATTTAACATAGGTAGCAACCACTAACAGCACATTTCTGGGGCTCTGCAGCATAGATATATAATGACAATACAAGGACTGACAGGAAATTTTGATCATATTAGGACATTTATAATCTGTTTGTGCAGCAAAGTTTATCCTTAAAAATATATATTTGTGTTGACTGCGGTTGTATTGATTTTTAACATAAAACAAATCAGCGCAGTTGTTTGGTAAAGCCTGAAGTATAGTTTGACAATTCTGGTTTAGTATAAAGCTCAGTACGAATACAATTTCAAGAAGTTTCTGCATATTTATGTATTTTCAGTATCTAAAGATTTTCAGTATCTAAATCATTCTTCACAATGTTTCCAGTATCACATTTGCAAAATATCTGGATTAAAATTAATTGGTGTTTTTTTGGTGTTTTTTTTTGATTTTGTTTTGCTTTTTTTCATTCTGATTTATGCTTTCATTGATCTACTGCTCCATCACAAAAAAAAATTCTCTATGATGATGTCACTTGCTGAGTTCAATTGCATTTTCTCAACTATCATGAGATATCAAATAATACCTTCCAAATCTTTAACCTGAGATTTAAAGAAAAAACTGATTTACTACTCCAGAGTGCTATTTTTCATCCAACAGATGGATTACAAAATTATTTTCTATTTATTTTTCATCCTTTGCCTTCTCAAGGAACTTTTTTTCCTTGTCTCTTAATCCATAGAAAACTTTACAAAAAATGGCTCTGTTGGTTATTTCCACTTCAAATATGAAGGTGAGCAATCATACCTCCAAGTGTTTGTAAGACTTCTGCTATTACTGCACTTAAGAAACAAGCACTAGCGAAATGTTGGGGAGGAGAAAAATAGATTCCAGTGGAAAGCAATTAAATGAACATTCTTATTTATACCCTGTAACACTTATATTCTTTTCTGCTAAAAAAACAAACAACAAAAGAAATCCATCCAGATCTGTTAAATGACCAGACTTATTTATTTTTTATTTGGTCAGGAATTAATTTTGTGAATGTCTTAGATTTCAAAATGTCTTCTTATTTATTAAAATTTATTTTGCATGCTAGATTGCTCTGCAGATACTAAGCAACTTTAAAATCTAAGTATTCCTAGCTATTTGGTTTACTTTAGACAGTTTTTATCTGGTAGTTGTTTTTGTTTTCTTCTCTTAAACTTTTTCTGAGATACAGCTAAAATAATTCACGCTGTGCTAAAAAGGACAAAAAAAAGTGACAGCTCTTCAGAAGTCGTAGACTGTCTTGCCCCGCGTTCAATACTCCAGCCTTTTCTGCTCAGTCAGTGACTAGCTACTTAGGAACAGACATGGAAAAGTACTTGTTTTTAGCTTCCGGTGAAAGCATTTTTAGCTTCTTTGTGCTCCTTCACATTCTAGAAGTGACATGCAAGTTCGGTGCTCATTAGTTCAAGTTCTGCTACAAGCTCCTATTTATGTGGAAGCTTCAGTTTGAAACAGCCCAACATTGCGAGAGAAAAAGAACTGACAGTTTTAAATATCTGTGCACTGACAAAATTGTGTAGTAAGGAAGCTGAATGAAAAAGCAACAATCTACATTGGACTAGTAAATGCAAAGGTTCAGCCAGCTTTAGCATTCATATTCCTCAAAATTATTCTTAGCAAAATAAAATGCATAGAATAAAAAACTTTCAAGACACAGACTAAACACTTGTTTTCTCTCTCTTTTTTTTTATTTTTATTTTATTTTATTTTATTTTTATTTTTATTTTAACCAGTACTATTCCTATCCTCATATTAGAGGACAGCAGGGACACGTTGGCTCTCAGTCACAAAGGCAGCTCATGACACTGCCTGCTGGCATGCCAGTGCCTGTCGTCCCTCAGTTTTGATTTGAGCCAAGCACCACAAGCATATGTCTCTGCTGGCAAGCAGTGTATCTCATCCAGAAGGCACTGGCTGCTGGTGCCCTTCAGCCCTCTTCCAAAACAATCTGGCAGAGTGTGTGCTTCTTGTCTGAGCTACACTGCAAGCATGAAGGTTGTAGTTTGGGTAAGGAGATCAGGATTTCTCCAAGTTTTCATACCTGGTAAAGGGTTCAGATCAAGGCCAGGAGGTTTTTCCTTTGAATAGCCCTTCGTTTAACATCAGTCTCAATTAAAATATGAGTTTGGCAATACTAACATAGCAGAACTGTCTTTTGAATGTCCAAAATGCACTTCAGGAATGTCCTTTTCACTTTAGTATAAGACCATTGTACATAGCCTTTTGTCCTGTTAGTCTGTGTAATACAGTATATACAGCTTGTAATATCATCATTGTCAATCCCAACAAACTGAGAATAGAATAGTCTTTTATACTTTTATCATATTTAAAGTCATAGTCCTTGCAGATATTTAGTTATAACTATGTCCTAGTAACAAGAAAGCAGAAATGTATTCTGTCTGTCTGTAGTAATTAAACAATGAAAGTCAATCTGGCAATGAGAACCTTCTTGAAAGGCTCTAAAGGGCTGTACTTCAAATGTTCCTTGAAGAAGACAAAACACACAGGCAGAACATGCAGAAGTCCCAACTTTCAGTCTTTGTACCAACTACAGGTGTTGCACCCACCAGATCTAAATAAGAAATTGTTTTTCGATATAAAAAGTTTTTGCATCTGGAAAAGCAAATGAGGTTTAGAAGTAAATTTTTCAAGCTTCACTTACGTCTTTTAACTACCATCCTCTCATCAGGAGCAACATACATTCAAAAGAAGACCCATGTCATCTCCATGATCAAAAAACTCTTCCTGTAAGTAAAGGTCAAAATGAGTAATTTTGATAGTTTCTAAGTAATCTTTTCCCATGCTTGGAAAACTAATAAATTTATCACCTCCCCAAAAAGAGTTAAAATCGTTTCACAAGTTGTTTCAAATAACTAACATTTTTGTTTGAAAAATCACAGAATTCTGTCTTTGACATGAATGTTAATTGACAAGCCAGCTGTCTGATTTCTCATTTTCTTTTCCCTCAAAACTCTAGATTTCTGCTTAAACATATGGCTGAATTTTTAAAGTCCTGTCCCTGCTTTTAAGAGGATGTAACTTGGATGTTATCAATGCACCATGTTTTCTTGATGTTTCATTAATATGTAAGAGTGTGTCTTCCTAATTTTATGTATCCCTTTTGATTTAGGTGGTTTTTTTAAGACCCATACCAAGAGATATTATTTTTAATCCCACTTTAAAGAAAAGAAAAGAAAAGAAAAGAAAGAAAGAAAGAAAGAAAGAAAGAAAGAAACAAACAAACAAACAAAAAAAAAAAAACCTCAGACTCTCCTGATTGCTATGGAGAGTGTGTTTGTCTGTCTCAGCAACTAAAAGACCACTTAAAACATTTACTTTTGTCTTTACAAGGACTTTAAATATCAAGATTTTGGAGCTGAAGTAATGATGCTCAAATGTACATGATTAATGAATAAATAATGTAAGAATCTAGTGGAGTAACAGTAAATAGCAAATAATATAGGAAGCCAAATTTTCTTAAAATCACAGAGTTGAAAGTGGCTTCAGAGGAAGAGCCCATGTCCAAACTCAAATGATCTATACTTGTGTCACTGCTGATTGATGTTTTTCTAGTTTGTTCTTGAAACATCGAATGACTACTTATGGGAATGTATCTAAGGCAGTGTCAAATAACTAATTAAAGAAAAGATATACGACGTCTTACATGTCTAAAAAAACCCCATTCATGTTATGGTATTGTAAAATGAAGATGGATTATTGTGACCTGAATTATTATAGATACTCATGTTGACTTTAGTTAATATATTTTTTTATTTAAAAGCTATTTATAGAAAGAGATCTCGCTTCTATTATTCTAGGCATAGAAATTTCATTTTCTGGACTATATTTCCACAGAATCTTTCTTCCTCTCTTTGCAACTCCCTAACTAATTTTTAAATTCTCTAGCATTCTGGAAAGTATTCATCCTCCACAGCATCTTATAAATAAACAAAACCAGTAAACTACTTTTTACTCTGTGCTCACAAGTTAATGGTAGAGGTATTTTGCATCAATTAATTAACTCAATTAATTTTCACGTACTGTATACATGCTTAGGCTTAAACCTAATGAAGAGCTCAAAATGTATATGTGCTGGCTGATTCTAATAGCTACTTATCCACCTTCTTCATTGCGGTGTAGCAGAGAGTAGTAAATTCCACTGTGAAAATTGTCTTCTTTTTTTCCTCTATTTGTTAAAATTGGAAAATTTTCAATGTCAGTCATACACAGCACAACATATTTTGAAGTATGTCTTGAAATATTCTGTCCTTTCATATTCAAATGTTGAACTTTTAGTCTTTCCTAAAATATATTTTATGAATCAAAAGAAAAGTTAAAGAAAGGAGTTAAAGGACACAAAAAAAGAAAGAACACATTCAATTTTAAACCAAAAAGTCATAGAATATTTGGAGTTGGAAGGGAATCACAAGAATCACTGAAGTTCAGCTCCTGGACCTACACAAGACAACCCCAAGAGTCACAACCGATACCTTGGGAGAATTGTCCAAAAGCTTCTTGAATTTCTTCAGGCTTGGTGTTGTGACCACTTCCCTAGGGAGCCAGTTCCAGTGCCTAAACACCCTCTGTGTGAAGAAACCTCTTCCAAATGTCCAATCTGAACATCCCCTGACACAACTTTTGGCCATTCCTTTGGGTTCTGTCACTGCTCACCAAAATGAAGAAACAAGTTTCTGCCTCTCCTCTTCCCCTCATGAGGAAGTTGTAGACTGCAATGCGTCCTCCCTTCAATCTCCTCTTCTCCAGACTGAACCACAGCCACTCCTCCTATGGCTGGCCCTCTAGTCCTTTCATCATCCTCATAGCTCTCTTTTTTACATTCTCCAGTAGCTTCATATCTTCCTCATATTGCAACATCCAAAACTACACACAGCGCTTCAAATGTGGCTGCACCAGGAAGAGTAGAAAGGGACAGTACCTCCCTCAAATGGCCAGCTGTGCTGTGCCTGATGCACCCCAGGGCACTGTTGGCCCTCCTGGCTGCCAGGACACTGTGGCTGACTCATTTGTCTATCACCAGGAACCACAGGTCTCTTTCTGGGGTTCCGCTCATCTGGTCCTCACACCCAGCTCTGGATGTACATCCAGGTTTGCCCAGTTCCAGATGCAGAATCCAGCACTTTTTGATTGTCCAGCCTTCTAAGTAGTTCGGGTCTCTCTGTAGATCCTCTCTGCCTTCCAGGAAGTCTAGAGTTCCTTCTGACTTGTTGTCATTGGCCAACTAATTGCATCTTTGGATCCTGCATTCAACTTGTTTATGTATCATTGAGGAGCACTGCCCTTAAACTGAAGACCTATAGAACCCATCTCGTGATGTGTTTATCCCTTTCTATGTTGGAAATTTTATTCAGAAGGAAAGCCAAAAAATTACATTAACTGGCTTCTCTTGATCAACTAGATGGGTGACATTGTCGTAAGAAGACAAGAGATTTATTGAGCAGGACTGTTCCCTCATTAACCTGTTCTGTCTGTGACCAATGACTATGCTATTTTCCAATAACATCCAGAAAAATCTTCTCTGTGATTTTATCAGGCACTGAAGTGAAACTGACAGGCCTGGAGTTACCAGGAATAAGCCTCTTACCCCCCTTTAAAATTGGGACATGTGTTAATTTCCAGTCACTGAAATCTCTTCAAATTCCCCAGACCACTGAAAAATCATTGAGAGAGCTCTTCTAATGACTTCAGCCAGGTTTTTGAGTACTCTGGGATCACTCCCATCAGGTCTCACAAACTTAGACTGGGGCAGAAAATCACACACAAGTTCAGGGTTGACTGGGAATTTATCATTCTTGCTGTCATCGTCTTCCACCTTATAGGGCTCCAGGGGTCCTATAGGCTATCACTAGTACTGAAGACTGAGGTGAAGAAAAGATTAAACATTAAACAAAGCATTAATCTCTGCTTTGTCAATGTCCCTGTTTGTGAGGTGGCCACCCTTGTCAAGTAACAGAATGGGGTCAATCACCCCATTCATTATTTCTGGTCTGCCTTTTGCTGTTATGATATTTTTAAAAGTCCTTTCTATTGTCTTCCTCAGTATTGGGCCAGCTTGAAATCTAACTGAGCTTTGGCCACGCAAAATTTCTCCCTACAAGGGTGATCAGCATCTCCATAGTCCTCCTAATTTGCTCAATCTTGCTTCCACTGGCCATCTACATTTTTGGTTTTATTCCTTTATTTGCAGAAGAAGACCCATCTTTCAGAAGAAAACAAATAAGTAATTTTGGATTTACTCCTTTGCAACTATTTTGGCAGATGCACAAGAATTATTTTAGCAGATGGTACAAGAAGATAAAGTTAGTTTTGCTTTTGACCTTATCCTTTATAAATAATGAGTGTTATGTAATTGATCATAGAACTATGTTGTTCTTATCATTCCTGTTTGAAGTGTTGTTTAATATGTCTAAGTGTATGTAAAATCAAGAAGCTAAGGGAGAATGATTTTTTTTCCATCTGGTTTAAAAAAGGCAAATTATCAGAAGATACCTCTGCTCTGTTACTGGGATTTCAAATAGAGGATTTATGCTATTTCATCCTTTCTTTCATAGATACAACACACAGTTAAAAAATTTCCATCCAGTCATACTTGAAGCAAGTGATGGTCTACAATCTTTGAACAAAATATAAAACCATTTTGTTCAACTACTGAAGGTAAGTGGAGTTGTGTAAATGTGTTCAGTCTAATCATCTTCATTGTAAAAAAGGACAGGAGAGATAGGAGTTACTGAGCATTGTAAGAGAAACTACTAAACTTGTGGTTACAGTTTACAAGCTGCCATCCTGACTAAGAAGTGCAGATCCTCAGTAAGGTACATAAGAGATAAATACAGACTTATCATCAGTCAAAGTATGAAATCAAAAGGACTCTGGATACTTTGATACATGCTAATTAGGGGAAAAATACAGAGTGTAATCTTGTCATCGAGTGCTATAATTCTGTCAGGTTTTAGAAGTGAAGCATAATTGGGCCATGATAGCACTGGGTGATATGCATGAAGGGGAAAATTAAGGTCAGGAGGAGTGGTTTTGTTAGTTACAGTCTTTCTTTTGGTATAAGGTTAATATTTCACCACTCTTTCACTTGGGAATGTGAAAATACTCTCTTTTTAAAGGCCTAACAAGTCATAAAGAACAGCTATTTTCCCCCTTCCAAGATAAATAAACTTGTTTTCCAAAAGCAAATGCAAAGAGACTTATATACCTGTAGAGCAAAAAACAGACACTCATTTGGGAGTTTTGGCGTTTACAAGTTTGCTCTGCACTGCTCTGAAGCTTGTGAGAGAGCTTTCAGAGTTATCCTCACAATGGAAGATATTTCACCTCCTTGGCCCAGCAGTAACATCTCTCTAAGTTCATAAAGCTCCTATGATGGCATAGAGAGGAAAGAATCAGGGGATGGTCAAATTGTCACAGTACCTTGCTCTTAGACTCTTGTGCTGATGTGAGGGAATGATTATAATGCATATATACACAGAATGCAGATCCTCAGTAAGGTACATAAGAGATAAATACGGACTTATCTTCAGTCCAATTATACACCTGGACAAGAATACGAACAAATTTGATACATGCATATAACACTACAGTCTGTTCTATTTGTAGACCTTTATTTGATAAGGTATGGATGAGGTAAAAGTGGAAAGCAAAACTTGCACTTCTTATATTAAAATAAGTAATTCTTTTGCTACTTAGCTGATTCTCTTCAGAGTTGTCCCTGCCCAGCTGCTCAGGGTGCTCAGGGACACTTCAGCTTCACTCACTCTACTTTTCAAAGAATGTCTTGTGGATAGATTTTTATTCCATCTCTTTCTTGGAATTCCCCAATTTTTTATTTTTTTTTTTCCTAGTTCAGTCTTTCTCTATCAAATCCTCTCTATGAAAATGCCTCTTTGAAACCAGGATTCTCATCACTCGTCCCTGACTGATTTAATTGCACTTCCCTTATTAAGTGAAGGATAGGAACCAACAGTCCCTAGGGAATCACTACCTATATCTCAAGGAGAATCTGTAGATGCATCACAATAAAAACATATTTGATAACTGAGTAAGACTGATGAATAAAGATCACTACCATGAGACAAGACATGAACACATTAATCTGACACTTTTAAATGCTTTTGTTGTGAGATAACTCAGATAACGTTGTGAGAAATACACAATACACAAATAAATATAGATGACATACATAGAGATGGTATACAGATAGATGATCTGGAGATCTAGAGATGGATAGATGGATGGATAGATAGATACATAGATAGATAAATAATAAAAGATTTTGAAATATTTCTGAATAATAAGAAATTAAAGCTTTTCAGTATTGTATTTGTTTCAAATTCAGTAAGTAAAAGTAACATAGATAAGTAACTTGCTATTTTCATAGTAATCTTACAAGCTCATGCTTATACAAGTAAAATACTCCTTTCTGAGTTCATTGTGATGTAGCACAAGACTAAATGCTAATTGATGTAACATTTTTTCATTAAAATGGTTAGTTTTGTAAGTATTCCAGAACATTTAAAAAATAATCCCTACCTAGTGATAGTCCCTTCTAAAAAGGAAATTATATTACATACTCTAAGATTTTTATATTCTGGCTAAAGATACAGGTTTTTAGTCTTTTTTTTTTTTTTTTTTTTTTTTTTTTTTTTTATCCCCTTCTTTCATGACCAACGACACATTTCACTGGAGAGGAAAAGAGTGTTTTTAAGTTTTCATAAGCTTTTAGATTCAAGTGCAAAATGTGCCAGATGAATGCTGTTTTATTAATTATTTTCTTGGCATTATTCAGTAGCCTTCTATACAGCATGAATTCTTTGCTGACTGTCATTTAATCTTCAAACCATGAAAGATTTTACATCATATTCTTAACGTAGAGAGTGTTGTGGAAAATACTCTTCTGTGATACACGTGGAGTAGATTTGGAAGAATCTGAAGATACTTGATATTTCCTGAGTTGTATTTTAATATAAAAAAGTCCCTGATTGACTTTAGTTTTAACAACAATTTAGTTCAACTTTATGAGTACTATGTTTCTCTCCATTCCTGATGTAAGTACAGCAACTAGTAAAGCAAATCTTACAACTGAAATTCAGTTTACAATTTTTATGATAACCATTATAGGATATGATTAAATTTCTCTTTTCTGTTCTAACTTTTCAGTGCTAAAGAGAGTAAAAAGCAGTAAAAGCTTATTTTTGTCATTAAAATGAGTAGATATAATCCCAGAAGTAGTGCACTGAATAAGAAGGTATAATTGTTACACAGTAAGTTTTATGATTATCACATTTCTCATTATTACTATCTTTAAGGCTAAGAGCAGATTAAAAGACTGAACACAGGAGAAAGCATTGAACACTGTAACATTTTTTATGCAATTTAATATGATCTAATCTCTACCTTTGGTCTCTAGAAATAAAAAGCATGATATCTTTAAAATCATGCGCTTGTAATCTGCATTTTAACTAAATTATGGTTTTGGTTCACAAGACATTCTCTATTTTATCCTGAAAACAGATTATTTTCATTTTAATTAGGCTCTCAGTGCATTTACTATGGAAAAAGAAACTGAATTTTTATAATCTTTTCAATATAATTAAAGTAGACCTTAATTCCTTACTTCAGACAATTAGAATGCCCAAATTAGAAGACCAGCAGTGTGGTTATAACTAAAAAGTCAAATATAAGGCCTCCCAAAAGACAAGAAAATTTTAAATAACTAAATTGTTAACCATGATTGGACTAAGGTAGTTTCTACAGTTTGTAAAGATTTTTAGTGCTTAAAGTGAGATTGAGATATGGTTTGAGTACTTGATATTCAAACTAAGACCCCACAACTCTTTATTTCAATAGAATTTTATACTATCTCCTTTGTAATAGCTAAGTTCCTTTTTCAGAGAACATGTAATACTGCTTCTGAAATATGCTCAGAACTGAACAGCCTGAACAATACTAATATGTTTGATATTCACATCAGTTTTATACCTCACTGAAGTACAAAAATATTATTCCATTAAATTTTTCCTGTCTTGGGGATCAGTGTGTATTAGGTGCTAATAAATCACCTCTATCATAAATTGAAATTATTGATTTCCTCATAAAAACATTTTAAATCTGTCTTAACTTTTAGGCACTTTTAGAGACATATGTGTTTCTTAAATTTAATAAAATAGAGTAGTTGTTAGGGAATTTCTCTAGGAAATAAGAGAAGCATTTAAATGTCCATGTCTCCAAGTGTATTCTAACTACATCCTTTAAAGTCCAGGACAGGATCACAATCATGAGGGTCTAGTTGTGAAAGAAGAGAAAGGTCCAGTAATGACATGAATGTTTCCTTCCACAGAGGAAAGAGTTGGATCAAAACACAAATAAAAAACCTGTATGTAAACCAGCAAAGTTAAAAATTCTAAAACTGTACTGAAAACAAAATCAATTTTCCAATTGCCATTCATTACAGAAACAGAAACATAATTGTACATGGTGTGAGAAACACACACACAAAAAGTTTTTGTTTTCATACTTGCTGCTTATTTTAATAAATAAGCAGAAATATAAAATTCTGTTAGTCAAAAAACCCTCCCTAACCAGGGGCTTGATACAAGTCCAGCTGAAATTGTTTCCAACTCAATGAGTGTCTGTAAGATGCCATGTATGAATGATGCTTAATTGGCTTAAACACTGCTATGAAATCGCTGAAATCACACTGATTTATATGAGACAACTCATGTACTTATTTTAAAAGGCAGGTTGCCCTTCCACAGAAAAGAGGATAAAATTCTTATCACTTCAGTAAACAGATGAGATTTGTTGTAGTAAAGTCAACTCCAGTGACAAATTTCAGACAATGCAAAGAAAGACTTCTTCTACCAACAATCTTATTCTTCTACGAAATTCGGAAGGACAGTGATTGAGAATGGACAAGCAAAAATGAAGGTGTCTATATAGATTTGTAAAAGAAACATATTTGCTCTCCATAACGATATTAGTGTTAGTAAAGAATTTTAAGTGTACTAAAACCAGGGTCCCAAGGAATTATTTTTATGAATGTAAAGAAAATGCTTAAAAAGCACAGTTACACACAGAAACTAGTTATCAATTAAAATGTATGCCAGACACTCAACTTAGAAGTTGTGATTGCATATATATTAGCTGTAGCAGGGACCTTCTTAGTGCACATTGCTCTCTGTCTGTAATGAGGCTTTAAATGTTCCAAAGTTTGTTTTTTTTTTTATTTTAGGAGGATAGTTTTCCAATAGTATTTTCTGTTTGGGAGTTGGAGTTTATTTTGGAGGGGAACAAATTTTACTGTAATATTCTTGGTGTAGTATCCTGCCCGTCAGAGTAGAACGCTGAAGGACTTTTCCGTACTTCACATTTACATCCTTTACGTGCTTGAGAACCTAGTTAAAGGTTCTTACCATGGTTTAACCCCTAACTAAGTACCACACAGCAGCTTGTTCACACTTCCTTGGTGAGACAGGGGAAAGAATAGAAAGAGTAAAAGTGAGAGAACACATAGGCTCAGATACAATCAGTTTAATAGGGAAAGCAAAGCAAACTAGGAGATTCATTTGCCACTTCCCATGGGCAGGCAGGTGTGCAGCCCTCTCGAGGAAAGTCAGGCTCCATCATGCATTATGGTTACATTGGAAGACAAATGGAATCACTCTGAACATCCCCCCTCTTCCTTCTTCTTTCCCATCTTTGTACACTGAGCATGATGCCACACAGTATGGAATATCCTTTTGGTTATTGGGGTCAACTGTCCCAGCTGCACAACTTATTGTGGCACCCCTACCCTACTTTCTGGCAGGATGATTTGAGAAGCAGAAAAGGCCTTCAGTCCATGCAATCACTGCTCCAATTAAAACTTCCATGTGTTACCAGCACTGTTTCCAGCACAAGTCTAAAATACAGCCCCATAGTGTGAAGAAAATTAACTCTATCCCAGTAAAACCCAGAATAGGCTTTTTTGCTCCCTCTTTTGGGCCATAAATCCTCAGACCAAACTCTTGCCAAATCAGTGGAAGTAACAAGTAATTTGAAATCAAGAGTCACAAAGTACAGAAGAAGTCCCTTTTTCAAGAAGAGGCTATCGAAGTTGTGATTATAAAAAAAGAGACCAGAAAAGGAACTCAGAAAAAATGTAAAATTATTTTAAATTTTAAATAAGGGAAAAGGATTAGTGAGACAGATAGTACGAGAGATGGCAAAGATTTTCTTTGAAAATACTGTAAGTTCAGGCTTTTATCTACAGAGATAAACAAATCGATTCTGTCTAAAATTAGGCTCAATAACAACAACCTTATGCATTGTCTCCATGTCTCTAGCAATTCACGAGAGCTTTACAGCTGCATTCACTGAGATGTAATAATTTTTTTTGGTTAGGTGATATTCTCTCTTCATTTGGATTTAGCATTGTTTAAGAACATTTTGAGCTCCTTCATCAACATAATTTCTAATATTTTCAGAAAAAAATTATGATTGCAAAATGTTTTAGAATTGGTTAGAAGTCATGGAAATACAACCAAAGAACTGGTGCACAAGTGCTTATCCCAGATGATGAACAAAAGACTTGTTTTGGTTGCTTATGAAAACTATTAACAGAAGACAAAACAAGAACAACAACAACAACAACAACAAAAACCAGAAACAAACAAAAAAAAACCACAAAACCAAATCGAACAAAAAGAATTTCTAAAAAAGACCATGCATTTTTATTTTAAGTTCTGACTATGTGCATTCTTCTTGAACTGGAAGCTTAGTGTGGTTTTGGGTTTTGACCATTTTCAGTTGTGAGGACCTGTTTGATTGTTTAAAAATATGCAATAAAAGAACAGTGAAACTTCTCTTGAAGGCTGGATTTTATCAGCAGTAGGTAATGAATCTTGACAGTTAATCATGTGGGGTTTGGTGTTGCTGAATATGTCTCCATCCTTATCTATTTATATACAGAGAGGGAATACAATGCCTATTATATGGTAATAATACAGTACATAGTGCTGCCTACAACTCCAATGTTTGGATAAAAGATAAATTAAAAGATAAAATATTTTAAATGTTATAAGAATTTTTAATAAAATTATTTATTGAGCACTAAAAATTTTGATACTGGCAAATATTGTCTCTGTCCATGGTACTTTAAAAAATTTCCTGGGAGAGAAAAACTTGTCCTCTAATTCACTGCATAGAATAATGCTCATATTTATGAAGAAAGTAAGTAAGTCACCTTTGAGCCATTATCTTTAAATATAATTATGAATATTTTCTAGAGAATTTGTTGAAAATTAGTTGGCCCGAGGCACTCAGGCTTAGCAAGTTTCACCTGAAAAATTAATGCACAGTCAATAGTTCATAAAAATGTTGTGGCCAGACAGAAAGCATCCTTGCTTAGAGTTTCTCATTATTCTTTTTTTTGTTTGTTTGTTTGTGGTTTTTTGTTTTGTTTTGTTTTGTTTTTGTTTTGTTTTTGTTTTGTTTTGTTTTGTTTCTCTACAAGGATAATCATCTCTGAAATAGAAATAAAATATTCTTAGTCACACTATGCTTTTGGTTTTGTTGATCCAAGTGAAACTAAGTTTAGAAAAGTGCTGAGAGAGGTGTTCACTCTACAGCTGGAATATGAGTTTATAGAGGTGATTGAGCACTCTTCGTGTTCTAACAGTAATGTGCTAAGATGCAATTTAAGTGTGAGTGTAGCTCTTCAAAAATATGTTCTTTGAAACAATGCAGTCTGAGCAGATTTAGATTTGGTGGACTGTGTATGAGCATGAGATAAAAAACTGATACCAGTGACAAATGAATGAATACATTCTGCTATTTTGTATATATCCTGCCCTATTTTTTATTTTTGTTGTTGTTTTTTTTGTTTTGGGTTTTTTTTTGTTTTTGTTTTTTGTGCAAAATAGTAAGAAAGAAGAAAATAAATATCATAAGTTCTCTTTATTACATCCCATAAAGGAGTCCACTCTAACTACAGAAATCCACAGTTGAGTAGGTAGATAATATAAGCCTACAGAACTGAAGAATTGAATGAAATCTTACTGTTATCAAATTAAAAAAAAAAAAATTAAAAACAATGTTTGGATGAGCAATGCAGAACTCAGGTTAGAAATCCTAAAAAATTTTAAAACATTTTACCATTTTTATTTTTTTTTTCCAAAGGAGAACCTTACAAAGTACAGCACAACTTTCAAATCTAATATGGAGAAAGACCATATGAACAACAATGTACTTTCCATAGCAGAGGGGGGCCTTTTTTTTTTTTATATATATAATTATTACTTATTTCTGGAAATTTGATTTATGCTGCAATTTTGCAAATGTATCTACAAGTATATATGGGAGTTTTCCCCATATCTCAAATTCCGTTTAAAACATGTTGCCTTCCATTTCAGCCTCTCCTTTCTAGTCTCAGTATTTTCTTCCCAGAATTTGAAAAAGTTATTCAATAAGTTATTATTCAATTAAGTTATTATTACATGCTAACAGGTTATTAGAAAAACTTATTAAAGGTAACAACAAAAGTAAAATCTAATACAAAACCACTTTAGAGATGGCCACTGTACAATAGTCCATGAAATATCTTATTTTGGCCTGACTTTATTTTGCCACTTTGTTTTCCAATTAATAAACAACAGTGTAACTTCTCTTTTCATCAAAATAAATTCACTGGCTTTACTTCGTATTTTTAGGATAGTTTATCATTCAAAGCATTGCAAATGAAACTGTAAAACTGGAGATCCTTTTGTTTCTACAGAGGTAATCAGTCCAAAAAAATATTTTGGATGTCTGCAATCAATTTGGAAATCTCAGAAATAAGTCTGATATCAGCATTAAAGGTTCTGTTTGTTGTCTGGCAGCTAGAGTAGGAAAAGAAATTTGCCTTAAATATTAGCTTCCTGTTTCTGCTAGAAGCAGATGTGAAAGTGAGATTTTGAAGAAGCCAATGCAAGTACAGAAGGTCTAACTAGCTTCTGCCCAGTGTTAACATGAAGTTATAAACTAAAAGCAAGCACTTAAATGCTGATTAAGGTCAACATAATCTTTGCATCTGTTCTTTCCCTGAGGGTGAGTCTGTATGTTACCAATAATCATGAAACAAAAAGCAAATGCTTGCAATTTCTAATTATTAAATGATAGGTGAATGTTATCACTTAGAAAATAATTCAGCTTCCTTGAGATTGTTTCCCCAACAGGCTACCTACCATCTGCTTCTCTGTTAGAGTTGCTTGAGTTTGGGTTTTATTGAGATTTGGTTTTGGCTTGGTTTATTTGTGTTTGGTTTTTTGTGGGTTTGTTTTGTTCTATTGGGGTTTTGTTTGTCTGTTTGGTTGTTTTTTTTGTCTTTTCAAACGTATTTATCTTCATTTCACATGTCTGTGTCTGTATATATTCTGTATCAGTGATTTGGAGGTAGAATTATTTTAAAAGCACAGGTGGATGAACAAGGCCTTCCTGCTTGGCTGACTGTCCCAAAATGTTACTATGGAAACCATCAAATTCTGTCTTTCTAAATAACCATATAAGCACATGTAAGAAGAAAAAAGGCACAAAATCTCCCAAAACTACTAAAAAAATAAATCCCTAACAGTCTTTTCTTGTCTGCTTTCATGTTTGTAAAATGATTTTGCAACAGAAAATCTTTTCACTTCATGTAAACGAAATTCAACCAACAGTTTCACAGTAAACACTGCTAGATAAAGATGGTCAATGGATAAATTACAGTTGCTAAAGCCAATTGTCCTATGTTCAGTCTCACATATTTGAGTCAATAGATTACTTAATCATAGAGGAAGTAAGCTTTGAAAACAAGAGAAGGTTTTGTATGACTTCTCAGGAACAAGGAAATCTTAAACTCTGGATCTAGAGGACAGAAAAAAAACCCCACAAAAACCTTTTAAAGTTGTTGGGTTTTGTTGCTTTTTTTTGTTTTGTTTTGGTTTGGTTTTGGGTTTTTTTGTGGTTTTTTGGTGTGGTTTTTTTTTTTTTTATTTTTAGTTTTAACCATATTTTATATCTTTATATTTCTAAACTGCTCTTTTTAGACTTTCAAAAAATTAATGTGCTCCCAACCTTTTAAGCAGCGTCTTTACAAGGCATGTATTATATGTCTCCTATCTCAATTTTAAAGCATTCACTAGCTATTTTCCAGCTATTTTTATATTATGGGCTCTTTCAGAAGGTTTCCTTTACCAAAAGCAAGAAGTTAAATGAATCTTCTTGTTCTTTAGTGAGATGAAAAGACTCACCTAGGACACAAGTTTTATTGGAGTATTGAAAGACTTCAGGCTATTCTGTTTTTATGCATCTTACCCATTTTTTTGAGTTCACTGTTTCTGCTGGTGGGGAATACCCCCAGACTACACATTCTCTTCAGATGCTTAGTGTAAACACTGTTATCCTTCTGTTATCTGCCTCTGCTGGCAGATTAGACTAAGACATCATCATCTCAGGTCTGAGGTTAAGCTGTAGATTGGCTTTCACATATGTGTTCTCTGCTGAAAAATTCTTTGGGGAATAAAGATGATATTTTCAGGAATAGTTTTCCTAAAGAATATTGGACTGATATTTCTTAATTTTCACAACACAAGTTGCTGATCTGATTTGTTAAGGGATGAAATTGAAATACCCAGTTTAATAGGAAAGGAAAAGGTGTGCATGCACATGAAGCAGAACAATTCACTTCTTCCCATGGGCAGGTAGGTGCTTAGTTATCTCCATGAAAGCAGGGCCCTACATGTAAGAGTAACTTGGGAAGACAAATGCCATCACTCCAAATGTCCTCCTTTCTCCCTCCTGCTTTTTGTCTAAACCTCTTGGGAGTAAAATGGCAATTCTTTCATAGAATGTTTTACTCTTTCTTCATTTGATACTCTTTTTAAACAGCTAAAACATAACTTTTGTTGACCCAGAGAGTTCAGATGTTGAAGTAGAGAGATTATATGTAGTATAAAATATGCAAATAAAATTAATTATTTCTGTGATCTTTTGGTTCAACGATCCAGACATGAAACACTAAGGCTCACTTCAAGCTCTATCTGACAGTTTTTCAAGACCACAGATTCACAGGAGGGTTGGGGTTGGAAGGCTTCACAGGAGATCTGTCACAGCTCTCCCAGGCAAAGAGTGACCTAGAGCAGGTTGGTGTTGTTGTTGTTGTTGTTTTTTGTTTTGTTTTTTTTTTTTTTGGATATCTCCAAGTACAGAGAGCTGGCTTCTCTGAGCAGCCTCTTTCATGTGTCTGATGTCCTTCCTTCTAAGGTGTTTGTACTCACTGAGGTGGTCCCCCCAAGTTTTCCAACCAAAAAGTTCTGACCTTCTCAGTCACTTTCTCAGATCATTGGTGCCCTAAACCCTTTTCATCATCATGGACCTCCCCTGACGAAGGACCCATTCAGGTATGGACATGTCTTTCTTGCACAGAGGAACTCAGAACAGAACACACTGCTGGTCTGATCAGTGCTGAGTAGACAGGAAGGATCACTTCCCTTCACCTTCTTGTACCACTCGTCCTCCTAAAGAAGGTCAGGATGCTGTTGGCCTTCTTTTATGTATTTCTAGTAAATGGTCCATGGTGACCCCAAGTCCTTTTAAGAGCTGCTTTCCAGTCATAGGGTTATTAATCCATAGTGTAGGACTTAATTTTTCACTTTGTTGAACTTGATAAGGCTCCCATCTGCTCATTTTTTCAGCCTTACCATGTTCTTCTGAATAGCAGCATAACCGTGTGGCATTATCAATCATTCCTATCAGTTTTGTGTTCTCCGTAGATTTTCTGACTACTCACTATCCCAGCATTGTGGTTGCTAAGGAAGGTTTAGACAGTATTTGCCCCAGTATCAACCCCTGAAATACATCACTAGTAACCAGCCTCCAGCTGGATTTTGTGTCACTGTTCACAATCATTTGAGCTTGTCAGTTAAGTTAGATTTCGTTCCAGCTCATTATCATTATCATTATTATTGTCCAGTTATCTAGTCTGTTCTTTATCAGATTGTTAATGAGGATTTTATGGTTTTACAATACTATTCCAAAGTTATTAATCTGGCACCTTTTTTTTTTTCCCTGCAAAAGCAAAATTAATTCAACTGGTAGTTACATCAGTTAAATAAAAGTTGCTGTGCTGATCTTATATGAAAAGAACTTCCTTATTGCAGAGCTTAAGGCACTGCAGCAGTACTTAAAAACCATAACTAAAACAGAAGAAATGTGTAATTAAAAATCTACTTCATTAAAATGTCAACAGTTTAGTCACATTTATATATAGAGAGAATATAAGTAGCATGCAATATGTAATATTATTTCATTATGTAAATATATGCAGTTTTGGCATTCTATATATTTTTCATACATATATATTTTAAAAAACCATCCAGTGTAAATATCAAAGTGAAAACTGGTGAAAAGAAAATACAAAGTCACAAACAAAATCACTTTTTCTTGGGCCTGTCACCCATATAATGTATTCAATCTGTTACAGGATTGCTTTCTATTTCTGTTCTGAAGTATTTTCACCTGCACTGCCACTGTGTAACTCGAGATTGCATGAGTAAATCTGACAGTGTGATGTATAGTCCACAGTAGAGCATCCACACCAGGATGAGCCACACTAGGGGCCCAATCCAAAACCCAGTGCAATCAGCAGAGGGATCCCTGAAACTTTTGAATTGGACTCCTGAAGTATTTGGTCTGTAATACATGATGTCATGTTTTGGTGACAGAGGCAAAATTAGTTTTCCCATTGAATATTTTCTACTTTCAGTGTAGGTGGTACCACAGAGGATTTTTGATTTGGGGCAGGGATTAACTGCAGCAGATTTATTTTTACAGTGTACACAATTTTCCATAGATCTCCAATGTCTTTGCATTAGAAGAAAATTACACAACTGCTTAGACGTATGTGAAACTCAACACTTTCTATCCAGACAATAGCACCAATTCTTTTATTTAGTTAAATATGCAACCATGAGATTTTCTTAGTATTTTAAGTTCCTGGTTTTATGTAAATAAAATTAAAAAAAAAAAGTAAACCCTGAATCCAAACAAAGATCTATGATTTTCCCACTGTTTTCTTATACACACAGGCATATATCACTTCTTAAACTGAAAATCAGTATTTTAGGCATATGGTTAGATAAATCTAGCCTACACTTGAGATTAATTTTACTGCTGGGTTTGATCTACAACTGACTGTAGAGCCCTGCTGTCTTGGCCCTTTTAATTTTCCAAGATCAAGAAACTTTACAAACATTACTGGTAGTACACTTGATCAAACTGAGAATGTTCACTAGTGCAAGATAAAAAACTATGCTCACCAAGCGCTAATCTAGGAAATTTAACACTTGCAAAACTCGTTGTCATGGGAAAAAGTAATTTACTTCTAATCGTAGTTGATAAAACACATTGCTATTTCCTGCCAATTCTTCTAGATATTTTTCTGATTTCTTTTTAATGGTATGGAATGTAAATGCTGTAATATCACTTTTTCTTGGAAGATCTCTTACCTTTATTTTCCCCAAAATCTCTACTTTGCTTCTGCGAAGTGGATGTCACCACTAACATGTCAAAAAACATTTTTAGTGTCATTATTATGCATCTTGATCCATTTAATTTTCCCATTAACTGCAATAATAATGGATTAAATGTAGTATTTTAGGCTTTTTATGGTCCAAACCCAACTTGTTTTCTGTGCATGTCTTGGCAAGAGTAAAGACATTAGATGTAGCATCTGCCAAGGAGTTAATAAGATTTGAACTCAATTTTTATGCGGTTCTAATGAGCAGATGCCTCGATACTTATAGGGGTGTCTTGTACAATGAAAATGTTTACAAATTTACTTTGAAGCCTCATTAGATTTACTGACTCTCTGCCATGATCTGGAGGAATTTGTTCAGGTGTTATTTTTATTTTGGCTCATGTCTTTTTTAGTCGTATAGTCGCACATTTAAGAGATGGACTTTCTGAATGAACAAAAAAGTCCCCAAAGTAGATAGACATCAACACAAGTAACAAGACTAATACGATTTTTTTGTGCACATAAACACAGTTCAGCATTTCAATGGTATTCCAAATGAAAATGTGCCAAAATGAAAGAAAAAAAAAAAAAAAAGCTAGAGCTGAATGTCAAGAAGAAAAAGTCAGTAAAATAATTAATTCATAAAAATATTTGGTTAATTTCTGAAAAGAAAAAAAAAGGTTTTACCTGAACAGTTACTCTAAAATAAACTGTAGAGAAGTTGATTTGAAACTTAAAAGGAGACTATAGTTCTAAAAAAGAGACATGTCTTCTTCCTAAAGCCAGATTCACTGAGGTGCTTAATCCCTTGCATCATTTTCAGCTCATGATTAGTTCTGCTGCAGTTTAATGATTGCAGAATTAGTTTAAACACAGAATTATGTGTATTTTTGGTGAATATAAATCCATCTTTCTGGGGTTTATTTTAAATAATACCCAAGTATGACTTTAATCTTACTCTTCTTTTACATCAAATTAGGTAGTTTTAAATAAGGGTTTTCCCTACAGTTTCAGCTGGGAAATTTAGGACACCCTAAAATATATTCTATTTTCTCATGAACTACCAAATCCATCTGTCTTGCTGGCACGCTGGTATAACATTTTGTTCTGTAATATAAAGTTAATAAGTAAATGGAGTGTACAAAACATCAAAATAATTTGGAGGATTTATAGAGAACTGCTTTTCATAAATGAAAATGTACTTAAAAAAATTTCTTAAACTCTAAATAAATAACTAAAAGAAACATGAGAGTTAGGAAATCTTTTTCCACAAAATAGTCCATGGTAAGAAGAAAAATATACCATATTTCACCATATTTTCTTTATCTCCTGACTTTTTTGCAAATATCTTGATATAGGCTTTACAGTATAATCTTTCTTACTTTTAAACATGTAGCTTCAAAGTGAATAGCGAAATTCCCTGCAAAGTTACTTTATATTTAAGAGTATAACTTAGAAATTAAATGCATACTCTTTTTTTTTTTTTTTTTTTTTTTTTTTGTAGTAGTAGAAACCTTATTCTTCATGCTCTAACTATTTTAATGAGGAATTTCCCATTACTACCTGGCTCGCATTTTTGGTTTTCATTTTCAATCACTTTATCTTGCAACAGAGATTTCTTATCTGTTGTTGTGCTTATGCACAACAAATAAACTTGTTCATTCGTATCCTTTAGACTGATTTTTTTTTTTCCTCTGCTGATTTTTATAAAGGAAAGGACTTTACAGATACAGACAGATACAGATGAAAACTTTTGGGCCTTGGATGTTTGTATTTTCTAGGCAAAGCCACTAAGGCTGCACAAGCAAAAGAAAAAAAATGAAGATAAGAAACTTCCTTTAAAATTTACATACCACACCAAAAATGTCTCAGTGGTTTTATTTTTAAAAGGCACATAATGATAAAAAAGTGGGACAAATCAAGAGTCCTGTTCCCATTATGATTTATAAATTTCACATCAAACAACCAAAAGATAAAAGCCATCGGGAAAGTACTTCTGTGATTCTCACTTTCTTAGTAAAAGCTAAACTTAAAAATAGGAAATATGGCTTTGAACCTTCTCAGGCTGAAAACAGGCTAGGTCTCATATTTCTAGTTTTCTGGGAGCATTCAAAACTTCTGAACTATTGTGTAAAATGTAGGTGCCAGGAACATTGGCAAAATGGTTCTTTGAGCAGGCATGTTTTGGAACAGATTAAAAAAAAAAAAAAAAAAACTAGCTCAAGCTATTTTCCATTACTTGAAATACTAAATTGAAAAAATTGTGCTGTGCAAAATTTAAGCTGATTTAAGCACCTAAATCTGAGAGAATTTCCTGTTTACTATCTGGTTGTTTTCTTCAGTGGTTTTGAGGCTGTTCTGCAAAGGGTCCAAATCTTTTACACACACTGTACAGTAAACCATGAATATAGCTTCAGGTTTTGCATTACTTTTCATGGACTGAGCAGCTAGTGAGACACCTCCAAGTACCTAAGTCTTTTTTTAGCTCTGATTGCTGAGGACCTTCTGAGAATATTATTTTGTAGAAAAAAAAAAAAAAGATGTTTTACTGTGTCCCTTGGACAAGAAAATTTTCTCCAAAATTCCAGCCTCTTTCAGTTTTGCATGGAAATATTTTTCTATTAGACAAAATGCTTGTGTCATTTAGTTGCTTCATTGTTGCTGTTGCTTCATTGCTGCTGTTGCTTCATTGCTGCTGTTGCTTCGTTGCCACCCCTCAATCCACTATCATACATAATTTCTTGTAAAATCTTCTTGAGGTTAAAGTTTTGAACCATAGTAGTCACTAGTACTCTTTCTCTCAATCAAATAATTTGCCTTGAAAAGAATATACAAAGTTCCTTTAATAACATCTTCTGAAAGCATCTCAGGCAGAACATAATTGAAAAATGTCCTGCAAGAATCTTCTCTTTGCTTAGTGAGGGACCAGCAAGAGCACTGCAGAGAGATGCCATTAATGACTCTGCAGAATTCATAAGTATTCAGACCCGCTTTAAAGATGATTGCAATGCTGACCATGAATGTAAAGATGAGGCTAATATTTTTGTTTCTTATCCCAAACTGGGAATTCTTTAATGACAGAATCATTGTGATGCCTGGAGCTTGGATTAATGAAATGCTGATGACTAAGAGTCTAAATGACCAAAGTGTTTATCTGTTCTATCTGCTAATCTTACTACTCTTCCGTTGTTAGAAGATTAGTTCATCCTTTTTGCTGTATAGCTATGTTTTAAATTTCAAACTTATGTTGGAAAGCATCCCTTTTTCAAAAATTGCATTTGTAGGAAACGGGAGTAGAATCACAAATATACCAAACCAAAAATACCTATTATTCATTTATTTAGCACATGTTTTCTTCAAATTCTTTATAGAAGCAGAAAATTCATTTCTCCAGGTAAGGTATGTCAACACAGATGTTACAACATTGTTGATGGGGAGACAAACCTGGACAAGTTCAAATCCTCCTAGCACCAAGATCAGGCAAATTTGTAGTGCAGACTAGTAAGTTAAACAGCTCTTAATGAGTTCTCTCTTATGTCCATAGTTCTACAAAGTACTTTAGATAACTAGCTGAATGACAACCTGTTTCCATCTATATGACTCCATTGACACAGCAAGGGAACAATCTGATTTATTCTGTAGGGACGTTTCTATTTTGAGACCTACGAAGCTGTCAAAATGTAAACATCCCCACAGAATAAATCAGCTTTAATGTTGATGTGCAAATTAACTGCCTACTAATAACTTCTGTGACTTATAATTCATTCATTCTAATAGGCACTATTATTCCAGTACTATAGAAATCAAGATGAATATTATAAAATTAAATATTTTTTTTAAAAAATATACTGATCAGATTCTCATTTTAGTATGATTTTTGGGGCTAATGTTACTTAATTGTCTCATTCTCAAGGGATGTTATTACAAGTGGTACAAGGTGGTCTTAGAAGAAGAAAAATTTGAAAAGCAGGACAGATTTAGGAAGTGTTGCGGACCATGGCTACATGTGAGACCCTAACAGTGTAAACTGTTCTGTGCAGGAAGTTTCTAGCTTCCAGAATAGATGCAATAAATCATCAAGGGTTCATAACATGTGGATACTTTTGTAGAATTAATATCCATAGACAAATCTTATAATTCCTGAAAATTCCAGTCATGCCAATTTTAAAAGAATCCAAACAGAAACATTCCATGTAACCTCTGAGTCCAACTAGAAATATAAAACTAATATAATGCTAAACACAAATCCTTGCAGGTGACCATTCTTTTAAAGCACCCTATCAGAGAAAATTTCATAGGAATTGATAGCCAATGGACATATACCATCCAAGGTGTAGGAAATAAAGTGCAAGCTGAGAACATTTATCACTTTAAAAGAAAAATGCAGTATGCTTGGTAATTTCTTTGTTCTAAGCATGTAGTCCAAGTCGATTTCTGAACATTTTAGTGCAAGTAGAATTTCAGTAGATGCTGAATGTTAAGCTACTTAATATAGAAATAGACATTTATTACATGCATATTCAGCGCTTAGTGGAATGTAACCATCTGTAAAAGTGTCTTGGCCAAAGTCAGTAGATTTTATCAGTGATTTTTAGGGCTTGAGGGGTTACAAGCATGAAGAAAATAAAAAGGATGAAGAAAGAACAAGAGGTAAAAGAATTGAAATCAAAAAGTTGCAAGGGATATTAAAATGCAAACAAAAGATTTTAAAATTGATGATACTATTATTTTAAGCAGTTTTAATTATGGTCACTTATTGGAGTGACCATAATTCACTTTATTTATAACAGTTAAATCTTATTTGATTCTCAGACTGAGATTTTTAAAAGAACCACTGACAGGCATCTAATTCTCATTCAATTCGTTAAAGTTTGATGGGTTAATTTGAAGTAATGTAAGTTACTCTGGTAATTCATGGCCTGTGCCATACAAGGTAAAATAACCTCCTGATGTTTCCTGATGTTCCAATCCAGTGGTCCTTGCTAGGCATAATGGGTATAAAACATTATTTTCTCAAACCTCAGTTCTGAAAGTTTCATGCACAGTTTCTGTGATAGACACATCATGCTATGAAATAAACACTCCTAAGCCACAATTTAAGCCTTTTTTTTTTTTCCCTTCTTCTTCAGAACAGCACAAACAGAAGAGTAACAAGAAGATGTACAAAAAATGAACTCTGATTTTGTTGGTGTGCCTTCTTCAACTTGTGTTCTTGTTGGTATAATGGACTTCTGAGCCTCTGTTGGAATCTGATTGCATTATTAAATGATCTGATTTTGAAAAACACAAATGCTAAAAAAAAAAAAAATTATGTACTTCTTCGCTCATAAGCATTCCCCAGAACCAATTTCTGAAAACCACTGCACACAAAACCTGGCAGGTGTATTCTAATATTTTTATAGGCTATAATGAAGATTTCATTCGCTTGTATGAAACAGATTGTTAGCTGGGTTTTGAGAAGGGATACACGTTTAAACTAAACTTTTGTACAAAGTGGGAAACAGAATAAAAAGTTGTTCTCAGGTTCATTTGAGATTTATTCTCCTTTTCCTGTTAGAAAGTTATTCACTCTACTAAATATCCTTCATTTTCCTCTATTTATATGTTGTGAGCTTTTCTTAAGATGCTTGGGGGGGGTTGTGTTTTATTTTTTTTCTTTTTCTCTCTCTCTCTTTTTTTTTTTTTAGTCTTCTTTAACTACTACAGTTCTCACTTTATTTCCCAGCAAACTTTTTTTTTTTTTTTTGGTTACCACTGTTATTTACTAATTATTCCTACTACTCTTAATGGGTGATTAGATGACTCTTTTCCTCTTCCTTCAGGTATTTGAAATCTTGCCACAATTTTCTCTTTAACCATTTTATTCTTTTTCATTTTTGAATATTTCTAGTTCTTTTAAGATGTTTCTCTGGTGTTTTCTTTGTGACATATTTTTATTCAAGATGCTATTAAAATGTATTTGTTGTATCTGTGTGGTTGGGACAAATTTTAACCTTTTCCTTAATTGATGTATCTAAGTACTCAGAAAAGTAAGATAATTAAGAAGACCAAAATATGATGGAATGAGGTAGGAAATTCACTTACCATAAAATTTATTTCTGTAAGGATTAATCATCTTCCTGTAACAAATGCTATAGGAATACACTTGCAGTGACTAATTTCGAATTGTGAATTGAATTTTCTTATTTCCTCTCACTCTTCTACTTATTAATTTATGAATGTTTTAGGTTTTTTTCCAACAAATTTCCCTATTACAGTTCTTACTTTCTAAGTTTTTTAGAACAGTTTGCCTCTTAGAAGGCATTTTGGTAAACTGTTCTTTAAAATTAATTCTAGATTCCTAATATGTCCACATGTTACATATTGTTCTGTTTTTTTGACTGGAGAATTTTGAAGACTGAATCTTTTTGGACATGGCAAGATCTAAGGATCACTTTATGTTTAATTATAGGTGTTACAACAAAAGAAAGCCTTCCTAAGTTATGAGAGGTTTGTATTCTACTGACAGAATGTAATTAAACCTAACAAAGCAGCCACTTACTAATTCATTAACCTCCCTATTTTCTTTAATTTTTGCCTGGGAAGGTCTTAACTTTCAACTTGCTGGGTTTGTGGAATTAAAAATTTGAGCTCCACCACCCTCTTCTATAAAAACTTTATAAAGAATCTCTTCAGCTACAGCCAAACAGTTGTCTTCCTCAGGAACTGAGATTCATGGCATTACAGCTGTCTATGGGTTGTACACATAATACTGTTCTTTACACAAAATATTCAGACTTCTACAAGGAAAATAATGAAAAAAAAAAAAGAAAAAAAAGAAAAAATAAGGGTCAAGGGTCCATATTTTGATCCTTTGGCTTAGCTTTGTAAAGTACAAGATAACTAGCAATTAACTTAGTTACTACTTAGGTGCAAATTACTTCCAGAATTTATTGGGAATTAAGTTTCCAAGATAGCCATTATTGAAAATCTGGGGAGATGATTCTAATAATACTTTGGCATCTAAATATATTTCCAAGGGCAGTGTTCAAACACAGGTTTAGAAGTTATGCTCAAATTTATTTATGTCTTTGGTGATTAATGCGCATTTAAATGCTTTGCTAAATATTGATTTTAGTATATACTAAACTGCCTGGTTGAACCAGAGTCAACTTGAAGCATTTTAGCTATATGCTAAATTGAGTGGGCTTATTAATTTAGCTTCTGCACTTTAAAAGGTGAAAAATTTCAGCTGCTGCCTGTATGTAGGTGCAGAGAAATTTCATTTGTATTGCTAATCATGTCGATAAATAATTTTTTTTAAAAAACTGTAATTTGACACATAGAGTTTTTTACCTTAATTTCCCCATGAATACACTTCAAAACAAAATATCCAAACTCACAATAGGACTACTTAGGAGAAATGTTGGAAAATATTCTGCTGGAAGTAAAACATTCTTATCTCAGCAAAACTTCCATTTCTCAGTCTACAAAATATGTGAATGAGCTCATATGCAAGTGCTCTATCTGCACTGACATTCATTGATATGAGTTTGACTGTAAGTATCTACTGTTTATTATTCTTGGTTGATTCTTGGGAGGGGTCTTTCTGTTCAGTAGTTTCTTTCCTTGGCAATAGCCCATGATATACATTTTGCATACTTATTGAATAACATTTTTTAAATTAATAGCTGGTTGTAAGTTTTTTGAAATTACCATTACTTTGAAATATGTCTTTTTTATTCAGCATTAACACTGTGAGTAGCAGAAAGCTGGCAATATTGCACATCACTTGCGCCCCAGAATCATAATTATAGTGTAATGTACAAAGCTTGCCACTTAGAAGGTCAGGAAATAAAGGTACTTTTGTCTCTAATACAAAAGCTTAATTCTGATTATCTTTAAAAGAAAAATTATTCAGAAGTTTTGTGTTCCACTGGCTTTTCTGAATAGGTGTTAGTCATACTGTTATTTAAGGCAACTAATTATTTTTTTTTAATTGGTGTTATCTGTATTTTTTCATTGATAATAAATAAAAGATAATAAACACATTGTTTGGTGTCTTTTCAGTGCTAGATATACATGCAACTGAGGTTTTTAATAGACAATAAGATAAACAAAAAGAGCTCAAACATCCCAAACAAGGCATAATAGTAGTAATAATGTTGCTCTTCATGTGGCTTTTCTTTCTAAAGATTTTCAGAGCACTGTGTGAACTTTGCCTGTAACATTGGAACAAGGATTGGAACAATCATATCTGGTTTGCTGGAATCTAAGTACGCAATAGGATATCGTCCCTAACATTAATTTACTCTTTATGTAGCACAACAGCAATGGGTTAGGTGATTTTCTTTTGTGGAAGGATGTGAGAAACATTTCAAGTATTATTCTTTTTCTGAATTCAGAAATCTTTTTTTGCTATCTTTTTTTGCCACTAAGAAAGCTTCTCTCTTTTGTAATTATCAGGAACTCTAACCTGAAGTCAGAACTGGTAAGTTTATCTTTGATAATAAACTGGCGAGTTCATCTTAAGGTGAAGTTTATTTAAAGTGCTGTATAAATTTGGCCTACTCTCACATTATAAATAAACTGTGAAATCAGTCCATGTGTGCTACAGAAACCCATGTCAGCACTTCATAAGATTTAGGCAAAATACTGTGTGTTTCTGTACATCCCTAGCACAGCTCCATACTTCTGCTCTGCTGCTGGCCTGTTCAGTTCCACAGGGTTTCTAGAACTTGCAAATATTCATGTTGCTTCCTTCCTTCCTAAACCCTGAGATAATGAAATCATGTAGAAATGGCTAGCTTAAAATTTCTGTCTGAACTGAGAACACAGAGCTTTTCCCAACGAGTAGGCTCAGGTATGTTTCCTGCCCATATCACAGACTTAGGGTAAAGCAGAGGATTTACTCTAGAATTCCCCCACTTCTCTTGTTTTCCATGGCTTCCTTGAGGAGCAAATTCAGGTGTCCATAACAGCAGGTGGTATCACTTCCATGCTACTGAAGTCTTCTGCATCACTGGAACTGGGAAAACAAACTCAGTCTCTGATTTTTAGTAAGTAGAATTATGGAAAAAATTATCACATTCTGAAATTCTGATCCCAAAGCCTGGTTATCCTAGTTATATCCTCTAGTATATGACTTTGATAGCCATTACCAGTATCACCATGTGATTTATTTGAAGAACACAACGGATACATAATTAGTTTTTTATATCAATGTTAAATTAAAACCTTTGTCTCCACTTCTTTTCCTAATATATTGGTTTTTCATGGCCTGTTTTTTAGTAGCAGTGGGGTCACAGAGGTAGCTCCTTTGAGAAACTCCTGTAAGCTTCTACCGTGTCTAACAGTTTCCTCTGTGGTGATATATTTAGGAAGAACATCAAAACAAAAGGCATGCATTTTTCTTGTCAAAGAGGGGGAGGTGAGAACGTGTGAGGGGAAACCCCATGGAGACACCAAGGTCAGTGCAGAAGGAGGGGCAGAAGTGCTCCAGGTGCCAGAGCTGAGATTCCTCTGCAGGCTGTGGTGAGACCATGGTGAGGCAGCTGTGCCCCTCCAGCTTGTGGGGATCCATGGGGGATGCAAAGATCCACCCACAGCTCACACTGGAGTGGGTGGATGCCTGGACGAGGCTGTGATCCAGTGGGAGACCCAGTGGAGAGAGGGGGCCTCTGGTTCCAGGCTGGAGCAGCCTGTCCTTGGAGGACTGCACCCTGTGGAAGAGAGACCCACATTGCAGCAGTTTTAGAAGGACTCTGTGCCTGTGGGAGGGACTCCCATTGCAGCAGGTGCAGTTTGGCTGCTGCTCCTGAGAGTGGAACCACATCAGAGAAGTTCACAGAGAGCTGTCTCCTTTGGGAAGGACCCCATGGTCCCATAGGGGAAGGACTCCTCTCTTGGAACAGCAGAAAAAATTTCAGTGATGAACTGACTAAACCCCCATTCCCTGTCTCCCTGCACTGTCAGTGGGAAGGAGGAAGGGGCTGGAGTAAATGGTGTTTTAATGGCTTATTAATTCTCATCATCCTCCTCCAATTATTTTTAGTAATAAATTTACTTTGCAATCTGAAGTTGAGCCTCTTTTGCCCTTGAAGTGCTTTCTCCTAGTTCTTATCTTAACTCATGAACCCTTTTTTTTTTTTTTTGGGGTTTTTCTTTCCACTACCCATCTGTGGCAGGGGAGGGTGAGCAAGCAATTCTCGTGGTTGCCTGGTGTTGGGCCAGTGTCAAACCACAAAAGTCTTTTGAGGCAGGAGTATCTGTAAATGAAGGATTCTTGTTTTGCTATGATTAACTCACTCTTGAGGTTCTATTAATTTTCATGAAAATATGCTATTTACATAAAAACACTTGGAAAAGTCACAAATACTCAAATTTCAGATGTGAGCTTAACTTAATTTCAAAATTATTTTGCCCTGCAAGGGATGGTCGTGCATCCCATCTCCCTGATGTCCACATCTCTTCCTTTCTCTGTTGATCATGACTATTGCTGCTTGGTCACAGATGCAATCTGACTGCTGATTGCTTTTGGGTCCAAAGGTCTACAGCATCTGTCTTAAGCAGAAAGGACCAGCCTTCCAGGCCCTTCAGCTAGTGGTGGTGTCAGTGTGCTGTTATTCTTATAATTTCTGTACCAAGGGGTATTTGCTGTTCATTCATTTACAGCTAAAGTTTGAGAGTTCCACTGCAGCCATTATTTGCCCCATTCACAAAATCTACTACGGTGTAAGTTTCTTAAATCTTAACTATGTGTGATATCCATAGAGTAAAGCTGAAAAAGCTTAGGAAGTAATATCTTAACTTTCAGGCAATTGTTGTTGCAGCTAACACCAGTTAATGGAAGAACAAATACAGATAAGTCTCAAAACTCTGCACTCAGTTAAAATAAGAGCTGTGCAATTTTAGTAGCAGTAGTAGTGTAGTAGTAGTAGTAAGAGCAAAAATTCTTATTTATTTCAGACACAGAGTTGATGTTGAAATCACACCTTAAATCTAAAATCATATTAGAGATACCCTGAGGGGAAAGTAAAATTTATTCTGAAATGTACACATTTGCAGAACATAACAGATAATAATTAATTAGGAAAAATCGAGCAGTTCATCCGGTCACAGATAACTGATAATATTACTTTAAATGCAATTAATGCAGTAAAAAATAGCTATTTTAAAAGCACAACATAATAAATAACAATAAATAATAAGAACACAAAATAAAAAATTGCATAACCTAGTTGACACACTAAATAGAACAAATAAACTATTTAAGAAAGAAGGTTTTTGAAGACACTGAAGAAGTTACTACAAGTGAGAATAAATTTTCTATTCTTTATCTGTAGTTGCTAAAAAAATTATTTATTTTTATTTTAATCAAGAAAATTCATTGCAATCTTTTATTCTATGGAAACTTATGTTGGCATCTGCACTTAATTTCAGGAAAACACAGGTATATTCTGCTTCCAGAAATTTTTGCAGGACTTATGACTTATCTCTAAATTCTTTGATCATAAAAAATAAGCTATTGGCTCCTTGGTTAGTGTGCTTATGCCTCACACTACTATGCCAGAAAACCAAGGGAACAATATTCATCTCATACACAAGTAATTTTTGAGGTCATCAGCATCCATGAGCTTTGTTGTGAGCCTGGCGCTGAAACAAACAATTGCTGTCCTACATTTTATAGTTCCCTCCAGCTAGTGTGGTGAAAAAAATGGTCTGAATTAGGTGAGCATTGGGAGAATCAAATAATAGTGTACGGGACTGAAATTACTGAGCCTCATAGTTGTCACTGTCTTTGTTTATTAGAGTTCATAGCCATAATATTTATTGTTTGTTTGTATGTAGGATTTATGCACTAGTCACTGGTAGACAACAAAAACAAATGTCTACAGAGTTTCATTGTTTACCTGATGGCTTTTTAAGAGCATTGATGTTCAGGCTGATATCTAAAGTCATTGGTCGTTATCTGTTTATCCAGCTAGAGAATCACATGCACTAAGTATTCTGGCAAATATCCAGATGAGATAAACTGAAAAGCTAATACTCTACAAGAAAGTTTAACATCTAAAAAAATGCCCTATTTTGGATAAAGAAGACATTAAAATTTCTAGTAGGTGGTATTGAATAAGGATTGGATGTGTGGTAAGGGGGCTATTAGAAAAGTTTAGCACATTTCATTTGCAATCACTTCTAAAAGATCTTTTGCCATGACTGTTTTCAACTTCTCTGTATTATTAAAATCTACTCATTTAGAGTCTATCTCTCCTGAATATGATCTCTATAGACAAAGATTTATGGCATTTAATATACTTTGAAGCTATCCCATAAAAAGCAATCCATCTTTCTAAAAACATGTTTATGTAAAAATTAAAGCTAGAGAAATAATTTCCCACGTTTGCAAGACAGTCATCTCTGCCCCATTTTACAAAAGCAATTTATTTCTATGGACCAGAACAAACAACCCCAGCGGATTCTCCCAAGTCTATTTCTAATGAAATTATTAGCAAAAGAGAAAAAAGAATTCAGACAATAATCAAGGAACAACTACATATTTGTTAATGGAGTATTGATGAAAACACAGCCTTTACTTAAATAGGACGTTTAAAATCTACTAAATGTTTTAAAAAAGCACGTGGATATTTGTGAGGCATAAGCTGCTCATCAGCTTGTCACCTGCATTTCTCTGACCCAGAAATGCAAATAATTTTTGTAGGCTTTAAATACTAGCTTTAAGGGAGGAAGAATGGGTTATCTGATGAAGCAACTGCAGACCTGCCAAAATCTCTGCCTAGTTCCTAATAAAGCTAACACAATCAGAGAGGCATCATGAGATGTAATGGGATATCCTCAGTGTTGAGCAACCAGAGGGTGGAGAGATAATCCCTTCACATATACTGCATCCGTAGACTCCATTCGAGCAAAATCCACATTCCGGAAACTCATTCAAGCAGCAATTTGACCTCTCCTACCATCATATTCAATATTTGGGCACATAGATCATAATGACTTGGGTGTTAATTTCTATAATTTGTGATCCTCTTTGACACTAGAAGCTAAATTTGTCCTTGTTTACCTTGGAAATTAGCCATCCTTCCATGAATTAGGAAGACATCCCAACTGCTGGGCAGCAGGAGGCAACAAATGCCTGCAGAGTCAGAGCAGGTCTGTGCTGCCAAACTGGATGACCCTAGCCAAGGATGTCTTCCCCTTTAAACTCAGCATAGGATTTGACTATGAAATGGTGCAATACCACTTCTGCAGTTCTTTCCACTTGGTAATAGTGAGGGAGCTTAGGAGTAGGAAGGCATAAAGGTGTTTCCAGGTGTAAAATGCTCCTTCCATAAAGCAAAGATTGTCTTCCAAAATCTCCCATTGCTTTGTAGAAGCAATGCTGTCATACTTAGGAAAAGATTATAAAATCAGTCCTGTCAAAGCCCTTAGGAAAGGGCAGAGATACTTTAGACATTATATATACATATATATTTATATAGATGCTCCCTCCTGCTTTGGAGGACTCTCATATTTTATTTATCTCTTTTTTTTCTGCCTTGTCTCCAGATTCTTGTGTTTCTTTGTGAATCTGTGCTACATCCTTTCTTCTCCATGTCTAAGAGGATGAAACAGAAGAAGAAGCTGGAAGCAATTGCCTATTAATTGCTGTTTAAAAGTTCCCTGTCACAGCAGGTTGCCCACATGCTTTCCCTTCATTATCAGAAGCTGCAGTGTGAAAGTGCAAAAATCTGCTGGACTTTTAGCTGTCTGTGCAGCAGTGGAATAAGACTAAACCTCTTCACACAAATAAGCTTTTAATCATTTTGGCATGGAGTTTAATGATACAGGTTAAACCCCAGATAGGACAATTAATGGGCATATACAAGAAAAAAAATATTTAGTCTCTATTACACTAATCCTGTTCTTAGCCTCTAGACAAAATAAACTAAAAAGATATAGCACAAGGTAAAGCATTATGACTGTATGCAACCACTCAAAGCCTCTCTTCAACCTGTTGTTTCTCTTGGAAATTCTCTCTAGATGATGTTACTATAAAAGCATTACTTTTTCTCCATGGAATAAATAAAAATTACTCATTAAGTACTGGCCTAGTAATACACTAGCAATAAAACTGAGTTCCAATCTTGATTTCTTAGCTGACAGGGTCATTGATTACCTTTTATCTCCATTCCTGAGATTTTTCCTGGCTTAGAAGATACTTTAAATTAAGGATTTTAACTGAAAACATGTGCTGCTCATTAGCTCTGCTACTGCCACACCTGTGCTCTTCTCCTGTTTAACAGGCTTTTGCTTAGTCCAGACTCCTAGATATCATTATATTTGCTATTGCTGTACTGGCTAGAGGATTTATCTACTGTTATTGTAATTTCTATCCTATATTTTAAGGACAATAGAGAGGACTGACTTGAAGAAAATAAGCAAAGGAATTTTAAACTTAAAAGTGGGGGGAAAAAAATTGTTTGTGACTAGGTTAATGCTCAAGAATGCTGTTTTTTAAAGTGGTCATCTCTATCTGAAGGTCTGCAAAAATTTGACTTGGAATTGTCTCGGATTTGGTTTTCTGCTCACCCGAGATTCAGATGGTGGTTCAAGAGAGTCTTCTGCCCTCTGAAGGCCCTGAGCCAGACAAGAGAATGAAACAGTCTTCAAGGTCTTGTTTTTCAATGGTTTCTTGCTTTGTTTATTATTTGTTTTCTTACAATATTCTCTGTGCCCGGCTGAGGTGTTCTGCTGCTCAGACACAGGACGACTCCCCCTCTGTGGGAGGTCACAGCCTCTTTATACAGATAATTACGTGTCTATTATTTACAGTTATGTGCCAATGCCTATCACCTGTACCAACAGGGTCATCTCTACTCTGACCCAATCCCCTTAAACTACTTTGTGCCACTGTCACAGCAGGAGATGGAGGCCAGGGGAGAAGAAGGAGAA
This sequence comes from Sylvia atricapilla, assembly GCF_009819655.1. Taxonomy (NCBI): domain Eukaryota; kingdom Metazoa; phylum Chordata; class Aves; order Passeriformes; family Sylviidae; genus Sylvia; species Sylvia atricapilla. The sequence continues at coordinate 72,263,657 of NC_089140.1, read as the reverse complement.
CTCAGGGCATTGCCCTATACCCTTCATCTTGTTCCCCATTCACCTCCATTCTAAGAACCCCAAAACTATAAAATTTTCCAACCGGTGATACATTACACTGCTGTTTCCACACCTTTGTGACTTGTAATTCTTCTCTCAGTGTTAGAAGCTTTTTTCACGGACTGAAGTCAAAGATTGTGTCCTCCTGGGCTCTGTGCCAGGGTCTACAAACCCCTATGCAGATTCTAGACACCCCCCCCCCCAGATCTCAAATTCCCCTACACAGATCTCAAACCCTCTTTATCAGGTCCTAGTCCTCTCTGATGAGGTCTGTGACCTTCCAGGGTGTCCAAAGGAGTGTCCTGGACTCCAAAAAAATTGTACTTGGAATTTTTTGTCTGAAATTGGATAGATTGAAGAGGGCTGCTTTGTTTTATAGCGCTGAATATGCCAGCATCTTTTAACTAGACATTTTTGTCTACAACTATAGATGGTGATCTTTTTGACTTTAGGCTTATTGCTTACGCTTTGAAGTAAACTGACACAGTCATCTTTTCTGTCTTCAGATCTTGGAGTGTGAAGCCTAGCTATAAAGGCTGTGTAGTCAGCGAATATGTGGTTCTAGATTATGACTTTTCTTGTCCTGAATAAGGTGTTTGAGTCTGATAGCTCTTGATTGTGTACAAATGATTGAAGTGAGATACATTATTTACAGACAGCAAATCTATGAATTCGGTGTAAGTCATCTACTTTCTTACTGCAACTGAAGAACTAGAAATATCTGTAAATGAAGGAAGCTGGTGAAAGCTTCTAACTAGCATGTGCCATCTCTGACTTCTGTTCTATTCACTGAGGCAGCAAAAGGCTCGATGCAACCCACTTCTTCTCAAACATGCTTTGTTTAGGAGTAAGCAAGGAGGAGTAATATCTTACTATAGAACAGCCTTTGACTATTCCTTTTTGGGAATAAAAGGAATCCTTTAGTGAGATTGATAAACAGTGTGTTGATTCTGCCTGGCTTTCAGCAGTAATGCTTCAGTTGTTTCTGAACTCTATGCTACACTTAGCTTCCATCTTTTATGGCCATTTTCTTCAGAGGAATGAGAGAGAAGGGTGAATACCTCAAACTAACAAAGTTGGTTCCTTTTTTTTCCTTGAGGTACTTCTTGAATTTTGAAAATTGAGCTTTTGCTAGAACTATCAGGAAAAAACTTGTCATGAGGATGGATCTTCTAGTGCTTACAGGGTCTTTGGAGGCAGGTGAGTGGGACAGTTTAGGGTGGGAACCATAAATCAGTGTCTCCAGTGAGATGTTATACCATAAGAGCAGACTCTCTCTAATTACTTGAAACCTTACAGAGAAAATAACCATCAGAATCAGACATGATCAGGTGCAATTATTTCGCTGTACAGGAAGTCTGTTGGAATAATAAAGCCAATCTTCATGTAATGATAACATTGTTGCAAGGGCTGGAGATAAAATGGAGAAGCATAGTGCAGTAGTCTGTGAAGATCTGCACACCTGCCCAAATTCAGTTACTTTGAAGTCCCACACATCTTATTATTTTTATCCTCAGTTCTGAATCTGTAAAATAGGACAGATATTTTTTCATCTCATGAGATTTTGTAGCCATTACTCTTTGTTGTTGTTGTTGTTTGCTCGTTTGTTTGGGTTTTTTGTTTGTTTGTTTTGGGTTTTTTTGTTTAGATTTGTTTTGTGAAGTATTTGGATGCCAGAATAATGAGGGCTATAGAAAAATATATTAAGAGTCTTAATAATTCTGTCTTCATGGCAGATCCTGAACAGCAGGTAATAAATAAAATTTGAGGTCACAAAATGATTGGTGAACAGGAAGGAAGATATTGACTAGTCAACAAGGAAACATTTACTGTCTTTTCTGAGTTTCTGATTTAAGTAGGGATCTTGTGGAAAATAGGTTGTTAGTAATTAAAAACTGAATCATAACATGCATGTTGAAGGGAAGCAAATATTAAAAGGTATCTGATGTTGTTGAAGATCTGAACACTTGTCTTTGTGATTCTGTGTCCTTTATGGAAGGAGTGTGGGATTAGAAATAATAATTTACTTCTGCATTTAAGTTGTGGGCTGCAGTAGGAAAATAAAATTAAAAGTTAAATCCTCTGGGAAGAAGAAAATGGATACTGCATATGGCTTGAATTACAGGTCTGTTTGCATCAAGAAAGTAAGTTTTGCAAAGAATATCCTCACCATTGCAGCTCCATATTGCCCTCCCGCATAGTTCTCGGATCTGAAAGCAGTCAGGAAAGCATAGTTTGACAGAGTGGAACAATGCTGTGACAACAACAAGAACAGGTGCCTTTGTTCAAACTCATGGAAAGTGACTGACTGATGGGTAACATGAGTAATCTTCTGCTGGGAGTTAGCTCGTGTCTGTCTGTGGCAACAAAAGCACAGCTGTTCAGCTCGAACTGGGTGCCTTGGCAAGGCTTCTTTGTACAGCCTCGTAACAGCCTTTGAAATACTTGAGGTAGATTTGTGTACATGTGCATTGCAATGTGGACTTAATGGTCTATTTCTCTTGTCAAATGCTCCCGTGTATAAACATACTGAGTCATTTACTTGGTTGCTGTAATTGACCTTATCACAGGAAAAGATAGAGCTGAAATCAAACTCGCAGGTATTACAGTTGTATGCATACTGCTAGAGACTCTCTAAAATCCTGTCTCTGTCCAGCATCCTGTCATTCAAAAGGATTCCTGGCCTCAGTTTCCAGTGATGAGTTTTCAAATATGACTTCAGACCAAATGTGTAATCTTTCTGCATTAATTACATGCTTGAAAATGTTACTGAGCTCATAAAATAAAATATGAGAGCAATAGGAAAAGAAAAAGAGACCTGGCTTACATCAATTAATTGTTTAATTAGGTATTTGTCTAGATATGTATTTTATTAGGGAAACTAGAATTATTTAAGTACTTAAGTGTCATTTTCCATTTTATTTTTTGGCAGAAAAATTTATTTGATCAACTAACTTGTTGTTAAATCTCTTGTTTTTGCTTCCTTAAGTACTATTCAGTTATCTTCCCTTTCAAAAACACAACTGATGCTCACTTTAACCATTATTCTACCCCCTGCTGCTCTTTGAGATGGAAATCATATTTTCTGGTTAATCTTCATGTAAGCCACCCACAAAGGTGAGAGCACATGATGCCTGAGAAACATTTCAGATTTATAATGAGTCTTTCTGGATCTTCCACTGCTTCGACTCACTGCATTCTAAATTTCCAAAACTGTATTGACATTAACATTGTAACAAAGACTTTGAATGCTATTATTTGCAGGCAAGCTCTTTAAAATAACAGGCTAATTTCAAGGCTTAGACTGAGACATCCTAAGAAACCCTATTTTCAAGGCAGACTTCTTGTATATACAGTGAAATTTCACACATTTTCAACTAAACACTGTGAATAGCTAGCTTGGTTTCCAATAACTTCAATAAAATTATTAAAGCAAAAGTAAATTTTACACTTGTAAGATATACAAATTATGAGCATCCCATTTTAGAAATTGGTTGTATATATATAACATAAAGTGACTGGAGAGTGATTTTCAGTCTAAGAAGCTATATGGAAAACTACAGAGAACTATGGATTTTTTTTGTTGTTGTTTTGGGTTATTTTGTTTATTTGTTTGGTTTTTTGTTTTATGAAATGGAGATAAAGAGGTAGAAAACTGTGTACCTTGCTGAAGAGGAAAATGTTGCTGTGGGACTCTTGTGAGTGCACTAATTCTGCGTATTTATAATGCTATGGAGAGAAATGGGACTTTGAGTATATGTCTGTAAATAAATTAATTACTCTGAGATTAACCCTGTTAATTTTCTTCCACAGTTTCAAGTCCAAATCAAGCTAACTCAAAAACCTATCATTTTTTGTATTAGGGGTAATTACTAGGAAAAAAAACCCCAGTTGCTCAAAACAGTAAAGTTGTCAAGACAAGCAATAAAAGTCCAGAAACTCTAAAAAGTGATATTGTGTTACGGAAATAATAATAATTCTCTCTGTGTGTATATTATGATACAATCTATGATAATATCACAGCTAGTGTTGTTGGGCTCTCTATTTTTCCATTGGACAGATTTTTATAGTCTGCAGAGATGCTAAAGACTGTAACTGCACACACAGTTCAACAGACTTTCTAAATGAGGAAAAAAAGTGGCATCCATTTTCATTGTTAGACATGACTGATTGATTTCTGTCTTAATCTTCCTGAAATACCTTATCTGAAGTGTATTGCTGATATGGAAAATTTCACCAGAAATTTCACCAGAAAAAACAATTTAAAATGGGATACCAGTATTGTCTAGTGGATTTCATTAAGAGGACACATAGCACAGATCTTAGCAGTGTGTATTGGAAACAAAAATGCAGATACAGTCACTGTAATGAAACTAACTGCAGGAGACAAAGGTAGTGCAATAACTAGTTTCTGGCTGGATTAAACCAACAATGAATAATGAGCATGTTGTTTCAGTGAAGATTTTTAACAGATGTTATCTCTCCAGTGTCATTAAGTCATTACTACATACAAAATACGCAGCACCCTAGGATGGGTATATAGAAAATTTCTGGTTCCTTCTTCAGAAGCTGCACTCCTTTCTGTCCATTCTGTGAAGTTCCCTAGATATAAATTCAAATAAAGAGCAATTTTAGCTCAGCTGTCCTTCCTGGACATTCTAACAAGAGAGTAGCAAAGCAACATATTTTATGTGAAGAGAACCAATCATTTGAAATGCAGAGTTGAAGTAGGGAGCTGCCAGAAAATACTATATTAAAGAAATAACCTATCATTGTAGGCTTTCCAAGAGAACAGTTTCTTTTGTGTTTTTTTCTACCACTGCTAATCCAAAGGTAAAAAGACCAACTACTCTCTGTGTTAAGATGATCATTCTAAGGGGTAGTTTCTTTCTTTCTTTCTTTCTTTCTTTCTTTCTTTCTTTCTTTCTTTCTTTCTTTATTTGTTTCTTTGTTTCTTTCTTTCCTTCTGTCGTTCGTTGCTTCTTTCGTTCTTTGCTTCTTTACTTCCTTCCTTCCTTCCTTCCTTCCTTCTTTCCTTCCTTCTTTCCTTCCTTCTTTCCTTCCTTCTTTCCCTTCCTTCTTTCCCTTCCTTCTTTCCCTTCCTTCTTTCCCTTCCTTCTTTCCCTTCCTTCCTTCTTTCCCTTCCTTCCTTCTTTCCCTTCCTTCTTTCCCTTCCTTCTTTCCCTTCCTTCTTTCCCTTCCTTCTTTTCCTTCTTTCTTTCTTTCTTTTCTTTCTTTCTTTCCCTTCCTTCTTTCTTTCTTTCTTTCTTAATAAAATCTCGGCTTTGAACACCAGTCTCATACTCAAATATGGATACTTTTTATGTCAAATTTTAAAGAAAAGCCACAGGAGACTTCAACTATTTGACCTCAGCCATTGAGGAAGCTGATTGGATCAGCTGAAGTGCACTCAGGTTCCTCTGAAAATTTTGCAGTATTCTTCAGTTTTCTTAAGAGATTTAACAACCTGAATCCAGGTTGAAGATTGTCTTTAAAGGATGAAATTTAAAATAATCAAAACTCATGCTTATGGAAGTTACTTTTGTATCAGGATGTTACTTATGCTTCAGCAACAGAAGAGATTGGACATGACTAACTTTTTGGATATGTTATATAACTTGGATTGTTTTTGTAAGTTTGCTGATTTTTTTTTTCCCCAGTCCCAGAACATTATGGTGTCTGGGATTTAGGTAGACAGTGACTACCACTTCAATGGAGATTGAGCTGACTCACAGGAATACCCTCTCCTGCTGCTTTATTTTTCTATTGGTTAGCTATTATTAAAGTTAAATAGGCAAGAATAGAAACCCCATAGGAAAGCCCAGCTAGAAGTTGATTTTTCTTTGTCAGCTCAAATTCCTCTGGTTAGAGATTCAGGCAGCAATTGCATATCCCATACCTGCTGCTACTTTTCCTTTGCCTGCTAATGAATCCCTGCAAAGAGGCAGTAGCAAATTAATTGATTTCCTGTATGTGTCCCAGCTTTGCTATTGAGTTTAAAAGGAAACTGTATAAAAAGGAGTAGAGAGGAGGTTGGCTTGTTGCTTTTTTGATTGCTGTTTCATGTTTTTTGCTAATGTTTGATTTGTTAAAGTTTTAATGACTCCCATTAGGTATTTCAGTTATAAATAGGCACACCACTGTTTAAGAAACTCAAGAGAAGAGGACAAGTTGGAGGAGGGTTGATGTTTTTAAAGTATTACAAAATGTTCAGGGATGAGTCAATTGATAGCTGATAATGAAATTTTAATCATAGCAGTATTTAAGATTAAGAGAAAATAATAAATGCTAATATGAAATGCATTGAGGCTTTTTACATAATTATATCTTTGCAAAAATTTAATTAGGATATAGTATTCTCTTGAAACAAACATGCTGTGTTGGGTTAGATCTGTTTGCAAGCATGATCAAAATGGGAGCAATACTATCTTTTGCTATTTTATATCAATAGATTATGGGGCTCTGGGCATTGAAATGTATTATGCATAAATGAACATGTAGTGTCTGCTGGCCAGAAAGAGAAAAAGGAGCCTTGAAATGGGATATTTTTGGCTTCTAGCTGTGTCACTGATACAAGTCCACCGCTGTGCCTAAAAAAAAAAAAAAAAAAAAAAGAAAAAAAAAAAAAAAAAAGAAAAAAAATCAACACAAAATAATGAGAAAAAAATAAACCCAGACAAACCAATTAAACCAATGAACAAACAAATAAAAGCCCAATCAAACAACCTGACTCTAGCCACTAGAGTCACACTACTCAATTTTTTTTTTACCCCATAACATATACTTTAGTCTGCTCCCCACTTCTAAGTCCATATAGAGTATTTAATTTTAAGAAGAACTTTGAATTACTTATCCTCCAAAAGGGAATCTAATAAGAACCTATTTACCACTGGAAAATACCATACTTTTTAGTGGCATTTTTAGTGGCATCCTCTTCCTGTCTAGAGGAAACTGCACTCCTAACATCTCCGAAAGCCTGCAGAAAATACCAAGCTTGAAAGTTTAGAAGGTGAAATATTGAAGGCTTAGAGCAGTTATGTTTGTGTTCTTTCAAAATTGTTTCAAATCTCATCTGTTCCAGAAACATCCTGAAGGAGAAACTTTGTCTGCAACCTGTTCTGGTCTTATTTTGTTTTAAATCCTGAAAAATACTTTAATGTTACAGGCAATATTTATAGGGATGCCTAAAGTAAAAAAAAAAAAAAAAATCTTTAGATTAGAAATCATCTGTGATATTTCTTCATGCTCCTCAAAAAAGACAAAAAAACCCAGAAGTGTGTTAATTATCTGGAAACTGAAAGAATTCATAAAGGAACCAGAGGAACATGTGAACTTTTATCAGAGCTGTCACCAATGGCATAGCATTTACAATAACCATGATAAAATTTTTTGTGTTCGTACTTATGAAATTTAAGTGGGGTAAAAGATGGCATCTCTGGTTGCTGTTTGATGTCCTTAATACACACATCATAGCAACTTTTGTTCTGTTCCAGTGGAAAAACTGGGAGACAGCAGCTAGCCCAGAACAGAAAGGCATAGCAGAGAAATAGGCACAGGAAGAGGTATAAGAAGAATTGTAGCAAATTGCAACAACTTCTCAAGGGGAAGAAAAGTTAACAAGCATGAACTAGAGGAAAGTTAAAAAGGTGGCTGAACAGTAATTTCTGGATCATGGCAACAAGGAAAATCAAGTAAATTAATTAGTTGCTATTTTTCTGAGGTAAGCAGTGCTCGTAAAATGCAAGCTACAATGGATGGGGCAAGGACCAGGACTGTGATACTGTAGAAGAGGAGGGGCTTTCACTTTACAGCCTGTTGTCTCCCTGACTGTGTTAATACCCTACAAGCAAGCATAGACATTGGGAATGGATACAAAATAGAGACACAGTAATGAGAAAATATGCAAGAAGATGAAAAAATATCAGATTGTTTGCTTGTGTTTGTTACTTGTACAGACGACTGCTGGTTTGCATACCTGCAGTAATGCTCAATTCTTAGTGCTATAAAGCTAGGAATTTTGAATGCAAGTGCTGTATAATTATTCCTGATATTTTGCAACTGTGCCCCACAGTTAACACTAAGTCCTGATTTTGTCTCTGCAAAATGGTCTGGTTAATAAAGCAAAACTTTGTGTCTATTCTTTTTAAGTTGAGATATGCAGTAACTGGTCACATCTCTTAGAGCAAAACAGAAAAAGGAGTATATGACTAGTTGTTAAAATCGATTTTTACTTCTGGTAGAAATTGTAGAACACTCATGCTATTCAAAACTTATAAGCTGTACATGCTCCAGCAATGTCTGCTAATGACAGACATCATGAAACTGACCCACAAAAGACAGGATGCTTATAAATGTCTGTGTACTACTTGGCTATTTAAAATTACTGGGTATATATTGGCTCCTTTTTATTTATTCCGTTACAGACAGACTTCTCATCTTCTGGTAAGTAGAAGAAGATCACAAAACTACAGTGATCAGGACTCTTTTGCTTGTTTGTTAAAATAGAGATCTTTTTAAAGACAGTATTCTCAAAGCAAAACCTTTTTATCTTATTTTATTTAAATTTTTTTGTATGTTGATAGAAGAACTATAAATCTGTTTGTCTTACTAAAGTAGTAAGACTAAAAATGTCTTACTAATGAAGACAGGTTTTTAAAGAAGAATTATTTTAACAATATTAGTTAAGAAAATGTTAATAACATTTTGGTTGGTTTTTTTTTGTTTGTTTGTTTGTTGGTTTTTTGGGGGGGGATTGGGTTTTTTTTTTGGGGTTTTTTTTTGTGGGTTTGTTTTTTTTTTTTTTTTTTTTTTGTTTTGTTTTTTTTTTTTTTGGGTTTTGTTTTGTTTTGTTTTGTTTTGTTTTGTTTTGTTTTGTTTTAAGTAACCAAAGCAATTAAATACACGGAGACTAAAATAACAGAGTGAAAATTAGATTTGTTTAAAATTCATGAATTGACTTCGAAATCTTAATTATTAATTTCCCTTTCTTTCCCAGCTCTGTGGAGAATCATGGAATACTTTTTGTTTGGAGAAGACCCTAAAGATCATATAGCTCCATCCCCTCTGCAGTAACTCATGACTAGGGAACACCTTTCACTAGACTAGGTCGCTGAGAGACCCATCCCACCTGGCCTTGAAAACTTCCAGGAGTGGAGCAGCCTAAGCTTCTCTAGGCAAGTTGTTCCAGTGTCTCACCACACTCACAATAAAGATTTTTTCCAAGTATCTAACCTAAATCTATGTCAGTCTGAATCCCTTCTCCCTTGTCCTGTCACTATATGCCCTTGTAAAAGTCCCTTTCCCTCTTTCTTCTTGGCCTCCTTCAGGTATTGGAGGGCCACAACTGGGTCACCGAAAGCCTTCTCTTCTCAAGGCTTAGCAATTTCAGTTCTCTCAGCCTTTTTCTCACAGGAAAGGTGCTTCATGTCTGTGATCACCTTTGTGTCCCTCCTCTGGAGTCACCCCAACAGGTCCATGTCCTTCCTGTGCTGGGAACCCCAGAGCTGGAAACCACACTACAAGTGGGGTTTCACAATAGCAGAGTAGATCCAGGATGCAGACTTCATATCTGTCCCACATTTTATACTTCTGAAGAATTCTAATTGAAGCTACCTTTGGTAAATAACAGGGTAACTTAATCAGTGGAATTCTGGAAGTTAAAATCTATATGACTTTTCCTCAAAAGAAAGCTAGAGGGACTGACTTGTACTAATTATTGAATTTTTTATGTACATGTCAGTATGGTTAAATCATTGCCTAGCTATATTGCTAAGCCAGCAAGCCCAGGCTGTATTAAATTTCATTCTTTGGTAACCTTAAAACAGGAGAAACCTGTCTCTCTCCTAATGTGCTTGATGTCAAATTCAGCATGGTATGCCATGTAAAACACTGGACCGTGAGGCAGAAATGAATTTCTGAGTGTAATAAGAAACATTTGAGCAAAAGTACTATCCTGAATAGTCTCTCTGCTGCTTCTTTTCCTTAAAAACTGCTATTACAGATGCTTTCATTGAATTGTTAGTAAATGGCTGCTGGACTAGACAAGTGTTCACCCAGTCAGATACAACTAATGGAAGACTGAACAAGCTGTTTCTTATTGCTAGTGTTGCCATTTGCAATCTGCAGCTGAGGTTGCTGTTCACAGACATTTGATAATTTGCACACTAGAGCAGTAGGTAGGGATGTTTACATGCTAAAGCTCTGAATCAGGCCCAGGACCAAAGTGTTGGAGGCACACTCCTTGTGATGTGATTACTGACATAGCTAGACCTGCTTCAGTAACCTGCTTTGTGTATGTGTACATCTAAGTTGATATGAGCTAGTAACCAGAGAACTTGAGTTGACTTATTTGTTTTTCTCTAGTACCTATAAATACTTAAAATCAATGTGAACATCACAAGATACAGGATGCTGTGGCTGCCTTGGTTAGCAGTTTCCTCATAAATATTCAATAGAGGGCACAGGTTATTGCTCAAGTCTTAATGTGAAACTTGTTATGCTGAGATACCCAGCTAAGGTTAGTTAAAGTCCATAAATCCAGTCTCCCAAGATCTAAGGAAGAGAACAAAGTGTGAAGGTTTTTTAGCATCTGTCCTTGTTGGATAGGAAAGATATGCAGTTGATTATTTCTTTGAACTTTGTTTTCTTTTTGTATTCTTGCATATCTCTCTCCTCTTGGTTATCTCAAGGAAGAAACAATAATCAACCTATAGAAACAGAAAAAGTATTAGTCTACAAAGATAAAAAAAAAAATAAACAACTACAAATGCAGGAAGATGCCCTCAGTAGAGCAGGGCTCACCTAATTTGTTCCAAAGTGCAGCATATGCAATGACTGAACTAAGGAGCAGATTTTGTGTTTGTCAACACAATGAAAGAATCCACCAGTACCAAGTGAACAAGCATGTGCTCTTTAGTTTGAAACTGCTGAATTAATCAAATTAGGGAAACCCTTTTTTTCTTTTCATGTGACTGATAGCCTCACTCTGTTACTGCACTCTCAGTACTACAGAAGAGCAGCAAGTTTTAAAGATGGAGAACACTACTAACATGAAGGTTCTTGAGGATTAATTTTCTAGCTGAGGTCAATGTCTCTTGGGTTGAGTTCTCTGCTCACTCCAGATTCTGGTGATGGTTCAAGAGAGTCTTTTGCTCTTTTAAGGCCCTGAGCCAGACGTGAGAATGAAACGGAGTCTTCAAGGTCTTGTTTTTCAATGGTTTCTTGCTTTGTTTATTATTTGTTTTCTTACAATGTTCTTTGTGCCCGGCTGAGGTGTTCTGCTGCTCGGACACAGGACGACGCCCCCTCCATGGGAGGTCACAGCCTCTTTATACAGATAATTACGTGTCTATTATTTACAGTTATGTGTCAATACCTATCAACTGTACTAACAGGGTCATCTCTACTCTGACCCAATCCCCTTAAACTACTTTGTGCCACCATCACAGCAGGAGATGGAGGCCAGGGGAGAAGAAGAAGAACTCAGGGCACCAGCCTAAATCCTCCATCTTGTTCCCCATTCACCTCCATACTAATAACCCTAAAACTACAAAAAATTTTCCACTCGGTGATACACTACACTTCTGTCTGTCATATCTTTATGATTTGTAATTCTTCTCTTAGTGTTGGAAGTTTTTTCCACAGGCTGATGTCAAAGACTGTCTCCCTGGGCTCTGTGCCAGGCAACCCGCCTGGATAGATCTCAGACGCCACTGTCCAGGATTCAACATCCTCTTGATCGGGTCCCAAACCTTTCTGCTGAGGTCTGTGACTTTCCACAGTGTCCAGAGGAATGCCATGGACTCCAACAGAATGTCTTTTTGTGCTCAGTGTATAGCAGAGGGGTGGCCACAAGCAGGAGTAAGCAGGTTGTTCTGAGTGGAAATTCAGTGATACATGGAAATATGGGCTTTTTTGACATCCAGTAGGGCAGTAATGGGAACTTTTATGCCAGGCACAAAGCAGTGAAATGAGGAGATGTCTATTCAGGAATGCAGATGTCTGTGTTGAAACCAGCAACAAAGTAATCACAAAGATGTAGGAAAGGTGCTTAGGAGAATAACCAGAGTCCAGGGCATCCATAGGTTCATCTGTGTTTTTTGTCTCAGGTTCCAGGCAGATTTGACGTCTCAGTATGTGGATGTGATATAAATGATAATGATTAATTATAATGGTATATAGATGAGTAGATGGTGTACAAATGAGATTTACTTATATTTGTAACTGAGGAAACTGTATAGAAAGGATGAGCTGCATCTTTATCATACTAGAGTCAAGCTGATGATACTGAATTACGAAGGTAACAGAACAATATTGAAACTTGGAAATTGAGGGAAAGCTTGGAATCACAGAAGATCACTTGGTTTATAATGATGTGAAGAATGTCCAGTGCAGTCCTGAACAGTCTGAAAGAAATAAATACATACAAAAATTATAGGAGGTAAATAAGTTCACCTATAATGCCAATTGATTCATATGTGCAGCTTTAGGTGATGGCGTGAGTATAAAACTTTGAAGTATTTTGGAAGCCTAAATTCTGAAACAAACAAACAAACAAACAAAACACCAAACAAACAATAAAACCCCACAATAACCGTGACATTAAGTGGTGCTTGCAAGCAGATGTTTCAGAAGCAGGAAATTCAATGGGACATAATTTTACCAAGCTACCAACTTCACAGGAATCATTTTCATTGATGGGAGGGTGAAAGGCATAATGGGACAAGTTTTAAAATAAAAGAGAAGTACTATGGAACCCTTGTGGCTAGAATTCCCAGATTCTAATAGGAAAGTCTTATCAATTATGCTGTTTATACCACAGTTAGGAAAAATAATGAACAAAGTGCTAAACAACATCAGTCAAACTGCAAATTTATGGCAGGTAGAAGACTGGGAAATTAAAGCTACTGTGTACAGATCAATTCCATTTCTAGATACAGTAATTGGCTGCTTCTGAGACAAACTATGTATAACAGGAAAATATGCCTTTCTGGTTTACACTGAGTGCTGATCAACACTGTACAGCTGTTCTGTAGTAGTTGCCATAGTTCAATTAGGTTTAATGCTGCAGCAGGAGCCAATAGGCAAAACAGTTCCAGTGCATGCATATTCAATTTTAAGAGTGAGAAGTGTATGAAAATGAGAGAATTTGTCAAAACAAAACATCTCCTTAAAGCAGAAGTGCAAGAAAATGCAAGCTGTCTAGAGTCAGTTAAAAATCTGTTTTATTAGAAGACCAAATAAGTTGAGATGCAAACAAAGAACAAACAAGGCTGAAAGGTCAAAGTCCAGAAAAAGAAAAAAAAAAAAAAAAAAAAAAAGAAGAAGAAGAGAAAAGTTGAAAAGTTGGTAGGAGCAAAAGTAAGAAGAACAGGAAAGCCCACAAGATACGGCACATGCCATGCTTGAACTCTTATGAAGAAACTCTTTAAAGAGTTTAAAACTGAGCAGCCAGGTAGGTAGTTGGTGCTTTTGCTTGGTGACAGAAAAGCTGGAGAGGCAGCAGGGAAATAAAATGAATTCCTAGCACTGGCCTTTGGTGCTGTAGGTATTGGAGAGATTCCCAATGACCCATGCTTTTTAAGAGACAGAGCAGAAACACTAGCTCAATTTTCAGTAAATATATGGGTTATATTAGATCTGATAGACAAGTTGCATCTGGTAAGGCTAGGATGATATTAACCAGAGAACTCTGAAGGAATTCAGATGTGAAGTTAAGAGCATGGTCTGCAACCCAACATTACAAATAGGGGCTATGTGGGAGGAGTGGAATATTACTGCTGCAATCCCACCTGCAAAAGGACTCTGGAAGACATCCTGACAGCTACAGAGCAATGAAGCTGGTGTATACCTCTGATAAGACAGCAGAAACTGTAATAGCAAATATAGGCACATGGATGAATGCTTTCTGGGAGTCCTCATGGTTTCTGTAGAGGGAGGACCTGCCCCACTAATGATCTGTGTAACACTTCTGTGAGTAGGGTATCATGTGCATAAAGTAAATCCAGTGGAGATAAAGAAAGTAAATTGCCATAGTGTGACTGACTAAAACCCTAGGGCTTTAATGTAATCCAATGAATGAATCCCTGTGACAGAAGAGGAATAATCTGCAAGGGTGATGTGCTCATGATGCCCAGAGTATGCCCAGATACAAAGAAACTGACTTCTGCTTTCACTCAAAAGGCACCAGAAAGAGGGTTTTATACAATGGTTGAGTGGCTTAACTGGAGGTGCAAAGGTCTGCCTGAGTTAGTAAGACCAGAATGGGAGGAGTGAATTCATGGCTTAGCCCAAGATAGAGTATATAAACTAGCAAAAGTATTTTGAAGAGAGAAACAATGCTGAGCCGCTTTCAACCCGTACATTCCTTCCTGGTAAGGTGGGATGCCCAGTGTTGTGACAGTCAGCAGGGCTTAGACTGGTAATGGGTTTCAACTGTATATTGCAATTGTTATATTTTGTGAAGCAAAATTTACTTCTATATTGTGCTTTCAATATATTATGTATCACTGCTAAATCAGAAACCCTGTACAGCATCAAACATCTCCAAATAAGTAAATTTTACCTTAAACATTACCCATTCCATACACAGAATATCTAAAAGAACTTGCTTAGAGTATGTTGAACTTTAGGGGCTTTAGGGAAAGGCTTTTCTCGTACTGAAAGTTAGAGTAGAGGAAGGGTAGGGCATAGCAATCACTTTTCAGGGTAAAGGAGGAGGAGTGAGACACCAGTCATGTAGGATTGATGATGATATTCACTTTATTTAGCTTCAGTAGTGTCCTAGGAAATACAGTGAAGAGTGAAACTTCCAAGCTTGCAGATGATAAGCATTTGCCCCTGAAGTAAGCTAAACAGGCTTCCTTACCTCAGTGGTAAAGCAGTCTTAAAACAGCCTTATAAAACAGAAAAAAAAGCTGCATGTTAACTTTCTCAAAGATGACTGACATAGGCAACTTAACTCCTGAGAGACCAAACTAAAGCAAATTGTGCCAAATGCAAAACAGGAGCTCAACAGAGCAAGGAAAGTTTGGATTGACAGTTCTGTGAAACGTTTGGTTCAATGTGCCATTGAAATTCCTGTAACAATTTTCAGTCTCAGGATGGCTTGAGGGAATAGATAGGATGACAGAAAGTGTCTAGGCCTGAATGGTCTTTCTAAACAGTATATCTGTCTTGAAAACAGAAGCTGAGCTAGGAGCTTGGTAGGATGTGCCTGTGCATACCATGTTTTTGACTGCATTCAGATAGTGAGAACTAGTTGCTAGTAGTCTCTTTGTGCAGTGCTAATGTCCAGACAGTGCAGTAGTGCTCCTTCATGCCTTTGATGAGGTAGCAGAACCTGGTTGTTACAGCTGAACTAAAAGCCCTGCAGATAATATGACATTTTCAGGTTTAGAAACACCAGCACAAAACATGAGCGATTGGTACTTGTTTTATCACTCTGTAAAATGAGTTCCCATTTGTTATCTGAAGCATAATGAATAGCCAAATGTTTCTAGTAAATTCTGAACACACTAATTTAAATCTGAATAAAAGATCATTTGTACACCTCCTTGGGCAAAGAGCATGCATATTTTCCAGTTATTTCAGCTGACTTAATGAGTGGCTACTCAGTTGTGTACTAAGCCCACAGTACCAAGCTGCTTCTCTGGATTAATAATCTTTGTGATATTTCATTAATATTCATTGTTAATTAACACTTATGGAACAGAGAAAGAAATGTGCAGTATAGCATGGGCTTTTTTCATCATTTCAACTTCATTAATTCAACATCATGTTTTTTCATCTATTTTTCATAATATACTCTGCCTAAGAAGAACAATACTTGGCAGAATTAATCTTATAGTAAATAAACAGCCTGATAAAAGCAAAAGTTTTTTTCAAAGCATCCTAAATAACTATTCATATCCTCTCCATTGAGACAAATATTCAAGGGTTTCCTTGTCTGCTATTCTACTAAGCTGTTGCACAACAACACTTTTTTTTTTTTTTTAATTTTTTTTAATTTATGTCATTAACGTTGCTGCTTTTGTCAAGGTCTAGGATATATTGTGGAAAAGTTTGAAGGGAAAGATTTTATCTGCTGTTGTGCCAGTTAATATAACCAGGGGTGGAGGCGGGGGGGAAACAACAAAAAAACCCAGTTTTCATGTATACCAGTTCTTCCTGCCATTAGAAATCATATTAGATTTACAACACTTTTCCCTCAAAGATTTTTATCTATACCTATGTGAAAAAGTCAGTGAGGGGATGGAGAAAACAAGGAAAACACAATACACCATACCTCTTCAAATCCACAAGATTATCAGTTCAAAATTTTTACCCCCCCAAACTTTCCACCTCATAGAAATATTAGTTTAATAACAAAAAAGCCCAAACAAAACAAAACCAAAAACGAAACCCAAAACATAACAAAAAAAAACAAAAAACAAACAAAAACAAACAAACAAAAAAACAACAAAAACAAAAACAAAAACAAAAAAACACTCCCCCCAAACCAAGATCTTTTATGGTTCTTGATAAGGGATAAATCATACAGTTTTCTGGAAAAAAAGAAAAAAAAAACAATATAGAGGAATTAATATTGAAAAAATTCCATGAATTACAATACAGTATATGTCTTCATATCTATGATGAAGACAAATCCAGAAAAATCATCCATTAATTTCAGTGATAAAGAGAAAACATCAGAGTTAAACCTTTTAGAAAGTCAGTCTTTGGAATTTTTTTTTTTTTACCCTTAAAATACTGAAGAAAATACACCCTTCTTTGAAAAGGTAAAATTAGCATAAGTTTTGTTTGTGAGTTGAAATCTGGATCAAAATGTTGCAAGGCTTATACACAGCATTTTTATTGCACAAAAGGTCAGCTGTTGTTTTGGCTGACATTCTTAATATAGTAATACTTCACAGCTGGTAATTTGCAGCCAGTAATAGCCAGATGGTGCTTTTTCTAAGGTGAATTTAGAGCATTTTGAGCAGTTGTAAATGTGAGACTCATAATAGCACAGTAACACAGAGTATTCTAGAGCTCTATCTTTCTGGATTCAATAGCATGCTTAATCACAGCCAAGACCTGACATGCTCTACATGGTAGACTGCAATAAGGGACCTATGATAATCAGGCATAACAAAATTGCTATATTTTTGACCTCTGTCAGACTTAAATTTCAACTCACAGAGCTCATTGCTCTCCCGAGAATGCTTATTTTGAGATTTTCTGCAATTTTTGTACCTATTTTGTCAGACTTTATTTTAAATCACTGCCTTATTATGCCAGATGTCCATGGTTCCTGTGTAAAACATTTTATGTTACCAAACACTAATGTTATGATGTTTTGGAGAGCTGGAACAGGAGATAATGGTGTGGATCTGAAAACACGTATTATGGAATAAAATTAGAAAAAAAAAAAAAAAGAAAAAAAAAGTGGAGGAATAAATAATATGTTTGCCATATTCACACAGCAAGACTATGTAATCCTTGTTTTTAAGGAAACCTGCTAAGTAAAATTTTGTTACCATGTTCAGTTCCAAGGCTGAAGTGTTTATAATGGGCAAGGGGATGGTAAATGATGAGCTTCACAGATTTCTTGCCAGCTGATAATATTTTCTGGAAGTTGTTTAAGTTAATGGCTTGATGTGATAACCTGCTTTCAGACTCTAATATAGTCGTACCCATTGTAAAGTAAAGGATATCTGAAACCAAGAAACTCCTCGTCTCCCTATCCCCCAGGAACCTTTC
Organism: Sylvia atricapilla; assembly: GCF_009819655.1. Classification (NCBI taxonomy): domain Eukaryota; kingdom Metazoa; phylum Chordata; class Aves; order Passeriformes; family Sylviidae; genus Sylvia; species Sylvia atricapilla. Next base: position 72,245,876 of record NC_089140.1, on the reverse strand, counting down.
CAAGAAGCATATATACATATATATATATATTTAAGATACAATGTTGAAAAGCGTCTTGTGAATGATGTTGATAGTCTCAGATTTCAAGGCAAAAATCCTTGTCCTGGTGATATATTCTAGTCTTCAGGGTTTTTGTTTCATCCAGTGAGCAACAAATTTACCAATATTCATTTGTAAGCTTTCCTTGCCGTTGAGCTAATGGTATGTGCAGTAACAAGAAGACAGAACATTGGACTACAGGGATCTGAATGGTTATAAAGTCCAATCTCTCCCAGCTGCAGGCAACGAGCCACAAGTATGCTCTCACTCAGTGAGAGAATACAAATCCAAAGGAGAGAAAGTATTTCCATTTCGTCTCAAACACGGCAGAAGTGAGAGTAAGCAAAATATCTAAGCAAAGGATTATGAAAATATTTTTTAACTGCAATGGAATTAATATTTAATGAGGATTGGTAGGAATTAGGTTTTCTATATCTAAAACTGTATAGTACTCTCCTTATTTAAATAAAAGACAGGTTTTATAGCTGAAAATGAGATTTTTTTTCCCCTTTAAATTATTTTGTGAATATCCATAATATCTGCATATCTGTACCTTACTTTTATAAAGGCGGAAGAGCTCTTGAATTTAACTTTTGGCTGGAAGACTGAAGGCTCTCAGCTAGTGAGTGATATTATATGCTTGGGGAGACCACAACTCCTGTCTGTTGTTATCCCAAAGACCTGAGGTTAACATGCTTGATGTGTCCTCTTGCACCAGCAGGGAGCACAGCTCCTGAAAGTGGAGAGAGTGTTGCAGCCTTTCTGTGCACCTTCCCCAGACTGCATAGTGAAAAGCAAATGTTCAGATAGTAGAGGTTCAGTGCTCCCTGAAGGATTTGAGTTCATGGCAGCTGCATCCCTCCTTAGGAAACAAGTCAGTCTGAGTGGCATAAGTCACACAGCTGGCTTTCCTCTGCATAGTTTGCAGGGGGAGAGGTAAGTGAGGGGGACAGTGAATATCTGGAAATGCCTAACAAGATTTTATGACTATCATAAACTCCTGTTTTGTTTTGTTTTCTTTTTTGGTTGGTTGGTTGGTTTTGGTGGGTTTTTTTGTTTGTTTGGGGTTTTGGTGGGTTTGTTTGTTTGTTTGTTTGGTTGGTTGGTTGGTTTCAGTGTTTCTTGGCAGGGGGGCGTTTTTTGTGGGTTTTTTCGGTTTTGTTTTGGTGGTGTTTTTTGTTTGTTTGTTTCTTTGGTTTTGTTTGGTTTTTATGGGTTTTTTTGTTTTTTGTTCTTTTGGGGTTTTTTGTGTGTATTTGCCTTTAAACAATATGGTTCTCAGTGTTTTTCTTCTTTCTGATTTTTTTACACTTAAGTAGTTATAGCCAAAAATTCTGTCTTGGCTTTTGTAGTAACAAACGTCTTCTGTTTGGAGACACAGAGCTCAATGATGCAGCCAAAGGTTTCAAATGTCTATCAATAAATTTCTGCATTTACATAGAGCCACAAGGGGAGGTAATTATTTGATTGGGATATGCAGGGCTTCTTTGTTCTTGCAAGTTGGGTCAGTGGCAAAGTAGAGATACTTTTAGAGTACCTAAGTGAGTCACAATACATTCCAGCATTCTGAGCTTCTGAGAACTTTAGTGGCCCATTTTGGGAATGTATAAAGGTATATTAGCCACACAAAATAATTTTCCAATGAGTTACTAAATGATCAATAAATATCTTATATCCATATACAGAATATCATAGTGAGGTATTATATTTCTCTGGTTTAGCATTTGATTAAATTATGTATAATTTTTTGGTTGACAACATGAGTCAGTAATGTGCACTTTTATCCCAGAAAGCAAACTGAGTCCTGAGCTGCATCAAAAGAAGAGTGGTAAACAGGATGAGGGAGAGAATTCTCCTCTGCTTTCTTGAGACCCTCCATGGAGTGCTGCATCCACCTCTGGAGTGCCCAACATAAGAGGGACATGGACCTGGTGGAGTGAGTCCACAGGAGGGACAGGGCTAGAGTACCTCTGTTATACAGAAAGGCTGAGAGAGATGTGGCTGTTCAGGCTGGAGAAGAGAAGGTTCTGGGGAAATCTTATTGCACATTCCAGAGCATCAAAGGGGCCTACAAGAAATCTGGAGAGGGACTTTTAGAAATTGTATGTCATGACACACCCTGGGGGAATAGATTTAAACTGAAAGAGGGTAGATAAATTAAACGCTAAGAAGAAACTCTTTACTGCCAAAGTAAATGTACTGGCAATGCACTGCACAGGGTGCCCAGGGAATAATTTTGTGGATGTTCCATCCCTGGCAGTGCTCAAGACCAAGGTGGATGGGGCTCTGAGCACACTGGTTTCATGAAAGTTGTCCCCCTGAATGGTGGGGGTATTGTACTATCTGATATTTAATATCTTTTCCAAGCCAAGCCATTTTATGAATACATGATTTTTTGCAACCAATTGGTTAAAAAAAGTGCCAGTAGATCAAGTTATGTCATCCCAACCACACTTGGATTCTGTAAGAGAGGAGGAGCAATAACAAAGTTGACAAAAGATATGTTTCCAAAGGAAAACAGAATGGTATTGTTTTGTGTGACAAGTAATCTTTTTTTTTCCGTTTATGTTTGGAAGGTCTTGAATTACTGTTTTCTGCAATACAGAGCTGGGAGGAAGAAATGCATGGCTGGAGGACAAAGATTTATAAGCCAAAAACTGCAGGGAACTTAGTGATGCTATAAGTAAATGTCTAGCCCAGTGACACCCTGGTGAGGGTCAGACCTTTGAGGTGAAGTAGCCATCAGAATGAAGTGAGTTGTTCTATGGGATATGTAGGACAGAGAGAGATTACCAGCAGGAAAGGAATTAAATCTATTTGTGCCTCCAGGACACTTTGTTATAAATTTGATCCATTTATGCTTCTAAAAGGTTGTTTAAAACCCTAATTAGCAACAGGAAACCTGAAGGACTTGAACTGCAATCCATTGTTTTGTTTAATGTGGAATGTGATGAATCTTGCCCAGAGCGCCAGAGACAGGAATAGGAAAGCTGCTTGTTCTGTGTATAACGAAGTGCAATGTGCATTGCCCTTAACATTAGCTTTTCCCCCTAGTCTTTACTTAAAGAACTAATTTGAACAAGACAGAATTCATTAATTTAACCTAACTATAGCCTAGGAGGAAGTTGGGCAAAATTGCTAATAACTATGTCTCTAAATGTGGAGTTGCTATTTGTAAAAAGACTGTTTGAGCAGAACTACTCTTAAAACTGCATCTTGCGTGACTTACATTTCTTAACTCAAGAGGGCAAAATGCAGTGAGTGAATAGCACAAGTTAATATAAGCTTTCATCTTAAACAAAGGTAATAGTCCTACATGGAGGTAAAAATTAACTGTGACTAATCAGCAGACATCAGAGCATTTTCATATACTGATTTTTCACAAAGGTTTACTTAACAAGGGAGGAAGGAGGAAGCAAAGTACAGGTCGTTGACACAGAATATATAAAGTCTTATTACTGCTCTACAGAACTGACCAGCTATTTTGTTTGATGAACAGAAACCTAATAATTCCGAGTGAAACCAAAAAATAGACAGGTGGATCTGCTTCGTAAGAAATGGATTTGAAGTTTTAAATACTGACATAGGTTAAATTAATTTTAGCCTTTGCAAATCTTGTGCATGTTATTTGCATTATTTATATATTTCTTTTTTTCTCGACAGTTGCTTTGTGTTGCTGTGATCTCAGCTACAGCAGTACTGCAATGTGAGTACATGATAGAAAACTATCTTTTTTTCCTTGGCAAAGTCCACATGTTAAATTTCATTGTCCAATATTCTTAGGAACTCAAAATAAAAATGGCTGGTTGAGAGAGATTATGCATATGCTTTCTAAAAGGAGAAGATTTTTTAAAAGTTATATTTAAACAGGAAGAGGTAATGTTTTTAAGCATTAATTAAAGATACTGGGCTACATGCTAAGCAGACTTCAAGTCAGGGACTCATGCTTTTACATCATGTAATATGCCTGGTAAAGATCTAAATTCTGGCACTAATAGGGCTATTATATCTGGCTTTTAGTGTTCTTTCTGATTTTTTTTTCTCATTTAATACAAATGACATTAAAGGTAACAGGAAAAAAGACTACTTTGGGTTTTCCTAGAATTTTCATATGGAGTTATTTCTGCTGAAATTATTGCCTTAGCTTGAATTAATTTTATTTTTTTCTTCCTCTTCTCTCTTCAGCTTTGTACTTGTTTCTGATACACTGGCAGTCAAAGGATCATGCCCCTATCAGAGAAAATATGTTTGTTTTCTCAAAGCTGTCTCTCATCTCTAACTTATTCGCCAGTGAACCTCTGATCCGTCAGCATATGCTTGCAACAGGATGTTAATATTTTCAGCTGTCCAAAGCAAAGTATTACTGTAATTGCACAGAATCAGCTTTTGTACTTTTAGATTGCCAGTCCTCTTCAAAGTCTACATAGCCTTTGAAGCTAAACTATATATTTATCTTGATAATCTGAATGAGAATTAATGGAAAACTGATCAACAAAAAATTTGTTCCATTTGGGAATATGTCAAAACAAACTCAGCATTCAGAAATGCTGTAAGTGGAATATCAAGATGTGCCAGAGGGGGGAAAAATCAGGATTCTATAAGGTGTCTTGATTTTTCAAAACCTAGGAATAATGCTGAGGGGTTTTGATTCAACAATCCCCACAACTGCCACCCCACTCCATGTATTTTGCTCTGTCTGCCCACCCTTTCTAAAATAAGATATGGAAAGTAAAATAGTGCATAATATTCCTTGAACCAAAGGCATTCTCTGGGCATTTGTCCTGTGGAATAGTGCATAATATTCCTTGAACCAAAGGCATTCTCTGGGCATTTGTCCTGTGGAATCCATCAGTTTGTGATGAACTAGAAGAAACATTTATTTGCTGATGTTTAGAGGTATTTTACTTTATGTATCTGATAAGTCAGGGAAATATGAAAGGTTAAATGCATAAATATATATATATTATAAATATATATATATATATATATATATTTACCCTTATTTTGTTTTGTTTTGTTTTTTTAAAAGTTTGACATGTGTTACACACAGTAGACAGGCAGAGAGTAGCCTGGATCCTCTCCACAATTCCCTACCCTCCCACCTCTAATGTTCATTTCAGATACCCAAAGTAAGGCTCATTTTTGTGGAAGAAGAAAAGATTTTAATGATTTGGAGACATGATGGCATAGTTTACTAGAGACATTGCTGAGGTATTTTCTGACAGTTTCTGTGGAAAAATATTTTTTCTTTCTCAAGTATATTTCGTCACATTGCTGTTGGATTAGTTTAAACCAAATGCATTATACTTTTGATGGTAAGTAGTTCAGTGTCCAGCTCATTTGCAGATTATCTGTTCGAGAAACTGATGTTGGGGATTGTCCTTTAAAAATTAAATAGTTTTCTATCACAGTTTGAGATGCCACCTGGATATGTCATAGCATATGTGGACAGCTAGATGCTTGATCCATTCATCTATCGACACCACTCGTCAGGTAATAGAATAGTAACTGGTACTTCCTACTGATATTTATTTCCAAATTATAAAATAGAGATGACTAAGAACTTTATTACGGTATTGGGTAAATTCTGTACTTACATCTTTGGATTTCCAGGTTTTAAAGAGGAAATATCCCTGAATATAACAGTTCCTAAAAATACTCTAGAAAAGTATAGTTTAACAAATGTCTGCAGAAAAGATTAACTGTAAAATAGTTTTAATTGCAGGACTGACTGAAAAGAAGTTTTTGGAGTGCCTATTCAATAGCAGGAAATTTGAGAAGATACAGGGAGCCAGAAGACCTAACCCTTTTAATTAGGATAGGCTTTCAAATTATCCACTCCTTGTCAACCTCTAGCTTTATCTGCAGATACGCTGAGCAATGCAAGCTGCTTAAAAATTTTGCTCTTTTCTTTTTATTTCTGTTTTATAGCTGTTTTCTTTATATTCCTGCTTTAAAAAGTTCTACATAAGTTTTCTAAATAAGATAATGTGTTTTCATCCGTAAAAACTTATTAGTTCCATACATCCTTGTGGACATGCTTGTGTCCAGAAATAAAAGTAGAGAAATTAATTTGCATAATCCAAATGCTGAGACACTGAACAGTTAGTAATGTTTTTTTATGAACTTTCAGACTTTGTAAATTTCATCAGTACAGAAATAATCAGAGCTAGGTCTTTGTACATGGGCAGGATTTATAACCATGGTTGGCCTTTATTAATGCGGGAAGGCATTAGTTCCAATTTTAAGACTACTGATTTTGATACACTTTATTTGAAAATTCAACAAGCAATTTCACTAGCCTTGATTTCTAATGTACACAGGAGTGGCACACAGCTCTCTTCAGACTTCAGAATCTCTAATCCTGAGGCATTGGGGACCCATATATAACTTACAAATTCAGGATTTTCAATGCTATACAAATACTGTGATTTCTGGAATTCACTGTCTCATCCATGGTTTGAAATGGTGTCTGTCACATCCTGCTTACAGGACAAAATGAAAGATGTCATTAACTTGGACCATATTTGGCTGTGTTGCAAAATATGCTTAACAAACTGAAAGACTAGAACTGTGGTAATCTTCCACTATTTCCAGTATGAAGTGGTATTTGTAAAGCTGTTTGTTTTGGTTTGGTTTTTTAGGTTTTTTGTTTGTTTGCTTGTTTGTTTGTGGGGTTCTTGGTGGTTTTTTTGTTTTGTTTTGTTTTATTTTGTTTTGTTTTGTTTTGTTTTTTCAGGAGAAAGGAATTGCAAAGAGTAGTTTTTAAGTGCTTTCCAAAAACTTTGACACATGTCATCTGAGATAGTAAACCTTTGATGTCTAAACCTGAACCAAATTTCAAAAAAGTAATTTTCAGTAATAGACAAGAAATACTGAAGGCTTCTTTGAAAAGGAGAGCCTAAAACACAGAAAGGACTAAGTGAACAAATGGTACTTAAATTGAAGGTTATTTTTATGTAAGAAATGATGTTGCAGTTGAATGACATGTTTTTGCAACAATCACCAATCCCTGTTCTTAGATGTAAATATATAACTGACAGCATCCCTTGATGTAAGCCTTTTGCACTTCATGTATGTTTGAATGTGAAGTATAGAGCAGAAAGCACACGAACTGGGGGAAGAGCAAGAGGAGAAGGGATAGTGGTGGTGGGGAGAAGTTAGGCTGGAAGATTATGATGAGTGATGAAATTTAGCACGGATAGCTTCTGTTTTAAGCAGATGACCAAGGAGCCTGCAATACCTGAATGCACTGGTATTTCACAAGAGAAGAGTGAAGAAGGGGAGCAACCCAATAAACATTAAGGTCTGAGAATGACTGGGAAGAAATGCATTTCTTCTACGTCCTGTGTAGGAAAGAGAGGGAGCAAATGGCTGAGTTGGTGTTGGACAGCCAGCCAAGGTCAACACCTCATGCAGGAAATTAAGGATGGAGCAATCATTCAAGCCTGAACCCTACATGGAACCCTCATGGTGTGAAGGAGGTGCAGGGTAGGTACGCTCACCTGGGCAAAGCATGCTGTAGTGCTTGGATTCACACACTCAACAGGAGCAGGGACAATGAAGCTAGCAGGCAGCCTGGTTGTTTTACAAATAAAATATTTCAGTGGCATTTTGCAGCACAGTTGTAACACCACAAGCTTTAATGCTATTCCCTTGCTAAGTAGTGGGAAAAAATAAATAGACAAGAGCTAAAATTTACATCCTTATGGTAGTTGATGAAACATAGTTAGGTCCAGTGCAAATTGCCCAGGGGCAATATTTACTACATTATACTATACAATCCAAGTATAAAATCCAGATGCACTGGGAGGCTTAGATAATATTATTTCATGCATAATTTCCTATTTCCTGCTGTTTTATTTTCCCGCTTTCCTGAGACTAGCTATTAAGTTTATTATGAATTATCGGTTTAATATCTACTGTGTACTTAAGATAAAAGTAAAAGAAAAAGTCTGTTAGTTTTGGTTTTTTTTTAAATCTTTGCTATAGCTGTGATAAGATTTTATGGAAATTCTTTTTTATCATGATATTGCAGTATTTGAAGTTATTTCTTTATTTTTCAATTTTTATTTGTAAATAAGTGTCTTGCTCAGAACCAGAAGAATATTCTTAGCGTTATAAACTGTCATTTTCAAATTTTTGCTGATATCTGCGAAGGAAAATTCAGTTTTCTCTGTGGTCCTTTAGAAGGAATTATTCCCTTTCTGACTTTAGACAGGATGTTGTATTATCATATTACTTAAGAAATAAAAGCAGCATAGAAGGGTTACTTGAATATATCTAATTTGATATACACTGTAAACTGCTGTTAAAAATAAAAACCTTTTTAGAGTAGTTTAGCCAGATCTCTCTCAGGAAAGTTTTCCTCCCCCGAGTATTGAAATTCTACGTGCACCTCTAAAAGTGTAGAAAAGGGAAATCTTTGTTACTCTTCTTGCCTAATGTTAAGTCATTTCAGAAAGGTACCTGAATTTAAGCGTGTGATTAAGGAACTATTAGCATGATGAAAGTCTCTGAAGTATACAGTTGAAGGAGCCTCTTCCTATTGCAGTGACTGCTTGGTTTCTTCCCTTCAAACTGACTTTAAGTTATTTTCTTGTTTGTGCATTTAGAAACATTGATACTGGTCCCTGACTTTTGTAAAACTTCTTGGGTGAAAGAAGAGCATCTCCAAAATGACGGAGTGTATGTAGTGAGACAAAGCACTGGATCTTTAGTAAAACATTTTTTCAGGCTTCAGTAGTTAAATGGGACTGGCTTTTTCTAAGTTACTTTTTTCTTTCTTACTTCAGTGATGTCCTACTTTCACTTGTGTCCTGTTGGTACCGTTCTCACCCTATAAGGCAAGCAATTAATAGAATCATTATTAACACATTAAAAAAAAATCTCTGTTTTGATACTTTTTAAAGCTTTTTTTTTTATATACCAAATGAAGATAATTTTAATTGAGAAGAGACAATGCCATCTTTGAAAGACTGTTGCAGATGTTCAACTTCTCTTCTATTACTTCAGCCTGTTACACTATCTTCTCGTTCTTGTGCTTTTGAGTTGGGATTCATCATGTTACCCCCAGATGACTCATTCTTGCTATTCAACACCTCACATACTCTGCCTGTGACTTTCCTGACTTTATCATCATGAATTCTTTCATAATACCAAAGCCCCGTTAAAAAAAGTCTCTGTTTCTTTGATCTTTTGTCTTTCATTACACTCAGCTGTAGATTGTCGGTCTGCTTTAAATCCCCAAGATAGATGCAATTCATAGAGCATTCTTATCAGCTCCACCACTGTTGTTTTCATTTTATATTAATGTCTCTTCTCCTACAGTGAGGTTTTTTTGAGTAGAGATCCTCTTACTAGTTCAAAATATACTGTCCTGCAGTTCTGTCACTGGTGCAAATGAATGGTGAAACACTTGTAATCTTTAGAAGGCTATTTTAAAGCACTAGGATCCATTGAGGCCTAGAATAAGGAAGGGCTGATTATGTTCAATTGTGCAGAAATGTAAGCAGTGAAAACTTAGGCAGCTTGCATGGCATAAAACATTGCATTGTTGACAACACAGAAACTAAATGTGAAAGGTTTTACTGACCTTGTTCAGAAATTAAATTGCAGGTGGGACATTTCTGTTAATGGAGAGTCATAAGCTACAATTACCTTTTGTTTGTAATAAAGAGTAAGGTTAAGACAGATTAGTAACAATAAATGTTATAGCAAGTAATAGAATTTTCTGATACTATTCTAACAAAGGGATTTGAGAACAATAGAATCATACCTAGTATGGTCATGCATATGCTTAAGCGATGCTTCGCAATCAATATATGCAATTGATAAAACATAAAGAATTGTTAGAAAAGAGATTTCCCTGAGTTACATTTCTGGGTATCATGCAATCCTCCTTCTGCCATTCATAATTCAAATGCACTTTTGCTTTAGTTTAGACCAGAAATGAATGAATGCTTAGGCCTTTCGTAAAGGCAGCTTATAAATGCAATGGCAAAGAATGAAAATAATACTTCATTCTTTGAATAGGTTTTTCTGGAGACCAGAAATGTATGTATTGATCATTCTGTTTATTTTATAAAAGGAACATTACACTTCTTAAATTATTTGGGTATTATTTTATATTACATTGTTGTAACATATATCATGTGTTCTATGTGTATCTAGTAACTCTACAGTGTATGTTTTAATTCAGGTTTAGTATTTTGTTACAACTGATTTGGAACCTGACCAGTATATGTTGTCTTTTTTATAAATCAGTAAGGATTGATATAAATCCTAATCTAGTAGGAGACCAGAATTTAATTCTATATTATGTATTGAATTAAAATTTTTAATCCTATCTATACTTATATCTGACTGTTCTACTAAGGAGGACTTTGTGGGAGACCTAAACATTCTTCTGTTCAGTCCCTCTTTTTCCACTGTCACCAAGTATTTTTCAGTTTCCACAGTCTTTTGTTTCATTTGGTAATAAAATCAGTACCAATATCATTCACATGAGTAAAGGCTTAAAGGCTGAACTGTTTGCTGAACTATCTAATTTCTAGAAACCAACTTTTATCTGAAATAGATAAGGCAAAGAAGATTTTTTTCCACCAATAAGTGGGGCTTTTCTCTTTCTTCTAAAAGCTGGTCTTACCCCAGAATAAAGTTGATAAATGCAATACAAATATTTTGAAAATAATGAATGTTAATTTGTAGGGATAACAATTTCTGGATTTGAAATTGTTATGAGCTTCAAAGGTTCCTAAATGATGTTTCCATCACTTTAAGACTTTCTTTCACTTCTGTAACATCCTCCATAACACGATCTGCAGTTCTTTTTCAAGGGCTTGAGTGTTACTCAAGCAATGCAAAGGGAAGATTTGCTCTCTGCTTATTTTTGCACACCTTATATAAATCTTCCCTTACCTCAAAGGTGGAAAGAAACCCCTAACAAACCCTAATTGAGGGGCCAAGGTGGCAGTGTGGATAATGCCAAAAGTAATTTTATGGTTGCCTCTTCATCTCTTTCATAGTATTCATGAGGTTCCTGAGATACAAGTACTGATATTTTTTCCAGAGTACCCTGTAAAAATTGAGAGCTGGGAAATGCTTACAGAGAACCTTAATCCATTCAGTAAATTGGCAGTGTGTAAACTTCATAAACTCCAAACATTGCCTGTATTCCAAGTTATATTGATATTTCATCTGTAAATTTTTTTATCTGTTGCCATGAATTAGCTTTGCAATTTTTTAGTATGTCAGCTTCCTCAGAGGAATCAGTGAGCATAATCATAGATCTTACTGTTTACTATAAAAAACAATGCATGTAGGCTTCATAAGATTTCTATTTTTAGTCTAATCACACATAACATATAAACACTTAAAAGACGAGAGAACAGCAGCTTCTCAGAATCTGTAATCCACACCTTGATATTTATTGATAAACTACTAAAGTATTTTCAACACATTTGATTTTTTTTTCTTTCTATATGTAATGTTTAAATCTGTGACAGGAGTTGGGATTTTAAACTGAATTTTAGATGCATTAATTTTATTTAAGCCCCGAATTTGGATGTTAAAAGTTGTGCCAAATACTGAAAATCTGTGAGCTTTCTTACATCTATAGTCATATTTATAATTGAAGTTTCCTTTCTCTGCAGCATCTGAATCCCAATGCTGTCCAGCAATTTGGTTCCAATCTCATACACAAACCCAAGATTTTAGTCAAAGTCTATTTGTTCACTTACTGTTCACCCTCCTGTGAATTTATCTGGAAAGGAGGAAATGAATTGTCTGTAGTGCAGAAGTACAGGCTCTAGGTGATGCTTTTATGTGGTGAAGTGTCTGTAGGTATTACAGAACATGGAGATCAAGCCTAGGAAAGAGAAGTTACTCAAGAGCTCTCACTTTCCTGACCATTTCCTGCAGCTAAATTGAGTTGTATCGGGCAGCCTACCTATTGGTGCTCTTCTGAATTACTTACTGGAAAACCTAATTCTTACCTGGTGAGTCCCACTTTGGTCTCAAGCAGTTTCATGTCAGATGTTCCAGATTGCTGGGACAGTAAGTGTATATCATACCTTCAGTTATTGTTCTTTGCAGGACTAAGCTTCAAATGCTAATTGCAGAGTTCACCAGTTGAGAATTGAGCAGCCAAAAGTTAGCCAAGATTTTTGGGCAGGATGAAATCATGGGGGAAGGTAGTGACATCTATAGTCAGAAATGTAATCTACTTGTAGTGACCTGCTGGCAAAGTTCTTATAAAACTTTCTAGATTTCAAGATTTTCCTTGTTCTTTTTATTGGCAGCCTTGCAAAAAATACTGTGTTGAAGTTTAAAGTCTCGGACACTGAGATGCAGTGTGAGAGAGCCAACAATAAGAAGTTCAATAAAATAACTTTTTAATAATATAGGGCTAACTTCTTTTTTTTTCCTAATCTGCCCTCTAGAGAAGACTACTGGAATAAATCTGATGTCCCTACCAATGCTGGGAACCTCCTATTTGTGCATCATCAGAGAGACCAAAGATTGATATGCATGACAGGCTGCAGAGATCCTGTCCAAAGACAGAGGTTTTTCCCTTCTGATCCTTTGAGCTATATATATAATTACCTCACAAGCAAACATCTCCAGTCATAAACGACACTCTCAAAAAGGCTTCTTACAACACTTCCAGTTAAAGGTGAGGTCATACAAGTGATATAATTGCAGCACCAAGAAGGAGCTGCCTGCATGCTCTTCTATGATGATGAGCTGGTGGAGTTTGTCCTGCAACCAAGGTACTTGAGCAACACCACACATCCTGAAGCCACACTGGACAGGTGGCCCAGCACAGCACAGGCCTTAGGTCAGCTGTGATGTGATCACTGACTCCTTGAGGTACAGCAGCCCCCAAGTCAGAATCACTTCTATTCAGCTCTTGATCTGCACAGACTCTTCTGTTCCCAAGCATATGAAAAGTCACAGGCTGTTTGGGGAAACTGTTCAGCTATCAGAGTTTCCTGACAGGCTGGGATGTTCCCTCTGCCCTACCTGCAGTGGCTACTCATGCTGCATACAGCCTGCTCCAGCCCAGAGTACAAGCAGAGGAGATATGAACTCTTCAAGGTCAGCAGCTCCTCAGTATAGGGTCTTCTGCAAGGCTCCCAATATAAAGGTCAAGGGAAATATCAAAATCTATCAAAAATTCGTTTTCCATTTTGGTGAAGATGATTGGCAATCTAGCAAGGACCTTCAAGGATCTGCGAGTTTCTTAGGTGGATAAAAACATAGACAATACCTACAAAAAAGGTGTAGGTCCATGTTTTTATAAGGCAGCTAAATTATATTCATAAAATAGCAAAACTCAAGCCCATGTCACCTTCCACTGTTCAATAATTGAAGATATTTTAATATTTAAATTTCTATCTTTTCAAGTTAATTTTATTTACTTCCCCAAATCCATGAAATTATCTAATTGGGAGTTAGGTGAAACCTTTATTGATCTTTCTATTTCTATTGCATTGCTAGTATGGCACATCAGAGATATTAAAAGTGTCAAACTCCAAGGACAATTTTACAATGCTTAATAGTTTTTCCGGTGGTTAACCACAGCACCCTTTCATTAACAAACAAGCAATCATCATTTTCATTTTTTTTCCTTCAGTCATTAAGTAGGTAAATGAAATAAATAGCTTGTTAATGCTAGATTGTAGGAGCTTCTTGAGACCTAGTGTGCTGAAAAGAACAGATTAATGCTTTTACTGCTGCCTTTGTATGTAGCTCACAAATGATATGCTTGAATCTGATTTGCTGCAAAGCAGAGCAGATTCATGTAAAATAAGCCATACAGATAAGAAACAAGCACTAAAAATAAAAATGCATTTGCAAAAAGGTTTTGTATAGCCTGTAAAAAGGCAAGAGAATCTGCATTACCCCATATGTTCCAGCTTTTAAGAGATGACTCCACGTTCAGCACATCAGTCAGAATCATTGAAAAGGCAAAAATGATTTATCTAGGGAATGTATTTGACAATAAAATCCTAGAGTTGTAATTACAATTGGCAGATTCAACGCTGCTGGTAGTGGCAGCAGTTTTACTAAGGGAAAAATGAAACATAATTTTTGAAATGTTTTATTGTACAGAAGGCTGTGTTAATATTGGACATGGTATGCTTCACTGGAGATGGAAGGGAACCGCATTAAATTGGTGTTGTAATTTGCTTAAACAATCAAATTCTTGATTTGTTTTAAGGGGAATAAAAAGAACCTGGAATCAAAAGAAGTAGGGAAAGAATGTATTTATTTACATTGTGGAAATCACTTCAAGCAGATACTGGAAATTTTGAAGCTTTGTGTGTTGATTTGTATTTTTATTTCCCAAAGTGGAGGTTAAGTCTTCTCTTCTCTTCTCTTCTCTTCTCTTCTCTTCTCTTCTCTTCTCTTCTCTTCTTCTCTTCTCTTCTCTTCTCTTCTCTTCTCTTCTCTTCTCTTCTCTTCTCTTCTCTTCTCTTCTCTTCTCTTCTCTTCTCTTCTCTTCTCTTCTCTTCTCTTCTCCTCTCTTCTTTATTCCCTGGGGGCCATACATGGAAGCACTCAAAGGAAAGATGTTACTGCTAAGGGTCTGTCTTTCTTTTGTGAATCCTTTGTCCTCTTTCTTCCTGCATCCCTCTAAGCCTAAATTCAGGAGGGCCCTGACCTGTTCCAAATACAGTCCTCTAGATGCTGCATGTTTCTCTCTCTACCCTGCTCAGAATGTGTCCTGTACTAAAAATTGTTAATTCTGAATTGAATCTTTTTAACCAAGACTGTGGTCATGTGACACTGTCAGCCTACAGGATAAAGCAGTGCTCCTGGAAGAGTTTGGTCTGTGTGCTTGAGGCAGCATAAATAGGGAATGAAATTCACAGGGGAATCAAATCCTTTGCTCAACACTGTGTATCAAGAGAGCCCTGAAGAGGGCTTAATATCTCTGATCCAGCCCAGTGCTTCACCAGTCATAAATGGGCTTCTTTAGTTCTCCTCACAAACTGAAATGAGTGTCCAGCCCTGGAGGTGCTCTGAGCACTCCTTATGCGTCTGGTTTTGCACATGGTTTGGGCAGCTCTGCCCCAGATCTGTCATTTATGTGACCCAGTCTTTACTGAGGGCTTGGACTAGATTATCTCCAGAAGTCCCTTCCAACCCTAACCATTCTGTCATTCTGGGATTCTCTGATTAGTGAATGTGTGCTCTTTATCTCCCTATTTTTACCTAGAGATTTACTTTAATTTTTAAATCTTAATTCAGAGGTCCATGTAGTTATAATCTCAGAATACTCAACTTTACCTGACTAGGGTGAACTAAATCACTTCATTTTGTCTTAAAATAAAAAGTTACTGACAATTATTCTGATTTTAGGAACTTGTAATGCTTTATTGCCAATTTGATGTGGCATGATTTCAATCATGGTTGTGATGAACTGGTTTTGTTTTTTTTTTTTTTTAGTTGAAAATTTTATAAAAGAAATGTAGTGCTGCACTAAAGAAGATACTTTGAACTGGAAGGTTCTTATTTTTTCATTGTTTGTGTTGCAAGTATTAGATTGCTTGACATCTGAACTGATTGCCTGTCTGTTTGGATGCCTCTACTTGTTTTCTTCTTCTTAATTTTTTCCACTGCTTTTTCCAGAGGTATCCTGTGCCTGGTCAAGCTGTGCACATTTTCTGAGTCCACAAGTAATGTTGTCATTCGGGGCAATATTATAGATTGTGTGATGTCTCTTGAGGGCTTTTTGAAAAGACAAGAAAATTCACTTTCAGGCTATTGATGTTATTCATACGTTATTTACAATTCAAATGCTGTCTTTATGCACTGTTTTGGCACTAAACCGAACTAGAAAGAATTTTTTTTGCTAGTCTTGATCCTTATTGTAAGGGGACTTACTTGTCACTCTTTTTGCAAAATTATTTTTCCCTACTGCTTTTCTCTCTTCATCTCTCCTCCTGTTCTAATCTTTCAAATTATATTTTTCCCAAAGGGAAAGTGAAAAGCCTTGTGTTTGAGCTCAGTTAATTCCCTTCCTCCCACTCTGGTCTCAATTTCAGCCTGTGTATATCACAAAGTGCATTAGTCCTTTTGCTTTTATTAACTCATGTTACAGTAGCTCTCGAATCTCGTCCTGAGTCAGCTCTGATCATGTCTGAGGCTTGTGGTTTGTTTGTCTCCTTTTGGGGTTTTTTATTCCTGTTCAGCTGTTTTTGCCTGGCTTCCTGTTCATCAGAAAACTTTTGGCACTTTAAAGCTCATGATGAAAAGCTAGCTGCGTAGGCAAACATCATTAAACTTGTGACCTTTAGGGCTTTATTCATTGCAATTTGAAATTCTGGCAAACATTCTTCTGCATAATATAATAAATAACCATTAGTTACAGATCTTGAAATTCATGATTAAACAGCCTAATGACTTCAGAATATAGATGCTTGTGATCTTTTCTGGATTGTGGTTAATCTTGCCTTATGAAGAGGAGTTCTGGAGGGGAAAATGCCCCCCTCCCCAAACTCCACAAATAAATAAGAACAGTCTTGAAATGAAGTGATCATCTCAGTTTGGAAAATATAGCTTAAAGTTATTATGAGAAGGCCATTGCTGCTCTGATCTAGAAGGATGCACATAAACAGCCTTCATATGGCATGAAAAATATTTTGCAATCTTAACAAATTCAAGAATTCAGATTCAGAATTTTTCATGTTACCTTAGCTTCAATGTTTGTGCTGGGTTGATCTTCAGGAGGAAATGCTCAACAGTTTTGACATGCAGAATGTCCAGAAAATATCAGTGTTCACTCATCCCATAGTCACATCCAGGTGTGCCCCTGGAGAGAGGCTAAGAATTTTTTACTAGGAAAACATGTGCAAAAGTTTACTTCATTTTTGCATTTGAAATATGTGATTAAAAAACATTGAGGACTTTGGTTCCTAAATTCTTGAAAATTTTAAAATGTACAGGAAGTAAAGCAGATATTTCCTATTACCGGAGTAGATATCAGATTTTTCAGGAAAATTAGGGATGAAAATCAAGTCTAATTCTCTTTTTTTTCAGTATATTTTTTTTTTCAGTATATTTATATATATCCAGTTACAAAGAATCTGTCTTCCAAGGCTGTTGTAGCCAGTAGCTATTAAAGAGGTGGTTTTAGCAGTTTTGAGGGTGTGTCCGTTGTAGAGTTATGCTTGAGCTATTGATGGGAACATAGTAATTGTTAAAAACAGGTGAGATGTAGAGTTTTTTTGTACAAAATGCTCCTCTAGGGGGCTACAGGCCTTTTCCTTTTCTTGGGGTTTTTTTGTGTGTAGTGGCAGAGGTTTTTTCTTTTATTATTTTTCTCCATTTTCTGTGCATCATCTGCTCTTCCTATTGCTACATTAAAAGAAAATAAATGCATTTCCTTACAACACAGTGAGTAGGTTGATTCTGGTGGAACTGCACTGTGCTTCTACAAACCTGTACTTTTATGAGTGTGATGAATTCTATGAATGATGAATGTCAGCTTCTTTCTTTCTTTCTTTCTTTCTTTCTTTCTTTCTTTCTTTCTAGTTCCACCCATTTAATAGATCAGTTTGAAAAACATATTCAGACATAAATTTTAAGCAAATGTAAAAAGATGTAAGAAATTTTGTTTTGTTTTGTTTTTTAAATTAGAGCCACAGCATGATATATATGCTCACTCAGGGCTCTTCCCCTGTCATCCAGTGAAGTGTTGAATGCCTTTATTTAATTTCTCATAAAAATCTCAATTTATATTATTACTACTGGGAAAGTTAAACATAAGACACTATCCAAGATTGGTAGCTGGGCCTGTTTTCTGTGAGTCATTCCAATCTTACTGCATAAATAATTGCTATATTAGTGCTTACAGCATAAGGTCACTCACTGCCTCACAAAACCACTTCAGGCTCAGGAAAAAATACTATCCGAATTGCATGAAGCAATTGGGCATTAATGGTTCCTGATCCAAGAATTATGCTGATAGGCCCTAATATTTTCTAGGCAGGTTGTGAAAATGTCTGTCAAAAATGGTTAGTCCTCCAAAATCCTATGAGATTCAAGCAATCAGTGAAAATCCTTGAATGAGATTTTCACCGGGGTCACAGTGGAGCAAAGACAGATTTCTGAATCTACAGATTTTGTTGATAGAATTTATTCTGGGTTTTTTTTTATGCAGAGTATTCCTAAAGGTTTTACATGGTTGAGTTTTTTGGGAGATTTTTTATTTTTGTTTGTTTGGGTTTTTTGGTTTGGGTTTTTGTTGTTTGTTTGTTATCAAAGTTCTTCATATTCTTGGGTTTTTTCACTTTCTTAACAGCTTTCCAGAAGGGCTTTGGCCAACAGTTTCTCAACTTGCTTTGGGCATTAGTGTTAAATGAATAATGAACCTGAATGATTGGCTGTATTTTAGGAACAAAAGACCTATGTTTCTATTTCCTTCAGATCAATTTCTGAACTATCTTTAAGCACTACGAGTTTCTCAGTGATTGGCACATCTCAGGTGGAATCATTCTTATTGGAACAAATTCACTTTCCCAGGAAAAGTACTTTGCCAGGAAATTGATTTGCTTTTTCCAGGAAAGTAATTTGGGATCTTGTACAGGGATGTGTGTGTGCTTGCGTATGTGTACATGCAAAACCTTCAGTCTATAAGAATGTATTTACATGAGTATATTTTCATTTAAAAATATGCTATGAAGCACATAAGGAAGGCTGAAAGTTGTCACAGTTTCAAAATAGAGTTTTATGCATTTTATGCTGACACAGCTCTGAAGAATTATAGATACTTGGGAGGGTCACAAGTAAGAGGTGGAAATAGCATAATTTTTCAGAGGTCGCACGGTCAATTACAGTGTGTCTTCATCTGTATAAGAAATTTGCAGATGAGCATACTTTTCTGTTATCAGACTCTCAGTAGGGAGAATTAAAGTGATTTAGATATTGTGCTGATCTGTCATGACTTGGGTAAAGGAGGGTTTAATGAGATCACTGGCATTGCTTTGCCCCTGTTCTGTAGCTTACTATTCAGGAAAGCGTGAGAATTTCAGGAGTCAAAAAATGAACAGAAATCTTGACGGGAGAAGGAGGAGGTGAAAGCCAGTGATTTTATTTTCTGTTTTGTCCTGTGTATCCCCTATGTCATAGGGAGCAGTTGATGCCTCATATTACATTATCTGCTCAAGTCAATGTTGGAAATTATTTGAAGAAACTGATCCTTTGTTTCTGCCCTACTGTGATTGGGCAATTCAAATTCCTATCTTGAATCTCCTGTTGTCTTAATAGTCTAGAATTAAAGATATCAAGCAAAAAAGTTTGATATCCTTAATAAATTTGTACTTAAATTCTATTGTTCATTTGAATTTCATAAAAATATGAGCACAGTCTTACCTTTACACCCTAAAAGTGCAAGATTTCATACAAATAGGTTACATTTTCTATATGTATTTATGAATATATGCTTCATTGAATAAATGAAATTAATTACATACTTTACTGGTATCTGTTCTACTCAATAGTTCAAAAATTCTTTACAAATGGTTGGGCAAGGGTAAAGAAAATGGAGGGAAGCATCCTTACACATACTTTTGGGCTGTTTCTCTGTTTCCCAGGTCACCTACCAACTTGTTTGGTCAGTGTGTCCCAGTCATTCCCCTGAGCTCTTTCCATATGTTTCAGTTTGGTTTCCAGCTTGACTTCTACCACAGCATGGTGTGGTGCTGTACTGAACAGAGTGGGAATGCAGCCTTGCAATCCCATCTGTTTTGAACTTCTGTATTAAATAAACATTTTCTGATACTGGAAAAGTTAATATCTGCTCCAGAGAATTTTATGTTGGAGTGAGGAATGGTTTGGAACAAATTAGCTGTAATAGTATAATAGCTGAAGGTGGGTCATTAAGAGTTACTAACTACTCATTTCCCACCTCCCTCTCTCTTGTTCTTTGAAAGGGAAAATGCTGTTTGCTATATTATGATTAATGAAAGCAAAATTCCTGCCTTCATCTTTTTTTTTTTTTTTTTTTTTTTTTTTTTTTTTTCTGTATCAGAGATGATACCGGCAATCTAATAAAATATTTTCTTCCAGTTACATACATAGTGTAACAGCATTCCAAGTATGTGGTGGGATTTTGGATTGGCTCTTTGTTTCCAGGATGCCTATCCATCAAAATTGTAACTTGTAATTTTTGATGGATTTTTTTTCAAGCTCTTTCCATACAAAGTAATGCTCAGATCTTTCAGATAATCAAAATTACTAGTATTTCATGATACTCAATCAGTTCTTTTACCACTTTAAATGTACTCTGAATCATATAAACTTTTAGAAAGGTTTCACATGAAAAGTTGCATGTCTGCATTAAACAAGCTTGCAAAACATTTAACTTTCAAAATAAAAAAAATCCATATTGGAAAAGTATATGTTTCTGAAAAAGCTGACATGATTTTAAATTAGGTAGGTGTTATTTCTAATGTTTTTCAGATCATCACTTAATGACCTAGCAAACTCTCTCTCAAAGTTTCAATGGATAGTAAAGAATGATGGTATGAAAGGAGCTTCCTGATTAGTTTTGGGTCTGAACATTGTTTAAAGAAATTATGGCCAAAAGAAAATAAAACAAGTCTCATTTCTTATAATTTATTTCTTTAGGTCTTTAACTGGAAGTGACAAAATGCTTAAATGATGAAAACAACAAATGCAGGCAGAAGAAAAATATTTCACATCACTCTTGCCTAAAGCGCTATTTTTGTTGAGAAATATTCATTCAGAATTCACCTGGTGCATAGATGTGGGGTGGGATATATATTCTCTACATTATCAAGTATATGTACAGTTCTGTGATATCTTTCAATTCTGCCCTAATAAAAAACTTCTATCTAGAAACTGCTCTCTCTTTGAGAAATGCCAGTGACTCACAGCAGCAGAAAAGTATATTTTACTCATATTATTCTTCCACCACAGTACTTATCATGTTAATATGCCAAATCTGTGTTGACTCAGAATTAGGAAGCAAATCCTGTTTATCCTGTTTATACCAATGAATGTTCCCAATTAATAGTTTTCAGCAGAAAAAAGAAATCGTGGTGTAGGGGAGGAGTGTTTTTTGGGGGTTGTTTTGTTTACAAATATTAATAAACTTAATTGGATTCTCAGATTTTTGTGTCCATGAATTTTTTAGTGTGTCTCTCTTTTTTTTTTTTTTTTTTTTTTTTTTCATATGCTTTCCACTGGAAAGTCAGAAATTAATTCTGCTTTATTTTTTGTCTGTCTAAACTTGCAATATATTTAGCATTATCATCTAATATGAGTGGCACTGTCATCAGACAGACTGTCTTTTTCAGGTCATAAGGTACTTTAAATGACCCCTGTTTTTGTGTCAACAGTTCAATTTTTTTTATGGGATTATTCAGAAAAGTTTACAAAAAGAATTTTCAAGAAAGAAAGCCATTTTTCAATTAACAGTTTTCTATTGCTCTCTTTTCTAATTCTCTAGTATTATGAATGTAGTTCTACAATGGAATATTTTCTGTATCTGCATTTTATTGTGCTTTCTTTAAGTATCTGGTAATGATTTCCTTTAAAGGTTCTGGACTGGACAGAACAACTGCTAGTCTGTCTGATAATTCAAAAATAGTTGTATTATTATGTTCTAATTTGGAAGTTCTTTAACAGGATTGTGATTATGGAAGTGAATGAGGTAAGGAAGCTATGTTACTCCTCTTCAGATGAACTGTAGAAAAAAAAAAAAAAAAAAAAAAAAAAGTAGGCAATAAGGTATGGTAATAATAGAAGCATGGATGCAATGCAACCTTAACCCTGGAGTAATTCCTGACATTGCAAGAATTTGCAGTAATTCTAAATAAATTGGGAGTGGTCTTTTCTTGCAGGGGTTGTTTTTAATGAGAGGAGATTTTTAATAAGGAAGAAATTTATTCAGTTCAAAATGTTTAATCCCAAACTCCAGCTGCCTTAAAAAGTTGTGTGTTAGAGTGATGTCTCTATTCAGATTAAATCAACCCAAACTAGTTTCACTTGAGTGAAAAAATGCCTTTGCATGTTACATTGCGTATCCCGGAAAATTTGAAGCTCTATTTACTTAACGCACAAAATACACTACATTAAAACAATATTTAAATAAAATAGCTACATTCCTATTGAAGGGTTGTCAGCAGAACCATTTCAAAAACAGAAAGATTCCTTCTTGTACATGATCTTGGGATATCTGCAACTTTAGAACTAAATTGGTTTTAAACCATCAGTTTCCTTCCAGAATCAAGAGATTAAAAATTGAGCACTCTGGACATTATCAAGCCAAAGTGTTGTGTTGTGGTAGGTTTCTTGAAAGGTGTTGGGTTTTTTATAATTTTTTTTTTTGATTGCTGACATACTGATTTCAATTTCAGTCATCCTAAAACCATTTTAGTTTCCCTAGGAAAAGAAAAAAAAAAGAAAGCTTTCATCACCAGGAAGGATTGATTTTTCAGTGGAAGTCAATTTGGGATCTAATAACTCATTTATTCCCCCAAAATACTAAGTAAAAATGTCATATTTTCTTTTATTCTGTACCAGAAATCTTCTCTTTTTTTCTTAACATGCAGCTTGTATTTACTTTATTTTTCACACTGCTAGATGTGACACAATACCAAGAGAGACAGATATCAAAAGAAACCATTCACTTAGATCTTTCTTTTGAGCTGACAAGCATATTGCTAAGACATTTAAAGAGCAAGCTCCTTATTTCAGTTTTTTTGTGAAAAATTTAGAGAGAGAAGTACTGAAATGATTGGTAAAAGTGTTGTAGTGCCATAATCACAGGCAAATTAATAGAAGAAAATAATGGTAATTTTTTTAGGAGCCGGAGGAGGATGTCTCCTATATTCTATGTTGTTCACATTGTGTAATTTAGGTTAGAATTGTTCCATTTTGTGCTCTAAAGGTTAATCTTTCAAAGGAATTAATATTCTTGTTTCATTTGAACAGTAATAATGTCTTGAAGATGGAAGCAGAACTTTACAACTTAGTGCTTGTAACTGCATAATTTGAATGATAATAATATAATTTAATAATAATTCTAATTTAACTTAGTTAATTGACAGTAGACGTTTACTTGACTATGGACCCTATGAAATTATATTGACTGCTTAGGACTCTTTTTAAATTAAAGTTTGTTGGTTTTTTTTAATAATTATTGATATTCCATATATAAATGCTTTGAAAGTGAGCTAGGGTATCTGAGGAAGATCTATTGTCCTCATTGAACTCAGCCAAATATTTAGTCTCTATTACCAAAAGCAATCTTAAGTCTTTAATTTAATGCCAGTAATGTGCATCTTTTACTTCATTTGGTTTTGGTGGGGAGGGAACTATGAATCTGGAAGTGAAATTAGAACTGAGGGGACAAGCTCACAATAAACCAAATAAATTTTTCTGCTTTACCCCAGAACATGTTTCTCACTTGAGTTACCAGTATATTCCTTTGTTCCAGAGTTGTAAATGTGAGAGTGTTGGCCTTAAAGACAAAAGCTTTCCCTTCTTAAAGCCCTTAAGAAAGAAATAGAGGAAGAAATTATCACCTTTCCTTCTCAATTTCTTCCAGCAGTTCCCCTGGGGCAAAATTCTCTCCTTATCTTCAGGTTAATTGCACTATTTTCTTTCTTTCCATTTTACTGCAGTCTTTTCCGTTATTGTAATTTAAGTTTCTGTATTCTTCACTTATGCTAAAGTGTGACATTTTTAAAATAGCTCTTTAAAATAGGTATCAGTAACTCACAAAAGTGGCTCAATGGCTTCACTTGGAGCTGATTAGTAAAGTTACCACTCTGTAAAAATCGCATAGGTACTAGTAGCTTAAAAAAAGGTTCATTTGACTGTGAGATTATGGCATCCCCAGCAAATTCCCTTACTATAGATCTGTGACACAGATTCAGGATGAGTGGGCAGCTGCATGACTCAAAGTGGCCAAGTTCCTGAGTTTGCTCATAGATCAGAATTGAAAGAGCAGAGTTCCCTGACTGCAGCTTGCCTGGCAAAGGAAGCCCTTGATCTCGAGGAAGAGAAGGCCTGGGGTTCCTCAAATCCTGCCAGGAGAGATTTGATTATATCTGCTCTAGCTCACCCTCCTCAGCACTGATATTCACAGCCCTCACCTCCTCCACTCTGTGAAAGGAAAAGAACAATTTATCTACCAGTGCTGACAGCTCATACCCCCCTACATTGATTCCTCCATGGCATTTATTCCTTTAGTATCCTTATCTTGTATTTTGTAAGGAGGGTGTCAGACACCTCCTGCAGCAGCACCTCAGTTCTAGGTTGTGTTTTCTAGATGCTGCCCAAGTACCTTTTATGTTGGGTTGCTGATCTTGTGATGAGAGCTGCTCTTGTTCTGCACTGCCTGATAGATGTTTTGTTTGCCTGTGCTGGCTCTACATGTCTTTTTGACAATGCTATAGATCGCTATGAGGCCTTTGTGAAAGCCTTGGTCTATTTACTTTATTTCATTCCATTCTTAGCAACAGTACGCATAGTATGTAAGCTTCCTATATATTCTTCCAGAATTTTTCAAGCACTATACTTTCCTCTTATAAGAAAAAAAAAATGTTTTAAAACAATCTCTTTTTTCTTTTTAAAATTGCCTCCAAACATCTAAATCTCAAACCATGGGGCTGCAAGCTATTCCCTTTTCTTTAGGACCTTGTTTACTTTGGACTCATTGCCGTTGCTTTTTATAGCAACACAGCCTTTTCCAGCATCCCACAACCATACTTCCTTTAGCTTTGTGACACATTTTCTAAACATAATAAAACCTTTACACACAATTTGTCATGGTTTTGATCTTTCCCACAACACCATTAGTCATAGCTGCTCCTGTCTGCCAGATGTCAATAGTGCTTCCCCACAGAGATTCCAAGGGCTGGGGTGCCAAGGTGCTGCCTCTTGTGGGGTTTGGCCACAAGCCTCATGCTTACTTAAATAGTGCCTGTGCACAATCTCATTTTGGGTGTTCCCAGGCAGGGAGTGCCTGTAATCACTCCAGTGAGAATGACTATATGCAAACCAATGGGAAGTAAACCCAGGGTGAATGTCTTTACTCACTATTACCCTCTCAGCGCACACTCCTCATCCAGCCCCCATTAAAATTGGGGCTAAGATGGAGATGCAAGCAATGCACCTCTAAGGATGGTGTCTAAAGATTCCCTATTTAGAAGCACCAGAAGATTTTTACAGAGAAAAAAAATCACTGTGGGTAATATTTCTTTTCCTTTCTTTTTCTGAAATAGAGTGAGAGAGTATAAAATGGCATTTTGTTAAATATTTACATTGAAAAGTTCTACATTTCTTTCTATTCAGGCTTTACTGAGTTTGGTTTTCTGAATGAATATGGTAAGTTGGCTTGGCTCTGCTTTCTTTGACATTCATTAAATGACTTTAATCTTTCCATATGGCTCTGCACTGAGTCAGGTCATAATGCTCCTCATAATTAGATTAATTTCTAAATTATTTTTTTACTTATCTCTGGAGATATTTTCAAATCCACCTGCAGTCCTCCAATACCAATAATGTTTCTGCAGTATTTCACTTTGAGATGGAGTATATAGAATGGAATACAGTAATATCTGGGGAAGTGTAATTAATATTTCTTCAACAAAATATTTCCCATTATTTTCTGTCCATCTCTTCACCCACTTTACCATTTTGATGCTATTTCTACAATAGCTATTTCAACACTATTAATGTTTTTTGGAGTGGTAACTTGCAGTGACAGTGTCACGATTTTTGCCTGAGTAGACAGAGTGAATTTAAAACTCAACCATGTATGTGACTCATGCAAATTTTCACAGCGTGACTTGACTTGCACAATTCTAATCTGCATTGTACTGACAAATTGCCTAATATTGTTTAGTTCCTCTGGACATCACTAATTTAAAAGAGCAGTCTCAGCATCAAATGTTGCAACATTACTGTATATCCTATAGTGCAGAGTGTAAACAAATAGATTCAGCTGCAGGTTAAAAACCATGACAATTGTTATGACAATTGACATCTTCTTCCATTTATTTCCATTTATCTTAGAATATTTTAACATATAGATAGTGTTTCAGGAATGTTAACTAACTGTCTATCTATCACCATATTCTCCCCTCATGCACCTGGGGAGGCTAATGTTATCTCTGTTTTCCATGTAAAGAAACTAAGACAGACAAGCCAGAATAAATGAGATACCTCACAGTGGGATTTTGCAAGACAAGAGTAGCAATTCTTTAATTTGTGGAAGTCTTCCTTACCGTTTTTAAACTAGTATTTTGGGGAATGTGCTCTGAGTAGGGATCTTGTAATATGAGAGACATTCCTTGAAAAAGTACACTGTGACCTTCATGATAGCCCTTACTGTAATTTGGATTCCAGTTGGAGTTGTGCATCTTTTATTTATAAGCAGCTCAGAAGTACCTACAAAGCCCATGAAGCTTCCTGTCCTGTGTAGCTTCTAAAGCGAAAATATAAAGAAGCACATAAAAGAATGGTGTTATTCACAGCTTTTCATATTATTTTCCTATTTGCTCTTTTACTCATAGAGAAACTGTATAGAGACATTATCTCACTATAGGGTTAATTCTAAGATGTTGGTGCAGAAGGTGTAACACACCCAAGTGTCCAGTTCTTTTTTACTTTAACATATTTAATTATACTCTTGACAGAAGCACATGCAAAATTCATTAATGACTTTATCTTGAAAAATAGATATATGCTGGAAAAACATATAAAGCTGGGGGTAGGCGGAAGAGGGAGGAAATGGGAAATTTTTGGAGTGATGGTGTTTGTCTTCCCAAGTTGCCTTTGCACATGATGGGTTCCTGCTCTCCTGAAGAGGGCTGAACACCTGTCTGCCCTTGGGAAACAGTGAATAATTTCCATGTTTTGCTTTGCTTGTGTGCATGGATTTCTCCATCTTTGTCTCATCCCATGAGTTTTCTAACTTCTACCTTTCTGATTGTCTCCCCAGTCCCACTGGTGGGGGTCTGGGTGAGGGACTGTGGTGCTTGGCTTCTGGCTGGGCTTAAACAGACACAATAGACATCTACTCTCAACCAATTTTTATTCCAAGAAAACAAAAACAATTTTGTTAAATAGGAAGCAACTAGGAACTTCTCTGTCTGTTCATATTTTGCTTGCATAGTCCAAAACTAAGTGGGTTTCACATGTAATGCTTCTCAGGTGCAGACTGGAATCTACTTATTTCCTCCTCACAGTCATGAGTTTGGTGCACTTCTTGGACTAACACTTTTTATACTCAGATCTTCCATCAATTTCAGGTCAACTAAAGCAGTGTTAGGACATATTCTGTGGCCATTAAGGCCTGCTATTATATAAAGCATAAATCATACAATATATTTATTATTGACTATATCATACTTTTGGAAACAAGTTAGTAGGAAAACTATTACTAACTTTCTTTGGTTTATAGACATCAACAATGACTGCATAAAAGGAAACAGAGAGTTGGTTTTGAATTAAATTTAAAACCTAATTTTTTTCTAGCTAGTGTTGCTGCAGTTTTTTGGAATGTATCTGCTGCCTAACTGCAATGGTGTTTGATAGTGAGATTTTCCAGGGAACACAGTAAGGACAGTGTTTCCTTCCATTGGTGATGCTTTTATGAATCCTTTCAGTTTCATTCAGCAGTCCATTCTTTTGGCAGTATATTTCTGTCTGAACTGTAACACCTTACTGATATTCACCACACTTCTTATGACAATGGTAAATTGGGAAAAGTTCTATGAAAGATGAGGGAATTGTACTGCTGTGAAATTAAGTGAATGAGAGGACAACTTGGTTTTATATTTATTGTCATTCCTTAATTAATTCTCTCATCTGAATGTTTTGAAACATATATTTCCATTTGAATCATGATAGATTCATTTCTTTGAAACAATGTCCCTTCCCAGGGAAAATATTAAATATCTTAGACACTACAGTCCCACAATTTATAAAGCTGTACAGACTAAGAGAAATCTGTAACCTGAAGAGTAACAAAAGATGGTTCAGAAATACATAATCTGTCTTGTCTCTTGTTACAGGGCTTGTAGAGGTAAGAATTTAATAATCACCTGAAGTCTCAGCTCTCTATTTTATTAAAAACCCCCACCCAACAATGATAATAACAGCACTTGCCTAGTAATTATTTGATCAGTGGGTGGTTGAAGAGAGATTTTATGTTCCACTTGCATTCTACTTTTTAATTTGATTGCACTTTTGACATTAGCTCCCCAATTAAGATAGGTACATTTCTTATTCCACCAGTTGTGGAATTAACTAAAAGTAGAAGCAGAAATGAAAAGGGGCTTTTCTACATTGTTAGGGTAAATTTTTGCAGAAAATATACAGCTGGATGGTGAATGATCATGTATTTACAGTGTCATAAGTCTTCTATGCCTGTTGCATGTCTGAAAACCTATCTAAAGAGATTTCTAGAAGCATATGTTGTTGCTAACTTATTATCTGAAAACCATACCTCATCCATTTAAAATTCTGTTTAAAAAGCCATGGCATCATATGCATGGTTCTGTGAGCCAAAAAAATCTCAAAAATTCAGAAACTTTGTAAAATACTTGTGCAGTCACTTTGATTGTACCTCAAGTTTATCATGGAATAAAGTGGTAACACTCTAGCAAAACACTGAATGTATTCCTTTTGAACAGCTTTCTAAAAATCATTTTTACATTTACTTTCTATGTGCAATGGAATGTTAACTTTATCTGAAGAACTTGCAAAATTTGCTTATTGCCCTGGGACAAGTACTATTTTTGAATTGAAAGTATGAATAAGAAAAGTTTCCATTTTACAGACCTTGTAAGAATTTGAAAAAAATGCAGGGAGTTACTAAAAGGGAATACTGATCTTGCAAATACTGATCTCCTTGCCTGGGGATGCAAGTGAAAAAAATTAAATTCCGAATGCTTCATCATAATCTCAAACCCTTATTTATGCATTAATTGAATTAAATGTCTTGACTCTGTCACAACAATCGAAATAAGCTGGTTTACAGCCTTGTTACAAATATTTTTTTGAGTAGTGGCACTGGTGCCAATAAATTTGCTCTGTGTTGACTAAAATCAGACTCCTGTCGAGGATTTTTTCAAAAATCTGGGATGGAAACAAGTCCTAAAGGAAGTACAAATGAAACTTCCTCTCTAAATGAAACTTTGTTGGGTCATCTTGAAGAATATTTGAAGGACTATATGGCATGCAAACCTCAAAACAGCTTATATGTTTAATTCTGAAACATGTAATTTAAGTAGTTTTAAGAGGGTTGAATAAGAGGTAAATATTTTTAAGAGGTAAAATATTTTTCCTATAACATCTGAAGGTTTTTATTTATATTCATATTATCCAATGTCCCGTGCATTCGCACCTTGAATGAATGGCTAAAATAAATTTTATAATGCTCCTCATTTTAGCAGAAGAAAACATGCCAAATTATTTGTGTTTCTGTCTCCAACCTTGCAGTCTATATAATGTCAAAAATAGGATTAAAAAAGAAAGGGATGAGGGGACAACATCATCTCCTGTTTAATTTCTAATTAAATATTTAAAACTTTTCCTTTCTGGGAAAGGGGCAATCTGATATTTTGGGGCTACACAGTCATAAAGGTCTCTGGCTGTTCTATTTTGCCATTTGTTATTCAGTGGATCAGTGTGTCTGGATGAACCTCGTTATCTATGATGGACAAAGGCAACGTTTCTGTAATGAAGGTTAACTATGTGAAGTGAACCACAATTAAGGAAGTGGGATTTTTGGGGATTTTTTGGTGTTAAATTCCTGCTGCACCTTTAAATTACTTTTTACAATGTGAAATGTTATAAATTGCATGTAACAGAGGATAAAAATGAATATAAAATATCATGCTACCAAGATGACGTGAGCACGCAGTGGCATTTCAGACTTACATTAGGAATTTCTGCTATCTTTTGTTTTGGTGATTCCCTCAGATAACTACAAAATTCCTTCATTTTCTCATCTCAGAAGCAGCGTCTAACTCAACAAGGCACTTTTTTGCATCCATCTAGGAACTAAGTGGACTTCTGAGGATACCTGACATCTCTTTTAGTTTATTTTTACTCTGTATCATAAAAGATACATTTTCTGCTTCCATTTAGTAGCCTGGAAAATGTCATATGTAGGTTGAAGGAATGTAGAGAATGAACTGGTTTCTATCTGTGGAATTACTTTTTTGCTTAACATGAGCATAAAAAAAATCGTTGGAAAAACTGCAATGTCCTAAACCAGAACAGCTGTGGTTACTGTAGACAAAAAGAGATGTCTCTCGTACAAATACATTCTGTAGAAGATCTGTCTTTTGAAATGTCATGTATATTCTGTAAAGCTTCTCATTATATTGAGAAATTATATTCTTATGAACTTTGTTTAGCAAAACCAATGTTACTTTTTAGAAAATTAGAAAGATATTTTATCTGTGAAAATGTTAGTATAAAATCCGATTTTAAATGAAATCTTGGAAGCATGGATGCAAATAGAATGGGTTGATGATGGAGTACATGAGACATAAAAAATCCACAAAAGTTAAAAAAACAGTAATATATAATTTTTTTCAATGATAGTTAACAAATTAAAATGCATGCAACAACATATTTCAAGAGAGAGGACAAGAAAGAATACAGATAGACAACACATGGTACAAGTTATCCAAGTAGCTCTATTATACAACTCATTTATTCACATTTTAAGAGGAGCATAAGTAGGATAGAAAGTGAATTCACATTCTTCAGTCCATCACTCTTCCAGCGTTTTGCACTTGAATGGTGTTCCTCTGTGGGCTGTACTGCTGTATTAAAAAGTGAGGCGAGGCTGTGGCATTTTCCTTTTGTCCAGCAATTACCACCCAGATAGTTCCTTCTGCTCTGAAGTTCATGTGTTCTTAAATTTTGGTTCAATATCTTCTTCAGGCAGCCACGTGATCGGCTGACATATAGTGGACTTCAGCCTACATGATATAGCTTGTCACTGTTTGTCAAAAGTCAGAGCTTTCTCCTTATTCAAAATCTTTGGAAAGTAGATCTGAGGAGGTGAAGAGAATATGAATAAATAAAGGAATAAATAAAGTGACATGTAGCTGCTATGGGTGAACAGAGAGAAGAAATACTCTGCCAGATCATTAACCAAAAGATTCTGTTCTCATTGCAATCTTACAGTCTATTCTCTTCTTTCAACATTTTAGATCTCATTTATACCTGTGTTTATTTTCCTTGTGATAGACATGGTCAGCATTTTGAAGGAGTAGATTGAATTGTAACAAACATGATGTATGCCCATGCATTTATGTATTAGGTGATACATGGACAGAAAGTTCTAAATAAGTCTAAATAAGTATGCAAAAGCCTGGAGTGTGGAAGTCTAGGAGAGACTCCACATTATATGGCTTTGGATGTTTTGTAATCTATATTACTAATATGGATGTTATCAGCCTAAAAGTAACGACTTGAAATATTTGAGATACACATTAATATCTTTGGGAGCATATTATAACTCAGTAGCAATATCAGAATTTCTTTTTCTTCTCAAAAATGCATAACTATAATACTAGTTTGTCTTAATTAATTTGTCTTAAGATAGTATGCTGGAGGAGCTGCTGATGCAATATGGAAGTTGCAAATATTAATCCAAATTTGTTAACCTGTAGGGAATTAATGATAATATGACAATAAGATGGAGCAATTGCTTTAGGTTGGTAATTTACATAGTTTAAACAGGGCAGCCTCTAGATTTCAAATCAGTAGAATTAGCATATCATCTACTTTATAAAAGTGAAAGGTTCTATAAACTCACAAAGCACATTATTTGTGCAAGGATAGCACAAATTACATTATTTTTGGCACTCTTTCAATAATTACCCTCTAAAAAATATGCACCTAATTTTGTTAAGTCTATATTAATTTCTTTTTATATATATGAATAGATTTTAGTTAATTTCTTCTTAGCAAAGAAGGAAATAAGGCTGGGTACAACCATTAGGGTGAAAAATACAATTCATATTAAAAAAAAAAAAAAAAAGAGAGCTCATGTCGTTTTACAAGACAGATATTTCTGAAAATGTTGCCCAGTATGTGATGAACTGAAGTATTTTTTTGGGTTACAATTTACACATATTATTGTCTCCCCACACTCACCTACAAAGTTCATTTATACTCTAAGGCCTTACATCAAAGTTGGATCTTTCTAAAGTGCAGCATTGCATTTCCAAGTTTGCATTTCTTGCATCTTCAAGAACTTCTGAAATAAAACAGCTGATCATAATAGTTTAGGAAGTCAGGCTTTATGAGGAATCTAATGCATACATTCTTCAGTTTGAATATCTAAATTTAAACAAACTCATCTATCACAGCTAATTGTTAATTTTTCTGAGGCTATCATCTGACACAGGGCTGAGAATCTGGCACATCTGAAAAGTCATTCTGGGAAGTCTTATTATTGTCGCTTTTATTTTTTTTTTTTTTTTTTTTTAATGATGGTGGTCAATTTTGGGTTTGGTGGGGTTTTGTGCTTTGTTTTTCTGGGTTTTTTACTTTTCCTTTTTTTCACCAGCAAAGCAGGAAAATTGTTTAAATCAGAGTATGCTGTTACTGAAATACCTGTGGCTCTAGACGTGGTTGTCTAGTCATTACAAAAGTGATCAACCAAAAGAGGACAAATAACAATGCGAAGTAGTTAAACAAAATTATTCTGGCAATTTGCAATAAAATTATTATGATTTCATCCTTGCTACTTCATTGAGACTAAATAACTCTCAAAGAAAATGAGGCATGAAATATTTTCAAAATTTTTGTATTCCCAAATATAGTAAAATTCAATATTTTATTTCAAGATTAAGTACTGCCATGTGTTTCCAAAGTCCTGCATTATCTCTTTACCATCTAGTACTTTTTCAAGGGACCTCGTTTTAATATTTTTTGCAAAAAGGCTTTTCCTTCCATCCACCTTTGTAGCAGTATTATGGCTTGTTTAAGAAGTTACTTTTTAGAGAGGGACAGAGAGAGCAAAAAACTAGAATATTCTGCACTTTATAAAATTCAAATAATAGATTTTCTTAAATCTTTCATGTAAATTTGTTTATATATGTCTAGTAATGTCTACTAATGTATTTTTATTTTTGTATATATCTTACATATATATGTGTAGAAATTCTGTGATAAAATATTGACTCCAAAATTCAAATTTCTCAGTTTTGTTTGTAATTGCTGTGTTATACAATTATCATTGTGGAAGTGAGGAGAGTAGTGATGAAAATTTTGTAAGCCATTAATCCAGTAGTTCTTGATGGATCACAATTGTCTGCAAAGCACCAGTGGAGGTCCAATCTCCTTGCTAAACCAGGGTCCTCCAGAGCATGTTTCTTGGGATTGTGTCCAGACAGATTTTGAATATCTCCAGGGAAAGAGACATTCACTCCACAGCCTCTGTAGGCAATCTGTTCCAGTGCTCAGTCACCCCAAGATAAAGAAATTCTTCCTCATTTTTAGGTGAAGCATCCTGCCCATTGCCTTTTGTCCTGTTGTGTGACATTAGCAAGAGCCTGCATCCATCCTCTTGACACCCTGCAGGTCTATTTTTTCCACATGGTTAGTTACTTTTGCCTGAGTCTGTCCCACCTCAGTGGTATCAGCACCCCCAATCTATACATCATCAATGTATTGATGTACCTTGGCCTCCCCAACTAGTCATTTCCTTCAGCTCAAGAGCTTGGGGGTGATGGGCTGTAGGGAGTGAGTGTCAGTATCCCTGTCGGACAGCAGTAAAGGTGTATTGTACTCCTTCACACCTGAAGGTAAGACATTCCTTATCTCCCTGTCTAAGAGGAACAATTAAATCCATGTCCTGTACATCAGTTGTAGCTAAAACAATGTGGGCTTGTTCCTGACTGGTGGAAGTCAGTTTGGCTGCATTGGGCAGCAGTCAAGGGGCCAGTACTCGCATTCAAGCCACAGTCAGGCACCACCTCCTGTTCAGTTTACTAATGGGCCACAGAGGTGAATTACAGGAAGAGTGGCCTTATACAACAGTTCTTCTCTCCTTTAATTCTTGAATGACTTCAGCAATTCTGTCTCTGGCTCTAGTGGCTTTACGTTCAGTAGCTTACAAGTGGAAATGCAGGAGCAGTTTTTAAAAGCCTTACTGAGGGCACAGGGGAACTGAATTTCTACTCCTTTTTCTTGGAATACACCCAGACTTCCCCTTCAGGAAGAATAAGATCCAGTAATATTCAATGATTGGCCCAATCCCATAATATTCAAAGGGAAAGAAACCAGTACCATCATGGTTTCAGTGGGGTTATCACCAGGCAACCAACATTTTATTTGAGCCATCTGCTGTGGCTTAGAGCACCTGAACACATCAGTAAAATGGATCTGTTTTTTCAGGGACTATCCCATTTCATTTGGGAGTTTCCTTATTCAGGGCAGAGGAAGGCTGCTGTGACCTCTAAAAAGGTGACTGGAGATCACAAGGAACCAAGAGGAAAAGTTACCAATGTATCCCTGTCTTTATTTTCATTGAGTCTTCTAAGATCTTTCCATTGGCTGTGCTCTGACTCACCTACTGGGGTCAGCACTGAGAGTTTCCCAACACATCAGAACCAGCTACATACAGCTTCATTAGTGGGGCTGTGGGGACTCCCTACTGACTGTGGAGAACTGAGAAAGGATAGTCTCTCTTCTGGGGATTCCTATCGCTTTTTCATCAGAATTTGTAAATTATGGAGGGGTTATTTACCCACCAGATCCTGAGGGATACCCTTCTCCAATCCCTCCTTCCATAGGTGGTTCCTTGAGGATTCAACTCCCTGGTTCCAATCTCTGCACCAAGAAACACTTTCCCTGAGTTCCACCCTTTGGACAGCAGTGCGATTCTTCACTTTACTTGCAACAATCACATCTGTCAGCTATAAATTAGTAGCTCCTCTGATATTTCCTGCAGGTGAGATGAGGTCCAGCTTGCCACCCTCCCACACAAGCAGCTTGAAGTCTGTCTTGCAATTGGGTTGCAGAAACCTTGAATAAGTCAGGAAGTTCTTTAATTAAGGGGGTCATTTATCTGGGTTAGGAAACAATAACATGGGAGAATGAAAGGATACAAGACATCTCTCATGTATGAATCTCAGTCAAACTGTCTTGCACACTCTCGATGGGTTTATCCAATGCTGGAATGGAGATAGATATGGATTCTCCCCTCTTCAAGGGGTCTAAATGAGCTCCTTATTTTGTCTCCAACACTGATGAATTGGTGACTTTTTTTTGAATATACTAGAATCTGTGTTGTCATCTAGGTTGCAACTGAGATAGAGACAAGGCCCTAGTATTATTTCATTCTCATTCTTCCATTGCGTTGCAAAGTGCATTTCAAGCCTGTGATTATCAAGAAATTTAGGAACATTTCTTTGACATAATGATGTTAAGGATATAGTCTTGAATCTCTGCAGCATTTACAATAATGGTGTTTGATGTCTATTTGATTTTCTTAGAAGTTTTTTTTGGTTGCTGGAGAAGATGGATAACTGGAGGCTGCTAGTGGTGCTCTTTCTTTTCCCTCCTCTGGATCCACTATTGGGAAACAATAAACTTGTATTTATTGTAGTGACTGAGAGTTCTTATTATTTAACATTAGAAAAAATTGACTTATTTTAGTAGGTATGCTTTTAAGACAAGAACAGACACAATTCCTATTTAATTTCCTTTTTGCTGTTGTTGACAGTGGGATTTCTGTTTTTTCATTTGTTTGGTGTTTTTAGGGATCACAAACCTAGACGAAGTGTCAAAAGAGATAAATGAGTCTTTACTGTTACACTAATGTCATTATTTTTCTTTTTGGACAGAGCAATTTTTAGTCACCTTCCTTTAAGGACATTAAATACAAGGTGACTCCAGAAGTTTCCCCATATCTTTTGAAATGAGGAAGTCATTACATTTCCATGGCTTTTTAATTGTCTTCAACATGTGACATTTAGGCATCTGTATCTTACTGTTTTATAACCTCCAATAGGTTTTTGCTGCCACTAGTCTAGTTGTCTTTGTTTGGTCCTGACAGCTTACAGCAACTTTAAGAGGTCAATTTGCTTTCTCTTTCAAATCTTCCATCTTTCCTAACTAGAGTCTGAGATTGGACTGTCAGTGACATCAAACTCAGCACCATAAGTTCTGCTGAACTGTTTAGGGATTTGTTCCCCTAAATGTATTAGATGTACCTGAGAATAACATCTTATATACTAAGGAGGAGTTAGGGATTGTTGCTTTAATCCTTGGAGAAATCATAAAGTGAGATAGGAAGGTTTTCACATTTTGGTAATGAAAGGAATATATGACACTGCTTTAGCTTGTGGAAACAAACTTTTCTATCGCTGCTCTTGGAAATAGGTGACTCTTGAAGTACACATACTAAAGACACCATTCATCAAGCCATACTTTAAAAAAATTCTCTTTTTTTTTTGGTAGTAAATTACTTAGATTTAATAGCAAATAATGATTTTAATAGATAATATAAAGCTGAAATGAGTGACAGACCATGAAGAAAATGAATTATCCTATCCCAACTCCTTTTTCT
Source organism: Sylvia atricapilla (assembly GCF_009819655.1). Taxonomy (NCBI): domain Eukaryota; kingdom Metazoa; phylum Chordata; class Aves; order Passeriformes; family Sylviidae; genus Sylvia; species Sylvia atricapilla. Next base: position 72,209,239 of record NC_089140.1, on the reverse strand, counting down.
GTTTTCTCCTGAGTCCACACCCTGTTACTCAGTCACTTTCTTATATTTGGAGCTCCAAGTCACCTTCTGTAGTAACTTATCATGTGTCCTCTTCAGTAGCATTTTTTTAAGTCGAAGAAGACTTGAACCTATTTGCTGCAAGCATTTAGAATTTGCAGGTGTTTATAATTTATTTATATTGATACTTTATGCTGCATAAAAAGGTAAATCTATGCATCTCATCAGAGTCCTTGTGGAACAGAATTCACTATTCAGCACATTTATTTGAGTGTGCAGTTCATAGTCAAAGGTGATTTTCTGAAGGTTGATGGTAAAAGCAAGGTGAAATTTGGAACTTGTAGATTGTTCAAGAAACCAGTCTCAATGTTTTATATCAACCCATAGTGTAAAGAAATTTGAAAAAAAGTGAACAGTAGGAGATTTCTGCTCAAAACCTTTGTAGGTACTTGTGTGTGTATATATAGTTATATATATATGTGACATTGTAAAAAATAACATCCTACTTACTTGAACACTTGGTTACAAAAAAAATATTGTTCTCAGTACAAGGCTGAAAACTAACTTGAGCTTTTGGCTTCAATATGTTGAAACAAAGATGATATCAAAATTTCTGTACTGTGTGTGATGCTGGTTTCTACTCTCTGCTCCTGCATTCTCACAGGACATTCTGTAACAGTCAGACTAATCCTTCCTTGGCCTCACTGTCTGCTCAGTGACCCCACACCTCATTCTGGCAGAAACCATAGGTTAGCGAGAGCCCATTCAGGAAAACAGAGGCTTGAACAATGGATAATGAAACCTCCTTGGGGGACATGTCAGACAGGAAAGACCAGTGGGGGGATGTAAATGGGTCACAAATTTGTCTTTATTCTTTAGTAATCCAGTGACCCCGTGGTTGTCAATAGGTGATGTTTTCTAAGCAGAAATTCTCTAAACTCCAATATGTGACCTCTATAGAGATCATTAACCCAAATGGATCTTCATTATACATTATGGTAAGAGGTATTGGTCAGCAATATCAGCAGCTGGTAATTTCCTGATTTTATTCAATTAATGATTTTGCATTATGCAGAGGAATGAAGTAATCATTGCTCTGCTTTTTCACAGTAATCCAGGTGTTTCTCCAGACTTTTCCTGGAAAATTGACTTCAGTTGTGGTCCTGTTTGGGGACATGGTGTGTTAAATCCCAGTATCTACCTACCCATGTGAACATAGAAATATGTGAACATAGAAAGAATTTCAATACTACGAAGATTCATAGATGAGACTGTTTCCAAAAGAATATGATATGTAAGTTATAAACATTAAGAAATGTATCTTTTAAAACATCAATTACAAAATTGAATCAATGCAGTGAAATTCTGCATCTTTTCTCCACTAGTAAGGATAATAATAATGCCTACAACCTAGCTTGCATCATTAATTTCTACCTCTCAGTGTATAACCCTTTCTTCTTTCAGAGCTTTTTTTTGTTTTAAATAGACAGATGGTTTAAAAAAAGTCCTAATTTTTCCACATACCAAAGAATAAAGATCAGTAGATATGGATGTAGGAGTATCAAAAGACAATTCAAATAGTCACTGCATGCTGGCCCACTTCATTGACAATTACTATGGAATTTAAGATCACTTCTCAAGGATGTATTCCATTAAGGATTCTATTCCATATTTTCAGCGTTTGTATCCTGTCCATGTGCTGCTTCACGTGTGTTATAGAAGCTGTCAATGGTTTAGCAAAGAATGGTAGACCCTCCATTCTATGTTGATTGGTTGATTACATTTAAATTTCTTCCTAAATGGTTCTGAAAGTCCAGGAGTTATCATGATTAACAGCTGCTAGCACAATCAGTTGTGCAACTGACCCTGTCTTATAAACATTGCCGCCTCTGCATGTCCATAATACCAAAGGGTAAACCAAGCATTTCATTATAAGCCAAATAGGCAGGCCATGTCATATATTTTCTAGTATTTAAAAAATATTAATGTGATTAAACTTCTTGTAATGGGTGCTAATATCTTGATTTTGAAACAGTTTTTCTGTTCCAGTCATAGTTGATATACTGCTTCATCATATTTAATTTCTTTTAAAAAATTGCACTGAAAAAGCTATTCCACTTTACTAATATTTTTCTTGATAAAAAATTATCATAAGTTTAATTTAAAAATATAAACTTGGTTATGATTAATGGAATTTATTAGGTTTTTTTAATAAAAAATAATATTTTTTTTCTTTTCCTTCCTGTGTTCTATATCTCTTTTCTTAAGAGATATAAGTGTTTAAACACACTTCCTGCTAACTGCTACTCTTTTTTGCTCTTCTGAAAATGTGTACAGCCTCACAAACATGTACTTTATTCATAGCAACCCTTTTTCATTTCTAATATTTGGTGAAAATTATAATTAAAAATGTTTTGTCCTACAAAGTTTGTGGTTGCCCTTCGACTTTAAGACATGAGAAAGGTAGCCTGTTCATCTGGACTAAAGAATAAAACAAAGAATGAACAACAAGTGGCATTTGTTTTTAAAATTCTCCTCTGAAATGACTCTACCTTTGAGAAATAATACCCCTCTCAGATGTAACTTATAAAACGTTGTATATTGAAAGATTTTTAAACTTTATACAAATGTGGGGTCAGCATTTGAGAAACAGCCACCTCTGAAAGAGGGTAACTCAGCAGCAATCTAGCACAGATTAGGACAAAGTGTAAAGAATAATCATAGCTACGAGAAGAAAGATTTATTGCAAGCATAGATTTTAAAAAAATAGGTCTAGTAAGAGCAGAAAAAAACTAAATCAGCAAGAACCACTTCATAATCCGCTATTAAAAGACTTTTAATCTGAAAGTTGAAATGTCAAACTGTAGGATAAAGAAAATTGATAGGATTACAGCATAAAAATTAGAGATGTAGAGTGGTAGGGAGAGGATGAATACTTTAGAATCTCAAGACACTGACAAGAAATCCATAAGCTAATGAATCAGTGTATGTTTAGAAGTCACAAACCCAGACTCTGTGACTGATTCATGTGACATTACAAGGACTGCTTAATACATTTAGTCTTTGCTCACTTGTTTTCAAAATGGAAATAAAATGCTTGTCTAAAGCACTTCCAGCTTCTGGATGACAGTATTTGGGTTTGTATGCTGTTGTTAAAGCTAGAATATTTTATCAGCTATATTGCCATCTATAATGAGTGTAATGTACAAAAGAAGAATATTTTTTCTTTTTCCTTTGGCACAGGAAATGAAGTGTTATATTAGAGTAAGTATTTATGGTTTATATGCCAAGTAGCACCACATTTCTCTTTGTTACTAATCATTTCTCAGAGAGTAGTACATGAAATGCCAAATGAAAAAATGGTAACAGACATGTAATTGTTCACTCATAGCTATGCTTGGAGCAATTTTTTTATTTTTTTTTTTTATTTTTTGGTGATTCCAAATTTGGTGCTTAAGATTAGAAGTTTTGGGGTTTTTTTGTTTTTTTGTTTTTTGTTTTTTTGTTTTTTTTTTTTTTTTCTTATTTTCTTATAAAGTATGTAAAGCAAGCAAACAAACAAAGTTGAAATCCTGGTTGTCTCTGTTCTTTCTCAGAAACCAAATGAAAAGAAAACCCTCCCATGTCCCCATCACTTCCTCTGCCCAATTTCAGTTCCCAGAGTTACCCCACTTGTAATCGCAATAGAAGGAAATTAGAAATATGCCTTCCTTTTCATGAAAGGAAAGCCCCAAATTCTTTGAATACTTCATATTAAAAATAACTACACCCATTTTTGTTCTCACTCACCCATTTATTTTTAACAACTACAGGTTCTCCAAGTAAATGAGTACTTCAATTACTGCATAAGCACATACAAAGACACGCTAGCTAAAACAAAGCAGAGAAACAGTTTTTATGTACAGAAGTTCAGAAGTTATTTAAAACAGCATCTCATTTTCTGTGTGAGATTAGAGCATTCCCTATGATGATAGATTTAATTTTTCTTGAAGGCTTTTTACCCTGGAAGCCTAACCATGAAAAAGTAGAACCTTGACCAATTCTAACTTCCACAGCCAACGAACCTGTGAAAGACTAAACAGGCAAAGTAATTATCTGCCAAGCTTAGAATTGCCCATCAAGACAGATTTCTAGTTATGCTACAGTAAAACCACAAAAAAACCCCACCTCTCCAAATGGACTGCTTTACAGAAAATTGTCAATTAACAGCTTTTTTATTATTATTTTTTTAACTTCTTTTTTCCTATTAATGATTTTCTTCCTTTTATTGACAAAACAGGATCATGTGAAAGTAGAACACCACCTCAATTTCACTGTGGGAAAAGGTAAATCTCGGCATCACGGAGTAATTTTTAGATGCTATGGTAGGATTCAAATTCAAATTAAAAACAAGCCTTGACTCCTGGTGACTGATAAAATAACAAAAATAGCACATACTTTTAACTATTTCAGCCACCGCAAAATATCACAAATATGAAGGCTTGCTAAGAATACATTAAAATTTTTAGTAGTGTTAAAAGGCCAAGGTTATAAATAAAATGGTGTTCAATTCATAGGTAGTAGCTAACCTATTTTTTAATGCATTACTATGCTTTGCCCTATACTTTCCCCTTTGTTTCCCAGTTTCCTAAAAAAGGGCTAAAGAAACTGAACATATTTCTGTGTGCTTAGCTAATTTGTAGCATCTATACAGACCCCTAACTTCTCACTGATAAGAGCTTGTGGACATAATCCCAGTTTCTGTGGTTGCTCCAGCAGCTGCCAGAAAGACCCTTACAATATATTCAGTGATGTTGGTGAGACTTTTGACACATTCTCTGCTTCCCATCTGAAAAGGAGTCTGCCCAGTCAGTCGTTTTTCATCGAGTTCTCTTTTTTATGTTAGATGTCTGCATCAGTGTGATCTTCTTCTGTCCAGCATCTTAAACTGCTTTTCCCAGCAGGCGCTGCACTGTGACTACCTGGGACAACTGCCTTTCCCAGCAGCGCTCCCTCATGTTAACCATGGCAGGGAATTGTGCTGTGACCTCTGTGGCCTTTGTAACGACAAGCTGATTAGCACACAGCTTCTGTCAGAGAGCGGTGCTCAGACTTTTGCAAGACAGATTTCCACAGAAAGGGGTTTCTTTCCATAGAAAGCTGATTTCTAAGGGCTTAGCACAGCACCGGATGTGAGAGCTGAAATGTACATGAAGTATGTTGAATAATATATCTCTGTATTTCCACACAAAGGTTAGTGAGCAGCAAACCAGATGAATTTGCTTCATATTCAGCACCCTCCAGAAAAGACTCGTGAAAGTAATTATGTGTACATAGTAATAATAACTACGTAGTCCAGTAAGTATTGAATCTTTCCCCTAAACATCAGAAGCTCATCTTCCTCTTAATGGACTTTTGATATAATAGTTAAAATAAATGTTCCTCATCCACAGATATTAAAATCAGCTAAGGATTATTTTTTACAAATGTAGGGATTGAGACATGAATCCGATGAGCTGCAAAATGCTAGGGAAATAATTAATAGTATAATTTGACTTAAATGGAATCTTTATGCATGATATTGAGGCAATGAAAAACCAGTTGATTTTCAGAAGAAATTAAAAAATAATATTCCACTATGTCAGTCACCCCAGTTCTAAGCAGAGAGGACAAATTTGATGTTTTGCTTCACTGAATTACAATTTATTTTCTTCAATGTTTCTATATACTTTTCTTATGAAGTATTTAGTTAAGCACTATGCAGCATTCTGACTAAAAACAATGAGCATAATCACCATAAAATGATATATATGTTTAATAGTTATTTTTTAATCTAATAAATAGATCTGAAAATAGAAGCATGTAAGGAATCATCATTCAGCCAGGGCATCCTGGCAGGGTAATCATAAATCCATTTTCAGCATGTTATTTTTGTTAATACTTTGGAAGGATAAATAAAATGATTGCCAGTAAAAGCTGCAGATGAGAGAAAATGGTAGAATTCTAAATCTGCAGAGAAATCTTGCTTAAAAACCTAGCCTGTTTTTATCTTCACAAATCCCAGATTATTTCTCAGAGTTCACAGAAAAACAGTGAAAATTCTGGCACTGTTGCAGGCATCATGCCTAAGAAAACAACTACAGGATGAAGTAGAGGAAAACTTTTTTCAAAAGGGATGTAGTATCCTAAATTGCATTATGCTAGGTGTTCTTAGGAAATGTTGATCTTTGATGTGAATGCAAAATAGAAGGTGAAAAATTTATTACTTCAATTACATTGCAATTTTAGTGCTGGTAGATCATGAACCAGACGCGTGCCCAGAAGGCCAATGTCACCCTGGCCTGTATCAGCAATAGAGTGGCCAGCAGGAGCAGGGCAGTGATTGTCCCCTGTACTCAGCACTAGTGAGGCCACACCAGTGCTGGAGCATGTCCAGAGAAGGGCAACGGAGCTGATGAAGGGTCTGGAGCAGAAGTCTGAAGGACCAGATGAGGGAGCTGGGGGTGTTTACCCTGTAGAAAAGGAAGCTCAAGGGGGACCTTATCACTCTCCACAGCTGCCTGAAATGGTGGGTCTCTTCACACCTAAAAAGTAACAGGATGAAACCTCACCTCTTCTCACCTAGCAAGTAACAAGTGATAGGATGAGATGAAATGGCTACAAGTTGCACCAGAGGAGGATTAGATTAGGAAAACATAGGAAAAAGTTCTTCATGGAAAAAATTGTCAAGCAATGGAACAAGCTACTCAAAGAAGTAGTAGAGTCACCACCCCTAGTGGTGCTTAAAAGATGTGTCAATGTGGCATTTAGGGACCTGGTTTAGCGGTGGAATTGGCAGTTCTGGGTTTATGGTTAGACTCAGTGATAGTCCCTTCTGATCTAAATGATTCTATTAAAATGAAAGTTTTTTGCAGTAGGAAATTCATTGCCTATATTTTCAAAAGGCTGCTTGACAAATTATGTGTTGTCAAAGTTAATAGATAAATCAATATCATATTTCATCCTTAAAATCTAATTTCTTGTGGACCTTCTGAAATCACAAGTAATGATTACTCAGTAGTGATAGGCCTTGAAACATTCTTGGTTTCTTACACCTCCTTTCAGGTGTCTACTAACATTCTCTAAATATTTGTACAGATGAATATAAAGAATCGCAAAACAAGCAAGTTAGGAACTAGCATGTGTTTAGCAGTTTTGTAAATCAGCTTTTTTTACATGGCAAACCAGGTTCTAAAAGCAGCCTAATTTTATATTTATTTTCCTGAACATGTCAGACTTCATAGCATAAAAACATGAGAATCTCAGCTTTTTGGGACATAAAAACTAGGGACCTCAACTAGGCTGTTTGCAAGATTAACAGTGGTCCAAATACAGAAAAATTAGCATTTGGGAAGAAAAACAAATAATTTTGTAGATTCAGGTTAAATATTCTTTATTATATTATTAATGGATTGTTATGTCTTCAGGTGTCTGATCATGGAAAGTTTCCTTAAATGGATGTGGCATCCTAATAGGACAGCATTACAGCTTGGTTTTTGATAACTTGGCAATAGAGTGCGAGAGTACTGTCTTTAAGGCACTGCAGAATTAAGTATTATCCAGAGCCAAAATTGTAGATCTTGACAAACTGAGTTATAACAATGACACAATTCTGAAATATTAAATCTGATACTATAATTTGGTTGTAGGGGAATAGTGCTCCATCCCACTACAGCTCAACTGTTGATATGGAAATAATGTTCTCTGTTATAAGAAGTGGTTCTTACGATGGTATATTCTATGCCAACTGGGTATCTGCCCATGATTTCTATGAATACATGAATTATGTGTATCCTGAGTTTCTGTTCATCTCAGAAATGAATAAGCAAGTTTGAGGTGAGGTTTTGTTTTTTTGGGTTTTTATTCTTAGTGGTGACTTAAAATCAAAACATGTTTTACATATATAATGTTTCACTTACACTTATCACCTCACCTATCTTCTCCCTCCAACTCATTCCCAAAATGAGAAGGAATAGAGGTAAGGCTTCTACTTGCACAGCACATTAAATATGCACAGAAGATGATTGATTCTTTCAATTTTCTCATTTTTTGTTATTTACTTCTTGCATCAATTTAAAAGGTCTTAGTTTGAGGAATTCTTTGGATCATAGGCTTAATTAATAGAGCAAAACACCTCTTTGTCTTGTTTCAATCATTCTATTGATTACCAATATTTTCATGGATAAAACTGTAAAACAAAACAAAAGTTTTCTTTGTTTACAAGTTTATTGCACCAATTTTTAAATATTCAGGACAATAAACATTTTTCTGGACTAAATCTGCTCCATGCAGATGCTTATTTTGCCTTTGTCAATGTTTTAGTTGAAATGAAGGATTTCTTACAGTCTCACAGGATTTATCTGTGCCACTGTTTCTCAGTGATCTCAGCTATTTTAAATAGCTAGTAATAATTCATATTTTTACTGTCTCTATGTGAATAATATGCTGTACCAGATAAAAGGCTCATCCCTCTCTGTACCCTCTCTCCATCAGTTAGATGGAGCGCTTCTCTGCTCACTGGAAGATGCTTGAGAAAAGTGTACAAGAAATTGAACAAATAGAACATTTTAGGAACTATTAATATACTGACAGAAAGCAAAAGAGAACACAGTATTATTTGCTCATATTTTAAATATTTTTTAATTCTCATTTCTTCCCTATCTAAAAAAACCCCCAAACCCTAATAAACCCACATCCAAAAAACTCCGAAAAAAAAAAAAAAAAAAGAAAAAAAAATATAGCCCAAGCCAGAACAACAACAAAAAAACTCCACAATTTCCTAGAATAAACTAAACAAAAAACCAAATAAACAAAAAAAAAATTTCAAACAAAACTCTACAAAATAAAGACATTTTAAAAAGGAAAGATTCAGAGCTCTGAGATAAGAAGACAAAGATTGAAGATAAGGAATTTTTGAAGATTGAAGATAAGGATTACTTTCAAAATAAGTTAGGACAAAGAAGCTGAGGCACTCCTGTGTGAACGTCAGGGGTTTGGAAAGAAGCCATACTGTAAATATGAAAATGAGCGTTGGTGGGATTGTAAGCAAGTATTATGTTGGTTTGCTTGTTTTATTCTCTCTTCCAACACACTTAGGTTAGAATTATTCAAATGTCTTCTCCTATGTACACTCCCCTATTCAACCACAATTTGGGAGACATATGTCATTCCTTTTCCCATGTCTTTTCTAATAAACCTTCAATGTATTTACTCTTTCCTTATATGCATTTTAGACCATACTTTTTGCCCTTTCTCTAGTTCTTTTTCCATTTCCATTTCCTTCCTTTTCATACAGCAGTCATAACTTACATAGTATTCAAAACAAAAGCATATTAGTGCTCTACACGATGGTATCGCATAGTTTCCTTATTTTTCCTGCTAAATTCTTATATCTGGCTTAAATTTTTGAACCTGTTTCCAGAGGTCCATCTGTGATCTCTACTCAGGAACTCATTAAAGTCACATATTACCAGATGGTTCTGGATTATTTTTCTTATTTGTTAAAACTTATCATCCCTGATTTTTTTTTTTTTTTTTTTTGTGGTTTGATTTCTCCGTTATCCAGGATAGTAAACCTTTACAGTTCTTGATGATTAGCTTTGATAACTGATAATGTCAAACTGTGAAAAAGAAACTTTGCAATTTTTTCTTTTCCTCTTGTTTCAGTGTCTTTTGTGAATCATTGGACAACTTTGACCCCACTACTCTCTTTACTTGTGAAAATCTTTTCTTTTTCCTAGATTTATATAGCAAAAAACTAACAACTAAAGTATCTATTTCTAGTGCCCATTATATATGACAGATAGAGTAGTATCAGATTTGTGTGTTTTCCAGTGGGATAGAGGCAATAAGCCAGTAAAGCAGATTTTATCTATATGACAAAACAATTTAGAGATTATTAAGAGAGGTCTGCTGTTCATTACCAGTCAGATATGAAGGTCACAAACAGACAAGAGAGGGAATTATTTGCCTTGATGTTGGAAAGATAGCTTCATTAAACTGCCTAATTTATGGCCAGAATTCAAAACAAGAAAATAAAAATTGGACAAAGATGGCAAATATATATGACTACCCATACTGATGCCTTATTTGTAGATTATATTTTTAATATGCACATTTTATTATTTGTGAACAAAAATCCATATATTAAGAATGAAATGTGCTGTGAATTATTTGTTATTAGATGCACACTGACAATTTAAATAAATTTCATTATCTATTATATGTGAAACTTGCACATTTTCTAACAGTTACATAATTCATTCAACAGAGCAAAAAAAAGGATGCAGGTTTTAATTATATAATTTTGTATTTTTAGCTGCACAAACTCCACTACATAGCAATTGAGATCATTCTTAAACTGTTACAAAACATTCACTTTCAGAAAATTGTATTTGTGTTGATAAATGAAAAATTGATATTGCTCAACAGCTTTAGAAAGCTTTGGAAAGCTTTTTGGTCTGTTGCCTTTTTTTATCAATCAACAATTTCAGCACTGTACTTTTGTGTGTAATCATGTGTACATCTTCGCACTTGATTAATATATTCACAGGCAGAGATAAATAGATAGTTTGGCATTAGTGTGCTGGTTTTCTCTTTTTTGTATAAGTAAATACATAATAGAAATAACATAAAAAATCATTACCATGTCATAGCTTTCCTATACTTTAAGGACTTAGTAGATTTTCATTATTGTAGATGGTAGTGTAGCTCAAAATTTTTGCTTGGCTTTTGACATCTGTGTTATAGTAATGAAATAGCTATTTTCAAAACTTGGTAAATTGTAAGTAAAATGTTTTGAGAGCCCTGCAGGTGAAAAATAAAGCCAGATGTAAGATTATATTTTCCACATGAATCAAAACACCTGCTTATGGAAGTTGTAAGCCGTGTATGAGATAACAATGTTAGCAGAAAAAGAAGGGATGTACAGATAAGACTATGTGGTATTTATAGAAGGTATACTGATGGTCAAGCTAATTAATTATCAAACTAATGAAGAACAACCTGGCTTTCAAAGGAGTAGACCAATTAATAAATAAGTCAAACTGCATTGCAGAAATATGTTTCTTGACAGTTCACAAATTCCCTCAAGAAATTTTGCAATGATCATGCTTGTAATCTTTTCAGACTTTAAACCCTTTATGATGTCCAAGGTTCTACTTGATTTTTTTTAATTAGTAGAAACCTGTAATGACCAAGGATAACATGGTGATGACATGGTGTAGCTGCTATAGCTAGAAATTTAGTGTAATAGAAACAAGATTTGTGATAATTGAAAAATAAAAAAGGAAATGGCAATTAAAATACAGCAGTAAATGGCTCTGTTACAATTACTTCTTCATCTACTGCAGGTGAGGCATTAAAATAAAAAACTTTTGAATCATTACAAGAAAGTTGTTTGGTCAAAATAAATTGTTTTTCTGAGGCAATTTTTTCTATTGTTAACATTTTCTGCCAAAAAATAAAATTTGAACCAAAATTATTCCTTCAATGTTTAATATACTAACTTTGGGATTTGTGTTAAGGGACTTCAAAAAGGCTTTTGACTGGTGAGCTTTTTATTCCATCAATTATCATTTAGTATACAATATTATTTTGACTTTTTAGGTTCTGCATGATCTAGAGGAAATTTCTTATGAAATAATTTCTTGGGATTTTTTCTTTGGTTGGTTGGTTGGGGGTTTTTTGGTGTACTTTTTTTGTTGTTGTTTTGGGGTTTTGTGGCTTTGTTTTATTTTGGTTTAGCTTTTGGTTTTGTTTCTGTTTCTGTCTCTGTTTTTGTTTTCTTCCAATCAGTGAAACACTACTATGGATTATTTCTAGGGCAAAGAGATATGTCAGAGTATATAGCTTAAAAATTGTGAAGATAGTAATGAAAGTATGGTAAATAATTATCTGATTCTATGTTCTATTTCCACAGTTTTTCGTCTGTTCCCACTCTGAGAAAAGAAGTAGGATTATGTAGGTGAGGTCACCACAGGAATAGGACCTGAGCTAGAGAAGAATGTTTCCATGGGGTAATTAATTTTGTTTTAAGATATGGGAAATGGGTCATTACTTTTATCCACAGGGACTTGAGCATTGCAAAACCAGAATGACACCCATGGCATCAGATACCAAATGAGACAAGCATGGTTGTGCTTGCTCACCAAGTCATGTGAGTGGCAGTGGAGACATTCATGCCCACCCCGGTCAGACTGACATTATTGTGCAGACAATGACACTGACATTGTGCAGAGGTGTGCACAAAAATTGTCATGTTCCAGGCAGAAAGTCATGGAAAAAAAATAGAAACCGGAGGACTTGTCTTGCATCCTAAAGAAAGCTGAACAATTCCAGTCCTGCAAATCCATTTTTTTCTACAATTGCCACATTTATGGGAATTAGCAATGCTGTTTTGTCTCAGCCAGATATCTATAAATGATTAATAAAAAATTTTTGAAGTTTTTAATACATAATATTTGGTTTACTCTAGGTAGAATACTTTGCTACAGAAAAACTTTAAAGTTTTTTTTTTCTCATTCCCCATTTCAGAACATCCTTTATATAATGCTTGGTTCCATCTGTTCTGAACAGTTGGTTCCAGGTAGATAACAATTACATTGGGTTTTAGTTTCTTTTCATTTTGGTGATGTAGTGCTTTTAATTTAATGTTCAAGTAAACAAGCATTAAAATACAATTCTCTTTAGTGAATGTATTGTTATACTTAATTATGTTTATCATTATGTTCTAAATTTTAGAGTAATCATTTAACAAATGTCAGCCATAAATCTGACCATTTCCAAATTTGGGTAGATTGAGATTTCTTCTTTTCACTTTCTTTTACAATATTTTAAATCCCCCATGAACAAAGATATTAAAATAATAATTTAAAACAATGAACATCATCTTATTCTTGTGTTAACTGCTGTTCTGGGGTTTAGTTTAGTTTGGTTTGTTTTATTTTTCCTTTCAGTACTAGGAGAGAATTCTTCTGTATCACACAGCATGTGTGTCACTTATTCAGATATTCTGCACTGTTGCCAAGTACTGGTTTCACAACTGTTTCTTGTAGTTCTGTCTCAGGTGTCTTTCATCTAAGTTGTAGGTTTGTTTTACTAATTGATTTTGATCCTTTAAGTCCATCACACCAGACATCTTCAAATTCTCATCTGTAAGTTTTTTTTTTTTTTTTTAAAAATGTATGGGTGTTTTTTTGTTTGTTTGTTTGTGGATTTTTTTTTTCTTTTTTTTTTTGTTCCACTCCACAGTTTATGTACATTTCTCATCCCCCTGCAAAGTTCTACCACCTACCTCCAACAGGCTCTGGCTCTTAGAAATTCAGAAAAAATGGCCAAAAGGGCAAATAGTGGCCCCATTAACAGAAATTGTATTGGCTGTTTGACAAGTTTTCGTAAAATAGAGTAGATTATGGTTCTGCTCTACAGTGAAGCAGTGCTATTGTCTAATTTTATGTCTGCCTAGAGGACTAATTATAGACTAACCAAGCCTCATATAGAGGAAATTTCTTGAACTACAGAAGAGGTATTACAGACTGCATAAGGAAACCCCAGTGTGTATCTTGTTAATGTAAATGAGAATGAGCAGTCTGGTCTAAATTAAGTAGTAGATAATAGTATGAACTAAGCTCATATTTGTTTGCATTCCCTTCACAATTCTGTCTATTTCATAATTTTGGGTCTAAATTGACTTAATATATGTGCTAAAAGTAACATGGCACTAAATCCGTTATAGCCTAGCAGTTTGTGACTATGGTATTGCCAAATATGCTTTGTGTTTACTTTATTTTAGCTTTATAAAACAAAGAAGTGATGAGGGCAGTAGAATGCATGCAGGAAGGAAGCATGGATCAATAACTTAATGCTGCAAATAAATATAAAACTCATCTTTTGCACAGTATCAAAAGACACGAGGAATAATTATAATTTTTCATTCATTGCAGGGGCAGAGGAGGGAATAAACCATCCTACTTTTTTTGCTGTGATGTCACCTAGAAAGGAAAACATCTCTCAACCTGGTGTTCTCCTTGGTACACAGTCTCTACTTAGATACCTACCAACATCTTGGCTCTTCTCTGAATCAACTAAAGGAACAGCTTCTTTGCTTTCCACATTTTTCAGGGTAGGAATTAAGATTCAGTTTAAAACATCTGTTGCATCTTTATTAATATTATTATTTATTTTATTTTCAATATGTGCAAAAGGAATTACTTGCACTTCCACTAGGTTATCAAGTAGAGTATTTTCCTTCAATACTCAGATATTTGAAAAATAAATTCCTAAATCAGAAGTCCTTTGTTTTCCATTAGACATAATATTATTAAGGTTAATTTCAGGCTTTTGGTATATTCTAGAAATATTTTCAGATCAGTTCTAACTAGTTAAAGGAAGAGACAGGTTGTTCTCCTTAAGGTGAGCTTTAAAGTGTGTAGGATTTCACTGAAGGTAATTAAAATTCTCCTTGCTCGTGCAAGACTACTTGTTGGGTAGGATTAGGTTTATCCTTTAGTCACTCTAAAGAAATTTTTTCCCATGTAAGTTAACAAAGATAGCAAGTGTTGGATACTTAAGAGTACTTAATTCAAACAAAGAGGTGGCTGAAACCCAGTTGAAGAGATTTTTTCTTTGTCTGTTAGGGAGGGGGTAACTGCCTTCTCTGATAAGAAGCCAGCTGTTAAAAACGGGGTGGAGCAGTGTTGTTTATCTCTGCTCAGGTGGGGCAGTGCTGTTTATCAGATGGGTAGTGTTGCTTATCTCTGTTCATTCTTCCACTACCCCCTCGGGAATATCTTCTGTTAATGGGCCATTAAAGCTTACCAATGACATGACACATTGCATCATACTATTGTAAGATGCTCTACCCAGGGAAGAGGAGCCAAACCATCTTCACCTAGATAAAAACGAGCCACAAGTTTCACCAGATGTCCAATGTTACCACGGGACTCCCAGAGGAAGACTGGACCAATCTCTGGACCCTTGGCTCCACAGGATCATCTCTGCTTCCAATAGGACCACCTCTGCCACTCCAGGTGGCAGATGAACTTGGACTTACTTTTGGACTGTTTCCAACACCCTGACCAACAGGGAGTCAGGTTGTATTTCTGACTCTGTCAGGGTTTTCTAGGATTTCTTGTTTGTTTGTTTGCTTGCTTATTCTTCTGTACTACAACATTTGTATTTTTAATACCCCTAGTAAAGAACTGCTACACCTATTCCCAAAATCTTTGCCTGACAGCCTTTTATTGCAAATTTATAATAATTTGGAAAGGGGGGGGGTGGGGGGGTGTCTTACATTCCAAGGGAGGCTCCAATCTTCCCTGGCAGATACCTGTCTATCTAAACGAAGACACTACTCTATTGGGAATTTAATCTCATTTGGACTCCATAATGAGAGGAGACTTTTGAATTTCCTGGAAAACAAATTAGAAATTCTTAGTTTGGTTCCTGCTGAAGATGGAAAGGCCTATTGGTCTCTAGAGGAATGAAGCTAGGCAGTGAAAATCTAGCATTCTGATGTTTGGGAAGGTAGGAATAGAGAAGAAAATAATTTAAAAAAACCCAAAAAAACAAATGAAAACAAAGAAAATTTAAAAAGATAGAAAAAGGTAACAGTGTTCTCATACAGATTTAATGAGTTTTAAATACTTTCATAACAATTTAAAAATTCATGTGTCTTTATTCCAATGCAAATTAAATTTTTACATCTGTGAGCTGAATCAGACATAGATCATTGCAGGAACCCACAAAAAGTGTTCTCGTCCTTATTCGCTAAGCTTCCAGTGCAAAAAACTGAACAGATTTCTTGAGAGAGTACATGTCCAACTCAACAATCAAATACTGACTATGCCTTGCTTTTGCTAAATATACTGTTTTTATTTACTGTGTCTTTTGCAAAGTTGGCATTCCATGTGTCGAGGGAAAAAAAAGATCAAACCCAGGAAACTTCCTTATCTTTGCAACATGCATATCACCACGTTAATGTCAGATGGTATTTTATGTTGCCTGATTGTTTTGGGTTTTTTGGAGAATAGAGCTTATGCTGCATCCTCATCTTATAAGCAGTACATTTGAAAGAATATTGTAAGGTAGTGCCCCTGATCCAGTTTACAGGTACACCCATGTAGCAGTTATTGCAGAAATATGAACCAAGGATTACACAGACATTATAAAAAGAATATCTTTACAGTTTAGAAAATTTCCACTGCAAATATATGAATAAGTGAAAGATATTGGTTTGAAGATGGAAAATATTCTGAAGGACAGAATGTTGATTTCACTTGTAAAGTAAAAGAGTTTTGCATTTTAAAATATAATCTAGAGGACAATTTAAAAGGTAGCTAGGTTTTGCAAACTGCAGATTTCCAAGAAGAGCTAAGACATTGCAACTGTTTTGGGGTTTTTTTGTTTTTTTGGGATTTTTTTTGTTTGTTTGTTTGTTTTGTTTTTTGTTTTGTTTTGGTTTGGTTTGGTTTGTTTGTTTGTTTGTTTTCCTTAGATTTTTCCCCTAAAGACTGAAACAAATTTGCTGGAAAACAAGAAACACAATGACAACAACAACAAGAATCACTCCCTCCTGCTTCCCCTGCAAACTCCCAAGAAACCCTCTGATTGATAAACAGAGATGTTAAAACATATGGAGCCTGCATACATCTTCAGCACAGCTTTGGTCAGCTATACCATAGCATTTTTTTTCTGACTTTTGAACTTGAATTTGTTTGCTCATGAACATGCTTTTGCAGTACCATGAAAATATATTGTTTTCTCAAATGATAAAGTAACACAGGAAAATGTGCAAATAACAAAATGCTTGCATGTTCAATGACTTAAATCTCAAACACTGACTTTTTTTTTTTTTTTTCCAGCATGAGAAATATTTTTTCATATTGCATATTGTGAAAAGCAATTTTCAAAATGGTAGGAATTTCAATACAAATATCACCATGAGAATGAAATGGTTATCCAATCCAATCTATACCTCTTGATGTGGATTTTAAATCTCAGAAGAACAGAAAGGTTAATGAAATTTCTGGGGCTTTTCTTCTCAGAGGTCAGAGATATCACTGTAACACTTTATCATTATATTTTTTTTCTATTCCATTTGGATCTGAAATTATAGAGGAAAATACAAATTAAATCTTTTGTAAAAGGAAAAAGCAAAAAAATTACCCCAGATTTTTGAAGCAGCAAAAAACTCTCATCAAGTTTAGGTAATTCTCATTTTATTGGAGCTGGTTTAATTATTTTTTTCAAGCAGAGCATACAAATTCTTAAACTCTTTAATAATTTATACCATGTTTTAGGATCTGTGACAAACGTTTACAAAAAAGTTGCCTGGCATGTAATCTCTTGGAATATCAGAAAGTCTTCAGGTAATGAGATGCCTCGAAAAAGAAAAATTCTACAAATTGCAAAAATTGCCAAATAAAACTCCAACCAAAACACAAAACCAACCAAACCACCTCCAAAACATGAAAAGAGAGTGATGAAGCATCCTGATAAATTAAATTTGGTGCCTGTGAAAGTATTTCAATAAAATTTAAATAAAGCAAAATGTTGAGATTTCAAAACCTGTTTTTGTTTTAAATAAGAGAAAAAAACATTAAGGATTCTGTATTTTATGTAATGCATAAAAATATAGTATTAATCAACTAAAATGTATTGTTATTCTTATCTAAATCTTTTTATTATTATTACAATAGTTTGCTATGATCTTAATGCAGAAATAATATAAATCTCCTAACTTTTATATCTCCAAAAAATGACATTGACTTGTTCCTGTTTTCAGAATCTTCTTTGTGGCCAAAAGACTGTTAGAGAAACCAATGTGTCAATATATTTTAATAATGACAAGACCAAAGTAATGAATGAAAAATGGTTCTGTCTTTCCTGTCATGTCTTTTATGATATGACCACATATGACTTTTCTGCTATGCTAAATTTGCTTAAACTAACAGAAAAACAAAACCAAACCAAACCAAACAAACAAAAAAACCCCACAATGATACCTTTTGAATAATTTTTGAGCTTTCAGATGAAGCCTAGTGGAAGTTACATTAAACCTGAAAAAGATTTTGAAAAATACCCTTGTTAACTTTATTTTTACTTTCTTTTCATGTCACAGTTCTCCTGCTGTTTTTTCTGGAAAGCATTTTTATTTAGTGAGTAAAACCCAAATTTATATGTCCTATATATTGTAAAGAAACTGAAGTTACTCTGTGATGCAGTCAGAAGCATAAATTAATTGGCTGCAAAAATCTTGGTTTCATTTGCGAATCTGAGTTATTTGTGACCTTCCATCTGCCACCCTTGGCTATAGTTAGTGAACTACTTAATCACATATTTAACTGGAGAGCAGTAGGATAAGGGAAGGTGCATAAATCCATTTTAAGGACTTGATGGATTGAGGTCTGGTTTATATTCAAAATATGCAGTCAAATTACATCAAGACTGTTCTTGCTACAATACAAAATGTTTACTCTGCTAACATCACTTTACATGGGAACAATCCCATAGCTCCTATTTTAAGAAGAAATTCTGATTGTCAGGTTACAAACTGCAGCTGGGTTTGTTAATACAGCTGCAGTTTGTTAATACAATTTTAAAGGCAGGTGTAGTCTGAATTAAAGAGTAAAGAGAAAAAGAAATGATGAAAAAAGTACAAGAAAAATCTAAGGGACAATGACAAAATTATATAGAAAAGGTTTTGCTCTTTTTATTGAGACACCTTGTCTTGCTCCAGGAAGGTGTGGGTCATTAAAAGTGGGCAGTGTTTCGCTGAATGTTTGACATCCCAGTATCTTTTGGAATCTTTAAGAAACAGAAGTCTTATAGTAAGTTTCTCATTATCTTCTACTATGACAGACAGGTGCATTAGATCTCATTCTGAAGATGGTCAAGAAAGTGAAAAGACAGAGAAATAGGACGTTTCTTCCGTTTTTCTCTGCAATTGGAATGTAAGTATCTTTGCAGAGAATAAGACAAAATTAGATAGTTGTATTTACACGCCAACTACTCCACAAATGCATTATGTGTTTTTCAAGAAAAAAAAATTACATGACATAATAACTTTTTTCCTTAAAATTGATTAATGATATATGTTAAACAGATGAGTCTACAGACAAAACCCTTATTTCTATTGATTTTTAAATGTAAGTAGATTTCTACTTTACAATTGCATGCATCATGAAATGCAGTATTTGTATTCATTTAATATAAATATTGGAGAACAGTAGAAATATTTTTTTCCAAAGTAAAATGAATGAATACATAATAAAGGCCAGAAATGTTGAAAGTGACTAGGTTGAGAAAATTCAACCAGTAGAGGAAATACAACTTTAAAAGGAAAACTAATCACACTAAGAATTTCCTATCAGAAAAGGGCATCTGATTCTTTCTCTCTCTGTTTTGTACCCTTTTCCTTTCTGTTTTCTAATGAATTACCTATAAATTATCCACTTGTCCTATTAAGAAAGACACGTGCATTTCCACATTCTTCCTGAAATATAGCTGGTAGATAGGCTTCATTCACTTAACTTATATCCCACCTTTATTGTAATTGAGGATGGTGATACAGCAAACATCTCATGCTAATATTTACACAAAGAGAACAAACAGATTTCAAGAAACAGATGTAATTATAATCTTTCATTGAATATCTTACTTCCAGATGGACTGCCTTAGTAAACCATATAAAAGGCTTGTAGTAGCACATATGAATGATAAAACTGTTTGATCAATTAAAAATACCTGATGGTGTCAAAGTTCCAAGATAATGATAGTCCACTTACAGAATAGAATCACAGAATAAGCAGAGCTAGAAGGGACCTATCAGGATCGTAGAGTCCAACTCCTGGCCCTGCACAGAACACCCCAAGAGTCACACCACTTGCCTGAGAGCATTGTCCAAATGCTTCTTGAACTCTGACAGGCTTGGTGCTGTGACCACTGCCCTGGGGAGCCTTTCTAGTGCTCCGTCACCCTCTGGGTGAAGAATGTTTTCCTTGTATTGAACCAAAACCTCCCCTGACACCACTTCATGACATTCTCCTCAGTCCTGTCACTGGTCAAGAGAATGAAAAAATTGGTACCTGCCCCTCCAGTTCCCCTCATAAAGATGTTAAAGGTTTATGAAAGAAAATGAATGTCTTTTTAATGGTTTAAACTCTGACAGTAATATATGACTGCAAAAAACAACAACAATAACAACAACAAAACAAACAAACAAAAAAAAAAAAAAAAAAAAAAAAAAAAAAAAAAAAAAACACCCAAAGAAATCTAGGATTATTACATGACATTACATTTAAAAAAATTTGGTGACTAACTGAAGTAATTCTTAACATTCTCAGGACTCAGTAGATATTTAATATATCCATAAAGTCCTGCAATCATTAAGTTTTAGTCATTTACAAACTTCTGTTTCTGTATATGCCTCCCATTTCAGCTGGGCCACACTTCTTGGTACAGCTGCAGATCCAGGACACTAACAGTGTTAGGTTGTTTACATCTGGTGAATGACATAAAATGAGACCTGCTATTTCTGTAATTCCATGATTGTCACGGCTAGGTCAGGCAGCTGGAGCTAGTAATAAGGATCTGTCTGGTATGTAAATGAATGTGTTTGAAGATCTGTTTCACAGTGTTACTTTAAATGGGATTACACTTTCATTGAACCATTTGAAATGGTCCAAATATATAGGAATTAAAATAATTTTGTTCTCTTTTAATACTAGTGAATGGGGTCTGCAGCTTGGGGGCAGAAGTATGACATAGATGCTCCAGAAAGCCAGTCTGAACTGCACCAGTCCCTTTAGGCTGAGCTGGTGAATTGACACAACCTTGTACCTTTTTTAGTGTTATGTGACACGAGACCACCCACAGTATACATGCTGCATAAGGACTTACAGAGCAGCCCTTTCAGCTGAATACACAATTCCTTTATCTGGGAGTCTTCCTTAACTTACAGCAGAAAACTGTGCATTGCTCTGGTCCTTTGATCAAAGTTAGCTGTCTAGGGTTGAGGCCTCATCCCACAGATTGATCATGTGTTTAGAAAGGCTTTAATGAAGATATTTTCTTTCAATTGTGATTTAGCCTCCATATTAGCCTCTAGCTACGTGGGTATTAACTGAGGGTTTTTTTCACAGCACATGACATTAAACAAATGTTGAAGCATTTTAAGATTCAGTGTTGAAAATATTTCAAAAGATAGCAATAATGCACATCTAGCTGTAGAAGTCACTAAATAAACAAATAAGAAAATAGGTGTAAGATGGGGAAGGAAAGGAGTTCTTTGAATCCATTAGTCCTCATTTCAAACACCTGTTTGAACATTGCACTTCCTGGGCTGATAGAGCAGGTGAATTTTTCCTGTATAACAGATTGTTATATATTATAATAACTGATTGTTATAGGATTAAAAGCATTAGTTCCCAAGATTTCATGATGCACTATATTTTATTTTGTGGTAAACTGGGATTAAAAATTCTTTAAAAAATGAATCTCTACCCTGATACAGGATCAAGACTAGTGTTTCCTGACATATCTACAGTTAGTCATCCACCTGTTTTTTGTTCAAGTAGCTGTTTGTAGGACTGTGCTGCAAAGCAGATCATTGAAATGAACCAAGTTAAATATACAAACAATATGGTTTTGGTAGTATGTTTGTGTGTCTGTGAGTTCCACAAAATTGTTTCATTGGCTATATTTGAAGAGTGCACTACAAGCTGCTATCCTGGGAAGACTCTGTGGGTGGCTCTTGGGAGAGCAGAAAGAAGTGATGGCATGTTGGCAAAGACACCTTATTGTAATTCCTCAGAAGAAAATACGTACCTGCCCCAGTGATTATGGTCATGAAAAGAGGAATTGCTGATGTCGCTAGAATTTTATTTACAACTCTATTCATGGTAATTTTTTTTCTTTTAAATTTTAATTTATCTCCCAGCATTTATCCTTAGTTTCCAGCCATGTAATGTTTATCCAAATGACTGCCCAGTACTTTTTTTTTTTTTTTTTGATGCTCAGTTTAAAAAAACTTTTTTTTTATGCTTTGCTTAATTTGGACATATCATTAAAAGAACATATAAGATCTCATAAATGTCCATATAAATGTGAATTACATGGGGGAAAATTATTGACATTTTGCATCAGCTTGAAACCTGCTTTGATTTCTCTGCAAAATGTCAATGGCTAAGATACTGAATTAATGTGGGTGCTCATTGTTGTGTTTTGCTTTTCCAATCTTAAACATCACCAGAAGGATTTAATGGATAGTGATTCATTCTTTAGTAATTTTAATTAATCCACTGTTCCTGAATTTAGTGAGCGCTGACAGCTGTTTCTTCCTGTCTTTTACTGTCTGGGACCTTGCTGTGGTGATGCTCCATTCAGTCTGTCTGCTGCTGGCTGATGGGATACTGCATCTGGCTGGTGCCTGTCTGTTTCTGTATGCCGTTGCCCTTTGGATTCGTGCAGTTGACTGCAGCTTTGCCATGCTGATCGTCCTCAGCTCCTGCACTCCTTGTGACCTGTACTTGTCACCCTGTGTACAGTAGGGATGGACTGTGATACAAGGAGATTGGGGGAGGAGTACTGAGTCCTAACAGTAGTGGCACAGCTCTTTCAGTCTGTTCCTCTTCACACTGAGAGTTGATTTCATCTCAGATTCAATGGACTTTTACATCTGATGTAACTAATACACTTTCCCTAAAGATCTTCTGTCTCTGTTATGTGCAGGACATTTCACCAAAAGCTGTAATGCCATACTGAATTATGCTGCACATGCTACACATACTGCACAAATAAGGTAATAGAGCTTTGTTGAAAGAAAACATTTTATAATCCT
The DNA here is from genome assembly GCF_009819655.1 of Sylvia atricapilla. Taxonomy (NCBI): domain Eukaryota; kingdom Metazoa; phylum Chordata; class Aves; order Passeriformes; family Sylviidae; genus Sylvia; species Sylvia atricapilla. The sequence continues at coordinate 72,186,384 of NC_089140.1, read as the reverse complement.
TTTAAAAACTGGCAAGATCTACAAACATATAAAATTAATTCAAAGATTGTAACAATCCATCCTATAAATAGTTTGGGGTATAGCAAAACATTTAATTTACACAATACAAAAATGAGAGTGTGTATTGGCCTTTTATATGTTGCAGTCAGGGTTTCCCTCTCCTCAGATCTAGATACAAGCATATTATCTTCTTATTTTTCATTCCTACACAGTTGGTACCTTTCTTCACAGAAAATATCATGTTTAGCTTGCCACAGAGTCATTTCTCTGCTGTGACAGCACAGAGGAAAGAGCAAAGGGGTAGACAACCAGGGAAATCCCTGACACGACTCTACTGGCTCGATGGAGTTCTGCCTGCAGACTGCACTGAGGAAGATGAATTGTTTGCACAGAAGAAATGGACAGAGAAGGTCAGGAAAGCTGCAGAAAACTTACTGTGCTTTGTCCTCTCAAAGAGGGATGGGAAGCAGCTATGCAGATCTTTCAGGACATAAATCTCTAAGGTACCACCACAACAGCTTTCAGAAGCAGGCTAAGCCATCATTTTTACAGGACCTCTCATCTACCCAACACTAGGAAAGATAAAAATGGGAAGAATATATAGACAGAGAGCATAGAACATGTCATAGAAGTAGTGTGTAAGGACAGAGGTGTATTTCAGAATTCTGACTTTTCAACTATGTGAGAAAGCAAAGTACCTGTGGATATTTATTTTTGCAAAGCAAAAACTTTATAGGACCTATAATTATGTGCAATGTAAATAAAATACATTTGTAGGATAAAAAAGCTGGTATAGTCTAGAGGGAGGAAGCATTAGCATTTCGTAGGCAGTATTCCAGACATTTTTGTGACTTTTCTTTAAAAAATATTTTTTCCAGAAAATGCTGCATCAAGTAGAAACTGTGCAGCATAATAGCAGGAGGTTGATTTCAAATTCCATCTGAGGGGAATGAGATAAAAAATAATTTAATATGTTTCTGTTCAACAGAACAGATATAACTCTTAACTATCTGGTGGAAAAAAAAATTCAAGAAGCCAAATGAAAGTGTCTATCGTTGCAATTAGTATTGGATAAAATCTATTTTGCACATCAATAAAAGTTCTTTGAGATTTTAATTTTTTTGTTGTCCTCCTCCCTTGGAGAAATTCTTAGAAATATTTTGTCAAAAAATAGCTCTCTCCAAAATAACTGTTGTGGATTCAAAACTGTTTCCTGTGAGTAGTAGAGGTAGATGTAAATACTTTTTGAGTTTGGACTATTGAACTTTTTGAGGAAATTCTATATTGTAAACTTGAAAACACCTCTTAATAATGGGTTTTTTTTAAAAAAAGCACATTAATTCTTGAAAAAAGGTTTTGCTAAGAATGATTAGTAAGTCATAAAAGAAAGTTTGGATGATAATATCTTACCCAGCTTCCAATGTTTCTTCTTGGAAACTAAAGAATTCTGCTTAATGTCTTATTTTTTTCCCAGGGATTTTTTTTTTTTTTTTTTTTTTTTTTTTTGTGCCTTTACAAACTTGACCTTTTTTCTTTTTATACTAGCAATTATTCAATTAGATCTTGGTTAGTCCCTATACTGCACAGTAACATATAACATTTTGAAACAGATGGAGTTTCTCAATATGTGTTCTTTGCTGCTACCTTAGAAGCTTCATCATCAAAATTAGCATTTTTAAGAAATGACTACTTTAAACTTGCACATTCAGTGTCTGATTCGCTGCTTTATTTTGATCTTTTAGTAGACTCATCTATTATTTGTTCTTCAACAATATTTCATAATAAGAACTAAAAAGGGCAAAGCAATTATTTTCTTATCTAAATAGTTCATAGAAATTACAATAATTGAACATGAGGAATAACTTCAAAATGCCCTGAAACAGAATAGAATCCATCTTGCAAGTATTATACGATTTGTATCTCTTCAAGAAGCTTATAAATATACATATTCAAATATAAGATCTTTCTTCTGCTTTAATGATTTCTTATCTATTGCTATTGTTAAATAAATTTAGAGCATATAAAATAAGTGAGGATGGAGACAATGGGATAAAGATCTAGAGAGGTCTGCCTGGTTACAATGAATATTTATATTTAATGAGTAGCTTCTTGCAGTTTTTTGCTGAAAACAATGCTGTGTAATACTTGGTTTACTAAATTTTTCCAAGCACACCAGAAAACAACCAGTCATTTTGAGAGGGGTGAGGAAGGATCTCTGTCCCCAGGGGAATGAATGCTTGTTCTGCTAGAAGCAAGGAGGGCTCTGGTCTACTTTGATGCAAGGATTCAAACACCCTGGACACAAACTGGCAGCATACCCAATAATGCTTGGCACAGCCTGATTATACCTCATGTCTATAGCATGCTGAGAGTGGAGGTGGAGATCACTTAGCCTTTTCAAGAGCAAATACACATGCAGATCTTGTACACCTACGTGCTTCTTTGTTAGAAGTATCAGCTACCACCCCTAGGCTTTCTTAATGTTAGAGATGCTAAATTAATGTTCCTGAAACAGACACCCAAAGTGGATAATAAGGGAGAGATTTGCTAATTTATTAAGCTAAGTATAATATTTAACAATATTGCCTACCTTCATGTACTATTAGAGTGAACCTTTTCTTATATTTCACAGTGTGATTCATGGAAGCCTTCTTTGCTTTTGAAACATTATTTTCATATTTCTTCTTTGTGGTTTCTGTAGCTGTAATAGTAGTGACCTTGAATTGTGTCTTCTTGGTTATTACAGAATGCTGCACATGCAAAGTAGTTAATGGGTATCAGTACAGGCACTGTCAGGGTGTTTCAGATGTCAGGTTACTGTGATACAGATTAACCCAGCTACCAGCATTCAACAATGTACAGTAAGTACAACAATGCTGGCAAATTAGCTTTGAAAACAAAATGTGATTATTAATCAGAAGTTTCTAGGCACATTTTTGCGTATTATAATTACTGAAGATCTTTTGTGTGTGGCTGTTTCCATAAGGCAGTTTGTCATACTTCAACACATTCTAAGAAAATGCAGATCTGGTGCCAAATACTAGGAGAATAGAAAATGATGCTTCTCTCCTGCTAAAAAATGTATTTCCTGACTCTCAGAACATATTCCCATAGAACTTTACTTTGCTTTTTATGCAGCATCTTATCGCTCAGTGACTGGCAGGTGCTATTTACAGTCCCTGGTAGTTTTGTATGTAAGTGCCTCGTCATTAAAGAGACATGTACTGATAAGCTGGCTTTTTAAGGAAGTAGATTGCTTTCCAAGGAATGTAAGAAAATTTCTGAGGCAATAACAGAATAGGCCTGGGGCTAACATACTGCAGTAAATAGCATAAAAGACATATAAAAGCAAGAAGTCCAGTGAATTTCAGTAGGTTCTAGTCTAAACTTAGTGACTGCTACAGAAGTGGTGACATTACTTGTATCTAAGCAGTTCTGGCTTGCAGCAAATTCTCTTTCAGCTGCTGGGGTCCACATTAAACACACAAACACTCCATGCCAGGGAAATAAAACCAGCACTTGCTGCAGCCATATACAGATGTGCAGCTCTCATTCTGGGTCAATGAATGGAGACTGATTGCCTTCCTCGAGCTCTGTCCCATCTCTTCCCTCAGGAAGAAACCTATAATTTTTGCTATATGTATTTTAGGTGTTAGTGTTTTACCATTTGCCTGCATTTTGGGAACAGTAGTAATTAATGCAGAGCTTCAATAATAGGCACTTGATAGTTATCATCAGATTTAACTTTTAGGATTCTGTTTCCATGTTTTCCCCCCATATTCTGCATTGGTCTCATACTTTGCTTTATTTTGTTTCTATTCTAGATTTGGGTACTTTCCGTGCCCTCATGATCCCTGTCTCAGCTTCATATTTCTTTGAATGCCCAGCATCTTGGAACATCTGTTCTTGTTTTGTCTCACTTATCTTGGACATGTGTACTTCTTCTGCTTCTGCTCTAAAATTTAGTATTTTGATCAAACTTATCCAGGGTATGTGCAGTTCTAACAGAAGTGTTGCTCTAAAAGTAGTCCTGCTCATTTCAACTATTTTTAAAACTGATTTTCCATATTAAACACATAGTTTTCTGATAAAAGAGTGTGTAGTACACCTACAGTATAATGTAAGGTTTTCCAGCATTGCTCCAGCTTCAGTTTCTCCATTATTGATTAATCAGTAAATAACTTGATCAGAATATATTCTTATTCTAAAAGAGGGTCACAAATATCTGTACTTCTACATATTTGTTTCCAGCAAAGAAAATATTCTTATTTGTCATGGTTCTGTTTTCTTTAACTTTTTTTTTATTATTATTTCATTTTTTAATTTGCATGATCTTCTGAGAATAGCATTACACCTACTGCTCCCACACTACTGAAGTGATTTTATTGAGGGTGTGCAGCATTCCCACTTTTTTCCTGCTGTTCGATCAATTTCTGTGTGGTGTTAGCCTTCCCCTAATCTTTTCTTTAATTTGAAAATGTGTGCTACAACAGTAGCAGATATAGCTTTTTTATCAAATGATTGCCTCAGAACTATAGGATTATAGCCTCAAAGGATGTTATAATGAGATTAGAGGGTATGTACCTGGGCATTTACCATACAGCATCTGCTTTGTACGTGTTGTATTTGATGTGTGTCTTAGCCCTAGGCCTAGCCCTGGGTGAGTAGTGGAGGGGTCACTCCTGTGGGAGGTGAGAGGTATGAATTTCAGCTCATTCTGCATAAGGAGGGCACTGACTTTGGTTTCCTTAGAAACTGCTGTAATCTCTAGTCTATTTTAACATTCGTTTCTCCTCCTTCTCCTTTGACAGGCAGGTTTTTAGTGAAAAGAGTGAACCAATTTTCCATAATCAAAGGAGTTTAAGTGCAGGTGGGATTCCAGGTTGTGAATCCCACTTTCACATAAGCACATAATTTGGGCTGCACTTAGGCACTTAGAAGTGGGAGGCAATACTGCAGATCATTTCTATCCATTAATTTTTTTGTTGGCTCCCCTTTGCATTTCACTGTTAAGGAAGCTGATCGCTGTGAATCCTACCAGTGGACACTGATCTCGTGTTCATATTGCATTGTACTGAGGCATTCAGCTCTGGTTCATGAACTCATTTCACTGGAAGAAAAAACAAAACCCCTCATAATCAAAGCATATTGTTCCTTTAATGGATCTGAGATATTTGCCTTGGCTTCTTACAAGTGCAGAGAGGAGTAAATATGTTTATGTTTAAGCTATAACAGCGCCTGATCAAATTAGGAGACATAGTACCTCAAAAATCTCAATTCGTGTACAGTGATCTTCAGCAGTCCATAAGTTGGGAACTCAATCCTCATTTAAAAGAGATTTTAAGCTTCTAATTATCAATGTGTTTTTGCTTAACAAAGAGCCTTGGCATTTTAAAAACACTCAGACACTTCCAAAAATAAAAATTATTGCTTTAGGAAATATAAGCATTCTTTTTTCTCCTAAATGAACTTTTCCTCTTTTCTACTTCTAAAAAACTCTCCCCCTTTATGAATTCATGGGGTGCCTTTTTAAAAAATGTTTCTTTTAAAACTGCCTTCAAGTAATGGTAATGTTTTGTAAAAAATATTGATAATTTCTAGTTGCCACCTGACTTGGTGAGGCTCTTCTATATTACCTATTACTCTGCATAATAATCTGTTGTGATAGGCAGTAAGTAAAGACTAATTTTATTCTCTTGGCTTCTAAAAATATATCCAAGTTGGCTTTCACAAAGACCTTTTTTATAGCTGTACTTACCTGACATTAAATGACAATTTTCCTCAAAATTTTAAAGGGTCCCTAAAAGTCTTATGGCAGTCTTGTCTCTTGTGCACCTGGAATTCTTGTCAAATACAAGGGTAATATTTCTATCCCCCACACATGCAGCTATTTTAAACCTGACCCCTTCTTCCTTCTTTGGAACAGTTCACAATCACTAGGGAAATACTTAGAAATCTTGCTTTCTGAACTGAAAGAGAAAAAGCCAACCACTCTATTAAAGCAGCCTTAAGAGCTATGAAATAAATCACAGTGAATAATTCTACCCATGTATTTTGTTGTTTCCTCATTTTCAATCACAGGTAAAATTTTTTTAAGCACTTTAGTAATTTAGGCATCTAAATCCTCCTTTACAACACAGAGTAAGCAGTTAACCTCTGCTTCTTCAGTCCTTAAACATACAAGAGAGATCTCAGTTTTTCTTCCATTCATCTACTTCCTTCAAAAGCCTTTGGATTCTTATTTTTATTATGTATTTTTAGGTATTTGTCATAATGGGGAATGGATTTTAATTAGGGCCTCAGGCACTATTGTAATACAGGTAATAAGCAATAATTATAGTGACAGATGTTGCCAGCTTTTAGCTTCATTCTGAGATATTTAAACTCCTGCATTTGAGAATACAACTCTTCAGCAGGAGGTTTTATTTATGTGTCCCTTATATCCATTTGGTTCCTTTTTGAAGGCAGATATTACCCCACATGATTTGTATTTTCTTTACACTCCAATCTGATTACATTATCTTTATATTTTTCATAGGTTTCTAAATATTATCCTTCTTTCAAGCCATATCACCCTGGTTGCCTTTATCCTAGCCTATTCTTAAAACTTTATTTTTCCCCTCTTCTGTCACCTCTATGTCTAAAAGATGCAGCAATAGCAAATCCTTTGAAAACATCCACCAATTAACTGTACTTATCTGTAAAATAGATTCAGTCATTTAATCTACTTCCTAAGATTTATTTTTCAAATCCTATTGAAATCACCTAGCTTTCTTTCTGAACTATGCTAAACCAGCTCTTTATGGTTACACCTGTGAACTTAATTTCTTATAATGCCCCACCTCCTCTGGATATATATTCCATGCTGATATAAAAGCTACAGCATTCTGGGCTGCCTTACAAACTTGTGTTATTTTTCAGTTAACTTCAACTTCTCATCAGATATGCTTCTGCTTTTCCTTATACTTGATTCTTGACCCTCAGTGGCTACCTAAAGATGATTAGAAGTGCAAACAAAAAATCAAAAAATATTTACTATAGATTGGATGCAGCTTCCTCTGTCTTAAATTTCCCTACTGATATACAAGTGAAAACTCTTAAATGCTGTAACAAGAATCACAAAACAGCTACTGAAGAGCAAATTTGGCAATTATGATGAATGTGACATTCAAGCCCTGTCTCTGAAAATAATTGTGCACAAGGGAATAAGTATTTGAATATGAGCAGATGTGGTCTCAAAGTTCGTGGTTAGTTTTCTTCCTCTTTTGTCTGTGTTTCAGGACGAATGAAGAAATCTTTAATTTTCCCCTCCAGTGGTTTATTTGTGCATGGCACAGTATGTATATAGGTTCCAACAACCTGAGAAAAATGAGTAGCTTGTCTTAAAATAAAGTAAGGAAGAATGTCAGAACTGCAAAAATCAAATTAAAAGATTCTCTTATTTGAGTTTCCCATGAACCAAGTGTTTTTGGAGCAGAAGAAAACTTCAGGAACACCTCTCTGTTCATGGTGTCACCATCCAGAGAGAAGCATAAGAAAAATGTTGCCATTGCTCTCTGTGTGACAGTATTATTTACCGAACTATGGCAGGAATTGCATTGCATGCTGCCTTGACTTTGGCTCCCAGCTGGAAGCACATTGGATTCCCCCCTGTTGCTGTTAGCTTCATTTCCTGAGCTTCATTTTCTCTGGGGAAAAGAATATTGCCTGATAAAATAAAGGAAAAGTTGAGTGGTTGATGCTGTGTGGTTTGTTTGCTCCCTCCTTCCTTTCCTTCTTCCTTTTCCTTCTTCCTTTTCCATTGACTGTTATTATTCAAGGAAGGATGAAAGAGAAGATGCTTGGTTTCAACACTAAGCTGTAAGAAAGATGGATGGTCCATACAGATCTCCTAAACACTGTGGCTAAAGAGAGAATATCTCTAAGAACTAATTTACTTGAGAGAAGGCCACCTCTGTGTTCTTCTGGAAGAGCATAATGCAAACCAATGCAAACTAGGGCTCTAGGATTTGTTATTTGTGTCAGGGATGGCATTTGCATGGATAAGTTTGTGTAATATTATCTCTGTTTGAGAAAACTAAATTGCTCAATTGGCATAGAAACTTCCACTCTTCTATAAGTTCTTGCTCAATGCAGCCAAAAGTATGGTTTGTGCGTTGTGTGTTTTTGAAAGATAAGACAAAATCTCAATTGGAGTTACATCAATGAAGGTGAACAAGACTGGACACACAGTTTCCTTGTCTTTTTTCATTCCTTGGCAGCCTTTATTAATTTAGAAATAATTGAGTGGATGTATGATTACAGGTAAAAAAACTGTACAAACTATGAAACTGGGGAAGGTCAAATGAAACCAGCAATCTTCGAACAAAATGTATGTTGCTACAAATAAAAACCCCCAGACTCCAGGCAGCTTGAAAAATGTTTATGTTCAGATATAGATTTATGACTTACTCTTTCCAATATTCATGAATGTACAGACTGTTTGCCTTAGGCATATTATAGTAGCAAGGCCTTGAAGCTGGAAATAATTGCTTAACACTGAATAACATAATAATATATTTTTGAGCATTTTAGCAATTAAGGGTATATATATGTACATTAAAACAAGCATGAACTTTTAATGGAGTAAAACTGTACTTTCGTCATTTTACTTCTGAAAGCTGATTTGCCTCCAGACCAACCACATTGCTTTCATTTCATATGTATAGACATTTTACAAATCTTATCATTAGTGAACCCCACGAAGCATGGGTTTAAAACTTTAATCAAACTAAAACCCACGGACCACTGATGTTCTGTAGACCTGCTGGGTTTAGGGCTGCTATACAAGAAGAAATTTTCCCTTTGCATTTGTAGAAAGTCAAATTAATTATCATACAGTGATTCCCTCTGAAGAATGAATTTGCTTGGGCTGAGTTTAAATATAAATGTGTAATTCTTAATAACTGCATTAGAAGATTTTTATTTTGTTAACTGCCATTATCTGCTTTTCTTTGTCAACATTTTGTGGAGAGTATTTCATCAGAAAAAATTGCTAAATTAATTCTTTTGGGATACAAAGACAGACTTTTCTGTAAATTAAAGATGAATCTTCAGGATTTGATGTGATGTGGTGGTGTATTTTGCTCATGTTTCTGTATGATTTGTTAGATAAGATTTTACATAATGGTTTGTTCTGTAACCCCCTGTGTTTCCCCCTGTATGGTTTTCCCCGTGTTTGGTTTTATGTCAGTCATTGGTTATATAATCTTCTGGTCCTGTCTGTCACTCTGGGGCCTCTCCCTGTGTCCAGAAATTTCCAGGGAAGGAGTCGAGTGATTGGGCAGGATCCAACTTTCCCCTCCTATTGTGTTTGTATGGTTGTTGCACATGTCTATTATGTTAAGAGCCACACCCTTACTGTACCCCATTGGCCCCTGACTGAACCCTCCCCTGTGTCACACCCCCTGTTAAAAGTCACAGCACAGAGGGATTCGTGGTCTCTCTGAGGCTGGTGTCCCGAGGTGAGGACTCCGCATCCGGAGCCTCCAATAAACTCGATTGGATACAGCACTGGAGAGTCCCTCCTTTCATTTCCTTTGCCACAGCCACGCTGCACTCCCGACAAGCCAAGAACCACTGTGTTGCTGTGGTGCCAGGGCTGGCCGGACAGGCGACATAGGCGCCCCCCTGCAATGTGAATCCAACTTCTATTTATACATATATTTTTATGAATGGCAAATGTTCATGGAAAGGGTTGAAAATGTTTGACATTAATAGACTATGTTTAAGAATCTTTTTTTAAGATTTGGTCTACATTATTGATGATTCAGTTATTTCTCAATAGAAAGGAGCATAAGAGAAAAAAGCAGACATATAGTGTGGTTCTGCTAGTATCTAAATATTTGGGATAGCCTATTGTGGTGTATGTTTGCAAAGGAAAAAGAAGAAAGGAGAGCTCTACAACATAATAATATACCTACCACTGCTATATAACAATAGTGTAGAAATATTTAGAATACTTGTGACTATTATATTTTTTTCCTGTACTTTAAATTAAAATATATATATATATATATAAGAATATATTTAAGAGGGGAGGGCAGTAGTTGTGTCTGTCTCTTTCTTAGTGGGTTATATATGGCTGTATTGTTAAGGAGTATTTCATCTCTTCTAGGAGGGTGAAGGTGAGGAAAAAGAATGACATTTCAATGCTAGATGATGTAGGCAGGGAAGGGTTCATTTTTCTTCCTGGGTAACTTCTCAATGGCTATAACTCTAGCATCTCCAGAACCAGTGAATTGCTGTAAATGTTCCTGCTTAACCTGGCACCTTCAACCGCTTACACCCAGACACGGGCACACACACACAAAGTGTGCACAGGCACATAATACCAGGAACTTACAAGACCCTATCCATGTTCTCCATTATTTTTTAAGGTTTATGGAAACACTATATGTTCAAATGGAGGAGATCTGTAAATATTTCAGAGAAAAAAATAAAATGCAGCATAAATAAATGATATTTTTCAATAATCAGAATACAGTATTTTAAATACTTTGAAAGAATTATAGGAAATAAGATATTTTCTTCAAATACTGTGTACACTGATAGATGTGAAAATGTCTGGTTCATAACTGCTTGGATCTTTAAAATGTTTATTAAAGCTAAGTAGTATATCTTATGTACCTCATTGCCATCTTGATAAACTCTCAGTGCTGAAGGGTGTAATAATAATGTAGATTGTAACAGCTGCTACACTTAGTGGTCTTTTCAACTTCAGATGATTTATTTTTGAAGTTTTATTTCTATAGGCTTCCAGTTAATTGCTGTGCACTTTAATTGGGCTGCAGTATGCTCATCTTTTGATCACAGTGCAATAACAGGAAACCATGCTTGGATAAATCTTGAGGGTGTCTGTGGCTTGATGGATTGTGTATGTGAATCTTTCACTCCTCGGTCACACTAGATGTAGATTGAGTTATTAGGACAGTGCAAACTGCAAGCAAATTACAGAACATAGCAGTGCTACTAGTAGGTCTATGCTGTGTCCTAACTTTAGCATGACTTTGAAGAAATCAGAGGGAGTAATAGTACCATTGCCCTGATAGCTTTTAGTCATTAGCTCCCTAGGTAAAAGATGAAGCTAAGGAGAAAATGGTGTTGAAGTTTGCATTCTCACGCTGTTTCACCAGATGATTATATCCAGTCTTCAAAACTTAGATGGAACCTTGTGGATATACCTGTTTTCAAACTCAGATAAAAGTGGGAAACTGCTTGTATCCCTAGCTTGCGACAATAATAAACTCAACAGACTTGAGAGGCAGGGCCATGTGAGCCTCACAAAGTTCAACAAGGCCAAGTTCTGCACACGGGCAATTCCAAGCACAAGTACAGTCTGGTGGAAAATGAACTTAGAAAAGCCCTGAGAAGAAGGACTCAGAGGTCTTTGTGGACAAGAAGTTTAATATGACCAGAGAGCAAGGTGCACTTCCAGCCCAGAAGACCAAACGTATTGTGGGCTGTGTCAAAAGATGCATGGCCAGCAGGTCAAGGGAGGTGATTTTCTCCCCTTCTACTCCATTCTCTTTATATCTGACCTGGAGTGCTGCATTCAGCTCTGGGGCCCTCAGCTTAAGAAGAACATGGACCTGTAGGAGTCAGTCTAGAGGAGGGCATGGAAAATGATCTGAGCATCTCTCCTGTAAAGACAGGCTAAAAGAGCTGAGGCCTTTTAGCCCAGAGAAGAGAAAGCTCTCTCCAGTACCTAACAGGACCCTACAAGAGAGCTGGAGGGGGATTTTTTACAAGGGCATGTAGTGATAGGACAAGAGGAAATAAATTGACAGTTGGTTTAGATTAGATATAAGCAAGTCAGTCTTCTCTGTGAGGGTAGGGAAGCACTGGAACAGGTTGCCCAGTAGGGCTGTGGGTGCCCCATCCCTGGAAGTCTTCAAGGCCAGGCTGGATGGGGCTTTGAGCAATTTCATTTAGTGGAGAATGTCCCTTCCCACGTTGGGGACATTGGAACTAGTTGATCTGGGTCCCTTCCAACCCAAACACACTTATAGTCAAACTTGTTAATTTTACTACTTACTATATTAACATTTGTATCCATGTAACTTATTGTGAGGCTCTTTTCTAAAAAAAAAAAACCAAAACAAACCAAACCAAAACAAACAAACAAAAAACCAAACAAAACAAAAAACCTCAAAAAAACCCAACCCAAACCAAAACAAAACAAAAAAGTACTTTTGAAAAATCTGAATCACCAAATGTAATAACATTTTATAGAAGAGTTATTATAGAAAAGTTTGCCTATAGCATATGGGTTTCTAAACTCATATGGGATTCTTGCCCTGATGGTTTATATACCTTAACTGGGGTTATTCTGATCATATAATTTCTCATCCTTTTTCACTATTAACTTATTTCACCAGCTATTCAAGCTAAATGTAACATCCATGTAACATTATTGCTGCTTATTTGTGATGTCAAAGAGATTTTTTTTTGCATTAGTTGTAAGTCTAACTCTTTTTTAATTTTGTAGTTACTTCCTGGAATTACAAGGAAAGGGAGGCATTGATGATTGTTGAGCTTTTAGCACCTATTATTACAGTACAGGCTCTTTTTAGTCACCATCCACTATGTTTCTTCTGCAATCTTTTCCATCCTTCACTCTGCTGGGGTGACCTCATGTGTTTAATTATTTTTGTTATTATTGCTTGAAGTTTTTATTTCTGTCATTTATTTTATATTTTAAAATTTGTTTTGGCAAAAGTATTTTAGCAATATATGTGCATCAAGACACATAACACAAACAAAATATAAGTATATATGTATGCAAAGTATATATACTAAGTTTATATATATAGTCAGTTTATATATAGTATATATATGTGAGTATGTATACAAATATTATATATATGTATTTACATGTTTATGTGCATATATAAAATAGGCATATTTCAATAAATGTATACATTTGGATACACACATGTAAATGGATGTATACAAATATACATGATATTATATATATATAAATACATTAAAATATAATTCCATGGTTTTTAATACTATAGGAATTGAGGTTCTATCCTTTTTTCTTGCACACAAATGTTTTTCTCCTTTAATTTCTTTTTATTTAAATGCTGTTCCTTCACGTATTCCAAGTATCTTGGGAAATAACATATTCATACAAAAGATAACACTTTGAGGATTTCTAGAGATTTCATAGTTTATTCACATGCAACTTATGTTATAGAAGAATCAGAAATTTATTCATACTTTTCAGAAAATATACTGTTGAGGTGAATTAAATATTAAGTCTATGAAGTATGAAATCTATAATGTACATACAGACTGGGTAGTGAGAAGCTGGAGAGCAGCCCTGTGGAAACATGCAGCTCAGTGAGTATTTGAAGCTATAGACACTTTTTCCTTCCTGGACTTTTCTGTCTACTTTTGCCTCTTTCCTCTAGTATCTTTTCTTTTATTCCTGGCTAGATATTTAAATGAAGCAATTTTTCATCTCCTGTCATGTAGCCAAAATTCTGCTGCCTGTATCATCAGCCCCTGTCACCTTATTTTACCTTGCTCACAACTTTGGCCTTCTTCATTTCTGTCTTTGTGCAACCAGCATAAATAAATTCCATTTGGACAATAAGTTTAAGATAGGAATAAAGAATGAATTGGTATTCCATTTTTCAATGTGTAAAAAAGACTTGCACAATCATTTTACTGAGTAAAGTTTCCTTTACATTAGTTTACACTAGAAGAATATAGCTCATAAAATAGAAAGTCTCATTGCTTTGCCTTAGAAAAGAGTCTGCAGAACTCAAAGCGATCCCTATCATACTCCTTCTGAGTCAGTAAAGTACATTTCAAGAAAATAACAGTAAAAAAGGGTATCACCTCCACTTCTTCTGGTTGGCTGTAGGTGCTTATATGTTATTTTGGATAAGACTGATGATACCTACCCTGAAATCAGAAGTACCTGTCACTCTACTGCTGGGGACCTAAAATTTTCATAGTTACCAGATACAAGTTTGAAAAAAAAATCCTAACTTGGGCACTAGTTTTATAATATCCTGTTCAGAAGACTATAATCCACATCTGTTTATGTATAGACCTTGGAATGTAACATTCAATCCAGAGCTGAACTACACTTCTGTCTTAATGGACAGATAAGACATACTTGTCAAGACATGGATTTCTGGATTTTTATAAGCTAAATAACTTTCTTTTAGAAGTAACAGTAGTGAAAAATACCTATCAATGTTAATGTAGCAAAGAATGACTCTCACATGATGATACACCTTTATCTTCAAAAGTGATTCATTTTGTAAAGTAATTTATTTGGTAAATCACAGATATGGTCAAGCTGAACTCCAGCCTCATGATATAATATACAATGCATAATGTAACACACACCATATAATACAGTAGTAGGCTGCACAGAGAGGAGCATTGTGAATGCAACAGGAAGGAACAGGATCCTTAGACCTGTTCCATTGGTTAAGAATTGGTTAAGAATTTAAATTGGTTAAGAATTTAAAACAGCTGGAGCATAGTCCAGACAATGTTTTTGAACATCTGTTCAGAACCTATTAATAGCTAACCAGATTCATTCAGAGCAATGACAATGAATCATCTTCATAAAAATATATTTTGCATGGTTTATATGAAATAGTCATTCATTTTTTGTTGCTTGCCTCTTATCTGATATTACAAATAAAAGAAATTCAATTAGTACATGTTTTATTGCTGGTTTTTGCCACTTTGATAAATGCCATTACAAGTGAAAAATGACTAATTGCAACCTTACATGTAGCTTGAAAAATTAACCTCATGTGCCCCATATGAAATTGAGTAAAGAAGAGTTATATGAAAAAATGCTGCTGGGAATTAATCTAGCACGTCAGTCGGTCAAACATTTCCTGTATGAGTGATGGGAAAAAGAGCCCAATAGCTGAGCTGTTTCCATTTATTGCAGTTCCACCCTACAAACCTTATCTTTGGAATAGATGTCAGAAACGACCTTCACATACTCAGTTTGTTGTATATACACACAATGGATTTATTTTACCTACTGTTTCTGTGTTGTTCTGCTCTTTTTGTACCATCACACTTCCCTTGAAAACAGGACATTGTTGATACCTCACACATCATGGTGCAAAATTCTTATGTGCCAACCCTGGGATATACAGAGATTGATAGGAGAATTAGTCTAGGATCATACTGATGGCATCAAAGTTGCTGCAGGTTCACTGAGGAAATGAGGTTAGATTATTCTAGAGAACAGCATCTATCTGGCATCAGAACAGGGTACTTCCCTTCTGAGACCATCTCACTTGCACCACATCTTCTCTTCATTGCCTCAAACTGAGGTGGCATGTGTGGTGGTGCATGTTTTGGATTTTACTTTGCTTGTTCTGTTATATGAGTTATTTCCAGAAAGTTTAATGTAAAATGGTTTGTTCTTTGTACCCCCCTCCTGTTCCTTTCCCTTGGTTCATCCCCAAGTTGTTTGTCAGATATTCATTAAGTGTCAGTCATTAGTTACATAACCCTCTGGTCCTGTCAGTCACTCTGGGGCCTCTCCCTGCATCTAGAAAATTCCAAGAGAGGCGTCGAGTGATTGGGCAGAACCAAGGGGGTCCCCTCCCATTTGGTTATGATTTGATGTTGCATTTGTGTGTCATGTTAAGAGTCACTCCTTACTTTTCTGTTATTGGTTTGTCGCTGTACCCATCCCTGAGACCCACCCCCTTTATAAGTTGCTCCCCTCACATTCTCAGGGTCTCTTCTGACACAGAGCCCTGGGGTGAGTATCCCCCGATCCAATAAACTCTGTAGCCCTGTCTCCGAAGAGTCCCACGTTTTATCTCCTGCCTTCGCCACGTCCCTGCTTTTGGTCAGCCAAGAACCACCAGTGTCATCGTGGTGCCAGGGCTGGATGAGCCGGGTGACACAGACACTGTGACACATATGTTTCCTCCAGCTCTAATATTTTGTTTACCTTTAAAGATCCCTAAACTACTGTTTAACATTTTTTCACTTGTCTTTCTCTATTTTTTCTCTCTTCCTTTTTTTTTTTTTCTTTTTTTTTTTTTTTTTTCCATTGCAAGAAATTGTTGCTTAAACTGTCTGTGGTGATTGATACAGAGTGTTTTCAAATGCTGGAAACATATCTAGTAATTACACTGTTCAGACATGAAGATTGTATTACTTCAAATTGCCTGGAATGATGTCAATTTATCAAACTTCCTGTGAGAAGTTCATCTCTGCTGTAAAATGATCACTCTTCTCTCTGTTAGCCTGCTTTATCTAATACAGAGGGTCCAGAGGGGATTTATGCACTCTTTTTTTCAACCTCATCCTCTTTTGGATTCTACTAGACCAATGGGGGGAAAATGAGGATGTTTTGTGACTGCCTTGTTTATTTTATCATCTTTCAATGCAGTGGAGGGAGAAGATGTATAATTTGATTTGAAAGCCCGAGACAGTTAAGCAACAGGGCTTCGACAGAGTAGCAGTAATCATGTCTGCTCACTGAAGGAAAACACGCGCCATTTGTATTCCAGACAGAAGATTTCAATTATGGTTGTTTAAGACTAACATATTAAAAAGCATAAAGATTCGTTTCCTATTAAGCACTGCCTTGGAGAATCCTTTAATGCAAGTATAAAAGTGCACTTCTTGGATATTTTCCTGTCTGTTTAATGCTGACAGAAGGAAGAAATAATGTTTGTAGCATTTGTCTACCTGTTGAAAATAAAAAAATGTCCTACAATTTTTTTTTTTTTTTTTTTTTTTTTACTTTTTGGGCTAGTAGTAACAGAATAATTAACTTAAGGTTAGGTGTAAAAATATAGTAGCTAGCCATTTTTCCATGGTATCATTCCAGTGCTTTCAGATTAGCTGACCAAGAAATAAATGAAAGGTTAAAAGGAGATCTATCTTATTCAAAAGACAATTACTCAGTGGCAGTCTGGACTAGTATCACTCAAAGACTGAAATTAATAATGTTTCCTTAATAACGTCAATTTATATTTCTTCATGTATTTGTTTCAGTTCTCTGATAAAGACATATATTTTTATATGATTCCTCCCCACCATTAAGATCTGTGTTCTGTCTATTGTGAAATAGATGATTTCCCTGTGTACAGTTTGTCACTGTAATGTGAGCCAAAACCTGAGCTTTTGAACTTATCTCTGTTTGTTTTCTAGTGCTGCAAAAGTACTAAACAGTTCTAAAAATGACATGGTCACACAGCAGACTAATCAAGTTAAGCAGCAGTATGTCCTAGTTAAAAATTACTTTTGCAATGTCTCAACTTCTTACATGACACTTGTTGGCCAAAGGAATACTTGTAGCAAAGTCACCAGCTATATTCCCTTAACACACCTTAACCTTCAAAGAAGAAGCATGATCAGGACTACTTCAGTGGCTCCAGAACTTTCTATTTCCCCTTGGAAATAGTGGAACCAAACTGTCTTTAATATTTGGAGCTTATCTATACTCAGTTGCTTCCAGTGTTTCACCTGAAGGAGAAATTTCCAGCTGGGAGACTAAAAAAGCCTTTCTGTGACTTTATTAACTTTACTTAAAATAAAAGTTATGCTTCTTTGCTTTGTATTTTACAAAGACATCGAGGAACTTTAATCTTTGAGGTAGCATGTCCAGGGGACTCAACTAATTAGGCAAACAGTGATGTACCACTGAGTAAGTCTGGCAAAATCTCCTATCTTGGATTTGTAGTCCAGAGCACCACTAAAATAACTCAGTAAGTGAACCCATCAAAGGTCCTGCTAACAAGGAAGGAAATAGGAGCTAAATAAAATTCCAACCAGATATAGCATAGCAACCTTTGATAACACTTAATATTGTAATTTTCATACTGCATTGCTGCTACATCTCTATCCTACACTCTCTATATTTTTTATACTATGAGGCTTATGCACTTGATGTAATTAATTTTAGAATTTATAACATTTTTTTTTCTTGGAGTAACTCAGGGCCTAACTCTAGGTATTACTGAATTACTTAGAAATTTTAGCTTCTTAATTCCAGGTTTGATTTAAGCTTACTGTTTAGCACATATATCCTCAAAGCTCTTTCTCAGAAAGCACTATTACAGATGAAGACTATCATCTTTGAACTTCTTGCAACAATGAGCCATCTTTTTATTATATTTAAACAGGCAATTACTATGATTTCATGCCTATAGCTCTTTAGAATCTCTCTAATAATACAAGTGTGCAATGTTAGCTGTTGCTCCCATCCTCACTAACCATTTTAAAGACTATTTCATTATTTGGTGTCTGGTGTCTGTTTTTTTGGGTTTGTTTTTATTGGGTTTGTTTTTTTTTTCTTTAGTATGCTTTTTTACTCTTTCTTTTTAATGACCTAATGGACTAGTTCAGACACCCCCAGTACAGACTGTCTTGTGTTGCCTTATGCCAGAGAGAAAACCTGCTGTTACTGTGCCTGCTGTCGCTATTAGATTACACAGCATAAAAATCACTGTCCACTGAGGAAGATCACATTGTCAGCACTGTCTACCAAAGAGACACTGAACAATTTAGGTCCTATCTCCTACTGTGCTGTACTCCAGGAAGGCATTCAAGGAAAATAAAATGACTGTAGCTTGCTGTCAGGCTTAAGAATGTGTTCTGTAAAATATGCCATGAATAATTCTCTTCTTCACCATTTCTTTACAAGTCTAAGTCTCCCAAGGAAAGATGTGTATAATTTGACAGTATTTTGCTATTGTGAAATAAGAATTCTAGCTCTATTGTCAAATTGTGTGCATGAATATCTGCTAATGTATCTCTTTTTTCTAAGTTAGTATATAAAAATCCTGAATCCTTAATCAAGGAAAAAAATAAGCTAACACATACCTAAGTGTTTCCTGTACATGTATCCCTATTCACAGCTATTTGCAACTCAAATTGTTTCCTAACTTCATACAATTAAATCCACATAAACCTGTATTTGGACATGACAATGTGCTAATCTAGGAAAAAACTTACATATTCATTTCATTTTATTCATGCAATGATAGCCCACTCACAAGTGAGATTTCTAGTATCACATTAATTCATAATAAAATGAGAAATACATCCCAAATTATTTTTTAAATATACATACCTCTAACAAAGGTACTTTTTTTTTTTCTTGTTATAGTTGCTGCTGCCATTGTCTATAACACTTTTACAGTATGGATTGGTTTTTAATGTAGTTGGATTGAATGTCATGGTGCATTTCAGCCTGAAGATTTTTTAAGCCTTTAAATTCCTAGGAGAGTTTTTTAAAGGGGCAAGTGTCATTGCAAGGTAGATTTGATTCAACAGCTGGAAACATGACACTGCAATCTTGTGGGAACTTTTTTTCTTCATTCCATTTTGTGTCACTTCCCCATCTCCCAATTTCAGTAGTATTCAGCTCAAAAAAGCACAAATATATCTCCACACATATAAATTCCTAACAGGCAAAAAAACTCAGGGTGCATTCAGTTCCTTCATGAACTTACTTACATGGAAGTGGGTTTGATTTTGATAAATGTTACTTATGGCTGTTTTCTTGATTTTTCAGCATAGCATAATTCATACTCTCTTTTCCACATACAGGAAGATGTTTATACAGCACTCTAGAATTCATATTAGTGAGGCTAAATGCAAGATCATAGTTAAGGGAGTGCTAGGGAAGGAAATGAGGAAAATAAT
Organism: Sylvia atricapilla; assembly: GCF_009819655.1. Lineage (NCBI taxonomy): Eukaryota > Metazoa > Chordata > Aves > Passeriformes > Sylviidae > Sylvia > Sylvia atricapilla. The sequence continues at coordinate 72,166,674 of NC_089140.1, read as the reverse complement.
GTGATCCCACTTGCACTGACAATAGATGGCGGCAAACACAGAATTTAAAGTCCTCTCTCCATGGTGATCCCTAAAGAGGCAGCCAGGGCATTGAACAGTATATATAAAACCAATTTAACAGCAGTGGTTCATAGTGACAAGGGAGTGAGTGGAGATTTTTAGGCTAGTAGGGCAAGGGGGTGAGTAGTTGAGAAAAATGGAGAAAGACATCAGCTGAGGCTGTGAAGAAGGACTGAGCCTCAGGAGGATTTTAGATAATTTAAAATCCCGAAAAGTCTTTTTTTTTTTTTTCCCCCTTTGTTTATTCCCCCACCCTCTGTTTCCTGGGATCCTAATGTAGATTGCAACTCCTTCACTGATCTGAACTTGAAGAGGTGATTGAAAGCTGTACCTCAGCCTTGTCCTTTTGTTCCTGACTGCAGCTTGCTTGGGTACCTAAGGGAGGGAGAGGAGGAGGGAGGAAGGCAGGAAGGAAGAAGGGAAGGCAGGTAGGCAGGCAGACAGGAAGGAAGGAAGGAAGGGAGGAAGGGAGTTATATGAGTGAGAGGCTGTAAATGTAGCAGCGTAGAAACTACTGCTCTTGGAAAAGGTTTCCTTCTCTTTTTCACCGCAATCCCAGTTACAGTGTGGTCTGGGGCAGTAAATGTTCCTGTTTGAAATGTATGGACAGCTGTGATGGGATTCTGACTTTCAACACCCTTGCTAAATTGGCCAAGAGACAAGCAAACAATGGAAATCTCACCATTGTAGCTTTCTTACCAAACGTGCAGAATATATGCAGAAAGGGAGGAAGAAGAAAGAAGGGAACCATGAGAGACAGGAAGATTTTGTTTTGTTGTTCCTTTTCTTTAGTGTAAACTGAACATTGAATGGGACTTGGAAAAGTCATTGCAGTGTGTAAGCATTTGTTGAGGAGAGAAAGAATTGTTTTAACAACAAGATTCTGTAGTTAAAAACACCAGGCATCATCACTTGTTTAGTACATGGCATACAGAAAGACCACTAGCAGGTAAATTGCTCCTGGGAAAGAAGGAGGAAGCAAGAAGGAGCAGAAAGAAATCAATGAACAGACATTTTTTTGGCGACTTTCGCGTCATGTAAACTGGAAGCTGGAAGCTTGAAATGGTCTTTGCACCTTGAGTCATCAATAATTTTCAAGCATCATTCTCAATAAAAGATTGGGCCTGATGGATTGTGATGGAGTACTGATTTTAAGTCTCCTCTTGGCTGAATTGCTTGTTTGTGCTGGCATAAAAAAAAAATAAAAATTAAGTGTCTTCTGCACTTCCACCCCGTTTTTTAATGTATTCCAGCCAGAAGCTTTTAAATATTTTATATCTAGAGTGCCTTTTTCATTAAGAGTACACTTATTTCTTGACATTGAGAAAATGGATCAGGATCATCACTTTAAAAATTTTGTTTAAATGCAGATTTTGAAAGGCTGCCAGGGTTGAATAAAGAATCCCTGCAGAACAAACACTGTAAAAATCAATAGTGTTTTTTCCAGGGAGGTATATTTATCTGGTCATGTCTCATTGCATTTCACTATAGCACTTTTTGTGGTTTTAGGCCTTTTTTCTTTTATAAAAGCAATGCCTTGTACCTGGTTAAACTAAAAAGGACTATTGCACTCTCTGGGCCTTAAATAAATAGCTTTTCACCATAATTAAACAGGCACTTCTTAAGGTTTCCTTTTTTTTTTTATTTCTCCATTTTTATTTTTACAAAGGAGAAATCCAAATTACCTTTAAGTCTGTCCTTTAATATATTATTGGCATATATATATGTACATATATATACATACATGTGTATGTATCAGGAGATAGCAATTAGCAGAAGGACAGTGAAGAGCAAGGGGCCACATGGGAGTAGCTACTCAGCTTTGTACATTTGCAGCCAAAAGAAAAACTCTTAGAGAGTTTATCTCCATGTGCTACAGACTCTGATATTTCCAAAATTTCAAACCTCAGGTACAAAGTATGTATAACTTTCAGCAACTAATGAAGAAAGAAAGAAAGAAAGAGAAAGAAACAAAAAGAAAGAAAGCCATATAAATTCTATATTAAAAAAAAAAAGTTGTCTTGTTTTGCATTGCTTCAGAAAATCCATAGTTACACAAACATATCATAAAAATTTCCCTTCACACATGGTATGTAAGAGCCCTATTACATGTGCAAAAAGATTTTGCAGCAATGACATCTTGGTCTTCTGACTACTGCTCAACCTTGGCAGGGAGGAAAGAAGAGGTGCTTTTGTGACAGACGAGGTACTGGATCAAGTGCTCCTGGAGTCTTCTGTAAGTGCTGAAAAACAATTCTTGAGTAAGTGAGCACTAAAATACACAAGTTATAATGTCCACCATAGCAATTTGTTGTCTAAATGAAAAAGTTGCAATGCCAGAGATAAAATACAGTAGAATTCCTGAGCTACTATACAATATCCTGTCATGCAAATGTCAGTGCTCTATTGGGTTTTATAAATGATGTACTTCTGCCAGCTCAGATGCAGCCTGGGAGTCTTGCCTATTACAAAGTTTTGCCAAAACACTTCAAAGTGTTGCAAGTATTTTCTATATCAAATGGTGACATATTTTAAAGTCAAGGGCTGGATTCATCTGTCTTCTATTTTTTTCTCAGTTCTCATCAAGTAAATGTGAACTGTTGGATGATCCTTAAGCATTATAAATTTGGGTTGAAAGTCATGTTGCCAATATTGAATGCTAGAAAATATGGCAGGCTTTACAATTTTTGTCATCAGTCATATTTCCATTTCTATTTTGTCCTCTGGGCTTAGCCAGATACTTTTATACATTGGATTCAGATAGCAGAAGAAAGAAGAAAGGCTTCAAGTTTGTTTAAGCGTCCTGTTTGTGAATGCCATTTCGGTCAAATTAGATTGCCAGAGCATGACAGCAATGTCATTGATTTATTATGCTTTGAAGTCCTTCCCAAACACACATTTCATTATTTTGTTTTGTTTCTCCTTTTTTTTTTTTTTTTTATTTTTTTCCCCAACCTATGTTTCCAGGAAGGATTCTTTGTTTTGGACTGAATAAAATTCATGCTATGCTGTGATCAATGTCCCTCTGAGGCTTTGTACAAATGACCAAATATTTATATCCCACAGATAAAACCAAAAGTGAAAGGATGCAGAACAAGCTGCAGCCTGTATCCCTCCTAATTCAACAACAATCAACTCACCCATCACAGGTAAAGACAGGTTGTGGTCCATAACCTACAGGAAAAAAGCCCTTTTGATCACTTCATCCTCAACTTTACATCTCTTAATATATACTTTAAAGTGCATTGAATTAAAATGTTGACAGACTGAACAGTGCATGAATCCTTCAGGCATGAGTGATGGAAACGTCTCAGAGACAAGGTAGGTTAAAGAGCTCCTGACCCTTGTGCTGTGTGAATGTTACCCCTCATTGGATGGGCAGCAGGCTGGGTCAATGAACCGACACACCTGAGTTATTCTTAACAAAGATCAGTTTAGTGAATATGTTTGCTTTGTAGCTCCCCAGAAGATGTGGTGGCACAGCCAAGGCAGAGCAACTAACAGAGATGATCTGGGTGAAACTGTAGTAAGTAAAAGAATCAGGAACGAAATGGAAACCCTTAAAAATCTCCAGTATGTAACAGCTAATTTTTCCACTGTTTGATGTCTCTGGTGGCACATATAATCTTTCCCTAATGCCAGACAGTGAGGCTACATTAGCAGGGAAAAATAAAGTTTCTGACCCAGATGAACTTGATTTAGATTCCAGCTTGAATACTCTAACGAAATTAATGTTCAGGTCGAGGCAATGGTCATGATATACAAGTCAAAATAAATTGCTCAGACCTTTTACTTCTTGTTGAACTCTTCATATTTTTAAAGATACTTAACCCTGAATATGCTAGTTATTTACATGTAGAATAATTTTCACTAGCTTAGACAATATTTCTGCTTATGAAAGCACCTGCTTACATTTCTGTGACTTCAGAGAGTTGTAAGTATGTAAGAAAACACTTCAGCTCATACTTGAATAGCTTTTTTTTTTCTCAAGTGAGAAATTCAATTAATAACCGTTAGATATGTTCATGAATACAATTAGACATGTTTCTAAATTTGTAATGAACAAGTTAATTGTTCTTTGGTATAGTAAAATGATCCATTACTGAAACTCATCCCTTGAGTACTTTGAGGATTTTTATTTCAGCCTTTTACAATACCAGAGCATTCTAAACATTGCATGTGGTTTATGTAACATTTTCTCTTTTGTTATTAAAAGTCTTTACATTCATTTGGAAAAAAAAAAATAATTCCAATGCAAGAATGATCTTCTTATCAAATAATTAATTCATTAATAAAAGGAATAAAATTATATTTTTTTTTCCAAAGGACAATGAAATTTAGGCAGAAATCATACCTTCTGCTTTCAAAAATGCAGACATGTCTGAGCAAAAGCTATTTTATATTATGCTTAAAGCTTTGAAGATGGCTTTCCAGGTAAACAATAACTCTTATTTGTTTTTTGTTTTTTTTATATGCATGCCCGTAGTCTGGATTTCAAACATTAAAACCAACAGCTGCATTGCTTTTATGCTATTGCAAACCAGTGTATTTATATCTGCAAGAATTATATAAAAATTATATAATTTCAGCTTCTTTGAATACTTGCTGTCTGGTAACTACATATTCTTTTTCATCAAAGAAAACAAAAATATTCCCTTTAAGTTACAATTGAAAATACAAATGATGAGCAGTGAACTTCTCTTTGCATGTAGACATATACATATAGAAGAGGGCAGATGAACACAAAACACATCTAATGTAAGAAAATAAAGGCTGATTAACACTGTGGTTGTTCTTTGCAATTCATAGCAGTTAAGTTTATTGTTTAGGAGAATAAATTCACTGGGAGCTGGGATCAAGAGGAAATTCCTGTCAATAGAACACCACATGTAAAAACATTATGTGGAGGTTATGGTGCTACATACTACCAGAAATCTTTTACTGGATTTGATGGACCACTGTTATTCTGGTCTAGAAATCCCAAATTTTATGTATTGGTTACCTCAGCCATGTTGCTTAGCACCGCAATAAGAACAAGAGTGATAATAGCTTCTTTGCTCTCCCTTCTCTGCTCTACCCCTCTGAAATCTTAACTTTGGGAAAGTATTGTGACTCTTGAAAAAAACTCCTTAATATAGTAATCAGATCAGTAACTTGTTCAGCTCTGAGATCAGAATCACTTAACATTTTCCTTAGGCATTCACGATTTTTGATTTTCTCCTTTTTTTTTTTTCCCCACTTTCACTGAAGTTGTTTCATGGCAGGTAAAGTGCCTCCTAAGATCTCTTCTGAAATATATGCTTGCTTTAGGAGACAGGTTTCCTGTCTTTCCCAAAAACAAAGGACAAAAAGTCTTTGAACTCTTGAAAGACTGATGCACATGCTTCCTCTGTAAGCAATGTGAGTATTAATGAGAGGAAAAATTTTGAACCAATTGTGTTTCAAATGAAATGGGAACCTAAGAAATATCCCCGTGAGAAATTAAGAGTCTATTTAAAAACAGGCTAATACATATCGCACTCAAAATAAAAAAAAAAAAAGAAATAAGAGAAAAAATCTATTTAGAAATTCAGACATTAAAACACCACTCTCCCAACATATGGATCTCACTGCAGTCCCAGATATCAAAGCCATCATCCTCTAGCCAACTGCCACTCCTCAATGTCCCTCAGGTTATGCTAATAATGCAGGCATTTAAGGCTGATACTGAGAAAACAGAAATTCAGACCTTTTAAATGTCAGACTTTCATTTTGGAATACTTTACTCTTCTGGTCTTAGTTACTCCCCATTTTTTGTTAGTCTTTTTTTGAGATGGTTCACCTCAGTAACCCTGTTAAGCAGACCATGGTTATGAGGATACTCATAACTCTGGACACAGGCTTCTGGTCATTTCTAACACAGGACAAAGCTGATATGAATTACAGTGCCAATCAAAATTTAAAATCACTCCTCATTTGTCATTAGAAAATAAATTTCTTTAGAGAATTCTAGTTGCAAAAGGGCTTTTTGTAAAAAGAAAAAAAAAAAAAAGGATAATAAAAAAAGAGGGAGGATTCCATTATGACAGTCTTCCTAAAGAAAGAAAATCTTGAAAGTATCTCTGACAGCTCCAGTAATAATCCTGACTCTGCCAGCATAGTGGTGATGAATCCTTGTGTTCTCACCCAGAGTTTCTTTTCAGACATGCTGTCATGGGAATTGGCATTGTTAAAATGAGCATGTTGTGATGGCACTTTTTCTCAGGCAACGATCACATCAGGTTCATCCCTACATGAAAGTAAACTCACTGGTTCTGGACAATTACTAAAGCAGAAGAGATATTAATGCCTGCTAATCTATGCTTGTTGTGTGTGGGAGTCTGACCTGCAGCTCAAACTCAGTTATATACACTGAAAAATCAATTAATGTTTCTAAAACAAATGCTATGCAAGGTTGTTGCTTTTTTCTTAATCTCTTAGGAAATATTTATGATACATGATTTTGAAGGTTAAAGAAATCCAGACTTGTTTGCATGCCATAAATTAAAGCCACCAATATACAAATCACGACTCCAGTTTCCAGTTTCCCAGTGGAAAAAAAGGATGTTGTCATTGTTGCTGTCCTTTGCAGGCCAGGGCTGATGTGTTACAGCAGTGCCTTTGAATGAAATGTTGTTGGTGCTTGTAAAGTCAAACTGCCCAAAGCTGCATCTTTCTTATTTAGGAAAAGACCATTGTTTCTTTTGTTGTGCTCTATCAGGGAAAATCTTTGTAAAAGAGCTCAGGCAGATTAAATGGCACAAAAGGTTTAAGAAACATGGCTACACTTGAGCTCATGGATATTACAGGTCAGTGGTCATATTTAAACATGCTCATACTTAAGTAGTGCCTACATGATTATCTAAACTTAGTAATCCTCGAACTGTAAGATAAACTCCAGCTCTAATACTGGATTTGTCAAGGATTTTTTTAGTTATTATTTTGCTCACATTTCAATACATAGAGAAATAAAACATATTTTTTTACACAAAAAGCCTTAATGATGTCATGATGAAGCATAAAAGTCATGATGAAGCAGATGAAAAAGAAAGTAACCTGAAAGAGGTATCTCTAATGAAAGATGCTACAGATATTATTATTTTTTGGGTTTAAGTTGAAATTTTGGAAGCAAGGTGTTGTACATGTATAGTTACAGTCTCTATGATTTTGTAAAATTGATAGTTCTCAAATTTTGGAAATAGATTTAAATCTTGTGCCATTTCATATAAAGATGAATTACATCCTCTCATACACTAGAATTTCAATGTACCATTTTTGTGGAGATTTGGGTTCAATTTCTGTGTTGAAGCTGATGTCTCTAAGCAAGATTCAAGGTAATTACTACTTCTGCTCACTAAATCTGCAAATAGCAGTATTCAGTCTTCTAAGTTGCATCAATTAGAAGAAAGTCTGCATGCATGATTTGAAAACAGCAGTAATGAAATAATACTGGTGTTGGGATGTTTTACCTGTGTCACAGCATTTTGTTCCAATAAAATCCTTAAATTTCTTCCTGACTTTTACAATATGCTAAAATATATTCGATTTAATTATAATCAAATACAACCCATAAAATTTATACAAGTGCAATTAAATATCTCAACCTTATCAAAACAAACTGTTGTAATACCTCTGTAAAATCAGATATGTTTGACTGTTTTAATTGTTGGTTTTTATTTAAAATTAGACCACTTTGAGAAAATATTCTTTCAGCAACCAGTTTTGTCAATTGTTAATTGACAAACATTGTCAATGGAGCAGAAGATTTTATCTGTTAATAGTTTGTAGCTTGTTATCTAGGTTATCTATGTACCTTTCAGTCCTCAGTTTTTCAAGCAAAGAGTCTCAGTTTTTATTCTTTTGGTCTGTGCCTTCTGCCCACCATACCTTTAGTACCTCTCCACATTTAAAATTGTGTTGAAATAGTACATCAGAGATGAACGAAAGTTTTGATAAGCAATATGACCAAAAGCAAATAATTTTGGAGAGCAGTCTCATTATATGGAAAGGACAATGCAACACCCGGGCCATTTTTTTCAGGATGCATCAGGAGTCATTCAGGATTTGTAGAAAGCTTTATTACTTATGCATTGCTGCTGAGCTGCCTCCAACACAAAGCAAAGAAACCCTACATTTTCATAAGTAGGTGGAAAGTCAAAGGTTCAGGCAGAAGATAAATATTTATTGGATAAGAAATTATCTGAATTATTTTGACATCTCTATTTCAACAACACTTGGGTGACTTGGGAGACCGCTTCAGAAAGAATAATATTTACTTTAAAAAAAAAAAAAAAAAAGAATGCTTTGATCCAAATTAATCCTTCCTTTTGCACTCGCTCCCCTCCCCCCATATGAATATTGAAAAGTGGTATAATTACGAGATGTATTCAATTTGCACTTGATTTGTTTGACTAGCTCCAACTCGCAACAGTCAGTGCTTTGTGCTTCGATTCAATATTTTAGTTGTCAGCAGATGTTCAAAGGGACCTGCAGTTCCCTGTATGTTGTAGCTGACATCAGGGAGTATGTTCATGGATTTGTGCAACAACCTCATACAGGAAAGTGATATATAGTGATTGCAAGCTGCCAGTCACTGCATAACATCAGGCTTCGGAACACATTGCATTTGCTCGCTGATACACTATACCTCTCCAAGTAGGGTGATAATCTATGATAATTAGGTTGTGTGGTAGATGCTGAGGCACAAAACAAGTGTGCAGGGAGGTGTTCAGATTTCCTTGTTTCTCTGCTAGAGCTAGCAGGACATTTAGGATCCTTTACAGCACAAGTCAGTCAGAATAAAATACTTCCTATAGATAACATTTCTCCTGAAAAGCACATTGCTACTTGGAATGCTGTTTTTCCCTGTGTAGCAACTCCTCACATGTGGCACTTTCCATGATCAGAACTGGACAACAGATTGCTGTAATATAAAGACAAATCCATGGCATAGCTGAACTTTTAAATCAGAGTGCAAAAGGAGAAGAGCAATGTATCCTTGGGACAGCAAAGACATACCAGTATCTATCTAAGCCATCTCAGACCACCCTCATCCCACATTTCTACACCATTTTTTTGTTTTCATTTGTGCTTTTTATACACCAGATAATGCATTATAATAGAACAGACCAGGTTTTGCACTTGATGGTATTCCTGTAGTCAAGGATAGCATTCTGGTGAAATAGAAGTCAGAATTGATTCTGACCTGATACTTTAAGGATTTGGAAATTGTCAGGCCCCTGGAATCCAATCTGATATGCTTAGCACAGAAGGAAAACTGCAGTGTGTGTCACTGCCCAGCACCTTGACAGGACAATGACCAGGCAAACAAACGTGGGAGAATTGGTTAAACAGTATTGCACATGTAAACACAGAAAAATGAAAACATGGCAAAACATTTTGATACATGCTTCAGAATGACCTTAGGTGGCAGCAGCAGAGAGCCCAAAATCGCTCAAACAAGGGACTGTGATGGCTGAGCTTTTTCTGAGCTCAGTCCCAGTCCTAGTTACATGCCTTCTCTTTGGGCACCCAGCAGGTTGTGATGCAGCCTCCATCAGGAAGTGGCTTTCTTCAACTCTGAAGAAAGTCCTGGCCTGAAGTTCTGCCCCTGTACTGTAGGGACAGAAATCTCCTTTTCCTCAGTAACCTTCCAAACTGGCTCTAGTCTGGACCCTGAGGACTTTGTTGTGTGGCTATTGAGATTGTTTAATTTTGAAAATCATGGTGAGAAATACAGTTTTTAACTAATTAATGAAATCCAAAGCTTTTCATGAATAGAGCTAAACTGTGACAAACTTAAATTAAAATACTTATCCATATGAAATAAAGCTTGGTTTATCTTGCAATTAATTACTTAAAAATTGGAGGTAGTGCCTCTTACAGTACTTTCCCTTCCAGATCTAACCTATAAAATACTTTTCCATAGTAGGACAGGTAATGTGAAAATCTGCATATTGGGAGCAGTATAAATTCTCATGTTTCCTAATGGATGATGAAGACAAGGCAGCTGCAAAGTCTATACCTGACCACTGAGAGATAAAATGAAGGAGGAGGAAGGGTGAAGACAAAGAACTCCCATATGCAATGCCTACTGTAAGTGTGTTCTCTCAGACTAATACTATGTCACCTTGTAGGTTATGGTGAGTAAGTGTAGCAAAACATAAAAAAAAAAAAGTGTAAAAGTATAGTTTATTCATAAAATAAATATATTTAAACATGGAAAATACTCTAGGGACATGCACAGAAATAAAAGACTGTCAAAATTGGGACCCTGTTTACCCTGTGTACTACCCAAAAGACATTCTGTTTGTGGTTTTTAGTATATCTGCAGAACTAGTGATTTACTTTTTTATCTAAGCATCACAAATGTAGATGTCCTGTCACTGGTGGGGGTCACTGCTTCAGGCATGCATATAGTCACTTAGGTTAAATACAAGGTGTATTTTACTCAGGTCGAAACAAAACTTCAACTAACTTAGGATGTTTTTGATAGTCTTAATTTATTGAGACTTCGTAACACCCTTTATAATATTAATTTTTAGAATTTAATAAATCTAAACCTGATGTGCTGTTTTGAGGAAAAAATAGTACTTTTAGCCTGTACTGTATTTTTGTCCAGCTGTATTGAGCCTTACACTTCTTTTTAGATGTGGGCTGATCACCCTTTATTCAACCATGCAAATGGGATTCATACATACATACAGCTAATTAATTACTTGTCAGAGGAGCTAGCCATTGATCAGTTTGGACAGAGGTGAAATCTGAGCTAACTGCTTCGTAAGGCAGCCATTGAGAGGTGACGCTGTGATGACATTAATCGCAGTGTTGGCAATTATTTTTCTGAAAACAATATTTTTTCCTTAATAATCAGATACAGTGGTTTTCTTGCTCTTACAGAAGGAAAATAAAACCAAGAAACCTGTTCTCAAATCAAAATTTTGAAGTATGATATTAAAGAAAAACCACCTCAAATAAAAGGCTGTGCCAAATTACCATATTTTATTATGGAATGTAACAGTCACATTTCTTCACAGTCAATTCAATATTTTGTTCAAGTTTAAACTGATTACTTGGAAAATGAATGAAAAACATTCTGTAAATTGATTTTCAAGGCAGCTGGCTGCTTAAAACAGGAAAGTTGAGTATCAGACTAGTACTGCTTGAGAGGTTCTCCAGAATTTTGAAAGCATCCAAAAGTATGATGATTATAAATTTCTACAAGTTTTATGTAATTATGCATGACATTTAATAGAAATCTTCCCAAGTGGCTAGATGAAGCTTATGTGAGTTCAAATGAAATTAACTGTTAAGAGTACACTTCAAAATGAAATCCTCCTTATTTTACACATCTCATATTGTAACAGTAATTTCGACAAAGACAGTCAAACTGTTACTAAAATAAACTGGGGAATAGAAGCTATTTTTTAATTAGCTATTTGAAGATTTGATTTAGTTGTATTTTTTTATCCTTCTTTTACTTTGATATAATCTTAGTACCTTTGATGCAGGTACTCTGTGCTTTGATGATTTTCTTTTCATGCTTCTTTTCAAAGCATTTGATGCATTAAAACATGCTGGTCTGGATCATTTAAAATAAGAAAAGAAGGAACTATTTTTATCAGTCTTCATTATTTTGTTGATTGAATGACAATGGACCAGAATAAGAGTCTACAGAAATAGGTTTTGCATGCAGTATGATTAGGTAACAGAATCAGAATGCTTTATGCATATTTTTTTTTCATTCAAAATCCCACTAAGTATTTTAAAACATAGCTGTCTCTATCCTAAAAAGAAATCATTTAACCTCAGAGAGGCCCTATCATTTAATGACACTAAGATGTTACATAAATTTAAATAAAATACTAAAAAGACAATTAGTGGAGACTTCTTATTGATATCATTCTTTAATGAGTTTGAAGCAAAGATTATGTACAAAACCCTTCTAGTCTGCACGAAGCACACTTGTGAAGATTCTACATAACGTTCTGTTTTGTGATAATGGAAGAAGCTAAAGTACTGAAAGCATTCCTACCCCCTTTCATCTGATATTCCCATAGCAAATTCTAAACCTAATTACACAGTGTAAACTGTTTATTACAGCTCTCAGGATTCCTGAATTTCAACAGGAGAAAAAAATCAATGACAAAGTTAAATAATCTGACTTCACTCTTCTATTAGACAGCTTATTACCTTTGTCTCTTTTAATATCAGCAGTAAAGTTAAAGTCAACAGCTAGAGAATGTAGAAGTATTAAGAGTGGAAGAGGTATGAAGGTTAACAGAATGGTTTACTGAAGAAAAGCAGAGGAGATTTTATTAAATAGTAATTCAGAATGGAATATGGAAAATACTATTGCAAAATGCTTTGATGTGAGTCATTAATGGAAGGGATTTCTGGTAATTATATATCTGTACTAGGGAAGACTAAAATTGTCCTTACACGCATAATCTCTCTTTTTTCCTTAGGCCTATTAATAGCAATGCCAGTGACAGCTGACCCAGCTAGACTTCCAAGCCCATTGGTGAGGCAGTCTCCTATTGTATGTGCACTTGTGCCCTACACATATGTCCAACCTGAGGAACTGCAAAAGTACACACCAAGTGTAAGGGGACTAGGTGGTAAAACAGTCTGCAGGACTCTCCTGGTTCAGAAGATCTTGTTTCTTTTTCACCCTATTCTTCCCAAAACTTCTGTGAAACTCTTTTTCTGGTTGTTTTGTCCACAATAAAGCATGAAAATGTACTGCAGACAAAAGTTGTGATTTCTACTTAAAAGTCTTGTGCTGTGGTTTGCTGTGACACCAACCATACCAAAGAACAAAAGTCTGGGGCCTGTAAAGGGAAGTGACCCTCATTTCCTTCAGGAAGTGTAAAGACCATATAGAAAATACTCATTTACTTTCAATTCAGCAATATGTTGTCTTCCAAGTCCATTGTCATTTAAGTGGAGCACATGGGGAACATAGCTATTTTCTTCTTTCAAAAAATTTTTCTAGACTTTCAGGTCGAGGAACTTTCAGGTGTTGAGTCATAAGGATCTGTGAGTGTGAATTATTGTATTGGCCTCCGTCAGGATTAATAGCAAGCCTGAAGAGGTTTCTTCTAAATTCCAGCTCAGGACTGGAATCAGGAATTCAAATGCAATTAAAAAATGCTTCTGAAACTGTTCACCCAAGGTTTTTATAAATGCTTTGTGCAAATTCAAATAGAAAATCTTGAGAGACTAATTTGTGTCACGGATATACTAAAGCAGAACAATTCACAAGGATCTCACTTGAAGACTCATAGCTTTCATTTAAGTTGCTTCAAATTATTCAAATTTAGCTGCTACTCTTAAGTGAAGTAAGTAATGTCACTTAAATTTTTCCTGAAATACCCTGATACAAGTCCAAAGTATTTTATTCTGCCCATGCCTATGTTATGGTAAAGATCAGATTTCTAACTAAATACCATTCACCTCTCCAGTTGTAACAAATATTCTGGTTGGTGGGTATTTTTCCAGAAGTTGAACCTACAAAGTTAATGTAACTTTATATTTTCACACTGCAAATTCCTTTGATGAGGAAGCTGTTATTCTCTTGAGAAAAAATGTGCAAAAATAAAATCTAAAATGTGTTTCATATTTTACACTTACATTTACCTCTTTTATGAATGTTTGAGTAGACCTCAGACTGGAAGAAGATACTAAATATAGAAAACCGTGGTGACATTTTAATGCCATGTTCTGTTTCGCAATGCAGTATTGCTAACTCCAGTTGGAAAATGAAGCTTTTACCATACTTCATTGAGTCAAGTGGATAATTCAAAGCTTTATAAATTTATTTATAAGTTTAAAATTCAAAATTACAGTGCAGCCTGGTGTCTGTGCTCTAGGGCTAGGTGCATGGGGTGAGATAGAGGACAATATATATGCAAAAATGGGGTTGAAAACAGAAATCTCAAATTCTGTGAAGAAGACCATTTCAGGTTTAAAACTTGCTTACCACCCTCCTCCAGTGATAATGAAGTGTATTCTGTTTTCTGCCCTAAATACAGTAGTTTCATTATTTTGAATGAATGAATGAATGAATGAATGAATGAATGAATGAATGAATGAATGAATGAACTGAATTATTATATCCCACCACACTACTTCACCAGGATTTCTGGGTTATCTGATCCATGATCTTTTAGGCTCCACTTATAAGAGAAATTCTCTACTCCAGTTATAATCAGTTTGACTCTTCTCTGCTTCCCTTCCACGTTATGCTCATGCAGCATTTTCCAAACATTGACTGCAGTTGACAGTGCTTCAATCAGATCATGTCCATAAATGGAAAAAGGAAGCAGATTCTGAGAATAGCAAATTTAACCTCACAGTTCATATCAGTGCCCCCTGACTGAGGACTTCACAGCAATGGTAAGTGGTAAGGCTTGCTAGCAGTGAGCTCAGGCTTAACATTCAGTGGAAATATACCTGACATTCAATACATCTTCCTACAATATGATGGACCTGTATTATATGCAGTATTCCAAGTGATATATTAGGAGTGCCTGCTCCAATGACATTAATACTTCCATATTTCTTTGTGAAATACCTTGCCTGAAAAATCCTAGGATTGCTTTTGACATTTTCATGGCTGCTTCACCTAGAAGGTTCATAGTAATCTTATAATTGACTAATGCACCTAGATCTTGTTCTTCCTCTGACATTTCCAACTAACGACTTTCCATGTGAGGAAGGAAATTCTTGTTATTAATCCTCAAATGTGTGACCTTGCACTTTTCTATGAAATCTCATGCCATTTCCTTGTTTCCATCCTCAAGGTCCTTTTTTTTTTTTTTTCCTTAGAGTAAGATTCTGATCTTTTCTTGTGCTGACAGTACCTCTACTTTACATAATCATCAGAATTATCAGGCTGAATGCAGTACCAGGATCCTCAATGAGAATGTTTAAGTCAGAATCTAACAACAACCTTCAAAAAGTTTATTTGTAACTGCCTTTGAACTTGATATGCCAATTTTTAATGTGGCTATTGTTGTCTCTTATTTAGTTTGCACCCTTCCTATGTTAAATAGATTTTCCTAGTCTGGCAAATCCCTACCAAAGCAATGTCCTTGATTTCTTTTCAAAGAAAGATATCAGATAAATGTCACAACCTATATGTGCTAAAACCATGTTTGCTTTTTGTTCTGCTTGTCATTTACTGATTCTTTCTTTCAACATTTGTTCTGTAGTTCTGGATACTCAATAAAGAAGTTTGTAACATCCAAGATCATTTCTCTAACCTTTTGAAAACCTTCTCAGAATGTAAATACCATCCACAGTGTGCTTTATTCTCTAAAAATCGTTGCTAGTCTTATGTTAAGAAACATAAGCATGCAAACAGTCCTGCAGATTGCTTTCAACAAAGGCTACATTTGTGCATAAGTCAGGCAGGTAACATCTCTTAAGGTAATGACACAAGATTTTGCTCAGGCAGTTGTGGCATTTGCACTTGAAGGTAAGGTGAGCAAACTTCTTTGCTCCTGACCCCATGGTGAGTAACTGAACAGTTGTCTTTGTTTAAGATGTTTAGGACAAAAAAAAAAAAATGCTTTTCCACATGGCACAACACAAAGGCTTATTAAAATTCGACAAAAAATTTGGCTCCTTTAAGACTTGGATGTTCTTGGTCACTGAATTTATTATGCATACAGTTCCTATATATGCCCAAAGGATAAGTTTTTATGGCAATGAGATTCTTGACTACTCACATCTTTATCTTACAGTCAAAGGGAAAGGAAACTCTGGTCTTAGTTTTACCACATAGAGGTCAATTTAATTGGTCCCTAGGTGATATTGCACTAATCAAGATGAAGTGGAACTTGTTTGCACTGCAGTTCATCTGGACTCATATTAGTGTGAAGTGAACCTAAAAAGCTAGGTGAAAAGTAGAGGTTGTGAACTCTAGCTAGCAAGTTCTGGATCACTAAAATAACATCACTGAAAAGCATGTATCATATTAAGTTATGCTATACAGGGAGCTAACTTATAGTGCTGTTAGTGCTATTAGAGATGTTTGTGTGCTATACATCCTTTGGTGGAAAAAGAAATCCTCTGTATTCTTTCATAAGCTATTTTTGTCATAAACAATAAAGCAACTTGCATTAAAATTCTAAAGAGACAGTACTTGTAAAATGTAATTAGATAAAAACCTCTATTAAAATCATTCAGTCTGATGAAGACGACATCAACCAGTGGTGGAATAAAAGCCCCACAAAAAAACTAAAACCTACTGATTTCTTCAGAAATCAGGCAGCTATGTAATATGCCTCTTTAGAGCTTAAATAGGCTCTGGTGAAGGTAGAATTTCTGAGCAGAAAGAGTTGTGTTATGCCTAATTGTGGTTTGTTATGTAAATCGTTTAAAATATCTAAGTCACTCTTCTTATGGTTTAATGTGCCTGTTTAGGTAGATAATGTATTCTGTCTCTAATCACTGCAGTGATATTTCTTAAACATAGGCTTTTTTAACAAGAAATGCAACCAAAGAGTGCATATTTCTTCACCGATTTATTTTAAGATATTAAGAAAAAATGAATCTCTAACTATATTCATGGAGCTCCCTCCATTAAATGCCTTTAAAAAAAGCATTTGCTTAATGTAAAAGCAAAATCTGAACAGGTTTTCTACTGAGTGCATCATTGAAACATTTTGGGTTTTATTTATTACTGTTGGCTATGAAGCTTTTATTAAACATTTCAGAAATATAAATGTGCAATTCCCCCCTCAAACACCTCCTCGCCCACCCCAAGACGTCTCAAGTTTTTTTAGCCAGCTATTACAATTATGGAGGATGACTAAGAAAATTAATTAAAAATGAATATACACCAAGGGTTGTAATTTACAGCCCATGAGGTTCAAAATATTTTTCTTAGTTCATAACATGTTCCATGTGTGTGTTAAAATTCAAGAAAATTAGTCTCAGTCCTATATATTATATTTCACTGTTTCATTAAAAAGTTGCTTAAATGCTTTCATTAAGTGGAACATTTATTTAGATATTAAGGGAAATTATGTTGAATATGTAAATGATATATTTGACACCAAAAGGGGAAAGAGGCAGTAACAATTTTAATTAAAAATTCAATCCTAACAGGGTTTGCCCTCATCAACTTAGAAATATTGCACAGACTCTTTATTAAATTGCAAAGCATCTGGTTAAAAACTATTCACAGTGTTATCTGCTAAGTCATCCTTCTCCCCACTAGATCCAGTTTATCCAGTTTCTACAAAAGTCAGTGGCAGAACTCCGACTCTAGAAGATAACAGGTTCATTGTCTAATTTCAGAGCAGTTTCCTCCATGGTATAAAGGGTACATTCTGGCCTTGTTTGAGACCTGGCTAGATGGTTGTACAAGGAAAGACGAGGAATCTGATATATGCAGGTACACCTCCTGTCCTCTGTGCCAATCTTTCTCCGTCCCTACCAAGAGACAGTATATACAGGACATATATGCTTTTGCTCCCTCTCTAGAGCTGGTGGGCACAGGCAGAAAATGGAGCAGCTGAAGCACTTTCATTATTTTCCATTTATGCTGTATCTGTTTTGCCTGTCTTGTTTTATGTGAAGGATAATGGTTCCATACTTGAAAAATCCATCAGCAGCAAATTCCATTCAATGACTTGGAATTAGCTGAGGGAGTGGGAACCAAAGAATCTGTGAGTATATTTGGAGGCATTTGAGTTTTCAGGGTCAGAATACAACTAATGGTTGAGGAAGTAAGGTATCTCTGTTCCTGCTTGTGTTCATGTGTGGCAAAGACATTTTGGCTCAGTGTGAGCATCACGTGGCTCAGACTTAAAAAAGCTGCTTCTCTTCCTTCTTGTGACATTGATCTTGCAGCATGGTCTTGTGTAACTACTTTCATATTTGAGTCGTGGGGATTTTTTTCCTTTCTCTTCTCTTAGCCTTTATCTTTCTTTCCATTTGAACTGTAAGGCTCAGGATGAGTGTCTCATGACAGGTGTAGTTATACTGCACAATGAAACTCTCTTATTAGTTAGGACCTGTGGAGCTGTTAATATCAATAATTAATAATCAAGAACAGTGCCTGGTTACTGATTCATTAAAACTAAAATTTATCCTAATTTTTACTGGGATCCTCAAATCCCTGTAGACAGGCCATACAAACCTACTTAACAGCCCCATCAGCCATTTGACTAGTTCATATTATCATTGGATTTAATCTTTCCAGAGCTAAATGACCTCGTGCACATCAGCAAAGGAAATAGATTGACATCAGAAAAACTAGGGCAGTGTGAGCTGTACTCGAGCTGGTAAAACATTATCTGAGGAATTCTTAGTTCTTATAGCAGGTTGTAATGTGATATAAATCGAATAAAACTGTCACAGGACATGGAAGCAACTCTCATTTTTGTACTTTGAAGGGATGAACCTTTCCTTCTCTACTTAGGCAGCCTAAATACATAGTGTTAGTGCTTTTATTTTTTTTTTTTTTTCTTTTTTTTGTCTAAACCTCTTGGAAGTAAAACCAACAGCTAGGAAATACTGAAATTGAAACTGAAATAGAGAAAGAATGTGGATTTCTGATTCAGAACATCTGACTCAGCTGCCAGATCTTCTTTGTAATAAGTGATCAGCCAATTTCATCAATAAGCCATTTTATTGAAAAATATTGCCAAATAGAAATTCGAAAAGCCAAAAGCAAAGGTCAGCACAGAGCCCGGGATCAGTACTGGGTGAACCTCAGCTCCGGCCTCTATTGCACTGTATCTTCCCCATTCACAAAGTTCGCTTTTGCAGGGCCGATTTATATACAGTTTCTTGGCCTGAAAGAAGGTTGCCTCATCCTTTTGTCTACTCAGTCGCTGTTCCATATTAATTTTTTTTTTTTCCCATCTGCCGGTCTGATGAATAGCTTTCCGGGCAGGAATGGACGCTTGATTACATTTACAGGAACTCGGTATTGGGATGCACACCCAGGCCGATGTAGATAAGATTTCCACCAGGTGTTGATCACTGGGTCATTGGCAATCCCATCTTTGGAGGAGACCCATCTCCTGGTGGTGACACTCTTCTTTCTATTGCAAATGTGCTGCTTCCCGTTTCTGGCAGAGGCTGAAGTTTCCCAATTGCCATTTATTTGTTTGATTCAAAATTATTTTATACTATATATTTCTATAAAACACAAATTAATTCTCTAAAAATAATCACATTCTTGGCAAAAACTAATTTTTTGTAGATTAAAATAGACGTTGAGAAACCTCTCGCCTCTTTCTTTTCTCGAGTTCCCACCTCACAGGGCTGTGTGTGGCTGGGTTCCCCCGGCTCAGCCCTGGCTGCCAGGCAGTGTTTTGCCCTCCCTTGCCCAGGCTGTCCCCGGGGCTGAGGGGCTCGCCGGGCCTTGTGTTGGGACAACGCTGCAGCCGCCCAACAAAGACTCCACAAAAGGTGAAAATCGATATTGTCTGACAACCTACTTTGGATAAGCACATCACATTTCAGACGATTATATTTAATGACAAAACTCATTGAGGTTTTGGAGGCCTGCACCCTTGTCTTTTTTTCCCTTTCTTTTACTGGAGTCTGTTACTAAAATACAACAGCTTTTCCTTTTAAATTTTCTTTAGTTTGATCATACTCTGTGGGCACTTTTAACATTGAGAGGGCCTTTTTATCTGAATCCAAGGAAAGGGTAACATAAAAAAAGTATGTGTTTGTTCCTTTGAGTGCACCTTGTGCTACCAGGACCTGTTCTTTTGGGAGATAACCCTGTCTTTGCTTCTCAAGCTCCATGTGAAGGGACAAAGTAGAGGGCTATGGTTTTGTGTGAGCTCAGCCAGTGCAGGCAGGGAGTATCCATTCCATTGGGGAGCTGCCTGCACACTGTGTTGGTACTGCTGTAGCAGAGTTGGAGACCTAGTTACTGTCCAGAACAAATGTGTGTATTGTGTTTTAGCTATTAAACTTGTCCTGTCCTGAGGTCACTGGTTTTGTTTTCCTCAGAAATGTATTGTATAAGCAAATCATAAAACACAGAGAAAATAAACAAAAAACATAAAATAAAAAATAAAGAAAAAAGTAAAAAATAGGTCAAACATAGAGCATGATTCCCAGCTGTGCCACATTTTTAGGAAATAGTTTGCATTGATGAACTGTGGATTTCATTTTCAGGAGCTCAAAGCAGCTAGGTCTCTAAAGAAGCATCTGTAGATATCCTCTGCCTGAGAATTTTTGAAAATGGAGCCAAAAGAAAAAAAACAAAACAAAACAAACAAACAAACAAACAAAAAAAAAAAAAAAAAAAAAAAAAAAAACAAACACAACTTAAATTCTGTACATTTACATGATAATAGCTTTCTCTAGTTTCAGGTGCCACATGGATTACAACTCAGTGCTCATTAAGGTTTGTATTAATTTAGTGTTTTGGTGTTTAATTTATGCTAATTTAGACTGGGGAAATGGGTAAATGTTACTCACTGCTCTTTTTCCTTAAAATTTTATTAAATTTCTTCGTGAAGAAGGCTTCTAAGTTTGCTAGAAGTTTACTGTTTCTTAAAAATCAGACCAGAAACAAGAAGCAAGAAAACTGTTTTAGATAAAACAAGAAAATTACTTCGAACTGTGAATAAAAATATAATTGTTTTATATCCCAGTATCCAAAAAGATACTCTAACATTTCTATTGCTTATAGTCTAACTGAACAAACAGAGGCAAAATATATAATATGGTTACTCCTTTAATATTTCTTTGGATAAATAGGGTCTCTTGGAAGAATAAAATAAATTTATTACATTAGTTCCTCGCAGAAATACCATTGAAATTCTGAGCCTTAAGAGACCTTTCTGCCGTTGCTTATTAGAACTGTTCAGGCACTTGATAAATGCTCAAGAAGTAAACCAGAAATAGCAAAAAGTAACTGTCAGTGAAATACAGCCATTTAGCTGATGCTGTTTTTTCAGTCTTTTCATAGTTTCCAGTTCAGCATTTCAAAATACACTTCAAAATACATTTCAAAATGCATTTTTGTTATGAACTGAAATGAAAAGGCAAGATTTGGAAAAACCTATTAAAAGTTCAGAAATACATTTGCTGAAGGCATAAGGAGTTTTCATTTGTGTCTTGCTTAAACCTTCTATGTATTTTTACAGCGTTGTATATTAATGCATTAAATTTTTGTTAGAAGAAAAGTCATAATATAATCTAAACTGTAGAATTAGCACAACGAATTTGACAATAATCAAGCAAAAAATAAAATCATCATCATTCACTTGGAGTCTTTCTAATAAAATACCACTTTCATGTGATAAATCTTCAGTATTCAACTATTGCTTCAACTCTATATGAAGTTGTAGAAGCACACAAGCAATACTTAATGGTGAAAATATCTTGGCCTGTGGAAAGCCCATTGTTTCATGTTATTGAAGCAACAGTGGAAAATTAATGTCTCTCTCAGCAGTAACCCAGTCAGCAACAGATGCTTTAAATGAAGGGAAGGAAAAGGGAGTAGGTGCCGTGTATCATTCTGATTGCACTTTTGATTTATGACTCACTTCAACCTCTCTACTGAAACCAACATACATGAAATCTACCACAACTGAAATGGACTTTTCTCTCTTTAAAACTAAGCTATAATTACACTATCTGAGTCTGGTATTATGATTGCAACAGTTCAACTCCCTTAGGAAAGCCCATTTCATTTTACCTTCAAGATGAGGCCAAAGAAAGTTAACTTCTGCAATGATCAACAAGTCAATGAGAGAAAACTGAAAGGAAATATTAATGTCACAAGTGCATGTAGGGGAAGGTAAGGTTTGTTCTGCTGTCAGTAATTTACTAAAAATTTTGCATGTTTAGCAGTACCCAACCAGTAAATCTACTATTCAAGAACACTCTGAGAAGTCAGTAAATTAGAAATTTTTAGGGCATTTTTTCAACCTCAAAAATGTTGTAGTCATTCTAGTCATGAATGTTTTTTTAAACCACCAAACAATGAGAAAGAAAGGTATATGTACACAGTTCTTTGTGTGCTGATACATGATGCACGTGCTTTCCAATGCAGGTGAATGCAAGCCAACTCAAGATCCAAACTCATAAACCTTCATTAGAAAGATGCAGTCTGGTCAGCCAGACTGCTTCCTGCTTCTCCCCAGACATGTTGTGTTTATGGAGTCTGGAGACAAATTGTTCCCTCTGCCTTTCCTGAGAATAGGAAGCTGAGGGGGACTAGAGAATAGAAACAAGAAATCAGAGCACTCCAACCCTTATTTGATCTTTCATAATTTCCTAAAGGGCATGTCTTTTAGAGGAATATCCAAGAAGAAGGAAAATTGTGCACTATTTTGTGTAAATTGTGCAAATGGTCCCCGTGTGCTTGGAACGGACTAGAAGAAGTGGTTCCTCCCTAGAAGCAGAGGCAAGACAGCTGTATCTTGCCATTAGACAAATTGTGACTCTAAATGTAGCCCGTATTGGACTGTTTTGGAAATTTTTACCAATGTGGACTTTGAAAAAATGTGCTACCTACAGGGACCAATATCCATAAGGTATAAGAAGTTTAAATTATTTTACTATAAGGAACAATGATAATTTTCACCATTTGAGCAAAACACTTAAGATTTGTTGCCACCTTAGTAGAACACCTGAAACCACTGTGATGTCAAGTGGGTGTGAACTGAGATATGCAATGTTTATTTTCTTCCCACGTGGTTGTGACATTAATGGCAGGGATGACTTTCTCTCCTCCCATGGCTCCTAGTAGTGACCCAGAGTCTGCACAGAGGTATTTCCTCTTGCTGCCATTTACAGCTGCAATGTCAAGCCCCACCCCACATGGTCAAAGTTATCTATGTATTAAACTCACTCACACCAGCAGAATAAAAGAGCAGACACAAAGTCAACTGAAAACCAGCTTTGTTTCCACTTCTCCAGGCAGTGCTTCCATCATACCACAAGGGGTAAAATAAGATTACTTCCATCATCAACACCATAAGTGATCTTCAGCTGAGCTACTACAACGAAAATAAATAAGTGTATTTTCAAAAAATGGAACACCTAAAATGGTATTTCAAGTTTCTCTCGATTCTGCTAATTAAATGAAATGTAAGACTTTCTAATATTGTTAATATAATTTGAAAAAATAAATTTGTATAATCAAGCACCATATTTCCATGGCATTAGATTCTCTGGTTATGCTTTTATCACTAGCAACATTTCACTCCCATAGAGAACTTAAGTTAAAAGTTTAAAAGGCCATGTCATTTTCATGGGGTTTTTTGATTATTTTGAAGCTCAACATAGGAACACATCTGTTTATGGGTAATAAACATATTGACTTTCTCTCCTTCTGGCTAAGCCAATTATTCTCTAATCAGGTGAATCACATGTTTCTTAGTCCTTAGTAGTCTAACAGGGAGAGCTTTATTTCTTTTAATACAGTTTTAATACAGTAAATTCCTGTAATACATTACAATACAATATTTCTTTAATATACAATTTTGTGCTGACCTATGTCTCAATATTTATTTCTTGCTCGATTTTCTCTCCATAAAGAAATATATTATCTCTTTGACCTTCACCGTTGATCAGGCTTTTACCTTCTGTGCATTTACTTCTGACATTTGTTCTGTCTGGTATCTTTGCTCTTTTTTCTGTTTTCTTTGTTCTCTTTCTGTCCCCTCTGTATGTGTGTGGTTTTACTGATGTGGAAAAATGGTCATCTGCAGTATTCTTGAATCTTACCTTGATGCTGCAATTCCTCTTACTTTAGGAGTTTAAAAGTTTCTAGGTAGGGTTCACATGTACATTTTAAAAATATTTTTCTGATGTCTTTTTTCCATATTCCCATTAGCAGTTGTCCTCCTGTGTCTTGGATCACAACTCGTTTTGTTGGGTTTTTTTGACCTTGCTACATAGCTCCTTTTAGTTGATTCCCATATCTCACTTTGCTCTTCTCATTAATTCTGAACTTTCTTTTCAATTATATTAAATTCTAAAAATACCATTCTGTAATTTCACTGCCTTGGATAAAAATATTAAATTATTTGAAATTATCATGTAGTGAGGGCAAAGGATGATAAACTGCTGTACTAGATAGAAAGTTAATATCCTAGTAAAATAATGTTTGAAAATAGATTATGTGTTTGTACCTACATAATGATCTTCCTATTACTTTCTTGTAGAGGTCTGCGAGACAAGGTGGGAACCTTTGTGGTCCCATGTAGAAGAGGTAGACCAAGAATATCCAATCCCTAAACCAAAAACTGTGAGGCACGATAAGCAATGCTCCCTAGGGTTTTTTCATTCCTGGGTCCTGATGGTATATCAGTCTGATTATACAAAATAAAATGTGCTGACTTACATTAGATAAGCGCCTTATACCGCTGTGTGAATTAAACTGGCTGTGATAGAGAGGAAACTCTGCAGGAGCAAAAACTCTCCTTGTGCCTTTGCCAGTGATTGAGATTTCCCTAGAGTGAACCAGTTTCCCTCAGATTCAGAAGACTTATTCCAGGTTAAGTAATGTTATTACAAAAGTATTTTTATCGCTTTTGCAAACTGTTTCATTCCCTAGCATACTCCTTTTAACACTCAAGGCCTCACCACATATTTTCCATCATTATTTTAAAGGGGATTTACTTCTTCTTAAAGAATAGAGCAAAATTCTTGATGTTATAAAAGCACTGGACATTGAAGTCTTATATTTATCCTTGGGCTTACTAGAGATGGCAGGGAGGTTGAGAACATCTCTATCCTACCCATGATTCAGACCTGATCTATAAGGATTGTCTTTTTTTTTTTGAGAGAGAGATAATTCAGTCTGCAGAATTGATCTTGACAGAAATTTTTTTGTCAATTATGTAGGAAGCTTTGAGATATAGTATTCTATCAGCTAGGGAGCTGGATAAAAACTTCAAAATTCAATTTCTTTAAGGATCTTTAAGGCCTCAAAATTTTGCTGGATTTTTTTCTATTGAAAGTCTACAACTTCAACAACACAGCTCGACTCATATCTGTATTACAATTTATTTGCTATGGTAAAAGTAAACACTTTTATTTTCATGAAAGACCGGGAATCAAGTACTCTACTTTTGGAGTTATAGCCACTTCATCCAGCAGGATGTTGATTATTTGGGGGAGTTTTTCCAACAGTTGATTTTAGCATCAGACACCTTTTTTAATTCTTTAGTCTGTGCAGGAGATGTTCACAATCAGTCAAATTTTAGCTGACAGCCTTAGAAGCATCTATTGCTAGTGTGAACACATAGAATCATAGAATGTTAAGGGTTGGAAAGAGCTTTAGTGATCATCTATACCCAACTCCCCTACCACGGACCCCTGCCCATTTCCCACTAGACCAAATTGCTAGAGGCGTTTTCCAGCCTGGCCAGAGTTGGGGCATCCACAACCTCCTGGATGTGTTATCCTCCTGGGCAACTTTTTACAATGTCTTGCCATGCTCACAGTAAAGATTTTCTATCTAATATATAACTTAAATTTTCTCTCTTTAAATTTGTATCCATTACTCTTTGTCCTATCACTGCAGTTTCTGACAAAGAGTCATTCTCCAGTATCCTGGCACATCATACTCAGATACTGCAAGGTTGCTCAAGGCTGAACAGCCCCATCTCAACCTGTCTGTGTAGGAAAAGTGCTCCAGACCTCTTACTAACTTTGTATTTCTCCTCTGGGCTTTCTCTAACAGTTTCATGTCCTTTTACGCTGGGGACCCCAGAAGAGGATGCAGCACTCCAGGTAAGATGGAACCAGAGTAGAGGGGGAGAATCACCTCCTTTGACCTGCCGGCCGTGCCCCTTTGGAAACAGCTCAGGATTCCATTGGCTTTCTGGGCTAGGAATGAACACTCCTGACTCACGTGGAGTTTTTCATCAGCCATCACCCCCAAGTCCTTCTCCTCAGGGCTGTTCCCAAACACTTCTCTGCCCAGCCTGTGGGTGTTCCTGGGATTACCACGACCCAGGCATAGGGTCTTGCAATTGGCTTTGTTGAGCTTCATGAGGTTTACATGGGGCCACCTGTGGAGCCTGTCCAGATCCCTCTGGATGGCAGTCACAGGAGTGGTAGAAATAAAAGCAAAATAGATTCTTTGATAGGAGTTTTTCAGAGCCCATGCATTTCCATGTTCCTGCTGTAGCAGCTGTACAGGGACTGCATTTTCTTACATCAACCTTTATTGAAAAGCAGATGGTTTTTCACATTGTTTTGCTCCTCAGTAACATTTTAAGAAAAAATGGAAACTAAAGAGTGATGTCTATTTTGAGTAAAAAACAATTCTAGAATAACTGACTTCTCTCTGTCTACAATCAAAGCAGTGGGAAAAGTACAGCAAATCAAAGGTCATGAAAATCCCAGTAATATTTTCAGCTTCCAAAGCAATCATGGAGAGATAGTCATAAACAGCAGATTGAAGTAAATGACTAACAAAAAGCAAGTTAAACTCTGACCTTTGTACAAAACTTTTCTAGCATGCAAGGACTCAGTTGAGTCAGTAGGCACAGTCCAAGGATATGCTTTGTAGTCCTGTCTTCTTTAATTATTGCAGTGTCAGTTCAATGGTTCTGTGAATAAAGAAAGCTTTTTTCTTTTTCCTTTTTTCTCAAGCTAACTAGCATATCATCTTCCTTGGCCTGTTTACCCTCAGCAGAGAAAAACATGTTGGAGACTTCAAGCATGAAGTGCGTGACATTTTGATGCTTTGATCTGTGCTGCACACACAAGTGGTTAGGGCAGAAGTGAAATGTCTGGAGTGTTCTAACGAAACAATGTCTTTTGTGCCTGAAAATATGAGTGTTTAGGTTTAGATGATCATATGCAGGCATATGTGCATTTTGTCTTCAATATATCTTATTTTTCTTTCATTTTTCATATCCTGCATATATTTGGATCACTATCTATGGAGTCAGATCCCCTTATGTGATCCATTGCCCCTCTCAGGTTTTCATCGGCCTAAGTTTTAAAATTTGTATATGAACTTTTAAAACAACTCAGGACTGGATCATGAACTCTAGATTTCATCACTGACAATTTATTCTTTTTATACAATTTCTGCAGGTTTGTCCCCTGACACATTGTGTAAGCTGAATCCTGCATGAAAGCTTCTGTGTAGAAAGTTAACAGTAAAGAGAGAAAGGGTAAGACAATTTCAGTCTATCATATACTAACAGAGAGAAAGCAGTGAGTGATATTCACCCCTCCACATGCACCCCTGTGCCTCTACCTACAGCCTGGGTCTACTGAGGAAGTTCACAGTTTATGGTCCTCCTAAAAACTGTAAAAAAAAGTGTGGCATCTAGGAAGATTAGTCATGATGCATTAGCAGTTTTTCAGCTGTGTTACCCAGCAATTGGTATGTGGTCAGTATGAAATTTGCAAATCAACTTCAAAGGGTACTATTATTGTTTAAGATTAAAAGAGGTTAAATATAAAGCTTTTCATTTAATCCTTGTATGCAAATCAGGATAATATATTAAATAATTATTGATGATCTAAAGCGTTCAACATCAGCAGTTTATTCCTCTTAAGCTAAAACTCATCTCTCGTATCTGAAATACATAGCAGGCTTTTAAATCCTTATGTTTGGTCAGTAAATAGATACCTTGTGCAATGCATTTAGTATCTATTAAGAATATGATCAGCATCATAAACAATCATTAAGTAATTTATGCAGGTGATTATATTTGTGAAGAATTTAGCACACAGCTTGCATCTAACTCCACACAGTTTATCACGTGATAATTTTTTATTACAGAATGTTTTGGTTTGAATTGAGACTAACCCTTAAATGACATCAGAGTGGATGGTCTAACCCTTTATAGCATTTTAAAAGTAGCATTTAAATTTAAACATAAAAGTTAGGTAAAATTAAAATATTACAGCCCTAGCCAAAGTAAGGTAGAATTAGAATTGTATGAATAAAAAATAATGACAATTCTTTATCTCTTAATAGTCATATTCTACAATTAAAAGAGCAAAACGTTGTTTTCCATCTGAAATATAATTATCATGCAAAAATTAAGAACTTTTGCTGGTTCATGCAAACTAACAGAGTTGCCAACTTAAGGAACTAGCTTAATTGTCTCCTTCAAATTTGGCAGAGTCACATGGCAGTTGCCTCAGAAGAGAATTTTGCACTTGTCTACTGTTTTCCACTTAATAATCATTTATGTGTTTATTATTTTTTCTTTTTCTTGCTCCTAAGATGGTAAATCTAATACCCTAAAATGGGCAGGCATGTGTCTCACAGTCATCATTATTATTTGCAGTATTTTGTGAAAGTATAAGCAATGATGTTCTGTTTCCTTGAAGAGCAAGTGATTTATGCTGGGACATTTTAATAGCTTTGTATTACCTTCTGACATGAGATCCACTAAGATGTCACAGCTGCAGCTGTGTACTTACCATCTCTTTCACTTCACTTTGTCTTTTGGGAAGGTGGAGGATATTGGATCAGATGCACTCACAGGGTATGGGATGAGTTTGTTATTATTGGCACACACATGGAAGACATTTCATTCATTCATTGGTTGATCTTCAGCCTTCTGAGGTCACTAGACAAACTTCTGTTGACTCAAGTGATGCTGGATCAGGTTCTCAGAGGACTGATAAATGTTATCTAGTTCTTGTCAACAGTAAAAAACAAAGGAAAGACAGTGTGAGCTACAAAAAACAACTACTTACGTCTGGAAAGAAACAGCCTACTTCTAACTTTTGAAAAGCATGAAAAAGTTCAAGAACCAACAATAATTAGAGAATAACAATAAAGAAACTCTTTTTCTAAACTGCATTTTTTTTCTAGGTTCTCTTTTTGATGTTTCTTATGGAACATTTTTTGCTGCCTCTTTTTGTCACTTCCCAGGCTCTTTAGCTAACTTTCAGGCTCCTAAAAATGTAATTTAGGTTTTTCTCAGGCTTCACAATAAAGTATACTTACTTGACACGTTGGTCCTTCTTCCCAGATTTTTTTTTTTTTTAATTCTTGTCTGCTTCTACTGTTAAATTTGTATTAAATTGTCTGTTCTTTCTTTGTCAGTGGTCACATCAGGCCTCAGAAGTGAAATGTCTTTGGAACACTGACTTTTTCAAATAATTTTGTGACTTAAAAATCCTCCAATTTCCATTCACTACTGTATTATTTTCCCAAGCTGTTATCAGATGTAATATGCGGCATCCCTTTTTAGTAATGTGGTGAAAAGGAGGTGTCCAGAATCTAAGAAATACGGAGAACAAATTCCTTCTTGCTTTAAAAAAAAAAAAAATATATATAGTGTTTGGGTTCTCTGGCTCTGTATCAGATTTAGCACTGTAAATATTAGCTATGATAGTGGATTAGCACATCTACTCCTATTACACTTTAGTTTATAGTAAAACAGTCTTATGTCTTCTGTTTAGTCTAATTTAATTTCCCATGAAAACTTGACTTGTACTCATAACCTGATGTTTTTGTTTTTTTTTTTCATCTGCAAGGGTTGTTTGTCTTTCAGTATTTACTGAAAAATTTTAATAGATGTTAGAGGCCTGTAACTTGAGGTTGCCATACATAACAAGTGAATCAACACTGTTTAGCTGTAATGTCCTAGGAATTACTTTGGTATGCACAGATAACTGCCCCCAAGTTAACCTGGAGGATTAAGTGCCATTAACTTCTGGTTTTTGCAGCCATGGGCCATTTGCTCCCAAAGTAGAACAGCAATACTTAAAAACAAACAATTACAAGATCAGCATGAAAATCTTATTAAATTTCATTACATGTAAAGATTACATTAAGGTTAAAAAGGTGTATATCATAATTTTTTATGAAATGCACACACAGAAACACACAGACAGAGGGCAGGTAAATGTGTTTGTTTTGAAGGACTTTTCCTCTACACTAGCAAAAAGGAGGAAAAGAAAAATCTCCTGCATCACTACCTGTAATATTCTATTCTGCTTGCCATCAAAAAATGGCAGCTGGGCTGCACACTGAGCTAGTTTGCCTAAATTTGGATGCACCATTACCAAACAGAAGTGCATCACAATGAGTCAAATTGCTCAAATATTGTGCTATTGTGGTGCTGGAACACTCCACAGTCGTTGATAATTCTGTCTTCAGCAAGTATTGCCATCTGCACATCGTTGCCTAGCTACAGAAAAATTAAGTTTATGCTGAGTACCAGATGTGTACCATGGCCCCTGAGAGAACCTTGATTCCTACAGGATCGATAGTGGGAAGCTATCAGAACACATTGCTGATCCCTTTCAGTCTTGATGGACAGTGTTTCCTCTCCACTTTAAAACCAAAGTACAGGGATACAGAAGTACAGGGGTGGGAAACTGCATGTCTGGGCTCCCACTTTAGATATAAATTTATATATTATCTTGGGGATACAAAGCAGATGACACAAGGTGTGTTGGGTGTGATGGGAAATTGGATGGGTCTCAGACAGCTAGCCTTCCTACTTCACTGATAGCCATTCTCTCATAGGCTCTATAAACAGAAAATTGTTTACTGTTAAGACACATGCACAAGTGCAACAGGCTTCAGTTTTTCTCTTACATTATTGTTGTAAGTTAAAGTGCAGATAATTTCCTGCAGAAGAAACATAATTCTTGTGCAGTTACCATTTTTTATGAGAACAAGAATGTAGACCCACCTGTAGATACAGCAGAAAGAATTTTTTTTCTTCACTGAGATTCGACATTTTAAGATATTTTTACACTGGTTTAGTATTCATGAAATGGAAGAAATGGTAATGCTCAAAAGGTTTTTGCACAGTTCTATGTGCATTCCTCAGTCCTGATCTGCACAGGATGCTCTCATAAAAGGGAATCAGCCAATAGGATCAATATTTTGTGATACTTTTGTGCAACTAAGCCTAAAAGGAAACCATCAAACAGATTTTCACTAGCAGAAACTGGACATATATCCAGAATGTAACAACTAATATTTTTATCTTCTGTTTAACATTCTCCAGAGTATGTGTGTATTCTTGTACTTATGTAGCTTTCTTTTTATATATCAGCATTCATAAACTTCTTTGGAAAGCAGATAAGAAGGAGGATCATGATAAGCCCTGCTTTGGGTATTAGTGATAGAAATTGGTCATGCTGCCAATATAAAGGTATTTAGAGCCTGTGCACCAGTGTGGTGCTTATGTTTTCTTCCTCCAAGAAGCAGCTGCATGTAGCCTTAGATTAATGGAAATGTGAAAACAACAATCTTTATTTTATGGAGCTAATATTTCAGAAAATATCACAGCAATTGATATAGTATTGAATAAACTACAGAGTGCAATTCGAGTTACTTTTATCTTTCTATACACAAGAGAAATTAACAAAAGTCTCAGCCTACTTTAAGATAAGTCTCTTCCTAAAATTATTCAACAGTACAATATGTAACCATCTTATAAAACTCATTTAACACTGTTGTCCCTGGACAGGAAATGAATTTCAAGAATGTAAACAGAGTGAATTAATTTTTAACTGTTACCATGATTCCAGGTCTAGCTGCATAGCTGTTGTCCTTTTGGTCTCTGTAAGTGCATCCACTGAGATGCCAATTTTTAGGCTTTTACCAGACCTAACCTAGAAATTAGCTTGAATACGGCTCATTAATATCTACTGTACTTACTCATATGCAGAGGCCTGTGACCATCCATGAGTAAAAATAAAACAAAATCAGTAACTATTTTGTACCCAAACAGTATTTGATTAAATGAAGAACGAATGCAGACAAAAACTACTTTCAAGGAGAAGGCAACACACAAGACTCTTTAAATTGATGATTCTTTTATAGTAATGTAAAGTGGAACAGAATTAAAAAAAAAAAACAAAAAAAAACTTTAAAAACCTTTGTGGGTGAGTCTTTGTATTTCTATTTATTTTTAGTCCACTTGAGAAACAGGGAAATGCCTTTACATTTCAACAGTACTTTTTGTGCCTACTTTTGTGCCTCAGCACAAAAGGTGGGTGAAGGAATGGATTGATGGATGGATGGATGGATGGATGGATGGATGGATGGATGGATGGAACTTATAACCATGAACACTAAGAAATCAGCTTTGTTTGAATAAATTGATTTGCTTGAAGACTGGCTTCCTACTCACCATTGAGGTGTTATATTCTGTTAGCTTCTATTGATCTCAAATTAAAAAAACTCAATAATTTAACCAGCATAGAGTTTTCATATATGTTTAAAGTATGCGCTTAATTCTATATCATCTGTATTTTTGATTATGTTATATTCTTCAATATATCTTAACTAGATCCCAAAACAATCGATAGGATTTTTTCAGGATAGGTGATAATAACTGAAATTATATTATATATAATTTATATTATATATTATTCCTCTAAGAATCGTTGCCATTCTTTGAGAATATCTTAATGCCATGTTTTGGAAAATATGAGTAGAAGTTGATGCCAGTGCACTCACTTCAATGAGCCATTGATTTTTATTTAGACTCCCTGGTCCTCTAAGGACTTAGGTATGTGCTTAGCTGTCTCCTTTTTGACCATAGACTATCAAGTATGTGGGACTAGAACATAGATATACTTAGATGTGGGATTTTTTTCTGTCTTTAGTTTGGCCTTGTTTTTAATTTGATCCAGGACAGAAATGTTCATCTATTATTCTATAACATTATGAAAGCACTGATCAGAAACATGCAAAGAATGAAATATTATTTAGTTAAATAAATTTCCACGTCCTTTGATTTTTGTCATGCTTGACAATTAGGTTTCAAAGCTATTTACTCATCAGAAAAGATTTGTTTCTTCATGACCTGTCTTATCCTCTTCTGTGATTGAAAAGGAATTCATAATACTAAATTACCTTAGACTTTGATGTTCAAAAGAGCAGGACTAGGGTTTGACTACAAGATTGAGTAGGAAGGGAAGCTGTGCTGAAAAATATAGTGTATCATGTGAAAATATCAATAGTGCAAAAGCAAAGAGCAGCTAATGAAAGATTCACAGACATTTTTAGTTTGGAAAAAAAAAAAAAAAACCCTTTAAGATTATTAACCCAGCACTGCCAAGCCCACCAGTAAACCATTTTCCTAAAAGCCACATCTACATGTGTGTCAGTTACCTCCAGGGATGATGACTCCACTACCCTCTGACAGCCTGTTCCAGTGCTTGACAATCTTTCTATGAAGGAATATTTCCTGATATAACACCTAAACCTCCCTGGCTAAACTTGCAGCCTTTTTCTCTCTTCCTGTCACTTGTTACCTGGGAGAATAGACTGATCTTCAGCTGGCTACAGCCTCCTTTCAGGCAGTTGTAGAGAGCAATAAGGTCTCTCCTGAGCCTCCATTTGTCCAGGCTAAAGGACCCAAGCTCCCTCAGCTGCTCTAAGTATAATTTGTGCTCCAGACACTTTAACACTCCATTGCCCTTTCCTGGACATGCTCCAGGATCTCAGTGTTCTTCTTGTGAGGAGCCCATAAGTGGACACAGGATTTGAGGTGCAGCCCCACCAGTTCTGAGTTCAGGAGGATAATCTCTGCCCTGGCCCTGTTGATCACACTATAAAGGCCAGGATACCTTTGGTTTTTTGGCCACACAGTTGGCTCATGTTCAGCTGCCTGACGACCAAAACCTCCACTGGGCAGCTTTCCAGCCTCTCCTCCCCCAGCCTGTAGCACTGCATGTGGTTGTTGTGACCCAAGCGCTGGACTCGGTGCTGGGCCTCATTGAATCGCATCCCACTGGCCTCAGCCCAGGGATCCAGCCTGCCCAGAGTCCTCTGTAGCTTTCCCACTCCCAAGCAGAACAACATCCCCACCCAAGGTGGTATTGTCTGTTACTGGACATGTAACTCAATCTCATCATCCAGGTCATTAGCTGTTAACAACTCAGTGTTGTTAAACAGGACTGTCCTCAATACAGAGTCCTGGGAAACCCCACTTAGGATGAGCCACCAGCTGGATTTAACTCCATTTACACTGCCCTCTGGGCACAGGCATCAATTCATTTTTGTTTATCCAGGAGAGAAATAATGAATCAACTATGTGTGGAGCTGAATATAAGGGAAAATATATTTCTTATGTTTTGAATTTTCTGAACAAATCTACAGAAATCAGGAGGCAGTTGCATAGTCCATTGGTCAGTGTGTGCTATCTGCTCCCACTGCAGCCATCAAAAAGAATGACTTTTATTGTAGTTTTTTTAGAGACCATGGATTTTCAGCTTCAGTCTCATTGTTTAATCCTCTGAAATCTTCCACTACTGAGCATTGATATCAATCATCAATCATGTTGATAGCTGTTAAATTCATAATACCTTAAAGACTGTGACATAATAAATGCTTTTTTCTAATGCTCACTCTGGATTCTGTTATTGAGAAGACAGACTTCCACCTCAGAACCCCTGAGAGAGAGAGAGTGGGAGGCGAGTTAAAAATTACTGAGTCTCTAACTGTCCTTAATGTGTATGAGAGAGAAAAGCAGAAGGGGAGGCATTTACAGGGCAGTAATGTGACAGAAAATCTCACCCCTAGTAAGTATTCAGCACTTTGAGGAAAGAGTTTGCACCAGAATTCAAGGAACAATTAGATACAAGTTAATGGAAGAAGTTACTGACTCATATTTATGGTAATTAAATGACACTAATCTGACACACAGTGGCTACTGTGGACAGGGAAAATTTCTTCCTTGATTTTATGATTCATTCTTTAGCATATTTGCAGGTTGGGGAATGACAGATTTGCTCATTCTTATCCCCATAGAATTTCTGCTCAACATTTAAATAATTAGGCTGTGGGAAAAAGGTGGGTGAATGTCATCCTTACTGAAAATAGGCAGACCCAAAGCAGGAAACTAAAGGCAAAGTTTCACTGTAATGGTGAGGTCTCACACTGAACTTGTCACAAATTTGTATCTGCTTGGGATGAAGCTGCTCTCAATTTCTGTAATTAAAACAAAGTAAAAAGACATGAGCTAATAAACAGGTTTTCCACAGTTTTGCTGCTGCCCGAATTTCTGTAGAGGTAATTCTAGCCATGATCTGACTAAGCCTGTGGAAAAGATTCAAATCAAAAGTGACACCAAAAGCAGAGAGAAGCAAAAGGAGACTTAGCCCATCTTGTTTTGCTCTTCCTCTGTCTAGAGCTCACATCTAGCCAAGCTCACATCTATTCCCCAGTCACAGATAGTTACAGATCGACTGCTTTCATCCAGTCCTCCACTCTGGCAGTTCAGGATGTCTTAATTGTAATCATAAGAAAATTAAGGCTTCCTGTCTCAACTTTTAGAACATGTTCTCCAAAAGAAAAATAAAAGAAAGGACAGTACTTGTTGTGAATATGAATAGATCAACTGCTTTGCAAATTGCCACTGATAGTTTTATCATTTTATAGAATCATTATAGACACTGTAAGTTTCTGAGATGATTACTGATCAGAAACTTTCATATAATATATATATATATATTTCTTTTTGTAATTTTGAAAATATTTGGAAGAAGATTCCCTACTAGCCATGCGTAGTTTTTTTCTTCAGAATTCTCACAGATGTTTGATCAAAATGTCCAAATGTTTCTGTAATTTTAACATCATGTAATGCCTCACAAATTTTTCAGTGATAGTTATTCCTTGCACACATTCTATATCATAGAAAAGGACTGACATCAGTCAGTGTCTGCAGAATCCAAATTCATTTATTTAAAAACCAGTCCATTTTTTTGTGCAATAGAAATGTACAATGGCCATAGGGTTTTTTAAAATTAATCTGTAGATCTCACAGGATTAATAAAATTTATATAAAGATTTCAAGAGATTTGAAGTATTTATCTTGCCATTGGTTTCTGTAGTTACAATTTCTGTAAGGAAGGCTTTTTGCAAGCCCTCAATTTTTAAAGGATGAAAATTATTCTATCTATTTAAAGTATTACCATGTATTTTTTGTGGGAGCCTTTTGGGGTGAGTGGATGGTGGTTGCATTTCATCGCTTTCTGAACTGGATTCAATCAGTTTAAAACATGATTTTTTTGTGGGGAGTTTTGTTTTTTGTTCGGGTTTTTTTGTGGGTTTTTTTTTTTTTTTTTAATTTTTTTTATTTATTTCCTAGTTAGTGCTGCTTTTGGGATTGATACTGCTTGCTTAGATGACTCTGAAGCTACAGTTAGAAAATACCTAAATATAAAATAGATGCATGAGTGCATCTTGGGAAGGTGGCATTATGGATGGAGAGCTGTCATCACATCCTTCACAATTACATTATCATGTGCTCCTGTGGTGTACACCTGTGGCTTGTTGGCAAGGCATTTAGTTCTAAGGACTATTGAACACCATGCATTTTCATAGGGAATCAGCACAAAGTTATTTAACACAGGTGTTTCTGTAATTGTGATGCATTGGGAGATTCACAGTGCTCAGTAGCCTTCAAAATTACACTCTCCACCTGCATGGTGAAGGAGTCTATCAATACCTCACTGATGCTGCTAATAAGCTGTGATGGGTTCAAGTTAGGCATCTGTATGTGTTTATGCTGAACCATAGTTTAAGCACGCTGTAATTAAATATCTCAGGTATTTTAATATTAATATTATACCCAACTATTCATTCTCTTAAAGGTGCAGTACGTAGATGAGCCTCTTTGGGTTTTTTTGGTTTTTTTCTGTTTTGTTTTGTTGTTTTGGTTTTTTTGGTCTCTTTTTTTTTGTTTTTTTTTGGGTTTTTTTTTTTATTTTTTTGGGGGGGGTTTGGTCTTTTTTTTCTTTCTTTCTTTCTTTTTCCTTTTTATTCTTTTTTCTCTTTTTCTTTTTTTTTTTTTCTTTTTTTTTTATTTTTTTCTTTTTTTTTTCCCCCAAGTGTTGCCAGTCCTCCTAGTGGTGGTCAAGCAAGTTTTATCACATTCAAGAAATAATGTTTCATAAAACATTGGGTTGAATTTGGTTTTTTAAAATACTAAAGTTTTTTTTAAAAAGATTATATACATTTTGACATGTATATAATTTAAGATTATAAAAATATCAACAATGCTGATTTTATTTATGGATTTTGGTTTGGTTTGGTTTGGTTGGGGGTTTTTAAATAAAGATAGGACTCTGCCTTTCTGTAAAATGGTAATATTTGAAAATAGGGATTCTAACCAGAGCCTCCATTTCACAAAGGGGAAAACAATTGCTTCTCTTGAGATCCACCAGGCACTGCAGAATGGCCAGTTCAGCTTGCAAGCAGAACCTGAGAGAAACAGGATCTTGATGCATCATTACTAGATTTGGAAGCTCACATCTCACCCACAGGGCAATTAGCCAGAGGGAACTGTGATTTTTCATAGGCCTTTTCTTTGCAGAAGGTGATGCTGGGTAGTTATACCTTGCTTCTGTGAG
Source organism: Sylvia atricapilla (assembly GCF_009819655.1). Taxonomy (NCBI): domain Eukaryota; kingdom Metazoa; phylum Chordata; class Aves; order Passeriformes; family Sylviidae; genus Sylvia; species Sylvia atricapilla. Next base: position 72,129,279 of record NC_089140.1, on the reverse strand, counting down.
ACGTGATAGGTTCTAGTATCCACATGTTTGGAAACATACCTCCTTCCAGGTTTTGTTTGTCTCAGTTGCTTAGCTTTTGGTAAGTATTAAGAGTGGAAGGGACAGCCTGAATTATGTGTTACAGTATATACCACTCAGTCATTAGTCATTGGCAATTGTTTTTCATCACTCTTCACAGTATCTGAATGTATTTTGGAGAGAGCAGTAAAACTGACATCTGATAAGCCAATTGTATATACAACCAGAGTGGTGCTAAGCTTTTCAAAGAGAAGTTTGCATGGATTTCCTTTTAAGGAAAAGTTGGTGTTTTGATTTTGGCATTTAGGTTCTGTCCTTAGCCTCATTCTTAGAAACAGACTAGTGAAGTGTACCCAAAACACTCACCAGAAGCTGAAACCTTAGCAGTTTGGCCAAGTTCTCTTTTGCTAAGCAGGAGGCCAAGAGAAGTGTCAGGAAATTACAAGAAGTGGTGCTAAGACAACTTGTTCCAGTTTTATTCCTGCTTCACAGTTGTGTAATTATTGATTTCCCCATAGCTCACTCTGTAGCTAAATTAAATTAGCTAAAATTTAAATTCTTTTTTAAAAATTGAATGGATATCAAGAGCTAAAATTTCAAGGAATTGCAGAGAATCTGCTCCAATGTGAGAGCTTATGTTTCAAGGACTATCATAACAAACATGGCAGAAGGCCAACATGGATCAGCAAGGAACCCCCGATTAAGCTCAATCACAAAGGAAGAACACAGAAGCTAGAAGCAGGGATAGGGTTGCAATACGGAAGCACTGCCCAAGCATGCAGAGATGGAGCTAGTATAGCCAAAGCTCAGCTGGATCTGGAACTTGTGAGGGATGTGAAAGCCAGAAAGGCTTCCATGAGCACACTGGCACCAAAGGAAGGTGAAATAAATATGGGACTACTTCTCAATGGAGATGGAAAGATAGTGACAAATGATATGGAGAGAGCCAAGGTACCAAATATAGGTTTGCTTCATTTTTTTTATTGATTAGCCTTGCCCATGTGCCTCCTAGATCCTCAGATCTGTAAACAGAGTCAGTGGGACAAAACATTATCAAGAATAGAGGTCAGATCAAGTGAAGATGCAGTTAAGTCATATGGACAAATACAAGGTCAAGCGGACAGACAGAATAAATATAAAGGTGCTGAGGGAGTTAGCTGCCATCTTTGTTAGGCTGCTAAAAATTTGGAAAAGGAAAACAATTCCACCGTCTTGAAGATGAGAAAGAAGGAGGACCTAAAAAACCACAGTCTTATCAGCCTCACCTCCTGTCCTGGGAAATCCTCCATAACAAACTGGGTGCTTACAGAGTGCACTTCATTAATTTCTGAACAACAGTGGCATGAAGAAAGGATGAAGGATGAGGGTGCTCTTCAAGGGACCACACAAACAGATAAACAGGATGGCAAGGGCTGAATGAAGTTCAGCTTTGGTAAACACAGAGTTCTGCACCTGGAATGGACTAAATTCATGCAGGACTGCAATCTTGGTGTTGCCTGGCTAGAATGCGACTTTGCAGAATTCAGGACCCAGGTTTCTGTGTGGAAAACCCGTTGAACTGGAGGAGTCAGCAGTGCACCCTTGCAGCAATGAAGGCCATACACATGCTTGGCTGAAGTAGCAATGGGACAGCTGACAGTTCAAGCAGTGGATTTTGTGCCCCACTCAATTCTTGTGAGGTCAAATATGATGTACTGAATTCAGCTTGGGGATTTTCAGTACAAAACATTGAGTTACCACTGGGACAATATAGAAAGATGAAGTCAGGCTGTTTTCAGAAGTGTACAGTGGAGACAGAAGAAACAATGGGCTCAAGCTAGAACATGGGGGAAATTCTTACTAGGTACATGGGAAATATTTTCATTTAACAGTGGTCAATCATGTAGATTAGGTGCCTCGAGGATCTGTAGGATTTCTTGGAGATATTTAAACTCAGCTGGACACTAGCCTGAGCAACCTGATCAGAGAGTTTCCACATCAGCCTTCGGTGAAAAGAGGTTGAAAGGTCTCTGGAGATCCCTTCCAACTTATTTTTTACTATGATTCTATAGAAATGCTTAAGACAAATTTTATGTTTTGTGGAAAACAATGATGGTGAAAATTGTGCTCATAGTGACAGGGATGTAGATTTACTTTAATTCTGTTGTAAAATTGATCTACTTTATATTTTACAGTTAATAGAAAAATACATAATGGTTCTCCTGAGCAGAATGCATTGCTTTAACACATAGTTCCCTAGATAGCATTAAATCTTTGACATTAAGCTCTGATAAACTCTTTCAGAATGCTGACCATTTAGAAGCTAGTGCCTGTCTTAAATATATTTTTTCAAATACCTCATGTGAGTTTTTAATAAGACTTTACCATGTACACTATAAAGAGAATACTAAGAAATTTAAAAATTAGAAGAAAAAAAGGACTGTATATCAGTGTAGTCTTAACAATGTTTTACTAAAAAAAAATTTACAAGCAGCAGCCATAGCAAGGAAGTAGGGTGATAAAAGAATCTAGAATACAGTGCCATAGCTAAAAGTGTTAAACTAACTGATATAAGAAAAATAAAAATAAATTCAAACCAATGCCAAGCATGTCCTAAGCCTTCTGGGGCAGAAAGAGAAAAAGCTAAAGAGTACATTTTTCATGGGAATGAAAATTACTATAGAGCATTTTTTTTTTAGGCATATAAGCACACTCTTCTAAGATCAGAATTTATCTTGATGTAGTTCAGCTGAACGCCCTAAAGTTGCATCAAGAAACAATGAGTACATTCTTAAGTACACCATCCAGTAGTTGCTTTTCTAATTTGTTCATTCTGTTAAAAAAAGAAGCAATCCTGACTCCTGAGCCTCCTCTAGTGTTCTAAAAATAAAAGAAAGTGATGTATACTCGAATCAAAGTAGAGCAAAGTACGGAATCATTGATGAATCTTGACAAGGAGGTATTTTTTAGCCTGCACCTTGTTTTCTTCTTTTCAACTTTCATGCTGCAAAATGAAAATTTTCTAATTGGATTCATATCCCCATGCCTCTCTGTGGTTTTCACTGGTAAATATATCAGTGCTGTTTTGTTGGATTTTTTGAGGGTTTTTTGTTTTGTTTTTTTGGGTTTTTTTGGTTTTTAATCAGAAATGCTTATAGTGTTTGAATATACAAGAAGCAAACAAGCAGATCCATTCCATATTTCTCTCTTGGCAGTTAGCTAGTTACATTTGTCTTGTTCATGCTCAGTCATCAAAATTAAGGAAATTGTTTGTTAAGATAGTTAATGCTTTTACCTGAGCCCTGAATAATCTATCTGATTTTTCTAAGTACCTTAAAAGCATACCACACTCCAATATTTCTTTCATATCTCATTATATATCTCATCAGTGTTTTGAATATTTCTTTTCCAGTAAATTGTGTGTGCAGTTACAACAGTATTGAATCAATACATCTTTTTATCACCATATACTTTTAGTGCAAATTTTAATTTTCTTTGTTTGTTTGGGCTTTTGTTGTTCTTGTTGTTTTTGGTTTTTGTTTTTAATGTATTACTTCAGTAGAAAAGCTGTCAGATATTTTTAGGGTTACATTGAGCTACAGACGTGTGTATATATGTATGTAATTCATAAGGAATTGACACATATTTCTTGCATGCTCACTTTTAGTCTTCATGACAAAAGAAAGAAAATATGAGACTTTGTTTCTCAGAGAATAAGGAACTTGCATAGATTGCCTTGTATCCTATGTGGTTCTGATAATGTCATTTGAATGAGGACTTATTTAAAAGCCATCTAAAACATTAAAACCACTCTTTTTGCTTTACATTCTTAAATTTCCATTTTCTACATCACAACAGATATCAGCTTAGACTCTTGTATAATATTTAAATATAACATTTTACTCATCTAAGCACAGAGGAAGGAAATATAATTCTCCCTTAATTTGAATTTAGAAGAAATTAACCCCCTCCCCAAATCCCAAATCTGACTAAGAAATAACATAATTATAGAGCTATTCTCCTTGCTGTACAGTGGGGAAATCAATAAGAATACTACTGAAGTCTTTTCAGCCCAGCTAAAGCAGCATGTAACGTGTAATTAAACAATCATAGTTTCATATTTCTCATGAAAAAACTACAATTTATCAAAGCAAGAATTTGGAGGAGTTTGAGTCCTTTTTCTTCTCTTACGAAACTAAATATTTACTTTTAATCTACTTTCATGTAAAAAGTTATTCCCTAAAGTCACTGTTAGCAAAAAATAACAAATGTAAGTTTTTTCTTTTTTCCCCCCCAGGGATAAAAGGGAGGAAGAAGCATTATCAGCTGCTACTTTGATATGAAAAGGCATCTAAACTGAAAATAATCCATGACTAATGAAATGTGTACTCAAGGTCAGTGTAAGGCTGTCTTTAGAGTTTTAAATGTGATGAATTTACACTTTATCTCTTCCCAAAAGTCAAAACCAGTCTTACATTACCTTGAAGTAGCAGTGGGGTTATGTTTAAAATACTGCTCTGTCTGGATTTTAGGCCAGATGGCCAAAAAGATAATATGATAACTTTAGATAACTTTAGGAAAGAATTTCCTACTCCTTCATGCTTTCTGAGCTGATTCATTGTCTCCGCCTTAAAAGCTGACAGGTTAAGCAGGAACAATACTGGGGAAAAAAAATAAAAAAAGAAGAAGAAGAAAAAGTAGAGATTATATTTTTATGCAACACCGTCATATCAGAAACAAAGTTCAGGTTCCCAACCTTAAATCCTGATATATCTGGGGATGTGTGAGGCTTAATAATTCAGGAAAGGTTATCAGACCCATGACAGAGCCATGATACCTTGCACCTCCCCCAGAGAGAAGTTAGGGTGACTAAGAAATGCCAAAGAGTTTCAGAGTCATAGTCTGTCTCACATATAAATTTAAAATTGGGTGTCTCTTTGAATGTCTAATGCTTTCCAAAATCTGCTGGAATTTTTAAGTATACTTTATAAATTTTTAAGTATTGTGTAAAACTTCCCATAGCATTTGGAAAATAAAGAACCAGCATTTGTTTAAGTTATTAAGTAAGCAATTTTCCATCAGAACAAATTCATCAAATTTTATATGAGTCAAGAAAATAAGTCTTCTATGATAGCACTCAGCAAATTCAGTTACAAAATTAATGTTTTGTGTAAGTATGTCTATTGATTAAAATCAGATTTTCACATTTATGTTTCTCATTTAGATCACAAATGGCTTGCAAAAATATTACCAGTTTTTTTTTTTTTTCCCCAGGATAAAGTTTATAATTTGTTGCATTGTGTAATATAATGCCATTCATTTCAGTGAGTGATATTTGGCTTTTTTAAAATGTTTTGTTGCAGAATGAAATCTTTAAGAGTAGAATAAGAAATAGAAAGGATTAGTTGCAAATGGTATTTTTCCAGCACAAAATTTTTGAAAGTCTGGAGACCTAATAATAATATTCAGTTTGAGAACTTTGGCTGATTGAATGTGGATCCAAACAGATGCATTGGTCAAGGTATGCAAATCAAGATAAATGAATCTCAGCAAATTATTATGTCTGTTCTGTTGTTTCCTTGATATAAAATTAAGAGAATAATGACCTAATTCATGTGGTAAACACATTTTTTGATGTACCTGAGAATGGAAAATGAAAAAATACCCCATGGCTATTACCAGAGTCAATGATAAGAAAAAGATTAGTTGACCTATTACATCTTGTTAGATAACAATAAATTCTGTAACCACTGTGAACTCCCTTCTGCAAACCCACATTGCTCCTACTTTGTAACAGTGGAAACCAGAGCAAAGCCACTCTTGTTTCCACAGCTATTTCTCTTGCCTGTTACAGGGAACATAAATCATTAAAGTCAAGCTTTTCTGAGAACTTTCAATATCTTCTTTCCATTTCCTCTCTCTGTTCCTTGTTTTTCCTTTGTTACTTGCTGGGAAATTGCATATTTTCTGAGGTTGTTTTTCTAGAATGTCTGTGTTTAGGAGGGCAAAAGTGAGAACAATATACACTTGGAGCAATGAAGCCCATCTTTATTTCTGACAAGGCAGAAGTGAGGTAAGGCATGAACACGACTTGGTCTGATAATACATTTATGGCACCTACATTCTACTCTGCAGTGTGGTCACCTGTCTCACTAAAAACATAGAGAAATACAGTCAGAGGAATACTGGATTGGAAGGAAAGGGTAAGGAATAATCTACTCCAGGCAAAATACTTTCAGGTAATTATCAAAAGAAAAGTTAAAATAGAATAGACCATTTAAATTGAAAAATACCTACAATGATCATCTAGTCCTTTGCATAGTGCAGCAACTACAATCATTGCATACAAAATGAGATAAAGTAATTTTAAAGAGAGTAAGTAGGAAAAGAGAGCACGTTTTCATTTGCTCAGGTCTCCGCAGAAAATGCATTTGGTTTCCTAAAATACATCTAATCAGTGTTTACATCCTGTCTGGACAATCAGCAGTAGACACCCACTGCAACATCTCGTTGGTTTTCTGTCCTCCAAATCCTCTCCCAGAGGATCTCAACCATATCATCACTAACTGTAAAGGTGGTGTAATCAAACCTCTCCTTTAAGTACAGTGTAACACCTCCACCTTGCCTGCCCTGCCTATCCCTATTGAGAAGCCCAAAGGCCTCCATCCCAGCTCTCCAGTCCTGGTATTCATTCCACCAAGTCTCACTAAGACCTAATACATTGTAGCTCTGGGAGCTTACCAACACTTACAATTAACCCTGTTTATTTCTGATATTGCCTGCATTGTTATACAAGCACTTCAGATATGTTTCTGAGACTTCAGTGCTGTTCCCACTAGCATTAACACACCCCGGCAATGTGATGCCAACCCTTGTCTTGCTTACTGCAGCCCTGCTGGCATCCTCTTCCCCGATTGTTTAAAGCCCGGTTTAAAGCCCACTTTAGGGATCAGTCCTGACAGCTTAAGCCCAAAGATCCAACTTCTCCACCAGGACATGCGGTCCCTGTCAAACCCCAGCACACCTTATCCCAGAAATCTCTTCAATGGTTTAAAGCCCCAAAGTTTTAGTGGAGATAAATTTCATATCATCCACTGTAGTAATGGATTCTGATGACTTCAGCTTCCTCACACAAAAGTAAGACCTCAGCAGATGGGGATATTATAGCTGGACAAGACAGGTAATGATGCTTTTCATTTCAGGTGATATGCTGATCTGAGGCAGTGGAGAATATGTTAGCTTTTTGCATTTGACAAAGTAAGGAAATTAGGTTACATTATCTCACAGCTACATTTTATGTAGCTATGAAATCCCGTCACCTGCAGAGGGACATGCTATTTGCACTGTCTTAAAATGCTATCCAAACTTCAGGCTTTTCATGGTGGAGATGACAGATTATTAAAAAACTAGATTTTACCAATTTTCTTGTGTGTGAACTGAAAGAAAGGAGCCATCCTCACATTGCCCAGTTACAGGAAAGGTCAGCTGCAGTTTGTGTCTGGTGTTTGAGTAGTGCTTGGCATTCTTTTCTTACCCTCTCTCTGCTCCATAAATCATCACACACAGAAAGGTCAGGAACAGAGAGGAGGTAAGATACCAGCTAAATAAGGAGTAAAAGATTCCTCTCCTTCTGGAAATCATCAGAGCAGAAAGGGAATTTCTAGAATGTTTTTGAGGTAAGAAAGAGGACCTGAAATAGTTAAAATATTTGGACTACACACTTCATAATTCAGTTGTTTGGAATCAGCTCATACCCTTAAATAAACAAAAGAATTAACTTTGCCTAAAGCTGTCCAAAGCCAGAGAATAGTTACAGCTGACATTTTTTCTTTTAATTTTCTTTTACTTACAGCATGTGTATTTCCCTTCCTTCCACACTTTTCCTTGATCCGATCTAACTTTTGCTTGTGTTCTTGAATATGGGAAAGGACAGAGGAGAATTGAATAAAGCACAGTAGTTGCCATGTTCTTCACCTGACACAATAATTTTAATCAGGTATTTTTATACTTGTACCCTCTTCAAAAGGACTGAGCAAAAATTAACCTCTAAATTTTATATTACTTGAGGACAGGATGCCTTCAGGAAAAATAGTGACCAATAAAAATTTCTTTTCTTTTGTTTGATTCCTTGCTAATTTTGCTTGGCCATTTCAAATTAGTGAAAATTTTGCTAAATAGTGCTTTTGGACCATTTGAAGCAGAAGCTGATATCCAATTCAGGATAATTTCACTGAAGATGTAAGCCTGAAATATTTTGCTCATACAAACTGGGCATCTACATCCTGTAGATGTTTTTAGTGTTGTGGCGAATCTGGCTGATTTCCTGACCTTTTGCAGACATTTCTACTGTTCTATGAATAATGCCAAAGTGGTCAAACAAGAACAACTTTAAGGAAATTATTATGTCCTTACTTATTTGAATAAAAGAATGAAGTACCTTACATCCATTGCCTTTTCACAGTGACTTTTAGAGGTAATCTAACTCATATCTCTCCAACAAATACCAGTGTAACCTTGACTAGATATTCATAAGCTCAAGTACAGGGACTTGCAGTGCTTTATACCTTTTTGTCAAGAAGCATTCTTAGTCCTGCTTAAAAAAATTATGTGGTGAAGGAAGGAAAACATTTTTAATATGGATAGACTGTGTCTGATAGTAAGGTTGGAAGTATTAAAAGATATTTCTCTGTTCTATGACGCTGCCCTATCCTGGGTTTTTTTGAAAAGAAAATGAAACCTTTGTGAGAGGTGTGGACCTGGTGAGAAGCCTCACAATGAATTCTTTTTAATTGCAGACATGGCAGAAGACTGTTTTATCATCAGCCCAAGCTATAATAATGATAACATCGATATTTATTAAACTCCATTTTTATTTAACTTCTGCAAAATGCTTATTGTTACTTCAGAAATAAATAGCCTTTAAGAGTCCAAATTTGAGACTTGTCACATTGAGTGCTGAGGAAATATGCAATGTGAACAAAAGTGTAGAAGGCAATACTTAAAATGGAGAAAATAAATGTTCCCAATAGGAAATTTTAAGACCATCTTTACCGAACAAGTCCTGCAGAGGTGTTCACACAAAACTTACCCAACTGTGAATTTTTTTTTAGAGACCATGGATGCAAATTAAGTACTTTGAATGGATGCATATATAGTTATGTTAAGATATGTTCTAGATAAGTTAAGAATAAGCACTGATGAACAGAGATTGTTTCAGAAGATTTAATTGACTTTGTAATTTATCCTCCTGGCCTTTGTGAAAGAACAACAAAGAGTTGTAAATAAGCAAGGTTTCATAGGGCATAAGCTGGAATAATTAAATTCTTACACTGAGAAAAATCAAAACATGTAGATGAAGGAGATCAGAAAATTTGAAAAAGAAAACTTGTAAACCACTCTTTTCCATAGTGCTTTCTTTTTCCAAGTCAGGTTTCTACTTTCTGCTTTAATACACAACAATTCCCAGATTGCAACAAATCTTCTCAGTGATATCTACTCCCCTCAAAAAAAGCTCTTTTCATCCCCTCCAAGCTGCAGTTCTGATCCCTTTGCTAAGGTCCTTGTCTATAGGTACCAGGCTCCTAGGTCCCAGATGAGATTTCCTTCCTGCTCAATACCTCTCAAAGCTGGAAGGTCCTCTTCAAGAGGGGCATTTGACTTTCCTTTCTTCCTCAGCAACATCACTGCTTCCATCCAGGGGCATCTATCAATACTCTGTTGTTAACAATCTGAGAATAAAGAAATAAATCTGCTAACAGGTTGCACTGTAGACGGGAACATATTTAGAAAAGTATTTCCTTAATTTCTTCTGGAAATTAAACATGAGTTAAGAGCAAACATAAACTCAGAAATTATGTAATGAGCACAGTTTACCTTTTCTTAGACAGGCAACCCTTTCTCAAAGGCTTGTGAAACCTAAACTCATATGAGTGATCAGTCTTGTTTAACAGGCTGAGAAAAAGTTTACTACTCATTCTGCAGAACACACTTAGAATATCATGACAAAAATAGTTTTGACACTGCTGTTTATACTATAAATTTACGTTATGTGTCAGGTGAGGAAGAATTCTTTTTCTGTAGCAACATTCAGACGAAGAAACAAATCTACTATACTTCCTTTCAGACATCTTCTTCCTTTTAAGCAAGAAAGTTGTACAGGCACTGAAGTAATCTCAAGGCTGAAATTATTTAGCCAGCAAGATATACTGCAGAATATAAAGCAGTGCAAAAAGTTCCAGAGAAGAACAGATGCCAGTGCTGTGGGGCAAGTATAGCAATCATCAGATACTCAGCTAAACGACTGAGGTTAAATTAAAGAGCCATTCAGGAAAAAAAAATAAAAATAGTCTCTATATTTTTACTGGAAATATTAGAAGAATCTAAGCATAAAATTTGTAAGGAAGACTTGCACTTTCGATGTTCAACATTGTTTTTAATTTTTCTCCTCTTATATCTGTAAAATGTGAAAAAATAGCAAAGCTAATCCTTTCTATCAGCTGTGTGTGGCTGAATATCCTGGGGGGAAAGAGGATGCAACAACTAGGAAACTGATTTTAACCTTCTAAGTTAAGATTTATGTAAAGACCTTGCCTGAAATGAATTGTCGAGGCTGACTATTTAAAGATTAGCAATAATTTAAAAACGAAATATTTGGCATAACCTTTGCTGTACAGAGCACGTGAATGATGATATGAGTAAAGACAGGGGAAATTGAGAACATTCAAAGATGATTTTAGCCAAAACAGAGAAAACTACCACTTGAAAGGATGGGAAGTGCATTTTAGTGGTTGTTACTTAAAGTTTCCTGGTTTGGGGTTTTTTGGGGGGGATTTTTGTACAGTGCAGTCTCTTACTGCTCCTGTGCTGTTGATGACAGAACACAAAACCAGCTCAGAAGTTTGGCACAGCTCACAGCAGCCTGACTTGAAACTCTAAGCTTCAAAAGAGCTAAGACTGAATCACTCAATCGATCATCCCCCTCTGGTTTCTTTGCACACTAACCTGTCTTACATCACATAAAGATCCAGCGTGGAAGAAAACCTTCTCTTTCCCATTTTATTATCTCAATTGTTCCGGGTGGTTCAGGTAAAACATTACACACTGACAACCTCCCACACTTTTGCATGTTGAAAGGGCAGTTGTGTTAATGTGCACATGCTTGTACAGACCAGATTTCCTCTCTGTGGCCGTGTCATGTCAGCAGCTTTGTGACATGAATGGATAGTTAAGGAAAAGCAATGACATTGTTTATACAGACTAGTGGTATTTTCTTACATATTTTACAGGAGAATTTAATAAACTTCACCTTCAGAGCAATTTGAAAATCATTTGGGTTCATAGTTGACTCCCTTCAGACAACAGAATTACATTTAAAGAAATTTTGGAAACTGAATTTCCTTGTGTGATTTTTTTTTTTTTAATTTACTTTAAATATATATTTTTGAAACTGCAAGAAACATTGTTTGGTGTAGTTTTGGGGTTTGTATTGTAAAATAGAGAAGATAAATGAAGGACTCTTCTATTCATGCTGCTTCTGTTTGATCTCCTACTTCAACTCCCTGTAGCAAAAAAAAAAAAAAAAAAAAAAAAAAAAAAACCCAAACCTATAGTGTTCCCATGGGCAACAAAAGCTTGAAAAGAAGCAGCAACATGTTGGTAATAAAAAAATTTCAAAGGACCATATTTCAAGCTGTGGGAGTGCAAGGAACATCATTTCTTATATAAAATGCACATCATCTCTGGTGAATGGCAGCTCAGGAGACTGCATATGCTCCTCTCCTACTTCACAGGAATTATCTAGTAGATATAAATGAAGGCAGTTTTGATAACTAACTTAATAAAATTCCAAAGAGTAGGGGTGGGCAGCTCAAGCTGACATTTTAAGATTTCATGAGGGAGGGTGATGGGTGAAAGAAGGAGGAATGTCAGTTTTGCTACAGACAGAAACTTAATTTCTTTAGTTTGGATGAATTCCAAACACAGTTACAGCATTTTCACAATCCTTCTATTTCTTATACAAAGCAAACAGTTTTCTTCTGTTTACTTAAGCACACTGAGATGAAAAAAATCCAGAGGCTTACAAGACCACAGCTGTCTGCTCTTCAAATACTGGTTCAGCACTTTGATGAAGGGTAGTGTTGTTTGCTTTCTGTGCAATGCAGGTTAAAATGAAGCTGCTTGTTTGCAGGACATAATTTCTCTAGGGATGGGCTTCCTGCTTGAATTAAAAGATAAATAAAAAATTCATAGTTCATTTAATTTATTTTTCCCATATCCCAAATACTTTGATATTTAGTCTAAATCAAGTCTTGAGTTCAGAGACCTTTAAATCAGGCAATATGATTCTTCAAAATTATAAGCAATTAAGTGTAAATTTATGGCAGTTTAAGGTCTTTTTTAATTTCCTTTTTTCATATATTTTAAAGGCCTGGTGCACTGAATAACTTCCTTCATCACTTTTCATCATCCAAGTGTGTAGTCCTGACACAGATGGTCTTGATTCATGCCACTCTTTCCAGTGTTTTCATTAAGATTATTTGACCAGTTAAGAGCTGATTACATGAACAGAGCTTGTTATATCATCTTGTGTCACAGACCTTCCCGTTTCTTCCTCCTGCACTCTTTATTTTCCTAATCAACACAAAATTCTGTCTCTGTCAGGACAAGAAGGTTTTCAACAGAGTTCTTTGCAGCCCTGCTTATTCAGCTCTGCATCCTGGGCTATGATGGGGTGTAAGGGAGAGCTCTTTTACTATGAGGGTTATGAGACACTGGCACAGGTTGCTCAGTAAAGGGATGGGTGCCCTCTTTTTGGATGCATTCAAGGGCAGGTTGTATGGGACTCTGAGAAACCTGATCTAATGAAAGGTGCCCCTTCTCACAGGAATGAGGTGAAGGGCATTGGCGCGAGACAATCTTTAAGGTCCCTTCCAAACAGAACTATTTTGATTCTGTGTTTCTATTTGATTTCTGCAGCTCAGGACCTGAGCAAGAGGATTCTTAAATGACACAGGCTTGTCATTTGTATAGAATATTGTACTTAATCCCTGAAAAAACTAGGTGAAGAGACCAACCTTTCCAAAATGGACCATACTTGTCATCTTACATAAAATCTTATGTATGCTCAGGCAAACAAATCTTGAGGAATGGCTGCAACTGTGTAGCTCCAACAAACCTCATTGACTTGGCACCCAACAAACAGACTTAATTTTTCATGGTTCTCTGGAAAAACATTAATGTCAACAGGGCTGTACACAACCCATACATATCCAGACTCAGCTGAGCTGCTTTGGACACTTTGAATTTCAAAGCTTTGTGTTTATAGATATTATTGGTGTAAGAAGAGTAGAGGTGACAGATAGGGTGAAGCATATAAGAGTGGAGTTTGGAAGTACTGTCATTATGTAGTGGTATGTATAACATATGGACCTTACATATTTAACTTTTAAGGATCCCAGTATCAAAGATATGTACCTAAATATATACTAACCTACATAGATTTTGACATATATATTGACAGTAGAAATTCAAGGAAGGTGCTTGTGATGTATAAAATCCCATAAATAAGAAGTTAGGTAACAAATACTTCACTTAGTTCCTTTCATGATTCATCAACAATTAATTATTTGTTGGGGAATGTTGGTTCTGAAATCGTCATCTGTACTCTTAGGGAGACAATATAAATTTGTGCTGGTTGTAGGAATTGTACTTTCAAAGAATATGGACATTCAAGTTCAGCAACTGTGCTTTTCTTCACACTGAAGGAAGGCGAAAAGTAAGTCAAAATACAGATTCAGCATTCTCCTCAGGAAGTTTGTTACTGATGTTCTCAAAACACATTACTGATACTCCTTTTGTGTAGACTGGCAGGTGTGAAGGACATGTTGTGGAGCTTACTTGTAGAACAGTATTTACACCAAACTGCTGGGTAGACTGGATTGATGTGAATAGAAAGACTTTCTGTGCTCTTCTAATAGCATTATCTCTTCTGATTAGGTTATAATGCAAATATTATCGAAGACTCACAGCTTATCTGTAGTATTGACATTCCCAACACTGACATTCTCAGGTCGATATACTAAAATTATAATGTACTTCCTGTGAGTTAAGAATAAAATTACCTTGCTTTCTATACATAAAACTTAAAAAAGAAAAGAAAAAGGGTATGAAAATTAATTTTTCAAAAAAAGCCATACTTGAAGGCAAATGCTTGGATAACAGGTTTCTTCACACACCTGCAAAAAACTGGAGATATCAAGTTTCTTATACTAGAGGAAAAAGTGTATGGATATCTATGAGACTTTTGGAAAAGAGGAGAAATGCAAGGGGAAAACAAATTTAATTTGATGTGGGAAAGTCTGAGATTTTTTTTTTTCCGTAGGTTTTTTTAAACATACATAAGGCATACTTCTTAACTGGTTCTTTTTGAGTATATGAGGTGGCTGACTATGTAGATGAGGAAAGCACTGGCTATTTTTTACCTTTGTGTTAGGGGTATCTGGTCTGTCCCTTTTGGCACTAGATCCCACAACCAGGGAAGCAAATAGCACTCATGGGGTACAGTTGGTACAGGGTTATTGACCTACTGCCAGCACACGAATCAGGTTCATCAATAGGGTCTGCAACCTCTTCCTTCACCCCTCCTTCCCACGATTCAAAAAAATCCACAAAATCCCATGATTTTGGCTTCCAGTGCTCAAGGCCAACTCCGATTTAATAAAGCTGCAGAATGTTGGATCAGATTTCTGGGAAAGAACCCAGAACAGTGTCAGAGTATTGTATGAAACAAGCTTCAAGCCGCCCTTTGTTTGGAGCAGTGTTGAAGGTGTCTAGTCCAAGCTACATTGTTGATGTATCTGTGCCTGACCATGTACCCTATTCCTTCTGAGCCTGACCCATAGGCTTGATTTTCCAGCCTGACCTCAGATCTCCCTTGTCATCATGGACATGTTTAGTGTTCTGGACACCTGCCTGATTACCATCCTGTCTTCTGCTTTGTTATTCTTGTTCAGTTACTGTGGACCTGCCTTTGTGAGTGAGGGCACAGCCCTGCCAGTTTTGTTGTTTCAACTCCCAATTCTCCTTCACATCTGGAGAACAACCAACCTTGCTTCTCCTTAACAGCACTCTCAGACAACTCAGTCAAATTGTTTGCCTTTCAATATTCCCTTGTTTCTCCTTTTCCTCAACAAACAAGCTGTCCTTTTTACTCTTTCTTTGCTCAACAGGTTTTGTAGATTTTTCACCCTTAGTTTTCACCCTTATATTTTCACCCAGTCCTAGAATCTTAGTCTTTGGTTTTAGACTTTGACTCCGGTAAACCTGTGCTTTCCTGCCTTTTGACATCTTCCACCCAGAAGCAGACCTGGAATCAGAGAATGGTTTGGGTTGAAAGGAACCTTAAAGATCATATAGTTTCAACTATGCTGCCACAGTGTAGGGCTACCCTTGGCTACAGCAGGTTATTCAGACTCCCATCCACATTTCTATCATTGGATTTGGGACTAGAGTTGGTCCTCCGCCCATATATTTTTAGCAACTTGCTTAAGAAATGTTTTCAACATAGCTTCCAAAATGTTTTAGAATCAGGCTTGTGAGATATAAAATGAGTTGAAAATTTACTCTATCTCTGTGTTCAAACTGTGGTGAACAACCTTAGAAAATTCTATTGTCATCTAGTTAGTTAGTGGTGCTCTTTCCAGTAGGTACTGAGGCCAATTCTGTGTAATATTTTTTCAGTTGAAACTAAATGATGCAATACTTTACAGTCCATACATTTCCAGACAATACCAAACTGGCTAATATCAAAGGGCAGAGCTGAGATGAGGATCTAAGTAGACTGGAAAAATGGGCTGACAGGAACCTCATGAATTTCAAATGGAATTGCCAAGATCTTCATTTGGGGAGAAATAACCCCATGGACCATGAGAAATTATGTTTCATTCTGATTATTCTAGCAGTATGCAATTTTTAGCAAAATATCGATTACAATAATATCTGTGATATTCCATTGCAACATAGAATATTATATCTAAATCATTATGTATTAAAACTTGAGCCAACAAATATTCATGAATTTTTGTAATTTTTAGCCTTCCAGTTTACAACTTTATTATTAACAACCGTACAAAAAATGTGGGTGGTTTTTTTCAAGTCTGAAGTTAGTAGCTTCTTAATTGCTGAGTACTTTCAACAGGATAGTACTTAAGCAGAATTATGGCAGTGCATATATTGGCTTATGTGTAGTTCAATACCATTGCTTAACAGATGTCTGATTTAACTATAGACACCTCATATACATTTTCATTGGTGTCATGAATCTGCCTCTATGGTCTCAGCATTTCTAAGCAACATTGCAGCCAACTAATGCAGCAGAACCACATAAAAGACAAGTTTTCTTCTGCATTCTCCTTTCCCCTTCCAGCTCCAAGAAGCGGTAACTCAATAACATTCTTTTTCCTGTCAGCTAGCTGTATGTCCATCCATGTAACTACACTCCAAAACGTTTTTGTTGTATGTTTATAAGAAGGCCATGTTTGATTGAAACACTGGTTGCATTTCACTACTGGATGAGTTGTTGCTAATATATTCAATTTCAGCTAAGTCACTACACAGATGAGTTCTCACTACACAGTGAGAACATAATTTTTTTTCTTTTTTAAGTCTTCAAGATGATGTACATCCAGAAGGAATGAACTAATTTTTCAGTGTTGTTCTGTGATCAGGGCACTAAGGTATGAATGGAGAAACTGAGGAACTGTGCTTTCTGTTCTACCTTGAAAAAGGGTTATCAGTGTCTCAGATTCTCCATTTGTGAAATGGAGAATCCTATACTTTCCTTTCCCCAGAATAGGGTCAGATATTAATGTAAAAATTTAGCATGTTATTTAATAAATTCAACTTAACTGGTAACTTAGTACCCATTATTCTGAGTTATATTCAGTAGCTATTCTCCTACTTTCAGACCAGGTTATATTCAATATTTTGAAATGCTTCAGGAAAAGGAGAAAGGGATGTGTTTCTATAGGCATCAAGTTTAAGCGTGAGTGGACTACTAAGAGAGTTATAAGTACCAGAGTAAAAGGAGCTACATATTATTCAGGAAAAAAATCCACAATGGTACTGCAAAGATGGTGGAGGCTGAGAGGTGGAAAGCAAATCCTTTAAAGTCCAGTTTATTCAGTTCTGCTGTATAAGCAGATTGAGAGCCTCAACAGTACGTAAATCAGAATGTTTTTCTGAAAGATTAGAAAGAAAGAAAAGAAAAAATAAGGCAGAATAAGTATCAGGAAATGTAGTATGTTCTAGGATAAACTAGTATTTATTATATTAATATTATTTGGAACCAAGAATTGTGAATTCCAGAATTTGGGTGACATGAGAATATAGCCGGTTCTTTTCCCTCCATTCCTGTGTTCTCTTATTTAATCCTTTTTGTACCCATAGAACCATAGAATCATAGAATATCCTGAGTTGGAAGGGATCCACAAGCATCATCATGTAGCCTGCAGAGAATAGGCATGTTAATTGGATAAAGTGACTGCAGCATGAGATAATAAAAGGCTGAAGTGCAGAATGGTGCCTTGTGTTAGGATTTCAAAGGTGCTGTCACTATCTAAAGTGAATATGGACTGTGCTGCCCAGGTATTGGAAGATAAAATGTTAATGCTGTAATCTGCAGTTCTACACTGTCAGCCTGATTTTTGGTGATGTTGGTTTCTCAGAAAGCATCACGGCTTCAACCAGTTTCAGCTAGAGTGAATGGAAACTATACGTAGCTAAAAAAACAAATGACACAAAACATGCAATTTAAAAATGAGACAGAGATTCAAGTAAAGGTGTTTACTTTGTCATATCTGCCACAAACTCTCTGTGAGTCAGGCAAGTTAACATAGATTCCTCGTTTAAAAAAAAAAAAAATAAAAAAAAACCCAAACCCAACCAACCAACCAAAAAAACAACGCACAAATACTTTCCCCTGCTGCATCTCTTCCAGTATACTTCCACATGAATGTGAGCTCTTCCAATCCAAAACTATCTTATGTGTTCATCCAAGGTGCTGTAAATTAGATTTTTTTTTAAAAGCACCTTTGCACATCAATCAAGAAAATCCACAGCTCATTATTCCCTTTACTAGCATTTATAATACAACAGGGATGATAAGTGTTGTGTACTTTGTTGTAGTGGTTTGAAAGCAAAACAAGTGAGAGGCTCTAAGTCAGAAATACAATTTAATGAGAAGAAAAGGAAAAAAAGGTAAAATAAAATAAATGCAATAATACAAAAGACCACTGACAAAGTCAGAATACAACCTGAGCAAGGTGATGGAAGCAGTCCAAGTGAAGTGGTCTTCCTGAAGCAGTGATCTCATAGAAACGTCTAGTAGCTCTGGTCCTCTGAGAATCCAGTAGGTAAGGGCTGCCTGTACTGTCCCAAATCCCACTTCATATCCAGGTGAGAATACTTGGCTCCTCCCCCTGGGTGGAGCATCTCACAAAGGGATGATGAGTCATACAGGGGGTCCTTGATGGCCCATTAAAGAGAGATAGCTCCTGGAGGGAGTTATCCTGGAATCATGCAGGAAGGCATTGATGGGCCATTAACAGAAGGCACCCCAGAGCGAGGGGGGCCTGGGAAGACACTGCTCCAACAATTGCATTCATCAGCTCATGAATATAGTGATAGAATACTTTGTGCACATCTTTTACTACAACCCAGGACATTTGTAATTCTGAGGGAAGTTGCACCAAAATTAAGAATTTATCGGAAGTCAGACAAAGATATACACTGACCCAGAAGCATCACGTAAAAAAGACAATAAAAGTTAGGAGAGGAGAGAGGTGAAATTTTGCTTGGATTGTATCCCTAAACTATCAGTGGACAAAAGGATTTAGTCCTCTTTTACTTTAGTACTCAAAGATTGCAGAAATGTGTTTACACATTCACTTAGACCACTGGGTTACAATAAAAATAATATAAAAATGGTATCTTGTGGCTGATACCAAGCAACCAAGAATTTGCTTAATTGAATTTGTAGGTCAGAGCTTTCTTCCACTCGAGTCAATTCCCCATTGATCACACTGAACTGGGGAAAGGAGTGGTGGGAAACTTTCACATTTAGAGTTATGTGGAGACGTTTTCACTCAGATTAAACTGGGACTCAAAGTGGCTATTTATATGCATGAGACCAACACAAAGTGCATATTCTGCCTCAGGATTAAAGCATTTAGTTTTTCAAGAGGGAATAGTTCATTGATCAATGCTTTATGCCCACATTTCTCATGTTGATAGAGCTTTGCCCATGAACTCTCATTAGATGTCCTGATTCCAACTTAAAACTTAAATTTGATTTCAACACCAGCAGTAAGATATCATGAAGGAAACAGATTGCTCCATATATTCATCTAAATACAGGTCAAAACTAGATATATATCAAGAGCATTTCATCATCAATAATATGTGCTACCAAGATGAATTGATGCTGAAGGCTGCTATTTCTAATCACTAACAGTAGTTTTTGCAATTAATTGTATGTACAGCTAAGTGTATCTCAGTCTATTTGCTAAGGCAATTTTGCTAAACCAAGTAATTTTACTGCTAAATACAAACACTAGAAAAGTTAGTCCTGTTAACATGACTAGTTTCACTTGTCTAATATATGGTCTCAGAGTTAACCAGTCTGATAATTTAATTTCATGCTACAACTGCTTTTCATTGAATATTTGATATAAAGCAGATGAAAAGGTTGACATTGGAACATTTCCCTTAAATATATTTCCTTTTCCTGCTCATCTTCTGCCATAGCAGTACAAACTGGCATTTTAGAGTAATTTTTTTCACCCAAAAATACAAACAAGCAAAAAAAGAAACATGGAGCTCATTGATTGTTGCAGAGTTCCAAAACAGCTAAAAGGTTTTGTTTTGTTTTGTTTGTTTGTTTGTTTGTTGTTGTTTTGGGGTTTTTTTGTTTGTTTGTTTCTTGTTTTTTTTTTTTTAGACAAAACTCAGTGATTTAATGGCAGTTGTGTGGTAAATTTTTACACTGTTCTGAGTTCACTCCCTTTTTGTATGCCCTTTCAAGTTCCTGCCAAATATGATGTGAATAAGTTGTAGAGCTGTGGCTCAGGAAATAATTCACACTTATTATTTTGATGAGTTACAGTACATGCCATTTCACCCTTGAGAAGATGTGCATTTAGGTTAGTTTTAGAGTACATTCTAATCAAATCCCACTTTTCTCCTAAGAAACCCTAAATTATGCTTAATGTATTCAATATGTATGTTTCTGCAGTTAGAGGCTCCCTGCCATATTCCAAAAGTATTGGGCCTAATACCAGAGTAACACTTGCAATTCTGCTGTGAGTCACTACTGTGTGCTGCAGCTAACCCACGAGCTGCTTCTGAGTTCTGTACCTGAGAGCCATGGCATTTCACAGACACCAGCTCGGAAATTTCTCTGACTTAACTTATTAATCTTGATTTGTTTTAATATAAAGTACAATGTTAGAAATAAGCTACCTTTGAACAATTTTGTAGAAGGTTAAATAGTGTAAATAGATCTGTATTTTTAGGACAGCAGCACTACATCATCAGAAACCATTCTGACAAATAAGAAGCTATTAGTCTACCAAAACTGTAATGAGATCATGATTAATAAACACCTCTGAAAGGTCTGCATCAAAGTCAAAGCTTTTCTGTGACAAATGTAAACATGCAGACCTTACTTTGCCAAAAGCTGTGTGTTCCAGTTATCCAGCTCTACTGATTGATTTGTTCATTAGACTAATAAATAATTTATCACCTTGAGGAGGACAATTCATTACACAGATAGCATGAACAAGTAATTTTAAGCAGCCAAATCTTTAGAAGAATTAGCAATGTTAACAGTGCCATGAAGTCTGATGCCATGAAGATGCAGAATCCAGACCAGCATAAAAAGAAGTGAAATTTTTATAAAAACGGCTAATTTCAAAGAGCTTCTAGGCAATTTCCCATGGGAATTCACAACTCAGCTCTATCAGAAATCTCCTGTGTCATATTGTCTTTAGGTCCTTTTAACTATCCTGCCCTAGAAATTATGGTAAATTGTGAGCTTTGCCAACAATCGGCACAGAAGTAAATTACAGTTTGTAATATACCCTACTTTCTAAATTAAGGAGAAAGTCTGTCAGATTTACAGTATTGATTATTTTATTCTATGATTTTCTTTCCTAAGTGCCTATAGGATTTTTTCTAGCAACAAGTGATAGAAAAAAATCATATACAAATCAGGCAGAGTAGGCTTTTTCGCCAAACGTAGGAACTATCATTGCAGAAACTAAATTGTAACTCATTCTCTAGAATTTCTTATGCATTTAAAGTTAAAAAAAGGTGGCCATAATGACAGTTGTACCATAGCAACACAATTACTCATCACACTTTCCCCAATAGGAACACATGGGATTATTATTTTTATTATTTTTATATCAGTTTTATAGCTTTTTTTTTTTGTAAACTTTTAAATGGATGTAATACTCCCTTTGTTGAAGATGGAAGAAAGCCTACAACTAAGTGTCTTTGTAATTAACTGTGGAACATTTCTAAGAAAAAAGATTGTTTAACTTCATTCATAAAATTGATAGTGCCACAGCCTAAAGCCATTTAGACAAATTTTCTCCCTCA
Source organism: Sylvia atricapilla (assembly GCF_009819655.1). Classification (NCBI taxonomy): domain Eukaryota; kingdom Metazoa; phylum Chordata; class Aves; order Passeriformes; family Sylviidae; genus Sylvia; species Sylvia atricapilla. The sequence continues at coordinate 72,107,622 of NC_089140.1, read as the reverse complement.
ACCATGCACAAGAACAATGATATTTTATTTTCCTTTTTTTTTTTTTTTTTTTTTTTTTACACTGCTTAATTTTATTTCCCCCAGCAATAAAAATGTACTGAAGCTTGGGTACTCCACTGCAAGAGAGGAAACAAGGAGCATTTAGAGAATGACCTGCTGTGTGTTTCACCACAGTGAAGGCACTTGTTTTCTTGGGAATTAGTATATACAACAGCAAGCATATCACCAGTCTTGGAATACCAGCCTGGTCCCAGAAGTCTAATTCAAAATAACAAACCAGACACTTTTTCTGTCATCACTTACACACTTCTTTCCTGAATCTAACAGATATTTCCTCGAAGCAATGTCTCTGTACAGCATTATATTGTGTTGCACGTTGCAAAACCTCTGACTCTAAGACTGTGATGATCAAAGATTGTGTTCTTAACCCCCCCGATTTTTTTCTTCTCTTTATTTTTTTTTCCCCCTGCATCACAGATCTGGCTTGGGGAAGCAAGGGGTGGTGAGTACTGCTGTTTCTTCTTTTTCTGTCATTATCCTAGAATTTGATCTGCAGCTTCAAGTGCAGTGTATTCCTCTCCCTTGGTATAGCTGAAGCTGATGAGGTTGTTTTTGCACACTCAAAACAGCAGCCGGATGACTCCAAACTGGGATACTTCATACAGATACTCCATATTGCCTCCTACCTTCATTCAGGGAGACTCACAAAGGCAATACAGCAAAAGAGGATGCTGTTGGAGTATGATTTGTACAGGATCCAGAATAATAATGTCAGGAGAAAGCTAGAGAAGCTAAGTGGTAGAGCAGAAGCTGATAGTCTCCTTCAGGTCCAATGGAAACCTCAAGGAACCAAATCCCTGCCTTTCGGTTCAGGGTGAGGTAACTTGTATCTGGTGAAGTTATTCCAGAAACTTTATAACACAGGGAACCATTGTTATCCAAAATCAAAGCTAAGACACTTTCTCCTCTCATGTGTCCTTGCGAAAAATGTGACCTCCTGGGATGATGAATCCTATTTGCTTCTATGAGCCTTCTTTGACTCTATGAGTGTCACTCTATGGTGCACTAGGCAGGATAAGAAAAAGAAAAATATATTTAGTATTGATATATATATATGAGAGTATGTTGAATTTCCTCTAGTGTGCTTTAATTACCTAAATATAAAAGTTAATATTTTTCTCACGTAATGAAAAAACATTCAAGAAAACTGTGTTTGCCAGGTGGATTTTGATCTTCCATAATGTTTTATTCCCATATACTACTCCTTAGTTATTAGAGAGAGAGAAAGAGAGAGAACTTTATATCCAAGGAATGTGACCATGGAATGAATAGAAAAAATTAAACTCTGAACAAAGGTTTCCTCCAAATAAGCCACAGTGCAAGCAGTAATCAACGAGAAATGGGATATGAGCTGATAAGAAGAAAGCTTGCTTTATTGATTTTTTTTCATTTGCCCCAATTAGGTTAGGTAGATTCTATTCATCTTCTGACTTAAATAGATATGAATGTGAACTCTCTAAGGTATTGCTAAGAAGTTTTCAGTAAAAATGTTTCCATATCACTGCACTAAGAGGGTTTGGAGGTAACTGACAGCTGCGGGCATATATATTAAATGGAATATTATTGATGTGTTTGGAAAAAAAACAAAAACAACCATAAAACACACACAAAAAAAAAGCCAACATATTTTTTTCTCAAGCTTTAGCTTTCCAAAATAGTTCAATGGTGTAAAAACAACACTGTTTTATATTTTATAGCTCCAGATTTATGACATGACTCTTTATAACTCTACAAAGTAAAATTATTTACCTTTAGTGTGATCTGCACGCATTCATAATATCTTATCTACGCAACAAGTGTCTCAAAACTTGTCTCTCCATGATTGGAGGATTTTTTTATGAACTTGTGAACTTTTCCCTGAATCCAAGTGGGCAGCCATCAATGCCAAAATTATTATGGCCAACATTGGAAATAGGAGAACCTGATAAATGAGACCCTGATCCTAAAAGGGATGGTTGAGAAGCATGAAGCATTTGTGCTTTTTGGAAAGTTTCTACAGAATGAGGTTTTAATTTTCTCCTGTGGTAAGGAAGCTCCATAAGAGCCAGGTTTCTTGGTGAAAATTACAGAATTTGGTGACTGGAGGAGTGCCCTGATATCAAATGTCTTTGCAGTGAGAAAGGATAAGTCACTGTTCCTGCATGCAAGACAATAGGGGCTTCAGATGCCTCTGAGCAGTAGAAAGAGGAAAAATGCTTCTCTCAGCCCTGCCAAGTTGTGTGTGAAGGCAGCTCTGAGAGCTCTGGGGCTGGCGTGGTTGTCGCTGAGAGAAGATGGTGAGCTGGGGAAGGCAGCTCAGTGAAGATCCATCATGGTCTGGAAGATGGAGGTTTCGTGGTCAGCTGTGATTGCTTTGTGCAATAAGGCAGACAGAGAAGGTGGGAGAGATTTCTCCTGAGACACTCCAGTCATGATATTCAAAATATAACTAAATAAGGGAGGAAGAGAAAGGCCTGAACACTGTCTGTGATTGAGAGTGAAATGAAAATCCCACAGTGAAAGGCAGTATGAGCCCTTGAAAAATGAAAGGGCAACATTTCAGAAGTGTGGGCATGGGAGCTTCATCACCAGGGCTTAAGAGAAACTTTGCTATATTAAATTAACCCCTTGCATACCACACAAGAGAGGGCAGGCTTGGTAGAACTGCTCATTATCTGCTGAATTTCTCTGGAGAAAAGGGAGGATAAGAAGAATCCATTTAGGGAACACCAGCCCTGACATCCTAGTCTACCAGCTTCCTCTGTTTTACATAATTGCATTGCTTCCTCTGAGAGGTCCCTCATCTCTGCTCTGTTCAGGCTGTAGGAGTGGCTGAAATGCCATCGGTAACATGCACTGTCACTTGCTTTTCTGTGTGATGAGTATTGAACCAAAATAAGGCTTCTTCAGTTCTGCTCTATATCTTTTAATAACCTACCAATGACAACAGTGTGATAGCAATAGGAGGGACATTTACTCTCTCAAAGACAGAACAGCTAACTGCAGCACCCTGATGGTGATTACAAACCATTCCAGTTGGCAACAGACAGCTCTCATGTTGTCATTTCACTGACACTGCTTGTGTGACTAAAGCAACTTAAAATACTTGCATGCTTACTTCACATCCACATCCACAAGCCAATGAGTGCTCTGTTTATTTATTTTGCAGGAATTTTTAGCATCAAGAAGAAAGGGGACTTTTTTCCTTTGGTTTGGGTCAGGCTTTGGGTCTTGAAAAAAGCTGTGCTTTAATTCTGCATGCTTGCTAAATTAATTTTGAAAGTGAGGATATAGTATTATTACAGCAAGTTTGCTGGTAAAATGTGATAAGGAGAATGCTGCTCTTCCAGCTATCTGCCAAGGACTCTGGACAGTAAGAACATGCACAATGTGCTGTTGCAGAGGCTTATCAAAAACAAATAAAAGTGGGTTTTTCAGAAATATTTGTTTTGACTCAGTGGTTTACACAGCTTGTGGGAATGAAAGCACAAAGGTTACATTATTTGATATTCTCCAATTTCTCAAACATGCTTAAAGCTCCTTCCCTGTTCTCTTCTTAGGAGGCAATAATAATAGGCACCCAAAGAGTATCTATATAATGAGAAAACAATGCATTTCATTTAGCATATTTAGTCTTTTAAGTGCTGTGGGGGTTTTTTTGTTGTGGTTGGTTTTGTCGTCATCGTTGTTGTTGTTGGTTTTTACAACCATGTCTATTAGAAATGGACTTCACTGTAATTATGTTTGGATTTATCAAAATTTACCAACTAATTCCATTCAGTGGGAGACCATGGAGGTCACTGCACTGCAACCTCTGGGTACAGCAGACATTTTAAACATCTGGCACTGCATTATTAGAACTGTCACATAGAAGTAGAGAGCTTTGAATACCTATTATCATTCATGCAGGCTACGACTGATGAGATGAGATGTGAGTGGGTTTAGAGTGATGCTTCTCTTTTCTTTTTCCCTTTTTTTTTCCTGGAAGAATACAGCATACAAACATTGTGTACTTTTCCTGTCAATAAAAATTTGAAAATAGACATGCTTAGAACATAAGTTGTTTAATCCCTCACTGTAAATTGTACACTATGAGTTATTCGCTGGGCTTTTCTAAGCTGATTCAATAAATACCAAAAATGCATAAAGCATTTGGATTAAAACCAGCTTTTCATTCCTTTCTTGATTGCAGAGATTTTTATATCCCCAAAAGATTCCTTTCCTATAGGAGTATAGAAGATTTTACGGTGGGGGGGGGGGGGGTTTCTGTATATTTTCTTCTTCTTTGTGTGGTTTCTTCTTCATTTGATATGTAGCTTCATCTTTTTTCTATTTTATATATTATTATTTTTTAAAATAAACTTTAATGGAGTCCACAATGTTTAATTACTGATGACTTAAAAACTTTTACCAGCTTCAGGATTTTTGACTCTCTTTCAGAGAAGGTCTTAAATATGTGTTTAACTTTATACCAGACTGTAGATTCCAAGCCTACTAATATAGCTCAGAAAACCTACAAATAGTCCCTTAAGTTAAGACTTTTAAGAACAACTAGAGAGAAGAAAACCTTGAAAAATGTTTATGACAAATGTGAAGATCACAGATCCCTATTCCTAAGAGAAATAAATGGATGGAATTTGAATACTGAATACTAACACAACTTAATTAACACAGTTTTCATTTAGCTTAGTCATGTTCTTTCATTAGAGATGCATTAGAGCCAATTGTAATTCTGAAATTAATTTTTACTTACTTACTCCGGTTCTGGGAAAAACTCATCTTTAGCCACAGTTTCCAGCCTTTATTTCTGGATTCAGTTCTTCATGGAAGGATGTTTACAATTTGGAGGAAGTGGACATTTTATGACATTATGCATGAGACAGTTTACCTGAGAGTCTCTGGGGGAGAAGCACCTCCCCCAAAATAAGGGGATGGTAATGTAAACATGAAAGATCAAAGAAAACAAAAGAAGTGGAGAAGTAAGAGATAAAAATATGGGAAAAAATCATATCATATCATAAAATGATTTGGGTTGAAATGGAATTTAAAGACTGTCTAATTCCAACCCTCCTGCCATGAACAGGGTCACCTTCCATTAGACCAGGTCACCCAGAGCCCCATCCAACCTTGTCTTATGTGTCTATATTCAAGGAAAAGCATGTACATCAATTTATCTGCATTTTGAGGTTTGTTTTATTTGTTTTGTTTTTTGAAAACATATTTCCTGACACTTCTAGTTAGTCTGAACACTTACTGTGAGTCTGAAGGGTTTAGATACACACCACTGAACCAACAGAGTTCAGTATAAAACACTGATTTTTTTATGTCCTATCTTCACATCTTGAAATCTTTTTAAGTAATTATTTTAATCAACATGAAATATGTCATAAAATGTCTGTAAGGGGTTTTTTGAGGGGTAAGGAGAGGTGAAAGAAAAAAGAGCAAATGAAACCCCTTGTCTAGCTCTCACCATTTTCTTAAAGATCACAACATAAAAATGCTCAAACTTTTTTACAGTGGAAAAAAAAAAATCTACACATTACAGATATTACAGAACTACCTACCAGACCATGTGTGGCTTTATGGATGATGTGCAAAACTTGCACAGGCTTGTGACAGATAAAGGACCACAAGATCAAGGACCAGCAATTTATTACCAAATCCAGAAGAGAAAACCAGAGAACAAGAGTATTTGAGAAATAGTTCATTGTGTTATATCTGCAAAAAATTGTCTGCTATTGGGTCTTATTCACGGCTCAATAAAATCACTGGCATGGGACCTGGAGTCAACATTGGTCTCTCCATGTAGTTTTCATATTATACTGTATCAAGAGATGGACGACTGTTTGCTGAATGCAGCACAAGATTGCTAGGCCAGGAAAATATATTTTATTTCATTTATGTAAGACTTAAAAAGTATATTTTCTGTTAAAATATCTCTGGTCAGATTTCAAAAGCCAGCACTCACAGACAGACTCACTTATTCCTTACAGACCAAATGGGATCATGAAAAGAATAAACATGGTCAGAAATGAACAGTCCATCCCTTGCACAAATATGCAAGGTGATCAGAGAGTGCAGGAGCAGACAGGGCAAGACAGATGGGTAAAGCATCCTGGTAAAGAAAAGAAACTCATCATTAGGCATAGGTCATGCTGCAGAACTTCTTGATTCACAAAGCGGGGAGAAATTGTCAGACAGAATGTGCCTCTTGAGTGCTGTTAGCAAACAAAGTCTGTTATGTTGCAGTATTAAGCCCCTGTGAGGTGGTGTGTGGGTGCTCTTGGGGTTTAAACTGTAAATTACAGGGGCATACTAAACTGGTGTGTGTCTACACAGGTAGTTTCACTTAATTTAACTGTCAATCTAAATCATTTTAACATCATCCTTGAAGTTAAACCATTCATTCTTGGCAGCCTGCCTTTAAGACCTAGTTTTGCAATGAGTCCCTGATGGATCCTGGTTGAAGCTAATGGGGCTGTATGTGGCTGTAGAATAGCAATTGCATAAAATTCATTAAAAGGCTGGGACTTATTTGGGTACGCCCAACTCTGATATCTGTGCTTATTGGGGTTCCTTACACAGAAATTGTTCCTCTTGACTTCAGTGGGACTATTCATGGGTTAAAGTATAGCTCAGCAAGACTTTGGTTGCATGCAGGTGGAGATGTTTTTTACCTTGCTAATGTTTCTCATCCTATCAAAATCAAGGTGACAATTAATGACTGTGAGTTACTGGAACGATGAAGAGTTTCCTGGAGAGGCATATTCTTTTGCCATGGGAATATCAGACATTTGATTTTAGAGTGTCAGAAAGTCAACCATAGAAAAAAGAAAACTTAGAAAGAGAATTTTATTTTTAATGCTCTATCTCATACTTTGGCAATATTCCTGGAAAAACTGGGAATAGTTCCTTATGATCTTCATTTCTGAGTTAGAGAAAACAATTATTACTCTGCAGATAAAAAAGCCTCAAAAAAGTAGCTCCTCTCTTAGTCATCTACATTTGAATTTTGGAGAGAAAAGTGCCACTGGTCAGAAATACACACACTTTGTGACATAAAGGTGTCCCACAAACTTCATAAAACTTGGATCTGGACACAAATGTTTATGCTTTTCTGTCCAGATGCAAAGCAATACAGCTAAATTGATCATTGCCAGCACCCCACCTACCCATTTTAAGAGGCTAACAGATTACACACAGCAGCACATTGAAATAAATGAAATTACTTATGTATGTGTTGCATGTGAGAGAGCACATGCAACCTGCAAAACTCAATCTTGCCATAATTTCTTCACTATCCCTGAGGTGCAGTATAAACTGGTAAGTCAGGTCTGTCTCTAAGATGTATTAAAATATTCCAGTGTGAAAAGAGAGGACTGCTGTCCATGGAGAAAAAGTGCTCTGCATCAAATTATTCTGTTGTCACCCAGATTTCACCTCAGCTGCTTGTTCAGTTGGCTAAATCATATAAGTGATAGAAATTAAATATATATATATAAGATGAATGCAAATAGCCATGAACATTCACTCATAGTGCATTTGTATCATAGACTATTAGACATGGACACATTAAATCTCTCGCCTTTAAATTTTGTATTTCAGCTCTTCTTAGAAAGGCAGGGATGTCAGAATTTACTTAACTGAGATATATTCTGCTTTCATTCCCATTGGAAAAAAAAAATCAGAGCAATCACATTGAGTTCAGTGGAATTATTCTAGATTTGCCTTAAATAAGATAATTCTTTCCACACTCTTCAAAGAAACCTGGGTATAAGTGGACCATCTTCATGACAGATGATCTAATCCTGGTGTCTGTGGAGGGTGTACAAAGGTAGTTGATCCAGGGGATGAATAGCTCCAGAACTACAGATTTTCTGCCTTTGAGAAAGAGGAAGTAAATCCATGTACTTTAATCTCATTGAACTTTATTCTTTGATTTTCCACCAGTTCATAAAGGTACTGGAAAGCATCAGAATGTCTGTTCTGCATAAAGCTGGAAAACTCTGCCTTTCACAAATACTTTTACTTATCATCACACAAAGCATGCTTAATAATATGTATGGCTGTAAAAATCCAAATCTTCAGGATTCTATAAGCTTTTATGTGCATTAAACAAATCTTTCTGTCAAAGGAGGATATGTTTTCATAACACAGTGAAAGATTTAAATTATCTGGGCCCCAATAAGAGGTCATTTAACACTTTAGAAAAGTTACTCCTTCATCATACCATGAAAATTAATCATAGCATCCATATTCAAATTGTATCCTGAAGTTAGTTGATAATACAAAGGCAAAGGAAAGACAAAGGAGTGATCTTTGAATCCTGAATGCATTTATGTAAGAAAATAAGATGATATTTCACAAACACCTTCAGCTAATAAAAGACACATAGAGGAGAAATTATTAAACTTAAACAGTATCAGACCTTAAGTAGGAGTATCAACACAGAAATTCATCATGGGAATTAATTTTGTTTTATGAAGAAACAGAAGGATGAAACATTAAATTGAATCGCCTACTTCTTTTCCTGTAAGAGCAGGGGAAGATGCAATGCATTATGTTCTGTGATTCAAGCCATCTCTGTTCTTTGCCTTACCTCTGCTGCAGACTTTCAGAAAAATCAATGATTTTGTCATTGGACTTCTGTTCTGCATCTGTAAAATAATAATAATTGCCTATTTCTTGTCTAATTGGGCTACACAGGTTTAAAAGGAAGGACAGTAAGGTCCTTATCTTCATCAAAACCTTGTACTATTCCTGTAATTAAAATATGAAGAACCATTTTCATGCCCCCATTTCATCTACAGAGAGGAAAAAGTTTCCAAACAGCTGAGCTGACATTATTTCTCTGAGAACAATCCTGTTTTGATTGCCTATCTTTGCTAGACCATGCACTTTACTGTTGGCTCTGTACAAACCTTCTGGTGTCTTTTTTGCCCATTTGGACGCATAACCACCTCTTCTGTGTTTGATGTTAGAATTTTAACTTGATTCCATGTTAAGCCTCTTTATTCATGTTACATATCAGATGAAAAAAAAAAAAAAAAAAAAAAAAGCCAAAACCTTTAGCAGATGGAGGGTTTTCTTGTGCATTTTCTGACTTTCCAGGATGCTGATTTCTGAAAGCCAGGAAATACAGGATATCTGTCTTTCCTACGGCAGTCCATAGCCAATGGGAATTATCTGCAAATGCTTCAGAGGTAAACACCTTGTTAGATACAGCTGTACTGAACTAGTACAGCAGTTCTGATCCAGGGATTAGTTGGAACAGATTGACAGAGCTGTGCTTATGATAAAAGAAAAAAATAAAATCTGGGAGGACTGCAGGAGGGAAGGTGAAGGGAAAAGTGAAAGAAAGGAGCATGTACACTCACTGAAATGCCTGACAGCCCTTATTTTATGCTCTGTTGAGTAGGTTGTGGCAGTAAAAAGGTAAGAAAGTTTACCTATATGGGGAGCTGTGTGAAGTTGGTTACTTACAATTCACAGGATTTCAAACACCTTGAGTCTGCATTCTCTCTTTTCAAAGATATTAATTTAGGTTACTTTCTGGAAACTCTTTAGTCTAATCATACAGAAACTGAGGAGAATTCTGCATAATTTTCCATGTTAAATGTACAACACACACCTTCCAAATCTTGTCACATATACAGGGGTTTGCAAGAAAACTCAGATCCCACTAATGAATCAGTTACCTTGCCTTTGCCTTACACTGGATAACAAACTTGAAACAGCCTATAGCCTTTCTATTCCATCACATGGACCCTGGCATTCACAAGGTAGCATCCATAACTCCACACACACACAGACAGAAGGGCGAATGCAAGGTAATACCTAATTTTCTTCCTTTGAGGTAAATGTGTCCTCACTCCATTCTGAGTCCTCCCAGTGCTTTTTCCTTCCCACACTACTCAGTTCCTTCTCAGCCAGTTCATGCACAGGTAATTTATTTTCTTTATAAAGTTTTTTGTCCTTTTCCATTCTGAATTTTACCCAACTTTTGTCAGATGATTTTTTATTCTTCCTGTAGGCAGTAGCACAATGCACTTTTCTCCTCAGTGAATGCAGGGAAGCCAAGACTTCTGTGTGTCACTGACTAGAGATAAGTACAGCTTCCCCCAAACCATCCTGGTGATATAAAACACAGCATAGAAGTCCTTTCAATCTGCCTTTTCACAGTGCAATTAGTCTGACAGGTAAGGTTAAAGGCTTGTGGTGTATTAAGCACTGTCAACAGTAACAGTCTTGTCAGCAGTCAGTAAATTCAGTTTTCAACGGCAGGGAAGAGTCCTTCATATATACATCTCCTGAAGTTGGACTAAAAAATAAATCTGCTGAAATTATAATGGAATATGTAGGGGGCATTGCTGTCTAGAGGATGTAGGATTTATGTATTGTTTCAGATTATAAGCTTTCTGACTATATTAATTGGGGCATGCAGATTTTAGTATTTGGCTAAAATCTACAATTAGCTTTTAGTATTTACAGTTTATGATTTTTTTTTTTAATTATTTGTTCAGTATGTGCAGATTAACTCTCTTGTCTGTGCAACTAAAAGACTTCTCAGATTGTGAGTTTAAGTAAGTGTTGCATATTTTGTGTCTGTTTTCCTTGCTCTGATTTTCTCTTTTAATGAGAGCTGGTTAGAGATCTCAAGAAAGAATAGGAGGAGTAGGAGTATAAAAGAGAGACAGAGAATGCTGATCCCTAACAGTATAATTACAAATGTCTTCTTGTAGGAGGAACCTGTCTTCCCTTTGATTTCACGGATGGTTGGGAATTTCCATTTGAGGTTATGGGAACAAATGTGCTGGCTTGTACAAAAATGTCTATTTCTCTTGACAAGAGCTTTGTCCTAGAATGTGCTAAAAGGACTTAAAAAAAAAAAAAAAAAAAAAAAAAAAAAAAAAAAAAAAAAAAACCAAACAACACATCCCAAGATTCTATTTTTGGCTGCCATTTTAAGCCATTAAAGATGATCTATCTTGCACCTTTTATGCAGTATGGCTATTATTTATACATGAAAGAGAATTGTACAGGGTTTGCATGGAGAGGGGGGGAATTTTAACTTTCTCTCCTCTTGTGCGTTAGGTCAGCTCTCTCAGCCTTTTCTCTAAAGTTCTTTACTCATGTTGTGAAATCTTATGCCCTGACACAGAGCCCACTGAAGTAGAGAAATTCATGCTACCAATACTTTGTTTTGCACCTAAGAATATATGTTAGGTGAGGATCATTCTGTCATTTCTCCAAATCCTTAGTGCTGTGCACTACAGAGTAAAAATGTACCAACTCTTTCTTTCTCTGATGGGGCAACAGTGTGTTTATTAAAACCTTTCTCTCTCTTTCCTGTACATAATTAATTTCTTTTACTTAGAGTGTAGGTGGCTTAAATTGATATTTGAGAGCAAGTTTATTAGAACTCCCAGAGATCTTTAAATAACAGCTAGATCATTTCTAGAAAGAAGCTGCTTGGTAAAAATTTAATACTAGAAAACAACCAAAACAGTCCTTTTCTTTTTCTTCCTCTTTTAGGCTTGCTTTCCGTAGGTTCGCAAATTTCAATCAAGCCAAACAAAGTAGAACCGAAAGACCTTCTTGAAATGACTAGAAACTCTAATTAGCACTGACATTAGATAGTTTCTTGTATGCAAAAATTCTCAAGACTAGTCTTTGAGCAGTTAGATACTGGCGTTTATAAACTCTCTTGCATGTAGATGAAAGGAGACTGGAAGCTGATTGCAGAGTGTAAAACACATCCTATTTTGTTCAAACCTCCTGGGGAGTGTCACACTGGGACATTTTCATAGACTATACAAATATCACTGTACAGAGATTCCCATTTTGTAGTTGTCATCCTAATTTTTGTTTCCTTTGTTTCCAAAGGGTCCCTTTGGCTTAACTTCCGTTGTGATTTTCATTACTGTCTGCAAGAAAAATATTCAACACTGAAAAGCTACTGGCTCTGCAGCTGAACATCTTCACACAAAAATACCTAAACTGATCCTCAGCTGAGTCACACAGAGCAATGATTCAGTCCATCAAGTGTTTGCAGATTCCTCTTCATGCTTACAAACATCAACATTTGCTTTAGGAAGCACTGTTGATGCCTTATTGCAGTCATTGCTCTCTCTTCTTCAGTTTCATATAAAAATCAAAAGATTTGTTAGAACACTGCAAGTAATGACTCCAGTACCTTCCAAGTGCTCAGCCTCTTTCTAGACATCAAAATGTTTGTAGGCAGTATAATTTCAAACCAAAAAGTTCTTACAGTCCTTACATTTAAGACCAAAACCAAATACAAAACCAACCCACCAAAACAACACAATGAAAAAAACCCAAAACCCTACACAAAAACAACCCCCCCCCAAAAAAATACAGAACACAAAAACCTTAATCAAAAAAATGGCAAAACAAACCAAATAATAATAAAAAGCTATGCAAAAATCAACAACTAAAAAACAAAACAAACAAACAAACAAAAAAATAGACATTTTTCAGGTAGGCATTGAATGTTTATATGTGATCAAAAACAGGCAAGAATTGATTATAAGGACTCTTGAGGGAATCTGAAGTTCAGAGAGAAAATGCAGAGAAATTTAAAGACTTTTCCAAAATCACATAGCAGAGCAGTAGCAGAATTTGCAACAGCATCTTACTCCATGCCTCTAACCAATCTGACTTCTAGACTAGTAGACCCAACTATAGATTGAGAGTTAGAGTTAAAAAATATGTAATGGATCAGGAAATCATAAATTTCCTAAGTAAAAAGACCAGAAGTAAGTATTTTAACAATGTTCTACTATTTTCTTTGTTATTAATTCTTCCATGAAAACATGACTGGAAGTTTTCAATTTGAAAATACTGGGAGTACAGTTTTTCTTGTTTGTATTGGGTTTTTTTGTTTTTGTTTTTGTTTTTGCTTTTTTTTATATATATATCAGAACAACTGTACAAAAAAATCACAGCAAATATGAGACTGATCCAGGAAAACAGTGTCACACACCTCTGCCTTAACAACACTTATTGTTTTAATCTCTAACTACTTATATTGATTAACTGGATGTGCAGTGTCTTGAAGAATTCACTTGCTTTTTTTTTTTTTTTTTTTTTTCAATAATTCCACAGGAACAAGATTTTCAATATCATCAGATTACAGTTTTTCAACTGTGACCAGAAATGACTAGGGCTATTTCCTCTCTGTTTGATCTTCAGTTGGGCTTTAACCTGAAGCTATCAAAACACTGACGAATGTGGTAACAGATTCTGATGTGCAAATAATAGAAGGAACAGGGTTTAAGCAAAGTGCATATTTCCCAGCAGTCTCAATCTTTACAAACTGGTGATCAATATGTAGCCATAGTATTGCCCACTGACGAGTCAATTATTTTATTAGTACTTTTTTCCGCAGTTTCTTTGGATAATGCAAGTAATTTCATCTTTCTCTTAGCCATAAAATTCTATTGCGGTGTTCATGTATAGGTAACGTGCATGGTTTTATGCATATTTCTCTCAAGTGACAATTACTTCTGTCCCAGATGCCTAATGTGTAATTCAAAGCCATCAAGCCATTTTAATTTTTTTCTTTAAAAAGAAAATATGAAACCAACAAGAAAGATGCTTCTGCTTGTGATACTTCACATTGTCTGAAATGTTGCCTGGGATTTTTATCATTATTCCCCTTGCTACGTCTTTCTGCTGCTGTGTTATCTCAACAGTTCTGGGTGAAGGGAGAAGAGTCTCAACTATTTTGCAGAGAAAGAGGTGTGCCTGTATCTCGTATGTGTGTGTCAGACACAAGCTGTAGGTCCTATCCATCCCCAGCTCAGTCCATAGCCAATATTCATGCAATTATCCTTAACGTTTTTCAGCCAGTCTGAACTGAGCGAGATTGCCAGGGTGCAGAATGAAATTACACAGTCTTCTTTGGCTTTGAGCAGGAAGAATAGGGCACATAGAATTTAGCATGTATAAATCAGCAAGAATGATGCACCTGAAATGTGGTTTGAAAAGGGCAGCAGCCTCTTAAAAAGCATTGGAAGCTAACTTTTTACCTTTGAAGAGAGGTTTGGAAGTTGAAATTCATCTTGTGGTATTATTAGGATGATTATTGTACCCATTATCTCTCCTTTTTTTCCTCCCGTGTATATAAAAGGCTCAATAACTCACCAGCAATGTGGCCAGTGTTGAGAATATTCCCCACAACTGAAGAAATGTGCACATTCTTTACTATCAGGAGATTTTGTTTATTTTTGAAGAGCCATTTTTCATTTTACAAGTCCACAGATTTTACTTGAATTGGCGTATACCTTCAAAAATGATCCTGTATATGAAGTTGTATAGTAAACCTGTAGTACTATTTAAATTTCAACAGCAACACTGAAATGCACTGATTTTTTCCTCTTGTGAAAGCAGATGGTTCCCACAAAACTAATAAGAATTATTTCTATGCAGTTCTAAGCAGACACTTAATGAAAATATAATCACAAACTATACTACAAGGCAAGTATTTAATGAGTTGGATACAACAAAACACATATTATTTTGCAATATAAAAATCTAGAGGTGTTGGCAGCCAGGAGCTACTTGGCTTGTTAAGTCCATGTAAAATGCATAATACAACTGAAACTGGCACTTTACATTTATTTTTAAAAGAATTTATTTTCATTTAAAAAACACACAAAAATCTACTTATATAAAGTTTTTTGAGATCTACTTATTGACCTCAAACTGTACTAGACTTTTACATCTAATTTTAAAAAATACAAGTACAGGCCCACAAAGCCAGCTAAATGTGGTAACTTTTAGGGAGGAACTGGGTTTTTTTTTTTTTAATTTAGGTCACACTTTAGATATTTTTCCTTCCTATTTCTTATTTCAGATACTATCAGTTCAATTTTAATTTTTCTACCTATGTAATCATTACTGCTAGAAAGAACTTCAGATTTATAGATAGCAGACAAGGTCTCAGTAGCCCTGATGGACTATGAAGTATGCTCCTTTTACACTAGAAATTAAATAATATGTAAGAATAGCTTTTGAAGCTTGAATATTTCTCTCTGAATAAAGAATTGTAATTTAAAAAGGAAGGTGGTACGACTCAAGAGAATTGGTTAATTTACTAACAAGAAAAGAATGAGTCATTGGACTAATTCACATCTTGAAGGTAATCAAGTTATTGTGCTTATTTTAGCTAATATTAGTTCTATTATTTCAAAAATGCTTTTCCCAGAAGGCTATAGATAAAGAAGTTTTTAATCAACAAAGGCATGTGTAAGATATATGTGTGTGCTGCACACAAATTTTGTAGCCATCGTCTGATTGTAATTGTGAACATCCCTGTATAAACACCACTCACTGACTGCCTGTATTAATACACAGAAAATTAATACAGAAACGTTGCATTATTTGTTAACTAAATCTACAAGACAAGAGTTTTGAAGAAAAAAAGAGTATAAGAATGTTTGTTAACTTTTCTGTCAAACACTGGCCTATGCTTGCATTAAGAAAAGGTCTTAAGGATGAGTCCAACCTTTAAACACTAGCTTAAGCCCCTTCCTTATGAAAAAAAACCCCAGTTAATAAAGGCTCTCAGGACCCTAGAAATCTGTGCTATTTACTCATACACATTCAACCATTTACTTGAATGGTCTTACTACCCTGGAATCTTAGGAAAGATTTAGGCACAATAAACCTAGAGGTAGTCTGTCCTGACTGTTCAGCTATGGTTCTGTTCACACTTTATTATGATTCAAAGGACTTTTAATGTCTCTTTATCATCTTTTACATGTTCCATACTTCATTAATAAATCTAGAGCTTTCCTATAATTCTTTAAATGAAATTTTGCAGTAAATCATGATTTAATTTACAACATATCCCCAACTGCTAGCTTGATTCCTTAGCAAAAGCATCCAGTCAGTTAATCCTAGAAGATTAATTTTACTTTCCTCTTAGAATGCAAGATTCATTAACGACTTAGAAACTTTCGGTTAATTAGTTGAATGATGGTCATCCATATCTATCGCCGGTGGCAGACAGCTGGAGTAGTTAAGTCCAGGAAAATAAATTTACTCTCAACACCAAAGTATTAATCAGCTCAGGAAGGCTTGTTGAGGTCACAACACATGGGTGTGAAATAGAAACATCCTAGAGTTTGTCTAATTGATGGTTTGATTTACAGAATGGAATTCATAGCTTTAATGATGGGCAGCAATCTCACGTGACAATTTTATTTCTAGTTTTCTGCAGCATTTACTTACTTATTTAGGGTGAAGGAAACAAGAACGTGCATGCTGATACTTTTGCACTGTCTGCTGCCTACAGAGAGTCACATTTCAGAAGAATGCATACTGCTTTGGATGAGTGCTCCCCATAGCAGCACGCACACAAGCAGAGAATGGGGATTTAGGCGCAGAAATGAACAGCAGGGAAACACTGCAAAACTGTACCTTTTTGAAAAATTTCCTGCTTATATCCCAATTTCTTATTTTTTCTTTTGTTTATTCCAAAGCCTTTTAAGAGCTAAAGAATTCTCAGTCCAGTATTTGATAGACCTAATAGCATTGTTAATTAATTAATTTTTCTGAGATATCAGAAAAAAGCTTGTAAGATTTAAAAATTATCAGAATGACGTAGATTTAATAACTTTTCAATTTTAAACAATTATATTGATCTTTTCACTGGTCTCCATTATAGCTTTATTCTTCTGAGAGGAAACTTATTAATGTGGTGATTAAATTACATTTCTTGATATGTGATGATACAACTACTTTCACAAATACTTCGGTGACCACAAATGTAACATAATCTATAAATTTAGTTTAATCTTCAGCCACAAGCTATACTTACCTGAGAAAGAAGACATGTGGGTGAATTACTTCTTAAAATTAAAAATTCATTATTGTGAAATGAAAAATAAACTTATATCTATGGAGAATAATACACCTAGGACTATACCTTATGTAAATCTACTCATTTGAACAAATTAAAATGATTGAAACATGAAATCTTTTTTTTTCTGCATGCTTACTACAGTAAGAAAAATACAATAAATTCTTAAGCAAGCTCTACTTCTTCATGCACCTCACCACATTCCATTATGGGCCCTATTAGCTATTTTTATTGGAAATGGAAAAAAGTAGCATGGTAACATGACAAGCAAATAAGATTAGATGTATTTTTGGGTTTTACTATGCACTATTTAACAGTCCACCTAAATATTTAAATGGTCTGGCTATCAAACGCATTGTATCAGACAGTGTGAATACTCCTCATTAAAATCAGGCTTTCTCATTTGCCAGCCGAAATAAACTTTGTTATTTACAAAACAAGGATTCATAAGAACACAAGACTAAGAAATAATTTAACCCCTTCAGAATAGGAAGAAGAAACAAAATTACAAATATGCCTCATCATGCCCATAGGAAATTAATAATTATTGTTAAAATTTTTGAACAGCTTTTTGTGGTCAAACTTATGTGAGCCTAAATCCACAAAAATAATGCAAAATTGACTCTTAACTCTATGCTTTATTTATGATGGTTAATCATATATCCTAATGGGTCTGGAATGTTGGAAGCCCAGTAAGATAAGTGTTTATTGACTCTAAACCAGAGGCACTTTAGCAAATTTCATAATGAATGCATTTAATTTCATTTTAATATATGAAAATACATAATTTCGGAAATGTAACTGAATTAGCACAATGCTAAATATTATTCTTCACTGTGGCATGTAGAAATTGCATTTAAACCCTTTTTAATGTCTGTGGTTAATAAAGTTCTTGGATTAACTCTATCACAGTTATATTTGCATCATAGTTGTAGAAATAGTTCTGAGTGACATGCATCTGAGACAACTTTAGGACAATTTTCTCCATTTTTACAGTTTCACTTTTGAATAGAGCTGGAAGATATGTTTAGGGAAATACTTTTAATCCAAACTTTGTCTGCTTGCAAAGCAATATTCACCACAATTATACTTTAAGCAACAATTTTAGGCAATTGTTTTTTCATTCAGAAAAGTTTGCAGAATTGCTCTATGAGGACTATGGTGAGCACTGGCTGTAAATATGCAGTCAGAAAAGTGAGCCCCACAGAAACATGATGGTGATTAGCTAAGCAGCACTAGCAGCTATTAATTCAATCTTGCACATCCCAGTCAAATTTGTCTTTATTGCAAACACTTCATGCCCCACATTGGGCACCAAAAAGGGCTGTCATGGTTAAACCACAGTCAGCAGCCAAACCCCATGCAGCCACTCCCCCACCACTGGGATCAGAGAGAGAATCTGAAGGATAAAAGGCGGAAAAGTCATGGGTTGAGATAAAGACAGCTTCATAGGAAGAGTAAAAACCATTCAGGCAAGCAAGCAAAATACTTCTTCCCATGGCTGGGTAAGAGTTTGGCCATTACCAGGAGAGCAGTATCCTACCACATGTAATGTGACTTGTAATGACAAACAGCATCACTCCAAATGTGTCCACTCCTTCTCTTTCTTCCCTGAACTTTATACACTCAGCATGATGTCACACAGTCGGGAATATCACTTTGTTCAGTTTGAGTCACCTGTCCCTGCTGTGTCTCCTGACAATCCCCCAAGCACTACCAGTCTCTGCACCAGTGTGGCAGTACAAAATGCAGAAAAATCCTTGTCTTTGTGTAAGCCATGCTCTGTTCTCAACAGAATTCCAAAGTATAGACCCACACTAGTCACTTTGAAGAAAATTAGCTCTACCCAGTCGAAACCAGCACGAGAATGTTCCTCAAAGTCTGTTCCAAAGCCGAGAAGGCTCAACTAGCTTCAGTAGGCTTTGGTCAAGTTTGGTTTTGAAAGCAAAAAGTTATTCCAAGAGACAAAAAAACCACACAGTATCTACCACCGAATTCTAAATCTGGAGTTCAGTTGTACCTTAACTATCTGCATCTATAATTATGTATATTTAATGACTTGGTGAGAACAGAGGCTTCCATTCTGTTACCACGTATTAAATACAGACCGGCAGCATTTGCCTTGAAAATTTATATATTATTACAATCTCTATTTGTCAAAGGTAATATTTTTGGCATATAATTCATCATTTGGAAAATCTGAAATGTTAATCTTTTCATGATCCTAATTTCTTTAACCATCATGCCAAAATGAAAGTCTATATATATGTATGTTGTTGCAATTGATAAATTCCCTCAAGACAATAGATTTATTCAGTTACTAATGGGTTTCCACAAGACATCTTAGTAATATAATTAGTCTGCCTCATAATCAAATAACTGATTAATCATTACATTTTTTTCCAAAGTTAATAGGTTGTTATAGATTCATTCTTTGCATATCTTTCAAAATAATTGCTTTTTCTATAGTATTTCACAAAGCAGCTCCATAATGATGATGATATTTCTATATATTTTTTACTAAGTTATTGAAAACAGAGTTTGCAATAGGTATTCAAATCAGGCAAATAATTTGTTGATTTTAATCTTATTCCATGAAATACTTTGTAATTTAAAAAAGCATCAAACAGATCAGTTTTAAGTAATAATTCAATGCACAGCCAGTAGGAGTATTTGGCTCCTAGAGGTTCTAAAGGAATAGTATAATTACTTCCACTTGTGTCATAAGAAATGAAGTAGTGTTTCTGTAACCCTTTTATTATTCTTTTTCTACTTAATCAGAGCAATTAAACATATGCTTTAATCATTTACTTGGGTGGTTTGTTTTTAAAGACTAGATATGTCAATATTTTGCTGTCCTAAAATGAATTCCTTAATATACAGCTGTGTTTGTTACTTTCTTGGCCTAGGTAGCTATTGCGTGTAAGAGGCAGAATGCATGTAATGTACTTGTACATACACATACACTTACATGTTCAGTCCCTATAAAATCAACATACCATTTTTGTCTCTGTTTTAAAAGCATTTAAAGTCAAGACATAATTCAGTTCATTTAGACATGGTTCAACATTCAAGGGTTAAAATGGCCTGGTATGCTGTGGGGTGTGATGATGATATCTAAGCCAAATGCTTTCTCATTTCTTCCAGCAAAGTATAAAAGTGAGTGAAATGCATCCAGAGAATTTTCTTTTTTCTTATATTATGGATATGTAAACATTTTTCTTTTTTTTTTTTAGTGTTAACTCATTTTTTGTGTAAGTAAATATTCTTGTTCATAATTATATACAACTATATTTGATCTCTATGCATTTGTGTATGTGCAAATTATACATAAAATGAAAATATGGGTGAAGGGATAAATGAATCGGCTAATTTAGGTGATAATTAACTATATAGGCTCTTAGTGCATTCTTTGGGATAAGAAAAATGTTTACAATTCATTTGCTCTTTTTTTACTGCAACAAGCAGTAGATTTTGCTAGGATTTGAACTTAGTGTTTTACATCTCTGTCTTCAAGTAGTACAGTCCATGCCTCTGTATAATTTCTGCCTTCCTTTTGGACTCCTATCTTTCCTATCTAGTTGCCTGTGCCTTCCTAAAATAAAGTAATGGAATCCCAAAAGGAAGTAAATGGAATCCTAACATGAGGTAAATGAGGGCAATAACGATTCTTTTGATGTTCCCTTCCCTGTGATGTTTGGGGGACATGAGAAGAGAATTCTTACCCTAGGAGTTTGTTTCAGCAAGTGTAGAATCAAATTCCATTTTCTAGACAAGCTGAAATGACTTGCTAATAATAGAAATTAATTATAAAATAGAATGACTACCAAGGCTGATTTCAGACATACTGAATTAACAAAAGAAAAAGGGAAAAGGGGGAAATGAAACAAGACCTTGAAAATTATAATCTGCCTCGCTCTGTGTAACTTTAAATACTCGATTGAAGGTATACACTCATGGCTGCCTTCTGGGTATCTGATAAAATCTTACTCTAACAAAGCACTTGTGATTTCCCTTGAATTAAAATATGACTTTTAGAGGAATTACTTTTAGTTAAGAGCAAGTATTTCTTCTATTTCCTTGAGTTAGTGTGAAATCATATGAACAGTGAATTCTATTCCATTTAGCAATTATTCTGGACATATTTGAAATGCCTTGATGCTGCTGGAAAAGAACTCCTTAACTTCATAGTTTGTTTTCATTGTTGTTGTTGGGGTTTTTTTGGATTTTGGTGGGGGTTTTTTGGTTGTTTTTTGCTGTTGTTGTTGTTTTGGTTTGGTTTGT
Source organism: Sylvia atricapilla (assembly GCF_009819655.1). Taxonomy (NCBI): domain Eukaryota; kingdom Metazoa; phylum Chordata; class Aves; order Passeriformes; family Sylviidae; genus Sylvia; species Sylvia atricapilla. Next base: position 72,086,408 of record NC_089140.1, on the reverse strand, counting down.
TGTTGTTGTTGTTGTTGCTGTTGTTTGTTTTTGGAGTTTTTTGTCCAACCAAAACAAAGTTATTTATGAAAGAACATGAGCAAAGAATACACAACTGATGCCTTGCAAAATCTCATTTTTATTCATCCCAGAACACAGGCAACATCAGTCCAATTCCTATTTAATAGGTGTTTCCTCTAAAACAGTGACAGAGAATAGAATATTTTGATGTTTAAAAATAGCAATTTTTGATAAAACTTTTATCTGAAAAACATATTTTGGTGCCATATATTGTAGAATATTTACTGTAAATACTATAGGAGAGGAAATTGAATTTAAAATTTCCATTTGGTCATCATTAGATAAGAGATTCTTTCTAGATAAGACTCCACTCAGAGGCCTTTTAAGTTGAAGGAGACTTAGAACCAACATCTTCACATAAAAAAACCCAAGCAAATATGTCAAACCAAAGCACAAAACCCAAGAAAATTTGAAGACAAGTACATACAAATATTTTTGTTAGGAGAAAAGGAAAAATAGTTCAGCAATCTTTCATTGCTTTATTAATGCGTCTTTTTCACTATTTTGAGTCATTATTTTTCAACAAGGGTAATGGAATTGAAACAAATAAATTTAATCTATCTTAATCTACTAATAATATAATATTATCAATCTAAATCATTATTTATAGTTATATTGAAACATCTTAAAAATGTTTCACAATTAATTTTCATAAATTATTTTAACAATTTCATGACACAAGGTTATTATAGAATTCTAAATATGCATTATCTAGATGTAATACACTTTCATTGTTAGTGGTAATGTCATACTAGAAAATCAGACTTAGAAACTGATTTTTTTTGTGGAAAATATTAATTGAAACTTCCTCATTAAAAAAACAGACTAAATATATTGAGCATAAAACACAGTGTTTGGCTTAAAAATCTGTGTTCCTGGCCTTTCTTTTTTCCTTTGCTAGGGCAATTCACTTTACCACACTTGGTTTAAATTGGGCCCATTATACAGTTCTACTCTGTAAAAGGCTTTGCTGTCTACCAAGAATTTGTTGGGCTCTGAGATTTTCTGTGCAGTTTCAGAAATTCTCTTGAGTTGTAATTCAGGTTCTTCTCATCTGCTCCATTCTTTTGATGAAATTTCTTGAATTCAGTATTATGGTGTGCACAGGAGTTGCTATGTTGTTCTGTTGTAATTCAAAATAAATCTTATTAAATATTTTCTTCCACAGAGTTTGTTTACATTTTGGACACATTTGTAATATTGTTTATAATATCTTGCAAAATTCCAGTCATCTGTACTTGAGAAGCAGAATGAATGCAAGAGTATAAGAAGTGCAGAGAAAAATACCATACACATAAGGTTTTAGAAAATAGGAAATAGCCATTTGGATAAAGATGAATCTTCCAGATGAAATGAAGAGAGCATATTTCCTTTTTCTTTAAACCTAACAACATAAATTCTGAAAGAAAAATGACTACTATTTGCAAATGCATCTGGTTTGTGTTCGTAAAAGAATAAGAAGAGCTATTTCATAAAATACTGAATTGACAGAAGATAAATATTTGTATATTGAATATGTAGAAAAATGTGTGAGGAATCTGTAGTAAGAAAAGTAATGTAGCTGGTGTTTAAAAAGGTACAATTTTAGTTCATAAAGAGATAATATGATAACCCTCAATAAAGGTGTTTTCTGACTGAAAAAATTCAAAGACCTAGGAGGCTCCTACCACTTGTGTATGGCTTGAATTTCAAGCTAAGAAAGACTGCTGCAGGGTGGAAGTTATGCTTTTCAAGTAATTCAAGTGAAAACTGTTTTAAGATAGGTTTTGAACTGTTTCCTCTTTAACAGAAGAAAGAATTTTTCAAACAGGTGACTTTGTGTAGAGAAAAGCCTCAAATTTCAAAGCTTCAGCATCTTTTTTCAAATCCTTAATATAAAATTTCAGTGAGAAAATATGTAAACAATCATACTGAGAATCATTCTAATATTAATTTTGGAATATTTTGCACAAAGTTGCAAAAGGACCACAGATGAATGAAGTCATAAATGATAACTTAATGTATAAGAAAAAAATGGAATACCTGATTGCGTTTTGTCACATAAAAATAGGTTAAATTCATCAGGCAAGTTGTTGCTTGTGAATTATTCACTATGTTCTACTGGCTGTAATTTTTTTTGCATTTAATTACAAGGGGCTACAGATTACTTAGAGGTCTTGTAATGCATGTGCATGACTGCCAAGACCACTAATGGAAATTGCATACCAGCGCTGAGAGAAAAGTATACACTTCAGTAATTACATGTGGAACTCTAAATGCAGATGCAAAAGTAATTATCATAAACTGGTGCTCTGCATATTGGAATGCTGTATTGGCTCAATACATTAGATTTCACTTCCGAAGATCATCAGGACTCAATATATAGTTAGTTCTCTCATGAAATATAATTGAAGGTCTCCAAGTAGCTTCCTTTTTTTTCTTGTGCGCTCCGAGCAATTCCATAGGGAGTGCTACAGGCATTATTGAAGGCAGAAAAGAGTGATATTGGCTGGCACTTAGTATTTTGGTAGAATTTTAAAGAAAAATCATATAACAGTTGGCTTTAGCTCCTCTTATTTGTCACATTTTTGCTACCACAAAAGTTTATATAGCAGAGCAAGGTAACTTAAATTCTCAAGAGGTTTATTCTCATTCTTCTCCTGAAATTTCAGTAACGGTGAAGCCTTGAAACTCTGACCTTGTGAAGAGATGAGCAAATGAAAACTACAAAAAGGGAAAAAATTATGTGTCAGAGGTAGGATTGGATATCAAGTAGGGCTATGAACTGCAGAACTCAATGATTCCAGGCTGTAAAAGTTTTAATTTATGACCTTTGATGGTGGCAATGCTCCAAACATGACTGAAACACAGAAATTTCAGCATTTCTCCAAAATATATTGTGAAAGTGAATATGCTTAAATGTATTTGGTCATTCTGTCTAGTTACATGCTTAGTGCATTTCCTGTTATATATTGGCTAGCACCTTAATTGCTGCATGGAGCTAGCCTACCTTTTTTTACTCCTAATTTTGGTCTTTCTACACTGTCTTGAATCTCAGATTAGCTCTTGACTTTTCTCAACTTGTCACACCCTTAATATAACTTCAAAGAGGTATTTCGAACTTATGAAATATAGTTGGCACTAATGTCTCACATCATTCTTTTGAATTCATGAGGTAATGAGTTGTGTTTTATGTGTATGGATGTTTCCAGTCTCTGGATTTTGCCTGGGTCTATGTAAGTTTATGCTCTTTCTTTTCACCTCATCTTCTTGCAGTTTTTTCCTGAAAGCTTACTTAAGTATTGACTATTTGCCAGTTTCTTCTCCTGCTGATCTGCAGCTTTGATATACTACCTCATATCTGCCTGATCTCCCAGCTTTCTGTCCAGATTACTTTTATAACTTGAAGCATCCTGACCGTTCTAAGTTCAAGACTCTGTTTCATCCGTCTCTTCTCTTCCCATGGATTCTTGAATCACCATCTGATATCTGATGTCAAAATATAGCTATATAGTCAGTCAAAATACTACAGCTATATTTCTGACTTCTGAATTTCAAGTCATGGCCAAAAAAAAAAAAAAAAAAGTTAAAGGTTTCTAATTTGTTTCAGTTTCATATAAGAAATTCCAGTTATCATGAGGTTTCATATTTCTTCAAATTCTTTAATTTCTACAAAGGTAATCTTTAGTTATTGGTATGTTTTAAAAAATTGATAACAAGACACATTGCAATAACTGGGAAAACAACATTTTTGTCCCTCTCGTCTTATTAAACTGAGTTAGTTTCTTTTTTATATATCTCATATTTTATCTTAAATGTTTTAGGTTTGCTGTTGATAATGATTGAAAAGGGTACTCTGTAGGCTGTAGCTTTCTAAGAAGCTGCATACATGCCTGAAATTAGCTGAACTGCAGTCAGCTGCAGCATACTTCATTTGACCAAAATGCATAGGAGTGTTTATACAGAGGTCTACATAGAATTTCAGAGCCTCACATGAGAATTAATGAGAATGCCCAGAAAGAGGAATCCTGGCATTGAGCAATAGGAAAATTCAAGCAAATACTTATCCTCGTGCATCAGCAATCAGAGTGGTTCGTGTGTATATGTGTATTTGTATAAAGCATCACTTACCAGCATCAGGAATTGTTTAGGCATCCTATTCATGTCAAATATTAAAATGAAGGTGTTTTTCTGTAATGGTTACTTATGATTATTTACCATCTGTTCCCAAGTATATTCATTACAATGAAGATTTAACCAAATAAAATAAGTTAACCTGTTGCAAGTGATGAAATACTGTAATTAGCTGTGTCTGAAATAGGAAATTTGAGAGAACATTTTGTTTACCTAATAGCTGTTAAACTGGCTGCAAGTGATTGTTTTGCATGGTATATGTAGCCGAAAGAAATTGCATCAAACTGATTCATCAATTAGGTATGTTGAAGGAATGGATGTGCACAGTTTATGTGTTGTGCCAGGCATCTTCATGTAGGTAGTACAAAAGCATAGAGCCTACAAATACATTTATATAAATGCAGTAGGTGTTTTCCACTCCTATAAACATGCATTTTGAATTACCATATAAAGTAATATTTAGCTATAAAATAGATTTACAAAAGTGAGAGGATGAAAAAAAAAAATTAAAATAAGTTCTTGGTGAAAATTGACAGGATAATAATATAGAAAGGAAAGATAAATTTGAGTATGCAGCAAATTGATAATGAAAATTCATTGTTGTTAACACAATTAATTAATTAATTAATGCAATTAATTTTGCATGATAATGAATAACATATACTTTTACCTTAGAAAATAGTAACAGCAAGCATTAGTTCCTAGTTTTAACCATATAAACAGACTGCTATCTACTTAGTTTTTTGTTAACAATTTTGGGCTGAAGAATTTTTTTCACAATTATTTCATTCTCTTTCTTGGTTTTCAGTGACAGAATTGATTCTTAATTAAATTATTTTTTGAAGAGTCACATCTTTTACACATCTACATATTAGATATGCTTTGCACAGATCTTAAATCTTTTATTAAAAAATAAAAGAAAAATACATAAAAAAGAAAGTATCATCCATTCTGGAGCATATATAGATAAAAATGAAGAGTTTTTTTCTAATTAAAACTAGAAGCTTTGGTGACCATTTCTCCATTTTCTCCTTCCAAGAAACATCAGATGGAGAGGAGGCTAATTGGGCCATACTGATATCCTCTGGAACTTCAGTGATATCCACATAAATACTAAAGCTATTAGTCTTGTTTTCAGACTTTTGTTTCTTACTGTTGTCTTTAGGATATCTGCCCATGCTTTGAGACTGCTTCAAATCAATGTTATTGGAACAAGATGAAATGAGAAATTATTTACAAAGGAGAATACCAACATTTTGCTGTTATGTCAAATCTTGCACTGAGTTGTTTTGGGTTTTTTTTTCCTTTTTCACCCTTAACCTTTCGGCATAAATGACAATGTCACTTGCAGTTAAAGCAGAGCACTTTGACATAGCTGACATCAAGTTTCCTTAATGCTTGATCAGCCTGGAAAGTGTACAGAAACTGGCATTTCTGGGAAAGTGTGTGTATGATTGCTGAGGAATCCTATTCCCAGGATATTTGTTACAGAGTGCTAATGTCAAAGTGTCAACGAGGAAGCTTTGAAATATCAGAAATACACAAAAACAAAATGTGAATTATGTCTTAGGACAGATAGTTTGGACAGAAAATCCCTCATTGTTGTGTCCCTCAAAATTATAATTTGTTTATATTTTAGATAAATTACGCAGCTTTATTAATATATATATATATTTTAAATGCAGCAAGAAATTTATTTATTTAAGACATTTCCACTGTGTAGCTCAATTTGACTAACAATAGCTGAGAGTTTAGTCAATATATTCCAGGTAAGAATGCTGGTTCCATTAGCAGACATTATCAATAAACAGTACTATAAAAAGAAAAATGTGAATTTATGTAGCTGAGGAAATCCATATACAGCAAAACTTTAAATATTGAGAAACAGCAATGCATAGATTATATAAGTGTGATAAAATATTCTTTTTAAAGTATGATTAAATAAATTTTTGCATGCATTCAAATATCCTCTTCTGTACAGATTAATAAATTCAAACATGTCTAAATATGGATGCAAACAGTCAATGAATTTTCAGATCTGTCAGACACTTTTTTCTTGTTGCTTCAGATTTCTTTTTGTATGTTACCCTTTGTACCTTGAGTTAAGCCCTCTCGGTGTCCCAGCTTTTGTGGGGGTATTGGGGAAGCAGAATATTTATCAGAATAGAGTATTATTTTGTCCAAAATTTTCCTTAAAGTGGAAATTATCACCAATAAATTATTTGAAACAGTCAGATTTTATTTCTTAATGATAGTGTCTTTTTTCAGAACATTAAGAGATATAAACGTAACCTTTAGCACACAAAATTGTCATCTGAATGAAACATGCTGCCACAAAAATTGAATCAAAATTCATCCACTTTAGTTTTTTCTTGGAACATAAATAAACATCTAGTAGAAATAATTTTATTTTCTGTTACAAATAATATTTACAAGCATTACTGGCCTCTGTGTATGTCTGTTTGACCGATTTTCATCTTCTAGAATGTTTGTATGGAGATGTTCATTTTGTTCTTATTTGATCTGGTCAAATTGCTTAGTCTCTCTGTAAAGGCAGGGAAGAGAAATGCATTCCTCTCCAGTGCAGTTCACCTCACAAAACATGTAAAATTAAGTTCACCTTAAAACCTTTCTCTTTGTCTCTACTGACTGGTTGTGTAAGTGTCCAGGTGTTGGTGGAGGTACAGTGGTGGGGTTTGGGGATGGGAAGGGTGTGATGTTCCTGTAGGGATGGCCTCTGTGACAAGAGACACCAGGGCAGCCAGCACACTCCACAAGGATCTCACCACGGAGAACAGCTGAGTCCATCAGCCATTTTCCCATACCTAGCAGGATAATATTTTTTATTATTATTTGGATTTCGTAGTTTTTGTCCTGAAGTTCATTAATCACTTATTACCAGTGCTATTTTTACTATTATTCCAGCATTTTTTACTATATTTGTATATCTATTATATTAATATGCTTCATATTTCTAATATATATTGTAAAGATACTTGCATATTTTTACTATATACTAGAGGAACTGTAAACTCTAAAAAATTCCGAGTTGTTCCCTTACTCGTGAGTTTGTATGTCTCATGAGCTAGTTTAGTTAAAAGAATGTAATTTGAATTGGAATGAACTTTTGCTTTCCTCATGTTCCTCTACAATACAAATGCAGAGTGATGAAGCTTATACTCCAATTATGTTTTACAATGTTGACCATGAAAACTTCATTGTAATTGTAATGTCAGATAATTTCCAAGAACATGATTCTGACTCGAAACAATGTCACCAGCTGCAGAAAGGCAGGACTCTGCCAAAGCCTGTCACTTTTCATTTGGTCACTACTTCCAACAGAGCTGTTCCTCATTTTATCTCTGTTAGGGTTTTCCTTCATGAAATTTCTTGCAGGGTGAAAGCTCCATGTAGTATCTGCATATGTCAGCAGGCCCGGCAGAGGATTGTGCCTTTCCACATCACCTGTTACCAAAACTGCATGAGTGAAGACATGATCAAATGTCTTTTTCTGGAGAGGTTAACACAACACTGGATAAAAATGTGAGGTTATGCCCCACAACTGGAGGTTGAGACAACTTCATTTCAGCTGGTTCACATGGTAACTTATAGGTGGCTACAGATCAAATTGGCTTGCAGTGCACTGATTGGGAAAAGGACACCCTCCTGTGTTCCAGGCCTATGGATCTACTGCTGTAAAGGCAGGAATTTCCATAGAAAGTTGTAACAAACATTATTAAAAGCTAGCATCAGAAATAATTTTACCCATTTGCTAAATGAACATATATTTGAACATATAATTGAACTTTTTGAATTTTTTAAATTAAGCATATAGCTCGATTTTCTTTTGACAATTTTTTCTCTTACTTTTGAATTCCTCTTTGCTGCTTGAAGGAGTAAAACCCCAAAGCAAGTTAGTCTGAATTTCTCCAGTTTCATTACAAAAGTTTTGTGCAGATCTAGCTAAAATCTTTGGTTTAGAACTATAATGATTAATGTCCTGAGCCACAGAGAGAGAAGATCTGAGCCAGAAAGAGAAGAGAATAGAAAACTCAGAAACAAATGGGACACACAAAATTGAATACAATTCCTGACCCCAAACCTGCTGAAAGAGTCTTTTCACAGTTTGATATTTCATATTCCTTCTACCTTTCTTTAAACTTTAGAAACTGATAGTACATCATTTTCCTGTCAATGGCAAATTCTTCTTTCATCTAATATAGTCTCAGACATTAGTGAGTGAAGAAGAGTTGGTTTGGGTTTTTTATTTCTCTGCATTGTTTTTCCTTACACTCTGTCTTACACATATAACAGATTGCCACCTATAATAGAATTCATAAATGTGCTAAATTAGAGTTAGGTACGGAGGATCTTATTTTGGATTAAATGTCTGATTTCAGAAGGCATACCATCATCCTATCTTTTCACATATTAGTGCTGGAATGTAAATGGATTTAGAATTGTGTTGGCTGCACTGTTAGAGAAATGCAAATAAGTTCATCTTGGCTGATATCTTACTTGTTTTACAATCAATATGTTTACTGACTTATAAAATTATCTCAAGAAACAAGCAAAACTCCAGGATATAAGTTAAGATAGATCTAATACAAGCCAAGCAAAACTCTCTGGTCTAAAAATCTCAGTCATTAGCCAGATTAGACTGCATTCCAAAGAAAAAGCTATTATGGCTGTATGTTGTTTTCAGTTTTGAGAAATAAATTATCTTTATCACATCTGAAATGAAATCAAAAGAAAGAATTATTGAAAGAATGAATGACCACCATCTGCTTCCAGTGTAAGTAATGTACAGATCTGCAAGGAGTTCATAGGTACATACTGAAGCTGCTTGTGAAAATTTTTATTTTTTATTTAGATACTATCAGTTTTGGATTCTGTGTATATTTGCTATATGGGTGTAGTAAATACAGTAGGAATAGCTGATAATATTTTCATGAAATAGCCATTATATTATTAAACCTTAATTTAAATAAAATTTAAATCTATTCTTTTATTTCAATGACATTTGAAAAAACACAAGTCTGGTTTTGGCAAATAATATTTTAAAATATGAAACAGGAAAGTTGGCCGCTTGTAATAAAGGCCAATGAAACAAAATGTAATATTTCAGGAAGAGGGGGAATTTTTTCCATGAGGTGATCAAAGTCATTATCCAGGATGTAGCAGAGTCAGTGAGGATTTTTCTCTTCTGCTTGAGATGAAAGAAACTCTCAACACTCCTCTTTAACCTTTCCACTCCTCCTGCCTCAATTGCCAGACTATTCACTGAGCTGAGCAAAGGTTGGTCTCAGTTCTGCCAATGCACCTCTATTTGATTAGGACTGTTCAAAAGCTGAATGGCTTATTTAAGAGAGACTGGATTCTGCAGTTGGATGCAGACAGTACCTTTCTGGAAGGTCAGAGATTTAGTTTCCTGACACTGCTCCAAATCAAGCTGAAAGTGTGTCTGATCGGTCTTCTCCTACCTCTGAGGAGATTGCCCACCCAGCAGGCAACACAGTGAGCAAACAGCCAAGGAATAACTTTAAACATCGCACAGAAAGGGATTTAGCAAAGATGCCTCTGTGAAAACAACCTATTGATATTAAAGTTAATAGGATTAAAGAAATACTAATCCTCCTATCTGGCATGACGGATGACCCACAGATGATGTTTCAAAGCAAGAAGGGATTGTAGGAGAACATTGGTCAGAACGAAGAACAAGGCTGCAATCCACTCAAGCATTACTGCAGAGGAAAATGAAAATCTGCCCAGAATGAATAGAAATGGTTACGGAAAACAGAAATCTTCCTGTCTGTGGCCAGAAAGGTGTACAACAGCAACTTCTATTTTGCATTTTTATTTTTCTTTACATTTGCTAAGGAGACCTAAGTTTTGACAAGCCATGTAAGGGGACAGGAGACTAGCCATATGTCTTGGTTTAGGGCAAATTTGGGAGGAAACCTCCAAATGGAGTTCCTCTGGAGAGCAAACCCAAATGGCCCCTCCCCCTAGCTGGTCTGAGAAAAAGAATTTCCTCAGAGAAAAGTAGAAAAAACTATTTATTTGACAAACAAAATGCCCACAAGCATGAGAAATGAAAAAAAAAATTAAATACTAAAACCTCTCACTGCTCCAAAGAGAGATGGCAAAACTGAGGAAGTCTTTGCCAGGAGTTAGCTCAGCTCTCTCAGTCCCTTATCAGTCCCAGTCCCTTCGGTGCTGGAAAATGCTGAGGTCCAGGCCCCAGTGGGCCATGGGTGCCAGATCCTGGTCCTTCTCTGGGTTTTCAGTCCAGAGAAGATTGAAACAATCCCAAGAAAAAGATAAAAAACAGTCCAGGAAGCTTCTTTGCCTCAGCTAGCTAAACTAACTAAAAGGAAAAAAAAACCCTCTCTCTGGCTGCTATCCGTGTATCTGATGAACACACAGTCCTAAGGAAGAGAAAAAGAAGAATTCAGAGTAGTAAACACTTTTCAAAACAAAATGTGTGTGCTTCTTCTTTCCCTGCTTCACTCTCAGAATTACTCTTAAAGGTACAGAACACAACATACAGCACACACAGAACAGATGATTAGGGATACATGCATTATAGTCACCCAAGAACACTTTAGTAATAAAGTTATGTGCATTGCATGTGTGCTACTGCATGAAGAGTTTGAAGAAAGAGAATAGAAATAAACTCTGTATAATCTTTGGAAATAGAACCTTATTTTTTAAATAATATATCGTGAATTAAAATTGGAAATATATTTAGCATGTATGCAGAATATTTTCTGTGGTGTCCAGGCTGGGGAAAAAAGAGGCTATAGACAGCAAAGTAGAATAAATCTATTTTTAAAGCTACCTTTGTGATCAATTACAGTGCAACCTGCTCAGTTAGCTTTTCAATTACCAAGAAGGCTGTTTTTCCTAGCTTGCCATGTTGCTTGAATGATTTGTTTCCAATATACCTGTCCTGGTTTGGAATAAATTAGGGAAGAACCTCCAAAAGGAGTCCCCTAAACCAAACCTCCACCACCCCTTCCCCCCCCCCCACCCCAGCCCTGGGTTTGGGAAGGAAAATACCTCGGAGGAAAGTGGAAAAACCGGTTTATTGACAAAAATACACTCCCCAACACCGAACAGTGGGAAAAAGACAGGTTACTGTGATGAGGAGGGTGCTGACGCATCTCTGTCTGGCCCGGGACTTCTCCAACTTCTCAGGTCAGGTGAGGTCCAGAGCCTGTTCAAACCTTGGGGAGGGGGGCGGGGAAAGAAGGAAGGAGGGAAAAAAACCAAACAGAAGCAGCGGGGGGGAAGAAAAACGGCGGCAGGGGCAGCCGGAGAGCAAAGTGAAGCAAAGAAGGCAAAAGCAGCCGAGCTAGCTAAAGCAAGAGCCGACACAGCCAAGAAAGAAAAAGAAGGAAAGAACTGCAGGCTCCCGCCCAAGAGGGCGGGATTCAGCTGTGAGACATAACAACATATCCAAGATATGGGATGGATATATGGGATAGGAGGCAGCTCAACCCAGAACAATACCACATTGATTTCCAATAATTTTTTCCTTTGAATTAATTGGAAACATGAAATAACAACAATAGTTTTTTCTCTCTTAGGTGTTTTGAGGCTTTATTTGTATTTATATTGCATTTGTATATTAAAAAAGGGAAATATCAGAAAGAGGAAGGTGATTATGAGAGACATTTTAGTAGAGAGATGGAGACATTAAGGACCTTCTGGTCAAAGTCTTGTTGACAGGAAGAAAGAAAGCAAAGGAAATGTATTAGTGGTGTGACATGGTGATCATACACATATGGCAGGGTCTACCAGGTCTGTGTGTACATGGCTGTGGAACAGTAGTCTCCAGAGTATGAACCCAGCTGGCCTCTGCCTCCTTCCACACATTTTTCTGCACAAGTGCCTGATGCTTGCAGGACAAGTGCGCACACACTACAGACAGGCACACCCTGTGCCATGGTGAGCAAGCCCACCTGCACCCACAGATACTGAATCCTGCATGCTCCGGAGAGGGAGCCAGCCAAAACTGAGCACCTCTGCACTGTTCTCTGCACAGTGAATAAAGCACCGTCAGCGGGTTCTGGGAGCACCAGGGAGTTCCTTCCTGCATCCAGGTTTATGATAAGACTGCAGACCGGCTACCTCCTTGGACTAATGCCTATATTTTTCTTCTCTATAATTATTTTTGGAGAGAGTATATGTGTGTTACATTTTTGCTTTGTTTCCTCTGTCTTTCTGACATCTACAGTACATCTACCTTGGTGCTTGTTTCTCAGCAACGACAGCTAAGAGGATTGTATTTGCCACTTTGAATTTACTTCCTCTTCAGGAAGTAGAGTTCCTTCTAAAGTAGACCATGATAGCAGTGTTCCTTCTTCTGCTTTACATGTTTTTCTTGCAATCAAACTAAACACTGAAAAGTTGTCATTGAGAGCCTGAGATATGCAGGAAGATTCTCTTTAGCTAATTTTTTTCCATGCAAAAAAGGTGCAACAAATGCACATATTGATTAAGTTGATATGATTTTTACAGACTTGTATTTTGTAGAACATTCTGAAGTAGATAAATTAGTTGCACATTTATTACTCACAGAAATTTATTCATAAAGGGAAAGATATTGGACTTATCATTTCGGCAGTGTAGAAAATACGCAAAGATTATTTTATATTGCAGCTCAGAAAGGTGAATTCAGCTTTTAATGGTCTTTCTTTCTTTCTTTCTTTCTTTCTTTCTTTCTTTCTTTCTTTCTTTCTTTCTTTCTTTCTTTCTTTCTTTCTTTCTTTCTTCCTTTCTTCCTTTCTTTCTTCCTTTTTTTCTTTCTTCCTTCCTTTTTTCCTTCCTTCCTTCCTTCCTTCCTTCCTTCCTTCCTTCCTTCCTTCCTTCCTTCCTTCCTTCCTCCTTCCTTCCTTCCTTCCTTCCTTCCCTCCTTCCTTCCTTCCTTCCTTCCCTCCTTCCTTCCTTCCTTCTCCCCACTACCTATCTACCATACCCAGGATGTATTTTACTCTGTTGCTGATCTATCCTTATATAAGTATGTTGCTGTTTATATAAATACCAATTCTGTTCTCAACAGCTGCAGAATGTGCTCTCATTTTAGAAAGTATTACATGTAAAGATCAAGGATGTTATACATACGCTCTCCAGAAGGGAGATTTCTGAAACTGCTTTCTCTCTAATTCTACAGCTTCCTTATATTGATAATGATACATAGACCTTGTTTTTCAAAATGTATTTGAAATTTAAAATTCTGTAATTATGCAATTTGTCAATTTGTCTCCATTTGTTCAGTTCCCTCACAGAGGCATTATGTCCTCTGGAAATAACAATATGTAATTAGAGATTGCCATGTGGACGACAGAAAATGTCAAAATTGCACGGATCACTTAGCTTATGTCATTTCCTGCAATTTGGAGACTTCATTACTTTATTTTTTTTAAATGGATTTTTAATATATATTTCCAAAATAAAAAGGAAAAGACATCTAAGCAAACCCTCAAATGTGTTAAAAAATGATTTAGTAGAAGCCCTAGAATATCTGTGTCTAGCCAGACATGGATTATCTTCATTCATATCTTAAAGGCCATTTGAAAAAGAAAATGCTCTAGCATGTGTCTGCATGCCTGAATACCAGTTTTGAGAAAAAAAAATGCTGGTGAAGCTGTTTGTCCTTTATTTTGCTATATTAATCTATTTCCCTTTTTTGAATAGAAAAAATATCTTAAATGCTTTGGTAAAAGCCAAACATATTTTAGTTTGGATATACTGGTGCACCAGGACATAGATTCACAGAATAATAGCATGATAATCATAGCAAGATCTGGGTTGAAAGGGATCTTAAACATCATGTAGTTCTGACCCTGTTCAGTCCAGATACCTCATTGCCCACTCCTTATTAGTAGTACAGAATCTCACACTTGAATTCATCTATTAAGTGGTAGCATCCTAGACACTCTCACCTGAGAAAGATTCCTCTATCCCTGTAATAAGTGGCTAGGGTGAAAAGTTGGTCCAACATAAATCACCACTTTCTGGATCAGAAACTATTTTTTGCAGCCATCACCTGAAAGGCACTCTCCCTCTTTTTCTTATTTCAAATTAACCTTTGTAATAGTTTTAGATTAGATTGTATATTAGATTGTAATAGTCTATAGATTTCCATGACATGGACACCTCCAACATAAACATAAATTCATAAGGAATATGCTGTTAACCCTAGCATGAAAATAAGGATTTCTAAGTGTTAGCTCTATCACTGTATTAGCTGGGAAAAGACAACATCTGCTCCTAAGTTCTCAATGACTGCATTTGCACTTGTGTTCTGTATTCTTGAGTATAAAAAAATGATAGGTGGCCTGTAATTGCAACCTGCTCGGAACAAGCAGGCCAAACAGTAAGGTCAAAGCCCTCATTTTTATTTTGCTCTGCAAACACCTTCAGGGCAAACAGCAGAGAGGATTCCTATCACTTTGTCAGCTTCCTTGTTGCCAGCCAGCCCAACCACTCTTGCAGAGACAGAAACTGGTGAATACTTCACAGGAAGCAAGCAGCAAGCTAAACTATTTCAGAGCTCATTCATTACTTACTTCTTACTAGAAAAAACAATTATGATGGTGATTTTGAAAGCCATGATATTCTGTGTATTTCATATTTACTCTTTTATGTGAGTACAGATCTTCTGTCCTGGTGAGCCAGCAGACGAGAGGTGAGTACAAAACATATAAAATGCAAATAGCTGTGTCTTAAGTGGTGTCCATTAACCATTGCTCAGCCTGGGTTAAACTGATATTTCTGATATTCTGGTCTTGGTTAGATTCAATCTTCAAACACCGTTTTGGGGAGCCACTGTAGAAGGAGTTTCTAAGGTTTCAGTTTTATGCTAAGCCATTTCCCACCACCCCTTTTTTTTTCAGATGCTACTCTTTTACTCTTTCCTGTCCTTGTCTCATACTCAGAAATCTAAAGCAGGAGAAGGGAAGTGAGTTCTGTCACGACTGCTTTGACAGCAGATGCCAGTTCCTCATGGAACCCTGATGTCAATACTGAGCAGACTGCACTGGGTGACAGAAGAAACTGCCACATGAAAAAAAGATGCTACTTCTTTTACAGATAAATTACTCTTTTTCTGAGACCACTTTTGGTACAGTATTGTTCTTTCAGGCCTCTGTTTTGCTATGATCTTATGCAAGATATTGTTTATTAACTGTCTCTTCTGCACAGTTTCTAATATTTAATAAAATGAGCTTTTCCCCAGGGACATTGATTCATGGTTGTCTATGCACTTTATTACCAAATACTTTCTTACAATCAAATATAAGTAAAGAAAAGGCACTTAAAAAAAAAAAAAAAAAAAAAAAAAAAAAGTCTCAACTATGACAGGCAGATAGATGATGGATACAGACTCAACATATTAAATTCTAAAGTGTCACACTCTATCAAATATAAAAGAGACCTCCTCAGAATTTAGTATGAAAGCTTTAATCTCCTATGTTTCTTCCTGGAGAGAGTTAGGTGTGCTGGAAGATGGAATAGGAGGCAGAACAGAAGAGTTCTGGGTGTCTGTGGAGCCTTGCTGCGGTCAGGATATAACACAAAGTCATCTTTTAGCGTGTAGGTCAAAGGTAGTTTCTGTCAGAGGAAATGAAACACAAACATTTTTTAAGCTTCTGAGACTGTCAACCTTCCATTAGGCTGAATCTGAATATGAGAATTATTTCTTTTCATATTTTTTTCCAGGGGATAATTTCAAAAATTTTGCTGGCCTAGGTGGACAGTTTGTTCACCATCGCATTTCCTCAAAGTGTCTGTTTAATTCTGTATTGGTTGAAGAAGCGACCTCGAGATTAAAAGGCCAGAGCTTGTATTTAAAAGTTAGATTCCCATACTGTGTTTTCTAATGTCACCTTGAAATCATATTTATAGTGCATATAAGTATTAAAAAATCTTCATAACTTCACAGAGAAAATATTACAGCACTATTATTCGTGTGCTTAGAAATAAATGCCTGTAGTTGATACTCTGTGACATTTTTGTGCCCACTGGTATCACGTTATGGACTTTAAAATACCATGGCTAGAGAGATGTTTTGGAATTTCACAATAAATTGTTAGTCATTCAATTCTATACACTGTATTTTAACCCTACATTTAAATGAATTTAAAAATTACTCATAGTTATAAGCCTTCATGATGAAATACTGACAGGTGACATAGAGAAATGACACTTTAAGTGAAATCATGAAAATGCTGCACAAAGCACATCTAGATTTAGTGTGGAAGGAGGAAGATCTATTGGTGGTTAGCCCTATAATATCAAAGAACTGCCTGCAGAAAATGCCTGGCACCAATGCTTAGTGTTCTGTAAAAAGTAGAAAGTAATCTTAAGTCTGTCTTAATTCACACTGTAATTGTCTACTCAATCCCAATAATTATATTTGACGTCATTATCATAATTAATGTGTTGATACTTTTTGCCTGCCTTTTGTTTTCTTTGTACACTCCCATACAAACCTTTACATTTTAAATAAGAAAAGAGGTCAAAGTTCAAATACTAAGTTAAATTACAGATAAAACTTCAAAATATAAACTTTAATTGAAATTGAATAGTAAGCTTGGCAGTATTGGACTTTTAGAATTTTTTTTCTATTCAGTTCTTATTAAATATTTTTTGTAAATGGCTTTGAGACATCAGAAATCAGTAAAAAAGGGGTTAGGAATCTCAAATTTGGGACAAATGTCCATGACAGGTAATGTACTAGCGCTTGTAAAAACTTCCTGTCATATTTATCTCTTAGTACCAATGCCAAAATTCTTGTATGAAAGGGTGTGTGTGCTTGTAGATCTAAAATTAAGGTATGCAATGACTTTAATGGGTTTGGATGAAACCTTACACAGGATTACAGTAAACTGCAAGTATAATGAAGTCATAGTATCTAAAATTAGAAGATTGCTCAAGGAAATGTATTGTAAGAATTTTTGGCTACAATTTTCAACATCACTGGAAAATTAACATATAAATTAATAACAGCTACTGCCAGAAGCGCTTATGAGGGCAGCTTGTTGGATTAGGCAGTAACACATAATTAGACATAGCTATTACCAAGGATATCTAGATTTAGCAGCACCTGAGAGAAATGGGAACTTGTTTGCCCTTCTCATCTAGTATTCTTTAAAATCAAAGATAACTTCTACATGTAAGGCATTGTTGCATTTAACTTAGAGCTGCAGGCTTAGCTAAAAATTGATATGTACTGATGGGAGAAATGATGACTTTACAGTTAAAAACATTTATTCAGAACCAAATCCTGAAAATTTAAATCAGCAATGTTTGTAAACCACTGAACAAAATAAATGTCTAAAGTCAGATTCTGCATACTGAAAATACCAGAGAAACTCAGATTCTGTATTTTGGGTAAGATCCATCTGCAAATGACTATGAAAGTATATATTTCTTCCATGGGTCATTTATGCTGTCTTGACATGAGAAAGGTCATACCCACCACCACTGTCATCATTATAAATACACATTGGAAGACTGACAGCTTCTCCTTAGTACAGCTACTGTGAGGTACTATAGCTACCCTCACTATTCAAGAGTCCTGAGATGTAATTTTCTCCGTGTATATGTCCATGGAGACAGCTCATATATAACACCAGAGAGGTCAAAGCTCTGAAGCATAGAAGGGATGTGGCTGGACATGAGCAAGACAAAATTCTGTTCATAAGAGCCACTAATTACTTCTGTCTCTGCTCCAAAGATTGATTGCTTCTTAACAGTGAAATAACTCTCACAGAAAGGTGAAGTACAAGACTCAGGTGATCACCAGGGATTTTGTGCTCCTGGTAGAGTGAGATTTCAGCACTCAGCTTGCTTTCTTTGAAGTGGAGTCTTAAATTTGAATTTTCCCAGTGAAAAGTTAACCAGGTGGGCCAGGATTTTCTGAACTTGAATGAAACAAAATCTCATTATGTGAACAAGCTACCCAGACTTCTGATCAGAGATGACAAGAGGCTGGCTATAATCTCCTGAGCTATTGCAGTTTACCATTGGCACTTAGTTCACATCTCAATTCATTGGCAATATGCATGTGGATAAAAAGTGAGGAGTATATATTCAAAATGAAAAATCATTTACATTGAATCAAATATAAATGCTAATGCAGCAGTCAAAATTGCAAAACAGACTCAGTCTTGTGTTCCATTTAGTGCTTGCAATTAACTGTAATGATGCTTAATGCAGAAGAAACATATCCAATGTAAAATAAGAATACTTTTTTTATTTTTTGGTTTTTACTCTAGATTTGCAGTGGTGTAGTAGAAATAAGAGGAGAAATAAAAACTAAAGTAAAACAACAAAAACAATTAATAATTATAATAATAATATCAATAATAATAGTAGCTGCTGGTTTACTTAAAAATGCTCTCTTCTGGACTTGTAGATCATTTAATTTCCCCTCCTTTTTATAACCTTATTTTTATAAATAGTATTCTGGAGTCTTCATGTAACATTGACATATTACTTGGACAACAGTTTTCAAAGTCTTACAATTTAATTTAACATTTTTCCCTTACACAGCAAGTGTAGATCACATGAGTTTTAGGACTGTTTTTTCAGTCTTCTCCCTTCAATCTTCTTAACTCTGCAAATAGACAATTCATATTTTAAGTACAAATAGTAAAGTTTGTTCAGGAGTAATTCATATGACTTGGGATGAGAATGTCATGTTTATTGGTGTTATAGGGGATGTGGAACATCATAAATCCTCATGATCTGTACATTCTCTGAAAGTGTTAACAATGGCTGCTCTTAACTCTAACACATGTAGTATTCTAGCACTACATTTGAAGGCTTCAGCTGTTTTTAAGTCAGGTGTCTACCTGAAGATTTAGCTGTACTAATAAGAACTTGGGTTGTCTAGAAATTAGGCAAGAATTCTCAGAGATTTAAGAGATACTAGAATAACTGAACTGTTCAAATGTCCTTGAGGGTAAAGGAGATGAAGGATTCACTTGTGACAGTATCAGGATTTTCTCAGTAAGGTAAGCGCCTGAAGATTTGCAATTTGTCCTGACTCTCCACATGCGAACAGAAACAATGTTTCATCTTTCCTATTACCATTACATGAGATTTAATGCCTGGACTACATGAAATAGTTTTGTTTAAATATGTGCCTCCTGTTTTTCTTTCATTCATCGCTGTCAAGTTCTCTCTGACTGACCTGTCGAGGTTTTGTGCTGGATAAATTACTAATGGTGGGAGGGAGGGAGGGAAAGGAATGACTGCAGAAAGCTTGATTGATTTGACGAGCATGTTAATCTAAGTCAGCACTACTCTGAGCAGGTTTGGTTGTCCAAACATCATAAATACATTTTCCATGGGCTATCATTTCATAATACTTGGTTATTCATTTAGCATATTTCAGTGAACACTCTGCCTGAAGCCAGATTGCTCTGCGGGCTAAGAAAAGGACACCCTCACACTCAAACAGTGCCCCACAAATTTTGTAGATATAAATTCCTGCAACACTTTGCTCTGGAAACTCACCTGTGAAGTCCAGGAAAGCTACCAAGGATAATACAATCACAGTGGCAGCAAAGCAAGTAATCACATAGCTACCTTCTAAAAACAACCATGCACATAAAATAATCTCATCTTTTTGTTAGGAAAATGATCAATTTTCAGCTACAGATCTTAATCCAATTTAAAATATACAGTAGAAAATACCTGGATATATACACATGTGAAAGCGCAGGTCAGAAATAATGTATTTACTGAAAAATTGCTGGTAGACAGAGAAAAAACGGGTGCTCTGGTCTAATGATCTAGCTATAATAACTCACATAAACTACTGAATCTTAAGCAGCTGAAAGAACTGATAATTTGTAATAAGCATTTGAGCAAATCATGACAAAGCAGAGTTCTTAAATTTGTTTGCAATCTCTTTGCATTAATTGATATGTGCAAATTAATAATTATTTTATGCCTATTGTCTGGATCAGGACAATGCAGATGTGGAAGAACTGCATGGAAGAATTAGACATGTCACAAACCTGGAAAAAATAAAGTAGTGAGTACTTGAGAAAATAAGAGGTCAACACAGTAATCATCAATATTCAAGGAATGATACAAAGATGGAGGAAATATCTCTCCTCCCTCATCACCAAAAATTGAGAAGAGCCTTGGAAATACATCAGCATTTGGACATTTTCATCAGTGAACATTTTTAAAAATAGAAAAGAACTACTGGAATTTTTTAGGACATGTAGGAACAAATATTTAAGATACTAATTTCACAAATTTTCATCCCACCATGTTTTCTATGTAAATCTTGGCTGATGGTAAAATTTTCCTCCATGAAACTTTTCTAGCACAAGAAGTAAATGTGAAGTAATTGCTGTGAGGTACTTTGTGTGCTGGGAATTATTCTACAAAGTTGTTTTTGGTTTTTTTTTTCTGACTTCCTGTTTTCTGGTCCTGGCTTCTACTACTTTTTGAGCTCAAGAATAGATGAGGAGCAATGAGTGGTCACAGAAGCAATTTCTGTCAGGAGGAAAATCTGTCTTCTGTTTACTTGCATCAGACTTTTATTTCTCTTTTAACATTAGAGACCTAAACAGCGTACAGAAAAATGTCTCTAAAAATCATCTAATTTTGAAGTGTATCTTCTTGGCCAAACGCTTTTACTCCACTGGCACGCACCTGCCAGACACTGTCTGCAGGAGAATTGGAATCATATTAGTAGTGGATACAGCTCTAAATTCCTTCTGAAAGATGAAGGTGCAGAGCTTTGGTAATTTTTGTTTTATTTACTCTTGGTACTGTGACAGCATAACAAGAACTGAGAAAGTAGTAAAACTGTAAGACTTTTTCAGATGAAAACCTGATCCATTGCCCCACCATGTTGTAACAGATTTAAACAGATTTAAAGAAGTAATGCATGTGGAATAAAGATGATGGAAGCATAAAAGCAACCTTTTGAAAAAAAAAAAAAAAAAAAGCCTCTGTGAAAAGCATTGCAATGATGTTTCATCATTTTTTGAGAGAAATTGTTTGGGTGGTGTTTTCCATATAGAGAAATGGGGAGATTAAAGATTTAACTTAATCCTTTCAGATGACAATTCACTTGTCATTTCCTATTAAAAATCACTGGATTCTGTTTTCCTGCTTGAGTTTGTAGAAGGTTTTAATATTCAAAGCTATGATTGTTCTTGAGACTTAAGTTTTTCTGTCCAGCAGGGTTTAGGATTTTCTCAAGACACATTCTATTGAATAACTTTTTCTTTTCATGTTAGAAATAAAATAGAAGTGAAAAACTTGAATTAAGTGAATCGCTTATGTCTTTTGTACATATAAATCCGTGAGGGTGTTAGGTTTGTTTCCACACTTTTTTTAAAAAGGTTTTTTCCTCAAATACTTGTTGTTTCCACCATTTGTGATAAAAATAGTCTGCATACATTTGGTAAATCTTCAATTTTACATCTCTATAATGAATACGACCCACAGTTCCCTGTAGCTATCACCAATACATATCTCTTTATCCAGAAAGAGAAGCCCATGCACCCGTTAAGTCTTGATTGACAACACCACAATATAAAGCCAACTTTTTCCTTGTCTTTTCTCTCCCTACTACCCTTTACAGAGAAATAATGTTGATTAGGAATGTAAGTTTCCTACTAGAATTAAGTTTTTCTCTGACATAAAGTAATTTATTTATAAACTTTATTTTGCTATTGTATGTTCACCACTGGAATTGCTAAAAAACCACAAAACACCCATGGAAAGTTTTGGGAGAAGAGAAGCCAGTAAATTCTGCCATGTTTCTTGGCTTGAGCTTGAGCTCTGGGCCGAAGGTTGATATGATTCTGAAGGGCTGCGCAGTTTGGCAGTGAAGAGGAATCATTATCAGTGAAGTAATGTGAAGAAGCAGTGGTGGGTGTTGGGAGAAAACGGAGGATTGGAAGGAAATGGTGTTTTGTTTAGGTCAGGAGTTTGCACTAATTATTTCACTGCCCTTTTTCATAGATAAGATTAGCTACAGGTAAGTATTCCTAGCAAGTTTCAAGGAGGCCTTTTTTGTGAGGGTAGAGTTTTTTCAGGGAGGGTGGGGTTGGGTGGTGCCTTTCTTGTGGTTTTGGTTTTTATTGCTGTTGTAACTGGTGTTGTGACAACATTTATGTATCTATACATAAATGGATACAGACAAACTCACAATGCACAACAAAATGTCATTCCTCTTAGTTAATAAATTAATGAAATGAGGGACATAAATCATGCTCACTCCTAACTGCAAGTTCTGTAAGCTAGAAGACACATTTCTAGTGTTTTAAGATGAAGATACATCATGCAATCATAAAATTCTCTCTTGATATTTAAATTTGGATATGTTAGTAGGTACACAGCATGAGTCAAATCTGACAGATTTTCAGCATAGCTGTATCAATTAATAGCTGTATCAATAGTTTTCTGCTAATAATCTACAAAATCACCCATCAGGAGGCCTAAGATCTGCCTCAGCATTTTGCCCTTTTTACATAATTATTATAAATCTCATCATGCATGAGTTTCAAACACAATCTCTCCTTCAATAGATAAAAGTTAATATATTTATCCCAAATGATGTCTTAAAAGTGAATTAGAAGGAAAAAAAAAAATCTTACCACAAACATTCAACCTACAATTTACACCTGAAGCAGTGGATTGTAAGTGTACATAGTTACCATATTGCAAAATGTAATCAACCATTAAGATGGAATTTGATGGAGAAAGGAGATTTCCTTGAAGCACAGTTTATTTCTATAAGGAATAGAGATTCTTAACTAATGTACACTGCACTCACTAAAATCCATGAAACTATGATGGTTTTCTTCATCTGAGTATCTAACTTCTCTTATTTCCATAAAGAGATTGAATTCAAGTCCCTCATTAAATAAAAACTTATATGTTTAGGAAGCATTGTTGTCCGAGCCAGCAACAACTGCATAATGCTGCTCTATGGACATGTATTTTCTGCTTATATTTGCTGAACAGCGCTAAACCCCTATTATCTAGCTGACTCAAGGGTCCTTTGAAAAATTCAGGCAATTAAAGTTCATTGTAAGCAAAATGTCTTTCTATTTGAGTTTTGAAATTGGAGCCTACCAATATGTTCAATTTTCAACAAGTGGACTACTGGATAATCAGAGCTTAAACAATTGAGATTAGCATTCATCTCCAAGTTGTGTTGAGCTTGTTTGTTTTCTTGGGTTTTTGTTCATTTGAAAAAGCATTTTGCTTCATTATTTCTCTCATCTTTTGGAATGGAATTTCCTGATTCTCTCTTCTCTTGAGACAGGACAACAGAGTATTGCATACTCCTCACTACATTTCCTTCTATGACAATCTACTTTAGACAGTCAAAAAAATCACAGACCAATCTGGTATGATTTACAGGTAAAAAGAGAGGTGACTGATAAAATTTGATTATTTAATTTTTCTTGTGGCATTTTTTTATAGAAGTGATGCAGTGTAGCATCTCTCCATGCTGTTTCATTTTATACTCTAATACTATTTTTCCAAGTTAACTGTTCACCTCAACAGATACTTGTAAATGAGTTAGAACTTAACAAATCGTATGACTGCAACTTTTAATGTAATTTTCTGCTAAATTTAAATGTTGTGATGGCTTTTAATTTGCTTAATTTGATCAAATTTAATCTAAAAACCTGAGTGCTTTCAATGAACTGTAGTTTCAATTCTCTCTCCTTCTATTAGGAACTTAAAATACAAGAATATCTTTTGCTGAAATCTGGTTACAGTTACTTAAGATTATGCCTGGGTAAAAAGAAATAATTTGCAAGTAAATTTGCAGGTAAAAAGAAATATTTTTTACTAGTTCTAATAAATTCAAAAAATTGCAGAATTGCATATATCTATGTATGCATATACAGGCATACATATATATATCTATCTTTAGGTACATACAGAGAACAACTTTACCTAGTCACAAGCTTTCCTGTTCTCCTCTCTGAGTCTGGACCTTGCAGACTTATGAGGAACCTATCTCATCTATATGGACCTTGCTCTCACCCTTCCAGCCTTCCCTGGGAGCTGTGCTAGGGGGGCACAGGATAATCATTTTCGGAGCAGGTATGAGGAAATGAGGTGGGTTGGCCAGCAGCCAAACACTTGTCAGAGGTGCCTAAATTGCAGGCAACAACCATGACTCTCTGGGTTGCACCATCTGCTCTCTGATGTCGCCTTCTGCTGTAAATTCCCCAAGAAAAAATCCAAAAGCCCTCCTAACCTTGCCAAGGGCAGCATCCTCCCAATTCCTGTATGCAGGAATCCATTTATATGGTATTGTCCAAAATCACTAGCAGATCCTGCCTCTAGAATTATTTTCCTTTCTTCCAACCTCAACCCTCCCACTGAAAATGTTTTAAAATAACTGTTTTCATACAACGTACTAAGGTTGATCTTGGGCTGGCAGCCTGAAGTGATGCTTTGCAGAATAATCAAAGATGGGAAGTAATAGAACACAGGAAAACACACCAAAATGTAGAAGATTGATGTCAAACAGAATTGGAGTAGACACTTCTGGTCTTCCACCTTAAAAGTCTTCGTAGCTGTTTAATCCCTTTAATTTTCTGTTTCCATTTTTGAGATATTTTAAAGAATCATGCTTCTGTGTCTAGATGACATTAGCAGTTACTGAAGAGCAGTACTTTGATTAGAATAGTGACATTTGGGGACATGAGGGAACTGGGATGAGAAAAAGGTAGTGTTTCAAACAGTCATACCTTTGTCAGCCCCAATAGATTTAAAGATGCCTCCCTCACTACCCCTTATCAGTGAACAGTATGTGGTTACTTCCAAAAACAAAACGTAAGCATTAATGAGAAAAATGCTTCATAAAATTCATATTTTTCTTTCTTATACCTACCATTTCACTTACTGCACTGGACCCAGCTCATGTAAAACTTTATATTTTATTTCGATTAATAAACCTATCATAAGGACATAAAAGATTGTTGGTCAGGAAAAGGCCACATGCCTCAGTAAGATTGCATCCTTTAGATTTATTTTAACCTCACCTCTCTGCTTTGTAACTATATCATTTAACCCCTTTGTCTATAAAAAATATATTTCGTGGCTCTTAAGCCCATTTATTCTGTTTGCCATCTTATTTCATATGTTGCCAAGTAACAAAGATCACTGAAGCTAAGTAGGTCACCTCAAAGTCTTCCTTTTTTCCAAAGAGAATAAATTTAACCTTTTCCTTTTTTTTTCTTTCCCTCATAAGAACAAATACTATGAAACCCCAGATCTTTCCTTGACTGCTCTCTCCTACATATTCTCTGGAGCAGGGATATTTTGAGGATGGAAATAGAATCAGATTTTCTAAAACATATTAACTAGCACTTCTTTTCCATAGAATATCTGTCTGTCTGCATGCCAGTTTTCCCTTTTGTTTGTTTGTTTGTTTGTTAGTTTTGTCTTGTGCCTAGCTATCTGCCTATTTCATGTGGTGTTTTGATTTGTGATCTTTTTCAGAAGTGTTTTGCTTTTTAGCTTTGATGCATTTAAGGTTTGTTTTTTTTTTTTTCCAAATAAAATATATCTCATAGTCAAGAACTTCATAATGATAATATATATATAGCCCCTTTTTATGGTCATGCTAATTTCAGAGAAAAAAAATAGAACTCTATTTTTTTAATTGAATTATTGACATTGAGAAAAAAAATGTATAGGCAAGACTATCAACCTATTGCTCTTGCTTTGGCATTAGCCTGAAGAAAAAACATTTGATAATTCTCTAATATTTGGTTAAGGCAGGGAGAAGAGAAGATTTGACAGTAAATTAATTGTTATGATTCGCCCCAGCCAAAGGTTCCTGGGACCATTAGGGTCACTCCTTTCAGTGACTGTGGCTGTTTGTAGGACCCGATTTGCCCACAGGAAAGAAACCATATAGAGATTGCACAGACAGTAGACAGTAAGTTGAATTAGTTGTTCTGGGCATGGTTATTATTCCATACGAAGGAATTAAAGAGTGCATGAGGAGGAGGTGGAGTCAGAAAGCAGGTTTAAGAATTATTCTGGTGGTGTTAGTCCAACTACAACAGCCCACTCACCTGGGAGTGCTGATGACGAGGTGTTGGGCAGCAGATAGAGAAAGTTCAGCATGACTACAGCCTTCCCGGACAACCCCACATGCTCAGCTTGATGTTCTGTGGAGCCCATGCCACACTAATGAAGAGTGCTACATCCTGCAACCATCCTCTAAGACAGATCTCAAGTGACCTTCTTCCTCATCATTGCTGTGAGGCCAACTTGTGACACCCATGTTTTTGCCATCTCCTTCTTATTCTGTTCAATCATCCTGGACTCTAGTCTGGATGGCAAAATAATTCTACCTTTAAGGAAAAAAAAGTTCTTCACTTGGCATTATATAAGTCCATCTCCAAAAGCCTTTAACAACATAGGACAGCTTATTGCATTGAAATAAACGTCCCAAATTATCTGACTTCCTTTGCTACTTAATGCTCTTTAACATTTTTCCAGTCATTCTAATGAGAGTGGGCAGTTTTGTATATGGAAATTTTAAGCTCAGGGCTTTAAAGGTGTCTTTTGCTAATATTAATTGAACTTGGAGTTATTTAAAATCAGAAGATAGGGAAAGGCAGTGGCTATTAGAAAAGATCCTCTTTACTACCTCTATTTGTTGTCATATTTGAGGATGTCTTTTCACTTTCTAATAGAATTACAGCTATCGTTAATAATTTAAATTATAAATGTGGTTTAGTGAGTAAATAAATGTTAATCTTCCAAGTAGTTTCTTTGACTAATTGCTTTGACAAACTACTCTGTACAACTACCTGAAAGAAGGCTGAAATGCAGTGCGTGTCAGTCTCTTCTCCTAAGTAACAAGCCACATGACAAGAAGAAATCGCCTCAAGTTGCACCAGGGAAGCTTTATTTTTGGATACTAGAAAAGATTTCTTCACTCAAAGGGTTGTCAAACACTGGAACAGGCTGCCCAGAAAAGTGCTTGAGTCACCATGTCTGGAGGATTTAAAAGGACATGGTACTGTAGATGCTGAACTTAAGGACATGGTTTAGTGGTGGAATTGGCAGTGTCAATTTAGGGTTAGACTCAATGACCTCTTCCATCCTAAAGGATTCTGTTATTCTGTAGACACAAAGAGGAATTAAAACATGGTGCTTTTCAAATGAAAATGTGTTTTTACCATTCCTTTGGTGGGAGTATGGGTTTTAGATACTTTGAGGGATTCAGAGCTATGGTGAGGAAATAGGGAAAAGGAAAATGTCTCTAGTTTTTCATAGCTTTTAGAAGCAATTAAACAGGAGAATCCTATGCTGGTGATGTGTGCTAATGGGAAAGACAAAATAAAAGAACAAGGTCTAATAAATTGAAGGATAAGTACTATTTTTACCTATTGAATTTAATAAATCTTTAAATTAATAAATTCTTTTTGCTGCCTCTCTTACTTCTCCCTCAAACTTATTAGAAACCACAGAACATTATCAGCTAAATAAAACAGTATATTGCATCTCCTTTATGTCCTTTATTTTGCTCTGTTCCTTCTGTTAGTCCTAGTCTCTGCTGGCCAAAGAATAAGGGAGGTGTTGACTAGCAAGTAAAAAAAAAATACTGGAGGACACAGGGGCTTACCTGAAATGACATTTATCTCACATTTTTAGCCGGCTAGAAAGAATACAAATAAATATATTTAGTTCTCTTGATATTTGAAGACCAAGGTCTCATTTGCTGAATTTTTTTTATGCAATGCTGTAACATCCTTTTCGTTATGCTAATTATTTCCTTACAGCTGTTACAAGAGCAGCTGTTGTACACTGCACACAGAAAGCAGCAGTAAAGGTGCAGCCTTTCTCGTTATCTTCTGCCAATGTTTCTACTACCTCCAGGCTTAAGTTCCATTTCTGATATCCCGGTGGGACCTGCTAAAAATGGATACCACAAGGAGAAAAGTTAAGGTAAGCATAAAAGCAACTCTTCATCAGCTTTTATGCAGCACTTGCCAGAATTGTTTGACACTGTGATGCAACTTGCCTTCGGTACAAAAAGGGAGGAACAAATTAATCATTTTAGATTTATATTGTGCCAATGATCCTTCTCTGGCTCTGCGTAGAGGCTATCATAGAGGTGTAATAGCTACAGGCTGCTTTTGAGAGTAGTCTTCATGACAGCAATCGTAGGCTGCCTGACCCACATATTGTCATGCACAGTCCTGTGCTTCAACTGTAGGATCTGTAGCATTCACACTGCACTTCAGCCAAGATAATGCTACTGATGACCAGGATCCCACCTTGTTCTGCTGGCGGCCAGAGCAGACCCTGGTAGCCTGTGTCAGTATCACAACTCAGCCCTTCAGCATTCTCACGTATTTTGGTGCTTCATTCATAGCTCATACTTTTTGACACAACGTGAGTGAAAAGAAAGTTCATGAAACTAATGCAAAGATTTGATGGATTCTTCAATGTGGAAGCCACAGTTTTTGGCACTTCTCTTATGATCATATGCACAAGGCATCTATGAGTTCACCACTAAAACCATGTCACTGTGACTGACAGAGGTCAGGTCTTTCTCCTGGTCACCATTACACTGAGAGTATGACAAAGTCGTCATTGGTTGATACAAGCTCAAACAGCCTCTCTCTAAAGTATGACAGCTCCATGGCTATTAAGGGCAAGAATCCACAACTCTCATTTGTGGGATCCTGTGGATTTTTAGAAGACATATAGAAGAGAAGTGGGCAGATAATGTGAGAAAAAAAGGATGAACATGCATGACAACTTTTGTCTCTAGAGTACAGCATCGTGTATGTAACAGAGCATCCATCCTGGCACAGAAAGAACAAAAGGAGCGGGTCAAATGGTTGTATTTGGCTATTATAAGTTAGCAATCCAATTTTTTGACAAGGGCTGTTAAACAATTAGTGGAATTGTGGATCAATCTTTGCCTAGAAGGCAGCTCTTGACATGTCTAAAAACATCATGTCATGCTGTGTTGGGGTCCATCCCAATCTTTTAGCAGAAGAACTGACTTAGCTGTTATGCAGGAAGGGAGTATGTGATATTCTGGGAGCAGTTGTCTGGAAAGACACCAAAATACTTTTAATTCAGAACAGCACTGGTTTAAGAGACAGGCCTGTGGCACAGCTCAGATGTTCACAAAGACCAATTAATCTTTGCATCATAGTTCCCTGTTGAATTTTCAAACAGTTTGTAAAAGTTGGAAAACACTGATCTTAGGTTTCTGTCTTCTTTGTAGGTAAGGAGAATAAAAAGTTGTAGAAAATTTGTCTCATAATCTTCTTGATCTACTGCAAACCTTTCATGGACATGCATTCAGTGAATAGCCAAACACAAAATCATGAACCATGTAAGGATGATGGTAATTTGTGGATTTGGGTTTTTTAAAATCCTTTTCTCTCCCTCATGCCAGAACTCCCCTTGCAACACCAGAAAAATTTAATAGATGGATTTGTCTATATCCAGGCTTTACTATACTCTTGAACATACTATTCAGGCTATTTTAGATAGAGGGTGTTTTATGAGGCTATTTAGATAAAGGTGATGAGAAAATGAATTCCACAGTATGCTTTATAACATGAGTTCTTTCATATTTTCAGTCTGTGTCACAAGACATCTCAAGTTATCATGAGAACAGATCATATAACAGTTTTAGCAGGCATACAATGATACAATGGAACATGGAGTGATATTTCACTTTGATTAAATTAAACTCTTAAATTGATGGCCATGACTTACCACTGCTTTTTGACTATACAAAGTCTTTCATCTGGAAGCCTTTCAACAGCATGGGGGATGATGATATCCTTTTTCTATAGAATATAGAAATTATATGTATAGAAACTTATCTGATAGACTTAGAGCTAATGCTGGCAATAGAACTCACACCTTAAAGCAGCACGGCCTAATTGGGTTTTGAGTGTCTATACAAGTGTCAGTAAGAGAAAGGTTTTACTTGAGGCTTGTCTCCTAATCCCATGTGAATTTAGAAAGCTTCAGCACTTTATATGGATCAAGCCTATGGTCATACTAATCTACCAGCTTTAAAAATTTAATTTGTAAGCAAGATCAACTTTATCACTTCAGCATGCACAAGCAGCTCAAATCAGAGTGAGCATGAGTTTTACCATAATGTCCCTAGCAAGGCAAGTTTAAGGCTTGTAATGTTAAATAATTCATGTTTAAATTAAGCCCTCAGAATTCTTATGTCACCTCACTGCTGTAAGTATTCTGCCTGTGGTATAGTGACAAACTTACCCTGTTTTATACTGATTTTTCTATTCACTTCTATGAGATTGAATCAGAACTACTGAACTGTAACTATAATATCTGCATCAATAGTTAGAAGAAATCTGTTTTACTTTCACAGTTTGAGAGATCCAACAAGGTTGTTGCACGAGATTCTGGTCTTTACAATGCTCTGAATCTTAAAGAAAGCCAAATATACACAGTTATGACAAGTAGAACTATTACTGTGCCCTGAAATTTATTGATTCGCTTTAACAATGGATGCACATTATATGTAGGTTAAGTACCTCTCTCAACAGCAAGGATAAGTATTTAAAAATCATCCTAAATTGTTGCAAATATATGTGCTGGAAGATTTTTTTCCTAATAGGCTCAAAGGGTTATTTCCATTTCGTGGTTCATTTGCAGAACACATTCCTTTGTTGTGCATGTGAAGTAATCAAAGTGAAAAGCATCACCTCCAATTCCAGATGGACATTCCAGTGCAACTCAGAGAGTTACCTTAAATCATGTGAGCCATGTCCATTCTTCATAGGAGAATTTTCAGCTCCTGTCACAGGATATTTCAAGTTATTGAAAATAGATATATTCTACTCTTTCTTTATAAATTTTCTTATAATATCAGGTTTCATGGTGGTCATAGGTGGAATCATACATCTGAGAAATACCCATTAATGCTTTGCTTTAATTTTCATTTTTAACCAATTGACATGCACTATTTTCCTGGATGGCTTTGTGTTTGATACACAGCATACTCTGTATTTAGTAAATTCAGCTGATAAGTAAGCACTGAACAGACAGCACTGATATTGTTTTCTGTCTGCAGAAGAGTCCTCTGCATTTCACTTTTGCATGTTTCTGACTGCTGTCACAAAGATGAAGGCTGAGTGACAGAGGTGACTTATCTTGACAAGAGACACTGCTGGTTTGCAGAGGACCACGAGGAGGAAAAACAAGAGAATCGAGACAGAAGACTTGATTTACGTCTTGTTCTACATGCAGTGTATCTGGAATGATATTTTCCTTTGAAGATGCTTCAAGCACAGAACTGACAATGAGGTATAATTTATCCACAAGAGAAATGGCAGGGTCAGCATTTCAAAGTAAAATTTAATGTAAGTGTTGAGTGAAGTAACAATAACTCTGCTAGTCACTCATGTGTCTTATCATTCATTGAAGAATAAACAATATACCAAAATTTTTATATTCTATATTTAGTATCTAGTCATTATATATTATATTCAGCCTCTTTGCCCATTATACTTGCTTACTTCTCAAATCACAGGCTGTCTTGGATATTTTGGTTGTCTGTATTTGGAGTGAGACTGCACAATATAATCCCGATGGCATTATTTCCTTAGTGTATATATGATCTCACAGAAGTCAATAGGTACATTTAATAAAGTAAGATCCAATCTACAGGGAAAAAAAAAGGTTATTTCTCTATAAAAACTATTTCTATAATGGTCATTGATTTCTACTGTCTTAATTTCCAGGAAGATTCTATGCACTTTGATCTATACTCAGCAATCCTACTCCCCTTATATAAAACTTTCAAATGAGGCCTTTTTTCCAGTAGTCAGGACAATATCCTACAGACCAGTACTAAAAAAGAAAGACAAAACAACATTTTTCCTATCCTCTGGGTTCCTTTTTTTCATGAGCTGAAAAAAAAATAAGCATATTCTAGTATTTAAAAGAAGATTTAAGTTAAATTGCATTAGAATTGAACATTTTAAAGGAGTAAGTAGCTTATGGACAAAACTAAATAATTTAGTAAATTTTGAGCTCAGGAGTCTAAAGTAACAATTTGAATTAAAAAAATAATAATTTGAGCTTCTTCTTTAAGACATTTGTCTCACTGTGTAAAAGGTAATCTTAGGTCCACTTTACACTTAGAAGACAAGTAGTTTTAATTATGCATATGATGCAGAAGAATCAATTAGGCAACAGAGTAATTGTAAAATGACTAAGGTCAAATACGCAAGACAGTGGCAGAATAAGGAATAGAACTCTTTTTCCTTCTGTAGCTATTATACATAAATGAGATGGAAATTAAAATGTAATTAGGAGAAATATATTGAATCTGTATTCCTAATAGACTACAGAGTTCTGGCTTTCTTTTCTATGCTCTGGCAAAACCCAGGGGACTGATACACATTTGCTGGTAGGTGCGGGAGGTAGCTCAGCTGCAATGCACTGATCTGTGTACCACAGGTTTCAATTGTTCTGTAATTATGCATTTTATTCTGAAAGCATGGCTCATCATGTCCTGGCATATTGAGAAACATATTTTTGATTTGCTGGAAGCAACTGTGCTCTACAGTATACAATACGTATGCAAATAAACAACAATTTCACTTGCGGAAAAACATCACATGGCTTTAAAACTAGCCTATGGTTTTCCTTGCATTATTCTTGACCAACATTTAATAACCGCAACAAACAAAACATTGCACTTAACATCACTTTTTTTTTTTAATTATGAGCTGAAAGCAGGCTTTAAGTTTAAACTTTGTCATCTTTATCATTTAATGAGCCAAGTTCATCTAAAATGTCGACTATATTTTTGTATTTCCAAAAAAAAAGTGCAGTCCTAATGTACCTGGACCCACCTTGTGCACTCACTACAATGACATTTCTATATGTAGGCTAGTACACATAAATATAATTCATCAGAATATCACGGTCACATGCTTGATTATAGATGATGCATGGTAACTTCTACCAGATGTTTTTCCCTACACGTACTTGAGCTTTCAGGCAGATAATTTGCTTTCCTGCAGGAATGGCAATGAATACTGAGCATATTCAGGTTTCCTGATCTTTTCTGGTTTAAAATGCTGTGGTAAGAGATTCTGGATCATGTTATGACTCTCCACACTACAGATACCACCTTCCCCTGCCCCTTTGACCCCTGCCACTTTAATTCTTTTGGAAAAAAACAATTGCCATCAATTAAGTGTATTGAAGGAAACAAGACAAAGAAAAAAATGTGAAAAGAGCTACTTTCCATACTTTTTGGCTTCCAGCTAGGATAACCCAGAAAGCAGGGTTTTTAAAAAATATAAAAAGGTTGTATGAGAAAAGTTTTTTCACACTCTGTTATTTTTCTTTTGTTTTTCCTTAGTCAAATAAAGAAAAAGAAGATAAATTATAAAACTGAACTCTAAATAAAAGCATTGTTTTTCATTTGTAATTGAAAAGAATTGTGTTGTGTTCTAAAAATATTATTCAAAATGAAATGTTCATTTCAAACAGTCTAAATAAAAATGTATACAATTTCATAAATTATGGAAAGCTTCACATGGAAAACTCCACATGGAAGACTTCAGTGTATGTTAGGGATTAGCACTTAAGCCTCCAGTTGGGATATGGGTTGGTGTCTGGATCTGCTAGAGGCTCCATTAAAAAATTATTTTATTTGGGTGAGAACTGCTGCATTTTGTGCATGTGGACTATCATGTACATCTTCATGCTTGCAGGAGAGTTGAAAACTTTTCCATCCTTTTATAGCTATTTTGTGAACAGACCCTTGTCATCCCAAATACAACGCAGTTATAAACAAGTGCTAAATAGCACAATTTAACCATGCTTGCCTCAGAGCAAAAGTAAGAAAGAAATAAGTCTGCATGCACTAAACTGCAAATCCATAGAATATTTAGAAAAAGAAAAAAAAAAACAACAAAATTATTGTCATTGGACTAGTAATGAAGTTCAAATTGTCGTGATATGAAAAGTGCATCTTCGGAAAGATGCAACATTTTCCATGAAAAACAGCTATTTAATCCAATATGGCACTGCTGTGATTCCATCATGGCCTAGACAGAGTAGATCATCAACAATTATAGGATGCTGCAATTTCCTGAAGTTTTTTTAATTAAGATGTATTCATCTGGCTATTTAAAGGATTCTAGTGTCAAAGACCTTAGAAAGCGAAAAACTGTGATAGACTTATAAAATGTGCTGTTAGAAGGGGAGATAATCCTTAGCAGATAAAATTTTTAAGGCTGAAATATTAACACATTATTGAATGTGATTATTGCATTATTTGAAAAGCAAAAGATTGGTTTAGGGATTACAAGACTAATGATAATATTTTAGAACTCTTTCTTTTACTATCATCTGATAGAAGAAAATTATCTGTTGCTTTCTATGTCATGAAACACTGTGAAATGCCCCCAAATGTGGAACATTTCTGCTCAGAAAAAGCAAAGTAAACTAAGCATAAGTGTCAAACTGTGTCCAGTACAAAAAAACTAATTTTCTTGCCTTTCTATTTCTGATTGTAATGCTTTCTAATAGCCAAGTGCCAAAAATAGATTTTTGAGTATTTCTTAACTAGAAAGGGTCCAAATTTATAAATTTGAATCTCACAAGCACAGGAAGGTGTACAGACTGGTTTTGGTCAATTTATACTGCATTTGCTCCTGAAAGTAGTAGACAAGTGGCCATTAGTCTTGGTAATCTAATGCTTTGTTCCATTTGAAAGGAGTACATAGGTAAAGTCAGTATTTAAAAAGGCAGGGAATAAAACTATTAATATTAAGAAAAATAATATTAACTAAAAGCTACCAAGGAACTTGTGAATGTGTAATATTTTTAATGGATTTTGATTGTGCAAATTGTCTTTTATCATTTTAATAAAAAATTCTTTGCATCTGGAATTAGATGGCTGTAGAGAGAATTTAGTATTAAAGTTTATGATTAGCAAAAGACCCCTTGGTACAATTTCAAAAAGTTGATGGTGCTAGCAGGGAAGAAAAATGTTAATGAAACAAGGATATAGATGCATGCTGTGATAACTCTTGAGGGGCTAGTTCT
Source organism: Sylvia atricapilla (assembly GCF_009819655.1). Lineage (NCBI taxonomy): Eukaryota > Metazoa > Chordata > Aves > Passeriformes > Sylviidae > Sylvia > Sylvia atricapilla. The sequence goes on along the minus strand of NC_089140.1, from coordinate 72,051,113 downwards.
CATTCAACAGAATTTGGCCACTCCAAAGGAGACTGGTATGGATCAAAAAGCTATTTAACTCAAGCAAAATGTTTCTAGTCACTCAATGGGAATTAAGCAAGTCTGTGGGAATCCAAACAAGTAGATATGTATGTTTTGATGTGTGCTGCAACCTCCTACTGAAATCTCCAGAAATCTCTACCACTGAAATAAGACAGAAAGGCAGTAATGTTTAATGCAAGATTTGAACAGCAGTTTGTGAAAGCATCTTTTTTTTTTTTTTTTCTTTTTTACTGGGCACAGGAAAGAATATTTTCTCAGAAATAAAGTGCACAAATATCCTTTTAACATCCATGTTGGTAGTATGCTGAGATGGATATAAAAATATTCAAATAAATATTAAAACAGCAAAACTGTGATTATAATTTGATTATTTTATTTATTTCCTTAAAAAAATTATTAAACTACCAGCAGTGATGTGCCCAAATGTGACAGTTATGACCAAGGTCAATTATGTCACTTGAGGGAAGAGTTGTGAGTCCCGTGCCCTTGGTTTCCCTGCCACAAGGTCCAGATGCTGTCACTACCATTGGCATGGTGGCCCCAAATGTCCGCACAGATGAGGTGACAATACAGGGTCATGGAGAAGCTGCCCACCGATCAGTTTAAGCCATCCATAAAACAATGGCAGAAGTAAAAGGTAGGAAATATGACTGATACAAAGTGTTATCTGGGATCTTCGTAGAGAGAGCAATTTCAATCATATGAGTTCAATGGAGTGTGAGACCTCCAAGAGCAGGCATAACTCCTACAGGAATACAGACGTAAAGTGTCCCTTTGGAAAAAAATTTAATCTGGCTCGTTTCATGTTGCTGTCTCTATACAGAAAAATGTCTGTGCTTATGAGAGAGACTGCTTACATGGTGGTAGTTGTGCTGGTTTATCCTCAGCAATGTGAAACTAATTAACTGTTTTCCAGAGACCAGACATTAGGTCAGTAACTGGCTGAAATTTAAACACCTTCAAGATTATTCACTGTAAAATGTGGGATCCACTGTATACCCACAGTATTGTTTGTGAAGAAATTGTCACAACAATGTATAAAAAAACTCCATGCAACATCAAACATGTATCTGTAACTTTGGTGTGATCTCAGGGTTTCTCTTGTGTATCTTCAAGTTAATAATTTGCTGTGCTTTGCATTTGTATGAAAAACTATTTTTGCCCTGGCTGCATAATTGCTCAATTCCTTCTGTTCTGTTATCTAGCACTGTGAATTTAATTACTTCTCATCTTGAAGTAATTTCTGATTTATCCTGTTAGCTTTGCTCCAAGGTGGTCCTGCATGAGCTTAAAAGTACATGGATTCAACTATTTCCATAACATCACTCTAATGCCACATCAAGCAATTCAGTAGTATAGGCAATGCTTGGCTGTAGAACACAGTTGCATATTTAAAAAATAATACTAAGTCAAGATTTTTGTTGCAGTGGGAGGAATTTATATTTCCCCTCTATCTGAATGAGTTCAGAGAATGTTTCATTATTATTTTTGTTTAATGGGAAACAAAGCATATGAATCCAGTTGCTACTCAGTATTTATTCCAGGAAAAATATGAGGCAGTGAACTGGATTGAATAGGAAAGGAACAAGCATGTGTTATGTGCATGTTGGGATACCAGAGGTTCATTCCCTCAAGACAATATGAATTCTCTTGCTTTTCAGTGAGTCAACACAGAAATTGTGCACTGCCCTCAGGGTATGCAATGCTCTGCTCATTGGGGCAGAAATAATTTTTTTCATTCATGTTATTCTTAGCAGCCCTCTTTGTTATCCTCTCAAAGGGAGTCATCCCTGGGCATCACTGGGGCCAGGACTATACAGCTGGATGAGTACTGTTCTACCAAACACAAGAAATAGCAACACTGGTTCCAAAAATAATAGGGCGCCTTAAAAGAGTGTGAAACAGACAATCTTTTCTAAAATATTATGACTCCAGGAACTGGGTCAGCATGATGCACAGAGACAGTGATTTGTAGAACTATAAAAAACCTCAGTGAAATCTCAGAAATTGATATTCCTCACTCCTGTGGGGTGGGCACTGGAGATTCATAAACCCACTCCCAGTCTGATGTACTTTTGCCTGGGATTTCAGATTCTGCCTCAGATTGTCATCTTCCTGTCCTGGTGCTTGTGGTTGCCTAAGCAGCCTGAAAGTCTTTGTTTCATGAAGCATGAAACTCCATTTGTAAGTGGTGAAGTCCAAAGGGAAAAAGTGATAGATAACTTAAAATGCTGTGTGTAGTCTACTGGAAAAAAACACCTATGCAGCAATTTTTTAATGAAATAAATTTTGATTAGACTAGGACTATGCAGTGCATGCCATGCACTTTTCTATGAAGCTAGAAAAACAGTTTTTAAAAGGTTCTGAAAATTAATATCCTCAGTTGGTTATGAATGAAGGTTTGATGGTGGGGGTTCTTTGTTGATGGTTTTGTCCTTTTATGAATAATTGCTCAGAAGAAAGACTATATTAAATTCAGCTTTGGAGATAGAATATTTAATTTGAATCTTGAAAATATAATTTTTTCTTCTTTCTATGCTTTTCATCTTTTAACTGTTTGAAATCCTATGTAGCTATAAGAATCACTCTCTCTGGGAGACATTGCAGAGGTAGGAAAAAGAACAATGAGAGTTCATAGCATTTGTGTTATAACCATGAATTTCCAAGTTCTGCAGTTCTCTCTAAGGGTGTGTCCATTCTAATCTCAGCATCTCAGCATGTCTTAAGCTTCAGCATTTTATAGCTGTATCCCTGAAGTCATCTGTACACACAATTTTCATCTTCTATTAGTCACTTGTAAATATGTGGGGATCCTGCAATTGTAGGTCAATATTTATTTTCTAAGTTTAAAAATATGTCCCCCACTGTCTTGTTTTGGGAAGCAGCGAGGAGGGGGGAGGAGAGTTTTTGGTCACAGAGGTACAGTTTCCCATGCTTTCGAATATGGGTTTGGAAAGGAATCAGAGAAACCTGATCATTTTTGTTTTGTTTATTCAAGGGCTATATCTAGTTTTCAGCCAGATAAAGGAAATCAGCTAGGGTTTTTTGGGCCTGGACCTGTAATGATTAATTTTTATACTTTTCTATAGCAAAGGTCTGAATTTAGGAATATTTTAACGAAATGTCGGAGCTTAGTTCCACCATGTGCTTGGCCTACGCCTAGCTGGTGTGTTCAGAAAACTGGCAACAAACTGAGAACTGCAACTGAAGTAATGCCTGCTGAAAAAAAAAAATCAAGAGATTTGCAGGAGGTTTCAAGGGTTTGGGGAAAGCATATCCAGCTCCACATATGTACAAAGCATGTGCACTTCTCTGTGCATAAACCCTGAACAAAATTGTTCATATGCTCTATGACAAAGTATGGTAAGGGGAGGTTTCTGCTACCCTACCCTGTACACGCCCTGCTGTACTCATATTACACTGTGATGTTTTGAAATTAATTTAATTATTTTCAACTCTTTTCCTGTCCAGTCATCTTGGTTAGATAAATGATTTTCCACCTTAAAGGTTTTCCTTGCTTCTTTTCTGTTTCAATCCTCCAAAGATAAGGCTTTGGAATGTTGATTAGAAAAAAATAACAAAAGCCAAAGCCAAACCCAAACCCCACTCCCCAAAAGAATATTGCAGAAGTGTGGTGTGAAATCAGGAATAAGTTGAATAAATTAGAAGTCAAGAAGGTCTTCTATTAGACACAAAGCCTTACCGAACATTCTGTTCAGCTTTCAGCTTTTCAGTTAATAGAAATACACTTCTCTGGGCTCTTGTGTACTTTCTTCATCCATAAAGAAGAAGAGATGCTTTGGAAGTCATCTTTTTGACATGAATCTGGCTTTTCTTTTACTCTGATTTTCAAATAAATAACCAATTTCTACAGGGCAGTGAAAGTAATTATTTCAAGTGAAAAAATGAAATCTAGACACTATATATAGTTGTTCATTCCTTATTGATGATTCCTGAACATGTCTTTTTTTTTTTTTTTTTTTTTTTTTTTTTTTTTTAAATAATGTGATAACTTTTTTGACATAGATTTATTCTGAATACCTTTAGGTATTAGCTTACTCGGTCCAATATTTTTCAGGCTGCTCTCCTTACTAGCATACTTCTTTCCCAACCTTTCAAACACTGATTTACAAATAATGACCAAAAAAAAAGAAGAAACTTAGAGGAGTAGCTGAATAGCTACCAGGTGGTTACACTTGAGAAGAAGGGAAAAATCTCTTAAACTGGCTATTACTGATCTTCTTCAGTTAATTGGAAGATGTTAAAATTCGTGCAATTTGGCTCTTGAAATGCGTGTGAAGTAGTTACCAGAATGGTGTAAATATTTATAATTGCATTTTCTAAAAGTGGTTAGAGTAAGAAACAGCAAATTTTGTGAATTCTGAGTAAAAATATATTTGAGTTAGTATATGGAACATGTGGGTTCAAGAACATGAATAGAAATTTCATTCTGTTTTTAAAAAGTAAGATTCATATCAAAAAAATCTGCTCTTTCCCTTTTTTTATGGTTGAATACAAAGAGAGTTTTTAATTTCATCCACATCTTCTTAAGTATCTTTTAATTTGAAAACACATATTTAAAGGTTCATAGAATATTTGTAAATCTCCTTGCTCTTTAAAATCCTCTCTTAAAAAGTGTTTTGTTTTCAGATATCCTCTACAGATATTTCTTTTATTTTCCAAAAACAAAGCTGAGCATAAATAAGACAGAAAGAAATAGCATGCATGCTCTAAAATATATCCTATATACTTATACGGAAACAAACTATGGTAAAAGCAAAGAATTAATACATACCTGTTTAATCGTATGGCTGAGATGGATAAACAAAACCCCCAATTTTATGCACACACAGCAATTTTCTGTTCAGGAATACCTATCCAACACAAATTCATGGATTCTATGAACAGTTATAGATCCATTTGTTTAGGTTATTTAGCTTATTTTCACGACATTTTTTTTTTTTCCTAACCCAGACAGGAAGATACAAGTCATGTAGTTTGTAGCTTATTCTGAAGTGAGACAGGACCAGCTAGGAACAAGACACTGGTCTCACTTCCCTTGGTAGAGGCCCAGCTCACAGTGCGCTTTTAATACGCTTGCTTATCTTATTTTTACACATTTTTTTAAACCAAAACAGGAACATCATGGAGGCTAAAATCCTGTTTTAAAGGAATCTCGGTGCTTTTTTACTGCATAAACGACCAAGTCCCACCCCCTCCCCCCAAAAAAAAAAAAAAAAAAAAAAAAAAAGGGGCAAACAAAAACACAAAAAAAATCCTCCAAAAAACAAAACCCAACCAAACCCTGCATACAAGCTTTAGTTTAAAAAGATTGCATTTTAGTAGAATTACAACACCTACAATGAACATCTAGAAAACAGAAATTATGATGAGGGAAGTGAGAGTGCATTGAGAACTAATTTTCAATTTTAACAACAGTCTACCATGCTTGTATGGTACAATTTATCTATTATTATCTTATATTTTTGCATGGCAAAATAATTATTTTTTCTACATTTTTCAAAGCGCATTTATTAAAAAAATCATTTGGTGCATTGTGAAGTATGTGTATGCATGCATTTCAACCCAAAAAGTGCTGCAGACTTGAGAAAAACTGTGAAAGTATGGATGGATGCTATAGCACATGAACCACTCCTACCTTGAGCCACCCTGGCATGCTGATTCATTTGGCATTCTGCTTGAGACAGATTTTCAGCTTCTTTTCTGTTGCAAAAACATACTCATTTGAGTTTTAGAGAAATGTGTGATTAGAATCAGATGTACACTGAGTTCTGTGCATTTTTAAGATAAATCAGCCCCCCACCATGGTGCTTCATAGCCAAACCTTGGGTATTTTACAATAAATGTGTGTAGAATATTTATCAAGCACTTTGGGTAAAAGAAGTGAAACAGTCTATCCTGAAAACTGGGATTGATGTCCACAATTATAAACAGTCACAGCTTGATAATATACTAGCCTTGCAATTTCAATTTAATTTCTCATTGAAAAAAGAGTAAATTATATCAATTTTGTCACCGAACATTCCTATTTTGGGTTAAAAAAAAAGCTGCCTGCCAAAAAATTAGATTTCAAACTTATGTATATATTAGAGGCAAATACTCTTCCAATATGAAGGTATTCCACCCATGAAAACTTATTTTAAAAAAATCAATTGACATGTAAAAAATTGTTAGAAGGAACATTCAGGACATGGACAGAATATATATACACATTTGCCAAGTATTATGGGATATTTTAGGGTGGATACCTACCCACATATGTCAATAAATTATATTAAGGTTCAGAATATAATAACACTATAAATAGAATATATTAACACAGAATATATTAACACTAAAAATCAATATGCGAGTGATATTTAACTGTTCCCCTGATGGAAACAATGTAAAATTATATATATATATATATATACACATATATATAAAACATATAAAATCATTGCTGATAAAATTTCATTGTCTTGCAACCTATTTTATCGCAGAGATTGGGGAAAATCAAAATTTTGTAGCAATATGAAGGCAAAACTGTCAGAAACAGCTGAAATTTTTAATACATTTCAATGCACTTATTTATAAATATGTTTAAAAGCACATATAGAAGAGCAGAACAGGTACTTCCTTGTTCTGCTTTCTACTGTTCAGAAGACTCCAAACACAGGCGACTTTTGCAGAAGTGGAACCAACAATTAAATGTCTCCATACAGCTATCAAAAATCATACACCTGAACTGGCAAACGTTGTCTGTTTCTAGAAGCATTTTTTTGTTGTTTGAGTCATATTTTCAGGTTAAGGTAGTACCACATATGAGCAGAATGCTTCCAAATCAACATCCTGAAATTCAGGCCTGTCACCACTGAACTTCCCCCCAGAACTTGAGGGAATTGACATTTCACTAGAACTTTGGCCTTGCTTCTGTTAGGAAATGCCAAAACTATGAATATTACACCTTTCTTTACAATTTCAGATCTAATAGGTATAATTCATACTTCAACAGATGCCAGGGAAATTCATAATCAGTCAAACCTCACGGATTTTTTTGAATTTACATTTGATTCACAAAAACTCACATTATTAAATTCATTGAATTCACAAATTAATTGTTTTATATATTCAAATGGGAAGAAAAAGGAAAAAAAATCCAAATCTGTTGACTTAGTTTTAATGGAAATGTATTTAAGTCTCCATAAAACTAACAAATACTTTGCTGGAACAATTTCTGTGAAAAATGAAAATTAGAAACAATTATGTGTTTCTTTTTTTCAATCAGTGCTTATTAATTGGCATTAATAGAAACTGTGTGCACACTAAGAATAGTGATTAAATCCCTACACAACATAATGGCAGCAGAGCTTAGCAATAAAAACAGTTTTAAATGAAAACTTGAAGAATATTACTCTTACATGGAATGGTTATTAAAAGCATGTTAAGAAAAATATTTGCATATTTTTCCACTGATTAGTAAGACAATAAAATAATAAAAATAAATTGATTTTTTTCTCTCAAATAGCAATAAGCTTTTCTTGAAGACAAATAAGTATATTCTAAATAATCAACAGTTAACTAAAAATCTAAGTATCAGCAAAAATCTGCTCAGTAGCAAAAGAAAGTCAGAGTCAAACAGCACAAAGCTGCTTCTTCTGTAGACTGTTCTTCAGCAGCATTTCTTTCCTTTATGTTACAGTTGCTTTGGTGATCTAGCTCTGCAGTTTCGTGGGAAACCTCACATCCTGCCACTTCTGCTTTCTCCTTCACTTTTCAAAAATTAGAGAAAACTAGGAAAGAAATACAACTGTAAGCCCTTTGCTTTTCTTCTGACACAGGTAGTAATTTGGCAATTTTCTATCTGTACCCTTTGCACTTTGTTATTTGCATCAAGCATGTTCATGCATCATGGCATTTTCAAGGCCAGATTTGCAGCACATGCAATTTTTGTTCTTAGGGCTACTAATTGCAAAATTCAGAGAAAATGGAACTGATTATTTACAATACTATAGAGTAAAATTTTAGAATTTTTATAGTGGCACTGCTGTGCTAAATCCAGTGACATCTGTGGGGTTAATAGTCCTTCTTGTAAGTCATAGGGGAAGCACCTACAGCTTCTCAGTAGAAAGATGAAGTCCTGACCAATGTCAGGTAAGAAATATATCATGATTGGAGGAGCCCAAGGAATTTGCTTTGGACAGGACTGAGAATGCACCTTTGTCTTTCCATAACATTACTGCTTCACTTTGGAAGAGACACGATTAATGATTTCATAGCTTTGGGTTTTTCACACACTACACACCGCAAAGCACTGTAGTTGCTTTTGCTCAGACCTAAAGGTCCCCTAAACTTTGGAAAGCATTCATTTGCTAGATTTCAAGAAGAGATTAATGTCTGTGAAAAGGCAGTTCTAGTGGAAAGCATGGCATAGCTAAGCAGCACCTTATTCTGTAGGTCATCACAGCTTCTTTTGCAGTGGTTCATATCTGTCTAGTACTTTTCATTCTAAAAAGATTGAAAATATAACAATCTTCCCTGAACTGCTATCAAGTAAGCAAACATTGTTAATCCTATCTGATTAATGGGAAAACTGCACAGCTATATATTCCCAGTCATACTGAAGTTCGTAAGACACAATTTCACCTATGGAATGTAAAAGGTTTGTGTACATGTGATGTTTGCACCACTTTCATCATATAAACTAAACAGCTCTAGGGTGGGTATAGGTGAACTGGTATAAAAACACATCTGCTGGAATAGCTTATAGCTAATAGCTCAAATTCACATTTGATTACTATGGCAGGAAAACTGTGATAGTAATACAGCAGAATCCTTTCCACTATCTGTACTGATTACACTGCTCTTTAGTTAGGAAGAAATTCTCATTTCTCATCTCATTCTCATTATTATACTCAACTATAATAATATTGTAAATGTAGAGGCATATGTAGACATGACCCTTAAGGGAAAAAGAAAACCCAAAACACAGCAATGATAATGTTAGACAGCTTTCATACTTTCTTGTCTTTACTACTCTTTTGCTTGCAATCTAGCATCACTTTGTTGTAGTGTGTGCTGTGTCTCACTGTGTCTGCCCTTCTATACATTTTAGAATAAGCACATAAAGGACTCAACCAACTTTGTCAGTTTCATGCAACTGCTTTGACTGTCTTTGTATTTGAACAAGCAATCTGTGTTGGTGGGTGGAAAAATTCTGTTTCTTCAGTCAAGTAACCAGAAAATAGTGGCCATGAGCTACCTCCAAATTGCAAGCAACAATTCCAATTGAAAATAAAGTCTTTTGGGGAATTGTGGGTAGCTCTAAACAGTTTATGTAAGTATGAGAACAGAGCTAGAAAAACATACCAGGAAGGATTGTAATCGGTGCTTTGATTCAGCCTGCACGGACAAGGCAGCCCTGACAATATATTTTAGAAAAACTCTCCTGCTAGTTCATATTATTCCCAAATTACAAAGGAGAGGAGTAGCCTTCTGTATATAACATGACTTGTCTTAAGTTGCAATGCAAGATGTAACCAAAAGTATGTATTCCATCACCATCTGTTGAAATCAGATGAAGCATGTTCTTTATCTCTTCCACAATCCATCCTCCCTCTGGGGGATATCTGCTGTAAATGGGTCATAAAGGCTCACTGCATGACTGATAAGTCTCCCATTGTGAGATGCTCCATCCAGGGGGAGGAACCAAGCATTCCTACCAGGATTAAAATCTGATATTTGGAACACTACAGTAGCCTGTTTCCATTGGATTCCCAGTGGAAGATCAGACTCATCTTACCACCACTGGATCTTCAGAGGAAAACTACACCCTTCTACAGGATCACTGCTTCAACAGAGCCACAACTCTCACTTCAGAAGGACTGTAGCTACCATTTAACTATACTGGTACCAGCACACTGACCAACAGGGTGTCAGGTTGTATTCTAACTCTATCAATTTTTTTTTCTTTCTTTTTTTGTACTACTGCATTTAAGAACTGTTATTACTATTCCCATATCTCTGCCTGAGAGCCCCTTAATTTCAAAATTCTAGTCATTTGGAGAGAGTGTGTTTTCATTTTCCATTTCAAGGGAGGCTCCCACCTTCCTTAGCAGACACCTGTCTGACACCAAGACAAACTCCTTTGCTTTTGAATAGCCTTGATATCAGTAAAGTATTTCTTGATAAAGTGAAGGTGGAAGACTTTTATACTGGAACTAGTTTTCAGATCATGTGGATACCCTGGCATGCTGATGGACTCCTCCACACCTGTTCAAACCAAGTCCAGCTTCCTAACAACCTGTGCCTCTACTCTGCCTTTTGATGGGAATCCAGCCAGGGGAGCCAAGAGGCAGGCATTTGGGACACTTCCAGATGTTGTCCTGGCATGGAATCATGCACCAGTGTTCCACAGTTGGAATATAAACCTAGTGGCCCAGGATCCAGCAAAATATCTAAACCCTGCGTCTCAGAAGTCACAGTTCCATGTGGTTCCACAGTTGGCAGATAGTTTCAAAAGTCTCAATGCAGAGGGTAAATTCTTTCTAAATGAAACCATTTTCCTAGGAAGAGCTACACCCACTGAGTTCCACCACTTGTTGTTTTTCCGTATGTCAGCACTACTGCAATTTTATTATTAGAACTGCGTGAAAAAGTAAAATTATATTTCAAAGCTAAGAATATTATTAAAATGTTCCTAGGTATATATTTTTAACTCTGAATTCAGCTAACTGAAGAACCACGTCCAGTTTCTACAACCTTCTTTCAAAATTTAATTTTGCTTGAATTTGGATATTTTTCAGAGTTCTTTTTCCACTGTGGTAATAATAGAGGATATCACAAATGAGAACTACTTTTTTCTTATTCTTAAACATTTCCATTAATCATTCTTTTCTATAGTAGCATGAATATTTAGTGGTCAGAAGCATTTTTTAAGACACTGACATGTCTGAAAACCATTATAAACTTTATCTTTTGAACAGTAATGATGTTCAAGATGAAGATTGCTCATGACAAGAAGATGAACATTCATGACAACTTCTCCTTGAAGAACAGCCATCTTTGATAGAACAAATTTCTCTGCCCTTTTCTAGTATTTGAATTACATGTTGCTTTCACTTTTTGTCATATCAGAATGTCAACCAGTTGGCTGCAACCCAGTATCTATTAGCAGATTTCTGTATTTTGTTAAGTCAGTTTCTCAGCAAAATCTCCTGGATGATTGAATCCTCATCAGAGAGGAGGAAAAATAAAAAAATGCGTATGTAAAATAATCCAGTCCCCCTTTTGTGAAGTAAAGCAGCTCATGCTCTGCCACTCAGGACAGGAGAGTGCAATAATAGATGGGTTTTTACCACTTTGCTTGCTGAACATCAGCTATTGCCTCAAGCTTGACTTCAGAGACATGAATAGAGCAGGGCAAACTCCAAGAGCAAGGCTGTAGCAAGACAAGATTGCTTAAACTTTGTAGTAGTGGGACTGGGAACAGAAATATGGCCTTTAACCTCAATTTTTTGCTAAAATGGGTCATCAGTTGCTCGCATCTGCATGGAGCTAATGGACAGACACAAAAGCAAGTTCAGAAGTCAATAACAGCAGCATCTGTCTTTTTTGCTTCAAATCTAGATGTGAGGTAAAATAATCCTTTTAATTATTTTGCATTTACACACTAAACATCATTAAAAAAAAAGAGATAATGTATCTTTCACATGTCTTCCAGTAAACATGAAATAAATAACTTGCTTTGGAAATAAATTCTGTTTTTCCAGGCTTATGAGATAGTCCAGTTCCAATGACTTTTTTCATTCCACCTTTTTTCCCATTTGCTGGACCATTTTATCAAAATATTATGTTTAATGAATACAAGAACAAACAACAACAGAGAAGGATTTATTAAGGATATTTAAGAATGTAAAAAACCTACCCAACTATAAAGTTCAAGCCCTGGAACTTATCCTGTTCCAAGGTAGCTTATTCAGATCTCTGTGCTGCATAGATTTGTTACCTCAATGCAAGACCATTGCAGTCTTTCTTTTTCATGTACTTTCCTCCTCCAAATGGATTGTTTCCAGTTGTTTGTGTATGTGTGCTGAGGCAGCCAAGCTTGCTTGATCTGACTTTTAGACAGTTGTTAAATATATGAGGCCCTTCTTCCCACTAAAAAGCATGAGTTAGAAGAAACAAATATGCTTATTTCAAGATTCATAGCAATATCAGACTGCACATTCCAGGAACTATTTTGTTTTTTGATAGCACTTTCATTCTCCTCTGAGTTTTTTCCTAGAAGAATACAATGCAATTTAATTGCAGAGCACGTTTGAAAATCCAGAGTTCAAAAAATATATATGCCATTTATATAGTAGACTAGCATTATAAAATTATTCTGATTTTCTTTTTCAAATCAGGAAAACCACATCAGTACTAAAAAATGGCCTTTTAAAACAGCAGCCCAAATATTTCACTTTTTTAATTTTCTCTCAGCACCAGTTTTCTTCCTATTGGTGAGGAAGTCAATGATATTTCAGCATGCCAGACTTCTGAAATTCAAGAGGATTTTTAATCTATTAGTTGAAGGGTGCAATGCTTTGATTCTGAAAATTTATATAACAATAAAATATCTTAACCATCTTGCAAAACTGTCTACTTTTCATAGAATCACAGAAAAGCATAATTTTGAAGTGACCCTAAACCTCATGTCTTTTTAATCCCCTTGCAGGGGTAAAACACTCCTTCTACTGTATAAGGTTTCTCAAAGCCCTATCCAACCTGGCCCTAAGATTGTTTTCTCATACCCAGTGTAAAAAAAATTCATGCTCAAACCCATTTCAAAATTTTTCCACCCTTTACCTGAGTGAAACTCAGAAACAGAAGAAGATATTTCTTGAGTTGTTTTGAGTTTATATCTTTTTGTTTGGTTAGATTTTGCTATTTTGATGGTACATTTTTTTGCAGGGGAGGAGGTTAATTTTAGGGAAATGCAGAACTATTCACAAAATAGGAAAATAATTTCTAGTAACCTGGGTGCCTCTGTGGAATAGACATATCAGAGTGGTAGGATTGCAGATCAAAAAAGACCTTTTTTGAGAAAAAGACTTCATGTTAAGCAAAACATGCAAGCAGCAATCCTACAAATATATTTAGTAGCTATGCAGAAACAAATCTGTCTGATATCCTACTAAAGAAGGGGAAAAACCTCTTTAGAATATTTAGCATTGGGTTCACATTATTCTTGCACTTGTAACCTCATTGTGTAATTATTGCAAATTATAAGATATATATAATTATACTTACATAAATTTTAAAGTGTAAAACATAAATTAAGTCCCTTTCTTTGAATATAGACACACATAATAGACTCTTTTTTCATTTGAATTGATCATTCCAGGCTTTTTCAATAAACATTACATACTGAAGTTTCCTACAGAGTATCAATACAAAGTGGTGAAATGTTTACAGTAACTTGGCTATTCTCTACCCCTGGAAAGATTATAAGCCATGTTCCCTATAACAACAGAATATTACAGTGGCCTGGAATGTTTATAAGCCATGTTCCTTATAACACCAGAATATTACAATGTGCAAAAGGTATTAGACAGACAGTGAGAGGGAGACCAAGTGAGCCATCATTCTTGGATGAGTTTTTAAAAATTTTCTTTCAGTAAAATTATTTAGGAATGAAAGAAGCTTTAGATCCTTCTAAGTCCTTGGGAGGCAAGAAAGAGCCAGAATAGTCAGCAGGGATGAAAAATCAGATGACATACAGGGAAGGACACATCTTGCTCTCTGCATGGTGAATGATGAGCAGTGGATGCTTTTCTATTTCAGTCTTGAAGAACAGCAAGGCCTATCTTGGTATCTCTGTTCCCTTAGTTCTAGTACATGGAATATTTTATGTGATACAAGTTTTTCTGCCATTTCTCTGGAGCAGCAGTGATCCTCACTAGCCCTCCTCTGGAGCAAAGCCTAACAATGTGAATAGTTCCTGTTCAGACACTGCACAATGAATACCTGAATACACAGAAAACCCCCAAAAATAAGAATAGCCATAGACTGGATTGTCTCTTCCATATCTGTGCCAATTATCTGTGGTAGAGAGGAGAAGGACATGTCCTGCCACAACAACCGGTAAGACACTCACGTAAAACCATCATTGCATTTGCAAGGGAATTTTTTCTTTTTTGGTGCTCTTGGTGGTTACTTTTCCCCAAGATTGTAATCAGTTCAGGCTGCTGTGGCTTTTGCCACTGACTTGACCTCCAAGTTAAAAACTAGGGCTCTAACATTTGATCGGGTTTCATGGCTACGGTGCCTGCTCCAATGCTGGGAGACAGCAGAATTGTCCCAATGCTTGAGAGATCAGTTTCCTCTCTAGGGAACTAATTTTTTCTATTATGCACAGAAGACTGAAGTGGGGACAGAAAGCCCATGAAGAAAAAACCCCTTTCTTTCTTTTCAGCAGCATCTGATGGATAACAAATTGTGAGGAAGATAAATTATAAAAAGGTGGTAATATATCAACACCTCATTGCAAAATTAGGCACAAAGTCAGGATAACCATCACTGGGGAGAAGGGGATATGATTTTATGGCAGTTAAGGAGGAAAGGAATATTGGCAAGTCAAAAATAATCATGGAACACTATAGTAACTCAGTCTCAGTGAAGGTAAATGCTATCAGAAGCTTTCTATCAGAAAGTTCCCTGAGTCTTGACTGTTCCATCAAGAGGCAGGGATAATCCATAGGTACCTTCTCACTGCAATTCCAAACACGTCCCTCTAAGAGTTTTAACATAGTTAGAAAGCCTGAGGTACCACTTTTAACTCTGGAAAGGTTAAAATCCTCTTTCTTCTGTTATGTATCATAACAGATGATAAAAACAAAGAACAACAATAAAATTAAAATAAATTTGTATTTTAAGATATCTTGCATTTACCACATAAAATGAATTTTAACTTCTCATCAGAATAGATTTTTCTGGGGTTTTTTTCTTTCTTTTTTTTTTTCTTACTATCACTCATGTTTCATTCAGAAATTGGATGAAACACAAAAAGCACAATAAAGCAGAGTAGGAATGTAAGAGATTAATATGGAAAGATGTTTTACTCATTTTGAAAACTTCCCTTCGTATATGCACCAGAAACTTTAAGACATAATATGTCTCAATTAAATCCACCATAGTGCATAATCCGTCTTGTGTAGCATCCAGAATGTACTTAGATATTGCACTAGGAAAACATTAAGCTCCAAGTCATGATAAAAATATGATTTTAAAAAATATGACTCCAGATGGGATTCTTGCCCCCCAACTTTAGTTGTTGCAAAATTAGGATACCATTTTAGTCTTCAAAGCTTCTTTTTGCCTAGAGATCATAATCTTGAGATTTGACTAGTGGAGGAATCTCAATAACTCAAGCAAAACCTGTAACTTTTAAAGCATTAAATTTGGTAAAATGAAGAAATATGAGACAGAAACATTTATATATTTTTATGGGAAAGAATATTTGATTTCAGAGGCTACTCCAGTAGTTACAAAAATGAAAGAATTACATAGATTAATGACCCAATGATGTAAGAATGAATTAGCAACCAGAAAAAACACAAACACAAAAAAAACGTGCTGAAGGTTGCTGATTTGGTTCATTTTGTCACAATTCTCCTTTATTTTGTTGGAAGAAGGTAGAAGGAACTGTAATTTCCCATTTTAAAGAGTGACAGAAGTAATAAAATCCAGGCATTTCTAATACATTTGGCCTACTGAAAAAATTTTATATAAATTCTGTGGGATCAAGGAAGGAAAAAAAAAAAAAAAACAATAAGCTATTCAAAAAAAACCCCCAACCAAATAAACTAAACCAAAATACAGATTTGTATTGACTTTTCCATAAAGTAGATTTCCATAAAGGAAGATCACACACATTTTTATAGTTACCAGATGCAGTGACATTTCTGTCAGGGAACACTACCCTGACTAAACCACACCTAATAAAAAAATCGCCTGTTCTGCCCCAAATGCAAACCAATTATAAATTGAGGACTATATTATGCTGTTTGCTTAAGTTTATGTGGTGCCAAAAAACCTGAAGGTATGACTGTATTACAGGTAAAATGTTCCAAAGGTTTGCAAACATTGAACTTCAATGCTGAGTTCTGTTTCTGTGAAGAAAAGTCTAGTCTCACTGCAAGTAAGAACTATCACAGTCAAAATTTACATAATTTACCTCTGTAGCACAAAATAATTTTTCATCTGTATACACTTTTAAGAATTAGAAAGATAAGAGCCCTTTGCATATAACATTTAAGTTTTTATTATAGAAATTATTAACTAAACTTTGCCTGTTAAGACTGCTGGGAGTCGAAAATAAAATGCATACACCAGATGTTTTTTTCAGAGTAAAACATATTAAATAACTAATTTAATTGTTGGAAAGAAACAGCTTTATTTTTCTTTTATATAACTTAATTGCTTTTTAAAAAGAATCTATTTAATTTTAAAGTTGCCTGCAATCAAGTTTAGTGTTGATGAAAAAAATCAATCATTTTAAAATTATATGGTTGAAACTGTAGGAATGCGTGAAAGTGCCTATCCTTTTTGGACCTGAGTCTGGCTTAGCCGAGTTAGAAACATAACTTTGTATTTCAGCAAAGTCATGCTCAGAGAAAAGAAAAGCTCATGCTTCAATAAAAGCTGAGAACTCATCAGTGATGTTGAGCATCTCCTCAGGAGCACAGCTGTGGCCTTAGCAATGCAGTAGCATTCCTTCCCATTCCTTGTATTCAGGTACACTACAAATAAAGAATCTTGAAGTTTTCCCCCTCTGCAGCCAATCATAACAGTAAAAGGTGATGCAGTTAGGTGTAAATGTAGGCTGAGGGGTCTAATTTCAATTCCATTAGATTTGCCATGTGTTTCATCTCAGTAATACAAGGTACTGACAGATGGGGATACTGATCTTGAGTTCATGCTGTTAAACACTGAGCCATTGACTAATAAACTTACCACCATTCATGATACAATTAATTATTAAATTAGCAGTAAGACCCTTCTACTCCCCAGCTAGATACCTAAGTCCTACATTGGAAGATCTATGATACCTGCACCCATTGAAATGGCTCATCCCAATGAGAGGAAAGGGGAGGGTTTCCTGCCTGTTTGGCCATAAGTGCTGGAAGGTATCCCTCTCCTGAGCTGGGGACAGCAGAAATGCAAATCCTGTTTGGTGCAGAGTCCAGGTAAGACTGGTTGTTTTCAGTTGCAATGCACAGACCTTGATAAAACCCGGAGTCTTGGGCTGCCCAAGGAGCATCTATTTTTACGTTTTTTCTTACAGGTACTTCCACAGGTGTGAGAGCTGAATGAACATAAGTAAAACACTGAACCAGCTCTTGAGTTATAGTTGATCTGACTAAGGGGCTTTGTCTCAGGCGAGCTGTAGCTAAACACACAAAGTTCAGATCTGCCGTGCAGATCTGAGATTCACAAATCCAAATATATTGATTGTCTGGAGTTCTACATCAGAATCACCCTAAGCTCTTTCTCTAGAGTCATTAAAGAGAAATAAATGCTTCCAGAAAATAATTAATGTCATGCCATAGTAGACATCTAGGTACAGATAAATCATACTATTTCTCTTTGTTGCCATCAAATTGGCTTAATCTCAGAAAGAATAATAGCACAACTCACATGAAAACTTGCAGCATTTTTCAGATTACTGCTAACATTGAAAAACAAGGAGTTTAGGATCAGTGTGTGATTTCATATTCCATAGATTATTTAGCCCTGCTATACCAGTTATGGACTCTGAGAGAGAGACTTATATCCCCATTCCTACAGGCTTACCTGTTTGACAGCCAGAGAAAGAGAGCTGGTGTTTCCATGTCATGGGGTGCCAGGTCAGGAGGGTGCTGCACCCTGTTGCTGTTCCTGACAACTCTGCTCTCCCATTGGATTTTCTTTGTTCCAGTAAAAAGATCATTATCCTTGGGCCTCAGCTGTAACTGGCCAGTAGATCATGTCTTAAATTCTCTATGTGCTGGTCTGGAAAAAGATGTGCAATAGGAGGTCTTGCCTAGTGCGTGGATTGGCAGGTGTGGGCTCACGAACAACGAGTTCCTGTTGGGATAGGAATATTGGTGCACCGTATTTCAGATTACTTCTATGCTTGAGCAAAGCTGAAAGGGTCACTTGAAATAAACAAAATATTACTTTTCCCTACTTTTAGTATCTTTAAAACAGACAAACGGCAAACTCAATTCTGAAAATTATGTTCTTACACACAACACGAGGCAGCAGGAGCCAGTATTTCTGAAAAGGAAATTTAGGCTCTTTCATTAAGCTTAAGAAAAGCTCAGACTGAATTTGCTCAGACTGCTTATAAAAGAATCCTGTTGGTGGATACAGTATTATGCAGTTCTGCCTTCCTTACAGAGGTCCATGGTTGCCATGAAATGGAAAAGAAAACCTATTTCACTGAGCTAGAAGTCTGCAAAAACCTTCCAGGTATTTCACTAACTCATTGTTGCAACAGCTTTAAATTAAGTCACCGCTAATTATTATGGTTGAACTTCTAAATTTCTTTTCTTTTTACTACATATATCAATATTTACTGTAAATGTTATTTGCACCTTTTTTTTTACTACAATTTTTAGAAAATAATTTCTTCTCAGCTCTGAAAGCAAACAACTCCACCCCCCAATTTTCAATGACTTCATAATGATTCATTTTCTAAGAATATATATTTATGCTGGGTGAGGAGAGGATGACACAAGATGCTCATATCACATACCACTTTTGTCAAAAAGATTTCTTGGAAAAGCAAAATTAATTATTAATTGCAAGTCCCTACAAACAAGAGTGTTTCTGAAGGTATCTTTTGTGTCAATTTTTCAGATGTGATAAAAAGATTTTTTTTCAGCTTTAACATTTGTACAGTTATTCCACAGTAACAAGTTTGAGTTACTGCTTCTTAACTGTAAATATAGTTTGACTCGAGTCAATTTCCTTTTTAAAAATCTGCAAATAGGATTTTTCTTTTTTTTTTCTTCAGCATTGTTAATTGGTCTTTTTTTAATCCCCAAGCAATAACAAACCAAACCAAACCCAAAACAAAAACAACAACAACAACAACAACAACAACAACAACAACAACAAAAACAGTAGCAGGGATTTTAAACTTTTTATTCAGTTCTTCCTCTCCCTTAGCATGTTGTTTGAGCTCATTCCCTTCTGCATGACACAGCAGAGTATTCCACTGTTACATAAAGTGCACCTCAACATTTACTTCTTTGAATTATCTCTGAGAGCTCCCCACTAAGCCAAGATCAGCTTCCATCTCTGTTCTGAAATCCAGATATAAATATGTCCATCATGCCTTTAAATTTTGACCTCCTGTTCTTATAAATAAATCTGTAATAAATCTGAGCCTTGCCAAAATATACACTAAATTAGGTTATTCTATTGAAAATAATTGTTTATTAGTAAATTCAATCCTTGAGATAGTGACATTTTATAGACTTATTCTGGAGCAATGGCTCAGTAAAAAGAGCAATTTTGGGAGGCAATTCATGAAGGGACAACAATGTTGTAATTAACCAGGAACATACTAACCCAAAATAAAATGGAAAGATCATCTAAACCTCAAAGAACTAATAGAATATTAAGAGAAGTAACATTGTGACACAGTCAGTTTGAAGAGCACAAGAGAATGAAAGATCTTGGTACAGCAGAAGTATGAAATTTTCATGGTATAGAATCATAGAATAGGTGGGGTTGGAAGGGACCTTTGAAGGTCTTCCAAGTCCAAACCTCCCTCCACTGAGCAGGGACATCATCAACTAGATCAAGTTGCTAAGAGCCCCTGACCTTGAATGTTTGCAGGGATGCAACATCCAGCACCTCTCTAGGAACCCTTCCAACATCAACTACCCTCTCCTACCCTAACAACTACCTTCACTGTAAAATGTCTTCCTCATCTCTAATCTGAAGCTATCCTCTTTTAGTTTAAAACCATTATTCTTTGGTCCTACTAAAAAGTCTGCCCCCATCTTTCCTATAAGACCCTTGTTCATTAAAGCTATCTTTAAAAAGAAGGGGTTTTAAGATGGATTTAAAGAATGATAATGCCAGAGGTTTACAGACTATTCAAATAACAATAAGATATAATAGAAAATTTTTCTGTAGAATGAAAATAGAAGACTTCTTTTTAAATAAATCAATAGAGAGGTACTTGAATCCTGGGAATGAAAGCAAGTAGTATGTTTGATAAATGAAGACACAAAAAGTGGGCAAAATGAAAGCAGGGATTAAGTTCCATAAGTGGCATTCTGAAGAAGGACAGTTGAAAATTATTCTGTTCTTATACCTGTGAAAGGTGTTGCAAGGAGATGGCAAGCTGCCATTCTATCACAAGCTAAAGTTGAAAACAGTATACAGAAAATCTCTACATAGCTAACATAACCTTGATTTGTGGATGATGAGATATGTCAAAATCTCATGATGTCAAAATAAGTGTTGGAGCATGAAGTGAGATGAGGAACAGAAAATGGACTGGGAGAAAGAAGGAAGGCTGAAGTGTTATTTGTTTAAGTTAAAGAGACAAGATGGGAATTAAGGGTATTCTTTAGGAGTATGGAAGTAAAGCAGTACATTGCCTGCAAAATGTTCAGAGTTAAATATACAACTATGAGTGAAGTTAACCTAAGGTAGTATGAAGAATAAAGATTTGTGACTGAACTCCAGGAAACATAGGAATTTGGAGAAGAAAAAGTCTTTAAAAGCACACTAAGTAAAGAGTTACCAAAAACCTGGGAGGAGACACAGGAATCAGAAGTCAATGTAATACAGAGAATATCTTGTGGAGAAAACTACAGTTGACTGTTAAGGGTGGTTGATGGACAGAATGAGCAGGATGACAGGCAACAATTCTTGAGATCTGGCTAGTAAATGACCTTTTGAAAATCTAGTACAAAGGTTTAAGCTGAAAGCAAGATATGAAAGTCGAGAAAGGAATGAGTGCAGCTGTAAAGGAGAGGTGAAAGCTACAGAATGAGGAGAATACATGGAGGAGAGGTGATGTGATGCCCCTGATCTTATACCCATCTTCCAGAGCAGCAACTGGCAGAATCTGGATGGCCCAGGGGCATGGGGAGCACCACAGGACTTGCTCTATAGCTGCTTTAAGCAGTTCTTTCTCTCACACCACTGACAAACATGTTCACAGCTAAGAGTACAGAAGAGACAATACCCACTGCTGGCTGTCAGGCAGTGAGAGGTGCAAATTGTCAAACTGTTGAACTTTACAGAGGGTGGTCTAGATTTTGACAGAGATCTCCTCTCCAAAGCTTTCTAAAAAAAGTGCAGACGTAGTGTATTTTGAGAAAAAAGTCAAAGGGAAGAGCAGATAGACAAGGATTTGGAGGAGCAGATTACAGCCAAGTCAAGAGCAGATGATAGGTATCTGCTTATTGTGATGTATTTCCAGTGCACTGCTCAGAACTCCTGGGGTTTCAGCTCTGTCATTCTCAGAACACTTTGCCATCTGCACAGCAAATGGTGTGAAAAGGTGTTTAATTCAAAGTGGCGATCGTATAGTACACTGAGTAAATGTTGGACTCAGCCAGAGGGAATAGCTGGTAAAAAAATCATATATATTTTTATACCTCCAAAAAGTTTTAAGAAAGTTGATTAAGACCTTCCTGAAATTCTGCTTGGTGATGACCTTTATAAATCATTGGTAATCTCTCTCAAAAAAGTTTCATCTTCTGATAATACCAGTGTTGAGAGGTTTCCTTTGATTTTTATCCCTTTATACCATTAAAATACAGAAATAAATGGAATTGTAACTCTCTTCATCCACATGTAACATGTATGCAGCTGGTTTATTTATTTTGCTGTTTAGTGGTGAAAACAAAAGTACTAAATTTTGTCCATCAGATGTAAAAAATTATTACAGTATATGTTTGTCTGTACACCACATTTGGATATCAGGGTACCATAGGTACCATCAGGTACATCACTGAATGTATCTTGCTGTATTGCCACAGATTCCTGAATCATTCAGGATTAAACCTGGCATTAAAAAAAGCCCAAACATATTTGCTATTTGGGAATTAAAATCTGAAAATATTCTCCAATGCCGTGAGTAAAATTAAGCCATGCAATTTTACATATTTATAGGTTGATATTTACCATGCTTTATTTACTGCAACGAAAATTTTAATGATACATTAATATGTCTATTTTTCTTCATATTTACACATTATTTTTCATTACACTTCCCCTGCAGTTTATCTTCACCTTTTTGGCATCATTCCACTACTTTAAACCAGTTATTCTCAGGACCAAGTAGATTTATTGTTAGCAAGAACATTATTTACACTCCTGGCCTGAATTATTTAATATCTGGATTCGTAGGAATTAATATCTTGATTCTAATAAGCCACATTGTGCTAATTAGAATTCCACTGTAGCATGTTATTAAATCTCGAGATTTAACACTGAAATACTTTTTTGAACGCAACATTTTCTTGCAAAAGAACACAAAAGCCCAGTCACACAAACACAAAATCCAGTGACAGAAAACTACACATCATCTTAAAACTATAGGCCTGTCATAGTTTAAACTCAGCTGGCAATTAAGCCCCACGCAGCCATTCACTCACTCCTTCCCTGGTGGGATGAGAGCAAGAATTGGAAAGGTAAAAGTGAGAGAACCCATGGCTTGAGATAAAGACAGTTTAAGAAGGAAATGAAATGCCACACACACAAGTGAAGGAAAACAAGGACTTCATCCATCACTTCCCATGGGCAGCCACCTCCAGGAAAGCCAGGCTCCATCATGCCTAACAGTGACTTGAGAAGACAAGCACCATTACAATGAAAATCCTCTTCCTCCTCCTTCATTCTCAGCTTTATATGTTGAGCATGACACCATGTGGTCTGGAACATTCCCTTTGGGATCAGCTGTCCCAGCTGCGTCCTCTCCAACTCCATATATACCTGGTGGGGCAGTGTGAGGAGCAGAAAAGGTCTGGGCTCTGTGAGAGCATTAACTAAAATATCTTTATTTATCAACACTGTTTCCAGCACAGATCCAAAACACAGCCCTTTGCTAACTACTATGAAGAACATTCAGCCAAAATCAGCACAAAGCTTTTATTAGGTATATAAACATACATCTAAGAACTTTAGTTCACGGTTCTACTCTTTAAAATTCTGGATACTTGATCATCAGCACACTGAATATTTTTTTACAAAACTCAATGTTGTGTTAGATGTGACTATGCAGGATATACTGCATATTGAATACAATTCAGCAAGCCTCACTTATTTTTCTCATTTTGTAGAAAAAGATGTGATAGGATAAATTTTGACAATGAGAAAAAATTGTACAGTTTTCAGTATAATTTTTCCCTATTTTTATATGGAGCCATAGGCTGACCGTGAAAGTAATACTCTGAGGCCAAAAAAAGGATCACATTCAAATTTTTTCTTAGGAGTACTACTGTCAATTTCCTGAAGGTTTCTCACTTCATACTCATTGTTGCCACCTATCCAGGGTCTCAAGAGAAAGCTGATACTTTTGTTTCTTGTACTGCATTCCAACTCCATTAGTGACTCCACTAATGTATCTCCAAATGTATAGGGACTTAATCACTGCTTGAATCGGCGCCAGTTGAACATTTCTATTCCATGTCATATGTGGTAGAGTGTGTTCTTCCAGGTAACTCGGGCACCTTGAATCTGGAGCACAATGACTTCTGCAGGAAGCAGACCCTACCTGAGATTAAGCTCAGTTTACCAATCACACATTTCCCATGCATTATTTTTATGGGGAAATAAGAAACCTTCATTACCCTGATTTTGGTCCCTGACAATAAATATTTTTATATCTGAGAGTAGGTCACCTCATGATCTCTACAGATTAAAAAAATGCCTGAAGTACACTTCAGATTTGTATAGAACAACTTATATTTTGCCCAGTGTATTCACTCGATCTTACAGGGACATTTAAATGTATGAGACTATTTGCTGTTTCTTGCTGAGATTGCCTTGTAAATCATACCCTTTGTTTTGAGAGGTTTTATAGGCCATTTGTGGGTGGAAGTGAGGAATCAATAAATAGTGTAGCTATGTATGTGACGTATGGAAGGGCAAATTGACTGAAAGTCTTAGACTGATGTAAGGAGATGAAAAGTACATGAATATACTGTGGGTAGGTCTGGAAAATAGACTAGATTATTAAAGCTAACAGTATTGGCAAACAAGAAAATGGCAATTAATTTAGCCAATTGTAACATTCCTATTTCTGCTAGCAGTCAGCCCAAATGAAAAGATGAACTGACCTGTGAAAAAGATCCAGACCACAACCTCAGCCCAGCCATCTAGGTTCACAAATCCAAATTAGATGTGTGACTGCAGCTCCTCTGAGCTCTACTCCTTTCATTTGTTCATCCTGAAATCTGACTCTAGGCCTAAAGTACTTCAACATGCACTTATGCTTTCACTCATTTCTATGTTGGCTTTCACTTTAAGAATTGCTACAGGTAACTGATATTTCTGGGTTTTATTGCCCTCTTGAACTTCTAGAGGAAGTTAAAGGTTTCAAATCTTCTACAAATCACATACTCTTTAGTGAAACAGGTGTTAATAAGAAAATACCTCAATATTCTTGGAAGTGTGTTGATCAGCGAAACTGGTTTTTCTTGCATATGACTTAGCAGAACTTCCAAGTGTACATGAAAATATTTTCTGTACTCAAACATTTATTCCCCATCAAATGGTTTTTCGTATCATTCCTCCAAAATAAAACTCCTGCAGAACAATGTATCTTTATGTTCACTGCGAATCACCCAATCCAGCAGCTGCTGTTTGCACTGGCTAATTTATCCATTCAATTAGACCTGTCTGTAGCCTATAACAGTCCTTTTAGTTCTTTTATAGATCTTTTAGTTTAATTTATTTTCTTTTGAAAGGGGTTTATTTTGGAGAGTTTAGCCATTTAAAATACCAGCTAGATAGAATTGTGTGTGCTGGACTTATTTATTTATTTCGTTGTTGCTGTTTGCATCATCTCACATGCTCTTGATCAGCTTTCAAAAGGAAGCTAACACCTGCTCTGTGCCTTCAGGATCTCAGAAATCACAGTGGATTTCTACTAGAAAATATGCAGTGTGGATGGAGGTGCTTAGAGGCTGAGCAGGAATAGATGCTCTGAGCTACTTTTAGAGATCTCTCACACTATTTATGTTATGTAAATATCTCAGCCTGGTTCTGATAATAGAACAATGATCAGGGCCTAACCGATGCTAGAGCTTAATATATCTTTTACAAGCAGTTCACAATTATTTGCCTCAACTTTATCTTTATCTTTGACTATTTTTATGGCATCACCTAAGCCATATGTCATTTGTTATTGCTGTAGTTTAGTGACTGGATTACAATATTTATAAACAAGAGGAACAATGTAAAGGAGATTTCTAGTTAGTTACATAAACCCTTCTCTCCCTGCAATCTTGGCAGATATTGGCAGCATTTCTGAGAGTTTTGCTACTGATATACAATCTTTAGAAATAACCAGAAAAGCTTGTGGTAATACTTGCCAAAAACTAGTTTACAAGAGCCATTTGCTGTTACTATTTACTTTCACCTGAGAAAACAAAATCTTGGTTGTAATATTTAATGTTTTTACCATATTCTAACATGAAAGATAAGGTCTAAAAAATAACCTTAGTGCATAAATTCTGTTCTGTCTACATGTCACATGAAGACACAGGGCTGAAGAACAGAGTCTTCTGATTAATAATTTTGGTAATTTCCATCTCCAATATCTAATATCAGTATGTTATAAGTATGCATTTTCCCAATAACAGCAGTAAAGAACATTTTTGATAAGCTAGTATAGAGTTAGCTAATTTGAGATTTTTACTGCTTTTTTTTCATTAATGTGTTGAGTAAATTTCCCCCTCCACTTTAAAATATTATTTTAATATATCTTTTGTACTGTATGGACTTGAGTGTCTTTGAGACTGAGACAACCTTATACAAGTAAAATAGCTACAAATTCACTGTTCAACTTCGCAAGAAGTAATATGTATCACATCTATTCAGAATTATCTTTTCTCTGAAAAGTACTATTATTCTAGACTTTTTTTTCCTTTTCTTTTTCTTTTTTCTTTTGGTGAAGGGTTGTTCTCTACCCTTCACTTTTGGTTCCGTTACTATGACCCATCAGTCTGTCATACAGCCCAGGAAACTAAAAATGTAATAACAAGTTTCTGTATTGTTACCATCTTTTGTGTCCTTATCATGCTAGAGAATTCTCTTTCACTTTTTGACATTTTTATATTTATGGCTGACATGTACGCTATCATGCTTAATCTTACTGTTATCTTCTGTTCTGAAAAAATGATGCCACTTTACACACACAACTTTTCTGGGCCTACTTCTAATAATAGGATAGTTAGGTCAGGCCTCATGAGATATATCCATGGGCTTTCTTATTCCCTTAACCAAAATTTGCCTAAATATTCTGTACAAAGCTGTAATGAGATTTAATGGGCAATATATCTACAATTTGTAGTGTTGGTGTTTATGTTTAGTAAAGCAGTCAATGGAGCTGTACTACATTTTAAGACTGTACAAAAAGCAGAATTAACCCTCCTGTTCAAAAGATGAAGAGTTTCTAAGTATAAATACAGGGAATAAATAAAAGTTTTTCAGTCAAGAGATGAAAATACATTTGTGCAAAAGGAAACAAAAGTCCCTTTGCTCTACTCTTGCCCCAAGAAAACACATTGTGCAGGTGTATATTTAGAACCCAGGACGGATGTCATATGGTGGGTCCCTCCGGCTGCCTGACAGCCAGCAAACTGTTAAAAAAGGGGTAACAGCTGCTTCCAGTAAAACTGCAATGAAGATGGAAGTGGATTAAACCCAAATTTTCTGCCCAGATCTCAAAGGAACAAATCTGGAAAAAAGGCATCCTGTGCCTGAGGAAATGGCTTAATACCATGAAATGAGAGAGCTCCAATAATGTATCAAAGACAAATTACAAGATACTAGAGAGGCACTTGAGGTTGGAAATACCCAAATACTTCTCAGACTTTGTGCAGTAGGCCATTCTGAGAAGCGTTATTTTAGAGAGTTAGCTGCCTGGAAATACATCAACAGAAATGCCAACATGCTGTAGCTGGCATATTCCAGTACGCACTGGAAATCGCACAGTACCAGTCACTACACAAACTACCTAGCTACACTTAAGTTTTATATTCAAAATATATATGGGTGAATAAAGACTGAGAGTGTCTTGAAAGGCATGAATATTTAAATGAATTTTTGGGGTGAAATTCTCTTTCTCTTTATACTGATGTCAAGACAATACAGCAGAGATTGTATTTCAGTATTTCAATGTTTCAGTGCTTTTGTAACCCAGCTAAGGATCACATGATCTGCATTCAACAATTATGCTGTGTTTTGTTTTTACTGTTGATGCAGAACTTTATGGTCCAAGAACTGCAAAGAGATTATTTATTTCTCTCTCTCTCTTTTTTTTTTTTTTTTTTTTTTTTTTTTTTTTTTTTTTTTTTTCCTTTTTTTTTTTTTTTTCCCTCACATGTATTGTAGCCTTTACTGGTTTAGGAACTGCAGTCATAGGGGAATATTATTTTCATGGGATACTGTTTAGGAAGCATATCTGGAAACACCAATATACATAGTTTAATGTATGGGAAGAAGAGAAATCACTCGTCTGGAAATGCAGTTAAGGAAATTCATAGCTATCTTAAGGCCTAACCATTCCTAGGGATCATTTCTTTTTCATTGTTCCATACTGGCTTTAAATTAGGCTTCTTGAGATGAGATTGGCTAGGCAGGAAGATGGTGTATAGATGGAAATGGACCAAGAAAGCAAGGACAAATACCTAAGCTTGACAAGTTTTGTCAGTATAATGTGAGAAAACCATACTCCAGCTGAAATCATTCTTCTTCCCTCATATAAAGGCGGCTTTTCCACCAGAACAGGTTTGCCAGTTTAAAGCATATTTTGGATGGAGGTAGTAAATTACTGAGGGAGAAATTCCTTCTGCTAGTGTACACACTGCCTGCTCTGAAGCACGGCTGGCATAGTTATGCCAATGTAACTACAGAAAAACTGACAGCTTCTCAAGTTAGCCTGTATTTATAGCTCTAGGTTACAGACAGATTGAAAAGGCCATAAACACTTTTATGTAAGATGCACTGTAAATAATATTCTCTGTAATTCCTTCCAAAATTATGAGAAACACTTACAGTAAGGACTCAGTTAGGTGATGTTCATGAATGAGCCTTCATGAGTTAGTAAAACACAGACCAGCTAAAATTCAAATAATATTTATTTCACATAAATCTGTGTTTGAGACAAGGTTGAAGATTGTCACCTGCTTAATCTAGTGATTATCTGACTCCAAGTAACAGCACCAGATATCACCATTAGTGGCCATCAGCCTTAAGATTTACTTTGTGATGTACCTTTCAAAAGTCACCTTTTCTTCTTTCCTCTTCTTTCTATAATCTTCTTTATACAGGTGATGGAAAAAGTAAAAGGGTTTAAATGTAACAGGATTTTACTTGGTTTTAGCAACAGAGTTAGTAAGTAGGTAGCTCTGACAGTAGCCTGCAAGCTGTGAAAATATATGCTGAAGAATTTGTAAAAGGAGCAAACAAATACTCTAATGTTGAAATTGTTTTGGATCTTCAATATGAAACTAAAGTTTTAAAAGACTGGTACAATCATTTTGCACTTAATTTTCTTTATTTCCTGACATCAAGAGCAAAAATCTGAAAATAAAGTGTTTGAAACCTGAGATCACCTTATATTTTTGATATATTCATCACCAGGAAATTGCAATAATATTTAAAGATCTGTTTTAAAAAATGCATGGATAGATTAAAGAAACTGAGAGAAACTTAGAAAAAGAAAAAAAAGCTTCCAACTACCAGAGCAAAAATTGTTGATAATTACAAGTATTGTGACTCTGAATGTTTGTTAAGACTTATGTGATGGTAGCATCAGGGTTTTAAGTCCAGAACTACATGAGTTCTTTATCTGGGTGGTTAGAGCTGTGTTGAAAATGTCTCCTGTGCCTTTGTACATTTTCAAGCCGAGAATGCTTTTTCAGATCTTCATGAGTGTGACAAGAGTGAGATTTTGCAGATTTTAGAGATTAACTCTGCACAAGTGAAAATACCAAAAATCCTGTTAAGGAGGGTCTTGACTTAGGAAGGGGGAGACTTGGACTTGGTTATTTCTCCATTAGTATTTTAGCCACCTGGTGATTTATTAATATGGGACAGGCTTGTTCAGCCCTTTAGCTATCTCTTCAAACTAATCAAGTAATCAACCATTTTTAAGTATTTATTCACCTCCCAGGTGACCCAGTGACTTTTGCAGTCATTTGAACATAAAACACATGTTCTGATCCTTTAGCTATAAGTAAGGACTGAGAAAGGAATGGATTCCAAAACCAAGCAGTACTATCCTAATCCCAAAGAATATACATGTTTTTTAATATATGTCCCTGAAATACCTTAATGGGAAATTTTAATTCTTATGGAACCAGTTTGTCCTGATGAGGGATCAAAATATGTCTTTTACAAAATAAAACTCCAAACAGAGCTCTACTTTAATCATTTCAATTCTATTTGTTTAGTTTGCTCCAGTCTTTCTTCTACTTCTATCACTCTTTATACTTTGGACCAGACATTAATCAGGTTTCTTTTAATATTTATTGAGAGTCCCAGAGAGAATTTCACACAGGATTTATCTTGTCATCTCAGTTTACTCCCTCTTTACAGAAGCAAAGAATAAAATAAAAGCCCTGTTTATGCACATTCCTGCAGAATGTCTACATGAAAAGGGCACACTGTATATTTAGACCACTTGTGACTTCACAGGATGAAGGCTAAGTAGATTTTTTTGAGTAGTTCTAATTGCACTATATTGTACTAAACTGTACTGTCTGACTGTGAAATCAAATATAGCATAAACTGTTGCTAGCACCTTGCAAGAACCAAACAACAAAAGCAGTAACTAATAAAATACGTAAGTACAAATCAGGAGCAACAATTGTAAAGCACAATAGTGTTAAACAGCATTGCAGTTCAAATCTTATCAAGTACACATTAAAATTCAGTGCTGTAGGGAGAAAATAGCACAGTATCTTGAACAGCAGCCTATATCACAGTAAAGAGGAGTAGAGAAGTTTTTGCAAAACCTGTCAATTTATGCAATGTGTATACCACCAGATACATAAAGGGTAATTTTCTTCACAATGGATCTGATACATAATATTTCAGAAAGCAGGCTGATGCACTTTATTCTGGTATGTCAAGTCTCTCACATAAAGGAGCTTCATTTTTATATATAGGAGAACAAATACTTTGGTATGCAAGGTTCAGCTCTAAAGCTCATACTTTCATAGACTTTACATGCTGTAAGAACAGTGCAATGAACCAGTCTGACCTTTGGACATTGTTCAGCCTCAAAAGTTCTATTTCCTAATTCCTGCACCATAACAAATAACCCGTGGTATTAGAACATATGTTTGAGAAAGACATCTGACCTCAATTTTAAAGTTCAGATAGTATTTGCTATCTATTTATCACCATATTACTGTAATGCTCAAATAAGCTTCAGTCAACAGCTCTGATTCTACACTCTCTAACGCTTGTCCCTATGTTTCTTTCCCCAGAAACAGCCATCCAGATCAACTTCCCTTCCTCAGAAGAAAATAGACTTCTAAAGCAAAATCTTCCTTTTTCAGATGGAACTTTTCTATTTATAACAATGATTTCTGGCTGAAATCTAAGCGACTTTGAAATTAATGTACATTTTGCCGTTGGCTTGATAGCCCAGGGGCATACTCCTGAAAAAGACTTTGGAAGTTTGTAAGAAGATGCATCACTGATGTAGCTCTACTTTGTTCAAGATCATTAGCAAGCTGATTTGGAAAATCACAGTGGTATTGTTAAGGAGAGCCACTTTTAAAGCTTGCCTGGTTAGATTGGACATCTTCTTTATAGATGTACATCTCAGAGAACTTATATAATACAATGTACTCTCATTTTAGATCTAAATAATTAGGGAAAGTGTTAAAAAAGCACTTGAGCTTGAAAATCTTTCCCATTTCTCTAATACATTAATTAACTATGTGTATCCCTCTCAAAGATCGATGGTGCTACTACTGCCATAACATCCCCAAAGGGTTGTAATTCAGCAGCGAAGGTTTAATCTCTTAAGTGTATACTTTAACACATTCCTATCAATCAATGAATTTGAAACGGTTTTATGTCCTATTGATTTTATAGCTGATTACATTCAGTTTTGAATAGTAAAGCAAACACAAAATTGGAACTCTAAATTTCTAATCTCATTTATTATTTCTGTTTCTCCAAACATCTTCTGTCTCTCAAAGAATGAGGGGGGAAGAAAACAAACAAACAAACAAACAAAAAAACACCCAAAAAAACAAAACAAAACAAACCCTAAACCAAAACAAAAAAATCTACAGGCTATAGCATCTGTTGGAGAATTTAAATGTTCCATAGGATGAATTTATTTAATAATTTACTTCGGCCATCCCTGCCGGGTCTCTGCTGTCCCCTCGGGGCTGGCAGGGCTGTTTGTGGCTGGGTTCCCCTGGCTCAGCCCTGGCTGCCGGGCAGCGTTCTGCCCTCCCTTGCCCAGGCTTTTCCCCGGGCTGAGGGGCTCCGCCAGGTCCTGTGCTGGGACAGCGCCGCCCCAACATCTTGCCGCATAAAGAGCATTTTCGTGGACTTCAATGCTTTTTGTTATGGTTCCCTCAGGACACATAGTAAAATACTGTTCCAGTATTAAAATTAACTACATGTAGCTTAGCTAATGCGTTCTCTTGATGCAAGGGTTTTGTGTAGCCAGGATTTTAAAGAATCCTGAACAGCATTTCCTTAAGTTTTATAATTTATTGAACAAATAAGGCTAGTGGAAAGAAAACAAACAAACAAAACCAAATTTTGAACTAGAAAGATGTCATATTTACTGTTTGTGAGGAAATAAAATATAAAAATGGTAGGAGTTTTATTATTCCTTGGCTTTTAACCTTTTCTTTTACACTGACTGTCATACACTGGTAGACCTATCTTTTTGCAGTCCAAATTTCTGTAGTTATTGTTTTAATAAAATAAATTGGAGCTGGAAGTGAATTACTAGTTTTGCTATTGACTTTGTGGAGGACTGTCAAACCTTATCAGTATTTAGAAGATACTTCCCAGCCAGGGAGGAGAACGAGACCAATATTCATATGCAGGGAGCAGACTCTTTCTGAGCGGGAAATGCACTCATAATCCTGTTTTCTCTCTAGCAGACAGGCATTAAAATTGAATTAAGAAGACCTCAGCTCTGCTTTCAGTTAAGATACCAACACTATTTGGAGAAGATTCTGTTTTTCTCTTTCTCTGGCTTTTCTTTGCCCTGGCCATTTGATGATGACTTTTTCTTACCCTATATTTGAACAACAACTCACAGGCAATTCTAAGTTACTTCCAGCTGCTGCTGTAATAATAAATATAAAGAACAAACAAAATGTATAGACAAATGTAGAATTCCAAATATCTGGACGAGCACTATATTTTGGATACTAGTTCAGGGTGAAGTTTCATGAGAGATTAAGGGAGTCTAAGTGTCAGTGCACCCTTTGCTCTGGCACATTTGCTTATCTTGGCTCTCTGATGTGTCAGTTCACTTGCAAACTCAGCAGAAAACTAACCCAAAAAGGAAATAGAATAGATTCCTGCAAGCTCAGTAAGTTGAATTAATTCACTGGTAGGCCAAATGAAAGCTGGAACTGCTACAAAAGAAAAGGGGGGAAGTGGGGAACAGTTGTAGCCTGATTTAAACCTGTTTGTGCAGTTCTAGAATTATTTCCAGTTGCTCAAGAAAAGCAAGCAGTATGCTTAACAGAAAATGTATGCCACTCATGAAGATGTCTTTTGTAGTTTTTTTATTTATTAACATTCAATAGGTAATATTTTTGTTGACTGTAGACTTCAGATTAGAGAAAAATATGCTGATTGACGATTTGATATCTTAACATCAGCAGCCTAGAAAAAATATTTTTTTTTTGTGTAGTTCTCCCTCTCCTCTAGTTTCTGATCACAAGAAGTGTTGTGGGAACTTTTTTCCCCCTCTTTCTTATAAAGAAAAATAAAATCAAAAGGAAATTATTTATTCTTATCACTTACTTTTGGTGGATATTGAGTACTATAAATACAGCAGCAGCAAAAAGACTAAGAAGAGGGTGGATTTACTATTCGGTAGGGTCAGGAATGTATTGATACAGGACACAGAAATGGCCAAGGTACTCTATGCCTTTTTGATCTCTTTTTAAAACTGGTAGAGTGAGCTCTTACATGATTCAATTCCTTGTACTGTTTGCAGTCTTTGCAAGTGAAACAGTAACCACAGTAGAAAAAGATACATTAGGGAGCACCTGGGTCATCTAGAGGTACAGAAATTAATGGGCTGTGGTGGGATTGCATCCAGGGGTACTGAGGGAACTGACCAATGCCACTGCGAGGTCTTTGCCACAATGGAAAGGTCATACCAACCAGGGAACTTGCTGGAGTTTAAAAAGACAAGCATCACAGTTATCTTCAAGAACGGAAGGGGGAGGAACTAGGGAACTGCAAACCAGTCAGCCTCACCTTGGTCTGTGACAATGTTATGGAGCAAATCCAACAGAAACCATTAACAAAGGCATGTATAACAAGACAATGATCAAGACCAGGACTCATGAATTTACCAAGGGCAAATACTCTCTTGCTAAATCTCGTTGAAAAGGCCAACTCTGTGAACAGAGAGAGAAGATGTTTTCCTTGACTTCAGCAAGGCTCCTGACCCTGTCTACCACGGTGTTATTATAGGCAAATCAGTAAGATAGGAACAGGATAAGAGGACTATAAAGTGAATGGAAATTTGGAAGGATCTCTGTAAGTCCCTTATTTAGTGATATTTTAGGGACTGACTCTTGCAACAAAACTGTTGAATAACTTTATTAATGGCATGGAATATGACCTGAATCGGAATCTACCCTTAGAAACTCAGTAAGTACCCAGTTGTGGCTCATGGTCATTATGCTGGAGGGCAGGTCTGCCACTGTGATCTAGACAAGCTTGGAAAGATTGAGCTGATGGGGATTTAACAGGAGAAAACAAAGCAAACACAGCTGCATACAGCTAGGGTAGAATAATCACACTCAACAGAGCAAGATGGGGATTGGCTGGGTAGGAAACAGCGAACTGAAGAGGGGTCAGCAATGGGCCTTGGAAATAATATGGTTATCCACATCCTGGGGCTGCATGAGCAGCATGGTAGCAAGCAGGCCATGGGATCCTTTCCCTCTACTCAGCATTTGTGCAACTGCATCTGCAATATCCTGACTCTCCTTTGAGTAGAGGTTTGGACTACATGACCTCAGGGGGCCTCCTGTAGCCTTAAGCATCCTGTTATTCTAAAAACTTAATTTCATTCACGTGTTACCTAATTATTAAGACCAGTGCTATCCACCATTATATTTGTTGTTCCTAGATGATGTGTCCTTTTTGGATGCTCAAAGATTTGGAGAATTTTAATCTCAATTAATGTGTGCTACAATCCAGATAGTAAAAATCAGTGCAGAAATGCAATAGTATTGATATTACTGAACATATCTTTCTAGCGTGAGTATTCATGTAGCACTAACAAGATGCACCAAATTCTGTCCTAGGCAGCTACATTTAAAATATGGAATGGATTCTGTTAACGCTGTGTCCGTTTCAGTTGTTTGCATTTCTCCTAAACCACTCAAATGGACACTTGAGACCATTACATACTCTTACCCTTTTCAAAATTTGGTGAATGAGGATTTTTTTGTCCTTCCAGAAATAAGGATTTCTTGCTCATTCTTTATGTCTAGTGACAGTTTTTCAAGAATATATAGCTATCATTAATTTATAGCTTGAGTTCCTGTATTCTTGGAGAAATCTCTTTTATCTGAAATACTGATTGCAAAATTAGGAGTCAAACTTTTCAGATTAACATACTGAAGAGTTATAATTGATACCTTTCTGTATAGCTTTTTTGAGATGTCATAGAGCTCTTGTTAATTAGGTGACATTTTGTGATTGAGAATGTATTTTTTTACACATTCCATTATACAAGACTCTGTATAAAATGCTGGATATCAAAAGCATAAAGAGCAATTACTATTATTATTTTTCTTTAGATTACAATGTATACCTGAAATTTTTGCATAGTTCCCACAATAGAAGTACATTGAATAAAGATTTAGAAATGAAAGAAACCTGCTCTTTCATCACTGAATAGAACTGTGGAGTATACAGTAAACGATAAAATGAAAAATCTCATTTTTGTTGCAAAAAACTGAATCTACAGAGAATTATTAAAAAGTGGAGCCACAGCATAATGACATAAAAATTTCCATGCTGACTTTTCTGAGACAAGATGTATGTTACAATTTTGCTACATTAATAAAAGATTAGCTAAATATGCCAATTATCTCTTCAGTGTAAAATTTCCCCCTCATTCAGTATGACTAGGAAATTGGGAACTATTTTAACAATTTGTTCCATTTTAATCATCAC
Source organism: Sylvia atricapilla (assembly GCF_009819655.1). Taxonomy (NCBI): domain Eukaryota; kingdom Metazoa; phylum Chordata; class Aves; order Passeriformes; family Sylviidae; genus Sylvia; species Sylvia atricapilla. The sequence continues at coordinate 72,015,419 of NC_089140.1, read as the reverse complement.
AAGATAAAAATTTACATTAAAAAAAAAACAACCAACCTGAGACTCATCAAAAAATTGAACCTTTTTTTTCATTCCACTTTTTTTTTTTTTTTTTTTTTTTTTTTTTTTTTTTTTTTTTTTTTTTTTTAATTCAGATGATATCAGAATAATTACTAAAAGTTCTGGCCAAATTCTGTTGTAAAAAATTCCACTGTTTGTACTGGAACTGCTTGTAAGGGGCTCAATCCAGGTCTACAAAATGAAAAAAGGATGTTTTTCTTCTGATTTTAGTAAAAGCAAGAATAATTTGACAATTCTGGCTTTCTGATCATAAAGTATTCCATGAAAATAGAGTGTATTGTTTTTAATTTTTTTTCATCAAGAGAGTACATTCTAAATGGAAATGGTCATGACTTTTTTTCAATTTATTTAGTTTAATCCATTTACTTTTGTGCAGTTAGCAATAACAAGCAACAGTTTATATACCTAGTCTGTACTAATCCAGCTGGTGTAAACTACTGATTTTAGTGAGAGAAGACAGTAATAATCCCAGTCTGATGAGACTTGTCTTGATTTGAGGACATATTCCTGGATCAAGTCCCAGGGTAAGAATGTCAAATGCTTCCACAGAGGCTTAAAAGCAGCTACAATCAAAGGTCCTTGAAAGGTCCTATTAAGCATAATAATGTTTTTCTGTGCACATTTTTAGTAGAAATATGGTTCTATCTTGTTAAATTAACAGAGGTTATCCTCGTTGTAACTAACTCTATATAAATATAAATATACATTTGAGATTCTAAAATATGACTGTTCAAATTTCTATAATTTTTTGCTGAGTTTTTCATTGTCATTTTAGTGCTAAGGCATACCATTCTAAAATAATTGTTAAATCCCAAAAATACAATACAATAAATTTATTTTCAATTTTACTAATAGCCAAAATCAAGGCTTTTAATGCATTGGGGGCAGCCATTTCCTATTAATTCCTGCTTATCCACATTATATGAGTTGCATATTCAGAACTGTACGTAAGGGATTTCAATACCCTGTTTCAATTAATTTCTAATGATAATTGGGAATCAAAACTCTTTGTATGGCTTTGATAACCCAACAGAAATATTTTAAGGACTCCTATAAATGTTTAGGGAGGTATTCTACTTCAAGAACTTGAGTTGACATTAAGAAAATTACTTATGCTCTTTAGGTTAAACATAACCTTTTTCATAATTTGCATCCAGTTTGGGGTTTAACTCAGAATGAGGTAGGAGTGAGTCTTCAATGGAAGTCAGTGGTCAGCTGGGAAGATGGGAGTTTTCTGTCTTGATGGATGAGATCTTTGCACTCTGTATTCCCTGGTCTGATTTACACTCCATTTTGAGGAAACATTGTAAAAGCAAAATCAAGACAGCCCAATACCATCCATCTTTTTTTCTTTTCTGTCAACCCCAGCTCAAACAGGAGCATTCCTGGTATTCCCAAAGTTAAGTTTCATACAGCATTAACAGGAGAGGAAGGCAAGTAAGAATAAGAAATTAATAATTTATGATCAGAAAAAATAGAAGTGTTTTTGCAGTAAAAACGATGCAGGGAGGTTGCTCCAAATGGCAGTTCTGTAGCATAAAGGATTTAATAATGAAGTGGCTGCAGGCAGGGATAGTGACAAGAGGACAGAATAATATATTAACAGAATGATGAGACAATATAAATCTAAACAATCCTGCATGTTTCTACTGATTTTAGAAAAAAAGTGTTATTTTCTAGATTTGCCTACTTAGCATGCTTTGGAAAAAGTTATTGCATTCAACTGATGACTGAGATGGAAAGAACTTTCAGTTCCCAGGCAGAAATGGTAAAATTATCTTAAGATATTGATTAAATTTCTTTTTTTTCTGTTTCATAAATAATGCTGAAACAATCTTATGTTTCGGATATCATATGCTATTTTCTATATTTTATTTCCATAATTAAACTGATGGTCTGAGATGCTGTACAGGAAAATTCCCGAAAGAAAAAAAGAATGGCCCATTAAAGAGAATGAAGTTTTAAAACTTGTGGCCATGTTGTCATATTACAAGTATACTTTAAATGTTTTAATTTGCATTCCGTATGTTACATATAGAATGTCATACAAGACTGTTTCCTTGGCATAGCTAGCTTTTCCAAAAAGATTCCTATAGTAGAATTTCTTTGTCCTAATTCCTGCTCATCATGATTTTTACTGTTCAAACATACAAAGAAGCACAGAGACACACATTCCTTTGTGTAACAGGAGGAGCTTCTCCATATCTGAGGAACAGCTGGAAATCTTCTGTAGGACTAAGGTGGGATTACAGTTCCATTTTAATGTTTATACTCACAGATAAAAGCTATCGCCCATGCAGCAGGGAAGATAAGATGGCTGACAGCACTAAGCTGCCTTCACTAAGCAATGCTGATGGCTGCCTTTTTGGCAGCCTGGGGCACTATGCATGATTAAAGAGAGAAACTTAAGCTAAACCAGACACTTTAAAAAGAAATACACTTTGGAAAAATGTTAACTCTATTTAGCACCTAGGATTTCACTGTATGTATCTTAATAGTCTTAAGCAGCTCCCTTTGTAAGCAATTCATCCAGGAGTTGATGTGTCAAGTTTAATACGCATCAAGAAACGCTCATTTGTAACTAAAAGGTTCATAATGCAGAGGAGCTTTTCATCTTGGACATGTAATCACCAGCCTCCAAGCAGAACACACCAGAATATATATCCTGGGCTTGAGCTCTAGCACTGCTGCAAGAAAAGGCTGGCACAAATTTTCTTGCTGTTATTCTCCTTCTCAGTCTCCTAGACTCCAAAAAAATCTGTATATGTTGGACAGATGCTGAAAATGTGCAGAAAATCAAAAGCTATTCTCACTAGAAATTGTATATGTAAAATTTAGGATTTATCTTGGCTAGCTCAGGAGGCAGGAAACAGCTGGTGAGGCAGGAATACTTTCCTTTTTTGCTGTCTTTGCCTGTAGTAAGCCCTGTTCCATGCTGAACTTATTAGGCATGTTTGCCTAGTTAAGGTCACTGAAAGATGAAAAACCAATTAGGAGTAATCAGGCATGCTTTGGCTTTCAAATGGATGGATTTCCACCAGCTGTGATCCGCTGAGATCCCTTCCAACCTTGCCCACTCTGTGAATGCCCTTGCAATGCCTTCATATGTTATATCCCCCTACAATTTTCAAGATGGAGTTTAGCAGATAATGTAGTCTATGCTCTATAAAACTGCAAGACTTTTAAGAGAAGTTTTTGTAGGCAAGCTGTCAGGCAACCAAGTGGCTAAGGAAGTCTGAAGAACAAAATTAATCAAGTCCTAGAAGTGGGAGTACTCAGGTCTTCTTCATTTATGCTGAAACTACCTTGACAATTACTTTAACTTCTTATTTCTTCAAATAGGATATAGTCTTGACAATTTTTGCAGAAGATGAGAAACTCTGCACTTTATCTCTTTGTCTTTAATTACATTAAAGAATAATGACATCCTGTCTTTGGTAGCTGTTTCAACCTTTCTTCTAAAAAGATCCATGATTTTTCACGTTCTTCTGGTAATCCAAATTAAAATGCTATCATGAGAACCAGGAGAGCTTCATATATATGAGGTTTATTGTCATAAAGCCCAGGTTCTGCAGAACTTTATTGAGTTTTTTGCACACAAATTTATATTAGTTGGATAGCAAAGCTCCTTAATGTTATTCTAAACAAATATAGGTGGTTAATATTCTTTATAGTATCAAATGCCTTTTCATGATTTCTTTTTATTTTCTCATTTGATTCCGTCCCCCCCCCCCCCCCCCCCCCCGAAGATTGAATATTCATCTACAAAAAAGGTTTTTAAAAGAAACATACTGATGTAAATAAAGAACCGATTACTCTGAGGGTATTTGGCTGAGAATATGCAATAGTTTTAGTTTGTCTTTGGTTGCAACTTCAAAAATTTAAGTTTAAATCCTTAGTCTGATTGGTTCATTTAAAGTGCAACAGCCACAATAACAGAATTTAAGGCTCTCAAATAGTTTTTAAGCTCTTAGAACACTGTCCTTGGTTGGGAGTAAGTGACAAAAATAGTGTTTTCAATAAATGTTTAATATTTTTGCAGTAATCAGTTGTGTATCATTTCCTGTAATCCTTTGTAAAATATTTGCTACAGGATGCAGTTATAGAAATATTAATTTTGTTCTTCTTGGAACATTTTGAGTGGTAGAGAATCAGATTTTTTTTTTCCTCAGGTCTAATTCTAGAGAATTAGCTAAACAGGAAAACATAAACTTTCTTTTGATTCTTGAAAAAGCCAGTGGGATTTCACTATTTATTGATATTAAAAAAAACACTCAACTAATTCCACATAGCAATAAGGAAGTTCTGTTCCAGGGAATGCAAAATCCAAAGGAACAATGGTGTCACATTACATCAAGTGTTAGAATCAACTGAGACTTTATATTTGAGAGGAAAAAAAAACCAAAATGTAAAACTTTAATGCCCTTACACTAAATTTGTGACAGTGCTAGGGACGATTTTTAGATCCTTAGTGAACTACTTTAGCATCCTTCTGACAGAATTCTGCCATAGAGTTGAGAAGAATAGTAGAAATCATTTGACAGAAAGCCTCAAACTGCAGGTATGGCCAGAATCTCTCCCTGCACACCACTAATGGAATACAGCTACTGATTGTGCAAGGTTAGAATTTCATGCAAAACTTTAAGCATGCTATTTCCATAGAAATCTTGAAAAATGGTATAATTGATCAAGCATGTGGTTTATTCTCTGTATGCAAGATAGAATATTAAAACTAAGAGCTTGATCTTGCAGCCTCCAGGCATATTTAAGCACTATTTTTCTTTACATACAGTAATTCCTCCAAAATTTCTGGTAAATGGAAACATCTATCAAACTGATTTTCAGAGATGCATATGGAACATATGTATCTAATATATTTGCACACCCTGGAAAATGTGATGTTGTGTCAAATTGCAAAGTTTCTTGATTCCCTTATCCACGAAACTGGAAACACAAAAACTAATTGCAGGAAAGAATATAATTTAAATAAATTAAAAAAGTAAAATAAAATAAAATAAAATAAAAAAGGTAGAGAGAAAAAGAGGAAAGTAAGGAAAAGAAAGAGGGGAGGGGAGGGGAGAAATAGGCAAGATGAAAAGAACATAATAACATGGAATTATGAGACCAACTAAGTTGTGGTCACCTCTATTCTAAAGTTAGCTGCAGTACCTGAAACTGTACATTTTTCACTGTAACTGAAATGAAAAAAAACTGCAAGAGAATCAATTAAATACTGTTTTTCAAAAACTACACCAAGCCCAAAACATTTTTCTCTTTCCCTTTCTGTCTGACAACTGTTGACAGTAAGGGACAGCAAGGGCCAGTAGAAGGGAAAAGAGCCAAAAGAGGTGATTTCCTGTGCAAAAAAATGCAATAACAAAATATGAGTAGACAAAAAAAAAACTGGTAAAACTGAGAGTAACATTATTATTTTGTTCACACAACATGATAAGCTAAGAAGAGTGCCAAGGCAAGTGATAGTCTAGACACAGATATGTGGGTGAATTAAGCCTAGTTTTCCCTACTGGGTGTGTGAGGGCAGACACTCTGAAGCTGAAGGCTTCTCATACGGTATGACTCGTGGGATATTGGTCTCAGTTCAGCTGTGACACAAAGAATGCTGGGGATCCTCTCAGAGAGAATGGATAACTTACTCCAGCAAAACTTTCTGGGAATCCATGGAGTAAAGATGGATCAACAGCCTGCCTCATGGTGAATATGGTCAGACAATTTAAGAATAAAGAATTAATAAGAACTAAATCATTAACAAGCCTGAACAAGCTATTCAGATCTTCTCTAATGGGCACTAAAACCCTGGCTGTTTCTGTGCTAAACTCCAAGCTGCATTAATTTAAATGGAGGTGGTCTTTGTCACCTTCTTTTTGTTATGGTGTCTTGCTTCTCTTGAAAGGCTGAGAAGGCAATGATGACAGGTGAAGTACCAAGGTGTCCCTTGATCTCACTCATTATATCACTATATAGCTGAAATTTGGACAGGGTCATCAATGCAATATTTTGGTGCTTGGATATGTTGTCAAAAGCAGAGTAAGACAAAGCAACTGAAAACAATTTAGTGGAAACAAAACATGTTTGTGACAACATTATCTCACCTTTACTTTTAGAAGCTAATGTTTTTGGAGGCAGAACTATGTAGTTCATTTCATGTTCATGGTGTCTAACAAAGGATCTTGCTGCTTATTTAGTCCCTAGACATTAACTTGAGCTCAAAGCAGTTAAGTTTTGAGAAAATACAATCATTTTGGGGAAGGATTTTATTTTTTAAGAAGAAATTACCTTTCTAGAGAAATAAAATTTTAAAACTAAAAATTAGTGGGTTTTCACTGACCAGAAGAAATGGAGAAAGAAAACCTAAATGAAATTAGGACAGTGTGATCTTTGCCAAAATAATGAATTCTTGACCAATTTTAGGAATGCTTAGGAAAATCATGTAGTTTCTTTCAAAGTGTAGAACTGAAATGCAGATGCAATAAAGTGAGGTTTTTAAATAAAATCTTTTAGAAAAAAATTAAGAAGGAAAAGATGTCAGGAAAGATGGACATATTCATTCAGAATTGATGGAGGAGGTTGGAGGGTTTTTTCCATAGGCCTTACATAAAACTCCACAACATCTCAATGTATTAGCCTCCCCACCTCTCTGCTGTACATCCTTTCTTGCTTTCTCTTATATTTTAGAGCTAAAGATTTTGTCCAAGAGAACTGAGATTTTATAATGCCAACTACAGCAAAACAGAAATTCAGAGAAGGAAGGGCAGGGCACCATGCAGCAAGTAGTCATTTGAGGCAAATAAATTATGACTGTAACTAGAGCCAGTATCATTTAAGTACTCTTTGGATTCTGATGATAAAGCACTAGCTTACTGCAGTGTTGACAACAATCCTATGGTTCCAGCTTATAGCTTGTCCGTTTGCTACTCAGCCATCCACAGTAACTTTAATATAATGCAATAAACAATCACGCTCATCAGAAGCAGAAACAGACTAAGACTTAACCCAACAGAAAAGACTGCCAAGCAAGCAAAGCAAGGCAGTAAGAAATATTGATGTGAAGTCTTTAGTCCAAGTGTCATGTAGCTTTAAACACACAAAAAGCTTAGGCAGAGAGAATTACTGCAGTCCAAGTGTGACAACCAAGAGAACATGTGTAGTGAATAACACTATTACAAAATTCTAAATATTACTTTTTGAACCTGACCTCATAAAGATGGCAATAGCACCCAATAAAACGTATAACTAAGCTTTGTGATAATTTTGCTTTTGGAAGTAAGCAACTTGCATTATTATTCTAACAGAGTTTTCTAGTACAGATATATTTAAGCAATACCTTTTAATTCATGCAATCATGTAATACAGTGCATCATACAATGAAATCAGACAATTTACTAAGATCTCCTGTGTAGTTCAAATCATGATATGCCACACTGCTTTCCTCATGAAACACATAACTTCTGGTTCAATTTCTGCTTATCTTTCAGAATAGCATCCAGCTAGATCTTCTTCTTAGCTGTCTCCAAGCCATTTCAACTTTTTGTTGGGAGCACATTCAGGTGGTACATTAGGCCCAAATTTTAATGTATGTATGTGACTGTTTATTTTCAAATTTCTTTCTGTAATTGTTTACACCACATTGCACCAAATATGAAAGGTTAGCACAATATGAATGAGAAGTTCAAGTATTTATTTTGATGAACTTTTATCAAAGAGTCTCTCCTTGAGAGTCTTTCTGTTAAAAAGATAAAGTACCCTAAATTCTTGGTATCGATTAATGTAATAAGGTTTAAATTACTTAAATTCTGGTCTTTACTAACCATCCCAACTGAGAGCTCAGTCCTTGGCCAGCTGGTGTGTGTTGCAGGCATGAAGAGGAAACAGAGAGAAAAGCTTACTTATCCACATTTCTCTCAAATTTCAGGACTTTTTAAAAAGCTCATAAATTTTAACAGCTCTGAATCCTCTCTTTGTAGCCAGCTATCACTGTATCGATGTATTTGCAGTATGAATAAATATGCAAACGTATGGGTTCATATATATTTATGTACATATTAGCAATGATAACTAAAACTACTCTACCTGTAAAATATCTAGAATAATGACTGTGTCATGGCCTGCTGTTTGAGACATAAATTACCAATCAAGTAACAGCTGATGAAGAATTTTCTTTCTAAGTACAGTGTAAAAGGTCATCAAGATACAGCCTCTGAGATGGCTCACAGGCTCATTCTTTGCACTTAATATATTCATGGATTTCTATTTACTGCATTAAACACATTGCATCAGCACACTTGCCAGAGGGACTCAGAAAAAAAATATTTATTAGGATTTACACCAAAAAAGTTAAAAAATACAATTTTATTTCTAGCAATTATATCTGGATTCTGACACCAAAAAGTGAGTGTTTTATAATGTTTAGCACTTCAGAACGATGTAAGAGGATATGATGTAAACTACATATGAAAAAAACTGACCAACCATACCCCAGATATTATTTCTGATGTAATAATAGGTGTTATTTAATGTGAGAACTTAAAAGCCTGACCACATGAGGAGTTCTGATTCCCTGAAGCATAAGAGCTTTCCTGCTGGATCAGACTGGCTGCATGCCCAGTCTGGGCTGCTTGGCTTCAGATTTTAATTTTAATATTTTCTTTTTTATTATTGCATCTGCCCTTGCAATAGAATATAAATCTACTAAGTAGTGGAAGAAAAAACATTCAAATAAACTAAACAGAAGCAAAAATGGAAAATCTCTTTTTGTTCATAGTCTGTGTAAGTAAAGTCAAAACTTATGCAAAAGGTATCTGTTTTTTCAAACTTCAAACAACAGGCTGGTTCATCAGGTGATATAGGGTTGGGGTTTTTTTCACCAGCACTGTTTTTATGTTATGTAAAGTCTTCTTTTGAGATGAAGACAGTGAAGCAGTGTCATCAACAAAAACTGTAGTATCTTAAATAAGATACAATGGAAGTTTACTTGTATCACTCTTGAAAGTTGTTTAGAGCTCTCTTTTTAACTCAAATGTAAGTGAAATGGTTTTTTGGTTAATTTGCATCAGTTTGAGAACACTCATTAAATGGAATAATTTTTTCAGTCATGTTTCTTAGAAGAAGAAAGCACTCCTATGAAAAGATTTTATTCTGGAAGTGTTCAGAAAAAAAATATTCTTTTAGCGTTTGGTGCATATTTATCTATTTATTTATTAATTTAAACACTGAGAATAGAAAAAGAACTTTTCATGCAATCTCTAATTACCTCTTTTCAAATTCTCTTCAGTTACTGATATGTCCAGTTATAGTTTTTTCTCTCTGTCTGATTTCTGTGACAAAATGCTATAATATACTTCCTTTATACACTTTCTCTGCCATCTAAATTGTTTAAATGGTTGGATAGCACTTCTTGGCAGCAGTCACTAACAACAGTTAAAATTTTAAAACCTATACTCATAATTACAAGTTGTGTCATGAAGGTAGCAATTGAGAAAAGTCCTTTCTAAATTCATCCTGTAAACTATGTAATAGTTATATTGCTCCAGAAGTAAAAAACAGGACTTTTTTTTTGCTTATAATCTCAATCTTATGGAAAACTCGGATTTTTCAAATCTATTTTTCCATTGCTGTTTAGAGGTATAAGAAAACTCTTTCTAAAAGATGTATTGTTTATTAATTTTGATAGCTGAATTTGCCTCTTTTTTTTTTTTTTTTTTTTTTTTATATGTTCAAATGAGAATTGTGGTCAACACCTAATTTTCAATTAATCAATTAATTAATTTAGAATTATTTGGTTTTCTTCCAGAATTAATAGTTTGATCATAGCAGTGGTATTAGGAACTAATAAATGACACAAACCATTTTAAAATTAAAATCTTTTCTCATGAAAGTATGTAAAAATATTTTGACAATTACTTTTGTGAGATAGTACAGTGCAGACTAGTAAAAATAATTTTTCAGCCATGTTGATTTATTTTGTATGCATTCTTTTTAGAAGAAAGGTCTAGACACAAAGACACTGTTAAAACTAGGGGACTTCAGTTAAAATGTCAACTGAGGGGGCTGGCAGGTGAGGCGTTGCAGTTTTCAGTCTTTCCTTGAACTGACTATAAGACCTAAGGATATTGACAGCTTTCCAAATTTTGTATCTACAATAAAATCTATAGTAAATTTGCACCAGATATCTTCATAAGCCAAGAAGGATTTGTTCAAAGAGATTCTGCTTGCTTTTTTCCCCAAATTTTAGTTGGCTGCATCATCATCATAACTTCATCTTCTCAAAAATGAGAAGTTCATAGGAAATAAGGAAATTTAATATTGTAATTTAATTTCTTTCTATAGCTTTTATTCTTAATTCGATGACATAAAATACACTGAATACTTCTTATTTCATTCAAGGAGATAGACCATGTGTGCTTTAAGGAGAATGTAGATAGTGTATATGTGGGGGAATATTTCTGGCATCTGTGCCTTCTTCTACGATTGAACAAGCTGGACTGTATTCCCCAAAGCCTGATGAAATGCTTCCAAAATTTTGAAATGTTCTCCAAGAAGTTATTCAAAGAAATCAGTTTTCAGTTCAACACAGAAAAAAATTAATCTCAGGTGATTAAATTTGCATATTTAGATGGCAGATCAAGTCCTCCATTACTTCACACTTGTGGTGGTTTGACAACACCCCATGCTAATTTGTTATGCAGTGTTGCAATGCTTTTTCTGAGAGTTTTATTGCAGAATCACAGAACCACTAGGTTGGAATGGACCTTCAAGACCATTGAGTCCAACCTAGCCCTAACATCTCAACTAAACCATGGCACCAAGTCTTTTTTACACACATCCAGGGATGGTGTGTCCACCAGCTCCCCAGACAGACCATTCCAGTTCTTTATGGCTCTTTCCATAAAAAGCTTTTTCCTGATATCCCACCTGTATTTCCCTTGGCGCAGCCTGTGACTGTGTCCTCTCATCCTGTCAGTTGCTGCCTGAAGAAAGAGACCAACCCCACCTGGCTACAGCCACCTTTCAGGGAGTTGTAGAGTGGTCAGGTCACCTCTGAGTCTCCTTTTCTCCAAGCTAAACAACCCCTGGTCCCTCAGCGGTTTGTCACAGGGTTTGTGTTCCAGACCCTCACCAGCCTCGTGGCCTCCTCTGGCGTGCTCAAGTGTCTCAATGTCCTTCCTAAACTGAGGGGCCCAGAACTGGACACAGCACTCGAGGTGTGGCCTCACCAGTTCCCAGTGCAGGGGAAGAATTTCCATGCTTGCTTCAGCAATGGGTGAGTTACATCTGTTTCTCTCTCACCTTTTGCATGCAAATCCACTGTTGAAACTTAGCATGACTACTTTGCTACAGAGAGGCTGAGATGAAGTGCATGGTCCTGTGTACTGTGATATCCAGGATGCCAGACAGCATCTCCTTCCTCCTCTAAGAAATTATATCTATCAAAAGCTTTAAACAAATATAAATTAAGATTTCTTTGTCTTTCATCCATCATGGTCAACTCTTTCATTTGCAATACACTCATAAAATATTTTTCTTTCTACTTTGTTTGTCCTAAATAATGACAAACCACTGGTTTGTCATTAAAAGGTCTTCATATAAGATGGTGATATTTGCATGCCAGTAATGTAATGACCATGCTTCTTTTTTATCTCAGTATTCCCAGGTCTGGCTTCCAACCTTAGAAAGAGCAACTGAACAGGCTATTATGTTTTCCAATGGCTTTTCTGGATTTTAAGTCTGAAGTGGAAGACAGTTTTCACTTCTGACAATCTAGTGCACCTGAATCCCTTATGTTAGAGAAAGCTTACAGTGTGGGCATGGTAACATTAAATAGCTGATTTTCCTATTCATACAGTGAGCTCCATCCAGCCACAAAACAAACAAACAAACAAAAAATTACTTTTTTTCTTGAGTCATTTAGATTTAGCATTCATTCTGCCTGAAGTGAAATTGAAAACTGAAAAGCTGGGGAATTTCAGCCAGTTAAAAGAAATCCTTTTGGAACTAATCCATGTCTGTTTTGAAGTCAATGATAGTTTTTCTAGTTGACTTCATTGATGCTAGATCGAATAGCTATAAGAGGTGGTTTGTCTGTTTTCTTACCAGAAATTGAATTTGCAAGTGAATATTTGGCCCCACTGAATTTCATCTTTTTTTTTTTTTTTTTTTTTTTTTTTTTTTTTTTTACTTAAATCAATCTAGAATGTCACCCATTACATTTGAAAATAAATCAAATCCCATCAGCTTCCTATGGCCTGAAGTCAAGATATTTAACATTGTGTATATTTAAATACTGTCACACTTCTAGAAGCAATCAGATATTTCAGAAAAAAAGTTTATGGACAATCACAGGACAGCAGGTAGACAGCCATATAAATGAAGTATAATTGGCTGACTACAAATTTTAGTCAATAGCAAAATATTTGATAAGGTGACCTTCTAAATTAACCTGCTTTAAAGATGCAATCTTTCTGAATAGACAGACACAAAGAAGCCTATTAGCAATAGGTAAGTTGTAAAGAAAAGCCATCAATCAGACCTGATGATAAAAAAGGTCAGTTTTCAAAAAGCCCCTTTAACCACTGAAGCTTTTTGCTTTAGCAGGAACAATAGCTTAATCAACATCACTTAGCTTCAATAGTTAAATTATGTTTGACCAGAATGTGGTTATCTTGCTTGTTCAGCTATAGTTCATACCACAGGAGGAGATTACAGAAACTTTTTCTGTTATTCCTTGCTTTAAAAAGCTGCTCTGATAAACGAATTCTGTAGTTTGTGCTCCAATGCTAGGAGAGCAATCCAATGCAGCCAAAATGACTGCACAGCAATAGCTGCAGCTCAAATAGAAATAGACATTGCTACTTACCTAGTCAATCAGTCTCACCTTAAACATATGACATTCACTTTAGAAATCTTAAAATCTCTCTCAAAATGCTGACACTTGTTGCACTAGTGAAAAAGGACACAATCAATAAACAGCTGAACCACTTATCCTGGGGTGGGGAAGTTTCATCATTACCTCTGTTGTGTGACAATGTTCCATTTGCTGCACATGAGGATTATTCATTTAAGTTTTGAATATACAATCTCCTTTACTCACTGGGTGTTAGGATATAACACTGTATAAAGCATCCTGGAGATTCAATAGCATAATCTACAGACAAAAAGAACTAGTTCCTTGATTTCTCTTATGTGTTAGTAAAATTCTGAAGGATACAAGACAATCTAATCCTAAAATGTTCATTAATATATTACTTTTTCAGGTAGAATTTAATTTAAAAGCATAATTTTTTTTTTCATGCCAGAAGGCTTCTTCTGATTTCATTTCTTACTGAAACACAAAGAAGGATGTTAAGGTGCAGACTTGTCTACAGGTGATTAGCACAGGGAAAGCCTTCATTTCCATTGCATTGTCTCTTTGGAAATCTTTGGTGTACAGTCTTGCCTTTCTAGCACTAGATTTGCTTAAAATGCATTTCATTTTATATGGAGCTAGAATTGTGAAATAGGTATTCATTTCATTTTACCATAACAATGAAATGTATTACTTTTACGTTAGGTAGAGTGAGTTCAGTGCACAGACAGACTAGCACATCCCCCAGCTTTCATCAGGAAAAGCAGCAGAGATTCAGGCGAGTCACCCTACTGTAGGAATGACAGCTCTGCTTTTCATACTAGCCTCGATTTTTTAAAATCTCGGAGACAGAAGTTGACAGTTTTAAGACAACAAAGAGAAAAAAAAGGGGGGGAAAGAAAAGAAGAAAAGACAATTTGTCAGTCTTTACATGAAACATTGCTTTTTACTCATTTCTGGCCTCTAAACATGAAAGATCTTGTTGGTGTCCCCAGTTAAATGTAGAAGATCAAAGAATCAGTGATATATAACCTGATGTCTGTCTAACAATATTTCAAGAAGGAGATCAACTGAAAATTATAGAAAAATATGCCAAAAGTTGCTAGAATGATGCTCCTTTTTTCTTTTTTTCCGCTTTTTCTTTTTAAAGGAACAAGAGGGAAATTGCATGTAATCTTTCCTAACTGTTTCCTGTTATCACACAATTACATAGATATCAAATGGACCATTAAATTACATGAGCAGAAACACCATGAACGCAAAGTTCAAAAAATATTTGTGTCAGAAACATCAAATTATTTTTTGTCTTCCCTGGCATCCACAACAATATACTAGGTACTCTCTGTGGTCTATATGATCTTATTTCTGAAGAATTCTACTCAAAAAAGTGAAAAAAAATTGATTTTCAGATAACCTTTTAGACAAATAATAGGAAAAAAAAATAAAAGAGTCTGAAATATTTTGAATTTCCTTTATTTTCCTCCTACACTTCCCCTTTACATTCAACCTTTCCAATTATTTGAGCCCAAAAGACAGAGAAAATACATGAAGAAAGAAAAGATTAAGAAAAAGGAGAAATGAAGAAATGAGGATTGCTCTTTTTAACAACACTCTCTTCCCCCAAAATGTTAGAATCATGTATTTTTGCTGTAAATGTGGTTTTTTGTAAAGACTTATCATTGCATAAAAATTCTGCTGATTTTTTGAGCTTCTTTCTTCAACTCTCCACATAAAAGCAAGTTATCTGTAAAGATCTGTGATAATTTGGTAAACTTACTCCTTGTCTGATTATTTTACAGCATCGTGTCAGAACTGGTAGATTTAAGTCCTAGTGCCATTCTAATTCCCGAGTGAAGAGGGGGGATACCTCTGTGACTAATATCAAAGCATTGTGACATTGATCTTAAGTGGCCTAGAACTCACTTTCTACCTTTTGGAGGAAGTTTGAATACCAAGCCTTAGGTCTTCACATATCTTCATAGCTTCAGCGCTGCAATTCTACCTCTTTTAGACTGCTGCTAAAATAAATTCAAAGATACCACTAATGCAAGATTTAGCTGTAACTTTGCCTATGGGAGGAACGTATTACTCAGACTTTGTGTTCTTTGCACTCCTCAAATGGATAATGTGTAAGTTTGAAAGGCTCTTTGATGCCAGAGCTACTCTGCTATTCCCCCTTGTGTAAGCTGCTTTGAGACTTCCAGATGAAAATGCTATAAAAGTTCTAAATGGTATTGCTGTTATTATTTATTATATATTAAGCTAGAGTAAACTGCACATTACTTTTTTATGTTTATGCTTGGAAAGGGGAATGTATAGATAACTCATATTTGATAATGTAGGTATTTGGAACATTTGCTCTATGCCCTACCATCTGCTTCCATTATTAAAGCCAAGAGAGAGTTTTACATGGGCAGAAATAGAACAAAGATGACAAATTCATTTCACTATTGTATGTATTGAATCAGGGATGTTACTCTATTCACTTTCTAGTTTTCATCCTTCATCCAGTTGTGTCTGCTTTTTGTTTTCCTTTGTGCCAGTTGCTAATGGTGCACATCACTGGGTTGTAAGAAACGCAATAGTTTCATAAACTTTACTAGAATGTCTTTATAAACATCTCAAAATCTAAAATTACAAGTAATTGCTACTCACTAGCAATGGCCTATAAACTGTTTATTGGTTCACCAATACTGAACCTGTATAAATAATATGTGCAGGACCAGAGGAAATAGCCTACATAATGTTAAACACACCCTGGACTATGAAAAGCAAAATGTATGACAGTAAAAAAAGGCAAAAAATCCAACATGAAGAGCTACAATGAAATTTCTTGCTCTTAAACAGAACTCCTGAGGAATTAACTGAGAGCTTTAGCATAAACATTAAAGGTATAATGAAATCAGTAGACATAAAACAACAGATTTCTGGCAAAGATGCTGATTTCAACTTTTTTCAGATAGTCTGTCATGGCCACATTTGCCTTCAGTTTTAGATTCAATAACAAATCGTTCAAAGATAATTGTAGAATATGTTAATGCCTTGTACAAAATAAGCCCACACCTTCAATGTGGTACCTGGCCACTAAAATTATATTAATTGTAATATTAATTACAGCAATGTTAGCAGCCTGTTAAATAATCGCAATTATGTGCAGGCTGAAAGCTTCTAAACTCAGTTGTGATCTCGGGTTTCACAAACTGACTGTGGCCACTGTCAAGCATGACACACATTACACATGTGAGTGATATTCAAATAAAGTCCTACATTTTCAAGAAATAATGTGTCATAAGGTGTTTCTCATAAAAGAATCCAAAGCACCAGCCACATACAGAAATCTGGCATAAATGTTGGGCTCACAGCCTTAATATTCAGGCAGGCACAATATGAAAATATATCAGAAAGTAGTAAACAGTAAGACCCATATCTGTAAGGAAACTTCCTTGAGCTAGTCTCTATGCCAGTTTCAGTTAGAAAAAAAGAAAATTTTCTTCCTGGTAGCTGGTAAGGGGCTGGGTTTGGATTTGTGCTGAAAACAGTTCTGAAAACAAAGGGATGTTTTTGTTATTGCTGAGCAGTGCTTGCACAGAGCCAAGGTCTTTTCTGCTCCTCACACTGCCCTGCTGCCAAGGAAGTAGGGGATGCATGGGAAGTTGGGAGGAGACACAGCTGAGACAGCTGACCCCAACTGAGCAAAGGGATACTCCAGACCACAGAATGTCACACTCAGCATATAAAACTGGGAAAGAAAGAGGGAAGTGATTTCCAGAGCAATGGTGCTTGTCTTCACAAGTCACCATTATGAGTGATGGACCCTTCTCTTCCCAGATGTGGCTGAACACTTGTCTGCCCATGGGAAGCAGTGAATTAATTCCTTCTTTTTCTTTGTTTGTGTGTGTGGCTTATGCTTTCCCTCTTAGACTGGGTTTTTTTCTCAACCCGTGAGTTTTCTCACTTTTTACCCTTCTGATTCTCTCTCCCATCCCACCAGGAGAATGTGAATGAATGGCTGCAAGGAGCTTAGTTGTCAGCTGGGGCTAAACTACAACAGTCCCCAAAACTGAGAAAGTGGCCCCTAAGTTGAATGACGTTCAAAACTTCAGAGCCTCAAGAGGCCTTCCAGAAGGCAAAAGGAACAGTCTTTTTTTAGTTCACAGGTTTCAGGTTTGTTTTCTTTGATGACTAAAAAAGTATATTGTAGGATTGTTGTTGATTGCAGGTAGAATTGCTCAAGTGCAGTTTTTAAATGTCTTATATAATAAGACTATGAAATTATTCCACACATGGATTGTTTAAAACAGCTGCAGTAAGTGCTTGAAATTATTTCATCTAGTACAATGCCATTTTAACTACTTTTTTAAATTTAGAAAAATATATGCAATTAAGGTGCAATTACCAAAAAATGAAAGTGCCAGTGTAATTAAAATACATTAAATGTATAAATACATCCAAAATTCCTTCTGATTTATTTGTCTGCTTCTATACTCTGAATTGTTTTTTCGAGATAATTTCTTTCACATATATTTTAGGAAGTTTAGCTGGTGAAAACCTTTCCCATATGTCAAAATCATTTAACATCTTTCCCAAAATAGTTAAATTAACACTTACTTTAATTTAATCAAATTAGACATAATATCAAAAAAACTGTAGATCAGAATGTGGAAGTAGCAATCCTGAAAGCTAATGTTCAATTATACCAAGAACAAACTCACTCAGCATTACTTTCAGCAGAAACTCTTAATTCTGCCTCCCTAAAACTGAAAAGGGCTGAATGTTTCCTGAAGAAACAGGACTGAAAAACTTAGAAATGGAAAAAATTAGTATACTATAGAGAAAACTCAGAAGAGATGTGTCCATCTTCTCTCCCAATACTAGACATCCAGGAAAATTGACATGCTGCAAGTTTATGATTGAGAAAAGAAAAAACATTCTCACATAAGCACCTTTGGGAACTAATTGTCTGAAGGTACCACCAAGGCCAAGAGCTTACCAGGGTTGAAAACAGGATTTAACATTTAAACAGATTACAAGATTATACAAACTTATAACAGTAAGACTAGGTTTTTGACCCTGCACTAGCTGGGAAGAATGGGTTTCCTATGACTTCAATGGTGTGAGATCCAGACTGGAAAAGAGAATTTTAGAAAGGATAAAACACTCTTGCTTAAGAATATAAGAAAGGCTTTAACAATCAGAGATTAGGAAAATATTTTTCTGACAATGAGTCTCCTAACTTTGTGATAGATATTTCTTCTCTATTGTATTAATTTGGGCATAAATTAGTCTTCCTCTTTCTTTTTAGAGGTAAGCCTAAAAGCTGTAAGGACATCCGTGGGCGGCAGGGGCAAGGTACTCTGCAGACCTGAGATATTCTAGAAATATATGGTTTTATTGCAAGGGTCATGGGTAAAGAGGGCTGCTTTCAGCCACCAGCCTCGGCTGAAGGGAAGCCCTTAAACACTTAAGAGGGAGAGAGAGAAGAGGTAAGGGAGGTAAAAAAAGCTAAGAGGGATAAGAGAGGTAAGGGAGAGGGAGGTAGAAGAAGAAGAAGGAGAAGAAGAAGAAGAAGAAGAAGAAGAAGAAGAAGAAGAAGAAGAAGAAGAAGAAGAAGATGAAGAAGAAGAAGAAGAAGAAGAAGAAGATGAAGAAGAAGAAGAAGAAGAAGAAGAAGATGATGAAAAAGAAGAAGAAGAAGAAGAAGAAGAAGAAGAAGAAGAAGAAGAAGAAGAAGAAGAAGAAGAAGAAGAAGAAGAAGAAGAAAAAGAAAAAGAAGAAGAAGAAGAGAGAGAAGAGGGTGAGAAGAGAAGAGAGCGAGGACCTTGTTCCAACACATTATATCTCCTTTTGTGTTGAATATTCTAATTTACAATGACCAACTGGCACAAGACACAAAACTTACAAGCTTTGCATGCAACCTATGAGAACTACTATATTACCATAGCATCCTACATTCTAAACTCTAAAGACTACTCTTATCTACTTTTTCCTTGATGCCTTGGCAGGGTGGAGACAGACTGCATTCTTGGGTCCTTTTGTTTTCTGTCCTTCAACCTATCTCCAGTTAATCACTGTCTTCCTGCCTGCCATGTCTACATCTCAAAGCTGGCCTTCATTACTATTTCAATCACAGATTTTACATCTTTAGTATTTCTTACTAGAAATCTTATCCATAAGCCCTTTCCTGTCCCATCTTTCCCAACAAAAAGTGCTATCAAAATCCTCATCAATAAAATGTCAGTCACAAATAGAATGGATCCAAACTACTTCATAAAGTACTGTTAGAAATAATAACCAATATATGCTGAGAAAAAAAATAAAATTTGGGGATTTTTTAATTGTATCTAAAAGAGTATTGTCCTGAAAGCCAAACAGAAAGCAAATAATTTCTAGGGAACTTTAATGTATCTTGCATGTAATATACACATGTATATTTCTGCTGTGGCTGTAGAATTGCTCTAATTTTTAAGTGAATAGAAGAATTAATACTGCATATTCAGATGAAACCTGCACAGATGATCAGAGCATATTTTAAAGCTAACCTCAGCAGTCTCACCTACCCTTTCACTGGAGAGTCAATAGTGTCATTATGCCAATAATTAGATATGCAAATAAGGGCTTAACTCCAGAGAACTTTAAATTGTTTTTTGTTTAATTTCCACTGTGAAATATTGTCTTAGTGTTACTTCCAAGTGTCTTCAAATCTAACTTATAAAAAGAAAAGATCATGAATTCATCTTAAATATCAATAAATTTCCTATCGCTCTTTCTGATCTAATGTTTTCTTGGCAGGCCAAGATGTACATGAACAAACAATTACAAAGCAGATATTACTCCTTCTGAATTATTCTGAAAATTAGTTTGTAAATATTTTTCTGACACATATTACTTCTAGATATCAAAATTATAGCACTCAGTATGACTGAGAAAATGTGGATTTCTTTATGGAGAGAAAAATAAAAGTTCTAATGTTGTAAATTATTTTTTTTAATGATCAAGCACATGTTAGAACATATTTTAATTTTGTAACATATGTTTATAATGAATACATTTGATATTTGCACAAACATTTGAGTACCTACACTTTACATGAAGTCAGCTACCAATAAGCTACAGCTGAATTATTCACAACAAAAAAACCTTGTCTAAAATGAAGACACTTCCCAAACATTGAAAGTAAGTTAGAATAGAAGTTTTAAATTAAAAATAACTTAGTCTTTAAATATTCTCAATACTTCAGAAACATGGTTTTTGCCTAGGAAGGTTGATGACTTAACCCTTAAAGAAACTTTGAAATTGGGAAAATATATGTATATATATTTGTATTAGATGTTACACTCAGAAGATGATATTTTATAAATAAATTTTAAAAAATTACCTTTTGGACACCAAAGATTTCCTAGCAAAGCAGGAGACTTACTCATTGAATTAATCATAAAGAATTACATATAGTAGCATAAACTGCTCTTTGGTTTCTTCACAGAAAAAATCTAATAATTTCCCTTTCAAGCTTGGAGAGTAATTTCTAGTGCTAATTTTAACATTGTGACTGAAACCTAAGACTACAGAAGATGGCTGCTGGATATGACTGTTGCTATTAAATGGTTTAAGCATTTTTGGTAATGTTACTGATGTCTCTGACCTCACACTTCTTGAAAATTATTGAACTTGGATGGATTCACAAGAAATGTTTTTTCTAATAAAAGACATAATTTTTTAAATTATATTTAGGTAGACATAGTGAAGAATATTTTATATGGGATACATTCTGGATATTAAAGGTAGTACTGGGAATCTTCTCATTTCACACCAGAAGTTTAAATGTTACTCATGTATTATGGAGAATTTCAAGTGTCATTATAATGTGAACAGTACTGCACAAATAGATCACCCTGGCATGTGTATTCCAATTCAAAAGAGAAAAACTAACTTCTCCTAACAAGCATGTTATTAAGTTAAAGAAAATGCATCTATCAGCTTCATGGGGTTTTGGTAAGATGGGGGTGTAATGGTGGATCGTAGGTGCAAAGCAATAGCCATCCCTAATCTTTTCCACTTTGCTTGAAGTTATTTATATTAGATGATCATCAACATTTTTTCTCATGGCAGCCTCTCCTGGAAATAGTAAGATTTACATTTTTTCCCATAAACTTTAAACACCTTTATGTATATTAACCTAATTTCAGGCCCAGGATCTCATTAAGATTCCAGATAATTGATAGAACTTTCAGATAAAATCCACTTCTCACTTCATCTGTTCTTAAATAGATGCAAACTAGGATATTAAAAAATTCAAAATTTGCTTTTATTTTCTATACTTTAAACAAAATCTGCTTGTTATCCTGGCAGTAATAACAGAACTGTGCTCTGTAACCTTTTCATAGGCCCAATGCGTTATTACATCATAAATAATTCATAATAATGAATCATATGAATTATAGAATCATAAAAAAATAAGGACTGGATGGGGCCCTAAAGATCAGCCCTTCCCACCCCCTCCTGCCATGGGCAGGGACACCTCCCACCAGACCAGGTTGCTCAAGGACTTGTTCAATACTTGTCCAACGTGGCCTTGAACACTGCCAGGTTTGGAACATCCACAACCTCATGGGCAACCTGTTCCAGTGACTCACCGCCCTCACAGCCAAGAAATTCTTCTTAATAGTTATCCTAAATTTCTCTTTCAGTTTTCACCCATTACTCCTTGTCCTAGTACTACTGTTCCTGACAAAGAGTTTCTCTGGCTTCCTGGTAGGTCCTCTTTGGAGGGGTCTTCACACAGCCTTCTCTTCTCCAGGCTGAAGGGCCACAATTTTGCTTGTCTTCATAGAGGAGGTGCTCCAGTCCTCTTATCAACTTAGTGTCCCTTCTCTGGACTTGCTCCAACAGTTCCATGTCCTTTTACACTGGGGACCCCAGAGGTGGATGCAGCACTCCAGGTAAGATGGCACCAGGGCAGAGTAGAGAGGGAGAATCATCTCCTTTGACCTGCTGGCCGTGCCCCTTTGGAAACAGCTCAGGATTCCATTGGCTTTCTGGGCTAGGAATGAACACTCCTGATTCACGTGGAGTTTTTCATCAGCCATCACCCCCAAGTCCTTCTCCTCAGGGCTGTTCCCAAACACTTCTCTGCCCAGCCTGTGGGTGTTCCTGGGACTGCCCTGACCCATGTTGGGACACTGCACTTGGCTTTGTTATACCTCAGGAGGTTTGCACAGGCCCAGCTCTCCAGCCTGTCCCTCTGGATGCCATCCCTTCCCTCCAGCATGTCGACCTCCCCACGCAGCTCGGTGTTGTCAGTGAACTTGCTGAGGGTGCCCTCGATCCCACTGTGCGTGTCACCAACAGGATGTTGAACAGTGTCAGCCCCAGGACCGACCCCTGAGGGACACCATATGAGACCTATCAATGAATGAATGGTACATTATCAGATTGACTGTAGAACAATGAAATATCAATGAACAAACAGAGCAAAAAACCACAACTCAACCCCGATCAAAACCCTCCATAAAAAAAGAAAAGTCTAACATTTGTGTATTGGAGACTAGCAACTCAAATTTGCTTGGAATGGAAAGAATCACAGCAATGAACAAACAGAGCAGAAGTTTTTGAAGATTTGCACATTCACAATGAAAATTCCACAATGGACCACTAATTATTACTTTGCACTATAGTATTTTCTTACAGGTAATAAAATATTATCATTTTCACATGGTTACTGCTACAGATAATGGAAGCAGCAAGATGAGAAAGGTTTCATTAAAGTTGCATGCTTCTCCTCTATTTCATTTTTAATCTCTTGTTCACACAAATTTTCCACAAGATTTTTGTTGTAGATTTTTTTTTTTTTACATGAGAACTATGCTATATTAATACCTTTATTCTAAGGAGTCACATTTATGTCAGGGATATCAACAGTTCAATATTGTGGGGTAGATAGCAATAGTTCAATATTGTAGGGTAGTCTCATCCCTTAATTATATTTTATTTTTTCTAAGAGATAGATCACATGAGCCTGTTTGTTTCTAAGAAGGGAAATGAAAGTATTTTTACTGATATTATTGCAAAGCCCCTCTTAATCATCTTGGAAAGGTCATGGAGGACAGAAGAGGTAGCTAAGGACTGAAGGAAAGCTAGCATTACTCTAGTCTTCAAAAAGGCAAAAAGGAGGACCCAGGGAACTACAGACCAGTCAGTCCCACCTCCATCCCAGAAAAGGCAATGAAACAGGTCACACTGGGTGTCATCGCTAAGCTCATAGAAGATAAGAAGGTGATTTGGAGTAGTCAGCATAGATTTTCTGAAGAAAAATTCTGCTTGACCAATCTGATAGCTTTCTATGATGGAATGACTGGGTAGATGAGGGAAGAACAGTAGATGTGGTCTATTTGGACTTCAGCAAGCCTTTTCACATTGTCTGCCATGACATCCTCAAGGGTAATCTAAGAAAATTTGAGCTGGTTGAGTGAATAATGAAGTGGATTGAGAACTGGCTGAATGGCAGAGCTCAGAGTGACACAGGGTCTAGGTTCCTACCTTTAAGTTAGCATTACTGGCCAGGAGACAGCACTGGGTCCAGTCTTGTTTGACTTGTTTATCAATGACCTGGATGAAGGAACAGAGTTCCTTCTCAGCAACTCTGCTGATAGTAGAAACAGGAAGGAGTGTCTGACACAACAGCAGGCTATGCTGACATTCTGTGAGACCTGGATAGGCCAGAGAGCTGCTGGAGAGGAACTTAATGGATTGAAACAAAGGCAAATGTAGGGGCCTGGAACAGGATAGGCTGGGGATCAGCCTGCTGGGAAAGCTGAGGGAGCTCAGCTTGTTTAGCTCAGAGAAGATGGAATGGAGACCTGACCAATATGTGCAAATGTCATCAGGTCAGCTGGCAAGAACAAGGACAGGCTTTTTTCAGTCGTGCTCATTAACAGTGTAAGAGGCAACAGGCACTCACTGAAATACAGGAAGTTTAAGTTGAATATGAGGAAGAACTTATTTACTCTGAAGTTGATAGAGCACTGACACAAGCTTCCAGATAGGTTGAGGTGTCTTCTTCTCTAGAGATATTCAAAACCTGCCTAGATGTGAACCTATACAACCTGATCTATCCCAATCCACTTCAGCAGGGGGATTGGACTATATGATCTAAAGAAGTCCCTTCTGACCCAAACCCTTCTGTGCCTCTGTGACTTCATTTCTTTCACAATTTTGGTTGTGCTGAGCACAATTTCACAGAACCTGAGGCTTAGATTGACTATAAATTGAAAGTACCCAATCAGGTTTTTTATTCACAATGGGGCAGTCTAGAAGATCTCACAGGACTTTGCAGTTGAGATTCTCTAGATCTATTATTAAATCAAACAGAATGCTTGAATGACCAGGAGTTAATAGTGGTCTTTACTCAAATGCCACTGTCCATTGCAAAAGTTCATAATCAAATATTTTCAGCAGAATGATTAAGTGGAATAAAATCTGTGAAGTTCAAGACTTTTTACTTGTTACTTCTATATAGAATTGATTTTATTTTTGTTTTTATACCACCAAAAAGCCTTTCATCTCCTTATTAGGAAGAGAGAGTGTTATGTTGTTTAAGAAAGACTGCCAAAGGATAGAAACCTAAAAGTAAGCCAGAACCTTTGAAGGACTCTGTCATTTTCTTATAAATTCTGCCTTGAGTGCAAGTGCAAAACAGAATCACAGAAAATGCAGAGCTTTAATTCTCCATGTAGACTAGGGATTTTTGTCCTAAAGCGAGATTGGATCCTTGTGCTCGTTGTGGAAAAATGTCGGGGGGTAAAATCTTTTAGATGAAACTAAGAAGTTATATTCACATCCTAACAGAAGTTGTAATGGTACAGAAATTATAGGGTGAAATGCAGCTGCTACTCCCTGGATGGAGCACAGTTGGTATGCTCCATGACAATTCCCCAGTAATAAGCACCTGCTAAGAGGGATGGAATGGAGGGTGGAGCAGAGTGGAGACACCATGTTGTGTCCAGACTCTGTGGAAATTCTTTCAGAGAGGGGAACTTGGTGATACTTTGTGTTGTAAATTGCCCAGGAGACCTGCTCCTTTGAAAAGCCTTTATTAGTCAGCTCTTTCAAGGGGGAACTCGAGGGGTCGTCTGCACCGTCGCCGCTCTTGTCGTTGTTCTTGCTCCTGTCGCCGTTCTCATTCCAGCCACCGCTGAGGAGGTGACAGGTGACTTTGCTGCTCTCGTCACAGGGTCGGGAGTCCCAGCCTCGCAGGAATCCCCAGGAACTCAACTGGGCTTGTGTGGTCTAGGGGCGTCACTTCTTCCCAATCTCTTTGTGGTCATGGCTAGGTGGCAGAAGCAGAATTCAGTCCTTAGGTAGCTGAGGGTCTTCTCGGTGTTGTAGTGTCTCCCTTTTATCTGGATTTTGTGCTGGGTCGTGGCTTTTGGGTCCGTTTGCCGGCAACTGCACTTCGGTTTTGGAGCCATGCATCATGGAAGTCCTTGGATTTTCCTATTAGGCGGGGCCAGCAGTTCGAGGAGCCGGCGGGAATGGCGACAGCCTAGCCCGACGGAAGGGGAGGGAACCCGGGGTTTTAGAGGGGGTATACAACTTGGAATAAGGTTTTTGAGGATACAAACTTTGGCACAAACAGCATAATTTTCTTAACAGACAGGTTACAACTGGCATAACATTTGAAACAGTACAACTTTTTTAACAAATGACAGACTGTGTAAGAAAATGGGAATCTCTTACATTTTATTCATTTCACTTTGCAACTGAGAAACCACATAGCACCTGTCAACCAGTGGAGAGAGGAGAAGATGTCCTGCTGCAGAACCAAAAAGATTTGATGAACTCAAATCTCTCCTTAGATGAACTTGGTTCATTGTAGCCAAATTTTAAGGTTAATGCACACATCCATCCCAACCCAAAGTTGTCCATCTTCAAGGTACAGCCATCACTCACTAGACATGTGCACTATGATCTTTAATAGCATCTTTAAAAGCAAAGCAAGAAAATTTTACATCAACAGTAACAACGGGAGGCAGGACTAGAGTTACCTGAGCTCCACCTAAACAAAAAGAAACAATATGAAAATAAGTCAAGAATGGAGGAAGAGTTAGACAAGACACCATCATAATTTCCGGGATCAGTCAACAGGCTGAACCATCTCTCTCCCTCATAGGGATGCCTATTGGGTAAGAGATATACTCTGTGCATTCTGAATACTTTTGTTGAGGATGTGAGACAGTGATTTGAACATGTTTTTGCGCTCAGATATTGTCACCAGAAATCTTCAAAGCTTAGCCTGTCCCAAAATTATATTAATAAAGAGTGTTACGCTGCAAAGGGTTGGCAAGTCCCTCATGGGCACTGGCAGTAGCTGGCAGTGGGCAGCATTGTTGAGTAAAATGCAAGACCTGCTGAGGGGTCATAAAATGGGGAGACCTGCTGAAGTCCCTCCCTTGTGCTGTTTGTGTGTGGGCCTGAAAAAGTCAGTTAAAGCACCCTCCAGTCCAGCAGCACTGCTCAGTGAAGGGTTCCTCTAAAGGGGCACTGACTGACTGATCAGGTACAAGGATCTCCTTTCCTGGGGCACTGAAAGACCAATCAAACACTAAGGGTTGAAGAAATCTCCTCACTCTAAAGGCTGAGGAAATCTCTTCCTCTTCACATGATGGCTCCTTCTTCCTAAAAGAAGAATTTAGTTGTGCACTCTTGTGCATTTCAGCCTGTCCTGTGTGTCAAATGTTACATCAAGATGGTGATCCACACTCTGCCACTGAAAAACAGGTTCCCATCTTCATTTATACACAGGGCTATTTCTTTCACTGTCATGTACTGGATGTGAGTAAGAAAAGCAAAATAAATTTCTATAGATTAATGCATAAATATTCATGGAGATGTATATGGATGCACCCAGGTACAAACATGAATATTTTAAATATAATATTTTTTGGTTTTTTTAATTAAAGTTTTTTTCTGTGATATTTAAAATTTGGGGGGGGGGGGGGAAGAAGTTATGATTTCTACCTATTAAAAGTGAAGTGAGCCTTTGAGTTTTCTTTCTTTTGCCTTAAACATATATTTGCAACTTTCAGTCAGCCTTAGTCTCAACCAAAGTTTTTGACAGAGTTTTCAGCTAAATTTACTCTTGTTATAAAATGCTGGACTCACATCTATACTGAAGGTAGGTGTCATGTGTTGTTTATTTGCAGTCTTGTAGATGAGACATTTGAAAATAGAAAATACACAGGCTCAACAAACCAGCCACGTTTTTCCACTAAGAACTTTATCTTTGTCAGTGCAAACATAGATGAAAAACATCAGAACTGGAATACAAATATTTCCTTACATTTGAGCTTCTGACTCAGTTCTTAGTTCAAATAATCATCTTCCAAGTTTTCCTGGGAATCTTTTTTATAATCCTCTTTGAGACCACCTCTTTAAGTTTGCTATTTAACATTGTTTGTACCTTTTTAGGAACATAAGGTAAATATCTGACTATTAGAAAGTTGTTTCACTGAATTCATTTGTACAAAAAAATTTATATATTTGATGTGTCTTTATTTTAGTGTTGTCTGTAAGATAGAAAGCTTTTCCTCTCACTGAAATTGAAAGCAAAGAATATATTATTAGCTGAGCATGGATATTTTAATACTGCTTTCAAGTCTTCATATATATTCAACAGTTTAGTTCCCAGAGGCTTTATTTTTAATTTATCTTTAATATTAAGGTGTTTCATTAGTATAAATGCTAGCAAGTAGAGAGAGACTCATAAAGAAAGAAAAATAATACTGTTGTCCCTATCACAAAATTAGAAAGTATTTTCTGTTGTCCTTATGCATTATCTTATATCCTCCACATGCAATAACTCAACAGATAAAACATTTGATGCTACTTTTAATGACGAAGCCAAAAGAGCACATCTTTCTTTTTAACTGGTAAAAGATAAAGGGCGCAATACAACATTTAACACACAGTCCTCCTGATTTTGCTGGATTTTGGAACATGTCTTAAGTGAGCTATGCATTCCTGATTCACTTGGGAAATTAGCCCTAAAACTACCTCACAAGACATGACCTCATCCTTATAATGAGCACTGGACAATTTGTTTCAGTAATGGGTAGAATGGCAAAAAGCCAAGGACGGTAGGGGAGAATCTTGTCTGTTATTTTTTGTCAACCTAGGA
This sequence comes from Sylvia atricapilla, assembly GCF_009819655.1. Taxonomy (NCBI): domain Eukaryota; kingdom Metazoa; phylum Chordata; class Aves; order Passeriformes; family Sylviidae; genus Sylvia; species Sylvia atricapilla. The sequence goes on along the minus strand of NC_089140.1, from coordinate 71,987,328 downwards.
ATAATGTAAGCTTTGTACAACACACAAAGCATCACTTAGGAGCTGTGCCTAAACTGCTAAAGAAGAACTCTTCTCTCTGCTATAGGCAGACGGCTCTCAGTGAGAGCAGTGGGTATAGTCTATGCATGTCTGAATTTAAAATTTATTCTAGACAATATTGTTCTGTAGTGGATTCTTTTTTTTTTTTTTTTTTTTTTTTTTTTTCCCCCAGTGGAACCTTTCTCAAATTCTTTCCCTTTCATCTGATTGAATGGGATGTTTTTTTATTCTGTTAATACACCAGTATCTTTACTTTGGTTTCTCAATCAAAGCATTTCAATTGTGAGCCACTTTAGACTGTGAGAACTTTGGGGTAAGGCATGTTTTTCACTCTGCATTTAGCACTCAGAAGTATATTGTTTTTTAGACCCATGTTGTTCTATATTTTAAGTAATACATGAAAACTTTATTAAAAAAACCACAAATTGGGTAAGAACTCTGTACCTGTATCTGATTTACTTGGAAACCTTCACTTCATGCTCTGGTGGTACCCAGCATGGAGAAGGCACAGATTTTTCTCATTTATATTACTGACTATTTATATAAACAATTGCAGTTAATTGATGCTTTCGCAAAATACTGTGTAACCTTAATTTATGTAATGTCCTTCATACCTAGGATAGATAGGTAAATTTAACACTGGAAAGCGAGAGAAGCAATTTTTATTGTTTAAATCAATTCAGCTCAGAAACAATGGACCTTGGAAACTGAGAGAGAATTTTTTATTCATATTTCTGTTTGCAATGACCATTTGACACACTTAGACCTAAGTTTCACATAAACAATTTTTCAGAAATGAGATAAGACTAATTATGATATTTTATAAAAGTAATTGACAATGATCATAATGAGAAAGCAAATTGTTTTGACTTTAATTAGTTATTTTCTTGCTTTTATAAGGTTATGTACGTGACATATGGATGTCAACATTTCATCTACTCCTGAATGTGAACAATATACATTCGTATCTATCTATCTATATGAATGTAGAGATATATACATAGCCCAACAAAGCCATGCCCAAAGAAAAACAGTTTAAATTTTAGAGGATCAGAGAAAAGAAAGTAAAAAATGGAAGTGTAGAAGTGTTCCAAATAATATATTATTTAGGGACAACAAAAAAAAATCTCTTCTAATAACTAGATATGATACTTTGTAGAAGTGAAAGGCATTCCCTTCCTAATGAATAGAAAGGAAATCACCATATACACAATTCACCATTAGCTTGAGATACAACTTGTCTCTTACGTCAAAGCTCAGTAGGATTCAAATAATCCTAATATACCCATGGACAAGAAGAATAACTATATTTCTAGTAGGCAAGTCACAAAGCCAATGTGACAAAACTATAAGCTATCATTAGACATGTAGGATAAAGAAAAGCTTCTTCTGTGTCAGTCCACAATAACACATTAGTGCTTCTCGCATACATGAAACTTCTTATTGTCAGAAAAAAATCACAGGTGACTGGACTCAAAAAATTTCCCTTCTGGCCTGGACTAAGAATTATTACAGAAGCAGCCTCTCCTAATGAAAATGATCTTAATTTTACTTAGAGTCATGAAAATATTTATGTATAAAATCATAGAATCATAAAACGGTTTCGGTTCAAAAAGACCTTAAACATCATTTAGCATCAATCCCCACGCCATAAGCAGGATCATCTTTCCCAAAACCAGGTTGTTCTGGGCCTATCCCACCTGTCCTTGAACACTTGCAGGGATGGGACATCCACAGTTTTCTGGACAACCTGTCTCCTCCCTCACAGCAAAGGATTTCTTCCTTGTATCTATCTAGACCTGCTCTCTTCTAATTTAAAACCATCCCCCTTCATGCTATCAGTACATGCCCTTATAAAAAATTGCTCTTCGTCTTCCATGCAGACTTTCTCCAGGTACTGGAAAGCAATGCTAAGGCTAATGCCTAAAACCTTCTCTTTTCCAGGCTCAATGATTCCAATTCTCTCAGCCTTCCCTTACATGAGAGGTGGTCTATCCCACTAATCATCTTCATGTTCCTTTGTTAGACCCATTCCAACAGGCCCGTGTCCCTCATGTGCTGAGGACCTCAGAGCTGGATGCAGCACTCCAGGTGGAGTACTCACCAGAGTGGAGGGGTTATGAGAATTATGTCCCTCAAATGTCTGACCATGCTTCTTATGATTCAGCCCAGGATATAATTGGCTTTTTGGGCTGCCAAGTGCACATTAATGGCTCATGTCCAGTCTCTTATCAACCAGGCTCTTTCTCAGACCTGCTCTTGATCTTTTCATCCCCCAGCCCAAATTGATACTGGGGGTTGTCCCAAATCAGGTGCAGCACCTTCTCTTGGTCTAGACCCCATGAGATTCCCTTGGGCCCACTTGATCTTGTCCAGGTGTCTGTAGACTAGATGCTGGCCTTCAAGTGTACAACCACACTCTTCAGCTTGGTGATATCTTCAATGTGCTGAAGGAGCATTTGATCCCTTCTTCTATGTCATTAATTAGGAAAATAAATAACACTGATCTCAGTACAAACTCCTGAGGGACACCATTCATTACTGATGTCCATCAGGATTCTGAGCTGTTGACCACTACCCTCAGGATGCAACCATCCAACTAAATCTTTTTCCACCTGAAATTAGTACTTCATGTCTAAAGTCTACAAAATGCCTCTCAGTCTTTCTACATATATGTTGCTTTTGCTAAATGTTTTGGTGTAGGAATAGCACTCTGCAGTTTAGTGTCCCACCCCCCACCAAGACTCTCCCAAATCAGATGCTGCTTATTTGTTCCCTCCCTCTCTCTTCCCTCTTCCCTCCTCACTTTGGGGGTGTACTTGAAAACTGGAAGCACAAAAAGGTGACAAGTATGGGTTGAGATAAGAAACAATTCACTGGAAAGAGGAGTGAGTTAAGAAAATGAACAGTAACAATATTAATAACAAAAGTATACAAAAAGAGAGCTCACATACAAAAGTGCTCACTGCAGACTCTGAGCAACAATGCACAATTGTTCCCTACACCACCACGCCCCTCTTCTCACTGCAATGACGACCTGAGGAGGTGTGAATAACAATTGAAACATTCCCACAGGGGTCCCAGCTCCTCCTGCTCACAGCTACTGAGAAAAATTAACTCTGTCCTGCCCAAAACCAGGCCACTGGATTATTCAGTGTGACAACATTATGAACATTCCGTAGTGAGCCTTCTTTTTTCCTTGAAATTAAATTTTATTCCTATTAAATCGAAGCATCTAAAGTTAAAACATGGCAGAGAGAGAAGGAAAACAAAATCTTTACAGTTCAAGAAGAGTGGACAGACTTCTTGTGCCTCAACATCAAGTTTTACTTCTTTTTTGTTTTCCCTTCTCATTTCTCCAGAACATGTGAGCTCAGGTCATTCCAGGCTGAAACTTCCAAAATATTCAGCCAATTAAGGTAGTTCTGATGGTGTGTACTCATGGCAACTGTTGGTATAAGATACTGTGAAACTTGTGTAAGTCAGCATGCCAAAAAGTAATTGGTGGCAGTATTCCAGAAAGAATTAAATTCACTGAATAGCTGTTAATAAGGTTTTTACTCATGGGTATTTCTCTCTCATGCTCTGTGTTAGTAACCCTAACAACAGAACTCTCCCTCATGAATTAGTGAAATAGACTAGATAAAACAATATAAATGGAACATATAAAAATTTCTATTAAATGATATGAAGCTTAAAGACTTTCCCTAATGCCCTCATCAATTATCATAGACCATTTCACATACACATAGGATGCAGAGATTTTGATGAATCATATAAGAAATACATACGTGTACACTTGCATATGTATGTACGTGCATACACGAAAGAAAGAAGCTGTTTGTCTCCTGTATCACAGTCATAGAAGCAATCCACATAATGAGGAAGAAATCATGTATGAAATAACAGTAGAGAATTACCAAAGATCTTATTCTTCAACAGCAACATGGGCAAAAAAGATAAGCATATTAAACGGAGTGGAATGTAGTTCACATGAAGAGTATGGATTTTAGGAATTTTGGAAGTCCGCCGTAGATCAGAGTTATCCTTTTCATCCTGAAGATTGCTTATTAGCATTTGTAGCTATCCCCCACATCCCCATCTCAACATCATAACAACCTAACAACAGTTCTAAACTTTCTTTGCTTCAATGAAGCTAAAAAGTGATTGAAATCCCATATTTCAATAAATTCATTTGTGAAAGTGTTATATTCTCCTGACTCCATTACTCATGAAGCACCCACAGGCAGATTAAACTACTGCATATAGTAAGATCAACAATACTACAGATTTGGCTCAGGTTGCTCTGAAAAAAATCTATTGTACTAACCATGGGTTCTCTGTAAACACATTTTTCTGTAAAGCTTAAATCAGTTCCCAGTGAAACTGTGCCAAAAGATATCTGGGAGGAACATGTCAGCAAGTACTTAGAAGTAATCCTCACATCTTTCCTCCAGTAATTCATTTTGCAGTACCCTTTCCTGTCAAACTGGAGATGAAAAAATTGCCCCCTCTGTGCTGATGAGATTGATTTCTTTTACAGGCAGTGTTGTAACTAGTTTACGTAAAATGAAATGTGTGTCACAAAAAATAAACCACACAGTGTCACTGAATAAAGGAGCAAAGTGTTTCTTTACACTCATGGCAAGACTTATTTTTGAGTAGGACAGAAATATCAAAAGAATGTTTTCTTATGTGTTGTTTAACACGTTCTTGTCTGTCTGGAGATGCAAATAGCATGTTGTGTTACAGCTAAATGGTTTAAACTACTAAGGCTTACTTAAGCTGGTCTTAACATATCACAAAATATAGGCTATGCCATGAATAATTTTCATATAATTATTAATATTTTTCTTCTGAAAGGTGCTTTGCATTCCAAGAAGAATGGACCAGGAAATCTTTTCTAAAAGTTGAGAGAAATGGAGAAAACTGAACAAAAATGTCAGCAAATTTACATGTGTATTAGGCCAGCACTTGTAAGATTTCTCTGTCTGTGTATGTTTCTGACATTATGTCTCCACTTACATGCATCAACATTTATTTAAATAAATTTTCTCTATAAATGATCCATCTATGACACAAATACTACAAAACTTATCTAGCATGAATCATGGAGAGACATGACAACATTTTCTTTTTAATGAATCTTTCTGTTTAAAACAATGATCACTTCAGAATTCCAAGGAAGTCTGAGAGGATTTCTGGTGTTCAATAACTAGAGAACTAGTTACATAGTTACCACTCTACATAGAGAACTTAGGAAAGAAGAAAGAGATATTTTTGAACTCTTGAGAGAAATGGAGAAAACTGAACAAAAAGTGTTATCAAATTTACATGTTCTTCCCTCTGTTTATGAAAATGCTATGAAATACTCTCAGTACTGCATAAAGTCAAGATGGCAGCGAAAAATAATTGTGTACTAAATTATGCTTTGTTCGTAATGCTGGCTTTATTCTGATTTCCATTTTAGTGTTCCTTATGTCTTTCTGGAAAAAATATGAGGAAGAAGACGGATGCGACAGATTTACTTGAATTCACTTGAGCATCCTACTTATCTACAGAATGAGACTTCAGCTTGTCTCTTCAACTTGTACTACGGCAGCTGTTCCCCTCTGTATGATCATGTAGTGTACTGGGTCTTATTATTCAGTGGTTAAGAATAGGATGAAAATGAAACGGTATATTTACACAACCTTCTGTTTAGTCTGGGCTAGAAAAATATTTGATTAATAGTAACAGCATGAACTGTATATGTATCCCACTAATTAAAATCTGGATGACAATTCTGACTGCTCAAGCTTGTCTTTACGGCATTTTGACTAAAATTTCTGCCTGAATATGTTCAAAAAATATTCAAAAAAGGAAGGCAAAGATAAAACAAAATATTTCTTTTCAATACTTAGAACAAAACTACATGTTTCTGGGAAAAGATGTTATTCCAATAAGACTTTTTTAATAGAACACATTATTTTCAAGTTGTTTTGGCAAGGTCACTGAAACATTCCTATTGTGTTAATGGTCTCTAAAACACTTTGGTGAAGTGCTAGAAGTATGCTACATATTCTAATAGCAAATAAAGGCTGGTTCCTATCAAACGAAAGAATGTCAAAAATTGCAGGACCTCCATGCATGGAAAATCCTTACATGTATTTGGGTGTCCTAATTTCTGAGAAACTGACAACTGAGTTCAAAAATTATTCAATAAAAAGAAAAAACCATTTTTATTTAATAATATCTTGTTCCTGGTTGGTACGTGGGTCAGTATCTATGCTTTTTCCTAGGGTTTTCTTACAAGCCTGACAACTATGAATAAGAATCAAACAAATTTTTCTTATAGATTATATTAAAGAAAAATTTAAGCCTTGAAGAAGTTCACAGATCTTTTTTATAGCCTAACTTATAGCAAGTGGAGTATGACACTGTGGGTTGACCTCAGTTTCTGGTTCTGTCTCTGGTTTCCTTGGAGACCTTCTGCAGGTCACTTCCTCATCCTTTGTAAATCATAGAATGGTTTGGGTTCAAAGGGACCTTAATGATCATCTCTTCTGGCATGTCTCAAGTGAAAGAACAAGATCAGATTGGATATTTGAAAAAAATAAGTCACTGAAAAAGTTGTTGGAATAAGCTGTCTGGGGGGTGGTGGAGTTACTGTCTCTGGAAGTGTCCAAGTGACATCTGGATATGACACTTAGGGATACAGTTTGGGGGCTATTATGGTTGTGCTGGGTTGACAGTTTTACTACATGACCTAGAAGATCTCTTCCAATCTTGATTATTCTGTGATCTATTTCCAAAATCCTCTGCCACAGAATGGGGACCTTCCACTAGACCAGGTTGCTCAAAACCACAGCCAACTTTGCTTAAACACTACCAGGGAAGGGACATCCACAACTTCTCTGTGCTGCCTGTACCAGTGCCTCACCATCCTCACAGCAATTAATTACTTCCTCAAATCTAAACTAAACCTACTCCCATTTTGTTTAAAAACATTTTGCTTTGTCTTTTCACTGAATGCCCTTGTAAAAGATCCCCTTCCATCTTTTTTGTAGTCTCCCTTCAGCAACACTGCTGTAAGGCCAGACAGCTTTCTCCATGCTGCACAGCCTCAGCGCTCTCAGCCTGTCTTCATAGGAGAGAAGGTTCTATCCTCCTCTGGTCATCTTGGGGGGCTCCTCTGGACTCACACAGGTCAGTGTTGGGGGCCCCAGAAGTGGGTGCAGCACTCCAGGTGAGGTCTCATGAAGGCAGAGTAGAAAGGCAGACCCACCTCCCTGCAGGCCATGCTTCTTTTGATGAAGCCAGGACACAGTTGGCTTTCTGGTCTGCAAGTGCATGTTGCCAGGTCATATTTAACTTCTCATCCACCAACAGCCCAAGTCCTTCTTCTCAGGGCTGCTCTACAACCAGTCCCGTTTCCCAGTTTGTATTTGTGCTTGAGATTCTCCTGGCCCAGGTTCAGGACTTTGTACTTGGCCTTTTTGAACTTCACATTCATGTTGTCATCAGTGGTACTAATTTGATGTATTTAATCCTTAATTTTCTTGCCTTTAGTAGTGTGTGAAAAGCAAAACCTCAGAAGTTTGGAAAAAATCCTTCACCATTTCTGCTACATATTTTTCATTTTGTGTAAACCTTGTTGGAAAATTTGGGTTCAGACCTGGAACTTCCTGAAGCCTTCCATTTTGGCAGACACATTTCTGGCGAATAAATAATTGTCTGAAATACATCACTCGGGTCCATTCTGATTTGCTTCTCTATAAGAATCCAAAATTCAGTAAGGAAAGACAAAACTGTTCTGGAGATCATCTGACACAAACTGGAACTACTGCAGGCCATCAGGAAAAACTCTTTTAGTCGTATTTCAAAAAAATCCTAGAAACAAACACTCTGAGTATTGGAAGAAAATCCAAAGTTAAGCTGAACATTCTCATTCTTTTTCTTTCCATTTGTAAAATTTTCTTCTCTATTATGCTTTATACTCAGTTAGTCAGATTTCTTTACCCAGTCTTGAAAATATATTTTTAATTTAATTAATTGAAACTAAAACCAAAATGTGAACTGATCTATATTTGCATGATATGTATCTCCCATTTTAAGAAAACATTTTGAAAAGAAATTAGATGGTACAAATTCCCTTCTAGACAAATTTTATGCATCATTCACTACATTAAGCCCTCTGTTTTTAATCCTAATTTCAGGTAAAATGCAAACAGGAGGCTGTCATTCCCATTTTAAAGCTTACAGACTACTATTAAAAGAAACAAGAACTCCTGCCAACTCTTGGTCACTCTACAAAAAGAAAATCATTACAGACTAGAATAAGCTGCTTTTTACTGCAAAATTTTCCATTTGTACTGGCAGTTCCTTACACCTAAGTGTTCATAAACGGTGTCCATGATGAGCAGTATGGTTTTCAGTCAGAGGCTAAAAATTTTTATCAAATTTTGAGTACCAGCAGATGGTGCTATTGCAGACGGCTATTTCGTTTGGTTTTGTTTTGTTGGGCTTTTTTTTTGGAAAAAAATGGCCATAAACTCTTAAAAACTGCACTTATTGTCAGCAAAGGCCCGTTGTTTTGGTTTTGTTTTTTTTTGTTTTGTTTTGTTTTGTTTTGTTTTCAAAAACTGTGGTTGTTCTTTCTATATAAGGCTGTATATCCAGTGGTGTTGTTTTCTTAAAGATATGTTATGGATTTTAGACATATAAGCAACCTGATATTACATGCTGAAAGGAAATTGCAGTATTTGCTTTCTGGAATAGAGGGATAGTACTCAAGGAAAAATCAGTAATGTGCTCCTACAAAGGCACAATATTCTAGCTCTATATGGTCTAAATAATGCAGCTTGAAATTACTGTAATTGGAAGTGTTTCATTAGTCTCTCTTAGGTCTAGAAATGTAAAAGGACTGTGCTTCCAAGCACAAAGCAGAAGTTTTCTCTAGACAAGCAAAACACAAGTGAAACATCTCAAGATAGGGACATCATTAAAGAAATGACAATATTTTGACAAATGCTGTAATTTATCAAAGGTACATAGCTTTTTGTAAGTTGGAGTGGAAATTGGTCATTAGCTTCAGTAAAAAGTAGGGAAGAAAAGCAAGAGAAAGTGGAGAAAGATTTAAATTTAAAAATATAATAAAAGTTACAATAAAAAGATGTAGTGACTTTTCTTGACTGATACCAAGGAAATTATAAGCCCTCCCCTTTGAATTTTGTTTTTGGAACCAGTTTCCCAGTTGAGCAGAGATCTGTAAGTACCTCTGCTATCAGGATGTCAGTATCCAGATACAGAACCTGTGGCACAAGACGTTCAGTGAAAGAAAGCAAGTATGAACTGCCTTACTGCCTTTCTCTCAAGGGTGTTATATGAGCTTTTCATTTTCTACGGCATAAAATATGGGAAAAAAAAAAAAAAAAACAAACCAAAAACAACAACAACAACAACAACAACAACAAAAAAAACAAAACAAAAAAAAAAAAAAACAAAAAAAAAAAAAAAAAAAAAAAAAACAAAAAACCAACCAAACAAACAAAAAAAAAAAAAAAAAAAAAAAAAAAAAAAAAAAAAAAAAAACCTGTATGTAATCCTGTCCAAACTCTCAGAATCTCTAGTCTCAGGTACCCCGCTCAGCTTCTTGTCTGTCTGTGCATTTCCTTTTTTTTTCGTTAGTCAACAACATGTAACCCAGAACTAACCCTCTGAAAATTTTGGGCCAAAACAACAGTGGAAAGCAATACATTTATTTCCAACATCCCAAAGAAGATTTTTTGTGTCCAAATCAGGCAATTTGGTAAATAAGGTAAAGTGCTAATAATTTTTATTGAGAATAATATTTGGAAATTTATATGCAGAAAATTAAGGAAATTTTTCCAACTGCTGAAAAAATAAAATTAAATGTAGCCTGGTTTATCCCAACCTTTAGTCTCTCTTCTTAGACAACAAGAGAAAGACTTTTAACAAACAAATAAAATTTCTCCTAAAACCAGATAGTTTTATCAATTCACTTTGCACAGCTCACTGAACATCTGCTAAATAATGACAGATTTTGGGTCAAGCAGATCTGGCTTAGATCCGAGCTTTTCAATCCAATGGAAAAATGCTTAATATCCAGTTCTCCAGTATTTCTTAATTCTGATACAGGTACCAATGTTGGTGTGAATTGTGTGAAAGTAAAAATGTTCTGCCGTTTCATGACTGCAGACAGATATTTCTCCACCTCAGTTTTCTGTCTCTCCTCATTGCTGCTTCAGCACTTGCAGCAGACATTCAGAGCAGCCTTGGTTTCAGGCATAAAGCAAGAAATGAATGATGCAGCTGGCAACATACCCCTGGTTTTTCAAGCTTTGATTGCACTCAAGGGAATATGAAACACAGGCTCATAGTAACCTTTTCGCTGGACAGTTGGCTGTCCCAAAGGAGGATGGAGGAACCAGAGGACAGTATGGAATGGCCACACAATTAGAGAAAAAGAAAGTAATCCATAAAAGTTTTTGGTTTACTTTTTGGTTTGGTTTGGGGAATTTTTTGTTTTTCTGAAAGCAATAATCTTCCTAGAAAAAAACAATGAGAAAGGAAGGCAGTTAGCACAGTTAGGGATTAAGCACATCAAAATGGCATCATGTGGTAGCAAGGAGCAAGGGTCTTTCCGTGTAATGCAGGAAGCAAGCTGTCTCACTACTCACTTTAAAAGGATGTTGTCCAGTCATATGTTGTCCTGTCTCTTAATGACAGCTATTATAAAACTCAGAAATAATTTTTAAAAATTTAATTGTTGAAGTCATCCAGGGTATTCCAGAGTTGTAAAGACAGTGATATCTAACACAGATATGCAGTATGTCATGATCATACTTTAGGGACTAGATACAGGGACAAAATGAAAAATTAGACTGTGCTTCTCTGGACCCTGCCTCCTCAAACTGAGAACAAGCCCAGGGAGAAGCGCTTTGCACCTTCTAACACAATGTTGTATATCGGATGTAAATACATTGTCAGAAGGGATATTTAGATCATTCTCTCCACTTCAAAAAAACTGTTCCTTTTGCAGGTGTCCAAAAGAATTAGACATAAGTAGTGTCTACTCTCTAGGCCTTTATCTACACCTGCAAGTTTTGCCACCTTACACTTCCTACCTTATCACTACATGGTGCAAGTCTGACTTTTATAATCATTTTCTTGCTTGTTTACTTCCAACAACAACAACAACAAAAAAAGGATTTTCTGAATCCTGAGGTTTTTGAGGATTTTAAGGTCACAGTTCCTAACAGTTCTTCTCAGTATATCTGTAGTGTGGTGTCTGTGTAAAAGGAGTTTTCTTTGGTAAAGACCCTGTGGTAGCCTAGATCTCAGGAAGGCCAATACATGGCCAATACACTTAGCATTTCTGCATGTTTCAGTGTCTTTAGAGGGGTGCCTTGTCATGGACATGATAGCTGGACATAGACAGAGTGATCATTAATAAGTGTATTTATTAGAGTCAGGTGTCAAGCTGTTACATTATGATATGTTTTAAAAAATCACTAAGTGGTGCGCTATGAATAAAAATATTTTTGTTTGTGCCTGAATGATAAATATTAGTCATATATGTAGTACTGCTGACAGTTCTCTGAGAGGAAAACCTGGATAATATTTTATTACTACACATTGCATGCATTTTGTGTCTTTAACATTTTTACTGCATTCAAAAAAGGAAAGTAAAAGACATGAAACTCTATCATTCCATGAAAAACAAATATAGAGTTATGCAAGATGTGTTAGTCAGATAACAAAAATATTTGAAAAATGTTTCATTAACATACTAAAAGACCTTTGAAAAGCAACAAAGGGGTTTATCATGCTGCTAAAAGAAGTATGTTGATAAGTTAAAAATTCTTAAAAACATTGAACAATATTTTCCTGGAATTAAAAAAAACCACCATTGTGAGGAGAGTGGAATCTATGTATCATAGAATCACAGAATAGATTGGGTTGGAAGTGACATTTCAAAGGTACTTAACGACCAGTTAGTCCAACCACCCTGCCATGAGCAGGGGCATCTGCAACTAAATTAGGTTTCTCAGAGTCCAACCTGACTTGGAATGCTTCCGAGGACAGAGAATGTACCTTCTCCCTGGGCTTTATCCCTAGGCTTATGAAATCTCTAGCCCTCAAGGATTTGCCATAATTCATTTTATTCTCCACAAGTCCAGAATGAGGTTATAAAGACATGGATTATATGGGTTGTATTGTTTGCTCTCCCAGAACACCTGCACAGCAGCACAAAGAGCAAATACTGCTAGTGGTGCCTTGGAAGCGATGGCATGTTGCGCCAATTTATGCAATTATATGCATTATTTTGAAGACTCATGGTGTCCAGGGGAACTGTCCCCTCTGCTTCTTTCAGGGACTTCTCCTTCTTCCACAGGTCTTCTGTTTTCTCTCCAGTGCTGGATCCTCTCCATTCCTCATTGCTCACACAGTTTTCTTTTTCTTTCTTTGGTTTGCACTTCCTGATCTGAGTCAGTATTTGAATGCTGTGAAGGGTTTCTGAAAAAGACACTGATGAAGAAAGGTAACATGACTGTTAAAGGGGACAAAATTGTGATGAAATCCACCTACACTTCTATTTCCCCTCCATCCTTTGTCCCCTATAAAGATTCCCTTACTGATAATGTAGAAGATCAAAGCTTTTTTCTTCCCTTTACTTTTTAAATGCAGAGATTTTCTCCTGTGTGGCAATCTTAGTTCCCAGCCACAGGGAGTGGTGTCTAAGAGGAGTTTAAAGATATAGGGGACAATTTAAGTAACTTACTACATATAATGTAGTTAAGGCTGCAATTTTTATTCCTGAGAGTGTTAAGACTTTTTATTGTCCCTCTGCTACCTAATTGCACACAGAAAAGATCTCCGTGTATTTCACCACATGTTGGCACTGAAAAGTACCTTGGGAAAAAGATCAACATGCATTTTTATTAAAAATACTGAGACCATGTACTAAAGTGTCCAGGATGTTTGTCTGTAGACCAACAGACACTCTAATATAAGACTTGGGTGTGTTTCTGCTGCTTAGCAACACACGCCAGAAAAGCAGCCCTCTTTTCCTGCCCTTGCCCCTGTGCCAAATATGTTACTTTCAACTCTTTCTCAGCATGTTCATGAATGGTCTATCTGGGACCAATACACTTTTTAAATGTATTTCTTTTTTAGAAGAAGCACAGGATTGGTCATCAAAGCACAGATATTCAATTAGACAAATATTAATTTGCTCTTGTGTTTTTGTTTATAGTGGCAAGGCACAGCTTTGCTGGCAGGGATGCAGCTGGCTTATTGCTGTTTACAGTATCAACATTTAGCAGTGACTCCAAAGTTTTCTGGAGCTGTATGAAAACATACCTCTAAATGTTATATAAAATAATAAATAGTAAATATAAATAATATAAATAGAGATATTTGTAAAAGGAAATGCTTCTTTTAAGAGTCCTTAGAGTCCATCTGCCCTTGCAAAACCATGAAATATTGGTCTCAGACTGAACAAAACCTCTCTGGCAAGAACTTCTGGCATCATCCACCATCCATCATCAAATCCATCATCTTTCCTATGATCACTTTTTTGCCATTTCTTTCAGTTCTATGCACAATGGCTGGGCCACTTCAGTTTTTCTCCCTTTCACTCTTTCTTTATGTGCTGCTCTTCTTTGTTCAAAATACGACATACAGATCAGAAGTCTAGGTGACCCTGAACTTCTATGTCATTAAAGTCTCTTTTGAAAGGTTTAGTCCTTGAAGAAGTTCCAGTTTTACTTTTCTCAGCCCTCACCTTATGAAAGGCTTGGCCTATTTCTTTACCTTTGCTGTTTATTAATCATTTGCTTCTCAGCTTTACCATAATCTTAGTTTATTAATCATTTTTTGCAGTGACTGCTGTGTCTAAAATTGCCTTGTGATTAATCCTACCACCCAATTACGTCTTTCCTAGGTTTGGCAGAAATAGAAGGACAAGTTGGGGTTGTTTTTCTTAGACGATGGACATAGGATATGATAATGTACAAGTAAACAAGGTGTTGTTTCCATAACGTAGAAGATGATAGACATATGAAAACTGAGAATGAAACTCAAGATCACTGTGACCTTTAGGCAGTCTGGGCAGAAGTAGACCCTGAGTAGTTATGGAGCAGCAATTTTTGGGTAGTTGTTAGAGCAGCAGAAACCAACACAGACAGTGTTGCAACAACACTTGATTTGTCCTTGTTGCATGTCATCTTTGTGCATGACAGAGGCAATTTATTTTATAACTGAAAGGCTTGGTTGTACCTACCTGGGTTGCATTATGTGAAGCCACATTCAAGGCTACAACAACAGATGTCAAGTTCTGAAAAAAATTTTGAGGCATAAAAGAGGGATATAACAGACAGAGTCACAATACCTGTAAAATGTGCCCTTAAAATGATGATTCATAACACTACAAAAAGCAGCCTCCCAGACTGGGGGGGGGAGGTGTCTCACTCCTCCTGAAGTCATTCTCAAAAAATGCATTGAAGATGAATTGGACCCTACAGGTAAGAGGCCTTTGTAAGAAAGTGTTAAAAATCAGAGGGGTCCCTTTAGCAGTCTCACACTGTGTGCAGTTGTTTCCTTGCTTTTCTTAACGGTCCTGAACTACTGAATAGCATTCACTGAAAGCACCAGGAAAAAAAAAAAAAAAAAAAAAAAAAAAAAAAAAAAAAAAGTGAAACTACAGCAATTCTCCAAACCTTGTTTATTGAATGTCAAGCTGAGAGCAGTTATTGACCCAGGGGGATTACAGTTTATTCAGGGTGCCAAGTAATTATAGAAGTGACATTAGATCATCATTTACACTCACAGTATAGTCATGAATGACAATGTCAGCTAAAACAAGGACAAATGAGAAAGAGCCCAGAGTTTACAATATTCCTGAGAAGCATTGCACAGGGGGTAGGTAAATGAGGGTTGTCTGGTCTAGTAGCTGCTCATTTCCATTGGAAATTACCACCTGCTGTTCTCAGTGGCAGTTAACACTAATATGAGAATCCCTGAGCCAAAGCAATAAAGTAACAGCAAATGTTGTTTTCTGTTTTCTGTCTTTTCACTTAGGTAACAGATAGAGGAAATTACAGAAGAGACCTCTTAAGCAGAAAGCGTTGGTACTCAGCAAATGTACTCTTTTATCGGGAAATTCTGTAATAGAGTTTTGCAAAACTTGCAGTACTTGCCTAAATTCATAGGAGTTATTCATTTACAAGTCAGGTAGCAGTTGCCTTTGCATGTTTTCCACACAGTGCTTTCCAGATTAAATTCCAAAATATGCAGACTCATCTGCTAGAAATATGAGAACTCCTCAAATTGAAAATACTCTACTGGTCTCTGGCATCAATATAATCTCATTGCCTTATACAGATCTGCAAGCAAAACTGAATATCCAACTCAGGAACATTCAGTAAAAAATATCTTTTTAAAATTGTTAATGTCAGGATGACCACCGCGCCTTTTGACGTAGAATACCAGCTTTGCAAACAGGAAGCCTGAAGGAAATTCTTGGAGGTCGCTAGGATGTAGTTTTCCACTTTGTAAGATGATATTGTTTTGCAAAAATATTGCTCAGAACCCAACCCTAGCAGCTGAAATATCAGTGAAGATAGGAGAAAGGACCAAAGAGGACCAAAGAACATGAACAGTGACCCTCTCACTGCAGCTTGGACAGAGAAAGTTCTGTTTAGCAAGGCAGCCAGTCTTGCAAAAGAGAGAAAATAACAAAGCACTCTGCTTACTTTATGATCAAAGAATATCAAGAAAAATTTTACACCAAGTTAATTTTTCAGCTTTTTTTTTTTTTTACACAAACTAAAAAGAAAATCAAGTAGTTCTACTTAGGAAAGGGTATTCCTAACTAAAACAGCACAAATTTCACTCCCCTGCTCCTTTAAATTATCATTATGTTAAATATTCTGAAGTAAAGGCCTTTTTTTTAATAGGTCTTATGGAAAACAGAAAATGTTGCTGTTCTTCTGTATTTTTATATGGCAAGTTCTCCTTCTCTATCCTGTAGGTTGTGGAAGATGGGTCCCAAAGACAAAGGAAAGAAAAAAAAAAAGGAAAAAAAAAAAAAGGAACAAGTAAACTGTCCAGTAACTACCTTATTAGATGTATATTTATTATATTCATACTAATTTCTGCAGGCATAGAAACAGTTAAATGCTTACCTGACATTTTCAAGCTTCAAATCTCTTACTTACAATGCCATTTATGTGTTTAAATCTTTGAACATGCAAGTGTCTGTACATAATTCCATTCACATAATCACTAAACTTTTACACACTATATGTTTTACTTGATACATTCTTGTTAAGTTACTCCTGTTCCTGAAGAAAGAATTATTGTTGACTGTATAGGCACTTGTTAGGCCACACCTAGAATACTGTGTCTACTTTTGATCTCCTCAGTTCAAAAGAGGGATGTTGGAGTGAGTCCAGCACAAGACCAGTAAGGAGCTGAGATAATTAAAAGCTTGATATCTAAAGAAAGATTGGAGAATTCAAATTTGTAATAAAAAGGTCAGATGGACCTCAGGTTTTTTTACAATATTTGAAAGGATGTTAAAGAGAAGATGGAGGTACTCTCTTCATGAGGATGCATGACAACAGGAGAAAAGAATATAAGCACGAGCTTCTTCAGGGTAAATTCAGTTTGTGTACAAGTTCTTCACAAAGACAACAACTGAGATTTGGGATTGGTTGCCTGAACGAATCTCTCTGTTGCATACATTCAAGACTTAATTTGAAAATCCTAATTTGAGTAATACTTTGCTTTCAAGAGAAGTCTCTGGCAGATGACATCCAGAGGTTCCTTTGAACCTCGATTTTTCCATGAGTTACTATTCCTCAGGTTCCCTTATTACAAATGGATATGAAAATGTTTTGATTGTAGTCTTAAGCTATTTGAACCTACAATGTAAACACTACAGTATTTTGATTTGCTTTTGCATGTATCCCCGGTCTGAGACAGGAGCCAAGTGGTCAGAAGTATAACAAGTACAACTGCAGCTAGGAATTTTTCCAGAACCGAAGGAAAGGGACACAGCACTGGAAACACAAATGAAAACTGGCATGTGAAATACTCAAGTATCTGCTCCACAGTGATGGAAGAAAAGAAACTATAGTGTAGTTTCCTGGTGTTTTCATGCAGACAGTGCTCCCCTAAATCTCTTTATACCCTCAAGCCAAAGAGAAGAAATTAGAAGATATACTTTTGCATTTAAAAAGAAAGGAAGGAGGAGGAGGGAAGTAGCAGAGCAAAGGATAAGGAACAAGGATTACAATGTGTGGTTAGAGCTGAAACCCTGCTTCTTTTTTCAAGCAAATGATCACACACCTGCCTATCTTTTTAAGCATAAACCTACTTTGGGGTGGCAATAACTATCAATACCCAAACCAGCATCAAGAACACGAGGTCCTTGGCAGTGTGTATGAACAACTCTAAACCTAGACACAGTGCTTTTAGGTTGTTGCATGTATTTCAACACAAATAAGCGTTTTCTGCTCTTGATGATATGTGTTGCATTAACAAAATGTTTAAGACTCTAAAATATTGCAAGAATATAACACATTAATTTTGTCCAAGTGCTGTGTTTTGTTCAAAAGACAGCAGGATTCCTCTTGTATTGAATCCAACACTATTTCTATGGTTGTAAATATTGCCCATCACAATTAATTAAAAGACAGAAAATATCTTATAATGAAAAAATTTGGGATCTTAACAGTTGGTTACCATTAAAGCCAGGGTCCAATCCATCTTCAAAGCTCAAGTCATTTGTGCATCTAATCACAGGGAATAATCATTGTTTGATATAAAATTTACCATGACATACTAAGAACAAATAAAGTGTTGTAGCGGACATTGAAATGTCTGCTTCCTGCAATTCAAGGCATTTGTACTCTGAGACTTAGATTAAAACAATCTTATTGACCTAACACTTTGCCTAAATCCTACATTTCTCCTGTAATGTAACTCTGAAGTTAGGTTAGAAAGCAAAACATCCTCATTGCAGTTAATTCTGACACTTAAGAGCTCATCTGCCTCACACAATGCAACAGTGAGAATGATATGCGTGCAAGCCTGCTGTAAAAATAGTGTTGCTTTAATGGATGTAGAATTTTACACCACTCTTGGCTGTAGGAACTTAAGCATAAAAGGAGAGTTCTTTGTGTGGGAACAACAGTGTTAGTTAAACAATAACCCCTCAATGAAAAACACCAAAATCTCAAATTCTCATTTTCTGACAGTGCTAGGAATGTAGTCCATTACCTTCAGCAAAGCTGAGAAATAATAAAATGTTTCTCTTTCAATATTTTTCTATTTTAAGAAAAAAATGCTATAACATCACAGTTTATAAGCCAACATTGTTTTCCAGCTGGAATAAGAGGAACAGGGCTATGTTCTGGAGCAGGCTGATCTCTAAAATATTCATGTTTTCATTCTGTTTTCTGACAAACATCATGAGCACAAACAAATCACAATTTCTGATAGGAACAGAGATAATCTTTGCAAACAGACTTCACATCTGAAAGATTAATATTTTATTGTGAGAGTTATTTTATACAAATGGTCTTATAGCAACAAAAATATGTGAAATTTTAAGGGGTTTTTCTCTAAATTCAAAATTGCTATTAATCTTAAATCAGATGGATTTATATAGTTTAGTTATATAGAACTCAGTGAAGTAACTGATTTTATTTCTTATTTCTGTTTCTCAGCTAAATTCCATGGTCAAAGACCAATAATTTTTTTTGTTAATCTAATGGGAAGAGAAATTTTTAAACTATTATGTGCAGTGTTCATGGATTCTTATGAAGTCAAAGAAAGATAACTCATAAAGAAATTGCAGAGACATAAATTTTCATACAACTGTAATGTATATCCTAAATTTCTAGTCTTCCATTCTATTGAAAAGATGGTACCACAAAGAAAGTTTATTACTATTGTCTCAGGTCCTGCTGCTGAGTGTCTGATCATAGCTTCTTTCTTCACCATCCAGGAGAATTGCTTTGTTATAAACTTTAGGAGTGTAAGAGAGAAAACAGCCATTCTGTGCCATATTCTCATTTAAGAGGAGCAAGTCCCAGCAGAATGGTTCCACAGGATAATATTTCCATGACCACTTGTTTACTATGCAGCTACAGGTTTATGTAAATACTCCTTTAGGTCATATGTATTGCATCTGATGTATTTAACTTGGTACAGGGCAGGTAAAAATCAGACATGCATTTTCCAACAGTTTGGCATACAGGTCACACCTACTCCTGTACTTTGACAGGTAGATCAATTATTCAGTGCAAGAGGTAAGTTACCTCATAGAAATCTTAATTTTGAAAGTATTTGCACAGCTACATTGAAGCAGAAAAATATTTCTATTTTCATCCAAAAAAAGCCAAAGTTTTAGTGATTGTATGTTTTGTTTATGTCTGAGAGGATGCTTGTTTTCTTTGCCTCTGAGTCTTGAATGTCATCATACTTGCAAGTAAAAATTGTGGCTTGAAAGTTCCAGTTTGTTTGATTGCATGACAGTGCTGTTACTGATTTAAATAAAACTCACTCATATATACTGTCAGAACTATACAGAGTTATTCAAAGCTCTCAAAGCTCCAAGGATTGCATGGGATTTTTTATTTCAGTATAATATATTGTCAAGATTTATTGCACATTATTATATGTATATTTTAAAGTTTCTTTCCATGCTATCTTTAACCACACAAGAATGGAAAAAAGAAATAGTCAACCTTTTTGTTTTAAGAAATGGCATGTACTGTAATATTTGGATTTGCTTTGTCTTCTGAAATGTATAAACACAGACAAGTCAAAAACAGACTAATTCATTTAATTATGTTGTTTGACTTCCTCTCCAAATGCGGTTTATTTTATAATGCTTATCTGAAGAACTGATCAGATTTTATAATAATTTGTGCCTTCAGAACAGTGAATAGTGATGTATCAAAATAACCAAATGGCAGATTGTTTTCCTAAAATGTTTGCATTTGGCTCAGTGTGTCTATTAAGTGTCTGAAAAGGCTTTTGACATCTTCTTAGAAGCCTTGTCTTCTTTTTTTATTTTTTTTCCCCTTAAGCCTTGGCCTTAAAAGGATTGGGATTGTCATGTCTGTTAGACTGGTAGAAATGTTCCAAAAAGAAACTTACAAATGCCAAATATTTTCAAAAGTATATTATTTTGGGGTGGATATTGCCTAACTAAAATAAAACTCATTTCATAGCAGTCATATATTGGTCCAGAATTCAGCCTCTGGCTGGGAGCATGCTGCACAGCACACAGGACTCCAGATCCATCAGAAAGCTTTATTTATTTTTCACCTGTCTACCTATATAATTGAGAAAACCATGAGATAAGGAATCCCACAAGGATTACAGAGGATGAGGTCCTAAAGTCTTGAATTATTTTATGGGGTTTTGTTTGTTTGTTTGTTTTTTAAAAGTCTGATTGCTTTCCAGATTATTTTTAGTATTTCTTGGAATGCAAAGACTAAAAGAAATCTTACGGAAATTCAAATAAGAAATTAAAATAGACATTTTTGTCCATTTTATTTTTATACTGAAAAAAATATAAAATTAATATATTTTATATTGTTGGTTTTATTTTTGTTCTTTCTTGTCCAAACTAATTTCCTCCTCTCTAGCCATATTTCTAATTGTTTTTTAAAGATATATCATAGGCACCCAATATGTGCTTTGACATATCTATATTCCCTCTTAATTATCTGTTTTTACTGTCCTCAGATAACAGATTCTGGTATTTTGGGCTTTTTTAAAAGACTTTTTAAAAATGGTGTTTTAGTGCTAATGAGTCAACAAAGAGAAAAGTGTCTGTGGCCCTCAAAATACTGTGGTCAAACAAACTAATAGCATTAGAAAAAAAAAACCCACCTTATTAGATAAGTAAGTATTAACTGCACATTATATAACAGCTGAAATTATAGGTTTCACTTGTGATTTAGAGAATTTTTCCTAGATACATAAGGCAAAAATCTATTCACCTGGCACTGATTCTGCAAGCAAGTCAGGAGAGAAGAGGTGTTCCTCTTTTTTGCATCACACAGGCGGTTAAAATAATTTTTCATTTATAGTTCCATCCTATACATAAAAATCCACAAAATGCAATAGGAAGCTTCATGAATATATCTTGGTTTTCTAGAGCACAGTGGAGGAGTGCCAAACCCAAATTGTTTTTAAAAATACAAAAAACAGTCCTTCTTGTTTTCAGTTCTGCACTCTTCCCTCATCTCCTTGCCCCTGCAAAAAATCCATGAGATTTAAAAATAGTGCTATTTTTCTTTTTTAAATTTTCATTGCTTACTGAACTCTCAGAGTTTTTCTTCACATTTTTTTCCACACCAGGAGCTCTGAAACCTTAGTGATATTTTCTACTTTTAAAATATATGATCACTTAACTGCAATTTAGAGGGAGCCATGGGCACTGTCCCTGTCTCAACAGTGAAGTGAAGCAGGGACCTGTCCATGAAGGGAATGAAGTGGTTGCCTTCCCTTTTCACCCCATTGCTCAGTAGGGAGAGACCTCTGCTTTCCACTGATTGGTAGGGAATGAAGCCTCAGAAGCTTAACCAAGTCTGCTTCTGAACCACTTCAGATTCTGGGGGATATAAGAATTACACTGGAGTCAAAACTTGAGGTGGGACCTAAGGATCTGGGGACATTAAAGTGTGAGCCTTTTCCCATACCTGATATGCACGCACTTCCCAACCTCACTGCTTCCTTCTGCAAAGTGGGAAACCACCAGCAAATATCTGCTTCTTTGTGGGTAGAATTTACCAGACCTTCTTCTTTTCTGTTTTCTACTAAGGGACTACCACATCGCTAGGGTATATCATAGTATGGTATGTCATCTTGCTATTTATCTTCTTTCTTAAGCAGAGAAATTAATTCTGGATGAATGCTGGATATGCTGGTAATGATTTTTTTTCCCAACCTATCCCTCAAGAATAATAATAATAGTAATAACAACAACATTAATAATAGGGGGTTTTGTCATCATCCTCACCACCACCACCACCACCACCACCACAACTACTACTACTACTACTGTGACTACTGCTACTACTAGAACAGTCATATGTACTTAGTTTCCAAAGAACTTTCACAAACAATACTGCTCTATAAAGACAGCTCTATAAAAATGTGTTTACTTTTGGGCTTAAAAGCAGCAGCCAAGCAGTAAATAGAAGAGTGTCTTGTGGAAGAAAAACAAATTTGGTATGAGAAAACTGGGATAAACTGCAGTTTCTACAAAGACAGTCATGACATTTGTCTATCTTACTAGAAAGGTTTCACCTTAAAAGCATTCTGGAAATTGAGTATAGCTCAGAAGGCTGTAAAGACCAGGTGGAATTTACAGGGATTTGGATATTAGGTGTTAGAAAGTCTGACCATCTCAAAAAAACTGTGCATTTATGTCACTAGACAATGCCCTGTGGACTTGGATTGTTCTTGTATGGTCCTTAAAATACTGACTTCAACTTGCACTGAAGTCAGTTTGTCATCAAAGAACTCATCAGTTCAGCAGAGGTGAACTCTGTGAAGAGTTGGTTCTCTAATAAACCTGAAGTGGACCAAGAAAGACAATAGTTTACCTGACTCTGTCAGAGATTTCACTTGGTGTCAGATCCTATTTCTTCATTTCCTTGCTGAGCATCCCTCCACCAGCTCCCAAATGATGCAGGAAATACTGAAAATTTTCTGTGGTAAGCCAAGTGAAATAATCCCCATGGGGAGGTTGTGGTGAATAGTTGGTTCAATAACCTCACCTAGAGTACGTCATATCTTTGGCAGATTGAAATGGAAAGAGCCGTCTGGGTTATCAGGGACAATTATCTGCACTCATAGGCAAGTGCTTCATTTATTTCCTCTCCTACACCAAGTAAAGTCTATCTTAAAATTAGAAACCTTAAAAAAAGGTTTCCTTTGTAAAATCTATATAGTAAAATATACCACTAAGAGGTTATTCCTGTGATTTCACCATTTTTCACTACTTTCATCTTCTTAATTATGGTTTACTTCAGTTCACGCTCATCTTTTACTTATTGCTGAATGCTGGCTTAAAGTGTTGTGGTTCATTTTTGCCCAGTAATAGACAGGATAAAGAAAAAAATTGATTCTTCCTGGATATGTGATTGCATACTTTTTTTTTCTCAGTGTTGAAACTAAGATAACTAATTCTTCTTTAAACATTCAAAAAGTGCTCAGAAAGTTTTTTGGTTTTTTTTTTTTTTTTTTTTTTTCAAAATTAGTTTGGCAATTTTCATATCCAATTTTTTATTTACCAAGCTGTCCCTTTGGAAAGAAACCTGTAAAAATACAGCAAGGATCAACTGTAATCTTTTCAATCCAGATGCTTTTAGAGCATGTAAGATGTATATGTACATATACACTGTCTATATAGAAGTTTGTGTCTTTGTTTATCATATTATCTGCTGTGCTATAATCACTTTTCTGCATTAGATTTGTTTGGAGTTTGCTTTTTTGTTCTTTTTTTTGTTTATTTTTGGGGCCTTTTTTTTGGGGGGGGGCTTCTTTGTTTATTATGTTGGATTTTTTTTTGTTTTTTTTTTTGGTTTTTTTGTTTGTTTTGGCTTCTTTTTTTGAGGACTGTAATAATTGAAAGAAAACTACAGTTCTCTGTTAGCACAACTTTTGCAAAAGGAGATGTATGCTTGAGAGAGAGAAGGCTCCAGCTCTCGGGAGGCTTTGTTTTTATATTGCTGGACGTAGAGAGCACAAAGAGATGGATCTGTCCTCCCATATATCTTTTCACTTCCTATGGGGAAAAGAGAAAGTTTCAAATCACCCATTCAGCAGCCTGCTCAGTCTTTTTTTAACTTAAATTTTCAGGGACTAGGAAACAAAGGAATTCAAACTCATTCGTTTGGAAAAGCTGATTAATACTTTCACTGATTTTGAAGTGAGGAATAATCCACTCAAAAGAAATAGGGTGAATTTGGAGATTCTTACTATCAAAAAAAGAACCAAGGGACATATGAATTCTCAACAGCTACTGTAATCCCAGGCTATTAACAATGAGTGAAACTGAATTTGCTTGAATTTAAATTAGCTTAATGTGCTGCCATAAATAGTTATACATTTGAATAAGCAACTGTGTTATACTTACTACATTATTTTTTCTTAGTGAAGGAGAGGAAGTCCTTTGTGCCAGTGGAGATGATCTCCACAGGACATACTTTACCCGACCTCATCATCATTCTACTGAAAATTTGGACAAAAATGCCTATTTATTTGAGGGCAGTTCCCAGCTTCCTTTTAATCTCCAACATATCCCCTTTCTATTTTGACCTTACTTTTGTTTTTCTTACTCTTTTCTTCTTTATATAGCTGAAGTAGCTTTTACTTTTTAAAGCAACCTTTTCAAGATCTATCTCTTCCCTGACGGAGTTGACAATCTCTCCTTTTACAGTCTTTATAGACTTCCTATTTATTCTTACTCTCTTACAGAAGAAGTAATTTGTCCAGTTAAGCCTAGAAGACTTTCCTCAATATTTTTCTGCCTTGCTTGTGGTAAAAACGACATTTCTGAACGTCAATACTAATAATTTTCATTATTCTTTCTTTTATCAAAAAAAAATGATTTGTCCAAATAAAAAGAATAATTTTCTATTACTTTTTGTGTTTCTTTTTAGTTAAGTTAATCAACACGAAGTCCAAATTCAGCTTTACATAGAATCTTCCCTACTTTTCAGAAATCACATTTGTATTAGTTTGTGACTAATTAGTAAATTATTTTTGGTAACAGTGCAAAAGACTAAAAAATCATGATTGTCTCTAGTACTGTTGAGATCACGGCAGGACTCTGCCCTCTGTAGTTCAAAGAAGCATCTGTTCCTCTGCAGCCATCCAAAGCTCACCGCTCGAATATGCCTCTGCAAATACCTGGAGATTTGGACTGTGAGTTAAGCCACCTGAGAGGAGTTTGAGAGAAGATAAAGGTAATGCTATTGTCCAGTTATCTCAGGCCTAAGGAAAGGTTAACAAGGTTGGGGGAGAAGAATGTGCCCACTAGGAAAGCCAACTCTGCAGCCGTGCTGAAAATCAGCTCTGGCCAGGCCCAGCAGTGGAAGGCCACAGTCCACAGCCCATTCCTGAGGCCTTTCCACCAGAGGCCTGCACGGGATCCATAGCGCAAAAGACAGTGTAAAACTTACCCCCCTCCCAAGGGAAATGTTTGGGCCCTCCGAAGAATACCTGAACATGTATTAGCCTACTGTCTTGGTTTAGATAGACATGTATCTGCCAGGGAAGATTGGAATTTCTCTTTGAATGTAAGCTCCCCTCCTCCTTTTTTTCAAATTATTATAAATTTACAATTAAAAGGCTGTTAGGCAAAGATTTTGGAAATAGGTATAGCAGTTCTTTACAAGGGATATTAAAAAAACAAAATGCTGTAGTACAGGAGAATAAGCAAGCAAACAAACAAATAAGAAATCTTAGAAAAATATGAAGGAGTCAGAAATACAACCTGACACCCTATTGATCAAAGTGTTGGGAACAGTCCAAAAGTAAGCCCTCCTGGAGTGGCAGATGTGGTCATTTTGGAAGCAGTGATGATCCTGTGGAGCCAAGGGTCCAGAGATGGGACCAGTCTTCCTTTGGGAGTTCCGTGGGAACACTGGATATCTGGTGACATTTTTAATTCTTTTTTATCTAGGTGAAGATGATTTGGCTCCTCCTCCCTGGGTAGAGCATCTTACAATAGTATGATGTAACGTGTCATGTCATTGGTGAACTTTAATGGCCCATTAACAGAAGATATTCCCGGGGGGGGGGTGGGGTAGTGGAAGAATGAGCAGAGATAAGCAACACTGTCCCTTCTGGTAAGCAACACTGCCCTATCTGATAAACAACACTGCTCCACCCCATTTTTAAAAGCTGGCTTCTTATCAGAGGAGGCAGTTATCCCCTCCCTAACAGATAAAGAAAAAAAAAATCTCCCCAACAGGGTTTCAGCCACCTCTTTGTTTCAGTTAAATACTCTTAAGTGCCCAATACTTGATCTCTTTGGTAACTTATGGGGAAGAAAGGTCTCAAAAGTGAAAATGGGACAAACCTAATCCCCAACACCCCCTGAAATCTGTGTTTTTTGGGACTCTCACCACTGAGAAGACCAGAAGAAAAGGACCTATGGGGAACCATCTGGACCCAGACGTAGTTATATCTTTCTACTTAACCTGTCTCTCATTCTTTTTCTCTCCTACTTGCACCCCCCAACCCCTTTCCTATTTCTTTCTGCCTCTCTTTACCTCACACTTACTATTAAATAAAATCCATATTATTGACTTGGTATATGGTCTTGTTTGCACCTTAATTTAGGCAGAGGCATCTCTCTAATAGTCCTAATAATTGGATCTTAACAAGCAGAGACAAAATCTGATTGAGAAATGTTTAGTTCTCAATTCTAGCAGTGCTAAGCTAGAAGCATTCATTCTCAAATCCCTCTAAGGAAATGTAGAATTTTCACTGAAGACACAATAGCCACAGTATTTACTTTTTTTAAAAAAAAGTATTTACTTCAAAATGCCTGAACCCATATCCGAGTCTGTCTAAAGGTAACTTTAACTTTAGATTCTAGTCAAATCTAAAGGTCTGTAGAGGGCAAGTAAATCTCAGTGGTTTGTGAAATTGTATTCCTTGTATATCTCTTATTATGGGAACTATCTTTGAGTATTTGAATTTGCAGAAACATGATATAAAATAAATAAATAAAATGTGATGGAACTTTGCAGTTAGTGATTCCTTCTACAAACCAATGGTCTGAAAACTTTGATCAATGCATACAAGTAGAAGCTGTTCTGTGGTATGTGTCGAAGTGACATAATAATTAATATTCCTAATAATAATCTAATGTGTTTCTCCACTTCTGTATAAAGCGCTGACATTGAGTACTTAGCCTTTACAATGATTTCAAGTTGTTTCATTCCTTTGCAAGAAAATCAAGTTATCTCACCTCCATCTATCACACAGGACAATTGGAAAGCAAATGTAAATTTAAAATTGTGTAAAGGATAAACCCTAAATATTTTCTTTATCTAAGAATTCCTTATACGGAAAAGACCTGTGAGCATAGAATTCTTCAGTACAGTATACTAGTCCCAAATTCTTTTTCTGAATGAAGGGCAAGTTCAAATACCTGAAACTGAATATTTGGTGAAGTCTTTGTCTCTAGATTCTACTTATAGCATGGACACATTTGTTTACCTCTTTAAGAAATCACAATTTTTCATTTTCTTGAAGAGTACTAATTCCATGGCTTTGCATGACCAATGGCCCAGGTGATCAGTAGCAACAGGATCTAAGAGAAGTTTACTCTGCCTCTCACAGACATGGTAATAAATGAAAATATTAGATTATTAAACAATAAATTTATATGAATAACAAAATTCCTAACAAATACACATAAAAACTCATAAAAATATATACTTTACATCTGAGATTCAGTGTCCTGAGTCTCTTTTCATGCATATTGCCATGCCACGTGACAAGCAGTCATTTTGTTATATTGAATGCCTTTTCCTAAAGATATTTGCAGTGTTGTTGATAAGCTTTTTCAGAAGAACAAGATAATTCTAATATTTTCAATTTTCTCAGCTTGAAAAATATGCTTTTAGTTCATCATTTGAACTATTTATTTTCAATAGCAATACCCTAAAGGTAACAAAATACACATTTTTTTTTAACCTATATTTTCCCCCTAAATGGTCACTTGTTTACACAGGCCAGCTAAATAGGCAAACCTTATCTGCCTACTTCACCTTCAATAAAATAGTGCCTTCTGTTAATGCCTTTAGGTTTATAACTGGGCCCTGAATGCTTGACACCTACTCTAGGGACTTGCTTAGGAACTTGGCCCTTAATCTCTATTGGCAAACCAACAAATAAACAAAAAGTATGAGATATAATTGTCTCTATATTTTTTTAAATTATATAATCATCGTATCTGTCTTTTTCTAGCACTACTACACACAAAGGCATTTAAGTCTTCAGAATTACTTTCCTCATTTATGGTATTTCTTTTATGTAAAAAAAATGGTCACTCTTGTGTTTCTACTCAATATTATTAATTCAGTATACTGTTTCCTACATAGATAATGTATATAATTTTACAAGTTACTCTTAGATGGTGATCAATTTGCTTAAAAACATCTTTTCTCTATGTCACATTATACTGGGGAAAAAGATGCTGCTGGGCACAGCTTTGTGTGTCTGAATCTGGCCTGCAGAACCGTGCAGATTTCTCTCTTACATGATGGCCAAAAGAGTGAGAGAAAATATCCCTCTGAAGCCAAATGGATAGGAAATATTGCTGTAGAAGAACATGAACTGGAGCCAGTACTGAATTGTTAATCCTCAGAGAAACCTCTAAATAACAAATAGATACATAATTTTTCTCTGGCACTCATACAGAGAAAAATCCCTACACTTTGAACTTATAGTGTTGAAATATGTACCTTCAATAGCTACACAATGCATTCTGTAAAATAAATAATAAATGACTAAGTGTTTGGATTATTTGGTTAGGTGACTATGGAGCTGCCATCCTTGGTTAACAAATCCAGACCATTTAATATTTCCAAACAGAAGAGTTTGAAACTGAAATTAAAGAGAGATGGGTCCAAAATCCAAGTCATTCCAACTCAAGTTTTTTTCATCACAAAGTCACCATTTTGCATATTACCTTTAAACATTTTGAAAACTCATGTTCATATACTGATGTGTCCGGATTAGGAGAGTTTTCTCATCTTCTGTTATGTGTCACTCTTTGGGAAAAAGAAGAATGTATGTGCTCTTTACCTTGACCAAAGTATTGCACTATCAGAAGCAATCACTTTGTCGCTGTGTTTTAAAAGGAGTGACTCATTTGACCCAGAGGTTGGTTATTCATTGATGCCCTAATTAAATCTCTTTTTCAATTCTTACTCAAATAATTTTTTTGGTTGTCTTTCAAGATGACCTTGCATTCTGCTTCAGTGACATGTTGTTCTGGGTTGAGCTGCCTCCTATCCCATATATTCATCCCATATCTTGGATATGTTGTTATGTCTCGCAGCTGAATCCCGCCCTCTTGGGCGGGAGCCTGCAGTTCCTGCCTCCTTTTTCCTTCTTGGCTGCTTTCGGCTCTGGCTTCAGCTGGCTCAGCTGCTTTTGCCTTCTTCGCTTCGCTTTGCTTCGCTCTGCTCTCCGGCTGCCCCTGCCGCCGTTTTTCTTCCCTCCCCACCCCCCCCCCCGCCCCCCGCTGCTTCTGTTTGTTTTTTTTCCCCTCCTTCCTTTCTCCCCCCCCACCCAAGGTTTGAACCGGATCCGGACCTGACCTGACCTGAGAAGTTGGAGAAGTCCCGGGGCTTGCAACAGACGCGTCAGCACCCTCCTCATCACAGTAACCCGTCCTTTCCCACTATTCGGTGTTGGGGAGTGTATTTTTGTCAATAAACCGGTTTTTCCACTTTCCTCCAAGGTATTTTCCTTCCCGAACCCAGGGCTGGGGGGGGAAGGGGTGGTGGAGGTTTGGTTTAGGGGACTCCTTTTGGAGGTTCTTCCCTAATTTACTCCAAACCAGGACACATGTGCACATCAGGGACCGAGGTCTATGGGCTAAAATACCTTCTTATTCCAAAACTAGGAGAAATTATTCTGTTTAAGAATGCCAACATGCTTATTTTTAAGAAAGTGCACATGTCTGACAGTGGATTATGGATATAATTTGACTTCACATACGTTAAAAAAATGGCAGGCTAAATTTTAAATGTTTTTCCACAAACCCTGTGGAACCTGGGTTTCCTTTGAGCCTGAAGGAGAGAAACACACATTAGGTTTTTCATTGACACAAGTATTTCAAACACGGAATATTATTTGACTACATAAGATCTGTTGGCTTTCAAGTTTTCCTGCAAGCTCCAGAGAATGAAAGAATCTGTGGTGTCTTGACCTTGGCTGGCTGCCAGATGCACACCCAGCTGCTCTCTCACTCTCTTTCCCCACCAGGACAGGGGGAGAAAATAAGATGGAAAAGCTGGTGTGTCAAGATAAAGATGGGGCGGTCATTTAGTGAGTTATTACATGGACAAAACAGATTCAATCTGGGGAAAATTAACTGAAACAGTCAAAAACTGACGCCCACTCCCTGTTCTTCCCCAGGTTAGTTTCACTCCCTCAACTCCAACTTCTATACATCCTCTTTCCCAAGCAGCTCAGAGGGATGAGGAGAGAGGGTCTACAATCAGCCTAATAGCTTCTCTCTGCTGCTTCTTCCTCCACACACTTTTCTCCCACTCCAGAATGAGACCTTACCATGGGAGTGAGACATTCTCAAGGTCTGTAGTCCTTTATGGTCCAGCATGGCCTCTTAATGGGCTACATTTCCTTCAGGAATATCCATGTGTTGTGGAACAGACTGAAAATTAAAAAAACACCCAAACAAAACAAAGAAACAAAAAATAAAAGAGAAAAAACAGAAAGCAAGTGTCTCAGGTGTGTGGAAAGAAGCAAAAGAAAGTATCTTCATTTAAAATGAACAAAGAGCATTAAGTGATGGATTTGCTTGCCTCATTGTTTTTTTGTATTTAAAAAATCACTTAGGTATCCTCCAAAGTTATTTCTCTAGCAGCTCAGTACAAATTAGCAAGTATAATTTTCATTCTTTCCCCTTTAATCTTCTATTAACTGGCTATATGGTAATTTTTCTAGTAAATATCCACACATTTTTCTCCCTTGCATAATGTACTCTATACTTACTTTAGTATAAATACCTTATAATGGTTTAAAGCCTTTTTCATAATTTCTCACTAACATAGGATAACTAGAAGACAATGTTGCATACAGTGACCAAAAATATATAAAGGCAAAACTGGAAACTTCAAATTCTGATATTACCTTTGACTACAACAGTGATTTCTCCATTTATGTCACTAATACAAGATACTGTGTTACTTCCTCATTGGTGTTTTCAGTCTATTTAGAAAGATCAGAGAAAATTTTAAATACCACTAGACTGATATCTAGAAAGAATATATATTATTAAATTAATCTCAAAATTAAATGTCTAGAAAAGGTTCCAGATGTCAAAAGCACCTCTCTTCAATGGGAGATAAAAACTGTGTTTGCATCCCGTGTTCGACTTCATAAACTTGAGCTAGCAGGGAAAAGCAAGGAAATGTCTTTGCCTTTTCACTTTTCTCAATAGTTTATGTAAATTGTCAGATACACTTTATAAATGTCCATGCATTGAAGGCAAAATGAAAATTTAGCATACTCACTTAAAAGGAATTTAGGCATGGGTTTGCTGGGAGCCTAACTGCCTAAGCCTATCAAAATCACTGTTCATGAACAAGTAGTAAGGAACAGCAAGAAAACAGTGCTAATGTTGGACATCAGTTGCAGACGAGCTCTAGGAATTCAACTTTAAAAATCTGGCATGCCAAAATCCCATTTAACTTTTTCCTTGAGTATGTATTTTTCCATATGAGACTGGGAGGAAGGTTTAGACACAAGTCCAGGAGATTCTCTCCTCCCAACGCCACTTCTGCCTCTTCCCCATTTAAAGTCAAGTGCATGCACAGCCTTTGAAACAGAGACCAAAACCTCAAATTCTCATTCTTAGCAGTGGGCTATGAAGCATTAAACCATTTTGTGTTAGGAGAACCTATGTTCTCTAGCAATTGCTGCCACCTGGGAGCCATTATGCAAAAATGGAAGGTAGGAAAAAATGTTTCTTAGAGCCGAACTTGGACACCCAAGTACGTACTAAATGGAGTGAGCCATGATGCTCAAAGAGGAGCTTGCTTATTTACCTTCTCATCAGCTGAATGCTTAGCAGCTCATTTCTGGGATTACTCTATTCATAAAGAAAAAGTGAGAAACACTGCATTCAAAGGCAGAGATAATGTCTGAGACTTAAACTATAACTACAGTTCCAAAGCAAAGCTGAGAACCTTGGAGCAGGAAGCTCTAGGCAGTCAGAATAAGTTTTGAGCCTTTCCTTCAGACACATAATCTAATGTGTACATAATCCACAGTACACAAGAAATCACTGTTGACTAACATGATGCCAAACAATCAGGTAGTAAAAACAAAGGTCTTGCAGTAAAATATGGAATGTCTGGTGCACATGAGCCTCACTCCTGCCAGAAAGGATTTGTCATGCATATTCTTTTGAAGAAATAGACTACTTTCTTCTAATAGAAAGCTGTGATTCATTTGCTTGTAAGAAAAGCAATATAAGAAGATAGTAAAAGAGAAGAAACAGATCTGTGGGTTTTTTTTTTTTTGTATTTAAAGAATCAGTCATAAAACAGCACAGGTTGGAAAAGACCTTGATAGACCACCCAGTCCAACATTCTGTGGGAAAGGAAGCCTAGATAATATTATCTAAAATCCTGTTCAATTGCATCTTAGAAACTTCCTTGTTGTGGGGACTGTCATGACAAATGGTTCCAAAGAATGACTGTTCTCACTGTAAAAAACCTCCTTTATTTTGTCCAGATGAAGCTTTTCCCAGGACAGCTCTTAACCACTGCCATTTGTCTTCTTTGCATGGTCCCTTATGAAGAAGGAGCCTCTTTATCTTTGTAGTCATCCTAAAACTAGTGGAATGCTGTGATGAGCTCCCCACTAAGCCCTCTCTCCCCATGGAGAAAATACTTAACTCCTTCAGTCTTTCCTCTTAGGGCAGGCTCTCCAGCCCTTTGACCACCTTCATGCCTCTCCTTTGGACCCTGTCCAGTCTGTCTGCATCTTTTTTCAATTGTGGGGACTAAAACTGGGCATAGTATTCCAGCTGTGTAGAACTTGTTTACAGCAAGAATTATGCATAGTATGCATAATTCTAAGCATGTTCCTAGCCCCTTGAGTCCCTGTGTTGATGGGAACCTGAAGTTGCACCATTCTTGTTCACTCTGATGAGGAATATGGTGCTTTTGTTTTATTTTGTGTTCCTTCACTGTAATAATTAGATTTTTGGATCCAACTGGGATTATCACATTCTACCTCCGTACTTTAAAGATGCAATATTGGAAAATTACCAGACCATAAGAAAAGATGAGACTTAAAAGAAGTTCTATTTGCAATTATATTAACTTAGGTGATGCACTGGAAATTAAGAAACTTTTCTTGATGCAGAACTGCATGTCTTGAATTACCTAAGACACTGGTTTCTTTTCCACTGTGAGAAGCTTAGCCACTCAAGCACTTAGCTGAATTTTTGTAATTCTGCTTGGTTTTTTCATAGTTAGATTGTCTTTTGAAATACCCACAGAGCAGCCACAATGCCACTGCCAAGTTAATCTAAAGGGGCCTCCAGCCATCACCATCAGCAACTCAATTGCTGTAGAATATAGAATACATTTTTGTCCCCTACTCAAGTTGAATACACCTGGCTCTATATCACTAATTAATAAAGTTACTTAATACCACATATTCTAGTGAATAACTGTGTGTTTGTCTATCTGCACTAAGATGTGCACACATACAAGTTAGTTTATGATAATCTCTCTTTTTCAGACATCTGCCATAACAATCCCAGATCCCAAACAGCTTCTGAAGTTTGTTCCACTTTAGGTAGTGTTTAGTTTATTGAAGACACAAACACAGTCTGAACTTTACTTGCCTCTGGAGTCTGCAACAGGCAGCTGTAGCTTTCTCAAGATGTTCAGTACTTCCTGCTATGGGTCCTGATTCCCTACCGAGAGCTGTACATGAATAAGAACTCAACCTCTGTAAATTGTATCTTCTGGAGAAAAAAAAAAAAAAAAAAAAAAAACCAACAGGATCAGACTTAGGGATGCCATCATCTTGAAGACAAAGATACTCCTGCAGAAAACACAACCTAACAACAGAGATCAGGACAATGCCTTCAACTTTCTCCACTCCCTGCACCTTGATATCTCATTTTGACTCTTTGACTACATAGAACTCTTCATATTTTTGAAAGCTGTATCCTTGCTGCAGAGACCTCCTATCACACATTTCTAAGATCAAGGAAACAAGAGAGTGGTTTTGAGGGTCCATTGTTGTAAGAGCCTTTGTACTTTTCTGTAGAATATCCAATTGATCTACACACTGCAAAGTTATTCTGGCTGATGAGTGAAGTGCTGAGGAGTTAGCCCTAATTCATCTCTCTTGACTTACACAGATAACCTGGGCCCAGAACTTTACCTTCCTCACTCCTATCTTGACAGACTTCTCTGATGTGCTTGAATGAGGGGCTTGGCCTGCCTAGGCTGTTCCTGTAGTTAAAAGGAAGTGTAACTTCAATTTTCTGAATCTTTCAGTATTATTGCATTGGAAAATAGGAGATTAAGATACCTAAATTTTATTTTCCTCAGGTAAGTGTTTTAAGAGGATTAAATTAAATCTTTGGAACAAAGTAGTGATGGAGATCCTAACAGTTCAGTGTTCAGTGCCAGCTAACAGTCCCTGTTACATAGAATAAAAAGCTTTTGGAGGTTTGTTCAGACTTCTCATGCTCTTAACAGTGCCCTTCCTAAAGCAAACTCAGCTCTCAAAACTGAGCAACCAGGCTGGCCAAGCCTTTATGAGGACCCATACCTCTGTCTTGTGGTCCTTGCCAGTTATGCACCCTCAAAAGCCCTTCTGGGTATCTTCTTACAATCTCCTGGGGAAACCCAATTGTTGTTTTGGACATGGA
The DNA here is from genome assembly GCF_009819655.1 of Sylvia atricapilla. NCBI lineage: Eukaryota > Metazoa > Chordata > Aves > Passeriformes > Sylviidae > Sylvia > Sylvia atricapilla. The sequence goes on along the minus strand of NC_089140.1, from coordinate 71,952,572 downwards.
GGGTAGCAGGGATGTATTCTGGAAGGATGACATTACACAAATAATTTAGCTTGATTCTTCACTTCTGGGCAATTTTCCAGACACTAAACTATTTGAGTTGAAAGTTCTGCTGCACCTAGGACAGTGAAATGGTGGGTAGTGAAAAAGGCAGGTACCTAAATGTGCTGTGAAATGTAACTGTAGCCAGCAGACAGCATGGAGGTAGAAGCTCATCATGGAGATGTAGCTTCATTTGAGCATTCCTCATCCTTATGACTTTTGTAAAACAATGGAAACTGTCTAACCTTCACATGTAACATTTCTTTGGGTGTACTTTTTATTTTCTTAAAATAATTTATATAAGTTTCTAGACAATAATTGAATTTGAGTCAGCAGCATTATGTTTACATAGGAATCACAGAATCATAGTAAATAAAGTCCCAAGGGATCATCTAATACATCTTATTGCCCAAAGGCAAGATCATCTATGACTAAACTGTTCTTGACAGATTTTTGTCTCACCAGTTTTTGAAAACTTCCAGTGGCAGAAGTTTGTGTGTTCTCCCTTGATGGTGTACATTAGTGCTCTGCTATGCCTATAGCTGAAAAGGTTTCTCCCAATTGCCAACCCAAATCTCCCTTGCTGTCATTTAAATCCATTTCTTCCTGTTCTATCTGTGAGGAATAAATAGAAAGCTTATTCCATTCAAAAACTTTTGAGTTCTGAAAATTATAGTTTTACTCTGTCTGAATATTCTCCAAATTTATAAGAAGCATACCTGCTAATCTCTTCACCTGTGATGCCTTCCACTTCTTCCTTCTTCTCCACATATTATTAGATATCTTTTATAAGAAAACCTTATCAGATTCACCTGATATAGTTTCTTCTTTAGAAAGCTGTGCTGGATGTTACTTTCCAACTTATTCTTTAGAGTGTTAAAACCAGATTTTTGTTTGTTTGGTTGGATTGTTGTTAGTAGTTTTTAAAACACAATAATTTTTATGTCTATCTAGATGTGTATGTAATCTATATTTATCTATGTTACTAGGAACTCTGAAAGTCTGATCCATAATTTCTTGCTTTGTGCTTCCTCCTACCTCTCCTTTTACAGATCAGTACTTTGCTTTTTCCAAGTGTTCTGACAATGTACCTGTTCTCCAAATGTGCTCATAGACAAGTGCAATACTGTTTGAGCATGACTCGGGTACTCCTTAGGGGTTCTAGACTAATTTTTTTTTTGTTCAATTTAGTTTCAACAAAACTTCTACAAGGAGTCTCTAAGCAGTTCTTCTGTATTGAGCTGAGTTCTTATCCTGCTGTGAATGAGACTAGTCAGCCACCTGATCATAGCTAATGCTTTTCTAGTGAAACTTAGAAACAAAACCGCTCATATCTCAGATGTTGTTCCATCATACTTACTTTCATTCCTCAATAATGTTTACTCTCCTGAAAAGCAAATAATCTCTTCCTTCTAATGAGGTGCTAACTATCTCAGCTAGGAACAAACATTTTCCTCATAGTGCATAGAAATCTCTGTGCTGATTTTTAAGACATATGACTTTAATAAGCTGATACCAAAAATCTGAGCTGCCTCTTATGCTTGCTGACTGCCAAATGTTCCAAATGTCCCCAGACAATATACCCAGCTTTCTTCTGACAGCTTGTATAATATATGAAATATTAGCCATAGAAAGCACCATGTGACAACAAAAGTTATTTTGCAGTATGGAAATGAACCAAATTAAAACTCAAGTTTAAAAAGGGGTATTTGAATACTGTGTTCATTTCAACATTTGAAATGAGCAGCCACTTGTATTTTCTGATGTGCTTGAAGCTCTGAAAGGCTCCCTGTTCTGTTGCAGTGGAATACCATCCAAAGTAATCAGCTGGTATTTTAGTCAACTCACATGCTCAGTGAGGGACAGTGCCTGAGAACCTGGATCATAAGAATCAATCTGACTAGAGAACCAGAGCTGTCTTCCTTTTCCAAAATGAATAATGGACTCAAACTTCTGCTGACACAAAGCCTGGGAAATGAAGCAGCAAACTCTCTGTAAGAATGAGGGAAATATGGCCTTTGTTCTAATCAAAACATTAAGTTCACTTTTTTTAACAGTACCTTTTTATTCTTTCTCAAAGTGCTGTCTGGTCTCTATTGGACCCAAGCCAGAGAAAATAGGCATGGTGATTATTCTTGAAGACCATTTTGAAATACTAATTTTACCTTTCTGTTTGTGTTTCTTCCTGATCTCAGCAGAAAGATACATTATATTAATCCAGTATTATTTATTCAGTTTGGTCCTTGAAAGGGACTTAAGTTAGAGGACAGAAGGGGAAAATTTTCAGTCATTTTTGGTTTATCCATACTGCTTTGTTTGCCCAAGCCTCCTCATAAGAGATGTCTTTAATTCTTTCTTAAAAAATTCAAGCAGGCTTGTAGAGCCTGATTTAAAATGAATTTGTCAAACAAAAAGTTCAGAAGGATAAGGTTCCATTTAGGAGAGGAATTTCATCAGGGCAGTGTTCTCAGATATTAATTTTACAGCTTATTGAAAAACACTTCTTTGAAATCTGACAGTGTTTATGCAAAATTGCTTTCCCCAGTGGATGGGTCATATCTTAAATATTTAACTTCTGTCTACTTTGTATTAATTTACGATAAACATAGTGTGTGGTACAAGCCTTGATTTTCTTTTCTTTTTTTCTGTGTTCAAAGACCTGAAGAATTCACTAAAGATTTATTTTCTGGGAGGAAAGACCTGCTTTTCATCATCTGGTTACTCGCATACCATAAAAAAAGTTCAACACATGACAGAATCTCAACTCCTAATCTTTGTTGGCAAGGTAGCACCCAAATAACATAAACTATGGTTCTTTGGCATTTTTCAACTAAACTTAAGTGGTCTGTATTAATTATACATAAACAAGCATGCCAAGACTTCAATGATACTGAAAACTTGCTGCAGCAAAAAAGATTTCAGAGAGAGAGAGAGAGGGACATTCAAAATTCACTGCCAGGGTTCAGCATTCCAGAGTAGATTGGAGTGATTCCATGGATATACAGTCTCAGTATATAGAAAAGACAAGATTTGTTACATTATTTTTACAAAATCAATTAAAGACAGTGTTTGAAATTTGCTGACATGTGCTGAAGTTTGATGGTTTCCATTTGTTTGGTGCACTTTAAAAAGCTGGCCATGAAAAGATTTAAATAACAGCTTATTCAGTTCTATCTATACTCAGCCAGTCAATCAAATTTCAATTGGTGGCCAAACTGTGAAGCAAGAACTGGATATTGTCTGGTATCAGCAAAATCAAGATGGAATTGATTTTATTGTAAGGATACGGAGAAATAGGGATCTTGAACTTGGGGAATAAAAGAAGATAAAAGAGGAAGTGGATGCGGACTTAGATGTTGTGGAATAGGAAAGGGTGTAGAAAGGCATAGAATGACTCGTGCAATGAAAGGGAGACCTAAGGGAGTGAGAAATAGAAAATACAGAAAAATATAGCTGGAAAAGAAAAGAAAAGAAAAGAAAAGAAAAGAAAAGAAAAGAAAAGAAAAGAAAAGAAAAGAAAAGAAAAGAAAAGAAAAGAAAAGAAAAGAAAAGAAAAACAAAAAGAAAAAAAAAACGGGGAGCAACAGAGAAAATTCTGGTACAATCAAGGAAAAAAAGGACATAGCAGAATCATGTAATCTGTAGTAATTCTGGTAAATATGAAGACCTTATAGTCACCTGGCACACACTCTGTGAGATAAATTAACAATTATATTTTTAAAAAGTATCTGTTAATACTGTTTTTTCCTCAAGGTATTTCCAGTTTTAAGAAGTAATTAAATATTTTTTGTTCATTGAGTGCATTATCTATCATGAAATTGTGGTATTTATGAAGTTCTTGGAAAAAGTAATTTTGAATGTAGGAAGTTCTAGATTTAAATGAAAAGCAGAACTCTAATTCAATTTCTGAGTTATCAAGTTCAAAGGCCATCCACAAAAGGTCATGAAAACTGAGGAAATTAAGACCATTTAAACAACTGGTAGTATGAATGTGGCATGGGGAGTAAGGTCATGCTGATGACTCATGATGTGTGTCTGTTCTGGCACATAGTTATAATAGTTTACACACTAGCAGTGAAAACCAACAAGAATACATAAAATGTAATGCTTGTTTTCTGATATGAACGTAGGAGAATACTGCCCACTGGCTATGTAAAATCCATCTTAATTAATCAGCATTACTTTCTATTTCAGGTGAATAATCATGTGAGGCATCAATAGATTTGACTGTTGTTTTACATACCTATGATATTTACCCGAATATTTTCAGTGGCCTTCTTCCTGACTTGAGTCTTGATTTTGTTTGGAGCTGTACAAAGTTCAGTGCCTGCAACAAAGCATTTCCAATTTAGTTGGAAGATAAAGGGATAAAGAAAGATAAAGTGATCACACTCTATATTTCAGGCAGGTGCTGGAATAAGTTCAGTATCCTGATTCACAATTGTGAAGAAATGCTGTCTTTGCTCTCTTGCATAATTTTTTTTCATTGGATACATTCTTTATTCTTTCAACTGTTCAGTGTAAAATCCTGTCCTCCTGCACTGGTGACACTCTAAAGGTTTTCTTCTTTCTCTGAGAGGTTTCCTGAACGTCAGGAAAAGAAATTGAAGCAGCAAAAATGTTTTTGCACACATCATTGCTGCTCAGTCATTTTAGCTCCTGACCTCACCGTACTCAATTAAGAAATCCTTGGAGCCTCAAGACAGCATCTGACTTGCGAAGTACTGGGTGCTTTCTGCTTCATTTGCTGTTCATAGTGCCTTAGCAGGAAAGCATGCTTCACAAATTAGGAAGACTGTGGAGACTGTTCTTGTGTGTCTGTAGGCACACACAGCTCACATATCCATGCACACGTGCGTGTACTTACAGACACATGTGCTAGAGCTGAATTCTGTCTGTGGCTCTGCAGTGTGATAAAGACACAAAGTTTATCAAATAGTTTATGTTATTTGTTAGAACTAAAGGTAGAGTTCACACAATGAATTCTGTGCTTATGCACTTATGTGTGAAAATATATTTTAATCCACAGAGATATATCTGAAGGAGTAACATATTTTCATATATACATGGGTGTGTATCTAAATGTATGTGTTTCATTCTCTAGACACAGCTGATGGTGTTTGGGTCCAGCAGACACCTTAAAGTTTGAAAGAATATGACTAAGCATGGAAATAACTTAGATGTAAAACTCACTTGGGAAGGAAGAGGGACTTTTAATTTTTTTAATAACTAAAATGGGGTTTGTTAAGTGCAGTTATGCTGTGAATAAGGGAACAGTGAGCTGAATATAATTCCAAGCCACATGGCAGACAATGTGCATCCCACAGAGGAAGATGGTAACACTGAAGGGCTACAGCATTTTTATCTTACCTAGCAATTGTCTAGTTTTGGAGTTCATGTTACTAATTTTTCTTTTCACATCTCACCCCTATTCTCATACAATGGATAAGAATTCAAAGAAAATGCTTTCTCCATTGACCACATAATTTTCTTCAAGAGTCTTACACAGGATAAAGGGTAAATAGAGTTCATCAGAGATAATATCAAAATGCTGAAAAGATAAGCACCATTTTCATGTAAGGTTTTCTTCTTCACACAGCGTGGCAGCAACTTGGAAAATACAGTGATGGCAGGAGGGGAGGAGGGGAAGTGTGCCCCCACATTTGCAGCAGGTTGGCCTCTTGTTGGATAGGTGAGCTGCCAAAGGTTGATCACACAGAGCAGAAGTGCAAATGACTATACAATTGCAACCCTATTACACTAATGAGAACCCAAACGTCACCTTGCCTGGAAACTTGCAATTATTGCTGCTGGATCAGGCCCCAGAAATGCTGCTGACACGATACACTTTAAATTACATGTTTATGTTCCAGAAAATGGTTCCTCTGGAGAAAACACTGAACTGACCTTAAGACCATAAACCCATGTACTCTTGCCCTTAGTAGTGATGGAATTGATTCCCAGAAGCCTTTTTAATCTTACTGTTCATCTCATATTTTACTCTTTCTCCTTTTGAGAGCTATGGTATAACAAAGAAGATTGGAGAAGATTGGGGATGAGACTGTTGGTAAATATCTCTGATTTTTAAAAAAATAGCTTGGGGTAAAAAAATTACAGTGAAAAGAAGCAACTCACCTTTCTGTGTTCCTTCTGTACCGAAGGAAAACCATAGCAGTCTCAGCTTTGGACATCCTAAGACCATAAAAATCAGCTCAGCTGAGCACAGTGTTACTTTACCAGTAGAATATTTTTTTTCTTGAGCCCTAAAGTACACAAATTCCTTCTTTGTCCTTTTCTTCATTTTCCTCATGCCTGTCATGAGATTAATCTTTTATGCTTCTTTTTTCCTTTCTATCTCATTGTCTGGTCAAATCAACATGACAAGTGCAATATTTCAGTAACCACTATCAAGTTTGCTTATTGTGCCTAATTTTCAAGTGTTTATTTGTGGTTTTCTTCCAGTCACATGCAAAGTTTCCATTCCTAGAGGTGGGTTAGGAAAAAAAAATTACTTATTCTTTTTCTGTATGAAGAATTTGAAATCTTGTCTCTTAAGGGAAGCATATCTTCAGATAAATATAGCACTTTTTTTCTTCTAACCACCTATTACTTTTGGAATTATGAACTAATTCTCTCTCACACTGATTCTGAACAGTAAAATCAAGAAAAGAAAGATGAGATCCTTGTATTCGGAGACATATTTATAGTAAAACTAGGAAAAATTCCAAAGACATTAAGGCTTTTTTTGCCACCCCAGTCTCTAAATTCATGCCCACACCATGGGGAGTATTCATTGGGAGCAGAATTTGGTTAAATCTAAAAACTGCAAGCAGCAGGACCAAAAGAATGGTATTCACAGCTAGTAGGGAGTACTATCCTAGCTAATTAAGCTTCCCTCTCATTTGGGCTAATTATCTTGCACACTAAATTTATGTCTCTAATTTATTTCCAGTTCTCGCCCTAACTTTTCCAGCCAGTTTGGAGAATTCTGCCCCATGGCATAGCTTAACTACTGCTTGCAACACCAAGGTATAAAGCCAGATAGCATCTCCTTGTTCTTCTACTTTGGACATCAGCATTCAACCCTTTGAGGAGTTTTTGAAAACCTGTACTTGGGAATGCTGCAGGAAATCAATGGAACCACCTGTTTGGCTGTCTCTGTGGACAGAGCCTTACACAAAATGTGCTACTAAAATGTAAATAATAAATAAGGTTCTTTCCCTGTGGACTCAGTTGTATGACCTACTAATGTAAAAGTTGTTTTAAGGATGTCTTTGTTGTGTATGTTGTTTAAAAAATTATATAAAGACTACTGTCTTGAAAGGCAAAGTTGCATTCAAAACTAGTCTTAACTGATACTGGAAGTTGTTTGGGGTTTTTTTGGACCTGAATTTAGCTTTGTCATCAAGTTAACAAGTATCTTTAAAATGTCCGAAGGAAGAATTGTATCAGGGAAGAGAAAAAGACAGGCTAGAATAAGCAGACCAGAGTGGATATCAATAAAAGAATGTCTGTATGTATGTACATGAACACACATATATTTATATATGTGTGCATAAACTAAGGGTAACATCTGTAAAACTGAACTACAAATTGCAATCTTGGCCTGTGTGACTCCAACAAAGGACAATCTGTCTAGTACAATGAATGATGCAGCAGAAGAAACAGCTTTATAACTCTCCAATCACTCCTCTAATGCCTGCTTACCTACAGCCCTGAGGAAAGTGAAATCTTCACAGACTGTCTATGTGAGTAAAGAGAAGCTGACTTGTTCAGTTGTGCTTTTATTGTTTCGTAAAATAGGTTTCTTGGACTAGCTGACAAATTGTGGGAGGCTAAATGGAAAGATTCATTTAGGCCAACAAAAAAAATTTTAAAGAAGATAAAAATTACGTTCCTCTACCACAAAAAGAAAATAGAGTCATCAAAAAAAAAAAAAGTTAAAACAATGTAGAAGCAGAAACATATTTTAAAAAACATGATTGCAAAAGGATTTTCTCCTAAAAAATTACTATTGAAAGTTTCTTGTTGCTCTGACCAGAGTTCAACGTTTTTTTCTCTTTTCCTGGTACCAGTTGCTAAGATTTATCAAAATATAAAGCAGACTGCTCTTGACATCAGAAGTGGTGAAATCCAGCTCTAAATTGTTGCCCAAATTTCAGTGAAATCTTTGGCTGTGGCAACTGTATTCAACTCATAGTACATAATCTGTACAGAATAAGTAAACTTGCAAAAGTATTTATGGCTTCTTTTGAATTCTTGTTTTCTGCTAGCATTTAAAATGCCAGGTAATGTTGTGGAAACCAATATCACTGTTTCATTGAGGCTCTAAGCAATGTTTTATTTCTCATCTCTTAGTTTTAATGAGAGTGTGCTGCTTGTTGTTAATAGAGCTGAGTAAACTATCTATTTACATTTTATTCAATTACTTTACTTCTTTTTCTTCTTATGGTAATTACCTATGAGCGGACAATGATTGCTATCATTTGTTTGTTCCTCCCAACTACTTGCTGATTATTCTGCTCAAGCAACTTGTAGCCTGTGTTATTGCAAACTGACTGCTTGCAAGTACTCCTTTGGGTATCCGTGTTTGGTTGCCTAAAGCCAAATACTTGCTTCTTTTCCATGATTGGATGATCTACTTTGTCACAAAACACACTCTATTTAATAAATTTATAGCATCATCCTGAAACATGCTCTCTAGAACAACAATGTGGAGCTACATCATGATGATTGAAGCGTACATATTAAATACAATCTGTCTCATGAAAAAACAAATCCTGATAAATATAGTTATTCCAAAGTTGATATACCACTCTCTGTGCAGACACTTATTTAATTTTGTTGTTGGCATTAACAATTTAGAAGGGTTTCTTTTACCCAGGTTCCTGTCAAGATAATTTCAATTGTCATTAGGGACTGCAAATTGATTCATAATAAGACATTTAGCATTTGTTATTGTTTCTTTACTGGATTGTAATGTTTTTTAGTCCCTGGGTTCACTTTACATGGAAAGTGCAATGGATAAATGACCATGAAAGAGAATACATTTCTGAAAGCCTTTTCAGGGCTGCTATCACAGTAAATCTCTTCCCAGCCTTCTACATATCGTAAACAACTTAATATTTTACTACCTATAAGATTAACAATTGTACAGGTCCTTTTCTGAAATGACATTCTGAACTATGGAAAGCTCATTTATTCCAAAATCACTAACCCATTTTTAAATTACTTTGAAACTGAGTCCTATCTGAAATAAACCGAAGGCAGTCTGGAAGATTTGGATCCTTAGGAGAGCATCCTGTGCAGCCTGGTAGAACTGTGTATCAGTTGTCACTGTCAAGGTCACTTTTTAAGAGTCAGCACCATTTGAAACAGGTGGCTGTTGATCCTTTCTGATAATACATCTTATAATTCCACATAGATGTTCAATCTAATCTACTGTGAAATCACAGCAGTAATTAAGCCATAGACTTGAATCTTTTTCTCAAAGCTCATTTTTGCTGGTCGAATCTGGTTATTGGCTGAAAAAACTTATTTCAGTTCATGTCAGATTCTTGTGTTTCTCATTATTTCATTAGCCTGCTACATAGTATTTAGGTTCCTATTTCACCTCATAGGAGATTAACAGGTCTCTCCTCTCAGTAATGGACTGTGCTGACTATCAGAAGGTAAGGGAGGGCACAAGGAGAGTTTCTCTGTAGTGGCTGAAGCACAAAAAAATCTAAATACATACAGAAATTGCAAACTGTGCAGACAGACTATGATGCAAGACCATGGTAACTCAAAATTAGTTTACAAGAATCTGCCAGCTAAATAACACCCTGTGAAATAATCTGTCCTGCCATAACATCTAAACAAAAGATAGTAAACTAAATAAACATCTTGTAACCTTTTATGTTTTGTAGTTGCCATGTTCTCTACTTCAGACCCAAGAAGATATTTAAGTCCAGCTCTGGTTTCTGTTTCCAGGCCTGAACCTCTCCTATACTGTAACAGTGACTAGAGCATTTACCTTCAGACTTCAGCTTCTCCAGCTGTAAAAATGATGTTTGTCTTTATTAGTTTTAAGGTGCTTGTATACTAACAAATGAAACTATTAATAAGTCTCTGACTTTTTGACTATTTGACATCCATCTGGACAATTCTACCTGTAGCATACTTCTGGAGATGGAAAAGATTGTTTTTTTTCTCTTAAGTAAATTAAAGGAATTTGGCCAGGTTTTGATTTTAATTTTCTGCTGTGTTATTTTCAGGTAGAAGGCATAAATTTGAAGTTTCATGACATAGAGATTTGGATGTTTGAATTATCCATAATAGGAAATGCTTAGTAGTGTCTGGGATGATCCAAATAAAACATGAATGTGAAGTTCACTTTAAGGAGTTCTGTGTGGTTTTAAAAGCTGAACCAAGTATTCCCTCCCCAGAAAGATGGCATCTTGATCATACATTAAGTGCCAACAACAGTCCAATCAGAATGTCCTTTACCTGATGGATACTAATGAAAAAGAATGAGAGGCTGATGTCGAGTCCTGCAGTGTGGTTGAAAGAAACAGAAATAAACAGAGGCAGCATTTCTGAAGCAAATTTTAGCTTTTGGTCCCACTAGATTTTAGATGGAAACTTGTCATGTCTTGGGTTTCATTGTCTCTATTACAAGATATTTCAGTAACCAGATGGGCAGGGAAAAATCTAAGGTTGCATGTGCACTTTTTAAAGGTTAGCAATATGTGAGAAAAGATACTGTTACTTACACATTACTTTTGAAGTGGAGATAATGTTCAATGACACAAGACCAAAACGTTTTATCATGCATTATGCTTTGCTGTTACACTTATTATTGTTGTGCTAATCCTTCTCAGGAAGGTTTTGATTTTCTTCCCAGATGTTGAGAATTCAACTGGATTGTTGCAGTCAAGAGGTGATTTTTCAAGTTTGTTACTTTGTTTTTAACCCTTATCAAGGATTAATTTTCTATAAATTCTCAGTCTCCCGAAACATAATTCATCTGACAAATCAAATGAACCTGGTAAGTTACAAATGTAAGGAGTCATAGTATCTTCAGAATGATAAGAAAATAAAACTCAAAAAACAAATTGTACGTGTCTCAATAATCATAAGGATTGATTTAAATTGTCTAAGTAATACTACAGTGGAGAGTTGTGTGTATGACTATCTCCTACCTTTGGCTTTTTAAGACAGTTAAAATTAGATTGACTGTATCTGTTTATTATGCTCAGGCATTCTCTATCTTGAAACAAGGGCAAAAAATTGTTAAGAGATGAATGTCTATAATGACCCTAACTCTCAGAAAAGTAGGTGAACTTTTTAAAATTAATCTCAGAACTCTTTGGTGTTTAATTTCCTTTATAACTTTTAAGTGAAATCAATTTTTAAACACTGTTTCTCCAAGAAAGTTCAGAGGGCTTTTTTATTATATATATTTATGTGTGGTATGTATGTGGGAACATTATCTAATTTCTGCAGAAAGAGTGTAAGAAAAAGTCTTCACTGTGTATGAAAAACTTTTGGTTTATTTTTCAACATGAACTGTTAAACATTTTTCTTATAAGATGCTGAAATAGATCATGTGAGTTATATTTCAAGTTTATTGTTGACCTCAAGAGACGGAATACTCAAGTATTCCATGGGCCATTCATGAGGCTCTTGAGATAATTGCAAAATATGCCCTTCTTTTCCAAGGAAGGGGAGAAATAGAATTATGGAGTGGAAAGTGATATGCAACTAAGAAACCTTCTAAAAAAACCCACTCACATAAATTTTCTTTATACTTTGCCAAGACATACAAGGCACAACTCCTGTGAAGTTCTACAGCTCATCATAATTTAAGGCACCACAGTTTTGATAATGTGGTAAGTTGTATACTGAAAGTTCAAGGTTGTGGAAAGGCTGCTTTTGAAATGCTATGGCTTTCATTTACAAGAAAGACACAAAGATGTATCAACTAGGCATTGTCCATGAGTATAGTGAAGATGTAAGAAAAACATGATTCTGGTTTTTTTCATCTGAGAGACTTGCATTTTTTCATTTTAACTCAAGACAGATACCTGAGTATAACCTGAAACTAGAGGCACTCAAAGTCTATTCAAGCCAAGGTAATGACCTATACAGATTTCAGCTGTGTTCCATTTGAAGTCAATAGTAAAACTCCCAATGGTACAGATTTGTTGTCAAATAATTTAACTTTAAAATAAATGTGATGTAAGGAAAGAAGAATACATTAAAATACAGGTGTTTTCAAAACTGGATGGGGCAGCATTGCACTGTCAGTTAAAAAGACAAACAGTAAGAGATCCTAGCCACTAATTTCTAAGTGGTTTTAAGTATAGTGAGGTATCAGAGTCAACAACAGATTGTTTTCCTATGAATGAAACAACTGAAGTAGTTTTATAGAGGAATTCTATAGATCAAAATATTGAGCCTGAATAGAGCAAAACAACTTATTCCTTTCTTACCACCCCCTAAGCAAACTTTAGTTAAAATTATAAAACAAAACCCACTGTTTTTAAACTATAAAGTCCTGATATATAGCAGTAATAGCATAGCCCTGACTCTAAGTGTGGCTAAAATCCTCACAGGGCACAGCTGTAGTACACTGTGAATATCTGCTGAGTCTTCACTACATATACCTTCAGCTAATTATTTCTTGAGATGTATTTACTTCATGTTATTATTATTATGCATATTCCATTACTGCTGCTTCTCCTAGCAGGACGGCTTGTGGTACAGACACATTGGGGAGTCTGTCTGGGATGAAAACTTACACTTCACTTGAAAAACCAGATGGGGCTTCATTTAGTAATGCATTATAAGGCTTACTAAGCATGATTTGGTATTTTTTCTGAGCAGTTCTCTAAGGAAAAATTCAGACAACTTTCCTAATCTTCCATTCAGAATGGTTCCATTCAGAGCAGTTTTCCTTATTCTAGATGGATTTTAATTGGAAAGGGCCTAGTTAATGCTGCCTCTCTGTGTCTTCTGGCAAGATGCAGGTGCTGAAGGCCAGATTGGGATCACAGTATTTTAAGTTATGTTACTGAGTGCTGAAAGCCCCGCTCTGTTTCTTTCCAGCTATCAGGAGTAGAACTGATATTGCAATTCTTGCCTGCCAACACACTAATGACGAGAACCGAGAGGTGGCTGTGCCCAAGGCAAAGGGCAAGAACAAGGTGCATGAGGGGGTTCTGACAGTCAATTCTTTGAGGAGCATCAACTCTTTCTACTTGTCAGTTTTATTTGCTCTCCTGACAACAGTAACCACAACAAAAACTACCAAAGACGTATTATTTACAGAACATCATATCCTTTGAAGGGATACATGCCTAACTCTGACAGCAGATCACTTAAGATGTATCTCTAAGATATGGGTTGAACCACTTTCAGAAATGAATCACAAAAAACCTCTCTCCCTACATATACAACAACAGGTAAAAGGAAAACTTTCAGATTTTCTAGGATTTTCTAGGAAGTTATGGTGTTTGGAAGTTATGGTATTTTCTGAATTAATTACTAATAACTTTCTTGGAGGTATTTATCAGCATACTTAGTACTTTAAATCTATGCTCCTTTTACTGGATACACTCCTAAGTGAGACCTTGGGGTAGTATAAACTGCATAGCACCAGTAAAGTCTATGAAATTACAATGCTTTACATGAACTGAGGGTCTGATAGCTGTGAGCAATAAAATAAATTTAAGTTCTCTAACAGAATTGGCTTCACTCTTAGATTCCAGTTTCTGCAGTGAAAGGAGCTCCTATTATGAATTCAGATTTGGCTCACAGCATGTATTTTATATTACTCACTAAAATTTGTGGTTCCAATTAATGTCTTCTGGGGGCTTGTTTGATGGTAAATCTGTGCCCAGTTTCACCTGTATGAATAAACCAATGCTAGAAAAATAATACACTTTTATTTCTGCCACAAAAGGCATTTTGTCTCCTTCTATATGCTAAAAAGTCTCACGATAATCTTGAAGTGCATGATGGAAAGAAAACACACAAATACATTTCTAAACTAGAGGAAGCTGAATTATTTCAAGTTTTAGTACAACTAACCTTTGGAGTTTAAGAGAAAGTCTCAGGGAGGGTTTCCTCACCCGAGATTTAGGTGGTTTAAAGTCCTTGGCCCTCTAAAAGCCCCGAGTCGCGTCGGTATAAAAAAGCAGAGTCTTCAAGGTCTGTTTTCAGATTTCTCGTGTTGTTTATTATTTGATATCTCAAAATTTTCTCTGCTCCCAGCCAAGGTCTGGACAGCAGCTGGGACACGAGGCAACTGCCTCCCGATGGGATGTTCCCTTACATTTATACAGATAACTATGTGTCGGTTATTTACTATTTTGTATCAATACCTAGTGCCCACACTAAAAGTGACATTTCTACTTTGCTCCAATCCACTCTAACTACTTTGTGCCATCACCACCCCCAAAAGATGGAGGACGAGGAAAAAGGAGAAGTACATGAGGTACCACCCAAATTCCACCATCTTGTCCCCATTTACCTCTATTCTATAAACCCTAAAACTACTGATTTTTGTATCTTCTACTGTGATAAACTACTGTTTTCACACCCAGGTGAAATTCCTTTCTCTGTGTCGGAAGCCTCTCTCATGGACTAAAATCAAACCCAGTGTTTTCCTGGGCTCTGTGCCAAGGTCTCCGAGCCCCCTGGACTGGCTTCACACTCCCCTGTCCAGGGCTCAAATTCCCTTCCTCGGGTCCCAGATCATCCAAAGGGATATCCTGGACTCCAACATCAAGAAACTTAGATTTAATTTTTTTTTTCCTTTGTAAAATGATCACTGGTCAATGATCATAAATTGATTGAAGTAAGAGAAAAATCCTCCATTGTTTACAATAATTTGGGTAATTCTTTAAAGACTTGAACACTTAACTCTGAAAGTAAGGAGTGCACGTATTTAGATAAACTGTCTATGAAAGTTTTGACAAAAAAACAGCAAGACATTTCTGCAAAATAAGTCAGCCAATGCACTGCTTGACAGGTCTTCATATTGCGAATGTTCTTTAGCTACAGAGTCCAGAGATGTAACTCCAGAAATATGCATCTGATAGGGGAAGGTGGAAACTCATGGAAGACTGCTGTTATCTGCCCCACCACACAGATAGCTCTGCTCATTTCAGCTCCTGCTCCTCCTTTTAAGTGAAGCTAGAAATTGTAATCACTGTGGTCACTATATAATTTAGCACACTTTACAAAATATTTAAAACATCCTGTGTCTATTCATAAATAAACAGTCCCCAATTCACAGCTGTTTTGGTAAAATTTTTCCCAAAGAGTATTATATAATTTTTCTTTTTTCTCCAATATTTCTTTCATAAAGAAGTGAAAAGTATTGCTTGTGATGGGCATGAAGTTAACTATCAGATCTGCTTAGCTCTGTGGAAAAGGAGTTGGACATTTTCTCTGACATTTTTCTTGCCTTCAAGAGGATTTTAAAAGTTGAGTTCTTAAGGGAGTCTGAGCACCTTTGGCACTCTTTCTCCTTTTCAATTTATAATAGACAACTAACGCCTATAAGGTCTTCCAAGAATTCTCATTCTTAATTTTTGGTACAGATTTGTTCTCAATAAGTGTAAGAACTTCTTTCATTCTTTGCTGAGTTCAATTTCAAGATTCTCCAGAGTGTCTAAAGAAATAACACGTTAAAAGACAACATGGAAAAACTTAAGTGAAACATTTGATTTTGACATATTGGAGAACACAATCCTAAAACTGGAAACTTAAAATATTCATCCTGATTATAAGAATAATAATAACAGCTGCCAATAATTTTGTAACTTCCACAATAATCTTGATCCACCCCCTAGTATAGTGAAATCTGTTTGACACTCCACAGGAGTATTGATGGCTTCAATTTGGACACAGACTAAATAGAATAGAAAAGAACTAGATCTGAAATTTCCAACTACATAATTTAAATTTAAGACAAAGAACTGACCCCTATAAACGATATGACTAATTAAATAGCTATTAATTTTCTTTGTTCAAGCACAACTCAAACCATGAAAGCAAACTTCCCTGAAGTACAGTATGGGACAGACTTTTATAGATGAAGTTCTGCGTGACCTGGAGGAGAATAAATCTTGTAGAAGTGGAGGTATTTGTTCATTTTACCTGTTACAATAACAAAGCAAAAAACTACTCAATGTTTATACTGTGAAAGAAGTTCATATTTAGCGCAGTTCCTTTGTATGCTTAAGATCAGTGCTGTTATTCAGCTGGACACTGGGACTCCCACTAAGTTTAAACAAATTCCTTTCCTTTCCAAAGTTGGTGTTTTGGTAATCTTTCTCTCTTCTGCTCACCTGTCATCTTTTTATGTTTCTGTCTACTCTATGTTTATACATTGTTTCTTTTTATTCCTCTCTGTCTTTATATCTGCAAACTTTTGACTTTGAGACATCTTAATCTTTATACAAACTTTTCTTTATACAAACTCATTGAACATTACCTAAACTGGCAATGTTGCCTTTAAAGAAAATAAACTGAAATCTAAGATTATTGAAAGTCACAGAGTATAGACATGTTAAAGAAACCCAGGATTTGCAAATTTTTTTTTTCCTTTTAATGTACTCATGCAATGGAAAAAGTTCACAAATATGTCCTTTACCCCATCAAATATCTTAATTACATAGCTTTATACATTTTAATAAAAAGCTGCAGATATAAACTTCCAAAACTTTCTGTTTGTAAGTCCATTCCTCTTATTACTACCAAGCAGGAGTTGTGAAAAGACCTTTCAGGACTGATGCCATCTTTCTTCATGGAAAACAAGAGATTTCTTTCACCTATTTAGAGTCTTAAATGTCTTAAATTTTGCAGCTTTATTTAACCCCATCATAAGGATTTGCTTCCATTAAGTTCCTTTATTTTACCCAATGAGTAACAGCCACGTAATATGCATAATTTTTTCTTTTATATTGAAACCTTTCCATACATAAAGTTGGAATTGCTCTATAAAATGCTGAAATAAAGGAAAACAGCTCAACGTGTTCTTTCTTGCTCACCTTACCATTTCAATATTAAATTATTAAATTGGCCCTAACTTGGTGTAATTAGTAAAGACATTTAACTAGAACCTTGTAAAGCTGGAGATCCTGTTTAGGAGACTGGGCTACAGTCATTACAGTCATTACAGAGAATGTTCTTCTGTTCTTCTGTTCTTCTGTTCTTCTGTTCTTCTGTTCTGTTCTTCTGTTCTTCTGTTCTTCTGTTGCTGTGTGAGAATATTGTGTCATATGTATTTCAATTTCTCCAAAAGAAATTCCTAAAGCTTTATTTTTGCCTCAACTATAAAATGTATGATTGGGTTAATTTGTTTGCATTTTGTTGGCAGTATCTTTTTTCCTTTTTTTCTTGTAATAATAGCGAGAATTTGTTTTGCCCTTCGTCCTAGGTATTCACAGCACTTCCCTGCTGTTCAGCATGGCTTATGGCAATAAAGCTAATGGCATGCCTTTAACAGACGGGAGTCACAATTGCTTCAGAGCTCATGAGGACATGTACCAGACAAGTATGTAAAACAATACTTGTCTGAATTGGCAGCATGTAGTAGGCTGTATATCTTGTTTCTGGTACAAAAAAATAATGTCAAAGTGCAATGCAGTAACAAACCAAGCCCTACATCTCTGGGTCGATAGAGCTGTATAAAACAAAAAACATTCTCTCACTCTCTTTCTCATGCACATGCAAAGCAAGCCCTCTTAAAAACTGATCTACCAGTACTTCCCCTCAATGGATTCCCAAGATACTCTATACCTTGGAAACTTCTCATATTGATATAAAACATCCTTATCTGGAATGAAATTTTAAGTAAGCAGAAAAAAAAAATTAATGATGGAGTGTTTGTGTCAATGCCACTGCAATAATGCGGTTTTGACTGTCTTAGAGGATAAGCAGGATGTTACCATGTAAGAAAACCCTCACCCTGTTTTGACCTGAAACTTACCTCCTGATTTAAATCTGTGCAGAGCATGTTGCTTTTCTGAAGCTTTTATTGTTCACTGATGAAAGCAAATAAAAATTCAAAGTTAAGTTAGTCCTTATCCAACTAGGCTTCTGTAGGCAGTCTGTAACTTCTAAGTGGGTCAAGTCAAAACTTTGCTGGTAAGTCATTGACTAAACTTGGTTCAGCAGATATAAATAAAAACAGAATATTTTTCTTTAATGTCCTTCAGTATAATTGAACAGGTGCCTAGTTGTACCATTTATACCTGATCCCATCAGAATAAATTGAGGATAAAGAAAGGATGATAAAAAAGGTGAAATTTTAAGGGATCGCCCCCGAGGGAAAGCTGTACAATGCCTTTGCTAAAGTTCCTTATTGGCCTCAGTTCTATAAACTTGAGAGTAAAATCCTATTTCCCCAACTTTGTAGGAAAAGATTGTACTGATTTCCTCTGAGTAAAGCATGGTCTCTCATTCCCTCCGCCCTCCTACCCTCAAGTTATGGGTTTAAGCAAAACATAAATCATTGCTCTTATTTATCCAGATCCCAGTCAGGATTATTCTCCCGCTGTCCTATGCCATTAGGAGTGCTGTGAGAGAAGAACAAATTCCCACTTGTGCTTTCATATTAATCCAGCAAACCCTCCTGAGCTACATCCTTGAATATACCATGAAGTCAGGCATTTGTCTTTTCCACAGGACACTTGCCTTGCTGGTGGCTAAGGACATTACGAAGTACGAGGCATTTCAAGCTGTGCTATTTCTACTTCCCTCTGGGAGCCATTTTTCTGCAGATTATCTGTTTTTTATACCTTATATTATATTCTAGAAAAGTTTACATGTATCACAATGCTCAGAACATTATCCTTAAATAGATACAGGATGCATTTTTGTAGAGAAGCTCATTTGAGCACCTGTATTGTAAATAAAATATTACCAAATTCCACTTCTGGACTCTACAAACTTAGAAAAAGAGTCAGTGATAATAATAATGACTAGGTCACATTTGCGATTGTTAACCCCCTAGAGTGCTTTATGAAACAGGCAAATAGTTTAGCAATTTTAATAGCTGGATTAATTCTTGAGTAGGTCAAAATTAAGGCTTCTTTTAATAGTCTTTGTAGAGGATATTTTGAGGATACTATTGAAAGGGTGGTGAAGAAAAATATTATTGTAATACTTCAGCCCTCTGCACTTTGATTTGGGAATTTACACCAAAAGAAATAACATCAATAAAGAGAGAATGAGATCCTGTTCTGCAATGGGGAAACTGCATTTTTAGTACTTGCAGGTCTGAAAATAGGGAGCAAGATCTCCACAATTGAAAAAAAAAAAAAAGCAATTTCATGTGCTTATAGTTAGAATTCATTTGTCATCTGGTAATTTAAATAAATAATAATAAATTTGTTTGCAAGTATTTATAAGAAGTGACCCATTTCACCAGTGAAATTGAAAAATGTGTAATTTATCTGACCAGTCATAACTTACCAACACTTAAAAGTTGAATACTGCAGACATAATATTAGCATCAATCTTTTAATCAGAAACCTAACAGTGGCAAGCAAACAAAAGCAGGAAAAAAATATTGGACAAATTCTCATAGCAAACATAAGGGCACTTTGAGTTGTCATGAGTATTTAGTAAGTAAACACTGGCTAAAGCATTTATCTCATTCTTTTCATATAACATTTAACTTCAGCTTTCCAACCTGCTCAACCACACAGAGTCTGGGGTGTGCTTAGAGAAACATTACACTGAGGTTTCATTTTATGCAGAAATTAAACCTTTTCTAAGGAAAACTTCAAAACTGTGACATCTGGTATCTTATCCCTACAGGTTTTACATTAAATGAAAGGGAAAAATAACTGTAGGGAATACAAAAAGTTCTGGAAAACTAAAAATAATAATCACACTGCTGTGATATCCTTTTTTTTTTTCCCCTTAGCATGTGCTTAGTTTGTTTTCTCAATATTGCAGTAACACTTGCATTGTCTTGATGCCTTCATTCTCATGATAGCTGTGAGACAGAGACTAATTATTGGTGGAATGTCCTCTAATTTTTTATAGTCATAGCCTACAATACTTTACAAATTAAGTATAAAATCATACCAAAATGCCTGAATTTAACTGTCCCCTCTTGTCTTCACAAATTTCTGAAAAAATTGATAAAATAAAGTTGCCTTTTACAGTTGAACCTTGTCCATTTCTTGCAATATCTTCAGTTAAGCATTTAGCCCACCAGACAATGGTTGCAAGAACCTTGGAATATACAACACCTTTTTTGCAATAAAAATATTCCTCCCTGTATAGTTGATGGCCTGTGTACTAAACATAGCTGAGTTGTGGCTCATACAGAAAATTTGCATAGATTATCAGGCTACAAGGAGATTATTTAGTGTCCCTTGTTTTTTCTTTTCTTCCTATCTGTTAATATACAGTTAATAAAATCATTAAAATACTACCCCATGAACTTGTCCTGAAAAGAAATAAAACACTCAAATACTGCCTTGATGAACTTGTCCTAAAAGAAAGAAAAACTGGTAAGATAGTTCCTCCTAATAAGATGCTTAAATAGCTCCTATCTATTCAATCTTTATCACTGCCAGTAGAAACCAGAAGTATTTTAATTTATTTTGAAGCTGTTGAACCAAAAAGATATTAGCTGTGGGGCTGTTCTTGCAAATTGCCGAGCACCTCTGGGACACATTCTGTATTCCAAACTCTCATCATACCACTGGGAACTGAGAATGCTGAACAGAGGAGAAAAATAATGCAAAATAGTTTCTGCAAATATTTACCCACATTTTAAATAAAATCAGTTTTGCTTTGTTTCCACCTTACTCTGCATTCAAGTTTGATGAGCATTGCCAGTATATTGGCAGAAGTGAAGGGTAGTATTTATGTTTGCAATGCTAACATGATCATTCAGTCAGTGAAGAAGCAGAAAAATTATACAGCCAGCCACCTAGATTTGTTGGCATAGATGATTTGCTCACAGTGCCACTGGTAATAGTTCAAACTCTGTGCTGGATCCTTGCTAGGCATAGACCTGAGGGATTTTGGTTTTGATCTGTGTTAAATGTTGGTTAATAGAATTCACAGAGCAGATGATCATGCAATGGTGGTAACACAAAGGTGATAATAAGCTCTCATTTATTTATCAGTATGATTCAGTAGAGAAAGTATTCAAACTTAGAAAACAGTGATGCTGCAGTAATCAAAGCATCTGCTTTTTTGTCGTGCTTCAATTTCCCAATTAAAAAAAAAATGAGCATTTTCCTGTTTTCAAATAAAGCTCTTCATGATGTAGAAGTATCTTCCTATATATAAAACCTTAATATTTTAGTTCTAGATTTAGATATAAAATTTTCGAAATCTTCTGCAGATTTTACCTGCTTGGTCAGATACATACCAGACATTCATATTGATCCTAAGGATAATATGACATGAATAAAAAAGGAAATAATTGATTAAAAAAATAAAATGTAAAACACACACACAAAAAAAAAAAAAAAAAAAAAAAAAAAAAAAAAAAAAAAAAGAGACACCCCAAAACACCTTAGCAATGAAGGCAAAAGGAGAATATAAATCGCCAAAATATAGGAATTTTTTATTCTAATTTACTAAGAAAATAAAATTAATTACAATAACACAATACTGTTGAACTTTATATTCCTGATATATTTCTAAATATCTTTCCATTGATCCACGAGAGAAAAAGAAAAAAAGCAAAAAGATTGCATTATTTTACAGCCACAAACCATAAATGCAGGTTGTTGACACAACCTGAGAATTATTCTTCCTTTGAATTTCCTGGCTTATAATTCCATTTACTACAGTTATGTTGCTCTTTATTTTTTTTTGACAGATTTAATTGAATATAAAAAGCTTTTTTTTTGTTTTCCGCTTTACTTTTGCCTTCTTTCTTCAAGCAGTTGGCTAATTAAACCAGTAAGACCAACTCACATCTCTGTCATATTTCACCTCTCCCTCAAATGCAGATATGACTGCAGGCTTGTCCTTTACCAAGTGATCCCAATTCAATTAGAAATTAATCTCTGTATGCAACATAGCAAAATAGCAAAGTGAATGAGTATTCTGCTAAGGAAAATGAGAACAGATCTGTAAATCTAATGTAAAAAAATTACCCTTCAGAGATGAAGGGCTCACATTCTGCTCACTGCATGAATATCTTGTAGCTCCCTTCCTCCTCCTTATTTCCCCCCTTTTTATCTATTTGGACTGTTTGCATCTTGGACAAAGTTTTTTTCAAAAGATTCAAGAGGGAAAGAGGACTCATCCAAGCTGGGGATGGTATCCATCATTTCATCTGGACATAACACATTAGAATCAAAATGGTTTGGGCTGGAGGAGACCTTAAAGGTGAACTAATTCCAATCCCCTTTCCATGTGCAGAAATGATCCTTAACTAGTGCTTTATACCACATTTGCAAAAAAATACAGTTTAACAGCAAAATTTACACAGCCACTGTTACCTTCATTCTGGTGTGCTCCTGTCCCAGCCTATCACATTGCCTTGTGACCTGCCAGCATTTCCAAATCTTAGCCACAATCTTCACTGAGCTGAGTCTCCCTGCTCAGGCAGTAGTTAAATTCTCCCTCGATAATGTTCACCCCAGTCAATGTTAGAAATCCCACCTTACTCTAATGGAAAATTTCCTATGAAGCATGTACACCTTTAGTGTTCTGCCTTCTGCTCCTGAAAAGTGATAAAAGGATGTTTGAAAAGATGAGATAATGCTTGGGCAACATTTTCTGATCTCATCCGCTCAGGACTAAGGATGCTGGTCTTCCAAGTCACCATACACTCATGTCTGCTGGCATATAGTAAGGGACTATTAGTAACCACACAGCAGCTTTAATTCCAAGTTTACCAAATAAACAAATTTCTTAAGTAGAGAACAGATAGGCAATATCTTCGCTTCAGCTTTATGGCCTACACGAAGTCTTTGACCACTTCTCAAAGGATAATCATCTCAGCTGAGTTGATGTCCCCAGTCTTTAATGAGAAAGCAAGAATTGAAAAGGAGGGCTGATATTTACTCTAAAATGTTAGCATTACTTCTTTTGGTAGTCCAACTTAAGGAAATTATACATAAGAGAAAAAAATACTCCAAATATTACCTCATTTGTAGAACACTTGATCAGCTTGTGCTTTTCAAGTGATTGCTAAGATCCTTGATTTGCATTGTAGTAATATTGAAGAGTCCAATGACAGATATAGAACCCTAATTCTGGATCTTGTAGAAATAACAAAACAAAACAAAAAAAAAAGGCAGTCCTGGTAGATAAGAGTTGAAAGAGTTGGAAGTCCTTTTGTACCTTCCCATTTCCCTTAATGTAAACTGGGTTGACAAGCTGAAATTAATACAATTTTCCTCTTTTAGTAGGAAAATAAGAAAATACAGACTTGAAAAGCACAGTAATGAAAGTCAGGGCGAACATATCTTTTTGCCTACATCTTACCATTCCCCTCCCGTATCTTGACCTTGGTGAAATACATCTGATATGCAACTTTCCATCTTCTCAAAAACATTTAATGGGCAGAATTTAACAGTGATTATCCAGGTTAGCACCTGGGAAACATAGCTTGGAGGTAAAAATTAGGAAGAACTGCCTGAAGTTCACCACTCAAGTCTGTAGAGAGTACAATGCACAGGAGGGAAAACCTACCGAGCAATTTTAAGTGTTATTTTTCAAGTTCATTAATAAATGTAGAGAATTTTAAAAAGGGAATTATGCTTCCTGAAGTCCTGAGGGATTTTACTACCAACTGTCTGAAAATTATCATTTTTATAGATAAGCCAATTAAAGGGAAATAAGGCTTTTGCATCATACTGTGAGTACTAAACAGGGAATTGAAAAGGATCGGTTTCTGCTTAATAATTTAATAAGATTTTGTGTTTTGTATTCTCACAATGGGCAGTAGAAGTGCAAAACCTTTTTCTATATTTTCAATTAGGAGTGAGTTATTTATTGATGTGGGTTATATGAGGACAGGGTTCTTTATTGTTGCATGCAGTTTTCCAACAACAACTGTTTGGGGTTGAAGAGAAGAAGACTCTGAAATAGTGATTCATAGTTCTGCACAAAGGTGATAAGGAGGTAACCCAAATTCAGTCCTTCAGTTATTGGCCAAGTCCTACTGGCTCTGAAAAGTGCAAAAGCTCTTATTTTTCTCAGCAGGCTTTGGATCTGCCTGTTAACTGTCCCTCTCTTGCTCAGACTGGAAGTGGACTTATGATAAAGGTGTCACCCAACATTTTAATCGTTGCAAAGGGAGAATCCTGAGTAACCTTGTTAGTCCAAAATAAATTGCATTTGGGTCTTCAGGAAGTTTCATACTAAGAGTACTCAGCTAAAGTCTATTCCTTCAATTAAGGTCTGACTGTGAACATAGAGTGCTTTCCTGCACATAAAGCACATAATTTAGATTTACAGTGAAGCATCCAAGAAAAATAAACTGCTATGAACAGAGGAGAGCAAAAAGAGACACTAACAGAGGCAGAAGTACTGCTCTGGGTTGTTTAGCATGCACACAGACATTGCCTACCAGTCGAGGGATGTGGTGGTCCTGCTCATCTTTGCATTGGTGTGGCCTCAGCCTGAATATTTTGAGCAATTTTAGGCACCTCAATATAAAAATGACATTAAGCTAGGAGAGCATGTCCAAAGGAGGGCCATGACAATGGTAAAAGAGGGGAAGGCTTATGAGAATTGGCTGAGGTAATTTTGTTCAGCCTGGAGGAGACTCAAGGGAAACTTCATTGCAGTCATCAGCATCCCACGAGGGAAAGAGGAGAGGTACCGATCTCTTCACTCTCATGACCCAAAGGAATGGTCTGAAGCTGAATTAGGGGAGGTTTAGGCTGGATGTTGGGTAAAGGTTCTTCACCCACAGAGTGGCTGGGTAGCTGGAGCAGG
Source organism: Sylvia atricapilla (assembly GCF_009819655.1). Lineage (NCBI taxonomy): Eukaryota > Metazoa > Chordata > Aves > Passeriformes > Sylviidae > Sylvia > Sylvia atricapilla. The sequence goes on along the minus strand of NC_089140.1, from coordinate 71,927,603 downwards.
CTCCCCAGGGAAGTAGTTACCACCCCAAGCCTGACCTCATGCAAGAAGCATTTGGACAAAGCTCTCATGTACACCTATGATTCTTGGGGCTCAGGACTAGGAGCTGGATTTGGTAATCCTGATGGGTCCCTTCCAGCTCAGCATATTCTGTGATTCTGTTATTCTAAGTATATGCCCCTGTACACATACCCAGACACCCAGGAAATATTTTTTCTGAGCATACTTAGGTTAGTTTTATTGCTACATTTGTTCATGAATATTGCTAGTCAAAGTATTTTTGTGTGAAACTGTTGGTTTTTTTTTCCTTTTTCACAGAAATGAGGTTTTGAATAAAAAGAATGTTCAGTGAAAAAAAGTTTTGTTTAAGATTTGTTAACAACAACAACAACAACTAAACAAACAACAGATTTTGAGTTTTCATCGTTTTTGTATATAACTGGTCTCAAATCCCGGTAAAAACAGAAAGAGAAAGAGAGAGGTCCTACAGAAAAAAAGTCTATTTTTTAATAAATTTTACATGGGATGCATGAGCAGGTAAACTATAGACACATTAAGCTTTTTAAAGTAGGTTGGAGATTATGTGGATGTTGTTCTACCGCCACAACATGGTACCAATTCAAGGCTTCACAGGAGCATAAGCCAATTTACTTGGTCCTCATTTTTAGAATGACAGCTGAGCAGGATCTAGAGAAAGGAGGAAGAAAGAACACGTCCCTCTGTTCCTCTGTTCCTCTACATCTCCTGCTTTCTCAACTAGTCTGGTTATTCTGCTCTGCCACAAACATGACAGTACTCTTTTTAGAAGAAACTACTGCTTCTTCTTAAAAAAAAAAAAAAAAAAAAAAAAAAAAGAGAGAACAGGAAAAGGCAACTCTGGATTTTAAAAATGGAAAAACCTCAGAAGAAAGAGAAAGAAGAAAAAGGAGAGTGAGGAGAGTGAGGCTAATGAGCTCATGCTAACTTCTAAGGAATCCTTCTTAACCCTCTGAAATAATTTCAGTAACTGCTTTTTGCAAAGGCAGAAGTAGAAAATTGTTCTCTGTTTTCCACTTGTTCAAGCAAGAGATAGTGATGAGCCAACTGAAAAAATATATTCTGCTCAAACAATTACACTTGCCTTCTAGACAGACAGATAATGCAGTTGCAATTTTTTGTGTGTTCTTCTGGGAAGTCTTTGAGCATAAACCAATGTTTCGTTTGTCTTGGCAGAAGGGCTGGCCCTTAACACACACCTTTGAATTCTGCTGGGCCGAGTAGGACAGGAAACATATTCAGACCCACATAAGCTAAGCAGCTTCAAACCTCCTGCAGTCTTGTGGATGGGGGAAGAGATCTTATTTTGGGGCCTGAGTAAAAGGATCTTGTGCTAAATATCAGCTAATATGGTTCACTGCAATACCCTTTTTGCTTTCTCTTTCTTCTACTTACACTGGAGAAATGAAGACTGTAATCAGACTTCCAGGAAAGGAACACAAAGCATCCTTACACTACTATATACACTTCTTGGTATAAAGTGTAATAGCAAAAACCCCTGGCATAGTAAAATGTTATTTTACATGCTGCCACCCTATAATTCTATATTGCACATATTTTTTAATCACAATATGCAATTGTACTGCTCACAGATGTGAAAGTGCTGATATTTTATATTAGAGCTGTATATCTGTGTGTGCACACATGTATGTGAAAGCACATGTGCGAGTGTCTACATACACTTGCATTCCTTGGACTCTGTTTTGGATTCAGTTTGACGTTCCTTGTCTCTTCCTGTGGCAGATCTGCACTGTCTGCATACAAGGAAGCAAACATAATAGTGATTGATCTGACTGTCATGCTTGAACTGCTCCTGACAAAAGCCTGGGTTGAAGGAAGAGGATGTGCAACTGTTAACCTATAACAGCAGAAACGGTGTTATAGGAAGACTTAAGGTGACTTGAGATAACAATAAAGTTAAGAGAAAGAGCAGAAAAAATACAAGCCAGTAGGTGGGCATTAAACCCAGAGCCAGTGTATATCATGGTATATCATGAGATGTTAACATTGCTCAAATTAATCAAAGAGTCAAACTACTTTTTGCCACCTAACAATCCTTCAATAAAGCTAGATTGCAGCTGAGTGGGGAATGTGGCTGTCTCATGTAATTCCCCTGAATGAGAAAGGTAGGCGTAGAAGTTGGACTTACTGCTTTCTTTTCCTTTCACTGTGAGATATTTTCAAATGGTGCTCCTGAAGATGAATTTTTGGTTGTCACAGTTTTGCTGTTAGGAAGCGGGGAAGGGACAGGGTGGTGATGGTTTTTGCGCCATCTGATGTGGTTATGGCTTTTCCTGCACGATTATACAGGGGCTGAATGTAGCTACTGGTGGTACAGAGCATTACACTGAAGCACATATTTTTTGTTTTTAAACCATTATGCTTGTTTTTATTTGCTGTTTCTTTCCTATTGTTTGTGTTTTTTTTTTTTTTTTTTTTTTTTACAGAGACAGCTTCATTCAGAGTAATGGAGCACTGGGTATTAAATGAGTGTGCCTGTAGTCCAATGAACTCAGTATGCTGCTCATCTTGTTGCTATACTTAATCTAAATAACCTTTTTTATGCTCTGCTGGAATGGCATTTTCAAAAGGCTATATAGTAGTAAATGAGTGTATATGTCAGTAAGGATTTGCTAGACAAATCAAATCTTCCTGACAAGTACATTTATTCATTGCTATTTACTACACACTCCAGTTTGAAGGACAATTTTTGTGATCGGATCATTAACATTTAGTGTCATTTTGGCAACATTTCCCAACTTTTCTCTTTCCCTTCTCTCTTGCCTGTTGTGTGCTTAGCAGCCTCTGCCTAACAGAAGTTAGCTTTACAAGGATTATATCACCAATATGTTAAACAGATTTTTTCCCCCTGACTAGCTGGTTTATTGCACAGAAGGCGCCTAAGTGCTAAAGTACATTTTAAATACAAGGTTTCTAAGTGCAACATTAGGAATCTGCTACAGCTACAGCCCTGATAACAAGCAGAGATTTTCTTAAAAGATCACAGCTTCTTGACAGGCATATATACATGTTAATTTTATTCAGGCCAGACCTTCACTAGATATAAATCAATACATTGATCCCAAACTGAAGGCTTGTCTGTGACATTGAAAAATATCATGCAATAATGTGAAACCTCAACGTATTTTGCTCTTTTATTTTTTTATTGTCTTCATAATATGTATGTATAAAATCATTTGTATAAAATCAATTTCAGTAAACTTTTACTTAGCAAAAATTAAATTATAAAAACATGGAATTTTCCTGTTTGGAGGAATTTGTCTTTTACCTCATCAAGTGTTGGACAGAAATTCTGATATGCACAAGTCCTGGAAACTGTGAGAAGCAGAACCCAGGAAAAAATGCACTGTGCTCAGGCAGATAGGATGTCAGAAGAGATCCACCAAGATCACACCTGGGAAGAACCCAGTTTTCTTCACCAACTAGGCAGGGCATAATAGAATTACCTCTGTGAGTTTGAGTACTTCTACCAGCCCAGAAAAATATCCTGTCTCTTTAGATGTGTATTTCCCAGCTAAAACCTTCATATGACAAAGCTCATGGTTATTTTCAACCTAAAACCATTCCATAACAGAACTCACAAAACTGTGCAAGTAGCCAAAGAAGCCTCCTATAGTCAAAATTGTATCAGAAATTTCTTTCACTTTTGAGGATGGTATCTGGCATCCCACTGAAAGTTCAAGATATTTATTTAAATACAGTTACACCATTTTTGAGTGACAAAAAGAAGAAAAGAGTAAAATGTACCTCAATTGTTTGCAAAATAAGTGGTGGTCACCAGGATTTAATTGAGGATTCAATCACTCAAAGATAGATTTTGCTATCTTGATAAAGAACTAATTGCTGAAAAAACCCCACCACCAAATTACTAGAAACATTCTTAACGCAGCAGACATCCAAACAGCAGACTGCCTCTAGCGCTGTTTCATTCTCACCAGGCCTAACTGAAAAATACCAAAGCATTAAGCACAATAATAAAACTTGGGGAAGAAAGAAAGAAAGAAAGAAATTATGGACTGTCATATGAACTGCCACCTTGCTAGTGATATTCTTGTTCCCTACCACCATTGCTAAGTCCTAGAGTATATGAAACACAAAAAAACCCACAAAAAACCCCAAAAAATAAGAAAACAAACAAACAAAAAAAACCCCAAAACTAGCATATTTATTTAATGCAATATTATTTTTCAATCTTCCTCTCTTTTTTTTTTTTTATTTACATTTCTCTAGAGTTAAGAAGAAAACCCAAATACTGACATTACAGGTAAGATTTCAATATGCAGTCTAACATAGTTCCGTGTCCAGCACCAAACCAGCCTGCTCACCTGGCTGTCTATGAATAAGGGAAGAACTTGGATTCACAGGCAGACTAACTCACCTGTTCTCTGCAGGAGAGCTATGGAGAGCCCCTGGGAAACTGACTGCCCTCACTGCAGCCAGCATGATCCTGAGTTTCTGATCACTGGAAATTACTTTCTAGACAATAGATCTGCTTGAAAAATTGATTATAACCATGTTGTTCCCGAGAAACATTTTAATTGTGACAAACTGCCACATTCCACTGGAAAAGGAAAAGTTTCAGCCACTGAATTTCTTACTGATTCTCATTAGAGCAGTTTTGATTTCATATTTCCACCAGAGTTTATAAGCAGGTCTGTTAGGAAGATCATCTTGCATTTTGTAGATCTGCTTTAGTCGGGCAGAACAAGTACACAACAAAATTTTGGCTATCTTTTTTTCAGTTTCCTTCCCTAAAACTGAATTTTGAAAGTGAAAACTTTTGTTCCATTATCCTGAAGTATTCTTCAAAAGTTATTAGCTATTTGTTTTTAATAAGCCACTTTTGCTGCTGCACTTTGCAATGCTGTCAACTCCCTCTCTCCCCCAGATTAACCCAATAACAATACACATGTGGTACTGTGAGTAATGTTGCTGTAAATACATCAGTCAGACATTCATGAAGGAGAAAATGTGATAACTGAGCAAGTCAGAGAAAGCAAATGCTGGATGTTAACTTAATTTACAGAGTGTAAAATGTCGCCAATGAAATCTACAGAGCTACATGGGTTTAAACCAAAGGCAAAGAAGAAGAACTCCAGAGAATGTAAAAAAACCTGTCCAAGATAATATAACGTTATATAACAAAATTTAATATAATATTCCAAATGAAAACTTAAGCATGTGTCATCTGGTAAAATTCTCCTTAAAATTAGTTTACCTCAGTGAGGGCATGGTCTCCTCTTTGAATTATTCATCCTTCATGTTGTCTTTGAGTCCTTATATTCTCTGTTTAAGAATACACTCTGCAAAGACAAATGTGAGTAATTTGTGCTGGATCAGGCTCACAAAAGAGATGCTATTTCATCCTTCACCCATAAGCACAGGAATGTGTCATCAGAACATAGTCCTTTCCAAGCTGTTACCTCTTGACTTCTCAGTGTTAGAATTCCAGTAATCCCAGGTAAGATGGCTCCTTTTTTTCTGGGATCCAAGTTATTTTCTCTGAACCAGAAAGGGATTTATTGCGGAGCCTTTTAGAAACAAACAAGCATAGCATGTTGGCAGACATATATACAAAAATTTCATCTACACTGCATCTAGAATGGTGCCTAGAAATTCAGTATGAATCCAGCTTCATAATCTTTAGTCGCATTTATGCATAAATAGACAAATGTGTGTGTTGGTCTGATCTTTATTGCTAGGTCCACACATAATATAAATATCCCTTAGAACTATACTGCAGACTGAGGTTCTATTGTGATTTCTTTTTATCACTCCATATCAGCACAAAAATTCTAAAATGAAGGCAGATATATGCTAAAAATGTACCAGTGCTTTTAGGTCTGACCTCGCTCACCTTATCTTGGAAATGTGCAGGATGTGGGCTATGTCATTTCTATTTAAGAGGTGAAGGGATGGATACAGGGGCCACCTGCCTTCATAAGGCTGCGATTTGCTCCACTGAAGAGAAGAAAAGAAGAAAAAGAGGGGAGATAACATTTAGGGGGGGAAATCTATCTTTAACTACTCAGCTACTCAAGGATATTATCATCTCACTTTCATTTCATGTTTCATGGGTTGTGGCATCTTGCAGTTCCACAAATCTTGGAAATCAGAAAGATGCAGGATCTGTTGTACTTGCTTGGTTCAAGGCAGTTGCTATTTACCATCAGGGCAGGCATCTGCTGTATCCAAGCAAGGTCTTCACACATTATTTTAGATCTGTTTCATTTTCCCTGTTTCCACCACCACCAGGTTCCTTGTTCTGTTAAAGTCTGCAAGAAGATAAAAAAGGGATGCAAAACACACTTCAGGCAAAAACATGGGATCTCATGATGCATCTTAGTTTGGTGGGCTGGAGGACTACTCATGAAAGCAAAACTGCTCCCTGGAAGTCATCCTGGATCAAAAATGGGAAGTGAGAGTAATGAAGACTGCAGATTGGAAAATTAAGTGGCCCAGCTTGGCAATTAGTATTTCATAAGATAATTAGGTTTTTAGTAATAAGGTGGAAAAGTTTGGGGGAAAGGGACAAAGAAAATCATCTTCCAAGCCAAGTTCCAGAGGCAGCAAGCTGATCCAAAGAGAAATTATCCTGCAAAGGCATATCTACCCAAGAGATAATCAGAACTCCATCTCTTTCTTTCCCCACTGTTTCTCTCACAGTTTCTGTCTCTTACAGTTTCATTTTACTTTCTCTTTTAGAAAATACATGACAGCAAAATATCCAACTGATTATGGAAAATTCAATAGCTTTTGTGATTTAAATCAATATGATTTAACAGATGGTTGTTTTGCTATTCACAATTTTACAAATTACTGCATTTATAATTCTGCCATAATATAGTTTTTTTCACATTCACAGCCTTTGACAACCTTTGCTCATTCACCAACCTCCCTCACATTCTGGTAGTAGCAGATCCTGATAATACTCTCCCACTCATACTTCAGTCTCTTGGCTTACCATAACACAGCCATTGTATCATTACTATTTGAGGTGTTTGTTGTAATTGTTGACAAAACCACTGCTTAAAGCATCTAAAAATCTCTCAGTATTGAGTCAAGCCTTATACTTCTGGCCATATTTAAAGATGAACCTAAAAAGTGAGAAGCAAAAGTAACTACAAGGATTTCTCTAAAGAATTCACCACTTTTCTTATTTGAAAAAATTAACAGTTATTAATTGGGTTTACATTCTGTTTCCTGTTTTATTGCCCAGTTGGAATTATGTTCAATCCTTTTTTAAATTAAAGATCTGAAGATTGAAAAGTTATTTGGGAAGGTTGTAAATTAAAGTTATAGAAATTAAGAACATTTTAAAGTCTGGGAAAACACAAAGATCATGAAAATAAATGTGCTTGGATGTATTCTGCTGTGCTGTGGTTCCCAGTTGTATCATTTTGGCTTAATAAAAAAACAGGAATTGGTCTGATTGAAAAATGGTGTTCATGAACCAGTCATTTTTTCCTCTCTTTCCACATTTCAAGCACAAATTTCAAAATCATTTTGACTCATCCTACATGTTAGAAATGAAGGGTGTACATCTTGAGAAGGTTTTGGTTTTGTTTGTTTTATTTTGTTTTTTAAAATAGCTATAATTTGTAAGTGACATGTTTTGGCAAACTTGAACCCAGACATAGCCAATTTTCACTGTGCATTTTACAAAAAATGAAGGGCCGAAAATAATGAAGGTTATGAACAAGCTGTTGTTGAAGACCTGGAAAAGAGTTTTCCAAAAGACAGTCAGAATCTTGTTGTACACACACAGTATGCTATATGGCCCATTTTTTTATATACCTAATAGACCCTCTCAATAAAAAGATGTAGGTGTCAGCCTTCCTGATATGTGAAGAAGGGTGCAGTGTCAGTTGTTTGTAGATTTAACATTCACACTCACATACACATCCAGAAAACACTTCAAGAGCCTGGAAAAATAAAATATCCTATTGTATTGACAGAATTGCTCCAAAATCCAAGACTAGAGTAGTGTGAGTGTCTTTTTGTGACTGTTTTTTGTTATTTTCTACTTGATTTGCCTTATTTTTCATAATTTATAGGCATATTAGTTGAATAATTTTGCATTCCTCTGTTTTTCTGTTCTAGTCTAATGAACAATAAATTCCAACTTAATTCAGTGTAGAACAAGGGGGGTTTTTTAAAACAATACCAATTTTCAGTATAATTGAAGATAATTTGACCTAAAATGCAATATTAAAATTTAGGACAAAAGTCTTATTCAAACACAACCACTTATTAGAAGACAATGAGGTCTGTTGAATCCTTTGGCTGACTTCTTTTCAAAGAACCACACAGTTTCTAAACTTATACAGGAGTTAATTTCTAAACCCAGAGTTACATTAATTTTATGTACATGTAAGACATTTTTGCTTAATAAACTAAAAAAATGTTGATTTTGTTTAATCATTTAATTTTTTTTTTTTTTACTACATTCCAATTAAGTGATTATTTATTCATTTTGACTGTGTTTACCCCACCACCAAGTATAATTTTTCCTTCTATAAGGCTTATTTTAAGATTAACCTATTGGTTTGGGGTTTGGTCAGAAATCCTTCTGTCTGGGGAGTGCAACAATGTCTGAGCCCTAAATGACTGGTTTAAGCCTTCCTGCTTGCCCAGGCTACACAACATAGATCATAAGTGCTTTACAAACAGGTCTGCTGCAAGGATTTATCAGTTCAGGTTTGAAGGTAAGGATGCTGATGATTTAGGATTGACCTGTAAGGATGCATGACGCCAGAGTTTAGGTTTTGCTGCTGCATTTCTTGTCAATGGAATAACTATCCCTAGGAGAAGGGATATCTCACACAAGATGTTAGTCAGGAAATGCATGCCCTCTGGGGTACATGATGTTATTTAGTGACCTACAATTTCTTCGTATCAAGAGGTGTAGCTATGTTGCTGAAAATAATCACACTGCATATACTTTAAATCTGCACTCCAGCACTGAGCCTCAGCTCATTCAAATATCAACAGATGCAAACAAGGTTCAAAAGAACACTCCAGCAGATGTTCATATGTGCAGACAAATCAAAGACTTTGAGGTATACCAGATCAGACAGGAAGGCTGGTAATTAAGGATTTGGTGTTTGAACAAGAAACATTATGAGTTAAAAATTTAATAGATGTCAATTTGCATATTAGTGAGATTATTGCAACCTGTAGCTGAAGTCCACTTACCCTAAGATTTGTGATTAATAAATTAAAAAAAAAAAAAGTTAAAATTATTCTTTCTAGTTGCTGCAACCAGCTTTCCTCCCTGAAAACTTTCAATCAATGCATGTGAGCAAGGTGAGGAGCAGGAGACCTGCTGAACAGATGGAGCAGCACACAGCTGTAATATTGTCAAGAATCGGCAGAAAAAAGGATGGTGTTACCATTAACACTGAAGAGTCTTACACTGTCTGGGTCTTATCTTACTTTCTTTGTCTTCTTTCTCCTCTCATTCTTCTTGGGTTTTGGTTGCTTGAATTTCCCCTTACTTGCAATTTTAACTGGCCATCTAAAATCCCACAGCCAAAAGAGATGCCTGCATTCTAACAATGTCAGAAGAATTGGTAATGTCCTACTTATAAATGGTATTACAGTCATATATTCGTGTTCTCTCTTCTTTCCTTATTCCTATGCTCCTCTGCAAGGCCAGTGTGTTCCCTTTCTTATTCAGTTGCTATATGGTGGGCTTTGCAAGAAGGATTATTTTTATTTTCTCCACAATTTTAAAATCTATATTCTTTTTTCCTCCTATTCTTTTTGATTTTATTTTCTTCATATGGCAGGTCTTTTTCCAGCAAGATTTTTTTTCTGACATAACTTAGGATTTGTTTTAGTGACCTCAACTTTTGCACAATATCCCAGCATTTTTTAAATTAAATACTACAAATTTATTGTCTAATGTAAATATTATGTCCCAGGCTGCTAGGAAAAAAAGTTATAAATCAAATTCAACCAAACTTCACAAGTGGAAAGCATAAAGTATGAAATTTATTGACCATGCCTATATCTATGAGCATTCACACAGCAGTTATTAAATTCCTGAAATACTATCCTAAAATAGATTGTAATCACAGCAAAATCTCTGGCTGGTTTCTTGGAATATTTGTTTTTCTTTTCTTCATTCAAGATCTAGATTTGGAACTTGGCAGAAATGTCCCTTGGCAGGCTATTACTGGTAATGTTATATTGAATGACATCGGGGATGAAACAACTCAGATTTGATTACCACTACAGTGTATTATTCCTGGAAGCAGGAGGGATTGGTGTATGCTCTTGGACATGGTGTAAATAGAGTCTAAGCTGAATCACAAGAATCCATCAAAAAATTATGTAGAATTAAGTATGTTACTCAATTAAACAAAGTATTTTTGATCTAACAATGTGCTTCTTACACATCATGAAAGAAAAGTTCTGATAGTCCTGTGTTGTGGGCTGCTAAGAAATAGAGATGTGTGGGCTGTCAAATATTCTCTCTGACAAAGATCTCATCAAGTAATTATCTGCAACAAGTGTTGGGTCCAATTTCTGCTACCCAGACCCTTTTAGAATTCACCAGAGGATGATTTTGGCAGCCTGTCAGTAGGAAAATAAGAGAATGAGTTGGGAAACATTAATAAAAGTTGAAAACAGCTTCTGAAACATTTGAATCATCATTCACATGCATGTAAAGAGGCTGTCAGATGAAAAAATAAGAAAGTGGGCTGATGGGAGATAACAGGAAACTGAAACATTGAAGAGTTATATTCAGAAACCTGATATGAAATTTAAACTGGGAGTTTTTTCTCAGTTTCTTCCAGGTGGCATCTCTTGCAAAGCCAGAAAAGAAGTCCTAGTGCCCTTTATCCATGTACATACACCTGCTGTGCTTAAACTCCTACAGTAGAACAGATCCTCATTTTTATTTGCTTTAACTGAGAAAATAATTAATTCCCAACTGAGAGAGGAGGAAGGCTATAAGAGTCATTCTGAGAAAACAAAGTCAAAACATGAATGCAGCTACAGCCACTATAACCAGCTAACTTGGCAAGGAGAGGGAGGAAATCCTTGTACATCACTGAGACAGTGTACCTTCCATTTCATCTTCTGTATTGCCACATACCAAAGAAACATGCTCATAACTGTGTGCAAATGCAAATGACAGATTTGAAAAAGAAGAATATCTTTCAGTAGGGTGTTCTCAGTCTTGGTCTTCTATCACTGAAACATTCTGGTTTTGCAGTCTTTACCCTCCTTATTATTTTCTTCTTACTCATTTTTTCTCATTTTCCACTTTCAAAGAAATAAAAAAAAATAAATAAAAAGATTCTGCATACAGGCAAAATTATCACAAACAAAAAATAAACCTGGATTTTCCTCTACTAAAGACCTTTTTTTGCTCAATATACGTCAGAAGTGTCAAATGATACTTTTTGTCACACATCACCTAAAAAACACTCAGAAAGTTTCTGAAGGATTAGGGATTAAGGACTTGGTATAAAATTTGCAAAAGAAAGAGCAAAACCGTTGGCTTAAAGAAACACTGGGTTTAGACTCCCCTTTTCTCACTATGGCAGTATTAAAAATTTTTAATGACAAACCAATGATAATTGAAGTTCTTTTAAAGCTTGTGAAAGTACTAAAAATGTCCATAGTCTGTGTAAAATTAGGCCTTCTATATCTGAGGTAAACACTTAGATGTTCTTCAAAGCATCAAAAAGAGAAGGATTTTAGATTTTTAACCTGTGCCCTCAATTGCTGTGGCTTGTATTTTAGCCCTAGGGGAGTTCCCACACTGGCTGTGAGGCAGTATATGTGCTTGTCCTGTCCACCTCTATTTTGGAACCTGTGATAGCACTGATGTGTCATTCTAAAGGTCTTCAAAAATCCCAGAGTCTCTTGCATTGAAAAAAATTATAAATATTCCAACTTTTATTTTCATTTTTCATTTTCCTGAGAAAATCAGCTAGTCACTTGTAGTAGCTAAAAAGAAAAATGTCAAAAATAGTGCTTAAAATTTGCTGTCTTTTATTCCTACATATTTCAGCAGTAGTTTTCCTTAACCTGAAAATCCAGACAAAGGGTTTTATTTGGTTGACTGCACGGGCTCTAGATCCAAGGGCAGGTCAACTTTGCCTTTCTGGCTACAGTGCAGCTCACACCAGCTGCCAGTGTGTTAGAGTGTGTAACCCACCACCAACTACTGCCAGGCTGCTGCAGCAAAGGTCTGGGGACAAGAATGAGATGTGCAAGGTGGCACATGGACTCATCCACAAGCATGGGGCAGAGAGTGAGATGGGAGCACTGAAAACAAAACCTGCAGATGCTGTAAAAGCCCAAGGTCACAAAATTGCTCTCAAAACATTTTGTTTGGGCTTCTGTGATGGCAAATTGTAAATGTTAAGGAAAAAAGTGTCACCAGTATTTTAATATGGCAAGTTTCACTCTTGTGAAACTAGTTTTGCTCCACACCCAAAAAAGAATCCCAAAAGTGCTTTAGGGATTTCTTTCTGGTGCTATCATCAGGACTTAATTTTGTAGCATATCCTTCAGATACCAGCCAGAAACAGCTAAGTGGAATCAAGATTACATTTCTAAATGTCATGGTTCAGTCTTTTTACTTGAGTTAATGCTAATCAATTGGTGTAACATTTCAAACTTACACGCTCCTGAGATACACTGTCCAGAAAATTTAAAAATAAGAAAGCCTTAAATAATTAAAACCTTAAATATTAAATTCTTATCATGTACAATTTCAATCCCAGGGTTCAGGATCAAAGGAAACCATCTTTGAAGGGTAACGTTTTTAGCATCAAATGCACAGTTCTTACTTTCTGCTGCAAAAATTACAGACCTCCTGCCTTATTATTAAGAAATGCTTGTGTACAGTGCCATTTGCATAAACTTGTGTTCTGTAAAGCACATCTTCTGTACTTTACAAGACTTTCTGCTAGACTCTAACTGCATCCAAATGGAGGTCTTGATCATGCTGCTTTGTTTTGTGACCTAATTACTTCAAAAATCTCTGAAAACCAAAGCACAAAATGCTGTTTTAATAATACAGCCAAAATACTTAGAATTAACTTCTCTTTCTTCTTTAAGTCAGCATGCCACAAAAACACCACAACCTGCTAGAGCTAACCTAACATTTTCTACAGTATCTTCCCTCATATGTTCAATAGAATTTTGGTGACTGAGGGAAAATAGATAGAAATAAAGTTATCACTGAATATTTGATAATTTCTTCCAACTTTCAGGATCAAGGAGGAAAGATGAGGAAACTTATAATTACTTCTTTTTTTTTTTAATTTCTTCTAAATTTTCATTAGAAGCTATAAGAACAGAAATGTTGGAGTAGCAAAAGAAAGATGATTTTCACTACAGCTATGGGCTGCCTGAAATCATGGTGAATCGTATTTTTAAATGCTGATAAGCAAAAAGACAACTCCAGATAAGCATTTTGTGGGATTTATTCATCATTGTACAGCTAGTTCCAGGCCTGTTCTAACTTCATATTATTTTAATTCCATATTCCATTAAAATTCCATTGTATTTGCAGGGTTATTGTATAGGCATTGTACAGTAATTTCTCAACATACTGGTTTCTTCTTTGAACTATGGAAGTTTCATCCTTCTGAATCAATACCTGTTTCTCCAGGTTTGTTTTTTGCTTGTTTGTTTGTGATTTTTTGGGGGGTTTTGTTTTTGTTTTTTTGACTGTTATGATCTACCAACTGGTTTTTATTTCTACAAGTTGGAATGGCCAGATTTAGTAGTCTATTTTTAATGTATGCAGTGAGATAGAGTAAAAAAAATAATATCTAGCATTAGGCTCAATCCTACAGACTGAAAGTCATTAATATTAAAAATCATTTTAGCAGGTAGGCAGTGAGGTATTTCTCACATGAGCAGCTGCTTAAACAGGACATCCAGTAAAAATCAGCAATTGTATCAGAAATACGTAACAAGCTGTAAGTTTCTCTTAAATTTCACAGAGGAAAGGTAGTATATATTTAATTTATTTTAATAGAATTTGTTCTAGACAGTGGAATGCATCCAGTAAAAATAGTATTTTAAAAGTACTTGAGTTGAACATTTGTAAGGCCATATTTATTACGAGTTTTGAAAGTTATCTTAATCCTTTTGTTAAGAATAATACCTTGAAATTTGTAATCTACTTATATTAAACAATGTCCATTTTTAAATATAAAATCCAGGTATTTAAACGTAAAAGTTTACAACAAACACTAACTAATCTTGGTGAAGTAATCATTAAAAAATCATATCTTGTGATGTAAACTTCGTTATTGTTTCTTTAAATGCAGAGAAAGGCAGAAAATAACAGTGACTATAAAAGCAAGAATTGTAAGGGAAAAATTGATCTTCTTGTCATATCACTTGATTTAAAAGCACTGCTAATTTAAAAATAAAAAAAATAATAAAAAGACTAATATATAACCTGGGGTAAATTCACATAACTCAAATATTTACACCAGACAATGTAAGAAAATGTTGACTTCGAAAATTTATGATTTCTCAAAACCATATATTCATGGTTGTGTAAATCTGAAGTAGTAGTGTCTTCTTGTGCTGGAAACAGTGAGATTTCATGGAATCACAAAGAAAACCAAGTTTTCTCCATATAACCTGGTCTTTTAGGCCAAATAAAGGTGAAATAATCTCTTTTGATGACACACAAACTGTCTCACAAGCAGTAGTCCCATTTCCCAGATTTCCCATTCCTAATCCTTTCCCAGGCATTTTTACTGGTTGATACCTCCCATTCTGTTTTAACTTTGTTTCCCACATTGTCCCTGCTGAACTCATCAGCCCTGCTTTGTTAGCCCAGGTTAGCTTTGTTTAAGGAAACAGCTAAAGGTGCAGTACTGTGCCCACAGCAAAGATGGGAATTTCTTTCCTGCAGCTGCCAAAGTCCCTGTTGTTACTTACTGGTAGGAGCAATAAGTAACATTTCTGTCTGGTGGTAAGGTCTGTGCAGCCCAGATGGGGTGTCAGTGAGACCACTCAGCGCCCACTAAATTCCAAGAAAATGCATTTGACAGAACAACGGGATTTTTTTATTTTTGTTTCTAATGTGGGGTGTTTGAATGCAATGAATGAAAAATTAATTGTACAGCTCAGAAAAACCGGTCGAAGAAAAGATGTTCAGAAAGCCGAGAAAGAGAAATTGAGAGGAACAGCTCAAAATCACATTCAATATACATAAAGAGAGATTATTTCACTGTCTATTTTAGTCAAGTCACACTGTACTCTGTGGACAGACTTCATGACTGGATTTTGCTAAAACATACAGTTGAACAGAATGCAATATAAAATATGTGACCACTGTATACTATGTATCTGGTCTGGGTTAGAGGAAAAATGTTTTTCAGTTACTTGCAATGAGATGATCTCACTAATTTTCATATTTTTCCTGTGTATATTATTATATATTCCAAATAATTGTCATGTTATATTTAAATTAAAAGAAAAATAATAATGGAATAGAAAATTTACTAATATGAATTCCAGTAAAATTTGTTTGAAAGAGGCAATGGTAAAGAGTACAGGAATAAAAATAAAAATAAATCTTGTAAATAGCATCAAGTCTGATTAAGATATAGGCTGGAAATTACCAAGATAGACAGCTCACAATCACATCAACAAGTGCAAGTCATCAAATCATAGTATCAGTCTAACAGGGAAAGGTTTGCATGAATTCTTTTATTTTTTTAATAAAAGGCAATTTTGCAGCTTTTATGGTAGCTGAAACCCTTCCTTTGAATATGCCTTGCCTTGCTTTGCCTCTCCTTCCTTTCCTGGGATATTGCATATCTTATTAAGCACTAATAATGAAAAGGGCATGAAATTCAGTAAAGGAAAGGAAGGCGTCAACATCTAAAAAATAAAAGGCAAAATTAGAAAATATTTTGGATTTCATTGCTGCATTTTTCTGAAATGTGATTTTTAATTTAAAAACCTGCTTTGAAATTCTATATGCAGGTCATTTAAATATATTGCTATCAGTTCTAATATCAAATCCTTGCCTTTGGTAGTGAATAAGGCATTTCATGTAGCAGTGCACTTGCTCTTCTGCCCACAGAGTCTGTTTTGATTTGCCTCCATTCAGCAATTGCAAGAGTTTTAGTGTAGAAAACTGGAGCACTTTGGGGTTGGCCAGAAACACTAAGGCAAGGTCTAGATAACTCGTGGGTCAAAACTTAATTTCCCCTTAATTTCTGAACTCTTGGCTGCCTTTCCTGTACTCTGTGTTCACTGTGCTGGTATTGGCTATAAAGGGGAAAAAAAATCAAGAAACATTACTTGATGTGTGAGAGGCCAAACTGCTAAGGTAATGGATCCCAGAAGAACTGCAGAGACATTTTTCTTCTCTGATTCTCTTTGTTCATGAAGTTCCTGTGTTTCTACTGCCAGCTAGAGTGATCGAGTGCCAAAAGAAAGGATTCTGTAAATCTTTTAACACAGATACAAAGCAGCATGTTATTTATAGAGATGAAGAAAGTCGGCTCTGCCCTTTTCAATCTTGAATTGTGAGATACACCAACGCAACAAGATCTGCTCTTGTGCAGTATTTTCTCAGTATTTCACCACATGTATTTTTACTTTTGGGGTGGGGAAGCTTTCCTAAGTAACGTTTGTGAAAGAAAAGAAAAAAATTGATATGTTTTTGCTTTGTTTGTGACAACCTTCTATTTTATTGGATGAACATCACCAGTTTTCTGTTTTTTCTCCATCCCTTCCACCCTCAGTACAGAAAATCATGATCCCAAGCATCACAGCTGGAACAAAATAGATGGGGAAAAGACAGACCTATGAAAGCACAGATGAGAGGGTGGTTAGCTAGGAAGCAGATTTTATTCATCTTTGAACCAATCTTCTATTTCTGCTCTATAGCCGACCTTTAAAGCCAGCTCTGGAAAACACTGCAAAATTCCAGAGGGGGAAGCACCACTCTCCCACTGCTTCTGTTACCAAGATTTTGAAACTTCTGATACGGTTTATTGCATACCAACAACCATGAAAAAGGTTATCTTGCTTGCCAACAATTATTTTCTATTTATTAATAGTGCTCTTTATCAGCATCCAGAGTAACAACTCATTTGCATACTTCCCCAAGGTTTATGGGAGCATTAGCTTAACTGCTTCAAAAGCCCATTCATCAAGTCATTCCTTTAGCTCTGCTAGGGCTCACGGCAGCATGATATAGTAGAAAGCCAAGCTGAGGTAAAGGGTTACCATAACTTAGGATCACATTTTGGGCAATCAGCTCATCCATTTGCTCCAGCATTTATGTGCAAACTTAAACCTGTCACACATGGAGAACATTGCCACATTTCAGCAAAGGCTTATTAACTGCTATTCTTCATAAGTTTAAATTAAAAGACAAACTTAGTCAAGGTTCTTTCCTCACTCTTTTGAGGACTCAATTTCCTACAGTCAGGTTTGTTTATTGGCTTCAGTCTGACTACTCTTGGTAATTCTGCTTATGTTTGTTATGCTCACAGGCGTTTTTAATGCAGTATCTTAAATACCAAATACAGTCATTTAGTTCATCTGAAAATTAAACACAAGGGACACAGGGTAATGATAAATGAAATTGTGTCAAGTGGAAGAGATATTTAGTCAGCACCAAAGGAATTAAGGTTTGACTCTGCATTATTTAATTAACAGTCCGCAAGAGGGGTTAATATATGTTAATAATATTAACAGTTCATATGAGCTATTAAGATGAAGTAATCCATCCTGCAATCTCAAAAAAGGACTGGAAAGCAGAACACTCAGTGCTCTCTCACTGGCCTTGCCAGAGAATCTGTGTACAGTTTTCAGATCTCTTTTGGTGCATCTTCTAAACTGCCCAGTCACTCAGCGGTCTGTGTAAATCTGACACTGAGTTTTCAGAGGCGTAGAACATCCACTGCAACTGATGTTCCAGCAAAGTCAGTTACCCTGAGCTCATAAAAGTGGTGCTGAGAACAGCTTCTGCCTCGAATATGGTGTCAGTCCAAGAGGATGTAGCTGAAGGGATCACCTTTCCTTCACTGTGGGGAATGAGAGTATCCAGGCCTCCTGCTGGAAACAGGTCACCTACACAAGCTGTGCACACCACTGGTGCTAAGTCACTGGGCAAGTTGGAAGGAGCATGTTTAGCTGTGTGTCCTCTGGATTATTAATGTAGCTGTGCTAAGATATTAATAACATTGCATCAGTGGTGGTCCCAAACTGCTGTGCCAGAAAGGTCAACTACATGAAGAATTTAAAGCAAAGAAGGGCAAAAAAATCTACACTCAATTCAATGAACCAACCAAAAATCCCAGTACTCCAAACAAATAAATACCAGTGTCCAATAATTTTAAATTACAGATATAAGAGCATTAGTTTGAACGTATTCCCTTTAGTATTGTGTTTCTGTAATTGTAGTACTACAAAATTTGATTTTTTTTGTTCATATTTCTCTTATTATTTGGAGGGTTCCAAAGAGAGACTTAAGACTGCAAAGGACATTATGGTTACTGTGGAATTATTTTCTAAAGGATTTTGGTCCCCTGTTTCTGTTAATTTTAATGAATAATAGCATCAAGATCACCATGACGTCTCTGATAAATTTCGAAACTGTATTTTCACAACAGTTCAAGGACAGAGTGTGTTCATATTGGTGGTTTAGTTCAGATCAGGAGTGTGGTTTTGAAGAAAATAGTTCAATCATTCCCATGTCCCACATCATTTGTTTCACACTATGTAGCAGTCTAAGATTGACTGAATATCCATCCCTTTTCAATGAAATGAAACAGAAGGATGAACACAGAAGCACAACTAACCAGGTTCAAATATTAGTGAGGTTTTGTTCCATGGCCTCTACTAGGTGTAGTCTGAAAAAACACACCTTCCTTAAAAAATCTGTAGCCTGGATTTTGAATTCTCCACATAAACAGGTCAGCTCAGAGATGCAATTCACAGAGATGCAGTTCAAGACTGCTAGGACAGCCGCACAGAGCAGATAAAATTTTGTCTTCCTTCAATTTCAGGAACTAAAACTGGCAAGTTTCACCAAAGCCACAGAGTGATCCAATACATAAGATTTGCAGGAACATCTGTTACACAGACAAATTAATATAAGTGCATTTTTAAAGCCACCAATCTGAATATTCTCTCACTAAGATCCCCTTGCCAAAAAAACTTGCCTATTAGTATTGATTTCAAACAGATCCTCTACTAGAAAACTGAATTACTAGCTCCTAAACTCATGTAGCTCAATGAAGGTCCTCCTTTTTTGCCATCTGAGTGCTGGGTATAAATGCACTCAGGTACTGAACAGTTCAAAGGGTGTCCAATCCCAAGTAGCTTGAAGCAGCCTCAAAATCACAGGCACTGATTCTTGTTGAGGGACTTTAATACCCTGGCATCTACTGGAGAAGCAACACAGCAAAGCTGTGTTCTCCAGGAGGTTCCTGGAGAACATTAATGACTTTCTGACATGGGCAGCAGAGGATCCCACAAGGATCAACCTTGTACTAACAGACAGATAAAGGCCTTGTTGTGAGTGGGAAAGCTGGGGGCAGCCTTGACTGTAGTGACTGTGGAGCTCAGTATTGGGGGAAGAGGATGCAGAGGACCAAGTAATATTATAACCAGGGACCACAGGAGAGTTAATTTTAACCTCTTAAGGCATCATCTGAGAGCAAACCCATGAGAACAGGTCCTGCAGGAAGGAGGGGTCCAAGACACTGCTTGATACTCAAGGATCATTTTCTCCCAACTCGAGAGTGCCGCTTGTCTCTCAACATTCTCACAGGTAAATCAGAAAGCATGGACTGGATGGGTGGACAGAAGGGTGGATTAAGAATTGGCTGAACAGCAGATCTTAGAAAGGAGTAATCAGTATCACAGGATCTTGTTGGAGACCTGTCCTTAGAGGTGTTTCCCAGGATTTAATGCTTTGTTTAACTTAATCATCAATGAGTTGGATGAAGGGGCAGAGACCTCCTCAGCAAGTTCACTGATGGCACAAAACTGTGAGGAGTGGCTGATATAGCCCAGAGAGCTGTGCAGCCCCTCAGAGGGACCTTGACAGGTTAAAACATGGGCAGAGAAGAACTGCCTGAGATTTAACAACTGCAAATGCAGCGGGGGAAGAACAACCCCAAGCACCAGGGCAGGCTGAGGGCTGACCTGCTGTAGAGCAGCTCTGCAGAGAAGGACCTGGGGGTCTGGTGGACAACAGGCTGTCCATGAGCCAACAGTGTGTCCTTGTGGCAGAGAAGGCCAAAAGTATCCTGGTGTGCTTTAGGAAGAGTATTGTTGCCAGCAGGTTGAGGAGTGATCCTGCCCCTCTGCTCAGACCTGGTGAGGTCACATTTGGGGTGCTGTGTCCAGTTCTGGGCTCCTCAGTATAAGAGAGACATAGAGCTCCTGGAGCAGGTCCAGTGGAGCGTCACAAAGATGATCATGGGACAGGAGTACCTCTCTTAGAAGGGAAGACTGAGACATCTGGGCCTGCTCAGTCTTCAGAAGAGACAACTGAGAGGGGGGCTTCATCCATGTAAGTGTCTGTAAGGGTCTGTAAGTGTCTGAAGGGAGTGTGTCAAGAGGATGCATCCAGGTTCTTCTCGGTGGTGCCAAGCAATAGGACAAGAGACAGATGTGCAGAAACTGATGCACAGGAAGTTCTACCTGAACCTGAGGAACAATTTCTTTACTGTGTGGGGTGCCCAAGCACTAAGCAGACTGCCTAAGGTGGTTGTGGAGTGTCCCTCATTGGAGATATTCAAGAACTACCAGAACACAATCTTGTGTGATGATTTCTAGGGTAACCCTGGTTGGGCATGGAGGTTGGGCCAGGTGATCTGTTGTGCTGCCTTCCAGGTTTACCCATTCTGTGACTATGTGTTTCTGTGATTCTGTTTTTTTAAAAGTGTAATGTTTTGTCAAGATATCCACATTATTCTTAGACAGGATTTAAATGGCATGTTTACTTAAAACAGAGATCTGCACTAACAGAACAAAGATACAAACTGCTTAAAAGGAAAAGTAAATTTCTAAGGCTGCTGCTAACAATTCATTGTTACAAGCATTTGAGGTTTACTAATTAGCCTCGAAAGTTTGTCTCTGATCTGTCATGCTCAGGAGAACTGCCAGAGTTCTGCTTTAGCTTTCTGCCGTTGTTGATTGCAAATATCAGAGACACAGGGCAGACTCTTAGCCAATATTGGGCAGGGTCTGCTCCTATTTCAATTTCTTTTCATTTTTCTCTGCTGTGACTGGGCAATGAAAGACCTCATGGTCCTGTGAAATATTAAGACATCTTCCTTTGTCAGCCTTAGAATATCTTCATTAACATTTCAATCACATCTCTTAATTAACATATTCCCATCAGACTTCAGACTGCTTTTCTTTTTCAGAAGCCTCTAAAGATGCACGGGTAAAATTGCACATTTCATATAACATAGGGAATAGTAAGTACAATGTTCTTCATGTGAACTTATTGCTATTTGCTCTGCAGACAACATATAAAGGGGAAGGTGACTGTAAAGGACAACTCTTGGAATGGAGAACTTATGCTAAGTAACACCTTCTTCCCTGAAAACAGATCTTTTATTTTAGAATATACTCATAGGGAACATATATTCTAATAAACCAAGTGATGCTTTTGGGAATTTCACTGCTTATATCCTTGTCATAATTGAACAGTCATTAGTGTAGATTTGGCCCAGCAAATGAAGCCTTTCCCAAAAATTCTTTGGGCAAAATTTAGGAGCCAGCACAAAGCAAAGACATGTTCTCCACTTGTCCCCAGTTGGTAGCTTAATTATTAGCAGACTGCCTTGCAGATGAGAGAATCTAGCAATGGGAAGGGGTCCAGACTGTGCCAGCTAAGACAGGAACAAGAAAACAAGCCCTAGCACTATTCAGTTTACTATCATAGATGTAGCCACAACATTCCAGCATTTTAGTGCAAATAGCATCAGTAGATGACAGTTATTTATCTGAACATCATCCTTTGCATGACTAAGTAGCTTTCAGCCCAGGAGGCTACTTCTTTGGTTTACAGTGTGATCTCTGACACCGATTTGTTATCTCAGGTAATTTCCTTTGTGGACAGGGGCTACTAAAAGAGAAAATCATGGTGGTGCACTTCTATCATCTCTTGGAGCAAACTGCAGATGCACTTGAAGCCACATGAGCACTTGAAGCATCTGGTGCTGCATGAAAACCTTTCCTGTTCAACATCACTGTTACCTTGCAGTAACAAATAGCTTCTCTAAAAAAATAAATACTGGAGAAAGTATTCTGGAAGGACTTAGAAGTTGCCTTTGAGCAGTTAACAGAAAGCTTGTTACAGAAAAACTTTTAATTCTGTGATATTTATCTGGTAGCTGTAGGATATAATTTCCAATAACAAACAAGTAAAAAAAAACAAAAAGAGTAAAAAAGAAAAAAAAATACAATGAAGAATAGATACTTTCTTTTTATTTTCAAATATTTGTGCAAAGATTTGATTATGTATTTCCTAATAATATCAGTAGGATTTGTGATGCAGTTGAAGCCTTGTGAGAAGCTTTATGAATACTTATAAATGCCAAATGACTTGACATTAAATAGGATACAAAAAACTTCCCCCACACCTACCTCTCACCAGAAGTAGATTGAAAAAAAATCCTTAAAATGCTAGGAAATCAATTTATTTTATTGGTTTTGACCTTTCTTCTTTCCTCATTGTCTTGTTTCTGCATTTGTAATTTAAATACAATACAGTAGAAAAGGTAGGATTATCACAACAGATCTGTGTAAAAAGGAAATTAATTTAGAATGAAAATGGAGACCATTCCTTACTAGAGCAAATTAAATGTTTGAGACAGAGGCCTGGGTACATGTAGATATATCTGTTACTGCCAACGTGAGAAGAAAGAGCATAGCTATTGCAGAAAGCAAGCAGGAGCAGCAAACACACATGTATAGTGGGGAAACAACAATAGATGTACCATAAAAAAGGAGGAGCAGACTCCTGTCCATGAACAGATGCTTAAACAGAAATGAACTTTGCAGCAAAGGCAAACGATGCCAAAACTGAAGTCCTGCGGACAAAAGGGCAGAAATCCAAATAAAATCAGCATCTCATTCTGATACACCCACTGTGCATCCATAAAGGGGCATTGCTCATCAATGACTTAGCTTATAGTTTATCATGCTGAAGTGAAAACACAAATAATGAAGCTTAATTTATGCATTTGGACAGTAATATTCACAATCTCAGCTGAGGCACTGCAGTGTACAGCATCCTCAGCTGATATGTTCATATAGATGCTGTTTTCTGGGCCATCAAGTAGATAATTTTGAATTTTTGTTAGTACAGGGTAGAACATGACTCATGTTGTAGTAATTGACAGAATTTCTACCAGCTTCAATTATATTACATTTTGACCTACTGTATCTCTCAGGCCCTCTGAAAATATTGCACAACCACTGTTTTTCGCCTCATTTTTTGTTTTTAAAGATGATCTACTTGTTTTACAGATATAAAGGTTTAACATTAGAGAATGCTGATTCAATTGTCTCAAAAATTTTCTAGAATATACAGATTTTTTTTTTTACAAAAGATTTTTGAAATATTTCATTTTGACAAGGCCAAATTACCTTGTCTAAGCAACCATTTGATTTTTGGTTTTATGGACCTTTATCACACCCAACAAAAACCTCATTATCCTTAGCTGGTTTTATAAAAGTCAAAACAAGTCAAAAAGAAATTCTCTACTCTTAACTAAATTGACTACTAAAAAGTCATGGGACTACTTAGGTATTTCTGAAGTGAAATTATTTGGAAATTTGAGAGAAAATTCGTCATATTGAGAGAATTTGCAACTTTACATCCTAATTTGAGATGAAAGGCATTTCTGAACTAGATGGAAGACTGGGAATACCAGGTAGCTCTTCCTCTCACATCAAACTTCAAGGACTTTGGGAAAATCAAAAATTCATTTCGCGTTATTTAGAGTTCAGTGCAATTGTCCATGGTTTATACAAGATGCTTCTTTCAAATCACTATCCATACTGAAGAACTGTTTTCTTCACTGTCAGTTGCAGCAATTATTCCCCTCGCAGATTCACACCTGCCCCGTGCTAACCTTTAGATTTGTCAAGGCAAAACAACACCTGGTGGAAGGGAAGCTACCAAAATATTCTAAAAAATATGCTGTCACACAATTTACAAAACTAGTGGTAGAGGCAGTGACAGGGAAAGAAAAAAATCTGCTTTCTTCTCTAAGCACTTCCAGAGCCCTACAGTTAGAATGTAAATGAGGAGACAGCTCCAAAATTGCAGAGCTACTGTCACTGTCTAATTGCAACCGTCTTACTCTGTGGCAACATTTGGGCATTATTCTTCAGTCTGGAAGTCGAAACAGAGAAGATCATGTGCAAAGCTCAGTGTTATCAAGTCTGATTTATAGACTATGAATACTCTGTGGTTGGTACAAACTAGCCCTTGGGCAGAAGAATGAGTTGCATATATATACATCTTTTTCCTCATTCATGGGTGCTTGCCTTCCTTACAACAGGAGGTTGTTCACTTCTGCAATGGAATTATTTCACATATTTGGTGTTCAGTCTCTTTTACATCAGGCAAACTCTCCCTTGTGCACAGAAGCATACCGTTAAGGACTTCTGGATTTTTTGGTGGAAAAAAAGGATATGAAATTATGTCTTGTTACATTTTGTCTTCCTTTAACCCGCCTATAAAGAAACAAGACCTCAGTCCAAGACAACACTGCTCTTTGTAAGTGGCAGTGGGATATTTATACCAGCTGACAATACAGCCCATGTACTTGAATTACAAAATGACAGGTTCTCCTGGCTAGACATGGTAATGTTTTGCTAGACATGCAGATGTAAGCATGACAGCCCTTCCATCCAGCTTGATATTGTGCAAATTACAAGGATGCTTATAATACTATAAACACCAAACCTGTTAATTATCTGATCACAGGAATAATAGATTTCATATAGCACACAGCTCTGTGGTCTAGGGCTAGTAATATTCTATCCTGGCACCTCATTTCTCACAAAAGAGCTGAACTTCCAGGTAGCTTGCAATGCTGGAACCTAAAGGCTGTGCCACAGCAGAGTTGCATGAGAATGGCTATTCGCCATCAGATGAACACAAGTCATGCAAAATGTCAGAGTCAAATGACTGCATCTCCCAAATTCAGCCTCTGCCTTAGAGAGAAACTTCAGCATTCTAGGTGTGCATTTTCCAATTCAGACTCATCCAACAGAATTTAACTCTTAAAATCATATTTCGGCCTTTCCGTTAGAGAAAAAAAATTAAAAATTAACAAAATAGTAATGGCTGCCCGAAACCTGTCAGATGCACTCTTTTTTTTGTTGTGTTGATCTTCTGAGCTGCTCAGTTTGGAGGATTGAGGTGTACATAATTTCATATATGTGGGAGATTAGGTGCATGTTTTATGAGAAAATTAAAGCATCACTACCCCCAGTGAAACTTCTGACTGCTGCTTGTATCATGCATTGAGCTTTGTGGAAAAGTGTAATAAATCAAATAACACTTTCCAACATTTTCAGTTTTCTGTTATACACACACACACACACACACACACACACAAAGCTTCCTTTCTGCTGGACCAGATAAACGTATTTTGGAATTCTAGCTTTTTCCTAACTTCTCTTTGTTAAGGAGCAAAGCTTCTGGGTCTTGGAAAGAAAGTCCTAAAAGTAAGACTGTAATCACATTTGTGTGCATGTGTGCTGTTTCATTGACACGTAAGCAAAAACACCCCACCAGGACTGGAACGTACTAAGTAGGACTTTCTTCCTGTGAGCACTTACTGGCATTAATGCATTTTTGTCTATATTTCTTTCTCTTTACATTTTCTTTCAGCGAACCATCTAGGAATTAAGTTTTACCGACATGAATATTCATTCTTTCTATTACCTCTAGTGGCTTTGGATCAAGCCCAGAGCATAGTTGCAAGTGTATGTACATGAATATTTACAGGTGCCAAATTTTATATCCACATTTGCAAATGCTGCACTAGAAGAGGTTTCTTCCATTTGCAGTCACAAACATGACAGTGCCATATTTCTCTTTTGACCTATCACAACAGCTCCATTCTGAAGTGATGATTATTCATGGAAGACTGCGCGTGATCAAAACAGAGCTAAAAAGATTTGCCAAAACAAAATACAGTGAATAATTGTGAATAATAAATTCTGAGAAATTGCAGTCTGAGAGCAGACTTTCCACAGGCTTAAAAGGAACATCAGATAACTTCTTTGTTAGCTCTTCTCAGTATCCACTGCATCAAATTTCTTACTGCAAAACAGTTAAAAAATCCATCATAATCTTTAAAGTGCATCAGACCCCCGACATTAAATCTGAAAAGGGAACAAGCAGGGTAAAAGACATGGCATTACCCCCACTGTACTGTCTCTGCTCACCATCATTCACAACGGGCATGCACCATTCCGGAGTTCAGTGTATTCTTACGACAGCCCGAGATAATGCCACCAAGGCTGGAGCTGAGCTCAGTTATCTTCATGACTGATAAAGCAGACTACACAAAAAAAGTGCACAGACAACCAGAGAGGCACTAAAAATAGCACAGGACTGGGGAAGTTACTTTTTGTCTTCTCTCTTATTGCCCATCAGCAAATGTGTTGACTTTGAAGATATTTTAGCACCCACGAGACTGCCAATGTTACAAGCTTGATCTGTCTCCTGCGTGTTGTAATTTTACTGCAATGATCCCAGTGAAGGAATTCCAGTGAAGGAGTGTCTCAGATCAATGGATAAACAATT
The DNA here is from genome assembly GCF_009819655.1 of Sylvia atricapilla. NCBI lineage: Eukaryota > Metazoa > Chordata > Aves > Passeriformes > Sylviidae > Sylvia > Sylvia atricapilla. Next base: position 71,900,731 of record NC_089140.1, on the reverse strand, counting down.
AAAATGTTATAATAAACCTTTATAATTAAAGCATTAAATTACAAATAGATCAAAACAAGAAAATTATGAAATTAAACTTGGCATATATTTTTCTTTGGGAATTCTCTTTTTCCTTTGCTTTTCTCTTTTTTTTTTTTTTTTTTTTTTTTTTTTTTTTTTTTTTTTTTTTTTAACTGTACTCTTCACAGAGGTGAGAAAGAAAAATTTGGCTTTCTGTTACAGGAAAGTCACCAAACTTGTGGAACTTACATTTCCAAAGAGGATTTTCCCTATCTCATAAGCAAATGTCACACCTGCAGGAAAAAAAGGCAGTTCAGCACTGCTTTTCTGATTATGGAAAGTAGGCAGAGACCTGACTCTTCCCTGGCTTAAATTGGTTTATAAGCCCATGGGTGTTAGTAGATTTTTTTCTGAGCACAATCCTGATTGCAGAGTTCATCTGTCATTTAAGGCAAGGACACTGGCTTCTGGATTCATGCATTCAAGTCTCTGCAATGGCACTGAGAACCTTTGAGCCTTCAGGCAAGTCACTTAAACCAGTGTTTCAATTTATCCTTTTACAAAATAACTATAAATAATAATAGTGTTCTCACTGGGGTGTTTTGAGGTCAAATTCTGATCTTGTTTCAGCAAAACAAGGAGCAGCATTTGATGGAATTAGGCTAAAGCAAACTCACCCCAAGTGTCTTTTATTGAAAAATCCTTTATAAACTTCATACAATGCAAAACAATGAATTGCAACCAGCTCAAAGATAAAGGAGGTAGAGCAGCAGGTACACGGGGCTAAGCACTGTCACACAGAGGGTTGAAAAAAATCCAAGGATCACAGCAGGAATGTTTAAGTTTATTAAAATGGTACTAGCATCTCTTTTTGCAGCTGTTAAGTAAAAGGCAGGCAGGATTATATCAGGTATCTTTGCACATAAAACAGCAATGGATTTGACTCAAAAGGTGTTTCTTTCCCCTTCGGAATCACTGCTTTCAGTTTGGTTCTACCACATCTAAGGCTAACAGCTGTATTTTGCTTAAAAATTTAGGCTTTTAGATACTGCCAGCAGTCAGTCCATGGGAAAACTGCAAAATCCTGCATTTCCTCTCATCCTCGATCCCCTTTTCGCAGCCCGGCAGGAAACACTTGGAGGCTGCATCCCTCCCCCGCTGCCCGCCAGGTCCCTGGGACTTGCCCGCCCTGTGCCCCTCTGCCCACCCGCAGCCACCTCGCTCCCCCTTCTCTCCTTCCCACTCAGTTCTCACCCTTGCTGCTGCTCACCGCCACTCTGATCTCTCGCTTCCTTCCCATTGCACATGCACACATTAAAACATCCACAGTTTTTACAGCTGTGAGCCAGGGAGAAAGGGCATGACAATTTCGCTCGCTGTATCTTTTTTACCATTGCAACTTCTGGTGTTTCTGCTCCATCTGCCCCAGGCAACTCTCCCTGAGATATTAGTGGCAATTAAAGAAAAGAGCAAAGAAACTGTGAAACATTTGGGGGGAAAGAAGGAATGTAAATCACATATCAAGCACTTTTGGGAGCACAGGGAAAGCAAACTGCATGTAAATCTGAGCTTGAAAGTCAGTTGCTTTAAGAAGCAAACACAATTAGAACAAGCAAGCCATTCTATGTTGTTATTGCAGTTAATATCAATTAATCTATAAAAGACTGTTTCATTTTCTGAAAACCTTTCTTAAAGCAACTACTTTTCTTTAACCTTCATTTGTTCTTCACAGCTGGAATAAACGGTTAATCTCTCAGGGAATCATGCACGGTATTTGTTATTGATTTTGCAGCTCAATAACATACCAAGGCTGTGAACAGGTTGGTATCAGATTAGGAAACAACTACTTAGAAGCAGACACCAGCTGTGCACTTGTGATAAATTACATTTTTCCCTATGAATTTTATACCTAGTTATAGTTAGTTTACAGGATTTAGCACCATATGGACTGCCTGCTAGCGAGGTAACAACCCAAAATGCAAACACTTTCCTCAGTGAAAGAAGCTACCTGTAGCTGGAGAATTTTCTTTTAGAATATTGCATCATAATAATGGATCTGGAAATCGGGAAAGGTTTGGCACATACCCCTGTGTTTTGGGTTTCATATACACACTGAGGTTGTGTGAAAGAGCAATACACAAATGGTAAATGTGCTAATATGAATATACAGAGAACTTGGAATCAATGTAGTCTAAGTACAGGGTTCTTTTGGAAAAAAGGGCACTATTTTTTTCAGAGCTGTTTAAAAGAAATCTCTTTGAGGTTTGTAGAGGGAAGAAAATCTCAAACTATGCATTGCATTCCCAAGATCAGTTCTACAGTGCAGTATTTACCACTAAAACATTTCCAAGAACCTTTTGAATGTAATTAAAGTTATTGCAACTCTTTTAGAATACAGGAGTAGCTTTTCTTAGAAGAAAAGGTGTCATCATATCATCATAAATAAAAATAATTGATAGGAATCAATTTATTTGTCAGAATAATGGACCTAGGAACATAATGAATAACATCTATTTCATTCAAGACTTTTCACTTCTTTTTTCCTTTTATTTCCCCAAATGACCATTATTTTATATACACACATATACATATATATGTGCAACCTTTTCAGTTTTCCATCCGCATTAAGGACCCCAGTTTTGTGACACAATCACTAAATCTAGATATGGAAAGATCTGATAAATGGACCTTTATGTTTTACCTCTGCTAGGACAAAATTATTACCTGATACACATCCAGAAGTGCTGCTGCCAGTGTGATCATGTTATTTTCCTTGGAAATTTTCTAGGCCACTTGTAGGCTTATTGTTTAGATTAAGCTAAATTGTCCAGATTAACTGGTAGCATACTGTAGAAACCTTACTTCTTATTCTCTTCTGCCATGGTTAAAAGTTTACTGATATAAACAGAATTATCTGAGCATAAAGCTAATGACAAAATTCATAGACTAATGGATGGATATGTCATCATCAGTGTAATTCTAGTATCAGTGAAATGTTAAATATAAATACTGTGTTCCATCTAAGTTTAAATGAGGGTGAAATGTAACAAATAAGGCCTGTAATTTATGAGAATATTCTCTAATAAAACTGTATTTAAAATGTAAATAGGCAAAAAGATCCCAAATTTGAACTTGTTGATCAGATTAAACTGCCATTTATTTGTAAAGTAACCTTATATAAAAGAACATTTAAAGACTGGACAGCTTTTTACTAGCATTTGGATTTAATACCAGGTGTTCGTTCACAAGACCCTGCAAAAAAAGAAGTTCCCATACTATGGCTAATATTCAAGCATCAACAGACATTCCTTGAGCTGAGTGAATAATTAAAAAAATTGAATAACTTATTCAAAACTATGAAATTCATCAACTAAATTACTTGAATAATACATCTATGAATTATGAACTGACTATGTTGGGTGAATAATACATTAATAATTAATATGAAAAATATAATTAAATTCTTCAAATTAATTACTCAGAGAATATGAGAAACCATAATTATTCTCTATGCTGTACTCAAAGAATAGAATGCTTGAGTAGTCTGTATGCTCTTACAATTTTTCAATGCAATACATAGGGTATATCTTTATAATTACAGAGTATCAGGGTGATATCTCAAATATCGTTTCAGGCTAAGAATGAAGCAAAATGTCATAATTGAACAAAATAACATATGTTTTAATAGAAATATGCTAATTTGGGGATGTGTAACTTGGCCTAGTTGGCAAAGACTGGCTCTGTCTCTGAACAAATGCCCAGCGGAGGGATTATTTTGACGGGCGGTGAAGTGCCAGGGCTGTGCATTTGTTAATTTGGACCATAGATTGCTTTCAAATACCATCTTGTGTTATCTGCATACCTGCATCCAGCAGTGAGTGTGGCTCAAGTGGCACAGCCTCCCACCCACCCTCAGTGTTGGTTCCCAGGGGCTGGAGTGGGGCCAACACTTTGGTAGAAAGCTCAAGCTGCAGGACCTTACTTTGCAAGGACCTTTGTCTGACATGCTTCTCAATCAAGCCACACTTATTCCAGTTGCCTAGAAAGAAGAGAAATTTGCACTCCAGGGGGTTAAATGTTCATAGTTCTGCTCCAGGACTCACATCACATCAGTACAGACCAGCCACAGTGACCAGGTGCATGCTTGAACAGCAGCAGGCAATTTGAGCATCCATGCCTCTTTTTGTGAGCTCACATTTGATAATGACATCACATTACAACACCAATCTTTTTTTTCTTTTTGGGATAGGATGGTATGTTGTCCATATGGTATTGAGTCCCTCATTTCTCATACTGGCCCCTTTGGAGAGAGCACAGTTTATGAGGAGCAGAAGGGAAATTGGCCTGCAAGCTGAGACGTTATTTATGTCTTTTTAGAGGATCCATTACATTATAATCTCAAATCACTGTCTTCTTAACATCTCAGATCTGTCCCAGACCTGTCTTTAAGATTTCCCTATTAGCCCTGCTTTCAGCAGCAAATTCCAAATTTTAACCAAGCTATTATAGAGGTCCATTCCTTTGGTTTGTGAAAGATTCCGATTATGTGGAATAACTGATGAGAAATCCATTTAATCTAATTAAATATAGGCATTTTTGTTCCCTGTATGCCTTTCCATTTCTAGGAATCAAGCACACTGACTAAAGAGGATATGTGTCTCTGGGAGAATAGCTGTGTTTCTTTTTCAGTGTATTATTATGAGGCAGGAGTTTTTAGAAATTAAAAAGTTCCTCTATAAAGGGACGCCTACTCCTAAAAAAGCAACCAGTGGTGTTTGTGTATGACTTTCTGCAGCCAGGTTGTTTCTTCCTTCCCATGTCCTGGCCTGAGACACAGTTCTGCACATGAGCTTGAAATTGGCAATTACATCCTGATTCTTCTTGGCACTGAGCATCCTCCCCAAAATGCTGAATCTCTTGGAGTGTTAATGGCATCAGTGGGAGTGAAGGACCTCAGTTCCGCACAGGGCTGAGGCACAGCTTCTTTCACTGGGGATTTCAAGTCCTGTTTATTCCTACAGATTTTCATGCCCTATCTGTCCTTGAAGGTGACACAGGAGAAAACATGATGACAACAGGGCATGACAAATCTCAGGGAAGATTTGAATGTAAATACTCTCTCGTGAAATGTAGATATTATTGGAATAACCTGAACAAATCAAGAAATTGGCTGGCAAGGGCATGGCATCATTATCACATTGCAATATCTTCAAGGAGAAATTGTATAAGGCCTTTTATAAGATTTATTATGCTTCTGAAATGAAATAAAATATTAGACCTCTAATTTTTTTAGTTAAATTTCATTAGCAACTCCCTACATTCCTTCTTCCTGCCCAATGAATTAGCCTTTATCATATTTTTGTCTGAGATAAAAATGAATGATTTGCTTTTGATTAAAAAAAAAATAAAAGAAAGAAAGAAAAAGAAACCTTCTGCCTAACTTTGAACTATGAATCAGCCTTGGTGCTCTCATTAAAAACTCCCTAACTTTTAATTGCAGAACACAGTCTCTGCTGTCCCCAGACTGTGAAGTAAGATTCTTGGCAGTTACTCAAAGGAAAAATGGGGAAAAAGATCAGCATTACTATTATCATAACTTAAGACGAAGGTGTGCTGTGAGCACATTTATTCAAGTAGGAAGTTGCAAATTTCTGAACTTTGTTCCATCACTGAATCTCTCTGCTGACTTTAGACAAATGGTATTAATACTTCACCTCATTTCACCAGTGGAAAATTTCTAGTAGATGCTTACTCGGCTAGAGTATTAGAAATTAGTCCTACAGCTTTGAATTTTTATTGGTAAGTGCAAACAGCACAATGCAGTGCAAGACTATTTGAAGAAAAGAAATCTTCAGTCACTGGAGCAACACTCTTTACAGGACTTTGCCCAAAACTACTCTTCCTGTATAACAGAAAATAGTAATGGTGGTAATGTTCCAAATTAAAAAGTAAGGAAACTTCTAAGAAAATCTTTTTGTACTATGTCTCTGCACTTAGTTAATTCAAAAAATAAAATGCAACATAGACAAAACAAAGTTTCAGACAGAAATCTCTGTGCAAAATTCCACCAGCGTTACTGGATTCTTGAGTTGCTGGTGAGGAACTTGATGGCAATTTAGAAAGGAAAATTTTCTGAAAAACAAGAAGATGACAAAAAACTTGAGAAGTTAGAGAATGAAGTGATGTGTTAGGGGAAAAAATCTCTCTGAATGAGTCATAAAATGCTGTACAGAGCAGAACTTTCACATGTATACTTGGAAATTAATATTTTTCCATGCTTCTCAGGATGTTTCTGATTCAGTCTAATCTACTTACAGTTTAGTAAGGAATACATAAATGCTGCCATTGTATTCACAGACAATGCCATCCAAAGTACTGCAGAAGGATTTGAGACCACAGGAATACAGGGTGAAATGAAGCTATTGGAATATAATGGCCACAGACACAAGGCACTGAACCTATCTATGACTGGTTTTGTGAGGTGGCTTTGGACTTTGGGCTAAGCTTGGCAATGGAGAGATTCCATTTTTATGCTGAAAAAATGTTGAGACTGCCTTCTTTGGCACATCTTTTATGAATGACATGGATAACCTTAGAGAATCTGGTGCTGCAGAAAGGGCAAGGAAACTGGCTGGTTAGGCAAGTGACTCCAAGAAGCAGCAGGAGTGGGAAAGATTATAAAAGCAGAAGGTTCTGAAACTCAGAGAAAAAGGATTTGATGCCATCACATGATGTGAGAACAGATATTCAAAGAAATGTGGGGTTTTCTTGGCTCCCTGGACTTCTCTACAGCCACCCTTGAAGTATGACACATGTAGAAACAGAAAACCAGGTGACCAAGCATTGGATACCGTAAGGAGTTTACTGTAAGCAGGTTGGCACCAGTTCAGACTGAGCAAAAAGCTACTCAGAAAGATGAAATGTGGAGGTTCTGATGTAGCTGAAGGGATGCACTTCCCATCCAAACAGCATTTTTTCCAAATGACCAATTAAGGTTGGTTTTCCCAAGCAAATTTCCCTGAATGGAGAAAGAGGATGCAAATCTGTTGGAATAAACATGAAAAGAGCCACGATGGGGAAAGCTGTTTGCTGTGAACCACACATCCTTTTAGATTCTTTGAGGTCCCCTGTCTGCCTCCAAGACCTTCAGGAGCTGCAGACAGGGTTTCCACATTTCATCAGTCTTAATACAAGCATTTATGAGCATTTAATTGATGAACTTGTAAAATTTTCACCCCAGTGGTGTATAAATACTTCAAGGACTACTTCCCCTGGAAAAATGCTGATAAATATACTTAAGACAGAATCTGAGGTTAGCACAAACAATTATGTTGTCATTTAGATAAGGAATGTTAAATGCTGGCTGTGCCCCAGACTGGCTTACTTTATTTCTGTACTTACCTCATTTTTAGCAACCGCTCTACATGCAACTATTAAAATTAATCAAAATAGCATAGGCTCACAAGGTCATCCCCTACCATTTTCTGCACTCATTTTTAACAGGTTAAGGCAGGTAAACAACCAGCCAGATTTATCCACAGAGTCCCAGCTGAAGAAGTACTTTGTGTTGTAATTGATCACATGGAGCCTATACACAAAGCCAAGCATATGTGGGTCCAGCTATCAATATAACATGGACTTACATGCACCATACTTTTAAACAACCACTGGCTGAGCTAAGTGTAACAGCACAAATTTAGCAATAAAAGAGGGATAGGATTAAAAATCTTTAAGAAATCCATTTTTAGCTCTAGGTTTATTTAATCATTCATTACTTTATATAACATCTCCAAGACACCTTATTGGCTCTATTGATTCAAAGCATTTTGTTAGATATTAAAAAGTCAGTTAAAGTAGGATGAGATGGTTCAGCCACAGCCATACAGGATTGCTATTGAAAACCTGGAAAACAGAGTTGCAATGTAGCAGTCAAGTCAGATAAATACATCTTCACTTTCAGGTGTTGTTTCTTAGCATTTTTCACCTTGCTACCCTTACTCCTCATTCCCCAAAGGCCCTTTGTTAATATGTAAAAAATTCAGACTGTGGCTCCGTTTCTTATGCACACACTTAGAAAAGTGGAAAAGGACATTGCATTGTGGAAGCCACTGTCACCTGTGGAAATGACAGCCTCGGGCAGTAGGTCAATGCTTCTGCTGGCTGTAAAATCAACAGAGAGAGAAAGACCAACTCCACCCTGGAAGGAGTCAGAGCAGTGGTCAAAGTGGTACTTCCACTTTGAGTCCCTCTCTGGAGGAATCCATTTGTCTCTGTTAGCAGTCCAGGGAGCCCAGGGAAGCAAACCTTTTCACCAATACAGCTCCATTACCTAGTTAAAAAGTAAGTGAAGTGAATATACTCTCTCCTCCTTCTGCTCCCACCACATTATTTATTAGCAGTGTGTTGTAACATCAAGGCAAATTACAGCACTCAGGAAAGACTACACAAATGCAGCAAAGATGTACACTACTCTAATCCACATTAATAAGACTAAATTCATCTTTTTATTATTTATTCCCCCACATTTCAGGACATAATCCAGCTATATAGTGGTCACTAAGAGGGAACATTTTCTGGAACAATGTATGGCATAGCTGTTCTGCAAGCTTAGTTTTGTTTTCCTCCAAAGTTATTGGTACTAATGTACACAAGAGATAGGCACAAACATCTGACTTGTTCCAGTTTAGCCATCTCCATTTTCCTGATTAATGTGTGATTCTGTGTTTGACAGCTTACAATCAACATATGTACAATAACATAAAAATATTTTTCATTTTCTTGTGCCCTTGGCAGTGATCAAAATAGTAACTAATAGCATTTCATAGCCTTGACCTATCCAGGTACCAGAGAACTGTACCTCTGTCAGCTTCCTTGCAAATACCAGGGAGCCAGGCCCCAATGCTGCATGAACCCTCTTCTAGGTCAGCTGAATTTTGCACATTCGTTTCACTGGCCAGAAAGGGGTTACTCCCACTGTGGAGATAAGAGGCCTGGACTCCAAGGAAGCAGCTTGGTATTGCCACAGGGAAATCATATCTCATCCATAAATGAGTTATAGCACACCTTGTCTCAGTATGTACAAGGAGTAAAGGATTTGTTGTGTGCTTTACTCAGCCACTCTGGCATTATAGTCCTGGCGTGCAATAATAAGAGTGAAGTCAATCAGAGAAGTCACAATGGGGAGCTCTGGTGACTAACTCCAGAGTCTCCCTAGGGTACTCATTTGTCGTGGGACTTGTTCACAGCTAAATGGATGGCAAAGTACCTTATGGTCTCTCTTGTTTCTTTAAAGTGCACATGTCACAGAAAAGAAATAGGAAATTTTCATTCTGTGAGAATAGAGGAAATCTTTCAGAAGTCCAGTTATTTCTCTCTCTCTCTCTCTCTCTCTCTCTCTCTCTCAAAGAATTATTATAATAATACAGGAAAAAACTAGCATTTTCTTCATTATGCTGGCAAGAGGCCATTGCTGCTACCGAGTACTTTTTATCCAATGATCTCAAATACATTTCACCCTGGAGATGGCAATGTTATTATAGGAGAGCGTGAAAAAAGCCCCAAATCACAAAACTCTATAAACTAATACAAGCTTTTGCTCATGTAGTTTTCAACTTTATCCAATTATTTTTCTGTATTTCTGTGAAATTTTTCACTGTATCTATATTTACATGGGCCCTTCACATCAAAGATAGTAATAATCCAAAAGAAGAATATTACATATGCTGATTTTTTATGCAATGAATAAACCTTTGCATTAAATAGTAGGAAAATTTAAAAAGTATGCAAAGAGAGTCTATGAAACCTGGGTTTGTCCAGCTTGAAGAAGGGAAGGCTAGAGAGACACCTTTATTGCTGTGTGCAGCAGTGTTATGTGTTGGGATAGGAAAGACTACGCCAGGTGCTTCTCTGAGGTGCACAAAAGGATCACAGAATCACAGTATCACAGAATCACAGGCTCACAGTATCACAGAATCACAGAATGGTATGGAAGGGGTGGAAGGGACCTCTGAACACCATACAGTCCAACCACCTAACATCATGGGCACAAGCACCACGAGATCAGGGTACTCAAAGCCACATCCGTGTATAAGGACATTCTCACCTTTTTTTTTCACATGGAAAAGACTCTGATGACTCTGAAAAGATTTTACAGAGCAATATCTGTGCTTGGGGCACAAAAAAATTAAGCAAAACCAGGCATTGTTACCCCAGCTGCAGCATGTGAACCCTGTTATCTCTGATGGGTAAAAAGAGTAGCCAGTGTCAGCTACTAGTATACTTTTTCCTGCCAATACTAATACAGAATAGTATTGGCAGGAAAAAGTAGCTCATATAATAAGAAAATTTAAGGACTCAAAGACAGACCAGAAGATTCACTAGGATTGTATTTTACCATGATGTTGCTCTCAGGAAAATCCGTGCAAATGCTGTAAGTGCTTAACTTTGTGGATCCTGAAAGAAGAATGGAGAATTACTACAGTTTAAGTGAGCTCTACAGTTAGGTGCTTCTCAAAGGATAACTTCTGCTTCAAGAAGCCCATTGGCATTCATTGTCACAAGACAGAGGGAAGCATCATAAATTATACATTCACAGACTTCAAAAAGTTCCAAGGAAAAAAATAAGTAAATGGATGGATGATGAAACAGCTTCAAGCTTCAAGCCCAACTCTTCAAAGACATCTGAACAGCAATTTTCCATGCCGAACTGGAATAAACATCACCCTTATTGATAAAAGCCACTTCTTGCCCCTCTAGGTATATTTTTGCTTTTTTGAACATGTTGGACAAAGGGATGCAAGGAGTTTTGCAATGGTGAAGATGGCGTCAAGATCTTTTGGCTTCAGTGGAACCATTTAGACTTTCAGCAATTGAGGCAGAGGTATAGATTGCTTTGGCAAATGAGTGGTCACTCCAGCTAAGGTCTATTCCTTCTAGTTAGTTAATTCAGAGTTCAAAATGAAGAAATCACTATCTTTGGAGTACATATTTCCAACCTAATTTAGATGTCTGAAGTTAGGCACCATGAAACTTCATTCTCTCCTTGTAATTTAGTGTTGTCAGTCATTCAGCAGCAGTGAGTAGCAATGAGGACTTCCTGAGACCAAGCAGAGGCCAGTCTAGACCATGTTCAAATCAGCTGGTGATTCTGACCAAAAAAAAAAAAAAATTCTCAAAGAGTCCCACTGAGCAAAGGAATACAGCTCCAGCCCCTTCTCCCAACCAGGGGACTACCAGAAAACATACAATGTTCTGACTAGAACCCTGTCATGTCTCTATCCATGAGACATGGCATAATGAGAACTCTGTTATGTCTCTATCCATGTAAAAACTAGAGCAACATGTAGAAATGTGTTAGAACTTGGGAAAAGGAGTTCAATTGTATTTGGCTGACACAAAGCTGCAAACATAATAATATTTTGTGTATGGAATATAGAAAATGAGGCATTATTTTCCTGGGATCTGTTGCCTGCAAGTAAGAAGCAGTGAAAAATACTGCAGCTTTGCATTTCCACCATCTCCTTCTTCCTTCCTTGATTAACAAGTCCTGTGTGTAGGAAACAAATCATATTGTTTAACTTGGTTTCTTGAGACACAGAATTTCCAATGGCATCCAAATAATGACACTTTCTTTGGAGAAATCATCCTCAAATAATTTTAAAGAATATTATATATTTGATATTTTAAATATATTTATATATTTAAAACTTCTAAGTGATGGTGTGTTTTCTTCCCCCTCACATTAAGTTTCCTAAAGGCTGTCATATGACCAAGAGTTATGTAGCAGCTGTTCTAAAATAAGATATGGCAAACTCTTTCAGCCTGAAGAAACCCATCATAGTCTGTGTCAGCTAAACCCTGTTGGGTTTCTGTGTGTAGGCAGTTGGATACATGAAACTGCTGTCTGCTAAATTGTCCATTCAGCCTCTGTTTAGGTCTGTATGCCCTCACCCACATTGCAGAACCTGAAACTGGAACAATATGTATTTCCTGATTCATTTAGGACGCTGTAGGAGGGATAGGATCCTTTAACAAGTAGAAGGAAACAGTGAAAGTGCAGAGATTAAAGATCAGACTGCAACTGGATCTCTTAGGAACCAAAAATGAAAGGTAGGTGTGACACACCTTCTGAGAGCCATAGGCTTTAGTTGTAGTTTCTTCTCACATAACTTATTGTGACTCAGTTCACAGTCTCAGCTAGGGCAAGTTACTCAGAAAGGAAGTAAATTTCCCATGTCACATCTGAAGGTTAAATTGAAAAATAAGGAATGATTAAAAAATTAGAACAATTCTTCAGAAAAGACAAATCTAATAAAGTGGGGAATTGTGACTCCTAAAAAAATGGCAAGAATATGAATCATGTAATGAGTAAGGGCAAAATTATGCTAATAGAGACAATCATGTTACTCTGGGAATGATTATGCTAAGCCTCTGAGCATGCCCTATATAAATTAGTGATTTCCTTAAACTTGAAAAATCTGAAACAAAAATAAATGTTCTTGTAGTGAGAAAAATAGTTAAGTTTGGGAGAGGGGAGGGCAAGGTCACATTATTATGATTATAAAGATTTCAAAGCTATTGGGCATATCCTGTGCTAATTGCCAGCCCTGTTTTACTAAAGGTGAGTATGAGAATCTTGGCAAACCCTACAGTCTAGAGGTAAATCTTTGATCATTATGTAGTGTTTGTGGTAGAAAAACAGTCAGAAAAAAGCAACAGCCCATCTCTAATTGAATTAAGTAGAAGCCCTAAGGAACAGATTATACCTGTAGGTAAAGGTCTTGCTACTTTCTGACAAATATAGTTGTGAAGGAATTACTTCTCCCCTAGAACAGGAAGGCCACAATATGCTCCATCCTTGCAATGTGGGATGCATGCCACCTCCTCTGCATCAGCTTGGCTGTTAGCACTTGGTAACCTCCTACTCACTGCAATCCCTTCCCGCTCACAGGGGAGGTGGGAAGCTCCTGATTTCTTCCATGCAGTGAGCCTAAGAAAGATCTAAGGAGTGTGTACAATAGCATGGGTAACTCTATACCACATTAATTTAGACATCTTGACCTTAACTTAGATAAAGGGCTCAAGATTGTTCCAAGAAAATCTACATTTTTCACCTTTTTGCTTTCACTTTTATTCAAGAAAACTGTTGCCTCCCTAGCCTTGATCTAAATTCTCAAAAAGTGTAGAGAAATCTTAAAGATGGTGATTATTTTTCTTAAGAAGAGGAGGATCAAAGAAAGCTCAGATGAAATTTGAATTAGAACACTAGGTTGGCTCAGCACTTCAAACTGCAACACTGACTCCGTAACTGGGGCGACGTCTAAAGCACAGCCAAGTTTGTTTTGCGGAGGCATGTTTCAAATGAACTCAGAATTGCTGAGCAGACCATTCCAAAAAATGCCACACACCTCTGATGGCAGCTGCTTGGAGGGAGTCAGCCCTCTGAGACACAGATCCAGTGGCAGCACCAAGGCAGTGCTGTGGTGCAGAGGCACAGAGCTCTCAGAAGGGCACTCAGGCAGCCCAGCCCGTTCCAGGCATTGTCTCTGCTGCCGCGACCCTCAAACACTCCAACACCAGGACCTTGTGCTGCAGCCCCACCGGGCTGAGTCATGGAAATGAACAAAAAGAGCCTCTCTTGTTCCTCATTTAGGTGCTCCAGGGTGCTGCCTGTGTCTGAAACACAGAAGCATATATTCCTTTCTTTTGTGTGAGTAGAATAATAGCATTTACATCTGAGGTGCAGAGCCAAGGGAAAAGGAGGCTCCTGCCCCTTCTCCTCCCTCTCGTCATCTTCCATTATTTTCCTACCTGAAAACCACTCATAAAGTCAGGACAAAGGAGGTTTTGTAGCTGAAGGAAAATAGCTGCTATGAGCAGATTCACTAATCTTGCTTGCTTCAAGTAACACTGCATTTCATGCAGCAACATCAAAATAGCCCAGTAAGACACATTCCTCAAAGAATGAGATATTCAATCTTATTCAATCTTACAGGTGAGGTTTTTTCCTAGGAGTATAATGAAGCTCTCTTAGACCTCCTTGACATCTTACAAGAGTCACAGGATATTTTCCCACAGTACTGGATGTCCCTAATATTTTGAAACAATAAATTCTTAAAACCACTCAACAGAACCAGAAGGGGAAGAGTATCCCAGAAAGCTAATCAAACTATTAATCCTTACTATGTGACTTGTGGAAAAAAACCAAAACAAAAACCAAAACCAAAACAAAAACAAAAACAAAAAACAAAACAAAACAAAAACCACCACACCACAAAAACAGAGAGGCATCTTGAACCAATTAAAACCACTTTTCTCTATTGCAGTCAAAGCCAATTCTTGATACAAAAGCTTTTCTTCGGTTTTCAACGCTTATTTCTTTCTTTCTTTGGCAGGAAAATATTTTAAATTATCCTTTTTCTTTATAAAGGGGAAAATGTTTTGCCTCTATTTTTTTCAGATTCAAAAATTATTACACTCAAGCAAAGTTAAAAAAGTCACACAACAACATTTAGGCAATGACAAGCACAGAACTTTTTCTGCTACAAAAGTAATTCTCTAGATGTTGTGAGAAGCTGAACTGAGAGTATGTCAACAATTTCTGCTGCTGCTGCTCTCCTGGCAGAGTTAGGATTTGAATGAAAATATATAGACCTTGGGAGCTTTTAAGTTCAGGAGGCAGAAACTGTGAATTCAAATTTGGACCTTCACCAAGATGACATGCCTAGAATAGACAACCTGCACCAGGCTGGACAAAGCGTAAGTAACAAGCACAAGGAGTTGGGACCAAAATTTCATAGCCTATATCTGACCACTGAATGTCTGAACTTATCTATTTTCTCTATCATTACAGATTACTTAGAGCACCCTCTAAATTTAGAGTTGTGGTTCCCAAAATCATATCAAACCAGATGGTCTCTGGAGCTTTCCTCTGAAAAAACACAGGGTGGTGCTTTGGTCTGTGTGGCATTATGCATAAATTGTACAAAGGCACACAAATATCTTCTCAACATATTCTTTCCAAGCTGCTGATATCATCTGTTCATACACATGAGAAAAGGTAAGATGCAAAGCACTGTAACTAGAAGGGCAGAGGTGTCAGTGAGATAATGTCCTCTTAGTGCTGTGACTTCTGAAGTTTGAGTATCCAGAACTGTCCAGTACCCTGAACAGTCCCACCCAAATGGTGAGAGATGCTGAAAAATCCTTTTCATTTTCAAACAGGGAAGGGGCAAGAGATTTGCTGGTACAAGCACCAGCTGATTCTGCTAAACGCCTTTTTCACATGTAAGACCTTTCTTGAGTCACCAGAATGCTGCACTGATTTTGTCTGCTATTTCTGCATATGGTGTAGTTTCTTGTATTAAATGTGATTTTTACTGGTTTGCTTTTGCATCTTGTTGTCAACCCCCAACACAGACACTTTGGTTTTTGTAGAAATCATTTTTATTTCTTGGATCTACAGCACTATTGAGTGAGTCTTTACTGAAATTGTTTTTGATTTTGTTCTCTTTTATATTTTTTAATGGTATTTCCCCCCAAATTGACTTGCAGATGCTAATACTTTGACAACTAAAGAAGCAGGTATGTGTGAGTTGTCATCTTGCAGTCAGTTTTTCCAGAGGCAAAAAGCAGCACTTCCCCAGTTATTTAACTTTTTGCATATCTACCTGTGTTTCAAAAGCTCTTTAAGACTCTTTTGTGGACAAGTAGCTCTAAAGCATTTAAGAAGCTTCACAAGGATTTAGCCATGCAATTCGTACATTCTGTAATAGAAATTATGTGGTTAATACCCCATGCAATCCTTGGACTTTTTTCAGTAGCTGGGTAGTTTATATTTGCAGAAACGTGGTCAGAGTTCTCTGTTAAACATCAGAAGGGAAATGATGAAGTCTCTGCACAGTAACTCACTTTTAAAGAACTCGGCCCACACTGGTCTGATGTCTCCATATTAGGCTCAATATGTTGAGTCAAGCATTTGAACCTTTAGCTTCCATCAAAAGATAAATGACAGCTGTCTCTGAATTAATGGAACATGAGAGCAGATCACTGCTCTGCACATTGCACCCTATGAAGTGTTTAAGTACACCTTCACCTGACCTGACCTTGCTACTTCCACTTTTCCAATTTGTTTTCTGGTGATTGAGAAAGGTGAGGGAAAAGTTCAGCACCCATGCAGGATATTTTAGTCATACACCACTGTGACATCCATCAGAAATCGCCTCTGTTTCTCTAAAATCAAAAAGGTATTTTAATACTATTTGATCCTGTTAAAAAAATAAAATTAATCCCCCTCCACACCAAATAAAAAAAAATCTTACCAAAACTCTATGAATTTCAATAGGAGGATTTTTTCCTCCTATTATGTTCAATATTTTTGTTAAATACCCTCCCGTGAAATGCTAGGGCACCAGTTGGGCTACTCTAGATAAATCATATGGCATTTCACTGCATAACAGTATAACAAGATACCCCACCTCAACCCACCTCAATAAGAAAAGAGGATATTAGGAATTATACTATTTAAATGTTTCTGGAACAGTAGGATGAAATTATATCACTCAAGATTTTGGGTTGTTTTGCTTTCAACCAAATTCTTGACCATGTAGCAAACAACCACTTGAACCAGAAACGATGTATGTTCTATGTATAATAGATATGGTAAATATATAGATATGCCTATATATTTAGTGTGTGGTATTTATTTGTCTACAGTATTAAAAAAAATCAACTATTAGTATTATTTTTAAAGGTAACAAAGTAAGAGTTTGAAGAAGACCAGCTTAACAACAAGACTTAGAGGAGTAGATTAAGCCAGGACTTGTCTCTGAAAACAAATTTGTAATTTTATCCAAATGTCCCAGTGTGAAAATAATTGCTGTGGGGCCCTTAATTAGGATAAACAGGGCACTAGTAAGCTGTCTTAACACTGTGGTGCAGACTGCAGTGTATCCTTTCCAGTATAGCTTTGGAGGCCCAAGAGGATGAGCCTTTGGGAATACAGCTCCCAAAATTGCACAGAGATACCGGCTTGCAGTGATTGTGGTGGACAGCTGAGTACAGCAGGATTTGGCAACAGTAAGAAGAATGAGAAAAGCAAGTATTTCAAGGCACTCATGAATACACTTTAACAGGAACCTCTGTTTTACAAGCAGGATGAAGGTGATGGGCTAACCTGAGACTCAATCACAAAAGGTCAGCCTACCAGCTGTTCACACAAAAAATGTCACAGTACTGGTGGTCCTAATTTTAACACACAGCTGCTACAAGGGCTTCCCAAGATGGGTATTTATGTGCTTGACTGACTGGATTTCAATTTCTCTAACATCAGTCATATCCTAATCACTACTACTGAGAAAAAGCAAAATAGATCCAAAAGACAGGAGAATCAGACATGGAAACTGAAAATTTTTTAGAATATATTACCTAGCTTTATATCTGTGTTGTTCAGTTAGGATGTTAAAAAAAGGTAGAGATTTGTGTATATATATTTCTGTGCATGAGTTTTTAAACCGTATTCTAGACATCGTTTTTATTTTGAATTCCACTCTATGGCAATATGAGGAGAAAAATTTCCATACAAATGGAGATATAGGCAGAATAAAAGTATGTGGATGAGACTAAAATTAGAATAAAGACAGGATTTCATTTTTCAGTGATCTGAACTTGGCATTTTCATAAGCTTCTTTTATGGTCCATAAACAAAATAAGACCAGAATCAATGTCTGCTGTTTTTATAGCCAGTCTCAGAGGTTCAATACAGAGGAACGACATTTGGCCTCATAAGAATAAGAAACTGGGTCTGCATGTGCCTCTGAAGCCTCTGCTCACGCGAACTCATCTCCTGAGCATTGCAAGTGTACTTCTGAACCATAGAGACTTGTTCACAATCTAAGACTTTTTGCTTTCTCTTTGACCATTTGAATGTAAAACAATATGTATTATGTTTATCCACTTAAATTTCTCTTGTCTGCTTATCTGCTGGTTTTCTGTGGGTGGAGCATAATAGGGAGTCATCATAGGGATATGTACTGAAAATGTTTAAACAGAGGTTTCAAACAGACACATGACAAGGTGCTGGAAGAATTGTCTTTATTCAAAGTGTTCATTTGACTTCAGGGTTCATACAGTCTGTGGAATTGGCAACTTTACCAAAAGTGCAAACAAAATGCAGCTTTGGCAGTTCTAATGAAGTTAAAACTCAAGACCAGACTCACAAAGAATCAAATGTCACCTGCTCTTCTGTAAAGAAGCTTATATTTGGGACAATGATATGAATATTAGGTGCTACCTGGTTAACAACAGAAAAACAAACCACGAGTACATTACTTGAAAGCAGAGAGTTGCAGAGAAAAAATATAAACTGCTTTGCTCCTCAGCAGCACCAAACAGAGCTAAAAATTTGTAGCCTGTTTTTTATGTATTTGTAGCCTGAAGGAAACCACAGCACTCCATGAACAATATGTGCACAATACCCTGAAATTACATTGGTAGGGAATGGCAGCTAAACCATAGCTTAATGCCATAAACACAAACCTAATTTTCTAATAATAAATAATGAAAACATGAGTGTCCACACCAAACCAAAAGAACTGTGTCATTTTGAAATACCATAGGGAAGAGTCAGAGGCCCAGCCTAAATCCTAGGGACCAGCAACTGCCAACACAGTTTGAAACAAGCAAACCAGATGACTACAACCTGCATTGCCTTGTTCAGGAATAAAAGGGAGGAATGAAATTTAGACCCAAACCCTGTTTGTGAATAGACAGCTCATTGCAAGTTCACATTCCAGACTCTTTATATCTTTGCAGTAGTTACTAGTGTTTGACTCATTACCAATGCATCATTAAAAAAAAGCCTGCAGCAATAGTTTATTTGTGCTCTGCTTTTCCCTCTAGAGATACAAGCATTCAAATTATTGTGTAAATTTGATTTTTATTTAAATCAAAGTTGAAAAGGAACCTTAGACACTGAAGTAACATTCACTAGATGAGGATGTGCACCCAGGCCTGTTGGAGATTTTCTATACCCACAAGTCCCTGCAAGAAGGCACGACTCTGATCTGAGGATCATTTTTAGGAGAAAGAAGGGTAGAGAGAGAGTAGATGCATGTGTGCCCCTATTTTATTGCTCCAGGAGGCACTGATGTACCTGTAGGTACAATTCTTGATAGTGTTGTGCTGGTGGTGAATGCTTTTTGATCTGCTTTTGTGTCAGTCACTGCTATAGGCCAGATCACCAAACCAAGTTCAACCAAGTTCAGCTGTGCTATGACATGTCTTTCTTGAAGAAAAATTTGTTTCTACCTTTACTAAAGAATGGAAAAAGCAATTTATGGCAATAATGGAAATTCTAGAAACTGCTAGCTCTAAATGTATAAAATCATAAAGGGGGAAAATTAATTTTTCTTCTCATAATTTTCAAGCTGTGAGATATTAAATTTAAGTGTAATAAGGGGAAACACTTTGAGAATGATGAGTGAAAAAGGGAAGAATTTATCTGTTTAGATAAATTGTCCATGTTCCAGCTTTTCACCCCTACTCTGGAGTCTTAGTAAGAACATCCTACATAACATTTCTTCTCTTGAGGTAAAAACATCATGAGACTGGTGCATTTTCACAGAACAGGAACAAAAGCCTGTTTTAAGCCACCAAGTTGTCTTTGGAAGGGAAACAAGATTGAGATTTTGTGAAATGTTATCCTTAATGGTTTATTTCTTATTCTGTAATATTAAATTAAAAAACTTATTTTCATTTTCCTCTTTTTCAACCACATTTAAGTGGTTTGCTTGGGCTTTTTTACAACCTCAATCCACTTCCCGTGATATCCCCTTGCTTTCTGATATTTGATTTGGCAATGCCAGTCACCTACCTTGAGCGAACTTTTGACTCTGCCCAGACTTCACAGGGTACCAGCGTGCATCCTCTCCACAACTTGAAAGAGTGTTCCTGCTGGACTCTTATTCAGGAAGCTCTACTTTGGATCAGGAGGGTCAGGATGTGCCTGCAGGGAAAGGGCAGGGTAGAGAACC
Source organism: Sylvia atricapilla (assembly GCF_009819655.1). NCBI lineage: Eukaryota > Metazoa > Chordata > Aves > Passeriformes > Sylviidae > Sylvia > Sylvia atricapilla. The sequence continues at coordinate 71,880,701 of NC_089140.1, read as the reverse complement.
ATTGAAGAAGAGGTGGGCCCAACTTTTCCCAGCCACTTTCAGCCAGGCAGCGCTGCAGGAAAAGTCTCCACACACTTGGATGCACCACTACTCATTCACATGCTCCTACACAAACATCCAGCCAGACGAACGGGTGAGACAGAGTGCTCCTTGCACTCATTAAGGAATTAACAGGATGCAATCTAGCTCTATATAATTAGCCAGTGAAACTCATTCACACTACAGTGATCACTATTATTAGCGAGAAGCAGCAGCATAGTGGGAGAGTGTCAAGCAAACCTTTCTGCCCGAAGGGTCTTGGTCAGAGCAGGCAGCTGCAGGCATGCTCCCCCTGCTTCCGCTGCTGGGTCGGGGTCACTGATGAGCCTTCTGGTGTGCTAAAGGAGCAGACAAGTGGTTTACTCACTAGCAGGGACACCATTTATTTTCTTCTTGGTATTTCTGCTGTTTTGAAGCATAGAACACCAGCAAATAAGCCTTCTGCCAGTGCAAAGGGGAGTAAATAAAGTATCTGGAGAGTAGAAAGGGAAATTTTCTATGGAAGAGCCTGGGTTTTTTTTCCTCCAAGAAGTGCTGTACACATCCACAAGCTCAATATATTTCTCTAGAAGGAATGACTGAGAGAGAGTGAAGAAATACTCTTCAGAATTATGCTAAAGAAAATATCACTTGTGGAAGGGCAAAAGCAACACAATAGGTAAAAAGAGAAGTGGAAATGGATGTATTATATCACCATTTATTTTCTGATGCAGCCACTGAAGAAAGATTGCCTGTTCTGATACCTGCACAATAGTGCCTGGCTAGATCTCATCTCAGCACAGTGTATCACTGTGCTTTCAAGAACACTTTCAAGCAGCCGCTGTCAGCATGCAATTACCTGAAAGACACATCTACAAAGTGATTCCAATGCAGGGAGCTGCCTAAGAGACTTATTATACTGTAATAATATAAATATGCAAACATTACACACTAGAAGCCTTATTGATCCTTGCTACCAGACATGACATCATTATTAATAAAAATGTAATGGGAGAGCTATAAATATGCAAAATAATAGCATATTAACCTAAATAACACCAACAAATTGTACAGCTTAGCATAAAATTGAAAGCCACTAACCAAACACTGTGTGGTTTGCTCATACTAGAAGCAGTCAAGAATCATACATAATGCAACAGTGCAACTGCCAACAATAGTCTCATGAAGATAATTTAGGCTAGAACTGGACAAGCTCCAGGAAATCTGCCTGGAGAGGTAATGCTGAGCTTTTCTTCTCTTTTTCAGTGAAAGACCTCAGACTTTTTTGGCTCACTGTCCCAGGTGAATCTTATTAAAAGGAGAATTTGAAAAGTTAAGGAAGAGGTAAACAGCCTGTAAATAATACAAATATATACAAATATATTAAATATAAAATAAAATAATAAAATAAAATAATTGAAAAAAAATAATAAAAACATCCCCTTCCCCAGGAAAAAAAAAATCATCTAGATGAGCGCAGACAGTTTGGGAAAAGAAGAAAAAAGGTAAGAAAAATGAGGAAAAATTGAGACAGTCTGTTGCCAAATGTTATTCATTAAATAAAAAGTACTACACTGCAGAAAAGAGTCCAGAGAATGTCAGACATCATGGCAAAGAAATGTTAGAATATAAATTGTTCAAAACTGGCACCATATTTTATATCCCCCTAAATACTGATGATTTAAAACCTGTATAAATAAAATTATTAGTATAAAAGCATTTCTTATGAAGATTAGAAAGACACACCACTAATGAGAGTGGAGAGTATGGTGTACTTCAAGCAAAATAATAGGCCTAATGCAGCAATTACTTATGGAGGGTTTTTGCCTTGTAATATGCAAGGGGTCAGCCTAGCTCCTCCAAATGGTTTGTTGTGGCTGCAGAATCTACAAAACTCAGACATTTCAGCTGACAAAGGCTTTTCCTCCCTGTTTTTTTTTTTTTTGTTTTTTTCTTCTTTTTTTTTTCCAATGAGATGAGGCAAGATGCAACAATGAATTCTTAAAAAAATATATTTATGAAATAACAGCATTTGGTCTGACAAAGACTTAGTAAGTCAAAGGCAGTGTGAAGAGTGTGAATCCCTGCCTTGTGACACTACTGTCAGCAAGTCTGGCCTGTCCCATATCAGAGATCCCATTAGATGCTGGAAGAACCTTTCACCAGAGGCAAAACTTCTGTTTTACTTGGCAACTTAAAGACTCCAACAAGAATATTTTAATTTTTTTTTCTCTTTTTCCAAAACATGTTTGCTGAAATTTCCATCAAATGAGAAATATGAAGGAAAGATTCAATTTAGTTCAGTGAAATCAAAAGACACAGAGAAAAGGACAACCTAAATATCTTTCAAATCACAATTCCTGTGATTTAGTCTTAATTGTATTTACAGCATGATCTTAATGAAGCGTCTATTATTTGCTAAATGCAAATTACCTAGTAGTGCTTGAACAGTATATAAACCTTTCACTGAAGCTAGGCTGAATTTGGACTTTGTAATGAAGTCTCAAACTAGATGAGATTTGGAGGGCTTCATAATGAAATAATAAAGACTAAAAGTTAAATAGCACTTTTCTCGAAATCACTGTGAAAACTTTAACTGGGTTATCCTCATCCTATTCCTCATGGTAAGTTTTAAGTGTTGGCAAACCATCCAAAAAGTAAGTGTATGTTTGTCCATGATTGCTCTCTTAATGCCACTGCTCTTTTAATTCCTATTGCTCAGAGTGACTTTAATTGTATACAGTTTGAAAAATTCTCACAATTTTATTATGATATAGGGGTTTTATCTTACATCCTTAACTAAATCTGGGGATAACACACATTTTCTTAGATATTTTTCCAATCTTCACTATCAAGGAGGAGAGGACTACAAAAAGAAGAAAACTCACCTTAAAACCTTGGAATTCAGAAGAAAAAAAAACCTCCAAATAATTAAGAAGTTCACTAAGAACCTGGTGAACCTCAAACTCAACACCTGAGGTCCTGAAATTGTTCAGGCCATTCAGATAACGTGTACACTATTTTATGGCAGCTCAGTGTCGAAGTCTGACTTTATGTATACACACACATGTTAAAGCTCCCACACTTTGCCACAGCACACACTGCCAGCCTGAGATGGGTAGGCTGAGGAACTGAGACACAGAGATGTGAAACAACTGAGCATAAGAAGCTAGCCAGATCAGGGGCAGAGGGAGGCAGAAAGCTCAATTCTGATCATGAAGCCAAAGCTATCCTAAGCACAAACTCTTCCCCCCTCTTTTTTTTTTTTTTTTTCTTAACAAATGTCACTTCTCATTTAGTATATGTGTTACATACTGCTATATAAAGGACATAAATATTGCTGTTTCTCACTATTTGAACATAGAGAGGTATTTTAGTTAAACATTAGTGCTAAATTCTATCACTTTGGCTTCTTCCCAACTGGTGATTCAGAAATGAAGCTTATTTGAGAGAGAATTTCACAGGCAGCAGGTGATATTCTGAGCTGAAACATTCTTTGGTGGTTTTGGCTGCTCAATGATTCTCATTCCTCCCTAAGTTCTTCTTAGTGGAGGTGGAGAAGAAAAAAAAAAAAAAAAAGTATTTACTTGCTACATGTCCTTTATGTTCGTGCTTAGTTTTACAAAAACTACTGTGGGTGTCTTAAGTTGATGTGCAGCCTTTATTCACAATATTCCCTACCAATCATTCCTTCAGGTTTACTTAGTTTACATTGTTGGGAGTCTGGCACTGAATTCAATAGACTGGAGGAGTCTTACAAAAAGGACTAGATGTGTGCATTGAAAAAAAAAAAAAAAAAAAAACAAAAAACCCAAAAAAAACCCCACAAAGAAATGTAGGAACAAAGAAGGAAAATTTCTTATTCATCATCCTTAAAAGAAAAACCAAATGATATTCAATTACAAGTCCAGGATATACCATAAATATATTGCAGATAGCAAAGTACATAAGTAGCCTGTGGAACTTATAACTAAGTGGGACCAAGAATAAACTGGTAGAGATTACACATTTTCACAGACAAAGATAATGCTTGATGCTGTTGTGCACTACAACAATGCAAAGACTCCGATTTCTTTATTCTTGGGATGTGCCTCTCTTATGTACCAGTCTACACAGACCAATATGACTGGTGAAACAAAGACAAACTTCTTCAATCACGTTGATCAGACCAGAGGGACATCAAGAAGTCCCTCCTAGGGAAAAAAATGTAAACAGATTTGCAGTTACAAAGGCATGTTTCTTGTTTACAGGAAATTCCCTGGGAAAGGAATTTCAGAACACCAAAGCATCTCAGGCATGAACCAGGGCTACGAATGCTTGCAGTTTCAATAAGGTGAACCAGCAGAGCCTGTAGCACCTATCAACCCAGCACATCCTCCTCTCCAGCCATGGCCCAAACATCAGGACTGCTCTGCTGCTGACTGCATCACCTCTCAACAGCCTACTTGAAAATATCATTTTGAGTCAAATCTGCTGGCCATGCCTGGGTTCCTAGAACTTGTCACACAGAAGGAACCCTCAACTCCAGGATGCATGCCAGTGCAGCCCTATCCACAGGATCTACTCTGGTCCACCTTCACGAAGCAGCTGGAGCTAGCACATACAGAGGACCTTGGAAGGAATAGGAGCAAATGCATATAACTGCAAAAGGTCATAAGGAATCAAGGAGAGACTTCTCCAGATATGAGTGGTATTGTTTCACTGACTTTTTGAGCTTTCTCTGACAAGCTCAACCAGACAAGACAGACCATCCATCTGACCTGGGACTGCCATCCCTGTGTTTCTAAATGTTAAAGTGACATTTGACAGAAAAACGTGTTGTACATTCTCAATTAAATAATTCCATTTATTATGTTTTGGGCACTAAGATCCTTCAAAGGGCTAGGCATGAGTGTGTTACAGGAGGATGGCATACTTTTCTTTGAGGATTGGCTGTAGAGATCACTATCAACATGCAAGAGCTCTGCTTTTGCAGATGCAGACCAAGACAAGTTCACCTTTTCTCCATCAACCTTTCCACATAATGTACTACAGCCTAATTGTCAGGCTTGTTACATCTGAGACAGAGATTGCACACTAGTTACCATATTTTAAGGAGTAAGTTTGATAGAAACTCTCATCTCCTTGAAATGACAGACAATTGCCAAAAAGGAGCTCAGCACTGTGAAATAGTGAGATCTTATCTTAAAAAGATCAGAGATGACACTCATTATTATGATATTGGATTTTTTATATAATGGAATCTCGAGTTAGAAAGTATTAAATTATCTCTTTGTTATCACATTTAATGCTTCTCATATATATACAAACATATGCTCACATATAAATACGTGTGTGTACTCATAAGATCATGGCTGTGGTTCTTTCCTGTGCTTTTAAAAAGAGCACATATTTCAAAGGGCAAAACAGCTTTCATTAAAACAAGGATTTCAAGATTAGACAGCAAGCATCATGCTGCTTTGAAGCCCCCCAACAGCCGAAGAAAAGATACATTCATATATTATTCTGTGTCACAGAGTTTATCTTCTTGGATTTCAGAGCATAAAAGGAACAATTTGCAATAGGCACAGCTCCACTTCAGCATCTGAACAAACATGAATTCTGTAGACAGTTAGGGCTAAATCTTGCTATTGATTTCAGCAGGAGTTGCAGTAATAACTCATAGATACATTAAATCCTGCATTTTAAACAGTTTTAATTCTCATTTTCATATTTGCTTCCTGCATTTACAAAGATGTTCCTATTTTGTATTGTGACATGTCAAAAAAAAAAGGATTTTTTTTTTACCCTTAGCCTAACTAACTAGTTTTCGGCAGAATCTGTAATGTGTGGGTCCAGCCTTATACACTGCAATAACTGCAAATGCAAAAAGAGCCAACTGTTGCTAGCCAGCAAGGCTTATTTATGGACAGTGGAGGGAGGGGATAATAAAACATCTGACCAAGGAGCTTATGCCAAATGACCATTTTTTTCCTGTATACTTCCTTAAATAAATTGTTATTAAGGTAATGTAGAAGTACTATGCATTTTATTGGAGTGAGCGCAACACTTGATCTTATTTTTTTTACACAAATATATCTTTAAAGGGGATATTAAGGAAAATGTGAAGTAAAACTTGTGGCAAAGTACTTATTTTATTCCTGCATTAAAATTTGTAAAGCCACACTTCCAAAGGAGAAGAATAAAAATAGCAATAGCAAGATTTTGCATGGCAACTGTACATGTTAAATACAGTGAAAAACCTTGCAAGCCTCTTGCAAAAACAACATTGCTGCAATCAGTTCTTAGTGCTTCTACTATGGTTTTCACACTAAAATATACTCTAAACACATGGGACTCCCTTTTGGTAGAAATGGAATATCAACCTTTGTTTATAGTCTTTGAACCTAGTCAGGGTTGGAGAGATGGTACTTAGAGGGGAATGGTCTATGGCTCTTCAGTCAATGCTTTCTGGAATGTGGTAAAAGGCACCCAGAAAAAAAAAAAAAAAAAAAAAAAAAAAAAAAAAAAAAAGGAACAAAGTCCTTCCTTCACCTCTGCTACTGCAGTATGTAAGGGAAGAGAAATCTGTCTTGTGGTTTTCCCATTGTCAAAAAAAGAGCAGACTAAGGTCTGACAATTAAAGCCCAATCAAGACTGCACTGGCATTGCTACTAACTGATGTTCAGAGAGACATTGTCAGCTGTGAATTTGCCTTTGTCTCTTTGCTCTGCTCATCTTCTCTACCTCTGAGGAATGCAGCTGGCAGTTTTCCTCAAAATGCTGGTAGTAAATCTGTCTGTAAGCAGACCCTCTGTGGTCCCACAGAAACAGACAGGCTTGTATTCTCCAGTCTGTCTACTAAGGCACAGTGAAAGCTGGCAGAAGGAAAAGTCCAAGTGTGCTCATAAAGTGCCCTTTTACTTTTACTGCTGGCATTCACTATACTTTACCCTTACTGCTCTCTTTATCAGATTGATGAAAGCCTATTTGGAAAACTAGCTATCACCTCACCCATTTCCAAACTGCTTCCCTCTCCTGCCCCATGCCTTCTTGGACTTCCCCACTCCCCTTTCTGATTCTAAGGCTGCCTCTAGCACTAGGCCTGCACTGAAATTCATTAATGTATAGTACAAAGAATCCATCTCAAAGACACAGCAGTACACGTTTCTTATGCATTGGTACAGAGCATTAAGGACAAAGGCACATTGTACAGTAACGTGATTGGTTTTATTCCCTTGCTTATAGCCTAACAAAAGCTGGAAATTAGCTTTCAGCTCATTTCTCTTCTGCCTTCTGCAAAACTGCTTTGAAATACTTCTAGAGGACCCTTGAATACCTTTTAGGCACCTGGGCTCTTGAGGTCAAATAGTCTTTGGGCTGCAGCATCTGTGGGCACATAGTTCATAGCCCCAAGCTCCTTGTTCCCACAGTCTGCTGCTGACTGAGGGTGAAATTGCACTGACAAATGTGTTGAGGAGCAGCAGGAGCAGTGCAAGTGAGTAGCTGAAGGGCACACAGCACAGGCAGTGTCTTTCTTGTTGGGGCACCCTCGGGCAGTGCCAAGGCACCTGGGGATAGCAACAGCCGGGACAAGAGACCTGGGGCTGGGTAGGGCAGTGACTCATGGGCCATGGGAGGAACCACACAGGCAGGTCAGGACCAGCAGCCAGGGTGGCAGTGATCTCAGGGCCATGACAAAGTGCCCTTTGGGCCAGTTGTGCCAGCTGCTATTGTGCCTGCAGGAGACAGCTGGGCAGCCCTGGTGATGCACAGCCACTCTGATCAGTTCAAATTTTCTCTCTATTCCTCTTTTCTCTTCACCCATGATCTGAATCATGAAGGCAGCCATGTGAATTTACTTTTCTACATGTCTAGACTGAAATAAGGCACAAGAATGTACTTTATTCACCTCATTGCTTCTGCCTACCAGCAAGACTTTACTTACAGGTAGTTGAACCATATCTGCAAACCCTATGATGCCACTGGCAAACCAGGAGGGGGCAAACTCACTCTCTCACACCCTCATGCTCCAGAAGGTCTGAGAGACAAACAAGGAGGCATCCCCAGCTAATGTCTTCCAGGCCTCAAACTCCTGAAAAGTGATTTGTGTCCTTTTATGAAGCAACCTCAATGGCTAGCAGGCTGTTGGGCCATTGATATAGGTCATGTGTTAGAGAGATAAATTAGCCATCTATACCTAGGTATAGAAAGCGACTGCACCACAAATGCACAGGGAGTATATCATCATTCCCATAATAAAACATTAGCATTCCCCTTTGAGCTGTCGTCTGTGTTATCCCCATTTTTCATATCACACATCCTCTTTTGTAGCACCTGAAAGCATTTCTTTACTGCCAGGAAAAAATAAAAGACACTAGTATTACAATGCATGCTTATTCTCAGGTACCTGCAAAATCTGATGTTTTGACATTAAAAGTCTCTGGCAATCAGTTAGTCATTTCACAAAGACTGAATCAGCGCTGTCAAAGATTTATTGTTTTAAGTCTTTCCTATTACACATCCATTCATTTTGGCAAGCAGTGTCTTTTAATAATTCTGTTCAGACTCTCAGCACTGCTGCTGTCACTGCTGTTCTTACACAGGCAGTACAATCAATAGATGGATGGACAAAATTAAATCATTTAATGGGTTCTGGTTGAGTTGATTTGGGTCGCAGGGTTCCCCAATGCTTCTGCATTATTTCATATTCCTGTACTTCCACAACAATGCATATTTCCACTTGGTTGCTCTCCTGCAGCATGTAGTAACAGAAGATGTGGGCTGATTGGGTGATCGTGTGGAGTCATGAGAGAAGCTGGACAAAACCGCAGAGGTTTCTTTTTGCAGAAAGCAGTCAAAATCATTTATCTAAACATGCTCCTTCCTTTCTCTGGAGAGGATCATGCCTGTTCTACAAGTGTGCATGTTCTTACTTTCTCAGTATAATCCTTGATAGGCAATAGAATCTTGTGACAGACTACATAGGCCTCACTTTCCATGCCTCAGCTCACATTGGAAAGGTAGTATTTGCCAAGAATCATTGTGCTATGGGGAAAGGAATGGCTTCAACAATTTCTTCTCATGATTTTAAAAAAAAATGGAGTTCTAATCCTGGAGTCATGCTAAATAGAACTATCCCAAGCTCCCTAGATCCTAGCAAGACATGCATCTCTGGGTGTGGAAATAGAGCCATCTGGAACTTCCTGTTAGAGCTGGATGGCTGGAAGTTAGAACGGAACAGTTCCCAGCCATGTGTAAGTTCACTGGATCATCCATAGGGCTGCTGTAAATTAACCAATACTACAAGAGTTCTCTAGTTTCCCAGTTGCTGGCTTAGCAAAACACAAGGGTGATTTAAAGGCATCTATCTTCTGATATTGTTCTCTGGTGAGAGCAAAGAACCATTTATCCCTTTCTCATAAAGGGAGGAAGGAGAGAGGAAGGGAAGCAAGATACGGAATTCTGACCAGCAGCAGGGCCTTATGGATGCTACAGAAACTAAGAAATCTACATTATTTAGTAAGCTGAGAGTTCTCTATCTGAATGGAGGATGAGAAAAAAGTCCTTGTAAACTACATTGAGCAATTTTTTTTTTTTTTTTTCCAGAACAGCCAGAAGTTGCTGTTCACCACACTTCCTTACCAGGAGTCTGGCAGCACAAGTTAGAGCTGCTCTATGTTTCTAGAAATCCTGTGGGAAACCAAGCTAGAAAAACCTGAGAAAGGTTTTGAGTTACATAAATGAATGTAAATATACATTCATTTAAAGCACATGAGAGATGAATCCAGCTGACAATATGCTAAGTATTATGGTCTACTACAGAAATACGTAATTGTAAGCACACTTATTTCACTATGCATAATCAGGTTTGGCTTTGGAGGTTTTTTTCAATGTTTTATTTACTTTATGGCATGCATTGGTTTGGAGTAAATAGCCTTTTTAATCTGTTTCTAATTGGCATGTTATACTTCTGAATCAGGAATAAAAGGAATTAATAAATGTTACAAATATTGGATTGAATATAAGATAAATTAGAATAGAGCCATTATAGTCCTTTGAGTAAGTATTTAGAAATTAAATTATAAATGTATTTGAAATGTTAATCATTTACCCAACAGGCTATAACAGCTTGCAAAGCACCATCACAATTTGTCATGTAAATTCATATTCAGACATGAAATAAAAGTGTGGGGAGAAAACAAAAGGATACTGTGTACGGGCAGTAGTAGCTCTTGCAGAGAAGCATTTATTCTCTGTGATAGTTTCAGAATCTGTTCAGATCTTGAGCAAAGGAAAACAGTAAGAACATCTGTAACTGACCAATACAACAACTTTTTCAGAAAGTGCTCCTTGCATAACTTATGAAGACACATTAAAAATGCCTGGTTATATCATGATCAATAGGAGAGGCCAAATGTACTCAGCGATGCAATGCTCTATATATTGCAGGTACTTCTATCTTATTACCAGTCTCACTGAGCAGAGAGGCTGCTCATCTTCACAGAGTGCTGATGAGCCACAGAAATGCCATTTTCCATCGATTACAGACAAGAAACAAAGATACATGGGATGAGATCCCTTAATAATTTCAGCAGCAAGATGTTTCAACCACCCTACTGTGCCCACTCAAATTCTACTTTATCATACAAATTCTCACAGGCCAGTGTTATTCCCATTCCTGGAATAAGGACATGGGCAGGCAGGGTGTCTGCTGTCATCACAGACAGTTCAAGAGGTGCCCTCATGGAGCAGCTCAGCTGTGGCATAGGGACAAAAGCAGTGGAACATTCCTTCATTGCAGGTTGCTCTGCACAGAGGAGGTAAATGATTCTCTGAGGGCTCTGTAAGTCGGGATCTCAGCAGCCTGAGGCAGGGAGTAAGTTAATGCTGTGATGTTCTGATTCCAATGCAATGCAAAGGGCAGCAGATAGGAAACCACTAAGTGCACAGAAGGAGAAGAGTTTGGGCCTTGCGTGCTATCAACTTCAATAGTTTTATTGAAAGCCTCTTGGTATTTGATGTTACAGACTGCTGGGTAATGATGAAGGCTTCTTATGCAACATCTTAGATGTTACACCCCTGTGGGTGCAGAGGTAATCACGCAAACACACATCCCAAAGGTGTTTTTAAAAGGTACAGGCCTTCTTACTGTCTGTTAAAGTAAACCCCTGATTTGTTTAGAGATTGACTAGTAAATTTCATCTCTGCTTGTATCATAGTTAACAAACTCTCCTCTACCATCAACACAGGTAGCTGCTCCCTTGCTGCCTGCTGTCTAGAAAAATAGGGCACCACCTCTCCCTGCTTTGACACCAATAAGACAGTAAATGATCATTATTTCATGACTTGGCATTATAGAAGCAAGATATATGTCCTGTTCAGGACAATAATTTGGGTACAGCTCATGAGCTGAGATACAGTAAAGAAGAGATTAAATAAAATGACATCTGCTGCCAAGCAACACTTGAGGCTTTCAAAGTCAGAAATCTTGAAAAAAACTACCTATTTTCCACATATCCCTAAATCTAGCAACAGCTCAAAACTATCTAATTTATTATTGATAGAGACCCATGGGTATCTGCAGGAAGACACATCTTGAATAGGTCAACAGCATCCCAACACTCAGACCGTGCTCTTCATATCTACAGTAAGATTCACCTGTCTCACACGCTGAGATTAATTGAAGATTTGAGCATAATTACTGCATCCCAACTGCTCCACAGCTGGTGTCCAGAAGATGAAGGACAAAGCTAATGTCCACCTTCTGCCTGAAGATACTGGACTACCCATCTCACCCACAGGGCCCTAGTTGCTAGAAGACAGACCATCAATGTGTACAAGAGCGTGAGAGTCTCCACCCTTGCATGGAATAACTGGTATTTAACAGAAAGGAGGGGGGAAAGCAAGAGAACTCGTGACTCTCCAGGCCTTGCTCCATTGACTGCTTAACATAAATTCCACCCCACAGAAACTGGAAAAAAGCTCTTCTGTTGTGCCCAATGTGCCAGTCACTAGGGCTGCTACTGTCTCACTTTCAGCAGACAGTTATTTCTCCATACCACACTGAAGGACGTTGGTAGACACACTGAGAGCTTTGCTTCCATAGAATCATGCTGCTAACAGCAGGATTATTCTGCTGAGTTCAAATCCCCTCAGGCGCTGGGAGAAGCTAAAGGTTGGACTTTGACACTTAAGCACACTGTGCTTCTTGGCATACCATTGTCTAAAAGGAACACGGTGCTCTTGTTCTGTTAGCTGTGTTTTATGCCTGTTTTTGAGAGCAGCTGTGAAATCAAAGCCCTGTGCTTTCCAGATGACAAGACACTAACCAGGTAAAGAGGCCCAGGTAAAGCACCAGACTTCTCGGTGATGTCAAGTCCAAAGCACTTATGCACAGGCTGCAGATCACATGCAAATTTTACTGGTAAGAATTTTGGCTGCTATGTTCTTTAGTAATTTACAAGCCTGGAGCAGCTGAAAGCATCTATGAGAATAAAGATTTTGGATCTAGGACCCTTGCATGGCATTTTGGGAGAAAAACACCACTTATGGGCTACGCCTAAGTGACTGTTGCTTCCACTAAAAAACACTAAAAGTCCAGAATCATTTTGCGGACTCTGCCATAGAGAAATGAACAGTCTTTAAATTCCTTCCTACCCCTGAGCCTCCCAGAGGGGCCAGGCAATTATTTACAAAGTCAATTGGCCTGTGACAGGAAGAATTGTTTTTTATATCGTTTTTCATTCCCAGCTCTGATCTTGTGCCTTTCTTCAGGACTCATGCCTTTCTTCACTCTGCTGCCTAAACAATATACATCAGACATATTTAAGTTCACTGTTCCCCACGGGGAACTCTTGCAATTGACTTGCTGTCCTGGTGTGTGGATAAGTAAATCGGGAATGGACAATGGTTGATTTGTATTTATGGTGAGCAACTACTGTGAAGCCTAAAAAAACCAACTTTATAAGTAGGAAAAAGAAACAAAACCAAAACCAAACTAAACCAAACCAACAACAAAACAATAAAAAACCAAACAAACAAGAACAACAACAAAGAAAAAAAAAACCAACCAACCAACCACACAGAAAACACTAACAAACAAAAAACCAAAACAAAAATAAAAAGTTTACTTTAGAAAGTAGATTTTTAAATGTCCATTGTAGCCTTATGCCAGGTTTTCAGATTGAGCTGATCAGTAATTCAGTTGACTTCAGTTTTTATCAGAGATTTTGCCTTTAGAGTAAATATTTCAATTTTTCCTGCCGTAGATCTGGAGTCTGTCCACAGTACACATGTTATGAAGGCCCAGATACAGGAACCTCTGAAATATTCTAATTTTTTTTTCTTTTCTATCATAAGAGAATAAAAAGGCAGTAATATTTAGTAGGAGAGGGTTATTGTAATATTCTCAATGTATACAATCTTGTTTTGTCAGAGGCTGAACATTTTCTTTCCACTTTTTACTTAATTTTACAGTTCCTAGCTGATGGAAAAATTCATGTCCAATTTTGCTTTTGGTTGAGCAGCTCTGAAACTCAATATGCAAGGTTTGTGTTTCTTCAGAAGGCTGCATGCCTTGCTTCTAATAGAAATACCTCACTCTTGCTCACTCTGACAGGAATATTTCAATGCATCCATCACTGACAAAGCTTAAAATCAAATCAGATATTAATCAAAGACTATTTTTTCTTTTCTTCTAATTTGAAAGAGCTCAACAAAAGAATAAATTCAGCAAGATAAGAAATCAGAAGAAAATGCACATCAAACCTACTGGAGATGTTATTGCCAAAGGCAGTGCCCACATCAGTCTCTTCCACCCCCTATTATTTCTCCTACTTTCCTCCGTTGCATGAATTAATATGAGGTTCAGAGGGCCCGGTCCAGGGGCCATGCCATCTCCTGACTTTCATGGGACAGCTCCTGAGAAAGTGCCAATGGCTCAAAACCTAAAACTGACCCAGAAAACACAGCAACAGCCATGCTTGTAGATAGAGGCCCAGCTTATTAAAGAGCCAGGGCCCTAAAAGCCTGTATGATTCATTGGAGTAATTACAGAGGTTAGTCCCTCTAGGAGGGGGAGTTACAAGGCAGCACTTACTGCTTCTCATCCCTAGAATGTAAAGTAATTCTCTCTCAGTCCCCTGTATTTGCACAGACACCCAGCTCTTGGACTGACATGGCAGAAGCAGCTCTTCCTAACAAGGGAGATATATTGGAAGGTTCTTTCCCCTTTGTGGTGGTTTAGCATGAATGTGAATTTTTTTTTTAAAGGAAGTTCTAGCATAGATTGTGATTGACGGATTGGCTGACAAATGAGAGTGTTTCTACGCTTCTGGAAACACAGCCTTAAATCACAAGTTCTGGTGACATTTTCCCTCTCCTTTTCCAGCCACCAGAAAGGTAACACCATCTCGTGAGTTGGGGTTTGCCCAGCCTCGGGGGGGTCCCTGCCTGTGGGGAGAGCAATTGAGGCTGGATGTGTCCCCTCTGTCCCCTCCCGGCCCCTCCGATGGGGAGAGGAGGAGGAGGACTGCAGACCAGCACTCTGCCCTGCGCCGGGACCACGGTGGCCGTGCTCTGGGCCTTGGTTGCCAGAGCCACTGGTCCAAAGGAGGAGAGACTTTTTGAGAACTTTCTCTGGAGCTCCAGGGAACTGATCCAGGTTTGAGTCGCTTTAGATCTGACCAGGGGTGGAGGAGGTTTTGTCCATCAGCGTTCCTGAGCCTGTGCTCTCTCTCTCTCCCTTTCTCCCTCCACCATCACCTGTGGCCTTGAAGCTCCGAGAAGCCGCTGGAGAGAAAAAACTCTGGGCAAAGACTTTAACCCTTTTCCCTTCTCTGTGGAAGACAGCGTGATTTAAAATGTAGAGAGACAGCATTGAGACAAAGTCAGTGAAAGAACTGAGAAAGACTGTTTGGAAGATGGGATGGAGAAAATGGACATTTTTGACCGGACTTCTCTAGATGTGAATTATGCGGAAATGGACTGTTTTTGTAATATCCTAATGCTGCTTGGGGGAATGCAAGTTCTAGCCAAAGGGTTGTGTCTATTGATATACATGGGTTTTAATTGAGAATTTCGATTAGAATATGTCCCTGACTCCTGGGAAAGAACCAAGGAGGTTTCTATTTCTTTTGAGATAGAAGTGAATTTAGAGATGGAAGAGAATCCCTGTTTTGTACTAGAAAAGCATTCTTGAAAATGATACCCCAAACATGTGGAAGCCCACAAACAGTGTGGAAAACTGTTATATGGGTGAGACTGCACAGAATCTGCAAAAATTCCAGGTGGTTGCGGATCTGTGAAAGCCACCAGACCTTTTTCTTGTGGCGTGTTCTCCATGACTCTAGAGAGGCTCCTCTCCCAAGGTGATGTAGGATTGTGTTTAGATGGTGGTGACTGACTGAAAATCATGTTTTTCTCTCTGTGGTGTGTGAGAAAGCAAACAGTTTGGAGGGAGGTGGGGGGGAAGGTGTTTGAATGTCTCAGAATGTCTCAATTTTTTTTCTCTCTTTTTTCTTTAGTGTATATTAAAAAAAATCTTTACGTTTTTACTTTTAAGTTGTGCCTGTTTTGCCTTTTTCTCCCAAAGTCCTATCTCCCAGCTGATGAACAAAATTTGGCGAATGTGAAACCACGACATAGATGGTGCATTGGCCAGGAAACCAAATTGAAACTACAACACCCTTATAAGTGGAAAAAAAAAGGAAACTAACAGGATGAATGCCTGCATGCATAGACCTGTATATACATACAGTTGCACAGACAGAGCATAGATTATTGCATGAGTACACCACAGCTCTCCCCACTCCCTCGCAGTTTCTACTGGTTAAAATCAAAATCCATCTAAAAGAGGACTTATTGTATTTTATTTTGTCCTGCTGCTTGGAAAAGTGCACAGCACTACTATGAGAAGGATGCAATTTTCAATGACCATCATTTTCAATGCCTATTCAGGGACAGAATCAATATGCCAATGCCAGTAGCAGAAGGCAAAAATATGCCCTACAGACATATGGACACTGACTGAGAGTTTTCCCTGTCCCACATCAGGTCTGTGTGAGGTTCTGACTGTTCCAGCACTGCATAAAGGATCCTTCTGTGACATTTTTGTTTAAAAGAAGATGAGCTGAGAGTGCAGAAAGGCACTCACACAAGTTTCCTTTCCCACATTCCTTCCAGAGTATTTCAGAATTGCATTTCACACTTTTGTTTTGCATAAGCTGTTCAGCATCCCTGATTCTGCCACTCCTAATGCTTAAGCACATTTCCTGAATAAAGTGATACACATTGCATTATATTTTTCACACAGGAATCAAGAAAAAGGATTTTAAAATATACTAAGACAAGGGGCTTTATATTAAACTATGCCGGCAACCCTCTGTATTTATTAGCATAGCTCCTTTGAAATAAAAATGCTACATTATTTACTGGCTGAATATCTGGCCATATTTGAAATTCAGGTGTAAAACTTACTGCTGATGAGCAGTGGAGCAGCTTTAAATAGTAAATATGATATGTGGAAAATATGGATATGTTTTAAAACTTTTGTAACTGAAGATCTATAACTCCCTTGCACTCTCTTTGTCTTTCTCTGCCTAACATAAAGAAACATCATTTTGTTATACATAGTGAGATGGATATGTACTGCATCTGGGACCAGGCTTTCTCTGCAGATGAATGACAGAAATCCTAAGCTCTTTTAGAATTGCAGTTTTATAGCAGATCTTAGAAAACAATTTCAGACAGGTTTTGATGTCCAGATTACAATAGCAAGCTGTAAAGAGAAGACGTTCTTATTTTTAAAGCAATATTTTAAAGTGAATGAAATGTGACTTCGTGGCTCTGGTTTATTCAGTTTCAAGTTTCAAGTCTCAACTACAAGAATATTCCCTATGCAAAAACAATGCAGAAAAAGATATGTAGCCAAGAAAGTATGCAGTCCAGGCATGTAGGATATAAAAGAATATGTCATATATCCATATGAAACTGGGTAAAAGTGGTTTTTTGTGGGTGTTTGTTTGGTTGGGGTTTTTTTTTGGTTTTTGTTTGGGTTTTTTTTTTTCCTTCTTCTTAGACTAAAACATCTAGCGAGGCTGTCCACCTCAGAAAAATCTCCCTTATTCTCCCCTGTTCTCCCCAAGGACCACTAGTCCTTCAGCTCCCAGTCAGATAATGATAGTTACCCTCCAGATATTCCTCTCATGAGCAAGCATATTTTAATCGTGTTTTAGTTGTACTATTTAGCTAATACTCAACCAACTCCAACTGTTGACTGCATTGCAGTCAACAGAGATTAATGAACATACAATTCGTAGCACTTCTAAAGTAAAAGAAGCACCTTTTCATGCAAGAACCATCCTGGGAAAAGCTCACCATGAGAAGCTACAGCAGTTAATTCCCATTTTCAGCTTTACAAGGACACCTGGACAGAAGTACAGACCACTGTGAGAGATAAGCAGAAGTGATACCTACAGGTACTGGATTTCTAATCAGGTACATCAAATTAGTCACTGGTGGAAGATAAGCCTTGTATGGGATCAAATGACCACACACGACTTACATGGATCAGCTCTCCCACCCCTGGGTTTTCTTTTGTGTCCAGGCAGCTCATGGCTCCCTGCACCATTTCTAGGACCTTGAGGTGCTGCAGATGAAAATGGTGAAATATCAAGAGTGTTGGGCAAAGTAAGGTTAAAGGGAAGGCCTAGCAGAAGCAGTTTTCTGCTGCTGATGAGCTTGGAAAGATGTGCAAGATTACTATGTTTTTTCAAGGGAGGGTCAGCTCCAAAGACAATGATAATTGTTTTTATAGGGACAAACTAACAAGGCAGAGCATTCACGGTATACACCTGCTACCAGATACTCTCACTCCTCCATTGCTGTGCAAGGCATAGGATGTTACCTCAGCACCAGCCGCACAAGTCTAACCATGCTGGAGGGGTTGTGCATTTCTTCCTGGGGCAGCCTGAGCCTCAAAGTTTTGGTGAATTAGCCCATGGAGTCTTGAAGAGAAGTTATTGTGCCAGTGAGAGCCACCCAGTCTTGTGTCAAGGACCATCCTTTCAGCTTCTCCTCCAGCAAACCACCAGGCTGAGGCAAGGGAGCTCTACTGTGGGACACCAACACTGCCATTTTGTCATGTCCATGAGGCAAGAACCTCTATCAGTACACCTAACTCGTCCTTTCCTTGCACTGGTCCAGCTTCTGGACTATTTCTCTGCCACAGCAATCTCTTTAAAGACAGTCACATTTCACTGGAAATTGCTGTAAAACAAAGTTTCGTGCCTATGTATGATGACATCCTCAAGATGTAAATGATGTGAACAAATAGCCAGGCATAATTTCTATATTTTCTCAGAGTGAAACAGCTTCTCCCTCTTTACTTGGCTCCTGGCCTCATGCTCATCATTTCCCACATCAAGTGCACAAATTCATCATTGGCTGTTCTTCTGGGAATTAATGTTTTCGGCAAAGCACTACAGTGACAGGCATGCTGTGCGGAGACATTCAAAGATTCCCCAAAATGGCATTGATGAGGATAGTCTTAAAGGAGGGCCATGACCTATGAAGGGAAACATGCCAGACTGCAATTTGCTGCAGTACTAAAGGGCCACTAAAAACCACAACTCTCACCTTTCTTCACATTATTTTTAGATTCAAACCAACTAAGACGACAACTGCATGATTACACTGAAGCATTTTAGTGACAACACATTGCTGACAAATTTCTGTAGTTTCCTTGGGTGTTTTCTTGTAATTAAAATGGAAGTCAAGAGCTGTTTGGGCAAGAAGTTCAGATTAAAAGAAAATAAATTTAAAACAAACAGCACAGACTATGAAGAAAGATAGTCATTGCAAAACGAAGTTTCTGTGAAGCATGGTATAAATGTGTTTCCAGCTGCAAAGCTGACAAAACAAGAGAAATTTTGCAATTATATTTTTATTTTGATTTGCTTGCCACTTCAGGAAAAATTTGAGCCATTAGAAAACCTCACTGATGGAAAACAATACAGGACAGATTCAGTCCTTTTTATGCTGCGCGTTGGGACAGTCTTTGAATCTACAGAGGAAATGCTTCCGTACACAGGATTTGTTGAATTAAGTATGCATACTTCATAAATCCAATCAGACTTTAATCCTCTACCATAGAATTTGATTTTGTTTTTTCATTTTGTTATTTAGTGAAAAAACCCCTAAGAAGGTCTTGGGAAAAAGAACAAAACTAAACACTTTCTAGTGGAATGCAGTGTTCATTAGGTTAGTCTTCAATGGGCTTTGTATGAGTGAAAGTCAACTGACTTTATTGTTGCTAAAGCTGAAATGTGAATGAGAGATCTATAGAAATACATGTTTCAGTACAATCAGTCGATTAGGCAATCTCATTGTTCAAACACTGCTAAATGCCTTGCAGTTATGAGATTTTAAACATCAATACAGTTTTTAAAAGCCAGTATATTACTTTCTCCTCTGGAAATTTATTGCAGTCTATCTAAACTAGAATTTGAGAACTCCTGCTGAGCAATAAATGCATTGAGATTGAATATCATGAGGAAGATCAAGGAGTTCAACCCAGCCACTGAGCCTAGTCATCATAAAGATTCCATTGCTTGATGGAAAACCTCCAAACTCTTTGTTGGTGTATCCAAATGAGGACAGCGATGGATACCCAGAGTCAAGGTTACTGGGAGAGAGAGCAGTTTCTCCTAGAAAGAGCTGTTATAGGAATTCAACTAAAATACCTCAAACAAGGAAGGTCTGTGGGAAAACTATCTAGTCCAGCCCCTGGGTTCTCACTCAAGACTAGAAGGCTTCTACACATTAAATTAATTGCTGGTTCACTTAAAATTAATAAAATATTTCCCTAGCATTTCAGTTAGCTTGCCAGAGGGTGCCATTGAATCAACAGACTGGGATGAATTTTTAATAATTTCATGATCTCCAAAGCATCAAATGTAAGGTGTTGCAGGAAGTAAGATAAGGCCTCAAAGGCCCTCTTAGCTAGTCTTTATTAGGAGATAGATTAGGAGAAAGACTGGAATGGATTCCTCTCCCTGGTACATTGATGTAAATAAAGGATGAATCACTAAAGTGCAAAAATATTGCAAAATCTAAATCAGTCTCAGTGATCTTTAAAACTGATCATTGACAATTGTTAAATATAAAGCAACATTTTCCTTTATGATCCCTTTTCTTAGCCAGCTCTTCCATTTACTGCATCCCTTTTTTTTTTCAGCTTTGTTGCCATAGTCTCAGCAATTTACAAGAAGAGTTTGTGAAGCAGAACTACAGGCAGCAGGTAAAGGAGTTGGGCAGAGGAGGGAGAAAGATTTTAGATGAAGGGGTGGGAGAGGTCAGCCATAGGAAATTGGGGAGTGTCAGAAGTGTCTGAGATGAAATTAATAAGTACTACAATTGTTTTTGTCCCTTCTGTAGGTTTAGACAATTATTTATTGCTGATGGGAAGCACATGAAGAATTCAAATTAAAATTGGAGAGGATTTCAAGATTTTAAAAGTTAGATTCATCTAGACAAGAAAAAAAGATCCAAAAGTTGCAGACTCCTGTCACAAAGAAAATTCTGACAGAATTTTTTCACCCATTCTATATTCTCATTTAGAATCAGAAACAGTTTTAAAAAGAAAAGTTAGAATGTTGTAGTTAAAAGAAAACAATGCAGTATTTAGAAGACATTCTCTCTCCCTTCTTCTCCCTCCCCCTTAATTCCCCCTCCTCCTTCCCCTCACTATTTTCTTTTCTAATCTTTGGGGAAATAAACATAATAAGATACATTAACTTGAAAGAAAGCTATTTTCCAAGACAAAATGGTCTGCCAATGTTTTCTTGAAGATAGCTTATTGCTGCTGCAAGTGGAAATGGAATACCTAGAACACCCAGTGGCATGAAACAGGGCTGATATATTGTTTGCTCCTAAGTGCAATACTCAACCATGCATTCTCAGCAAAACTGCTCTGGAGAATAGAAGGAAGACTATCAGGAAACAAAAAGAGCAAGTAAAATTGTTTGACTTGCTGCTTGCTACAAACCTGTTGAGGTAGCAGACAATATGGTAGCCAGTATTTATTATTAGTGGACTAACACAGTACGTTGATGAACTTAGGCTGCTGGCTGACAGATGGGTTACACCTCTCCCCCCCAGGGGTATCTCCACAGTGATTGACAGCTACAGAGCAGACCTGAATCACTTCGCAAAATCTGTGGTTGATGTCAACCTCAAGCACTGCAACCTTTCAAAGGATAATCCAGCACATACGAAAAAAACCAGGATACTAAATTTCTTGTCTTGGAATTACCTTTTAGGCTCCAGTGATGCTGCGTTTCAATGGACACTCCAGCATGCAGTGCCATTGGCAGCGCCAATGACTTCAGGTACAAAACTCTAAACATCTGCAGCACACTGCAGTATCAAAATCTTATGGTTGTCTTCCCACATAAAGTCTGAACTGCCCACATAAGAAGCACCAAGATTTCCACTAGATGTAAGAATGCCCTGATGCATTTTTGGTAACAGTTCTACAAAGAGAATGCTCAAATATATGTCCAAGGTTTGAGTATTAGTTAATGTTTAACACTGAAAGCTAAGGACAGGGGAGAGTTGTATGGCATGTGTTTTACAAAAGTTCATTTACATCACGGTGGCATATTATCTGAGCATAGGAAGAAAATCCTTGCTCTAGAGTGTAAAGTCTAGAAAGAAAAAGATAAATAACAGTTACAGAAAAGAGACACAATAAACAAATAATCTTAATGGTAATTGCCAGTAGCTCCTGCTAATTACAGTCTCTCTCTCCTCACCTTCCTCTTCTTTTACTTGTTAATTCAGTTAATGCACTACACTCACTGTATTTAACAGCTACTACAAATTACAATGCACTGTATTTATGTCTTTCTTCCCCCAGTATTCACCTCCCTTTCTCTGTACAATTCATCCATGAGATAAATCTCCAGGATGAGTAAGAGATTTAGCCTGATAGAACTACCTTACTCTTCCAAGGTAGCAGGCTCCTTCATCGATCATGTAAATTTCTGGCAGATGTCAAAACCTTTGCTCAGCTAATCTCATAAACCTCTGCATTGCTGCAAGTCTGATTTGCCACATCCACCTAACCACTGATGCCTCCCAACAAACTGATAAACTGCTCAGGTTTTTGGCTCAGCTTTCATAAAGGAATTTTCACAATGGTCAGAAGAACATTTTAAAATGTCTCATCTGTTAGTCTGGGCAACAGAGCCAGGATAGATCAGCAACAAGAAGCAGAGCTTTACTGAACCTACAAGTAAGTACCTGGGAGTACAGAGAAATTAGGCAGGGATTTAGACCTAAACAAGAGGTCCTAGAAAAAGTTTAAGCCCTGATGTCAGTTAGAAACTGGACCTGAGACTTTCCACATCTCACAGCAGAGCTCAAAACAAGCTATTCTCTTTGAGTAAAACAGTTCCCCTAACTGCTCAATTACTTTGCTTGAGTAATGACAGAAGAGTGACTTGAGTATGCCAGGAATCTGGTGACTGTCCTAATCACTGGGCTCTGGAATCAACTATTCTCTTGTTTAATGAATATTTAATAGGAACACTTCCTTTCCACATAGAGATGTCATGAGGAAAAATTATTTTAGCTTGATTGGTCCTCAGATACCAGACAAAGGAAACCATCTAAACTACAGTCAACTATCCAACAGATCCAGCATATCAAAGACCAGGAAAAAAAAAAAAAAAAAAAAAAAAAAAAAAAAAAAAAAAAAAAAAAAAAAAAAAAAAAAAAAAAGACAGATTTCAATGGTGGTAAAGGTCAATAGTATTGTATTTACATTTAGATAATGAAACACGTAAGTCATGCCTTAAATAAAAAAACAGTGAGAGAAGAACAAAGGACTAAAATATTAAAATAGAGCAGAATGGAATTTTCAGTAAGCAATTCGACAGGGATGAAAACTCTGGTGAACAAGCAAACTCCTTTTTTATGCTTTTGAGCTCTACACCATTCGATGAACTCTTCATTGCCAGCTTGTGCAGCTGACAAGTGCCTCGTTACACTTATGAGAGAATATAAGGATTTTAAGGAAATGTCTAACTCTTCAGCTCAGCTCAGCAGGATGGAAGTTCAGAGGGTAGGAAACCATTTACCAAGTGAATAAACTGCAAAACGCCTTTGAAAATTACATTTTTAATTACAGTTGACATTTCTGAGCCTCCTGCTGATGGTATCTCTCTGAAAGAAAAAAAAATCCAACATAACGCTAGACCAAGAAAACACTCTATGAGAAACTCTACGGTTCACAAGTTACTACTGACAGAGGCACTGACTTCACATTGCCACCCACCAGTTTTGTCTAAACACCTCTCACACATTAATCAGCTTGATCTCACATAAAATCTCTGAAATGATGTGGTGGTGTATTTTGCTCATGTTTCTGTATGATTTGTTCAATAAGATTTTACATAATGGTTTGTTCTGTAACCCCCTGTGTTTCCCCCTGTATGGTTTACCCCATGTTTGGTTTTATGTCAGTCATTGGTTATATAACCTTCTGGTCCTGTCTGTCACTCTGGGGCCTCTCCCTGTGTCCAGAAAGTTCCAGGGAAGGCGTCGAGTGATTGGGCAGGATCCAACTTTCCCCTCCTATTGTGTTTGTATGGTTGTTGCACATGTCTATTATGTTAAGAGCCACACCCTTACTGTACCCCATTGGTCCCTGACTGAACCCTCCCCTGTGTCACACCCCCTGTTAAAAGTCACAGCACAGAGGGGCTCTTGGTCTCTCTGAGGCTGGTGTCCCGAGGTGAGGACTCCACGTCCGGAGCCTCCAATAAACTCGATTGGATACAGCACTGGAGAGTCCCTCCTTTCATTTCTCCTGCCATAGCCACGCTGCACTCCTGGCAAGCCAAGAACCACTGTGTTGCTGTGGTGCCAGGGCTGGCCGGACAGGCGACACAGGTGACCCCAGCAAAATGGCAAAGAGCAGCATCCATGATTTCCTGAGAGAGTTCAGGAGAAAATTCTAATGCTCAGTTTTGCAATTGCATTACTATATTATTCCACCCTAAGCTCTGTCTTTCTGTGGTTCCTCCAGCATCAGGGATGAACACTCCTCAGGGCTGAATACCTTCAGTGGAATGGGAAGCTTCCTTGTTTCCCTCTTGGAGACACAGACATAGGAAAAAGGCTGTGTATACAGAGGGAAGAGAATCAAGAAAAGATGAGACAAGATCTTTGAAGCCCAGTCATTTGGGGCTGAGAGTACTGAAAGTCAATCACTGCAGTCTGAGCCTAGAGGATTGCAAAGAGAGCCAGGTGAGACACTAGGCAACCTTAAAAAAAAAAAAAAAAAAAAAAAAAGGCCCACTGACTATGTAATTCACCTTCTCTTGTCCTTGTTTTTCAGCTGCCAGACCAAGAAGTAGATTGCAGAAAATCTGCCATGCTTGAACAACCTACAGATGATCCCAGTCTTGAACGCTCAGAGCTTTTTCATTATTTCTCCTTAGCAAAGGTATAAAATGATGCTTTGGAACAGGAACATTTTACCTACTGCATTGACTTCCCTTACTCCACAAAGGAAAAGCCCTGAGCATTACGGAGTCTATAGGAGTTTAAATAAATTTTGTCTTCATGTTTTCATTCCAAGGGTCTAGCATCTACCCAATTTAATCTAGAAAAGTGTGAGGACTATCTCTTGCCCTGCTGTGACTGCAAAATTGGCTACAAACATGCCAGTAAGAAAACCTCTGCTAGACAGTACTCCCAGTTACTGAAGCACAGCTGTCCATGCTGAAGCACTGTTAGAGCAATGCCTGGAACACATTTGACCTCTGTTAACCAACATCTTCCTAAACGACACCCCAGTTGCAGTTTGTGAGTCAAAAGCAGGCAAGGACCTTTTTTATAAAGCTATAAAATGTAACTATCTGATTCCAAGGCATTTATGTGGAAGAAAAGCTTTCTGTTACAGTTGGGCTCACTAGTCCAGAACTTCCCAGAATCATTAAATTCACTAGAGAAGACATAGCAATGAAAGCTACATATGCCGTTGAGTTCTTGCAGAGATGTCTCAAACCCAAAACATGCATCATGCTCACCTTGCTCTGGTCTGCTAAATTCAATGTAAGCTTTCTTTTGCATTTAACTCTAAAAGCATCCTTCTAAAACCTCTAATACAAATCATTAAAATAAGCCAGCATATTCACACTTACAGCACTTGATTTTGATTTTCATCAAACTTACAAAGAAAAAAATCTCTTTTGACATAGCTACAAGTTAGTAGGAACAATTAAACAACATGAACAGCATAAAGCCATATGAATCGGGTATGTTCCCAGATATCTGTACAAATATGATCCTAACCTCATCACCATCTATTTCCTCCAAATATAGATAATTAATTTATTTTGAAGGAGTTGTAACTGACTGGGAACTGAGAATATGATGTATCAGACCTGCTAAGAGGTCTGTCTAGCCCAGTCCTATATGACTCCATCAACAAGCAGCACCAGTTTAATATGTGATCAATTCCTGACAGCCATTGGTCAGACAAACTGTTTCTCCACAGTGAGCTCATACATGATCTTTAAGAGTCAGCAATTGGTATCAAACATGTAATTTTAGAGCTTTTCCAGAAGCCTACTTATCCTTTATTAAAACATTTCAAGGTGTTAACTGTAGCCTTGTAAATGACCAGTCTTGTAAGTTTGAGTGTTAACAAATCACTTTTATGCTAGACAGATGAACAGAAAAGCTAGGACAGAAATTCAAATTTAAAATCAGCATATTTTTAAATGACCTATTATTCAAAAACTTCTGACAGCATGCCTTTGGACTTTGCAGAAATATTTCCTTTCCTTTGTAGGAATTGTGGCAATTTCCTGGCCAAGTTAAGGTGCTAATTCAGGAAAGCATCACCATTCAAAAAGACGGTAAGCATATGCCTAACTTGAAGCATGCACTTGAGTCTCTTTGACTTAATGATAGGATCTAAGCACATATTTACATTTAAGCACATGTCTGAGTGCTCTCCTCCATAGAGACAGATTTAAGCTTGTGCTTCAGTGCTTTCACTGTCTAATTTTCCATGACAAAGCTAAAGGCAGATGTAAAATAGTGTGCTAGAATGGAAGATGCTTGCCAGGCTAAGTGCATATAGACAATCAACCTCTGCAAAATTATATGCAAACATAAAGGTACACAGCTCATTAGTCGAGCGCTGAGGGGCAGAGAGACAATGAGCCTCTGAACAATGATCCCAGCTCACAGAAATGACAAAGCTGGGTTTTTTAGCTGACTGAAGAAGTGATGGGAAAACTAATACTGAACTTGTATCCACCTTAACTGAATCTGAGGTTAAGGCAAGAAAGGAGATAAAAGAAGGCACCTCTTTGGATTTGAGTCAAGCTCAGAACAAGATGAGCTTTATATGGGGACAAATAGGCTCAGGCAATCAGTGGCTGCTGTTGCTCTGATTTCTCTTGAAAAAGGTGCAAGGTTGTGGCAGCATGACAAAAAGGACAGAGTGATGTCTGGAAAGATCTCAACATTATTGTTTCCTACTTCACTGGGACTTCAAAATACCTCCAGTAATATGAAGTAACATACTCTCATGGGAAAGTGCTTTGGCAAAAAAAATAGGAAGAACAGTTGTTAAAGGAACTGGTAATTTTGAGATATCTTTCTTCTCACATCCCCTCAGCCCCCCATCCCCTCTGCCCAAATACTTTTGACTTTACTGTTAAAGTCAAAATACCTAACCTCTAAAGTTATTCTCTGTTTATGAAACTGTTAGTGTGTTTTATATTTTTTTTAAGATTTCTCCTTTGCAGTTAACCACGATAAATGACTGAAGCTGTGATTCATTGTTGTGAGGAATCAAGGTGACATAGATAATGTAGACATGTTGTTGATGTGTCTCCAGAATTGGGACTGAAAAATTTCTCCTCTTTGACGTGCAGACCCAGTCATGTATATGCTCCATTACTGTACACTCCTATTACCTGCTCATTCAGCCTATATGGCAACTAAAAAAACAAAAGCAAACAAGCTCCTTGCATTGACACAACTGAATTTTGTCTACTGAATCATGTGTAAAAGCAGCACATAAATTAACCTCAGGTAGCTAAAGTGAATAAGAAATAAAACTGCTGAGACAGGTCTGAACACTCATTGCAGTTTGGCACAACTGCTACTGGTATTTCCAAGGCTGCTGAAAAGATGTCTGAGACAGATTTTAAAGTGCCTTTCATTACACAGTCCGATGGGAAGCAGTAGTAATATTTCTTACTCCTCATAACTGTCCCTCATCACTGAGAATAAGTGAAATTACTGCAGCTTGTGTACACAGGCCATGCAAAAGACAACTACATCAGGAAAGAATAGTTGTCTTTGAAACACCTTTTCTGAATCCAAGAGCCAAACACCAAGTTATTTGGAGTGAATTGACTTGTTACTGCTAATATTCTGTCCTTTGTTTGCTACTCTTTGTAATACTGTTTGTGATTGTTCAGTATTTTAGTAGTATTTATTATATAAAGAATATCAAAGAGTGGAGATGAAGGGGTAGAAAGACAGAGTTAAGAGGTATAGAAAGATCTCCTAAAGACATTTCCATACCTAGCTCAGTTTTCTGAGTGAATCTTGTACGTATTCAAACTAGAAAGATGTCTCCCCAGAGAACCGGGTACAATAATCCTGAGGCTCAACTCATTACAGTAGCATTACAATAGGCTGCCTTGGAAAAAGTTTGGAGATACTACAAGAAAAATATATCAGAGCATTAAAAAAAATATATATATATTTAAAAAAAAAGCATGCCTACCTAGTAACCTCAAATGAACAATTAAATATATACTCATGATTTTTCTCATCATGTTATTATATAGTCTGTAGCACATTCCACTAGTGTTAGAAAACATTTGCTTCTGAAAATAGATTTTTTTTCATGAATCACAGCTGAACTGTAGTCCAAAATCAGTATTTTAAATGAAACAAAAAAAAAGTCATACAGAAAATGCCATGAAACCAAAGTACGTGCTAAAGTTAAAATATAAACCTCATTTAATATATATATATTGCATTTCCTTTAAAAACTGTCATCTTTCATATCCATCAACAAGTTAGACAGATGCAATATGTAGCAATAACTGGACAGTCTCGTCTCAGTGCATCACTCAGCCATTTCATAGCTAAACAAACAAAAGATAAGAAGATTATTTTAAAGGATAAACAGATCATTAAAATGAGCTAGTAATGACTGTGAATCCTAAACCCACATTTTTGTACTTAATTTGGTGTTTGAATTGTATCTGGAATTAATTTGAAGGAGCAGGGTAGCACATGAGGGACAGCAATGCAGTAATCCTGTGACTTCATTCACTAAAGGAGACTCCACTGAAGAGGGTTTCTCAATAACAAGTTATAGGAGAAAATTAAAAGCCTAGAAATGCAGTAATTCAAAATGAATTATTCATGAAATTTAATTACTGGACTTGACTGAGACCCATTCATTTTTATATACATTGTACCCAATTTTTATATATCACCCTGTTAATGTTACGCTGGTGAGAAGAAAAATTTGATAGGCAAATCAGATGTTAGACAAGATTCATGGATAAACCAGCTAGCAGGGAAACATCAGGAACATGATCACACATTTAACAGGATCTGTTTCCAAGACTCAATGTTCTGTTCTTTGTAAACAATGGGCATCTTCCTCTACCATGGACTGACAGCCCAGAATCATCTCTGATATCAGAAGCATTCAAGTTATAGAAACAAAAGTATCTACAAAAGTAGTGAGCACACATATTTAGGTTTTTTGGTCATGAACTACTATCCAAGGGTTAAGGATAACCACATGTGCACAATGCTATGAATTAAAAAAATAATTATTCCAATTCCACCATGCTATGCTATGTCTTTACCTCCTGATATGCAGTTACTCCTCATGCCTGTCACTTGAGACTCTCTGGCTACCATGCTGTTTGCAGTCACTTCTGCACACTGGGGTCTGGAGGTATCCTCCCAGGTGAGCGGAAATTATTCAGGCAACTTTAACAGCAGTGAAAGTGAAAGGCCCCTCCACATAATTATTTCAGACAGAAATTTCAACTACAGCTCTTAGGAAAATTTCTTTCTCATCTAAATAGGGGAAAGTAAGATAACTGACCACCTAAGTTGATTATCTAAGTGGCTCAATACTCGTAAATATAAATTCACCCCTCTCCTTTTTGTGCATGACAAAGTTTTAATGATGAGCCTGTTCCATAGTCAGGTGGTGATTTAAAGTTAGACTTAGCATTACATGCTGTTGTTGGGTGCTTGCCTCTCAGAGCAAGATGTACAGCTTTCTTTGTTTGATCTTTCCATTTACTCTGCTTCCTTGATACACAGCCTCCTCAGTACACCAGGACTACATTATGCAAGTGGGTGATGGTCTTATTAGTTCTGACTGGAAGAAGTGTGGCACTGCACTGAAGGGAGCATCTGCTGAAAGGGATGCATATCACTCAAGACAGGCTGCTACTGCACTAGATGGTGCTAGACATTGAACCCAGAACCCCATTAGCATCACCATGACATGGGAACCTGTGTGTTTCTATCAGCATTAGCTTTGAAACCTAGATTGCTCTCTAGTGCACAGGTAGCACCAGATCCTGCTCTCCTAAAATCCAACTGACAGTCTGCTGCACGTGGGTGGACATGGATACAACTCAGGCATCTACCACTAATAAATTTCCAGGCTTGCTCTCCAAGGCTGAAAGACAAGTGTCAAAAAACTTCAGAAATCACTAACTGGAGCAAAATGTTTTGTATAGGTGAATTTCAATTTTTCCTACCCGACAACTGTGATGTTAGAGCTTAGTTTAATATATCACTGCAAAACAACTCATGTAATTTTCATTTTTGACTGCTCCAGTACGTGAGTTTTGCATCAGCTTTTGGCACTGAAAGTAGGTTTGGATGACAAAGAAATGTCTGCAGTGAAACATGTTTCCCTTCCAGTATGTCATTTTTTTATGTGAATAAAACCTTTGCTATCAGATGCTGAAGTGCTCACTGTTTAAGGTAGCATTGCTGTAAGCAAGAGTGAATGGAAGCATATGGAGAACAATTGAGTTATTCATAAGGTGCCACCACAACAAACTAAGCAGGCCACCTGCTGTTTCACTGCCTCAAGAGGCTTTTCTCTACAACTCATTCTAAAATAATTTGGTGGCAAGGCTGGCACTGAAGTTGGATTATAGACTGGAAATTCCGCAAAAAGCTCACCAGGGTTGTGCAGGCAGGGGGGTTTACTTACGCACATTCCTCCATGTCTTTATTGCATACATGTTCCCTGCTCAATTCCACCACACTGCATTGCTGCTTTATAGAAATACAGCATGCAAAACCAAAACAATTCAGCAATTAGAACTCCTACTGCAAATTTGTCTATCACTTTGCTAATCCTGCACATTTTACAATAAATATTAGGCAATAAAGCAATACAGTTAACAGGGAGCAGAATATATCTAACAAGGAAAGTAGTAATATAGTGTGTTGCATGACATAAGACAGGTTTCATTTAGAATTTACTCCTAAGCTCCATACTCCATAGGTTATCATCCTCTGCCTTGTGTGGGCTAACTTTGTCCCTTGCTTGCTTTTGGTCTGCTCAGTTGATGTAAGACATTTCCCACTACTTGAGTCTCTTGGTGGCTTGGCTAAGAACATGGAGCAGAGAATAATTTAGGTTGGAAAATACCTCTATTAAAGGTCAACTATTAACTCATCACTACCAATTCCACCACTAAATCATGTCCCTAAGTGCCAAATGCAAACCTGTTTTAAATAAATCCAGGGATGGTGATTCAACCTTTTCTCTGAGCAGCCTGTTTCAGTGCTTCAAGAACTGTGAATCTGAAAGATTTTTTTATTATCCTCATTCTCCCTCTACACCATGCTGGTTTCCTCTAAGCTCTCAAATGCCAGGTCTGAATATCTTCTCGCAGACTTCCAGATCCATCAGCTCAAATGGACACATATAGATGGAAAATCCTGCTCTGATATATGCACAAAATTTAGCAGAGGCTTACAGGCGGACTTGGGACATGGTTTACCTCCAGACATGATTCACTAAGACACCAAGGTATTCACCAGTTTTAGGCTTTCGTTCGAGGGCACTGCTTAATGCAGCCCTTGGTCCTTCATCGTGAACTTAAGACTTGAGCATAAAAGACATGTCAGCTGCTCTAGGGTGACCTGCCATATTTTTAACCACTGCAATGATATCAACCTCTTCTCTGCTTCCTCAGCTACTCTTTATTCCCACTTTCCCTGTCACCCTCATGGCACACACGTGCTCCACACACCACACACATCTCTTACCTCTTGAATGTTTCCTTGTCTATCACTTCCCACCTCTTCCTCCAAGAACCTGCTCCTCATTCTTATTTATTCTCACCAGCTTCTCTGCTGCTTAGGAATTTGTAAAAGAGGGGGGAAAATGAAGTGGATTAAGTCTGTGTGAGAGCAGTTGTCTCTGCTTTAAAGCCGTGCCAACGCTGCAGTCCTGTCCCACTCAGCATGGACAGCCTAGAGAGAAACAGGCTTTTGGAGGGGGGGAAATTAGCTGCTAAATTCTATCAAATCTGCAGGAAGCACACAAACTGCAGGCTTCAAAGGAGTTCAAACAGAGCAATGGTGTGACTGAACTCCAAACTAGTATACTGTAAGGGTATTTTTCATCTTAATTGTTATCAGCCTATAGGATAACACTGCTGTGTTCACAGCTGTACTGTATAGACTGCCTGAATCATCCAAACCCAACCCCCAAACCTTCCCTCATTTATTCTGGAGTGTGTTGTGTTGTTCAGGGTGGTTATCACTGTCCAAGGAAATGTTTTATTTTCTGCTGTGTGTTGTATTTTTCAGCTCTTTAGCCGGACTATTACAGTCTCATGCTGCGCTGTCAAAACAACTCAATCTATGCTGACTAGCTAGAGAGAAACATATAGTTTCCAGCCAGTGCCTCCAGAGTAGCAGTTCAAATAGGGAAGCATCAGGGACTGTGATCTGAATATCAGAGGATCACCACGATTAGAAGCTTTAAAAAAGACTTCTATGGGTAATAAATTATTCATAGCTTCAAACTATCTTAGATAATTAAAATTGCCTGCTTTCAGCAGATATGCCATCTACTACAATGCTCCCCCCTTCTCATAGATCTGATTGACACTATCTCTTTCAGGTAGCTGTATCCACTCTGTGTTTGTGCATTTGACAGGTGCGCTGTGCATACCCTGTGCTGTATAATTCACTTGTGCATGGCTGTGCGTGCATGCACAGAAAAACTCTTACAAGGGAAGTCTGCCATTGTGCTAGGAGGCTGACAGCAAGTATGCTAAAATACAACAGGTTAGGCTTAACCTAATATGCCACAGAAACAGCCTATCAGGTTGATAAAGGCCCAGAGAAGCCAGTGTGCAGGGAATAAATAGCAAATGCTATGATGGGAAGAAAGGCAAGTGAAATCATCTGTTCCATGAAGAAGCTGACATCAAGCATGTTACAATACCAATTGACAGTAACATGAAGCTGTATTTCTTCATTAAGGTGATGTCAACTTGCAGTGAGATTTGACTTGATGTTCATAGAAGTCTGTTGAAGTATACCTGTTGTGGTTTTGGCTTTCCCCCCGTTCTCTTTTCAAAGCACACAGAGAAGACATATCCTTTGGAATTGACTGTGTGACAAGGGTGACAATACTGTAGTACATTGCTCCTCAGCAATTTAAGACATCATTTACTAACCCATGAAAATGGAGGGAGAGAATGTATTTATCCAAATCAGAGTCCTGAACTTCTGACTTGAAGAAAATTTTAGAAATTAGGAAGAGTTTTCAATTCCTAAGAGTAGCCCTGGTTTGTGCCTGACATGTTTTGGTTTCTGAAATTCCTTTCCCAGAGAATTTTCTGTGAACAAGAAACATGTTTTGGCAATGGCAAAAATGTTTACATATTTCCCCTAGGAGGGGCTTCTTCTTGATGTCTCTTGGGTCTGACCTATGTGATTGAAGAAGGTTGTCTTCTTCTCACCAATCGAATTAGTCTGTGTAAAATTATATAAAAAAGAAGATATTTTCCAAAAATAAATGAGTCACCTTTTCAGCCTTCTGAAGCCAGAGTCTTTGTGTTGTTGTAGTGTACAAAAACAACAAAGTATAGCCATTTCAGTTTGGAAGACTGAAATTTTCCTACAGTTAAGAAACACCAAAATATTTTAATTTCATTCTGTACTATGCAACCTTCCAAACTCATACTATTTCCATCCTTAATTATCTGTAAAAAGAGAGGCTCTACAATAAAATTAAATCACTGCAGGTAACCTAGTGAAAGCATTGGTTAAAATGTGTAGGCCATGAGGGTTTTGCAGACAAAAAGAAATTATAATTAAATTAAATTACATGCTTACATGGACTAAAATTGCTGTTTACGCCATATATGCTGTTCTTCCTGACTATCTCAAACAGCTGAGAAGGGGGAGTTGTTTTTAATTTGTTCTATTACTTTTAACTGAAGTAAACCTTTTCCATTTGTGACTCCAGCTTATTCTGGCTTTTCATACAGTACAATACGATGATGTGGTAGCTCTAAAAACAGTAATTTATTCCCCTTTGTTGGCATCTTCTACCAGTTCAAGCAGGGTGTAAATAAAAAACTCAAAAAGGGCAAAATAGAGCATGATTTTCAAAAACTGGGATGCATTCAGTGTCTATAAACTTCCTCTTCCTTAATTCTAGTCCTTTTTTTTCTCTCAAAGAGGAAATAGCCATTACTCCTAAGGTTATGAGTAGGCTCTACTTTTTGTTTCTATTTTTTTTTTTTTTTTACTTCTTTCCTCTGTAAGTGAATGGAAAAAAGACAGACTATTAATTAAGAAGAACAGGGGGCATTGCAAACTACTTTCCAACAAAATAGAAAGAAACCGCAAACTAGATAAAGCATTATTGTCTTGATAAAAATAAGTTAAATCAACAAACTAGTAGAGGTAAGCAGGGAGATTAGATTTAACTCAAGTAGCCACAGGCACAACATATCAAATATATGAAACCCTATGGCAGCCAGGGACCCAGAAATAAATAACAAAATGCTATGATGAGGAGAAAGAGACAAGCTATTTTCTTTGTACTTGAATACAGGATTGGAGAACTGAATTTGAATACTAGACTAGGTATTGCCTACCTGCTTAATGTCAAGGCTAGGTGTTATCCATTATAACCAGAAATCATCTTTCCATAATAGAATAAAAATAAAAGTCGCCATGAAAGTACAATAATACATACGAGATTCATTGTCATTGTATTCACTTCAACATTGTTAAGCGGGTCCTCTAGTTTTTTTTTAATGCTGAAAATTATAAACAGTGGGAAGAACATCCTTTGAAAAAAATGGAAAACTACACCAAAAGGAGCCTAGAGATACCACAAGATGAACGCTGCTGTTCTGCTAATCTGAACTGTTTGTGTGACAACAGTGAGTTTCAAAACTATTACAGCATGATCTAATTCATACTTCTGTAAGTTAAGGCCATGTTTGGTCTCTGTGCCCAGAGGTGCTAACAGACAGCTTTCAATGAATTCAAATTATGAACCAGATCATTAAGTTATTGGACTGACCCTTTCTGGCTATTAATAGAGAACTCAACTTGGAGATTTTCTGCATGGCTGTATGGATTACCTGAATTTTTGTAGACCTCAGCAGTTCAAATTTGGAATGTAATGTAAGCAATTCAACAAGCAGTGCCTGAAACTTATTGGTACAGGAAAGCGTTCATCTTTCATTGTATTATTTTGAAACACTTCACCACATAACACACTGTATATGTCTTACCTGCAAATTAAAGTCCATTATTCGCATATTGAGAAATGGGGGGACAACTAACATTTCACAGGTCTTAAAACAAACAAAAAAAAAATTATCTGGATATATTCAGCCTGTTTCAACATCATTTTCCACTATGAGCAAGGAAAATTATATAAAACAGGCTGAAATATATTTAATGCCATTCTTTACCCCACCATCCTATTCCAAGCAAAATCAGTTAGAAACTACTTCTTTACTATCAAAGATTTGTCTTGTCTGTCTTAAAGATGTGAAGATTTGACCCCTCTATACAGATTTTTTTCCCCATGCTTAACTATCCTGACCATTTACAAGCTTTGACTGATACGTAATTTTATTGTCCCTTGCTGAAAACAAATGTCTTATTTCTGACACATTGGACACCAGCAACAGTTTATTCCCTTCCTGTTTATGTCAATGTCTTTTTCATATCAATGTCTTTTTTCATGTCTTGTGTCATATAAACATGTGCTTTCCATCCCAGTCTTTCCTTCTTTTGATTGAACTGCTCCCACAGGTTCTGACCCTGATCACACAACATGCCCTTCCGTTTCTGGAATCTCTCACACTGGACCACCTCTCTTTGCCAGTACAGTATCTAAAACTGGACATCCCATATTAATCTGAGATACTTTCTGTGATGTGGCAATATTCTAACATGGGTGACTATATAATCTATTTAAGTTCTGTTTCCCCCCCTACCTCCCCACAATTTATTATCTGTCATACCTTAAGAGTAGATAATGGATAACAAGAGGTGCAGTGACATAATATGTTTTTAACATTTCCTGTTCCTTATGTCTGCTACACTGATGGAACATCATATCTTCTGATTTCCTTTCCCAACACAGTCAAGCTTCTAAAAAATATTGAAGGGGAAGCAGGCCAGGTTAAGGGATAGAACACAATTCCTTGTCACATGGCCAGACAAAGCAAAATGAGACAATGCAGAAGAATGACAGCACGAATGCTTTTCCAGGTGCTACAGCTGTGTGTGCACCGATGGATTTGCTCTCCTTGAAGAGCCTTTTGATGCATCTGTGTGTGACTTCCCCAGAAGTCTTGGTAGCTTTGGCGTAACCAGAGGGATCAGACACGCAGACAAAAATGACAAATATTCAGAGCAAACCATGGACAAGGGAAGGCACACAGGAGTGTCTCTGGCTGAGGAGGAAAGAAACAGCGGGGAGGCCTGCCATTCAGCAAATAAAATGGGTAATTTCCCAGAAATCAAAGAAGGTGACAGCCAGAAAAACCAAGAGATCTTTTAAAACACAAGAGTCTAGAAGGCACTTTCCAAAAATCCCTGGACAACTCTAGTTCAGTGTTGGCACTAAGGAAAGGCTACCGCTCTCCCTGAGGCAAGGCTCTAACCCTGTAGCAATCCCTTTTCAACAGCCAAATAGCTCTGCAGACCTCACACCCCCCATAGGTGTCTAAGTGCCACTGAAAAATGGCTGCATCAGAGTCCCAGTTAAAAAGAGGATGAAATGAGCTTTCCTACAGTGCCATAAAGATTTAGCAAAGATAAGAGCTAGTAGGAGATAATACTATGAACTAGCTTCTAGCCTGCTTTATTCCCTGTGCTGCTATGACTGAGTTTGATGGAGCCTGGCATAGCTCAGTTCAGGGGAGAATTTGGCCCCCAATGCCTCCCTTGAACTTTTTGTTCCAGCTTTCAGGACTCTTGCCTTGCTGTGTCTGCAGAGCTAGAAGAGAAAATCTATCCCAAAAGAAAAGAAGAAACCAAATAAAGTAGAATCCAATTTAAAAAAAAATTACATATTTTAGATAATCCTTTTGTTTGACGTGATAAAAAAGAGAGGGAAAAATCACTGTAATTTCCACTTCCTAAGGAAGCCTGCTGGACTAGTCTCTGTATCTATGGGCAGCACACTCTCTTCTTTGCAGACTGTTGGCCTTTCTTTTATCTGACTCTGTGAAAAAAGTTAATGAAGAAGAGTAAGTTCTGGTGAAATTTGTGGAAAACAAGCAAATACCTTCCAGAGATAGTGTCTATGACGCCCCAAGCTTTAATATTACTGCAACATGGGAAGAGTTTGTGGACTTTGTGGCTCAAAAAACTCCTTCATCCACATTGTCTCCCTCATCCATCAAAACCTGTAGCCGGAGAACTTCTTTAGACTGGAATGAGCTGGGCAGATCATATGAAGATAAATTTGTAAGGACATTTTCACAAGGTAATAAATGGAATAAATAATACAGAAGGTGCCTCGGAAGCTACTTTCTGTTGCAGGAATATTAAAAACAACTGTTTTCCTCTGACATCCTGCCAAGCAATTTTACCATGAGAACACCTCTAACCAAGGAGTTTCACAGATTAGAAACTGGGTTTTGAAAACATTGTGAGCACCCTCAGCCTATCTCCTCAGTCAGGGTAAATCCTGGGTGTTAATCAACCTTCCAACCAGAGTTAAGAGTTGTTGAGCCATCCCTCATGTCTCTCAAGAACAACATATTAGCCTGAGGGTCAGAAAGACAAAAATGCTCTTGGATGCACAAGGCTAATATTATTTTCGGGAAGCCCAAACTAGACCATATGAAAAAAAGATTAATAAAAGGCAACTCTGATAGCCCCAAGTCTCGGGCACAAATCCTGGTAAGGAGAAAATCCTAACCAAAATGACTGCTTGTGCAAAACTGTAAGCAGAATATCATAAGCAGAGTTGAAGCCCTTTTGAAACTGTGGCAAACTGTTTCATTCATCTCTCTTTCTCAGATGGCAAATACGTTGCTAATTATATACTGGACTGCACACATCCTAGTGAGTGGCAAAGTCAGTGTTCTGACAGCTGTTACTGCACTTTTATGAGATCTTGATCCTTTAGAAGATACTGTGCTGTCTCAGACAGTTATATTAAACCCTTTTTCTCTGAGAACAAAAACTGAAAAAAGAGGAATGAGTTGGGCATTTGGGTTCTTCTCCTCCAACGGATTTCTGAAAACCCTGGGTCTTTCAAATAAACAATTCCAACAGTATCTTTTGTCAAAAAGGCATATGGTCTCACAGAATAAAGATTTACTCTATCCTTTCTTGATGGGGGTCATGTTTGAAAAGTGTTTTGCATTATGTTTAAGGGTAGATTGCAAAGCAAACAGAGCAATTATCCTATCATCTGGGAGACAAAAACAGATGAGGACACAATGCAGGGAGTGGGGACAACAATCATGAGGAGTTTTTCTACAAATGCTGGTTGAAAAACCAGGCAACTTTACATATCCTAAGAATATATTTCTAGGGGAAAGAGAGAAAATAGGTAATAGTTGTACCCAAACTTGGGATAGACAGAACTACTTGCAAGCAATCTGCCCATGAAGAAAAATGGGGCACAAAAGAGGAAGAACGCCTATTTGAGGGCTCAAGAGAAAAAGATTTTTCAGAATCCAAAACTAAAAAGAGTTGTCAGACTCTTCACCTTCTGAAATTGTTATTCTTTTTCCTGTAAGAGCATGTAACACTACCACAACTCCACTGTAACTTGAAAGCATCTCAAAGAAGAATGAAAAATCTTGAAGCAGTATCTGACTTTAAATGAGTTCACAAAAATCCCAAATAATTTTCATCTCAGGCAACCAAACACATCCATGAATACCCTCTCTTACAGGTCTTCAAACCCATCACTACATAAAAATATTCCAATGTCAAAAGCTAATTAACAGTCTTACAATCTTGTTTGGTTAGATTCAAAGGTAAAACAGTGAAAGCTGGGCACAATCTGTATGCATTTTACTTAATTATTTTATTATTGAGTGAATCGTACTTCTTAATTTGAGTTTTACACACTGCAAACCATGTATTTCATAGAGGATTTTGCCTCAGAATCATACAAATTTTTCTCTTAGACTATTCAGTTAAAATCATCCTTTGGGGTTTAAAGCTATTTATCCTTCAACCTCACTCTTTATAAAACCAAGACCTAGAATAGTCACTGCTTAGTTATTAATAATATCAAGCTAATGATAATGGCTTTTAACTCATAACCAGTACATAAATTAAGCAGTTTCAGGGCTGCTAATTTTTTTCTGTTTGTTTCTTTTGGTCAAAGTTCATCTCCATCTCTTAGCTTTCCAGAGTTACATTAACTTATGAGAACTCAGGGGATTATTCAGAAAGTTTCTCTCATCATTAGCAACAAGAAGTTAGTAATTAAAGTCAAAACACACCTTTTAATATTCAGGGAATAGGAAGTGTACAAAAATAACAAAACTAAAAAGAGAAAAAATTACCATTGAAAATACATTTTGGCGTAGAATAACAGAATAAAGGCCAATGAAACACTGCCATCAAAACATGGCACAAAGAGCAGAAAATGCAAGACATATAAAAATCTCTTTAACCTATATCTGCAACAAGGTCTGTTTTCCAGTGGAGCTCCAGTTTAACAAATGGCATAAAATTAGCCCTTGATTGTACAGTATGTTGACCAGGAATTCTGCTGCTTTCTTACTTGATGGGCAACAATCATAAAAATCTAACATGCTCCTGATAGTGTTGAAGAAGTTGTTGGAGTGTGGAACACTGAACACTTGAATTAATAAAGCTGATGACAAGTGTTTCCAATGATCAGGATCTCCATGAGTCAAATACAGAGATTCAATACCAAGACATACATTGTCACTTCTCTTAATCTTATCTCAACTCTGCTCCCTAAAATCA
This sequence comes from Sylvia atricapilla, assembly GCF_009819655.1. Taxonomy (NCBI): domain Eukaryota; kingdom Metazoa; phylum Chordata; class Aves; order Passeriformes; family Sylviidae; genus Sylvia; species Sylvia atricapilla. Next base: position 71,841,131 of record NC_089140.1, on the reverse strand, counting down.
GATGCCTACGTGTACTTGGCTTGGTATAAAGCAAGGAGTAGAATCTGCCTTTGAAATTGGTACAGTGGCTGCCTCAGAATGCTGGCCAGGTACCTGAAGGTCCTTTCCAACTCTTTAGAATGAGATGTGACTAACATCCTTAAAAGCTCAGGACTGCAGCCTTCTAGACACACTACTGAGAACTGCCAACACCACACCAGATTGGAGTGCCACAAAAAGCCTGTTGAAAAATTCTTGAAATTGTTTTTAGGAGTCAGCTGCAGACTTTGAGTGCTGTTTTGGACAATGTGGATACTTATTCTGTTTAGGTGTTAGAGCCAGGGAAATTGAGAAGCCATCTCCTAATTTCAGGCTGTTTGAATTCTAGAGAAACACCTGCAATAGCACCAAGGAGGTAGAGTGAACATCTACTTTATTGTCACTTTGCCTCCATTTCTCACCTCTAGAATAGGAATCAGTGTGTTTTTCTTCCTTACCAAGACTGATGAAAATGGAAGCTCTTTACATGGAAATGAAATCAAAATATTTCTTTTCTGGGAAGATGAAGACCTTGAATAGTTAGTATTTTTGAATAAAAGTGTATCATTTGAAAACTTAATTATTTTGGTAGTGAAAAATGCATATTATACAATTCTAATTAAAAGAAAACAATTTTCATTATCTTTTGTAACTCTACCACATTTATGAGAAAGTCAGCAGTAGCAACGGGTTATGCACTTTTAAGCAATTAAATTTCCTACTTGTCTGATTTTGTTAGACTAATCAATTATACCAGGAATTTAATAAAGTGGACAGTTAAAGGAATTTAATCTATTCTCTCTAGAACAAACAAGATTAACAAGATAAGGTTCTGATTTGAGAAAAATATTTAAGAGATAAGCTAAATTAAAAAGTGAAAAACCTTGTGATTCCAAAGCAGTCACATAAATGAAGGAAATGATTAAAAATAAAAACACCAAAAAACCAAAAAACACAAACAAACAAAAAACACCCCAAAGGTTAACAGGCAATATAAGAGTAATTTCTTTCCTCATAAAATAATTAACCTTTGGAAAAGGCTTCCTGTCAACACAGAGGCTTTTACTGTGCCATTTAAGGAACTAGGCACATTCCTGAAAAATGAACAATAGGGAACTTAAATAAGTCTTTGAAAATAAAGCATCTTGGACATAGTCATTTCCTGCGAAAGAGGTTCTTTGCAGTGTAGAAATCAAACTATTCTCTCCATCTCTTGACAGGGAAAACAAGCTCAAAAGGTGTTTTATAAGTAGGGGGAAAGATGAAGCAATTTATTTTAAGCCTCTTCTTTATGCATCCTTTCGTGGTTGGTTTAATTCCAGGACTTCGAATTTTCACTAGATGGATTTGCTTGTTAACTATATGCAAGTCTGAACACCAAAGTCAAATGGATGAAATATTTCAACAATCACTGGCTCCCTTCATATGAGTTGCCCTGTCAAAGTATTATTTTGTAGGGAATACTTGTTTATCCTTGTTATTGTAATTCTCATTTTTAATGAAATAAAAAGAGAAACTCCTACTTTCAAATCACATTACAAAGACCAATACCTCATTCTCACTGAAAAGAAAATAGGATTTAGGTGCCTAACTCCCTTGGATTCCTCTGACACTTCTGGAAGCAATCTTCTGTGGTGAATAATCACCAGGATACAACATCTAAAAAAAAAGAAAAATAATAATAATATAAAGTAAGCTTTTCATAAATCTATGTATCTGGGGTGATGCTTTAAATTCCATAAAGGATATTTATTTTATGTGAAGAAAAAATCATGCAGAAATGCCATATTGAAATAGCAGTAAAACACCACTCATTGGCAAAGAATTTCATTTCTGGACAGAAGGAAGAGCTAAAAACATTCACCGTCTATCTATATGTACATCCACTTGCTCTTTATAAGCAAGAATTCTATGCTGTGTACAGGTTACAGTGATTTCTCCAGGGTGAAATTGTCCTTCCCCATCTCACCATATTCTGATAATGACTGGAATGAGTTTGATGTATTGAAACACTCTAGCCTTGATTGTGTTTTTCATTCATTACTAAAGCTGAGAATATTGAAGTTGCAAATAGTGTACAATATCTTATTAGAAAAATAAGTGGTTCCAGATCAGAAACAAAAGACTGGCACCTGACACTGAAATAAACCAATACAGTACCATATGCTGAAATAATCATTCTACAGACCTGGTTCAGAGGAAAAAAAAAAAAAAAAGAAATCCATTACATTCACATTTTATAATTATATTTGGAAGATGCCTCAGGACAAAACAACCAAGCAGTGAACTATTCATCTTACTTATAAAAGCCACTGTGTTAAAGTGGAAGCTATGATACTCAAGAAAGGCTGATAAAATGACAAAATATAAACTCCAAGATTTGAACAAAATGGCTGTAACCCAGCAAGGAAGAACTCATTTCCTATGAAACAATGGAAAGATTCATGATACATCTCTCCACATCAACTTCACTCCTGCAGCTCTGTTTCAACAGAAAGTGCAGGAAAAGCACTTCTGGCAAGGGCTTTCACATGGCTTTATGCAAACAGCAGTTTGGGTATGTTGATAATTTTCCCCTTTTAAAGGTATTCTGTTTGCTGTAAAGATAAGACTTCTGCAAAACCAGAGTGGCAGCTGTCCATCATCAGGTGTGGTGATGTCTGTGAAGCTCTGTCACTTAACTGAGGATCTTTCAATGAGCACAGTATACAAAAAAATATTCATTTCTCATATGTTGGTATTTTGAGGCATGAACGGGCAGGAAAGATAACTTAAGTAACAGCAAGGATCCTCTTAATTTGGGCTACAATGTGGATTTCCATTATAAGATAAAATTTGTCTCCTATCCCCAGTTCTAAATTTCAGATTCACAAATCATACTGGCCTCAAGATTTGTAGCCTAGGTCACAAGCTGAGGTAGCACTTTTTCTACAAAATTTGCAGTAAATCAGAGAAGGAGTTCATGAATTATGAACCTATGAAATAGAGATGTTCACTATAGTTCAAAAAGTCTCCACTTTTTTTTTTTTTTTTTTTTTTTTTTTTTTTTTTTTTTTTTTTTTTTTTTGTCACTTCATAGCCAAAAGAAGTAAATAATAATAACTGCACAGTGGAAAAGAGGACAGATAAGATTTCATTCAGCAGACTTTTGTGGCTGAGGCCTGTGGCACAGCACAGAAATTGCTTGATAGCCATCACACTGAACACATTATTAACATTTATATAGAAATGCTGATATAAGTTATTCAACCCATGGAAGAGACGTGTAACAGATATTTGTTCCTTGAATCTGGTTTCATTTAGGGAAGCATAAGTACTCAATTTTATATGTCCACAGAAAGGAGTGTCCACATGGACACACACATGCAGCCCCATCCTAGGGCCTTCCTGTAACTGGAAAACTGTGATTGGAATAAATGGAGTGGAGGAAAGTATTTAACTATCATCTTAAGCCCTAAATATCAAAAGATGAGTTAATACTCATATCTGCAACCCTCCACAGGTGAATTTATTAATATATTATCTTTAATTTTCTTTAGCACATCAAAATTAATTGTATTAATTAATTTAAGATATCAATATTAATTGTAGGTAATTAATTACCTTTAACATACCAAAAATATATGGTGTAAAGCATAAATATAGCAGTGGAGACATTTCTTAATGTATTTATAATTTATTAGAGCATAATCCTGCAAATTTTTCCCATTGATTGTTGTGAAGTATTGATCAGAGAAAAAGCTTTGCAGGGGTCCACCTTTAAAGCACATTTGCAGCATGATTTTAGTTAAGGCAGTATTTTGGCAAGGATTAAATTTATTCACTCTTAGGATGTAACAATAGCCTGATGACAATAATAAGAGTAATCAGGACTGGCATAAAAATATGTTTGATACCACACGAGGTTTGTTTACGCCACCCTCCAGAGATACAGCCAGGGCTGTATTACCCAGGGCTGAGCACACAGAACAACAGCCCAAACTCCTCATTCTACAAACCATCCACTTTTATTCTCCTGAATGCTCTACCTCCAGTTTTTGGCAGGGCAGAGACAGCTGGTTAAAAAGCAATGAAGAAAAGCCAGGCAGGACAGAACTGCCGCAGCTCCAGCCTGGTGCAAGGCGAGGAAGAGGGAAGGTCAGCCAGCCCCACAGGATCCACTGCCCAGCAGAAGAGCTTCCCTGCTGCCCTGTTCCTATTCAGCCACAGCCCTTGTGTATGTCTGGTGAATGGGCTCCTGGCCAGCCACCACAGAGGTGCCCAGCAATGTGCTTTTGTGCATTCTCTCAGCCAAGGACTATTCCTGTGCCAAACAGGAGATGGACCAACCACTGCGTCAGGAACAGCAAATACTCTGTTCCTTATCCAGCCTCCCTTCTCTTCCTAAATACTTAAGTTCAAACCAGAAGCCTGTGCATTTTCACACACACACCAGAGTGGACAAGTGCATCTTTTCTAGAGCTGGTTGAAAGGGTGGGCAAAATGCTTTTTAAAAAACACAGACTTTTTCCAAAACAGACACATTTGGCAATGGATTAAATATTGTTTTGAAAATTTTCCAGTTTTCACTGAGCTCTTATTTCTCACTCTTCACTTTCTAATTTTTGCCCAATGATGTCATGGAAAATATCCCTTCTCTCCCACTATAACCCTTATGCAGGGAGGCTTTCTCCCTCCTTCCTACATTCTGGAAGCATTGACTATGCTTAATGTCCATTCCAAGGTATGAAAACATCAGAGATGCCCTTTTAATCTTTATTCAGGACTGAACTATGTGCTGTGTTAGAAAGCTTCTAAATTTTAGAGGATAAAAAATGTAGATCATTTTAAGCTGTTTCAATAGAAAAATGAAGGGCACATTAAGGAATAAACAGCTGCTTTGACATCACAGTGATATATGAAAAGCAAGTAAAATTCAACCTACTTTATTTTTTCTTCTGAGACATGTAGGTAGCCGAAACCAGCTTTTCTAAAGATGACTGAAAAATTTACTTGAAAGTGTATAACCAATAAAGCAGTCCTTTATTAACAAAAACCAGGAAAACAACAAAAGAGTTTTTACAGTTTCTTCAACGCTTGAACATAATCCCTAACTGTGACTTTTGCTCCCAAGGCTGTTTGCAGCATTTTCTTCTACAACCAGCCTGGAGCTTGAAAAGGAACTAGTACAATAGCATTAAGCCTCAACATGGTGTGCATTAATAACTGACTAGTGCATACCTTGGATTTGTTGCATTAGGTAAGAGGATGAAAGCACAGTGCCTTCTCTTTTGCCCACCCAAGAAGCTTTCAGACAGCTTAATAGTACACATTCTTAGGAGTCTAATTACTGCCGCAGTAAAATTATTTTCTATTTAAAAAAGGAAAAAATGAACTATGGATTTTGTTATTCTGTGCTCTTTTAAAAAATGTACTTGTATGTCTTTTTTTCTCCCAGAGTGCCTTTCCACTCCATAAAATGGGTATCAGCAAAGAGATGTCAAGAAATAAGAACAGACCTACTATACATACCTCCTTCTGGGCTATTCCAAACACATGTTTGCTAATTAACTTGCTTAACATTTCCTAAAATTCTTATTAATTTTTCTTATTTCTTTCTAACAACAGCTACTGGCCTCAGCAATAAGTTTTAACCTATTTTCATTTGTAAAAATAGACCAAACTTTTATTACTAAGGTGCTTCTTATAAAACAAAAAAATCCCCCAAACCAAAAACCACATAAGCCCCTAGAATTAACTGAAAACTCAGAACCTGCAGCTGAAATAGCAACAGAGCACTCTAAAATGCTGCCATTTTTCCTATCCTACTGAGCTCTCTGCCCTCTCCTGAGCACCCATTTAGTTTTCTACCACATTAATGTCCTCATCCCTCTGATAATTTTTTGTGTCTTGAGCCATGTAAGGGAATGCTGCAGACTAAGGCCGGGCAGGAGAAGCAGCAGCCCTGCAGGCATCCCAATGAATCCTTTTAAATGTAATGCCTCTGGCTTCTGAAGAAGTGATTCAGTGGCATATGTGGTCCCATTGCTTTCAATATTCTCCTCAAAAGCACCAGGCAATGGGCATGGGAATTTCTCAGCCCATTAGTGAGCAGTGAGGTGTCAGAGTATGGTACTGGGAGAGGGAGGTTAGTTCATCATCCTGCAAGGAAGATAATTGGTCCAACTGAAGCTTTAAAAAGCCAATATTCTTACCTAGGCAATAATGGTGACTATTTCTAATAGCTCTTTAAGGAGCGTATGACGGTCAAATCTTACTATCACTGCAGACAGTAGAGAAAAAAGAAAGAAAGAAAGAAAGAAAGAAAGAAAGAAAGAAAGAAAGGAAAAAAAAAAAAAAAAAAAAAAAACCGAACAGCCCTGAAGGTTTTACATTGCCACAACACCCATCTGCAGAGCTGTGTGCAAATACTTTTCCAGTGTGCTGTGCCAGTGTGCTTACTGACTTGCAGAGATTAAGCTCATGTTTTAAGAATTTGCCAGATTAGGATTTCAGTTTAGACAGACCACACTCCGGCTTGTTTTCCCAGCCTTTTACAGTAGCATTAGCCACAGCTCCTCAGCTCTGGTGACAGATTAACACACCTAAAATTCATTTCATTAGCTCTAACTGATCTGCCATGGGCCCAACGACAGCCTTGTCAGGAGATTTCTGACAGCTCCAACATCTAGATGATTTCTGAATCAAACGGGGGAAGATATATAATTGCTTTTACCTTAGTAGGTAGCAGCAATCCTTCTTTGTCTACTGTGGAAAAAGGGTGAACAACACAAGAGAGCAATTTAAAAAAAAACCTAACCCCCTAAGAAACCAGACAGAAAACAACCTCCACCCCAAAACAAACAAACAAACACCCAAACAAACAAGAAATGCAGGAGAGGAGGTTATTGATACATAAGAATCAAGGAAATAAAATGCCTCCCCTCTGAAAACTGTGCATTTTCTAAACTAACACCTAAAATTTGCAAAACATACTATTTTCTTACTTTGCATAGGATCATGCCCATGTAAATTCCCTGTATTACATGATGTATAGGCATGACAAGGAAGTAAATTATTATCCTTCCTTTGAGATCTTAGTTTTTTCTTCCTCCTTAAACATAGCCCCAGCAAAAGGAAAAAAAAGTTACAATAGAGGGAAATATTGAGAAAATATCAGAATGAGAAGAAAGCAGGGTTAACTACCCTTTCACATTTCTATTAGCCTTTCAACCTGTGTGAGGATATACCACCTTGGCAAGCCCTGCACAGATTTACTCTGAAGAATTTATGCCTTTGGTCAGAGTAAGTTAAATTAGTAGCAAGGCTAGATCTCAGCCTCGCAACAAAAGCTAAGCCTGTTGTGCTGCAAATTCACACACATACACTCCTCCCTCCAGAAAACAAACAAGCCAAACCCCCACTCTTTTGATAAATCTTAACATATACTACTCTTATAAATGGATGCATATATTTTAGGAGGAATTTAAGTGTATTTGAAACAAGGCAGAAATGAAGGGGGGGGGGGAATAAGTTTCTCACTTCAAAAAACCTTCAATAAGCTCATGTACATTGCTGTGGTATGCACTTTGCCAGTTACATTTCTGAAGATTTTGAAAAATGTGACTGGGAGTTTTTAACAGTGCAGGGTTTGCAGTTAATCATCAGCTTAAAAAGACATTGACATCTGTTGTCTAGAGAGAAAAAGAAAAATGTAGGGGGGGAGTAGGCAGGGGGGGTTGAAAATTAAATCAGTTTGAATCCTCCTTAGTGTTACAGAGTCAATAGCAGGAAATTTGCTCTCAGAAAAATGTGGGGTTGTGACCCTCTGTGTTTCAAGACATCCTAATTTAGCTTGATCCTTTATGCACTCTGCTCCTCCTACTTGTACCCTAGAGGCAGGTTTTCTCCTACTGAGAAAGAGATTAAGGGGGAAAGTGCTGAAAGAGGGAGGTAGAAAAAGAAAATAAGACAGGAATAAACTGGAACTGAAGTCCTAAAATCTAAGAGATTATTAAAATTCAATCACTCCGCAGCAAAACTTATTTTTATGCAGACACCAACAACTTCTTTGAACTGATGTTGAAAGGTAACACAAAAACTTTTTATTAGTGTTTGAGACCATTTTCTGAGGACACCAGAGAGAGCTGTTTTTGACATATACAAGTAGTGCTCACATAGTATATAATGAGTATACATCTACCAAGACACTCTTCTTCATCTCAGTTTGGACCATATGAGTGAATCAGCTTCCCAATTAAGTGGTAAACTGTGCAGCCTATGAGACAGTTGATGAATGGTAGCTCCCTAGCAATTAGTGAAGAAAAACAATGCTAATATAAGAAACACTAAAAAATATTAATCAGCTGTTAACACAGCTCCAAACCCATTAACTATAGCTGTGTTGCTTATCCAAGTGGTGTATTTATGGTCACAAGCAGCTGACTTTCCAAGCAGAAGGTACCATTATGTGGCTGAGTAAAGGCTCCCCAGCTCACAGAGCAAATAGAGCAAGGAGAGAGGTGGAAAGGAGGGAGGTGGGTGCAACCTCAGCTCTGCTTTCTCTTCCCTGTCACTGAGTACTCAGAGCAGCTCTCAAGGCACATCCCCTGTGTAGCCCATGGGAACTCAGAGGAAACAGAAATCCATTGAAACTTCAAGTACATCTTCAAGGCTGGGCTAGAGATAAGGTCCCACTCTTCCAAAAGCACACCAACAAACCAGGATTTCCATGCAGAGCACCCAGCTTCTCATCTCTCTGTGCCTGGGCTCCATGCCCAGTTCAGCATATGCTCCCACCTCTGTCCTTCCAGTTTTATCCCAAGGAAAGATCCAGGTGGACTAGACAGCTCATGTCCCACTTTAACACTGTGGCATGTCCCACATGACCTACAAAGGCAGCAGGTCTCAGGACTCCAGCATGTTTTACCTCCTACCAGGTTGGGGCTGCACATGCAGCATTGACCTCCCCAGCCATGCTAGTGTACATTAGCACATTACCAGAGATAAGAGGGGCTGGAGTAACCCACCTGAGTCCAGGTTTCTAAGATCTGATTATAAAGAATTTGTGGTATAACCTGAAACTCCACAAATTCAGCAGTTGTCTTGCTGTAGTTATTAAAGGTCTTAACTTCAATACAATCGATTCTGCCTTCCATGAACCTGAAGCAATTTGACACATAAAAATATTCACTTCAGAAAGTATCCAGAACTGGGCATTTCAACTTGTGAGCAAACACTGATAAATCAGTGTGTTTGGGGATCATCTTCCCAAGATAATTGTATGCCAGATTGATAGAGATAAATGATAAAACAGGTTGTCCTTGATTGACAGCTTTGCTATCAAGTCAGAGAAAAAAATCAAAAGAGGACAGTTTAGATCAAAGATTAAATTGTTCCTATTCTTAGATTCCTAGATTTTAACTCCAGAGGAAAAAAGAAAAAAAAAAAAAAAAGAAAAAAAAGAAACCACACACATTTATCTAGCCTAACCTCCCACATAAAATGGGCAAAAAAATGTTTGTATTCCACCCATAGCTGCTGCATAACCGTAAGTATAGTTTTAGAAAGGCATCCAATTAATTTCAATTAATATCACTCAAGACAGGAAAAATCTGGTTCCTGCTTAAGTAATTTCAGTATTAAAAACAGGCTCTTGAATTCAAGTCTGAATTTAACCAGACAAGCCTCCTGCCATTAAAAGTTGATCTGCTTTAATCAAGAACACTTGATGCATCTTGAAATGCAAAGACAAGAGAAAAAAATCCCCCTTTTCCCATACAAATGCAAAAATCATCCTATACTATCAATAGTGCTTTAGATAAATATTCTAGTTTCGTGAGCTATGTTCAATTCCAGTAATAACTTTTAAATTTGACAAACAAACAAAATAATATTGAGAATATGAATTCTGTATCAACTGGAAATTAGCTTTATTGTATCTCTATAAAGAAAAAAAAAGTTTCCTGAATCTGTGGCATCTAAGAAACCTGAGGCCCCTTCCAGTAGAGTTAAGATTGTTGTCTGCAACACACTGTAGTAAGCGTCAGCTCTTGCCAACACATGCCATATGGTGATCTTCCATTTCTTGAAAAAGAAAAGCCTTAAAGCTATTAGATACCACTTTTTCACACCTGATGTAAAGAACTGATTTGAAAATTTAAAAATAAAACAACACGTTTTTCCTGAACATTTTGGAATGAGATTTCTAGTTTGCTCTTGGCCAAAAGAGTTTGCCAAACTTACAGTTCATTTCAGTCAGCCTATCAGCAAGGGAATATATCATTTGAAAGGTTCACTCATCTGTAATGACACTTAATCATTGTAGGCACATAATTTACAGTAACTGTATATTTTAGTTTCATACAAAGGGTTTACAACTGTTTCTTACCTTACATCTTCAGCAGACACTGATATATTTCATAAATATTCATCCTGCATGCTCATAAATATTTGATTAATATTAATTGTTTGTTTGTTTGTTTTACGGACACTCAAGAACACGCTGGAAAACCTAGAAACAAGTGTCAGTTATGTGTGGATATAGATCTACACAGCCTGTGTTCAGATGTGCTACAGGTTCCCAGACAATTACACTGGCCATCTCTGGGCATTAATAAAGAAGTAGTAGCTGATGCAGAAAGCAGTGTGAGCAGAGGGCATTTGGACCTAGCCCGGATGTTTCAGCACCAATCTGCTCTATCCTAAATGAGGTTTGGTATGGCTCCCAAAAAGTCTGCTTTTGGGAGTTCTGCTTACTGCCAGCTGTGGCTAGAAAAAAAGCTGGGCACATAAAGCCCACCAAAGTGCTGGACTGGCCATGCCACTCTCTTCATCTCATGTTCCAGCCCCCCCTGTAAGAGAGTAAGCACATTGCACAAAGCCCAGCCCAAGTAAATGGGCGTAAAAGTTCTGCAAGAACCAGCTTGGTATGAAAACAGATAGTAGCTCCAGGTTGGCCTCATGAAAAGCCCCTCAAGGATCATCACATTATGTTCCCTACTGCTAATATTCAATGCATTTCTTCTAATGATGGGTTTCTCCAGACCTCCATTACCTAAAATAATGGGGTTGTCAAGATCACTGACAGCTACGTAAGCATAAAAATAATATGGGACGCAGTTTCTTCGTGTTTCTGGACTTGAGCCAGTTATTAACTATTGCCAATTAAAAAGATACTTTCTCTTGGGGCAAAATTATCATGTAGCTGTCTAGTGTGAGGCTTCATAGACTTTTTTTTCAATATCTGGTACCAGACATTCTTCTGAAATTCAGAGGTAACATTCAGCATGGAGGTTGTTGTAGAAATTTTTGAAGTAATCCAGTATTTTTCCATGGGAAAATTTAGGGGTTTTTAATCTGTTTGTTTGTTTGCTTTTAATCAAGTCAAAGAACAAATCAGTATCTCTGTTCCATGTGCGTCTTCCACATTCATTCACACAATAGACCTATTATGAAAGATTTGGAAATTACTGGCTATGGACTAGACATGAATTTCCAATTCATTTTTGTTGCCAAAACTAAGATAAGTTTTAGAGGACAGAAGTTGCACCAGAACCTCTAATAGGTCAATTCAGGCCATATTTTCTCTATACCTATGGTTACTACAGTTACACTTGGAATATTTAGAGCACTTTGAGTCTCTCAAATTGAATATCTGCATTGCAAAGACAGGAAAAGCTCAGCTAAAATGATCCCTGTGTGGAGAATAGTAACAATTTTGTTTAGTTTTGAAACAGACATTAGAAAAAGTAGTTGCCATGAGAACTCTTCTGTTTCATACAAAGAAAATTGTATTAGGATTGTAAAGTTAAATACTTAGAAGCTAGAAAATGGCAAAAATAAACTCACCTTTTCAACCTGCTTTATGTTCTTCCCTGAAAATATCATTAATTATATTATAAAATGTTGGGTTTTTTTCCAAGCAAACCCTTCTCTTATTCAGCCTGTAAGGTGAAAGGTGTTCTCTATATATGCAACTATTTAATCTGGTTTTATCCCAACCATTCATGCTTCCAATACACTTTACAAGCACAAGGTTGAATACACAATATTTTAGTTCCAGTGAAAGGTTTCCTAGATTTCTGTACTGCAGTATTCGGGGAGGGAAAAAAAAAAAAAAAGTATTCACAGTATTCATATTTTTATTCATATTTTTATACTGGCACTCAGTTTTCAAGTCAGTTGAAGTTCAGTGACATTCAGGTAGAATTCCTCACTAATACCCTAATATTCAAGACCACCTGAATGGTTGGAAGAAAAAATATCATTGCATTTGTCAATTATTTAAAGGTTTTTGTGCTAGGAGGTTGCACATGCAATGTTTATAACCTTTCAAAAGAATCAGTATATTTACTTCTAAGACTGCTGCAGACTAACAAACAATTTCTCATTCGTGGCCCAATTGATTGTCTTCATGGGGAGCTCACGTAAAGTAAATGTTGGTTTATCCTTATGTTCAGTCCCCTAATGTCTTCTGAATTATCAGTGGAGATATGGCAGAATGATACCAACAATCTGCATTACAGTAAAAAAGCAAATATTTTGTTCACATCTAACAGATGAAACATGAGTCATATTGCCTGGAGTGGCATGAGTGGAAAATGCGATTAAAAACATAAAAGTGAAAGGGAAAGAGAACAACAAGAGCAGATTCTAGTTTACAGCTATTAAAGTGTGTGAATATTACCAGAGTTACTGCACTTCAGAAAGTCTGGTTTGTGCCTCTGAGATTCCAAAGCCCTCAAACAACAGTAAACTCAATATTGGATATAAAGACACATGCATAATATTCCCACCTCAAACTGAACAAGAGAAAGAAAATTTTCATAATACCTGAGAGAAATTATATTAAAAATACTTGGTACTTACCTACTGCACGAAAAAATATAGACGCTGTGGGTTTGTGCTTGTTTGGGGTTTTTTTCCTCACTTTTGCAAATAGCAAAACAAGCTAAGGGCTCCCAAAATTATGATCTATCTTATTTTTTAGATAGCAGTGAGTTCAGCCTTGTGTGGATCAATGGTTTGATGCATTACAAGAGGGCAATCTTTCTGGGAAGCATGGATACATGTTTGAATTTCCAAATGCACAGAAAAGCTCACAATGGTGCGATTCATGTACTTGTCTAATTGCAAATATCATCAAGGCTAGCTGATTCCCTTCTGTCAATATTCTCATTTTACCTAGAAATATACTACATGTATCTCCACCCTTTCCTTTTCTTTCAGCAAATGAATCTCCCAAAACCTCTTATTTGCCATTTCTGCTCAGGAAAAGAGGAGAAATCCTCTTGCTATCTCCTGCTGGTGAAGAGTCAGGAACAGCTCATTAAACATCTGTCTTAGTCTGAAGCAGAGTCCAGGCTGCAGGAATGTGTTCAAGTAAACCACCAGCACAATGACCCCCAGATGACCATGGAGACAGAGAGAAGTGCTGTATGGTGCAGTGTACACAAAGCAAGATGTTTTGCTTAGATATCTTAATAGGAGACCAGGGTTCCTCACAGACAGCTTGAAAATTGCCTTCTGTATCACAAATATTACCTTTCCCTGAAAGGAAAATACATCAGTTTTATGCAGCTGGAAAAGCAGTAAAATAAACTGAGGAATCTAGTAAAAAAAAATATTTGGTTTAGGTCCTCCTTTCTTACTCCCTTTTTGCTCTCCCTTACCAAAGCTCTTTTTGCTATAGTCCATAATAATATGTGTTCATCAAATGGTCATTAAAAGCAATTAAACAATTCTAATCTTATAAAAATTCATTATTGCTACTGATCTGATGACTCTGCTAAAATTACAGTAACACTCTGTGGTTTGCTCTGAAAACATACTATTGATTGGATGCTTATTTTGCCATTTAGGTACAAAACCCCACCACAGTCAATATTCCAGTCTCAGTGAGGTCAGTTCGTAGACTCATTGTCTTGTCAAGGAGGAGAAATATGAGTTAAATGCAGTTCTCTGTTCTGTGGACCACTTAAACAACAGTATGGAACTGCAACTGAGGAAATGCTAGTTCTTCCCTAAAATAGAATAAAAATATGTTGTCCCTGGTCAGTGTTTTTGACCTTGGGAAGGCACAGCTGCAACCACAATGTTCCTACAGAAGACAAAATGTAATTTTTTTTCAAATATTGTAAGATCTACTTATGAGCAAGGAAAATACAGGACTTCAGGCGGAATAACCCAAACCTGAGTATTCTGGTAAGTCTTACTGATCCACCATGATGTGAACAATGAGTGAGTTGCAGCAATCTAAGAGGGTACTGCCTGTTAGCTGGGCAGTGGTGACTCTCCAAGGGTAGGTTTTCAGCCTGCTCCAAGTCTCAGATTAAATTTGGTTGTTTACATGGCTGCAGAAGCTGATTTGTGGATACCTTGTCTACTTGCCATATCCTAGCTGCTAGTACAAACAATTTGGCTTGCTCTGCAAGTTGTCTGCAAAGTAAAATTGTTTGGATTAAATGTTTGGATTTTTTTAACCAAATATTTTCTACTCTTTTAAAACCACAAGGTTACATATGTGGCTATAGCCTACTACAGGTACTTTGTTGCTATGAGAAGTTGTTTACTTTCATAAAGAATATCTACTCTGCTTTTATAAAAAGACAACCGCAGTTGCACCAAACAAAGCAGGGCCATTCATTCCCTGTTAAATATATTACTATACATGAATGCTTCTCAAATTTTGCTTATTAAAAAAATAAAAAATATATAAAAAAAAGAAAAAATAACCTCCCATTCTCATTAAGTATCATAAACAATATAGGTTGGGGGATGTTGTAAAGTGCCCCCCACCCTTGCTGTGTTCAGGCAAAGTCAAAAACTATTATTTGGTTAGTATAATTTTTCATCCTCCATTGAACAACTTACATGACCTTTAGTGTAGGTTTTAAAGCTCAGTTGCCTATTCATTAGGTTGACAAACTTGTCAAAACCCTGCAGAACTATGTCAATTATGTCAAAAATGCTTACAGGTGCCACAATATGTGTCAGCACTCAACTGACTCCTGTCAGCCATTGCTGAAATGACAAGAAACCCTTCTGGGGACAAAAGGAAGCAGAGGGAAAGGAGAGAAACCCGCTCATTTTATTGACACTGGTCATTCTTTTGCCCTAGTGAGGGTGGCTGCAATTCCTTCTTCTCCTGGAATCTGCAGCATTATTCTTTAATGAAATGAGTAATTAGTTGCCTCTCAAAAAAGAGCCGGTTATAAATTATTAGAAGCCAATTCAAAATAACAGAATTTATTTAGCAAATTTCCAAAACCAAATTTAAAAGCTACAATAAAATTGGACAACATCGATGGAATGCTGGGTGGGCAGAGTAACAACGAGGTTTGTAACAACGGTACCATCAAACCTCGACCACACACACTGGGTCTTGGTGTAGGGTTTTTATACAGTTTATTTATCCTGAGGCTAAGTCCATTGAAAGTCCAAATATTAATGTATTTCTTTAATTCTAAGTGAGATCTTAAAAGAGGTTCCCGTAAGTATGAAAAGACAATTCAGGAGTCTTCCCGGATCTCATCTATGGGGTGCTGATTTGATCATCCTCCAGATCCCCTATCAAGATTGATATCAGATGTCCAGCAGCTGTGAAGTGGAGGCCCATCCTTGATGAATGGGACATCTCCAGTCTGGCCATGTCATTTCTGTTGCAAATGTTTTGGTTTCACAGCTTGCACCACAGGTCTTGGAATCTCGGAGATGCCCTGGAGTAGCTTTTTAATAGACCAAATATTTGATACACGAATTTATCCATTACATTTACCACAAGCCTCAGGGTGGTGATCGACAGCCATTTGAACATGATCCAGCAGTGTGCCCAGGTGGCCACAAAGGCCAAAAGCATCCAAGCCTGTATCAGCAGTAGTGTGGCCATCAGGAGCAAGGCAGTGACTGTCCCTCTGTACTCGGCTCTGGTGAGGCCACGCCTCAAATCCTGTGTCCAGTTCTGGGCTTCTCACTGTAAGTAGAAGACATTAAGGAGCTGGACTGTGTCCAGAGAAGGGAACAGAGTTGGTGAAGGGTCTGATGAGTAGCAGTTGAGGGAGCTGGGGGTGTTTATCCTGGAGAAAAGGAGGCTCAGGACAGACTGTATTGCCTTCTACCATAACCTGAAGGGAGAATCTAGTGAGATGAGGGTCAGTCTCTTCTCCCTGGTTACAAGAAATAGAACAAGAGGAAATGGCTTCAAGTGACCAGGGGAGGTTCAGATTGGAAATTAGGAAAATATTCTCCTCTGAAACAGTGGTCAAGCAAAGGCTGCCAGGGAAGTGATAGGACCAATATCCCTGGAAATGTTCAGACAGTGTGTGAATATGGCACTCAGGGACATGGTTTTGCAAGGAACATGACAGTGCTTGATTAAGTTGAACTCACTGATCTTAGAGCTATTTTCCAATCTTCAAAATTCTATGTCAAGAAAATAATATTTCATGATTTTTTTACTGTAGCTTTCTGAGCAATGTATTTTAAAAAACCCAACAAACCAACCAACCAAAACAAATCTCGGTGGCTAAGATAAAAATTGATTAAAAGTACTAATATACTCAGAAATTTTCTTAAAACCTCTTTTCTTGCTTTGTAGCCAGCAATATTCTGCAGGGAAGTTCCTGAAAAATCATCAAATACACATATATTGTCATGTAGATAGGAATCTACAAACTGCAAAAGTTTCCCTCTGCTCTCATTCATTTGCTGATTAGTTGTTTCTCTCCATTTAAACCATCCATAAAGAATGCAGGGAAACAAACTATCTCAAGGAGAAAGAAAAATGCAAACAGAACAGTTTATATTGGACAGTAGGTAGCAGTAGTAATTCTCCTTGCCTATTTAGACTGACCTGAACTATTACCTAACTAAACATTCCTGTTTTCTTTCTCCATAAATCCTTTCCAGTAAATGACAGAGCATGTTTTACAGGCCAATCTGGTGACAGCAGAGAGTTTATAATGTCACTGGCAGAAGAAAGTGGCTAGATGAATTACCCTAGAAATTTCAGATTAAATAAAAACCAGAAGCTGCTATGTATTAACCTTTTTTATTTTTCTCTCCTATAACCTTTTCTCCAGAAGGCGGCTTGTTCCTCTCTGTCTTATCCAGCTCACTAGAACACCTAGTAGAAATGAGGGCTCCACTGGGCTTGATATACAATGAATATGATACACAACAGTGAGCACCAAAGTATATCCAGAGACTTAAGACCTAAAACTAATTATATAGCAGGGACAAGCAGAGATAGGGAACACAGCAAGAGACAAGCAGTTTGCCAAAGTTTCCTTGGCATGCTATTCCTTGCCATCTCTTACAACAGAAAAAAAAAAAAAAATCAGCATACTGTTAGCATTTTTCACCCACAGGTCTCCAGCAGCTTTACAGACATCGTTGCTATTCCCAGCTTTCATATGTTTGGAAAAGAAAGTATGTGACTTGTCTGAGGACCCATAGTCACACAATGGCAGTCTCAGGAGCAGCGTAAAACAAGAACCCTTCATATTGCTTTTCCTTTGTTGCATTTCGGTGGTTTGAGGTTTGGGTTTTGGTTTGTTTTGTTGGTTTGTTTTTTTTTTTCATAAATAAAAGACTCTTACATTCACCTTCTCTCACTCAGCTGTTGCCTTTACTTTGAGAAGCAGACCAAGGGCTCCAAACTTATAATAAGCTCACAAAAGAGACTCCTTCCACATAGTAATGCTATAAACATATGTGAGTCTGGCTGTATCTCTCTCCTTTTGAGAAAAGGAGCTGTCTTATGTCCTAAATTTCCTCATGAGGGCCAAATACTGCTTCAAAACAAGTGCATAGATCACACTAGTAATTTTCATGGAAAGGATAAGAAAATTGTGCCCAGAAAGCCTAGCAGCTATGCCCACTTCTGGATCCCACAGGCAACTAGTTAGCATCATACCTAAGTAGAGCTGCAATCACACTGAAAAATACTTCCCATTCATGTCAGAATAGGACTTTGAATAGAAAAATAAAAGCAAACTGAGTTCAGTGGACGATGTCTTAAAGCTCTATTTATTTTGAGAGAAAATAGATCTGCTCTAGATATTTTCAAAAAGAAGCTTAAGAATGGGTCTTAATCTAGCCTCTCCCCAATTTTTGAAATATTTGCAGCAGAGTTTTGATTAATTTATATCTATGTAGTGAAAAATGAGTGTTGAAGCAGGAACCTCATATACACTGGGTGGCCTGAGGGTGTACCCTTCTGATTGTGCAAAGGCATAGAAAGGCAGACAACAAGCCACCCTTACCAAGTGTCACAGCTGGGCATTAACAGAAACACAAATATCTGCAGTAGCACCGTGTGCACAGCAAATGACAAATGCTGACAGTTCAATGAATGGCATCGAGAACAAGGAGCTAAATGATGCACTCAGCAGCGGAAGGGTAGTCATGACAGTCATTAAAAATGAAAAATTACTACCTTAATACATTGTGTCTTCACAAGCAAGTGCCTGCCTTTGCCCCTGTTGAGACTTAAAAAATTTGCTGGAACAAACAGCTAAGAGTGGAAGCCACACAACAGTGAGAAGTGGTATCCTGATAAGTTCAATCATAACTGAGCAGTGATGCATGCCCAAATGAGTGATTAAAAACCAGACTGAGAATTTTTTACTAGAAAGCCTTCCACCTCATTTTCACAACGTATTTTTGTACTAGAAAGAAACAAAAAAAGATTACTTGGAGCCACCCAACTCCATAATTTGATTTTCAGTCACAATGTGGTTTCTAGGAAGGATCACTCCATTCCTGCATGAACCCCACAACACCCAGTGCTTCAAATATTTTATAGTAACTGATTGGAGTAAAGAAATAATAAGTACCAAAACTTCCTGCTGATTCTTCTTCATGTGTGTACATCTTTCACCTGAGTAGTGGGAACTCTCTGTTGTGTTGGTATGGGTCTTTCTCGATCCTACTGGTAGCTTTGTACTTTGCTGAAAAAAGTTATACAAACATTAGGTCAGTGAAATATAGCACCATAGATTACAGTTATGGCCCCTGTAGAGCAGTATTAAAGTTTCAGTTCTTGCTTTGAGTGAGTTTAAAGGATTATGCCAAACACAACAGCTAACAGAAAGACTGAGCAAGCTGCAGTTCAGAGCACTCGTGGGGCTGATGACTGGAGCACTTTGCTCTGCTCCAGATGTTTTTGGGATACAGTTTCATGATGCAAGGAACATGCAGACTATAGCAGAACAGTAGTAGCTGGTGAAATAAAGGAAAGCAGGCACATATATGGTCCATATTATCAAGTCTTCTGACCACTCAGAAGCAAATCGCTATGTTACTGTGAAATCATATTGTTGGAAAATTTTAGATCGTTTAAAAGTTAAATTTTCTTGTATCCAAGGGTGCCAGAGAATGAACAAGGATTCAGAGAATTTAAACCTATGAATTTAGGCTGTACTGATAAGTACATTTTGGAAGACATGTGGTGCCAAAGTCCTTTTATGTATCTAACCTTATTTCTTCTATACTGCTATTGATTTACCTAGACCTACCCCTGAGTAAAGTGCTACTCTGGGTAAGATTATTATAATTTGACCTTTAAAGACAATTTCAGAACATCCTAGTTAATTTAATTTTATAAGTGACATTAACACCTATCACATATTACAGATGCTCTTAGAAAATATTAAAAAATGAACAGTAGATGTGTAAAAAGAGGCAACACAACACCTAATGCACCTTAAAATATAACTACCTCACAAAAATGTCTTCAGTCATATTAACATCCATAAAAGAAAAAAACAGTGCTAGGAAGTTCTTTTCTTCTAATGCATATGCTTCCCAAACTGTTGTGAGGGAAGGGCTGGGAGCAGATCCTCTGAAGGCTCTTGGCAGTCTTTGTAGTCCAGTAAAAAAAAAAGTCTTTCAGAAACCAGTGCCTTCCTGCGTCAATCTCTAGGGCAAAGTCCAGATCTGAATAAAAGGTCAGCAGAAGCCTCCATTTCTTGTTAGTCTTAATAAAGCCCAATCAAAACACAAAATATTTCATCCTTTACAAATGAGACTAAAATGAATTAATGAATTTTACCTGTAATATTAAGTCCAATTAAGAAGCCTATTTGAAACTCACATGAAGAAAGCAAGGAACCAGGGTTACAGGCAATCTAAGTCTTAGGCAACCAAGGTTTTGACAAAGTAATATAAAAATTCTAAATCTCAGAAACAGCATGCAGCATTTTCAATACTATAGTGCCAGTCCTAGGCAGATCTTTTTTAAAGTAATATTTTCATTTGCAGTTTTCAAAGTTCATCTGGCTTCTGATAGGGTCTGTGTTTGGCTCTTGCTATATTCTTATCAAGTTTCAGAATTTCATTATTATAAACTTGTATATATTTACTGCCAATGTTTTGCCTCTCGAGTTAGAAGTTTTTCATGTTTTACCACATTTGAAAATCTTAATATGGATACACTGTACACATTTATTTGAAAGTAAAAACTTTTTAGATATTTCTGCAGTAAGAATGAGAGGAGAAAGGAAACAAACTTTTTCAGGAAAAATAACCTAATCCAAGTAAAAGGGTAACGTCTTCACCTGAGCTTGACAAATGTATTTTAAAATCACATTTAAGGTCTCCTACAAATTACAGACAAATTTTAGAAAACAGTTCTCTTAGTTACTTCCTCTCAAGGTACAGCAACTAGGGTTGTTTCACTAACATTAAGTATTGTTGCATTAGCAGTGAATTTTTTTCCCAATGTAAGTGATAAAATAACTTTTCATTTGAAGTCTGCTTTGTCAGATTATTTCTGTAAGACAAATGAGAAGGAATTTAGAGTACCTTGATGTTAATTCAGAATTTGGGTCCTCTTTCCAAGTTCCCCTGAGCACATGCAAACTCATTTCTTTGGTATGCCATCAGACAGATATGAGAAATCATGCTGATGTGTCATTACATAACTGCAGATGGGCTTTCACGTCTTTTCTTTCTTCCACCTCCTACTCATCTTCATTTCTGAATGACGCTAAATTAAGTTCAACCTGAATATATGGATATGCAACCCTTCTACATTCAAACAAGCTGTGTGTGGATGGAAAATGATTGATTTGAGCCATGGCTGTTCTGGCTTTTCACATTCTTCTTAATAATAGCGCTTACCACCATTAACCTGGCATTAATATATTTTCATTGCAAGTTTCTCATTTCTCTTGCTCTGTGACCAATGTCATTATCTTCTTTTCTTTCTTGGCAGACTGCACTATATTCATAAGAGTCTGACACTCTTGCATATGTTTGGAGGTTTCTCTCCTCCCTCTAAACAATCGCCAACCTTGCAGTTCTACGCATATTTTCTATGATTTGCTTTACTTTGTCAACAGACTTCTTGCAAGACGGTAGGCACCCTTTTAAATTGAGTTTTTGTCATCAATTTTGCATCAGGTATGATCTACTAGCCCTTTGACTACCTTTATATACCACTTGCTACAGGTTTAAGATTCAAGAAATTCACCTATACTTCTCTGCCTGGAAGAAGTTTCATATGTGTTCCAGGAGGTGTGAGGCAAATGCTAGCCTCCCTGTCTCTTGATTCTACCCTGTCAGGGACTGATTATTTCATCCTTACAAAAGAAAACTCTGTGGGAGCTTGTGCCGCTTAAGCACAGCAGGAAGAGACCTATAAAGACATAATGACTGAGAAGAATATTTGTCCTTTGCATTATCAATCCCACTGTGTGACAAAGGCAGGTGGAACCTTCTACCTCAGGGATAAGAAGGAGGCATGGGAAAAGATGACCATTTTCTTCTTTTGGTGGTAGTTATCCTTTTACTGTGTAGCTCTCCTACCTACTGAGATTTTTATCTTCCCTCACATTCAAAGTTCATTCGGTCCAAATATTTGTGCACTTTTCATTTCCACAAAATCTTCTTTGTCTACGTTTGGAAAAAGCACACTTGAGAGGACTAAGTTTGCAAAGTACAAAGGAAGAGTTCCACTCAGCAAGCTTCTTTTTTTTTTTTACTAAAATTAACTTCCCTTAAGAAAATGTATTCTTCTTTATAGCCAAGTTGAATTCATGCTTCTTATCAGGACTGAAATAAATACACCAGAGAAGCTGATAAAAAGCATTTTCAACTTTGTGAATAGGAAATACTGCAGCAGTATGAAACAATTTTCAAAAACTTGATGTAACTTTAGGAAAAAGGCAATTAGAAAAATTGGACAGAACTCATAAAACATAGTGGAAATATAAAAAAAAAAAAAAAAAAAAAAGTGGCCAAAATACTCAAACACTGGAAAAAGATTTTCCCAGAAACTTTTGAAAATACTGATTTTGACTAATACAGAATGAAAGAAAACTCCAAGCAAAATGGAGTGTCAATCTGAAGAGAAATAAACCATTCTGCTACTTACAAAAAAAAAAAAAAAAAGTTAAATAATTTGGAATTCTGTCAACACTTTAAACGCCTCCCATGTGATGACCAAATTCACTAGTACACATTCTTCATTGAATCTGAGAGAATGGTGATGACAGAAGTGCTGATGTTGGAAAGCAGAGGATTTAACTCCAAATATATTTGCATTAGAGTCCCATTATGAATATGGCAGCAATGTTTTAAGAACAAGTGTTTGGGTTTTTTTAATTGAGAAATTTTTTTTTTTTTTTTTTTTTTTGTTTTTTGTTTTTTGTTTTTGTTTTTGTTTTTTTTGTTTTGCCACAGAAGATGTTCTCTAGAAGTCTATATACCCTAATTAAATGTCACAGAGAAGGGTAATCCATTCTGCCTCTGCTGGCAGTGAAATGGTCTACCAATGCCACAATATAATTTGCATCACTATCATTATTGCTTGTAAGCAAGTTCTGTGATCTTGAGATATAATTAATGTAGATGGAGTTGCATACACATAAAACAGGATTAGCTCTTTTCAAGATGTCTTTGATCCTACTCATAATTAAACCCCATACACCCAAATATAGGATAGAACAGGTTTTCAGGAACATTTACATAAAGGTCTGTAACTCTGTTGTACATTTCCCCCCACAGCTTCCAGAAGACTAATGATCTCGTTTCTCACATTTTGAAATCAATGATGTTTGTGAACAGGTTATGCTAAAATTTTGGGCATTGCTTCACAGAGCCAATTAGAACAGTAAAATAAGATTACATATTCATTTTAGGTCACTGCAGTGATTTTTCACTCATTTCAGCATGCCACACATCTGTAGTAGCGCTTAAACTAGCTTTAGTGTAATTTTTTGACAGTTTGCTGCAAATGTTTCATTCTGACTCCTTTGTTGTCTGCTTTCACCCTCATCAATTGCTCTGCTGTGACAGCAATGACTGCTGATCATGTCTGATATGGGTGAGCATGGCTGAAATGTGTCTCCATCCATTTCTAGGGAAGCCTTTACATGTGCCTAAAAGTTCTTTCCTTTTTCTTGAAAAGCATATGTTTTATCATATTTTGATATTCCTGATGTTATGAAGAGTTCCTTTTGTTATGCTTTAGAATGGAAAGAATTTATGTAGGTGAATATACTTCTCTTACAAATTAATATGCATACCCCATTGCTACAATGCACATATTCTTAATGGAAAATAACGAGGTGATGTTCCTAGGGTGACCTGGAGAGTTGAAAACGTACAAAATAAAAAGGTATGACCCCACAGGCAGCTTTTGAGACCTGTTTTGGTCGTACATTTGTAGGTGTAATTCAACTGAGATGGGCTTCCTGGAAATGTAAATTCCTGGAAATGTAAAAAAGTCTGGGGTTACATCAAAAGAGATGCTCATTAACACAAATAATATGCACAAAATCTCTACCTGCCAGAGTATTCTGACATAAACAACATCACCCACAGAGGCAGAAAGAGCATTTTTCGTTGTTTCAGGGGTTTTTGTGGATTAAATGCAGTCTGCGGAGATATTATGACTGCATCTGCATCTCATATCTAGCACAGAGCCTTAAACCTGGACTTATGTGTACTTTAAAACGTGACAGGTTTTTGCTGGTCTATTTAAGAAGAATATACCTTCTCCTATGGAACAATACTTTGTTTCCATAGGCATTTCTATTAACTTCTATTGTAGATGTAATCAAAGTTGTCAAATAAAAAAGCCTGTGCTACAGCTGTCCCCTTAGCCCATTGTGGCCTGTGAATCATCAGAAGGATCTTTACACTCTTAGGTACCAAACTCTTGTTTGTTGTCTTAGTGCTCATATTGCAAAGTGCACAGGCTCCTCCGAGCCAGACTACACCGTCCTTGCTTGATAACTTGAGTGAACATAAAACCACCAGGAGCACATAGCACTTGACAGATGCACGGAGCAAACTGCTGTGTCTGACGCAGTGTAGTTATCCAGCTTGCTGGCAGGAACTGTTCCTTTGCAAATATAAGAGAACTGATCACACCTCTGGTAGTGTGGGGGTCATTTCGTATTGTGGCACAGCCCTTTGTCACTTCTGGCACTGATATCTGTGGCAAGAAATGCCACTGAGACAAAAACATTTATGCTAGAGCTAGTTGTTGCTGTTAGCTAATTAGATCCTCATTCTGCCTGTTAGATTTCAGTGATGCTTCTGTTTGTTTTCATTAAATTAGATATTTTCTTCTGTACAGTATCCACTAAATTATGTAGAAATGCAGTGTTTATGCACCCACAGAGGAGGATCAGAATACATCATCTGCTCTGAAGCAGTGGAATAAGAAGGCAGCAAGGTGGGTGAAACTGACTGATCCCTCCCTTTCCCACATGTCTACAGTCCTACAAAAACCACAGCAATGTCCCACATATAACAGGTCAATACACCTGTAACTCTCAATATTCCCTGTACTACAGAAGAGACTAAGATCCATCAGCCACCAATTTCTTCCTCCCTCATCCTACAGCCTGGCCATAAAATGCAACTGACAGTAATACAACTTCTGCAGCCTTCTCTTGGCAAAATTATTTTATTCTGGCTTTGATACAAGTTTTAGGATTTAGTCTGTTTTATCATTATAACAGAGTTTTGAGAATTTCTATTGTATGTTAGATATTGTATAATAAATTGTCTAAAAACCAAAGAACTGAATCCATATTTAAAACCTACAGCAAATTAGATTCAGCGAATTACATGCAAATAGTTTCATGTAGATTTCTAGTGGTATTATAAAACAACTCTTATTTATTCAAACAATTAAATTTTCTGGACACTGTGATTAATGTAGGTGATTTCAAGCTATATGACTTCAATTTTCAAAAAATAAAAATCCAGAGAAAAACCCTGAAATAATGCAATCAATAACTACCAATTAAAGATAGATTTTAAAACTGCATGAAAGAAAGAGAAAGTGAGAGAAAGTCCTTTGATTTCTGAGGATTATTCAACTTTAAAGTACCTTATGCTCGAAACCAACAAATTATTTTTTCCTGTGAAAGTGGAAAAGTTACTGGCCATTTTGGCTCTATTTTACCTTGTCAGAAGGTACAATTTGATTATTGTCATGCTTTATTTTAGTTAATAAGTGTGTACTGTCTAAAGACAGTAAAGTCTTTAGAAACAGCAGAGTTACAAGGGGCCACACTCAGTACTATTTTTTACTGACTAAGAACAACACTGAAAAAGTTTCAGAAAGGGAAAATTCTTGGCGTCAACTTCAGAATATTTTTTAATTCTGTAGAATTCATTGCGAGTTTTGGATGAATTATGCCAGGAATTTCTAATCTAAGTAAAAGAAATGCAACCAAATTTATAGAATCTTTAAGCCAAGGTGTACACTTACATCCATGTATATTTGTTTGCATAATGAAAAATGGTTTTCCCTGGAGGCAGTGGCTAAAAAAATATTAGCAATTATTTTCTTATAGTGCCTTTGGGTCTGACTATTCTCAAATAATCTTTCAAATTTTAGATCATGGTGCCTGCTAAGAGAGAAGTTTTCACCTTCCTATTCATATTTTTAAACCTACTATTTTTTAAGCAATTACCAGTTTGACTGCATGAAAAATTAACCTAAAGGACAATTATTAGTATTGTCAAATTACTGATTGTTTTCTGCACAGTGTATTATATAATCAATTTTAGTTATTTCAGGTTTTCTTGTGTTTCTTCACTCTTTATTCTATGGCTTTATCCTCTAAGTAGATGACAGATGGATTTTCACCAAAACAAGACAAGAAGCAGCCATCAGAGACAGCTTGTCTTAAGCAAACTGCAAGAAAATCTGCTGCTATAGGACAGAGAGATGCACAGATGTTGTGACAGAAGAGCCATACTGCATCACATGACTGAGCTCTGAGGGTGATCATGATTCTCTACTGCTTGGTTATTAAAAAATGTCCACAGTGAGCCCAAACACGATGCAAAGTGCCACCTGCTCTGGAAAACCCTCCTCAAGCCTGAAGTTGACCATGGCCAGTAGCACAGGGGAGGGTACAGCAACCCTTGAATATGTTCAGAGTCTTTCGCATAGCATCTCAGATGTATGGTAGCCTCTCTTTTCCTGAGTAATACTTCTGGCTAGGCTACACAAAGTAATAATAAAAGGGATTGTATTTACTTTGTGATTTTATGCATTTTATTTGTATGGTTTTGGATAGTATTTTTTCTCCAGATGTCACTAGTTTAATTTAAGAAAACAGCACCTATTCCAATGAATTCTGCTGAGATAAAGAAATTATGTAACATGGAAGTTCTGCAAACCTGATCCATATATTGCAGATCCATAATTTGTGCTCTACATATCTGAGTTGGCCTTCACGCTCCAAGATCCAGCCTATTTTATTTGGCTTCTGGTTCACACATTTAACAGGGCTAACTGAAAGCTTGAAGTGCGTGCATTTCAACTTCTTTCAAGTTTCATGAACATAAAAATAGGAATATGCCCAAAAGAGCTGCATATATCACTTTTATGTCATAACAGGGCTGTTTTCAAAGCAAATTTGCTGTTTAGTAAAATGTGAAAGTGATGACATAGAATTAGACTGCTCTAAGTGCTGCACAAATATACTGGGTCACCAGAAATAAACATGTCCACTTTTTTATACTTTGTTCAGCTGAATACAGGCTGCTCAGGTTTTTAACTTGAAAAGTGGCTTATTTTCAGATATTTCACCACTGAGCCAAACCAGGCAGGAAGAGAGAAGGTCCAGAAGAGCCAAGGTTGTGAGATTTATCCCTCTCCAAAAGAGATGATCAAGTGCAGAAATACTTTTCACCTGGAAGGGGAAAGGATGCTCTAAGTTGGGCTTGGATACACAAAGTTGTGATGGCCTAAAGCTGCTGAAGCAAGGTAACTGTGGACAACTAGAAATAGATATCAGCTAAAAGAATAACTGACTTAAGAAAAATTAGCCACAGAAATCGATCTTCTGGGTAATAAATCAAGGCAAAACACTAGTCTTCATCAGTATGGGATGTCATATAGAGTCATAGAGGAAGTACTGGCAGCTCTGTGAACTCCAAATTTCTGCTGATGGCTTGACAATCTGTCACTCCTGCAAGCAAACTATTCCAGTTGAAGACACACTATGACTGCCTTCTCTTATGAAATTAAAACTGTTTTTCACTTTCAGTTTAAGAGAGACCTTGATAGATGTTTTTAACAAAGCCCTGAAATAATAACAATGTGAAACCTAGGAAAAGTTCACAATCTTGATTTTTCCAATATACTGGTTTCTTAACTTCATCTGAATGATTCTTGAAATTACAGCTGAAAATTAACAGATTTCCATAGTCATCCCAAATGTTACCCTTTTGCACTGATCAGAAAAGAGATATTTGGACTGAACTTTTCATAAATATTGCATTAAATTTTGCGTCTTTACATTTCACCAGCAGAGGAAAGAACCTTTTAAAGCAATATATTGTTTCATGCACCCAAACTGCATTTAATAGTTTTCTGCTGTATTGTTTTTGGTTCATTAACATTCATACTGTTGCCTGCCACCTCATTTGTTTCAGTGTTTGCTTTAAATTTGCCTTGCTGAAATAGTTTCACAGTGTGATTGCTCCTCTCATCTGTTCTATCTGACTAATGTTTTTACTGTATGTTTATATTTTATATATTCATGTAGATTCTGTGCTGACTTATGCTCATCTCTACACATAGTTATCATTTGGGCCAAAATCACACAGCCCAAATTCAGTCTTGTGGGTGGTCTTTTTTAAGAATAGCAGTCATTCTTTTGTAACAAGAACTGCATATTGATAATATGTAAAAGTCTTCCTTCTTCCCCAGAAGTTTAATTGCTTGGTTCTAAACTTCCTATGCAGAGCTTGACCCAAAGCTAAATTAAATTCATCCTCCATTTCAGTGCCTGTCAGAGGAGTCCTGGAGATTCAGGCCCTTGAGACACAAAGGTCTGATTTGCAAGAATTTTTTTTGGAGCCTTACACAAAGCAGAGGACTTGAGCTTGTCTAGCCCAAATGGCTGCACAGTTTCAATCAGGAGATGCTGTTTTGCAGTCTCCAGTAATGCTATAGATAACAACTTATGCTGCATACACCTGGAATACATGATAATTTCTCCAGCAAAAGATGGTAACTTTGCACAGTTCCGGGGTATTAAGATATTGTCACCACCTGCAGTGGTACTCCTTCTTGCTCTTCATGAATCAAAGTGTTGTAAGAAACGAAGAGATAAGGCTCTCCTAACTTATACAAACATATAGATTCTGTCATTCATTTACAGCTGGGTTGTGTTGCTTTGCAAGACAAATGTGGAAGAGAAAAAGGCTTAGGTGATGAATACTCTCCAAGCTCATGGAAATCCCTCAGTAGGACTGACAGAAGCGTATTGGCTTCTTCATCCTCTGGCTACCTATGTGTGCAGTCAATGACAAGAAGGGTATTGATGAAAAAAAGTCTAGGTAGAGACGTCAGATTCTGTCCCTCTAGCTCAGACTCTTAAATAACATGCAAGAACTTAAATTTCCAGCCTTCAGAATAAGAGTTTTTATATCAACTGTGGAAAGCAAGATTAAATCTTTCAGATAATCAGCCTTGATAGACCAAGCATATTGAAAATTTAAAAAGTAGCCTGTCCATCTGCACCCCACTGCTCTGAACTGGTTCAGAGTAAAAGTATTGGATGAGAGTCTAAGTCTCCAGAAGGACATTAAGAGCTATCAGTTAGTACCAGTATGGAAATCAGTCAAAAGTTAATTTAGCCTAAGGGAAGAACAAACTAATGTTATGAATTTTTGTGCAAATCAGTTGTTTCCAAATAAACTGAACTCTTTCTTAAAATATTTTGAGCATAATAATTTCAGGACACTTCATGGTGCCTTGCCCTCTCTTGCCCAGGCTTTCCCCAGGGCTCTCACCCACCTTCCCGTGGCTGAGCCAGGCCCTGCGCTGGGGCCACTGGAGGTGTCAGGAACCAGCACCTGCTCCCAACACAGAGGATGGACTAAGTTCTAAAATTGTGAAAGATAACAAGGGAACAGTTGATAGCCAACATGCATTTGTCAAGAATCTATCACATCAAACACATCTCATTTTGTTATATAATGGGAAACTATGCTTGCAAATAAAAGAGAAGCAGTAAGTGTCATATGTTGTCACCATTTAGGCTTTTGACATAACCTTCTGTGACATCCCCAGAGCCAAGCTGAGAAAACATGGGAGACTTGCTACATAAAGCCTAGTTGAACAGCTGTAGGAGTACCCTAGTGGCAAGGAAATTGTCAAAATGCAAGGATATAACTGGCATGGTGGAGAAGGGGGTCTACCCTTATCCTGGTTTTGTGGAACATTTTCACTTAAGAGCCAGGATGAGGGAATAGAGAGAATGTCTGTTTCACTTACAGATGATACAAGTCTAGCACGAGCAGTGAGTACAGCAGAGACCAGAATTAAAATTCAAAATTACTGTTCTAAATTTAAGAACTTATCTGAAAAATAAAAATTTTAAACTAAGTGGGGGAACCGCTACAGAAATACAAGGTAGGGAAATGTTAGCTGGGAATTGTTCCTTCCAATAATTATTCAGGGGTTGCAGGGGACCATGCTAGTCAAAAAGCCCTTGCAGAACAAGAACCTTTCCTGCAACCAAAGTGCAGGTTGGTATAATTTTCTGGTATATCGAAACTTACCTAACCCTGTAGTCCTTTCATTCAGTTCAGCCAACAAACTGTTCTCTTTGGGGACTATACAGCTAGAAAGAGGCAGATTAATTAAAAAAAAAAATCCAGAAGATTGAAACAACAAGAATCTAGAAAACATTACTGAGGATAGGCTGAGAGAATTGGCACTGTGAGGATAAGAAAACAAATTGAAAGTCTTACAGGGATGAGAAGTAGAAGATATCAGAATAAGCTTCAACTATGCAAAAGCCAAAAAGCAAAGAGGAAAGGAATCAAATGTGTTGTTGTTGTTATTGTTTATTGCTAGTATAAGAGCTACAGAGCCTGAACAGCAACAAGAAAGACATTTGTGAGAAACTGAAAGAACCAGCAGGAAAAAGAAGGCCCTGGAATACCATGTCTATGAGAGCTAAGGAATACCCATGACTGCAGCACTTTGTAAGTGACATACACAACACTCACTGTGAAAGACGTAGTTATAGCTGAATTCATCTAAAGTAAACAAATAGACTATATATGACCTTCTGGGCACTACGGGGTTTTTTTTTACTTTTTAAAAATTTTTGTTAACATCAAGTGGTAGAAGATCAAATATCTACTTTACTCTTTCTCTTCTTCTAATAAATAGACAGGAAAAGACATGAAAGGCTTTGTTCTACCACTGAGTATGAAGTACCTTTTATTCAGTGTTCACTCTACCAACCTGCAAAATGAGGCAAGAATAAACAAGTGCTTTCTGAGTTGCGTCAAAAGTATGTTGAATTACAGAGTCAGGAGCTGAAAGAGCAGCAAACATAAGAGAATCCTGACCCTACATTTTGGTCTACTTTCAAGAGCACATCTTCTCTTTCAGCCAGATTTTTCCAAGAACTTGGTTCATCTAAACATCACAGAATCACAAGATATGCTGAGCAGTAAGGGAGCCAAAAGGATATTAAGCCCAATTACCAGCCCTACACAGGGCCGTTCCCAGGAGTCACACCATGTGCCTGAGAGCTTTGACCAAATACTTTTTGAATTCTGTCAGGCTTGGTGCTGTGACCATTTCTCTGGGGAGCTTGTATAAAGTAAGAAAATCCAAATCTTCTATGCCATTTGCTGTAATGAAATCCTTTCACAATATGAAATGAAAGAAACAGATAATAGTGATAAGAAGTTTACTTAATCTAAGCCATTTTTTTACATAGCTGGAAGCAAATTCTAAAAAAAAATTTCCACTGAACTATTGGGGTAAGGTGGACTTTCCTCTGCTGAGCACAAGAAATATGAAGGGACATATAGAACAATTAATTGGAATCTCTAATTAAACAGCAGCAAGTAGGAGATAACTGTGTCATCCAGAAACATTCTCGGGAAGTGACATTGTCTCAGATAAAAGTCCAGATGTCTATTAATTGCAATTCAGACAACCTTGAAACTGAACAGAAAGTGACATGGAGGTGTGAAGTTTCTGCAAAATATCCTTGTAGGATTAAAAGGGCAAAACGTTTTGAATTCACATAAGTAGGACAAGAACTTTGCCACATCACATGTTTTCCCATTTAGGAACTGACAGGACAAACCACAAGCAGTTGCCTTCAGCATTGCTTTATATTCAGGGTGTGAAATTAAGTAAGGAAAAGAAAGTGCAAAGAGAGACATAGTTTAATGGTGGAAATTATCTGGGCTGAGGTAAGTCAATACATCAGATAGAAAACTAGGAACATTGGAGTAGAGGGCTGGGTATCAGACATCTGAGAGTAGACTCACCTCAAAAGGTGTCACAGCAAACTATGAGAAGCACCATATAAGAAGATTACTCTGTCTTTAGGGAACATGTTTTATCAACCTCTGTTATTTAATAGGTGGTTTATGTGCTGAATCATGAGAGTTTATACCCCACATAAATTACCTATACAGCCTAATATAACTATTCTCCTTATTCACAGAAATATTTATTTCTGATACTGTATCTTGTGCTAATGACTCAAGTATGCCAGTTAGTCATTGTACTAAAGGGAAAATCATTATATTGGTTTTAAATTTGTTTCCTTCAAAATTCATTGAATGTCCTTTTGTTCCTCTCTGATACAATGACACAGCATGCGTTGAAATTAGTTATTATTTTATGAGTCCCATTAGCAGTCTTTTCAATGTCATTTCACAAAACTCTTTTCTGTGTTTCATGTGTGAAAACAAAAAATCCTGGATTCCAGCTTTAAAAGGCATACTTTTAATTTTTACTCATGTTTTAACACATATGAACCTTTGCTTCTGAAAAAATAGAGCCTGAGTTCCTCAAGCAAATTTGTATTCCAGGTAACTTGAAATTAAAAAAAAATAAATTAAGAAGTTGAATATTCTATTTTTCATCTATCTAAAATTGGGACACAAGTATAAAGATCATGTTGTAAATGTGGATATTTCATTCAAATAAAATTAACTTGAAAAAGGAATCTGTTTTCATGCCATGAATATTCACCTGGTCTTTTCACAATTTGCTGAGTAACTTTATTGTATTATACAGACTGAGAGGGTGAATAGGGAAATAGGCATGCTAGATTTACCTGTATTTGCACCACAGCAAACAGTAGTATTCATGGCAGACAAACAATGCAATAGCAACTGCAAAAATGGACAAATGCTCAAAAATAAATACAGGGAAAAGAAAACTAAGTCAGATGGCAGATGTTTGGGTCGAATATTGGGAAATTAAGGCTGACCTGGATATAGCTAGCTGTCTTGGAAAAAAAATGTTCAAAAGGTATGAGAACTGACAGTAAAGCTAACCATAGCTTACCAGGGCAAACCCTGGGCAAACAGCTGCAATGGAGGTATAATGTCACAGAGCCTAATCATTGGCAGCAGGACCAAAAACAACAGGATAATCACATCGAAAAAATTTCCAAGTACTTATGAACCTCAAGGCTCCCTAGAGGTAGTCATGAACCCTGGGACTTTTTGCATGTGCAATGCAAATTTTGATATCTCAATGAGAAAACACGGGAGAGATCATATTATTATGGGATTTTCCCAATCACAATGCCTCAATCCACACTAACAGGGGCAGAGCTGGGCTGACACTCCAGAGTGCTGACTATCAGCCTCTGCCTTCTGCCTTTAGGAGAAACATTAATGCTAATGGTCAAGCCTTGCATTTTGTTGGGAGCCTAATGAAGAAATACATTGGATGTGCCTCATTTTGGTATGTTTAGAGTAAAAAAACTTGCAAAGTATGCAGTGGTGTATGACTCCTGGATGAACTTATTCTCAAACATTTCTCATTCTTAGAATGCTATAATTAAATAGTAGTAAAATAACCCACGTAGTGATCTGAGCAATTACTGATCAAATGCACAGCAAATAGTCACTTTGTCCTCATCCTTCACTAGAAAATCTGTCTGATTTAGAAAACTTTTATGATTGTCCAGCTGTTTGGAGTCACCTCCCTTGCATACTGATGCAACAGTAGGTCAAGTACTCCCTTCAGACAATATTCAGCTGTTTCTAGTACAGCTACTTCAGACAAAAATGTCTCATGAGCACCTGATTTTAGTTTGTACCATGCCCTCCTACTGTCCTCTGCAAGAGCAAAGGACCCTGAGTCTGGACCTTAACTTTATGCACATCAACTACGTAGTCTGGTTACAAAATTTGATTAACATCAATAGGCCATAATGTCAATGGAAAACAGGTCCAGCAATGTAAGCCCTATATTTTGCTTAGTCCTTGATTTCAAATTCAAAAATGAATCCAATGTTCTCTGTAAAAGCTGAACCAAAATGAAATTATTATTTAAAGGAGAGAAGCAGCTTTGCAGGCAAAGGCAATTGGACATGTGGAAATCAAAATTACTGGATCAAATGGTAAGCAGGAAAAAATCAAGTTATGCACTCTACTAAAACATTCTTTTAATATTAGCAGAATAAATCCGAGCCTTCCGAGTTTCCCATGGGTTTTATTAAAGTGACATATTCAGCAGCTAGTTTCCCAGACCCAGGGAAAACCTAGTCACGTATTTTCCTCTGTCTTGCTTTTCAGTTGTAATGGATTGCTAATTGAAACAAGAGAAGTGTCTAAAAGGGAGTTGAAATTGTCAAGACTTTTGTGATTTGATTATGGCTGACCAGATTATTTCATCTGAAGGTCAAGGAGGTCACTAAGGCCTCAATTCACCAATTCACCATGTTTGGCATGAGACTAAGCCCATGATTATGTTCTACAGCTTCAGTAATATGCAGTTGCTAAAATTCTTCCAAAAACTGAAGGCAGAAGGTCTTCATTTTTTCACAGCTGGTATAAAATATATCATGTGTCTCACTTTATTTCCTGTTGCACACAGCCCTGCAACCAAAAATGACCGTCAAAATGGATAAGCCATGGCATTGTTATCATATTGGGCAATGATTAGATTACCCAGAACAGTTTTCTAGACCTTTAACACCAACTTAGAGTTCAGCACTGACAGAAGAAGAGATGCTATCAGACATTCAAAAATATATAAACAAAAAGAAGTGTGGATTGAAAATGACACCTCTCTCAGACGGCAGAAAAAAATAGTCTTTACCACTTCAGTTAAATTTAGAGGGAAGTTATGAACTGAGAACTGATTAAATAATCTAGTTCTCATCAATTTGTGTCAGTTACAATTTACATTTAAAGAATACCATCAAAATACATAATCTTATTCATTGCTTCACATAAACACTTAAGAAATCAGTGAGGTCTGGTCTTCAAATCTTATGTAGCACTTTATATGTGAAAAAAAATAAAGACTATCAATTATGTTAAAAGGACTTTATATAACAATATATATATATTCTCACTTGAGGTAAATGAAAGCTAAGAGGGACTTGAATATTATCCTTCAGTGACATGGAAATCTCTTCTGTTAAAAACAAATGGATTTAGAACAATTTAAGTTTTAAGGCATTAGGAACCAAGCTTTAAATTAAGAATGAACCAGTTATTTAGTGTAACTTAAAAAAGGCCATTTATCCTGTTAAGTTTTCAGATTTTTCACAGCTCTCATTTACCATGTTTAAGACACAATGTACATTATCACTTCATCAATATGTAATATTACAGACAAATTGACACATGACTTCTAACGCATGAAGCTTCTGTGCTGCCAACAGTCTTCAAAAGTGACTCCAGAAGCAGCAAAAATGTGCAAGGAAATCACTGAAAAGGATAAGGATAATAAAGAAGCAGAGGAAAGAAAAAGAAACAAGAACACAGGGGGCTTCAAGCAATTTGCTTCTCCTTAGTGAGACTAATCCATATGTTTCTTTCTGATTTGCTATGAATCCTTTTGTTAATTGTGTAGTGGAGAGAGTTCTTGGGTTTGGGGGAGCCAGGGAGTTGTTTTGGCTTGGGTTTTTTGGTTTGTTTGTTTGTTTATTTGTTTGGAGAGCGTTTTTTCTTGCCTTTTTTTTTTTTTAAATCACTCTACATAATCCTTCTATTATTTCTTTTTCTGTTCCAGTGCAGGAAACATCACCATGTTATTTCACTCGTGGTCAGATAAAGTAGCAAAAATTGCAGCCTGTTCCAGTGCCTTTTTTATGCGCAAATCCATTAATGTTGGACTAACCTGATGGGACATAGCCACTGATAGTCTAAATTTCCTTGACCTCAGGCTGCACTTTTCTTTTCTTTGGAGAGGAAGGGGAAAGGGACTTGGGCGTGTAATAAATCTACCCCAAGAACTTTTAGTTTCTTTAAATAAAGTTCAAGATTGAAATCAACTTGACAAGGAGAACAAGTGCTACTTTATCCACTTATCTGATTACTGCAAGCTGAAAACACTCACAAGACTGTTTTCACACTATTCTGGGTAGATATATGGGCTCCAGCAACTTCCAAAAGCCATGATCCCATATTCTATAATCAAAAGAACCTGTTTCTTTAGACCACAGGAATTTTTTTTTTTTTTTTATTAAAACAAAGTGATCATTTGGGTGTCATATATATTCATAATTAACTGGGAACCATTTCAATGTAAACATTAGCTTATTTAGCAGGAGTAAAGTTTCTGCACAAAGCAGTCTTCTGTGCAACTGATATTTCTCCAACACACTGTTCCCCGAGGAACACTGTTCAAGAAAGTAGCTTGGAGGAAATAAGGTAAAAAAGCATTTATTTCTCTGGCACTGATAAGTTGGCATAATGAATGCAATTAAAAAAAAACACTTTAGCAAAAAATGTTCTAGACTTTCAAGACATCGTTTAAGTTATTGATGTGATCAGAACAATAGCTGCTAATGGATGAAGATGTTTCAGAGTTCTTAAGCACCTGCTTATTCTTCTGCTAATTAAATTCTGTGATTGCCAGAGTAATTTTTGCATTGCATATGTAAGCAGCTTCAGAAGCAAGTGACACATTTGAAAAGAAATATGCAAACCAAAAAATCTTCAAACCTTCATTCATAGAAACATACTTATTTTAGGGTTTCTAGGTGAACAGAGCACTTACAAGGATGTCACTTGAATTAGGATCAGTTTTCAAGATTTATCCAGTTGAATAATATGCAATGGCAAACAAGCTACAATTATGATTCTGTGTTGATTCTGAAATGGTGAGGCTTTTGTATTGAACACAGGTTGGAACAACAAAGTAACATTTGTATTAGTTCAGACTTTGGCCTCTCCTCTTGGGCTTCCGCCAAAAGGAACCATTAATACGAGAATGGACAAGGAGCAGAATTCCAAGTGAAAACTATTTAAGAGTTTGATCTAGAAACACTATGAAGATTTTGAGAGACTTTTGGCTGAATTTAGAGGATTCTGCAGAAAATTTCTATGTTTCTTTCAGGGGAATAAAAGCTGTAGAATTTGTTTTGAAGAGTATGTATATGGATTGTAAGGTATCTGTACCAGTTAGAGGCAGGTTGAAAGTGAAGAAATGTAGTAAATTATAATCTGTTCAAGGATGTGAACTGTATATACAAAACCAAGGCTGTGGGATAAAGGAAACCTCCCTCAGACACTCAAACAAAGACTTAAGTTTTTATGACTAAACTATATCTATTTGGCAGACACAAACAAGACTCATGTCACAAAGAGCATTACAGTCGGTGGTATCTAACAGCTCTAAGGCTTTTCTTTTTCAAAAAGTAGGAATCACCATATGCCATGTGCTGGCAAGAACTGACACTTACTACAATGTGTTGCAGACAACAACTTTTTACTTAACTCTGCTGGAAGGGACCTCTTAAATTTTTTAGACCCCATAGATTCAGGACCCTGTTCCTAAATGCAACTTTGTCAATTAATCCATTTCAGATTAAAGTGCTTTGCATACGCTCATTAATTAAGCCCCACAGTAACAGCTGTCAGATAATATTACTGAATAATTTATTTGACAAAATTCTCTTTTTATGATAAATTATTCAATGTTCTTAATTCTTATTATTTTCTCAACAATTTATACAGCTGGGCAAGCAGTTTGTGAATCCCAGTCATTCAAGAGCCTACTAGGTATGTCCTGAAAAGATTAATAAATAAAACCCAGCTAAATAAAATAGAAGAGCAAGTAACATCTTCCTCACCCCTGCTTTTCCCCAGATTTAGTTATTACCTTATATTTTAATGGTGGGATTGCCCTACTGCAAGAGTCCTTGCAGTAATATCCAGGACAAAAGTGAATCTCTATATCCAAACAAATTATTTCCTCTCCTTCTTTTATCAAAATTACCAAGCCAGATAAAAACTCACAAAATAAGCATACATTATACCTTGAAAATTGCTACATTTGGGTCTCAAGTGGACACTGAGAGAGGAAGTACAAACTCCATTACTCTGTTTTCTCACCTGCAAAAGCAGGTATTTGATCCTGTTCCTCAAGGGACAGGCAGAGGACTGCCATCATTTCACATAATAACATCCAAGTAGGTCTTCGATGAAAGAAATAAAAATAAAAATCAAAGATAAGAGAATGCATATGTGGCCTTACACGCTCATCTCAAGAAAATTGGTTTTGGGTGTTCTAGGCCCTGCAGAAATCACACAGTTCAAAAATCTGAAACTAATGAGCCAACATTTTTATATAGTGAAATTAATTAATGAATAAATGAAAATTGCAGACTATGTTCAGTTTTTCCTTGAAACTACATGAGGGGAGAAAACCTGATGTACTCCAATATCCTAATGTCTTGACAGTCTAACCAACTTTAGCCTGCTTTCCCAACACTTTTCAAGAGAGGGTTTCTTTGCAGTCTAATGTTATTGATAAAGGATACAAAAAGTCCTTTTTACAGGCTGTGTTTGTAAAGATGGCATAGAAGAAGACAAACCTTGGCTTTGCCTTATTACCTCTTTATGTCCAGGTAAAAAACCCAAACTGTAACACATGCCTTTCCTTGTGAATCAAGTATGTCTCCTTGACCCTTACTGCTCTAGGATATATTTGTTTGATGTCCATTAGGGCATATGTGCTGCCATCCTACCAGTCTGCACAGGAAGACACGAAGTGACAGGAAATCCCCTCAGGCCAGGTCAACCCAGAGCTTGTCCCATCTCACCCAGGGGCCAGAGGAACAAGAGATATCCTGGAACTGCTCCTTGGACCAATTAATGATCAGGGCATAGGTAGTCTCAGCAAGGGAACAGTGGTAGCCCCAGCTAATTAAATTTATCACAGCTGGATAAGAAAACAAAATATACAGATATAAGTGTTTCTTGTAAAGAGCACTGCATGATATATGTCAGTCTAAGTAAGCAAGGTATGGATTAATTGCCAGAGAATTGACTAAACATTTCAGAGATGAAGCCCAAGACTTACAGTACATCCTTTTATTTTTCAGGAAAGCCGAAGTAAATTGGCCTAATCAGTCAAATTAAGGAGCTCTTCCCCCTGCACACTGAATCTTCTTCAATGCTAGTGAATTTTTCTAAGGAAAAATTAATAAAAATGTCTTATCATAGATCAATAGTTGAAAGTGATGGACTTACAGAAGTGAATTTAAATGAGCCTGTGAGTCTAGGATCAAACATTTCCTTCTAGTCTGGGGAGATGCTTGATTTTTTTTTTCTGTTATCTCTAGTGATTATTTTAAAGTATTACATTTAAGTTCATTAACCTCCAAAATTATCTTTAAAGTGAAGGAGGGGTAAATGGCACATGCTGGGACCTATCAGAATTTACCAGACTGTTTTAGTGTTGTGTTTCTGAGATATTTCTATGTCTTTCTTAAGGAAAAAAAAATGGAGGGGAGTGAGAGACAGATTTGAGACAAGAATGGGTTTGGATTTATGTGTTCTCGTGAAGTTATATTCTGTTACATTCTGTTAATGCAGAAAAGGATGGGAAATGACCTAAATTTCCACAAAAACAAATATAAGAGGCAACAACAGCATCTCTCAGAAGGTTCTTCATTCTGCCTGCTGCAGGCACCTCAATGGAAAGTGGTGCTCCAGCGTTTGTCAGAGATGATTGTGTAAGACATTACATACCACCAAGGTTTAGCCATTGCACAAGTCCCATTTGTGAAAGTAGCCACTTAAACAGTTTCTCTGTCTCTTCCTTCTCTTCTAATGCACCTTTTTTAATGCAAAAATGTTAAGATAAGAAATTCTTCAGCACTTAAAATTCATTCTGGAGACGTCCTCGGCCTCTTCTGTATGCCCTCACAATCTTCTGCTCCACACGTCAGTCACTGATGCTTCTTTTGAGAGAAATTTGATCAATTAGGTCTTGAATCCTCTAGTCTGAAAAAAAAATCTTTCTCTAGCATGAAAACCTATAACTACTGTAATCCCTGAGAATTATTTGGACCCATAGCTGCAAGAACCTGCAAGTGGCTGATTTCATTTAAGTGATTTAGTTCAGTTATATCTCCTTCTCTGGTCTAAATCAGTACAGCTTTACTGCCTTCATCAGCTCTTCGTCATTTTGCATCCAACTGAGCTCATAGCTCTTAATTTCCTGCCATGGTCAGCAACAATTTACTCCCTGGGATTTACATTAAGAAATAAAGGAAAGGTACCAAATATCTACTTTAGACATGAGAAAGGCTACTGTCCAATTGATTTGTGCTAATTACTCCTGGCAACAACCTTTTCACTGCCAGTCAGCCTGTTCCTAAGGCTTCCATCTGCAAAAATTTTTTCAGAGCTACTGGCTGAAGTAGTATTTTTTTCATCAAAACAGAAATTAAAGTAGCTAACAGTTAACCCTTGCAGAAATATATTTACAATTTTTAAAACAATATTTACATTATGAATATTTATTTAGTGTACCAGAGTAGACATCCAGATGTAGGTCTTTTCTTTCAGGACCATTTGAAATATTAACACATTTAGTGCAGCTGCACTGAAATGTAAAATGATAGGTTGCCTTATACAAACCCTTGCCCACTAGCTCTGCACTAGACAGCATATTTCCTAATGTTCTAAAATTCTGACCAGCTCTGAATAACTATCAGTCTCTGTACAGCTTTCCAAAGAAATATGAATTCTGTCTTCAACATACAATTGCTAGTAAATTAGCGGAGGGTTCAGGAAAGAAAAAAAACACATCAGGTTTCACAGGCTGGCTTTCCATTTTTTAGCGAGGAAAAAAAGGAGTTTTATAGCACTAGAAAAGGGAGACTCAAATTTCTCCAAGGGATTGCATTATTTCCTTCAAAACATGACAATTTTAGAGTCATACACTGCAGGATGGTAGCTCCTGAAAAAGGAAAAGATCACTCTCTTTAAGAAAAGCAGAATCTGTTGCTGCCTTTATACCAAGGTGGGGGAGTGAAGACAAGAAAAGAAAGAAAAAGACAAAACAGAAAAGAAGCAAAGGATTGGTAAAAAACTTGGAGAGATGACAGAAGGAAAGAAAATTATACTGATGTAGTTTTAATAGATACATCAGTGCAATGCTACCACTTCTGAATACAAATCATAGAGGGATAAATGACAACAATTCCATTTAGAAATAAAATAAAATAAAATTTATTGCACTCTTTGCCACTTCAATTAATTTATACTTTTATTCATAGACTGTGTTTTCTGCTTCCAAGATAACAATGGAATGTAATAATGTGCACAGCAGTAACCCTTCTCCACTGGATAAAACTCCTACAAAAAGTGTTGAGCTTGACTGAAAAAATTAAACACGTTTCCTGACTTATACTTTCACCACTACTCCCTTTTCATTCAAGAGCAAATATGGGGAGAGCAGAAACCATTTAAAACATTTTACCAATAGCAGTAGAAAAGAAGCAATCATGAGAAATAGCAAGCAAGAAATGAATGCTCAGGTGTGCTATCAATGATTAAAACCCTACACAAACACTGGCACAGTGCAACCAGACATCAGGAACACTGTTTGCAATGACAAAAGTTGTCCTTAAAGGGCACATGGCTAATGTATTCAGGAGCTGTGGGAATGAAAAGCAGCATGGGCATCAGATTTTTTGAACTAGGCATTTGAAGTGTCAGCATTTCTGTCCCCCTCTTGGATTTTTCAGATGAGTTTTATTCTGTCCTGACTGGAATAAAAAGGAGATTCTAGCTGAAGAAATATGCTGAAAACTTTCATTGTAAGTGTCCAAATACCTTGCTGATGCAGCCAGTAGAAAAATAGCAAAATAACGTCTCAGCATCAGCATTTCTGAGCAGTAACTAAATAGAATTTTAAAAAACCTCATGAGGTCAATGGCTAGCTCTCCTCTCTACCCATGTTTACATTATTTGCCTCCTACAAGGCATTTTCCAACCCTTTCATTCATATAACAAGGGTTTTTGTAAATGTTACTAATTTCAAATTTCAACCTCAGCCTCTTCCAGGTTTGTGTACCCAAAATCGGTACAGTTCAAACTATCAGAAGAATTTGCAGTTCACAAATTTGTATCC
Organism: Sylvia atricapilla; assembly: GCF_009819655.1. Classification (NCBI taxonomy): domain Eukaryota; kingdom Metazoa; phylum Chordata; class Aves; order Passeriformes; family Sylviidae; genus Sylvia; species Sylvia atricapilla. The sequence continues at coordinate 71,799,262 of NC_089140.1, read as the reverse complement.
CCTAGACTTCCTTGTGAATATTCTTACCATGTACTGAAAGGCGATTTTTGCAAGGCAGCCCACTCAGAGATCTTTGGTAGCATTTTATTTCAGTCTTTTATTGGTGTGTGATCATCGCACACAAAGGCTCACATGTTGCCAGTATTTTCAGAAATTCACTTAAAGCAGAATTAACCATAAAGATACTATTAATAAGTTCTATGTGTTGCACACAAGGAAATAGCATGGACTTTTTGTGATATATCCTGTACATTGGACCATGTTTTCTACACTAACATGTTGCATACAACATTAATTTGTGTCTATTCAAGAGCAGCAGCATGTGAAAGTTTTTGACAGAGACTTGAAGAGTACAGAGCTAACAGCTTCCCCAATGAGAAAAGACAAAGACAAGGATCTCCCTTGGCATTGTAACCCCAGAAGAATTAAACTTTTTTTTTTTCTTTTACATAAAGCTAACACTACAGGAAAGGTTGTTTTCATACCAGAGTCCTTATTTACAGATGAAAGTCCTAAAAGTGCCTCCAACTATAGGGTTGGCAGGAGAGCTTTTAGACTATATTGATAGATGAGCAATAGCAAATTACAAGGACAGAGAGATATTCGCTCAGGATTTCTAAAGAACATGGTTCAGATCTGAAATTGGTGAACTAGTGATGAAGAGTAGTGTAGGATCAGCTTTGGTATCAGAGGAATGAAATATGCCAAACATAGCACCATCTGGTTATGTAATCCCTGCAAATTTGGCTTTCATTCAGGACAAAATGGTAGAGGGGGAAAAAAAACTCCACACAAAACCCAACCAAATAACAGTATTAATAAACTGAAGAAAAGGTCACATATTGGAGAACTATAAAATGAGAAAATACTTAGAGGAGATGAGTTGAAAATAACCCTCTGCTTCTCTTAATATCAAAATGGCTTCAATTGGAAGAGACATTAAGATCATCTAGTTCCAGCACCTTGCCATGGGCAGACACCTTCCACTAGACCAGGTTGCTCAAAGCCCCATCCAGCCTGGCCTGGAACTTCTCCAGAGATGGGGCATCCACAACTTCCCTGGGCAACCTGTTCCCCCACCCCCACAGTAAAGAATTTCTTCCTAATATCCAATATAAACATACACTCTTTCAGTTTAAAGACATTCCCCCTTTTCCATTATTACATGTCTTTGTAAAAAGCCCTTCTTCAGCTTTCTTGCAGGCCCCCTTTAGGTACTGAAAGGTAGTAATAAAGTCATCCCACAGCTTGCTCTTCACCAGGATGAACAATACCCGTTCTCTCAGCCCTTCCTCAAAAAAGAGGTGTTCCAGCCCTCTAATAATATCTAATATCTATTACCAAGTCAGTTCTTACCACAAAAAAAGTATTTTCAAATAAGTTGTCTAAATGTTTATCTTTGAAATTTTATGATTTTTTCCTAACTTTATTAAACTATGAGGAAAAAAACCCCAACAAAACTGAACCAACCAAGGAGAAGGAAAAATAAATAAATAAATAAATAAATAATAAAAAAAATTAAATGGGAAAAAAAAAAGACAAGTCCAACTTACAACGCCTAGGAAAAATAAATATTATTTAGCTGTTAAAATGTCTCTCCTGCCACTGTCCCCATCTCCTGTGGTGGTGTATTTTGCTCATGTTTCTGTATGATTTGTTCGATAAGATTTTACATGATGGTTTGTTCTGTAACCCCCTGTGTTTCCCCCTGTATGGTTTACCCCATGTTCAGTTTTGTGTCAGTCATTGGTTATATAACCTTCTGGTCCTGTCTGTCACTCTGGGGCCTCTCCCTGTGACCAGAAGGTTCCAGGGAAGCTGTCGAGTGATTGGGCAGGATCCAACTTTCCCCTCCCATTGTGTTTGTATGGTTGTTGCACATGTCTATTATGTTAAAAGCCACACCCTTACTGTACCCCATTGGTTCCTGACTGAACCCTCCCCTGTGTCACACCCCCTGTTAAAAGTCTCAGCACAGAGGGGCTCTTGGTCTCTCTGATGCTGGTGTCCCGAGGTGAGGACTCCACGTCCGGAGCCTCCAATAAACTCGATTGGATACAGCACTGGAGAGTCCCTCCTTTCATTTCCTTTGCCACAGCCACGCTGCACTCCCGACAAGCCAAGAACCACTGTGTTGCTGTCGCCTGTCCAGGGCTGGCCGGACAGGCGACACAGGTGCCCCCGCAATCTCCCACTTCTCTCCACAACCACACCAACTCCCACAGCTTTGTGCCTACCAAGTATTGATGTCTGCCTTTGGGTTCTTCACAAAAACAAAGTTTTTCAACACTTCAAGGCAATCAAGGCATGAGGTACACCATGAATAACTGCTGTGTATTGATACTGGAGCAGAGAGATGATGTAAGTCACACCTCACTAACCTCATTCGTACTCCTGCAGCGATTGGCCATTGAGCTGAACAGAGAGCTAAATCCACTGGCTCATTCTCTTCTTGGAGTTCACCAGACCTCAGATTTCCTCTGAGAGATCCTGCTTATTACAGAGAGTGGCTTGTATTGTGGATATTGTCAACCCTGTCAGTCTGATTTACTTGTGAAACCAGACAAGAATAACTAAACCACTTGTGAAAATGTTGATGCCATATAATTTGCAATGGTTTCCAGTCCATTTCCTGGAAACATCACTATTGAAAGATCTGTGTTTGAGAGCTGCTTGATGTTAAACCTAAACCATTAGTCAGGAAAAGAAACCAAAACAGAGTAAGGTTGTTGCAAATGTAACATCTATCCCAAATTAGGATCTCATTCCTAGAACTAGTAATAGAACAGTGTTATTTGCCCCACAGTTATAGTGTTTTTGTGCTCCAGGATCATTACCTTTTCCTTGCCTAAATCAGTTAAGAATTAGCTCCTCACCCATGCTAGCTCATTCCTCCAGTCAAGTCAGCAGTGTCATGAGACAGAGCTTGTCCAACTCTGTGCTCTGACCACAGCATTACCTGCTCACCAAAACAGGCACCTCCGTATGGAAGTCTTTTCCTTAGGCTATGGGTTTGGGAGTATTTTCTGGAACTCCTTGTGGAAGAGACACTTCAGTTCAAAGACATGTTACAAGTGTCTACTACAGAATTTTCTAAGAAAATTGCATGAATTATGCTGCCGTGTGGCTGTTGAGACTGTGCCTTGTAGAATTACTGTATATTCAAACACCAATTTGCCGTATACATTATATAAAATACCTTAAATGGATGATTTGGTAGCATGCATGATTTGATAATTAATGCATTCAAATGTACTCACATATACTTATATGGGCATGTTTCCCAGACTGAAATGTAGATAGATATTAATAATAATGATGACAGAGTCACTTTTTTTCAGAAAAGTAAGGATTTTGAAGTTCTAGATTTCATAAAGTGTTGCTAATACTTGCAAGGAATTACAGGGATTACTAGAAAATTGCCAAGGTCTTTAGTTAGAGAATCATTTGTCATTAACATCATCAAAATAAGGTCTTCACCTGCTACTCATTCTCCTTTTGTCTACAAAAGCTAGTATCTGTCTGATACAGTATGGAAAAGAAGCTGTTAGAAGTTCTTTATGCAGAAAAGAGTAGGGTCCTAGTTGGAGGAAGTATATTTCGTAGTATTATAAAATTGTTATATTTTGAGCACAAGCTTACTGCTTAATTCTGAAGCACACTGATACAGGCATCTGGTGGCTTCATGTTTGGAATAGCACTGCTGTTCCCAAATATTTTAAGATCATGAGTTTTCTTATTCCTGAAGTCTCAAGAGAGAACATTTTCAGCTTATCTCTGCAACTTTTAAGACTAGGAACGCACATTTTTCCCCCTTAGTTAAAACTGAAGGTCAAAATAAACCTGTGACTTTGAACTCCAAGACTTTAAGGGCAAAAGATGAAGAGATGAACAGGAAGACAGAACAAGACAGAAATTCCAGGAGACTACAAGAGTAGTCTAACAGAATACACTGTAAATGAACCTCACAACTCTCATTTTTCTTTCATACAAGTCACTTGATGTTCTCCTAATTATAGGTTTACCACATTTCATTTTGAGCACAGGTCAGCACTACAATGATGCATTTCCAAGAAAGAGAGAGAGGTGCCAATTTTCTATCAATGTAAAATGACACTGCTCCATTGGACCAAACTGTTCCTCTGCAATTCTCCACCTTCTTGCAGAGGAAACATGCTGACTCCTGTACTCCATAAGAGCAGATACTATTCCTGCACACAGCTGCGGTTCATGGCCTGTAGAGCAGAAATAGCCCTTCAGATGGAAGGAGCACTCAAACTTCATTAGTCACTCTTTCCTTTGCAAATAAAGAGGTTTTTCAAGGCGTCCTCAGCCCATGCACATAAACTGCATGAGACCCATGCTGCAGCTGGGGTATCTCATGATCTTGGTCCTCTGCCTTAGGGACAGACTGCTCAAGATTCTCACAGAGCTTGCTGGCTAAAGACTTAAGTAAACAACATTTTGTGTGTGTATCTGCATTTGTCATAACCACCTAGCTTTTCCACTGTACTGTTTTAAGGCAATGGGGTTTTCCTTGTTGCTGTGAGAGTTCAGTGATATGTTTGAGGAAGGAAAGGAAAAAAAGTGTCCCAAATTATGCTTTACTGAAATGACGAACTTGGATGTCTGTATATACAACCTGACCTTTTGGAAATATGAATTTCTGCCTGAAGAAACTAAGTCTTTAAATTCTGTTCAGGTTTGCAGTGTGGTTTGGTCAAATTTTATCTAATATATTTCGTGTTTTCAGCAAGAATTTCACAAAGTAACAAGAAGGACAAAATATGGTCCAATAATCTGAATTCAGTTTTTATTGTGGTAATTACTGAAATTACTTTATGTGCTACATTAATTTAGTGATTTCACAAAGACTCCAAATTCACATCACACAACTTTGGCAATATTTTATTCTTTTACATGACATTTTTTAACCACGGAATAAGCTTCCAGACTTTTCTATTTAATATAAATTTAAATTCTTCCCAATAGTCTCCAATTAAACTCCCTGAATTATGTAGTGGTAAGGTTCCCCTTTTTTAACCTTACTATTGTCAATGAACAAATGAGACATCTTAAATAGTTCAACATATAATAATAACTCAAAAGAATTTTTTTTTTTTTTTTCACAAATGACAGCAGCCTCCCAACCTTTTTATTTTACTGGTTTAGAACTGAACTTAACCTTTCCCTTCCCTGGAGTGGCCTCTTCACAGTCATGGTTCCCGACCTACTTCTTAGCTGTTTCCCTAAAGAAAATAAAATCCCCTCCTGAATTTTGAAAGTGGTGAAAAAACCAATGTCGATAATGTTTAATAAATAACCTTTGTTAAAACAGTCTAAATCTATGTAGAGTAAGCCCCAACAGCCCTCTCACATCCCACAGCTGATTTGCATATTGGGTCATGGAATGTGTTGTAGGATATTTGACTGTAGACCTCACTGAAATATTCATCAGACTGTGTTCCAAGTAACTTCCAGTATAAATTGTCATTAGACAATGACTACTTGTTATGAATATACAAAACAACTCTGAATTTGTACTTTTTAAAAGTCAAATCTGAAATATATTTGCCACTTGAGATCAGCTTTTAGTAGCCCTAATTATATTAAACATGAATTTCCCATGAGAGTTGTGCAGCCCTGAACACGTACACGCACACGCTGCTCAATGGCAAGAGGCCATCAGACACTGACCTGGAACAGCAAACTGCTGTCTGCAGGGGAAAAAAGAACTAGAAAGCAGGAAGTATGTATTCTGACGTGGTATGAAAAGGGTATGTGTTACAAAAAACATGGTTTGCAAACATCTGGACTGCTGACAAATCCTGTTTTATGTGTGTCTGTTATGGAGAGGATCTTAACCAAAGCAATAAAATTTTCAGCAATTAAAAATGCAATGAAATGCACTGATAATCCATTTCTCCAGTGGGATAATTCACTTACAACACCTGAATTTTATCTTCTGTCTTGTTGTTTCCAAGATGCCAATCTCTCATCTTTTTTCTTTAAAGATGAGGCCTTATATAAATATTTTCAATTCCTTTACTATAGGAAAATTAAAACTCCACATTTTACAAGAGTCTTAAGTGTTATAATATATTATTTCACAGGATATGGTGAAATTTAGTGGACTTTGAGCTGAGCAAACAGTTTTGTTTTGTTTGGTTTGGTTTAGTTTGGTTTAGTTTGGTTTGTTCATAAAAAGCATTCTTATAACCTGTGGTCTCACCATAATGGGACCAACAGAAAGCACAGGAAGTTTCTTCTTATGAAATAAGCATCTCCAACTCCAATGTTTTCACAGATTACTGGACATTAGATCTGATTCAGTGCTAGACAATAAACTAACACACAGTTTTGTGAGGAAGCATGCCATTTAAAAGAATAAATGCAAAATATTTGTAGATGATGATTCATTTTTATTAAAGGCATTTTCTATCAATCTCAAGGGTCAACAGCATCAGAAGTAGATTTGGTAGAAATGCAGAAGTCATGGAGAGAGGAGACAAATATTTCCATCCCTATAATACTTGCTTCAAAGCAATTTTGTTTTTCACTGTTCAGAAAGTTTGATTTCCAGCTCTGTCTGATTCAACAAGGGTCATGCAGAAAGTTGCTCCAAGAGAAATCTCCACTGAAAATGGCTGAGTCAGGAAGAACCTCTGCAGAGGTTCTTGCTGTTCAGCTTCCCTGCCTCAGAGATGGAGAATGAGTAATTCTTTCACAAACTTAAGATAGGTCTGTTTCCCATGAGTAAAAAACCCACAATCACATTAGGCAAATTATTTCATGCAGTTTAGGTAAAAGCTTTATGTCTTGCCAGAGCACATTTCTGTGTGATGAAAGACCACACATGTCGCAGGCACATCCTTGTAGCGAGAAATTGTGAAAGCTGAGAAATATTGTATGTCATGCACAGCTCACAAAGAAACAGGTTTCCCTTAATACTCTTAAGTCCTATTTTAAAAACCTCAGAAGGAGAGATAAAAGCTTGTGCATTTTGGAAAGGCCCACAGACTATCAGAAGTAACTGTTCCATATTGAACAACACTCCAGGATTAGCACTTAATGTCATAGGTTATATCATGTCTAGAAACAGAAGCCCTTTGCTATTGGACAATCAAAAAAATAGTCTTTGCAGCTTTCTAACAGTATGAAGCACCTGCCTCTAATACTGATGAGTATGCTGAGACCTTAATCCTTTTGCTAATCTGGAAAAATTGCCAGAATACCATCACTTTCAACACAAAACCAAATGAAACTTGGCAACTCCAATGAACATCACTTTAGAGATTTTAAATAAACTGAAGTCCAGAATGCAAAACAAAGCTCAACAAATGTGAAGCCACGCATATCAAACCACTCAACCAAAACCATTCTCATGAGTCACTAGGAAAGGAAGCTCTGTTAATGCAGGAGCCTTGCTCAACATCAGCAGCTAGCTGCCTGTCTGCAAAATCCCAGGTGGCAGTGAAAGAAAACACAGTTTGCATTTTGTGCATCAGGTCCATTTTATCTTTCCTTTACGCTCTAAGTCTAATGCTAAAAGCCCTCCAGGGGTCTGAACTTGCTGGAAAGACAACATATATTGCATCTTTACACAGTACACTCAATAACAGTATGAGAGAAGTCTCTTACCATTCATTGATTTGGGCTCCTTTGTCCAGGTCAGCCCCAGACAGAGTTTAGCTGTTCAGTGGATTAAGTACAAGTACCAACAACTTCAGGGTCTACACCTCTGCTGGCAGCAGATATAACCTTACTGTTATATGAAATATGTGAGCTCAGCTGCAGCAATGCTGGAATCAGAGAGAGGCAAAGCATTGAATAATCCTTTGAAATGGTATCTAATTCTTCATGAATTTATTTAGCTCCTGAAAATAAAAAAATTACTCTCCTGTTTGCCATCAACATGGTGTCTGTTAGGATCCACAAGGCAAGTCACTGTATCTTTTACACAAATTTAAAAATAAGCATTGTATTTAAAACAAATTGCTGTATAAGAAAAAGTATTTTCATATTTTGAAGGATGAATTTTTAATAATGTAATTAAAACTTCACAAAAGAAAGAATCATTACTTGTTACACACTCCAAAACTATCTATATAAAACATGTGTCTCCAAAACTGCCCTCTATATGTATATTAATGATGCCATCAGATGCTTGACATGCCCTGAATAATGCATACAATTTAAATTAACTCCCATTCTTAACATTCTCAAAGAAAAGTAAAATCACTCAAATGCTAAGTCAAGTTCACTCTCAATTATTATAATTTCAGTATTGTTATTTATTATTAATACAGAATTCAGCCATCAGTATGTACTTACAAGCAATTTCAGTGAATCTACTCAGAACCCAGAAACTGCAAGTCACATCAACACTGTAGAACTATTCAAGGCTCGATGAGCAGAGGAAATCTCTGGCAGCTTGACAAGAAACTGGCATAGACAACTTACAAAACCAATGACCTCTCATAGTTTAGAGAATTAGCATTCTCCTTGATAATGGTAAAATGATCTTTTCAAAAGAAACAAGAAGCTTTTCATGTCCTCCAGAACAGAAAGGCCAGGGAATAGAGCACACAATCATGGTCCTGCTACTTGTAGAAACTTGTAGAAGCTGATCAGTGGGTACTTGGACCTCACACATCTGAGACACCCTCCTTGGTGCCACACAGCTACACCTGGTCCTTTCCACGTATAACAAAACTTTAGTGATGATTGAGATGAAATGTCATAAGTGGGAGAAGCAATCCTGTTACCTAAAGAATTGCCCATAGCTGGTTAACTGAAGATGCGGACAAGCGGTAGTTGCTTTCATATCAATATATGTAAGTAGTTAAGTGTGGTAGGCAGAGAAGGGACCAGAGGAAAATTGCAGAAGAGACATAAAAATAAGTACTATCAAAACAGAAAATTCCTTTAGGGAACAGGATGCAAGGAACTAACAGAACTCAGGGGCAGAGGATTTTGTAGCAAATCTAAAGAAAATTATCATCACTTTCTTCTTCTCACCCACACAGTCCAAATGTGCAAAAATTTTCAGGGGAAGGTCACATGATTTGATAAGGAAGTAGATGCTCCAACTATTAACATAATTCATCCAGAGGCATGAAACTTTGCCTCTGATTTACAGAATCAATGCCTGGGAGAAATACCATACTAAGTGGAAGGGTGGGTTTGTTGAGTTACCCAAAGAGGTTGAAAGCCTGGTTTCTTTGGCAAAGAGAGGGTTTAGTGTGCCTTCAGGGATGTTTCTCTCTCTTACATGTAATGTAAGGGTGAGAGAGTGAGCCTTGTAGGAGCAAGGGATTGGAAAAAACTCTTTACAGTAGTGATCTCCACTCCCTGCTGACATAGACAAAAAAGACTGGGTGAAGAATTGCAAAAAGAGTCTCTCTCAAAAGTTCCCCTGCTCAGTGCAGGAGATAAAGCCAGAAGAGCTACAAGGTTTCCCTCATGAAAGGTAAATGACAATTATCAGTCCCATGAAGTCATAGATGCTAGTGTTTTCTATGGGGAGCTTACTACTCTGCCAGGAAAGAGCAGTGTGACAAGTAACAGCAATGAATATTAGATAGCCAGGATAGCCCCTGGTACAAAAGTTGGCAATAACTTCATTGAGATGCCCCATGATGCATTTCAGTTTTGTACGTGTCATATATAATGTCATTTCTGCTTATTTGGGAGTGTGATTTTTAAACCTCAGTCCTGTCCAGCTCATAGCCACAGAAGCTTTATGGTTGAATTCAGTGAAAGAGAGACTAGGTACACAATCATCAATATCAATATACTGAAATTGATTTCTCTTAAATTTGACTCCTACTTAATTTCCAGAACAAGAATCACTTTGACTCTGTAGAAATATTGGCAATTTTGGTAGTTTTTGCATAATACTTCTCCACATTAAAGTGCTTACAGAGACAAATACAGTTCAGATTTCTATCAAGCTCTCCTTCTCACCCATAATGCCAGTTTTATTTGTGGCCATTATCATTTATTTTTCTTTTCTCTTTATTCACTTTAATAGTGAACTGGAAGTGGTGACTCAGGACACAAGGGTTAAACAGAGGGTCCAGCCAGCCTTTTCACACCATTTAAAACAGAAGCACATTTATTCACATAGTTCACTGCTGGAAAGAAAGCACATCTAGATCAGAGATCAAATAGTAGCTTCCTCTGTAGTATTAAAATAAATAGAAAAGACAGGAACTGACATTTAAACTCTGGCCTCAGCCTAAAGCCTACCACACATTTCCCACTTCAGGAGAAGTAGGCAGAGGCATTTTGCCTGACATTGTACTCAGGAGAATCACCAGGATTCTCATTTCTCCTTGAAGGATGCATTCCTGCTCCTCTCTACCAAGAACCATCCTCACTGATGGCTTTTTCCATCAGACCCCTTGGAGGAAAAACACTGCAGTAGCTGCTGGCTGCAAAGTTCTGGCTCTGCAGCAGTGAGCACCCAGGAGAAAAAGATGGAGTGGTATTTACAGTCCAAAAGGAGAGCATGTTGCAAGTGTGAAATGAATTTCAATAAAAAAACCTCTTGGAATCCAAACTAAAAAAAGAAAGGTTAATGGCATTAACCTCCTAAAAAGGCCAGCATGCATACACTATAGGGGATGTCTATAAGGAATGACTGATGGGCAATCACTTTCTGTATTGCTTCTGTTGAATTACCAGAGCACTGCATTGTGAATGACTCACAGAGGAGAAAAATGCAACCTGGAAATCCCACCTTCCTAGAGAAATAACCAACCAAGCATCCATCTCATAGCTTTTGACGGGTCTAGCCCTAATCATACAGGTTAAATCTCAAAGATATGAGACTTTAATGTCTTGAGAGTACTGTTTCCCTTGGTACTGGCTCTATTCAGTACTGATTATTTTTAGGACACAGAGGTTGCCAGTTCCAAAGGAATGTCCCTAAAGGACTGCCCTAACAAGCACAGTCAGCCAAATAAATTATGACAGCAGCTAGCATTACCATTTACCTGGCTGTATAACTTAACCATCCTGACTATGTATAGCTTGGCAAAAACAGAGTTTCTTGGCCTTCCAGGTGTGCTGTAAGGTCAGTCTATTTTCACAGCCTCCCCAGTGAAGATCATGACAACTGTAAATAGGGGCACTGATCCAAACTGAGAGAAAATATCATTTGGCAATATATTCAACTGAGTGCTTTTCACTCTGGATTTTTCAAGTGTCTGAAAAACACAGGCATTAAAAACCTGCAATTGGTAAATATCGTACATTAGATTAAGATCCCAGAGCTTTACTCAGTGAAAGAACAGCTTGCCCAGGCTGGCAGCTATAAACTGGCAGGCCTCAAGCAAGGTGGGGAGAAGAGATCATTTTGACCTTGGGCGTAGAGGATCACTCACCAAACTAAAGCAAGATTTCACTGTTGAAGTACCTCATCACCAGATACCACAAAAACAGGGTAGGGTACACCTTACTTTACAATTTCCCTCCTTTGGGAGCCAAAAGTCTGCTTGCAGCTTGTTAGAGGAACTCAGGATAGTATTACACTGGAATTAGGCAACAACACAATGGTAGAGCCATCATGCTTGGTTGTCAAAATAATTACTCATGGCTTAGAAAGACTGATGTAAAAATTCTGGGTTTATGACTATATGTCCCTGCTGAAATCTATATTAGCCACTTGAAATCTGGCTGAGGTACACCTACCTGTGCTGCAGATCCAGCTGCACTGCAGTAAGACAGCTCAGCTACTGGCCAAATTACCACTGGGGATAGTCAATAATTAGACTATGCATGAGATTACACAAAGGTAACATGAAGGAGGATCCTTTGAAAGCCAATGCTATGCTATCATATGAAGGACAAAAGGAAAAAAAAAAAGAAAAAAAAAGGCAGCAATCTTCCTGCTTATACCTCTGGGAAAGTAATTCCTTCCTTTCAGCACAGCAAAGCTCAAAAATATAGGACACAGTGTGGCACAGAGGGTCAGTGGGTTACACTTATTTATACACTATCTGTATTTGGTTCAAGGACTCTCAGATAGAAAATAGAAAGAAAAAAGCCTTTTCCTGATGGAGCTTTCAGCCAGTAGAAACTGAAGATAATATTGTACTTTTACAACATGCAGTAGATCACCAAATTCATTTTTACTGGGGTCATAAGAAAAGATTTTAGCTCTAGACTGCAGAGTTAAGGAGCTGGTGCACTAACCATAAGGATGTGTCATATGAGGTGCCTGATTGCTGTCCTGGTTCAGAGGGGTGGTGAGGGGAGCAGGGTATTGTTCGTTTTTACACTGAGCAAGTATTGGTCTTGCGTTTGAAACTAATTTTATAATTGCTGTGTCTAAAAATGATTCATATCAAAGAAAAATTAACTTTCACATAAGCCAAAGGAGAGCAGTGTGAAAAGTTAAATAAAGCAAGTATATTCCACCCTGTAGTCCTTATTTTACTATCATTGTTGGCTCTTTGCATGACGTTTTAAAATTTTTTTCTGTTTAAAAATTTCTGCACTTCTGCTCTCTCCCCATGTATGAATGGTTTCAAGATGTAGGTTACAGAAAAGCTGTTACAGATCTACCACATCTTACTGTTTCCAGGTCAGCTTTCAGCTTGTGGTGTTGCCGAGGGTCTGTATATGTTTGCTCTGAACTTCTGGGCTCATCCTTCCACCAGGATTGAATACAAGGTTTGCTGTTACAACATTGGGTCCAGTGACCTGGGCACTTTACTGCATCCCCAGTTACTTACAGAAATTAGAAAACAAAACCAAAATCATTGATGGCAAATAATAATTATAAACAACCACTCACCAGCTTGACTTTTATTCCTTTTAGGAGAAGCAGTTAATCCACATTCACAGAAAACAACAACAAATCTTACGACAATCAAGAGTACTGGAATAAGTATAGTTGGCATGCAGACAAAAATCAAGAGAAATCTTGTATCCCCTCCTTAAAATCCTCCTTCATTCAAAAGCCCTTCAATGCACCTTGTTAAAAGTTAAAACATTGTCACATACTCCGCAGTCATATGAATATGGGCTTCTTCCTCCTTTGCACAGAATTTTAAAGGACAGAACCCTGGCATCTTGTTTTCTTCTTTCTCTTTTTTTCTCTTTCATCACCCTTTACCTGTTCCTGGCAGAACTCAACCCATATGTATGTAATATCTGGTGGAAAAATAGAAAAGTAAATCTAAGAAAATGTACATTCCATAAGAAATAAACCTCAAAGTGGTCTACACTTAAACTTCATTATAGCCTTTCATGTAAGCAAGTACAATTACTTCTATTTATTAAAAAATAAAAGAATGAACTAGCACAAATTATACAGTGTATTTGAGCTATATTTTAAACTATATTGGCTTATGCTCAGTGAAAAAGAGGGATAGGGGATAGAATTAGGTACCTGATCTTTAAGGACTTTTAGACAAATGTGAAATTTCCTTTACACAAACACAAGACACTTCCCCTCAGTTATCCTACTCTTGTTCAAAATCAGGCTTTAACTATGTAATCCATGTAACAAATTTTTCACATCTGGAGATCGGCTCCCTGGAGGCAGCTCTGTAAAAGGACAGAGGTCAGTCAGTGAGTTTAGGAGCTGTATGTTCAGTGTGTCTCTCACTGGTAAATCAAGCCTTTTAATTATTTGCAGTGTGGGACAGAATTTCATGGATATGCCTATTTTTATAGTGTTCGTTCCTGAGTTCATGCTCCTCTTCTTAAAAGGATGGAAATCCAGACTCTGAATAACAAATCTTTGGACTTAATCATGTAGCTTTTAAGAGTTCGTATCACCAGCCTAAGTACAAAATTTTGTCTTTTTAAATCTGCACTAGAATGTGACAGTCTCTACTCTGCTAGTTATCTTTCTCATCTCCTATTCACTGTCAGAAATTTGACAAGTGCCTTCAAACCATGATGTGAATTTTCATAATTTCACTATTTTACTTTAAAAACAAGTATCAGTAAATAGCTGCAAAACTATCCCAATATTTTATTTCATAGATGTCTTAAAAATGCTTCTAAAGTATATCACTGGCTCATATATAAGTATTTCTTTTGGATTTTTTGCAAGCCTATGCTCATTCATTCTATCCTTGTTTTCCATCTTTGTCAACCACCTCCTGTCCTAGCTGCTTCAAGGTAGAGACCACCTTTTTATTCAATATCTAAACAAAGTTTTTCAAAATCTATTTGGCCATGATAAAAGCTCTTAAAAATGCAGCAATTTCTGCTCTGTCAGCAATAAATAAATGCAGCATTGATTCCTTTCACCAAACTGAACAATGTGTTCTTAAAAATCACAGGTCATCTGATTTTGATGATTCACTATAGGTAATCCAGCCAACAAGATTCCAGTGAACATTTTCTGACTCTTGCACTGTTGTTCCAAACATCACCTTCAGTATCCTTTCACATATAAGCTCTTTTGTAGAGGAAGGTTTAATTTAGCTCTTATGCATATTTATAATGGTCTTCTAATCATCATTGTAAACAATACACCAAAGCTGACAAACTCTGTTACAAGAGCAATTCCAGTAAAATCAGTGGGATGTGCACCTGATTTAGGACTTTTTCAAACATTGAGTACTTGCTGACTTCATTCATGCCATGTATTGTAAATGTTTATTGCCTCATTACTTACAGCTGTAATAAAAAAGCTTAGTTACACCATACCCAAAAAGTAAAATAAAAGAAACTGTATCTTCAAAATCCGTGAGATTGGCTTTAAATCATGTACTATCTTTAACATAAAAGAAAAAGTTAATAGGGTTTTTTTTTCCCTTACTTTATGTAATCTTGTTTTTTCTTGTATGTTTTTATGGTTAGAAACTCACTAATTACTATTCATTTAAAGGAAAGGGTCTTGTGTAAATACAGGAGCTGGGGATTTAAGAAAAACCTGAATGTCACAGCATTGAATAATGTAATTTTTATATATTTTACAAAGAAGTAAAAACAAAATAATTTTTTCCTCCATAAAATGCATACTATCATTTTCTAAACTAGAAAATTTGATGTGATTGCTGTGTTAATTTAATTTGAAGAAGAAAGACATTCCAGAAGAAGAAAAGCTTTACTCACACACAGAAAATTGACAGATGCCTTTTTTATGGGTTGATTGCATTTCAGAGTTTTTCAAGTGATGACTCAGGTTTTCCTTTTGTTTATCCAGCCACAATTCCCTTCAAGCTAGCTTATTTTATTTTTTTTTTAATGGAACATGTTAATTAAGTAGTATATTTTGCTCGACAAACCTGCATTTCTTCCCTCTCTCTTCCACAGTCAAAAAGCAAGCACTTCCCCAGAACACCACTGTTTATTGAAATTGAAAGTCTTTAGGGTGTTTTGGAAGCAGGAGACTTGGAAGTTTGAATGAGGAACTCCACTGGCAAGCTTTCAAACTTATTTGCAGATCAGGACCTCTTTTGTAGAAGTCTCCCCAGGAGGAAAGCAGTTAGACACCTGCCAGTAGCCTGCAGTGGCACCATCCCACTGTGATGTTAATGAGATGAATGAGAGCACTACAGAGAGCTGCAATAATTACAGGGTGAAGAGCTTGTCTTTTCCTGACCCTCCTCTCTGGGCTGCCTGTTCTATAAAGCAGGGTCTTTTGTAATACTAATTACAAATGTTAATTAAACATTTCTTTGGAATTTTGCCCTCTATTAATAGGTCAGATAAACAGGGAATAAAAATGACAGACACAAGTCATTATCAGCCACATGAGAAAAATACCATTTATTTGTTCCCTTCCTTTGGTCCCTCCAAAGACATAACTTCTGGTTTTGTTTCATTAAAGACACATTAAACCCACTGAAATATAGCTTTTCTGCACAGAAATAAAGTAAAAGTAATTTTTACTATAATGGAGTTAAACCTAGTTCTAAGGTCCCTTCCACTACAATTCAGTCTAGTCTGTGTTAACAAATTTTAACCATAGTCATGACTCTAAGGTTGTATAAATGCCCTTCCAAACACAGACTTAAGGAAACAGTCGTGACAGCTGTTGATGAGAGCACAAAATCTAGTTTGACGGCTTCCTCTGGCATGAGCAGCACACAGCATTTCAAATCATTGCACTAATCCCATTTCTAACCCAGTCCTCTGAATTACAGGAGTGACCCCTGCCCAGATCAGAGCTGAGCACAAGCACTTGGCAGATATTGCCAGAAAAATAAAAGCTCTACCCTTTGCCTGACAGTCTGCCACAGCCAGATGCTGCCATCCAGGCTCACATGGAGCAGTAATTTGATACATAGCAATACTATCCATTTCAGTGAAATAACTTCTGCTTGGCCAGCTCATCTTACCTTTCCTTATAGATCACATTGCCAGGGCACAGGAGGGAACCAGACTAATTCCAAATTTCATCCTTTAATATTTTTCTCAAATATATACGTATGGTTTTAAGTAGCATTTGATGGCACCAAATGGAAACAATTCCTTTTGGAAGAAATTAAGTCAGAACATGCTCTTCAAAAGCACAACCAATGCATTCCAACAAAAATACAAAGGAACCTCCCTGCAAATATGAGAATGATGAGAAGTGTTTCACTCCCAGGATTCATTTCTACCAGGCCATGTCAGTTGCAAAGGCAGGCATAGTTTTTCTTTAATTTAATCCTATTTTTGTTATCCTACAATAAGAATATTCCATTTTTCTCATTTTGTCAGATAACCCGAAGTCATGTTCTTCAGTTTTGATAAGAAATGGCGACTGGTGCAATGCTAAAGAATCCACAGTTTTCCCATGGAGCCCCATTGATTTGACAGTAGCCCACCATATGGGAAATATCAGCAAGACAAAGCCTCTGGTAAGTCAATACCAGAATCTTCTGAAGGCTTACGACTTTAAAGGTATTTTTATGTTTACTACTCATAACCATGGCATCCTTGGCTGTGGCCATCAGACTGTGTTCTTACTCACACCCTCCTCCACGCAGTGAACTTTGAAGAGTCTGGTCTATGAATTGTTTTGTCCACGTAGTTATTTTGAGATCATGACACAGTCACTTGCTAAGGTAAGCAAATAAGGTAAGCAGATTGATTTTCTTCAAATACAACACTGGAAATGCATAGTTTTCTAAAGAAGAGAGAAGATAGTACTTCATAGAACTTCTCTGAAGCACTGTGACACAGCTAGGTAGTTTTGAAAAACAAGTATCACACTTCCATCTTTGTTTTTAAAAACACTATAAAAATTACTACTAATTTTAATAATAGGTGGTTGGACATCCAGAGCACCCACTCAATCTGAATTATCCCATAATCCTCTAATTCCTCAAGAGAGCAAGAAAAGCAAAAAGGGATTTTAAAAGCAAGATAGTGCTTTGGCAGAAGGTATTTCAATAGGTTGTCCTCATGTTACACAGCTGAGGTTCTAGTTCCAAGAGCAATAGAAAAAAATATAAATTATCATGGTCTAAGAATAAGTACAACTTAATCGAAAGGTACAACAGCTAAAAAAATGAAAACCAAAATATATTTTACTATTATAGTAGCTACTCTTCCAAAGTACATGTTAAAAACACTACTGCAGATACACAAATTGCCCTACACAATATGGAAGTTCCCAGAAATCATTTCAGTCTCTGTAAAAAAGCTGAATGTTTCAGAAGTAGCTTTATAGACCACTTATTTAGGTTCATTTCCATTACATTTTGCAAGATGCCATAATAACTTTGTACTAAATGTATGGCAATTTTCTCCATTTCATTTTTCAAGACACCATAATAACACTGTGCTAAATAAATAGCAATTTCCTGGAAAATCACTTCTCACTGGACAAGACCCTAACCATGCCAAGGAATGTACTAGTACATTGCAGTAAAGCCATGACAAACATTTACCAGATACAAATCATATCAGCTGCTTTAACCTGACTCATCTGTCTTGCAAGTCCATCCCATATTCATGTCAATTTTAACTTTTTTCAACATCATTCTAAGGAGTCCAAATTTTTAAAATAAGTTATGACACTGGATTACTGTTTTGAATGCTGGTCTTTGGATCTTTTCTACCCAAAAACCTGCAGTCTGCAGTGGTAAGACTGACATCACTGATTGTGGGTGGGCCAGGGTATACTTACTTTTGAAGCCAAACTCTCAATCCTCTGTTTGCCTCACTTCAGGTGACAGTGTCAGAGTGGATGATCTGTAGCCTGTTTAGGATGAAATTAAGCCAGAAGACATATTTCAGAGATGGCATGAAGGAACTTCCCCCACCTTCCCCACAAATACAGGCCACAGGTTTTTGCTCTGCAGATTCACTTGCTTATATAGACATAGCCTTTCTCCAATTTAATCCTGTTTTGATCACTCTCATTTGTCAAAGTAAGCTGAGAGAAAAAACACGTTGGAACCAGCTGTTGGTAACTGCTCTATATGGTTCTCTTTTTCCAGCATGGTTAAAAGGCAGTTTGAATATACTCAGCCTAGTGTGTGTAAGTGCCTTTGGGTATAGAAGGCTGAGGAAGCAGGAACTGTTGTTTAAAGAAAGAAGCACTTCATGCATGTGCTTAATTTTTCATAGAATTTTTAGTGTGATACTTACTGTGAATGCATGGTTTATTCTGTCAGAGGTCTGTGGTTAACACTCCCTATATAGCTATTGGCATGATAAACTGTAATGACTTCATAATAAAGTTAAAAACCCAGCATAAATGCAGAAAAGTGAGGAATTCCAGAGGTAAGATTTGGATTTCATCCCTCACCCTTCCTTGTATTTGAATGTTATAAAACAGCTATATACTTTCTTTAGGCACAGATATAAAAAAAATCATGACAGGAATACAAACAGTGAAAACTCTGTGTGTTCTGACAGGTACCTATACTACCTCAGAACTTACATATTTTCTATAATTTTGCAATATCTCAACCAATTTTTGCTAGAACTTGTTTGTCCTTTATCTCTGTGATATCTGCATCATTTCATACTGAGCCAATGCAGAAATAATATGATATATTTTGGAAAAAAGAAATTAAAGTGTAGTTGATGGCTTACACTATTGAAGAACATGTTAATAAAAGAAGGACATCAGAAAACATAGCACCACTTAATACTGAGTAGTAATGCCTGTGACATAAATGCCATGAAAGAGCTCTGGAGTTTTAGTTGGGTTATTTATTGATCTGTTTGCAGGGATAGATTTGCTTGTTTCCTTTTGGTTTGGTTTAGGGTTTTTTTTAGCTGGAGAAACAGTGGCATACTCTAAGGAAAGTCTCACTTAGGATTTTTCCATTTTGCATTAATTTTTAACCTACAGAGCTAATGGTCCAACATTGTGTTCCATTATGCAAAACATAGGCTTATTTATTGGTTATTGACATAAAAAGAGGATCTGGATACCCACATCTACCAGTGAGTACTCCCAAATCATGACCTTACAAATTGATCTTAGGTACCTTGCTTTCTGTTTGCATGACCTAGCAGGCTTTCTGCAGTTTTCAAAAGCAAGGAGCAAAATGCCAACTGAAATTCAACAGCTCTGCAGATGCTCAGCCTTTTCCAAAATCAACCTCAAATCACATTACTTAAATTGAGTTAGGATCTTGGTGCGTGATCTTTTGCGTAACTTTCCAGCTCACCTCTGCAGTCTGATTCCCCACCATATAACTTTCTTGCTGAGAGTAAAAAACAAGGTTCTTTTAAAAAAGATTCAACCTTTTTAGTAGATCTGATGCTACTGAAGAATATTCTTCTGACCTGTTATGAAAAGCTTCCAAATTGCTGGAAGGGAATTAGTCTGAAAGACTCCAAGTAAGTGTTCATGCAATGATTTGAAATTTTGCCTACGAATGATTAGAATTATTTATATGAGTATAAGAAAATTTAAATATCAGGATGTGGAGATTTCAACTAGCTGGAAGATATTATTTATTATTATTCTGTATTGTATTAAAGTCATTCATATTCCTTTATAGGAATTTCTTTTTCTTCTGATATAATAGAGAATATTCTATTCTTACTGGAATAACATAGAATTCTAGATCCAGTTATTCAGAAACATAATTTCTAGAACACTCTATAAGTCTTTCAACAAGTGTTTTTGTGGAAAAAAGATTCAATAAGGATTTAAAGTCTCATAATTTTTTGAGGTGGGGATTTCCAACTTAAAAGTCTGAAATTTTCAAGACTTAGACAAAGTTCTAGTTCTACATTTTCAGATTTTAAAAATGGAATTCTTTTAGGACAAATACATTTTGCATACTGCAAAATAAATGAGGAAAAGAGAGACTTGTTATGTTATTGTTACTTCATGCAGTATATCGCAATTTCTAAGACACACCAAAATGAATAATCTCTTTCTAGTGTTTTATATATCAGAACCATTCCGAATTGTGATGGTGTGCTCCACCCAGCTGCCCAAACTGACCTTTATCTCCCATAACTCTACTCAACCCATCACCACCAGTAGTGATGGCAACAAATGTGTTTGGCTGGGATGACTGCATCTGACTCATGGCGGATTCAGGGGAGACAGGTAACACAACAGCCTACCCACACACACACTCTCCTTTCCCAAACCATGATGCTGGTCAAAGTCTGACTCAAGCCAAGTTTGGATGACTAATTTCTGTAGTCAGTCTGAAAATATGTCTGTAACTCTATTACTCCGCAACAGTAGACAGTCCAGGACCTGTTGAGCTCTCCTGCACAGAAGGATCCACCCTTGAGTACAGATGCCTCTCAAGGTTTCTCTTTGACGCTGAGAGATTTCTTGCTGCAACAGTAGCAGTAATTAGTAGCATGGTAAACTTGGAAATCTTAGCTAGCTAATACAAAGGATTGATTGCGGACATTTAGACACAAAGCATTGACCAAGCCTGGGACTAAATCTGGATCCAGATACCTATAAACTCCCCTCTGAGAAGGAGTTTAAAATGCAAGGAGGTCCTTTCTGAACCTTATGGCTAATCAGAGAGTCTTCCTGATACTTTTACCTGACCTTGTCCTCTGTGATAATCAAATGTACCCTATCAATGAATTTTTCTAACCACTGTCACATTCATTATTAAGCCTTGTTAAATCTCTATTTATTGTTAAACATATTGCTGCTTCTCTCTTACAAAGAAAGTGCATCACTTCATCCAGAACAAGAATTACCTATGCTTGATATTAATTTAACACACAAAATTCTGGTCTCAGATGGAATAATGAGGAATTGCTTCAGTCCACTCAGAAATTCAAAGGCAAAATCATGCAGAAAAGGAGTACCATAGAAAGATACCTGTATCTTCAGGAGAGCTGTTCAAGGATCTTACCACAGCTAAACTATTCCTTTGGTTGGTGTGGTGAGAACATTTGCCTCAAATTTATCTTTCCACTGAATATTTGGGGAAGAAGCTAAAAGCCTTTGTTCTCAGGGAAATGCAATTACACCAAGCCCCCCTGTGGAGTATTCTGGTGGGAAGAGGCCCCTTGTGCAATGTCCTTTTCCGCACATCCAGACAGAAGTCAGGCATAATACATTGCAGAGTCAGGATGCTGAAATCCCCAGCTACTTCAGCAGAACAAATCAGAATGCATACTTTCATCCTGCATATCAGGATGAAAGAGATCAGTGCTGGAGACAAAGGAGGAATAAAACAAACTCTCTGCAGTGAGAAAAATGAGATGAGGAAACTTTGCTGTCTGCTGAAGGAAATTCAGTGCTCTCTTTGCCACAAGTTAAATTTGATCAGTGCCAAATACACTTGATAAACGGAGTCTATTGGCTAGGAACTTTATTTCTTTCTGATGTGTGCTGGACTCCTGTCCATTTGAAGACAAAGCAGGGCACAGTGAAATACTTCAGACAGCTTTACTGCTACAGTGAATGACAAAGCCATACAGAGGAAACAGTAATTAACCATTTGCATTTAATTGCTGAACCAAGCAGTACAGTTTGAATACCTACAGATCCTCAGCCTAGATATGTGGAAAAAGGAGATAGATAAGTAAAACCCTGTTTTAAAGCTCTGAATAGAAACTGACAAATCCCTGTTCCAGAGTGGAAATGCCTTTAACATCAGAGCAATGCAGGAGAGGGTGGTTTTGTACCATGCTGGAAAGGTGTCATTTCAGTGCCATAATGGTGGCCTTTGGGTGCAGCCCTGACTTCAAGCCTGTCTGAAGGTCTTTTCAAGACAGGGAATGAGCTGCAACCACTAAAAAGAGGCTAAGCCACAGGCTTTTGCCTAATGCTGACTATGTAGCAAGTTGAATTATGTACAACAGGTATGGAGTGTCCCCAAATGTTCATTTCTCATCCTTCCTCAGAGCCTGAGATAGAGAGCAGGTCTGAACATTCAGTTATTATTACACTAACACAAAAGCCTCTGCTTCAATTTGCTCTAATTCTCACTCAGGGCTGGTCCTGGTCCCCAGATACAGACCAAAATTAAAGATGACTAAACTTTGCCTTCACCTTTCAGGACAAAAATCTCAGGATGACCAACAAGGCAAACTGACACATCACAGGGAAATCTGGCCTGTCAGGACCACCACTAAATACATCCCAGGGATAAACAGAGGTCAGTCTCTGCTTTCCAGAGTTATTGATCCACTGCTACACAATAGCACTGAACTCTCCCTTACTGAAGCAGCCTAGGTAATCACAAGCAGACTCAGGAAAGTCCTTTCACACAAGTCCCAGGAGGCAGGAACAGGGCGAGACAATTCTGTGCTAGTGCTCGTCTGGATGTCTTTAAATATAGTGCTACAATTACACCCCAATAACTATTCAATTTCTCATTAAAGGTGGAAAAATATCCAAAATTTCTTTTTGCTGTTTTCTAGTGTGTCAGTTGGATGATCTGTAATATGTAAGTTGTAGGGTTTTTGTAGTGTGGGAAGTTTGGGTCACCATCCTGCTGGTCCCTTGTCAGACAGAAAAACTCAGAATCTGTTCTCTCCACTCTCCTTTTTTTTTTTTTTTTTTTTTTTTTTTTTTTTTTTTTTTTTTTTTTTTTTTTTTTTTTTTTTTTTCTCTCTGAACAGCTTGAATGACAGACTAAAGAATAATCCTGTTCACAGCTAATGTGCAAAAACAGGATTGAGCAAAAAACTGACTTAAGAAGCTTTCATCTGGGTCAGGACATATTGATACCATATTCAAAGATATATGCTCAGCACACTTGTGCAGAGATAAATGTTTTAACTCTAGGCTTAAGAAGAAAAACACAAAAAAAAAAAAACCCTCACCACACTCCAGTGACACAGCTACTGAAATATTAAACTAAGTGAAACAATTTCCACCCACATTTTCTTTCATCACAGATTATGCAGTATTGCAGACTACTCCATATAAAATGTTTCCTTCCTAGACAAAACCAGCTACACAATAAGGTTTATTTTCACTGTTTCTGAGTACAAGTACACTGTTTCTGAGTGCCAAAGTACAAGATAAAGTCACTGTAACAAATTGTGCCTGTCATAATGTCAGAAAAAAGGAACCACACACTGAGTTCATAGTCCACTCTGACAGTCACTGATCCACCCATCTCTTTGGGACAAGACAACTTTCATGTCCCTCAAGGTCTTTTCTATAGTGGATCACTAAATCTATTTCATTAGTAAGTACCAACACCACGGATTTTATCTCTCACCAGTGTCTTCTTTTCCAATAAGGACAACATGGGTCTTTCAGACAATGACATGAAGGGAAAATCCAACAAGATCAAATCCCACAGTCTTCAATTTCCTGTAGAATGCTGGATATGAGTGATTATTTATTACTTCTTATTACAGTTCCCAGTATCATTAATGATAAAAAAAGTTTAAAAATAGTAGCTGTTAAGCTGGGTGTTATGAAAAAGATAACTTTAGCAGTCCAGCTTATAAATGGCCTGAGACTGCTTTTCAGAAGCCTTAGTATCAGTCTTGCCTAGCTTGAACAATAATACACCTGCATTATGTATTTACTTTGACTGCAATCCCAAAGTCTTAAGAGTAAATTCAGCTTTTGCCTGTGTATATGTGTGTGCACAACTCACCTGGTTTGAGTGATGCTGAAACTTCTCATACAGGGTTAAAATTAATATGATCCCTACCTTCTGTTGAAATCAGGGCCTTGTATCAGGTTATGCAGGTACCTGTGGATCTGGTCTAATATTTCCAGAGAACAGGATCCTACCATTTCTCTGTCAGCACATGGGTTCTCATGGTTCTCTGTCTTGCCGTAATCAGAGGGAGGTGCCCTGACACTGCTCATGCCTGTGATAAGGTAATCACTCCATAGTTATGAGAGAGTTCTCCCATTTTATCTATAACTACCTTTTAGAGACTGGAAAACTGATTCATGCTAGACAAAGCCTTCACTCCCCTAGCTTGAATAAACCAAATTTCTTCATACTTCCTTTATACATCAAGCTCTCCAATGGTCTAATCATCTTGGTGGCACTTTCACCAAACGTTCTTTCATTTTTCCTTTCATTCATCTCTTCACACTCATTTCTTTTAAAACCTTGTTGAGGCAGATTTCAGACTGTCAGTACCTCAGTATGGTGGCTCTTCCTTCTCACGTTCTACTTCCCTTCCCAGTCTTGCATAATCAGCAAGCCTAGCACAAGTGTATTCAAGCCATCCACACCAATTGTTTATAGAGATATTGAACAGTATCAAACTCAGTGTCCATCTCTGAGGAACTCCATATGTGGCCAGTTCCAAATCTGACTTTAAGCCATAAGCAAACAACAGCCTTGAGCTCAACAGCCTAGCCAGCTCTCCATACAACTTGTGGCATTTATCTGAACTGTTATGTGTCACCAGGCTGTCAACAAAGGTGTTGTGACAAATGACTTACCAAAATTTTGGTAGATGCTCTTCGAAATACTCCTGTCCTTTATTGACTAAGTTGTTTCATAACATAAGACAATGGAGCAGAGTTTAACCTTGCTAAATCAATTCTGGCTTTTTCCAGTCATTTATTCTGTCACATTTTACCAGCTTGTATGTGTCCAGTTCTCACAAGAGGTTTGTAACTTTACCCTACTCTCCTATTTGTTTTGCCACTGCTTCCTGCCAAAGGAACTTGCAGCTAACTTTAGCTGTTAAGACCAAAGCAAAGAAGACATCAGGCATGTGAACCCTCTCTGTGCCATTTCTGACCTAACTTGCCAAAGCCATTCAGCAGAGGGCTTGAATCATCCTTGCATTTCTGCTTGCTACTTCCATGCCTGTAGAATCCTTCCTTGTTTTCTCGACTTCAAGGCTGCCTCAAAGTCTTCCAACACTTCTAAAATCCATTGGCATCCAAGTCAGATACTTTTGGGATCCCTCCCAAGAGCAGATGAGCCCAAATGAAATCTGTTCTCATGAAGTTCTGGAGTTTTATTGATACTTACCTTTCTCTGCCTCTTAAGATATTAAACTCTAATACTGTACAGTCCCTGCAGCCCAGGCTGCTGTTGAAGGTCATAATAATGGGTATTATACCTGCCTATAGGCCATATAGGATAATAAGAGGATATAGACCTACAAAATAACAGTACCTATCTACAGACCATAAAACCAGATGTAAATTGTCCAGCTACCTTTGCAAGGCAAGTTTAATAGCATCATTAGATACTGAAAAATATGAGCCACATCACTCTCCCTATGAGCTCATTAGAAGCCTCCAGTTAAATTTCATTCTGCAGGGTAACTTGCAACTAGTCACATAATCCACATGACTGTGCCAAACCTACATTTCACACACTCCATATTTTGAGCTACGAATTATATCTCTGCAAAAATCAGACAAAAGGCAAATGACAAAATTCTATATGAAATGCACTCAGTATGTTAGCTCAAGCTAACAAACAGGAGGAGCTCCAAGCCATGGTGTGGTAGGAAAGGTCATGGAAACATGGTGGGATGACTCACGTGACTGAGGTGGTGCAATGGATGGATACAAGCTCTTCAGAAGGGACAGCGGAGGAAGGAAGTGCATTAAGAGGGAAATCTCAAGGGTGCAGGAACAGGCTGCCCCTGTTGATGAGCCTGCAGGAAAAAAGGCTGGCCTGAGTGAACAGGGAGCTTTCATTGGAGCTCAGGCTTAAAGAGAGAGTTTATGACCTTTGGAAAAGGACAGGCAACTCCAGAAGACTACAAGGACATCATTAGGGCATGTAGAGATGGAATTAGAAAGGTGAAAGCTCAGCTAGAACTCAATTTGGCCACTGCTGTGAAAGATAATAAAAAATGTTTTTATAAATACATTAACAACAAAAGCAGATCCAACAAAACCTTCCATCCTTTATTAGACATGGGGAGAACACTATCACCAAGGATGAAGAAAAGGGCAGGTTCAGGTTTAAACATCAGGAAGAGTTTCTGAAAGACTGGTTAAGCATTGGAACAGGATGCCCAGGGAGGTGGTAGAGTCATCAGCCCTGGAAATGTTCAAGAAAGTGCTGGAAATTGTGCTGAACTCTGTGGTTTCCTTGACAGGACGGTGTTGGATCAAAGGTTTGACTAGGTGACCTTGGAAGTCTTTTTCAAACTTGATGATTCTCTGATATATTTTTTAAAATTTTAAACTAGTTGAGGGTGGGTGGATGAAGAAGGACATGGAGATTTTTCAGAAATTCTTGAGAAAAATCTTGATTTTTCTACAGCCAAAATTAAAACTCTCATAAACCTTTCTGGAGACAGGATTTTTAGCCTCTCCCCTGCTGGTCTGACAATATTACAAATTTCAAAAAGTTGTGTAAGTCTAAAGGCTACATACCGTCACACATATAACATTTATTATAGTTGAAGAATCCCCTAGAACTCCTTTACATTATTCATAAACAAAGATAACGTGAATGATAAACAATGGTAACACAAAAGATTTCCAGTGAAAGTTTATATTTCACCTGGGAATGTCTGCATACCAGTCTTTGGACTGCAAGTATTTTTATCCAGGAAATGTTTTTCTTGCTGCTGTATCTCACTGCATCTGGGCTTTTTTTCCAAGAATAACTATTTACCTTAAGGAAACTACGATGACACCAAATTAGTTAAAACAAATAAACATATATACAAACCAGTATCTTTAGCCAATATTTTTCCAAATAATCTGCCTTGGCCTTAACAGAAACTCCTTCAAGACAAAAAACTTATAAATAAGCAGCAGGATACTTTCATATACTTAGAACTTAGGGGTTTTTTGTTTGGTTTTTGTTTCAGGTTTTGTTGGTCATTTTTGCTGTCACAACTGTTTCCAAAGCCTGGAGTTTAAAGCAATCTCAACACTCTTCAATAGGACTTAGAAATTAAATAGTTACTGTGCTTTGCAGACTCCTTTGATTGAGTTCTGCAGGTGGAAATTGAGGACTGGTGCCAAGCAGAGTCTGTGATTTCTAAATGTCAAAAATCAAAACTGTGTTATCTCAGACTTTCTTTCCAGACTAATGTACTTTTTCTCTTCTAGAGGCTGGAAATAGGATTTCCAGTCCTAATCCTTTCTCTGTTTATGTTTTGCCTTGTGATACTACAGAGTTTTGAGAAATTTTAGGAACTTTTTAAAGTTAAAAGGATTCTGCAATATATCTTCCCTTGTTTTGGATTTTCACCTAACAGAATAGTTAAAACCAACTAAAGGAAAACTAACTTAACTTACTTAACTACAGTTACTGCTGTTTGATTGCAGACAACTCTACCAGTTCCCACAAGAATATTTAGTTTTTATCTTGGTATCTCTCCTGAAGTCTCAGATCCCACAGTCAAGTGAAAACTTTAATTAAAAAGGAAGTGTTAAGAACAGAGCATGTGTGAATTTTTTAAATAGCTGAAAATACTTGAACTAGTGTCAGGATTTTAGGATGCTTGGCTTGTGCTTTTTGAAGCTCAAGGTTGGCAATACACACATTCACACTACCATAATTTGTAGCAATATTGCTTTCCTCATCCTGTTCTCAGCAAAACACTCAGAGACAGAAAAATTCCTTTCCTGATGCCAATTTTATTACAGAAATGGTTTCCTAGAAAGAACTACAGGAAATTCAAACCTACTGTCTTCTCTACAAGCTAAAGAATTCTTAGCCCATCTTCTTTCAGGGCTCACTGCTCTTGGATTCCAGCTGCATTTACTTACGGTCAGCTCCAGCTTCCCACTAGTGGGTGATAAGGCAGCTACAACTTTAAACAGCAGCATGACACCTTTATTGCAGCAAGGTACTAGAGACAAACACTGCCTAGGTTCTAAAACTACCTTTCCATGGTGCACACATTTTTCACTGGAACTGTTTTCTTAAAAACAAACTAAAACATATTTTTCTATCTCAAATTTCTTTGTATTTCACAAAATCTTTTGGAACAAAATGTGGGTACAACATCCTGTGAAAATCAGTCCAAAACTTGCTACATAATGAAGTGAAAAAGGAATCTTTCTCCAGAATCCAAGGAGGAGGAGCCCTAAAAAAAGGCACCCTAGTAACTGCTTTATTAAGATAACGTCATCGATATTTTCAAGTCTGATATTTTCTGCACACACACAGGCTTGCAAGAAGTCAGTGGAGTCATTGGCTTTAGAGTCATTGGAGTTTGCAGTAAAGGCCTTTAATATCATTGATGTAACTAAATTACACCAGTTAAACAAGAAGTTTAACTTTCTAATGTTTTTTACTAAATTTACACAATGATCCTGAAGTAATTGAGACCCACCTCATCTCTTTGTTATTCTATTTGCTGATGAGTAAGAACATAGACAGCAAATCAGGAGATTTTTTTATCCTGAATGTTTGGACAGCAGGTGAAAAAATTCAGCTTTTCAAAAGCTGCAAGGATTCAAATTCATCTTCATGAATTTCAGATCTACACATTTCAAGACCGAGAAAAAAATGCCATTAATTGAAACTCATAATAATTCAACTTCATATGACAAAACCGCTTTGTCTCATTTTTCTTTTCCACACAGCATCGTTCATCAGACAGTTATGCTGCAGGACTCTGTCTCTTGAGATAGCACGAGGCTCAGAACTGAAACAAATTCT
Source organism: Sylvia atricapilla (assembly GCF_009819655.1). Lineage (NCBI taxonomy): Eukaryota > Metazoa > Chordata > Aves > Passeriformes > Sylviidae > Sylvia > Sylvia atricapilla. The sequence continues at coordinate 71,770,316 of NC_089140.1, read as the reverse complement.
TACACTGGTAAGAAAGTGTACTTCTTAGTCATACATATGAGAAAGATAGTGCTTTGCACTGATTCCTTATTGAGCAGACCATAGCACTAAAGCATTATTCATAAAGCCATGCATAATAATAAAAGCAATCTACCTGGTGATGTGATAGGTCAGTAAATGTGGGGATAGAGAGGGAGAAAATATTTGCAGGCTACTCTAACATTCCTTTTGCCTAGATAAGTGTAATTGCTCCCACATGCTGGATAGCCACAACTGAAAAGAAGCGGATGCTAGCAAGAGAAATGGGCAAAAGACAATGCTGGCATCTCTAGGATAAAATTTGCTTTTTTTGCTTTCAGTTTTCAGTACTGCTTTCACATACCACAGCTGATGTTACTAAGGAGTTCCAAGAGAGGATACCTGGGACAACCTCAAGATGAAAAGAGGCTGAAGGAATTGATTTTCCATGCCTAATTCCTATCAAGTCTAATGAACAGAAATGATCTACTATCCTTTTAGAAATGAGAAAGAGGGAAATAACAAAATATTGCCAATGTCTGCTGAGCAGGGTTCATTTTCAACTAGTATGAATATCTGTCACTTAAACATACAAGGAGCTGCCAAGCTGACAATGCTTTTCAATTATAAGAAAAGCCATGTCTGAAGTCTCTCTTTTCATGAAGGGTGACATCTGTCTGAGTGGCAGACTCTGCTCTGTAACTTAAAGCATCTGCACCATCTCTTTTGCAATATAAGAGATCCATTGTGTCAGTTAGAACAAGGCAAGCAGATGCTCCTTGCACCTCCTGTTAACTTGTGCAACAGTCATCTTGCCAGAGCTAATTAAGGCTCACCGTTTACACACTTGACTTGTGCAGAAACAGACACCATCTCCTCTTATGTTTTATCACTGTTTCTCGGTGGCTTTCTTTCAAATGTTGCAGGTCATTATTATTAAACAGAGTTCTCAGTTAAAGTGTGCGGTTTGTAACAGGCATTATAACCACTGCAACAGAAAAAAATCTTGCTTTCGGGATAAGTCATCCCTTCTCTCGCAAAATGACAAGATTGCTGTGATTGTCCCCTCATGTTCTCACATGGAGATGTGCACTCAGGAATGTAGTGGAGGACCCTGTCTAGGCTCTGAGACAGAGCTACTGAATGTAGCTTCCACCATGACACTGCCTAACCTTCAAAACTTTCATGGACAAAATCTGTCCTTTCTGCTTAGCCTAGATTCCCATGAGTGTCATAAACCCCTCTTTTTTTGCAGCTGAGCTCCATGGTCCAGTCATATTTTGCCCCTTGTAAGCAGGGCTTTGCTGAAAACATAATACTGGACCACTTCATGCCTTCACAATCTTTTTTTCTCAGAAAGTGGCATAGCATCCATCCTCCTCCACCTATCTGGTTATCTCCTCCTCTACGTACCTTGAGTTCTGTCACCAGCAGTAGGTGAAGAACAGAGACACAGAAATAAATGAGCTGCTCTTCCACATAAGGGAGGGGAACATGTGGATGGTTTGCTTTCTCTCCATAAATTATGAGAGTCCTCCCACTTGCTCACTACTTGCATGCTGCCATCATTAGCACATAACTGACATGAAGCTCTTAGCATTTTCCAGACTGGTATGAGAAATGTCAGAAAAAGGCTAGTGGAGTTTTTAGCTTTATTTCACTGCTTTGGCAAAAACAATCCTAAAGGAGTAAGCTCATATGGAAAGCAAATTGCAGCCAGTTTACCTGCTTAATTTGTAATTTTAGTTCATTTCCCATTAGTAATTGCATGGAACCCTAATGAACATGAAAATACAGAGTGAGCTATTTTTCACTCCTTTTCCAGGTGAAAGAGGCAGGTCTCTGAATCATTTCTTCTCATTAAGTAAAAATCATCAATTTGGTTGGCATGACAGTGACACAGGATCTCTCCACAGCTGTTCCAAAGGGCGCTGCAAACTACAGAGCTTTCTCTATGGGAAACAAGGATCTACACCTCCACATTATGTAGAGTTATGTGGGCAAATCTCCACTCATTGAGATGAGAATGTCTCATTCAACATCAAGTTAATAGCCAGCATTTTCCTAATTCACCATAGCAACAATGATAAAATGGCAAAGGATGAGAACAGCCTGCTACAGCAGATTGTGTTGTTGGACTGCAGACAAAGTAGACAACACCTCACATTTTACCTTTGTTGATACAAAGCTTTGTTAATGGGCAGTGCAAAACTAGTAAAAGATAAAAGACAAGAAGATGTGGCGTGTTCAGTGCCATCCCCTAAATTCCTGTGAGAAGAATATAGCACATTCTTGCAACTCTCGTGAACTCCACAGCTGCCCAGGTGAAACACTGAGCATTTCAAAACCCCAACTGGAAATAATACTGCAATCTGTTATGGGATCAGTGACTTGTGGAGTCACATATTTTCTTAAGATGTAAAAAAGGGAATGAAACAAAATAAAATGTTTTATTTACCTCCAAAATTCAAAAACCAGCCAGAAACCCATGTAACACATAGCTCATAGTAAACTGCTACAGAATCTATGAAGACAATAAACCACAAAAAAAATTACTTTAGAAACAAAAAACCAAAACTACGGAAAAGTTGATTTCATAATAATGTGCAGGATGGCAGCACACACAGTATAAGCTGGCTAAAATCTATCTCTATGCAATATCTCAGAAGATGGTATGCTTCGTTACATTCAGCTGCATGCTCCATTTTGCACAATATACATCTGTCTCTGAGGTTTTGTGCTCTCACATGGACATAATTATGGAACCCTGTTTACATCACTTGGACAAAATGAATATAAAATCTGGAAGAAATTCCAGATTGCAAACCCATACACTCAAAAGGTACGAGGCTGTGACTTTAAATATTTATATACAGAAACTTATAATATTCTAGCCTTTCTGGCTTACCAGCCCTCACTAAAAAAAAGCACAAACAAAAACAAAAAAAACCCAAATCCAAAACAAAAAAAAATTCCTTTTTTCCTCTATAACTAAGTGCTAATTTTTTATAAAATTGTAGTCCTCAAAGTAGCCTTTTCAGAAAAACTAGAACTAGTGGAAGAAGATAACATTAAGTAAAAATAGGAGTGATAAGACTGTAACATAATGTCAAGTCACTGTACAGATCAAGTAACTTCCATTACAGTGGTATGAGATCCCTCATTATATTCAACAAACTGGGAAAATAGGCAGCAATATGATGACCAAAATAAACCTCTAAAATTTTAAGGCACCAGGTGGGGGGCAATGTTGTAGATCAAACTGAGTAAAACTATAAGGTAGGTGAAATACCTTGGTAATATGTGAGACACTTAGAAGTGGAAAAACTTGAGATTTTTGCTTCTTGGCAAAAATCGAATGCACACTGAATTCCACTGACCTCGAATACAATCAAGAGAGCACAATTACTACTTCACAGTCTGTGATAGCACAGGCAATATTAGCTGCTTACACTTGTTTACCTGTAACTATTCTGTATCAATAGAACATCATGTCTTGAATAGTATGTGGCTTTAAATACTTTTTAAAATTTATATGAGTGTGCACACTAAGCTAGCAGCCAACATGCATTTATTCTATTGACACAGAAATAAAAGATGTCCTTGGGTATTCTTAACAAAAGAAGTGTGAAGGATTCATAATAAAAATAATTCCTAGTCACCCTCTCAGTCTCAAAAAATAGATAAAAAAATTCAGAACTCAAAGTGAAGGAGATGGGGTTTTTTAGAGGTAGCTATAGCTTTTTCACCTCATGTACAATAGCAAATGCAATTACAATTTTCTTCCTTTGTGTTTTAAACTCAAGTATGAGCAATATGTGATGATGGGTTAAATTCAGTGCTTGGGCTTTTTTTTTTTTTACTTCATCTCTAATTTCATATGGTTCTTCGTTGTATTACTCAGAGACAGCACAACAGTGGATAGAAGATTAGAAATTCTGCACTTCATAAATATCTATAACATATTCAGTGTGGCTTTGTTTAAACTATCTTAATCTCATAGAAGCAGGTGGTACACGTGTCCTATTGTCAATCTAACCATATTCACAGCAGGTAAATTTGGCTTTTTTAGAGAGAACTAAAAATGTCTGCAATAATAATAGGTACAAATCCTATCCTTCTTGCAAAACTTGTGAAATTTCATCATACTCTTCTCAAGATGTATCCTAAGACATTCAGGGAAGAGGAAAAAACCCACCACATACTCAGAGGAGCAGAGCTGATTTAATAGCTCCTTCTTTCCAGCCTGAGCCTTCCTAAGCAGTCCTTTGAACATATGCCCTTTCAGATTCAAATAGTATGAGTAATAATTGCCACATACATCTCAGAATCTGCTATGCCCATTAAGCCATAGTTAGTTTTTCCTCCACCTCTTACTACATCAAACACAACAGTCACCTTTTCTTAATGATCTCTCACTCTCCAGGCAAACCTATTTGCCTTATCTTTCATTCCTTATGTAGCCTTTAACTGACTTACAGTAAGCAACCCAGTAGTGTGGCGGTCAGCAGAACGGGCATGTTTGTTCCTCTGTTCACTTAAGCCTATTGAGTCTTGTATTAGAGAGATAATTGAGAATCTCAACCTTTTTGTTTACTCAAGCCCTTGAAAATCCCATCTTCCTCTGACTTTAATCTGGTAAACCTTTGATGTTACTTGTTAACCTGCTTCTATTTATCAACAACTCAAAATTCACATTACTACTGGGAGGCAGCAAGCCCCTGCTTAGTCTATGCATGTGCTGGTGGGGAGGGGGACAAGGGTGGAAAGGGAAGCTTTATTGAACCGATTTCCATTAACAAATCCTTCACACTTGAAGGGTTTTCTCTTACTACAGGATATGTGGACAAGTTACTGCCTAAAAAGTGTATTGTGAACACAAAGCTATTTACAGACCAGGAAATATTTAATTGCTGGGAGGAGAACAGATAAGATACAGTTTCAAGGAAAATGAAGATGCTGCTAACTTTACAATTCTCTGCTTCTTAAGGTATTTTTATTTATAGAGATTCCCTTAATGAAGTCTTTTACAAGAACCTTTCTTTCCCACAGATATTTTCAAAAGTCACAGCGGCACTGCAATAACATGGCATGCCCTTGTCCCATTTAGCCTGGCTGATTCCATCACCCCTACTTCCCCCAAAAACAGCAGCTCATTCACTCTGCTGTATCAATGGCTCAGTGTCCTACAGGACACAGATGTGGAACCACCTGAGTAGTGGTTTCCCCACAAGAAACCCACTGCAGCCACTTGCTGCGGTCCCCAGGTGACATGGCTGAATATCTAGAACAAAATGAGTAAAAAGAGTGGTCTTAGGAGTGCTCAGTGCTGTTCCACAAATCAGCTGGAAACACTGATGCCAGACAGCCAAAGTTTGTACTGATGACCTGGCTATTTATAGTTGGAGGAAAAGCAGCAGCACACTTCCCCTGCTTTCCACTCCAGCACTTACCCCAGTTAAGGCCTTATCTAGGAACATATCCAGATTACAGCCTTTGATCCCTCAATGTCAAATCACCTGAGTAAAAGTGCAAGTACAGAGCAGGAAGCAACTGTGGAGCTCAACTTTGCCTGAATTCACACTGTGTCTTGTTGACATTCAGAGTTCCCACTGCTGCAGCCAAGGTGGGCCACCAAGAATAAAAGCCACCAAGGGGATGGCTGTCTAGTGAACGAGATCAATGTGACTTGTGGCTCCTTCCTTTGACATTCACCAAATCTTTTTACTCTGTGCAGAATAAAGTCACCCCTGAGAGGAAACCAAAGTCAATTCACGATTGCTCCACACAGAGTCAGCAGCCTGTGAAAAGTTTCATAGATACCACAATCTCTGGCTAAAGGTCCAGCTAACAGGATCCAAAAAACCCCATGAAGTATGAACAAAGGACATCTCTGCTGGACCCAAGCGAACCACACATGTGTAAATATGTTTACGATTATTTGGTTTACTGCTACACTAGTCAAGAAAGATGCATTGGGGTTAAAAGAAAATGCTAATTACAGCTCTCTCAGAAAGTCCTTATCAAGGTTCCAAAAAAAGGAGCTAGATTCTCAACTCAGGTTCAAAGCACTCTTGCTGTGCTGGACCAACAGAGCAGCACAGTTTGAAGTTGAAAAGAGGGATAGCATTGCTGCTGCTCTTTGAAGAGTGAAATAAGAAAGAGTAGCATTTAAGAAGCTCAGAAAGGACTTTTAGAAAAATATATCCTTTTCTAAGGAAAAAAAATATGTATGTTTTAAAATGGCAGAAGTTTAATAAAAAGTGGGGAAAAAAAAATTCATGAAACTTTGTTTCAGTGATCCATTTTCTATGAATAGCACCTTTTTCTCCCTCATTATTCCTCCCACCCAAAAAATAGGTTCTGTGGCAGGACTGATAAAAGAGTAAAATACCTGTATTGATGAATGTGTTTTTGAGAATTGTACACACTTGGCAATGATAAACTATCACTTTACATACACACGCATATGTAGGAGGTATATATATGATTGTAGAAATGTATATAAATTTTTTTCCAGTATAGATTTCCACACATTCTAAACATCTACTTAAAAGACTGTGATATGCATAAATATAGACATCTAAGTGGAGCAAAAGTAGACCCTGAAAGTAGTGCATGTATTTATTTAGCCTCACATAGACAAATAAACCACCAATTTAATCCTAGACAGCAGTAAATATGCAGAATTTCATTCCAGTGGTCAAAATTTTACCTGAGATTTATGTGCAAAATTTTCTTCCTAGCCCAAAGCAGCACAAGAGAAATCAGGCCCCATGTATTCCCCTCTACCCCCTCAAAGTGGGGGCACCTCCTACAGATACAAAGTGAAATTGCCTCTGAGATTTTAGGTATCTGTAAACAACAACAACAAAAAAGAATTGTCTGGCATTGATTGCCACAGATAGGAATTTTTAGTGCTGAACCAAAGATTATATTTCTCTGAAATCTAGTATTTTTTGAACATTAAGAACTTTACTGTGGATGATCAATATTGTGCCATACCAAAAGTCCAGCCAGACCAGTACGTTGTCTCTTATAGTGGTAAAAATAAAATAATAATAATAATAGTAATAATAATAATAATAAAAATCCATAAAAAGCCCACATCACATGGCAAATACCAAATACATTTAAAAAATTTAAAAAATTAGTAGAACAAGAACATGTTTTATTATTTGCCACTATATTCTTTGTTTTAGAGTCTCCTCCATGCATAAATCCCAAGAATACATCCTGAAATGTCCTCATCTGATCTTAAATCATACTGTTTCTTACAGATCCACAGAGACCCGACATCAGGCTGTGGAGAGTTTAATAAGCAATGCATAAAAGGGTGGGAACTAAAATTATCTCTGGACAAGAGCCTCTGCTTTAGAGCAGGATCATGGCTTCTGCCAAGCAGGGAGACGGGTGGGGGCTGAGGACTTCAGATGCCTTCCCCTATGACAAGGGCAGCTCCCAAAAGGGAGCAGTTGGAAAGCAACACAAGCCATGAGAAACAAGAGTGCAGGATAAGGGAGTGCACATGTGATCCTGCCTCTGCACTTTTGATGATCAGCCACTAGAACTGAGCCAGCATGGAAGGAAAAGTACTCTGCTGCTGATTTTGACCTAAAGCTGATTACTCTCCTCCACGGGCTATGATGAGATTAGGAAGTAGATCCAACTTTTCCTATTTTGTCTCTTGTCTACTCCCAGGAGCATGTGATTAGACAAACACCCTTTAATCAGGGTCAGATTTACTGCTAGACCCCATACTACTACTAAAACAGTGGAGGAAAACATGAGACAGAGGAGCTAAGAGTCCTGGACCTCCCACTCCCCCTGTCATGAGTTTTTGGCTTGTGCCTTGCAACTCCATATCCAGAAACTGCTGCTTGTTAGGGCTGTTCCCAGCCCTGGCTATTTTTACACCTCTCAGTCCAATCTTGTATAAATCACTCAAGGTATTTCTCAGCCCCCACAGCCAAAACATATATAAGTTGACATTTTCTGAAAACACAATGTCATTGTTTTACCAGTATGACTCCCACACAGAAACTGGCAGAGCAGATGAGATCAGTGGTTGATCAATGGAGGCCAACACAAAGTTCTATCCCAGCTCAGAGAGAAAACCAGACTAAGTGCTTCCAAAGCAAGGATTAAAGCCCTTCAGTGGGCAGTTTAGCAGAACTATTCCCCTACTGTGGGGGGCAATCTCTTGCCAGTTTCAGATAGCCAGTGATTGACTTACGCGCTTGGATCATACAGATTCGGCTCCCTTACAAATTTTTACCCCACCTAGCAAAACTACAGGTAATTTTATTTGTAGCATGCAAGGCTAAATCCTCAATACTGGATTCACCATCTTAGTTGTAAAGCCCTTCAGATTCTTTCTTTTCCTGCAGAGAACATGTCTTCCTTTAGGTATGAATGGGATAGTGCTGAGTGTAAGCACTTGCTGCTTGGAAAGACAATGTTGTATCTGGTGGCACTATATTTTATACTGACATTTGAAACATGAAATTTGCTCAAGACAATTTCCCTTCTTATTTCATGCACCACTGTACAACTTTTAGTGAGCTATCCTCTCAATTGGAAAAACACAATGCAGGAAAATCCCAAGTTTCTTCACATGGGATCCACTCAGGAAATAGAGAGAGTCCCACAGATAATCCGAGAGTTTTAGCAGTCATCATATTTAAGAAAGTATGACAAGAGCAATGCACCATAATAGGACCAGAGGATTTGGATCACATGGAACTGGATAACACTATCTCTAGTCCATCTTGCCTTTTCCAAATTATGTTATTTTCAGCATATGTTATTTCAGTAATTGTAGTTGTGACACCCACTCTACTACTTAATTTATTAGCCGATAATATCCCATGCGAACTCATTAGCATTATTTATGCTTAGAACTTCATAAAGCACTAGCAACAACAGACAATAGATTTGCTCTCCAGTGAAATTATTAGGTTTCCTCAACCAAAGTAATATGATGTGCACAGTCAAAAAGATAAGTTTGCAGTTAAAGTACTTTTCTATCCTTCCCCATAAAAAGCACTGAAAATAATGAAAAATCATAGGCTTACATGGAAATAGTTTGGGCTTCAAAAACTCAACTAGTTCATATTCCTTTCAAGGTAAGACAAATATACCTAATTTAGGTCAGTCAATCTATCCCTCCATTCCTGCAGTGCTGTCCCTTATTGTAGCTGTACTTTATGTATGTGTCATGTCTTACACAGACAAGTCACTAGATAGCTACAATTTTTCATACATCACTATTAAAACTAATCATCTTGATAATGAGAGCATCTGTTCACCCAGTTTTCCTGTTAGTGTTTAGGTTGAAACTCCTTTTCAACCCTAACATAATTGTTCACATTCCTAGTGTTTATCTCACCAACACAGAGTTTACAGAACTTAAATGTCTGAAGACACTTGATGCAAATTTGCACAGCAGTTTTCTGTGAATTTCCACAGCTCTCATATGTTGCCCTTCTATTATGACCTGGCATTTGGAAATCACAGGTCAGACTAGCAGCTCTCATCCTGCATCAGCACCAGGATTCTTCTAAATGGAAAAAAAGTGTCTAAGAACAAAGGTCAAAGAAAACTATACATAGGCTTTATATATGTGTGTGTATAATTTTACAAAACTCAAACATACAATACTTGCAAAACCTATGTTCTGCAGCTTCAGCCAAAGAAGAGAAGAGGTTAGGTCATGTCTCACAGGAGCATGATTCATTCTTCCCTAGGAGCCATAAGGTCAAAACCCATAAAATGTAAATCCTGTTTCAGGTTTCTGTTGAGACTGCTTTTGTTCCATTCAGGTATGGGTTCTGCCTCATCACAACTGAAATCAGTTGTATTAAACTAAACAAAGACATTCCTGAGGGATCCAAGTGAAGTGTGACTAAATTCTTGTCTCCAGTACCTCTCAAGCACTGTTAAAAATGAGACTTACGTTTAGTTATTCTAGTGACAGAAAAATCTTGTCCCAACACGGGGTGTTAGACCCCATATTGGTTTTAACAGATTCCTTAATAATGATTCTCTTTTGTACTTCCCAGCATGCAGTTTTGTTTAGCAGAACTCGTTGTAGTTTTTTGCCCTAAGAACAAATGTCTATTTTCCTTTCTTAACCAAAAGTCCTGTCGACATGACCAAGAGCCCCTCTGAAAGAATGTGTTTGAACTGTTGGTTATTTTGAATTTAAAAGGGCAAAAAATAATGGCACGAGCTTTGAATCCAGAATTTAGTTATCTTCAGCCTATGCTGAAGGGTACCAATGCCCCTCAGCATGAACCTAAATAAATATATATAAGGATCCTCAGCTCTGCTACACTATATTACACTATTACACTGAGTGTAATATAGTGTCAACCCAAGAAAGTCCCAGCACAATGTACATGAAATATAACACTGATTAGGGACTAGGAACATCACCACAAATTCCAGAGATTAGCGTCTGCAGATCAGACACTCAGATGGCTGGGGGAAGAAATTTTATCAGCCAATAGAAAACATATGCATCTTTGATTCCACTGTTTCATGTTGGATTTCTGTTTCTTTTGGCACATATTTGCAGTATCAAATGCCACAATACTGATGAGCACTCAAAGACCATATGATATCATTAACACAGTGCAAATCCAACAAATCCCAAGATGTCCAGCAATGGAGTTCAGACTCAATGTCTTTTTAAACCCATAACCCTGGGTTTCTTGGGGGTTTTAGAATTTTAGAACTTAGAATTTTAGAATTCTAGAATGTTGATTGAGAAAAATATATGTTACTGAACTTTGAAAGCCTGCCCTGGACTTCTTCATATCCCTCCATCAGTTTATAAAAGCTAGTACTTAAATGTAGAAAACAAGCATTAATAGAGATCATATTAATCTTTAGAAATGGCCAGTCTCTGGCTTTGTAAAGCCATGTTGACATTTTGCTGTGCTTCTCTGCTGACACTAAAATTTGGTAATTTAATGAAGCAAAGATCTAACAAATGCACAAACCTCAGTGGATTACTCAGCATCAAGGTTTCATTACAGGGTGTGAAAAAAGGATTAAAGAAGTATTTCAGTTAGAGAAAACCCTGAGCACAAAAATAAAGCACAATGGAGCTGGCAAGAATGATAGAGTATCTATAGAATTTAATGGTAACCTTGCTCTATCAGGCCCTGCAGCTTTAATTTCAATATAGCATTTTCTTCTTAATCCCTTGTTTGCCAGCAGTAATGCTGTTGATTAGAGTGGCCACCAGGCAGTGGCTATTTACATAAAATTAGGCAAATGTCTTTAATAAGGAAAAAATTACATCGCTGCTGGATATCAGAGAGGTTTCATAACTTTGAACCTTGCTGCTTCTGCGATGCTCTGCTAAGTTTAAAAGATCAGAACTCCTCCCTTTCTCTTACAGAAGCCGGCAAAAACTTGCAGCCATTATCTGCCACAGCAAGAACTTTCATTGAAAGCTGAGGGGCTTAGCGAGTGTCTGCACCAAGGAAACATTTCGTTGGTCATAAAACAGAAAGCAGATTCTCAACTGATTTATATTGCCAGCCCTACCCTAACTTCAAAGTGCTAATTCTGGTTTATGCTCACTGTGAAACAGAAATGACTAATGGGCAGGGATTGGCTGATACAGCAAGAAGATGGTCAATATCCACTAAATATTTTCCTCTGCTTGATTTTAGCATTCCTGTCCTGAACATCTATCCACTCGCTAAAAGTGATTTCCCCTGTTCCTTCACAATTTTCTGAAGTAAGAGATTGAAAAAGCTTCACTTGCACCATGGGGCTGAGAGAATAAATGTAGTCCTGAGCCGCAGCAGCCCAGATTCCCAGATTTGGGAAATGAGGAGCTTTTACTGGAGCTGTAAGTGAAGGTGGCCCCACACTGAAGATGGGCATCACCAGCATGCCTGCTCTTTTGCAAGAGATGGAAGCTAGGGAAGCACAGAACAAACAGACTGGGAAGTGTGTGGAGTGAAGGCTAGGAAAGATAGAGGGGCAGCTCCAGCCACTTAGGAAATCAGAGGGCATATGGAGGAAGAAGGATCTATTTGGATCACCAGAAGAAGGACATCTCCCCTCTAAAGTTTTGTTTTGTATCACCCAGGCAATAAAAAGAAAGGGCACTCAGTTTGGCCAGCCTGGCCACATCACAGTATGAACTTGTCAGGTTGCAGTGGAACCAGCAGCCAAATGAAGAGCTCAGGACAACGAGGTGCAGATCAGTACTGCCAGCCAAGGAAAGAAGAGACAAGGTATACTATCCTCTCCTACTTCCCTGTAAATTTCTTTAACCTTTGTTTGTGGAAGGTCCAAGCCCAAGGTGTTCAATATTGAGAGGAAGGAGTGGATGGATTTCTAGGAATACACTTCACTACTCTTCTGTGCAGAAAGTGCATGGGATTTGATTAATGCAGAAAATTGTGTCATGGAAGGAGAAGGAGAGGTGTTTTGCCCATGTCTGTGCGTAGCAGTAAAAATCACCAGGGGTCTGAGGCGTTATGCCAAGTGCCCAGGTACTCTCACAGGAGGTAATGTTGTCAGGGTTTAAGCAGCAATCCAATGACAGGATAAAGCACATTATATAAAGTGAAATAACTTTAGTAGGAGAGTAAGAGCAGCCATATGGGAACTTTAACAAGGAGAGCACTTTATGGAAATGCAGAAATACAAATTCATGTCCATTCAGCAGATGACAGAACTAAAATGTTATCTTCCACAGCATTTGAGAGGAAAGCCTTCCTCTGATTCCTACCTCACGCGACATACACAATTTGGTAGATTATTTTTACATTGACTAAGTTATTTGACAAATACAATCTAAGCTTATTCTTTAAATTCCTTTAACATTTATATTAAGGTTCTGCAATAAATATAGGTGCTACATAAAGAGCACCCATTTTCTCCTCCTCAAAAATCAACTTAAAGCTAAATAAAAAGTATTTTTAAAATTTAATACATGGCTCCTGTCTTGCATCTTCCCATTTATCACATTTCACTGATCAGAACACCTAATACATTTATGGAAAAAAACCCCAAACCTAGAACAAAGACTATCTATAACTCTTTGTTTCTTACTAAAGATGGACTTGTATGTCAGTTACATTGAATAACTGTAGTTTACTTAAAGAAATCCAGGCCATTTCATGTTTTATTGCAGATTATCTGATTATTCCAGCAATTTAAGAAAAAGATACTCTAAATAAAGCTTATTTTCATTTTTTCATTATGGAAAATAGATAATAAAAACATTACTGAGGAGCTCTGTCCTAGCTTCTTTTCTAATTCACTTCATTTTTCTTGTAACTGCTTTCTCTGGCCCTTACTGCACTATGAATATAAAGCGGAATAAAAGTGATGATTTTTTTTTCTCTCCCCCCAAATAAATGCCTCTAATAAGATGGCTCTTCCCTGAGAATGTAACTTCTTTCCTGCAGGAGCTGTTGTGAATAGGAATTCTTTGTATTGTCCTTAAGCAGTAGGACAGCTTATCTGCTGGAAGGACATGGTTTGCTTCCTCGCTTCAAGCCTGGCTAGCTATTATTGCTAGTAGGTGGTAAAACTAAGATTATTTCTCTATAATTCACCCCACTCTTCAAACACCTTTACTCTGGACCATTGTAAAAGTCAGAAAAGAGAGCAAAGTGTTTTTCATTTTAAAAAATACATCCATTGACTACACAGCAAAACCTATAATACTCCATTACACATCCTCAACATATTCTGTTGCGATCTTCACTTGTCCTTTTTAACAGATAAAACATTCCTAGCTCTGAAAGTGTAATCTAGAAAAGTGAGTGGTTAAAGGAGAAATAGCACAAAAAACTTATTTTTCTAAATTGAAAAGAAATTTAGTTATATGTTTGTTTGTTTGTTTGTTTCATTTCTGTGTGTCAACCTATTTTGCTCCTCAATGCACTGATTATACTGCAGCTTAAGAAAGTACCTGTTTAATACTTCATGCTAATTTCATACGGACTTTACCACCATCAGCCTTTAACTTGTGTAGACTTAACCAGGACACATTTTAATTACATCTTCTCTGAGGAAATCACATTTATTTTTTTCAGTTGTACAGATGGAGATTTTCATAATCAGAAGAAATTCCTCAGGCACATTTCCTCAAAACTATCCTTTACTAACCTAAAAGAAAAAAACAGAACCCAAAGCGAAACCAAACCATCAAACCTCTTTCCTTCTTCCCTAAGTACTCCTCACCCTTCCCAGCCTGATACCACTCTGTCCCACAGGTCCTTTCCACCTCACTTGCCAGAGTTGGCTCAGTTCCCTGGGGCTGAATCCAAGACTCTGTGACTGTGCAAGCTCACAAGGAAGCAATCGTGTACCATGAACCTTTTCTTAATTTGTGGATAATTATTATCTTAATCAATATCTTGGTAATTAAAATCCTGCCTAATCAATTTTCTGGCCTTCCTACAGGCCTCTAATTTAAAAAAAAAAAAAAAAAAAAAAAACATTTCCCAGCCCCCTAACTCTACATTGATGTTGGTTCTTCCAAGAATTACCAAGCTCCCTCCTCTGCTTTCAAATTCTACAGAGACTGCCTTTGGCCACGTCAGCTGATTTATTTTCAAAGACTCCTCATTACAAATTTAATAATGTCTTCCACCAATATTGTCAAAGCCCCATTTGATTCTGCTTACTCTTCACTAAATATATTAATAAGTCCCCACTCATTTTCTTTACCCAGTTTTGCCTCTGTCGTTACAGTAATAATACACTCATTGTCTCTGAAATGATTCTACCTACAGTCAATAGCTGTAAGCTCAAATCCTGCTTCTCACAAAGCATATGGTACAATACTCATTTTAAGAATGCAAGATAAGAAAATAGTCCTTACTCTTGAGGACATATTCACACCTTAATACAGTGCCACAATCACAGTGACAAATAGAGAGTTATTGATATTTTAATTCCAAAGTTTCTTCATCTAATAATCAAGAACCATGAAATGTGGCTAAAAATTAGTGTAGAGAAATACACAGAAAATTACTTCAAGCTTTCCAGCTGGAGAATATGGACACCCCATATTTTGCCTTTATTTAAATGTGTAAATATTTCTGTCTCTTGAAGTGAATAGGAACTTTGACCCTTCTCTTCCCTACTCCTCCATTTGTTCATCCCTAAAGAGAACAGGATGAGGTCACCACCAGCCCTCATCACACCACCCAGCTCTTAAAAGGATTGTGGATCTTTAACAATTCAAGCATTTGAACCAAGTGCTGACATAAGTGTCACAAATTAATTTTATCCTGTTACAGCAACTAGAAAAGCAGAAAGATTCCAAGTATATTTAGATTTCTGTTTTCCTAAGCTAAATGGTTTTGTTGTTTTTTTTGTTTCTGTTTGTTTTGGAGGTGGGATGTGTGTGTGTGTGTGTGTTTGGTTATTTGGTTGGGTTTGGGTTTCTAATCTGTGAGCTATACAAGGCAAAGAAATATTCCACGGTATGTGTTTCTACAGTGCCCCATGCAGTGGGTTTCTTTGGTTAACAAATAAATAAAAAATTAATAAGCAAATCATAATTCCAGGCTCTTGAATTTATTACAACTACCAGCAACTGATCCTATTCAACACCAGCAAACAAAATTTATATTTCCCTTTTACTCACTTTCTAAGCAAAGGGTCTGAACTTTCAAATATCTCTGATTTTTTTAGCATATTATTGATATCAGTATGCAATGCTGCAGAATAACTTCTGCTACTTCTCCACAGTGTTGGGTCAACAGACTCAGTCACAGAGTGAAAGTTACATTCTCAGGACGCCCTTGTTCAGAGCTTCACATTCTGGTGAAAGGCTTCTGATC
This sequence comes from Sylvia atricapilla, assembly GCF_009819655.1. Lineage (NCBI taxonomy): Eukaryota > Metazoa > Chordata > Aves > Passeriformes > Sylviidae > Sylvia > Sylvia atricapilla. Next base: position 71,754,483 of record NC_089140.1, on the reverse strand, counting down.
CTGTTCTGATTAAAGTCAAATGACAAAACTCTCTCTGAACCCAATGATCCAGGACCAAGTCATAACCATTCTCCCAAAACATCAGGCAGTATTTCTTCCTTCCCCCCAGTGTTCTTGGACTTGGGAAGTTAGAGTCTCTGCTGGTAAAAATTAACCAGCACAGCAGTAAGAACAGTTGTGGAGCAATTCACACTGTCTGAAGATTGGGCCTGAAGACAGTGTCATCCCTTTAAAAAAAAAAAAAAAAAAAAAAAAAAAAGAGCAAGGAGGAGAAAGGAAAGTCAGCAATAAAAAGAATAGATCATTCACTCATTCACTCCTTAATTAAATGACCACATTCCTAATCAGATTTTCCCATGAAAATGGTTCAATGCATCCCTGAACACTATAGGGAAAAAGCTAGCAGCTGCAGTACCTGCTGTTGAGATATTTCAAAGGTCTCTCAGAGAGTTAGGTGCTGACACGGATCTGCAAGAGGATTTTTGCCAATTCATTCAATAGGCCAACAATTTTCAGCACTGGTTTTATGCCAGCAAGATCTGCATTAAGAAGTACGATATGACCACAGGGCCTATATCTGTTTCCCTGAATAACTAGCAAAGCAAAATTGTCATAAATTTGGGATTAAACAACACACCATTATTTACAATAGATGTTAAGGGCTCCTTATGAAATGGCACAGTTGAGAAGTTTTTTCCCCAGCAACATATAGCTTTAAAGACACCTGCGCTGAGCACTGCACAAGAAGACTAATGCACAAAATACCGCATTTCCCAACCAGCACATGAAAGACATGTTTCACTCATTAATCTGCTTCATAAAACTTCCATTTCCTCTCTTTGTATTCAAGAACAAGATCATGCAGCAAAGCTTCTTATCCTTTTGAAAATTTCTCACTGCAACTCGTATCCCCTCCTGTCTTGTACTCATATCACCTCTTGTGGTACTCTTCAACTTCTAAGCTCACGCAGCACCCTCAGCACTTCTTGCTTGAGCTTGAACACATCCCACAAATGAAACTCCTAGCCGATCCTCCTGCCCACCAGACCTACTCAGTTTTCAGCTCTCTCTGAATCCAAGAAAGTCACAGAATGTTTGGAACTGGATATCTTTAAGGTCCCTTCCGAGTCAAACTCTTCTGTGGTTCTATGATGTCATGGGCAGGGACAACTTCCATTGAACCAGGTTACTCAAAGCTCCATCCTATCTGGTTTTGAACACTTCCAGGGATGGAGCATCCACAACTTCTCTGAATAACCTCTTCCAGTGTCTTACCACTCCCACAGTAAAGAATTTCTTCCTAATATCTTATTTAAACCTGCTATCTTTCACTTTAAAGCCATTTCCCCTTGTCATATTAGTACAAACCATTGTAAAAAGTCCCTCTCCAGCCCTCTTCATGGCCCTTTTCTGGGCTCACTCCAGCAGGTCCATTTCCTTCTTATGTTTGATGCCTCAGAATTGGATGCAGTACCCATTAAGGATTTCACAAGAGTGGAGTAGAGGAACAGAATCACCTCCCTTGACCCACTGGCTACATTGCTTTTGATGCAGCTCAGGATCTGGTTGGCTTTCTGGGATGCAAGTGCCCAATGTTGGGTCATGTCGAGCTTTTCCTCCAACAACCCGAAGTATTTCTCCTCAGGGCTGTTATCAATACATTTGTAAGACTTTACACTTAGCCTTGTTGAGCCTCATGAGGTTTGCACAAGCCCAATTCTCAAGCCTGTCCAGGTCCCCCAGGATGACATCCCTTCCCTCCAGAGTGTCAACTGCACCACAGGGCTTGGTGCTGTTATGAAAAGGGGGTGGTGATTGGGTCATGCAAATGAGAAAGGGTTGTTGAGTATGGAGGGGAGAAGTTTTGTTGGGTTTTACAGTTCTTTGATATGTATTTTTGTTGTTACAGTGTAGTTTTGATGCCCCATTGTAAGAGGTGGCAGGGAATGGGGAGACGCAGGAGATTTGGCAGGATAACATCACACTACCAACCAAGAAATGAGAAGGGCTCCACCAATGAGGAGGACATATAAGGACTATTATAAATATTAATGAGGCTCAGGGCATAAAAGGCAGCGACACCATTTTGTGAGCTGAGCCTCTGGTGGGCAGGAGTCTCATCAAGCTCCCAGTGCTGTTCCCCTCTTTGTTTTGTAATATTTAATGGGTTCAAATTAATTTTTTTTTATTCATTCCCGCCCAGGTCTTGAGTAGTTTATAACAGTGCCATTTGCAAACTTTCTGAGGGTGCACTTGATCTCACTGTCCATGTTGTTAAAAAAGTTGTTTAACAGCACCATCCCAATAATGACTTCTGAGGAAGACACTCATCCCTGGTCTTCTCTTCAACATTGAGCCATCGAAGCAGCTCAATCAGTGCAAATATCCAGCTAATTCATTGTTCACTGAGTGTCTATACATCAAATCCATGTCTCTCCAGTTTAGGATGTCACATGGGACAGTGTAAAATGATTTTCAACCCTATGACACTGGCTGCTGCGACACAGCCCTGCAGGCATGTGCACATCTCTAATTCCTCTTATTTATTCCCCATGATATATGCATTTGCATAGAGCTGGGCCTCCAATGAAGCTGTAATGTCTGGAATTCCTTTCTGCTGCTCTTTAGGTGCTTTCTTGCTGACCTGCAATTCCTCTCCAGATTCAGGGCATCTGTTTCTGGCCCTGGCAACAAACTGGTAGGAATGGTACAGATTGAAGATCCCTTCCTATAGCAACTGAAGTTTAAAAGCTGAACAAGGCTTCTCCTGCTGCTTCTTTCCCCAAAAGCAGAACAATGTGCACCTGTTACACTGATAAGCAGGGTTGTTTAGTAGTACCTGTATATAGAAATCTACAACCTGACTTAATGGACCTGTTGAGTCTTTCATTGCTAGTTCTGCAAGGGGCTGAAGAGCCCAGTCAATGGAGCTCCAACAAGCTAGTTCAGCATTTACTTGTGAAACACATAGAATAACAGCCAGAAAATTCCTATATGCAGATGAGAACAAAACCAGCCACATTTAAGCTCCAGAAACAGGCTTAAACAACCAGTGTCCTAGAGATCATTATGTTTAAGTAAGACATTTAAAAAAAACCCTTAAATACCCTGCGTGTCTGTGATGTCTACCCCCTATCCACCTCTCCTCAGTTCCCAGAATAACAGCTATGCAACTGACTCTGGACCCTCTGCAGAGCTGGCCTCCTCTCTTGTGCACAGGGACCATGTTCCCACACACCTGGTAGGACACATGGCAGTACTGAGTGCTGAGGTCAGCTAGTGGGGCACAGATTTGGTCCAGCAACTTTGTGCAGCCTTAGAGGGCCTTCTGTCTCTTTGCCCTCTATTAGCATTTTGTGAAGTTCAAGTGGTAAGCAGCACCAGCAGCACCCTCATTCCCACCTTTAGCTGTAAAAGGTTAACAGCAGACTAAGGGAAGTAACTGATCCTCTGCAAACTTCATTCTTTTGAATTCAGCATAGCAGGCTCATCTCCATAGTTCACTGTGGGGTTAAGGCAGCACTTAAAACAAGTCACACGTTTTCAATGTGAAGTGTAAAAAAGGAACAACTACTTTTGACATGGTGAAAAGTGGCCTGGAACACTCACACTAATACAAGGGGACAGAAACAAAGGGTGGAAAGGCATTTCAGACCATCCTTCTGTCTAGACTCACACAAAAGGATGAGATCAAGATAGTAGGCTTCTTTATCACATATTTATTGCTGCATGAACTTCTAATCCCACAATGTCAAAATCCCTTCCAATAAGTAGCTTCTATCAAAGTAACATTTCCTACACCTACATAGCGCTATTCAAGGTGTGACATCCTGCTTTATAAATTAAATTCTTTTATTTCACCTACAGAAGACAAAAAACAAAGTAAATTTTAGAAAATTAGAAAAAGAAAGCATAACCAGCCATGTAGCATCTGTGCATCATGTTAAGGTATCATCATGTTTCTCTTCTTCAGCTGCTTCTAGTGTGGAGACGTGAGAGGCACATTTGCTTGGACAAGTCCCTCAAGTACAGTATTGCTTGGGCCAGCTCATTTCTCTCATGACTACAGGTGCCTGGTGCCATCAGCATTACATTATTAACAGGAGTATAGTTTTGGCATTAAAGGGAAAAAGGGTTTTATGAGAATGTAATATTTCACCAGAGAAAGAACGACCAAGCTTTTAAAGCCCATCAAAAACCACTTGTTTGTCTGATCTCTTTCTTTTTTAGCTGGCAGTAAGTATTTGCAGTCAAGTTCAGAGATATTATTTTTATACCTCAGTTTTAAAAATATATTAAAAACAGGACAAAATATCAGAGGAATTCGAGGCAGAGAAGCACCTTGCAACTATTTATTTTGGAGGCACTGGAACTGCTGACAGGGCATTTCAAAATAAAAAGTCTTTTGCTAATGAAAATCATTCTTGGATTCAAAATGTTTCCATTTAAAGGCAAAAGATACTTCTACAGAAAAATAAGTAAACACTTTTAGATACAAAACAATCCCCTCTCTACAAAATTTTGGCTTTCATTCCAAGGTTCTGTTAGGAGACTTGCCTCCAAAGGGATCACTGGGGACTTAAAACTGCATACAGCAGTTCACAAATTGTGGCTAAAGATAAAGTAGACCCTACATGTAATTTGCATATCCTCGGTAAAGAAAGAATTTTATTTTGTTAAGCTAGAAATAGAATTTGACAACAGGGGAAATTCAGACTTCTACTACATCAATCATGGACTTAAAAAGTTTGGGAAGGATCACGATTCTACCACATTTCAGGACTTCCTGAAAGGTGTCAAGTGCCCATGTTCTCACTTGGTCAGAGAAAGGCTTAGAAGCTGAGATGCACTCAGTTCCACACAAGAAATAAATCATGTCTTTAGGAAAGGAACAGCTTCAACACTCACTGCAAACATTTTCAGAATCAGGCCATCTCTTGACCACCGAGCAAAGGCGAGTTCTTTGTCCCCACTTCCAGCACAAATCCAGAGAACAAGTTCTTGCTCTCCATCATTAAACTTGTCCTGGTTTTGGAAGAATGCCTATTAACAGTAGGTGAAAGAAGCAATGACAAAATCGCTGCCTATCACAGCAATGTTGTCTCAATATTTACTTGGGTTCATACAGCTTTGTCATCAACTTTGGTATAGAAATGGTGACTCTCCTCATGTCATAAGATGTGTTTTGATCCCATGTTTGTACAGCACCTCACACAAGAGTCACTGTCTGAGGCTGGAACTTCCAACCACATCATACAATAAATGCATAGGCTTGATCTAAATTTTTTCCACATTTATCACACAGATCTGTTGTCGGCTTCATGCAACAAAGGAAAAAGTTCATCTCTACAGGAATTTAGCTTTACCACAAACATTTTGACAGTGTGACAAACGAAAGAAGTGTTTAGAAGAGGTGATGGTATTTTGAGAAGAGATATGAACAAGAGATTACAATAACGACTATTTGTTCTACAAGACATTTCTAGTCAGCACTGTGTCTGGCTGTGATGGACTTAACCTTCCCCACAGCAACCTGCATGGGAGTTTTGATTTGTGGCCAACCAATGCTGATAACATACCAGTGCTTTAGTTATTACTCAAATGTGATTTTACAACAGTAAGATTTTCCCTGTTTCCCACTCTGCCTTCCTCAGCAATTAGGTTGGGGTGGACAAAATGTTTTGATGTGATTTGGCCAGGACATCTGATCCCGTTTGTCCAAAAGGGTATTCCATACCATACAGGGGAATGCTCAGCTGTGTTCCCAAGCTGCCATTGCTGCCATCTAGGTATCGATCTGCTGGGGGAGAGTGACTGCTTGTTCTCACCACCAGTGGATCACTTCTTTCTTTGTATTTACAAACACACTTCTTGAACTGCCTTTGTCTTTAGCCATAAGGGTTTTCCCTTGGCTTTTCCAGTACTTTACTCCCTGCAACTACAGGAGAGCTATGGGAACAAGACACTGCTTGGGGACTTAAACTATCAGCTGGTGCCAACCCACAGAAGTCCTTTCTAGGCACACCACATAGGGCTCAAGTCAACGATATACTTTATCAGAGTGTGCTAGACTGAATTCACAGATGTTACAACTCTTCTGCTGTTGCTTGGCAAGTTAAAATTTGCTCTTGCTGGTCACAGTGTTGACATTCTTGTTCCCATCACTGGTTTTCTCATTCCCTTACCTTCTCCCTTTACTGCTGTTCACCAATCTTGAGGACTCCATTTCAGGACTCAGGGTCTGCTTTTGGCTTTTCCAGCATAACCAATGCTACATGGGGTAAGTGGTTAGCACTGACCATATGATGGGTTTGACTGGGGAAACTCAACCAGTCAGAGTTCCAAGAAGACTGAGCAGAAGGCAGATATTCTGCATACTGCCCAAGGAGGTGACTCACACCAAAAAGCTGTCACTGTAAAATAAATTGCCAGAAGATGGGAATCAACATGCTCTGTTTACTGATGTGTCTCATCATGTTTTGGAAAAACATCAGAAGTGGAAAACTAGTCTATGATTCCCATTTAATATGTCTCAAAAACTGAGGAAATAAAAGGCAGATCAAGCCATTTTGCAGTTGGCTCCAGATACTGCTGAATGAGAAAACATTCCAACAGTCTCTCTCTACTGACTCTTGGCTGGTGGCAAATGGTTGGGTACTATGGCAGCAGAGGTAAATCTGTTTGGGCTGCTGCACTGTGGCAAGACATTGCTGCCAAGGTAGAGGACCTTCCTACAAAGTTACATCATGGAGAGTCTCACATACCCAAAAGCCATGCCAATGAAGACTGTCAAAACCACAAGCAGGTAAACCAGACTGCTAGAAAAAAAGGAGATGACATTTCCACTATCTGAAAAATAAATGGCAAGCAGTCAAACACATATGAAGTTGTTTTGAGACTGGACATGTACAAGTGTCTAGGATAAAGGACATCCTTAGAGAGAATATTCTCCAGACATGGCCAGCCACATGCCAGTTGTCTAGAGAAAGCATAACGAAGAGTATCAAAAATTTTGCAGTATGGAAACAACAAGTTAGAAAAACACTTCTTACAGAGACTGACTGAACCGTTTCCATTTCCCTCAAACAAAGTGAATAAAAAGAAAAATCGCATCTTAACCTTGTGCAGAAATGCTCTGAGGACTATGTCCTTTGGGGGTCCAAGGCTGTATCTACACTAAAATATTAAGAAGGAAGAACCAGGGGACAATTATTTCCCAGGACCAGGCTGATTTTCTTTCAGCCTTGTCTCTAACAGAACTTCCCAACGTAGTTAGAGGAGACCTTGAGGTAAGCACACTTGAGTTCTCCTCCTCAAGAACACTTCAGAAAATTCTATGCTGAGCAAACACTTGCACATGATCAATATGAATGTTAGATGAATTGGGACTTGAGAATTCAGATTCTCCCAGTATGGTCAATGTCAGGAGCACGTAACTGACAGACTGAGTTCTGTGTTTAGTACTGAAGCTCCTAGTTTAAGGTCAAGCCTGAAAACTCAAGAAAATCACTTTGTTCAATGGGATAACAAAATTCAAATCAAGTATCATTTAATGTCAATGTTTTATATTCATACATACACAGTGTTAATTAGTTATCTTTTTGGCATGCTACTCACACAATGGAGTTTTTGATTACTTTTTTTGTACTTTGTGGTTCTCCTTTCATTATGCAAGGCTGGAACTTTTTTTAAACAAGGTATGATTAAGAGAATTAAAAAAGATAAATGGGAACATTCTCTTGTGTTTCTTCACAAACCAGAATGTTCTTGTCAGGCAAGCACAACTCCTTAAAGAAAGAGCTAGTGTAGTAAGTGCTCTATCAGAGTGCTCTATCAACTGTTCTTCAGAGTAAACAATGGTAAATAAAGTTTTTTAATCATCATACCTCAAACTAAAAAAGCATACATTAGAAGTAATTCCGGACTGTATTGAAGAGATGCTGCTGTGGATGAGAAACAGCTTCCTTCAGAAAGTTCTACAGGAACTGGATGGAGGAAATACTCTGAGTTCCTGAATTAGAGGGACCATACTGGCAGCTGACCATTAGGGGCCTCAACTTCATACACAAATTAGTTTGAAAATGGTCTAATTGCAAATGGCTCCAAAAGAAAATTTTTAAAAATGAAGTTACTCACAAAACCCTACAACCTCTTTTCCAAAATTCATCTGCTAACTGCCTTCCAATGAGGTCATTTCTGTCTTCTGATTTGTGTGTTGCAACGCTCTACTATTTAATTTTTTTTAAAAAAAGTACCCATTAGTGCTACAGAGGCAATCAAGCTAAGACAGTGTAAATAGTCGCACATATTACAGAGTTCAATTTCAGATAGTCACTTAACAGCTGTAGATAGTTCTGGATTTGGTGTATTTGAATCAACTGCTAATCTACAGGACCATTAATGCTGGTGGTAATAGAGGAAAAATAATTCTTCAGTCTGAACCTCAGATGCCAGGATATAGTTACAAGGTTAATCAATATTTTAAATTGTATGTACACATCGATTTTGCTTGAGTAGTGCATAGAGTCAATATAGAAATTATTGTGATAACACACAAACCCTCAAAATGAGGCTTTTTGCAGCTACTTCTCATACTGAAACGGCATATATAAATTATTCAGCTTAACAGCAGAAGTTTAACCAAAAAGTAAACAAAAGCAACTCTTTCCCTCTCTTCCTCCTCCTACTTTTTCCTTGCTCTTTCGCTACAGTTCTCAAAATATAACTGTTTCTGCCACCTCTGCAAATTCAGGTAAGTAGTACCAATACACAGGGAAACACACAGGCAAGGCACACTGCAGATATAGGAATTGTTAAACAAGTAACAAACATTGTTCATTTCAGCTTCATTCAAATAAACAAACAAAAACCCCAAAATTCCACAGAGCATTTCACCTCACCTTGCAAATTGAAACAAACAGAAATTGAAGGGATTTCTTTCCTTTGTAACAGTTTTTTGAGTTTCTTCCAGCATGCAGACTCTAAATGTAAATGTATGTCATAAAAATATTACTTTTTTTTTTTAACCTCAATTTATCTACACATATTCTTTACATAGAAATAGCACTCTTACATTTCAAACTCTTTAACATCTGAGATAATATGATTACTGTTACAGATACATAAAAAATGACACGCCTTTACTGAAGCTGTGCAATTTGCCCCCTTGTAAGAGGTCTTTGGATACTGGGGTTGAAGTACACACCCTACATACTCTTCTATTGCTATGATTTGTCTTTAGCAAAGAAATCTGACTGTAAAGATACTCAAAATTGATCACATCCAATTTAGTCACACCACAGATTTGAAATGTTTTCATTTTTGCATTATCAGTCTGATTTAGTTTACAAAAGAAGAAACCAGTGATTCTTAGTCTGAGATTTTGTTACTGTAAAAAAACACAATGCAGTACAAAGCCCTAATACATTCCCTTCATCTACTGTTCAGAGAAGTAATTTAGTAACAACTACCTTTGTAACAGATCAACTACTGAGAGAAGGCAAAGTGAATACATGAAAATAGAAAACCCAGTAAAATAGTTAAACTGTCAAACTAGACCTTGGAGAACTAGATTTAAGTCTCCACTTCACCACAAATTTCTGTGTGGTAAACCAATCACTTAGCCTTATGAAAGAGTGAGTCAAGACATATATTTAAAACCTTAAGTTCGTGTCCTGAATGGCCCTTTTCTTCCTCTTCTCTGGTACCCTCACATAGTGGCTCAGCCAGGAGCAGGGAAATGAGGAATGCAGTTCTTACCCATAAAAATGCTTCAGTGTATTATATTAGCCATAACAGAGAGAAATTGCAACCCACACCTAATCAATTAACTGGTGTCACACTCTTTCCCCCCCTCTTCCATGCTTTCCACAAGTATGAAGCATTTTCCAAAGAAGAAACAGATAGCTCCCCAAAGTCAAACAATTTTGATTTTTGTATCTAAGTCAGTCTCCTGGGAAATGAGGCTTTAAATCCTCTTCAGTAAATACTAAATTTAAGAAATAGGAAGAGAATTCTTCCCCAGCACCAATTCCTCCCCCTTTTTTTGTCCTCTTCCAGCAAAAATGTGAGAAGCAAAACCCACACTCAGCTGAGAAAGGACAAACAGCAGAGGAGAAGCTCCAGACAGCAAGCATCCTAACTATGAGAGCCTGTCAAAGATTTCTTGTCACAACCCTTGCCCATGTGCTTCTTGTTGCTACCTGGGAGCAGATCACTTCTGCATATTCTTAGTGGGTTTTTGATCCCACTAGAGGGGCTTTACTTACCATGTGCCTTGTACAAATCATATACACCTAAAAGATCTGTGGTGCTGAAGATGCTCAACGTGCATATGCAAGGCAGTGTGTCACACTACTTCAAAGCACTTAAGTATTCTGCTAGTTCTATCATGTCTGGTTAGAGTTCTAATATCTACTGACCTCCTCCTGTATCCATAGCCAGCGCCACAATTTGTTTTGTGCTGCTGTAGTCGTGTCACAGCGATGACATGCACAGAAACGTTAAAGGCTGCAAAGTATTTAGCCACTGCAGATATGCAGGGCACAAATTCCTCGTAAGTAGTGAGAACAGAAAACAGGAGAAACTCTACACCTCCAAGATTTTATCAAGCACAAAGTTTATTTGTGTAGACAGTCTGATGGGTGTGCTTTGAGCAACACTTTAGGGAGGAGTATTCAGGAAATGACACATAGTCTAAGCAAAATCAGTACCAGAATCTAACTCGGTTTGTATCATAACCTGTTTTTATGCACAGCTGAATTATTTGGAGTTTCACTTCCTCTCCTTTTTCTCATCAAGAAAACATAGACAACAGCAATAACAATCTTTGGCCTACACTCCTGGGCTGCATCGGAACTGTGCTTGAGGTTACTCAAAGGGTGGCTTCAAAAGCATCTGCATGAATCCATAAGGGATCAGGTCACCTGGGCCACAGCTCTCCCCTTGTCATATACATTATGAAAGCCTTATGAAGCCAGAGGAGTCAGTTACACAAAAGCATACTCTACTGGAAATTTAAGCTGGATTTAAGATGCTCTGCACTGCTGAAGCAGTGCAAAGCTGCCTTTAGAGATTTGTGAATGTAGCTTCTTATTGTTACACCTCAGCTTTCAATAAATTCTCCCCGAGGGAACATATGCTTTCCTTCTACAGTTTCTATTGTTTGGATTATCTTTCCTTATCTAGGACACATTATTTATTAGCATCTTGCACTCACTTTCTCTTATTGAATTAGCAAATGCATCCCACCAAATAAGGTGAGGAAAATAAGATACTCACGGCAAGTAGCACACAAGGAACACAAACCCAAGCCTCCATTTCTCAGAAGAAGGCTTTGTGCTGTCTGGCTCATTAAAGATTGAATCCCCACAAGCATTTGGATATGAAAGCCAGCTGGTACCACTTAGTCTCTACTTAAATCTAATGCCCAAGGGATGCAAAAACCTCATAAATGAGGAATTTCTAGCAGTACTCCGTTTTGGTACTTTTAATTTGGTTTAATGGTAACCTAGCAGGCATAGTCTGAAGATTTTTATTAGTACAAATTGTACAAAGCTTCTTTTTTCTTTATACACTTCCCCATGTCACCCTCCCCCAGGCCAAAAAAATAAAGAATAATGTTCGTAATCATTCATGTGCAGTATCATGGCATTAACAATTAATTGAAAATGACCATTCCCTCACATGATCCTAGGCTTGGTTTATTTTAAATCAGTAACTGTGCTCAGAAGGCAAGGTTGTTACCAGCTGTACAGGAGCTCTCTAACATTGCTAAAATTTTTATTCTTTCATGTTGTCTCCTACATCTGTTTTTCTTTTTGACTTATTTAAGTTTTCCTCGCCTTTATTTTAAACCAAATGTTAGCTTTAGTTTTATGACATTGGGGTGTTTTGATCAGATCCTCGACTGGTTTAAACTGACATAATTCCACAGCTCTATGGGCTTGTCTAGGTTTACTGCCACTGTCTGTGCCTTTCTGTGTTACAATTGAGACAAAAACAAACTAGTGTACTAGGTTCACCTTATCAGACAAACAAATTGTCAAAGTCATGATTTATCCTGAGTAGTAGATGTTTTATAAAAGAGATTTTCTTGAAAATAAGGGGGTTAAAAATGACCTAATATACTGCAGCAAAATACTGAAGGCAATCAGTAAGACTGCTATTATTTCTTGAGATGGATAGAAATCTGCTATTTTCTACCTTCCCTTCCAATATCCCAAAGAATAATGATGTGATTTAAGAACATAAAGCTTGCAGCTCAATTGTGGCAATTTATGTTCCTGTAAACTTGATGTAAGCCTGAGCAGCCCAATATTTTTACTGTGTATTGTAAAGAATGGCATCTCAAAGGTCATAGCAATTTCCACCATTTTACTTTCCAAATTTATTTCTCCTTAGTTTTTCACAGGGAAGTGTCAAGATTTACCTCTGACCCAACCTACTTTCCTCAAAACTTGAACTGTATATAAAGAACGGAGGGATTGTTCAATGAAAGGGTTCTTTTCTGGGTAACACGATTGAAAGACAAACCTCACATCATAAAGAGGTATAATGTATCCCTAAACGCATTTCAATTCCAAAGTGAGAATGGTAAGCAACCTCTCACTCTGACCTTTTCTCTCCTCACTGTACGTAATGTTTTCAGATTCTGTTGAGGAGTGTGTCTAATTCATTTTTCCAGCTTAGTGAGACTCACCCCGAGTCATTTCCTATTTGCTCTCTTGCTGTGAGTGGAGTCACATTCCCAGGGAGAAGTCAGCTCAGTTCCAGTGATTATCTGCGCTGCGAGCATGCCCAGACCCCGGCGATGGCCTGAGAGGACGCCTGCTCATGCTGAGAACATAGTTTAACACTATGTTAATAAACACACAGGGAATGTGTTATGCAAACAAAGGCCCCAAGGCAAATCCCTCTGCCCTCAGAGATGCAAAAAGAGTAATAGGTTTGGGGAGAACAAGGGAATAGCACTGCATTTGAAATGCAGCCTCATTGTAAATGTGTCCAGATTTGCAGTGGGAAGAGTTAACATGAAGACACACTGTCTATCATTCTCTCTTGCCCTTCTTTTGAAGATCATTAGAGTTGGCATTAAGAGGAGTTATACAGATTAAAGGCAGCTAGGTCTGTATTAAAGGCAACTAGGTCTGCTCTCACTGCTCGATGAAACAGCTATCATCACAAAGCAGCATACCTTCAGCAGGCTATTAATTACATCCCACTAAAGTCCTTAAAAGGTAGCTGATTTTAACCTTAAAATTTCACCATTTACTTCTAAGACACCTTAAATTTAAATAATATAAATAATATTAAATAATGAAATAATGCATTTATTAATATCATAAATGAGTAAATAATGAATTACTGAAGTAAAAAGTATTAAGATAATAAATACTAAATTATAAAGTGTCTTAATAAGGATAATATTTAAAGTGTAAGAAGGGTAATAATAAAATAAAGCCTTCCCGTCTCTGTGCTTAAAAATGTTTTGTACAATGACATTTTTTTCTGAACAGAACTATAACAAAGGATCATCACCTTCTTAAACTCGCTGCACCTCCACCCCAGAACCCAACATTAAATTTAGAAACAGCTCAGGTTCTTCAATCAAGCTAAAATCTCAGCACTCTCCTCTTCTCTTCATCTCTCCTCATCCCTATGTCAATTTTATACCTCAGCCACAAGGAGATATACATTAGAAAATCTCAAATTTTAACATGTCATTAAAATACAGAAAAATGTCAACCATAAAGGCACCAGGAAAAAAAAAATTAAAGTATTCAGGAATGATAAGAAATATTCATTCACTCATTGAAGCCTGCTTCAAAATCACAAAGAAAAAGGATAGGAATCCTCAGTACTTACACACACTCTTCCCATTCTTCTGTTTTCATTAACATTTGTATAATTAATTAGAGTCCTCAGGGAAAAATAACCAACACTTCTTTACACTTCTTTAGTTCTGAAAAGCAATCAAGATCTATAATAGCCTCTCAGTTCTGAAGTTTAATGCAAGCTTGTATGAGTGAGGGAACCATAATTGTTTTCTTTCTGCTTTTCTATAAAAAATTAAAAAAAAAAGAGGAAAAATAATAATATACGATGTTTGGGACTAAAGGCATTTAAAACTAATAATTCTATGTCCCAGTAGCAAATAATACATTTAGAAGCCTAGGATGAATTAAACAACTTGTATTTTTTGGTATAGTACTGTATCATTTACAACCTAGTCAAATTGTATCAAATACAACAACAATCCAGTAGCATTTTAACATAATTTATAGCTCCATGAGGTAAACAGAAGGGGGATCTTTTGTTGCCTTCTGTTTGCTACTTTAATCACATTCTGGGGACACAATTCTGCATGGAAGTGGCTGTAAATATGCTCATGCATTTCCAGCTCATGGAGGCGGTTACAATGCGCATATTAAGGACAAGTTTTACAACCAAATGTGTGATGCAGAATGCTTTGATAGTGATGAAATTGCACATCTCTAAGGGTGAGATTAATCCCATCTAACTTTGGCTGCTCAGGAAACTAACATAAGATGGTTTAACTATATAGTCAACAGAGTTAAGTAACTCCAGAGGGGGATTCCTCCTATCTATTTTGGACATCAAAGTTTGTCTACTAACGAGCTGTCAGACACAGAGCTCCTCTGACTTGCAGAGCGTGCCCAAATGGGATGTTTAGATTAGACACCTATTTTCCAGACAAGTGAAGCTAGCAAATCTAACCCCATGCCACAGCCTATCTGCACCACAGCCAAAGTCAACTTCAATGAGGTTATTTTAGGGAAGCCTGAGCTGAGAACTGAACTGAGCTGGGATACAATGAGGATTTGAAGCCACTGAAGCAGAGGTTTCATTGTGCATTTCTTGCCTGGGCACCTCTGTGGGGATCCTGGCCAGCCTCCATGCGGATTGCAGCCACAGTGCCTGTGCTGATCTAACAGCTGAGAAGATTCAGGCTCTCTCCTCAGTCTCTGCTTCCAGCTGATTCAGTATGATCCTTTTCACTGCTCCCCATGCTGAGAGAGCATACTAAACTAACCCCCAGGCAAATAAAAAAGTTAAAAAAAAATAAAAAAAAAAAGGGAAGAGAAAGAGAAAGAGGAAGGATTAGTTTTCAACTTACTAGGGAAGTTACTCGGGAATTGAGGTAGAAGACACAGCACAGGGAGGACACAGGATCCCAGCATAAAGGGTAAAGGAAAGAAAAGAAGGAAGAGTTGAAGAAGGAGGTCCTTGGCAGTGCTGAGACATTCAGCTGGCTTGGCTGCTGAGCAAACCTGAGTTCTCTGCTGCCCTGCAAGGCCTGTTACTGCTACCAAGCCAAGCTGGTTCTGAAGGAAACTTGGATATGTCTCAACACAATGCAGTTAGTCCCATCAGGTATGGATACATACCAAGGAGACTGGGTTGATCTAAGCTACCTGATGGAAACCTTAAATTTTGGTATTGGACCAGTGTTTGGCACACTGCTCTAACTCCGTGTTTTCTCTTGGCAGTGCTACTGAGCAGCCAGGTCACAGTTCTGCCTTAGGAATGGGCTGGGGAATGGGATAGGCCAAGCAAGTTAAAGCTTTGTTGAGCCCAACGTGCACAGGATAACTGAGGATGGGATCAGGATGTTTCATGTCTTGATGATTAGAAGGAAAATCACTGGGTACAGTCTCAGCCAGTCAGCTAATTGTTAAATCCAAGTTTATTCAGAGTCCTCAGCCTACCAGTAGCTAGGGACTTTGGAGAAGAATGCCCCTCATGAACTGTGTATACAAGAAATCAGTGTGACAGATAGATAAATCCAGATACTTGAGCAAAGTATGTTTGCTGCCTGCAGGGCACAATGACAAGGAGAAAATTATAGCCTGTGCTGGGTTTTGCTGCAACATAAAATGCACATAAAATCTTTTTATGCCCTCACGCTCTGGTTTGCTCTTCCTGACTGACAAGGTGCACCAACACACTGGTATCAGTTTACACATCTTTTTTTGCAGAGAGGAATCCAGTGCCACATGGCACATGTTTCTTGCTGAGGCACTTTCCTCTCCACACCTCCAGTGCTGCAGCCCAGCTAGCAGCCACTGAATGACTGCCTCTAAAAGGCTGTTCTGCGATCATTCCTTCCCCTTCCTTGACACACTGACATGTGCTGCAGCGACTATTACCTAGCATTGTACAAAACCACAGCACAAAAGGTTATGTATACTGCACTGCAGGCACAATTTGCATCCAGCCTTTGAAACTTCCCCTCCTTCCTCTGGCTTGAGGCAGAAAACAGGGCATTACAATTCTGGGTGAACAAAGGCTGAGAGTCTGTTATGAGCCTCAGGGATGTCAGAGTGCCAAACTTACCACCTTGGCAAAGTGGTAGTTAGTGAAAATATTTATCATAAGAATAATGAGGGAGGAGAGAGGAAAAACTGCTAAGCAATCACTTTTTCACAATCCTAGTTTCTGGAGTTTGCAGTTCTCCTGGTATAAGCCAGATGGGCAAGTGGAGAGTCATGGTCTCACTGGAGGCTGGATTGCATGATCTCCCTAAGTGTTACTGCTCTGGACCCACTGTGCACAAACAGAACTTAAAGGAACAGTGTGGGACACAAGCTCAAAATCATCCAGGACAAATTCTTCAGTGACTGGTACTGGGGTTCTTGCAAACCCCAAAAAGCTTCAGCTGCAGCAGGAAACATGGTGGAGCACCTCAAGTCTTGGATAGCCTGAGGCAGGGAACATCCCACCCTGTTATAAATACTTGGCCCACCTTCCTCCTGTGTGACGTCTGGCCATATTCTCCAGGGCAATCCACACAGGAACCAGTGTGCAGGTTATTTTCTGGCACAGCTCCCATGTTCTGTGTAACTCAAATGACATTTTTCAAGGATGCTAGCAGGCAGACCAGGCTGGGTTTTTTGGTTGTTTTTAGTTGGGTTTTGTTGTTTTTGTTTTTGGGGGGTTTTTTTGGGTTTTTTTTTGTTGTTGTTGTTGTTTTTGTGGTTTTTATTTTGTGGGGGTTTTTTTGGGTTTTTTTGTTTTTTGTTTTTTTTTTTTTTTTTTTTGTCTGACCTGTCTCCTTGTCTAGTAATAATATATTAGTGATTATACATGACACTTACATAACATTCTTCATCTGAACTGCTTCACTGCCCTGCAGAAAAAAGGGAACAGTCTCTGTCCCTACATTACTTAGGGGGAAAGTAAGAGGGAGAGATGTGCTCACTGCAGTGACAGAGTAAAGCACCTGAGTACACCAAGCAACAGGACTCACATCCAGTCTGAGACTTAACCCTGCACTTCTCCCTTTCCACCTGGCATCCAAAATCCTCCTCATAGCCACTCTTTCCCCAGCACTTCTCTTCTTTTGTTTTCCCAGTAAAAATTTTCCAACATTTATATTACTGCTACTGATTTAGCTAATGCTTTCTTCCTCAATCACACAATTCACAGCCAGAACACGACTCTCCATTAACTCTTCTCCAAAAGATTGGGACAGCCTTTTGCTAATGCTTGAGACAGAGAAAAAAAAATACTGACAGTGCACAAGGTATCAAGAGCTGGATGACTGGACCTTCCTCACCGGAAGCTGCTCTAAAAGCAAAGACAGAAAAAATGAGGAAAAATGAGGATGTGCAGTAGCAAAAAACAAAACCAAAACCAAACCAAACCAAACCAAACCAAACCAAAACAAAAAAAAAAAAAACAAAAAAAAAAAAAAAAAAAAAAAAAAAAAAAAAAAAAAAAAACAAAATCACCACCCACAAAAACACCCCAAAAAAACAGACAAATAAAAAACCAAACAAAAAAAAAACCCCAAAACATCCCACCACATTTAATATGATCCAAACTGTCTCACTTATGTGATAGACCCCCTGTGGAAACCTTGCACTCCTGCACCTGAATAAAATTTCTGTTTGATAGAATGACAGGATGACAGAAGTCCCAACATGCAAGTTCACAGGGGAGTGAAGAAAGCATGAGTTTCCACTCTAACACAGGGCAGCATGCAACATATTTCCATGGCATATGACAGAAGTGCAGCTGTACAATGTTCCTTCTACAATAATAGTTCACAAGTCAAAGCATAATAAAGTCTTAGTACAGATCCCTCTAGAACACACATTGACTCGGGTGCCTGAAGTGCAAATATTACTGCTGACAGCCAAATAATTCAAATAATTTTGATTACTACCAGGCATAGTGAAAGCTCTCAGAATTTCATCTTTTATTCTCTTACACTGGAGTATAGTATCAGTATATACTCATAGAAAAAGTATCAGAGATGTACTCTGCACATTCTTTTGCAAGAAATCTTCTACGTACAGCCTTGGATTTTGTTTGTATATAGACAGAACTGTGCTTTGGAAAATCACTCCAGAAGAGACTTCTTTAGGTGTTCTCTTCATCTCACAATAGTCCACACAATGAGATTTCTGTTAAAGAGGCTCAGTATCGCTCAGGTTTCCCTGAACACACAGAAGATCAGCCAGTGTGCTCAGCTAACTTGTTAGTCAGTTTTTATTTGCAAAGGACAGCATCTGGTACTTAATCTCCAGAGTCGAAGGAACCATTTACACAGATCTAAGATCACTTTGTGACAGGTGCCAAGGAGTCATTTCCAAAGGCTTGTGAGCTGACCATATGCTACATCTTTCCCAAGCTAGAATAAAGGCATTCAGCCATCATAAAATTCATTAGCATTACAGGATAAAAAGATAAATTAGTGATGAAGTCACACCAAATATATTGTAGGTGTATTTATGTCTCAAACAAACAAAGCAAAACTAATTAAAATACCAAAAATATGGTTCAGGGTTTGATTCCGGAAACACGTAAAGATCAAGCTGAATATATGGTTTTGCAATACATTAAAAAAAAAGGTACACCACAATACCACTTCTTTATCATAGTCTGTGTTCAATATATTACCACTCAAACAAGTTTGAAACCATATTTATAGAAAATTCTTTACCAAGATGTGACTAAAACATTTTAAGAATTCTCCAAATAATCACTGTAAATAATAAAATCAGCAAATTATTCAATAATCAAAGTGTTTTTCAACCTGATTTAGCTAAGTTTGTGTCCCAAGACTGAACTACCAGAAGGAGAGGAACAGGAGACTGGATGTTAAAGTTTTACTTGTGGGAAATTATGAGTAGGTTCATACGAAAACCAGTCATGAGATTTTCCTTATCGTCATTTTTGTGGAAAAATTGTGAACTGAGCTGAGATACAGAAATTTTTCAGGCCTTGAATTTCCCTAAGTCTGACCTCAGAAGTCCATTTCATCAATAGAGGGTGAAAAGAAAGGAAAACATCCTCATGTTGTTTTCCTGGTTGTCAAAATCCTGCAACACTCTTTATCTGGGCCGCTGTTACTATCGCTTTTTCAGAGGCACTGCTTAGGATAGGAAACTTTTCTACTTTTCTCAGGAGATCTGGAGAAAAAGGGAGAGGATTGAGGAGCCTCCTGGGCAAGAAATAAATGTCTTGCCTCTCATGATCTATGCTACGCAAATGCTATTTCACACACTTAGTAATCTCTGGTTCTTATTCCAAAGACTAATGTAAACTGGAAGAATCCTTTCTACCACAGGTGGCCAGTGACAATGAGATGGATAAGAAATCAGATAAGAAATTCAGAGTAACCAAGCAAGTAGTTTATCCAGAGTCATTCCCTGCAAAAAGGCTTTTCAGGATCTGGACTGTGTAACCAGCTTAAGCCTAGCACTGATGGGTTCAGCCATCATTAATTTCCAGCCATATGGGAATAGGTGATTACTTGACAGTAAGATGTGATCTGAGAGAGGTGCTATTAAAATGTGGAGAGAGCTGCTATTCTTGCACTGCAGCAGTGATCTAATACAATGGCAGAGCAGTGTGACTGGTAAAATTCACAGGGGAACAGACTTCTTCCCAGGGCTCAAATTATCAGCACATTTTCATTGCTGCCTCCAGAAAGAGACATGTAATGCTGTCAGATGCTCTTTGAGTTGGGAGTTTTTAAAAAAAGAGATGGAAGTGTATGCATTAAGGAAACCAATATTTACACAAGGACATTTCTCTCATGAAATATAAATGCTGGAATTCCACTCTTTACAATCCTTATTTTGAGCTTTTACATGAGGGCAATAAACTGAAGAGGATGCAATGCTCCCTTCCCACTCACCATTTTGATTATCATATATGAATTTTAAAGGGGTTGGGTAAAATCCAATCAAAGCTTCACTTATAGATGCTTGTACTTTGTACTGCTGTCCTTGGTACACACTCATCCCTCGTCCAAGCAAAATAACTCAAATTCATGCAACATTTCCTGAAAAGGAACTTGGCTTTAATGAAATAAAAGGCTCATCATGACAAGTCCAGGTTGAGAGTAAAACCCTAGCCTGTTGCCATTACAGACAGAGACAGAAATATATCAAAGTCGCCTCAGCACTTGAAAGAGAATGGCAAATAAAAGGGACATGTCCAAGCAGTGCTGATGGCAGGTGTCGGAAAGTGAACATCAGCAGGATCAAATAGGAGATCTTTTCTCTGTTGCTTCTTGAAAAGGAATAAAAACCCTAAGACCCACAGAATTTTATTAAATACAAAGGGAAATTAGATTAAGGCACCACTAAAGGAAGAGCCTGGGGTTCCTACAGCATGGGCTTGCAGAGCTTGGCTTACTTGCCTCCCAGGACACAGTAAAAAGGCAGAGTATTTGGCATCATATCTTTGCTAGCATTTCCTCATGGACTGCCTCAACCAGCTTCTGGGTGGGCTAAGAGACATGTGAAAGCAGTTCAAGGTGCATGGGATATTTTTTATGCCCCTCCACTTTGATACAACCCTTGTGTGATGCCTCACTGAAGAAGAGCAGGTGTACATAACAGGGAAGTTAAGATTTCACATCAGCTGGACCAGATTTGGCTCTAAGAACACTCACCTGCTGTGGTGTCAAGCACAGTGCTCTGGAGGGAGATGATTCAGCTTCCATAGTTAAAGAACTAGACTGCAGCTCAGTAAAATTGTTTGCATCTCTCAGGTCTGCCACATGTGCTCCATGTGACTTTAGTGTGAGCCCCTAGGTCACAGGTATGTCACATATATGTCACATGTATGTCCCATGTATGTCACAGGATTACTGGGCTGGCACCACCTGTAGCTGACACCCTCTGTGTGCACACAGCACGGCCCCCAGGGCCAGAAGTGATCCATTTGCCTAGCTCTAGGTGAAATTACCAGCTGGGTTCAGAGCCAGCTTGGAAATCCCTGCATCTTGCTCCACTGATCCACAGAGATATGTCTGCGCTTCTCTAACCAGTGATCAAGCTGGTACCATTTATTATATTCATTAATATTGCCAAGTTGCACACCCTCCTATGTGTCCCTCGACTCAGCTGCCTCCTAACTTTACCCAATTTAACTTGTTTGGCAGAAATTTTACTTGCCCATTATCTGTGCAGTTATTTATATCTTTTCCTGCAAGATTTCAGGCAATGCTTTCAGTCATTTCCAAGAAAAAAAAGCTAATGAGAAAATACATTATCCTCTTCATGACAGTCCTTTCCTTGGAATTTTCTCCTGAAACTGAGCATTAGGCAAAGACCAGAAAGTTCTCTGGGGAGAAAAAGGAATAAATCAGGGTTGTGCCTATATGAAAATTAGTCCAAATGTAGCCAAGTTAAAAGCCTTTGAATAATTGGTGTTTGTGCATATCTATGATAGGCTGCTTTGATTTTAGCAGCTGAATTCCCCAAAGAATCTTCACAGGATATGCTGGAGATTTTCACAACTCCTGTGCTCGAAGAAAGCATTGCCTGTACTACTAAGCAGAGAACAAGGGAGTGTGTTCAAGGCAAGGGTCATAGGTATGGTTTTCCTCTGTAATGACTGCTTTGATTCAGATACACAGGATTGTCTTTCCTGGGCTGTTGGTGCCCTGCTGCTGGCACCCAAGCAGCCTTGGGAATTTAGCTGCCTTAGCAGGAGATGTGCAAAAAGGGAGAGAAAGGAGACAGAAAGGTACAGCATGCAAGGGGATACAGAAGTGAAGAGAGGTACTAGGAAAAGACTCAATAGGAGAAGGAATTTATGGTAAGTGGAACAAAAGACATCTAATTGCATATGGTATTACCATGTTCATTTATGAACACAAAACTGATATAAATGCTTATACCACATATAGGAAGTTTAAATCCTGAAAATCTTAATGTTTGAAAAACATGGGTTTAATTAAAAAAAAAAAAAAAAAAGCAGCATAATTTTGTGTATGCATTGTCCCAAATTTATCTAAAAGCAGCTAAGCAATAGAAAAGACAATTAAACATACACAGACATAACTTTCATTATCTGAAGCCTTCCTAAAACACATGCAGGTCATCAGCAGCATTGAAAGCTTTCCTGCCAGCACACAGATTTTGCCACTGAGCTAATGCAGTGGCTGCTTGCATCAATAGATTGCTGTCCTCCTTGCGGACACATGCTGAAAGGGGATGCAGCTCCTGATTCTGGCAGATGGTTCCAGGCAGAGCAGCAACATTCAGGGATCAAGATACCTGCTCAGATCTGCTCATGAGCTACGTGGCTCTGAAAGGGAGTGTGCCAATGCAGCTCAGACACATCTACTACTACTCATAAGCTTGGGGTTTTTTTCTCATTAAACCAATCCACAGAAGCCTGACCTTGCCTTTTCCTCGTGCTTGGCTCCTAGGCCACTCATGTACTTGGCTGGGCTCTCATACCCCTTTCAACCTGCTTGCCCACCAAGTCTTAGTCTCACTTGGATGCACAGCCTCTGATTTCTAGACCCAGAGTCCTGCTCCTCTTTCTGTGCCATATCCAACCTCCCCATTCCCAGTCTATTCACTGTTCCTTATCACCTAGCACCACACGTGCTCTCCATGAGGCCTCTCAACTCTATCCCCCTTGTCTTGATCTTCTAAATCACCTGTTTCCTTCACTGTCTCAGTTAGATCTGTCCTCCTTTCTGTCTTATCTCAGCTCCACCAGATCTCTCTCCTACCCTCCCAATCCATGCAGTTTTGTCTTCCTCCCACATGCCCAGGCCTTGTTCACTCTCCCCAGTCATCACTCCTTTGTAGGAAAATGGATTTTAATGTCCTGCCATAAAGTTGTCATGCCTGACACAAAGGCTAAAATACCCTGAGGGAATTTCAGAGCTTGGAAACTTTGAGGCTTCTAAAACTGGTTTAGCACAGTCTAAAGAAAAGGTTTCTAGCAAGTTCCTTTCTCCAAAAGAGTATTTTCAGAGCCATTTCAATGCTGCAAAAATTTGGCCTCTTGTTAAAGGACAATAAACAAAAATCATTACAATGTTCAGCCACTGTTGCTAAATGACAGACATGGGACAAGGCTGGTCAACCCTAAAATCAACTAATGTCATCCAACACACATTCACTAAAAGCAACTGCAAATAGAGTTGTAAAGTGTAAGATAAACTGTACTGAAGTCAATATGAAAAACAAGCAACTAGTCTTTCAATTTAAATGCCCTTTGAATTTCTGAGGTCAAGGAGCTTGAAGTCCAGACATTTATGTAGGGCTAATCCATTCAGTGAACTGCAATAGTTATTTACTTGGAGTGATTCATGTAATTCATGTAATTTAGCTGACCAGTCATCATTTAGCACCATCATAAAACTGCAAATAGCTGTACATTAAAAATATCAATAACAACCAAACAAACAAAAAAAAACCAACAAAAACCCCCTTCCTTTCAAGGGCTGGATGTAAAACTGCAGCTGGAAAATTATAATCTTGCAACAAGAAATCTTTTCACAAAAGAAAAAAGAAAACACTAAATATGCAATTTCTTACAAATGAGTCACTCAGATCCATTATTAATTGGACTAACTTTGGCTACTTAGTGATTTTGATTGCTTTTGATATTGTTAATTTTATGATGTTTTAATTATTGTTGTTTATTTATTACAGCAATTGCATTTTAATTGTCGTCGGAGCAGCACCCTGACTGCCTTGGCAGGGAGTCACTAAATAAATAAAAGCATTATTATTATAAACATAATTGATTATAATAGTTTTCCACTGTTATTGTTAGCAATGCATAAAGAAATATATATAGTCTGCAAGAGAGAAACAGTAATCAGAACCTCAAGGTTATATATCTAACTCTGCCACTGATTATATCTGTGACTTTGAAAAGTCACTTAGACTCCCTCTAATCTCAATTTATTCATCTGTGAAAGGATTATCATAACACTGTTGAATCTCCGAGGATTAGCGTAAGAATTAGCTAATGTCTTTAAACCATTTTGATCTCCTCAAATGAAAAGTGAAAAAAACCTTTAAATCTTTAGATTATTAATGGTAGAACAGAAAAACTGGTATAATCTACTAAACTGGAAAGTTACTCTAGTATTAATATTTTTAATATATAATTGGTGCATTTATATTGTCCATACACTTAAAAAATAAATCATTCTCCTACTACCTATTAGTAATAAAGGCAAGAATGCATCCCAGAAGGCAAGCAAAAATGGCTTCCAAAGTTTCCAAGCTGAGAAAAAAAGGGGGAAGCAGTGCTTTGTGGTATATAGCACAAGGTATATAGGTATATAGGTATATATTTTCTCCTCCCTATTTCTACATCCAGACCCTTTTCTTAAAAAAAAAAAAAAAAAAAAAAAACCAAAAAAACACCAACAATCCAAACGAAACACACAACATTTTCTTTTCTTAGAATACTCGAAGACAAAACTTGTTTATGGGGAATCACAGAAGCAGAATATATATATATAAAGAGGGCCGATGATGCACACTATAATCCAGAGGAAAAAACCCAAGCTTTAAAATCAGAGTCACTCAGAAACTTACAGGAAAAAGGAAAAGAAAACTTTGACACGTTGTGCAGAAGAGGGAGATTTAAAAATTTTATTGAATTTTTTTAAGTTTCAAATATTTGGATTTCATTTAAACAAAGTAATATTGTTCTAGGCCCTGAATCATTATGCTGGACTTTCACTAAATTAACTGTTTTGTTGTGTTTTATTATTCAAGTAGCTTCTCAGAAACTGCTGCAACTAGTGAAAGTAGCAGAAAGAAACACTTCACTACAGTAGCCTACCGACTTGCTGGGTCTCAAGTCTGAGGTGACTTACCTACTCTTCTTTCTCCATATTCCCACCCAAATTCTTGCATATCTTTTTACTGTGGTAATAACAGAGTTCTGCAGAAATGCAGTAAAATCTCAAACAACATGAATTCACTTTTGCTATGGAAATGTTCGTTTTACCTCATCAAGATTGATTTTTCTGCTCACTGTAGAGGGCTATACCCTAAGATGTGATTTGTCCATGAGGGGTTCTTTTGGTCCAGAAGATGCTGACCTGTCTTTCACAGCTGCATGGTTTGTGTTATCCTGCCCACAACAATCTTTGCCATGCCATGCTTCACTCGCACACATCAATACTGATGCCTGTTGACAGTCAAATCCCTGTTCATGCTCCTATTAATTAAAAATTTATACAGCTGATAATTTGTTAACACTGAGAACATTGCAGCTATTATTAATGATATTTGGCTTCACATCCTTTTCTCCCTTCAGTGCTATTTGCAATGTTATTGATGACTGCAACAGGACATCATCGAAACACTTACCAAATGAAACTCTGGTTTTTAGTAGACTGTCTTACTTGTGGAAAAGAATTAACTAAAATCTGTAAAGAATAAATTCATACTTAGACTGTGAACAAGAAATGAATACTTTACATGTATAGCATCTCCAATGAAAGGATTTAATATTATTTATGCTTCATGTTGGGGACACCTGTGTTTGGCAGATATCACAATCACAATCCATTTTGTACAATGAGCTTAGTCACTGTAAGATCATGACAAAATTTTTAGAGAGAGCTCAGAATACCTCAGGTGAGCCAGATAATCCTTATATGCCAGAAGTGCCAAGCCCTAGATATCAGTCAGGGTCAATCAAAACTGCAGTGCCAAAGCACCTCTGAAAGTCAGACCCCAGATTACTTGAGCTGGGCATTCAAAAACCAGGGACTCAAAATCAATAACAGGTCTCAGCAACTTGCCTGAGGTAATGGAGCAAAACCCTGGCAGATCTAGGAGTGTATCCCAGCTCTCTGCTGCTCAAATTGCTGCTGTAGCTACTGCGGCATCTTCTCTCCTAAGAAAAGCTATGCTTAATGTGTCAAGCTTGTCCCCCAAGCCCACTGTCAGAGCACTCTGCACACACAGGCAGAGGGATCTCACCTCACCTTATCCCTGCATCTGACTCCTACTAATTTTCAACAGCAGCTTAAGTGTGTTATAATTCAGGGCCAGCCAAAGGACATGCTACATGAAGCTGCCCAGGGTCCCACGATCCCCTTGGCTTCTATCTGTCAGCATCCTTTCTAGACAGCATCCATGAACCTCTGGTTCACCTCTCATTGCCAGATGAATTGGAAAACTCAGTTCTCCAAGATCCTGCAATTACAGCATCCACATCAGTTTCTTAATGCTTTCATGATGAGAGTACACTAATTTTCCAGTCACTAGACAGTCTGTAAGTACATTTTGATATCTATGAGCTGCTGAAACTTTGCAGGCTCAAAAAACGGGCCTCCCTATCACATAATAAATCCCTTTACCATACCTTCCTTCCACCTCATTTGCTTACCTAAGTCTGCTCAGGTCTCTTCTCAGTCTGTAGACACCCAAAGAGTTTTGCAGGGCAAGTTAAAGTATAAATTTGCAGTACATCGACCTCCCTTTTCCACATTCTTAAACTTATGATTAATGCATTGTGGTTTACACTTTCTCTTCTTTCACAGAAGGATGAAATACCTCAGGTTACTTTACCATTACCATGGCACAAGGGTATACATGCAAAATGTTACCATGGAGCTGCTGAAACACTGCAAATTCACAGCTTCACTTCCTCTGTAGAAACTTATTTGGGTGTCTCTGCCCACAGCTTATTTGCACAAGTTCTCAGAGAGACCTGAGTCTGGCACGGAGAGAATCAAACCTCCCTGCTTATTATGGTGAATGGGAGTTGCATATGTTGGAGTCTGTGGGGCTCTTCTTGCCTGTGAATAGCTGCCATTAACATTTATGGGGGGTATGCATATTGAGGAAATAAGAGAATGGGCACCCACTGAGTGGAGAGCAGACTCCAGCAATTCTATTCTTATCACATTGTGTGCTTTAGTCTTCACTAATCTCAGCAAAGTATCCTCGTGCAAGTCTTCGGATTTTTTTTTTCTTTTTATCTCCATGGAAATCGTATTTTTTTAATAAGAAAGGTGATGAACGGTTAGCTTCTGCTCCAGTAAATCCACAGAGTGAAATTATCTCATTTAAATATCTATTCAACTCTCAAAACAAATATCAAAGTTCAGACTTTGCAGATTCATTCTTTGCCAGAATAAGTAGGAACTCTCCTTTATACCTGTTCAGGCTACTTTGGGATCTGCTTATTCCCTCATATATACACCTGTGTTCTCTTGTAAACATTTTAACCTGTCAAAAAAGGTCTCTTCCTTTGTCCTAGGGCCAAGAGACTTTCACAATATGAGCTGTTTCTCAAAACCTCTGCAGCACTACAGCCAACAGCAGAGTTTCACCACAGGGAGGATAAGCACAGGCTGGGCTGTGACAGGATTTTTACTCTTGCCTGCTCTGAGCAAGATTAAAATGCCAGCAGCTAGTCCCAGTTAGCCCCTCTAACTGTTGTTATCACCAAGAGAGGTGAATCAGTGCTGTGCAAACGCTGGGAAATCTAATGAAAAATGTTAGTGCCAACAGAAGCACAGAAGCTTAACTGAATTGCTGATAGAAAACACTTTGGACAGCAAGAGCTGATAGTTGCGTACAGAGAGAAAAAGCCTTCAGAGCTTGCCTTTTCTTCTTCAAAAGCATGCATGAAAATTTTCATTTAGCTAAGATTTAAATTAAGGTTTTGATTTTTAAAAGTTTTACAATTCTTTCTAGTCTGCAACCAAGGAATGCTGGTGTGACTACATCAATATCAAATGAAAAAGCAAAAAGTTTCTTCTCTCTACTTCACACTCACAAATGATGAAAAAAACCCTGCCTGAACTAGAACAGACTTTCCCCCCTTTAATTCAGAACTCCCATGTTCCTTTCCTACAATACCAACTAACAAATAGAAAAACATTTAGTGTCTCCTCAGATCTAGCTGACATTTGAATTTTTAAAAACTTGGGAAACAAGTAAATGTGCAAGATTACTGTCTGCTAGAAATCAGTCAGCTTCATATGAGGTTACACCAGAAAGTCTCAGCACCACAGAACAATTAGTGAGTGACATAGGGCAAAGGACAAGCCTGGATTTCCGCCACTCTTATTGTATAATCTTCCTCCAAATTAAGTTACTGAAAATGACCTCCAGGAGCTACTGAAGGCAACAGAGATCCAAGCTGGCAGGACAATATCAATTTCTCGTTTGTCTGGCCCTTTGGAAGAAGCCTTCAGGGGAAGACGCAGGAGAGCATTCCTTGCCAAAGGACAGTCCCATAGAAACCATTTTGAGCAATGAATTACAACTCTAACACACACAGTTTCTTTAGGTGGCTTATTTAATGAGAAGACATCCAAGCACACGGAAGTGCATGCACTGATGCAGGTCCTTGCATGAGGGGAGTAAGCTAACTACACTTGTGCTATTGGGTCATTAAATCTTATTCACTCTTTCCTGCCTACCAGTCGGTGCTACAGAAAGGAGAATGAAAAATCTTATGGCACAGCACTACCCTGCTCAGCAGAACAGGTGATGATGCCTAAAGCTATGACTGAGTAAAACACAACTAAGTTTTGGAAGGAATATTTGGTACAGTCTCATCATTAGCAATATTTAGCCTCTTGACAGAGTTGAGTGATAAATGTATTTTCCTTTATTTTAGAATGTTAATTATATCACAAACCACAGAAATTTAGTGGTATAGGTGAAAATTTTAACTGCTTGTTCCCTGACCTGCTGTCCCCTCTAGATGAGGAAAACCCCAAAACGGGTCTTTGTAGCCAGGTAATAGGAATATTGCATCAAATTAGGGATATAAACAGCTTGATCAAGCAACTTGCTCCAGCCTGTGATAAACAACGATTTTGTGTCACTGCAAGTGTTCTCTATTGTCCTGGTGTCCAGGCTCTATTGCCTGTTTCTCTTTTTATGAGTGCTGCCAATAGCTGCTGTAGTCTTGCAAACTAACCAGGTGCCTATGCCAAATGACACCAACTTTCTTCTACATGCCTCATTTCCCTTCAAAATACAGGCTTTTACCCTCAACTTACAACAGTCCTGATAGATGCTTTTCTTTATGAAGTTCCCACAAGGATTGTAGGTCACTGCACCTTCTCATTTCTGTACTGCACAGTTTAGCATGCAGAGCAGTGCAAGACTGGCATGTCACTGTAACCAAGAACAGCTCCAGGATCTTTTTCTCAGCAACCAAGGCCTTGACCAGTAAGTGGCAAAGAGAAGTTGCCATGCAGAAGGAACTGTAATTAGACCCAAAACAGACTGGTAACACCGACAGAGACAGATGACCTTGAGATGGATAGGTGATCAATAGACAGATAGCCTGGGTCTTTTGGTTTTAAATCATTATTGATAGCACATCTTAAATTAATCCATCATTCTGTAAATCTTCAACTCTTTTAGAACAAAAGCATTCTGGAAGTGGGGTTTTTTGTTTGGTTGGGGGTTTTTTGTTTGTTTTGTTGGGTTTTTTTTTAACCAACACATACACTAAGCAACAACTGAAAGGCAGGAAAAATCAAGTCCAGAGCAATCTAGTTGTGCTCAAACAAAATTAAGCATGATAAGCAATTACAGAAATACCTGGAGTAGCTCCCGATTCACTCTCATATCAGAGGTTTCCTAATCAATTTGAAACAACTAGACACTGCTACAGAAAATAAGCAAGATCACAGCATTTGCTAATGAGTCGCAAAAATGGATTTCACTGCATGAAAATCTTCACTGTCAGGAGAAAGCCTGTGTTCCCTGAATCTTTAGGGTCATTTCCATTTGCATTCAACTGGAGAAGAGTCCTTTGTTCTTTTCTTCCTTCTCACATCCTCTACAACTCCACACTTTTTTTTTTTCCCCTCTCTCCCTCTGTGAGTTGGTGTTTTATATCAATGCGCTACACTAACTGCTAAAAATACATCCGAATAAGACCCTTTGTGCTGAACTAGCTTAAGTCCACTTCAATTATTACCTAATTTCTCTATGTTGCTCTGATTACCATGAATATAATTTTGTAGATGTGTGATTTCTGGAAAATTGTATGGCAGAAGTTGCAACAGCATAATTCTGAAGCACACACAAGGGTAGTGTATTATGTTATGAATAATACCACTTAAACATTTGTAAAATGTAAAGCTTTTCTGAGCTCTTCTCCTTCCCCTGAGACTTGAACTCTTGTTGAACAAGCTGTTCAAAGCTCAACACTCTGATAAAATCCTACCCCAACAAAAGAGTGACAGTGACTGTTTTTTTTCGTTATTATTATCATTAAATAACTGTTTCAGATTGCCTGTTACTTGGTCTTCCTGGAACAACAACAACAACAAAAAAAAAAAACCCAACAGGTATCCATTTGACCTACTTGTCCCAAACCCAGCAATGTTTGGAGCAAGATGAAATCTGATGATAATGAACTTTTCTTGAAAAAGGAATTGCAAACTATGTCCCAGACCTTGAAATTAATTATTCATGTGAACAACTTTGAACTCAGCAGGAGCACCCAAAGGCATAAACCTTCTTACAGGGGAACAGTTGGCAGGATCAAGACCCACCTCAGGAGGAAGACTCACAACACAACATTTGAACCCTTTGTGACTCTTTTTATTTTATTATTTTTTCCCCTTTTTGACCTTGTTATTGTTAAATTTCATTTCCCACTTCCAGCTGGGAGTAGAAGTGAAGATGCCAAAACACAAAGACAAAAACTGTTGTTGTGCTCAGCTGTAAGGAAAGTCTTAGAAATCTCTCTAGGGGAAAAAAAATAGACAGAGATTTTCAGACTAATTTTTAACTCCCCAAAAGCATCATGATACCCCAAAGAAATTTTGTGAAATTTGTAATGGAAAGCAAAGGAAGAAAGTAAGTTACTGGTGTGTTGAAATTGTCCTGCCTAACTTCCCTCACCATAATCTTTCTTCATCAAGACATTAACCGTCCTTACCCAGATGATGCTGCAGAGCTCTCTAGATTTCTCTAGCAGAAAGACCCAGGTCCACATGTCTTGTTACTCTCTGGCCTACAACCACAAGAGAAAAGACATCTCTTATGATCCTTCTCCTAAAGAAAAGGGGCTCAAACACCCCTGGACAGAGAAGATGTCGCCCTTAGAAAAATTCTCTGCTTTAAAACGAGTACTTCTTTATCTTTGAGCTCAACAAATTCAGGGAGGGAATGAGATGACTGACTGTTGATAAAACAAAGCTTAAATGCATAAAAGCCATTTTTGTATACCTGAATCTCTCCTTCCCAAATGCAGGAACTTGGATTTAAAGAGTTAATTATTGGGTCAGAGGAATTAATGTCTCACTTTCAGGTTAAAGCTAGTAAGGGGAAAAATCCAAAGAAATGAAGACTTTGTAGGACAAGGTTATAAAACAAAAAAGGAAGAGGTAATGTTAGGATTGCTGATGTTCCTGAGGAGTAGCAAGCATAAAACATCTCAAGCTTGAAGCCCTTGAAGTAGACATTGCAATTAATGTCACAGAGTGGGAAGCGGGAGAGCACCTGTAAGCTTCTGCAAGGTGATTAATACAGGATAACTATTACTAATATACCTAAGTGTACGACTGTGTAAGAATTGCTCAGAAGAGCTGGAATATGTGGTAAACTAGAAAGGGAAGACATATTCCTGTACAGAGGTGTTCCAAGAGTGTTGAAAAGCAAATGCACACTATTCATGGCACAAGCCACATGTTTTTACAAGCCATGAAATGCCTCATGAAACACCTAAGTACTCTATTCAAGCTGTGTGATAGCCACTAACAGTTTCCAGTATACAGCTCTGTCAAAATCCTCTGCCAAACAAAATCTGTTCTTTGTGCTGCTGTTGGGTAAATACGCAAGAGGATCCTAGCTGAGATCAAGGTATAGGATATAGATGTTTTGCATCGTGTGAGACCACAGCCAGAATACTGTACTGTTTGAACGTCCACACTACAGGGGGATGACACTAAATTGACAAAGGCTATGAGAATAGCTGCTTGGATGTTTGTATTCACTGAAACACATGCCCTATAGTGACATGTCTTAGCCTTATGACAAGGGGATACATGTATGATTAGATCAAAAGCAGGGGAGAACCACCTGTTCCCTTTAAAAATGTCTCTTCATTATCTAAACTTAGCAAACAAAAGGCAGAAGAAAAGTCATGTCAGAAAGTCAGAACTAAACAAAATTCAAGCTAGCCATAAGGCAGACTTTTTCAACAGTAAGGATAATTAACTACTAGAGTGTTAGAAAATTACAGAGTGGAATCTCCATCACTGGAAGTGTTTCAGAGTAAGGATGTCTTTTTTTTTTTTTTTTTTTTTTTTTAATTTTTTTTTCTGACAAGCTCAGATGACAAGTCAATTAGGAAATTCCTGTGGCCTGCGTGATTACTGAGGTCAGAAGAAGTGACTGTATTTCTTCTGGTTGTGCATTTTGCATGCTGAATGCTAGAAAAAAATCCTTGTGCAAAAGTCCACAGTGTATAGCTAAATGCCATCTGTAACTCTGGGTTTGTTTTCCTTTCATCCATTGTTTTCCTTTCATCTGGTGAGCATGTCCTAAAGACTGCCAGTGGTTAGGCTTTATATGGTGCTTAACAGCAGCATTCCCACCATGTCCTAATTATCAGAGCTTTAGAAAATATGAAGAAGATCAGTCATTCCCACCAGCATATAGAAGCTTTGAAAAGAAGAGTACTCATAATTGTACATTATTCTCATTTTAGCTCTTATGCTGGATTGAAGTAAAAAGAAACACTCCAAATCACTCTGCATCCTTGGTGCTGTGGTATCAAAGGGTGTCTTTGGGATCCCAAATTGTTGCTTCGTCAGGGACAAATTAACTCAAAAATTAACTTGAACATTTTTTTGTCTATATAAACGAAATAGAACCATAGTCAGTCCTGACAAGCGAGGCCTGTAGACACAAGGAGGCTTATGCTTTCCACTAGCAGCATGAAAATCTGTTCATTTTGGGGACTAATTTCAACCTCTGAGAAGAGATTAACTTCTAACATAACACTAGTTAACTGAAATTGCAAATGATGCAGCAATGAAGATAATTTCAAAACCAGACTTCAAGAATAATAATTTGACCATGTCTTATTTGAGAGGTGAGTCTCCCAGGCAGTCAGGGAAGCTAAGGTCCTGATGGTTGTGGCCTTTGTGACTGTCAGCACTGATGAATGAGGGACTACTGAAATAAATAATTTTGTATCCCTGACAACTGTAGTATTCTAAGACATTGAAAATGCTTATATGACAGAAATATAGCATACTCTCCAGCAACAGAAAAAAAAAATCTTCATAAAGGCTAATAAAAAGTTGGCATCTGTATGTGAAATATTTAAATTTATACCAAGATCATGCCAAAACAGTATGAAGAGAAAGCCCTGAATCAAATGAGGTAATAGCTTAGAAAGTGTGCTAGAAAATTAATAAATTACATTTCATTTTTCTTTAACCAAAGATTATAGAAAGCATAGAAAAGCAGATAAATTCACAGTATATAGACTAAAATAAAAACCTATGTTCATCTTTGGTTAAGTCCTTCATGGCTATCTGTATAAAAAGCCTGAAAAAGAACACCTGAGATCACGGCTGTATTTCACAGAAATAGACCTAACTGTGAGAAAAATGGTAAGTCCCAAAGCAGCAATGGCATTCCAGTGGAGTTTTATTTAAACTCTAACTAAATAACCCCCAGGCTCTCCGATGAGCTCAATGAGGCCAAAAGAGCAGTATCTCACCTCTGACCGAGCAAGAGGTAGCAATATGTGTTACTCAGGCTAAGGAAGAGATCCTGCTGACTCTGCACGCTGGAAGCCCATTTAATTGATAAATTATGACGTGATCATTCTTGCCAGAGCCTTAGTCGTCAGTTGGAAGAAGTTACGACTCAAATTATTCACGTAAATCAGGTCAGATTCATTTCATGTCAGGTTTGGGCAGGCCACCCCAGGCCATTCATTGAAACAAGTACAATTTCACAGCACTCACAAGAGCCTTTGGGAGCCTTTTCTGCTAGATTTTTTCCTTAGGTTTGGCTGAGATGTTCCCATAATTTCTTAATGGCATATGGTTTGGTGACCAGCATTGATTAGAGTGGATTAGGCTGCTACATACCCACTCCTCCTGCCTGTGTGCCTCCTCGTTACAAGGGCAGGACCACTTCATCCCAAATGGCTGAGTCAGCATTGGTACCACTAAAATGAGCAGCTGTGGGGATTGGAGTGTGCAATGTAGAAGTAAAACTGACCATATAAAATGACAGCAGCAACAGACTGCTTATTTGGACCCAGCACAGACTCAATTCTTGAGCTCAGAAGCCTCAGTGCCCAAACTGTTGAACAGTTTGGCTTCTTGCCTGGATATGGGATTAAAAACAACAGGACTTTGGTGGGATATCCAATACCTGTTTTGACTGCCAGGTGAATTTATATATCTAGGAATTATGATTTCTGGAAATTTAAAACAAATGCTTCAGTTATCATACCAATCACAAATAAATGAGCTCTATCTCCATAAAATTTCATAAAATCCTGCTTCAGTGAAATTGTTGCCCAGACAGATCACATGTTCAAGCAACTCCATTACTATGCTCCACAAACCACACAAACCAAAGCAGCTTTTTCTATTATAGTGTGGTACTATTTTCAAATCTGTTTTCCAAAGTGCTACTGCTGTTTGTATGGATATTCACCTCTCCAAGGGCTTGTTTTTAGCATGACTTTTGAACTCATTGGCCAAATTTAAACAAGGTGAACAAAAGGCCAGAGGCTGTAACAGTCTTAAATTCCTGTGAGTTTGATGAAAAGAGATGACAGAGTAAGAAGATCCTACTACTGAATGGATCACTGAAAGGCTGTGACCTAACCATAAGATATAATTCTCCAACCTCAAATCACCCACTTGTAAGAAAGAAGACTTGCCTCCAGTGCTCACGGGCTACCTTCCTTCTAGAAAAGGGAAATGTCCACATATCTATTTTAAAGAGACTGTACCTACCAGCTGAGAATCAGTAGCTAAGATTCCCAAATCTGAGGTACCATTATGATGCTTTTGCAAATAGTTCGAAACACAGCCTTCTGGAGTACCTCTGAAATACTCTTAATAAAAAAAAAAAAAAGTCCTAGAAAGCAAAGGCTTTGCAATTTTGCAGATGCCAAACATTATGGTGAGTGTTGGGCCCTGATGCTGCTCACTGGCGAGTGCTTGGTCCAGTGAAGTCCTTTCCATTGGCAACAACAGATCTCCAGGCATGGCTGACATTGCACCTTCACATGGCTTCAGCTCAGTGTGGAGATACTTAACAAAGTTTCCACCCAATTACATTGTGAGTACCACATAAACTCAACAATAAACTTAACATAGCAATATGGAGGTCAGTGGAGGTTATTCATCCACACTGATTTGCCTCCAACCCACACTAGTGCTTTCATGATAATTTTTCAGATGTAGTCAATGCATTCACTAAGAAGCACAACTGCAGAGCACATACCCCCATGTGGGTCAACCTGCACATAATGAGCTAGCATAACCTAGAAAGGCTTCAGCAAGGCATGCTTCCCACCTCTCTGGGATTGTAATACTCAGTTCAGCTCAGGTGGCAACACTCTATATCAAACATATCTGCAAACACTCAAAATTTGCACACCTGTAGCAGCATTGCAGACACACCAATGGTGCATTCTAACCTCCAGTGTCACTGCCTGACTATCCTCTGCATCCTCCTGTCTCTGTCACCTGTCCTTTTTCCCTTTCTCTTTCAACTGCTAGCAGCTTCTGTATTTGAAATCACTGAAACAATGAGAATCTAAGCACTCTATGAACACAAATACATTCCACTCTTTCTCCTTTCTTATGCATAATATTTTGGTACCCAAGGTATGCTTGGTTTGGAGTATTTGAACACATTATGTAGGCAAAAAGCAGAAAAACAGAAAGGAAATTGCTCCTTGCTTGAAAGTCCAGCAGTTCGTGAATCACTGAAAAACTGGAAGACGTATATTGAAGTAGAACACTTTGTATGGAATAATTTCACAGAATCACACAATGGGCCAAGTTGGAAGGGACCAGAGTGGGTCATCTGGTCCACCCTCTCTGCTCAAGCAAAGTCATCCTAGAGCACATGGCATAGAATTGTGTCGAGGTGTTTCTTGGATATCTCCAGTGAGGGAGACATCAAAACATCTCTGGGCAATGCATTCAGTGCACGGTCCCCCACACTGTAAAGAAGTTCTGCCTCGTGTTCAGGTGGGACTTTCTGTGCATTACTTTCTGCCCATTGAGTCTTTGCCTGTTGCTTGGCACCACCAAGAAGAGCCTGGACACCATCCCTTAGGTACTGATAGACACTGATGAGATTTCTTTTAAGTTGTCCTTGCCTTCTCAAGACTGAACAGGCTCAGCTCCCTCAGTCTTTCCTTATAAGAGAGAGGATCCAGTCCCTTAATCATCTTTGTCCCTCTCCTCTGGACCCACACCAGGAGCTCTGTGTCTCTCTTGTACTGAGGAGCCCAGAACTGGACACTTCACCCCAAATGTGACCTCACCAGGGCTCAGCAGAGGAGCAGGACCACCTCCTCGACCTGCTGGCAACAATGCTCTTCCTAAAGCACCCAGGGTACCTTTGGCCTTCTTGGAGACAAGGACACACTGCTGGCTCATGGACAGTTTTTGTCCACTAGGACCCCCAGGCCCTTCTCTGCAGAGCTGCTCCCCAGCAAGTCAGACAATGCTGGTCCATGGGGTTATTCTCCTCCAGGGGCAGGACCCTGCCTTTGTTGAATTTCAGATTCCACTCTGCCCACCTCTCCAACCCGCCAAGGTCCTTCTAAAGGCCTGCACAGCCCTCTGAGGTATTGGTCACTTCTCCCAGCTTTGTGTCATCAGTGAACTTGCTTATCTGGAAGCAATTCCTCTCATTAGAAGAGGACTCATAGACTCATATCACACCCATGCAATTTCCTTCAAATTCTTTCTTTTCTTCTGATTTTGTCTATACTACTGCAGCTTATCAAAGAGTTTGTTTTAAATACCTCTCATGTGAAAAAAGAGGAGGGAATCCATATGAGCAAGACAGCTCAGTGTGCTCTACCTACATATTTAACTGAAGAACTCCCTCTAAAATCAAAATGCTCTGTAGACTTTAAACCTAATTTGGATTAGAACATAAGCTAAGACAAATAACTTTCTAACATACAGGAAATAAGTGTAAATTTGAGCCTGTCAAGCGGCAGTTACCAAAATTAATAGTTCCACTGCAGAAGTGTTGCACACCTTCAGTGAGTCAGACTTCAGAGCAGAATGTGAACTTTTTCTGATGAAGTTACAGTGAACTGAGAAAATTCATAATACTTCTAAAGTGCTCAGATATTATGATATTATCCATGCAAATAATTAAATAGATAGATTAATTTTCTTTTTCACAATTGAGATCCCTGTTTAGCTCACAATTCTTTTTACTTCAGTCAATAACTTTTAAACCACTTCACTTTTAGTAGTCTCTTATCCTTAAAATTTCCAATTAAATTTATGGTTGGAAATTATAGAGCAGTATATAAAAAAAACATTGTATTGTTCAGCTCACTCTACAGTATAATTCATCTGGCAGCCTGATTCCTCAGAGATCCTTGGACAGGGGAAGCGTTTCTCTGTTTTCTGTGAATAGGCAAAAGCAGAAAGATAAGGGCATCTACTGGAGTAATTTGCACCATACTCTTTGGGCAGATGCCACTCCTGCCACTCATTCATTTTCTTACTGTGGAGCAGCACTGTCAGCTGGAAAGGGACCTGAGTAACCTTGTTGCCACTCCACCACACTGCCGGAGTATGTAAAACTGCACATTCTCGACAATAAATATTGCTGTTTAAATGTGCAGCTTCACCAAAGGGTTCATACACCTTGTCTACTGATAATGGCCTGAACTTGAACTACTAAGGGCCCATGGACTGGGTAACTTTTGACATTCGTTTAAACTTTGTTGCTGAGTTGAAATGCCCTTGGTATGAAAGCAGTGGCAGGGCAGAAGTGATAACAGAGTTGTCCTGGCAAATAATGGAAACATTTCTTAAGTATCGGCTTTCAGGGGTAATGTTTTGGAATAGGTTATTTTGCATAATTACAGATTGCTCATGCCTGGTTAAACAGGAGAATAACCTAATCAAAAAATCAAAGAAAGAATAGTTGAGGCTGGAAGGCACCTCTGGAGGTCACCTGGTCTAAGTCTCCTGCTTAAGCAGGATCACCTGGAGGCAGTTGTCCATCCGTAGTACTCCTGCTGTGGTCTCACAAGCACTGAATAAAGGGGAAGGATCACATCCCTCTAGACACTGGCAATATTCTGCTGAATGTAGCCCAGGATAACAATAGCCCTCTTAGCTGCTAGGGCATGTTGCTGTATCGTGTTCAACTTGGTCTTCAGCAGAACTTCCAAGTGTTTTCCTGCAAAGCTGGCTGCCAGCTGGATGGCACACAGCATATATTGGTGCATGGAGTTGTTTCTCCCCAGGTGCAGGATTTTAAGCTTCTCCTTTTTGAACTTTCTGAGGTTTTTGTCAACCCATTTCTTCAGCCTGTAAAAGTCCCTCTGGCTGGCAGCATGACCCCCTGACAGTCATGTCACACTTGCTAATACTAATATCAGAAGAACTCATTGGTACACTTGATCTTTCTTTTAATTCATAAGTGAAGATAAAAAAAACAAAGTAAAACACTGTACAGGTATGCTCTCATGAGCATATCATGGGACAGAGTAAAAAATGGAATTGGTTATAACTGATGCAAGTGATAATCTTTCAAACTACAATAAAAATTGCTAATAAGGGAAGTAGGGTGGTTATTTTACAAAGCAAGACAGGGTTTGGGCTAAGTTTTCTTGTTTGTCTGGGGTTTTTGGGGTTTTTTTAGATTTAAAGACATCTATATGATATCAATAGGAATTAATGGCTACATATCAGGGGCATGGATTTGCACATTATTAGTGAGTCTGTTCCAGAGAATGCACATATTTCTGTAAACAGATTGTGGTAAGGTAATATGGAAAGATGAACAGAAAAGAATTTTGTTCTTCACTACAAAGTAGTCATGACAAGCTTTAGTTTTCTGTGATTACAAAGCAAATAACTCAAAAAAAGTGCCTTGCAGCCCAAGAACACCTTGGTGACAATAGATCATGGCCATGGATAGGTAGCAATGTATCTACCATGCACGTAGTAACAGCAGACACAGCACTGAAAAGGAGTGATAAAGAAAGTTTTCTACTTCCCAACTTTCTAGTCATCCAAATAAACAATTAGAGAACATCATATTTGTGTCTTTCAGCTTTTGTCTGCTCCACACCACATCTTTCATCCCACTTCTTGGATACTCAGTGTTTGAAAATGAAGTCTAAAAACTCAATGAGTTTCTCCTGATTAAAGGACCATGAGAATCCAGCTTCAAAGCTTCATGCAAACAAAATCGACGGAGTCACTGTGTGAGGCAACTGCCACCATGCTGGGCTTATGATTCTGGCAGCTATTTTCAATATTAAGGAGCAGGAAACAGGATGACAGAGGCCTTTCTCTACATATCAGACAGATACTTCAAGCCTTTTGTTAACATTCAGAAGAGTTTCTCTGTGGTCTCAGAGGAGAGAACAAACAAGAATAGTATCATTTCTGTTGCAACTACATCAGTTGATGATGATGACAGGGGAACAGGAAAGGAAGAGTGACCTTACCTCCTCTGCCTTCTGCTCATCAACAGTACAAAAGCCTAGAAAGGCAGAGGGAAGTACAACACGAGAAATTCACATAACTACAGTCAGATCTAAAGAAAAAAAGAGGTATCTTTTTAGCCTTTGTCCCATCAGGCAAACTTTTATGAAGTACTATTCATATGCGCTGTATCGGAACTGTAGTATGCTAAAACACATCAGCAAATATGAGTACATTTAATATTCCAATTAGTTTCTGTGCCTCCCCTGGAAGATATTAATTTGAGATCTAATGAAAAAATGGGGAAAACAATTCTTTTGTTGAAAGGATGATGAACAAGACTGGTACAAAATTGATTAAAATAAGTAGAAATCGCTACTTTCTAATCTGGGATTTTGGCTAATTCAGTGGGACACTGAACACCCATTTTACAATCTTTTTAGCCCCAAGCAAGAGACTTGAGAGAGAAAATCCCCAGCAGGGGGTAATGTTATGTGATCTTATTGGGATGTTCCTACAGAAATGATAACAGAAGGTTTTCATCATGACAGGGCACGCTGAAAATGTACTAGTTAGCGAGGATTTGGTAAAAATTTTATGTGTGTGGCTTTTTCTGTTACAGAAGTGCCAATATTTTATGGAGTTGTTATTGCAGTACTAGTGGGAGAATCATATATTTACCTGATCCCTACAATATAAGAACCATTCACAAAATAAGAGGGGGAAAATCCTGCCTGGAATCCTGTTATTAATTTTAAAGGAAGAAATAAGAGTTTACCACCCAAATGCCACTGAAAAGTACATGCAGTTTGGCATCGGAGTCTTAATGTTGTCTAAATCTGACTAGGCTAAATGTTTATGTGCAGTTACATGCTCTTTTAATTGAAGAGAAACTGGAAGAGTCATAGGTGAGCCTGAATCACAAATTAAATACCACAGGGCTAATTTACTTCATCTAGAGCTTTTGTTTTAGTGTAAACAAACATCTTTTAGCCTGCTCCATTTTAAGATGAAGACTGTACAGTGAAAAGTGGCTGTTCCTAAAATACTCATATCTCTGGGAGCAGTGCTGCAAAATATACACCATATTCTTCAAGTCTGACACAGAGGGATTGCCAGAGAGCTCAGAGTGGCTGGGTCAGTGCAGTTATCCACTCTGCCTCTCACTTCACACTGCAGCCTTACCCTTCCCGATGAGCCACAGCAACTGTTTATCTGACTGCTGGGTAAACCAGTTCACTCAAATGCTTGGGGTTAAAAGCAACCCTGAGAAGTTACAGCAAAATAACTTCAGTGACCTAGCTCACTGGTTCAGTTCTCATCGAGCTGTGTCAGCAGAGCTGGAGGAGTTGGGATGGTGAACTGCAATGCAGTCTTCAGCATTTCCCAAGCATCCTTCCCAAAAGTAACACATAATTACACCCTACTCAGCCTCTGCAGCCCTAGGAGATGCAGATCTTACCAAAAATCCCCAAAATAATAATAATAATATAATAATATAATAATATATTGTGCTTTGGCAATATAGCACATTTGGCTTCAGAGTTCAGCATAGATCCTTGATGTAATGTATTAATTCACTCTGCCAGTGGCAGCAGGTGAATTTTTACCAGTTGTCTGTATCAGCAATTGTCTGTTGCCCTATAGCCAGCATGCAGCCACTGTACCTTCATTCATTACTGTGAATCTATGTTCTGTTCAACAACCAAAGAAAAAGCAACTGTGGGCCAGTGCTTGATCCAGGCCAGATGTCTGCTTTGCAGCAACCTAGCCCACAGATCCACTGCTTGGGAGTGCAAAATTACAGGCTGAGCAAGGCTGGTGTGAAGACAGCCTCACTCCCACCCTGTGCCTCATGCCTGGCGTGCCCCAGCTCTGTGCCAGACAAGGAAGCCCAGCAGCTTTCACCTGATATCACATCAGCTCGGCCACAGGAGCTCTCAGTACTGCTAAGGCAATAGATATATTGTTGTGCAAGCTTGGGAAATTATTTCATCCAGCTCTAACAGCATTTTCCTTTAAAAATTTGCTCTCTGTGTAAGAGAATGAAAGCAGTGATGGATTGCTTTCTACCTGGCAGCTGACACAGTTGGCGAAAGCCAACTGGAAAGGCCTTCTTGAGGAGGGAGAGCTGATGTGCCATTCCAAAAGCAGTACTGGAAGGAGAACTTCTCCATAAAAGGCAATGCCGCAGCTCGGAGACTGTGCAGGGAGATGTTGCAATGTGTCTAGGGCAGCTTCTGCGACAATCCGCTCCCACTTCCAAAACAATCCTGGTAACAGGCACAGATTTACTTCAGATGACTGGTTCAGGAGTAACAGGACAAACCCTCTCCAAAGCCCTTTGGTCACCTTGTGACACAAATTACACTTTGGTGAGATTACTTGCACTTTCAGAAGCAGTATTCACCTCCTTAACAGGTATGGAGCCATTGTACATGCCACTTTTCGTTTCAAGATTTTGGATCGCTGAATAAATTTTATGTGTCTCTTCACTATAATATTTCTAATTTTTTTTTTTTTTCCCATGGACTATACCCCTACTCCTTGCAGATTTCAGAGAGCCAGGTTTTCTCTTGAAAGCAACCCAAGAAAAGAAATGGAAGCATCTTGTAAATCCCAAACCAAGCCAGCATGAGCTAGTGAGTGCAAAAGATGGAAAGAACCCTAATATTCTGGAGATGAAATGCAAGTGTAAGAAAGGATCGTCTGTGTGTTCTTGCCTCCTTATGTGCATTAGAGATTCATTGCAGCCTTTAATTGCTGGTGAGGGTGGATAAAATAGAAGGGCTGAAGAAGAGAGCCAAGGAAAAAATAATGGAAACTCGGCCAGTGACAGGAGCTGATTACTGTTGGCAGACTGTATAGGTTTCAAATTCATGCTGTGACTTAAGAAATAAGTCCTGGCTGGGATGCATTTTTCTGGAATATCCCTAAGGAATATCTATCAGTGATTCATCTAAGCAGCCACTGGATATCATTGCCACTCTACCAAAAATGAGGATAAAATAACAATCTAGAAGAAATGAAAGAAACAAGTGCCCCAGATTTTCTCTCCAGCTGTAGTAAAGAGATCACAAGGGTGGGTAAAAAAAGGAGGGGGGAATGAGGAAAGGGGCTGAACTTTTCATCTGCATGTCCTCGGTTTGCCTTTAAGCTGTGCACATCTAGTTTACTCTTGTCAGAAGCTACCACCACCGTACTTTGTAGCTCTCAAAGAAAGAGATAATTGCCTTTTTTTCCAGTCACATGCTTACTGATACAGAACTTTATTTCTTTTTCCCCAGCCCTACACAGTAGGACCTCCATCATTCAAAATAGCATAAGCTTTGCTAGAGATGTTAATGCACCATCCAGAGCAAATACAATGCACAGGCTTTGACAGGTTCACATTTTGAAGTCCCTTTTGAACTCACAGTTTCTCTCTTTTTTGTCAGATGAACAGTGGCCAATTATAAATTATAGCTCTTTCCTAGGGCCCCGTCCCAACAGCTCCTATGAGTTGTGTTCCTACTGGGTGTGTGTTACATTAGGATGATTTTATGTCTCCAGATAGTTGTTGGGCATTTTCCCTGCTGTGGTGGTCAGCTAATATATAACTAATCATATGGGAGAAAATAGAAGGGGAAATTAATTCTAGTAAGAAAGAGCTTTATAAACTTTTTTTTTTTTTTTTAAGGACATGCCAAGAAACCTATTTTTATCCATAGCATCACATACTCAGCTGGACCTCAAACAAGAGTTCACTAATTTACATCAGATGCCCCATAGGGTATATTTGATTTGCAAGTTTAAGTAGAAGAGTGTTATTGAAATCAGTGTTCTTATATCTAAATACATAACTCATCCAAAGAAAATGTAAATATCTACCACAAACCAAATTCACCTTAGATTTTTTTAACCTTGCAGGAATTAACTGCAAGAATTACACTTTGGAGCTTTTAAAACAAGAGATAATTGCCTCTTTTTTCTGTCATGGGTTTACTAATACAGAACTTTAGATTTTCCCAATCCTCCACAGTGGGACTTCCATAAGTCAAAGTAATGTAAACTGTGTGAGAGATGCTAATGTTAAGCACTACAAAAATATTCAAATAGGCTACACAGTATTTCAAGTGTGAAACAAAGCCTGTGGGTTCAGGAAATATCTCCTCACCCAACTCAAGGAGAACATATAAACAGGATTTTTTAACTCTTCATAGTGTGCAGTTTTAGTGCTAATCCCCATAGTACCTTGAGCCCTGATTCAACAGAGATGTAAGGTGACACATCTTGTTACTTTCACACTCCAGACTTGGGTGGACTACACTGGTGCCCAAAGTCAAGTCTGCTTCCATTAAGTTGCAGCATAAGAGCTACAGCCTAGGTCAATAAACTAGGATTTCCAACAAGAATCCCAAAGCAGTTACTGTCTTCCCCTGAATTATCATGGGCCCTTGTGAGTATACTGATTTACATTCAACCACGAGACAGTTTTTTCCTACAAGACTTCACCTGCATCAGTCTAATTCCTGCTAAAACGTTTTCTACCCTAGCTGAAGGCCAGCTGAATAAAGGGTTGGAACGAGGATCCAGTAGAGGATGTTTAGCTTATTCCTTTTCAGTATAGTACCTATTAATGGGATCTAGGTGTATCCCACAGCGTTGCAGTTCCTGAAATAGCTACAGGAAAAGGAGACAGTGAAATGCAGAAAGCAGTGTGTTAATTCTCTTGTGAATTACTATCACAGTTTGCTACTAATTGAGAAAGTAAATAAAAAAGGTCCTGACAATATGTTCTTTCCTAGTGGGGACTATTCTCATTAAACGCAAAATAAAAGCTGCTGCTTTCCTTTCTGACTGGAAATCCTTAACAGAGGCAAGAATACTTCATTCAAGAAAAAATGGCCCAAAATCCTATTAATACCAGGCTGAGTAGCCAGCTGCATTATGTGCTTTCAATACTTCCTTTGCATTTCATAGCAACCATTAGTGAGC
The DNA here is from genome assembly GCF_009819655.1 of Sylvia atricapilla. Lineage (NCBI taxonomy): Eukaryota > Metazoa > Chordata > Aves > Passeriformes > Sylviidae > Sylvia > Sylvia atricapilla. The sequence continues at coordinate 71,709,566 of NC_089140.1, read as the reverse complement.
TGCCTCATCCTCAGGGACTTTACTCCTAATGTCACACATAGGGGAGTTGTGCAACTCCATTTGAAGGGAGTCATAAAAAAATCCTGCAAAGAGTTTGGCTCCTGGTTTCTACAAGTTCCTTGAAAATGTCAGGGCTTGAGGATGCAGGATGCAGGATGACTGGGGAACCAGTCTTAAGTAACCTTGGAGGATTAGGATGAGGGGTTACAAATTACCAGCATGGAAGCATACGAGGTGGAAATCTTTTAAATTTTGCAGCCTTCTAAGAAAAGTATATGTATTTACAGACACCGCATGATCATTTGTACATTTTCAGCTGCAATCAAACCTTCATTTGAAATTCAGACATCTACTTAAATTCAAAATACCCTTGACTTCTTACAATGCAGACTGAGATTAGTGTCACTCTCCTAGAGTAACAAGTGTTACAGTAACAAGATATATGGACAAAAAATTACGAATTTGTCCTGGACACTGGGCTTCATAAACTGGAATCACAAAGTTCACCTGATGACTTCAAAGAAAAGCATAAGGAGCTGCAATTTCCACTCCTCATATGAAAGCTTTTGTGACAAAGAAAATTAGAGAAATTCCAAAAAGAAGAAGGAGGGGGAGAAAAAAGACCTCTTGTAAGGAAGAATAAAATAGCCCATGTGAAATGTCATCAAAAAAATTTGCTAGGCCCCTGCCTTCAGCCAAACATCAGGAACAGCAAATTATGTTCTTAGATAATGCGAATAGCAGAAAAAGAGCCCACAAAGATGTGGTGCAAAGGGTGTTTTCTTCTTCTGGGATTGACAGTATCAGCTGTCAAGTAGAAAGGCAGCAGCAGATTCACTGATTAGCTCAAGTAAATGCTAATACAAAACTCTAGGTCACTTCAAATTCTGTATATAGCTAGAGAAGGATCTTTCACAGGTGTCCTGGGGACTTTTCATCATTTTTATTACTATGCTGCTACACAACTTCTCCTGAAAAGGGAATGTATCTCTTCATGTGTAATACGCCACCATATTTTTTCCAGTGACACAGTCATTGAAGAAATTTCCCCCATCCACCACTCTCCTGCACATACACAGAGGTGCAGTAGTTCACGGTCTACTCAGATTTACCACTGCAACAAGTGACTCAAATGGTCAAAATTACAAAATTACAAAACTTGACTTTGTCAAGAATAATTTGTAACCATATTGATTTCTGTGACCAGGCTACAGCACATCCCACTGATGGTTTCGATGACAAAACTGGAGAGAGATGAGCCAGGGCAGAGGCAGGAATGATGAGCCCACAGGTAGAGGAAGGGGAAATTGCTTAAACTGCTTTGTCAAGAAAAATGCAATGTGCATTTGCAGCTTTAGTGTAAGGAAGATTTGTGGGTGGGTGGGTGCGGGTGTGTTGCAGGATTCAGTGCTGGCTGACCCCACAGGTCACTGCAACTACTCAAGGAATATACCTGGGACTGTATGAATCATAAAGTGGAGAAGATGAGGGAAAGCAAAAGCGCCACTTTTTAGAAAACGACTCAAAAATTATCTGCTGTTCATTGTGTAAACGACTTGGCCTAACAGACAGAAAAGTGTATGTGTCAACATTGTTATCAGGAAAGATGAAGATTTGGACTAAGTCCTAATCCTGAGAAGGAAGAACTGATCAGCCTGGGGAAAAAGAGTGACCTGTGGTTCTCAGCAATACTTATCTGAGAAATGAGAAAGATACACCTTGATTGAAACCTTTGGTAGGGACCAGCCATGACAGGCACTCTGAATAAGAGGATAAAATACTGATTTGAGCTACAGCAGAGTAGGAGCCAGGTTTGATTTTTTATCCCCAGATCTAAACTGACCCACTCCATGGATCTTAGCTCACTTCATCTCTTCATTTTCCTCTTTAGCATTTGCCTTTCATCTCTATTTAAATGACAAATCCTTTGGGCCAAGAAATCTGCAAATGGATGTGTGTATGTGTGCGCTACTGAAAAATACAGCGAGATTTTAATGTATTAATTATTGTCATGACTTTTTTAGTGCTTTTTCTTGCATTGTACTAGGTACTGTGCAGGCTGAGGTAGAAAAGACAGTTATTTCTCCAGAGGTTATTAAAATACAAAGTATGTTCATGTCAGACTCACAAGCAAGTTATTACTGCACAGTGAGTAGCCTACATCAGCTGAGGCATAGTACCTGTTCATAGCAGCACTCTTAGCCAGGAACAAATGGAAGATAATTCTTTTCAGCCCAGTCCACAGTGAAAAGGGATTGACAAAATCAAATTACATGGTGTTCTCTACCATCTGAGAGTACATACAGACAGTCACTGTGGCTCAGGCAGTAAGAAGGAACTGGTTAAACCGTGGTAAATTACACAGATACTCTGAGCCCTCAGAGAAGAGAGAATCGATGGATACAAACAGACAAGGGACAGGTAAGAACTTTAGTTTCACATAAATAAGTAAGAGGTTTCATGGCTAAAGTGGGGCTTTGTGACAATAAATGCAATCATGTAGAAGAGTTCTGCAGGTTACACGATAAATTAAAGGATATTTTTTACAGAAAATTAAGTATTTCTTGAAAAACATTTATATGTATCTTGTAAAATATTCCCAAAGCATCCATAACTTTGACCAATATGGAAAAGTACATTACTTTCTAATTTTGCTACAGTAACATTGAATGTGAAAAAGGGTAGTATCTCCATATTCTGACTAGTGCCCACGACTAACAACTCCTACAACAGTGGCATCAGATTATCACTGATAACCTCTTGTATCAGTTCCAGGGAAGATACCAAGATTTTGACTGCAGCTGGGTGACATACAGTGAAATTTGGTCATGTACTGATTCTATCCTATAATGATTATCCAACTAGAGGGATAGAATCTGATTTTTCATTTGCTGCCATCCCATGCATGCAGATGTGTGCTGGCTCCTCATTTATCCCAACAATGTAAGCTTTCATGTTTAAAGACCACACTGGTTGAGGTTTAGTTGATCTCCATGGTGTTTTGCATGGAAGAAGTCTCTGTCCTTTCAGGCCTTTTCTGTGGCAAGTTGAAGTGCTGGCTGCTTGTAGGAATGCTGATTAGTGCAATTATAACTTCATGTACCTGTTGAGGCAATGAAACTCCCCAGGCATTAGCTGCTATTTACCCATCTTATTTGTTACACTGACATTTTTATGCTCCTGCCAGGAATGATCAATCCAACATATTGGGAATGCAAAAGGTGAAGGATGCTGTTGTATTATTTTTAACAGCAGAGTTTCTTGGTTGCTTGCCATGACTGAGGGGTGAACATTGAAATACAAAGGTTTGGTTCAGCTGAACCTCTTTAAACTACCTATGTGTGAAACTTACCTGCCACCCTTCAGCTTGTTACTTTCACAACACAATTCTGTAATTACTGACTCCACAAGTAACATAACAACAGCTGTTCTTGTGATATTTTAATACCACTGGAATTAGGAGAGCTAAGAAATTCAGGGGTATATGACAGTTTTGAAAATATCTGTTTCAGTATGAGTTTAATCCAAAATGAAATTGTTTTTGCTATCCCTAGGCAAAAGAGGCATCAGCTAAACACTGAAGGAAAAACTGGTGAGCGGCCATGATGGTCAGGTTTATTCAACTCAGAAGTAAAGCCATTCCTTAAAGAAAACCTGTGTTTGTTTGAAAGAGTTTACATGTACCAAGAGAAGCAGAGGAATAGCTAACATGGTAGTCGACTGGAAAATTGAATTTCCAGAATAGTTTTGAAAATAAGTCTTCATCTTCAACCTAGACAAGAGGACTGAAGTTCCAGTTCCAGATGAACTGCACTGTTAATGAATAAATACAACTACTTCAAGGACAAACCAAAAATGTTATTACTATTTTTCTAATTACCATCATTCCCATTGACTTTCACTGAAATGGGGCAAGACAGACATTCAAGAAATCATGAAACTGAAAGAATTTGCAGTATCAAGTTACCTACTTGGGAAGCAGCTGAGAGGTTCAGACAGCAAGCTAAGAAAAACCAGAGAGATTTCATAATGTTTCTACAAAATCAGCAAGCTCTGATTCACATTTTGCTCCTTTGTTCTTTTGTATCTCACAGTGGGAATCTTTTTCACCCTAAAATATCTATAGAATAGGCAGAAATGGAGAAGTTCCTCATGTGGCTTATGAAGGAACTAATCAAAGCATCTGCTGCTGTTCTTCATCACTTCTAGAAGGGCCTAGACTGTGTAACAAACTCAAATTAGAACAAGGCATTCCGATTCATTGGAATAATCTCCTTCTACAATTTTGGAGACCTCACTGGCAAAAGGACATTGACAAAGAACAAAACTATTTAGAGACTGAGAACAAATATGGGGCATTGCAGGGCTGCATGCAATCACTGGGATCCATTGGTCAAACCATTACTCTTTCAGTGGCCAAGCAGACAAGGAGGAATTGACAGATGATGGGAATGTGATTTGTGTCACCTTGTTCCTTAGGTATTTGCAACAGACTAGGACTAGGAAGACACCAGGGCAGTTTCAACACTATGAGAAGCACATCTTGATCGAAGAATGGTAAAATGTGACATTATCTCAGCCCTTACAATTGCCTGGCTAATCCTTGATCACTGCAAATAGATCTACAGGACTGGGCCTAAAGACTTGAAAGATGTGGCATTCAAACTTGAGAAAGCAAGGCTCCCCACCCCTGGGAAAAAAAAAAAAAAAAAAAAAAAAAAAAAAAAAAAAAAAAAAAAAAAAAAAAAAAAGCGCAGAAAAGAGTGAAGAGAAATTCTCTTAGACTGAGATTTCCCCTTTATAAATTCAGAGTAAGGTCCCTCTTTATCTTTGGAAGAGGCTGGGCAAATTCTGAAGTGTGGAGTTACAAAGTGAGACATTCAGGTTATTTTGCAGATACTGCAGCCTGTAGTGAACCAAAAGTGGCTGTTTAGTCTTTAAATCCCACATGGACATCTTCTATTGGCTGGAAATAGTATTTCACCTAAATAGCTTAGAGAACAAGGCCATATATTCCTAGCTCACACCGTATTTAGTTTTTGTGCTGGTGACTGAGATTCATGGATATTTTGGTCACAGTTGGAAGGCTTTAGGCATTCCACAGAGACTGCAGAGGCAGAAGTTGCCCCTTGGAATTTTCATTCTGGCTAATTGTTGTCAGTCCACAGGCAGGAATGCTTGCTTTAGAAAAGAGCCACAGAAAAGAGAGGCATTGAGACAGGATGTTGTATCTTGAGTACTCATTCTGATTTCCAGATACGAGATTAGTTCAAGAGCTGAAAGCAATGTTTTTCTCCGTTCCGATCTTGGTGTCTTAGACCCATGAACATTCAGTTCTTCTTTGAACCTTCTTATATTCTCCACCTCATGGCAGGTAAGTGGTTTTCAGCCAATCTTGATCAATTTTCACAATGCTAGCTGAACATTTCACTCAGCTAATGTAGGCATGCAGGACTCTTCATTGGCTCATGTGATCTAATCTGCTAATTCTATTATCATTATAGCTGTCAATAGAAGGGGGCTGAGGAAGAAAAGCACCACCCTGACAGTATCTCTCAAAAATAAAGAAGTTTTTTTCACACAGATAGGGACTTCAAATCATGAACCACAAATTCATATAATTGGCTGGAAGATAAATATCTTATGCTCATGATATGGAGAACACAACAGTTCCTGCACTAACTTTTTCCTTTTTTACAAAAATACAGGAGCCCTTCTTTAATATTATTAATTCCACTCTGACTGAGAAAATAAAAATAAAAAATTAAAAGAAAAGAAAAAAATGCCCAGCCTTATTAAAACTAATCAGAATACGACACATCTAGGAATGAATAATGCCCAAGGAGACCTCAGGGTTAGAGTGGGCAGTGAATTGACAATGCAACATGGCAGGGAACAAGAGAGCCTGCAAATGTGGTCTGTCATAAAGAGAGATAGACTGTGTCCAGAAAGCTCCCGTGGGAATGCTCTGCAAATATTCACTGAGTTCCTGACCTGTCATTGCTGAAAAAAAAAGAAAATAATGAGGGAACTAGGGGAAGTTCAAAAAAGAGCAACCAGGCTATCTATAGGCTGGGAAAACTCAGCTGTGGAAAGACTAAAATGGCCAAATAATGGCAGTGGTACTTAAGTGGGTTTTCAGTGTGATTTGGTTGAGTTCACAAATATATGCAAAGCAGAATTCAGCTTCTTTACCCTGATTTGCCTTTTGTAGTATCTTACAGAGTCCTTAAAAGAAGAATTTTGCCAACATAGTGGCTGTGGGAAATAGCTTGAAGGCTTTCCTAGGGAGCTGTCGTCCAAAAAAAAAAAATCAGATTTGTTAGCTGGTGTGCAACAAGCCAATAATTACACACTCAAGATTATTTATTTCACAGTTGCACAAGCCTGAGTGCTTGGTGGTATTCCACAAATCAAGCACATCAGCTATCAAATTTTCACAATTTATACATCTCAGCAAACAAAGGTATTAATGTTGGAATTCATTGGCTGGGATGAGTAGTGGTTTAACCTCGGTGGCCTATTCAGGAGGCTTCAACCTGAGACCACGGGAGGCGGGATACTGAAAGGATGGAAGTTGGCATGTTGATAGAATCATTCCATAACAGGCCATGTTTCTGGTTCTGGTTCTCAGTTGGTTCAGATATATATATATATGACCCGTCACATATAAGGTCATGCTCCTGTTCCACATTCAGGATTCAACCCCTGCCCTCAGATCCCTCCATATATTTTTAATTTCACCACGCCCCTTGGTCTTTGAATGCTGCCTCTCAGATCATGCGGTTTCGGTGTTTGTTATTTTACCATCATTAAAGTGGTCAATTTTTTTGGCAACTCCATTGTTCCCACCCCTCTATTTTTGCCATGCTCACCCAGCCAGACCAGACTCAGGATCACAGTGAGCTGGACTGTGACAACTGGCAACAAGTTACATAGTTTTCTATTAGTTAGTGTCCTATCTTCTATTGGTTAATGATTCTCTTGCTTCTCATGCTAATTAATCTTTATGCTCAATCTTTCTCTTGAGTTGTGGGGTTTCTTGGGTCGATGCTCCATGAGTCGGCAGTCATGATCTCTCCCTGCCAGAATTACCTTTTACCCCGTTGGAGTTGATTTCAGCACAATCGCTGAGTTAGTTTCCTCCTTACCTTGGGAGTTCTGCCAGTTGTCCTTGCGGCCCACGAATTCTGCATTCTTTGCGTCTACTATCAATGGAACATCCTTCTTCCCAAGCTCTGGTAACCTCCCCCTAGGTCCAAGATCACTGTAGCATGTCAGGCCCTAACCCTTAACAAGGCAACTCTACCAACAAGTAATTTGTTTTTCTTACTCCTGGACATCACTTAGACACTGCTTATTAGCTGCTTTTCGTGGATTAAATCTCCCTTCTTGTTGACTACTCTGGAGAGTAAACAAAGATCAAACATCTTTCATAAAGAACGTCTTTCTTTATGAAAACTTTACATATTCCACAGTTTACAACAAGCCCAGCACCAGTTTGAGCTGCGCTGTGACATGGTGCTTCAGCACTGTAGAAATTAAAGCACAAGCAGCAAGATTGCTACCTGAATTCCTAGTGCTCAGGGTATTTAAATTATACTAAAAGCCTTGAAATAGTCCAGAAACAGGACATAAAGATGGCTTAGAGCCAGCACAGATCCATCCTTAAGACATACAGCATGCAGAAATTGTGAAAGGTGGGTAGGAACGAGGGAAGAAAAAAGGAAGATAAAAAGAAAGAAAAATAAGGTGACTTTAGATTTGCTAGTAGGAAAAAAAAAACCCACATAAAGGTCAAACCTAAGACTGTGGAGATGCGAGAGGCAAATGGCAGAAAGCTTCACTTCTTGCAACATTTGCCATGAATCTTTAGGGGAAACTGTGCAGCTGAATTGGAGTGGACTCTTGTCAGGTAAATAATAAACTGGCTGGCAATTTCCGTCTTGTAATTTAATATATAGATTAAGAAAATGCAAAGCCTTTTTTCGAGCTGTATTTAGGTGGCTGGGGGGCGGTGGGGGGAGAGGTTGTACAAAATGAATGTGTGAAGAGGGGCCCCATGAGTCCCACAGCAAAAACTGAGATTTCAGTCCATTCTGCGTTAGGATTAGTCATAACCTCCTGAGTGGGGAGCCCTCTGGGAAGAGAGGGATCGAGCAAAGGCAGGCACCTGGAAAATCCCCCTCCGCTTCTTTCCATTCACATAGAAACCGCCACATGCGACCACGAAGTGTCATCTCCATTAATAATTCACCGAAGTATCTTGATTCATCAAGTCCATGAACTTCCTGGGAAGTGTGGGAAAAGACCAGCGGGGCATCTCAGATGTCGAGAGAAGGACTTATGACCAGCTCGCAGAAGGAGAAGCCGCACAGCACAAACACACAGCTCAGAAGAGAGGAGCGTGCCTCTGCCTCCTCTTTATCCCCCCTCCCCCGATTTTATTCCGCTTTAGCTATCGCTACCAAACGATTGGGAAGGAGCTGGCTGCTCTCCACCTCAAGCACGGAGCTGCTCTCGGGGGAAAAGGGGGGCTCGCTGGCACAACCCTCCCCCTTTGCCCTCCCACCGCATTCAGTTGCAAATCCCTGCCCGCCCGGAGGAATCGGCTCCGCGCCCGCTCCGCGCCCCCCCGGCCCCAGTGCGGCATCTCCGCCGGCCGCGGCAGCCGCAGCGCCGGCGCCAGCGGTGCGGGTGCGCGTATGTGCGGGCGCGTGTGCGCGCCTGCCAGGGAGCCAAGCCGAGAGGGAGGAGTTTGGCTTTTTTTTCCCCCCCCCCCTCCTCCTTTCTTTTTTTATTTTTTTTTCCTTTTTTTTTTTTTTTTTTTTTTTTTATTAATCAGGAGCAGTGAATGGAAACCAATCAGATAGAGAGCCCCCTCGGCTCGGGCTGCCTGCATGCCGGAGTTAAAAAGTGCTGCTGGCCGAGCGGGAGCCCTAGTGCGAGGCGGGGAGGCTGAGCGGCGGGAGAAGGGGCTGGGGAGCTGCGCTGCCGCCGACCCGGGCGAGGCTCGGCCGCGTCGTCCCTGCGTGCCGGTAAGGAGATGCGGCTCTGCACCTCTGGAGGGGCAAGTTGTAGCTCTCACCAGCCAGCCGCCTTCTGCTTTTTTCTTTTTTCTTTTCCCCTCTTTTTTGATTCTTTCTGCTGTGCTTATTTGGAATGCTAATTAAGGGGGGGGGGGGGCGGCGGACGAAGGAGGGGGACAGCACTTATTTTGCGAAGTTGGCAGCTATCTTGTGCCGGGGTGACCCCCCCTGCGCTCCGCGCCCTGCCCGACGCTCAGGGGCGTGTGGGGACCACGTTTGCTGGCGCTGTAAGTCAGGCGAAAGGATGCGGCGTTTTCCTGGGGATTGTCATCGCCAGCAAGACACTTCGGGCGAGGAGAGGTGATGAGAGCGGGAGAAGGGTCGTGTGTGCTTGGAAGAGAAGAACAGTAATAATTAGTGACAACAACAGCAAAAGGATGAATAACTAGAAAATAATAATTTTTAAAGTCCGTCACGGTTTCTTGGTACTGCCGAGTTGCTGTGAAATGAATACAGGGCAAAACCCTTCGGATCATAAGCGAAATCCGAGGCAAAGTGCAGAACTGAATGTGGAGCACAGTTGAAATGAGGCGCTCCCTCAGTGAAAAGAAGGGGGCAGAGCGAGCAGATCTGGGGACGTTACAGGAATTGACAAATGTGAAGTCTTTTATTTGATAAAAGAAATGAGTTGGGGAGTGCTGGAGGAGGTGAAAGTAAGAGGGTAGGCGTATAGGCATTTTTACAGGAAAGAAGTTGGGTAATTGGAGAAAGCAAGCACTGAATTTGGCGGTGTAGTAAATGTTTCTAAGGAGCTGGTAACATACTTTCTGTGTCAGCTAGGTTGAACTATTTATGTATTCAGATGTATGTAACACCTACTTACATGCACACACAGGGAAAACAGTTTGCATACTACATCTGTGCATTCTTATGCAAAAGGTTGAGTCAAGAGAGAAGCAATAGCATTAGAGGTCAGTGGCTGTGGAAAGGAGTCCTGTCACTGCTGCAATAAAATCCATATTTTACGGAGAGTTAAATGCAGTACTTTTTAAGTGCAAGTGGATGGTCACCTAAGTAACTCCTGATGACATTCAAGGTTCGAGAAATTTAACGACTGAAATTACTCCCAGCACGATCGCACAGCTACTACTTTTATACAAATTGAGAAGATAGGACACCTTTTTTCTTGTGTGTGGTGTGGGATTTTAAAGTTCTGTTAGCAGTGCATGAAAGATTGACTAGCACAATTTACTTATGGAGTGTAAGGTCAGTCCTTCCTCCAGATTTATTGTTCTTCTAGCACAGCTGGAATAGAGAGTACACTTCTTGTCTATTCAAGAATCTCTCAGAATGGAATGTACATCCTATATGTGTACCTCACGAGCTACATGCATGAACACTTGTGCAAGGAGAACATTACAATCAAGAGCAAGGTTATTTCCATTCTCTTTTGTCACAGGACCATGTGTAGTAGCATTCTGGAGATGACATAATTCCAAGGGACTAAAATTACGTGATCATGCAGACCTCTTTGGTTTTAATCAAAATAGACATAGCTCTCCCAGTCAAGATAAAGGCTTATTTCCTGTATTTGCTGGGCTGAAATCTCTATTATGCAGACAGATCTTTGCAAAAGTACTTGCATGTTACTTAAAACATTCCATAAAATTGATTAACATCTGTTCCTGAGCAATATAATGCTATGGGTAATGGTGCATCCCTATTCATGTCTTTTTTTCTAATTCCAGTTTAAGGGCAATAAGTTTGCATGTCACAAGAGAGTCGGGTAGGGCTCGGAGGCTTGTGATCAAGATTAAGTAGATTCCTTTATCATGGATATATACAGTTTTAAAGGCCTGGCAGCAATGACACAATTGGATAGCTCCTTTAAAGAGCCCAAACATGCTAATAAAGACTGCAAGGCTGAATCTCTTTTTCCTCTCCTCTCAGATGTTATCTGACACAGCACCAGTAAATATATAATCTCATATGCTTCTGGCTTTCAGCTGCACCATAATCTTTCTGGACATAGTTCTAGTGGTTTGCAGTTGACTTTTGAGCTGGAGAAGGGAAGAAGAAAACAGCCAGTCTTTTCAGAATAACGTAATCAGAGCAGCAATACTTTTTTTTTTTTTTTTCTTTTCTCAGGGAAAATGGCATTGATTCAGTCCTGTTGTAGCTCTCTGCAATTATCCTTTGCAGTCATTTAAGTAACTGGGGTCCCTGTAGGGACTTATTAGTCCCTCTAGGTATTTCAGTTTTCACACCAGTTCACAGCTCTTGCATATCTCCATGCCAGCACTCTAAAGATTGCATTTATAGACACAGTCATCATTTTCTAACGAAGTTATTCGGCTAGAAATGTGCATCTTTACTTCTGACTCTTCTCTCCCTCCTTCCCTTCCTCCCTCCCTTCTTCCCTTGCACAGCTCTTCCATGCAAACAGTAACCTGCCGCTCAAGGCAGCCTTCCCTTTCATAAAGTTTGCATTTTGCCATCTGCTGTTTCAATAATATTTAGTTGAGAGACTTCCTTCAAAGCAAAACATACACATGTTAAAAAAATGTGGGTTTTTTTTTTCCCTTGCTTCCTGCAGAAGATCTCAAAACTAATGTGAACTTGATAGAAGTTATGAATGCGCCTGTGCTCTCACCAGCTGCGATCCTTCCCTAAATGAGTAACCCTCTTCTCAAAGGCACACTGAGTTTCTCTGGGCAGGAGCCTCCCTCCAGAACACTGTCCCCTCAAGTGTACTACATCATTTTTGCTCTGACTGGAGAAGTTTTCAGCACTCTGATATGCTGCTTATTAATAGAATCCTGCAGTATTTGGGGGTTTGGAAGGAACCACTGTTGGGTTTTCTGGTGGGTGCCTTTGTGCTGTGTGGTGGTCAAGCAACATTTCTCTGTTGTTAAATGAAAAGGTTGTCTCTGTCTCATGCTTAACTGAGCTTTTCAGTGTGTCACCTGCCCCTTGTTGACTACTTTTAAATTATGTCACCCTTCCAGTGCAATCTTGCAGCATTATGGCTCGAGATGTGCAGGATATTGCTTATGGATCTACTTGGAAATGGTGGCTAATTACTAAAATGAAAGGTAGCTGAAATCTATAAAAAAGAGTGGGTAGAATGTATTTCAAGCAGCAGGCCCCACTGTGATGGTGCCTCATCTTACATAATGGTTACAATTCCTCTAGTGGCTCTGCTGCAATTATACCAGAATGAAGTAGAATTGGTTTTCAGTATCTTTTGATTATCATAAGCGTATGGGAAAGGCTTTGCCTTGGAAGCTGGGTGTTAGGGAGACTTTTTCATTAACCCCTTGAAGACCTAGATAGCTGCAGTAGCTGCTCCTGTGTCTTCAGAGGCTTTGCATCATTTGGGGTTTACTTTTTTCCTTTTACTTTTTTTTCCTTTTACTTTTTTTCTATATAATTTCTTGAGTTCATAACTCTTAGAAACAGGGCTGATAAACTAAGTTGTGGTTATCCTGACTGTCATGGTGGGGCCAAATTCAGGACCTTTTCAATGCAAATCTTTAAAGTGAATCCCCCATCCAGTGCACAAAGTGAGGAGTTCTGTGCCACACAGAGCAAATCTCTTCTGCTGACTGTATGCAGGATTCAGTTTGCAGCATAAACACCATTCACAAGTTTAAATGTGTTCTGGTTGAGATAAAAATCCAGTAGCAGCTGGTTTGCTCCTGCTGCATGCTTAGTCATGGCAGACCTTTCCAAGGGGTCTGAAAAAAACTATGCTGTGTGAGGAAAAAGATATGGCAACTTGCCTTGTTTCATTTGGGATGGGGAGAGACGAGATGTAGCGTGAACATTTAGTATTAAATACAGCTTTTAATTGTCTTTATTACTTAAAAAAAGGTACAGGGCAGATTATTAGTCCTTGTTTTAAAAACACCCTTGAAGAATGCATAATTAATACAAAACATCAGCAGAAAAAGTCATCCTCTCTGGGTTGTGCTGTGAGTGATGCTGCAGTGGAATTAGGTGGGGAAAGTGCTGAATAAAAGCACTTTTAAAGTTTGAGTGTGAGTACTTCGTTTCCAGTTGGGCTTTCTATGCTGTAAATCTCAGCCTAAGAGTCACTTTTTGGTTCTTCCCCAATGACTGGATCATATTTGTTGGGAGTCCATCGAGGCTCAGGTTCCTAAGCTTCTCTAGGGCACTGCTGTGTGTCCTAATCCTGATCACCCATCAGCTACTTTCCCACCCCATTTCATGAAGGCTTATCCCTCTTTGTACCTGTGACCATCTCCTTATTCCTGGTGGGTCTGGTTGCCACCATTGTCTTTTACATTATTCATTTTCCTGGTTGTACATTTGGCACTGGAAGGCCCAAACAAAACCTGTAAATATTTGAGTTTGTGCTTTTGTTTGTTTGTTAGGAAGATCATTTCCAGAAGAAATTAGGATAACTGAATTTCAGGAGTGTTTGTAGTGTGAATTAATGTCACTGGTTGGTACATCCAGTCTTATGGAGCCTCCTGCGCCTTGACTATTTGTCACTTTCAAAACAAACCAGAAAGGATAACTTCCTCTACAGCTGCAACCCTCTGAGCAGCAGTGAGGATCATTGCTGATGGGGAAGGGTGAGGGGAGCCTGTGAGCCCTGTCAGGGTGGAAAAAGCTCAACTGGCATGGTGTCCTTCCTGAGTTAGGATGTTGGACCTCCGAAAAGAATCTTTAAGCAAGAAGTGATTGCTTAACTACAATGGTGCCAGAGCATTTGATAGCACCATCCAAGATAGAGTGATGCTGCATAATCTTTCTTCACACCCAGCCACAAGACACCCTCTCCATACCCTCCTCTGCACCAGGCACATAGACAAAAAGTGCTTATACATTTCCATCTGGTCTCATTCAAGAACACTGCCAGCCTTGCTATGTTTTAAGTAACCTGTTCAATAATGGCTTTATTCTGGCATTGTGGGCAAATATTTTATGGGTTAATTAGCCTCTCTTGTCAGGCTATGCATATATATTTATATATAGTCAGAAAATGCTTAGTTCTAGCCAGAATGTGACCATTAGATTTCATTTGCAACATAAATACCCATTGTAACCCCTCAGCTCTTCCCTAGTGACAACCGCAGTGCACAGAAGAGAGCACTTTATGAATGAGATCCGTCCTGTCCTATCTGGGTACCATAATTCCTCTCAGCTAGACTAATTTCATTATCGTGCTGTAATGTTTACAGCTGCCTCTGAGATAATAGGTAGTGTATCTTTCCAGCATTCCCACTTCTGTATCTAATCGGTGAGCCAGAGCAGGAGAACCTAGGAGAAGGGTCAGCAGGAATTGAAAATTAGCACAAAAATTAAACACTAGTGAAGTTTCCCCAGGTACTGCAGGTGCGTGCCTGTCTGGTGGAAAGCAGAGCTGCCTGTTCCCTCATTACAATTGGCAGCTAATAGCTTCTATAAGCACAAAGGCTGCTTAATCAACACGATCATTAGCATGTAGCTCTGCTTTGTTGTGAGGCAAACACCAAACTCAAAGAGAATACTTCCCTCTGATGGTAATTCCACTTAGCACTGAAGGTCATGGTGGTCCAGACTTTCGTGAGAGGCCGTGGAGTGGTGGTAGAGCCACTTGTGCCTGTGGAGCCCAGCTGGGGTGCTGACACTGCAGCACTGGGGCCAGCCTTCGTACTGACAGCCTCACTCCAGGGAAAACCCTCTCTCTTAGAAAGATGTGTCCTCCACCTTCATCCTCTTAGATCCAATACCATAGCAAGAATAATTAAAAGCACGATTGCTTTTAGTTTTGCCCTGAGGACTCAGGTGAAATCTGTTTCCTCACTGAATTGATTCACTTTGAGTGCCTGGTGGTTTGTAACTTTAGGATGTCATTACTCTGGCAATCATTTGAGAAAAGTATCTTCATGGACAAAAAGAAAATTGTATAGCTTATAGTAGTCTGCAAGCCCCCCTCCTCCCCCTTCCCCCATAACCTACAGTTCCTCTGTGGATGTTTGGGAGTCTCACTTCAAGTAAGGGACAAAGTGTAGCTCATTGACGTGAGGCCTTCACTCAAAAGCTGTTCAAGTATTCCACAATTCCACATCTTCACCACATGGCCCCACTGTGAGGCTGGCCTGTATAATTGGCCGTGTTTTACAGCAGGGAAAGCAAATCACCATGGAGGTGAGTGACTTGCCCAAGGTCACAGGAGGAGATCATAGCACAGCAGGGATGCTCAACCCGGCTCTTACAGCAAGTACAGCTTGCAGTCAACCCACCTGCCTCTCTCCTGCTTTCCTTAGTTGTTGTAGTTGATCAAAGAATGGATGGGGGGAAGAAGTCAGATTTGGGTCTCTTTTTTTTTCATCCAAAAGAAAGCCAATTATTTTTCTCAAGGACTCCTTGAATCTGCTTTGACACTCTCTCCCCAAAGGATTTTCTGGATGTTTTTTGCTTGTTTGTTCAGCCATGTTTTCTGTGGAAGGGAAGGGGGAAGCTGGTTAGCTCCAGAGCTGTCTGAGACAGGACTTGAGTGTCTTATTCCCAGGAGAAAGTAATCTGAGCTGTCCCCAGGCAAGGTGGCAATGACCTTACTCTCTGCATTGGCCGAGTTGGACTGGCCACAGAGTTTCTTTACTATTCCCTGCTTCACACATTCCCACCTACTTATGCCTGTGGGAGAGAAGGGGATAAAAAAAATCTCATAAAAGGCTGCATATTCTGCATGCTGCTCCCTGTGGTTTGGGGCAGCCAGAGGTCATACCACACTATCTCTTGTTCGTGTCCATGCCTGCATGAATTCATTTCAAAGCACCCCTGCTCTGTAAACATCTAAGGAGTAGTATTCCTAGCACATAGATATGAAGGTGAGTCAAAGGGAAGTTACTTGAATAAGGACATGGTGTACACCGGTACCCCTGACACGGGTATTGATCTCAGTGTAAATAAAATAGAGGGAGAAGTAGAAAAAGACTCATAAAAAAAGACACATTAAATTTACAAGTTATGTGGCCAGTTTAGATTGAAGTAGTACCAGGTCCTGAGCTCTTGTGCCACCTACTATGACCTAATGCTTTTGGAGCTGGCCTGACAAACTGATCAAGCTCTACAAGAATTTGAGAGAACCTATTTCCTCACTTTCATAGTGTGAAGAGTGCCCTGGCAGATCACAGAGCAGGAATATATAGAAGTAGAATCTCTTTCAGGGAGCAAATTTCTTTTGTGAAATTGGTGCACAATTTAGTTGTCAATGCTGAAAGGGAAAAAGATACAGAAGCAACTCTTAAGTCCACCAGCCACTTCCCTTAAAGCAATTCATGCTGTGCCAACCAGTTTTATAAACTCCTGTATTTCATCTAAACTCCATTTAAGTCTAAATAATATGAATGTTCTGCTATGGTATTTCCCTTCTCACTGCTGATAATTACCAAGTTATTTCTGCCATAAACAAAGCACATTCTTCTCCCTGACTTATCATACCTGGTCCCAGAGCAGTTTGCTTTTGAAAGTACCAATAAACTGCACTGAAGTCCACAAGACTGTTTGAACACTTAAGTGTCGTTCTGGATCATGATGTCAGGATTTGTAATGAAGTGTTTACAACTTTGCAATTATTTTCATGGTGACCACGACATGACAGACAAATGTTTGTATCATTTGTATCCCTAAAGAATAGACTACACAAAATGGGGATGGAAAGAAAACCTGTATAAGGAATAACCATCATTTCCCATTGATGCCCCTTCAACAGCATAGCCCTGGATCGTCCATACAGCATGGAGAAGAAATGCTGTCTGCTGTCTGTCAGCTCCTATCAGCAGTTGCAGAGGGGATAGAGAGGACTGGACTGAGATTTTCACTTCCTGGCTGTTTCTGCTGGCATGTAATGGGAACATCCTTCCTTTGTGCAAGTGTCACTGTGCGTTGCATCTCTAAAAGCAGTTCTTAGCTCAGATTCTTCCTCCTGGTACCTGTGTCTTCAGGTCATCTGCACTTAAGAGGAAGCAGAGCATAAGCATCTGAAGCAAAAAGCTGGCCTACTGTATCATATTTATTAATATTTACAGCCATCAGCACAATTCTGCAGACAATCTAATCTCAAGAAGCTTTGAAATTCGGTGCTTTGCAGAGCGGTGTTTCCCATCAGAAACAGAAGTGTGCATCTGATTTATAGGAAGGATTTCTGTTCCTCTTGGGGAAAAGAACCAAAAAAAACAAACACAACGAAACAACACAAAAACAGGCTCTCGCTTTTCTCAGCACATAATTTATATTGCTATTGACTGAAATGTATTACCATATTGTAACGTGTAAGGGTCTCTTTTGCGGGATCTCTGAAGCAGCTCCTCATTAATCCGCTGTAATTCATTTGTCAGATATCTCAAAGCTACTTGATATCAGAGTTACTTTAAAGTATGACAGGGTTTTCCTTAGCAGCAGGTTGTAATTTCAACCAGGCTGGTAAATGTGAGGTCAGAGGCTGGTTGCTGCAAACCTAGAAGGATAAAATAGGCTGCACATCCTTCTTGCCTATTGCAATAACATCCTGAGTCCTGGATGAGCAAAAGTAAATACTGGAGTTATTCAGGAAAAACAGGTTTCATCCTCTTGGAATGGTCACTAAATATTGTGTGTTTTGTATTTATGACAAAAGCATTTATATTTGTCAATCTGGAATTAAAACCAGCCTTCATGTGATGCAGACACCTCAGGCTCAGATTTAGTTTCGAGCCCTGACCCAAGTGAGTATCTGTTACGTCTCAGAGGCTGCGGGTCTCTACAGACAGAGCTGCTGGAGCCGTGGTGGTGCCTGGGGGGGTTGGAGTGTTAACAACAGGCATCCTGACATGGGAAGGCAGGCACTAGGAGCAGCCAGAAAACTTACTTCTGAAGGCTGAACTCAGCAAGGCAAGTGCAGAGACTAGCACATATGAGCAAACTGCAGCTTCAGTAAGTGTTTGACTGGGGCCAGCTTGGTGCAATCCAAAACACCGGAGTTCTTGGATTAGAGTCCCAGAGTTAGTGTGTTTTGCTGCTTTCTAGGTGATAGAAAGTACCAAGTTATGGCAGTGGCAGCAGTTTCCAGCTCTGAGAATAGTGGGGTCAGCATAAGCAGGAGATTCTCAAACAGATGGTGTTCAAGTCCCATTCTTCACTTCCTTCAAAGGTGACGTGGTGAAATGTTTGATACTTTTTCATATACACTACTAATGGTAATGCAGGACTCATGCTTATCACAGCTTTATTTCCAAGATATGTTACATGAAGCTTAATGAGGACATACTTTGAGATATCACCCAACTTTCTGTGTTCTCCTTCCCTTGCAAATTTCTCTTCTCCCATGGGAATGTTTCATACTCATCTGTTGTTTTATAAGATGACAATTTTTTGCTCAGCTGTGTGCTTATTCAAATGATAGAATTTTTAGGTTAGAAAAGACCGCTAAGATCACCAAGTCCAAGAGTTTACCAAGCACTGTCAAGTTCATCACTAAAGCGTGACTCCGAGTGCATGCTGCCTCAGGAAGGACAAAGCACACCAGGAAGCCAAAAGTTCAGAAGACTTCAGTGTGTTGGAAACAGGTGTTTGTCCTCACATGTGTCCACACAGTGGGTACAAACTATGTCCCCATATCATGAGGCTGCATGCAATTGCTGTTTTACTATTGACTCCAAGCTGCCCAAAATAAAGCCAAGAGACCAAGCAGAATTCATCAGCAAACTGGGATAGGATGAATTATCACAGAATATTCTGTGTTGGAAGGGGTCTATAAGGATCCTCAAGTGCAGCTCTTTAGTGAATGGCCCATAAAGGCATTGAACCCGCAACCTTGGCATTATTAACACCATGCTCCAACCAAATAATTGAACTGAGCCATTAGAAGTAAGTTGCTAATGTAAGCAAGATTAACTTGATGTGCTGCCTGAAATGAGATGTTAGAGATGATAGGGAAGAGAGAAAACTTTTCATTTAGATGGAAACAGGACTGATTAATTAAGCAGTAACGAACAGGGAACCTTGTCTTGAATTGATATGAGGCTTGCAGTGCTAATTTAACACAAAATACAGCTCCCAATTTGTTATTAAATTAAAATGGCTTTTAAAATTGTTTACTTTTTTTTTTTTTTTTTACTTTTCTGCTTCTGTGTGGCAAAATGATTATTCTGGCTAGTTAGAGAAGCCAATCAGAGGAATAGAGAGTGAGGGTTGATAGAGGAAAGATTGTTCTGTTGTGTAATTAAGAAATATACACTAATATCCATGACATCATGAATAAGCACTTCAAAGTAGTAAGTATGCTCTGTATTGCATATTAAATGAAACAATTAGTATGCTAAGAAGCTGCTCTGGACATACACTGAAAAGGCATCACATTTCAGGGAATGACTGTTTCTTATTTTTTACTCTAAAGATCTGCTCACCTGAGTGACAAATTGTATTAAGAAATTACAAAAAAGAAACATTCTTCCTTTTTGTTCTTTCCCCCTTTCTTGCAATTTTCAGAGCAGTTTTAATTTTGGAGACTTTATGGTTACTCCATACAAAGGAACTTTTTCTACCCCAATCAAATGATGTGGGGGAAGTGTGATATATTGTGTGGGATAGACAAATCCTCTGGAACAAGAGGGAAAACAACCTTGTAGCGACATTGCTTTTTTTAGTCTCAAACAAAATACACTCTTGACAGGAATGATTCCTTGTAATTTATCGTAGGATATCTCAACAGTAGCAATTTGTCATGCGTAGTTATGTAATTTGATGGGTTCATTTCTTAAATGAATTATGGATTGTGGATTACCTCTGTATATCAACAACAGAGCTGTATCTTTTATGTAAATATTCCCTCAACTTTTCCTTCCTCTTCCAATCCATTTTCCATCATACAGAGATGACTTTTTTCCATCTAATCTTTCAACTAATAAGGTGTTTAATAATTTAGCAACCTAAAAAATGAGCATATTTCAAAGGAGTTAGTATCAATGGTAGTGTAAGAGCCTCAGGCTACAAAAAAGTGGATGAGGTTACCAAAGTTTTAGAGTCAGGATCCCAACTGTCTTTCTCCTTCAGGCAGCTATTTTATTAAAGTTGGTATTAAACAACACTGCCTAAGGTCTGATTAACAATTTATGACTTCCTAAGAAGGATGAACAGAAACCTATCATTTTTATATTTAAATCTTGATTTGCATCTAAGAGAAAACATACCCAGGTTTATATTTTCATTATTTAATATTTCTATTATTATCATTGCTGCCTCTGAAATATTGCTTATGTGAATATTGCAGGCACCAGTTTGTTGTGCTGATCTGTTGGACCTTATCCCCTCACATGTGTCAGAGGGACAGCTTGCATCCTGTGACGGGCTTGATCCTGCAAAGTGATGGCTTTTGTATCATGCTGGGCTCAGTTTCTCCTCACTGTGCCTGAAGTCCATTGGGACAGAGGGTCATCTGCAGCTGGCAGTCAGGCTGGCATCTGCAAGACCAGGAGCTGAATGTTGTCCAGCTAACATTACTTTGGGGAGTAAAATTCAGATGTACAGGACCAAGGCTCACCTGACACACCTTCCCAGAGGGGAATTTTCCAGTTTGACATTTACTTTGTACAACTGAAGTAGCAACTTCATCCCAGCATGTCAGTTTTTTATAAGCCTCCCAGTCCTGCTTATGAAGTTGCTTCTGGGCCACCCACCTCTGCTAGGAGAGGAACAGAGGGTGATTCTGCTCTTTGCAGATGTAACAGAGCAGGAGCTGCTGCTCTTTGCTCTTACAGAGGCAGCCCAGAAAGAAGCATCCTACCAGGTGGGAAAGGGGTGAGGAGTAGATACCTAAATCTGCTGGCCAAACTTTGTTCATTCTCCTGTACAAGGAATCAGGCCAAAGACATGCAGCTTAGTGGAACAGAGTGGAATTTATTCTACTTCTGGCTAAGATATTTTTGATTTTTTTTAATTTGTTTTAATGTTCAAATAGAAAGTAACAATGGCCTATTCTGTTGCCTCTTTTCAAACTGTCCTAATTCACCCGCTGACTGTCTTTTCCAAGTTCAGCTGCTTTAGAAAATTGTGTAGCTTTTTTTTTTTTTTTTTTTTTTTTTTTTTTCTCCTTGTGTATTTCCATTTCTGATACCCTCCAGTGAATTTAACACTCATTTCACTAAGGGCTGGACGTGGTGGTCATAGCATGAGGGAAAAGATTGTCAGCTAGGGGCTATGAGCTCCACTGGCTCACAGCAAGGGAGACATTATTTTGGTTTTCCTGAGCTTCTCTAGTCAGTAAGACACTAAAAGATTCTGCAGAAATGTCGATATTTAAGGATCATCATTACTTTATTTGAACTCTCACCATGTTCATGGTTATCCTTATAATCAATAGAATGTTTTTTGTCATGGTCTCAAGGGCTTTAAAGTTCTAAAATACTACAGCCATAATCTGAAAACTGCTGGTTCTTCAGAGCAAAAACAAGCATTACCACATTCACAGAAAGATTTCTCATTTTCCTGACTTTTCAGGATGTGCTAAACTGAATTTAAGTTTTAGGGCTGCATTCATATTTCAATAATCTGCTGTTAGAAATGCTCCAAGAACTGCAGTCAGAATATTTTCTTGTGACGCTTGCCTTCAGCCTGTGTTTGTGGGTCATTATTGACAGAGGGATTTAAACAAATGCTCAAAAGATTGTGCTGAATCAGGGAGCAGTACCTGTGAGGAATAAGCCCCTTAGATGCTGGATTAACAACACTCAAGGTTTCTAGCTTATTCTTCAGTTCTTACTAAAATTTTATCCAGTCATATTCTCAGTCAAAAGAGGATAAATGAATATTATTCCATTGACTTCCAAGGAGCTGTAATGATAAATATGAGCTGCAAAACCAGACCACGGAAGCAGAAGAAAATGCATGAATAAATTATCAACAGTGGACATGCCCAGCAACTTAGAGCAGTCAGCTCTCCCCACTTTCTCTTTTCTCTTTCTCCTATTAAAAAATCCTCAGCCATGTAGCCAGAGAGCAGGAGCAATATCATGGGATTTCTGTGGCCAGAGACACAGAAATCAACAATGCAAGTGGATAGTTCGTACTTAATCTGTGTGGTGAATTAGTTATCAAAATTATTCTACAGCAACACATATTTATTTGTATGACATTAATGTCCACAGGTCCTAATTGTGGGAAGCAATGCACTAACCTAATAGAGTCCCAGCTGGCAAATATGTTCAGAGAAATCAGTCTTAGCTGCAGGATTATTTGACCAAAATATGGCTAACTTCACAGGAAATTCTATTAGGAGAAAGTTGTTAAAGTGAATTCTACCTGTAATAGATGTGTAGGTTAAACATGTCAGCTACGCTTTTGTCTAATTAAAGCATGCCTATTAAAAAAAATAGCTGAATACCTGCTGTACTATGATTCATTCTGTAGCCACTGAATTTGTTTTAAAGTCTTCTGTGCACGGAATTTGCAGGTGAGGTCAGTGTGATTTTTCACTCACGAGAATGGCTTCCTGGTTCCCTTAAATGAATCAGAAATAGAAAAAAAAAACAGGTCTTACCATAACACACAAGAATGTCTTATGTGTAAGAACAGCATGATATCAGGCATAACACAGAATGTCACAATTCTTTAAAGAAAATAACAAAAAGAAATAAGAAATAAAAGGTGAGGTACAAAACGTTTGCTGGGAGTCACAGACCATACTATCTATGCAACTTCAGTTGTCTTCAGGATAAATTGTGCTCTGAGAACAACACATCTTTCACCTGTATTTGTGGGTAGGACTGTTATCAGGAGAATGACCTCTTCTTTGAGCTTTGATTTTCATTTTATTCCTATTCTGTGACTACACCGTCGGAACTATATAAGCTGTTCAACCTTGGTCAATAGCTATTTTGTGGTTATCCCAAGTTGCATTCTGCAGCAAGGTTAACATAGTTTGGACGGAAAGGTTGTCTGTGTCATCACAGTTTGCAGGTACAGCTATGGTGTATCTGTCAAAAGAACTGCTAGATGAAAACAGTCTGTCAGCACCTGCTTTGTAAACATCTTTCAACATCTGCTTTTGGATGCTCATTACTAGCTGATTTCCACCACACAACGGTGCTGTAAAATGTTCTCGTGTGGGCATTGTTTCCAGAAGAACACATGGATATCAGCTTCCAGTGGAGGGTCAGCTAGCCTGAATCCAAACTTAAAACCAAGTACCTTCCTGTTTTGAAACTTTCACAATTGGTCTCATCTTGACATGACTAAATGAGGGAAATCTATTAAGTTGTGATCTCTTAACATCTGCTCCTGCCTTTTTTTCTGAATCTCTTCAGAACAAGCAGACACCCAACCCTGCATTCATACACCCAGCTTTAAATGGGTTACTGGTATTCTGCACTTTGCTGCTTGAGTCTTTCTGCGGCTTCAACCTAGCTCTGAAATGTGTCCCTCCAGGTTAGCTTGCATAAACATAAAGCCCCAAATTAGCATTGCAAGCAGCCATTGCCCTCAAAAACCAGTAGTTTTTCTGTGCTCAGTGCATATTTGCCATCTGCTAATGCATGAAAAAAAAAAAAAAAAAAAAGAAAAAATCTCGGCCAAGTCCTTAATTTGGAGTAAATCCATGTCTAACTCTAGTAACTTTAAGGAACTGTCATTGCCGCTACCAGCTAATGAACAGGCCTCTGAGACCGCAAAGCAGAGGATGCTTTGGAGCATTTGGGCTGTGCATTGTTTCTGCCTGCCTGAAAGGATGCCAAAAAGTCAGAATGCGTTTCCGCGGAGGCAGCCTTCTGGTTGTTGCCCACTGTGCAGAATGGGGTATGTACCTATACACTGCAAGTCTTCTGTACTGCTTGGCTCCAGGCACAGCTCACATACCTATGTGATATAAATACTCAGCTTTGCTTTCTCAGCTCTAACCCTTCCCATGCAAAGTCAGAAGCGTGGACACTGTGCCAAAAATAGGATGCTGAATCCTAGCTCCTTGCAGAAACGATCTCTTTAAAAGCCACAAGCAAAGAAGGGAAATGACCTGGAACCATCTCACACCATAAAGGATATTTTGGTTGTCTGGTGGATTTTTTTTCTTCTATCAGAAGAAAAAAGCTCCAAACACAATTAAAAGATTAAAATTATAGCACCAGTTCTTGGTCACACAGGAATGAGCATTTTACCCAGAGTTCTGCTCAGGACAAGTAGTGTGTGACTGCCTGGTTTTTGCTACACCATTACTATTCAGGCCACTGGCACTGGAAAAAAAATACACAATGTCAACACAAGAAATGTAGGAGGGTAATAATTTGTAGAGAATATGATTGCATTTTACAAATATGTATCTGATTGTATCTAAAATTCAGTCTATTTTCAGAAAGAAAAAGAGAGATTCCTAGAATTTATTTTTTTCCCACAGTATGGTGGATTGATAAATCACTTTGGGGGAGCAATATTTTTGGACAGAATAAAATACCCTCCAAAAATTTTTAAATAATGCTACCTGGACAAGGTAGTTCAGTAAGAGTGTTTTAAAAGGCCTCTGAAGAAATTCTGCATCTTTATTTCACAGCTCGCCCTCACGTGCCTGTCTATTTCAATAAAGTAACACTTTATGTCACTGAGAGTACCTGGCTTGCTGGCTGGTGTCACACATCTTTCAGGATGCTGATACCAATGTGGTTGTTACTCCTCAGGGGATTGGCAAGCAAACTGGTGTTTGAAAGCCCTCTACCTTCAAGGCCCCTACTCGAACCCCATCCAGAGCAGATGCCAGCAGTCAAAAGCACCATTAGTACCACCTAATGGCTCTTCATAGGACTGTGCAAGAAAAACAAGTGGTTTATTCCCTTTCATATAGAAAAAAAGATAAATAGTGGCGGGTTGCACTAATAGCATACTCTGTTGAGAACTTCAGTGGCACTGGCCCATGAAGCAGGAGCAGAAGTGGCGTGGAGGATGGCACTGCCAAGTCATCTCTAGGCTCCTTAGTGAGGTGGGCTGAATAAACTCATTGCAACTCATCTAGTATCTGTTCTGTGGACAAATAAACCTTCAGCCTCTCAAGCTGCCAATGTCTACACTGCAGAAACACTTCACCAATAAAAAGTTTTAAAAAGGAAAAAAAAAAAAAAAAAAAAAAAAAGCACATTCTACAGCAGCTGATTTATCATGGGAGAATGTCCTGTACTTCTGAGTTGCTCAAAGAGCCTGTGGCCTGTGTTTCCTCATATCTGCAGAGAACTACAGGGGAGTCTGTAATCTCAGGGTGCAATTCACTTGTCTCACATTCTAGTCATGTAGTGAAAGACCTGCAGTATATAAATATATACCTGATGTGCTTAGGCTACATTTTTAAAGTGTAGAACTTTGACTTGTGGTATCTCCTCTGATGGAGAAGGAACAGGAAAGGAGCACAAAAGACACAGCTTTGCAATCACCCATTAGAGACTACTTTTTAAAGAAGGAATTGGATAACTTGAGATTTGAATGTCAGAGCCCTTCCTTTCATGAATGATCTCATGCCGAGTTCATTTTTTCCCCCCTAAAGTGCATTTTATCACTGCCTTTTAAGGTCTTTATACCCCAGAGCAGATCACTTGCAAGTTTACAATGGAAAATTATTTCATGAAGCTGGTGATGACTTACTGGAATAGGTATTTCCAGACCTGGACACTGGGGTTTGAAGATTGTCTGAGTATTCAAGCTTTTTAGATATGCACCCTAATAGAAGCACAGGCATGTTAAAAAAAAGACTATATGGCATGTAATTGTAAGTAGAACTGATTTTGCCCTCACACAAATGTATATGCATCTAGAATGCATGTATCTATTCATCCCATACACACGTCTTTTTCTTCCACTTAAATCCAAGTCAGATCTAAAACTCAGCCTTAAGTTTCAGTTAATCAGGTAAGAACATCAGTATTCTTCCAAGGAAAAAGCAAAGCCAAACCCAATGAAATTTATAACAGGACATGATCCTGTTTTCTGTCATTTAGATTGTCTGGCCAAATGACAGGACCTACCCTCACTCTTAGTTAAATTGAGTTATTGGTCCTCCCTCTCCTCTGGAGATCTTGGTGACATTTTCAGTGGACTTCTATGAGTTTCCAAGGTTGAAATTTTAACTCATAGATTTTAAGGAAATTGTCAGCTGATGTGACTAGAATTAATGAATATTTTATATTTTAGGGGTTTGGTGTTTTCTGAAAATTTATTGTGTATGTCACTCCTTGTTGTCAACTGAGCACTGATTTCCTTAAAGCTCTGACTTGTTAAGGTAAGGATGTTATTTACATAGATTTGAATAAAAAAGTTAAATCTGTAGCTTTTGTATGTGAAGAAGGCCTTGAAAACATGAAGTCTATCAAAGGCAAAATTATAAAAGAACAATCTTAACTTATTTTTAAGTCTGTCCAGCTTACAATTAATTTGGAGACTTGGGGTTGGCAATACAGTAAATGTAACTGTGAACATTTATAACTTCTTGCTAACTAGTTGCTTATTACATTACCAGCAAACTTATCTCTCAGCTTTCTGGAGCAAGGCACATTTCAGGACTCCACTTTTCCATTCCTGTGGTATCACCTGTGTGCAACCTGGCCAAAGACACGGGGATGCCTTGGTCACGAGTAGCTAAATAAAACAGAAATGCATTAAGTAAAGGTGAACGATAATGACTGTAACACTTAACGCTTGCATGTTCATCTGAGTCCAAGTGCTTCACAAGCAGGAACTAATTACAATACATTCAGTAATAATGGTATGTTCAAAGAGATGTTAAACTGTGTTCTTGAAATAAACTGCTGTGCTGGGAAAGGAAATCACTAGATTACAAGATAGAAGGCAGCATCTTTAGGATAATCCCTCTGTAACCTCATACACCCTGGTCCCTCCCATGAGATGGCACACATCCACCTTTCCCCACTAACACCCACTCCGAAGAAGTTTGTACCTTGCCTGCATTGCCTTTACTTCAGCTTTGATAGTGCAAAGGGGCTGCAGGGCTGCAGAAACTTCTGCCTTTTGTGACAGGGCACAGAAAAGGGGTTGGGAAAACATTTTTAATGACCACAGCTTTAAAGATAGCTGACTAACCTCTAAAGCATTTTCAGTTACATACTGCAGAGCAAGACAAAAAAAAGTCTCTTTGCTGCTCTGCTGTACTGCTGTAGCAGAGTCATCCTGTGTTTTCTCCTTGAAGTATGTGATGTCACCAAAAATTGATTACTTGGGCAAAAAGAAATAGGATTGCAGGGAAAAAAAGAGATTTGTTATATTAACCTGATTATAGCTTCAGGTAATAGATAACCTTATGCTTTATCTTGTGGGAAAAAAGATAGCTTTTTTAAACAGTAAAAAAAGTCTCATTTTCAATGAGGTGTCTAGAAACAAAGTAAAAACATCATCCTTCCTTTTTTTTTTTTTTTTTTTTTTTTTTTTTTGGCACTTGCTTACTTAAAAAACCTTCAAGGGACAATTCACATTTCAGTATTATCTTTTTTAAACTTTAGTCAATATCCCTTTCCAGGAATTGAGTCCACTGCTTGGGAGAGGTGGTGATAGATACTTTCTAAGAGGTAACTAAATTGTGCATGTTGTGCTTTCTCAGGACTGAACTCCAGGCTCTGTGCAGATACCCTGGAGCTGCTCCCTGGAGGTGCCTGGACATGGTGATGCAATTGCTGTAGCCCCCCAGGGACCAAAGTAGTTTTGGATAAGAGGGACTCTACAAAGTTTTAGACATTAAATGAACTTTGGAAATGAACAGGACTTTCTGTTGTCTTGGCCATGCTCCCAGACAACATGTTCATGGCATTTCTGAGCTTGCCCAGCACACATCACTGCAGGCAATTTTGCCTTTCCTTGTAAGGGATGGTGTGGAGATGAGCTTTGCTATCCATGGATGCTTCAGGCGTGGATGTTCTTAAAAAAACATACAGCCACTAAACAGCAGTGGAGGATATCTTAGTTACTGGAAATGTTCAGAGTTATGGAAGAACATCCACCCCCAACTTTAGTTTCTTGACATTAAAAATTGATCTTGAAATACCAGCCCTGTAAAATGCATTGATCACTCCTTCTAATGCAAGAGATAAGGCATTCCTGAACCTCCTCAGTGTTTATAATATAGATTTAATGAAGGTGGATGTTACAAGTTTCACAGGTGGTAACAGCTTGGGTTTTATTCTTTCTGCTTCTTCTGCTTAAAGCAGTGTTTGATGGCAGTTTCCCTGCCCTGAGATGCTGAATGTCTTTTTCTCCTCTCAGCTTTCTAAAAATTAAGTGTAATTCAACTCCTGTGAATGATAGCCTGCAGATAACAACCTAGCCAAAATTCCAACTGGAGCTCATTTAAAGAGGTCATTATTCCTCTTAATTAAATAAAAAAATCGGAAGTTGGTCCTTTCTTACTGGCAAGGAGTATGAATACTTTTCTCATCGATCTATGTTCAGTAAATCCTATAACTTTCATGAATTCTAAAAGCTATTTTTAAAGGTGCTACAGCCCAATTTTTTCCACAAATAACATACATGCTGAAACCCTACCCTTTTTATTTCTTTTTTCTTTTAACCTTCCTAAACCAGTATCTATTTGACCTAAACTTTCACAGTTATCAAAGCACTAAAAACAGGGAAGTTATTGGCAGAGCTAGCATAGCTCATGATCATAGCTCATGATCTATTTAACTAGAAGAAGTTAATTTTCTAAAATGCTAATTTAAGAAAACAATAGCAAACAGAAGGTGTTTACACTGAGACGAGGGTAATACATTAAAAAGAAAAAAAAAAAAAAAAACACAACAAAACAGGGTCAAAGGCAAACAAACAAAAAAATCCCCAGCTACCCAAATAGACTGTGGAAAATGGAAATGATTAAAAAAAAAATCTCTGATCAAAAAAAACATCTGCATGCTAATCCTGGTGTTTTCAAGTGGAACAACAGAGTAAGAGGAAAAAACCCACACATTCAAAAAGAAATGTGAGACGCAAACAAAATTATAATGATGAATGGAAAAATAAGACCAAGTCAGAAAAATTCAGAGAAAGAAACAGATTGAATCTGCGTGTTCTTTCACAATAGAGCTTTTGCTGGTGTGACTGCATATTCAGCAGTGTGAATATTATAATTAAAGAATGTCAGCTCAAGCAAAATGTTTTAAAACCTTCCTATTAATAAGCAGATAAACTGCTTAAAAATACTGATTACATTAAGAAGAAAGGGAAGTGTTTGGGTTTTATGTTTCCATTCCTTTCATCTGCTAGAATACATTTAAATAGCAGATGTCTCTCCCAGGCAGTGTTTGACAGCGGTAGTGTTGATTTTGATGCCGAGGTGATAAGACCATCTTAGTGGAGGAGCTCAGTGCTGTGCTGCAGGTCCCGGCGCCGGCTGGTACCTGTGCAGGGGCCGCGTCCGGCGCCAGGCAGAGATGCCACAGCAGCAGCCCTGGAGCAGGATGGATGAGGTGCTGGTCCGGCGGGGCTGCTGACAGCGCCGGGGCGGGCGGAGGGCTCTCCAGAGCGCGCTCGGCTGCGCAGCCCTGCGGGCTTGCCCTTGCCAGTGCTGCAGACACAGAGCACGGCTCCTCAGGCAGCCCCGGCTTGGGAGCGGAGCGGGGATGCGGGACAGCCACCTCCTCGGCGCTGGGAGGTGTGGATGCGAGGTCAATTCAAATCTCTCTCATCTCAGGAGTTTGCAATTTTTCTCCAACAGCGTTGCGATTCAAGTCGCTGCTTCTTTTTGTACAGGCAAGGCTGAGCTATGAAGGTACCGGACGAGAGGAAAAAAAAAAGACTAAAATGAGAATTAGCTCTGGTGCCTGCAAGTTAGCCAAGAAGTTAGCCAAGATAAGCCCGAACTTGCCAATAATTAATGGGCACAGATAATTTTAGAGACTCAGATAGTCTGAAGCCCTTACATGAATAGCCAGTTGCTTGTCATTCAGAGATTTAAGGAAAATCTAATCATTTCATGCAGTGATCTCAAAGGAAGATCATCATGACAATGTAGCTTAAACCCACACCTTTTTATGTCTTTTTAAGATATTGTTCCAACACAAATAATTTAAAGTTTGCTGAACTGTGAAAAAATTGCAGTTGAAAAATAGCTGCTGATGTATATATTCATCCTAGGCTTGAAGGAAAACATTTGTCATTTGGAAAGCCACTCTGGGCTTGCTTTTTTAGCACCCAAAAGTATCAGAGTATCTTAAAGTTTTCGTCAGGTCCTACATGTGAGGCTGCAATGCACTTTTTCCCCCATTGTGGCCAAGCTCTGTGTTGTGAGCAAGACAGTTTACCTGAGGTGTCATTAAAAAGCGTGAGAAAGTTGTCATCATAAATCATCAATGTAAAAATAAAGACAGCTTCTGGGATTGAGGGATTTCTTCCAAAATTTTCTCCTAGCTCTGATGAGAACTGTAAGCTAGAACTAGGTTTCAGTCTTTTTTAGTTGCTAAAGTGCTGTTCTGCATTTCCAGGTTTCCAGAGAGTCACCATGGCAGTCACACTGTTAACCCAACCTTGAAGAGCAAACAACAGTGTCAGCAACAGCCTGGTTATGAGTCTGTAAACACTATCTCATCCATTTCAGAGAAATTTTAACTCTCTTCCCCATTCCAGACAATGTCAACTGTTTAGAGAACAAAAACTTTAAACGTTACAGAAATGATTTAAAATTCCAGAGTAATAAAAATGCACATAATTACTGTCTGGTGGCACCCCGATTAGGCACTTTTTGAGTCAATGACAAAACTAAGTGTTTCTTACTGTATACAGTATTTAACTTACTTTCGTATAGAGATCTCAACAAAAATAAGGGAAGTTTGGAGTTTGGCAGATGACTAGAAAGGAATGCATTCCACTACACCTTTGTGTAGCAGAGCTATGCCGTGCAATGTGATGCACATCTAGATGAACAAAAGCTTCACAATTAACCAGTAGGGTTTGTAGAGAACAGTGTTTAGTAATGTCAGTTCTGAGCATAATTTTCCCTTCTCATTCTTTCATCTAGTTGTTGCCTTTCCATGCTGTAGTAGTTTTATGGTTTTGTATCAGAAATTTATTTATTTACAGCCAGTCCCTCTTCTTTCCACAGTTTGGTCATCACTGTTTGGCCACTATTTCTTGCTGTATGCCATTCTGCTTTAGGCTGCTTAATTAGAAATTGTTAGCTGGCCCCGGTGTCTTATGTCAGGGAAATAAACAATCTTTTAACTCTAGTAAGCTCCCACAAATAGTTCGCTTCATGCTAATTTCCCTGCTTCCAGCTGAGCTGTTTAAAATGCTAAAAAAAACCCACCCTTTTTTGTCGCTGTTAAATAGTTTAGTAGGAAAGAGTGTATAGATTTGCTGTTTGTTTGTAGTTTAAAATGTCTATCGGTGAAGGAGATAAGGCAGGGTTGTTTGTTTGTTTGTTTGTTTGGGGGTATTTGGTTTTTTTTTTTTTTTTTGTAACAGTGAGGATCCTTTCCCTTTTAAGCCATTAGCCGATATCCCATGGGTGCCGGGATTTAGCTCCCGTCTGTCCGAAGCGCCGCCGGGCCCGAGGCTGCCGTGCCTGGAGCGCCCCCGCGTGGCCGCCGCGCCCGGAGCGGGGCTGGAGCGGGTCCCGCGCATCCCGCCCGGGAATGCTGCACCGCTCCACCGGAATTTCAGCCCTGCCAGCGAATGCGAACGCGTGTTGCTAAAAGTGCACCGAATGGCCGCTTTAATTTTTTTTCCCCTTTTTTAATAAAAAACCCCACTCTTTTCATTGTTTCTACTGTGCCGTGTTTCACAAGGTTTTCTCCTAGAGCAGTGAGGAAGGGCAACTACTCCAGAGCCCAGTGCAGTCACGTTTTGGACGCCTGAGCATCCCCTTGGGCTGTGCCTCATCTCCAGCCCCGGAGGCCCTGGGCACCACAGCTCATAGGTGTGATCCAGGGGGTGTTGGGTGCCCTGGCAATTGTAGGGTCACGTCCCATAACAGAAGAAGAGCGTCCATACAGGGAGAGCAAACACAGCACAGGCAGATAATGGGAGGCCTGAAAATACCCCATCATTCCACTGAACATGAACAAGAGAGGCACTCAGCCATGGGACAGGACAGCACCATGGAAGTGGCTTGAAAATTTTTGACAGCAGCTGAATTGTTGCCATGCTGCTACCAGCAATTGCAACTGATAGAGCACAGTATTAAGTTCAGTGCCTGGACAAACTCAAACTATTCTCCACTGACATGTAAATGAAAGTGTGTTTGTGGCTCAGCAGCACCTGTGTGGACCTCTCTGTGTTTGAGTGTGGGGACAAAGATTTTTCCATCTGAGGTCCTGTAACTGACCTGGTCTGAATCCTGCGGAGTTGTCTCCACCATCTGATGATGGATGCCTCACTAAAGCCCTTGCCTGGGTGGGCTCCAGAGCCTATGTGTTGGGTCAGCCTGTGCGCACCTTGAATAGTGAAGAGGGTGGGTTTGGACCTTCATCACCACTTACATTAGCAATGTGCAGGCCATGGAAGATGATTTTTCTTTTTTTTCGTCATCAAGCATAAAAAGTGAGTTAACAAACACAGGTAATCATGAGAGAGCTGATACCGTAAAACTCTTCAAGTTTTTTAGTGTTATTTTTTCAGTACATATAACAAGGCAGCATACTTTTACCGGGACACACTGCTGCTTCTGGCAGCTTCAATTTACAGCTGCCTAGCACAGTTTCAAAATCCTCACTTATGAATCACACATAAAGCTCAGAGCTTAGAGATTTTCCCTCAAACATCCCAGCCTTTCTTTACTTTTTACTAACCCCAGTGAGAGTACTGAAGGAGCTCTATATCATGCTCAGTACATTATGCCCATGTTCAGAGTCAAAGTGCAGTAATATGGACACAATTTTGCCTATCCATTTCTCTGTGATGGTCCTTTAACAGCTTGTTAAAGCATTGATGCAATTGAGTTGCATTAACAGGGACTGAAAATGGGTTAAGTTAACAGTTTAATGAATGAAAAAATCAAATACCAAAAAAGAGTCCAGCCTCGAGCCAGCTAGGTCTGAAATATCAATCCTTGGCTATAAATGATTCTTCTATTGTTATTCCTTTTCCATATTCAGACCCTGTTTGCATTACTGTAGATTTGCACCATTCATCTAGTATAAATCTGCCCTCACTCAGCCCTGGAAGCCTTATCCCAAAATAGGTGGATTCTCAGAATGAGCAAAGCATTCCTAGCAATTTTTTATATTACCTCCCTGCAGAGTGTAAGTCAGGACTTGGTCTAAAATGTCCTTTATCGCCCTGTTGAATCCCTGCTGTGTTTAGCAGCTGGCAGAACTGAAAATAGCCTTTAGACTACACTAAATATTGCTGAATTTCTAGTGTACTTTCTAGTACTATGTTCCCACAGCACTAGAAGGAACCATTTGGGATACTGGATCCAGCTCTTCTGTAAGCACAAGTCTCCATGTAAAACAGATCTAGTCTGTGGGAGCACACAGCACAGTTCACCCTTCACTACATCCTGTAGCCCACCTGAGACCTGAAGTACAAGATGCAGAAGCAGTTTAAAAATGGCAGAAACATTGCAGTCAAGGAAAGGAAGTGATCAAGGGTATGACCTGGCAGAAACTGAGAGAGAACTAGTAGTATATAAGGATGTGATAAAGCCACCTTTAACCTTACCGTTGCTCCCCAAGCTGCTCTTAAGCCACAATTTGGCATGAGTCAGGATGCCCTATGCTGCTTTTGTGCAGTGCTAACTTTGTAATCCTTTCTAGAAGTCCGAGGCATTGACATAAAGATTTGTGGGACTCATTTTAAGGCCAGAGTGCTTTGCAGCCATGTAGGAGTTTGTTCTGTGTGGTTTCTGCTGAATCATATAATGCCGTACTGGTCAGCTGAAAAATGCATGATAAAATAGATTGGTTTGATACCTGCCAAAACCAAGATTTTCCTCACCATGGTGATGCACTGCCCAAGCCTTACATCCCTGTCAAGATACTCCCTTCTGAAATACAGGAAATACATTGTTCTACAGTCTTTAAGATGACAATAATGACTAAGTAGTGCATTCTCTCAAACTCTACCTATACTTCTCCTACTGTCTTGCTACATTTCAACAAGAAAAACCCCACCACAGGCATAATTAATAGCTGATTAATTTTTAGGGCCCACTGAGAAGGATTGTGATCCTTTCAGTCATTCTGGTTTCTTTTAATGAATAATTAAATATGTGAATGTGAAATAGATTCAGAAATTATTTTCAGGAGCTCGAATTTTACTTGCCAGCTTTTCTGTTGCTTATTAGTTCGATTGACAATGACATGTTATTGCACACCCAATAAACTTCTTTGCAATACTGACACAGTGGCACTGTTTTTTTCATTTTTTATTTTTCCCAAGAAAGGAGCAGTGCAAAAGCAATAACAATTTATCTTCTTCAGAAGTCTAGTTGTTCGCAAAAGTCTGGAAAAGTTTATGTCCTCCTTTAGCAGTATGCCTACAGCTTAGAGTTGCAGTGGAGGCAAAATAGGCAAATGGAAAAACACGTTTAGGAGCACTAATAGGAATATGCCCAAGAAAATAGTCTCATCAGGGCACACATAGCTGTTAGAACCAGTGATAACAAGGGAAGGATCTTGAAATTTTCTACTCTATGAAATACAGCAACCAGAAGGTCTTAAGGAAAGACTGAAAAAAACCTGTTAGCAGTATCTGTGACATGCAGGAATCCTGCCCCCGCTTCCATTTCCTTCTCTCCCTCATGTGCTTGCAATATGTTGTAAGGGTGCAAGTGTGAAAAAGAACACATACTGAGTAACTTGTAGGCAGTGCAGAGACACTTGTGGTTTTTCTTGGTGTGTGTATTTATTTTTGATGGCCAAATATCATAATTTGGCCATTTTCATGGAGTTAATTGGGCAATAGAGTTTGCACCTGACTTTTTTTCTTTTTTTCCCTGAAATCTTTCAAAATTATTAGAAGTTATGGTCTTACTTGAGGTGGATTACTGGGATTTAATTTTCCCTGTAGTCTGAATATGCTTTACACTGAAAGCCCTCCTTATACACATACTAATATGCCTATATACTATCACCATTCCCTCAAATACAAGCTTGTAAAAATCAATTTCATAAAAGAATATGGATAATTTCTGATTTGTTGACTTTTATAATAAAGCAAAAGTCTTCTGCTGCTTTGTTTGCTGGACAGGGAGTGAGTGGTGCAGTAGGGTTTTGTTTGGAGTGTTCTGACAAGTGCATATTGTTTCACATGTTGTATGGGCTTGGTTTGTCCTACATGTTTGTGCACCTCTGGGGGATCAGCACAGACAAGCATCATTTGTCAAGTATCTCTGTTTCCTTGGTCCTCATTTACATTGCTGTTGTAATTCCTGCTGCATTCTACTCTTACAGCTGCTTTGGAGGACCTTCCACTGCTCTAAGCTTTATGGCCCCATCCCTAAATGTATAAATTCAGAGTATAGGAAATGTGGGTTTGTGTCATCTAACAGGAACATGTACTGCAGGAACCGCTGCTACACATAATCCTGCTAAACCCAGTTTAGCTAGTGTCCAGAAAGGTGTGTATGTAGACAAACAGTAAACTGGGAATGAGAATTCCTCAGGATCTCCATAACTACTTTTGGAAAGTCCATAATGCCTCAGATTTTTGGAGCTGAAAGAAGTCTATAACTCTACCAGATGAGGCTCGCCATGTGGAAAGCAGACTACCCCCAAAACAGCCTATTCCTATGATCTTTGACCATTCCTCTAAATGCAGATAATCCGCCAGATACTGGCCACCTTCAGAGAAGACACCAGGCTCCATCTGCTGTGTGCTCATTCTCACACTGCACAATGGCTCTAGTCCTATTTTCCATATATTTTTTTCAGTGCCTCAGGAGTTCAAATTCTGACTCAGGTTCAACTCTGCTATAATAAAATAGCCACAGCCTCAAAGTGTTATGATAATCAATCTTTTAACAAACCAGGTAGAAGAGACAGAAGAGCACAGATGTAGCAAATGCCACTGCACAGTGTGCTCTCCCATTACCTGGAGGTGTTAGGCTGTACAGAAGCATAATGTCAGCAAGCACTTGGTTAATTCAGCTCCTCCTCATCCTCAGTACTACCTTGGTAAGAGGTATAATAGAGCTCTTATTTCTGTTCTTTTCAGATTTTGTTGCTAAGTGTTTTTGTAAAGTCAAACAAATAGGAAAATTAATGACAGCATGTGAGTATACCACAGAATAATGCTACTTAGAGACTGCTGTGCCCTTGTTTCCAATTAACCTTAGTGTTCATCATAGGTTGCAGCCAGCTGCATCTATCACAGTTAGTTGGGTTGGGGGAAAACATCCATCATTATTACAGCCACACAGAGGCTGTAGAATATGTTATTTTCCTAAAGCATCATAATCCTCCACTTAACCAAAGAAGGCCTGGGGTAGCTGGGAGGAAATGAAACTCAATTTTCCCTCACATCTGCTTCAGCCTTTGGTATAATCAGCACCACATGAACTAGGCAAGGTCACAAACTTTGGCAATGTTCATCTCAACATGCAATTTCTCCATTCTAGTGCCATTAACTGCTCAGCAACCCCTCTTTCTCCATCCCACTGTTTTTAATCTGCTAGAGCACTTCAGAGAAGGAATGGGAGAGCACGCCTCGCAGACCTGTTTCCAAGATCACTGCTGCACACCACACTTTGGGAGAGTCAGCAGTGAACCACTAACTCATTGGTTTCAGTGGAATAGGGAAAAGAACATCACAGTGGGATGCAATTTCAAGTTTGCTGGCCAGCACCTGAATCTGGAAAGAGATTCTCATGACACCAGCATTACAGGTGTGTTAGTGTCTCCCCTGAGTAGCATCCTGATAGTTTGTAGGGAACTGCAGCCGGCATGTAGAGACTATGGGACCAAAAGCATTTTTTTTCCTTTTATTTTTAAAAGAGTAGAGAATAATTGTTTTTATTGCCCTCTGTTACAAAGCTGGTTATTTGCAGGATGGTGTGGTCAATGATGCACTATTTCTGAAAGCCTCTTTGCTTAACCTGCATTGTTTTAGCTGAATCTTTGTTCAATGCCTGTAGTTTGTTTGAAGCAGAAATGAAAATAAGGCATACATCACTTGAGACAAGGGTGGGAGGTTCTCGTCTTGTCTAATACTATTTCATATGGTGCTTTTTGTGCTGCAGTTGCTTCCTTCATAAAAGCAAACCTTTCCTACGCTACCTCCCTGTAGAAACAATGAGTTAAATGCACTCCCAATGGCTTTGCTGTCTACCTCTCTCCCAGACGTTTGTTGTACTCTCCTTCCTCCCCATCTCACAAGGCAGCACCTCCACACCACACTTCCTCACTGCCCCTGGGAAAAGGTTTGCCATGCCCAAGGGTCAGAGCACCCAAATATCAGCCACTTGCTTTGAAGTTGCCCTAGGCTCAAACAAGGGGAAGAAAAAGTGAGTAGAAGCATTATGAAATAGGCAAGGTAGGGCACAGGTGCACAGAAGTAAAAAGATAACCAAGTCCCTGTCTTCCAAGCAGCAACATCAGCTCTAAATAGCTCTCTCTGTATGTATCCAGCTGATGACAGATATTTCACAGCCCTCTGGCTGAGGATTTGGTTCTTATGCAAACCTATGACTTCTGATTGCATTCATGCAAGTGGATCTGGGATTTTTATAGAACCAGATGCATCTTTTGGCAGGAGGTGTATAAGCATGTGTGTGGAGGGGGGGGCACATTCAAATTCAAATTCTCCTCTCCCTTCCCTTCCTCTGTAAGGGAAATTGTTAACCAGGGAAGACATTTATGTTCCCAGAACATTGTTTGCTTTTTGTAGTTTCAGAAATGCTTCTGTACTTAGCAAATGGTGTGCTGGTCTCCAGCAGAGAGGGTAAACAGGCATCCTACTCCTGGTGTGCCAACATGTAAAACAAAACCTATCACTGAAGAAAAACTAAGGCTGAACTTGCAGGACAATCAGAATTCATTCACATTTATTTCTTCCTGGCTCAAAAACAAAATGCCCGTTTGGAAAGAATAAGTTACATAAACTTGCTGGAAACATAACACTATTTGTTTCAATGAGTGAGAGATAAGATGTAGAAATCCATTCCTCACCTGTAATCCCTACTGTTTTTATGTGCACTGAAAAAGTACTTCTATCAGCATGATGCCAGCCCATCATTTCTTAGATAATGATCAACATTTTCTCTGTTATGCTCTCCTTTTTAGGCCCTGATTCAGCAAAGCATTCAGGTACATCTTTATCTTTAGGTCCTCTAGCAGCCTTCAGTAAAAGCATACAGTTTGAAAGTAAAGTGCTCTGCTAAATTGGGTCTTTCACAGAACTAAAGAGAAAGCTCACACAAGAGCAAAGCAGCTTTGCTTTCCTTCCAGTCACACTTGGTTTATTCACTTGCTCTTGCTGTGTACAGCTGTGGATTGCTGGCAGTGTGCTTGGATGGAATTTGCAGGATTCACAGCTTCAAAAATGAGATGTGCCAGCCTTTAGAACAAGCTTGTATAAACACAGGAAACCAAAGCCTCCATGTAAACAAAAGGAGGTAATACATATATTCACACCTGAGCAAACAGACACACTCGTACATGCAGCAGCAATGCTCCAGCAGGTTCTGCAGCATTCACTGTATCAGCAGACACAGCTCTCATTTCTGTTATTGCTTTTCTCTTGGCTTCGTGTTCAGAGAAGCACTGGGGCCAAGCTTGCTAGTTTTGCATCACACTGTAAAATGCATGAAGAGGTCTCAAAAGCTCTGACAGAGTCTCATCTATACTGAGCTAGCTTTATAGTTGTGCTCAGGGAGTGCAGTATGCTACATTGAATTCCTACCTTATTTTTTGTTTTCCGTGTACTTTTTTGTTTTCTGTAATTTTTGCCTATAAGGGTTTGCCAGCTGTCTTGCTGAGATCTTGGAGGGGAGGAGATGTTTGATTTCTGAGGAGACAATGAAATTTTAAAATATATCCTGAAATTTGAAAGACCTGGTTTAGAGACTAAACCACTAAGTGATGTGTAATCATAGAGACCAAAAGAAAACCCTTCATCACAAATATTGAACGTTT
Source organism: Sylvia atricapilla (assembly GCF_009819655.1). Taxonomy (NCBI): domain Eukaryota; kingdom Metazoa; phylum Chordata; class Aves; order Passeriformes; family Sylviidae; genus Sylvia; species Sylvia atricapilla. The sequence continues at coordinate 71,670,505 of NC_089140.1, read as the reverse complement.
CTGAACTCCAGCACAAAAGAGCTGCCAGGTATTTCAAGACTTCAGAGAAAGTAAGTTGCTTCATTGTAGTCTTTGCTGCCTCAGTGCCTCCTTTGCCCAGCCACGACCTACACCAAGAAGCAGCACTACCTTCACTGCTGTTTTAAGATGAGCTAGACTGTACTTCCTGCTCCATTACAGTGGCACATGCAAGTCACCTCAGAGGTGATTTAGTTTTTGTAATCCACCCAGGACCACCCTCAGTACCAAGTAAGTACTGGTCCTGAAGACACAATCAGAACATGTGGAACCTTTCATGTCTGACCACACCTGGCCAGCTAGTGTGGCAGGCTTCTGGATTACCCAGGCTCACTGTCATCTCCTTAGAGTTGCATATGCTGACCTTTTGTATAGCCAAGTCCCATTTACTACAGTGAAATAATCTCGGTTGGCTCAGACTTGACATACTCTTCTGTATGAGATTTACAAAGATTTAATGTTACTTCAAGAGACTTGCAAATGTCCCTGAGGGAGTTCATCCAAGGAGTTAGATGCCTTCATGGGATGTATTGAAGTCAGATGGGTGCCTAATTCCCATTAAGTTAACTTGCACAAGTATTTTTATAAGTCCCTCTCGGCATTATTCCCTCTTGGCTTCCCTTCCCTCTTCTCCTTCCTCCTTCAATCTTTTAAATAAAGATAGCACTTAACATAGAGATGTGTTGCAAGGCTCTTCTCAGTGACTATAAAGTGCTTTTAAACTCTGGCAGAAGTGCCTAAGTGTACAGTGTTCAGTGAAACTGGAAACAGTGGGGATTTTTATGGAGATGATGTGCAAGCCCTGTTCTATCTGATACATTCATCTCAAATTTCCCAGGTGTCAACGTCAGAAGACTAAAAGATGGTGCTGATTCCCCAGGGCTCTCCCTGCTTCTTGGCACTGCAATTAAATCCCCTAAGTCTGATTCCCATTTCATCCATTTCTGCATGACTGAAGCAGGAGATGTGGTTTTAGCAACAACATAACAGGAGATGTTTCAACTAAAGCTATGCAGCTAAGTCTTAGTTATACTTTGTTATTTTTGAAGGAAAGACAAGTAATACATGACCAGCTGCATTACGAACAAAAAACACAGAAAGAAAGTAGAGAAGGATGGAAGCAGACAACTGACAAACCAGTAATTTGTTAACAGGGAGATGAAATGCAACAACAGATTTGTTTATCAGACCATTCTGTTAACCTCTAATGAAACATTTCATCATTTATAATTAAGCCTTCCATTTTGTTATTAGACCTTAATAGCTAAATTGGTATCTTGCAGACTAGGCTGGGAAATACAGGCAAGCATAGGAGTTCAGGCACAAGCCAGTCCCTGCATCAATTCTCCTCAGAAGTTGCATCAGCCTCCATTTTTTTGATGTGACTGAAGCCTTGCTCCTATATCCTCTCTTGGCTGTGCTATGCTGGTGAAGGAGACCTCCTCTTTCTTCCTCCCGCAGGCCACCTTCCAAGAACTGCTCACACAGACCCTTTCCTGGGAGCCCTCCTCACATCTTTTGTGTCGACTGTATAGGTTTGCTTTGAGAGCTGCAAGCTACAATGAGTTTATTTCAACTGAGATTGGTTAAGGCATTGTGCAGCTTAACAACCTTCTCTCCTGGCAGGGTGTACAGATGAGCATTTGGTGACAAAAACTAAGCCAACACAGCTGCAGCTGAGAAAGAACATGTGGACAAGATTTTGCTCCTCCATGTGAGCCCATTCAGTTGTGTAAGGTAGAGAGCTGCAGAGCTCTTTATGCTCCGTCCATAGGAAAGCAGACAGGAGACAGAACTTGAGCCAAGACTTTCTCTTTACTACCACGCCAACAAAAGGCTAGAGAAGGGTCTCAGATGTGGTGGTTGTGCAGTCAGATGGGCAGCCTGGGTGCTATAAATATTAGAGTACGGTACTTGGCTTTAGCACAAGCTGGTTGGAAAGGATTTTGATCCAAGAGCCCCACCAGATCACAGTGGTTGGAGGTGAGAGATGGACTTACATGCCGTTCCAATTTGGTAGAGACAGTTTGATGCCCCAGCTGAGGCTCCTGAGGGGAAATAGGAAAATGAGGGTCTAGTTTGTGAATCATGCCAAGTGTTAGCTACCACATTGCCTGCCTGCATCAGATTTGCATAATTTTGCCCTTTCTCAATAGCAGAAGTGCATGCACCTGGAGGGCTTTGATGACAGAAGTACAAGTGCCTGGGGAATTCTGGCAGCACCAGGGTCAGCTGGCAGCTGAGAAGAGGTTCAAAGGCTCTAAATACTGAACCTTAGGGTCCAAATTCTCTGTCCAGGAACACTGATCATATTGGCTGTTTTATTTCAGTGGTTGGACAAATATTACTTCCATAATCTGAAAGTTGCTTTTGCACTTTGAGGAACCCATTTTTTTCCTCAAATGTCACTAATCCATTAAAAATCCCACATAATAGCCACTCTTACTCCATTTCTTTTATCCCATTTTTCCTGATGTACTCATCCTTTTAAAAGCAGACAGATTAATAAAGCTTGTTCCTAAAACTCTGCCAGTTGCGTAAGTGGAGACTGTTATCAGCCACATTTGGGAGAAAAAAAGGCGCCAAATTATCTAATGCCAGGGCAGATACTTTGTAAAACTGGCATGTTTCAACCAATGATTCTCTCTAACAAACTAGGTCACTCCATGATCATCTTCCATGGGTTTGTGACAGGTTTCATGAGGTAGGGAAGGAATAAAGTGCAATTTGCCAAATGGAAATAGAATCCATCCTAGTCCTCTTGAAGCCCGTGTAAGAAAGCCTATGAATTTGAGTAGGCATAAGAAAAAGGCAAAATCCAATGAGTAATAAAATATTTTCTGGCCAGTAAGAGGCTTTTATTAAAATATTATTGAATAGTAAAAAACAAACATGAAAGCTACTGAACTGCACTTGACATGAATGTCTTTTTAAAAATAAACAGACATGTTTGGTTATTTGTAATCCAGTATAATCCACCGTGTAATATTAAATATTTTAAGAACATTTTTCTTCCATTTGTTCTCAGCATGGTTGGCCTGAAGCCAAAATCTTGTTCTTTTTAAAGGCAACACTCCACTAAGGGTTTTGAAATTCTTTCATGTTGGCTCTTTTTATGGCATTTTGAAATTGACTGCACACAGCAAATTCATAGAAGGGAAAAAAGACCCAAAATCCACAAACAAACTATGGCAGCATATTTCTCTCATGTAGGTAAACACCAGGTCTTGTTGCCCAGGTTTCTGCAGCAGGAGAATCTCTACAAAATAGGGGCTAGGATAAATAAACCTGTAAGTATGGAAGGAGAGTTGAAATCCTGCTTCCACAAAGCCAAAATACAAGCAGTTCCTCCCTGTGCCACTACTGGAGAAGAGGCAGGTGGGTTTCTTAAAACCCTTCAGAGCTGAGTGCCAGTGCTGAGCCTCAGCCAGATACAGAGAACTGGGGAGAATGCAGCTTGTCTATGGACTGAAACCAGAGCCTAGCTCATTTCATACAATCTAAAATGCACTCTTTAATGGCATTTTGGCACCAAAAGATTGAGTAAATCAGTCTCTGCAAGAAATTTGATTCTGCGGTAAAGGTGACAGAGCAATTTTTCTCTGACAGCCTTTCGCTCCCTGGCAGAAAGTGGGCTTTTGCTCTGTCCTGGATGTGCACAGAGTTTGCTATGACTGTTCTGTTACTCCTGGTCACAACAGGTATTTTGCACCCCTACCACATCCTCCTTCCCCCAGCAGCCTCTTCCATGTGCCTCAGCATGATTGAGGTCTTGAATTTAAACCTCTGTAATGAACAATGCCACATCTGAAAGTCTGAGGTCCAGCCCTAATGTCTAATTAGTTTGGCTTTCCACTCAAGAGGTGTTTTGGCTCAAACAATGAAAACACATTGTACATTCAAATTAGCTTTCATTGTGTTTGAGCCCAGCTAGCAGGCTAGGAAACAGGTTATAATTCCAAATATTGTCTGGCAAATACCAGACTAGAAGCATGCTTTCCTAAAAGAAAATGGAATTTCTCCAACATTAACCCATCTCCAAGAGTTGGGACTTGAATTAAAATAACCATTACTGCAAGACTGGTAACAAAATTGCTAGTCTGATCACCTCACATTCCTGCCCTACTCGGACTTCTAAGGTGAACATCCCTGTCTTCATAAAACTTTCTGCAATGTAAGAAACGACCTGCATGAGCAGCCCAATTCTCTTTTAAGATATTTGTATAGGCCTATAACCTCTTTCTGGGATTTCTTCTTAATTTGTATTCATTCACAACCAGCAGAGAGATTGAAAAGTGTGGCAGGGAGAAATTCATTCCAGCAGTTCTGCAGCACCCTGCAGCTCAGCAAAGGTAATTTGTGTAGTTACAGCTCTGCTTTTATTGAACACATCTGCAACAGCCATTGGATTGGGATGTTTCCTTTATGCCTACTTGAGAGTTAGCACGTGTCCTGGGTAGAAGGCTGAATCTGAAAGATGTTATATAGCCTGTGACCACCCATGAGAATACAAAAGTCAGATCACTTCGATGCTATTAAACCAGAGATAATATAACATACACACACAAAAGAAGAGAAATAACAGAAAGGACAAGGAGAGGAGCAAGTTTCTTACCTCCCCTTTCAAAATGACGAGAGGAGCAAGTTTCTTACCTTCCAGTTCCAGACTACTCTTTGTACTTGACAAGCAAAAGAGGAGAGCAGAGGTCCAAGTTTTCTTACCTTCCATTTCCAGACTGCTCTTCTTACTCTACAAAAGAAAGAGGTAGAGGTTTAAGTTTCTTACCTTCCATTTCCAAGTTGCTCTTCTTACACTATAAGAGAAAAACTAACCCCACCTGCTTTTATCCCACTTCTCTTTGTTACCCTCAGCTGTGAGCCATTAAGGGCTCTGCTTTGGTAATTAGTACACCTGTGCCTTATCTGGGGAGAGGTCCCCTGTTAACATAATTAGAGCTCATCCTGTATTTTCTGGGTTTCTTCTTTTAAACAGCTTCCTAGCCACCAGTTTCCATCAGTAAGTGGCATCTCTGTGGAGTTGTGGGGGGTTTTTTTGTTTGTTTTTGTTTTATTTTGTTTTTTTTAATTTAGGGAAGGTTTTCTTAGATATATCTTACCCTTTTGCCAAAAAAAAAAAAAAGGGGGAAGCATCAAAGTCATTTTATACTTGCATAGTGAGCATAAACTTGGAGTGTGTGCTGTACAATAGATTTGCTCAGTGTGAGACCATCTGATTAATTGGGGTTGATGTCAGACAGCCAGGTAGGTTTGACATATTTTGTCACAAAAAGCTAAGATTCTTTTTTTGGCTGAAAACCAGTATTTGCCTGCAGATCCTTGAGGTGCAGCAGAACAGTCTAGTACTACATCAATGTGTGTCTGTGTCTAAGCATGTGTCAGCAGTGTCCTGGCATACTGGGCTTTGTTAACAAAATTGTGGCCAATTGACAAAGGAAAATGATTACTCACCTTCACCTGATATTTATTAGATCACATTTTGAATGGTCCCAGTATTTGTTCCCAGTGCAAGACACTGGTAAACTGGAGTGAGTTGAGTGAATGCCGACAGAATGGTCAGGGCTGCCACACCTGCCCTGTGAGCAGAAACTGCAAGAGAGGCTGTCCAGCCTACAGACAAGATGGCTTTGGGAACACCTTACAGCAGTCTGTCCATATCCACAGGGAAGTTGGCAAGAATGCAAATTCCTCTTATGAAGGGGCATGATAGATGAATGAGAAAACAACAGTCCTAGACTAAAGAGGAGAAGTTCCAACTGGAATAAATTTTCCAAGGATCTCTGTGAGGACAGCAAAACACTGGGACAGGCTGCCCAGAAAATTGTGGAGGTTTTGCCATGGAGGCTTTAAACACCTTACTCAACAAAGCCCTGAGCAACCTGGTCTAAATGCTGAATTCACTCTTAACTCTGAGTGGGATGTTTGAGCAGATGCCTATATGAGATCACTTCCTACCTGAGAGATCCCATGGAAGGCCATCTTCTAAATTCTCTCATGATTACTTTTGGGTTGTGCAAGCCACTGAATACATTCCCTTCCTTCTTAAGGAAGGTCTAAGTGCAGAAAAAATCCATGAAAAGTGTTATAAATTATCATGTGGGAAAAAATGCAACAATTCTGACTGCAAAATGATAATTGTGAATGGAATTGGTAATAGGATGTCTTGGTTGCTAGCAGGAACACTTAAGACTATGACTTTTAGAAAATCTCTAGCTCTTTTGACAGATCACATTTTCTTTAGGAACCAAAGTTGATTAAGATTCAAACAGGAAGAGTCCAAGTCTTACATTCTTGGTCTTCAGTTCACATAGTCATTTTCATTTTAAAGGGCTGTATCTGATTAGCCCATTATGCATTTTTCTGTATTCTCAAACGTTTAATCATAAATGATGGAGGAAGCTGCAGGTCAGATTAGTTAGTCTTTTTGACTCTGTATGTGTGCATTAACATTACTGAATGGTCTGTTACTGCTTAATTAAGCCCACAATATAATTCTTTGCATTGATTAGGTACCATGCAGGTGCCCCAAGTTCAGCTATTCAAAGTTATGGCAGACATCTACATCAGACGTTACTGCTACTGCCCTACATGTTAGCAAATGCCCCAACAAAAACAGGCCAGGATTTTTTCCAATTAAATAGAATAGGTATGAGAGGTTTTGCTGGAAAAGTGCCATACACTTGATGAAATTTATCAGGCTAAATACTCTTTTTTATTTCCCCTGAAACATAGCAGGAAGCCTTTCTGCATAGAGCATTAGCTGGTACACAACAAACCTATTGGAGAGACAAAAGTCACCACTGCAGGCAAGGTGATGACATGGACTCCCTTACTGCAGGACAGACCTCTGCTGGAAGGCTGATTACCCATAACTTCCATTTCACCCAGAAGCCAACTTGTGTTGATAGATTGTGTACATTTTCCACAAACACTGGAAGTGGGTTTCATCTCAATTAACTTTAGATACTTACAACATGTATGGGGTATATCAGAGCTGCTCTGTTAGATACCCTTTATTGTCAGTAGGGATAAGTAAGCATCAAGAAAAAGGGTTCTTCTGACCTGCCTTAGAAATCTACTGAACCACGAGATGACTCGTACTTCAGCAAACTGGATTTTCTTCCATTGATAGGAAAAAAAGTTTAGACAAGTAGCCTGACTGTAAGTAAAGCCCACACAAGAAAAAACACTGATCCATAAATCTGGGACCAAGAGAAGTCCTGTAGCAAAAGGGGAAAACAGCCTCCTTCCTACAGAACAGCCACATTTTCAGTGTACCTGCTTCAGACATTATTAAAACAAACCCAGATAAAGAAGTATTACCTGAGGGAAGAAGTTTATTCTGAGGTACGCTCCTTAATATTAGTCTATATGAACATACCTCAGTTTTGCTAACTAAAAATTATGAGATTTGTTAACACATGAATACTTTGGGGATCTGAATGTTATTATCAAGCATCACTAGAAAAATCTGTTTTGGAGGTAAAACAGGAAAATACCCCAAAATTTCAGCTTTTGCAGTCTTACTAGATACTTAAATTGATGACAGCATCTTCAAGACCAAGGTACATCGTCGTGTGCATTGTCCAAAGCTACAGTGAATGATACATACACATACAGCCCATGGGAGAAGGAGAAAATCATTAGCTTGGATACTTTTTGAGTCATCCTGCACTGAAGGTGACAAATGTTACCTACTCATTTTGGTGAACCATGAGTTAGTTAGTATGGCTCAGCTGACTGGCAGAAATATAATAATCTTCGGATTTACTAGAGGGGCTAAACTGGCTGCTACATATGGTCCATATCATGTAACATTATCGTTTGGAAGTTAGTCTTACAATCCCATCCATTTCAGTAACCATTTGCTAATAATACTACTCATCTGCCTTGGAAGATGTGCTGGATGTGTGGAACTACAGGAAGAATGGCTGTTGGCATCTCTACCACAGCTGGGCTCAGAAGTTTGACTAAAGCTGTGTTGGTGTGCCCCATTCTCATAATGAGCCTGGTGTGGAGGAAAGATCAGGCTTGTGCAATTGCTTTGTGCTTTCATTTTGCTCTGGAATTTACCATGTTGCATTGGTCTGTAGGAATACAGGCAAACGCCTTAAAATAGGTTGATTTATGAACTTCTGCTTCAACTTTCTGTATTATGTGATGATCTGGAGATTACCACATAGATGTATTTCAAACAAGTGATGAAAGAGAGGGATAAAGTAATTTTGTGAGTACTTAGTAGAAATTGGAGAACAGGACAGGAGGATAAAGCACTGCAGTTAAGAATTAGTGATACTGGAATGCAGTCTACTACTTTGAAGTGCAAATCAAAGGGCTGTCATTTGAATACACCACCATGTGGGTAACAAATCCTTTCCAAAGGCAATTGACACTCTCAAGGGTTGTGTGACCCCACCACTCAGAGATGCTCTCTCCATCCTGGTATTTTTTCAGTCATCTCCTAACCATAGGACTTCTAAAGCTTCTGGTTGAATCTTGCTCTTCTGTTCCCAGTCCATGACAAACCAAGTCCCATATCTGTAGTATTAATAGTATCCAGAAAATTGATTAAAGGTATTATAATTTCTGGTGCATAAGGTTTAAATGTCAAACAATAAATATAAAAATACCCTGTACAATAATCACAGTGTTACTGGAATAAATTAAAACATGGCATTTACAATATGGAGAACAATTGAAGCCATAAGGTGACAGTAATCTCTGCCGAGGAAACTGTTCCGTCAGAGGTATGTTCTGCTGAATTTGCAGTGTTCTTGGCAAGCATAGTTGTGGTCTGAAAATAAAAATCTGCTTATTCTTAATTCTAATCTTTTCTCATTCTCATTACCCTCATCACTGTTCACAGTGACCAATCCAAAGATTTTATTGCTATCAACTTTAACACAAACCTAAATCAATTTATCCCTACAATTTTCACCTTTATGAGCTGTACTGATTCCACCTTTCACTTGCTAACAGATATGCTGTAGGCCAGCAAGTAACGAATACTACTTTCACATCAGGTTTTACTGGGAAGTGCCAAACACCTTCAGAATTTTTCAAAAATTTCTCAGTATTACAGAATCTCTTCTAAGGCCTACAGGCGTTAGAATGCATGCTCAAGTTTGATACTGTTCTTATGGTTTATTCTTACAAATATCTCAAAAGCTCAGAATTGGTAACAAATGAACCTTTGTATAATTAATTGTTTTTCATATGAGTGATTACTTTGTCTGGAGAATGAGTCCTTATTGGTCTTTACTGATGGCTGCAGAGTCCTACTTTTGATTTCCCCCACTTTCTATTAGTGATTAGGGTCTTATTCTCTTTTGAGGAGACCAGCTGTGATTTCATGAAGGGGATGTGCTGGAAACAGGCCCACCAAGTGAACATTATGACATATGGTGACATATGTCACTCTTGTGACACATGGCTTCTTTTTCAGACAGAACATAAACTGAACATGTAAAAATCTCTCGCTGGCAAATACATAGAGTTCCACCAGCCACTGGATTTTGCAGCTTGAATGAAAGTATGGTCGTTGCTTCACAAACTAAATTAGGAACAACCTGGTTTTACTTTGAAAAGGAGAAGAGTCATGGACTCTTCAGGACTGTGATCTCACACAAGATTTTCATGTTAACACTTTATGTGGTTTGGTACAGAGATGATCTGGGGCATGGGGTTGGAGATCAAGTCTATAAATACCAGTATAAAGAAGTTAAACATTTCATTCAGGTCTTTTTTGCTTGTCTAAAAATAGAGTTTATGGATTTTGCCCTTCTACTATTAGGATGAAAATAAAGTAGAATAAAACAGCCTTAAAGTGCAATTAGAAGCAATTCAGGATAAAAAGCTAAGCAAGACCAAACAAGTGCAGCTGCAGGGAAAAGGCAGAAGGAGACTGACCCACAGCCACAAGGTTGATTTTACCCAGCCAAGTGGATGAGGAATAGAGTTAGATACCTCAAGTGTCCATGGGGCACCATCCCTCAGAATGGATGAAAGAGATGCAATGGAAGCACGCACTCCCTTTTAAACCCAGAAGGAAATTCTGTTTGACCAAACCAAAGTTGTCTGCCATTCCTTTCCCATCCCTCCTGGGCTCTGAAATGTTCAGAAGTAAAATAGTCACCCATTCTAGTTCTGATTTTCTCCCTGCAGTTTTGCATTTTAGTATCATTCTTTCTACACCTAGCACAAGTGTTATGTTCACATATACCCAGGGAAAGGAATAGACATTCAAAAAGTATAGATTCCACACTATATTACATAGAATTCTGTCAAAATTTTGCACAATAGACCAACTGACAATCTTCCTTTCACCCCCAGCCACAAGCTGTGCTTACATCCCTCCACGCCAGGAAAAGCACATTCATCCATTATCTGTCTCTTTCCCATCCCACTCACCAAACAGATGTAATAAAAAATCCTACCTTATAAATTACTTCAGAACACAAAGGGAAATCTCTCCATTTTGTAACAGCTTTGCTAATTTAAAATGGAATGAGGATTCTTTTTCCCTCATGTTTTATGTTAGCATATGCTTTCTAGGACATCATATCTTGTTATTAATTTACAGCAAGTATTCATCCAGATTACTACAGGGTCCTCCAGCAAATGGAGAAACAAATTGACATTAAGAAGCCACACATTTTCTGTAGGGAGTCACCTTCTGCAAACCTTGCCTGCCCATAAGTATGAATAAAAATGCTGCTTCTGGGAAAAAAAGATTGAATTCTTATCTTGGGGGAATGGAGGAGGGAAGTTGTACTATTAATAAATCCAAATGTTAGGCTTAAAAAATTATGCAGAGTTTAAACAGGGATGATATTGTACAGGCAGGCTGGACATTGACATTTTTTCCTTGAAAACAACCCATTTTCTTTCATGGGCTTATTCAGGGCTCGTGATTTGAGTGCCTTTTAAGTGGGAGTCCCCACAGGAACTGAATCCTGGTCCTTTCCCCAACATGTCAGTTCAATGGGTATGCAACTCCACTGAAGTGAAATGCTCTCTTTCCCTGTTTAGCTTTTAAGAGCAGTGAGGCATGTTATTTTTTTCTTTTTCTTCTGACTGAAGAAACCTACTTATCTGTCACACCTTTTGCTGCAATTGGATATGAGTAGGGATCCAGCCATCACTCCCAATGTATTTACCAGAGAGTCTATTTAAGAAGCTGGTAAAGGAACTTTAGAAGCCCTAGACACCATCAGGAAGGACACGTTCCCTCAAACTTCATTGCTCAGGAACTGAATTTCAGCAGCTCTGCTCACATATTTTATCAGCCATGAGTACACGTCCAAGGATGATCTTGGATCTGGAGAGTGGAGTCTAAACTGCAAAACCCAGGCTGCTGTGGTGACTAAGGAGCTCCTCACGACTGCCTAGATTTTGTCAGAGGCCACTTCAGGCCCCAGAGCACAGCAGAAAGCAAAGCTGCCTTAAGTCACTGTCATCCACGTTTCCCTCAAGCATCCATACGGACTGCACCTCTGAGATGTGGCTCCGAATTTCAGTCAGCCTTGGCTAATGAACTGACACTCTGTTTGGGCATGGGGGTTGTCCCTGTAGTCTCAGCAAAACTGCTGAGAATAGGGACTGCTTCAAGAGCAAAACTTACCTTGTGACCAAGAGGGAAATCACAGCCCTCATGGCTGCACGTAGTGGCCTTCCTTCAAGGCTGCTCCAAGAGGATGGCACAGGGGAGGGACACCCACTCAAATCACTTGCTGGGCTGGAACCCAACCCCTGCACTGGCGGTCAGCATGTCAGAGTGCTGCTGGCATGAGATTAATATAAATGCATGAGAAGGTACATCTGAGGGTGTGCCCTGAGTTGTCCTTGTCTGGCTGCATCCCAGGATCACAGCTGGAAAACCAGCTGTGTCCCAGCTCTGAAGTGCTGCCAAGCTAGAAGCCTCTTTGCTGCCACTCTTCCTTCTCCTTGCTAGTGCTTATTTTCCCTTTTTCCACACTTCTGCTGGACAAAAATTGCCCATCTGACAAAGAGTATTACAGTCAAAATCTCATTATGGGCACAGGAGGACACACCTTTTATGCAGAACCAACAATTAGAGTTTATTGTTCGTCTAATTAGTATTTCAATGGTAAAATCAAAATTAATCACACAGTTATTCCAAGTCCAGCTACGATGATGCTAATATTTATAGTTCACATTATCTAATTATTGCTAATTCCCATTAATAGTACAACCCAATTTGTTACTCACCAACTTTCTGGTACCTACCTCCTTTTGTTTTATCAAACTCACCTTTCTTATGAATAGCAACAGCAAATAATTAGGACCTTAATTTCTTCACTGGGAAGAATATCTTTAGTCATGCAGCGGCTTGAGTTTTTTACACAGTCTGTTAATACCACTTTTTTAATTTGTGCCCAAGTTTAGTTACCAGTTAATCACTTAAGAGGTATTGGAACAACATACATGCTGTAATTTCTTTAGGGCAAAACCATGAAATTTTAGAGTGAAGATAACACCAAAAATAAGCTGAATATTAGTGATCCATTGGGCAATTGCTGATTCAGCCAAAACAAGCTAATGTAAGCTCAGGACCAGGCAAAACCTGAAGTGGCCTGTATTTAGGTGAAACAAAATCTGAAATTTTTCAGTAACAATTATAATGTCTTATTTGTAAGGTGCAGGGCTATAAAAGCTGTGCTCACACTGGTACTGCTGATGCAGTCTTGTACATGCCAATTACATCAATGCTTATGTCAGTGAAACTCTTCTTACCTGTTCTTTTTCCAGCTACAACCAAATAAACTGCAGTCAAAGTGTTCTATGTTATTCCCTCAAACACCTGAGGTTTTTTTTCAAGCTGTTCACATCTGATAGAGTCACACTTCCATTTTGAGGAACTGTAACTTGTGGCTTTAAGCCTCTCTCCTATTCTGGATATTAACATCAAGGAATCATTTGAGCTATTCAGCACTGAAATTAAAGTTCATTTCTTACCATCAATGGTAGGATTACTATAGCTGTTATCAATTTAGGTAGTAGCGTACAGTGCAAAATTGCAGGCTTTTATATATATATATATATATATATTTTAATACATATATTTATATATATGTATTAAAACATGTAAGATCAACACTTGGAATATAGCACTAAGTGACAATGCATCATATTTCTGACAAACTTCCGGCATTTATAAACCGAAAGGAATGAACATCTAAAACCATAAATCTTAGACAGAAATAGATTGAATCTTGTTTTTCTGTAGGCAGACTGAATCTTGGGTAATCCCTACTGCTTTAGAAGAGCCCATACTTGGAAAACAGTCATATTACCACCTACATGCTAAAACAGCTTGCAGTAAATCAGAAGAAATGGGCATTGGTTAGTGATTATAAGAAGGGAGAAGAGGCAGATAACTCTGGAGAAGAATTCCCCTCACATTACCTGTGTGTACCCAACGTCGGTGGAGTGTCTAAGTTGGAAGGGTTCTAAATAGGAGAAAGAATCTAATTTCTGGTTTAAAACAGAAAAATTATGGATTTGTTATGCAACTGAAGAAACAACATTTTGTCACAAGACAATTCATTAGATGTGTACATAGAGCTAATCAACTGCTGGTGTAACCTTAATTTTGTTTTTAAACTTGTCTTTATCCAACAGGCAACAGACATCACAAAACTGTAAATTTCTTACAGCTTCTTTAAGAAGAGATTTTTAAAAGCAAAGTTTTCAAGACTTATGTAGAAAAACCTTAAATCTTACAGAGTAATGAAAAAGAAACATGTATGTATGTATGATTTTATCCATGTTCAGTTTATAATAACTTATCAGATTTTTTTTGGTGCACATGTAGTCTTCTGTTTCTGCATGAGGTCTAAAATGTCAGGGTATAAGAGGCTTAAATGCCATTGACTTGATTGCAGTAAGAGTTTCTAAATGCCTTTGAAGGCCTGGTCTTTAAATTCACCTTCTAGAATTTAGGAATGCTAGTTTTACATTCTCACAGAAGTACACTGAGAATAAATAAAGATTATTAAGTGATCAAACTCCTTGGTAATTGAGATTATGTGAGTACCTTAGGTGAATAAACACTCCTGTTTGCAGGACAATTTGACAATTTTCAGCTTACATAAGTTTGCCCATAACTAGAAGTGAGAAGGAAACAGGAAAGCTGAAACTGGGGAGACTTTAGGATCAAAACTAAGTGACCTTGACAGGAAGAAGGCTTTTATCCCTCCAGAAGGAAGCAGCCTAAGCTGATGGCAGTCAAAATGCACTAGAAGTGCATGTAATATTTAAGATACTGAAGTGGAACACATTATGAGTGCAAATAAGTCCAATTTTTAGAAATGTTTGAGATTTAATTAATTGTATTTTTTGTTGGAAAAGCATGGATTTCTCTGGATATAATCAGCAAACACTTGATCACTTCGAGTCATATTTAAGTTCCAGTCATTTAAGCTCTTGTCATAAAAATCAGAGTAACAGACAAAAAAATGAAAGAAACAATAGTAGAACTAAGAAACATTTTTAAAAAATTAAGAGTGACTTGCTAGCTCTACTGACACAAAATTCTTAACAGTTTCAACTAGACTGAGACCAATTTTTTCTATTCAGTGCTTTCTCTAAGAGTATCAGAAAAGTTTAGATTTGTCTCAAGAATGTACTTAAGATGAAGTCTTTCCATTAATGGAAGAATAGATTATTTACTCCTCTCTGATGTGTAGGGAAGTATCAGAGATTGTACTGGAACCTCAGGTGATCACATTTCTTTTCTTACTGGAAATAATTTTCTTAAACATTAACAGCTCAGGGAAATTCCTGATGAAAAGGATTTTCTGAAACAGAAGTAAATCTCTCTTGTCCAGATTAGTATCTCCTTGGGTTTTTTTAAACAGGGACATCTGTTTACAGGCATAAAAGCTCAAATTGTACAGAAATTATGTCTTTTAATTCTGCTCCTCCCAGACTACTTTTCCAGTGATTTTGATCTTGGCTATCAATCCTGGCAATTCCATGCAATTAATTCAGAATCAAAACAAAAAACTCCAATGAGCAAAGGGCAATTTTTCTGTCTTCATTGGCTTGCACAGAGTAATATTTTACTGAATCCTGGACTGAGAATAACCACTTGAATCATACATTCTGTATTTTTATGATTAGCTTCTTCAATTGTCTCAAACATAAAAGTAGAGCTGTCCTAGATGCTTCTAATCCCCAATTTTCTGCATATGATGAACACATAGTTATTTAGCATTAACAATATCATTAAGAGTTGCAGGATGGAGCTCCAGTTCCCTTACATGGAAAACAATAGAAAAGAGTCTGTCTGGAACAGATTTTAAAAATAAAGCACCATATTCAAGTCTCCATTGCACAAAGGGAAGATTTCAGTAATTCCATTACAGACTCCTCTTGCAAAAAACCCCAACTCTCTATATCCCAAAGAGACTCCACATATAATTGCAAAGAATTTAGCAATACCTGAAAGACCAATTGCTTTAAGTCAGACTGCAGTCTTTCATGACTTTTGTTGATGTTGGTTTCTTTTTTTTTCCATTCCTAAGAAGAAACATTTTTACAGGGATTTGATCACATACATTTTATTGGTTTCAATGCCCAGAGAAAACTCCTCACCAGAGGAGCATGCTTTAACAATACAAGCAAAGGGGTTAGTCACCTGTAGTATTTGATTTTCACAATGTATGTATACAGAGCTGTATGAACCAAGAGAAAAAAAAAAAAAAGTGCCATTCAAATTTCCCCAGTATTTATAATTAAGCAACTCATTAAGGTTTTTCAAAGAAATAATGACATAAGTAGCATTATTAAATACTTCAGAAGCTATTCAGTTGCAAGTAACATTATTCTTTTATACATTTTCATATTCTGAGAAACATAAAATTGCTAGCAAAAACTTATTAAAAGGCCCTTCTCAAAGAAGAAAGCCACCTCTCAGATTAGTGATTTGAAAAGCAAGTATGCATGTTTCCTATTCAAGAAACTTCAAGAGTTTCAGAAACATCACTCACTGTTCACAAAACCTCAGTTAAATAATGAGTCATCATGGCTGGAAATATACACTGAAGTGGTGAAGTTTATTGCCTCACCTGAAGTCACAAGTTGAGTGTAGCTGCTTCTGCCATCCACTCAAACAGTGAATAAATATCAACCTTGTGGAAACAGAATGTCCTACTTGTCAAATTGCTAGAAAATCCCTGCCAGCACAGCATGGTGTTTATTCACACTGAATGAACCACAAGCATGCTTTATTCCCATTGTAATACTCATTATTCAGTCCTAATAACTCTGAAGTCACACAGAAATGGTCAGTCCCTGTTGCTGCTGCAGCTGCTTCCTCATGCTAGTCCTCCTGGACTATCCTCGTGGCTATCTCCATCCCCTGCCATCCAGTCTAGCCCTACTGGAGAAGATTTCTTAGATCCCTAACAGGATCACAAGTAGGATCAAAAGATCTAAGAAGGGAGGCCAATCATCTTAATTAGCTCTCCTCTCTTTTGCTACAGCCTCTTAAGCTGTGTAGTTAATAAGGGTAACATTAAGAAGCTTCTAGAGAATATAAAGTGTTTTAGTGCAGCCAGTTAGTATCATGATCAAAGAAGTGACAGACCTTTTCACCAAAAAAGAGGAATGACATCCTAATCTACAGTTCTTCTAATAGCACATTCATAATGAAATCAGTCTTAATGGGCATCTCTGTATTTTCTAGTTGACTTCTCCCTTTGGAGCATATTTGCACAAATGGAGTTTGCTTGCCCACAATGAGCTGAGCATTGCAGTCATTTCTGATTTCGTAGCACTCTGCATCTATTTCACATTGGTAAATGGCCATGGAAGGCTATGAGAGATGAGGAAGCTCCTGACAATCAAATGCAAAGTCAGAGTTTAGCTATTTCTATCATGCCCAGGTTCCAGTACCTTATGTCCCACCTCGTTTGTTTTCGCCTAACTTCAGAGTGAGAAATTAGCATATGTTTCTGTCAAGAAGTCAGGAAAAATGTACTGAGCACTGAGCCTTTAGCAGAGAGGAATATGCAAGCAGCAGCTGGTGAATAGAAAACTGCTTAAGAAAGACAACTGCTTTGCTCTACCACAGATGAAATGGGGCACACTGGGAGCAGGGGTAGCGAGGAGAGTCCCTGTGGCAGGAACTGTGAAACATAGGCAGAAAAGACTAGGGTCATCAAAAGAAAAAGGAAAAAAAAAAAGAGACAGCATCAATCCTATTTGGTATTGTGGCTAGCTTAGAAATGTGAAGTTACAGACAGTTGAAAATAAAGATAGAAAAGAATAATCTCTTTTGTATATAAAAAAAGTGTTTAAGTTCTAACATGCCTAAATTAGAATTGTGGGAACTCAGCTTACCTGTTTGCCCTCACTTGCTAGAATGGTTCTGTTGTTAGAATATCTGGGTTTCTTCTGAAGGAAATAAATCAAGATTTCAGCAATTAATACCATATTTCACAACAATAAACACTCTGCCCTAAGCACATCCAAAACACCCCTGTCAAAGAATTTTCTTTTACTTGTGTCTGTTATTGAACTGCTTAATTGCTACTGTCAAAAATAGTCAGTCTTTGATGAGAAGATATGCCTGCGCCTATTGAAAAAGATGCCTTACCTCCTCCTTTCTTTTATTCCTGGCTATGGATGTGGCAGTATAGCCTCTGCATTCGTTATCACACTACAATACTTGAGGGAGAACTGCAATGCCACTAAAGCATCTGCAAGCCCAGATTTTTCTCCTGTCGTTGGAGAGTATCGCTGACACTTTGGCTTTGAGTAATTGCTGATCAGCACAGAAAGGATCTGTTGCCTGTGGTTCTGTTTTATTTATGGGAGTTTGTGGATAATTTTCCTCAGATGGCATGAGGGTAGATACCTAATAAATGGTAGGCTGAGTGTGCGTGGAATAAAGCAAAACAGGGTATGTCCCCTAGAGCGAGAGAAACAGTTTTAAGGGAAAAGCTGACCGGTTTTTTCTTTAATGTATCCAAAGATTATTTTAATAATTTCCTTACCAGATATTTTTGAGTGGTGGCATCCCATACTTTTCTCAGACTGGAGTCTTGGATAGCTCAATTTTTTTTTATTTTATTTTTTTTACAATGAAAAGCCTAAAATGTCACCGATCACTTCTAAGAGCCAGTCTAGGAGACATCCAAATTCCAATGTCTAAACAGAAATACAACAGGTATTCGGACCATGTAGCTGTTTCAGTAGGAGACAAAGCATTTTCAATTAGGTACTTGATGGTCACTGAAGAGTCTTTCTTATTATTATATTTCCTATTATCTGTATAGGAAGGCTAGGCTCCTTTTCAGATGTCAAATTTTGATGCGTAGTGTAGACTGAATTTCTTTTTGACCACACGCCTACTTTGAAGATCCTGCTAGATGTCTGTTCTAACATACCTAAATAAATAAATAAAAAGGGTTAGGGAAAACCACAACCTTATAATTTGATAGTAACTTATTGCATGTCTGAGAAGAACAGTAACTTGCAGAACAAGATGACAACACTGCAGAATTATATCAAGTACTGCAACAAGAAATGTGATTTTCCTACAGCATTTTCATGGCTTCAGAGTTACTTTGGGTACTGCTGGAAACCCTGGCTGTAGTTCCATACACATCTGCTATTCTCTGCCATTAAGGTATTAATCAGGAATAAAAAATACATATATCAGATATGCATAAGCAGTAGGAGCACTACGGATTTGTTCTTCTATTAACGTTGTTGATTGACTAAAAGATTGCTTTTAGTCTTCTATCAAGGAACAACTTTATATAATTTAAAGTATTAGTCTGTACTACCTGCTACTCACATACCTGTCCTGGTTTAAATTAGAATACAGCATTAGCAGGGTTCTTCCTGCTGCAGAGGGACACAGGAATGCTGTGGAGGCCTGTCCCCACATCACCTGCAAAAAGCAGCAGAAGCTCGAAGCCTTTTGCAAGACCAGCTCCTGCTCTGTGTTAGTGCCACCCAGAGGCAGCTCAGGAAGAGGACAGGATCAGCTGGGCTGTGTCTGTCCTTACTCTCTCATAGAGCTCCTAGCAGAGGTGAGCAGCCTGCGGTACCTGCATAAGATTGCTGCTCTTGCCTTCACACTCAGGCAATGTCAGATCCTTTTCCAGGTGCTCCAGCCACAGTATCCCTGCAGCCCCCAGCTCACACCAATGTCCAGTATGTGCAGCAAAGCTACTCGTGGTCCTAAAAGCACAGGTAGGATGACTTGGACTTCCATCAGAAAGGAAGAGTAATAACCTGGTGATTACAATACTGCTGTAAGCCTCAAGAATCTAGGTCCAGTTCCCAGCCCTCCCACAGATAATCGTGAATGACCACAGAAATGTCACTTAATGCAGCCATACAATGAAAACAAAATTTCCTTTTCTGTGTCATTCCTCTGTCCTGTGTGTTGAGACTGTTTTTGAACAGTGGATAAAAGATACACTCCCAGTATAGCTAACTACAGAGACTGAGAATGGCCATCTCTGGAATAAGATGACACTAAGGCTCTTTTCAAATGCCAGGTGATAAAAAGCAAAATGTCTGAGAACAGACAAACACCATCACCAGCTCACTCACCAGCTATTGAATGGATTCATACAATCACCTTTTGCCATGGCCATTCATGAACTTAAGAAGGAAATACACTTCTCATTTCCCGTCTTTTGTCAGTGTGTGTTTTTGTGAGGCCTGGTGCTCTCGCTAGGTCCACTAGGATTAAATCAGTTGTATTGTACAAAATCACTATGTTAATAGTTCCCAGTGCAGGTTGGAGGTAGTAGTTATCTTAGTATTTCTGCTGCATTTAGTTATTTTTATAGTTCTGCACCTTTTTTCTTGCTGAGAGAACTGAATAAAAAATTACTTTGAAAGACACTATAATCAACGGCTGCTGGCTGCAATTACATTGTGTACTTGATGTCTTCATAAAGTACCTCTAGTTTAAACCCACAAATCTTTCAGTTTAAATTCTCTCTTGGCTCTGTTCTGTTTCATTATTTCAGTGGTGTATTTACAGAAATGATTGCTAGAGTATATGGGTTTATATAACAAAGATATAAAAAAAAAAAAATTTTCAGAAGATTAAAATTTCATCAGCTATCTTTACACTGGAAAAGTGACATTTTGTTCCATTTATGACTGATATTTACAAAGGCAAGCCTTGTGGACAATAAAGAAAAAAGGCATTTGGGTTTCAGTGCTGTAAAATCTTATTCATACTTGAGAAAATTATTAGATGAAGACTTTCAGATTTAAATGGTCATAAGAGAGACATAATTGTAAAGTAGGCTCAAACTTAACAACGGCGTTTTAAGTCCAAGTCAATTATGGACAAATCTGCAGTATTACAGCTTCTGAGCACATGAAACTTAGCGATTACTGAAAATATCCAGCAAGAAATGATTTGCTATATATGAAAACGTATTAAAGTGATTTATAAAAATATATGAATATGACACTGAAAAGAAGTGAATATGATAAATTTGGAAGCTTCTATTTTTTGAAGTTATCTGGAATACTTTTTTTTCTTTGTGCAACTAATGTCACTTTAACCTTTCCCCCTCCATGCTAAGAAAGTAATTTTTTTGCAGATTTTCCTGGAAGACTTAATCATTTACTTGCAGTCTTGCCTCCAGGCTAGCAGATTCACATTCTTCACATTAGATAGTATGGCCCCAAGGACACCCTAAGGTCCTTGCTTCTCTGACTCATCCAAATTCTCCTGGGGACTTGGACATTGCTCCTTTGTCTTGGCTTTGTAATAAGGTAAAATCCAAGCAACAGATCACCACATCCTTATCCAGAATGCCTCATTTCATACCCCAGATATTATCATATCTTACATGATAAATGCAAAAGTCACTATTTAGCCGTTTTCCTCCTCCCCCATTAATGCTTTCCTCACCTTTGGTTCTTCAGACTTTGACAATGAGTTGTTGATGTCTTTGCTGTCACAGACCTGACAGATTTAACACTTGCACATGATGTTTGAGCCAGGGGTGAGTTCTTCCAGTGAGATTATGTGAATACAGAGAGTTCCTCTCCCTGCAGGGTCTCAGTGCTGGGGGACTAGGAAGTGACTCTCCTGCACAGGGAAGCTGTGAATCCAGAGCCTGCAGTCCAGGTACTGTCACTGCCAGTTAACTCTGTAGAATTGTTTGGAATTTGAGCAGGCACAGTTTGCCTGACAGACTTAATTGGTGCTGGTTGGGTAAGTAGCTAGAAAATGATGTCAGAGTATTTTTGTGTTCCTGCATCATCTACAAAATTAAATATAAATTAGAGCTTCTAGGGTAGAACCCTCCTTTCCTTCCAAAGATACTGCTGGTAAACATTTCATATAATGACAGAGCCAGGGACCAGTTTGTATTTTTCTAGGAGCAACTCTAAATTAGAATTGATTTAGGGGCAGTAAATGTACATATACTTGTGCATTAATAGTGTAATCTGCTAGAACAAGAGAGGAGGGTCTATTCTCTTTCTTTGTGCACCTTTCTCTAAGAACTTAAGCAAACTCCATAAGGATAGAGGCAATTTGCTGTGTCACAGAAATAAATAAAAAAGCAAGCCTCAAGCCATAAAACATGCCCCACGCTCAGTTTCCTATATGCTATGCCAAAAGAGAGTATTAACTTCCACCTTCTCATTCAGTTTCTGTTTGAGAATAGTAGTACATTATCAGTTCTTCAAAGCACAGTTGATGTTCTAATCAAAACACAGTGCACTAATGGACCCTAAGCCAAATCTGCAAAGCTTTGTGTGCAGTGCTCGAACAATGAAACTGTACCTTAATGCCCAGGGAATAAAGGATCTATTAAACTGGCACTTCTGTTTGAATAAAGGTTGGATCAGAAACTTTAGAGACACCGATGGCTGCTAGCCTATTTAGAAGCTATTTAAGATCTAATTATCAGCAGCCCATAGCATCCAGGATGTATATATTCATACAGAAATATAACTGAATGCATGGGTTCAGAAATGAATTTATCCTAAAGTCCAGACTCTAGTCCACTCTTTATAAAGGATATTCCTCTGAGAGTCTGCTGATGGAGTGAGTACTATGGAGCTGAACAGAAAGGAATGAGGAAAAGCTGTTTTCCCTCTCCTTGGTGATGCTTCTCATGAGAAGGCTCTTTGCTAGTCTGGTTTATTTAACAACCAGCTGGGAAGACCATTGCAACCCACAGTGCTGAGCAAGGGTGGAACCTCTTTGGGGCTCGTCATGTCAGGAATCTGTACCTGATGCCTGTCATTGTGCCAGAAAGGCATCTCCAGGGCAGGGCTCCCTGATTCATAGTAGTAACTCCAATGGATGCATTTCCTTTTTGATTTATAGTTGAAATACTTGGATAATGCTCTGGAAGGATGTAAATTTGCACTGAGTTCTCACATTAAGACATTACATTAACGAGGTATTGGAGAGGGTGTATAGAAAGGCTGACTATGACTACTATCACCTGGGGGAAATAATTTTGAAATTGATATTTATAGTGATTAAGCAATTGTCTGAGGTTTAAATCTTTCAAAAAGGCACGAACATAAACTTCAGATCTGCAACTTATCACACTGAAGAAAGTTCTGTGGCTGCAAGCGACATTGCTTTTATCTTAATAAGGACCATAGCTAAAGTTAGACCAGGATTTTTTTTAAGCTTGGCTGTGCACATTCCTTCTTTTCTCATAAAAAGCCCAGATTTGCTATATATTTGAGCTGGCAGAGCTCAGCCAGTTGTCTGAGGCTGTTGTACACTGAAATTGTTTTTCACTCTTGACAGTTGATTACACAGCAAGTTCCCCAGCCACCTGACCAGATGATGGTTGAGAGAAATGCCATCTTTAAAGTGCCTCTTTTTACCTGTCTTTGTGCAATGTGAAGAAAACAAGTTTTAGCCCCCATCCCCAGGTCCCACCAGTTGTATTTGCACATCTACACTTAAAGAAAATAAAATCTCCCTGTCGAATGACTGTTTTCAAAATAAAGAGAGATTGCACAAGAAAAAACATTCCGTTGCAGAGAACTCTCTGGAGCATGAGACACTGGGACTGGAGCACAAAATGGCATTTGAGAGCCACAAGAGCTCACTCTACTAAAGGTCCAGTCCTGAGTGTAGTGCTCTGAGCTTTTTATTCACTCTACTGAGTTTATCACTATGACCCATCAAAGAGTAGTCAGCACTGATGGGGCAGAGACACCCTGGATCCAGTTGGTACTTACCCCAGTTGCATGCTTATGCCAGGGTCTGTAAAGGTGTGTCTCCTCTCTTGCCACTCACAGGAAAGCTGCTGGGGCTTAGCTGCTCTGCTGCATCATGAAGGCTATGCAGTCAAGAAGGCCATTACGGGATCATGCCCTTATTTCAGCATTTTGGACACATCTCTGCGGGGAAGAGTAAAAGGCTGCATTTCACAGCTATGATATCATTCTTGTAAGCTATAATTCAGCATGAGGCACTATAAAACCTTTCCCATGACATCAGAGCTGTGAAATATAGCTGACTTCAAGTGCAGAAAATTCCCCCACAGGAATAATTGTTTCCTGGCAATCGGTGTTCGAAGGACTGATCCTTTAAATGGCTGGCACAAATCCCGTGTAGGTAATGCTGCTCCAGGCAGCACTTCTCAGGCAATGTTATGTGCAGGAGCAGAGGTATGAAGCCCCACCACAGGATCTGGCTGTAGAGGTGGTGGGATGAGCACTAGCACTAGCTCACCAGGTCTGCCCCTGCTTGGAGCAGTACTTAAGTCACCTGGACAGGTCCCAACCTCCCCCAAAGCAACCTGCAAGAAAATGGAAGTCAAAAATGATGTGTGAAACACAGTTTCCTCTTCCATTTCACATGAAGAAAGGTGTCCACTTGAATACAGTCCAATGAGAGCCAGGGTAACTAATAGATGTGTGCACAGCCATAAAGGACAAGACCTTACAGAAGAGTAAAGAAGGAGGAGAAGAGGGACTATAGACATGGAGATGGTTAAAGCCACCTCAACTCTCCCTATCCTGGTGCCTAAATCTGCTGAATCTGCTGCCTGTGTCCTGCTCTAGCAGCCTGCACACTAGTTTGCCACTGCTCCATCAGTTGCACTGAAAGCAATTGTTGAACACATTGTAAAGCTTAGTCACGCCAGCTTTTCCTGTTCCTCCTCTGGGAAGGTCTTGTGAGCGCAGCTCTGTTCTCACTGTTCTCTCTGTGTGTATGGTTACATGTAAGTGTGAATACACCCAGGGCTCTGTGTCTTTCTTGCAAGCTCTCAAAGCTGTCTGTGGGCACAGCTCCCATGGACCTACAGGACAGAGTTGTCTTTCCCTGGCTAATAAGAAAGCTAACTACAACACTTCCCTCTTTTCCAGAAGAAAGAACGCAGTGCCAGAAATATATGTACTATTTGCATTCTTCCTCTTAATGCTTAAAATCTTACTCCTTTCCCAGAGAAGCTACCTCCTAACAGTATTTTACCTTTTGTAACCTAAAATAATATTGTTTGAACAGTCCTGTTCCATTACCTGCTATTCATATAAGAGCTAAGTGCTATTTCTTTATAGAAAATGATTTACTAACAGGAACTCTAAGAGGCTTGAGGTTATTTCATACAATTTATTACCAAGAATAATGACAGCCAGAAGAGTAGCTAACCCAAGGCATTGCAGGTACTGTAACTCCTTTAGCATAGTTCAAAGGCTAAATCCTGTCTAACGTACACCTTTAAATAGACAAACACATATTATAGGAGAAAAAATGGTCTTTGAAGGCCAAATATGATCCAAGGATGATATCCAAAGGATCTAATATGATCCTTTGAAGGTAGAATATTATCCAAGTAGTGTTTCATGAAACACAATGAAAAAAAACAAAAAAAAATTCTCTTCAATTTCATATAATCAGATTGTCATTCCACAGTCTTTATTTACAAATACTGAGAGGTGCTGTATTGGATTTTGAGCTGGTTCAGAATGATTTATTGGGTTTTGATCAGAATACTGAAAAAAAAACCCCAAACTTTATTCAAAGAATATCAGTGAGGAAGCAAATGAAAATCAGTCAAATTGTCCATCCCTAAGGTTATAGATCTGTTTGAACTAAAAATTTTATAAAGTGTTTGCAACAAAAATATATGTTGTGGAATGTTTCTGTCAACTAATTTTGATTCCTTCAAATTATAAAATATTTCCAAAGCTGTTCATTAGGTATTTTGTATGACTGGTTACCTGAGACACATAGTATATTTTCTTCCTTTTGAATAGAAACTTTCAGCTTTTTTAAAAACAGAAGAGCTGTCCACAGGACTCTGGGGTACTATGTCTGTAGCTTTTTGCATGTTGAAAATTACGCAGTATTCAGAGATAGAGATAATTGTCGTAATTATTTTGTAGCTGCATCGATTTTAGTATTAATAATAGTAGGAAGCAGTAGCTAGTGAGAACCCACAGGTACCAATGAACTAGCTGTGGTTTGTTTTCCATTTTTACAAGTTACTAGTGAAAGCATTTACTTATATAACTATGTGTTTAGAGATTCAAAACTCTGGCAGTAATGAGAAAACCGAAGTGTCCATTTCCTATGCAGTAACAAGCAGGTCTGTTATGTGTGAGATATTGACAAATACACACATTTATTTCACTAACATTTTAAGCCGGGCCTTTCTAAATGGAGTCAAAGGAAAAACTTAAATGTGAGGGGAAAATCCTGGAGTTAAGTTCAGTCTCTTCAGTCTGTAAGTAAAGCAACAGAATGTCTCCTGGGAAGACAGTGTGCAGTTTTGCTAGCACTTCTTTAATGAAATATGGTAGCCTCATCAAGATCCACAATCAGAAAGTAATCAGCTACATCCCAAAGTTCAGGCAGTAAAAAGAGAAATATCTGGCTTACATTTATAGATAAAGGGAAGCAAACGAGGTTAAGGGGGACCCACAAACATCCTAAATCCAATCATGACTTCTTCCTTAGATTCAATATAGATTCACTCAGATCATTTGAAGGACCATTTGCAACATTTTGAATCAGAAACAGCCCAGGTTTTCAACAATCATTATTACTTGTTTACTTTGTAGACTTACTTGCTGCAGTGATGACAGTCAAGTACTTTGGAAATGCTAAAAAAGTTCTTATTTTTCTTTTCAGAGATCCTTTGAGACTGCAAAGACTATTTAAAGAAGGAGGACGGCATGAGACTGGATTTAGTGCAGTAAAGTAGGTTAATTTGAGGACAAGACAAAATAATCATTATTTAAGCCTTCTTGTGTTGCCGTGATGAGAACTTACCATTACTTCTGGCTGCTGTTTTGGGCTGGTCAGCCCCACCAAAGTTTCTTAACTCCATTATCCAAAAGGACTAGTGGCTTTCCAGAAAAAGAAAAGGTTTTGGTGCTGTCTGGAAACAGCAGGCAAGACCTCCATCGTTCCAAAAGGAGCTGGATGTGGAATCAGTTCTTTTTATTGGAGGAATACACAGGAACTGACTACCAATATGTTGGCAAGGTAAGTTTCTTTTGTATGCATCTATGTTTTGATTTTAGAAGCACTGGAAAGCCAGCAGGAGCAAGTAGGGAAGAACAATGCCTGCTAAAACTTTTAGTTTGTGTTCCCTGTGTGCCCAGCTTCTGCTGAGGAATGATTCAGTGGAAAAGTTAGTGTGCTTCAGATTGTAATCAACAAGTCTTCATTTAACCGGGAAGTCCCATGGCAGATCACTGGCAATTCTATTAAGGATTTTGCATTTTATTTTGTGTCTGGAAATAATGCAGTTTAATTATAGGCTAGATTTTTAGCTTTAAACTGGAATATGTGTTTTTCCTCGTGTTTACTAATTTTGCTGCAGTCAAGCTATATAAAGCAGGAGAGGTTTAGATATAAGTTAGGATTCACAGTACCTACATTTTTGGTGAGGATTCTCTCTGCCCAGGAAAAGGTAAATGTTTCCCTTTTTATTATCCACTGCACACAACAATGCTGAAGCCATTTTCTGATGAGGTTTCGTGGTGCCACTGAGGACTGTGTGACATGACCTTCACACCACCAGCAGTGGTACCACAAAGCATGGTTGAAGCACAATGTGCATATATACTAAGAAGCAAGAGGCAGCTGTAAATTTCTAATCTCAAAGCATGCTGTCAGTTGGGAAAGGGTAAAAAAAATTTAAATAGATAAGTCACAGCTTAATTCTGAGAATGTCTGCCTCCTTGAGCAGCAGACCCCCATGTAGGTAATAATATTTATGTGAACTGTAGAGCTAATGCATCTGTGTTAAGAGCCTAAAGAGAGCTTATACTGCCCACGGTGCCACAGTCTATAGGAGTATGTCTTGCAAAATGCAGAAATTGCGCTGCAGACATTCAAAGCAGAAACAATACAGCTTGGTTTTCCAAACTAAAATGGGCTTGTATCTGATCTAGTTTGATCTCTCAAGCCTCTTAGCAAAAGCTGCAGATCACAGTGGTTTGACATTTTATCTCCCTCTGCAAGCTTCTGTGCATTCCCATGAGAGATGGTGGCTGCTTTTCTTGCCTGCCAGTCAGCTGTCAGTCAAAGTTGGATGCGACACTCCTTTCCTGCTAAATGGCTTAAAGGCACGATTCAAATGAAGAGCTACTCAGCTGGTGTAGTACTCACACAACTCCAGCCAGGATAATCAGCATTCATGAAAGGTACCATTGAGCCCAATCTACAGGAAAAGGCCAAAGGCAGAGAGTCCTCAGAGAGGAGAAGTAGAGGAGGAAAATAAGTGGGTGAGAAAAGATACCAAAACAGAAGAGAGTAAGAGAAAAGAACTAGAAAGACAGAGATGGAAGGAATGGAAGCTTTACAAAAAAGAATCAAGTTATAAGGAGGGGGAAATGACATTAAATTGGGGTAGAAAATAAGAGTTGGGAGAAAGTTTACCTAAAGAGAGCAAAAACAAAAACAGAAGATGAGACAGTGAAGGAAAACAAACCAACATGTATGAAACATGGAGTCAAGGACAAAAAAAAGGCAACAAATTGAAAGAGTCCTCCACACACTCTCCTTTTTCACAGTCTGCTGAGTGTGGTCAGGGTAGTGGGGATCTTTTTGTTCAAAGACAAACATATGGTCCTGAGGTGATCCTACAGTCTCTCATTGTCACTGTGAATTTTGACATTAAACCTGATCAGCCCCCCATTCTTTCCACTGCAGAATTAGAGTACAAGCTACTGACTTCAGAGGGATTGATGAGAAAGTGAATATTCCTGCAGGATAAGTTTGCTGAGAAACAGTTAGAAAAAGGTCTAGTTGGACCAGAAAAACAAGATACTTTCAACAGGAGTCAGAGAGAAAAAACCAAGTACATTATTTTAAAAAGTTTTTCTTCCACCTATTTGTATACTTTATTACACTTTCTGTTGCAAAGCATAGAAACAACACATTATGTATAAATGTCATTGATTTTGTGTTCCTAAGCCATTCACAAGTGGCCTTTCACACATCTTTCAAATGCCAGAACTGCTCACACTCTTTTAACTGAACAATTAGCCAAGAGGCATGGAAGAGCAGCCTTTTATTATTAAGTTTGAGGATTGGTGTGAGGGGAAATGATAGAAACATCTAAATGTCTCCAAAATGAGGTAACTAGGCAATTTATCTGAGCAATTAAACTTGATTGATGTGGGCAAATGGGGATTATGAGCATTTTTATGAAGCATGGTTTTTTGTTTTTTTCTCAGAGAATTAAATGTTAACCTTAAATATGAACTTAAAAATGGTAGGAATATGAAGACGAAATGTGAACAGCAAAGTCTTTTAAAACAATAGAAATATATGTACATAAAAGGGAATTGTGCTTATGCCTTACTGTGTGAACAGGCAGACATGAATCTTCTGGGGTTTTTGTGTTTAGTGGGTAAAGCTGGTGGGCATAACATCATAACCATAGAAAGAAAATATTCTGTATAAGCTATAAAAAAAAATCTTTTACTCATGCTGGTTTCACTTTTGCCTCTTCATTTTTTTTTTAACATCTGTTTAATCCAAACATCTACATCAAAATTTGAGATGTAAGAAGTCTGTTGTGAAAGATTCTGAAAAACAACATTATTTGTATGAGCTACCCAAATTACAGTTGTAAAATCCTGGAACTGTTTAAACTACAAAAAACACATTTGCATCATAGTAATTTTAGAGAGTAGGGAAGGAACAGTGAAAGAGGATGCATTCAGGATTGGGATAATAGAAGAGAAAGGTTGTCTCTCTGAAGACAGCTCAAAGCAGTTCTGAAGACAATGCTGTAGCATCATCTGAGTAACAGGTCTTGTTGTCTATATCCTGTATGCTCTTCGTTCTTTGAACCCAGAGCTTTTCATCCTTTAGGAGTTAATTGTCCAAGCACATATGAAACCTTTTTTTTTGGTAACTGTGGGTACTGTCAGGTGTTAAAAAATGCTCCCGTTTTATATGCCACACACTTCATTTTCAGCCTGAACATGCAGCTGTAGCTCACTGGACAAGGATGTGCAGCTGCCAAGAAGACTTGCACTGTTATAAATGCAAGTTGATGTTTGCTGTGGCACTGACACCAGATCGATGGCTTTATTACCCATCCTTGTATTCTTGAATTTCTTTCCTGTATATTTGTGAAATAAAGCCTTTTTAAAAAGAGATGAAATTCACGCCTCCAGTCACTCTAGTCTCAGAACTAATAATAAGGAACTTAAAGAAAAGTTCTAGACTGGAATTATTCATTGCACTGCTGAATAACTTGTGAACTATAGCTATGCATTGAAGTGTGACTGATGGGCCCAGTGACATTTTAACCTGAAGATATCTTTTCTTCTGGTTCAGAAATTGCAGCTCTTGGCAGGGACTCAATCCAAAAATAAAATAGAAGTAGTACATGTGCATCAAAGTAGAGAAGTGTCTAGCACCACTACCTAGCCAAAATTTGCAACATCTGAGTTGGGTTTTAAAAGATACCTGGTTGTGCAGGTGTCTGCTTAGTGCAATTTGAAAGGGCTGAGGTGAATGCAGCTTTAAATCACAGGTAAACAATGAAGTGATCATGCAATTGTATATAAAAAATATACACTGTGTTTCCTAGAGATCTTCGCTGGTAGAGGAATATTCCCATATTTCAGGAGTAAAAAAAAAAGACAAAAACCTGCCCTGTTCCAAGATTATATCACAGGTATAGTTACTATTTGTATGCACTTGACAGCTTTGACATGGCAGTCCCACTGGCTACATAAAATCCGTGTACTGGCATCCATCACTGAGTTTAGAACACAAACTTAGAACCATTGTTACATAAAGGGATAGGCTTCCACTTTCTTTCAGACCAAAGAAAGATCTGAACAAGTCTTAGATCTTACTCATTAGCCCAGGAACAGCTTCTGGCAGTCTGCAATGGAAATGACCAACTTGCTTTCCTGGTAACAACAGGCACAACTGTGGAATGGTTTTGTAACACTCTGTCTGGCTGGCACTAAAAGGAAACTTCCAGACATACTTTTCATTTTTGCTGTGTCTTATTGATGTTCATATAGTTCATGCAGTATGCTCGCCTGGAAGCTATCTGATGTTACTACCTGTACAACCCATCATAAACAATCAACCTCTGCTGACAACTCCATTTTTCAAGGAAGATAAAGTCAAACTCCTGCTGGTATGTGGCTTGGCAAAGCAAAAAGGATACTGTGTTACTCTAGGCAAACCCAGAATCTTTTTGTTTGGGGTTGAAAGAACCTGTTGGAAAGATGAATTCCCCTCTGTCAAGGAATGATTTAAGGTACTGTTGACCCTGCTTTTGAGGAGGGGATGAACTAAATTTTATCACAGTATAGTTTCAGCAGTGTTTTTCTTTCTTTTGTCTGACTTTACTTCTGGCTACAACTATTCTGAAGGCAAGCACAGCAGTGTATTTCAGCAGAAGCAAATGAAACAAAAGGCAGAATCTCTCCAAGCCATTGCAAGTAGAGGGACTAAGCAACATAGTGAGGCAAAATTATCTGGCTGTGAGCACACACAAGGGGCTATTTAAACAAAGACAATTACTGTCATATAATACAGTCCATGCCTTTTCAGCATTTTAGGAAATAATGGGTAGCATTACACCAATGGTTAAAAGTTATCATATCTTAACTGGATGGCATGATAACTAGTAAGAGAAATCTTTACTTTCTCTCAGATTTTAGTGAGCTAGTATTCTGTACTTAGCTTTAAAATTTTAGTTCCCCAAAAAGGCAAGATGTGAAATCTCAAACTGAAATTACTCCCCCATCTGCATTTTTAACATCCTTTATGCACCTTTACCAGGAGACACTTGTTCAGTATTTGTTTTCCTTGCATGTAACTTGCACTAAAATGCGTGCTTGCTGCCTTCAGTTTTCTGATCCAAGCACAGTGACTATCTGTTATTTTTGCAATGACTAAAGTTAAAAGTTACCCTTGTAACTTCTGTTTATTCAGAGAGTGTCTCAAAGCAATTTTCCACTCATTTTTGATTATTAGAGTAGCCTCTCTCAGGGTGTAGATTTTGCATTCTGCATCCAGAAGATACAGACCAACCTTTTGCATGTGACAAAACTGATGTGCAGGGAGGTTAAGCGGCCTTCTGCACAGCTAAAATTCAGAGAGTTCAAAACTAAGATTGGAAAACAAAGGAAATCAGAGTTCTTAGCCCCTTTTCTCCCCACCCCAGTTTATATGATTAGGTCACCTGCCTCTTTCTTCAATAGTACTTGTCATTCTCTTAAAAAGTAGAACAAATGCTGTGGTGCACCTGCGCTTCCATTATTCCTCATCCATCAGTCATATTTTGTGTTCCACCACTTGACTTTCCCAAGCGCCCTTCATTTCTATATTGAATTGCACACACATACACACACTTGTCTTGTATTCCTCTTTGAAAGATTTACTGGCACTGATATAAGTTCTCTGTACTGTCAGTCCCTGCAGAATAGAGATAACTCCATAATGAGGGACAGTCAAGAGGTTAGAGAGGCCCAGGATGACAATCCAGAAACAGCTTGCAGGTTTTGAACCATCACACGGGGGCTAAAAAAGGAGATAATGAGCAATGGGTGGGATGGGCAAGGATGCTATTCAGAAAATGAAAAGGCAGGAAATACAACATGGTTAATGTTTACGATCACTGTAATTGTGAATCTACTTGGCATCATCCTTGTATCCAAATATATTACACAATATAAGAGTCTTACAACCATCTGTTTCAAACAAACCACATTTCCTACATTATGGCACATGATGGTACTTACAGTGTAGCGATACAGAACCTCCTCCCCTTCTTCCCATTCCACCTACAGAAGCAAGCAAATCCTGGGACCCTCAAGGCAATATTTCTGTTAATTCTTATTTTTCATTTTTCGTCTCAAACAAAACAATTTTGTTTTCCTCATGCTAATTACCCACTCATACCAGTGCTTATATTTTGGATCACATTTTTTCACAGATTATCCTATTCTACTCTTGTTAGCTGCCTGCACATAGTCCTGAATTGTGTGTCCCTAGACTTTTAGCTGTAGAAAAACAGCTGATCATATTACTCTTCCTCTATAGGGAGAGACTACATGTGAAGTTCATGCTTGAATATGGATTATTTAGATTGCTGTTATTTGGGGCTGCAATTACTATTTTCTTATTTGTTTGTTTAGCACAGTAGCATTCTCCCCGTGAAGTTGCAACATCATGAATATAAATTCTGAAGGCTAGGGACGGCTAAAAAATAAAATCCCTCTTTCAGGCCTAAGACAACCATTGTTACTCCACCATTTGTTGTTTACAGTTGGCTTACCAAATATAGTAAACCATAAAGCTTAGAGGAATCTCTTTATTAAATTAAATGTATTTTCTGTGCCTCTCTTTTCTTTTGCTGCCATTTCCCTCACTGGTGAACATCAGTTCACAGTGGGGCAGCAGCAGGTTGAGAGCTGAGGCCAGTCAGTGTAACATTTCAAAACACAAACTGAAAATGTGTTGTGATGTGAATGCCTACTGTTGATCCATATGCGCTAATGCAGGCTGTGGCTTGCTTTCACCATTAATGGGGTGAAAGAAACCTCAGCATGCACTTGCAAGTACTTCAGGATGCAGTGAAGCTTGTAGTTGTCATGAGAGTCTGAGGTGGCAGATGAAAGAAAGGAAAGAATTTCCCTCTGGAAGAAAAAGAGAAGAAAAAAAATATCAGTCCTTTCTCTCCTGTCTTCTAATTTCATAAAAAAAAAAAATCCCCAAACAGAAAAACTAAGGTTTTAAAGAAAAAAAAAAAAAACAAAACACTGAGTGAGCTGGGAGTTAAATACTTTCATTAAAGGACAAGGGGGAAACATAAGCAAACGTTTATGTTAGAGTTATAATTCCCACTGTTTTCTTGACAGAGTTGTTTATTTTGGAGTCGAATAATTTGATGAAGACTGCAGTCCTTCTATCCCCATGGATATGCCATGTGGTACAGGGCAGGGCTCCTGGAGAGCTCAGCTGAAATGGCCTCTCTTTATAGGAATATTGTCCCTCTGGCATTATTTCATACTTTGTCTCTTTGTGAAACATCAGGTGATGTTTCACATTAGATGTCTGCTGGAACAAAGGAGGTTTCGATGTGTTGCACAGGCTCATATAATGATCATTACTCATCTTTAGCATATTGGTCATCTCTGCCCATTCTATATCTTTGTGTTGGAAGGCAACATCAAGTTCAGTCAAGTAATTTGTATAATTTTTGTGTCTAGCATGTCATTAGTAGAAAGCCATATTCTCCTCAAAAGACAGAAACAACATATGTGTACATTTGGTTCTTTGACATACTTCCTTGTACCTCACAGCTCTTGCAATCCAGATGATCGAGGCACTGGCAGAGGATGTAAAGGGCATGCAGACTGAGGTGTCAGAGCATTTTTTCATAGTTCCTTTCCACTTCGAGTAGTTTTACATATTTCAGGTCAGTTGCTTAAAGCACAGTTAATGCTGCTTACAATGGCTAAAATTACTCACAGAATGGGAATAACATAACCCACATTTTAGGAATAACAACTGCCAAGGGTGTTGCAAGCAAAGAGTTAATGCCTGTTTAAGAAAACTCTTGCATGTATATTTGTGGTATTTGTAAACTCAGGTGAGCTTGACCCTCATGCAGGTAGATCCTGTCAGAGTCTACACCATTCACCTTATAAATATCTGTTATTTTACCTACAGAAATATTTAATGAACAATTTCCTTTAGAATTTTTAGACTGATAGTATCACAGCAATTACATGTGCTTCAGAGAGAATTTTTCCCTTTCATGAATACTAGATATTATATAATTAGGAGAGCATAGACACAAGTATTCTCACCAAAAGAATTCCAGGTTCTCCAGTCAAAATTATTATGTGGTCCTAGACAGGCTATTCTGGATCTTGAACCTGAATTGATGTGACTTTCCCTATTTTGAGAATTTAAGTA
The DNA here is from genome assembly GCF_009819655.1 of Sylvia atricapilla. Taxonomy (NCBI): domain Eukaryota; kingdom Metazoa; phylum Chordata; class Aves; order Passeriformes; family Sylviidae; genus Sylvia; species Sylvia atricapilla. The sequence continues at coordinate 71,636,046 of NC_089140.1, read as the reverse complement.
CCTTCCCCAAAGACTGTGGCTTTTTCAGACATTATAGAAAGAAACATTTCATCACTGTCACCATCCTTAGATGCATCCATTTTTATTTTTTTTATGGAACTGAGAGTGTCCAATTTACTTAAAAGGCTCCTGATTTATTGGTTTGTCTACCATGGGTAATGCTTCACTCAACCAGAATTTTCTGCCTGACTCAAGGCTCTTTGGGGCCTGTGGGTGAAGTGCCGTTCCATATTCCTGGGCACTTCTCCTTTTTTCATGATGAATGGGTCCAGCATAACACACCTTCTGGTCAACTCATCAATCACCTGGGTGAAGAAGTTGTTTTAGGACATTCTGCAGAAACCTGGGTTGCTTGCACACAGACATATTGCCCTTCCAGCAAACATAAGAATGATTAAAGTCCCCCAAGAGTACTATGACCTGCAATCACAGGGTTTCCTCCATCTGTCTAAAGAAGGCTGCATCTGCTTCATCTCTTTGAGCTGACAGTCGGTGGCAGATACCTAATGTGATGTCTTGTGTTGGCTTGTCCTCTAATCCTCAGGATCTTGACTGATTTGTCACCTGTTCCAAAGCAAAGCTCCAGCTACATGTGCTGATTATTTGCTAATCCACCTTCTTGCCTTTCTGACCTGGCTTCTGTAAGGATCCACATTCTGCTACAACATTCTGGTCTTGTGAGTTGTTCCTTCACAGCCTCACTAGTGGAACTTTGAGGAATACTTATTTGAAAGAAGAATCTACTCAATGGCAGACTTACCTAACATTTCCCATAAACATTTTTCTGGTTGAGGAGCCTTCCTCAAAAGGATCCAGTTGAGAGATAAATATGTGACCCTTTATATTGCATCTACTGTCTCACTAACCCTTGATTATCTGGTCATATAACACAAACATCTGTTTAGAAACAAAGTTGGAGAACATGACAGAATGGAAATATTTCTCCTTTTCCCAACTTCTGACCTATAGAACTAAATGACAGGAGTGTGAAAACAGATTAATGACTCAATTAAACACGTGGATATGAATTAGTATACTTTTTGTTAAGTCTTCATTTAAATCTGAATGTGGGTTCTCATTTGTTTTAGCATTTGTCTGTATCTTCCTTTCTCCATCCCCCTTCTTCCTCCCTGACACACACACTTTTATACAGCATATAAAATTCATACACACATTTCAGAGTTTGATTGTCAGCATCAAGCACTCAGAATATCAAAGGGTCACCTTTGTCAGTAAGCAAAGGATGAGCATTTGCTTTCAAGCGCATCCATCAGGGAGTAGTCAGAAGCTGTTACTTGCTGAAGAAGCCTGATGTTTTATTCAACTATATCCCAGTAAAAACATTTCTGGATATTAGGCCAAGGGGTTTTTTTGCTTTGTTTTGTTTTGCTGTTCATCTTTCAGATAGATTCTCCCCTACCCCCACAGGAGAGTAGAGGTTTTCATGGAATTAGAAATGGGTGTGCTCATATACCTCAATTAAAGTGCTGTATTTGCTTACAATTTAATTATGAAGCATTTTTGAAAGTTCATGACTCCAAAGAAAATATTTTGTCAGTGATTAAATAGATAATTCTCACCACTGATAAAGAGTAATCAACTGTCCCTGGGTAAATTCCCAGAGAAATCAAAGATAAATAAAGCTGGACATACAATACAGACCTATTTTTCTAAATATACACATCACATAATTTAAAGACTAAGGCACATATACTAAAACAATTATTAAAGTGCATGTTTGCTGAATGTACTCTTTAAAAAAAATACTTTCTCCTAAGCTCAAGAAAATGCCTGCTGCCATCTTCTACTATATGAATTCCCGTTTCTAATTGACTAATGCAGTACAGGACACAAGTCCCATTACAGTCACTGGAAGGATATCAGGATATTGGAATTCATTTCCTCTGACCTAGAAAAGACCTGTAAAGAAAGTTGGTGCCTTGAACTGTAGGCACAGTTCTAACTGAAAAATGGGGATTAGACATGCATCCATTTATGAACTCATTGTATTCTCACTGAATGTCATTACAAGCCAGGTGCTAAATTTTCTTTAACCTCTCATACGAAAACACACATATTCCTTTCAAGGATATTTTAAGACACCTTAAAATGCTACTTTTTAAGATACCTCAAAATGCTACTTTAGATAGCCAACCTCAGAATGCAGAAACCCCACTACCTACCCATACAGACTTTTGGTGACAGTAACCTTTAGCTGGGGGATAATAACAAAAACCTGAGAACAAATAGATTTTCTACCACTGCAGCTGCATTAAGGAAAGGCCATCCACACCACCCTCTAAATACAGAAAACTGTGGCAAAGCCACAGTATTGCTATTCTTGATTCCTGTTAAATGATACTCAGACTTTCCATAAACACAGAACGAATTACACCCAAGATTCTCAAATCATGTTATAATCATTACATACAGAACTGGACATTGTTAACATCTTACTGCAGGGAGAATGTAGAAGCATCAAATAGTGATCTGTCTAAGATCAGACAGGAAGAGTGTGACGAAGGCCATATTAACACTTGACACTGTATTTGCAGCTACAGGCCTGCCTTAGCCTTACATATCATGTGTTTTTGTCAGAGATACTCTTAAAGGTGCTTCACTCCTTGACTGTATTTTTTTTTTTTTTTTGTATACCAAGAAAATCATCAGTGATGTCTCAAAATAAGTTTCCCATTTAGTCTTTAAGACTCAACACTTGAAGCCAATGACTGACTATCCAGTTAATGTGTTGGATTTGCAGTGCTAGCAGTGTCTGTCTCCTAAAATGACTTATACAGCCCTTTCAAGAATTCAGAGGCTTGAATTTTCGTTCCTGATCACTGAATTGTATACACTAGATAAAATATTTTTTTAATTTTTTTTTTCTCAGCTATTCAAGACAGTTTTCTTAGTACCTGAGCTAGGTTGTGAGAAGTTTGGAGCTGGCTAAGCCATTTTTACTTTATAGTAAGTTAATGCCAGTGTCTCAACTAAAGCAAATCCTCATGCCTACCGGGTCCTTATAATTCTTGCTTCGACAAAGATGTTTAAATAGATGGACCAAAAGCATAAAACAGGGATTTTAAACTACCTTGGCCTTCCTTGAGAGAAGAACAAGATCTTCACGCTTTTGTGAAGGTAATTGCAGAAGTCTGTATGATGCTCTATTGTTACCATCACTACTGTTTAGCTGAAGAGAGCTCTTTGATCTTTCAAAGGCATAATGAAACCCAACTGCTCTAAGTAAAACTGGGAAAATTCAGTATATAACCATGGATTTTTATTTTTTTCAAGTAAGAGGTCAGAGTCAGAATTGTTTTGAGTTCCTTAGAGTCTGAAAGGAAGACTGCTTCTTTCTAGTGTTATAAAGTAGTTCAAAGAAAAGCAAGAAGTTTGATAAAAGGACCTGAGACTCAAGAGCCCCTATGTATAGAGATCAGACTTGACACCATGGTCTCTTGTTCCTTACAAATTAAAGACCTATTTGTCTTTGTAAGGGCAAACTTTGCAAATTCCTGCTATAATTCAGCTTAGAGATAATAGGAAGAGGAACAAATAAAGTGCATTACCACAGATGTGCTAAGGAGCACTCAGCTCAAGAGAACACAGAAATCCCTTTACCTAGTTTGCAGCTTTGCCAGATATTCATTAAGATCTGATAATCAGCTGCCCCTAGAGAGAAGGGCCATCAGAATAAGTTCGGTGTTCGTTGTACTGCAGCACAGGAGAAAGGCACTTGTGCCACTGTCCCTGTTTAATCACAACGAAGAAAAAAGGCAGCAGGGGAACCCAAGAGGGAGAAGACTTGAAAGGTCCCAGGCAGTGTTGAAAGGATTGACATACTCCATTTGATATTTTGCAAAGCTGATTAGCTGTGGCTGCATGTTTGCACTTCAGGTTAGAAAACCCATTTGTGATTTTGAAGGGTGTGTAATAAAAGTGTGAGTCACCAGAGTATGGATATTTATTCTTAGCTCCATACATTTAAAACAGAACAACAGATTCCAAATTACACTTTGGCTGACATTCCTTAAACCAAGGATCTCAACATCAGCCAAACTGTAGTCCTTGTCTGTCTCAAGCCATGTGGCCTGCCATACGGCCCTCACAGAAAGAGACTTCCAGTCCTCCTGGACCTTCCAGCCTGCCTGAAGGATGTGAGCCTGAGGTTCCAAAGTGAGCAAACATGTTACATCTTGTCTCTGATCTAATGACAAATTCTTATTCCATTGCCCTTTATATTTCTTAATCATTTTTTTCACTCCAGCCCCTTCTATTCTTATTATGGTGACTTTTCTGTGTCCTATTTGTTTTGAAATCAAATGCCACCATCTTTTATACTCATTTTGCCTTTTGAGTACCTGGTTGCTTCTGTATCTTGAAGTATGCTTAGTGCTTTTTGATCTGTTCATTTTCTGAATTTGTTCATCTCTGTAAAACTGGTTTTAGCCTCTTTTGGTGTCATTAATTTACAGGGAACACATTGTCACTGCCACTTTTGCGAATGAATATTGCGAATGAATGAGAAAGTTCACTGACATTTTGATACTCTCAAGAAACAGAAAGACACCATCACAGTAATATTTTTTTCAAATTCTGCTGCAATTCTTAATATCAGGACAATATATTTTGCAGATGATTGTGCTGTTTCTGAATGCATACAGCTTTTTCCCCTGTTTGCAGTGGGTACAATTTTAGCTTTTCTGCTGTTGTTCTTGAATCTCATGGCTGCTTTCTTTTTTGTTTTCTTTTAAAAAGCCAGTACTTAGGTTAAAAGTTATCCTTAGTAAATTTTTTTTTTTACCCTTTGCATGTTATGCAGTGAGGTGATTATCTTAATAAAACATTCAATTTATATTTATTAGTTCAAGTATTGAATTCTCACATCCTTTACCAATTTTTCTTATTAATCTTTCAATCTTTACTGAGTTTTTCTGCTAATCTGCCTGTTTGAATGCAGCCAGGGTTGATACACTTTTTGTAAACATGATATCTTGCAGATGTATTCTTTCTATAAAAGCACAGCCTGCTATGGATTCCACAGCTGAATGAGCCAGGTTTTGAGGTATTCTTGAGTGTGATATACTAATTCTTATGTATAAAAAAATCTAAGTGCAATCAAATAGACATAGTATATTTTTCAATAACTCCAAAGAAACCAACACCCTAAAATGCAGAAACTTCCTATAACCTCAGTAATTCTTCAGTGCTTTATTTCGTTATTTTTTTATAGATTTAATGTTTTCTGTCAGAATTTGGATTCCTCGATGATCCTGATAAATCCCTTCCAACTCAACATATTCAGTGTTTCTATGATTTATTATTTCAGTCTTAGCCTTTATTATGACAATATACTACAGTAGAAAAAGAGAGCCATTGAAAATGGAAGGAATAGAAACAGGAAAAAATGCAGTGTTCATTAAAAAGGAGTTATTAAGAAAAAATTTAATAGACAATGCATGGTCATAAAATGGAAGGAGAAGGAACAGAATAAGGAGCCGAAAACTGAATGCTTTTGTCTGGAAGAACTAGCTTGATATAGAAATGAAAATAGAAAAATTTCGTACTCATTTCTAACACAGATAGAAAAATATTAACATTGTTGTTCCAAGATCTGTGTCCATTTGTACAGAAGGAAGCCAATTGAAATGCAACAATTACAGAAAACCAGCTACAAGCATCATTCCTTCATATCTGGCCTTTTCTTCACTGGCTCTTTTTGGAAGCCACTTGACTTGAAAACAAGATACTGAGGTTGTAAACAGGTTTTCAGCTGAATATTTAGAAGTGCCTATTTTGCAAGCAAAGGCTGTATATAGTCTGGGAGTCCAACAAAAAAGAAAAAAAAGAAAAAAACAAAAACAAAAGAGCATATGGAATTTTTATTTGTAAATGCAGGATGAGGAAGAATGTGTGTATGTGGGAGGAGGCTCTTAAAAACAGAAACATAATGCTGGCACAAGAACAGCACATCTAGTTTTGGAAACAAGACCATTTCTACTCTCCAGAACAGATATTTCTTTGGACAGGAACTGTGAACCCGTTGCAACTTTTTCTTTGCTAGGTACAGTGAGAGCCAAGCAAGATAAAACTATATTAATAAACTCAAACATTCAGGAATCAATCACACTGAACCATATTCAGGTTTATCGTACTAACTATGGTATAGGAACTGTGCTTACCATACCAAACCAATCATTACAGTTAATCAATTCAGTTACTCCAGAAACTGTGACATCAGTTAGGGCAAGAAAGTGATGAAAAAGGAAGACTGCTGATGGCTTGGGACAACAGATCTTGAGTTAGTGAGGAGATACACAGGAGTGTGAATCTGCTTTAAGTACTTATGGTAACAGTTTAAACACAGCCGCTGTTTGAAAGCATTGTTCCTGACATCAGGCATCATGGTGCTGTGATCTGCTAGCACAGGGTCTGCTTGCCTTTCTTTTTAATCTTGTCAAATTTTTATTGTTTTGTTTTCTTTGAAAATAACAGTTTGAATCTTGCTCCAAAGTCTGTCTCTTGACTTTTGAGGCTATAGAGTATAAATCTTATTATAATCTTCAAATTGCTTGATTTAAGAATGGAAAGGAGTCATATCTTCTATCTTCTGTAAGCACCAATAACTGTAGCATCTTTCCCCGATTGTCTTCAAAATTATTTTTAAGCAAATGGCCATCTAATCATCAGGTTCAGCAGTCTAGCCTCTATCTCTGCCCATTGGCCTCCTCTAAATAGCTCTATAGTCCATTAACTTACTTGAGTTTAATTTTAGAGAGGAATGTGAAGGTGTCAAAATCATTAATGTCATGTAAACCATGTAAACCAACACCAGCTGTGGCCCATGGTTGTTCTTCTCCAGGAAGTATGTAAGGAACATGAGAAGTGGCACCATTTTGCAATTTCTAGAGGATTTAAGGACAAGGGCCAGAGCAGGAAGATCCAGCACCATGCAGTGAGGTGAGTGATATGAGAGAGACAGGAGGCTTTGGCTTAGGGCTGAGTTAGATGAGATATGTGGTGTATGAAAGGATTCAGAGCTTAGCATGCTTGAGACCAAAAAAACATGGCACACACATCCATAGGAAATATGGTATTTCTGGTGATGCTGGATCTCTTTGTGGACATTCTGGAATATCTTCTGGAAGAAAGGATCTATAATGTCTTGAAATAAATTATTTGTGTAGGTGTTTTCCCTGATGATACGTGATGTATTTTTGTGTATATGGAGGTATATGGAACCCGTATATAGTGCTTTGGAGTTATTTTTTGTGTGTTAGAAAGAAGTGTGTACTTCACCAAAATTACACATTAGTACTTATTACCTAATGTGCAAAGCCAATGACATTTTCTTTTTGACACAGTCACCAAGTAGAGTGAAAAGTCTGGTGCTGATTATTTGATGATACTAAAGGAGTTCGTTATTATATTAATTGAGGGGTTTTGTTGATGCTATAGGGGTAAAGAGCACCAGGAGAGCCAAGGAATAGTGCAAGGTTGTTATTACTTTTACTATAACAGAATTAGCAGTCTCTTTTTGCATGCTTTGTTTTTTCTAAATGCTTCAGTGTTGCACTGTGTAACCTCAAGCAATACATGAAGTTGAACTTGTTCATTAATAGACAGTATTTTGGTGTTTGGATAAAGTAAATTTGGAGCAAAATCATGTGCTATGAATATTCTCAGGAGTAAAACCATTATTCTCTTCATTAGTTAACTACCAACTGCTTGCTTACTATTTTAATAGTCGGTCTCTATTTCATTAATGTGTTAGGAGAAAAAAATGGGACCAAACCAACCCCAGAATATCAAGTCACTCTTTAAAACACAAACAGATAATAAGAGACAACAGGCAGATTATTTGTGCATAATTGTAGGTTGACGGTTCAGTGTGTACATCCCAAGGTCAATTGACTTGGATCTTTGCAGAGATTCAGGAACTGCTCTGAAATTCAGTGACAAGTGTGTAATATGCACAAAAGGGAAAGGAACTTGGTCTGTAGGGTGAATAGAAAACCATTTTACCCACTGAATTGCCAGGTATCATAACCAGCAATATGACATTAGTGGAAGCTGAACTGCAATTTAGAGCTGTCTTTCATAACCTAAAGCCACTTCATAAATGAGATTAACTATGCTGTTTAAATCAGTGTTTCAGAATGAGGTAGAGGAGGGGTGTTATTTAACTCTGGAGAATAGTCACGGCCTGCAATTTCAATTTTTTGGAATTTAATTACCACAGCTGTAAAACTACATTTCCAGTACAACCTTGTTACAAATATCCGTGCTAGAAAGCCACTTCTCTCTGGTGTATTCCATTTAAACACACAAAAAAGTTAGTGGCTAGTCTTAACCTATTAAAACATATGGGATCTCAATTCAATTATTCATTTATGATCCTGGTGTTTCATGAAGTTTCATATCAAGGTGAATTTAGCATGTTGGGAAAACGGCCCCAAGTTCTTTCCCCAGGTCTGACTGTCCTTGTCCTCCTGCCCAGAACCCAAGACCCAGGTCAGCCACATGGCCCTGCCCCAGAAACACCACAGCAGGGCCAGTCTCCAGTTCCCAACAGCCCTGCCCAGCCGTCACCATTCCCAGGATGTTCCCAGTACCCAGCACTGGGACTGTCCTGGTCACCCGTGGCTCCTGTCTGGGTTGGTGGGACAGCCCGTGGCTGCCAGCACCTGCCATGGCCCACCTGGGGAGATGTTATTCCCTGTGCCACAGCAGTTTATAGTCTTACTGCAAAAGCACTTGGAAGATGCCCCTAAATTCTTCCCATATGCTCTGCTGAAGGAATTCCTGAGTGTGTAGAATGGACCCAACTTAATTCTTAAAATCCCAGTAAAATTTTCCTGGATGAAAAATGAAGCAATGATATCTGTTGGGAGATGAGCAGAAATGCTGTCAATATATTCAGTCCACAAATAAATTTAAAAAATAAAAATTTAGTGTAAAAATACTTTGAACAGAGATTTCACTTCCCTTTTCTTTGATGTTGTGCCAAAGACAGTCCATTGCCACTACCCTTGGAGATTTTGGAAGGCTCTGTCAGACATACTGTGGAGAACAAGGCTACTCTGGATTGTGGCCAATTTTAAGAAAAAAACAAAACAAAGCAAAGCACAAACAGCTCTCACTTTAAAGTAATTGTGTATATGACAACAAGCAGAATGTCCATACAAGGAGCTATTTCTGCAGTCCTGAGTGCACTTTGAGCACCTCTTCCTTCAGGAGTAGTACAATCTTCCCCATGTCCAGGTAGATGTATTTAAATGGTTTGGGCCAGGATATTTGGGAGGAAAAGAAGAAAGATAGAGGCTGGAGAGTTTTTAACTGACTGTAAGTCATTAAAAGCAAACCAGATGGTTCATTTTACAGTGGTATTAAAGTAAAATGAGTAAAAGTATGCCTAGGGCATAGTAAAATCTTTAATTTGTCATTCATCCTCAGCCTTAGCCAGTGATTGATGGACAATGTCAGAAGAGTGTTCAGATTAGATTCTGAATGAATCAATTTATTATAATATTAGTACAGTGCAATTGCTGATGAATTTGCTTTTTACTGCATAGAGTTAGTCCTTCACCACCTTGCTTACCTTGGGGTATTGCTCAGTTCAGCCACCAACTCAAAGAAGGGCCAGTGAGTAACACTGAGTTCTGATAGAAGTAAAAAATCTGTCCTAAAGTAGAGTACTTAAATTGTCTGTACTAACTTTGTCTTGAGGAATGATTATGTGATGCAGCCCAGATTACATAGGGGCTGTGTCCCAAACATTTTATTCTATCCCATGACTATCTGCCATGGCCCTTTTATTTGACTAACTTTATGCAGAGGATAATGGACACCTTTTTGCAGTACAGATGAGTAAAGAGAGTGAAGCTATAATATCTTATATTGGCTAGCAACCGTCCTGCTAAAAGCATCTGCAGTGTGATTTATGCAAATACTTCATTACAGCAAACTTTCTTTGCAATGAGGTGTCTGGGTAATGAAAAATAAATTCAACCTAAAATGGGGTTGTTATTACCATTCATTTCATCCTCCTAACCTCCCAGTGGTGTTAAGCTTTATATACAAAACCCATCAACTGTATTTTTTAAGTACATCTCACCTTCAGATCTTTCTTCAGGACTCAATATGCACTGTCTTTTTGTCCTTTAATTTTATTTGCAAATTCATTTTTTTAATCTGATAACAGGAGCAATTTCCCTCTTCATATAGGTCACACAAACAAAATATTACTTCCAAGATAAACTGACATCTAACAAAAAATGAAAGAGAAGATTTTCTCTGCCTGGGTAGAACTTTTCTACCAAATGGTCAAGGACAAATAAAGTAATCCAAAATACTAAATCTCTTTTTTTTATTTCTTTGGGTTTGTGGTTTTTTTTTCTCATAAGGCAATGATGCAAATTTGTCATCTGTGAGAAACTTTTTTAGAGATTTTCTTGGGTTTTTTGTTGGTTTTTTTTAAATATATAAAACTACTTTTTTTTTTTTTTTTTTTTTTTTTTTTTTTTTTTTTTTTTTTTTTTTTTTTTTTTTAATTATTCTGAATAGAAGCGAATGAAATCCAAGCTATTTTGGTAATATAATTATTGTCCCAGCAATTAAGTAGGTAATGTGATACAGATCTATCCCACAAAAATCTTATGGCAAGAGCTATCATCCTTTACTGAAATCAAATAGATTTCAGTCATACCTTCAGAGACCCCTTGTGAACCTGGTTGGTGGGGCCACACAGGATGATATGCTGTACATTCATTGCTGGTTTGTACAGCAAGTATTCAGCCAGCCTTAGCTCTCTGTAATATACATATAGGACATGACCTCCCACAGGTCAGACTCTCACAGTAAATAATCCACATACAGCTTGGGTAGCTGAGCACTTAGTTTGTTCTGTCATGTTTTAGGAAAGCTGTAAAACTAAAGATACTGAAGTTGGAATGGATTTTGGCAGAGGGAACATTTATTTTTTTTTTTTCAAAATATAGTAATATAAATGGAGGTCTAAAGATTGAACCATGGATGAGGATCACCTCATTCTCAGTGTTGACACCGAGATGTGCTTTGTCTTGGTATCCAGAGTCACAGTGGGTCTCACACATGTGGGTTAATTTTGGAGAAGTGGAAATTTAATAAACAATTGACAGGAAATTTAATAAACAATTGACACGTTTCCATTTTCAGTTCTTTAAGTAGTCTAGGCTAGTTAAAGAATATTATAGAAAACTATTTCCAGTGGTTCCAACACCTCTTCTATCTTGACCTTTTTTTGCTACTTTGTTCATTGAAACCAAGCTTAATTAAAATGATGATAAAAATGATCTTGGGAGTTCAGCCTTTACCAAGTCTCAGAACAGCCCTATTCCATGACTCATACAAATTAATGATAGTCTGTTACTGAGGGCTGTTTTTGTCCCATTCTGATACTGACAAAGTTAAACAGGCATTCAAGGCAAACAGAACTTGAATTTTTGATGTGAAACAATCATGAAAATACACGGTTATAAACCAAAATTATTTTCATGCTTTTTCTGTTGCAGGTTGCCTTTGAGGAAAGTTCTATTCAAATAACCTATTGAAATTACTTCTTCAGTAGACTTATAGTCTGACTGCTTAACAAGCTGGTCTGATAGATGTTTTTTAGAGTCTGAAGTTATGTCTAGTAAATAATATAATTCCTCTAGGCCCCCTGGCCAAGGAAATTGGCCAACTGAATAGGACTCAAGAGATCTAAATTCTATTCCAAATTTCAAGATTAGCCTTCTGGGAAACTTTGTTATCCAAAAAACAAAGCAAATGGTATTGACTGGTTTTGTGAAGGGCTGTGAAATCTGTTTATGAAAAATTCTGCACGAAACCTACTTATTGCTATTCTTTTTATCAAGAGAAAGTGCTCCGTGCAAAATTACACAGAATGCCCATTTTCTCCCTGAAGGAGAAAACTGAGATTGTTTCAGCATGTCTGCTAATGATTAAGCATGCCACAGTTACAATATTTTGTATTATTGGACAGTCTTGGAATGTGTGGTGACAGAAAGTTTTACCCTTAAAGGCAGACTTTTTGCACAGAACATGCTTTCTCTAGGGATCATAGGCATATGTGCACACAGTGGAGCACTGTGCCACCAAGTGTGTTGTCTGTGGATTTCTGATTTGAGCCAAAAGTTGGAGGAAACCCAAAATGTTGACCATATGGTCTTGCTGGAGGCTTCCCTTCCAGCATGGTAGGGGCATAGGAACAGCTGGAGTCAATGCCAAGGTTCTTTAAATCTACAAATCTTACTATCCTCTGCATGCTGTCCAGCATTGCTAAGTGCTTTGCAAAAGACTCAGCCAGGGGTTTTTTCCTAACCCTGAATCAAGAAGAGCAAAGATCTGGTTGGGAAAATTCAGCTCTCCTGACACATAAACATGTTTTTTCTATGAAAGAAATGCTTTCCAGGAATCTGCTACCTAACAGATTTTTCCCCTTTAACTTCATTACCTGTGTTCTCACTTTGGAAGCCATTTTAATGTTTTCTGGGTTTTTTGTTTTGTTTTGTTTGTTTGTTTTTTGGTGGTTTTGTTTGTTTGTTTGTTTGTTTTATTTTTATTTTCTCTAACATGACAGTAAAATGAGTTGAGTAGCCTGGATTTTAAGGCCAGGGGAATAAATAAGGCTTTATTAAGGAATGCCCATAAGAGTATGATTTAATCAGTTACACCTTTTGTGTCACTCAACAGCATTCCAAGAGATGTGGAAATCATCTGGGAAATAAAAGATGATGGCTTGGGCAGCTCATGCTTTGTGTGCTGATTACCATCATTCTCTTCTTTCCCTTTCCCTGCCATATTTCAGCTTTGTCCATACCCCTTTGGATAAGGAAACTATGTTGCGATGGTCTCTTATACCTCCCTGCCTCTGCCCTTAGTTTGCCAGATCTGTGAATGCATGTATTTATCTGCTGTTTCTGTATGTACTTGGTGGATTCTTTTATTGTGTACTATATGATATATTACATAATGTCTGTGGAGCATAAGAGCCAAGCACCCAGAATTTAGACTCAAAAGTGGCTTGACTGGGGACTTTTTAATTCTTTGCTTATTGCAATTCCCAAACCCACTGGTTTTTCACTGAAGGATATCATTGCCCTATGTATTCCTGGGATTCCACCTAAGCCACCAGCGTTTGGATTTGATTGATATACATTTAGCTTGGGAAAGTGGTCTGCAGCTTCAGTTCATGGTTTTCCTCAGGCAATTTCTTATAATATTGCAGACCATTTCAATTCTGACATCAAGACACAACTCTATCTATTCACTCCTTCTACTGTAGTATCAAATCATTTCCCAAAAGCAGTGAACAGCCTTCTGGCTGAGTTTTGCTGATAGGAAAGCATATGTCATGATATCAGTTAAAGTATCTAGAATTGTGTCCCAATTATTTATTCACTTTCCTTTCTGATTTTTTTTTTTTTTTTATTTCCATCTCCACACCAGCTGCATTCAGACCAGGATAAAGGAGATGGATCACTTAAATACATCCTTTCTGGAGATGGAGCAGGAGACCTCTTCATTATCAACGAAAACACTGGTGACATCCAGGCCACAAAGAGACTAGACAGGGAAGAAAAACCTGTATACATACTCCGTGCCCAGGCTATAAACAGAAAGACTGGAAGACCAGTGGAACCAGAATCTGAGTTCATCATTAAGATCCATGATATCAATGACAATGAGCCAATGTTTACAAAGGACGTTTACAATGCCAGCATTCCCGAAATGTCAGATGTTGGTAGGTGCTAACTAATAACTGGTTTCAGTGTCTAGTCTGGCTTCTTTCTGTGGATTATTGAAGGGCCCAGAGTTTACAGGTGCTGAATAGAGATCTCTGCTGTTTGAGTCTGGACTAAAAGCATCTGAGATATTAAAAAAAATGTAAAAATCCAGAAAAATAGTGGCAACAGTTTGCTGGAATCAGAGGTATCAGCTGGGTGAAAATTCTGATGCCCCCTCTGTTGTACCACAAAGAAAAGGCAAGTTAATACCATCTGGTTTAATGTCCATGAAAGTGAGTTGAGCTCTTTTACATGATATATGAGTTTAATACATGTTAGCAACGTGGTATTTCATGGTCATCTGTGTCAATGCCATTCCTAGATCTGTTCAGCAACCCTTATTTAGTTCAGGAAGGTAAATAAGATGGAAAAGGGCAGGTACAGAAAGGGGTTGTAACATTTCTGTCACCCACTGGTTCTGAGATATGCCATTAACTTCCTACGACCTTTGTTGTTCTTTCCATGCAAAAGAAAGGAGCTCCAAAGTCCCTTGAAGTCCACTGAAATCTTTCTATTGATTTGAAATATATTGAGCTATAAAAATCAATCAAGACAAGAAAAAAAAAACCCTTCTTTGGAAAATGATTTTAAGATGAGATTTAAGATGAGATCTTTCCCTGAGAAGTTGACAGGTTTTGATTCTTTGATTCTTAAGGAGGTTATTTTGATTTTTTTGTCAGAGAGCAATGGATGGTTGAATTCTAAGAAGCACATTTCTAATTTGAAATAATGTCCAGGGAGAGAGACATTAATTAATCATGATCAAGAATGAGATTAAAATAAAGCTCAAGCAATATGAAAATAAAGACTTTGGGGCATACTCTCTCTCCTCATTCATGGGATTTGTCACATGGATGAAAACTCATCTGGTGAAGTGAGAACCTAATATTCTCATTTTAATATATGAACACTTTATTCACAAATGGTTTTAAATGCAAAATCTAAGCTAATTTTTTGTGTTTCTTAACACTTTGCCTAAGATTGAAAGCCATTTCTTTCTCTAGAAGACATGTGAAGAACCATATTTACAGTCCTATATCAAATAGCTTACAAGCATGAGTAGATTTGCAAAAGTATATTCTTGACCAAGATTCAAATTCTGAGTGCTTACAATATCTGGAGAGGGGTGTAGTTCTGTTTCCTTCATGAGAAACACATTGAAGGATCCACATACCAAATCAATAACTGTGTTTGAATGAGCTGAAAATAAGACAGGTATCATTTTGAGTTTATGACCTTCATGAACAGAGAAAATTCTACAAATAATAATAATATTTCTAACTTCCTGCCACATGAATTATTTTTTCCCTCTACATCATAAACTGTCTTGGCCATAAAGAAAAACCATCAAACTATTAATTTTTGTTTTCTTTAATTTTTCATTGCAGGTACCTTTGTTGTGCAAGTCACTGCAACTGATGCCGATGATCCTACCTATGGGAACAGTGCTAAAGTTGTCTACAGCATTCTCCAGGGACAACCATATTTCTCTGTCGAATCTGAGACAGGTCAGGGGACCTTATCTGTCATTCTGTGACAATGTCTGTAATTCAAAGTGACACGCTAAGCCAAGCTAGGCTATATTACTAAAAAAACTTTGAAGAGATTACATCTTACTCAGTGCAAAATCTGACAAATTTAATAGACTGATACATCTGTAAACACGACACCTACATTATTTTAATCTTACCAGCAAAGTCTAATAAATACAATTAGTACTGGATGTGAACCAGTTTTCAATCATTTTTAACAAGCAGTGAGTACAGAGACTGCAGTGGATGCTTAAATTAAATCAAATAGTTTGGCTTTTAGATGAAAGAAAGAAACAGGTGGGTGTGGAAAAAAGTGCTTAATCTCATAGATCTTCATAATGGCTAAATTAAGACTGAGGGTTTGTTCAGGTGAGTTTTTTTTCTCCGTCTGTTTCTTCAAAACTTGTTTAAAGTAATTATAATTTCTGTACATCTGCAACATATCACTTTAATGCTAATTTTATGAAAGAAATCTTAATTAAGAGTAATGATAGAAGAGGTAAAATTGACTGTTGCGCTAAACTAGAAGATCACAAATAGAATCCCAAAGTTCTGAGTTCTGTTTTTGGAAGATGTTTAAATTATACACAGTGACTGGAATTTTTAATGGTCTGACTAACAGACAGCTTTAGAACCTGTGCATTTACAACATACGTATTCTGTCTGACTGAATCTGGTGTAACGTTGACTACCTGAATACACAGATAGTCTCTCCCCAAGCTTTTTGAATAATTTTTCCAAAAAGAAACAAACCATCTCAAGAAACTCCTTCAGTGGAAATTGGTTCTTCTCAGTATCCTTACAGGAAAGAGATTATCCCAGACAATTCATCATGTTTAGGATAGTTTCTTACATAAATCTGAGAGACTAAAGCAGGGAAAAGGAAGGGGAGGCTATATGTCTCAAAGTGAAACCTGAGTTGAAAGGGTGTACACAATTCTGAGAAGAGGGAGAGCCCAGATCAAAGCGAGCTTCACTTCAAGCATAAGGTATTAGATAACAGAAACCAGGATTTTTGCACTGATGCACTCTTTCTGACTTGGGTAGCACTGTTGGGCTCTTCTAGAGTTATAATAAGGATAAAGTAGCTTGGAGTTCACTAGTAACAGACTTCTATCGAGAGGTTTGTGTGGGGGATGGGAAACTAAGTAAACCTCAGTCTTGATCTTCCTGCCATGGAAATCAATTGTAGGACTCCTAGAGTGAAACATGTCTCCTTCAAAGCCATTGTGAATTTTGTCATGGATTTCAGTACTTGAATTTCACCCCTTTTGCCTACAAAGGAGCCAGTTCTTACCTTGAGAGACCCAGTAAGAATGCAAACATTTGCTTCATGGTAAATCTGAACAATTGAATTTCAGTAGTAGTTGGTCTTATAACTCGTATTTGTGCCTTTGAAGAAGGAAGTAACTGTCAAATCATTTCAGTCAATGTATAAATAGAAGTATATATACTCTATACTCAGGCATGTTTGGATGCTCATAATTTTATTAATTAATTTCTCTTCTTCTATGTAATGTTGCTTCACTCCTTAATGGTGTCTTGCTGAAGTTAGCTTTTCTTTGGGGATTTTTTGGGTTTTTTTATACCACATCTGTCAAAATAATGAGCAAACAGCCTTTTTCCAGTTCAGTGAGAGATTTTAGCATGGAACTGAAAGAGGGTAAATAGTTGCATAAAATAACATGGCTCACAAATAAGTAGAACATCTTTCTGTGGATACCACTTATACTGTGTATGTCACATAGGCAGGAGCCTGAGATGTGACAGAACAAGTCTGTAATTTAATGAACCATCTCATAACAGTAAATATTTGTACTGGGCAAAGTTTACTTACTACACAGAGATTGTTTTGTTCTTTTTATAAGAATTTCCATCAAAGTCACTACCTGTGAACTCTCCAGTCTTTAATTTTCATGTTTACAGGCATTATTAAAACTGCTTTACTGAACATGGACCGTGAAAATAGGGAGCAATACCAAGTGGTGATCCAGGCAAAGGACATGGGAGGCCAGATGGGCGGATTATCAGGAACCACCACCGTGAACATCACGTTGACTGACGTAAACGACAATCCACCTCGCTTCCCCCAGAGTATGGAATATTTATGTTCTGTGTTTTAACACTAAAATGGACAAAAATGGTTCTTGTTTTGTTTTTTGTTCACCTTAGATTCTGTTTCTTCTATTGTGAATTTACTGAGTATCAAACTTCCTTTAGGAAAGCAAAAGAGAACACAAACTAAGCAATATCATCATGCCAAGGTTAATTGCCATAACTAAGAAATGAATATTTAATATTTTTACTCCAATTGCAGTTGACAGTCTGAGAGGTGAATTAATGTGCAGAAATAACTTCTATTTTTCCTACCTATTAAATAACTGATCAATGTAATCGGTATTTCTTGCTCACTATTATTTTTTCAGACTTCATGATTAAATGCATTTTAAGGTATCTGTTGTAATCTAATATATGAAAGTTGTGAAACAAATTTATTTAAGTATGCAAAAATACCCCAAGAGCGATTCTGTGGAAACAGAGTATTTATAAACAGGTAGCATTTGCTACTACAAACTTTCCTATATTCTGTGCATACAGAAACAAAAGCATATACATAACTACATCAGGTTTTTCTGCCTGTCTACTCCTCCTGTCTCAGATAATTAGGTAGATATCTGTGTGATGCTTATGGATATCACTTGTGCAAGCTCTCTTAGAAAGTAATTTCTATTAATGGCCATTCATTGCCATAAGGGATTTAAAGTGGTTCAGCTTTCATCCTCTTCTCTTTCCCTCTCTCTTTACTTCCTTCTTTCTATTTGCTTTTTCCTTTTTCACTTTGTCTAACCACTGTTCTCTGTATGGTGTGTGTGTATCACAGTGTCAGTGTGTGTCAAAGTCAAGAGCAGCTGTTACAGAAAATAATTGCAGATACTATCAGACAAATCAGTGAGCTTTGGCAGTTAAGTCACTGGGAAAGTTATTGGAAGCAACTTGTCATTTAGGTTCAAAGTCTGTTCTTTGCTGTGGGCAAAGAGTTTCCATTTAAATTAGAGCAACTTAAGAAGAAATATAACACTTTGCACCCAATGAGTTAATTATACATCTCTGGACATAAGTGTCTTCAATGTAAAAGCCAAAGATACAGCTTCGTAATGCCAACACTCCAAAAGCAGAGGGGTTTTTCTGACAAAAATTCAATGTAGTATATTTTTAATAGGTATTTGAGCAGGATTCAGCTTTAGTGTTATTAAGCTGTGCTAGCTTCTAACAACTTTTAATATTTCTCCTTTGGCCTCAAGACATTTTTCATACACATTTCTGATACAGCCAGCAGAGACTATGAGAACATCCAGAAAGGGACATCTGTTGCTACAGTTACTTTGCTTGTAGCAAAGCAAAATGCTCATCCTGTGTATGAGAAAACAGATGGAAAAGTGAGTAACTTTTACCCGCACAAAGGCAATGCAGAAGCTGAAGGCTTTTGCCCCAGGAGGGCCTGTAGACCCAGCGACTCACTAACTCACCTACACACACTCAGCATGGACAGTGGAATGCGAGATGGTGTCCAAAACACTTTGGACTTTGGTGTCCAAAGACTGATTAACCAGATTTCCCTCCCTGCCCGCTGTAGGCACCTACCAGTTCAGAGCTCCTGAGTCCACGCCGCTCGACTCCCCGGTTGGCAGGATAAAAGCTAATGATGCTGACGTGGATGAAAATGCAGAGATTGAATACAGCATCACTGAGGGGGACGGATATGACATGTTTGGAATTACCACAGACAAGGACACACAGGAAGGAATTATAACTGTGAAAAAGGTACACATCTTAACACACTTAATCCCAGCCTCTGAAACACCAGTCATACCTTTGTCTAGCACATATTTGGTTTTCATTTTTAGTGCAACATGTATGTTTTGTTAATTTGAATTCCATCTTTCGGGAATCTCTACATTTGTAAAGTTTCTTTTATGCAAGAAATTGGTATCCTTCCTCTTATACCTCCTTTGCTAAACCAATACACAAAACTTTGCAGGACATGAGAGGGTAAATTACCTAAGGAGTGGGGTGCAACTGAGAAAAAATTCTATAGCCTGAATATACTCACAGAAACACAAAAGGAAGCTCCACCATCCAACTGTGATTTTCTCCCTATGATGCATGCAGGTTTTGCTCACTTAGAAGAAGATACTGTGTTAAGACCACAAAAACAATGAGTATCATATTGTCTATTTTTCATTATAAGAGGATGCTGATTCTGCAATTATATTATATTTAACTACATAGACAAATTTCTTTTGACTTACATTTTGTAAAAATTTAAATTATCTATCAGCATGCTTTTGCTTTAAAAAAAAATCAGTGCCTTGCCAGATCACAGTGGACATCATCTACTGTGTTGCACATTGGTTGTCAGAAAAGGTTTGAGAAATATTGTTTACAGTGGGTTATCAGGCAAACTTGATAAGGTTACAGATATCATCCTTCATCAATTCAAGTTCAGTCATCACTAGATAGACATTGTGTAGATTTTCCGAACATGCACTTGGTTGTTGATATCAGTACGACACCTGTCATTACTTGTTTTTTAGGAGATGCCTTCCAGGGTCTGATTATGATATCAGTCTAACTCCGTTTGTATTTCTGTCTATTGCTGACAGAAGCTGTGAATTTTCTACAATGTAATGGAAAAACGGGGTGACTACTCTGTCCCCATATTTCTCCAAGTACTAACAAAGACTCCCTAAATGCTGTTTCTTCATAGTTTTAACAGTGTGTGCTATAGTCATAGCCTGTCATAAAATCATTTTGGCTTTGTGGATGGTCCTGGAAATCCAGATTCTACATGCCACAGTGTTTCATCCATTTCAGTTATGGAATGCCAGTATCTAAACAAGCAACATCTAGAAAATTTCCCCTCCTTTAGTGTGTAGTGCTTGTGTGCAAGAAATAGACAAGACATCATCAAAATGCCAAAAAACGACAGAATAACAGACTAGAAGAGTTAAGTCTATATGAGAAAACTGCTTGGTATTCAGGAGTTTCAGGCATAGAATTTCATGAAAAAGTGGTTTTCTTCCTAATGTATTATCTTTGCATAGAGCCCTTTCTCCTTTCTGTTGCCATTTAAATTCTAGTTCAGGCTCCTGTTATCTAGCACAGGCTGCTCCATGACTTCCCAGCATTCATCCTGCTTATCTGGCTGGGAATCGCAGCAGTCCCCACCGACTTTATTTATTTATTTATTTATTTATTTATTTATTTATTTATTTATTTCCCCTTCCCAGGCATTGGATTTCGAAAGTAAAAACTTGTATATTCTCAAAGTGGAAGCTACCAATACTCATGTGGACCCTCGATTCCTGTACTTGGGGCCATTCAAGGACTCAGCTACAGTCAGAATTCAGGTGGAGGACGTAGATGAACCTCCCATGTTCAGCAGACCAGCATACATAATGGAAGTGAAAGAAGATGTTCCATTAAACAGTGTAATAGGAACGGTAACTGCTCAGGATCCAGATGCTGCCAAGAACCCTGTCAAGTAAGCATATACTACTTCAGCTAGCCTGTAAATTTCTTACAGCTTTGAATTTGCTTTTATCATGTCAGCACATGCAAAAAAATCCTCACTTGTAACAATGTGAATTGTAGGGCATGCTTGAATATGGAGTATTGTACATGGTAAATGACCTCTCAAGCTTGAGCATATTTAGGTGTCTGTGAATGTGTTTGCATGGCCTTTGCATCTTGAATTATATCCTAATCTCTTTAGTAACTAATGTATGTGCTTATTTCTACCATGAAAAAATGTACTGCAAGAAGACTGTTAAGAAAATCTTAGTGTTTTCCTTCCACCTTTAACATTTTCCAGTGCAGCACAGTGCATCCTTTTAGCTGTATGACAGGGAGGTGATTCAGTAGCCTTTTCTTCTTCTATCTTCTGTCCAGACCTGCTTAACAGAGGCCACATTCATATTTTCTAAATCACAAATAGAAATGCCTCAGAATCAGCTCATGTGCACACCCAGGCTCTGATCTCACCTGTATCAGTGCAAGGCTTGTAAGATAATAATCAGTCTCATGAGCTTCATAAATTAAACCTGCCATGAATCAATAAACTGTTCTTAGAGGAGGTGGAGGAAATGTTAAGGTTGGAGTAGCTATACCTAAGTCTTCTTGTTTTGTAAATTGTGTATTGTTTCTGTGCATACTGGAGTATTTAAGTCATACTGGATAAAGTATTAAAATATTTTAAATAGTTGTATTCTTTAATTAAAGTTCATTGCTACTGACAAGGCAGCAAGAGAAGAAATTGAAAAGTGCAGCAATATTAAATCCAGGTCAATTTTCAGCAGGTTTCTGAGTTGGGTACCTTGGAAATTCAATAGTAGCCTTTGATCAAAATAGAACAGTGCAGGTTTAATAAAAATCTAGTCCATCAATACTTTACAATTCTGCAAACAATTATCTTTCATCAAGATTTCTTACAGTAATGAGTAAGTTTTAAGCTCTTAGCTCATCTTCTGAGACCAGTAAATATTATAAATTTAATTTCCTAGATGAACAAGCTAAATCGAAAATGTTTCTGGCAGAAACTATTTTCAGTTTGCATGGTGTACCCTACACATGAATTCTTGTTCAAGACTAAGCCTTCTAACTTTAATTAAAGCTTTCTTAAACTTGTTTCATGACATGCAGCAATTCTCTGGCACTCTGAGCAGAGCATAGTCACTTAAAGAGCAGCATAATGTTTTGCTGACTTTGGTGAAGCCCCAAGACAGAATGAACACCTTTTGTAGCACATTTTCATGGACACGGGCATGCTAGCATGAAGATGAAGAATTGATTGGGGTGACACCCAGGCCCCTTGCAGTCTTCATAGGAACCTGCTTTTTTTTATATCTAATGGCACTGGAGAGTAAGGGGACTGCTTCCCTCCTTCCCTGTGGTGATAACTACAACCATTTGCATTTCACACCAGCACCAGCTCCTAATTATAAGTGATTTACAGTGGATAGGGACTGTGCTGTTCATTGTTGAGTACTGCCTACCGGCTCTTTGCTATTAATTGAATGTGTGTGCTAAAACTTATCTAACTTTCAAAGGGCAGTTCTTTAATTCCATATAAGTACTTTGCATATTTTAGGATCAGATAGTTATTGAGCAAAATTTAGTAGAAGTGTCAAACCTGATGCAGTGCAGCAGAAAGCTTGTCTACTTTTTACCTTAATAGCTTGCAACAGCCAAGTGCAAGGAGAAGAAAAATAAAAATCAGAATGAGATTGGAGTAATAGAAATAAACATAGCAAGAAAAAAACATGAAAATCAGTAAGAGGGAAAGGAAATCAGCAGAGAGCAGTAGCCTGAGAGATGCTAACTTGCAATAAATGTAATTTTATGGTGCTAATATCTTGGGTATCTGCTAGAATTTAGGGGCATGGGTTGAGTCTCCATCTTTTTGACAGGGTAATTTTTTTTTTCTATCATGCAATAGAGATGCTAAATCCAATTTTCACTCTGTGGTTCAGGGAAGATGCAATTAGACTATATATATGACTTGTCACTTGCTTGTCAATTTTTCTTGACGGTTAAAAATAAAATCTTTAGACACTTGATATTACAATGAAAACCTTCTATTTTCTCCTCTACTCAAGTGAAGATTTCTCTTCTTAAACAAACTGAGCCCTAACTCTGTTAGATGAAAGCCCCTTTGATCTTCCATTAAAGGAAACCTTCACAATATCATTATGAAAATGCATTATGAAAAATTCACACACACATCCCTTCCTGACCCACAAATCTTCCTGTCTCGTGGTTACATTAGACAGCAAGCTGCTGAGCAGCAGAAGACAATGAAGCAATAGCGAAACCTGAAGTGGATATCTGTCCTGTTTGTAAGGCTGCATAGCCATTTGTGATCTGTGTATCGGTAGAGCTAAATTGCAGCAGTCTAAGTCTTCTAAATATATTTTGTTCTGATATGACATTGAGAAAATACAAAAATACACCAATACATGGTTGGCTATATTTGAATAGGTGTCCAAGTGTAGTAACATTGAGATGCTCACGAGTAGCACTTTGCAGTCCAGAGGTGTTATAAAATAAAGTTTTGCATTCTACTTGTGTTTGGTCTACACAGAAATAACATGAACCCTCTGCATACTGATAAAAAGACAATGCTGAAACTGGCACTGCTGTATTGTACATCAGATATTTTGAAATTCCTAGCTGAGTTTTTTTTGCTATAGTAACTCCTCAGAGGCATAATGAAGTTCATCAGTCACTGGAACTGTCTCCCTGCTGTGATTTGATTTACTAAAGTACCCCAGATGAAAATGATCTGCAAACAAATGTAAGGCTAAATTTTGTTTGTGTGCTTTACTGAGAACATATTTGCATGTGTTAGATTCTCCCATTTACCTTTCCCTTCTTCCTGTTATATACAAGGAGAGATTAGAGTCCACATAGATACTTTTTAACTTTATAGCTTGTCAATTCCTCAGAGCCTGAAAGAGATGAAGTCCTGAAGCCTGACAAATACAAACCCATAATTTCATTAAATAAATGTAAAAATTAGTTTGATGTTGTCTACTTAATTCTTACTACGTTGTGATCCAGAAGTCAGAATCAGCACCAATTCAACATAATTAAAAATCCTTGATCAAAAGAGACTGGATTATGCAAACTGAGAAACAGAAGTGACAGCCTAGCTTATTAAAATCATCCTTCTAGACCAGATTTAATGGTATAATTGGAATATACTTTAAATGCACTGACCTTGTATGTATTTTCTTTGGGATATGAAGAAATAAAATTAACATTCCATTAAGAAACTGTCTCTGCTGGTTTTATTTTTATAAGTTTGAGTTTCTGCTTTACAAATGGCTGAATATACATATTGCTTTACAAATACTTGTACTTTAAAATCCTTAATATAATGAAGAAGAAGCCCTTAATGTTACAGCCCTGGAAATATTAGAAAAAGTTCAGAACCTTTTTATTTTTTTCTTCCAGATACTGTACCACAGATTGAATTTGGGAAATCTTAAAAAAAAAAAATAGTGATTGCAATACACCAAGACATTAAAATGTGCTAAGACAGTAAGATATTTGAAGTACATTGAAAATATGAAGCTGAAGTGAAAGTAAAATTGAAGAAAAAAACCCCAATGATTAGGCAGCTCATGCCTAAAGCTAGTTGCTTATTTAAATGTCTTGCTGAATAAGAGTCTGAAACATAATATTACAGTTAGTTGAACAGCTAATCTATAGAAAATCCTGATATTTCATTTCAAAGAAGAATACAGAATCTAGATTTAACTGCAAAATGGGAATACCAAAGCATTTCAGCTGAAATGTGTGGAAATGAACTACAGAATATCTGAAAATAATTGATATCACGAGATACCAACATAATACCATATAAAAGCTTGAATGAATGAAAGCTAAAATGAAATGTTTATCATATCAAATGCTTACTTTGTCAAAATGTAAAAGAGTCAGACCAGTTTGTATAAACTTATTCCCATTAAGAATTTCAGCCAAGTCAACAATTTTACACATGCTGTTTAGGTTTGGACAAAGCAGCACTTTTCAAGCTGATGTTAACGTCACCATGATGCATAAAGGAACTAAGTTAGTGACACCACAGCTGACTTCCTGCAGCCAAAATTGCTGTACTGTCAGTGAAGTGACAGCAATGAATGAAAATTAAATCTGAACTCCTGAAGAATTAGAAAAGCACCATGCAAGTGCTACCAAAATACGCTAGCATTTTGTGCTAATACCTTTGAATGTCATTTGAGTCCTTCCCTAGGAATTAACCATGAAGAAAGAAAAACGGTTTAGTGCAAATAATTAACGCTTGACATTGTTTTGTTTGAAAAGGTTGGCTACGCTTAAATTCTTATTTTGGAATGACCTAATAAGCAATTGCTGTAGATATTATATCCCACTTTTTTATTTGCAAAGAAGAAAAAAATGTCAGTTACAAGATAAATAGCAAGTTAATTAATTTTAAAATTTTGGCAGAACCACATTTCCACTAGTTTCTTCTATTCCTTCCTTCTTTCATTCAAGGTCTGTATCAGAATATAAGAGACACTGCATAGGCACTAGGAAATCTGTGCAGAATAGAGGACATGTCTTGCAGTTGCTTCTAGGACAGAGCAGGGAAGAGAAATTTTTCTTCAGCCTCTGCATTCCCCTGAAATTTGTGGTGGCAGTAAACTCTGCCAGTCATTCTCCTGGCCCAGTTTTCATCTGACTGCTTACCAGTTCAACTGTTAACTTTACCCTTGTCTGGACACGAGGGACAGCAGTAGCTGCCTTGTCTCCATCAATGTGGCCTGCAAGGAGCCACATTGGGCTTCCTAAGGATCTGCCCTGCATTATACATAAGCACACAGTGGGGCTTGAAACAAGAGCACAATAATGCAATTGCATTCTTGCTTTGGCAACATCAGAGACATATTTCTGTCAAAAACCTCCATAATTTATGCAAGAATTTTCCCTTCAGGAGAGATGAAACCAAGTCACAGCGTTTGGATCAAGATGATAGCACTCTCTCCCGGGAATTGGAGAGTTCTACTTTTACACTTGGATTTAGTTCAGCTGAAAAAGCAAAAGATCAGATTGAAAATTTGAATCTGTATTTAGACTCTGAGCTCATCCAGAGCTTGTTAGTATTCCTTTTCACATACAGATACCATCAAGCAGGGCTGAGAATGTTAGTTTTAATGAGTTACAACAAACCTGTGTGTGATATGTGCCGTGGAATAATGAATCTCTGTTCCGTGCTGGCTTGGTTTGGGTGGGCAACCTTTTTAAATGCCAGGAAGGGAAAGGTACAAATGCACCCCACCTGTCAAATTTTGTATCAGAAATTATTTGAAACAGTTGAGCTATCAAACCATTTAAAAAAAAGGTTTTATAAAGAAAAAGCCAACTCAGCCTTTAAATAAACTTCATATCTTTCAGGACACAGACTTCACATTTTTCACTAAAAACAAAGCTTTGATGATTCTCAGAGGTATGTAAATTCCGCAGCAATTCATTTATTCAGTGACAATACTCCACCTTCTAAATCAAACCTCCAATGTGTCATTATCCAGCAGCTCAGAACTAGCTCTTTGTGTGAATACATAAAGACTCTGAAGCCTGTGCTGAAAACAAAAGGAAACCCCATTTACTAGCTGTTTGATGTCTAGTCTTAGAAAATGGTTTCAGAATGTAGAAATTAAAAAGAAAGCATTCCTCTAACCCCTGTCTCCATATTTGCAGGTACTCTGTAGATCGTCACACTGATATGGACAGAGTATTCAACATCAATTCAGGAAATGGTTCGATATTCACTTCAAAACCCCTTGACCGAGAAACTCTGCTGTGGCACAACATTACAGTAATAGCAGCGGAGATCAGTAAGTTAAACCTAAATACGACGCCTGTCCCTGATGTAATGAATTTAGCCATCTAGCTGAGTGTGTGGAAAGCGCAGCTGGGCGCATGTCAGGTTTATGGATAGCCCACTCAATACTAATGAAGAAGCAGTAACTCTTGCGAGAGGTCATCTGCAGTTTTGTGTTTGTTAGGGACACAGTTCATGAAGAGCTAACTTAGCAGAGAGAAAAGGTGACAGTTCTGTGTTCTCTGATCTGTTATAGCCACTTTAAATTTTGAACATGGCTGTTGAATTCTGAAACTGGCATGCAGCAAAACATGGTTTAAAGCCAAACTGCATTCCTTGGCTGAATTCAGTCTCATTCAGACTGGATGTTTGCAAATAAAGCTAAAGTACCTGGGCTGAGCTGGGTGTTCAGATCTTAGTCAGTTTTATGCATCTCCATTTTTTACTTTGTGTGCCTCCTTTGAAATTACAAGCCACAGCTACAAATCACTGTCACTTAGTTTAGGACTGTTCCAAAGTAGTAATTTTGTGATAATACTAGGCATACTGATTTTAGAAGTCGAAATGCCAAGGGTCTAAGATAAGGACATGTGTTTGAGTTGGCATTGATAAACAATCCACTTTGTTTAAATGCATTATCCGTAAGTAGATCACATGCTCCAATATCAGAGAGTGCAATTCTATTTGCTTTTCCAGAGCCACAGTGCCTATTTTTATGGTGGAATGGCAGATAAGTTTAATATAAACACCAGTTCTGTGACTGTCACAATGTCCCTCTGCAACTCAGAGGCTAAAAAGCTTTTGATTTTTCTGAGACCATGTAAGCTCTTCTTCCTTTTTTTGTATTTGTATATGGCTCAATAACCTGCCTAACAGTGAGAAGAGTGTAAAAGGCTTGAGATTACTTGCTTCATCTTTCTTTATTGTGTAAGTCTTCTTTAAAGCTGAAAGTCAATGCAAAATAAAGCTAGTG
Source organism: Sylvia atricapilla (assembly GCF_009819655.1). Classification (NCBI taxonomy): domain Eukaryota; kingdom Metazoa; phylum Chordata; class Aves; order Passeriformes; family Sylviidae; genus Sylvia; species Sylvia atricapilla. The sequence continues at coordinate 71,608,302 of NC_089140.1, read as the reverse complement.
AGGCAGGCAAATGGGGTTATTATGAAGGAGTATCGGGCCTGAGCCTATAGGGATGACAGGACATTAATAGTTTTCATGAAAGTTTGCACATTTTAATGCTAAGTATGGGATTTCAGCACACCAAACACTGAATGTTAGTCATGTGTTTCTATTAAGTTCCTGAAGACAGGTTCTAGGATCAAAAATTGTACACTATAAAGCAGCTCCTGGGTAGAGCAGAAGGGAAAATAAATTCCTAAAAAGGAAAGAATAGGAAGAAGATTTATCATGACAATAGCAAGAACACTTGCATTGACCCCAGCTGGGCTGAAATAATATGCAATATAGAAAACTGTCCAAAAATCAGCTTAGCATCTATAGGAAGTACTCATTTGGTTTCTTGCTTCCTCCCCTAAGCACAGACCTTCTACTGCACCAAACCCTCTCAACCTCTTGTGTCTGACAAAGGCTTCTGTCTTAATTACCATTACTCTTTAGTCTGAATCCTTTCAGAATGCAACAAACTGCTTCTGAGGGTGTGCTTTAGTAAATTTAGAATAACTAGGGTAAATGTCTTCCAAAGGCAATTTTTTTGGTTGAAATGTACTCCTCTGGTCCAGGACACTTCACTAATTTTAGTCTCAAGAGGTTTGACTGGAAAGTACCATTGCTTATTGTTCCTGGCAAACACAGAAAATTTTAGCAAGGCTACTTAAAGCCCCATCCCACCAAATTCCATAGAATCACTTATTACTCTAGGTGACATTATTGCATCAAGCTCCAAGAATATTTCAGTGAAGTAATCTAAAAAAAAAATATCCAGTCAGGTTACAGGTAGGATATGCCTTCAAATGGGTGGGTGCTCCCTTTGATATAGGGAAAAAAAGAATTATAAAGTCATAAAGAGAAATATCTTTCAGTGATGACTGCTCTTGATTTTGTTTTACAGTAAAATAAAAAAACAAACAAACAAACACAAAAAAACAAGTTGTTTTGCCTTTGTCTAGAATTGTCAGTAAATGTAGATTGCTCCAGTTCTAAATGTTCTACTTTTTCACCAGTATGAGCTGCAATTGCTCAGCAGCCCAGAGAATCAATCACGGTGTGAGTGCTGCACATAAATAGTTGGTGAAACACCGGGTCAGTACATCTGCCACAGCCAGACAGCAAACTGGCATTAAAACACAGGACACAGGTCTAGTGAGCCACAGCTGCAGAATTACAGCTGATTGACCAAAGACAATTCCCAGAGTGTTTTTAAATATTTGTTGCTTAACACTTATGGGTAAGTGAAACATTGGCAGGACTTGGAGGATGAATTCTGGGGAAAAAAAAAAAAAAAAAACCAAAACCACAACACTTTAACAGTTTTGCTGCTGGCTCAGCAGAAAACATATCCCTGTACAGAGAAATAGATTTAAGCAGTTTGTTGAGTCTATGGAGATGGAGCCCAGAGGTAATTAAAGGCTAATGCAAACAAATGAACCTACATGAATTAATTTGCACAAATAATTTGAAAGATGATCACACAAAATATAAAAAAAAAAAAATACTTGAAGATGTATATTAATTTCCATTAAATCAGAGAAGAGGCATATGTTCATAGAGCCTAGAGTTTATATGAAGCTTCTGTTTATTACAGTATGATTTTAAATTTTGAGAACCTTAAGCACCTAGGGGTAAAATGAAAATATGTAGGCTTAGGTTTAAAAAAGCAGGAGAGAAAACAATTCTCCTTCTTCAGAGGAGAAGAAACATGTTTGCCAGTATATTTGAATGTATTTGTTAGAAAAGTATGCCCTGCAAAATAGTCTTGCCAATAGTCCTGTGACTTCAAATGAATGCCTTTGATTTCTGACTGTTATAAAAATTCAACTCCTTTATTGATGTATTTTAGCAAAGAATTCAGCCTAGTCCATATTATACATAAACTGTTATTTTATACATCGAATGAATTTAGCCCAATGGCTGATATTAGAAAGAGGTTTATGCCTGATGGAATCATATTAACTTCAATGGGACTGTGGAGCCTTAAAGCACAATATTTTGTCCAAATGACTGAGCTCTGTAATACAAATAAGCAGTGCCAATTTTGGAGAAGGCATTTTCACATTTCTAAAAGGATGATAAACACATTAATAGGACTTTTATTAAAGTCAACAAGCTACTACAATGAATAAATAGAAGCTACTATAATGAATAAATATAATAATAAAACCAACAAGCTACTATAATGAATGCTTGTAGAAGAATATAGAGTCTTAGATCTGCTATATTTTATTGCACTATTTTTTCATATGAATGATAAGTTAAAGTGCATTTATAAAGCATATTTACGTGGGTAGGAAATCAACATAGGAAAATTCAGTGTGAGCCCTCATGTAGGAGAGGGAAAGGTATTTATTTTAGATGAAACTTATCTCAATCACACTCTTTCCCTCAGATTTCTCTCTCTCACATTTCACATACCCACATACTCCTAGGTGGATATTGTGTGATATGGGGCACAAAGGATCCATGGCAGTGTCTCTTGGGTTTCTTTCAATTAGCGATGATGGATTTCCCTGGGACCAGATCTTGAATATTTTAGGAGTTAGTGGTTGTTATGGTGTGATTTTTGCCTCAGAATCTTGCCTATTTCACCATGCATGGCTCTAGGCAAGGTTACTGCCACTTCTTTTCTTATTCTGTGTATCATTTTGATTAAAGCTTCTCCCAACAGGAAAAGGACTGGTCTATACAGTATGATGTACTTCTAGATGGTTTGTTTTTTTGTGTTTTTTTTTTTTTTTTTTTATCCTGAAAGATGACGGTATTTTCATTATTATTCTGTTCTCGGAATATCTTGGTCAATTTCAATCTCTTGGCACTATGCAGTCCTTATAGGGAAAAAAGATTGTTTTCATAGGGGGAATCTGCAGATTCTATATAGGGTTTATGTTTTTCAGCTGATACACTTCAGTAATTACTCTAGAACATAAGACAAAACAATTCACAACAGGTTGTGATCTGTAATCACAGCTGCAGTTACTATTTTATAAAATAATGCTAATCATGGTAGCTTGAGGAGCTGTGCCACAAGATTTGTAGGGCGCAGAGTATTATACTTAACAAGTGGAGAAGAAAAAACCCACTCAATCTCATCCTTTTGTTGTCAGAGAGCTAAGGAAGGGAATATGTTCTAGATACTTCACTGTCACCAAACAGTCAGGCTAATAAATAGATTTAATTTAATTCCAGTATTATATTTACATATATCACACATACAGTAATAATCATACTTGGAATGATCAAAGGGATTTGTAAATTCTGAACTCCTACTCCATCTTAACTCGATAGTTTACACAGAGTTAGAGCAATGATACTACATTCATCCCATAAAACATTCCCCAGAAATCAACAGAAAGTAAGTAAAATGCTCAGAGCAAGAAAAATTAAGGCAATGGGCCTCCAATTCTCTCCTTTTCTTCCACGGCACTGAGTCAGTAACGAGGCTAAAATAAAATCTCCATTCTGGTTTTGTCATTTCAGACAACCCAAAACAAAGCAGCCGTGTCCCAGTGTTCATTAAGGTTTTGGATGTAAATGACAACGCCCCAGAGTTTGCCATGTTTTACGAGACCTTCGTCTGTGAAAACGCAAAGGCAGAACAGGTGTGTTGTCTGCTCGTACTAAGAAAATATTCCAAATTAAATGGGTTTCGCTGCTACTCTTGCATTACCTCATCAAGCAGTGTACTTTGCATTGCATCAAACTTAATTGCAAAATTAAACAGTGCCTGAACAGTATCTGATTTCGCTCAGTATTCTTCCAGCTGACGTGATGGTATGTTTTTGAATGTTATTTTCTGTACTGCACCTTGTTACCCCTGATTCATTTTCATTCTCACATCCTTTGCTTTATTCAAGGACCTTCACTGTCTCCTTCAAAAACAATTTCATGTCTGTGAATGTTACAGGTCCTGTCTGTGATACAACTATATCCTGCTAGATAAGTCTCAGTCTACCATTCCTATTGTGCAGTAGTTCAAAGTTGTAGGTGATTTGGAAGATTCAGCCAAACAATTTCAGTGGCATGAGATTTCAGTAGATAAACAGAAATTCAGCTTGGACTTTCTCACCTTGTGTCTCCATTCCTTGTCACATACAAAGGTTTTCTACTCATCTACAGTGACATTAACCTAAGCCTTCTGGTGAAATCAACATGATTTTCCTGCCAACTTTCAAATTCACTATGTCACTCCCTGATGATATAGGATATAATAGTATGGTGACCCTAAACAGCATCAGAGGATGACTTTTCTTAAGCTCACCATAGCAACATCATTAGCCTTGAGGCAGAAGAAAAAATAATACAAAAGATTGCTTTTACAGTTTTTTTAGAGTACATAAATAAATATAAAGTTCACTGACTTAGGAGATAATTTTGTTCTTATTGTTTCAGCTGATACAAACATTAAGTGCTGTTGATAAAGATGACTCTTACAACGGACATCAGTTTTCATTCTCCTTAGCTCCCGAGGCAGCCAGCAGCTCAAACTTTACACTACAGGACAACAGAGGTGAATTTCTGGGAGGATTTTTCTTTATTATCTTATCCTTGCTTTCACTCTTCAGATGAAGATTTAATGCATGCTTTGTGTTTCCAGACAACACAGCAGGGATTTTCACTCGAAAAACCAGATATAACCGGCATGAAACAAGTACCTACTTCTTGCCAGTGGTAATATCAGACAATGATTACCCTATCCAGAGCAGCACTGAAACGGTGACTATTCGAGTGTGTGCTTGTGACCATCGAGGAAAGATGCTGTCCTGTAATGCAGAAGCCTTGATTCATCCTACTGGTCTTAGCACTGGGGCTCTCATTGCCATTCTTCTCTGCATCATTATATTACTTGGTAAGTAGCTCAAGGACATTTTGTTCCTTTCATGGTTATTGTGCATTGCTACAATTGTTATTCCAAGACTAGGACAAAGGCAAAGTAAAGACACCATTGTCTTATCCTGTCTATTTATTATTGTATTTCCTCCTCTGAGGGCTACTATAGGGTGTATAGGGCACAACCAATCCAACCTTAGTTATCTAAGAAGTTAGTGATATATGAGGAAGAGGAGACGGCTGGGCTCCACACTCTGGTCAATGGAAAGAGACACCTGTAGAGAGACTTTCATCCCATCCCATCCCATCCCATCCCATCCCATCCCATCTCTATTGGCATCTGAGGAGGACCAGACACATCACTCATGACCCTCTGCAGGTGTCTACCCCTTTCTGTTGATCACAGATAACTTAGTTTTGAAGAATTAACTTCTCATTTCTAAGCTGAGGAGAAACAAGTCTCAGTGCTGTTTTTCTGTTGGAAAAAGATGCTGAATGATACTGAGGGACTCTCTCAAAGGCTGCATGGTCCTCCATTTCAGCCACCTGTGATTAGAAAGAGACTGGATCCTGAGTGTGGAGGACGTGCAGAACTCTGGCTACAGCACTTACAGGTGGTCAAATTTTTTAATACATACAAAAATATATAGAAAGTTTGCAACATTTCTCACATACCTGTCAGGTTCCACCCCTCTTGTACTGCAAACAAAGGTAGTTGGTCATTTGGCCATTATCTGTACCTGGTCATCTGGGGACAACTGTACAACACAAAACAGGCTGTTCTCTGGGAGATGTTATTAGGATGTTAGGAGGAAAGAAGGAAGTCAGACCAATTTTACAGCACTAGGGTCAGGAAGGGGAGAAAATGTTTCCTTCATGATTCTACTTCTTTTTACCATACTATTATGTTCCTTGGACATGCTTATCACCACTGCAGAGTCATCCTGATCTTTACTTTTAACAAAATTTCCCTCTCCAGTAATGAGTTGAAAATGAGGTTGTGGTTCTCAGATTCTAACATTATAGTCATGGCTTGTTCAAATAGGCTCTGTTCCATTTGCAGAAAAGATTCCCACAATAACAATCTGATCTTTAATTCACCATTAAATTCATTTTTCAAAACATGGTATCATTGCCCCCCAGGGCTGAGCTCACTTTGTATTAAGTTCCTTACCAGAAAAAGTAATGTAATGCTGCAGGTCGTCTTGCACTCGTTAGTACAACTGTGCTCATTAATATCAATCTGACATTAAACGATTTCCTGTTTTATGTCAATCGAAAATAATTGATTCTGTGTGCTAAGCAGCACTTTATGTCAATTACTGCCTATGCCACCATGCACCATAAGCAGATTTTCAATTAACTCAGCTATATAATTTTCTATTTTCAGGTTGGTTGCAGGGTTTGAATGTGCAACCACTACTGAGTGAAAAACAATACTCAGGTCAGACCTGAACCACAACTCAAAGTTTGGCAGCAACAAAAAGTGCCCGTAAATTGCTAGGTTTATATGCAGTTTGAGTAAGTTTAGCATCTTATCAGGAGATTTCAGATACTGCTGAACACACACATGCAAATAAAGGTGATGTACTTCAACATCTAGCTTATGATGGGGTCTTTTTCCTGCAAGTTCAGCAAAAAGCAGTAAAATCCACATTATCCGATGTGATGTATTTATCAAAGTCTCATCCTTGCATGTTCTGTGTAACACTGTTTTTGTAATGAGATACTTCAGAAACTCTTTAATGTAAAATTAGGCATTCTTATGCTTTCTCAGACTATTCTACCAGTCACTGTTCCAGAAGCCCATTCCAAATTGACATTGCGTATTTCAAGTTCTCAAAAATGTTCTCCAGCTATCTCTCTTCTTTCATACACACCTTTCACCAGTCCTTCCACACAGTGCCAAAGCTTTTTGCTCTTGAGGAAGACAATGGTCTCTAAGTGCATTTTTTCCACAGCAGCACAAAGAAGCATCACTCAAACTAGGATCCTTCTGTGATACCATAAGTAAATCATCATTATTAGGTGGAATCCTAATGCAATCTGAAGCACCTTCCCTAATCCTTCAGCTTCACTATCCATTTCCTTTCAACTCATGTTGACAGATGTTTTCCCTTATTCACAGTATTCCTGTGGTAAGACACAGCAGTTTCCTACTTTATCCTGTCTTTTTGGTGACCTTCCATAGTCAATCTACAAGATGTTCAGGCACACCTAGAGACAGTATTTTGCTCTAAGCAATCCTGCAGCGGAACTCATTATTAAAAAAACCAACCCACCAAATCAAACAAACAAACGAACAAAACCCCAAAACAAACAAAAAACCAAACCAAAACAAAAAACACCCCTGCACCACCAAAAGAAAAAACCCACCAGAATTTGTCTTTCAAAGGAAACTAAGAATTATATGGTTCAATGAAAAAAAGCTTTGGGTTGGGGACACCCTTAGTCCTTGATGTTGACCTTAAAAGGTTACAACTGAGGAAAGGACTGAAAAAAAAGTTCTTTAACAGTTACTGTGCTTGACTCACATGCCATTTTAGAAGCAAAGCTGACATGAAGGATCATTATGATCCACCTTATCATCTCACATCAATGAGTTTAGGCATTTCTGCTTTGCTTTGCTATGAAAAAACAGTAAAGACAGCAAAATGTGTCCTTCCTTGGAATTTGCACAGCAGAAATGCTGGGCACTGCAGACCTCAGACTACCAAAGCAACACTGACAGCAGAAATATATCCTTTCTCCTTGCTACTGTTCATTTGTCAATATTCAGCCATTTACATCTTAATGTAGATTCCAGCTAGGAAACCTGAAACTTGTTCCTACAGGAAAGGGTTGACCATATCCCTTTCCACACTCTGTGTTGACATCTCCATCATGACTGAAAATCATTATAGAGTAAAAAAATTAAAATTTGCATCAGGGTCATGGAAAGAGTTCCTTCCCTCAAAAAAAAAAAAAAAAATAGTGTATGCAAACAAACACACACTTTAAAATTAAGGACATAAAATATGTTCTAGAATTCTGCCTTTGTCAGATTAAAAAATACCTTTACCATAACCTTTACCATATCTCATTGGTCCATTATTTAATTTGTGTACTTTTCAAGGTGATGTACATTGTAAAAACATTCCAGGGAAGTTAATAAAACTCAGACTCTGTGCTGGCTGAAAATCCACTCCATATTCCAAGCTTCCTTCCCAGAGGAGGATAGATTTACTTATCTTGAAATTCAGCTTTGCTAAGCTCAGTAGATACCATCCTTGTCCATAGAAGCAGTTGCATATTGTCCAAGGGGTTCAACATAAACAAATAACATCTGATGTTACTTACTTTGGAGAAAGTGTTTCTTCCTTCCCAGCTCTCATTAAACTAGTTCTGTTCTCAAGGTGACAAAATTAGTCTATGGCTCTGGGTAACAAAGAGCCTACAGGCAAAAAGACACTCTGCTTGGCTTCCTACAAGCCTGATGTCTCCTTTCTTCCATGCATCCATGCTATTTCATCTCCCAGAGAGCTCATAGGCAGAGCAAGTGCAGCCTGGAAATCTGATGTGCACACTTTCAGTTTTTCAAAACATCCTCTCAAACTTCTAACTAAAGGAGAGGTGCAGTATTTCTTCTGGGCTTTCGTGGAGCTGGGGATTAACCTCCTTTCCCTTTCTCTTTCGCTGTTGTCTTTGTTTGCAGTTACTGTGGTGCTGTTTGCAGCACTGAGGCGGCAGCGGAAAAAAGAGCCTCTGATAATTTCCAAAGAAGACATCAGAGACAACATTGTCAGTTATAACGACGAAGGAGGTGGAGAAGAGGACACCCAGGCATTTGATATTGGCACGCTGAGGAATCCCGAAGCCATAGATGATAACAAATTACGCAGAGACATCGTGCCGGAAACACTTTTTATGCCGCGGCGGACTGCAACAGCGCGAGACAACACGGATGTCAGAGATTTCATTAACCAAAGGTTAAAGGAAAACGACACAGATCCAACAGCTCCCCCGTATGACTCATTAGCCACCTACGCCTACGAAGGTAATGGTTCCGTGGCCGAGTCCCTCAGCTCCTTGGAGTCGGTGACTACTGACGGAGATCAGGACTACGATTACCTCAGTGACTGGGGACCTCGGTTTAAAAAGCTGGCAGATATGTATGGTTCAATGGACAGTGACAAAGACTCTTAATATGATGTCTTTTTTTCCTTTTTTTTTTTTTTCTCTTCCTCATTCCCAGAAACAGCACTGGGATATGTGAAGTGGCTATTTCTTTCTGTTTCTTCACAGCTGTTTGAAAGGGTTCTCTATTCTACACATTTGAATTGTCTAATGACTGCAGTCTGTGTGGGTTAGCCATCAGAAAACTTTCTCTAGTATCATTTTATGCGCTTCCAACAGGCAAAATCCTTATTTTTTGAGTGCATCCAGTTTACCAAGCCAATCTTACAGGCACAGCAGTAGTGGAGGGGAAAAAAAGGGTTCAGATGGGGAGCAATATTTTTACTTGTTCTGCTTATATTGTAAATTGGAGTATATTACTGTTTAAGCTCACTTGCTTTTTACTTGTATTCAGACTATACAGCTCAGACGACTGCTCTGTTGTGTATTGCACATCCCAATGTAATGAGGTACCCTAGTTTACCCTATGTATTATAGTCAAAAGTAGTGGTGATGGAATGAAGGTTTATTATACAAGTAGAGTAAGCTGAGAAATGAACATCAAACACACATTTTACTCATGAGGAGGGTAGAGAGGCTTAATGGTCATTTAAACCTGTGTTTCTCTAGAACTCACCATTACCCCATTGCACTGAATCCTACTAACACACACATATTTATAGTTCATTGACTGCTCTGTATATATTCTTTGGACCTAGCATTGCTGGAGAGATGTGTATGTGCACGTGTGTGTGGTCAGTAGCCCCAATATATAATTCTTAGATGGTTTCCCCGTTCTAACCCAGGCTTGCTTTGCAATGCAGGGAAAGTCATCAAATCCAGCTGCAGATTAGGTCATGACTTGGAGGAAGGAACAGATCATAACCATGCTTCTGTTTGCACTTTCTCAGTTGGCCTCCACCTGCACATCAGTTCAGTGATGGCCACTGTCCTGGGGACATTGGAGCCAGGATGTTCATATCCAGCTACTCTGCCCGTTCCAATGTGCAGGTGGGGAGGATTGACCTCAAGGTGACTGCCACCCTCTGGGGCAAAAGGAGCAACTGCAGAGGTGGAAAGTGCTTTTTCTGTCCTGACCTTCTTTGCCTGGATGTCCAGGGTGGATTCCTGACTGACTCTCTGCCCAGTTTTGCTATCTGTAAAATGGGGAAATAATGCCTACCTCATCAGGATGTTGCAAGAACTATGTAAGACATTTGGAAAATGCTTTAGAAATGGAAAACGCTGTCATTCCACCAGACGAAATAACTTCTCATTCTTTTGGGTAGTTGTTTCCTTTTTTTTTTCCTAGACTCAAACCATGAATGAACAAATAAGTGAGAATTAATGGTCATTCCAGTGGCCTGAAAAGGGAGGGTTATATTTATAACTCATTTTTTTAAATAAACTACTTAGCTAGGGTTGTTAAAAACTTCACCAAAAGGTTAATTTTAACCACAAGTTTCTCTGTGTGCGTTTATCTGCTTTGCCAAGATAAGTAATTTTGTCCAGGTGTGGGGTGGGAAAGTTGCCATAATCTTGGGCCAAAATTGTTTCCTTTATCGCTTGCACACCACTCAGTATTTCAGTTGGTTTTTCAATTGGTCATGTAGTGGCTGCTCTTCAAATCCAGCCCTCTAGGTGATGCTCTCTGGAGAACACCTTAAGGGGCTGCCATGGGGCATATCCAATTCCAGGAGTTAAACACCCCCCTGTTTTCCAAAGCAGGGAACCAGCCCATGGCACTGTGCCAAGGAAAGAAGGAATTATTATTTTTGTAATACCTCATGTGTAACTATTCTCATTTATTTCATGAAACAGTATTTAATACCAGAATTACAGGAATGGATCTATTTTCCTCCTCCCCCAAATTTTAAGTGAATCATTTTGAAAATTAAACAGCTCCAATTTACTGCAGAAATAAAGAGAGATGAGAAAAAAGTTTATAAACAGAAAACTAAGAGCAATTAAAAATTAATCCCTGGAATTCATTACTCATTGAACGTTAAATAGAGCAATAAGAGTCCCAAGTATTAGATTTCAACAACCACAATGGCAGAACTTTAGGTTTTGTGGACCAGCTCAGAGGGAAGAGGATGAACCAGCCACGCTGAGGCCCTGGCTGGGCGGGAAAGGACTCGTTCACAGTGAGGAGCACTGCACACCTCTATGTATAGGGCACAGCAACTAATGGCTTGCAGATGCCCAGCACTATAGATTGGGTGCTTTCAGAGCAGAGGAGCCCAGAGTTTCCAAGGATCCAGAGCCCTCAGCCCCCCTGGTGGAGGCCTCTCAGAGTGTTTAAGTCCAATAGAGTGCAGTTCCCAGCTCCATCACTTAGTGGGGAGGCTGAGCTGTTGCACCCATCATAATGGCAGTGGCATGGCTAGAGCCTTATTATGTCTTCTTCAGGGCCCCTAAGTAATTTAAGATGCTAAAAGCCTAGCTCTTCATGGCTTCCTTGAAGTTGGAACTTCTAGGAAGCAATCTGTCCAAAAGCTGGCTCTGGCAGACAGGAGAGACCATCTGGATTTCAGATATGTGGTGGAGCAGCAAATGCTCAGCACCACCTGCCACAGGTCCCTCACTTTGGGCTGCACCCCTCACAACCACTTGGGCCAGCACATCCCTCCAGGGACTCTCCCCAGTGGCTTCCTAGCACATCCCTCTCTCTCCCTGCTCTCTGGGGTTGCCTCCAGCAAATAGCCCCAAGTTCAGAATCCAGCTGGATGCCCAAAGTGAGCCAGTGAACTGTCTCTTCCCTTCCTTAAGCCTCAAGGATACAGACTGGTGTGTGGAGGGGTGGCTGTGAAGCCACACAAGCGTCCAGCCCTTCAAGCCACTCCAGCTCACTGGGAGGAGGGAGTCAGTGACTGAAGACAGCCCCGGGGCCCTGAAGGGGCTGGGCCACCCTGTGAGTCAGCCTGCATTAGTCACTCCTTGGGTGGGATAATGAGACAGGAGGATCAGTGAACTCCTTGTAACTATTTTCCTATGTTTGTACAGTGATTTTGTCTGATTTAGTGATTGTTAGTAGCAGTCCAAGCGCAAGTTTTGAGTTGGTTTGAGGGTTTATTCCTTTTAATTCAAAGCTGGTTTTATCTCGTCCATTGAGTGACACAGTAAATAATAGAGTGGCTACTCGTGCCTGTTATGTAAATATGCTATATATATAAAATTATGTTACGTCACCACAAATATGGTGCCTGAATAGGAAATGCATTCTTCTAAGAAAATTCGAGACAAACTTGCATCCAAATTATTATTTATGCATCTAGGTTTTAAGGTCTCTTTTTTTTTTCCTGCAAATTAAACAGATTTAGCATCTCACACACAGCAAGGAGAGTTCAATTCTTTCTTTTCTTCTTGCTTGGCAGTACCACAAAGTGCAATTTATAAAATCAGTACTGCATTCTAAATATTGAAAGTGCCATATTGCAGTGAATACAAACCTTTGCAGTAGTATTTCTTTGCACTTTGTTGCATGGTGGTGTGCTAGATGATAGAAATGAGTATTTAATAATGCTTTCACACAGTGCTACAATTGTCATTTGTAGATAACCAATTGTTGGACTATGGGCAATGAAGTGGCTTTCAAGGCTGTTTTAAGCCTGCTCTTCTTATAACCACGTCTATTTCAGAAGCAGAAATATTATTAGGCAGTTTAGCTAAGCCAGGTAGAGACGTAAAAATGCAATTGGCTTTTAATTTGGGAAAGCATCTGACCTAACAACAGGAAACATATTAAAAGATGCTAAGGAATTCAGTGGAGTCAACATGAAACAGGGACCTGGGAGTCTATGCCATCCATGCTACTGCAGAACAATACCATCTCTACACTTGAAATGGAATAAGGTTTCTACAGTAATCATTTCATCTCAACTCCCAAGAGAGTCACTTTACCCCAGAAAACTGGCAGGGAGCTGGTTTTGTTTTGTGTTTGCTGGGGTGTTTTTTTACTCCAGGTGAAAAACGGGTTAAACCCAATTCTATCCCACAGCAGCACCAGTGTAGGGAGACACGGCAGCCTGTGAGCTGTGCCAGGACATCTTTCTGTGCAGACAAGTGCTTGGAAGAGAGCCTGAGGCAAAGCCTGGCAAAGAACTCTGCACAAGGCTCTACCAGTAGGATCACAGGACTGAGATGTGTTCCCCAACCTGACATACATGGAGTTGTGTCTAACCATGAGAAAACCAAATTGTCTGTGTTTTTCAGTTATTTCTGTCAAAAATGTGCTGAAAAAGAGATGTAGTATATAAACACGTCACCTGTACCAACAGAAATATTTTCTTAATTTTTTCCTAGGAAACATATATTTTTCTGGTCTTATTCATTCTATGGACAGATGTTTCTTTACTGTTAAAGGTAAATGGAAGAGGCAACCTTCAAATAATCCATTTCAGGAAGTAGCAATCTACATTGCAAGTTACAACTTTTCCATTTCTCTGTTATGAGAAAAAAAAAAAAAAATCCCACAAAACCAAGAAAATTAACATCTGCGGTACCATAAAAAACCAGAACAATCATAGAGAAGTATAACAAAGAGAAATGGCTTTAGAAATAAGTATCTACACATGTACAGTTTCAAAACCAGATTTACCAACATTACGCAAAACCAAGAGCGGACTTCTAACATTTTCAGATTTACTGACACACCAGAGGGACATCTGCATGCATAGGGAGAAAGACATCTTTTTTGGACCAAGCAACTTAAATGCAGGCCATTTCCATGTAGATCTCTCAGAAAGAAAGCATGTGTTAAATTTCTGCAGCAGAACTATCTTGATGGTGTTCTGCAGGGTGGATTCCTGACAGTGGTTCTGTGCAGGTAATTTTGCAACCCACCATTGTGTTAGCTCTACCTGCCACCATCTGTTGGGAAAGTCTCTCCATGTTTCCTTTGGCTATGAGAAGTACTGAAGTGTTTCAGAAGACCCCTGTCCCAAATGGATGCTGCCATCCCCTGCCCATTTGCTTTTCAATTAATGCTGCAGTCTGAGCTTCCTCCTCAAATGAGAGCCGACAAAATAACAGTCATTATGCTACTTCCAGTGAGTATGAACTATGTCATAAGCTGTGAAAGGTAGGATTTTTCCAACCCATCTACACCTGTGAAACAGCAGCCTCATCCGATAAGTGTCAAATCCACAATATTGTTTGCTTTCAGTTCAGTCTTTAGGAAGAGTTCTTTTCTCAGAGATTGTTTCTGTATTTAAAGAACAAAAGCTTTTAATGTCTACAGACTCATGCATTGCTCCAGAAAGAGAGGAAAAGGCAGAACTCCAACACAATGCTTTAATACCACTCTGTGCCCTCAGCAGTTTTATTTAAGCCAGCTGAAACAATCTTGATCCTGCCCATCATCTTGCAATATTACACTTTTGAGCCCAAATCCTTCTTTGTCATACACTTAAACAGTTTCTTGAAGAATTCATAAAATTCAGTGGTAGGTATCCAAAAGCCATGGCTGGGGTTATAGGAGGTACAAGTGTCAGAGAACTGAGCATTTCAGGGAGAAGAACAGGAGGTGAATTGTGGATGGTGTGGGGAGGTAGCCAGTCATATGCAAGGCAGGGCCATGGCACTTAAAACCACAAAACTATCATCTTGTGTGTAGAGTTACTGGATTTCAAAGGAGCTTTTACAGAACTTGCCCTAATCCTTTTTCCTTCACGTATCTTTTGCTTTCTTTAAAAATAAATTTAAAAGCAGAGGGAAGAAAGAAAGAAAAAAAAAAAAAAAAAAAAAAAGCTGCTACATTTAAATTTCTACCACAAAGTCGATTTGACAAATAAGGCAAAAGTCCAGCATATAGAGAAATCCTTTCCATTCCCGTGGGCTTTTGACTTTTCCTATGAGACTGCACTATTTATGTAAATATACCTGGAGACACTTTCTATAAGCTTTTAGTTTTTTATGATCTATTACTTTAGTGTTTATTAAAAGATACAAACTTAGATAATTATTGAGCATTCAGGTGAACACAACAAAAAAAGAACACTGCAAACACAAAATGGTTCTGGATTTTGACACAAACAACTCTTCAGAATCACTGTACTGTTTTAATTCTGTGATTACTTTAATTGCTTTGAAAAAATTAAACTTAAAAGAAAGGCCTTATAATAAATGCTATGTGCATCTTAACTGTGTTACTGAGCGAAATCAATCTGGCAAACTCCTATTGCGATTTGTGAATTTTTAAACCCGTTAAAATAAATGCTTTTTGGTATTGATTTTTTTTTTTTTTAATTAAAAATACTTCCAAGCGTAAATTGAAAATGATGCCACCACCTGGGAAGCTTTACTTACTGGTATGCTCCAGCCACTCAGTCTCTCATGATGTCATCCCCTGGTTGTGCCAAGGGAGCCTCAGCATTGGATGGATCTGGTCATTGTTCAGCAGGGAGGGACATTTGTGGGTGACAATTTTGTCACTCAAGAGGTTTACACCTAGAACTTTCCTGTGTTGCAAAGGGAACCATGCTGGAATAATTATCTCTTCTGCAGCGTGGATGGGCAACTTGTTTTTGTCAGATGGGAAGTGTGCACTCTCTCCCTTATATTTCCTGTTCACTGTACTGGCTTCTTTTTGGGGGGTTGGGGGGCAGGGGAAAATGAAATTTAAGGATTTGATGAGAAACCGATTTGAGCAACAATTTCTCACAGACAGAGTGAATTTGCCTTTTTGCAAATTGATTTTTGTAACAAGTTATTTATATGATATTACTTAATAAATTGTTTTTTCTAACTTGGGTTTTTTTTTTCCTAATTCTCTCAATCTACGTTATGTATTTACAACACTATCATAAAGATGAACCTTTGAAAAGATTCTCTAATCACTTTAAGACAAAGGGCTAAATTGACTCAGTCTTTGAAATTCCATTCTTAAGTGTCTGGCTTGCACCATGCAATAAAAGCCTCAGGATCACTATTCTGTGCTCATCAAAGCTTCCCAAGAGTGGTGTAATTCCAGAAGGAATCATTTAGTGATGCTTACTACAAGGAGGATATAAATCGATGATCACACACCTAATTTTGGCTTAAAAAAAAAGCCAAGGTTTGCCAGGAAGGCAGCAGAAGCTTTGTTAAGGTAAGGCATGCAGAATGCCTTTATTTAAGCATATAAAGATCACATAATTTATAATAGCACTTTTGAGTTGTCTTTCATCATGTGAGATTAAAAAAAAATTTAGTCTCATTGCAGTTATGGAGAGTCCAAATGTCATTTGCAGTATCTTTTTACATAAGAACAACCTCCAGAGAAAATTCTTCATTTTAATACTCCCTTAATAAAAGAGCTGTCTATATCTCCAGGAATTCCATCATATTTAAAGGACAAGGACAAGGAAAAGAGTGAGAAAGGTCACAGCAAACTAGTACTTCATTAGAATCATTTGAATGAAACACAAAATCAAACAGTTTAGCACTGACACCTAGATGGGGTTCATGAAAGGACTCAATAAACTCGGTAACTAATGAGAAACTAGCCCAAATATCCACCTGCAGTCTTTGTGGAGCTCCAGAAGAAAACCTCTGTATGAATAGCCAACCCCACCTGCCCTGCCCTCCAAAATACAGCTTTTAAAAACAATAGGATATATTGATAGGATATATCACAAGGATATAAATGCAAAAGTCTACACAGTTTTTATTTACCTCATTATCTGAACAGCAAGCCAGGGAAACCAAGCTTGGCACTGCCCAGGAGGATGCATCCACTGCCCACCCACACCCTTCAGCAGGGGCACACACACACCCTTGCAGGTGCCAACACAGAGGGGCTGCAGTGACTCCATCTCGTGGCTCTGTTACTTCATATGTCAGAGCAGCCCTGCAGGATTTCACAAAGTGTTAGATTGAGCTTTTCATCTTCTATATAATGGCAGTAGCAGCAGAAGATATCCTGGTCGTCCGCCTCCTGAAAGGTGGTCCAGACTCTGCAACCCTCCACATGTGCTGAGGCTCCAAAAGCAGAACTACTTTTATTTACATTATAGAGGAATCTCTCATATTTCTTGTCCTCTCATTTGATTTACTATATCAGAGAGCACTTGATTCATAAAGAAAATTCATCTAAAGGGTAGCCTTTCAGCCAGAAAGTGTATTTGGTTTTCCAACATTAATTTACCAGGTTTATCTACATAAAATTACTCCCCACACCATAACAAGTAACACACCAACCACGACCTCCTGAAAATAATCATCTTTCTTTAATACTACCAAAGTCATCACAGAGATAAGTCAGCAAGATGAGCCATTAAAGCCAACAGTCATTCATTTTCCTAAAGTTCTTGTTGAATTTGTCTCCTCCTCCTCTGCTTCTCTGCTCCAGTCTTGTGAGGCCCCACCAGCAGTGTTATACCCTGCTCTGGGATCCCCAACACAGGAAGGACATGACCTGTTGGAGTGAGTCCAGAGGAGGGACACAAAGATGACCAGAGGGATGGACTTCTTCACCTGGGAGGAAAGGCTGAGAGAATTGGGAATGTTTAGCCTGGAGCAGAGAAGACATGACCTAATTGCCACCTTCCAGTAGCTGAAGGGAGCTGGAAGAAAGATGGAAAAGAGGATTTTTTATAAGTGCACATGGTGGCAGGACAAGGGGGAACGGCTTCAAACTGAAAGAAAGTAGGTTTAGGGTAGATGTTAGGAAGAAATTCTTTACTGTGAGGGTGGTGAGACACTGGCACTGGTGTCCCAGAGAAGTTGTGATGCCCCATCCCTCAAAGTGTTCCAGGCCAGGCTGGATGGAGCTCTAAGAACCTGGTCTAATGGAAAGTGTCCCCCTGCCCAGGGCAAGGGGATTGGAACCAGATGATCTTTAAGGTCCCTTCCAATCTAAGCTATTCTGTGATTCTATTAATTTCAAGGACGGCTCGAACAAGAGAACCAAACAAAAGAGCAAGCATATAAGATTCTTTAATACTTGCTTAAAATTTGCAGGAATGATTACTTAAATAAGCAGCCAAGTGAATTCAGTGCTGGTTCTTCCAGTCTTACTCTCATATAACATTCCTTTTGATGCTGTAAATGAAATTTGAGTTTGTTGGATAAGGCACAAATTAAAAAAACCCCAACATATTCTTATCCAAAATCTTTGAAGCTTTTCCTCTTTCTTGCCAATGCTAGCCCATCTTTCCCTGATTGTAGTACAGACAGTTACTGGCAAATACCCACTCTCTGCATTTTCTTTTCTCCAAACTGATGGCTACATCTAACAGTTTTTCAGCAGCTGTCCATCTCTACAACAGACCCTCAAGCACCTCTGTCCCTGCAATCAGAAAGGCCAATTCCACTTCCTTTCTTCCCCACACAGCAGCAAACATGAGCATCGTCAGAAGCCCTCAGTCACTCACTATTTCTAATTGCTCCAATACTTATTACACAGTTTTTGACCTTGGCAAACCACAGAGTGCACAAAACCATTTATATTTTTACTTGTTGTCGAGACACTCATGGCCTGATAGGACCTTATCATCACATCCTACTTTATTTAAGTAAAAGAGAAACAAACTTACCATCATCAAGAGAATAGAGTCAGGAAGATTGTATGCAAGGGGGTGCGCCAATTCAAAAATTCCAAAAACTTTTGGGGCTGTTCCTCCTTTACAGAAGGAAAAAAAAACAAACCCCTCAAAAACAAACAAACAACCCCAAGCCAACATCCCCCCTCCCCACCATCCCACTCAAACAAAAAACCCTAAAACCCCAGGAATCTCCTAAATCCAGCTTTCCTTGTACCCCTTGCTGGAATTTTGCCTTTCTTTACTCAGAACTTCAGCTGGCTGGCTGCTCATGCATGCATCTTAATTAATAACCAAATGTATGAATCCCCTCCTGATTGCTTTTACATGTTTTTCTAAACATCTGCTTCTACCTTCATTGTTAGACAAAACTGCTCTCTTCTACAGCTCAGCTGGGGAACTTATTTCTCTCTCTCTCAGAGTGCAATTGGGTATTTCATGTCAATTATCTTAATTGGAAGGAAGCTTAACCCATTTCCCAATTACAGCTCCAGCTTATTAGAACAAACAAACTCTCAAATCTCCTCTAATAAAATAAGCCCAAAAATGCCCCCAAAGAACAAACCTAAACTTTGGTAACAAGACATTGAAAAGAGGGCTGAATAAAAGAGCCCTGGTAAGTGAAAAGTGAGTAAGCTGGTACAGGAATGTAAGGAGACGGTATGGGTCTGACTGCCTTGGTCTTCAACACAGCATTCCCCTAAGTCTGTTCCCTGAGAGCTCACAGAGAGAGCACTCTTCAGCCTAGACACAGTTTAATGTACTTTTTCCCCTCCTCATACCAAGGTGTAGCTGCCAGAACAGAAAATAGAAGCAGGTGCATTTTTTGTTTTTTTTTGCCACTGCTGGGAATTGTGATGGCCTAGCTTTTTTAACTCTTTGAGTACAGAACCAGGTTCTCTCTGCCTCCTCCTTCTCACACTGCTACCAGACTTTATCACTCCCTGTTCAAACAGATAGTGACTTAATGACTTTTGCCAAAGACAAAAAAGAGAAAATTCATCCAGAGACAAGAGGGCCAAGCCACCTGCTCCTGCTATGAGTTTTGGCTTGGTTAGCCATGGCTCTTCACATGGCCTTCACTCTCTTTCTTGCCCATTTTTGTGTTCCAGTGTCAAATGCACACCAGACATATCCTTTACCACACATCTGTGAGGACAACAGGCTTCCCAGGGCTGTCATCACCTTTTTGAGTAGCATCCACCTTTTATGCACACACTGGGTACTAATCTAAGAAGCTATTCGTAGAAATTATTCCACATGTTATACTAACTATTTGCATAGGAAAAATGGGCCAAGAATTTAGGCCATGAAGTTGTAATATTCTTGCCCTCCTGCAGCATCTGCCAGGTACTGATCCAATGATGAGTGTTTCCCCCTTGCCAAGATTGCATGTTCAGAGATATTGATTGTGGTGCTATTTTGATTTTGTTGTTTTCTGGTATTGTCAACACTTCTCTAAATAATTTCTATAGCTGTTTTTGAGAAACAAAGAAAAGACAAAAGTATACTTTTGAGATTCACCTCTCTAATATCTTGGTATTTAATCAACCTGTAATATAATATTGATTACAAATACCCTGGAGACAAGATATTGGTGCTTGTCTTTAGAGCAAGTACTTCATGTAGCACTTTATTGCAAAAAGACCCTTTCAAATATTTTGCTACCAAATATCCATCTGGCCCGTGGGTTCTCTCATTTTCACAGTCAAAATTTTATCATTGATCCTGGCAGAAGGGAGATGGGGCTTCTGAAATGCAATGCAGATTAACTGTTTGATGACGAGCACCAAGTGCAGCAGAGGACAAAAAAGAACTCAGATCACACATGTTTCTCCTGAGGTCTATAAAATAAAAGAAACTTGTGTGGGCAAAGATCTTTGGCAGGAAGGTCACAAAATACAAAACATTGTGCAAAACATTCAGCATTCCATGTTACTGCCCATTAACCATTACCTTGCAAAACCAAAACTCTCACTGTGTATCAGCTGAGGCATCATCAAAACCTGTCAGCTGTCTCCTGCCTCTCTCTCAATTCCTCTCCACTGGAAGGTCATGTCTTTCCTGCAGGCAGTGCTTGCTTTGTGCCAGCTCTGGTCACCCCTCTTGCACACCCAACCTCCAGACCAACTGGACCAAAGCTGAACTGCAAACTTATTTCACTGGCCTCTTGTTCTTGCATCTCCTTTCTTTTATCCTCTGGGTAATCTACATACTTTCATAAACATTTACACCATATATTAACTATTTTATATACATATGTGTATATATATATATATATATATATAAAGCTGTTATTCTAATGGTTGCACAGTCTTATCTTTCTTGTCTTTTGAAATCCTGACAGGTACTTTGCCCACGCTCTGATTTATACTTGCAAGTGTGAATAGACTATTCACATTTCATTGATGTAGATAGTTCTGGGCACTCACTAGGTACCTTTTAATAACTGGTAAACTCCAAAAGCCCTTTTCTATTCATCCAGTACTGTCAGTACAAGTTACTCCTGTCATTACTGGAGCTAATGCTGTGATGAAGTGAGAAAATGTGAACTCTGGAAGACATTTTGATTACTTAAAGGAAAACACTTCCCTCTTTAGGCTGCCTTCCCACTGCCCAATCTCTTTGGGACAGTGGTGAGTTAGAGGCCACCAGAACCCTTTCTATGCTCCTTGGCAAATAAGGCATATACTTTTGTTTGGTGTAAGGGGTGTTGAGTTTAGGAAAAAAAGACACAAATATCATTCTTCCAACACTGAAGGGAAGATACAAGAAACAGCTTTATGAAAACCATTTTCCTGTGCACACAGTGGCCAGCTAGCGTTTTCTTCCTACCCCTCCATTCCCATACTATCAGCTATGGAAGAGGGAGATGAGTCTGTTTGTCTCACCTAAGTACAAAGAGGGTTGTAGACTGAAGGAAATGTAAAGGAGCATTGAGGGGCAGCCAGAGAAACATTGTTCCTGGCAGAAATATAACTTGGACTGTCATAAAGTGTTAATGGCTATATTTACATCTCTCCCATAAACCTGAACCATTAGTATCAGGGGCTGGGGGTATCAAGGGGAGCTCAGAGATTCAAAGACTGCTCCAAAAAAAGCACAGTGTTGGCTTCTATAACCTGGAGGCTCAGAAACTGACTTCGAATTTCTTTGCATATGATGATTTTTTAGTCTGTCTCTTTATGGAAACTAAAGGCACTAGTCTTGGTGCATAAAGTGAGAAATGTGCATCAATCTGGGCAAGATTCATGCACTGTTTTCTGCAAGTCTGGAACATGGATTCAAACTCTAATCAGTCTGAACTGTCACTTTGAAAAACACTTCCACACTGGTGGAGATACGCTGATATGGTTCAGGTATGAGAGTTGTACTTTTGACTAAAAGTAGACATGTTACAAATGCACTGCTAGGCACTGCTGGCTTTAGTCCTCAGAAACCCTGCTGATTTACTACATCAGACTTCTCATCTGTTTACTGTAGTAACTTAAAATAATTTACTATAAAGTCGGAATAAGAATACCTAGAGCAAGAAGGTTTGGAGAAAACTCAAAAATGGGAATATGCTCTAGGAGATAACAGGAAATTAAGCAGAACATAATTTTGTCATTTATTACAGAGGGATACAGCAGTATTTTTGTATGAAGCCAGTTTCAATGAAATGAGCAGTGTAGCTGTCCCCTCCAAAGGAGCAAGTTTGTAAATATGGCATGAGTTGCTATTATTGTCCCAGATTAATTCAGTACCCTCCTTTTCTGCCAATGGTTCTGCACTTGTGGAGGATGCTTGTCTAATCAGTTCTTGCTTGTCATGTGGCTTTATGAAGTTAGCTTTGTTCTGATGTACAGTAATTATATTTCAGTTGCACTAGGCTGTACAATTTAAATGAATAAATGACACTTTGGCACATCCTAATTGTAAAAGGTCTTGGAGTTAGTTTATTTAGAAGAAAAGAAAAGAAGGAAATTAAGTCCTCGGTATCCTATTACAGTGTGTGCACAGATCACTGCATTTGTGCAGAATGACAGAACAAGGCAAGGAATAATTTACTGTGCTATCAAAGAGGAAAAAAATGTTGATGTTACCAAATATTTAGTGTTAGTGAAACATTTATAGCCCTTTCTTGCAATCTATTCTGTACCTGAACAGCCTAAAACCCATATACATGTGGGTGTTCAGGTTCTGTCTTTGTTACAGGTAATTCAAAGTCAAGAGTTACTTCTTTTAAAAAAGTGGTTTTGTCAAGTTAAAAAAAGGTCAAACTGCTTGTGTTTTCTCATATTTACTTCTATATATGTTAGAAGAAATGAGTCTGCCAGGCATAAAGAACACTTTATGTCTCAGACATGTTGGTAATTCAGACTTTATGTAAGTAAGTATTTTGAGCTTTCTTAGCTCTGGCTGAGTTGAAAGAATTGATCCTTAATTTCAAGTGGTTATTTATTTTTAAAATAATTTTAGTCACTCTAAAGAAAACTTCCATAAGGGAAGCATTATCAGTCTTTTTAACTAAAGTGGCACAAATAGTATCTTTTCAATGTGGAACCTATTGTACTTAAGGCTTGAGCTATAATAAGCACAATGCTCCTTCCAATTCCTCATCTTAAAGAAAGGTGATTTTCTTTATTCAAACCTCTTGATCCAAGTAAGAAAGGGAGAGGAGATAAATACAGCTCTTTGTAGTACTGCTTAGAAGTAAAGGTTAATCATAAAGTGCAGAGCTGTTTTTAGATGTTTCAAAATGTAAAACAGATGAATTCACACCTTAATCATAAACTGACCGTTCTAGTTAAAACTTTGAGAAATGAATACCTGGCACTGCTTCTTTTTACAGAGAAAAATAACAGGGTGGCCTTCTGGGGCAAGATCTTTAAAGATTTTCAATGAGATTTATGTGGCAGAAAGAGCTCTCAGAGACAAATCGATATAACTAAGTACAGCGCTCTCATACCATCACGCTGATCAGGAAAACTGGCTGCATCATCACAGGGCTGTCATTTTCTCACTTGCACTGTGTGAGATTGCCTAAGGTTTCTCACAACATTGAAATCAAACCCTCCAGTTGACAGCAGCCAGTGACAGCAGGGGGTTCAGGGCAAAGGAACTGTATCTTCTTCAGCGTGTGCCTTGTTAAACACATTTCTTTTTCTGACAGACTTGAGATTCCCATTCCTTGGCACCATATTACCTGCACAGACACATTCTCAGGTTGCACCTCTACATCTATTAGACAATTTTTATAAACAAATGTAAGGAAAAAGATTTCAAGGAAAAAGTACATTCTTACACTTTTTATACATCCAACACCTTTGTTTATTTGTGGTACTTTTAATCAGTCTGTTTGCAAAGAACAGAAAGACACTGCCTCCTCTTGAAGCGCTAAGATATTTCTGATCCTCGTTTCTTCACTCCCTCATCATCAGATGAACCAGTTCTGTGGTGTGTTTTCACTTGGCTCCTTCTACTTCATGCTGATTCCCACTGCACGTACCCTGGGCACTGCTCTGGTTTTGTTTTGCTGCTGTTAGGCACTGTCGTGTTGGTGCTTCCGAGGAACTGGCTACAGCAGGGCTCTGCTGCTCTCAGCCCTGCATGGAGAAAATGGCAGTCTCCACCCCAGCAAACTGTAGGTAGCAAACATCTGAAGGAATTCAGGCATAAAGCAGTAAAATCAGGGAACGAGGAGCTCAGCCTGCCTTGTCACTTCTGAAAATCCTGTTAGACATCTACACGCAGGTCTTATATACAATTACATACTGTAAGTATGTAAACCTGTAAACCTGGAATGGCATCCCAGAAGCATCTGAAGGAGAACTTCCCCACTGAATGCCATTCCAGTCTGTCCTAGCTGAGCACAGACTCTGCTTGTTCAAATGCAGGCACCAGTTTCATGTATTTCACCAGTTTTTGTACACAAGTTATGTGCACGACCTGTGCAGGTCTCAGCAGCTTGAATATAAGATATTCACTCATGAGTTATAAAAGAAATAGAAATATAAAGTCCTACTTGCAAAAAATTAAGGCTAAAGATATTTATTTGTGTATCTATGTGTAGCTGTGCTTAGCAATACCAGCTGATGGACATTAAAAGCACGAAGCAGTGTGAAAAAGAGGTACTCTCCAGTATATTTTATGGAAATGTCTCTCAGATTTTTAAGGTCAGTTCTGCTACTTAGCTATTAATCTTAAATACATGAGAAAAAAATCACCTGAAAAATTAGTCAAAATGTTAGCTGTATGGTAATAAGAGGTGGAGAGCATACAAATTAGGGAGAGAGAAGGAAAAAGAAAGAAACTGAAAGGATCGACACAGGGGAAAAGAGAAACCTCAGGAAGAAAATGAACATTCCCTGTAAATATCTTTAAGGTAACAATGTAAATGAAGCAAGGAAATTACACCAAGTCTCAGAAGAAAACAGAGAAAGAAGTAATGGCCACAAGCAAAGAAAGAAAAAGTTCAGCCTAAACATGAGCAAAACTAAGAATAATTAGGCTAGTGAAAAATTCAAAGGTAGCTGAGGTGCAATTAATGCACATATTCAAGAAGACTGGACTAAAAATAAAAAAGATTAAGAGAACACATCCATTGAAGTTGAGATGAAACAAATTTAAACAATTTAAGTTTTGAGAGGAAACAAAGAAGAAAGTGTTTTCTGGCACCCTGTTGGTGATTTTTCTCCACAATGACCTGGTGAACTTCTGATTTGCACAGCAGATTAAATTGTGTTGCTTGTAACATACCTGTTTTCTCATGGCACCTGCTTGTTCTTTTTTATTTTTTTTTTTTTGAGATGCCTGACATCAGTGCTACTCTATTTTTTTTTCCTTTTTGACTTCTCATCAGTTTTAATTCAGCCACAGCATCTCCTCCTCTTATCATTTTGTTCCCTTTCCATCCAGTTCCTTCAATCATTCTATCATTCTATAGACACAGATGCTGCCTTTGCAGTGAGCACCAATCTGACTCCATGGTCCTTCATTTGCACTTGCCTCAAACATTTTGAATTCTGCCTTGTTCTGAGAGAGCCTGTAGGTGTTCAGGTGTAGATGACTGTTAAAAGCTGTGCAAATGGATGACCCTAGTTCAACATGGGTCTGGTTTTCAATAGGCATTTTCCTTTTAGAGACATTTGTTTTTCAATAAGTACATTATGATTTAGCACGTAGTGTAGGTGCTGTTTCATCAGCAGTATCTCCTTAGTGTTTTGATAAACTGTAAATTCATGCTTTAAAATCTCAGTTACCTGGATGCCAAGGTTTCATTTCAAGGTCCAACTTCCAGCTCAATACAGATGCCCATTAAAGTCAAGGGAAAGACCCTGCTCATTCAGATGAGTTAAGAAAGAGACCTTATACTTCTATTCAAGATTAAGTAACCCTGAACATAAATTTGCCATTTGGATCCTTTACTGTGCAGTCAGTACAACAGCTTCCACTTCTGCTGTCCCAGATGGTATTCCAATTCCACGGTCTGTTTTAAGTCCTCACACAGCTCTGCATACCTTTGTATGCAAGTGCTCAAAAACCCATAACAGACTTACCCTTCCAAGTCCAAAAGTCAAGAAGTGCTGCTTTCTGGAGGGGTGATAGACTCTCATTTAAAACCAGAGTTGGGCAGCTACATAACTTTTATGTCCTGTGCCAAAAGAACTTTGTGGTGTCCTAGTAGGTCTTGAGGTTTTCCTGGAAAAAGCACTTGAACCAGAGTTTCCTAGAATGAGGCTGTAACAAAGAGAAAAAAGGATAGAGCCACAGGCCTGCTGTGGATGCAAGGGCAGGCTGTCTCAGCAGTAAGGAGTTTGTGCCTGCCCAGGGACACTGACAGGAGACAAAGGGCGGAGAAAGGAAAGACAAAGTTCATAGTCCCTTAACATTTTTCTTCTCATTTTGCCATTCTAAAGCTGCCCTTTCTGGGGTTAATTAACAACTATGAATGCCAGTGCTACAGGAACAAAGTAGATTGCAGTTTTTACCCCTCTCCCACATTTTCCATAGCTGCGGCTGGACCTCAGGATGTGACCCCTGTAAATGCTCTCTCATTACTTTCCTACTAATTAGTCTCATTTCATTTACGAGTTATATTAGCTGGGGATTTTATAAGGTTTAACACATTAAAAAATAAAGCTTCTTGACATTTGAAAATATTCTCACTTTGGAGAAACTGTCAGTCCTCTTCACATCTGCACATAAGGGGATGGTTAAAAGAGTCATCTGGGGATAAAGAAGCATTCTTCTCACAGCAATGGCTATGCAAAGTGTTTAGGAGGCCATGCCATTCTGGCTTAATGTGAGCACTTGTGACTTATAGCTATATGCCACAAATGTTTAAAGCCTAGATTCAACTCATATAACTATGGGCATTAGACTGTTCAGAAAGATAAAAGAGTTGTCACCCTTTGCTTCTCAGACAAGAGGGGGTGATTCATCCTGCCTAAGCCATGAACTAGTCTCAGGAGACGTGGCTTTCTCTCTCCACTTATCACAGCAGGGTCCTGGGGGGGGCATAGCTATGACTTCAGTGTCTGCTGCTTGGTAGGGTGTGATTCAGCCTTGGAGTTCAGTATGATAAAAGAGCTTACAAGATGTTCTTGATTTTGGGGTGTTCTGTTTTTTCTAGAGGTGCAACTGACTGGAAGTTCTAATGTCAAATATGGCCTGTAAAAGCTGTTTGTGCTCTCCACCACTCTATGTGCATACATGCATGTAAAGGGAAGGAAAATGTCACTGAAAATTCATCTTAGAGCAGCAGAAGCCAAACCAGCACATTTCCTCCCCTATGTTGGCTAAAGCACATAAAAAAAAACAGAGGCCATTCTGCAGAGCCAGGTACACTCACAGCTTGCTGGTATTCACCTTCAGTAGAATAACAGCCTTCCATCTGTTCTCCACTATTACCTCCTTGGAAATGTGACTGGAATTAGGGAGGATTAAAATTCTGATAGTGCCATGCCAGAAGTTGAAAGAGAAGCTTCCTTATCTCTGTTCACTGGAATCTCTTCCTGAAGGGGTGTCTCCTCCAGACTTGCCTTCTCTGCACACACCTCCTTGTATGGAAAAATTGCTGAACAAAAGAAACCGAGTTAAGGTGAACAACTTCAGTTGTATTACAAGTTATAAGACATAAGGACGTGATCTATTCTGAAAGTCCCTGATGATTTATTTAGTGGGCATATTTTTACATTGTTTCCTTTAACATCAGAGAAAATGTGCCTTTGGAGAGGCACAGCTTTTATCTCATCCCTTTTAAAATCACACCACAGATCTCAAAAGAAAGGCTATGCCATGTCAGAATTTAAAACATTCACCTTATGGCTGTCACCCAAAGTAGACGAAATATATGCCACTGAGTTTTAAATGACTGCTTATGCTGCCAGTCACAGTCAGATCCTGAACTGAATGATATAAGTTCCCTCTGTTTCCCTGGAAGCAATGAAGCTGAGTCTTTTTATACCAGAAAAGGATCTGGACTTTAAGTTTCAGTGTCTTCCAAATCCAAAGTAATTTTATCCACTTGAATAATTTATCATCATAACCTATTTTTCATTAATTTGACTATGCTTTTGTTCCTCTCGGGCTTGGTACTTACAGCGTGGCTCTAGTGTGAGAAACAACGATGTGAAATCAGCACTTTCTTACTCAGCAGATCCCTTTCCTGTGAGAAGTCAGAATGAGTGCTGCTAACTTACCATGAAAAGTACTAAAATCTCTCTTTTGCCCCTTCCCTGCTTTCCACCCACTGGAGGAAGGACCACTGGAGCCAGGGGGAAGCAAACAAGTCAGGATTTTTGGTTCATGTGACAGTCAACCGAGCTCCAGGGCCACCTGGGCAGCCTGTGGGTCTCTGCGTTGTGACCAGCATGACCCTCCCACTGCCAACAGTGGAGCTGTAGCTGCCAGCTTGCAGAGCTGCTGCCACTGATGGCAATTGAAAACAACATGATTTCCCACTTCCAGCTGATGTGCTCAGCTCAACAGAGATAGACTGTCTCATGTCTAAAATTAATCTTAGGCATAAGGACTGCAGGACAATGGCCACTGAACTTCCAGGGCCTGGCAAACAGATGAAGCTGTTGGTTGATATGCTGTAAAGCATCCCAGGTGTGAATACTTCTGTGCTAATCCTGAGGAATTCGTTTAGTCAAAATAGATCTGGAATCAGACTGGGGGACCCAAAATCGAGTAAGATTTGGGGACAATTTCTGAAGAAACTGGTTGTTCATACAGAGACCAATAAAGTAACTTTGGAGTAAGATCTCTCAAGGAAGACAATACATTTTGAGGCAATACTCCCCCCAGTATATCCAATTTCTTTTTCTACTTTTCCAGTTCCTTTCTGAAACTCACACTGCAAGTACAAGACTAGTTTTGTCCAAGAAAGCATATGCAATACATTGTAAAAATAGGAACTTTCAAAGGAACTTTGAATTTTTCTTTGCCATAGGACATAATTTATTACAAGGATGGTCTTCAAATTCAGAGAGTCTCTAACATATGACTAAGTCTGAAGTCACTTTGTCTGTCAAAAGGTAAAGGGCAAATGAGTTATCAGGGCAGCTGGGTCATGAGAATTCATTCTCTTTGGACCTGATGTGGTAAAAAATAACCTCAGTCTTCCAAACAACTCAAGTCCCAAAAGGCCACAAATCCTAGCCTTGCAACAGGCCAACTTATCCAACAGAAAGGTCAGCATCATTAAACAGAATAAACAAACCAATCCCAGAGCCAGAAATGACAGATCTGCCTGGGAGGGGAAGAAGTCATGCAGCTGTCTTTCTGGGCTTCCTTCATTTCCACAGTTGCACAGTCCCAAATTTGTACACATCCACACCCATACATTTGCTCTCCTGTGTTTCACTCCATACACACGTGTGCACACACATGCCTGTACAGGTGCATGCATGGGACCATGGTGCATGCATGGGACCATGCAAAAAATCCTCTCAAAATATGGGAATCCATGAGACAGGCCATTATCAAACAGTATAGAAGCAGCAGTTGATGAAACTAAGCCCTTATGCTCATGTCCTGTTCTCTGGACTTCTAGCCTTAGTCCTCACTGCCCTGTAGGAAAGAGTGTTTTGGTCAGGGGCTAACAAAAGCTTGTAGATTTGAGAACCTGTTTCTACTTCCAGCTCTCACTACCATCTCACCAGTTTCTGCCAATCAAGACCAGGCTAAACTCAATTGTCATTCCTCTGCTGGCCTTCTCACCAGCTGAAAAGGCACAGGATGTTTTCCCCCCAGCCCTGGTACTGGCACACAACACTTGCAGTCCGGGATCGCGCTCCAGCCCGCACCTCCACCTTCCATTGCTGCCCTGGAGCCAGCAGGGCAGTAAGACTAAGAAGAGGGAATGCTTCTCACTTTTTGTAATGTCCAGCCACGGCCTCCTCTATCTATCTACAGCCCAAAAATCTATCAAACAATTAATTTTCAAGGAATCAAGGAAGTAACTTAGGCACTCTGAAGCCAAGTACTTTTCACAGATGAGAGCACAGCTGTTTGCATGCTTATTTCCTTCTGTCACCACGCTAGAAATATATCCTGGGCTTAGAGTCATACTAATCTCTAATGGATTTGTTGAGGATACAGACTTTAAAAAACTACAGGCATTAACACCAGGCTGTGAATCCAGAAGGAAGACCTGCTTTCTCCTGTGTGTGTATAGTAGGGCCAAAGCTCAGCTCAGCACAGCATGACAATGCTGCTTGCTCCTACCTGAGTAACTCCCCTTACACACTGTCCTGAGGTGCTGAGCCTTGGAGCTATGAGCTCGAGCTGCCACAGCAGGAGCTCAGCAGCAAATGTGAACATGCTGGCTGTGGAGAGAAAGAAGCTCCCACCATGCAGGATCAGCCACTTGAGCTTTCTTTCACTTTTTAAAATTACTTTTACAAGCCTTCAGTATGAAAGAGACTAGGGAAAGCCCCATTCTAGGCTGCTGTGCATGAAATTTAAAACACCCATATTAATGCAGAAATAAACCAACTACAACATCTAAAGCTAAATGCTGTAAGTAAGTAGTTGTGCAGTATGACAACAGGACAAATCTCAGCTGGGACTTGACAGATTCAGGTTTTGTTCTCATTTCTACCCTTGACCTGTTCGGTGACTTTGACTAAGTGGTTGCTTCCTTTCTATTTCTTTCTGGGTCAGGGACTGCCTGTCATTTTGTGTTCATAGCAGCTGGCATGAAAACCCCAGTCGTAGTGAAGATCTCTAGACACTACTTCAATGAAACCAATATCTAAATAGCTGTTAAAAAAAGAACACAGAGAAGCATTTTCTTTTCTTGGTAAAAAGGTATCATGTTACAATGAGTGAAAACTTCAGATGTTTCATTAAGTAAATAAATACATACATACATAACTGCATTTACGCCAAACACACACATATTCAACTATATTTCTAATTAAAATGTAGAAAACTATCACAGCTTTACTTGATTACTTCCCACCACTGTATCTCTAAGATATTACAGTTTTATCATCACACTTCTAATAGATTTGCTATATCTTACCAATAAGATTTATTTTCTAGCTTTGCATAAAACTCAACTCTGAATGCATTTTTAAAGCACATGGCACAGAATTGTATTTATGTTGCAATGAAACTTCATATTTTTCAGTCTGTATTTGAAAGTAGTTAATTTTTTTCCATCCAAATCAATCTGCTTCTCAGCAGTCAGTGCTGAAATAAGCCGTTTTCTAGTGTTTTAAGCATTTGTTCTCTTTTCTTACTTCTCTCTCCTCACTTACACGTATAAATGTCCATTTATAAGCTGCCAGCTGAAATAGATGCCAAATTTAATCCAATTGCATAAATTCACAACATAAGCTGCAAAAAGTACATCACTGCATGCCTCAAGAATTCACAGCCTCTCTTAAAACGTCTGACAGAATCCCTGAAATTTTACTGGAAAGCTTCAGTTCTTTATTTCCACGGATATGCAGCGAGGTTTTTGTTCTTGCTGTGGGCACTTGATTTCTGGTGTAAGTGTTGAGGTATGACTTGCAAGAGCAAAGAGTTCAAGGTCATTTTTCTTCTAGACTCAGTGAGCAAGGAATTGCTGCCCTATCTGCTAAGCAGAAGTAAGGGTCAGGGAACCTTGCAATAGAAATTAGTAGTGCTACAGACCACATTAAGAACAAACAAACAAAACTTTGAAAAATAATAATAATTAAAATAAAAGAAATGGGAGCAAAGGGAATGGGAAGCCTTGAAAACCTGTTTTGGGCTAAAGCCATATAATTCTCTAAAAGTTTTGAGGTCTTAAAAGGTTGGTAGTGTCATATTATTTTGGATGTCTGGTCAAGCTCTGGTTCAAGAACCAGAAAGCAATAACAAAAAGATTGATTTTGATCGTTAATGTACAGACATCATCTGAGATGGGATATTGGTTGTAAAATCTGACACATTCTGACAGGTGGAACGCATTTAAAATGTTTGGGTTTTGGAAGAAGGAAGCAGAGCAGCATTGAATAACAGAAATTTTAAACATTAAGGATAAGAAAAAATGTGGGTTTTTTCCTTCCGATGGTTTGACATTTATTTTTTCTTAATGGTGAAGTTTAAAGACACATATGTGTTTGACAGTGGTTTTCATCACAAAAACAAAAGGTAAGAGCAGCAGTTTTGGATGACTTATTCCATGAGATCATCAAAAATTCTTATCTTACAGATTTTTTTAATATAAAAGTGACATTTATAACATGATACAGAATAGTATTAGCCTTTTCAAATGCTGCAGGATTGAGAAATGGTTGCTTTTTGTCAGCTCAAGTATCCCTCTAGAAACAGGTGCAGTATTTGAATTCTAATTCTAGTTGGCAGCAGAAACTGGTCACCATGTCAGAACTGTTCTGACAGAGTAAATGACTGAAGGAGGAAATCTGCAGGGAAGTAACTTTATTTATTTTAGAAAGAAGTAACCATCTTTTTTAGAAATGTTAGCCGAGCTTGCATCAGTGTGGTCCCATGGGTTCCCCTGACCCCCATCCCCGTCTTTAAATAAGTAACAAGCTACCTCCAGTGACAAACACCCAACACTGCTGCATCACTTCTGGACCGCTGATGTATGGGCTGCTTCTGCCACCAGTGAAACTTCACAATTTGTCAGCTCAAGAGCCTGTCCTTTGCTAATGGATTACTTTTGAAATGTCTGCTCAAAGTGGAAGGTTTTATTTATTTATTTGTGTGTTTTAAAAAGATGTACAAGCAATACACTGTTCAGGCTCTCGTTTCTGACAGTAGAGTCCTCAATCTCCTTGATCATTGTTTTCTAAGTCTCCACAGGAAAAGAGATGAGGGTGCCACTGCCCAGCCTGCAGGGCTGAGTTCTTTTTTCTCCCTTGAAGACCCTCTCAGGCATGGCAAGAGAACTGTAGCAGGCTTGCAAGGATGTTAGTAACGCCACAGACTAAGGCATCCACTGGATGAGGATTGCCTCCATTGCCCTCCCACAGACATCCTGAGCCCTGGCCCCCAGTGACAATTTCATCGTTTTCATCTCCTGGTAACAGAATAAATAGTGCCTCCACAAAGGTGCTGTGAAGAGCAACAAAATGACATGACTGACACATTTAGGTACAACTGTATTGCAAGCCACAGGCAAATCACTCACACCTTTATTCAGAAAAGGCTTTGAAATCCTTTTGAGAAATGCAGTGATGATCGAGGCAAAGGGAAATATACTTAGTTAGCAAGACTCTGGGTGCAAGTTGGTGCTCCCTTTGTCACCTGTAGCAGGCAGGGGAAGAAAAGGGCCTCTAAAGTACATCTGCTCCCTGATGGAGAGAAATATGCACCGCTGGAACATGCAGCTGATTTAATCTCAGGGGCCCAGAAAGAATGTCAATATGTGACATGGGGAGTGGGTAGGAAGAGGGATGGATGGTGGATGTACAGGTCACAGAAATGTCTGTCGCAGTGTCATCCTCATCAAAGACAATGCACAATGGTAAATGATGCAGATGATCAACTCCCCGAGCTCTTACAGGGCGTTACAAACTTCCACCAAAAAGAAAGTTTTTACAAGTGAACCACTTATTTCATTTAAATATGTAGCCTGTATAATCAGAGTCTTTGAAGTAGGGAGACAGATGATCAGGATTTGCCTTTTGATCTTTCCAAATTGTTTTAGCAAGTAACAACTATGCCTGAAGTCTTTTCTGGGAAACTTTATTAGCAACAATGTTTACAACAATCTTAGAGACCAAGGTTCTCTTAGCACTGATGTTAAATAATCCTTCAGAAACTGAATTCTTACAAAGCAAACTCAGGGTCTACAAATAACATAATGAATTTTATGTAAATTCAATTAAAATCCCCTACCAAATCAGCTACAATTCTATCAAATACTCTGCACATAGTAATGTTAACAATATTCACAGGATCTGTTGGATTTACACAGATCTGAGTCTCGTTCTCTATTCACCTACTTGTACTCAACTCAAGCCAATGGATCTTGCAGGACAGCCCCTAGCTCAGAGGCTCTGAAGCAAAGACAGACTGCCTTTATCAGTAAACCAGAGATGCCCTCGCACCTCCAAAACAGCAGCACAAGCTGCCTAGTTTTAAGCTACAGCTGTTCCACTGATTAGCACAAGTGCAATGATAATTTTTACCAAGGCAACCTGAAGATGCTTCCCCTCCTTGGTGCCTGTTGTAAAGAACTGTGCTCACATTTCATATTCCACACAACTCCTGAAACCAACAGGAACATTCACAGCCACTGCTTTTAGACAGCCCATACACAGAAAGAGACTGCAGCTTGAATAAAGGAAACAAGATTTTTTTACCCTTTTTTCTTTTTTTCTGAAGACAAGGAAAACAAAATTACTTCAGGCAATCTTCCTAGCCCACATTTTATGTTACAAAAAAAAAAAAAAAAAAAAAAAAAGAAAATAGCCCACTTGTAAAAACACAGTTATCATCTACATTTTATTGAGGAAAGCCTAGAATTCATTAACTGCAGTAACTGGAATGTAGGAATTACTTTAAAAGTTTGTTTTTTTCCAAGCAGTTTCTGGGTCAAAGAAGAAAACAAAGAACAGTCCTGGGTTCTGCTCCCAAAACAGCCTATCTGATAAATTCAAATTATTTAATGAAAATATTTATGAATAAGACTGCAGTCTTCTTACAGCTGAAAAGTGAAATTATATATAGGAATAATGAAAGTAACGTTAAACTGTGAGCTAACAATTCCATTGTGGTACTTTGGTGATGCCAAATATGGTGAAATTTGCTAACAATCATACACCTGAAAATGAAATAATTTTCATTAATCATATGAAACAGGTCACAGTTAAGAGGGAAAAAATAAAACTGGTTTACACAGTTATGCTTGACCCTGTAGCACCACACCATTTCATCTTACTGCTAGAAGCAGATAGGCAAAATAATTTGAAACACTCGTGGACAGGGGACTTGCTGGTGCTTTTCAAGCTTCTTACTCTTGAGAAGCATTTCAGCTTTTTATTTACCCACTGAAGCCATAGGAAGTTACAATCACTTCTCAACAGTCAAACAGCAGCAGCATTCAGCAGAGAGCAGCTCCCCGCCTCTACCTTGTTTTTATTCCCTCCATTATGTTTTAATGGTTTATCATTCTCTAAATTACAGAATGTGTTTTGGTTTTTGTTTTTTTTTTTTCTTTTTCTCTCATCCTCTGAAATGGATTTTAAGCATCAATCCATTCGGAAAAGGCAAATCATAGAGGCTGGAAAAAATGAGGTAGTGTTGTGGGCTCAAGTGTAAAAAACCCCCCTTATGTAAGTGCATCTCACATTGCAAGTGTAGAAAAGTATGCTTCTGAAAATACATGCATTGATTAGCTCGGAAGTGAAACTTTGGGAAGACATTTGTGTAGTCTGAATTTTTCAGCTTTATTTGGTGCCTACTTTGGCACCTGCAATGAAGTGCTCTTCCTGATATCCATCCCACACCTACAGAGAGAGGTGCTTCAGACAATCACTGAAGAAGCTGCTCAGTGCAGTGTGGCTGTCAGGCAAAAGCTTTCCTCCATCAGTCAGCATGAATTCCTTGGGCTGGATTTGCGCATCCGTGCTCACAAAGCTGCCCCACACTTCAACACATACAGCTGTGGGACACCAGAAAATGCATAAATGACTGGCCAAAAAGCATCTTTTCTCTTTCAGGAAGAAAACGTGCAGCTAAGGAAAATAAAGGTTCAATCTGTTTTGCTTATCAGAAAAGAAAGATAAAAAATACTATACAATACCTACCAAGGGACTGTATTAACTGAGAACCAGCTTAATGGAAATGAAGGGCTTGAAGCAGCAAAATTAAAAGAACAAACACCGCTGGTAACCAGTGGGAAAAAATACCAACAGACACAGTGGATTTTCCATTTCTGGTGCTGTTCAGAGCTTTTATAGAAGAAACATCTGTCTGTCTAATACAAGCCACAGACACCAAAAAATGGAGAACTGGGTGACTTAAAACTGCACACCACCTTTGAACGACACTTTGGAGACAAATTCGGCCCTTCTTTTGACAAAGACTTTTCAATGAACCTCTCTGGAACAGCACTCATATATAGTTTCTAATACACCATTTCACACAAATGGCCACACTGGTGTCTTCTTGTCAAAGAAATACACTAAAGCAGGCACCAGCCTGATAGAACAAGAAGCTGAGAAAGAAACTAAACTTGTTAATGCAAACTACATGTACATCCTCTACAAAAATTGCCATTCTCTTGCCTCATAATTATCTTCTCCTTCGAGTCTTATAACAGTGATTTAAAAACAAAACCCCTCAATCTTCAACACACCTGTGTCACACTGCAGATGTGTCATCCACTGTTCAAAGCAAAACTGAGTATCTCCTTTTAATTACTTTATAATTTTATGTAAAAAAGAGCCTGAACTTTAAAGCTCTAGTCTAGCAGACTCAATAAGTAAATTTAGCTGCAAAACTTAGATACATGCTTAAGTGCTCAGCTGAATCAGTCTCTCATAATACTTTTCTTCTCCACAGCAGAGTTCATGCAATAATTTTGCTAGTCACTGACAACACAGCACTTAGACATAGGAGACAATTGTTAAACAGCTTTTCCTCCTATTAGCTTTTGAAATGAATACTTTATTACTCCATACAAGACAGTAAAAATAATAAAAATAATCAACTTTTCAAAAAAATTACAAGGGCTTAAATCCAAAACTTATTAAAAAGCTAAACTTAAAAGCAAACTAAAGAAATACTATATTTGCACACACTTTTAAAAGAAGAGATTACAATTTTCTTTTTGATATCAACAGGCACTCTTCATTCATCATCTGCAAGAAACTAGGTTAGGTCTCCATAGGCCACAGTCAGAGTTATTAAGTAAGTAAATATGCCACTGCTTCTGTTCCCTCCTCTTATTTCCTTGCATCTTCAGTCTCCTCTGACTCTCTCTCTTGATGCTCTCTTTCCCACCTCAGTTCTTTCAACTCTTGTCTGTACTTGCGTTCGATGAACCGTTTCTGATGGGCCATCTGGGGAAAGTTATCTGACACACGGAGAAATATTTTACATTAATAAACAAACTGGTAACAGAGAAAGAAATCAGCTCATTTTGTTTTAAACTTTGATGTCATTAGAGGTGGTGGGGGGGGAAATGTTGTTCTCATTTTTACTAATTTATTTCTTATAGTACATAGTAAACCAGGACTGTGTTATAAGACTTTGGTTTCTTTATGATTTCTTTACATCTGTTTCTTCTGCTACAAAGCACTGTCAAATCTAATACACTCACAAAAATAAAAAAAAATTAATCCTGGTATAGCAACATGGCCATGTATTACCTGGATTTTACATTCTGTTCCCTTAGCAACAGGTGGTCGATACTGAAAAATGAATGTGAAACTACTGTCGATGCTGTCAGGGTTTTTTGTCTTGTTCTCACTCCAGAAAGTATGAGCCATTGGTTTCAAGCATTGTACACACGTTTCCATCATTTTTATTACTGTTTAGACCATGCAGAATCAACTACATGCCCCACACTATGGCAGGGATCCTAATGGGAAAGTAATAAGTGTAGCAAGATGCAATGCAGTTAAGTCTGCTCCTGAAAAAGTTAATGCTTGGCTATGTACCAGAAGACAACCTTTGAGCAGTCTAAGAGCATGGATGAGTGAAGACTGCCCAAAACACACTGGACAAGGCTGAGGTGATGGAGAAATAGCTGGGGAGATGGATGCCTCTGCTTTCAGGCATTTGTCCATCGGCTGATGTGTGGGTACACATTAGAACTGAGACAGTAAAAACAGCTTATATAATTGAACAGAATTGCTCTCACTTCAGCACACTGCTCACAGAATGTGATGTTTTCTGCATGACCAGGGTGCTGACATTCACAGGTGTCTGTGCTGAGGAGACCTGCACCCTCCAGCCAGTCAGAAAGCAAAGGGGTGGTAGAGTATGTGACAGGCTGCAGTTGGTGGTAAATCCTGCTGGGATCACACAGAGCTCTGGGATCAGCACTGGCTACCTAACCAGTCTGAGATGAACACAAAAGGTTACTACACTGACCTTTAAAGCCATAAATAAATTTGGTAGATGTCTCAGCAAAGGACTGCTCACTCTCTCCCTGGCTATTGAGAGAGAATTCAGCTGAGGCTTCTCAGGGAGGAGGACCTAGGCACCAAGCGTTTTTCCTTCTCAGCACCAAGTTTTTCCTCCTTTTTCTGGATCCTAGGCAGCACAGATTCTCAGCTAGAGAATATGGTGCAGAAGCCACATAAACTGCAGGAGTTTGTGACAGAGCAGAATAACTTTCTACTGCTTTGTTTTATTGGTCAGTGAAATTTGTGCCCTTTATTATATACCTATTACAGGAATAGAAGGTTTGTTCATCTGTTATTTACAACTTGGGCATAGGAGAGTGTATTTATTTAAAACAGAAAGCAATCTAAACAAAATTGGTTTTAAAAACACTAGTGCTTTGTTTAATGGAGTTCTGGGATATTTTGTAGCTCATGTGCCCCATAAAATGAAAATCAGATTTTTAGCAATGTGCCTGTAACATGATTCTTTAAGAACTCAGCTCAGTAGCAAACTGTTCTAATGTGTTTAGGATGGTAAGAAGGAAACTCATGTAATAAATTCATCATGGCTATCATATAAATAGGTATATGAAAACCATTTTTACGAGAAGTTAACTATTTATGCATTAAAAAACCCAAGAAACAAACCAAACCACTGCAGAACAGGGGCCCTTAAGGGTTGTATAACTTCCTCCCGAAAGAAAATTAAAACTTGATTGGCAAGGCACAGAGAAACTAACTTGAAAGTTGGCTCCGTTTTGAATTAAAGGGCAGCAGGAGCACAGACCTCTAGAGTTCTGTGGTATTTAAACAAATATATATGTCAGAAGAGAGCTGTGAAGTCCTTGGATTGATAGGCCATGAAACTCACAACTCTCTCGAGTGGTGATACTGTCACAAGAAAATTCACTCGAAGAAAACTTCAGTAACATCTTGCAGAGAAGGGAAGTTACATTTTTCTACTTGTCAAATTTACTGGTGGTGTGAGAAGTATATGCTTAGCAGATGGATATAAAAACATATCTGAACTACACGATTTATTGCCTCCTGAAATTTTAAGCTCTTGAATTTCCACATGCAGAGATAACAGATTAAAAACCTTTGACATCTGAGGAACTGCATGTGTTTCCTTTGAATGAAATGCAAAAAATGGACTCCCCATGTTCTTCTCAACAGAGAATTCCTGCTGCACGAAATCCTTGTTATCTATTTGTTTACAAGTCACCCACACCTGGCACTTTAACCCAACCGACCAAAGTTATTTCATATAAGAAGCTTGCCCACACTCATTCTTATCTGAGACTACATTTAAATGAAGGACAGCTCCCATGCTGGCTATGCAGCACATAATTTAGAGAGATGTATATACAGATCTCTCAATCTGCCGCTGATATTAGTCCTCCTTCACAGCTAAAGATCTATTTAAATTGTTGAGGATCTGCCTCTTAGATTTTAAGCTAGTCTACTGATAACCTGAGATCAAATTTTATTTCCTAAGGTTGCACTTTCCTCCTCCCCTGAATTAAAGGGTGAGACAACCCAAGGAGCATCAGAGACTATGCAGTCTTATCTCACTGCACGCATAAGCATAGAAAACCACAGCGAAACTTTATTGCACAGGGTTCCCTTAAAGTTGCATCCTCTGTAGCTGATCAGCTCTCGTTAAATACCTGTTGGGATCACATCAATTTCAGCTGCTACAAAACTGTCTTGAAAGCACTAAGAGGAAAACCTGCTGCTTAGAAGCTGAGAGCACTTAGCATATGTGCTCTGTTCAAAACTCATCCCCCACAAAATCTGCACCTTGTCTCACTAAAGAACAAGGAAATAAACTTTGAATTAATCCCCTGTTGCCCAAACATCTTACATTTTTCAAGTGCGTCCATTGCAGCTCCCATTTCTGCTTGCTGAATACTGTGAAAGCCAAACAAAAACATGTTACGAGATCTAAGCTGTACAGAATAAACTAAAGTTTCTGACAAAGTGAAGCACTAGTTGCTCTTTTGTAATGAAACTTTCTGGATAACCAGCAGCTAGTAATTCCCAGAGTGTGTGATATATCAGCCTTTCCATAAATATGTGAGCAATAGTACTACAGCTCCAGTAGAATATTTCTTAACTTAGATCAATAACAATAACAAAATATTCCAGTCATTCTTCACTAAAGCATATGATTTTACTCGAAAGAAAAAAGCAACAAAATCACAGATGTGTGAATGTTAAAAGAAAAATGGTATTTTTATAACCACCACCAGATTTGGTAGCATAAAATGAGGTTTTTGGGATTCATGGTAGAAGTCTTTGAACCCTTAAAATCATTCCAAAATGCCTAGAAGTAGTAACCTCAGGAAAAAAAAAAAAAGGCATAATAATGTGGCACTCTTAACTTGCCAGTGTAAATTGCATGGTAATCCAGTAGCAAATACCAAGACAAAGACACTGTTTCCTAGAAGCTGTTCTGCAGTTTCTAGTCTGAGAGCCACAAAGAGTTAGCACTGCCAGCCACTTTGAAGGCACGTTCACCAAAAGAAGCTTAAGATCCAAAATTATACCAACACAGAACCCTTCAGGAATTCCTGAAGCAGAGAAGTTTGAAGATGGCCCTACAGTTTTCCTTTTCCAAGGCAGACCATACAATGGTCTATCTCCAGTCATTTTGGACACCAGCACACTCTTAACAACATGTGATTAATTTTTTACTATACCTTGGACCTTTACCACATCCTATTCTTTCCCCTTTGAAGTAAACAGCTACTGTGTATGTCCTGGCATGAGAAGGTCCCACTGTCTGCAAGGTCCTGAAAGAAGAAATATTTTATTCATGCAGGGGAGTTTTAAAACACAGAATCTGTTCGAGGCACATAGATCACCAGGCTTTCAGTCTGGTCAATACATATAGTGCAATTAATACAAAATATAGAGCAAGGTTTAAAGGATGTCTGTATAGATCACACCAACCCAGAGCTTACCGGAACAGTATTTATATCGATCATGTTTATTACTCCAGGCTCACTCAGGAGCACCACATGAAAATTAAAACCTTATTTAACCTATAAGCAAAAATGCAAACTGTAATGTTAAGTGTTCAAACACTCCAAAAACACTTGCAATAAAGTAATAAATTATGCAGAGCTGTGCAATTGCAAATAAACACACCCATACAACTGTGCGTGCATTAGAAGTTTAGTGCCTGAGATTCTTGCAGGTAGCAAGATTTTACAAGGACTTTATATTAGACATGGTTGCTCTCTACAGTGAATTATCACAGCACAAAGAAATTTCTCATCAGCTTTGAAAAGTTAGTTTGCCACAAAACAAACTTTCCATCTGACCTAAAGTCTAGGACATACATCAACAACCATCTAAAAGAGAAAAGGCAATTCCCTAGATGTGCAATGAATTGCTTCTTTTGCAGTTTCTTACTGCTGTCCCAAATCTCTCCTCACTTTCAGATCAAGTTTTGTCCGCTACCTTGTTTCTTTTTAGAAGCAACAAGAATTTCACATCAATTTTTAAAGTATCTAACTAAGTACTCTATCTCTCCTTGCACTGTGACAAGAGCAAATAAAACCTACCCTAAATTTAAAAGCAAGAGTACTGACTGCAGTGAAACAGATAATCCCAAGAAAAGAAATTTAACAAGATAATAGAAAGATAACAGCATATTACTAGGTCTGAGCTGTACTATAAAAATCAATTTATCATCACAGCAAAACAAAACAAACATTTGGTACTTGATACTAAGTGGTTTTTACAAAAACAGGAAATTGTTTTTTATTGAATTCATCCCCCTCACTCAAGACAAAGCCCTGAACCCTCACACAGAGCCACAGAGGAGTCAGACCTGCACAGCACTGGCTGCAGTGTTCAGGGGATGGCACTTCTGAAGTGCAGCATGTTTCACCATCACTGAACTGCTACGTTGCATTGGAAACCTTAATTCAGTACCTGTGACAAAGGCACTCACACTTTCATTCTTTGTATCTTTGTGATATAATAATCCCAACAACACAAGCCTTAAATTTTCATAGCCTTAATCTCTTCTTTCGGGGCTAGCATTGCACCCTTTCCTACATTAACTGAATGGATATGGATGTAATATACAGCCTAAGGTTTATTATTTATTATCATTTTGAAGCAGCTATTACACTATTTAGCTACTGGAAGTGAAAAGGGAGATCTATCCCATCCAGCTTCTGGTATCCAACCGGGGTGTACAAGTTAAAAGGTCCACTGCCCTGAGCTCTTTGTCACTAAACATGGGAACATTTGTGAGCTAAAGTGTACAGCAAAAATGTACAAAACTTGTGCTGCCCTTCAGTGCCTGCCTGTG
The DNA here is from genome assembly GCF_009819655.1 of Sylvia atricapilla. Classification (NCBI taxonomy): domain Eukaryota; kingdom Metazoa; phylum Chordata; class Aves; order Passeriformes; family Sylviidae; genus Sylvia; species Sylvia atricapilla. The sequence goes on along the minus strand of NC_089140.1, from coordinate 71,565,877 downwards.
GATGAGAAACAGTGCCCATAATGTTGAGGTGTACCATCAGGCATTATTATGTTTGCATAATAATATCAAGAAACATCATCTGTTACTGAGAACAGAAAGGAGATATCTTGACCTCGAAACAAAACAGCCATTTGCTTAACTCTTTTCTTTTAATACCGCCATTCCTTACATTAAAAGAAAAACAAATAAAGAATTATGCCAATTAAACACTCCAAAATAAAAGCTGTATTTTCCCCTTACAACTGTAAAGGTAAAATGCTTAACTGTTCCTGGTAACTGTTCCTTGTAATGGATTATACACCTAAACCTTAGAAAACAGTATTTTCCATTTTCAGGCAAAGAGAGAGTCGAGGGCTTGGATAATGACAATAAAAACAAACTATGGGGAAAATGTAGGGTGACTGATCACATCTTGCTCCACATACAAGGAAGAGTTACAATTAGCTGGGGACCATAAGATGCCTGGTCTTACTTGTAAAGAGGAATGTCCGGCTCCTTTCCTTCTGTCCTCAGAGTCAAGCAGCACTGCTGAAGCTGAGATTTAGGATCATTCCAATCTTGATTTAAAATAAACTCCTGCAGGAAGTCCACAAAGATGCTTTTATGATTGAGAGACTGTAGTAAGAGTTTCAAATGCCACAGTGTGTTAAAACAGAGTGGCAGGAAAGTAGGAAACTGACTGATCTTACCTTTAGCCGTGGAAAAAAGCAAACATTCATGAAAGTGTGAACATATTCCAAATCTTTATCAATGTACAAGGCAGCAATAAAGGCTGGGGGGAAAAAAAAAGCTACTGTCACTCATCCATGGAGAGCATTATTGGCTTGCACTTTTAGAAACAAGTATCTTTGAGTACTTTAAAGCCATATTCAATTACATTTCAGAGCAGTGATCTGATGAGGGTATTATCCTGCATACTTGGGGAAAAAAAAAAATCAAGTTGACCAAGAGATTAAGTGATTTACCCAAATCCACCCAGTCATTTAAAGTCCTAGAAACAACACTCTGCTCCTAATCTCACATTTTAACCAGGAGACCATGAATACATACAAATAAATCCCTACTGGGTACCATAAAATAATTTAGATATAAATCACTCTTGTTTGTGTGCCATTTCCATTTGTTTACAGGATTTTGCAAAAGCCAAGTGGTCTGAATGGCTTGCAAAATACATCAAAATATACAGGATAGGGATTACCTTTCTGTGCAGAATATTTATTTTCCATTTCATGGGAAAGTAGGTAGCACAAACTTCCAAAAATCAACTAAAAAATAATTTCCTTTCCATGTAGCCATCCCCTCTTGTGGAGTGACTATTTTAAAATCTCTTCAAATGCAGACAAATGAACCAGAGAAATATTCACTTGCTGAAGGAACTATTTTGTCTTACCAGAGTGTCAAGAACATACTAATTAAACACTGAAACTGCCGTTAAATAGCTCAACTCAGATTATAAACTTTGACTTTGAAGACTTGCTTTTGACCTGGTCATCTCGACTCCTCAATTTCTAAGCCTTCAACTTTCTGTCTGCAATTACGCCTCCTTCACACTTTTATACATACTTCAAAAATGTAGGCTAGTCTTCAAATATCTGGCTTTCAGAGGTAGGGCATACTTCATTTGGAAACCTGAACATACCTTTTTAATAGTGATTTAGAGGATTTCTAATTGCTTTCTTAAACAAGCCCCAAGGAAAAGGAAGTCATTAAGTACTAAGTTATAACCAGATCAACTTACATTCCAAGAGATCAGCCAAAGTCTTAGTTCGAAGAGTTACAGGTCTTTTTGTCTTGTCATTAGTGATGGCAAACTCTTGCATGCCCAGCTCTTCTGCCACCTTAGCCTGGGTCCTGTTGTTCACCAAAGAACTTCTCAACAGCTGCAAAAGAAAGAGGTTCTTTTAGTAACATTTATAGTAACATAGTACTATAGTACTGTTACTATAAATACATAGTAACAATTACTATAAATACACAGTAACTATAAGTACATAGTAACAATTACCAATAACAAACTACAAAACCTAAAGAAGAACTGATGAGATAGTTACTTTTGTCCTTGAGTTTTTTTTACTTCTCTCAGTTTACTGACATTTTCATTCAGGACATCTCAAGTGACTTATATAGACACACTCTGTCACTCTTTCTACCGGTGATTTTTCCTTCTGTTTCAATTCTTCTCACCAATCTTTACATATTCTTTGGACACATTACTTCTGCATATATGTCATGCATATAAAATGCTTGTTTGTGGGTGTCCTTGAAATTATGTACCGTCTCTTCATGAGTCCTGTACTTTCTCAGCTAATCTGCAGTTTCCTAGTTTTGGTAATACACTGGTGTATATACTTTTCCCACATTAAGTGAAAGTAAACAATATTCTGGAGTCCACGGAACAGTCCCCAGTGTTCACCAAATAATAAATAAATAGGTGGTGACTGAAACAAATACACATTAAAGCAAGATAGTTCAGTGTTTCAGAATGAGCGGATGAGGAAGCTGCTCCATTCCTTTGGCCAGAGGAAAAAAAATATACAGATGGACAGCCTGTATGTACTATTTGCTCTGCTAGAAGGCAGCACAGTTGAGCCAAGGCATCCTAGACACAGATCTGCCCAAACACCTTCCATATATGACAATGTCCAGGATGTGTCATGAAAATACTTAACCTTGGCTCCAGACAGATTACTTAAACATAGAGCTCCAACAAAGGCACTGAGCTCCCACACAGCTAAAAGGAGTGTTTTGGAATTTTAGGGAGAATTTCTGAACCTTTGGCAAGGTCAGCATTTTTCCTCCTTGTTTGCTTTTTTGCTTTAAATGGAACAGCATTAAAGAAGTCAGGGCTACTGTAGGAGGTAGGGGTGAGAGGTAAAGAATGCCTCTCTTTTCCACAGTTTATGTGCAATCTAGAGTTGAGAAACTGCACACACATTTTTTCTTCTCTTTGTCTTCCAGATCACATTTGCTCAGCTTATTAGATACAAGTTATATGCTACCTGGCTCCAGCACGTCAACTGAGCTTAAGAAAAATCAAGATTTATTTGCTGCACTTATACTTCATCTCTCAGAACAGATGAATAAAGAACAGTATGTTCGTAATTTGTTTGTCAATGATGTATGAAGCAGATACTCACAACCTGATCTTTGTAAACTAGGCAAACTGCAGATAGCATTACCTGCCTCCCTAACCTTTGTTTAAACTCATTTATTACTTGTTCCTTTTCAAAATTCTTTTTCTTTATGCCCTTAAGATAAATAAACTATACTTTCCTCAACATTATCCTAAATACCCTAAGTACAATATCCTACTATCTAACCTATGAGAGAGAAATGCAGTGTCCCATGACAAAAATATGCTTCTTGAAATGGGAGAGGAAGGATTTATTTTGCTGTGTTTGCAGGCTGTTTATTTTGATGGGACCCATAATCATGATTAGTATAAAAGAAAAAGCAACATATACACTACCCAGCGAATTAGAGATAGAAAAAAACCCCAGTTATCCTCTTAGCACTGTAGTTGTCAACTTGCTCTGTATTAGAATTCACTCCCTCTACAAGTGTGATCGGGCAAGAAACTCAATTACTCTAAATGATACAGAGAAAATACAGTCCCTGTGCCTTTCCAGCAGCTTTTTTAGAGTTAGTCTCTACACTGGTAGCATACAACCTGCATCACTTGTGGTTAGATAGGGACAGGCGGCCGGAAGATCTCGGACTGTAACGGTGAGGAAGAGAGCAAGCCCCATCCCCCTCTCGAGATAAGCTACCCCTGAAAGGAATGTAGACCCTCTACTAACATGTGCCAGTACTTTTCCACTCCAACTACTAACCCAGGAGGTGTGGCAATATCCTGTTTGACGTAGTAGTAGATAAGAGGTATAAAACCTGAACCTTTTACTTAATAAACGTCTTTTGTAACCGTCTGCCATATTGGTACCATGCGTCTGTTACAAGACCCGACCCACTCATGAAAGTAAAGTGGAGGTCGTGCTGTATGCCTAGATACCAGAGCCTCCACTGTGGCAGAAACAGCGAACTGCTACAAGTGGTGCCGTAAACCCGGGAACGATTACCTCGGAGGACGGGAGCTACGCTTTGGAAAGGCACAGCGGGTAGGAGTCGGCCGGTCCGAACTCCTGAGGAGGAGAAGGAAAAGGGGGACGCCCCAAAGGACCCCGCGGGAAACATGGACCCCGTGAAGCTGGTCATGAGTAAATTAGCAACCCACTCGGGAATTGCGTGGGACAAAAAAGATTTATTTCTTGCTATTGCAAGGTTAACGGATCTAGGCGCGATTTCACGCCCTATAGACATATTAAATTCAGAGGGGTGGGAGAAATATACAGTTGCCCTGGCGGAAGATACAAAAGCCACCGGCAGCGGAAAAGTTTTAAAAGCATGGGGAAAAGTTGAAAAAGTGTTGCGAAAAGCAATGGAAGAACAGGAGGCTTGGAACGCTGCAAAAACGTGTTTATTCACGGCTAAGCAGCCGGGGAGAGGGGACCGAGGGGGCGCAGGACCCTCCGGAGAAGCCCCGGAAGAGACGGGGGGGGGGCGCAGTGCAGCAGAGACCCCAGGGGAAAAGCGGGAGTCAGACGCCTCATCCCCCTCCACAAATACATGCATAAAAGCCGCGGAGCACGCGGAAAAACCCCGGGTCCCCCCGCGAGAGCCCCCAGATCCGAACACCCCCGAAAAAACCGCGGCTTTCCCGATAGTCCCTCCTTGCCGCGATCAGGGTCCGAGCGGCGGCATGGCGCTAGGACCGGCGGCGGCGCCGCCCGCGCGGAGCGGCGGCTCCCCGGCACGGTCCGAAACGGCGGTCTCCCCGGGTGCGGAGACGCGGCGCGGCCGCGCGGAGGAATGTACGCGGCTCGTTTGGGAAGAACTCGCGCGGCAGGCAAGAGACGCCGAGAGATTGGCTATCGCCGCGGAGGGCATACACCCCCCGCCATATGGCCAATATGGCGCCGACGGTCCGGCGCGGGGGCGGGGCGACCAATCGCCGCTACCCCCCCCGCCATGTGGCCAAGATGGCGCCGACCACGTGGAGCGCGAGCGGGGGAGGGCGCCACGTGGCGATGCGAACCCGGAAGTGCAAAACGCCGCGACCGAGCATGCGTGGGGGGTCGGAGGAATTCCGGAGCCACCGACCTACATGGCGCATGTGCAGGAGAGCGGGGGGGGGCGAACACGCGGACAAGGTCCCTTACCGGTGTCATCTACCAGACGCGGGGACGAGCAAAAAGGGGGAACGTGGGACAACCCCCGCGAGAGGCGCCGGCGTCACCCCCGGTCGGAAGGGGGGGGCCGGGCGCGGGAGGCGGAATGGAGTCAAAGCAGAGGGAACATCCGAGCCCACCCGCGGAAGGCGGAACGGGGGCGGAGTCCGGGGAAAAAGCATAGCAAACCGGAAGCTTACCACCAGTTCACTTCCGATACGGAAGGAAGTTACAACTCCACGGCGAGCTCTACAGAGGGCTCCGAGTCCGATTCGGAAACGGAGATAACAGATTTTATAAAGTTTTCAGCGAAACCGAGCAAAGCTTTTAACAATGTAAAGGAACAAACTCAGTGCAAACTAACCGATTTAAGTTTGTTGCCAGAGGAACGAGACGCACCACCAAGCCGTCAGAAAGCACCAGAGAAACCCACGCGGGCGAGATCCAAGCACCAACGATATGCCTGTGTGATTTTGTTGCTGGGGTTTGTCGCCAGAGGACAAGCCAGCTCAGAATTCTACCCACATCAGCCATTCAGGTGGGTCATGAGACATCTTACCAGTGGTAAGGTGCTCAGAGACATCACCACACCAAACAGTCCATCCTTCGTGCTTCGTATTATCGATTTGTTTCCAGGACAACCAAAGGTAGACCCTTATTCTCCATTTTCATCACACACATACCTATCCTATTGGTGCCCAGCTTCAAACGCAGGAAAAAGCTATTGTAATAACCCCGGCTGGGGATATTGCGGACATTGGGGATGTGAGACCATTGTAACAGACGCCAGGCCGTCAGGGCCTGGGTGGGACCCACAAGAACCTGACAAATTCCTGCAATTCACCTGGGCACCCGCAGGTTGTAAAACACCTCTCTCTGTACACGGGAATTCCTATCGATATAGCTACAAGATCCCAAAAATCCGAAAGTGCATATACTATAACATGACAGTTTTGCAACCCACTCATCCTAGCTGGACGGTGGGCAAAACCTGGACAGTGGTCCTTCAAGGGTCAAAAAAGTGGGTGAACGTGCAAATTACCAAGTCTCAACCCTCAGAACCCAGAGCTGTGGGGCCCAACAAGATAATTAAAAGCACACAGACAAAGAGAAATATGACTTACCCTAGGGCTGCACCTACGGGTGTCAGCAGAACCCCAACTAGTGATGCAGAAGCCTTTCAGATGGACAAATTAGCTAGGTCAGATCCCGATCCAATCTTTCGTATGTTAGAAGCTACCTTCCTATCCCTGAACGAATCTAACCCTAACCTAACCAATTCCTGTTGGCTTTGTTATGATGTCCAACCACCTTTTTATGAAGGAGTTGCTTTAAACACCCCATTCAGTTACTCAGCCGCTGATGCACCCCAGCAGTGCCGATGGGACACACCTCGCAGAGGGATCACCCTAAGCCAGGTCTCAGGCCGAGGCAAATGCTTTGGTAATGCAACCCTGGCTGAGCGAAAAGGGAATGTCTGTACCAGAGTTGTAAAGCCTAACAGAAAGAATAACAAGTGGGTAATACCTGCTACATCGGCAATGTGGGTTTGTCAGAGGTCCGGAGTAAGTCCGTGTGTATCTCTTCCCAAGTTTGATGATTCTAACGATTTCTGTGTCCAAGTTCTGATTGTTCCTAGAGTCCTGTACCACTCAGAGGAAGAAATGTACAGCCTTCTCGAAGAATCCAACAGGCTCCACAAAAGAGAGATATTGACAGGTGTTACCATCGCAATGCTACTCGGCTTAGGAGCAGCCGGCACAGCGACAGGTGTCTCAGCCCTGGCAACACAACACCAGGGTCTGTCTCAGCTGCAAATAACTATAGATGAGGACCTGCAGAGGATCGAGAAGTCCATTTCCTACTTGGAGAAGTCAGTCTCTTCACTCTCAGAAGTGGTTCTACAAAACAGGCGTGGACTGGATCTTTTGTTCATGCAGCAGGGAGGCCTGTGTGCAGCCTTGAAAGAGGAATGCTGCTTCTATGCAGACCACACCGGAGTCGTAAGAGACTCCATGGCCGAACTCCGAAACAGACTGGCTCAGAGACAGAAAGATAGGGAAGCTCAGCAAGGCTGGTTCGAATCCTGGTTTAACCAATCCCCATGGTTAACCACTTTAATTTCCACCTTGGTAGGCCCATTGGCAATGCTACTTCTAACTGTTACCTTCGGACCATGCCTGCTGAACAAGATAGTTTCATTTGTCAAAGCTCGCCTAGATCAGACTAACATTCTGTTCATAGGCCAACATGAGATGCTGTGAATTTAAAATTGCCAGTCACAAGATTTCCAAACTTGCCTGGCAAAAATTTACTCAAGTTTCCAAACTCCTTTTTCCCTTATTAAGTCCTAACCTTCTACCTCATTTAGTGCCTATATCTATATATATATATGCGTATAACTACCTCGTTCTTTTGTGAGAGAGGGGGGGGAGATGTGGTTAGATAGGGACAGGCGGCCGGAAGATCTCGGACTGTAACGGTGAGGAAGAGAGCAAGCCCCATCCCCCTCTCGAGATAAGCTACCCCTGAAAGGAATGTAGACCCTCTACTAACATGTGCCAGTACTTTTCCACTCCAACTACTAACCCAGGAGGTGTGGCAATATCCTGTTTGACGTAGTAGTAGATAAGAGGTATAAAACCTGAACCTTTTACTTAATAAACGTCTTTTGTAACCGTCTGCCATATTGGTACCATGCGTCTGTTACAAGACCCGACCCACTCATGAAAGTAAAGTGGAGGTCGTGCTGTATGCCTAGATACCAGAGCCTCCACTGTGGCAGAAACAGCGAACTGCTACAATCACTGCAGATGCTGTGACACATGAGATGCTCAGCTGGAGTTTGACTCTAATTACAAAGCCGTATTTTTCCTAATTCTTCCATCTTCACCCAACCCAGTGAAGATGTATCCATAATCCAGTCCTGGAGAAGTTGTATCTTCCAACATCCAACAAAATGTCAACTTCTTTTCCGGTACATTATTTGGCTATCTCCAAGTATGTAGGTGAGACTATGTTCTCCTTTCTTTTTCCTTAAATATAGTTAATGTACAGACAGCTCTCCAAAAGCAACCACTCCACACTGGGAAGCCACTGCATTGCCAGTCAAGTGGAATCCTTGACCAAAATTGCCCTTAACACAACACACACCATTTAGCTGATGTTCTACTATTACTTCAAATTTAAGAATGTTCCAAGATGACAGGAAAGAGCTTAGTGTTTGCTGTTTCTCTTCATATTCAACTTTATCAATCTCCTTTCTCATGTCTCATTTCATTTGTCATCAAATTTAAAAACATTTTAAGATCATTTTCTTTTTCTCTATATGCACATCTCCAGAGTTCAAATTTTATTGTAGGCCATTGCCTGCTTCTTCAAATCTTTATGTGCTTTCAGCATCCACCCCATTAAAACTTTGCAGTTTTGTCTAAAAACTGAAGTGTGTATCTTGTGCTTTCCAACTCACTAATCATTACACTAAGTTACAAAAAGACAATGTTCTGAGAATTTACACCCATTAACAGCAACATTTCATGTCCTCCTGGCCAAAAAGTTCTTGCAAGAGTTATAAAACTATGGATGCCTACATTCTTAAAAGTCACGTAGAAAGCAAAAATCCCCACCCGGCTTTATGTCCTGTCTCCTGAATGGTGCAGAAGAATCCATACAAATGTAACTGAAACTTAAGAAACAGTGAAGAAAAACTCAAGTTACTTTTAGTCACAGCATGTAATTTTTTTTTTTTTGTCTTGTAAAAAGCTTTAGCCCAAAAGACTCAAGAATCATATTCTTGATAACACATTGCCTGCTGAAGATTTAGCATTATCATCCCTTTACTGATCTGAGGAAACCACTCTAAAATTGGGCTGCTTTCTAATTTTAACTAGAAAACTTGACTCACATTCCTGACACATGTATTGCTTTGCTGTTCAAGTAAACTAAAAAAATTTAGTAAGCCCAAGAAAATTTATTTGCAATGCCACAACTCTCCAGACATAGAGCTAAATTAATCAATCAGGAAAAAAACTACTTTTACTATCACACTGTGTTTAAAGTACTGTAAATTGTTGAAAGATCCCCAAACTCAGTTGTTCAAAGCCCAGATAAGAGACACTAAAAGGCTATAGCAATCAACAGATGACTATAACTATAGTAAAATTAAATTCAAAAGCTACCCCAGGAACTCCAGATTGAAGAAAAGAAGAAAGAAAACCAGACCAAAATAAATTGTAAAATCTTTTTATCAGCATGTATAACCCTGCCTATATTTATGTTCAACAGGCTAGAAGTCAGGAATAAATAAAAGTCACGTGATATATCTATTAAGACACCCATCTTTAAACAAGAACTAGACTTGGCCCTCAATTTCATCGCTGTCATCTTCAAAATTTTTGATCCATTTCACAGACTGAACAGAAATTATTGCAGTGAGCTCATAAATCACCATTTTCTATCCATTGCAGTGCTCATGACTTAAAATTAACAAAGCCTAATTAAGAGCAGTGGTTGCTGAGGCTTCTTTTATTAATCAAACTCAGAACAATTCACTGGCTGCTTTGATAATTTCAGTCTCCATCCCACCCTTGTGCTGATGGAGAATATGATTGATGGCAGTCTCACCGTTAAGTGCCCTTCATGATGATCAGGGAAATGTATGAATAAATACTCTGTGGCTACCAACTGCATTATGGAGTCACCCAGGAATTCCATCCTCTGGTTGTGGCCTCTGAAAAATGAGACATCAATGCAGCAAAATCAATAAGCACTCAGCGAGGAATAAACCAAAACCAGCATGCACACACAAATGAAAATGAAGAGTGATCTGAAAGGGAGACTTGCTCATTTCCAAACACATTTAAGACAATTTTTCAGTGTTAATCAGGTGAGATGAAAACACAGCTCATTACTGTAGTAATACCAACTTACAGGCGAAAAGCAAATGGGGATAGCTACAAATAAATGCAATCATTAGATTACAGATCACAGACTAAATGACGGAGAAGAGCAGTTGACATCAAATCTGTAATGGGATAAGATCCCTGCCTCAAACTTGTTTCAAGGAAATGAACTAATGAATGCAGTGACTTCAACAGAGAAAAATGTCTGTCCATTCACAAGAAAGAAAAGGATCAGGGTTTAAATTCATACAAGATCCTGGAGAGGGTAACCACTGACATGAAGTTTAACAAGGGGAAGTGCCAGATTCTCTGTCTAGGAGAACCCCAGCTGTGTGTATAGAGTGAGGAATGAGAGGCTGGAGAGCAGCACTGTGGAAACAGACCTGAGGGTCCTGGTTAATGGCAAGTTGAACATGAGCCAGCAGTGGCTTGGCAGCCAGGAGGGTCAAGTGTGTCCTGGGTACATCACGCACAGCATGGCCAGCCCAGCAAGGGAGGGGTTTGTCCTGCTCTGCTCTGCTCTGGGGTGGCTTCACTTGGTGAAGTGCTGGGGGCAGGTTTGGGTGACACAATATAAAGACAACATTAAGTTGTTCAAGAGCAAGTCCAATGGCAAGTGTGATGGTAAAAGGTCTTGAAGGGAAGCCACGTGAGGAGCAGCTGAGATCACTGTTCAGCCCGGAGGACACTGAGGGGAGACCTCACTGCAGAGGGGAATGGAGGGCAGGTACCGATCTCTTCACTTTCATGACCAGTGACAGGGCTCAAGGAAACAGCATGAAGCTGAGTCAGGAGAGGTTTATGCTGGCTCTCAGAAAGAGGTTTTTCACCCAGAGGGTGGTTTAATACTGGAAAGGCTCCCCAGGTAAGTAGTCCCAGCACCAAGCCTGTCTGAGTTCAGGAAGTGTGTGGACAACACTCTCAGGCACATGGTGTGATTCCTGTCCTATCCAGGGCGAGGAGTTGGACTTGATCCTGATGAGTCCCTCCCAACTCAGCATACTCTATAATACTGTTTGCTTGAAAACAGGGCCTGGCAGCTTTGCAAGCAACAGAAACAAGGGCTGTGCTTGGATCAAAGAGCTTAATTTTACTTCTTTGCTTTTCTCTGCCCACATGTACCTCCAGGTATGTTTTGCTATGGTCTCAGGAGTGATGTACAAATATCAGTTATTCAGAAAGCTCAAAATAAACACCAGGATAGGTCTCTAACACCTTCTACAGTCTTTCCCAAGGTATTTGCTACAGACTGCTGTCAGAGACGGCAAACTGAGCCAGGCAGGCTTGTGAACATAGCTGCTCTATTCCAGGAAATTAATGTAACATAGTTTGTTTACAGACTAGGCAATCTGGAATACTCCAAGAGAAGGGCCAACAGAGCTCCATGAGGACTCTTGCCATGTACTCACAGAGTGAGATGGTTAAAGCCTACTGTCCTCAGAGTGAATGCACGTGCTAGAAGGCGAACATGAGTAAAGATGACTCCAATTGCCTCTTCAAACTCCGTAAGCTTTTGAAGAACTGGAGAGGTCTCAATGAGTTGCCTGTCAGTATTGGACTCCTGCAGCTGCAAGAAAAAGGAAGTGTTAGTGATGACCAACTCAAACTGCTGCAAAAATTTTCAGAGAAAAGCAAGCCTTTTCTAAATCAAGGGCAAATACAATGAACAAGTTCCGTGGACAGCTGAACTGAGAAAATCAAGTTTGCTCTGCCTTTTTGTCTAAGATAATTACCACTCAAGAGATGAGCTCTGATGTATGCTTTTTTAATAGCTGAGACATTTAAACACATCACTTGCATGTCTCTACATGTGGATGCATTGCAGCATAATACAAACTTCCACAAAACATGTACAATTGTACATTTCTGCATTTTCTAACATTATCACACTGTTTGCAACTGAGCAACGGATTCAGAAATTACTAGAATTGGGCTGCCAGACTGACAGCATGTCAAGACGAGACAAAACCCAAATGAATTTCTCCCACTTTCCTTAAGTATCAAAAATCAAGAATAAATACTTTGAATATGAAATTCAAGAGGGCACACTAACACAAGGAAATTAAAATGATTGTTTTGGGTCAATATCTTTTCTTATCAGTTTTTTTTCTGATGTCCTTGATGTGATGACACTGTTAAATGTCTTTGCGGAGCTGAGAAATGGCTTAACCATCTCCTCCACTCATTCTGAGCATTTCTGTAATGCCTTAGAGGAGGAATTATCCAGAAGAGGATGCCTAAAAAAATTAAGAATAATCATCGCTTTTTAAACTGGCATTGAGATAACTTTTGGTTTGTTGTCTGCCCCTTTTCTATTAATTGATTACATTCAATTTGTCTTTCTTCTCTACTGAGCCTTCAGTTCACACCTTCATAGAGCTACATACCCTCGCACCAAAATCCCACACTTGGGTTATAGTCATCATTTTGGAGTTCAGCTGCATGTGGAGCTGAAACGGCTTTTTGCTTCCTCATGCACAGCCCTTTCTATTTACCTACACAGAATTCCTTCTTTAAACTCCACAGTGAGTCACCCTTGCATTCTCACAACCAGAGTGCAATTCTTCAGTCTGCTGTTGTCCCTGCTACCTGAAATAATTTGGTACTGTCAACAAACTGCCACCTCACTGCTCATCCTCTTCCCTAGGCTGTCAATGAGAACAGCCTCTACTTTAGCAAAGATCCCAAGGGAAATCTGCCAGAGATCACCATTCCTTGCAAGGTGTGGTCATTTCCCTCCTGTTCTCCATTTCTTATGTTTCAGCCATTCCTTTAAATCTGCTAAGGACTGACATTTTTCACTGGGGTTGCTTTTTTATTGCTTCTTAAAAAAAAGAAAAAAAAATTTAAAAGCCTTTCCTGACTGTCTTTCCAACAGCTCTGAGGAAACCCAGCAGGACAGCATCATTTGCATTATCACATGCTATTTTGTCTCCTAAAACTTCCCATACATCTGTGAGGCAGGACTTGTCTACATGCTGACGCTTTGATGACCACTAATTATTTTTAGAACGATTTCTACAGATTGGCTACCACCAAATACACAGAACTGAAGATCTGTGTATCTGTTATCTTACCCAGAGCTTTTTTATTTTTATTGATTTGGATCTTATTCCACATATTGTTACAGTGATTTTTAGTAGTTTTAAAAACGCCTTTTTCCAGGCTAGCTGTGCCAAAAGACCAGCCTGAACTGCCTGTGTTTCACCTACTGGCAAAACCCCCTAAGATGGTTTTGGGACGTGGAAGAAAACAATTTTCATCACACAAGTCAAGGTAGTAGTAAGAAATTATAAGCTTCCTACACAGACTGTTGCCAATATCTAAGCAGAGTGCAAGTCTTCTTTGTGAAAGCAGGGTTGAAAAGGTTAAAATCAAGTAAGAGAAAAGAAAGCAATTCAGAGGAAGAACAATCTTCTTTGGAACTGTGTGTGCCACCACACAGGACAGAGAGTGATGAATCTCAAAACGTTATCTTCCTATTGAGAGTATTTTGTATATTTACACACAGAGGGATGTGGTTGCAAAAATTCTTCACATGCACTGATTTGTTGCTGAAGATTTTGGCTGTGCATTCCCTGCTGTTCTTGCAGCACCCTTGCCCACTCCTGCTTGCACTGAGGACAAGGAGCTACAGGGCAGAGAGGTTCTGAGACTTGCACTATGTCTGCCCAAGAATTCAGTAAGGGAGAATGGGCTAGGATATGAATCTCCCAAATTCCAGCCTCATAAACTGACAGCCTGTGAACTTGTATCCTTTGATACATGGAGGCTAAGTTAGCCTTCAGACACCTCCATAATTTTAGTGTTTACATGGTATTAAAGTTACTGGAATCACTGAAACAACCACACTATCATTGCATGGGCACACACACACAAAATCGAAATAGAATCAAATTAAAACTTTCATGGCATTCAATTAATGTGCCTTCCTGCTATTAAGGTTTTAGTCTTAATTTCAGGTTAAGAAAAGATATTCATAGATTGTTTTTGCACCTTTTTCCTCCAACTTAGAGAAGACAAGAAGCTGTCAAAACATTACCTGTCATTTGATTTATTGTATAGGCACAGTTATATAACAAACATGAGCCAAGGAAAGGTGAATGCTTAACTCTCAGAGAGACAGAAACTCACTACTTATTTAAAAAAACCAAACCAACAAATCATAAACCAAGCACAAAGAAAAGCATATATATTCCCTTGGCTACTGTTTAGCACAATTTCTGAGACGCCATCACAATGGGAACCTATGGAAAAGCATCCCTGACAATAAAACAGAACTGTGAAATTTATTACAGAAAGGGATACACTTACTTGGAGTGGGTGTAGTGGATAATTAAGCCATACATCCCGCAGGTCCTGCAAACATTGAGAGATGCCTTTAATGCTCAAGGGAGTCATTTAACAAATTCCACAGCACTAAATAAAATGTCATTACTTGAAATACTGAACTATTTCAGATGCTGACTCTGCTTATTGCAAATTCAATAGTGCTGGCAAACTAATTTTTAAAATAGTGTATTTGCTGTTCAAACTGCCTGTAGTTCTCCCAATTAGCTTGTGTCAAAGAGGTGGAAAAATCCTTGAACCACATAAAAAGTGGTTAAAGGAAGAAAAAGATTTGTTTAAGCCTCAGGACTAACTTTATTTGCAAGTACTCCTCAGTAGCAAATTTGACTTCTCCAAAGGCAAGGACTGAAAAAGAAAGAAAAATCCACTTATTTTCTTCTATTTCATAAGGGCTTCCTTCACTACAGCCACTGAGCAACAAATAAACATTGAGTTACAATAGGCTTCCAAATACTTTTATTTCTAATAAGCTTTGTCATTTCACAGACTTAGAGGAAGGAAAGTAATACACAATTCATCCTCTTCACCACAGCCATGTGTGCTGTCCCAGCAGTGAGTACTTTCCCTCACCTTTATACACCACATGTTCTAGCTAACAGCCACCTAAGATACATCCTGATCTATTCCTGCACACTGTGCAATTGGGTAAATGCAGAATGAAACGTCCTCCTTTCTTTTTTCTCCCCAAATATATGTATTTAAAGCTTTTAGGGTAGGATGATTTAATTATGAAACAGAATAGGTGTTCGACATGTGCATTGTTCCCTCAGTGCCTGACTCCTGGATCTGCAGCACTCACTTCTGTTTTCAGAGGTGCACTTTGGATGGAAGCTGTCAGGTTTCTCACAACTCCCACCCTTCCCTACCTAAGCCAAGCACCCTAAAGCACACCTGAGAAAACATCATAATTTTTTTGCCTGGATCAGTACAAGCTTGCTGTCCTAATTAAATTTCCAAGAACTGCACAAAACAGTATTTCTGTTCATTTCTGTTCATTTGTGATCCTCAAGTAAAACAATGGTCAGGAAAGCACGTCAAGTTATTTTTGAACTGCAAATAAAACCATGTAAGTACATATATACCTTTTCATTGAAGAGCAAACGTCCAAATAATTGTTTTGCTTCTTCTAGGCTTCCCTCTAGATAAACAGCTCCTATGTGATGAGACCAATATATCAAAGGTCAATAACTCAATTAGTAGCTAGAAAATTACTAAGCATAAAAAAGTCAAAGATCTTGGACTTCATCTCCAACACATTCATTTTTTAAAGCTTGTTTTCTGTAACAACACTTATTTGAGAAATTTAAAGCATATTAAACACCAGCATAAATCAACAGTCATAAAATGCAAAGAAAAACCTGAAAAAGTATATCAGTGATAGGCAATGATACATCCAAAGAGTATAGTTTAACCTAGATGCAATATTATTTCCAAAAGTACTTTCCAGGAAATAGCTAACTACACAACTGTGCTGGTTTCAGCAGGGATAGAGTTAATTTTCTTCACAGTGACTAGTACACGGGTATGTTTTCCATTTTTGATGAACACAGGGTTGATAACAGAGAGATGCTTTTGTTATTGCTGAGGAGGGCTCACACAGAGCCAGGGCCTTTTCTGGTTTTGGTACTGCCACACTGGAGAGGAGACTAAGGAGTGCTTGGGAGGTTGAGAGGAGACACAGCCAGGACAGGTGATCCAAACTGACCAAAGGGATATTCCAGACTGTATGACATCATGCTCAGTGTATAAATTGCAGCAAAGAAGGAGGAAAGGGGTATGCTTGGAGTGATGGTGTTTGTCTTTCCAAGTCACTGCTACATGTGACAGGGCCCTGCTCTCCTGGAGATGGCTGAACAGCTGCCTGCCCACAGGACGCAGTGACATGATTCTCTGGTTTTGCTTGTGCCCACAGCTTTTGCTTTCCCTATGAAATTGTCTTTATCTCAATCCATGACTTTTTCAGCTTTTACCCTTCTGATTCTTTCCTCAATCCCACTGGTGGAGGAGTGAGCAAGTGGCTGCATGGGGCTTGGCTGCTGGCTGGAGATAAACTACAATAACAACATTTGCAGGTAGGGAAATCCATGAAAAAATACATTTCGATAACTAGCAAATAATTGCCATTTATTCTATACCTCTAACAAGATTACACTCTGCACATAAACCATGTGTCAGGACTATTGCAAAGCTCAAGGTCTTCCTGAGCTCCCTTCCCTCTTAGTATCATAATAATTTATTGTCTGAACTGGAAATGGCATCTCTGCATCTCAGTTCCTGAAGATTATGTTTTTTTAAACTTCACACACAGCCCTCACCAGCCCTCTCCACATGTCCATCAGTAATAAGCTCTGCAAAACTTGTGTTAACGTATTATATTTTGGGGTGTAGCCTATATACTCCATATTTGCACAGGTCCTTCTTAAATTTAGTATCAACGTTCTGCCCTTTAATATGCTTTACAGGAGAGCTTCTGAAAATTTTAACTTCTTATTGTAAGCATAAAAGCAAATGGAATACACAGCTACATCAAGATCACAGAGAAAGGGAGTGCTTGTTCCCACACACAGGAGGAACATGATTTGCCTTGTCTTTCCCCTCTGATTCTTTCACTAGGTCAACTGCTTTCTTTGGACCCCTTGAAGAACAGTTTGAGGGTTTACAAGACTAATTTTATGGAGGAATATTATGAGAGCACAAAATTTTAAACAATTCCCAGGCAACCTGCTCATACTTCTGTTTTTCATCACAGGGACTTTGTGATGAAGCACCAGACTTTGCAGAAGAGTAGGAGTGCCTATTCATGCCTCAAGTAGGAGTTCCAGACCCTACATATAGTTTTATAGTCCCTTAACAAGCTCCCAGATTTTAGCTACAGCCCTGACAAAATCTTACTGCTCAATTAACTTTCTGAACAGCTTTGTATTGGAGGTTAAACAGCAAGCCTGCTCTCTCAGCAAATAGTTCAATGCTTGCCAAATTGTTCTCATCGCTACATCCTAGACAAGCTCAAGCCTATGAACAAAGACACAGATACATATCTAGTGTTCCTCTTCTGTTTGCTTTTTATTTTTAAATTAAAGATCAAAGCGTTCATGGAAAGCAAAACAGAGTTAAAAAGAAAACTCTTATTTCTTGATAAGAGGAAATGCAATCTGGCCCAAGGCAGAATGCACAGAACTGTTGACATCTAAGCCAACTATGATCTATTTTTCAAAGCAGGACAAAATGCTTTAGGAGCTTGTGTAGTACATAAAGACTTGCATCAGGGCTAAACCATTCCCATAGCTAGTAACTTGTACAGTACATCTCAATGAATATGAAGTCAAACCAGTGAGATTAACTTGCTCTGTGTACTCAAATAAGTCAAGGTTCATAAAAATATGCTATTTAAAATAGAGGTTGTGCAGATGTAACCAATGAGATTTCCACCTTCCTGCTTGGTAACTGTGGTCAGGCCCTGATTTTGTCTGCAATATAGACCCACAGACCAGTGCAGCCAGTCACTAATCAGCATCTTAGCACCCAACAGCAAATCTAACACAACTCTCCTTCACCCTCAGCTAGAGGGCAGCTTTATCACACCAGCCATGGCATATTGCCATGCTTTTTACCTGTAAGAAAAATGCAAAGACTAAAAGGTATTTACTTTGCAAATTCACAGACGGCTAGCAGGGCACAGAGGAAGTAGTCTGGTGACTGAGTTGGGAGTGCCTGACACATTCAGAAAGCAAGCTGCAGTTTAAAATCCAGGGCTGAGGTCGCGGGTCTGTTCAAGCACTACTGGAAGCAGTGAACCTGCTCATCTTGTTCCAGGCCATGTTGACTGAACTGCTCCTCTCAGACAGAGGGCATGTGCCAGACCATGCTGGCACAGGAGAGGTGGAGCTCTGCAGTGACACAAAACAGCTTCATCTTCAGTGTGTGGGAGCCAGGATACGGAAGATGAGATTTCCATGGTTGTACTACACACTCGCGTTTATACATGTGGCATATGTGCAGGAGAGGGGAAGGGATAAAGATGATGTAAGAAGCTTTACTACTGCCTACTCCTCCCAGCACTACTCAACAGGCCCACATCTCCTCCATCACAGTCAGCATGGCACACAGACACGTATAAAATGTTACTGCACACACAAGTGCAAACATGTTACCTATCAGGGCTTCAAAGCAGTTGGCCATGGCATGGCGGAGATCTGACTCCCTGCAAAGGTCTGGGCCATGAGCATAGAGCATGAATCGTTCCAGTTCCAGCTTCTGCAAAATACAGGGAAAGAGTAAAACTATGGCTTTGGAAGTACAAGAGTACCAGTTCAGTCACTAAAGTTCAATTACATGGTCATCATGCAGCTACCAGGTTTGAAGGAACTATGAAGCTTTTCTCCATAGTTTCAGTTTAGACACAGGCTAAAATGAAAAAAAAATTCCCTTGTTTATCAGAGGTAAAAAACTGCAATGTGATACCATGGAAAAACTACAATTATGAAACCAAAAGAAGCTAAAGCAGAACACAGGAACTCTGGTAGACACAATCCATTGAAAATCTGGCTTTTTCCTCTAAGACCATCAACAGGTGCCTCTGGGCACTGCAAGAGAAGCTCATATTTTAATCTGCAGTGCCACCTAGCTTCCTTCTTCCTTTCAAAAGTGCATCATTAACACTCATCTGTTGTCTGAACTACAGTTCTGCCTGCCCATCAAAATCTCAGGTAGTAAGCCCAATATTTTCTATAATATATGATAATTCTGCTACAGAAATGCAGGCAAGAACTCCTAGATTCTCTTTACATATTTGTCTTTTTGACACAAAATCATTATTGGGATTTTTAAAGAAGAGATTTGTGCATCTCACAACCTTTGTGTGAGAATAGGCTCTTCCCAGCTGGGTGTTAAGTTTCTACTGATTAATTTCTTGTTAACTTTCAACTTCATCCTCCCAGAGTATATTTAAAAGGTAAAGCTGAAGATTAACCTGTTTGACATGCATGGTTTAGACATGTTTCAATTGCCAAGATGTTTTCCATTTTCAATGAATGGCAGGCAGAATGAATGTTCACTGCTCCAGAACACTGTGAATTATGACTTGCAGTGTTCCATCACATTTTATAATGCACAGTGAGCACTTGCTAGAGTCAACATAATAATAGAATATTAATTGTTTTATATAAAATTTTAACTTATACCCATCACTTGATCCTTAATTATGAACAGCATTCCACAGGTTTGACAGACATTGAGAGGCTGAGAATTATATTAAGTGAACTGAATGCAACATGACACTGCAGAGGATAATACCAGGAACATCATATAAGACACATGAGAGGAACAAAGGTTAAGCTGGAAAATTGGGAATATACAGATATCTAATATTCACAGCTGTATCTACAGTTTTTAAAATATTGCAATAAAAATTTTCAAAAATTGTCCTTGTATAATGATAAAAGCTGTGAACAGACTTGAAGAACATATGAGCTTTCCTGATGCAGGTTTAAAAATACTATCATGAATTTAAATGTCAAGCAATACCATATTTGTAAACAAAGCCCTGAAATGAAATGTTTCAATCAATTCATGCTTAACTAAATTAATAAAGAAAGACGTGAAAGAAAATTATTGTGTTCACTGCCCATCCTATGCCTCTGCTGAGAGCTGAGAAGAAAGATAGTATGTTAGAAATCCTGCAGTTTTTGCCAAAATCCCAAGATTGGATATGCTTGTTTAGGGCACTGTGTGATTACAGAGAGGAAAGATTAAAAGAGCAACTTGAAAACTATCAGCAGTATGCAGTGGACAATGTGTGCACATCTGTAGCATAATTAACTACATCAGTAAGCCTCAGACTGTTTCTTAAAAAAAAAGCTAACAAAATCAAGAATGAATAAGGGAATAGCTATCTATTTATGAAGAGACTAAATCAACTTTCTGTACCATAATAACACGCACCAGTATCATATACAGAAATATAAAAGGCTCCATTGTTCACAGAACTAAATTAAACAAAATTCTAAGGCATCTTAATTTTTTCTAGGAGATGACACAACTCTTCTCCAAAACCCTGTTTTAATGTACTTCTGACTACTCTGACAGTCTACAGTGGGCCTGAAAATGACTGCACAGGTTATGGAGCACATGAAAATTTCCCCCCCATTTTTAGCACCTCCTGTTGCCATGTTCTCACTACATATTCTATAAGAAAGTCCTCTTATAAACAAGGTGTTTATAAGTTTGATCCTTTTTTTTCACTGAAGTTCTACTGTCAGTTCATTACCTGTGCAAATTAAAGGCAAGCATAGGCACATCTCCAGCAAAGGCTAAAAACTTATCTTTATGCCTGCAAAAATCACTTTTCCCAAAAGCATACTTTGGAGAAAACATGAAGTTCTCCTTTATCTCTAAAATCCACTGTCAAGCTGAAAAGAGCTCCTGCATCCCAAATCTTGCACACAACACAGCAAAGAAAGTGATGCTCAAAGCAGGCAGCTCCCTCAAGAAGCAGTCCAGACACTCATAGTGTTCTACCCACAGATATGAAACACAGAGACACAGAGAGCTGTACCTTAGCCAGCATGGCCAGGTGTTGGTTCTGCACAATGGCAGTGCGGTACGTAGCTAATCCTCCCTCCTCCAGGGTGGGAAACAGGTAGTATAAGTGGACACTGGCAAAACAAAAAGCAAACCAGATGCTGTCAGCATTTGAATAAAGATGAACCACATATATCTGTAGAAAGCTACGCCCTTCCCTCTGACCCTAGTGAGTAAAACTGTCCTTCCCAAAGTGGAACTCAGCTTGAAGTAAAGATACAAACATTCAAACAATGCCCAATCCTATCTGACAGGATAGCACTGGCAGCAGAGGAGGAAGAGTGCTGTTTCTCTGCTGGGCAGCACATAATGTCTAAATCCCTGCCCCAGCCTGCAGTTCCCTCATCTCAGGTTTCTGTCTATCAGCAGCACAGATGACACCTAGAGGATGCTGAGGAATAAAGCACAAGGGAAGCCTCAGCCTTGAGAAACGCTGTGCTGTGGGTGCACAGTGCCTTCAGGTGACAATGCTGCCAACAGGGTATGTATCTGCTTACATATAGATACATTACACGTCTCTTAAAGTGCTTTAACAATGAAAACAAAGAACAGAACTCAGCAGCCTGTATTAATCAAATGTGTGAAGTCATTATACCCCAAACACACACACAAAAAAGAAAAAAGAGGGAAAAATCACAGGCTTTTAACAACCTTTAATGGTATTTGTCATCATGGTAGCGAGGATTCTTCATAAAACAGAAACAAAACAAATAATTCACTGACCCCATCAAGATCTGAGTAATGAATAAATTATTTTGGATACTTTCATCTATTACTAACTAACCCATGTTGAAAAAAGTTAACATATAGAGAGTTTTCAACATTCCGCAATTAAGGCACTGTATGGCACTAATTATTAAAATATTTTATTAAGCCATGACACAGGGAGAAAAATGCGGTTGGATGCAAGATTATTTAAGCACAAAATGTGCTATAAAACTTAGAGGCAATCTAATCAAGCATCATAATTCACAACAGCAGACACTCGAAGTTAAGAGATGTAGAAAAAAAAATCAGACTTAAATAGGTTCTTGCAAACTCTACTGAACAGAAATGGAGCTCATTTTTTTTCTGAATCGAGACAAAAGTTAGGTCAGAAAGTGAACTGATGGTTGATGAACAATGACAATGAAAAATACAAGACATTTTAATCAGTAAGTGTTCCATCTTATCAGCCTGTACCGTTGTACAAGAGAAAAGGCCATGAGATTTAAGGGCAGTAGAGACCTTTATAGGCCAATAGCTTTTAATATCACGTAGCTAATGGCTAGTAGAGAACAGAGATATAAAGGCAGTTTTGCTGTTCATGTAACAAACTGGTTTAAAGAGCAAATTAGCACTAAGCAAAACCACACCTCTATTAAAAACAGTAGAACAAGGCAGGTAAAAATAGATGATAATCCTTGTATTGTGCAACTTGTTTGCCTCTACTAAGGTAAGGTAGAACAATGGAGACAATTAATAATATGCCTGTATTGTTCACTGATTTCAGAACACTCAGGCCAGAACTGGAGCAATTTTTGATGAGCTATGCGGTTTTCTCATTACTTTTGAATAAATTGCATTTGTGCTTAACTATTTAAGCTGTTATGGAAGCCGCAGCCCTAATTACTGGAAACACAAGAACTGTAACACATTCAACACTACTCATAAATGCTTCTTCCTTGGAACTAGGCAAAAAGAACCTATGGAAACAAAATAGCACGCTAGGAAAAATACCTTTCCTTTAAAAAAAGGGTACAAAGTTCAACTTGTCTATAGCTGAATAATCTCTAACCCAAATCAATTCAAAATTGCACTCCATGAAACAGAAACGCTAGCTTTTTATTTTGTAATCTTTCTTGTTTCACCACGACCACTGAAAGAATTACCAAGAGAGTTGTCTGCAGGTATGCAGGTCTAAATATCAGGCACTACAAACATACACACTGAAAGTAGACACTGAAAAGTTCAATAAACACAACACTATAATAATAACATACAAAGGTGAGAACTGCTGAAGAATTCCCCATTTACCTTGTTAAGAACTCCACCACAGCATCTCCCAGAAATTCTAAACGTTCATTGTGGTTAATCCTGAAAAAGGCATTTTAAGGTTCACCATAACCTAAGTAACACATGCTGGTTATTTACACAACACAATTAAAACAGAAAAAAATCAGAGTTGATTGCTAATCAGTCATGATAGTCATTTTTGCAGCCTCCCCCACCCTCTCTGGATTACAATCCTTTCCAAACAGAGTAACAACTCTGTGAATCGTGAAACTCACAGCATCACCTTTGAAATTTTGGAATGTTCTGTTCTGAGTTATTGTCAGAGCTTCACAAAATGGGGAAAGGAAACAGGACTGCTGCCTGGCACCAAAGTCAGGTTTCTCTGTCCATCAGAGGACACCAGGTGATTGAAACAGCTTGTTCCAGGCCTTGTGCATGATATTAGGGAGCTCTACCTAATTAACATCAACACCTGGAGGGCAGGATGGCCCTGCAGCAGATCCTTGGTATGGCAGAGGGAGTAAGAACTTGGATTTTTCCTAGCACTTTTGAATGCCTTGTTTTCTCTAACTTCCTCTGAGCTCAAAAGAATAAATGGCTGTACCAGGAGATGAATCCAAGGATGCCATTAAGTTATTAGAATCTTTTATTTCGTCTGTTTTCTTTCATCACTGCTCCTGATTTACCTTTGTTTTGCATAAAGTTTCATTTCCTTCAAGCTGTCTGCCTGCTTATATTCAAAGGACTAAAAGGGCAAGCAGCTGAAAAAGAACGTGAGCATGTATTTGAATACATACAAATTTCTGTTCTAGACATCAAAGCAAGTAAGCAGCACCGTTTCTGATTTCACACATGATTGTAACAGAATCAAGGCTATTGCCACAGGATTTCTTTTTTTAATCCAGAAGATCCTTGTCTAGTGTTTGGCAGCTTTTATTGCAATTTTCCCTCCCCCAACAATTATATAATTAGTGTATAGAAAATACACTAATTAATAGTGTATTTTCTATACACTATAAATATATAGAAATAGCAGACCTTTGTTATGGGCTGAAAGAATTCAAGTACCTCTGCTGTGTAAAATAGTAATGT
Source organism: Sylvia atricapilla (assembly GCF_009819655.1). Lineage (NCBI taxonomy): Eukaryota > Metazoa > Chordata > Aves > Passeriformes > Sylviidae > Sylvia > Sylvia atricapilla. The sequence goes on along the minus strand of NC_089140.1, from coordinate 71,541,735 downwards.
GTGAGCAAATCTACAACAACTCTGTGTAGCAACACAACTGAAAACACACCTCTCTCAGAAACGAGACTTTAAATTCTTGTGCTATTTCACAAGAATTAATGCAATTTAGCCTTATGTTATCTTTAGAGGACTCAAATAAGCTTGAAGAGAAAAGTGCATAGTCTAGCTGAATCAGCATTTAGGGAACAGTGCAACAATAATTTATGCAGAATTAAATTTCTCCTATTCCCAAGCTTTTTCAAAATGATGGCTGTTGAAAGGTCTGGCTACAGCACCACCTGACTAAAACACGCACTGCCATCTAGTTTGTGAATTTAAGGGATTTCACATGCAACTGTTTCGTGCATTAGCCTTGTGAGCTTTGTTTACTCAACTTCAGCTAAATATGGTACCTGTGGCTGTAAACCGTATCTTAAACTCTATTTATATGCACAGAATTCTTAGCGGTCATTTACAGATTGTCGCATTAGAGCATTAATGGGTTTTGCATCTGTCTTTAAATTGGAACAGTGAATCAGCAAAGCCCACGTTCAGCACCACACTCCTGTTAACAAGGCGCCATGCCAGGAAGGTACTACTGTGAGAAAATGTGATGAAGAACCCAATTTGTAGCACTGATAACAACAAGAAGTCTTATTTTTTATTCCGCAGAAGGCAAAAAGGTAGCCTTTTAGTCCTCCTCATTTCAGGGATCAACAAAAATGATAGAATTATCTGTTAAAACCTTCCTCAGACATTTTCTGCAGGCATAACCAAACATTTACTATGTCACTGCTAATGGAGGTTCAGCACACTTTCATAATATAAAAGTCAATTCAAAAAGACTTTTCGCTTCACCTATTTGCCAAAGCTATTGGTGACAGTAAGTTGGTTATTTCTATTAAATATCTCCCTCTGCAGCAGCTTCCCTACTTGCAAAAAACTATTTTCATTACCTGGAAGGAGCTGGATCATCCTGTCCTAAACGGGACATAATATTTATCAGGGTGTTTATCCCTAGAAACATAAACAATGCACTATTAAGTAAACAGCCACTAATTCACTTTGAATAAATGAAGAAAACAATTACTCAAAATGTTACTTTGTAATTGCTGTAACAAGATTATCCTGTTATTTACAGAGTTTATTACATCAAGTATAATCCTTACCAATGCTCTCTGCCTAACTGACCGCAGTCCCATTACAACAGTATTGAATTTTTGCATTTCAGGAGCCAGATAAATACCACCTTTGCACGAAAAAGACATTCTAAACATTAGATAAGCAACAAACAATTTACTTCATTATCACTGAATATACTTTAAAGGGGTGAGGAATATTTTGCAGCAGACAGACCTCATGGTCACACTAGGAAAACACATTTACAAAATATATTCGTTTGTTCACCATGTTGAGCAGCAAATTAAGAAAACAGTACCTGCCAAAAATCTAAGCAAATACATCCTCCCATTTATTACCCTTGCTTGTTCTCACCTCTTTACATACTGATTAATTTGCAAAATCCAGTCTTTTAGAGAAACCTCACCGGTGTCTGCATAGAATCATTTAAATCCTCCACTGAAGGCATCTCTCAAAAGGACAACGGCCAAGGAAATGATAATGAAACAAAGGGTGCTCCTACTGATTAAGTGTGAGGTAAGAGAAAAATGCAAGTGGTGTAAGTAGCATACCTTTTTTTCTCATGTGTATATGGTGAACTTTTCTATCTCCATACTTGGGCTGTCGAATCCCACAGTTGGATAAGGAATTTCTAGCATGATCAGGATTCATCCCAAAATTTAAATGATGGCTTGGGTGAGTCATGGCAAGCTATAGTGTAACAGATACAAGAAAAGAGAAGAGTTATATGTATTTTTGCAAACGAAAGAAAAACATAATCTTAGACCAGTAGCTAGTAATAGTTATTTCTCAGTTTGAAGAGAGGTTACAAAGTGATGTAGTGAATTAGAAACTTGGTTCCAGCAATTTGAAAATAGAGCGAACTATTTCAAATGTCAGAACAAAGCAACATCTATGCTCAATCATCAATTTAACTAATTAACTTTCATCATTTTTTTTCTTTAAAGAAAAATTAGTTTAGAAGAGAAAAAGCATGAACTGTCAATTTGCCTTAAGACTTTTGCTTACCAGCTTTGCTGACCTGATTTCAATATATTTGCTTATTTAGAAATATATTCACTCTAACACTGAATTATAAATATTCATATTAAAAATATAAGCAATTAAAAGAGCTTCTCAACCATACATATTTGCATCACTTAAATATCTATAAAGCTCTCCTAGTTCAAAAAATGAAACAAGTACATTATTCCTGGCAGAGTTAATCACAGAACTCTTTCTCTCATGACTACAGAGGATTCACTCTTCAAATGGAAGAGGAATGACAGGATTGGTCCTCTGTTTTACCTTTGTACCACCAAGGATTACCAAAATCTTACTCTGCTGTTGACACCACCACTGCAGAAATGGCTGCAGCAAATAGAACTACAGCTTCTTTTCCAGAACTTCATCCTGCAAACACACACATTTTCTCCTTTTTTACACATACACAGATCAAAATAGTGTGCTTGTGTAAAAGCATGTGCACACAAAACTTGTATATAAAAAAGAGGAAGCACTGAAAAATGCAAGCTGCAGAAAGTTACTTCTGACACACATGCAGGACTGGTGCAGCAGACTGTGAGCAAAGACATTCAGTAATTCATTCAAACATTGTTGCTTTCTAAGCATAAAATTTAAAGAGTAAAATTATATTTAATCAACAAAAAAGAACTTTCTTCAAGTCCTTTGTAATTCCTTGATAGTATTACTAAGTTTGTTGTAATTGCACATTCTCAAATTCTGCTCCAGCTGGACTAGATGACACATTACAGCTTTTCTAAATAGATAGCTTAGCATAATCTTTTTTAACCTGCTTGTACTTTAAAAAGAATACACCGTGATAAAATAGGTAACAATCAATGCAGAATTATACATCTAACATTGCCTATGCTCAGGCAGATGACTGATACTACATATATTTTTAAAAACCTCTTCCTCTTATGGAAAATGTTTGTAGGTTTTAAATAAATGAGTGTAGGGACAAAGCATTCAAAAGAACATTTGTTATAACCAAGCAGGACTAATGCTTACACACTTGATTTTTATGCTTTTGTCTCTTTTTGATTAGAATTTACTTGTTGGTTTGTGTGTAGGCCTCAACATCTTGAAAGTTTCCCTCACTGCATTTTTATCTTTGACATTAAAACGAAGACAGCCTGCCAACAACCAAATCCTAGAAGATGCTCAATGTTCAATATAACTTGCAGTCAGAAAAGGCCTGGAAAACAAATTCTAGAAACCAGAAAAACTGTGAGAAGAGACATTAAAATAATACTGGAGTAAAATCTCTAAGAAATACAAAAACTGCCATGTTTTGAACTCAGTTTTAGTCATTGGAGACAGATAACGCTTACTTCAGAAGGAAGTTCTGAATGGAAGTCTCCATTTTCCTTTGGTAAATTCAGGAAAAGTCTAAGAGGAAAGGGGCCACCATATCAAGCATCAGCCTCAGAGGTAATCAGTTCCAAATATGCACTAACATAAAAGGCTGGTTATGTGACATGGATGCATTTAAAAAAAGTAAGAAATTCTCCTCTCCTGTTCCTGCTCTTGCTTGTTAATAAAAAAACATTCACCGTATACTTGCAGAAATCAAGAGCTAAACAGAAGTCTGCAAATTTCTATTCACTAGCTCCAAATGCAAAAAAGGGGCAAAGTTTTAATTATTCTCTTTTAGAACAACTGGCCATAAAAACAAGAAGCAGGGCACATACACTCATCTGCAGAATAACACTGTATTCTCTACAAATACCTGAAAAAAGGAACTTACCCAGAAATGAGTATTTGATAGTCTTTTCAGTAATTGCATTTTTGTCTTGCTACACATTACAAGCAAATCCAGATCTACCAAGGGAGCAAAGGTAGGTGTAATATCTATGTGAACAATAGATATCTCTATTTAGAAGTCTCTTGGGAAAACTGAAACTTTTGAAAGATCTGCAGCACAAGTAATCAGGTCCATCCAAGCTGCGGCAATGCCGTGCATTTCAGCACTCTGGAAGAACTCAGTAATATCAAGAAGAGAAACCAACAAGAGGTTAGCGTTCTCTCTTCATATCTTACCTGCAGCAAGCACCTATCTCGAAAAGTGTAGCCTATCAATTTGTCCAAGTGCATCAGACACTGGTGGTAGCGGACATGGTGGGTGAGGACAGGAAGCATCATTGCGTGCTGGAAAAAAACAAATGCAATAAGAAAAAACATTCAACCTCAGTGTACAGAGAACTCAGTTGACTGAGCTAAAAATACAAACACTTCCCAACTGTTAAAACATTTAGTTTACTGTTTTAGTTTAAATGAGGAAAAAAAAAATCATCATTTCCCATCCTTCACTTATCAAAGCACTTAATTAAACATATGTTTTTATCTCTACAGTCCTGGCCAGACTAAAGGAATAAATACATAAACCCAACCTTCAACTTACGCAATTTCAATGAGGTAAAAAAATGTCTGGTCACCAGTAACAAATTTCAAGAAGCTATGACTGAATAGAATTCTATATGTTTGTGACTTTTCATTTAACGTCCTGTTTAAAAAAATGAAGAAATACCATTTCCCCTCTGCCTCATTACATTAAGGAAGAAACACTTTACACCACTTTAGCCAGCTTTCACCAAACAACAGTAGCTACTCAATTTTCAAGCACAGTTGTGCCTTGGTTCACTTCCTTTTGAGGAAGAATAATGGGATATTTGAAATGCTGTAGTCTGGCATATTAAATGTGCTAAAAAATATCAGAAAGGATCCTGTTTGTTGACGAAACAGACAACGTTCTTCTGTTGGGGAAAATGTCAATAAAACTGAAAAAACCAACAACTTTATTTTGTAACAATGACAGTCCCCATCTCTCAGTGTTTCAAAGAAGGAATTCTACACTAATATTGACTTTGGATGCATCTGGGTAGAAATAAGCAATTAGTATAGCTTATCAGTAGAGCAGTATAGCAAAATGATATCAACATCACAATACTTGCATAAGAATGAAAAGAGAAACAGGAGAAATGCAGGATTTAAAGACTTTTATGTATGTGACCATTTGTGAACTTAATTTTTTCTAATCATTCCTATTACTGACATGACATGAATATATTAAAAAAAAAAGGTGTGTTTTAAGGGCATTAAAATCTGAGGGCTGTCACAATTAATTCAGAAAGAGGAATGTGTATGATTAGAGGAAATAAATGTACAGCATGGAGAGAAGCATGAAAAACAAGCGCACAAAGTAGGTGAAACATAATTTACAGAATAAATGATGTTACAGATTTCTGCAGGTCACTAATGACAAAACAGCAGAAAATACAAACTGGTCAATGTTACAAGATCAAAAAGACTAACCAACGGCAAAACTTTCTGTTTAAGTAAAAGACCACAAAATTCCTGAGAACTGAACACAGAGCCAGAAGGTAATCACAGAATCATTTAGATTGGAAAAGACCCTTACGATGATTGAGTCCAGCTGCAAAAAAACCACTGAAAACTCCACTGACTTGACTAAACCATGTCCCAGAGGTCTTTATAAATACCTTGAGGGATGGTGACTTCATCACTTTCCTGGGAAACCTGCTACAATGCTTGATTACCTTATCTGCAAAAAAATTATTTGTAATATCCAATCTTAAACACCCCTGTTACAATTTGAGACCATTTCCTTTTGCCCTGTCATTTGCTGCCTGGGAGAATACACCATCTCCCACCTGACTACAGCCTCCTTTCAGGCAGTTGTAGAGAGTGATAAAGTCTCCCTTGAGCCTCCTTTTCTCCAGGCTAAACACTCCCAGCTCCCTCAGTCACTTCTCATCAGATTTGTGCTCTAGACCCTTTGCCAGCTCCGCTGCCCTTCTCTGGACATGCTCCAGCACCTCGATGTCTGTCTTGTACAGTGAAGAGCCCAGAAATGGACACAGAATTCAAGGTGCAGCCTCACCAGTGACACCAGTACAGGGGGCAATTGTCCAGTCACTGCCCTGCTCCTGATGGCCACACTACTGCTGCTATGGGCCAGAGTGTCATTGGCCTTCTTGGCCACTTGGGCATGTGCTGGCTCACGTCCACCTGGCTGTTGACTAGGCACTCCTCCCTGGTTCTTTTCTCTCAGATGAAATAACCAGCTAAAAGCAAGAAAAAGATCTCCAAATAGCAGAGAAATATAAAACCACTCCAAGCAGAATAAGGAAGTGTAGGTGAAGTGTATTTTGCTACCATGTCACTCATTTAGAGGGTTTTTTTGGGTAATTTGTAAGAACATCTTTTTTATCTCCATATAAACCATACAGGTATGCTTCTTGTGTGTTCCTTCAGGGAAGGAACTAACCGAAAAACACCAAAACAATCAAACCTGAAACTGTTTCGCAGGACAACTCTGCTTCCCTGCCTCTATGCTCCACTGTACTAAACAAGAGTCTCCTCAAGCAACATTTAACATTCTTCATACCAACACATGTCCCTGCATTTGAGGACTGAAATACCAAGTTTTCAGACTTTTATCAGCTGTGGTGCAGTGAACAAAGAATTGACAGACCACTGGGAGCACATAGGAAGACTTTAATTTGACTCTTGAAGTTATATTGATAAAATGCTGCTTTCCTGGCACTAACTACTGGATTGATTGATTGATTCAATCAACATCTGTCATCTTGGACTATGGCTATTCAATGTTTCTGATGTTTTATGTATTTATCTCTTCAGAGGAGATGTTTTTAAAATATGTATGATTTCAAATAGTTTGCATGTCCTTTTCTTGCTGCAGCTAGCACAGCAAGGCAGAGACTCTCTCAAGTGCCCTCAGACAGTGCCATCACTCCCCAGGACATCAGGTGCTCCTGACCTGAAGCTACGAAGAGGATGCAGGTAAGCTCAAATATTTTGGAATGCATGAAATGCTGAACACTCTATGAGGGCTCACCAGCAATAATGGTGTGGATGGAGAGGGGGAACAGAGGTGGAGTCACTTCAGCATGGCCAGATCCTGCCACACTGTGCATTAAGTGCTGCCCAGCTAAATGGCCAAGTACTGCACTTGATATACCGGGTAACTTCAGGTGAGCCTGTCAGAACTCAGACATTTTACACTTTTTTGAACATTTCACTCACCATTTTTCCTCCCCTTTCAAGCAGTTCATTGCCAAGACAGAAAAGACTAGTGTCATAAAGGCTACATGGAACTCAGAACAAATATAAACTATCACGAGTCACTTAAAAGAGTTTTTATCTTCTAAACTGCAATGCTTTTAAAAGTAGTAATTTTAAATCACTGCACTTGAGCTCTGCCCCCAGAGCTGATTTATACATATTTAGTTTTCATGTTCTTTAATCTGGGAAAAAGCATGTAGCAACAGCAGCAATCTTTCATTTTAGACATACAGTTGCCTATTCTTGGCCTCTCAAAGAAATCAAATGCAAGGACCTTCATACCAGAACTGGCTGACTTAGATGTTACAGCTGCAGATGGGCACAAAAATTGTGAAATTACTTTTATCATTCTTTGGTGTTTTGCTGTCCTTCAACACAAACAAGAATATTCAAGACATCAGGAGATGAATCACAAAAGATACTACAAAGAACACAGAACAGTTTCAAAGTGCCTAAATTGGAAATTTACACTGTTTACTTAAGCTGTGAAAATAGATACAGTTCATAACAACAAAAAAAAAAAAATAGGAAAGGGCTGTAATTTTCCTCAGCTCTATGAGGAGACACTGTGCCACTATTCTCCTTCTACGTCAGAAGTAGAATCACAAGAAATGTTTCAGACAGAAGGAAAGCAATTTTAGTTACTAGCATTTCTCTCTATATAGAATTTCCCCCTTTGGCCTGACCAGACTTCTAAGATTACAGTAGAATTCCTACCTATACCCTTGCCTAGCAACTTCCTTAATTTATACTTCACATTGTTAAGCTAATACTAAATTGCATGCATTTAACTGTTAAATAACATCTCCAAAACAACGGCTAAAAAAATAATAATGCCAGTATATCTCTAGCATAATTATTTGGCTGCTACAACTACTTGAATTTTACTAATACAAAATTAAGTAAAAATTGCACTTGTTTTTATCATATCACAAAATTGATGGCTGTCAACTGCTTCAGAATAGGATCTGACAGAGACATGTTCCTTGGAGATGTCATGCATATGAAACAGAGTATCTGAGAGATATCTTTCTACTGAGGCTCATGTGTTTTAATCCAGAAGTTTGCTGTGGTGGGGTTTTAGGATTTTTTTACTTTCTTTCAAGTAAGAAGATATTTCTTCATGCTTTACTGTAAAACTTGGGATATTTTTAGAAGTTATCCAAATAGAAAAAGATATTAAAAGTATCTAAAACCAAGCTAGTTGATGGATTAAGAGTTCCACACTAGACTCAACATTTGGCAAACTTCCAGCCTCAAACTAGCCATTCCTAACCTGTCTCCCTTGCACTGATCAACCCTTGGCAGAAAATTTTAAATTACCTTTTTTGTGTGTATAGAGGGGGTGGACAGAACACTAGAATAGTTCCCTAGATCAACAGATATTACTGAGGTAATATTCATTTCCATTTGATTCTTCAGCCTAGAGCAAACCCTTGCAAAGGTAAATGGCAGCTATCAAGAAAATACATCTTCTCATTCAGTTACCTGGCAGACGTCAGAGCGTATGCCTGTTTTCCAGAATCCCTGGCTGCTCAACTCCACAGTCACTTCACGTCTCATTGTGTTCTTCTGACGAATTTTCTGCAGTGCTTCCTAAGCAGGGAGACAGCAGAGCTCCTGTGAAGGACTTGCTACAACAAAGCACAGCAATGCATGCACCAGCATGTTCACAACACCCATGTAAGGCTCAGTTTTGGTGGGCAGTTTCTAAGGCTGGTACAGATCTGGTAATGGTCAGCCACAGACTGGCAGACGTGTTGGAATACAGGGGATTTTAGTAGACCAAGGAGAAAACAGAGGTGACTAGATTTTTTTACTGCAAACGACAAAATAAAACAGTCCAACTTATAGATCCAACATGATACATAAGTAAGAAAGGTAAAGTCCTTCAAATGAAAGCATGTTCTTTACCAGACATACAAAGAACTTCTTCATGCATGTCCATCACCATGAGTACTCCTGGTTTGAACATTCAGCAGGAGTAAAACAGGCTTTGTTTTGTCATCTTGGCTACTTTGCAACAGTTCTGGTTCAGCCATGTCACTATGCCCAGTCTAGGAAACAGGTCAGCATTCACCAGTCCTGGAGACTATGCTGATTGAAATCTACCAATTTTATTTCAATAAAAACTTTTAAAAATATGTTTTACCTTGACCACTGGCTATTTGGTGGTGTGCAAACAATTTGTCTCTAGAAACCACAAAAGGGTCAAAATCATTAAAAGATTTTGATGGTAGCATTAAAAGAAAATATTTTCTGTAAAAATGAAATGAAAGAAAACCAGATAAAATAAATCAGTCCTGCATTGGAATCTCTTGGTTCCAGCACTATAAAGCCCCGGGGTGTGCAAAGCTCCCCACACAGCATGAACTAACTGTAAAGACTCCCCTCAGTGTTCTTCCTTCTTCAGAACACAAAGCTCTTCAAAGCTGCAACTTATCCTGCCTCTCCTTCTCCTTTCCATTACAGGGTGCTTGCTCAAAGCTGTCCCTTCCCAGCTTCCAGTTTGAAGCCTGTGAGCATATCTGGGCAGGAACAGGCTCTGTTTTCTGATTTGCAGAGACTCACAGGGTAGTTTCAGCAGGTGCATCTGTCCAGACACAGATTCATCAAATCTCAGACACCTCAATAAAGAGGTGTCTAGGGTAGGACGCTAGTTAGCCCTGGCTCCTTTTATAGTCAGTGAAGGGGATAAATGGATTCAAAAATGCATTTCTCCCTCCACTGACTTCAAAGTGAGCCTTCAGGTCCTAATTTATGCACCTGCTGTAAATGCTCAAAGTCAGGTTAGAGGAACAAAGCCCCAGGCACGACCTTGTCACAAATAATATCATTGTACAACCCCACAGTGGTAGATGACTGATGGCAGAGGGAACAGAGATGCTGCCAGCACTGCACCCCTTGTGCATTGTTGAAGGTGTGTCATTGAGTTTTTCCTGAAAAAGGTGCTACAGTGTTTGCCAGACCTGGCTGTATTTCAGTCTGACTGGCTCACAAGCACTACATAATTCATGATTCATAATCTTTAAAAGACCATGTACCAGTCAGGTACAGTCCTACAGCTCCTTCTGAGTTACTGACACCTCCACCGGCAAATATACAGATTATCCTCACATAAAGTTTCTGCCTCAGCCCTGTATGCCTCCCTCTTGGCAAACTACTTGTAAAACTCACTATCCTACATAATACAGTCTAGAAAAAAAATCACCAGTCCACACCAAGTGCCAAATAACAAAGGAACATTTTATCTTCTGGAGCAAAATACGATCACCCCCTTACAAACAATCCACTACAATTTTACAAATGAGCCATCCATTACCTCCTAATGAAAATATGCTCATAAAAAACGATCTATTAATTCCTTTGTGTGTAGCTCTGGCAAACAAAATCATCTCCTGTAAGGACAAATCTTTTTTTGCCTTTACAGCTGTGGCACAGTTCAGTCACAATATTGTGAGGTTTTTTTGTTCATTTACAAGCAAAGAAGCCAAGGGCTTATTTAATATCAGCATGAATAAAATGTTTACTAACACTCTTGCTCACACAACAGCATACTATGCTTTGTAACAATGGAAATACTCAGGTGCAATGTCATATGTATTAAATGCTTACTCCAAACAAAAGTAATTCCAAAAGTGCAATTTTTGAGACTGCCCCAATAAACTGGGGAAGTCTCAGGAATCGCACTCCACGATTCTCATGAGTCTTTCCCAACTCAGGGTAGTCTATGATTTTATGAATAATTAGTGCTTCTAATCAATAAATAAAAATACATCACTTAACTAAATACCATCCTGTATTTGAGAAGTTAATCTCTCGTCTATGTAGTCTTTACACAGGTTGTCAAATTAGGAGTGCCTGATACGACAGGCACCAGATAAATCCAAAGCTTCAGTCCAAGGGTTTATAGAAATATATAGTCTGGTTTAGGCTGTATTTATGAGTCTTTGTTTTTCTGCTTTTAATTCCCAATTGGTTGAGCATTTACACTTAGGAAATGCTCATTGCTCATCACTTTGTGGGAAAAAAAACAAAAAGAGAAAAAATATCTTGTCTATCATACAACAACCAGATGATTTCAAGTCAAAGATCCTAAGCAATGTCACTATACCACCTAATAAATTACGGTTTATGCACACAAGTGTGGCAGTTTTTATCTCAGAAGAGAAATGTTTAAAATTATGAGCCAGTTAAAAGTACATTACAAAATAAAAAGTCCTTCTCTATGTTAATTCTTGAAACCATTAATGGCAACAGCTATAAAGAAGTTATGGTTCCATAACAATAATTTCTATAATTGGGTAAAAAACTTGCAGCAGTCTGACAGCTGAAAAAAAGGAAAAAAAAAACCCTCATTTAATAACAAGCATAGATAAAAATAAAATCTGTGTTAAGAGTCTGGAAAGAAAATCTTTGTAAAGGATTTCTATTGTTTCCATAAACAGGACGGTCAAAGGGCTTTATTCCATCCCGAATTACAATGCTCAATTATCAGTCATAGGAAGGTCCAGAATACCTCTCTTTGTGATAACTTCTGTTTATCAGCCTGTTTGACTTTGGGACTATTAGCCAATAGGTGACGCAGCTTCACATAACTCTTCCACAGCTTTTGGTATCTGAAGGACAAAACCAGAGAACAAGTATTTTGGTCAGTGAACACAAGTCTCTCCCTGTTTGTCATTAGGAACAGCTGCTAATAATGCATACAACATACACAACGAACAAGCACCTCTTTGCTACAGAAATACAGTCATCTCAAAGCATTTTCTGAGAGGTGACAGTGCCTGGGCAGCTGCTGCAGAAGGGTGGGCCAAGTAGCAGAGAGGAGTCATTAGAGTGCAGAGTGAGGCAAAGAACAGCAAAGATCAAAGATCGGGGCAGACCCCAGGTCTCCCAGATACCCACCCATCCTCTACAAGGACCACCCCTGCATGCTGAGAAGACTTGCCTGCCCCTAAACTTAATTCAGGCAGGAGAAAACCTCTTCTCCACACGGTTTACGTATCACTCACTGCAAAGGAGTAGCACCCTTCCCCAAGAAGTGTCTGTCCTTACACTGGCTCAAGCATTTTCTTCCTCATGTGAAGCACACGAGGAAAAGCTCTTATCCTGTGAAAAGTGAAATGAAACTTTTGTACCCTATGGGGTTTTGCTGAATGGAAAGAGCAATTTAAGTTGTTTCTGTGACTGGCACATATTTAAGTTTTCTGGTTTTCTCTAACCATCTAGCATTTTCTTATTTTGGTGGTGTCTAATTACACATGAACCCCAATCACATTTTCGTTGGTGGGAGTCCCTCAGAGATCTAGCACAAATTTTCACCAAATTCTTACGAACTTACTCCATTTGAAAAAAACATCCCACCCTTATATTCAGCTGCAATCAACTAACAGGTTCAAAAGTTACAATGGGAGGAGCAACAAAGAGAATCTGGACAGGGATTCTGTATCCTTAGGAAACAATGCTACCTTCAAAATATAACCTCTGTATTCAGGACAACCCATAAATCAGACTTCAGATAGGAAGCAAGGAATTAGAGGCCAAAGGAAAGAAGTTTACCCAAGTTAGTTTTCACTCGTGTTTACATCATAAAAGAAGATCCTCCCCAGCAATAACTTAGAGCAGTGGTTTTATTAGGAAGTTTTTATGCTAGTGGCTTAGCAGTCAATGAAGCAGCAGCTCTTATTATTTCATAACCTTCCCAGCATCCCACATTCACAGACACTTAAATCTTTTCTTATTGGCATTTTTTCCCAGCTATTTCTCTGCAGCATTCTTAAATGTATACTCTCAGCCTCTGGAGATACTGATACTTTTTCAGTCTACAAAGACATCTGAAATTGTCAATCCATAGATTTTTCTCATGCTCCATTCACCACACTTTTGCAAACTGCAGAATAGCACATCTATTTCTGACAAATCACCATCCAAAAAACCCGAAAGAGTTAATGATCAAATCAACCAAAACAAAAAGAAAAAATGCCTTGAGAAAGTTTCAACCCAAAAACAAGAACATGAAACTGTGATCTACAAGACACATTTTTCTACAAGTATTGATAAGGGTGAAACAAGCTTTGTTATTGCAATTAAGTCTGAGAATTAATAAACACATTTCCATTACAAAAAATTCAGCATTAGAACATCACAAAGACATGACACATTAGAGGAAAATCTCTTCTGGGCATACATACAGTAGAGTTAAGCCTGAATTTATGACAGCATCACAGACATCCTTCACAAAAAATGCTTTATTACTTTGATAAAACAAAACATACCTATGTTCTGCAAGCAGCTCCAAGGTTAAAACCCAAAACAAAAAACAAACCAAGAACTGAATTTTAAAGGGGGAAAAAAAAAAAAAGAAGCATGGGAAGAATATTTTTTGTCTCTTTATATTATTTTCAATGGAAAGTACTAGAACTTCACAAATACTAATAGATTCAGCATCAAATTAGAGATAATTCTTATATTTTTGTGTCTAATTTCTACTTCCTTTTAATGGACAAGATAACTAAAAGGTGAAGAAATATGTTTTAAAGATAAAACTAATGATCAAAGCCAAAAAACCCAGTTTTATTATCTGGATTAGCTCAACATTCCCACTTTCTGCCATGTTGGATTTAAAATTCTCAGCAAGCAGTGGCAAAAGAATACAACTGTCATATATGCGCATGAGTGTTTGGGCCTCAAAACTGCAGATCTGTTGAGCAGTTTGCACATAAATCATCCTCTCTTTCTACACTTTTGTTATTAGTACTATTCGTGTTACTGTTTGTCTTGTCTCACTGCTGTTTCCAGTAAATCATTCTTCTCTCAACCTGTGATCTCTACCTTTTTGTGTGTCTCAGTGGAAGGGGAAGGCAGTGGCTTGTGGTTCTCTTATTAGTGGCTGTATTAAATTGGTGAATACCTTTGCTGAACAACTGCACTGAAGAAAAAGGCCACCTTAACTACACATGCACCAGAGACAGGCTTTATACTATCACCATGCAGAAAGCAGATGTCCCAATCACTGGAATAATTCCCTGAAATAGTTAGAGATTGAGAAAAGAAATGGGAACAAAATCCAATCATCACTTTTGCATCCCTTCATCAATCTACAGTGAAACAGTATTTCTTGCTATGCCTGAAGTCCTGATTGCCTATCCACTTCTTCTCTACATTCCTCCCAATATCTATCAGGATATAAAAAGCACAGAAAAGTAGCAGGGTGCAAGAGCTCCCAAAGTAGGAAACACTACGTAGACATGATCCCTCACAGCACAGAAACAGACGATAAAGTAGGATATGGCAGTAGGCAAGAAACGAACATCATGAAGTAATCAAACAGAAAGTGGTTATATTATTTCTTATTAGATGTGAAACCTGAAGAACATCTAATTAAACAATCAAGCAGCAGCTCTGAAATAAAAATAATTACTTTTGCATATGATGCACAATAGTAATGGTTAAGTGATTACCTGAAATTTTCTCCCTGTCAGTAGCATAAAAAGATTCAAACAGTGATTTGAGAAATTCAAAAACATTAAGACATTAAGAAGCTTGGTAACTATTCCTCCTTCTCTGCCTTCTTTTACACTGTTCTCTGAAAACCTGCCACTGGCCTCTAAGAGAAATAACATGGAGCTTGAGGAAACCACTTTTTGCTGGACCCAGAAGAGCAGATGTCAGGTTAAGAAGTTTCATACTGCACATGCATGCATGTTTACTACAGCAGATCCTGAATTATTCCAGGGAAAAACTTATTCCTTTTAATTTTTAATTTGCAGGAGCTTGTGTCCAATGTCATAAGATTTATATTCAACTGAGCACATAACCAAGCCCTATTTAAGGCACAAATGATACCAGTAATGAGTTCCTGAACGAAAGAAAGAAGGAAAAGCATCTTACTGAGGATCTCCAGCATAACTGAGTTGAGCAGGTCGTATCCCAAAGTGCACAATAATAGGGAAAGTAATTACATCAGGATTGAATTGTTCACGGTCTAGTTGATCAATACGAACTGAGCTGGGTTTCTAGGAGAAAAAAACAAAATACAACTAAATTGACAACAGCTCCATGGAAAATTTACTGCCTCAAGCCCACAGTATCCAGGAAACACAAAGCAACAGCATTCCAAACTTAATGAGATGCACATTAAACTAACCATTAATACTATTATAAACAATTGGCAACAATAATAAGAGAAACAAAGTTAATTGACCTAACACTCATAGAAAAAAAAAAAAAAAAAAAAAAAAAAAAAAAGGCCTCTTAATTTTAAAAATCTGGAAATTTACTTTGACTATTTCCAAGAACTTATAACAACTTTCTCTGGTCAAGCATCACACCAGAAATAAAAAATTAGGATTAGCATTCTGGCATCCAAAAATCCACATGCCTGAGCAGTTTGTTAAGATCAGGTTACCTCTCTAATTTTAGTTCATGATTTCCCAAAGCAAGTGAAGGCATTTTTAGATCCATTCCATCACACTGACTAAACTGCATCAAAAAAATATCTGTCACGCTACTCTCAGAAAAGGCTCCTAGGCTGATGTGTACAAGGAGGAATACAGTCCTGTATAATGAGGAGACTTTTGCCCTTTTTACAGTTCAAAACAGAAGTTCTTTTTATTGTTAAAAAGGACAGTGCAAAAGAAGGCAACTTTTGCTTCAGCTCTGTAAATGCAGAGAGTAAGTAATTGCACATCACTGTAGCAGACATGCTGCTCACAGAGCTTTTGATCACTTGCCCAGCATATTTAAAAACTCAGCTGAAGGTGCACAGTTTGCCTCCAAGTAAACAACTTCTCCATTACCTGTCAAGCTGCTTTGTAACGTGCCTGCTTATTCTCCACTCTGCAATCAGCTGGATGAGGCAAATATATTTTGCTTGTCTTAGGTTTCAGAAAAAGGGCATTACTTCTAGTTACCTGCATTTCAGAACTTCTCATTTAGCACTGTAAAGATGCACTCAAAGATGAGTTTCAGTGTTACAGAAACAGCTCCCACCATTCTCTTCACAAAACAATAAAAACTGTGTCAAGAACAAAGCTTTTACCCTTCAAATCACCTTGGTAGAACTGTTCACAGGAATAATTTTCTGCATGGATAAGCAAAGCCAATTCTATATATGGCCACAATTTCAATCGTGAAAAAGAAGAACTTACTTAAAAGCTAGGCTTTGGCTTTCAGATACAGAAATATTTTCCAAAGGAAAAATGCTTATCAGTTTCCCTTTATATAAGACAACTGAACATAAAGTTACATTTCCCAAGTAAAAAAAAAAAAAAAAAAAAAAAAAAAAAAAAAAATTAGGTTAGTTAAGAGTTAACTTACTTAAATTAGTCGAATTTTTTAAATTAGGCAGTTAAAGCTGCTGGTTTCACACACACACACACAAAAAAAAAAAAAAAAAAAAAAAAAAAAAAAAAACAAACAAACAAAAAACCCCCACCAAAACAAAAACCAAACCACTGTCCCCCCACCCCCCAAAACAACAACAAACAAAAAAAACATGGAGAGAAAAGCTCTTCCCTGTAGCACTTCTTATAAAAAAGGATTAGAACAAAAAAAGCCCTAAAGAAAATAATGGGCAAGATTTGTAGCAGACAGAATGTTGTCCCCAAACAAGACCTTAAAGTCCTGATTTTTAAGGATTAAATTCTTTTTTGGGGGGTTGTTTTTTGTTTTTTGGAGGATTGCAAAAAAACAGCTTGAGAAGTTTTATCTTCTCCTAAGTTGTTTGTTGGTTCTCCCCACTCTTAATATTAAATTGAGGAACTTCTCCTACCCCTGTACCCCTTAAAAAAGCAGCCTTGATACACCACTCCTATGAGAACTAGGTCAGCAAAATTATGTATTAAACAGAATATTAAACAATAATTGTACTCAATATACCAACTATAAACAGTACACTAAAAAAATACAGACACATTTTTGATACTTAAACAGAGGCCATGAGATACTCAAAATTGTAAAAAAGACATATTTCACTACGCATATAGCAGGGTCTGTGTTAGATGTGTGACCATGGGATCACTCAAAACCAGACTACTCTTCATTTCCATGACACTGCCTTGCATTTTGTCACTCAGTTACACAGCTGTTCACAGATGGCAGACAGCAACCAGGACAAAAGAACTTCTTCAAGACTTCATCACAACAGCTCCCTCACTGACAGTTATGCGAGGGGTGTAGCTGGGTTATGCTTTTTTATTTCATCATGAACACCAGCCTCCTCTCCAGTGCCCTTTCTGAAAGTTAAATGAACAAACAGCAACATACAGAAACATCGAGTGTAAATTGCATGCCAGCAGACAGGATGCAAGCAAATTAGATGTTATTCTTCCACAGCTTTATCCCTGTGCTCTTTTAAAAGTGCTCTGATAGACTATCCAATAATCACAACCTTGCCTTTAAAGTCACATCAAAACCAAAGAAATTCTAACAGAACAGAGGCCTGTGATTTTTGTTTCCTACTCCAAATTTCATCAATTAAGGCTCTGCTGACATTAGAACACAACATGAAATAGCATGCAGCTGTAGTACAGAAGTATGTTAATATATCCATATATCTATGTAGTAGTGAGAAAGCCATCAATGTTTTAGTAAGATGAAGTATGAAAGATGACTAAAACTTGTGAACTTCTAAATCTATTCCAACACAAAGTTTCATTGAACTAATGAAACACCATGAATAAGTGAAATAATTTAAAATAATGCTGAACAATTGTTAGTTGTTTAAGTGAGATTTATATCCTATTGAATTTTTTCCCCTCTCCATACTGCATATATATACACCTCACACTGAAAAAATAAAATAAAATACACACATAAAACCTAGATTTGATCACAAGAGGAATTATCATTTCTAAAGAGATGCTGTGCAACAAACCAAAATATAGTGGGTTTACTTTATTGTGTCAAGTGGGTACAAACGAATTGAAGAGCTGTCATTTTCTAAAACATTTTCCTATTGTCCCTCCAGCAGAACTGCTTTATCTTCTAATGTTGTAAAATGCATAGATAATAGTTTCATCCTCTGTTTTTCACTTACATTCATAATCAGTACAGTATGCTGCAATGTACAGGAAAAATCCACAAACTAAGAAGAATGTCATTGCAATCTTGAGAGAAGAAGCACGTTCTGATGATGCCATTATAACATGACATTTCAAAGCGCTTCAGGTTTCTTTTATGCTTACATATTTTGATGTCCACGTGCCTCTAAAAGCACTGCCTTGTAGAATGCAAAGTTTGCCAGCAAAAAAAAATCACACGAGATCTCAGAATTAACGCTACAGCTCATAAATGACATTGCTTTGTACACACAGACATTTAGAGCTCCGTGACACAAGGAAGGAACATATATGCATTCCTTCAGGCTAAACAAAAAAGCGAGTTTTCAGCTAGCTGAAATCAGCTTATCTTCAACAAAATACCTGAAGTTATGTCACTGTATAGCACTCAGATGCTGGTTGCTTGTGGACCACCATGTACCTTGTATCACAGAAACCAGAGGCAAGTTAAGGTTGTTCAGGTTTTTTAACAATTTCCATTATGGGATTCTGGTTTAGCAACCATTTAAAGCAGCTGAGGTAGAATTTTCCATAGTGAGAGTTCACATGCATTTTTCTATTTCATCTTCCCAGAAACAGCCTAGTTTTCTTGTTGTTTAAAAAGTTTTATTCCACTCAGAGTGAAATCAAGGGGAAAATTATCTGACCCATGTTATTATTAGCTTATTAAGTAGTTTACTGCCATAAGTAAACTGTATGAGTATGCTGCCATACTTAAAAATATGAACTGGAAGAATATATTTAGTAGGTCACTGTGGCTGCAGTTTGGGGACAGGTTTTTCAGTTGATAAACTAAATTTCTTCTTAGGCAAGGCACCAAGTTACTCTTTTTTCTTCAGAAACTAAGAATTTGAGTTATGAGCAAAGGAGGAAAATGAAGTCAGAAAGGTATTACTACTGAGAAAGCTGCATGTCAGTCTCAAATACGAGGTCCAAAATATGCCTCTACTACTAAGATACCCTTTTGCAATATTGACCTAACTATATAAATACAGCCCTGCAATTTTTAGTGGACATTTTTCTATTCTTGTGACCCACATTCCTTAAAAGGGAAAGTCAGAATAATGGGCTGAATTCACATACACACCAGAGTTGAAAGGAGCTATGTTCAGAGAACATGTGCTTTAAAATATCAATTGCTCCAAAAATAATAAGGCCACAGGGGGTTCAAACTAGGCACTGAAAATTAATACATGCATTAATTAATGTACACAAAATTCCTCAGTGTGAATGACAGCAACACAGAAACAATGTGGAAAAAACTACATAGGCAGAAAACAACTTTTCCATAGTCAAGCCAGTGTTAGAACAGATACATTAAATAGAACTGTCAATAGGGGGTCAAAAGATGAAGAGGAAAGTAAATAGCAAATAGTTACTATTTCTCTGGTGCTGTGTCTAAGAAAAGACAATAAAATCATGCACATAAAGACTGTCTGAGAAAATAAGAAAGTTTTAAATAAAATATAGCAGCTCCTTTTAAAATGCACATTGAAACAATGCCCATCTGAAAATACACCCTTCAGTACAGCAGCAGAAAGGGCAATTCAGGGTTGGAACCAGTCAATAAACTGTTCCTATAGCAATCTGCAACTACCACTGGTCACCTTGTTTTTAGCCTGTAACAAACTCTCTGAAAGAAGATATGTACATGACTGTTCAAAAAGCCAAAAAAATATTTATTTGTTCTACCATGCCAGGGCTGGTAACAATCATCCCTTTGCATTCTTCTGCATATTTCTGCCATTCCAGTTCTTCCCACTGAAGCATGTTGGCAATCTCCTCTTCAGGCACCAGAGCTTTACTGCATCGTAACAAGTAGAGAAGAATCTGATGCATTGAGAGTACTTCTTTTCCTCCATCTTAAAACCATAAAAAAAAAAAGATTCAGAGATTCACTCCTAAAGCATGAGCATAAGAGAAAATATGCAGAACACAAACCATTTGCATGAGCAAAATAAAATGCAAAATGCTTAAGTGATTTGACAAATATGAAGGCAAATGTTTTACTGATGAATACTGCACACACATAAACACTTTGCTAAACTAAAGCAGTAACAGTAATGGAGGCGAGAGTAACTGTTCCATCGTACTGTAAACTTGAAGTTTCTAACTTGTCTGAATAAACTTCAAAATGAGTAAGCAGAACAACCAGTCATGTTGTCCAGTTATATCTTCCTTTTCACAATTTTATCATTCTTTTCACAATAGCAGTTAAAAAGCCTTTAGGTGTTATGTGGCTTTTTTGAAGAACACTCAAAATTTTACAGGATACTTCTGGATGAATGTAGTAAACTATCCCTGCACTTTAAATTCATCTGTAGTGCTTACATGCTGTAACTGCAGTAATGACGACTAAAGAGTCTCATGCTGTCTTCTGTCACTAAATGAATCAAGGGCATGTGAAAATTACTAAATACCTCTGAGACCCCAGGAAAAAATCACTGCAAAGGCCACTTGTAACAAAAGGAGACACTGTAATCTGACTGGCTTCAAGTAGCCAGCTAGAGATGTGAATATGCAAACAGGAGGAGTGAGTCCTGACAGACCACCACTCAGTGATCACCAACTATTCAAATTCATCATGGCTCATGTAAGTAAAAACTGCATGTTCCCACAACGCTTTAATTCTGACACACATTTCTCTAACTCTCTCCTTTAATAACAGTGTTAATTAGCAGGTATGGAAGAATCTTCAAGTTTCAGCCCCACAGAACACAAACATTGATTTCCCTCCCTCAGGGAGCAGAAACAATTTGGTCCAGCCACTGAGTCTATCACTACACCCACACAAGAGAAATGGTGAAGAGAAATGAGAAGTGAAGCCTTAGAGCAATATGGGGTGACACCACAGCACAAGGAGTGTGATCCCAGGAGCAGTGGAAAAACCTTGCAGAGCTTCTGCACAACAGCATCACTGTGTAAAATTATATCCTCTATAAGACATGTGAAGAACCAATCCCTTCTCCTACTTCTCTGGGATTACAGCTCTACTATACAGAAATTATGACAGGCAATGGTGCAACTTGGCCTCTCAAAGGAACCAGCTCACTCAAACTCCAAGAAGGAATCTTAAGTGGGGAAAATAACCCCAAACCTCACTGGAAATAGAAAATACTTCTAAATAGCTACAGGGACAGATTTTTAAATGTGCAAAGTGTTCCTTCATATTGGAGTGGGAGTCCACTTACAAGACTGTTCTTTGTCAACAACTGGATTATACTTTTACACAAGAGGTAGCCCACACCCACCAATCACTAAAATAAAAGTGTATCCTCACCCTATGAAAATTATATACAGGCTGCTATAGACAACTATGCTAAATGAAAGTCAGAGACCCTTTCAAAATCAGAATATGTAGTACTGGGGACCTCAAATGTGTTTTTCTTGTCATTTACTCTCTGAATATATTTATCATCATAAAAACCTATGAAAATGAATGCAATACAGCAACTGTTCTGCATGCTATGTGTCTCAGTAAACCTGATATGACTAGCTCAGAGCTACCCCAAGGCCTGCCTCTAAGTAAATCCACATAGAAAACCTGACATCTCAAACCTCATTACTTGTAGACAATGTTAGTAAAGTAAGAAAGAAAAAGTAGAAGAGGAAATTAGCAATTCATTCCTATCTTTAAAGAGACAGCTGATGGACGTGTGGAGATCTGATGCACCAACATCTTCTTTGATTAGACATAAGAAGTGTTCTGCAAACATACCTGAAGGAAATAGATTTCCACTCTCTGAAAATTAAAAAATCTTCAAGGATACTTCAAAAAATAATCAATAAAAAATGAAAGCTTGATTAAAAAAAAAACCTGTCAAAAAGATGCTAAAAGGCAACTATATATGCAGCAATATGAGGAAAAAGACATTTTAAAAAAATAGTTAGAAGGCTGGGGACCTTAAAGAAGAAGCAGCACACAGGAATACATATTATAGAGACCCATCTCTTCCTATCAGTAAACAACCCAACAGCACAGAAAGAGCTGACTTCTAAACTAATTTAAAAAAAAAAAAATCTGAATATCAAAACCCTGAACAGGAAAGCACCCTCAAGCTACACAAACTAGGCAGGACAAACTTGTTCTCATTTTGTGATGAGGTCAAGTTAATCAGCCACATGTGGCTTGATGACTTATTTTGTAAATTGCTTCAGTAAAACCAAATCAATGTTTGCTAGCAAGTCTCAAAGCTCTGCTTCTGATGGAACAGTGCTGTGTATCCAGGAAGGAGCAACAATTAGAAATACAGTCATCTAGCCATCAGTACTCTCCACAGTAACAAGCCAAAACTCATTTTGATCCAGCTGTAATTAATATCCCAACCAAGTTTCAAAGCCCAGACCAGAAAGCACCTCCAGGTCACAGCTCTCTTGATGAAGGTTGTTCCATGTTGCCTCTGCACCCTAAATCCCACAGCTGAAACACATCCTTCTGTCCACACAACCCTCCTGGAGCAATCACTGGCAGGATCTCAGCAGGACACATTTTCAGTGGAGCCATGACATTGACATCAATTGAAAGTCTGTCCTGGTGTCTTAGGATGTGTTAAATGCCTACATAAGCTGTTCACTCAAAATGAGTGCAGTGCTCCACATGGAATCTTGTCCTTGGCTGATGGGCCAGGCTTGAACTGCATTGGAATGATGGCTATTGTCTTTCACTATCTGTCTTTCACTATCCCAATCTGTTGCACTGGGATAAAGAAATAATCAGAAAAACACATGCTCAGGGGTGCCAATCATGCTGACCCTAGCACACCAAGAATTTAACCCCACGGTACCCTGAGGAGCAGGGGGTCATGAAATGTGCAAGATTAGGTAACAACACTCTTTAAATGCCACAGCTCCATCACAGAGCACAGCAAGGAGGACCCAGCACTGCCTAAAATTACTACAGACACAAAAGCTGGAAGCAAGACTTGGCCTGCCCATCTAAACTCCAGTTCTGAATAAACCACCCATACTGCCAGCAAGCACTAAAGACCTCAGGCAGAAGTACCAGATCTCTGCACCGACTGAACTATTTGACTTGCCATAAGGGTTTTTTGTGGAGGGTATTTTATGGGGGATAGGGGTGTTTTCTGTTTCGCTAAGTTTTTTTAGATCTAATTTGTATAAAGCTATACAGTACAAACATTACCTGGCAGAAATCTCACAAACCGTGGCATGAAGTGATATCTGGGACAGGAAATAGAATCATTTTCAAGTGAAGGACCTTAAATACAACAACAAAAAAAACCCCATAAAATTTATGAACTGCAACATATTTGCAAAAGAAGAAAAGAGGCAATTTTGCTGCAGATGAAATCAATGAATGGTGCTTACATTTGATAGGGGCTTGAGTTTCAATCCAAAATGTAACCAAAAAAAAAAAAAAAAAAAAAAGAACACAGAGACAACTTGTAATGAAAGCTTTCACACAGCAAATTTAAAAGAAATCTAAAATAATTTTAAAATAATAAGAACCTAACAAAAAACCCAGCACTTTTAGATAAAACAGTAATAAAAAAAGATTGGTCTATACACTCAATTAATTATTACTTAAGCCTTACAGGTACAAGCACTAGTCTATCTCTTCCCAACTAGTGGGGTGGTTTTTGTTCACCATAACAAAGATAACGTGGAAATTTCCACAGTACCGTTCTGTGGGGTTTTTTTAATCTTGGCATTCATCATATAAAGCTTTGCAAGAAAATAAAACTAAACCTGTAAGTACCTGGTGTTACAAAAAGAAAGAACAATCAGAAGCAGTGATAGCAGAGACAACACTGATATTAGAATATATTTAGTATCAACCCAAAGGCTACACAAAATATATTAAACCTGTGTGCTCCTGTTTAACTGCATTAAGTGCAGAGTGCAACTCCATAGACAAAGTCAAGACACCCTATAGATACCGAAATGTAATTCCTCTGACGCACTCACTTCTCTTTTAGACCATGGGAAGCATTCTCCTTTGTTGCAGTCTTCACAGAAACAAATATTTTCATCTTGTCAAAAGACAAAAGCATTCAGCTATAATGATAACATTAACTCTCCACAGCTGTCTGTATGACACTGCTTTCTGAGTTGGCTGCAGAGAAATATTGTATGAGCAACCTGTTGTTAGCTTGTAAAAGAAGAGAAGAGTTTACCTGACAACTTGGCTTTCAAAATGCCAAGCACATGACACATTGTCATATTAAACACATAGTAATATTTACTGTTTGATTGAAAATAAAAGTTCTGGATTAAGGCAGAAATTTAGTTTATTTGTGAGAATACAGTGCCAAGTTTGTGCATTTTCATTGCTACAGCTCACACTATTGAACTCTAATTTTATCATCTTGAAGAACAGATGAAGTTTGTCCCTCTTGAGGAAAACAGCAGTTACATTACTATTTTGAGAATCCTCTCAAAGAGGACATTACCTTTAAGATTCCAGTCATACAATTCCAAAATATCTTTGAATAGATATGAAGAGAACAGTTCGAGGCCTCTCACACAAAAATTCTGGGGAAACAAAAACAAACAAACAAACACACAAGACCAAAATGAAAAGTCTATAATATTGCAATACAAATAATGCCATTCATATATAGTTAACTAAAACACAATTCAAAAAACCCAGCGTCTTCATATCTGCCAACCACTAGATACTGTGTTATTTCTGATTATATTTCTGATTATCTACTCTAACACAGCCCAGTGGTCTCCTCAGAAAGCACTGTCAAGAAAGAATGGTATTGAATCCTCTTTACTCCATGTCCGAATCAACAGTATAGGCAAAAATTATGAATCTGCAATAATCTGCCAAGCACTAAAACCCCTTCCACCTGAGCAAGCTAAACAGATAACACATTTCTGAGAAATATCTTTTTCATAGTTCACTTTTTCCCCACATGTTCATAATAAATGTTTATAAATCACCATCTGTGGTATCACTATCACTTCCATAGCAAATATGAATACAAGACAAATTGAGGATTATGACCTAAATAGCCAACAGAAGAAGAAAAAATATGAAATGGGAAAAAAAATTATTTTTATCAAGTGAGGAAGTGCCTCCTGCAGCAAACGAACATATAAACTTTCCTGAACAAACAAAATCAGGCCAGATCGATATAAATTGTGCATGCATGATATCACCCATAAATTCTAAACTCAACACCACAATCTCTTTCAAAAATCATTAGCAAAGGTGGTCTGCAAACAATGCTGTAATCATTTGACCAGAAGCCCCCCCAGATGGTGACTTTCCTATCTTGCTTGGTAGCAATTTGTTGTTCCAGTTCAAAATTTGCAGACAACACAGTACATTCACTAACAAGAAATTAATTGTTTTGTTCACATTATTCCTTCTGAGGCATTTCAGGGCTGTTGCTTATATTTAGATGCTGTTGAGCAACAAAAAACCTGAGATAACTAGAAAGAAAAATGTAAATATATATGGCTAAATTAAATACCGATCCTATCTTCGTAGTTAATATGCAGGGATGTTTCTGTCTCCATACACACTGTTCCACTGCAGCAATTTACTTCACAAACTGGCTCCACCAGGCATTAATTAGTAATAAAAAAACCCACCACAAAGAGATTATGAACTCAATGTGCTTTGTTTGTATCCACAGGAAATTTGTTTTGGCAACAGCTTATATTAAGTACTGATAAGCAATCTTCAGAGCTTCAAACTTCTGATTAAGTTTCAGCTCTGCCACTGATGTACGTAGCCATGGCAAAGGAGTAGCTTTATATGCCTCATTTTTGTCAGATGTAAGAGAAGGGCAATACCTAATTCAATTTATAGATATTGCATATAATGTAAAATGAAAGGAATCTATGGATATTAGCACTTCTTACTGTTTGATTTTAATATATGATAGCCTAGGTAGATGGATTTATGTTAGTACCTGTAAATGCAAGTTCTGTTTCAGCCCCTTGCTCAGAACAGAGCCGGTCTCTTAGAGACTTCACAGGGTTGGATACTGAAGAGTTTAATCCATTAAACATATCAACAACTCATAAACCACTTTGACTTTTAGACTAATTATCCATCTTACCTCAGGCATCATCTCCTCAATGAAATGAATTGTATAGTCAATGTTAAACCTGATTACTTTGCATAGAGGAATCTGGAAGGAAAAGAGAGATTCAGCATTAAAAACTATACAGCATCAAATGTATAGTTAATACAATTTTGTATGCAAAGGTATAACTGTCTGCTGAAAAGGACACTTGCTTAAACAAGCTGCTCTGGGGGATCATGCAAAGACAAGAACACAAGCACATGTAAAGGGAGTACCAGTTCCAGCCTTCACCTCAGTAATAAAACACAGTGCTGACAGCAGGGATGGTGAAGGAAGGTTAAATAACGCCACCTACTGGAGATAAAATTTCCTTTAGGAGAAAAAGTACACCTGAGAACTTCAGTCAACCTGTATCTTCTCTCGCTTGGATATTTGCGAGTGAATTTGTTTGTTACACAGCATGTCAGATCGATAAGAGTGATCTGAAAGCAAGGTGTTTTAAGCACACTGCCAGTTGTTGTCAGCTATACTGTCTTAAAATGCAGTTTTAAGTCAAAGCTACATAATGTTATAGCTTTGGGATAAATTACAGTTTTATTACTAATTTTATGCAATAAATACTATCAATCTCATCTGACTAGCTATCAAGACAAATATTTAATTCCTTTTTATTTGCCTTTTTACAGTCCATAATTTGCTGAAGGTGTTTCATTTCCTATGGGATTTTTTAGAGAAAAAAAATCTAAATTCCTATAAGAATACAAAAATGTCTAATTTTTCCTTACTGCCAAATTTTACTACTCACTGCCCTCAAAAGTATGAAAGAATGTTAGAACAATTCCATGATCTGTGAAGTGAAGCAACCCAAGATTATTTTACATTTATAACCACATAAATAAATATCTGAACAGCGCTGGGGTAGCAATGAAATCAATGTACACAGCAGAGGTGCAATATTCTGATTTCATCTTCTTACCGCCCACTGTCAAACATTTGACTACTCTGACTACAAAAATCTATTGATATCTGCATGATAAATTAAGAAGCTGCCCCAAACAACCAAACAAAACTGCATTTCTAACAATTTGATAGAGTACTAAATGTGAATACAAAACCCTCCCAAAACCTTCGAAGTTAAATATACCATTTAGAGTCTGAGCAGATGAAAACCTGTCACACTTAAATCAGTGAGGCTTTAAAAGAAGCACAGGGATTGTTTACTTACTTTCTAACACATAATTTCAACTAGAAGTTGAATATTTCACAGAAGTGACCACAACAAAGATCTCCATGAACTGGAGTTCTATATACACAAGCACAAATACACACTAAAGGAGCACATGGTTGGCACTGTAAAATTGGTTTGGTATTTATACTATGAAAATGTTTTTTTCTATGACTGTACTAACCATTTCCGTAATACTTGAGCAGCTAATTTATTACTCAGTAATAACAGTAGTAACTCAGTAATAACCCTAACTTTGCAAACTTAAGACTTCATACTACAGAAATTTGATTAATGCAAAGATGTTTGTGTTCAGATCTCTAGTTTTACTACCTTTTGCTACCTTCATTTTATCAAATACATTCCAAAACGTCTCTCAAAGAGCAGGTTTTATGTTGTCTCATCTCATCAAGATGAGACATCTTGATGTCATCTCATGACATCAAGAGATTCCTTCCAAAGGGCTTTATATCTGTTATTAACAGGAATTGGCACCACAGTGTGGCTTTGTATTTAACTCTACAAGAAAGTATCATTTGTAGCTGATCACTTCTCCTATCTGGAAGTGTATGTAAACATGCTTTTTACAGTAGGCTTAATAGCTTCACTAGCTACTCATATCAAAGAAGACTTGTCCTTGTTGTCTGTATATTGTAGTCTGTATATTTCCATAACTCTCTGCCTTCCTGTCACACAGTAGACACTGAAATTGTAAAGATAAGGGGAACTCTTTATTATTTAATGTGAGTAAAACGAAACTGCTCCTTTTTCCTCATTTGCAAAGTGAAAACATAATGCCTTGAGATGAATTTGCCTTGAACTCCGAGGCTGAGTTAATGCTACTGGGAAGCAGTGCTTCCCATTGCCATGCCAGGGGCTGAACTCCACTCTCCCACTGACTTATCAACAAGATTCCCTTCCCCTGACCACCGGAAGTAAAGTGTTTTCATATCCATTATGTAAGCAAACTGTCAGGGTGAAAGTAATTTCTTCTCAGTGCATCTCAGTTCCAGTATCCTTACATCCCAGTTCTGCGTTACATCCCAGCCCTATGCTCATAACTATTCTTACACTAAGTTGTAGAATTGGTGATGTAGCCAGTAAAAGGTATAAAAACCATAGAAACTAACACACACTGAACTTTTTGAGAAAACTTTCAAATAACCAAGATAACCAAAAAATCTTCAAGTGTACAGAAATTAAGAATCTGCATATTTTCAATTCCCATTTGGCTAACAGCTTATATTGGAAAAAAAAGGCAGTCGGGCATCAATCATGTCCTTTTCTTGTTACACTTGCTTTCAAAACAAAACAAAAAAGCTGTACATACCTACAGTTTTTACTAAAAATCCTAACTTGCTAGATCCTGAAGAAGCTGAACAGCTGTTAGAAAGTATTGGATACATCTAGGTAAGTCTTAAGAAGAGAGAAAACCCTTTAGAGTGGATGTCTGAAAAACTTCATCTGTCACTTAAAGGGAAAACCTTTTTTGTTGTAATTGCTAGTTTTTTTATACTTTGCCAACTTAATAAACCCACTCAGCCAATTTAAATCCAATTAGAAGTCTTAACAACTTGTTCCGAGGTTTAATTCACTTCCAAACCGCAAAACACATAAAAACATTACTTCAGTGCACATCACAGCTTCAGTCACAGTTCAAAGACCACAATCAGTCAAGACCAAACCTGAGATTCATTAGCACAAATATCTTTTCCCTGTCCCCAGTTCTGGTAAGATGTTTGTAGCATACATGTATTGTTGTTCTAGAGAGAAGTTTTGCTTCAGTGCAGAATGAGGACCTTCTAAAGAAATCCCCTATCTGAAACCTGAAGTATGCAGCAATGGCCATACTTACGTTTGTCAGAGGGGCATGTGCAAACATGGAGAACCCTTCAAAGATATATTCATGGTCATCATACTCAATAACAGTAGGTCTGTCTGTCTTAAAAAAGCAAACAAAACCACCATGGAGTAAGCAAAGATGCAAGACGACTTTTGTCACTGAAAACAAAATCAGAGTCCTAGCTGGAATTATTTATAAAGTACTTACTAAGAAATTTGTGGGAGGTGACACAGTAATTCGGTAGTGGTACAGTCTTCCAGCATTGTTGGTCATGGGGCGACATGGTTTAATGGGCTTAAAAGAAAAAGATAAGTAGAATTATGTGTAGAGTCAAGGCAAATTTAGATTAAAAGAGAGAATAAAGCATTTCTAATAGCCATGAGATATGCATTAGGAAAAATTAAATAAAAGCAGGTAGTCATAATTAAGCATTCTGGGAAGGAGGAAAGTGTGGCCTTATCTCCATTCTCACTTTAAGAAATATTTTTAAAGCTATTCAAAAGCAAGAAAAGGTGATTTTTTTTTCACTTTCCATTTAACTCTCCATCTCTCTTACACAAACCAGTTAGCTCATGTTCATGTTCCAGACTGATTTCCTCTCCTATATAACTTTGTCTGAAGAAACACATTTTAAAAGCTTACAAAGAGGAGCCTGGACATCACATGAGGAGATCTCAAAGTACATTATCAAGATAGACAGGTATGAGCTCATCTGCTTGAGGGATATCTGAGGCTTGAAGAGAAAGGATTATTAGTCTATCACCACTAGCTCTGGTAACCCCACTCTATCTCCCAGGCTGTAATGCTTGACTTTGAGGTCCAAAGGCAGCCAGACACCTGCATTTTCATGTTTCCTTCCAGCTACTTCTGAAGCAGTCCTGTGTAAAAACCTAAACTCCTCAACAGTCAGACAAAACCAGTTTACATACAACATGTCTTGCTCTTTGGAATACACTGAGAAAAAGAATAAAAGCACTGCAGTGTGCAAGGTACTATTCTGAACTGCAGAACAAAAGTTGGCCTGTGGCAATGGCAAGACAGCTACCCTACTACACTGGGCTGGCCACTTTGCAAAACCTGTGCAGTAAGTAAGGTGATATCATTGGCTCTTCAGCCCCCAAATAAGCTTTTCATAGCTGCAACAAGGTAGCTGCAAACAAGCTAGTTGAAAACTAGCAGTTTTCTATTCAAGTTTCACCTACAGGACACTGTGAAAAGTATTATATCCATGGCGATTTTGTGAAACCTGGGATTTTCAGATTGCAGCGTTCCAGGGAGCAGCTGCCTTCATCAAGCAAGTTTTATATATAGTAGTTTTCTCCTCCTAAATTTTCACCCTTTTCTGCAAGAAGAGCTCTAGATGCAACATGAGGAGGAATAGATCCTGAACTGGAGAAATTTATAGTAAGCTTCAGACCAAAGCCAATTTTCTGAACTCGAATAATTCACAGAAACATTCATAACTCCTTAGCTACAGAGAAATAAACCATTTTTTTTCAGTAAATATATGTAAGAAGGCCAACTGAAAAATAAAAATTCTCAAGAAAAAGTATGAAGATAAATTGTAAAGCTAAGGCTAAGGCAAGACTGTCTCCTGAGAAGCCTTCTGCTTCTTTCAGCAGCAAAATTACTATTTACTTTTTTTTTAAAGCAATCACTTCACAGAGTGGGCCTTCATAACATATTCATCCACTTGAAGACAGCAGATCTTTGATCACAAGCTTTTTCCATTAACACAATCATGTTTCAGAAACTTTAAAGGAAAAAGCCCAAACAAACTAAAAACTAAGCAAACACAGGCAAAAGTTTTCTGTAAGTTTTCAGATGGATTTCATTACCAGTATCGCATTTTAAATATGAGGTTATGTAACTAAGTGATTTAAAGTTGCACAAGAGGTTTTGTTTTGTTTTTTACTCAGCCTGTAAATCATGGGAAAACCCCCTCAAATCAACCCAAGCAGGAATTTACAGCTGCAAATTTGTATTCATAATTGCAATCCTTAGAATTACTAATACCTCCTCGCCAGGATAAATGCCATGTCTTATTCCTGTTCGCCGGGCTTTAGCACTGCACTTGCACAAAGGTCCATCATTCATCTGTCAAAAACAAAATAGGATTCTGGTTTTATTGAAAAGTGGTTTTGGGAAAGTATGTTGGTTTTAATGCCCTGAGTGCTGATGCTTCTAAAAGCCTGTCATGTTTAGATTAAGTGGATGTTCTTAAGCCAATAAAACTGAAAACACTGTAGAGTAATGTAAGAGAACTGCACAGCAGCATTAGAACTTCATCACTGCCTCAGAAGCACAAGATGGAAAAACACTCTCAGCAGAATTCTACCACCCTGCTATAATATAACTCTTTTCTATTGCTTTTACACACAAACAGCATGCTGACTGCCTAAAACAAAATTCAGGTCCTAAACAGGCATGTGTCAATATTTACATGCTGAAATCTCCATATTCAAACACTTCTACTGAGTTCTCCGACTGAAAATCCATCCCCAACTAACCCCTCGGCTATGGAACAAGGCTATCCCCTGCAATGCAGACAATTCAAGGATTATACTTGGGACTTAAAAGAACTAATGGAAACACTTCAAATCCATCCTGTGAATAGAGCAGAAAAAAAGATAATGAGGGAAAAAATACTTAAGAACCACTTAAGTATTCTGTATGGGTGTATCAAGTGCCTATACCAAAAACAGCTAGGGCATACAACATAAAGCTGGTGGGTCTCTTCTCACTTTTATGACCAAGATCAATGCAGATTATCAACTACTGCAACAGCTTTATGCTTTCTGCTCTTACATTATGCTCATTGCAGAAATCCAACATAAGAAACCCACAAATAAACCAGAGAAACAAATTAAGTTCCCAACCCCAGTTTTTAATCAATGTTTGAATCCAAGAAGCTAAACTTCTTTTAGACTTAGGAAAAAAACCCAAACAGATAACAATAAACTTGCAAAGCAATAGAAAAGCCAGCAGAACTTTCCATGCTATTACAAGCACTGTGAAAACATAAACAGCATCCACAGTGGGGCTAAATGGCATTATCACGTTAGATATAATGTGAAGGTACCACAGGACGGAGAATCACTAAATCACTGTTAATGTCAGCTTCAGGCAGTTGGGATAAGGATGCAACCTTTTAGTTTTGATGTTAACCTCAGTTTCTTCAGATGGGCACAATGCATATGTGCAAAGGCAGGGCACTTCCCTACTCCTTTGGAAACTTAGTCATACAATCTTAACAATAGAGTGATGTGACAGCCTGCCGTTCACACAGTTTTTCCCCTACTCTGAGACCTCGAGGAAAGATCAGGTTCAAAGAAATAGGATCATGTTCATAGGTAGAAGCAAACTTCCTCATTGGCTAATTCAGCGACAAGACAGAAGAGAGTTAAAAAAGAAGTCAACAGCTAATTGCTCATCAGTTCTCCAAAACTAAGCTTCTACTGAGGCTATCTAAATAATCATAATGTATTTTTGAAAATCTCATCCTTAATTCTTAGAACTGTTCAGCACAAATACTGCCTCTGTTACATTAAACGCACAGGCCAAGACTGAGAGAGGTGTGAAGTACCTGTAAAGGCGCAGACTTGAGAAGCAATCTCAAGGTAGATGCCTATCTACCTTGTCCCTAACAACACTGCTCATAGGACAAAAAATGCAGGAGAACAATCATGAATTGATGGTAAAATGATGGTGAGAGATCACAAATTTACATAGGCAATGCCTTCTCTGACCAACAGAAGACAAACAAGCAGATCACATTCGTAAGGCAAAACCCATTGTGCTGGAATTGAATTTAACAATTTATTTTCTGGCAACTGTCAGCGCTGCTGGAGATTATGCAAATTAACAAACAAGTTTCTCAGATTGAAGGGTTGGGAAGATTCATCCCACAAATCCAGTTCCGTGTCAGATGGTGTACCTGTACACGTCAGAGCGCATGACAATCATTCCTGTTTTATTTATTGACAGAAAGCACTTTGACACACCAGATAAATATCTATGAAAACTTCAAATGTTTTCAAATAAAGTCTACACAGAAGTAGTACAGCACTGACAGGCTCACCATGATTGATTTTAGTCTTTCCAAGAAAGATGAAGAGTCAGTCTCAAGAAAGTTTTTGGTAAAGAATGTTTTTCAGCAGGAAACTCATATACCAAACATTCCTCAATCTATTCCCTCTACAATTATTCCACAGTTTTTCTGTTAACATTCTTCATAGAACATTACTTTGAAGCGTGCCCAAGAGCTACATAATTTTTTCTGTTAAATATCTAAAGAGCTCACTAATTTTGTTTTCCATACAAATAAAAACAACTAGCTAGGCTCAATCATTTTTTTAACTAGAAGCGTAAATATGAATCCAAAATAGAATATTCAACAGACTTTTGAATTACCACAGTGGCAATATGCATTCCAGTATCTCTTCACATTATGATGTGTTGCATGCTAAACTCATACATCACACAAAGTGACAGAAAAATAAATTTATTGAGGTGCCACTTGAAATGAGACAATAGATTGTAAAATATTTAAGAAAGATGAAGATGGTGAATTTGCAAACAAAAACTAGTCTTCTGTGCAATGTGTACATTCAAAACAGCACTTCATGAGCTGAGCAATTACATTTAATGAGAACTAAAATCTCCATGCAATTACAAAAGAACCATTAGACAAGAAATTAGAAGCATTAAATGCATATTTAAAACATTATTTATCATTATGAGCTGAGAGCTTAAGGTGAAAAATTTGTAAAGGATGTAAACATTGGTTTTTTTCCACCACAGAATTCAGTTGTGTACCTTTATCTCAGGGCTAAAAGGACAGCATTTAACACATTGTTAGCATTCAGATTTATTAACCCTGTCAGACATGATTCCAGCTGAATAATTCCCAGGATTAATTAGTTGGAACCATGCTCCTGAAACCAAAAGTGAAGTGCTTTGAAGAAGATGAGAGAGAAAACTGAAAACAGGTAAAGAAAGCATTTTGAATTAGAAGTTACTCTGCATGTTGGACTACAAGGCAAAATTTTCCATTTATAGGGAGAATGACCTTTGGATACCCAGTACTTTTCCCTCAAACCCTACCTGTCCAGGATCATTGTACCACAATTCTTCATGGAGACGATCAGGGTGTGCTTTTTTACGCTTAATTTCTGCAATGACGTCAATAACATCCGAATCTGAACTGCTGGAGCAGCTGCTGTCATCTTCGGAGTCACACTCTGACTCACTGGAGCTCTCTGATTCACATAAAAGAAATAAAGACGGCTGAAAAACACTTCTACATGCTCTCTTCTCCATAGCAATGCATTTTCTATCATGAATTAATGCCTGGACTTACTATTTAAAAAAACCCACACACATAAAAACCTTGATCTCAGTATCTCTGATCTGCTGTGGTACTGCGAGTGACTCCCTTTCTCATGCACGTAATTTTAGTTACTCATTTCCACAGATATCCTCAGCGCCAATTTAAATAAATGCCTTCATAGCTAACACATATACCCGGATGCAAGTAAAGTTTATTTTATTCCTGGAATAAAATGCAATGTTTCTTCCATTTTTTAAGTTTTGACTTAAGAGAAAATATATTACTATACTGTCAGTGCTTTCAGATTCTCTGAAACTAGGGTTTTAAAGTACACATTTTTACTGAATACAAGACTCTCCTTAGCTGAAAGAAAAAGGACACAGAAAATGAGAGAACATCACTAGGAAAATGTTTCCTTTTTTTTAAAAAATCAAGATGTATTTTTACGCGGTTCGTAATTTGGCATAAGGTGTTATTAAAATAACAATACTAGTTTTAGTTTTTATTGCTATTAAATAACAATACTAGTTTTGGAAGACATGGTTTACATGATCATCTGCGCTCAGCTGAAATAGTTTCCTCACAAAGTGTGCATGCGTTTTACCACAAATATTCACAAAGACTTAAGCTTCAAAAGTTCTCTGAGATATATCTGATTAATACTGAAGTCTATTTTCAGGTGCAAAATACGCATGGAACCTGTGAGAGTAAGCTGGAGTTTCAAAAGACTAACACAGAATTTTTCAATGTTATGTACTGAAATCATAGAATCATAGAATGGCTTGGACTGGGAGGAGGCTTAAAGACTATCTAATTCCAATCCCTTTGCCATGGAGAGGGATACTTCCCACAGGTTGCTCAGTGCTCCATCCAGCCTGGCTTTGAACACTGCTAGGGATAGGACATCCATAACTTCTCTAGGGAACCTATTCCAACCTATTTGCCGCCCTCACAGTAAAGAATTTCTTCCATCATCTTCATGACCTATAAGTGCTCCTGGAGTGCACTGCTATCTCACTGCAACACATCACTGCTGCTAACACAAGTCAGAGAGAGACAGCATTTACTGAAGTACAAAGTAAGACAAACTACTAGACACTACATGGCTGTAGGAGAAGCTGGCACAGACACCAAGTGAGCCCAGGGGAACAGTGAAGACACAGAGTCTCCTGGTTCTACAGAAAGAGTGGAAAAAGAAAATGCAGAAGGTGCCCTTGGCGCAATCATATTTTAGCCTGGAGCAGCAGGCTTTCTTCCTCAGAGATCTAAGGAATGAGGGCTTTACATAGATATGTTGAGTGTAGCAGTTGTGTCCTTGATTCATCCACATGAAAAAAACACCTCCTAAAAACCCCTACAGATAACTTTGCAGGTAACAGATTCTTGAAGGAGTTTAAATATATGCAAATTCACTGCTCAAAAAAATGTGAAGAACTCCTTTACAAAAGTAAGTTCACATTTTATTTCACCTGTATTTATCTTTTTCTTTCCTCTTCATTGCTTCTTTTTATACCATCAGCATGTAACTATGTAATTATGCCTGTATTTCAGCTTTGGAATTTTTGATATGCGATTTTTTCATGAGTTACTGAGATGAGACCTGAGAGTTTGAAGGAGCTCACCTGGCCAACATGAAGCAATAGTTAAAAAGCAAGCCCAACAGGGTATCTAAATCACTGTGATACGCCTATAAATTTCTTGAACTAAAGCAACTGACTAAAAAACACACTGTGAAACACTGAAATGCTGGAAGTATGAAAAGAACAACACCTTTCACAAAATAAACCAAGAAAAATAGCTTTCAATGACTACCGAGTAGACAAACTGCTATAAAAACTTCTGCCCTGCTAGTTCAATCAGCGTTTCCCCAGTACTTGATGCTGCTGGATGTATTTCACTGTCAGAAGAGCCATATGGGTGGGACAAGATAATGCAGATAATGTATGTTATGAAAACTGATACTTTTGCAGATGTCTGATCATACTAAGCAGAGTTGCACAACAAAAACACAATACTGAAGAAAAACTCAGATGTTTGCTTTTACAGCACTGAGTCTATCACCACTACTCTTGCTTGCTCTTTAGCAATGTAAGACCAGGAGCTCCTCATGTGCCATGAGGACTACCTGGACTTCTCTGGATTACCTGATCATGCTCAGGGTGTTTTATGCCATGGAAGAAACTAGCATTTGGTAGTTAATATCTATGGATATTAACTATATATGGATATGGATATGTACATGTATATATGGATTAACTATATATGGATATAATGGAAACTCTACATTTTCCCCTAGGCTTTCTGGGTAAAGAATCTAGCTCTACTTCTGTTAAAATCTACAGCAAAACTCCCATGGATATAAAATACAAAGGAGGGACTTCAAAAACACCTACCAACATGACTAAATACACACAATTGCCAAAACAGGTTAACTACAGATTATTCAATTTCAGAGCTTTGTCATGATTTCAGCCTACCTAAATCTTCATCCAGCTTGGTTTTTGGTGGCTCCCATGGTGGCCTGGCTGCTTTGGCCTTTGCCTGTCGCTTTCCTAACTCCTCATCAAACTTTTCATACAGATCCCGGAGCTTGCTTGTCCCTACCACAGTAGAGTCTCCCTGTTAATAAAAAAATTAGAACAACAACAGAACAAAAAAAAGGACAGTGTTAAAATAGCACAAGAACTCAACATCTACCAGCACTTCATGAAAAGAAACAAGATGAGAAAGATGGATCTTTTAGTGAAATGTGGGAATATCTAATAAGGCTTTAGCATACCATTACATTGTTTCACCAGGTGAACTAGTAGAGAAATTACTTCATTTGCTGATATAGCACTTCTCCAAGTTTGCAGGAATACACATTGCTTGAGGCATCTTTGCTCAAAAGTTAAACACAGTGCACATTGGAAAAAACAGATCTTTCCCTCCAGGAGACAAAAAAAAAGTACCCCACTTCCATGTACAACTTCACTGAATGCTGACAGAAGGGGACTGATGAAAAGAGGGAAGAATAGTAACAAATGAAACCCCTAACACGGTTAAAAGACTGAGATGATTGGGAAGAGAGAAGAATTAAATGACACAAAATGATGATCCTGCTGAAGGGTTCATATTATAAAGGACTGTCTGCAATGATTTCAGAGTTCTCACAGACATACCACTTGATCCATAGGGTCATTGGAATAATAGCTTTCAGAATGAGTACAGCGAACCCAGACTGGCTTAAGCAATTCCTCATCTTCCTCCTCATTTTTTTCAGATGCATTCTCTTCTGACTCTTTGTCTTTGACAGCAGTATAATTTTTCTCTTTACTGGAGCTCTGGTTTTCAGACCACCTTTCTCTGTCCTCCTCCCATCGAGTTCTCTTTCTCTCTCTGCTTGGAGACCGGCTTAGTGGGAGAAAGCAAACAAAAACAATTTCCTTTATTATTTTAAAATGAAAAACAGTTTGCTTCCATCAGTAAGTCATTCTATTACATAAATTGCAGTAAAATCCAGCTGCCTTTCCAACTTTTAACTTGCACCATAAAGAGTACAAGAGTAATTCGTAGTTTTGTACTACTATAAAAATTACTTAAAATTCGATGTGCTTTTTTATTTGAAGTCATAATCAAGAATTAAAATTAAAAAAGATATGCCATTTTTAATTAAAATTCCTACTTGCATTCTAGGTGAATTTATTTTTACATTATTTTTAAGTTAGGAACTCATTAGTAAAAACTAAATCACATCAGCCATAACTAGAAGTTACAGTTAAGAAGTTTCAAAGTTCTCACAAACTATTGGTCTGACAAAAAAACTTAAGTTTTATTAAAAGGATTATACAGAACCTACATTTCTGTTACTCTAAGACACCTTTAAACAACACAAGGTGTGATATTCCTTGTGCATCACAAGAGTAATGCTTTCAAAAGAAGAGTAAGGAACCTACCTATTTCTTTTTTAATCTCCTCTGCCTACAAAACCAATAATGTTGCAATGTTTTCAACTATTCAGCATTCAGAAAGGAACAGCAATATAAGAAATGCCTTTAAAAGATAATCTAAAGATAGAGCAACTTTAAATAATTTTGGTATTTTACAAACTAGAAGATTTAAGAGAAAGTCTTTAGGACACAGTAGTGAAACTCTCTCTCCAGAGATTAATCCTGTTTCTAACTCTACATGGTCTTGATTTGCATGTATCAGTAGATGATTATAAATTTAAGATACTAACTTTTTCTGGGTTTCATATGCATACACAAAACCTCATGTGAGTGGAAGCATGAAGCCTCAAGAGAACAAATGCTCAAGAGACCACATACAGCCCTCCTTACCTTCCTGCTCTCTTGTAATCCTTTTTGTAGGATCTGTCTGGTGATGGTGATCTTCTGCTGTCACGGTGTCGATGCCTGTCCCTCTCCCGCTCCCTTGAAAAGTTCAAAAAATAAGTTAAATGAGAAATCTGGCATTTCACACATTCTTCACCTGAAAGGAACACAAAAGCAGTCTGAGATCATGTTATGCAAAATGACATCCACATGCCGACTGCTAAAAACCCAGATGTTCTTAACATTGACCTTCAGGAAACTTGTAAAAGACAGTCAAGCGTCCATGTCCTCCACCTTTGTCACAAAGCCATCTACATCCCAATATAAAAGTTAATTCACATCATACAGAGGCAACTTTTATGAATCCCCCACAGGACTTAGTACTGTTTTTCCTCTTCTCCTGTTACAAATGGCAAAGTGTAAGATTATTGTATCTATAACCATTCTAAATGCCTCAAAGAAGGAAAAGAAAATCTATTTCAAGCATAATAGCTTTGTAAGCACAGCAGTCATTCAAGCGTTTGAGGCAAGCCCTCTCTTCCTTACAGCAACCTCAAACACACCCAAAACCAGACAGACAGAGACAATCTCCATGATGCTGAAACTACGACTGAAACTCATCTGCAAAACTCAGCTTGCACATGCACATAAAGACTCTCACAACTCAAACACATTTCTTGGGTCAAAGAGCTTTAAATCAGCTGAAGTCTTTGGGAAGAGTGGCTGGAAAAGCTGTCCAGCAGAACAAACGAGGATGGTCACAGGCAAATGAATATGAGCCAGCACAGGCCCACGTGGCCAGAAAGGCCAAGGGCATCCTAACCTGCATCAGCAATAGTGGCCAGCAGGAGCAGTGCAGTGATTGTCCCCCTGTACTCGGTACTGGTGAGGCTGCACCTCAAATCATGTGTCCAGTTCTGAGCCCCTCACTACAAGGCAGACACTGAGGTGATAAAGTGAGTTCAGAGAAGGGCCACGGAGCTGGTGAAGGGAGAAGAGAGTAAGTCCTATGAGGAGCAGCTGAGGGAGCTGGGGTTGTATCACCTGGTGAAAAGGAGGCCCAGGGAAGACCTTTCTGCTCTCTACAAGTGCCCAAAAGGGAGTTACAGCCAGGTCAGGGTCAGCCTCTTCTCCCAGCTAACAACCGAGAGAAAAGGAAAAAGCCTCAAGTTGCACTAGGAGAGATTACATTTGGATAGCAGGAAAAATTTCTTCACCCAAAGGGTTATTGAGCACTGGAATAGGCTGCCCAGGAAAGTGGTGATATCACCATCCCTGAAGGCACTTAAAAAAGATGTAGATGTGGCACTTAAGGACACAATTAAGTGGTGGAGTTGGCAGCATGAGGTTACAGGTTGGACCTGATGATCTTAAGTATGTTTTCCAAGCTAAATGATTCTATGAAATTACTGTATTTATTAGGCAGGAATGATCACACAGCCAGCTTTTATATTCTGCTAACAGCTGGCAAGTCTTTGTGCATCTGTTAAAACTTCTAGTCTGCTGATCCACTAAGAATTATAAATATGTGCCTCAAGTGGCTTAGTGGATTAACAGAATGACTCAAAATTATTTATGAACATATATATGTGTTTGTTTCCATGCTCATAATATGAAACAGAATGCAAACTTACAAAGCAAAAAGTTTCAGATAAATTATCTATTGTTTTTCCCCAGCCCCATTTATCCTTGTTTGTTGGTGCCTTGTTCAAGCATGGATTTCAGTCTTCAGAGAGGGCATACTCTATGCCATCTGATTTGTTTGGGAGACAGATGCTGCACAAAAAAAATCAACCCCAATTCTGACAAAAAGGCTGAATCAAAATAAGTACATACATTATCAAGTAGATCTGGAAGCCGTTGCCCTAAAGCAGCAATCCAAAAGTCTTTGAGAAAGAAGCTGCTGAAAACATGCATTTTCAAAACTTAAAACTGAAGCTTGAAATTAAGCAAAAAAAAAAAGGAGAAAAGAAAACTCCACAAGCATGTCATACAGAAAGTGCCTTAATGCCAGCTGCATTCAGTTTTAGGAAAATATTTTTTTCAAAATCTAAGTAAACTTACTGAGTGTGAGGCTTGGGTTGCTTTTTTGAATGCAGGTGTCTAAGGTTTTGTAATTTAGCCTCTACGTATCTAAATCAAAGGGGCTTCGTTTACACAGGCTTTATGCATAAATTCACATTCCACTCGTGGCATGAAACAATTCTGAGGTTTTAAAATTAAGGGTATGTGATCCAGGAGCCCTGGTAAATACTTAACTTTTCAGTAGCTCTTTGAATATTTTGGCAAAACTCATTAGACACATGAAGAGCTATAAATAAGACATGAGAAAGATTTAACTGATGATGGTTCGCTCTAAAACACACCACAGCAAATTGCATCAGGTCAGCTCGTAATTTTCAAGTCATTTGTGTCCATGAAGAAGAGGGACAAACACTTAATAATAAATCCCAAAATAAGCAGTGCACCCTCATCCATCTGAATAACATCAGTGAAGCCTACAACTGGCCCAAGCTCATCTTCACCTCAGTCCTCTCTTGAGATCACAGGCCAGCTTTCTGAGGTCTTCATCCTGAATGTAACATGTTTCTGCCTCAAACACCTTACTGCAAGGCAAGACTATAAACCTCACCAAGCCAGAGTTCTCTATAAATACAAGGCTTTCTAAAAGAGTGCAACACCTGGCATCCTA
Organism: Sylvia atricapilla; assembly: GCF_009819655.1. NCBI lineage: Eukaryota > Metazoa > Chordata > Aves > Passeriformes > Sylviidae > Sylvia > Sylvia atricapilla. The sequence goes on along the minus strand of NC_089140.1, from coordinate 71,500,028 downwards.
ACTGTGGTACCTAAATATTGAAACTCAAAGTGCTGGGGCTTGGTTGTTTTAAGACTTAACCTTCTAGAGTTTTAGAGTGCCAACTCCATTTTCCTGCCACATGTGCATAAATTTCTAAGGTAAATATGTTGAGCAGTACTCAACAATCCGTTCAATGGCACACAAGGAAGCTCTTGTTTGAAAACTATCTCATTGGACAAGAGCAACAAGTCTGCTGGCTCACAACCGTGAGACAAAGCAGTGTACCCAAAAGGTGTCTGAACAGTAACTTTTTCCTGAGACCTTGACTACAGGCTACTTCCTGAGCTTGAGGAACGAACAAGGGTAAGGGAAGAACATTGATGCAAACATACTACGGAACAATGATGACATCTCTCCTCCTGCAGGCAGGTAACAGTTACCTGTTTCGCTCGTAACTTCTGTGGTGAGGCGATATCCTTCCTCTGTCATAATCTGTCCGGTGCCGGCTGCTCTCCTGCCTCCTCCTGTCCGGGCTGCGGCCACGATCCCGCCGATCCCCGTGGTTGGCGGAGCGATGCCTGTCGCCATGAACGTGACCGTGCTCGCGGTGCCGGTGCTCGTCGTAGTGCTTACTCCTGTCCGGGGAGCGCCGCTCACCCTGGGACTTCTCTCCCTGGTACTGCCCCGTGTGCCGAAAGTGGCTGCTGCTGGCGCTGCTGCCGGCGGCGCTGCTCGGGAAGGAGCCGGAGCTGTGCTGGTAGCTGCTGAAGCTGGGCGGCGGGAAGGACTGCTGCGAGTAGCCCGCCGAGTACACGGGCTGGTAGCTGACCTGCTGGGGCATGACTGGCGGAGGAGGAGGGTGCGGTACCGTGGGGGGAGGCATCATGTAAGGAAAGGTGCTTTGTCCAGCAGGTGTTCCCGCCACGGGAGTGTTGCTAGGGTTTGGCACTGGTGGAGGAGTGGGAGGGAAACACGGAGGCACAGGGAAGCTCTGCCTCATCTGGTGGTTTGGAAATGGTGGCCTCATGGGACACTGGCTGATGGGATTTTGTGTGGAAGGGGGCACTGGAGGAGGATAGGGCACGAAGTCTGGCCTGGGAGGCATGTAACCGGTGGCTGGAGGGCTGGAGTAGGTTGTTGGAGGGGCTGGTTGCTGCTCATACTGGTACTGCACAGAGGGCTGCTGTGGGTGAAGCTGCCGGAGGTTCTGAGGGCGGTAGGTCTGCGTTGAGGTTCTTGCTCCTGGTCCCCCCTGGCCACGGGGACATCCTCGCCCAGAATGGAAAGACATGGCTCACCTTTATTGAGGAAAATAAAAATCCAGTGTCACACAATTTTTGTAAGATGTCCTCAATGCATCTGCAGGAACTACTCCTAAAGTGCTGAAACTGCAGTTTCCTTTAACAGAAGCAGTAAATGATATCCACTATCACTGGGAGCTTTGTGCTCCTCAAATCTTTAGTGCAGGTCACTTATGCCCTTTTTGATTCCCTTAAGCCTCTAATCCGTGAAAGCACTTACTGTCTTTAAGACAGAACCCATACTTTATGAGTTAGGGCAATGTAATTTCAACACATTGTTGTGATGACAGGTCAAGGATACAAGCACCTCCAATAGTACTTAGACACTTTGATATAAAACCTTTAGATATCCCACACCAAAGAAATCACTCATTATTAATAACTGCAGTGATCATCCAAAGTTGTATAACAAGGAGTTCTTTATAGAACACAATTCCAAACTTTGGGCAGAATGACCTGACTAACACCTCTTTGCATGCCACCTGGCCCAACAAATCATGTAAATTTTAAATGAGATACTAGCAATTTACATTCACTATTGAATCTCCAAAGTACTTAAAGATCGAATTCAACAGACCCTTCATAGTATTTTAAGTAAGCTAGGTATATTTTTGTGGAAAAACAGGTTACACATCTTACAAGTTATGGAAAAATTTCATGTAGACTATGCTGTTCCTTAATTTTCATAGAAATAAATGGTTCCCAAGAACCCTCAATTGCCTTCTCGACCCTGTTACGCTTGAGAAATTATCACTGCTTCAAGTAGGCTTAAGTGTTGCACAAAAGTAGGCACGTATTAAAGCTTCAAAAACTGAAAAAAGGGGAAAAACATTTAAGAAACTTTATGGCTGGAACGAAAGGAAAGGGGAAAAAAATTATCCAAGCAATTCCAGAAGTCAAATCTTGTTTTCCATAAGGGGAAATGAGAAAGAAAAGGGAGACACACATAACTGGAAAGATCACAAGAAAAAGGAAACCAAGGCTCCCTTTTACTGAAGCTTTGCTGATGCTGAAGTACACGCACAGAATATTCTCCCACCTGCTATAGTGCAACATGGCCAACCTGGACTGCTCAGGGCACTACTCTCAGCTGCATTCCGGTGACACTGCAGCAAAAGATGTAGCTCTTGCTGAGAGAAAGCAGACAGCTTCTGGTGAACTGGAGGGAGAAAGAAAAAGAAACACAGGGGGGAAAGGACGGATATCAAAGAGGAGGAATTAAGAGGACCCTCCTCATACAGGCAGGGTTTAGTGGAAGCCACTGGAATCAGTGGTGGTAATTCCTACTCCAGAACAACCAAGGGCCAATGTGAGTGAGAATCCCACACTCAGAGGAGATAGCAGCCACGATGGTATAAAGCCACTTGTTAGTCAGCCTGTACCTGCTCAGTACCCTCCAACTTAATTTTGCTTCAGTTCTCCTGCTGTGATCTTAACACAACTCAGGCTTATAAGGGAAGACTGTTTTAGACTTTGCTAACATTCACATATACACTTTACTTAAACAGGCTGTACCACAGTGCCTTGCCTTTAAGTGTGTTTCTTTCTAATATGTTATAGCATCCAAACAAACGGTCTTGTTTATCAGCTCTCAGGCCTCCCCGATGCCAGAGAACTGCTCTTGTTCTACTACTTTAATTTCAGGCCTTCAGAAAGCACAGAATCAGAAACGGAAAAAAAGATTCAAAAATACACAAAACTATTTTACATGCTCAAATAATTTTAAAGGTCCCTCTGCTGCAAATGCAAGTCACATTCAACTTTCACTTAAAATAAAGTAAGATCAAAAACACAGAAAAGGGCAAACTCTCCTTTCGCTGTCACCTAAAAGAGGAGTTTTACTGCACTGACAGGAGCCATTGCGTTCTAAAGCAGCACTGATCCCCTAAAAACACTGAATAAACTTGCCTTTCCCTGCAGATGCACTGCTGAGAGCAACAGGGCACTGACATAGGACAAGAGGGCACTGAGGGTGGACACCATCAGCATCTGTAAGTGTCTAATAGAGGGTACCAAAGAGGATGGAGGCAGGTTCTTCTCGGGGGTGCCGCGCAACAAGACAAGGGTGAGAATGGGCAGAAACTGACGCACAGTTAAGTTCCACCTGAACATGAGGAAAAACTTTACTGCGCGGGTGCCCGCGCACTGAATGGACTCCACAGAGAGGTGGTGGGGTCTCCCTCACTGCAGATATTCAAGAACTGAATGCAACACTGTTCCATGTGCTCTGGGTAACTCCGCAGAAGCAGGGAGGTTGGACCAGATGACCCACTGTGGTCCCTACCGACCTGACCCATCCAGTGCTACCCGGCCTCATCCCCCCGCCGCCTCCCGATGGTCCGGGGGGCCGGGAGCCAGCGAGGCGCTGAACCGCGCCCGGCCGGGTCCCGCTCCCCGCTGCGGGCTCTGCCCGGCCGCTCGGCCCCGCCAGCCCCGCCGCGCCCCCGCCCCGGGACCTGCGCCCCCGCCGCGCCCCGGCCCCAGCGGAGCACCACGGGCAGCGCGGAGCGGCCCAGAGGCGGCCCCTCCGCGGGCAGCCCGGCACGCCGAGCCCACCTGGCGCCCTCGCCGCCGCCGAGGCCAGCGCCGCCCGCAGCGGCCGGCTCCGGAACAGGAAAGCGGTGGGAGGCGCTGCGGGCGGAAGCGCCGCCGCGAGGGGAGCGCCGGCATGAGCGGAGCGGGGCCGGGGCCCGGCGGCTCGTCCCGGGCTCCCGGGGCCGCCCGGCGGCACTACCCGGCCCTGCCCGTGTGGGTGGTGGAGGACCACCAGGACGTGAGTGCCCCGCGCTGCGCTGCCAGGCATGGGGACTGCCTCGGGTGGGGCGCGGGGAGGGGTTTCGTGTGTTCCTGTTGGTGTGTGTTTGTTGGTGTGTGTTTGCCCGTGTGAGTCTCCGCGGCGCGGATGCTGAGTGCGGCCGATGGCAGCGAAGCGCTGCCCGGAGCGGACACACCGCGGCCGCCCCGCCAGAGGCGCTTTCCCATCGTGTGTGCGGGTTCCCCGGGAGCCTCCTGGGGAGCGGGCCTGGCCCCGCAGCCACACACGGACCCTAAACCTGTCTGCCCTTCCGCTGCTGCAACATCAGTGCACTGCAGTGCCCAGCTGACCTGACTTTTGTTCCCGATTCTACGACTCCTTATTGCCATGATCGCATTTTGGCATCTTTTTAAGTAATTACTGCTATTTTTTTCTTCTTTGTATCATTAATTGCTATGGTTTAAAGGAAATAATACCTACTTTACACTGATGTTATAATTTGTTAGCTATTAGTGGGGTTCTTGGAAATTCAACCCTATCCAGTGTATGACATGTCAACAAAGGATAAATAAATATAATCCCATCCCAACAAGTGGATTGACTCCCACTTGACAAGGAATGTTAAAAATCTGGAGCTTTGCTTTTTTCATGGAGTCATTGAAAACGGGAATGAAAAAGGAATTGCTTTTGAACTGCTATTTTTCATGGGTTTTTTTTTTATATAGCATAAACTGGGGTTTTTATCTTAACTGATCCTTTACTTGATTCTTTGCAAAGAAAAATACTTGTTTAGTAAAGTCTGTTAAAGAAAATGTTACGAATTTATAAGTAGCTCAGTGCAGTTTATTTTTGCTAAGACTCACTAAATACATGATGCTGTGATAGCTGATTTTTCGCGGTAGCCAAGGACTTAGAGTGTCGCTGTGGTGGGAATTGTGAGATAATGCCTCTTAATGATCCTTCTTTGTTTTAGTCTCTGTATTTCTGTTTTCAATGATCTTAAAGTTCTATTAATACTAAATATTTAATTTTAAATGTTTTCAGTATAGGACTATGGATGAATTGGTCTATCTTACATAAAACATAAATGGCTTTTTGTCCCAAAGTGTAAGAACTTCACAGAAAATTTTATGTCAGCCTTGCTGACAGTGATGTTCCTCCAGAGTCAGTTGTCAGTAGCTGCATCATGCACTGATTAATAGTAACAGGTGTCATGAAGGGAATTTTGTTCTTGATCCAAATCAGGAGAACTTGCAAGGTTAGAGAACTTAGTTTATCATGTCCCTTGCAACCGGTTGTTATACTTACCTGAGGTGAAGCTTCAATTTTAATTTAAAATATTGTAGGTTGTTTAAGTAGGCCAGATTGCTTCTTTTTTAGAAAGAAATGAAAGCCATGGATCAGGGAACCAGTGTTGTTTTTGATCTTGTTTTATCTACTATTGCAATAATACACATATGTTTTCTGCTTATGCCTATGCAGTATGCAGGGTTTGTTGTTCTTATCAGTTTTATGCCCAAAAAAGTACCTCAGTCGCTGCTGTAATGTAGAGGTCAGACATAATTTTTGTTGCTTCTTACAGTCTTCACATTCCCTGTATAATAGGGCTATGATTCACAAACCTTATTGGATTTGCTCTGGCAGCCAAGTCAGTTGATGCCCTCTAACTGGAAGAGACTCTGTGCTGCAGCTCCGAGTTAGAGGAATCAACCATCAGTTTTCTCATTTCTCTACCCCATTTTGTTGCAGTTCAGTGGTTTGCTATTGTGTAAATTGGTGAGTTCCCTCATCTCCTGTTTTTCACACAGAAGTGAAGAACTTGAGTGAAGAAACTTCAGCAGGGAATAAAGTAAAGTTGGGCAGTTGAGAAAGGTAGTCTCTATTGCAAACAGTCGTGGAGGGATTAGGAATTAATTCTTCAAGAGGAATAAGTTTAATTGTCAGCTAAAATTTAAATCATGGTGGGGTCAGTTTTCAGTCTATATCAGTTAACGTATAAAACATAAGGAGCAAACTGTTTTTTTCTCCATAGCACCAGTGCATGGTGAGGAAGCTTTATAGCATGGGGAAAGAAATGCACAGGTAATGGTCTGCAGGAGAGGAAACACACTCCTGGGGCTTACTTGTAAATGGAGAAAAGAAAAAAGCCCCAAATTGAGTTGAATGGCTAGTGAAAAGAGGTACTGCAAACAAGACTTCCTATAAAGAAGGAAAAAGGATGTAAAGCTGTGACTCTTCAGCAGTTTCTCATCTGGAACACTTGGGCTTATAATGATTACTGGTCATGAGTTGTCTTGTCGTTGGTGGTTTTTCCCTTTCGTATTTTCTGTCTCCTCCCTCTAATCCAAGTTCTAAAGGAATAAAAGTGGTACTGGTGTTTTTGCTGCTAAAGCCATTGCATTTTTCAGCCCGCTGGTTATCATTAAAATGTTTTTATTCATGTTGCTTCAGGTGCTGCCTTTCATCTATCGTGCCATTGCTTCGAAACATCTTCCTACCAGTAACATCAGTTTTGTTCATCTTGATTCCCATCCAGACCTTCTTATTCCTGTCAATATGCCTGCAGACACCGTATTTGACAAAGAAGCTCTTTTTAGGTAAGTCCTGGGTACTGCGTCAGAGTAGACTTTAAGTCCACTTCTTGCTGCCTGTGATTCACTGTGAATATTGGTATGACTGCATGGGAAGGATAAACAAAAGAGATATAAGTCAGATTCAAGTTGTATCTTCTGTCTTTTCACTTTTGCTGAAATTTTATTTTTTAATGATAGAAGTTAAATTGCATATCAAGCAATTTAAGGTATACAAGTTTGTTTTGTGTGTTTGCTCAGTAGTGTATGATGGTGTTATCCCAAATAGTTCCTCTGGGTAACAGGAAAGCACTCTGAGCTGTAGCTATAGAACAATATTTCTCTCTTCACGCTGAAAAATGGACTTTAAGATTGAAGTAGCACATCCTTTGTTGGCATGCTGAATATGTGAAGTAGAGCAAGATATTCCTTTTACAATCATAAAGACCAATATTTTCCCCCACCATCCAAGGTGGGTAGGTACTAAGCCACAGTGATCTCTGCTATCATCTTGCTCTTTCTTTTTTAAAATAAATATTGTTTGCTTCAGTATTATGGTGATTTACAGCAATTAGAAGCTGATGCATTTGGGGTACTTGAATCACCGTAGCCATAGTCAATATTTTGTTCTTCTTGTTGGACGACTAAAATGTTCTATGGACTCTGTCATAAGATCATTGAATGCTTTGAGTTGGAAGGAACTTTAAAGATAATCTAGTTCCAACTCCCCTTCCGTGGACAGGGACACCTTCCACTAGACCAGGTTGCTCAAGTCCCCATCCAACTTGGTCTTGAACATTTCTGGGCATGGGTCACCTACAATTGCTTGTAGGTGCATTCCAGTGCCTCACCACACTCACAGTGAAGAATTTCTTCTAGTATGTAATCTAAACACACACTCTTTCAGTTTAACCCTTGTCCTATCACTGCATGGCCTTGTCCCTCTCCATCTTTCTTGTAGACCCTTTTGAGGTATTAGAAGCTACTATAAGGTGTCTGCTCAGGCTCCAGGCTGCACAACTCCAACTCTCTCAATCTGTCCTCATAAGACAGGTATTCCAGCCTTCTGATCATCTTTGTGGCCTTCTCTGGACCTGCTTGAACAGGGCCATGTAATTGCTATGTGGGGGGCCCAGAGCTGGATGCAGCACTCCAGGTGTGTGGTCTCACAGGAGCGGAATAGAGGGTCAGAATCCCCTCCTGTGACCTGCTCATCACTCTTCTTTAGCTGCAGCTCAGGATACAGTTGGCATCATACACCTAAAAAAAATAGGATCTTGATAATTAGGAAAGGTGCTAATCATATGGATGACTCACTTTAATTACTGGGATAACATTTAAAATATACTTGGAGCAGTTTACAATGAAACACTCTCATGAGCTCAGTTTGAAGTTATTTAGAACAATGTTGATTTTCCTTGCACTTTCTTCTGTCTGATGTATCAAGAGGAAAAAGGCATAGAATCACAGAGTCATAAGGTTGAAAAGGCCTCTAAGATTATCAAGTCCAGCAATTAGCCTAACACTGCCAGGTCCAGCACTAAGGAGTTTATAATCACACTAAGAGTGAAGCCAGTTCCACTCTATATCTGAACTTTTTTATACCTGCTACAGAACCTGTTGATTTGTCTTATGAATAAAGATTTCCTTTTTTTCTTTCTTTGATGATGTTACCCTTACATGGAGAACTAGTTTTAGATGATTTGCATGAGGGCCTTCAAGATGTGGAAGATGTTTGTGGTGTTCTAGAGCATTTTTATTTATAGGGAAAGTAACATTGCAATCTTCTGTCTTTCTCTGCTGATTACAGTGAATTAAGTATTGAAAACTGGATTATGCCTGCTGTTTATGCTGGCCATATTTCTCAAGTAGTGTGGCTTCACCCACACTGGGCTCAACAGATCTCGGAGGGGAAACACAATTTTCTAATTGGGAAAGATATATCAACAACAACAATCAGGTAAATTGTCTGCTGACCAATACTAGTAATACAAAAGCCATCTCTGTAGTTTTTAATTGGATTTTTTTGTTTTGGTTTCTTGGATAAAGATGAAAATTTAATTTGTATTTTTAATTTCCTTAGAATGTAATGCAGTTACACTTGTATCAATTTAGTCTTTGGTCTAACTAGTAAAATGGTTATTTGGTATCAGCCGTGACTGTTTTTCTAGCATGAGGTGGGGGTTTTTTGCTTGTTTGGAGGGTGGTTTTTTTTTGTTTTTTGAAATTAATCTAGTTAAGTACCAAATCCGATGCTCAGGTAGTGAATTCTCCATCATTTGATAAAGGACAATTTACCTGAGCAGCCTCATCTAACTTTGAAGTCAGTTCTGCTTTGATCAGATGATTGACTGTAGACTTCCAGTTGTCTCTTTAAATCTTAATTATTCTGTGATTCAAGTTCAAATCAAAGCCCGTCATCATTCTGCAGCATGCAGTGCCCAATAATTTTACATTCACCATATTCACAGTGTTGTGATTTTGTGCAGCTTTAATAGATATTTGCAAATCATGTCTCTTGTGAGCATAGCAGAATAAATCTTTTGAAGCAAATTTAACAGAGAACAGCAGAGAAATGCTTTGTTTTGCCACCTTTAATAAAACACTTAAAGCTCTACAATTCTGAATCTGAAGCCTAAAGGGAACCTAAATGATTTTTTTTTTCTAAAACTAGGGCTTTCTGTCACATTTAATCATTTAGCCAGTATAAAGGAATATTTCATGATGGATAAATAGCTCTCTCACTGGAAGCCTTAGCAGTCATGAAAACAACATTTCACACTTCCTTTTGAAGACAGTCGGGTACATTTTCTTCAGGTTCTAGCTTTACCAAAACCATGAAGGAAGAAAAGGAAAGAGTCCTCATAAATAAAAGCGTCCTAGAAGTTTTGATGGCAAGAGATAGATAGGCAATAGATACAGCTTCTTGATTAGTAGACACTAAGATACTGTGAGCTCACGGTGAACCGTGCAGAATTTCTGGGAAGATGTGCTGTGAATGCCTTTTCAACAAGATGGAGCTGTTGACAACTTGCCAGCCTCTCACCTTGGCAAACTGAGGGAATCCATCCACAGGGCACTGGGGAACTAAGCTTCCTATTTCTCCTACTTAGGAAATTATTTGTCTTTGTGGTTGATTGACAGTGATACCGTATATTCAAATGAGGCCTTACCACAAGCAAACAGAAGTTCACTCTACTTAATTTTATTTGTGATTTGAGTTCATGATGCTTAAGGCTTAATGTACTGCAATACAGGTTGAAAATCCTATTCTTTAAATTTTCACTGTAAGCAGAAGTTTTAGTGTTGCTTTTGGTTGGTTAGTTGTTTTGTGGGGTTTTTTTAAAGTGGATTCAATTGATAGTTAGCTATTTATCCTCTAGTTGCTGGCTTTATGACTTAGGCAATCTATTGGGAGTAAAAAAAATTCTAGTTATGAATTCATAATATTGTATTTTTACTGAGTCATTATTTATTCATTTCAGGGCACTTTTCCAACCCAACTATCATAATTTTCCTAGAAAATTATAAAACCAAGACAAAATATCCATAGGCTTGCAATCTTATGTGCCATAATATTGATAATACCTTGTCAATTCTGGATGTTGTCTTTAGAATGCAATTCAATTTAAAATTAGTCTTAGTAGCACATAATGCATTATCTTTTTCTTATCCATTAAAACCTTGTAGGGATATCATAAAAAAATATAGAGTGGATTTTAATATATTCCACAATAAAGAAGTAGAAAAAACTTTATTATAATTTAAACGTGAGGATTAAAAGAAATAATTTTGTCTACACAGTTTTATTGTTTTCATTACCCATCAAACATCTATTCATTCTTCTCTAGATGCCTAAAATATGAATTGCCTTTTCCTAAGCGCTTTGTCAAGATCTGTATTAACTGTGAGTTATTGTCAATTGTAGGGTTACAGGCACAGATCATTACTTCTTGAGCGATGGTCTTTATGTTCCTGCTGATCAGCTGGAAAACCAGAAGCCTTTAAATTTGCATGTCATTCTCATCAATCCTACTGAACCATCAAAGAGCCCTGAAGGAAATGGTGAAGCAGCATCTGCTAAAAGACTGAAGCTAAATACAAATGACACAGCAAGTGCCACTTCTGCCTCTTCAGTGGCTCCTGGTGACTTTGGTGACATCATCCCAAGTGTGAAGAAAAAGGAAACACAAAATGCAGGTGCTCTGAATGGGGCAGAAGCCCTGGCAAAGGGCTCAGCTTCAAGCTGTCTCAAAACCAGTGAATGCCCAATAAGGGACATAGTTAAAGATGTCTGCCAAGTGCTGCAGAAGGGGGATGCATATGTTTTGGACATCGACTTAGATTTTTTTTCAGTTAAAAATCCATTTAAAGAAATGTACACACAGGTAAGTATGGAAATGGAGTAGCCTCGTACCACTCACAAAAGAGTCCTAGCCTTAATATTTATGTCTATGGAGAAACTCTCATCTAAGCTAAATTAGCAGATTAGCTGATCATGGTTAATGATGCATGGTAATATTTTACAGAGATATTTCCACTTTAAAGAAATATTTCTAGGGGAGTGTATGTGGTAAAAAATTACAACCACAAAATAGGGGGAGTTTCTTATACTTTGTATCAATATTGAGTGTACCTTCAAACTCAGGAGTATACTCAACTTCTGCTTGTTGTTTGGGACATTAAAGCTATGCTTGGGTTTCCAGAGGTTACCTTCCAAATACCCACAGCAAGATTCATTGGGGGGCATAAGAGACTTTATCATTTTTCACCCTCTATAACCTGTGCTTAGAAAACCATGATGGTATCGGGAGACTGCCTTTTAAAAGGCACAGTAGTATTGATTCTCGAAGGAGTGGTAGCTTGTCCTGATGAGAGGCTGTTATGTTCATTATTGTCTACAAATAAAGTAGGGATTCTTTTTTAAAGAAGGAAGGCTTTGAGGATTGGTTTTCTCATTTGAAGAATCATTTTCTTCCTCTTTTTTCTTTTTCAAAGACAGAATATGAGCTTTTGCAAGAGTTGTACAATTTCAAGAAGCCACATAAAAATGCAACAGAGGTATGATGCTTCCTTGTGGAATGTATGGAGGAATGATTGTTTTTATTTACCCAATGAAAATGAGTTACGACAACAGGAAGGAGCCTATCAAAGGTGCTTAATGAAGTGGTCTCACGTTAACCTATGCAGCTGAATGCTAATCAGCAGCATCTTAGGAACTTTTTTCTATTAAATGTTCTGATTAAACATGTGAATTGCATAAATATTTAGCATGAGTGTGGAAATTTGTTTCTGTAAACAAATGGTAATTGGCTTGGAAGGAATAGAAACATAGTAAGTCACCAGCAAGCTTGTTCTTTTTATGGCTTAGCAGGGCTTAAGTTTGGTAGGGTGTTTCTTTTTTTTTTTTTTTTTTTTTTTTTTTTTTTCTTCTCCTACCTCCAGGCTCTCTCCTTCCTTCTCTTGTTGGTCTTTCTTGATAGTAAGAGCTGTGATGAATATGTAATTGACATTTTGCCTTCTTGTTCGGATGTGGAAAGGATGGTGTTATGCTACTGTAACGTACTTTTCATTTTATGTGCTGTTTGCTAAAACATGGAAATACAAGCTTTCATAATCTCAGCTGAACACTAATACAGAGAGATTCAACACATTTATCAGAAGTAAATGAAATCTTATTTATGTATGTGAATAAAGAAATAAAGCTATATTGAACATTGGCAGATTGATTCTTACATTTCTTAGTCAATCAGGAAAAAAAACAGGTACATATTTTAAAGGTGGCTTTTTTAAATTTGTAGTGGGAAAAACAGAACAAAGTGAGCTGATTTACTCTGAAGGTATAACAGTTTCTGCAGGCATTTGTTGTGATCCTCTTAAAAAGATGTGCTGTAGGACTGAATCAGTTGTTTCTGATTCCCCACTTCCAGTAGATCAATCATTACAGAATTTATATCATAGGATAAGTCATGATGTTCTTACCTCTTTTTTTCCCTAACATACTTTTGTATATGTTTATTTAAAGGAGGACTTGCTGGATTGTGTTGAAAACCGTGTTCATCAGCTGGAAGATCTGGAAGCAGCATTTGCAGATTTGTGTGACAATGATGACGATGAAACCCTACAGAAATGGGCTTCATATCCTGGGTAGGAGATTTCTGAGAGGCCTAAATTGCAAATAGAAGTTTGAGAACTGATTAGTCCAGCATTTTGATAGCAGAGAAGGATAGGATCTATGCAAGTATACACTTTTTTCCTTTAGTTCTAGAGGAGAAAGAGACAAAACAAAAGGAAAGGCAGTCTACTGTCTTCAGCAGTACTGCAAGCTTTGGAAGCTCAGTCTTGTACATCTTCATGCAAGTTTTGTTGTCTATGGGTGGACGCATATTTGGTGACTAAAACCTTGGTCATCAGTGTGTAGCACTGCTCTCAAAAAAGGCAACAAACGAAGGAGGACATGGAGAAGCAGTTCTTTGGTGCTCCCAAAGGTTCTGCTTTCTTTGGAAAAATGGAAGCTAATGGAAGTGTATCTAAGCAACAGTCTCCACTAAACATCTGAGCTGCATCACTCTGCTTTTAAACTAGATGTTTTCACATGAGAAGTTTCCAGATTAATAGAGACAGGGAAAGTCTGAGCTTTTCCTTGATAGGAAAATCACTCATTTTTCATATCAAATGCAGCTGTTACTGTGCGACCTCTGTAACAGTGACAAGAAGTATTTTCTATTAAGTTCATATGACTTGAGCTACAACAGCTTCTCTGCAGATCTACACTAAAAGAAGCACAAGGAGGACTTGCCAGAGACAGGTATGAATATAGGGACTTTACAAGAATGACCTGGTAAAACAGTATAATAATACTGATAATTCCATTTTTACAGGTGCAAGATGACACAGAGGAGCAAATCTCCTTTACAAATCCTAGGCCGTAATTTCTACTTCCTTCTTTTTTCCTCTGTTTTTTTTTTTTGTTTGTTTGTTTTTTTCATTTCTAACCATTTAAGATATATAACAGTTTCCAACTGTTTGTAACAAACTCTGATTTTGTTTTAACTCCAGAATGAAGCCACTTGTTCAACTAGTTCACAGTTTGAAAACCAGAATGGAAAGCCCAGACTATGAAATGGTAGGTGACAAAGTAAAAGAGCAGAAAGCAGACAGATGTCAAAAGCACAGCTTCAACGGGGAGGGAGAGTCATACTTCCTTTCAGACTTGCTTCCTGATTCGGGACTTCAGGGTTTTATGTCTTATTACTTACACCTTTTCCTTTCAAAGCTGCTAAAATTCTAGTCTGCTTTTCTGTCTTTGTTTGGGCAACTTTAGTGTGATCTTCCAGGACTGTGATGTCTTGGGCTTCATCCTGTGAATGGAGGCTAAATTTCACCAGTCTGTTGAGATCTCCTTTGTAGAACTTAAAATGAGAGACCTATTTATAATGTATCAGAGCTGTATTGTCTTCAAGGGCTGCAGCATACTCTGAATTCATAAGAAGAGGTACAGTGTACTGGAGATAACAAAATAATCCATACAACCTGCAGAATTTTACTTGTTTAAAGAACAAGCTGGGGGGAAAACCCCCACTGTCTGAAGAGGTGCAGGTTGGGCTAGGGATATTATCCTAAAGACTTTCTACATGCATAAGCTGTATCATTAATTCATCAACAGAAATTCCATCTCTCTTTAATATTCCCACAGGTCCATCAAGCTGGTCTGACCTGTGATTATGTGGAGCTTCCTCATCATGTTAGCACTGAAGATGAGATCGAAGGCCTCATACAGTCCATTAAAGTTCTGCTGACAGATCTGCCCAAGCCCACACTGGTGACAGTTGCTCGGTAAGACTGCAGATATTTTCACTTCAGAATGTCCAGACTGTGCTCATGAAGCTAAATGATCCTGTCAATACAAGCACTAGTTCTGTCTTAAGCTCTGTTAGAGTGGAAGCCTTACGGTGCTTCAGCACAGGTTATATAAAGGCTGTTTTGAGGCCTTGTGTGTGTTGGGGTTCATAGCTGTCACTGGAGTTCATACATCTCCACTTGTGTTACTTGTGATAATTAGAGCAAAGCTGGCTGGGGCTGAAATCCCACCTTCCTTGCTCTCTTTCTCTAGGGTTTAGTTTTCTACAGATAGATTTCCTTTTTTCAGTGAAATTTTTGTTGGAACTAGTTTTCATCTAGTAGGCTGAAAGGCATTTATATTCTTCAAAGCTCTAGTAAAACTTCAGTAAAAGTTAGGCTTCAAGGACTGTAAGGGTGTTATTTAGAATAACAGAATGGAGTTTGAGGCCAGGGACCTGGAAGAATCAAAGAACTGGCCTGAAAAAATCTAATTTGAAGACCACAAATTGTGGTGTTTCTTGACAGATTATTGCAATTTAATCGGTCAGAAGTACTAATTGTGCCCTCATAGGGCTGGCGATAATAACAGAAGCTGATATGAAACTGGTTTTGGCAGCAAGAACTAGTATGGCTAGTGCTTGCAATAAAAGAAAGCTCTATTCCCTGTGCCAATTGCAGAGTTATTATCCACTGTTGTGGAGAAACCAGAATCATCTCTGTAGATCTTAACAGATAGTGAATTCAGGAAGTCAGTTTTTTACTAGTATCTGTTCAAAGTTCATTAATAGATACTGTAAAATACGCCAGGTATTGTGAAAATCGACCTTTAATGCCGATTTTTCAATCCAAATTTTCCATGTGTCATTTAGTTAGATCATTTGCTTTAACTTTGACTGCCTGTGTGATCTGTGTCAGAGAGTAGAACTGGAATAATTAGTTCATGTTCCTGATCTGCTGCAGACTTTCTATTAAATTTAAAATGTAGTGATGGGAAGCACAGCATTATGCTTCAAAAGGATACTGGGAAGCAAAACTTGCCACAGTTTGAAAGAAGCTTCAGCTTAGTCACAGGGCACTCCAGGAATATGCAGTGTGGTTATGGTGGTGATATCTGTATTCTCATGCTTCTTTTTTTGTTTTTACAGATCAAGTTTGGATGACTACTGCCCTTCAGAGCAGGTTGACATCATTCAAGAGAAAGTTCTTGATTTACTACATTCAGTGTATGGCTCACTGGATGTGCACCTAGATTACTCAAGCACTTCATCTTCTTCATGACCTTTCTTCACGTGTTGCTGTCTAATGCAGAGGATTAATTTAAATTGTTCATTAGCTGTTATGCAAAAGGGAAGACTGCTGTTATTTCAGCAGGTGGCACTAGAACCCAAGCTGACCTAGCTAGGGTTTGAGTTGCATTGCATTCTCCAGTTCGGCTGCATCTGAACTGACTGTTACCTGTTTGGTTTTGTTCAGATTAGTGCTGTAATCATTATTTTTACTGTCCTGTTTCTTAAAATTGGTGGAAGAGAAACGACTTTTTGTCTGTAAATTGAGGGGGTTTGTCCCATTTCTTCGTGTCTGTAAAAAAAAAAATATATATATAATTTCCTAAAAGGATTTTCTATCATATATGTTTTTTGTAATTTGGTAACTGATTTGCTTCTGAGTTGTATTATATCTTTTAAAATCTGGTCCTAAAAATGCCCTTTAAACTGTCTATCTACGTAGTGATCTTTCCTATCTTTTATGCTTGAGGTGACAGTCTCATTTCTCTAGAGCAGCTCATGGTTTCTGCCCCATTCACAGAATATCATTTATGTTTATTTTCTTTTTCACTAATACTGTCTTATTTTACCTTAGAGTATTTTATTGGTGGCTTAGATAATATCCCCAATGGATGGCCATTGGGCTTGGTATTTTCACTTTCACATAATTTTGAGGATAAAAAGTATGTATGCATGTGCATGCTTTTTTATTTTAAATCCCATTAAGGAATGGATGGCTTCTTCAGAAACAAAGATTTTGCGTCCCTGAAGTCTGCAGCAAAACATTCTGTACCAGGTTTTCATTCATTTCAGTTATTGCTATTTAGGAAATAACAGTTTTAGAACTATTTAACTTAGAAATCAATATAGTTATAGAGAAAACTGGCACTTTCAGAAGGAAAAAAACCCACCGGATTTATTGGGAATGAAACTGAAACAGGAAAGAGAAAATGCCACTTAGAATATTGTCTTTCATTAGGAATAAATTTTGCTTGTAATTTCTTCTGAAATAAGGGAGGTTATTTGCTACCTTTACTCTTTGCTTTACAGAGACTTGGTGCACTTTTACAGTTTTTTACTACTTCTGCGGTTGATATAAATGATTATATTATAGATTTTAAATATATCATTCCTTTAAAATATTTGTTCCAGTAGAATAAATTCCATGATCATGGACCCATTTTATTTGTGTTTTTGTGACTTGTCTGTCACAAGGATGTGCTTAGCCTTGGAGCCAATTTCCTTAATACTTCATAAACAGCCATACATTGCATACAGCAACGAAGTGCAGTCAGCTTATGTGCTGCTAAAGATTGGGGATTTTTTAAAGTTAAAGATCTTCAAGCTAGGCTTTGCCTTTTATAAGGTTGTAGAAAACAACCTTTTATAAGGTTGTAGAAAACAAAACAAAAAAAATGCCCCATTGTGGGGCATGGCTGAGCCCCTTCTAGGTGGCAGGTGAGCCTGTTTTCCTTGGGGGGAAGCCTGGGCAAGGGAGGGCAAAATGCTGCCTGGCAGCCAGGGCTGAGGGATCCAAGAGGGGGAAACTTTTAGTATGGACCAAACTCAGCAGTGCCTGCGTCTCTGCCTGGGTGCTTCTCTGTGCACCTTGTTTGGTGAGATAACAAATTTACTTTTTTGCATTTCATTTGTGATCTTGTGGTTGTTCCTGTGCCCTGCCTAGGCTGGCTTATGCACAGGTGTTTCACCACGGATCTGCAGAATCAAAGTAACATCCTGAATTGTCTAATTGTTATCCAAGTTTATTTAAGAAATCTTCCTTCAAGCATAGTTTTTGTTTATGAATGTCAAACTGTTATCTTCTGAAGTCTCTGAAAAACACAGTGTATGTATATGCCAGAAAATGCCAGTCTCACATAATAACAAAGACATTAATTTCTACATTAAGGACATTTGCGAGGTTGTTTTTTACTTTGGTGAAAAGTAATTAAGCCAAGCCAGAAACAGCTGTCTCTTATTTCTCACTTCTGCCCTATGTGGCTTATTTATTAACCAGATGCACAAATCTTCCACTCCCTGTGACTGCCTCATTTTCCTCTCAGCTTATTTCAATGTGTTATGCAGAACAAGACAGCGAAATGATAATGCATAACTCCTCTAATCAGCACTGCAAGGATGGGACATGAAGGCCCATTAGAGTTAAATCTGCTTGGGTATATTAGCATAGCAGCACCAGGTAAGTCAGCAGCCTCATATTGTCTCTTGTGTCTAGATGCCTCTGCCTGCTCTACTGCTCCCTTTGGCAGCACAGAGGAGTAAGGATGACCACTTTAGAGGGTGTTTGCAGATATTCCTCAGTGGTATAGTTCTGTTGTGATTGTGGCTCAGCTTCCAAGATGGACCACCAACCTGAGCATTTTGATACAAACAGTAAAATTATCATACTTTCATGTGCAGAATGAACTAGGGCCTTAAACCAGATATGCTGAACAGCCTCTGTCTTCCCTGTGCATCACCAGCTCTGCACCCAAGCCACCCTGTGGATTCCCAGCTTGTCACTGTGGAATAAAATGAGCTTTTCCAAGAATGAATGGGATGAGTCAGATGGTGGAGGTTACTGTGTTCTCTGTTATCATTTCTTCCCCTCCTTGAGGCTTCTGTGTCTGGCAGCTCTGTCCCTTCCTGTCTGCTGGTAATGATGCTGTGAGTCAGTCACCCTAGACATGGTCAGAGCTGGACTGTGGGGGCTGAAGGGTCAATTCCATAAATCTATTATTTCTGCTGCTACTGAGGAAGAAGAAGAGAATTCTCCAGCAAGATCAGTCTGGGGGGAAGAGACCGTTCCCTGGAAGTATCTAAAATATGTAAATGTAGCGCTTAGGGCTATGGTTTAGTGGTGAACTTGGCAGTGCTGGGTTAATGATTTGGCTCAATGATCTTAGAGGTATCTTCCAACCTAAACAGTTCCATAACTATTTCTAGGAGACCTAGAATATGGGTCCTTTATCTTTATACATCCAAGGAACAGCACTGGAAGGTCCCCTCCTGTCCTGTTTGATGGTCGCTGTTGTCTCTATCAGTGCCACAAACCCTTTGTAAGTCCCAACCACTCTCAGGAGGAAGGATGAAAGATCAGTTTTCTGCCTTCAGCTTTCAGTGTCTCTTGCAGGAAGAAATCCTCTGTTACCACAGCAGAGGTGCAGTTCCCATGCCCCAGTGTAGATCGCAAGTTAGGGACCCAACAAACCCAGTCTCAGCTCCTGTTTCAGCACAATTTCCCTCACTGCCACCAGGTTCAGGCACAGACCAGTCCTGAGAAGAGAGGCCATTTGGCTTAGGTCTACAATGACCCCAAGGGAGAATTGTATCAGCCTCCAAAAGGTATTTTAATTCTTTACATGTCTTTGAGGCTGTGAGCCACTGTCTGCCCTGCTTCTCTGTCACAAGCACAGCTCTGGAAGGTGCTGGACCCCTTCATTGGTGCTCACGACCCCGTAGACTTAAAGGGACTCCCACCTCCTCCCTCTCTCAGATAAGGGAACTCTCATCTGCAAAGGAAAGCTTTACTCACCATAGTCCCAGGCTTTCAAGTAGTGGCTCTGGTCTGAATTTTTGTCTGGTTTTGTGTAGTGGTTGGGTATTATTTTTACAGTTTCATTGCAAGTTCCTTTGAGCATAAATAATTTCAAACAGGTATACTTACCCTCTCAAGGAAGGAGCCATCTCACTGGAGAGACAAATCATTCCAGCCTTCCCTTCCTAAATGCTAGTTATGTATTCTCAGCAGCTGCCATGAATGTCCTAATGGTTTTGCATATCTCCTACCACATGGGATTGCACTGTCTGCTGGGCTGCATTCTTATGGATTTCATGCCTTCAGCAGAATTGTAAGCATACAGTTTTACTCAAGGTCCTTGGCAAAACAAGTAACTACTGATTTGTGTTTGTCTTTCACGGCTTTACAGAATTAGGTCCATTATTGCAAACTTTGGGCTAGGTCTCCCAAAACAAGTCTAAAATATGTCCATCCCTTGCTACTCTAGGCAATACTAAATCTTAGATTTATTCAATCTAGAGTGTCAAAATATACAGTCAGGAAATATCTCCCAGCATGTTTACTAATATGGAGCTGAATATTATTCTGAATATCACTGTACTACATTATTTTCTAGTGTTTATGTCCTTTGTACTCTGCTTGCTACCCAGCATCTCTTCCAGACATTCTTGTCATTGCTTCTAAATATGTTTTGGACAACACAAATTTAATAAGACTCTGAGGTGTACAAAAGCCTTTTGGAACATTGTGCCCTGTACCAGGTGGTCCTTCCCCACTGCTTGATTTTGCTCAGCTCTGAGTACTAATAACCAAGCTAACTCAAATACCTGACTTTAATGCATCAAAGCCTGCCTTGGGATTTTCTTCTGTTTACTTCAACTTTATTTATTTTCTCACTTCAAGTACAAGTCACCAGCTATGCAATTCCCACTAACAGTGGACTTCTGATATCATTTGTGTAATTCCAATTGCCCAGACTCAGATGTCCCCTTGCTCCAGTAAGACCCCTAGCTTCTCTGAGTTACTCCCTACCTTGGCTCTAGGCCAGTCGATTAACTGAGACCTGGCTGATCCTCCTAAGTAAATCCTGATGTTTTTTAAAGTGGCATTTTAGAAATGCCTGTAACTGAAGACAGAATATAGATGCATTTTGTTTCCATACCTCTAAGTGCTATTCTATTTCAAGTAAATATGACACTGCTCAAACCTAGCTCATTGAAGTTCCTTAGAAGTGCACGTCAAAAGGTGATGCATTAGTGACTTCCATTTCCCAAACAGTCCAAAAATGTCAATGCAGGTAACAGTCAGACAGAAATACTTCACTGATAAGACTTTGTTTCCTTGTTTATGAGTTGCAATAATAGAAATACATTTGTAAAATTTATATGGTACTCTGCTTTTTATAGGAAATTTGACAGAAAAAAATCTGCAGATTAAAAATTCTGCCTTTGATGAGATTATAGATTTTGCTGCTTTTCTAATGAGTCAATCTATGTATTATGAGACAGTCCAGTATAGAAGTAGTTCCCTTTTTTCCCCTGTTTCTCAAGTTTCAAGGAGGCTAGCAATCCTAGTAACAAAACTCTGTTCCCTCCCTCTACTCATTCTTAGATTTTTTTAATCTACTTCCTTGCCTTGGTTCACTCCTTTTTTCCTTCTAAGCCTTTAATTCTTTTGGTATTTTCTCTCTCTAGACAGCAGATCAATAGTAAGCTTTAAAAAAGCACAAGGCACAAAGCACCTCTAAGCCCTGAATGTTATAGTAATAAACATTCTACTTTAGCCCCCCCTAATGCCAGTGTTACATACTGTTCTTTAAATCATAACCCCGTGACCAATGCAGAGCTAGTGAAACTAAGATCATCAAACAAGAAGTCTAACTCAAAGACTATTTATACAGCCATGCTGCTTAAACCTGTTGCCAAAATGTCCTCATAATTAAGTCCCACATCTGCGAAGAAGGACCATTCAGTGAACAAAATATTTGGGATTGGCCTCATGGAGAGGAAACACTTTTAAAGCACTGAATGCTGCTGGGGATGAATTCCCAATGCTATGTTTATTTTTGCTGTTGCCTGTGATTTCCTCAGGTTTCTGAGGAAATTGTGATAAATGCCTGGCACAGGTCAATAAATGTTTGAAAAGTGACTGGAAACAGGAGTCTGCTTACTTAAGGATATCTTTAGGAGAATATTCAAAATATAAATGTGATCTATAATCCCCTTCTTTTATATCTTACATCTTTCCCCAACCTGCCGAAGATACTTCCTCAAATTTCCATTTCTCCCTTTTGTACTTTGATGTCTAATTTTTGGTGCCTAGTTTTATAACTAATAATTGGTAATTATTGTTTAAGCAACTAAAAAATTGACCTCTTCTTTGATTCGCTAGCAATAATGAAACTTTGGCATTTTTATCTATAATTTTATTAATCTGTAGAAATGTTTTATACATGGTTGGTCAACATTGTTTATATTTTTAATGTATTTACTTCAATGTGGAGTCTAATTTTTTTTCTATGATTAAGGAAATGCATAAATATAAATAATTTCTTCTGAAAAAATCAGTACATTAATTGAAATAAGATCAAAATGATCAAAATTGCATACTTCAGAAGGAAAAAATATTTTTAAAAAAATTCTTAACAGTAACTAAGAACAAGATTATGCCTGGGACATCTGACCTGAAATGGCCAAAGGCCTATTCCATAACGCAGAATATGCATGGGATATAAACTGGGATATACTGGAGGAGCCTGGGATATAAATTGGAGGAGTTACACAGAAAAGAGTCCAATTAATGCTCGGGGACAGGCTGGGTATCAGCGATCAGGTGCTGGGCAATTGGACTATGTCTAATTTGATTTTGTTGGGTTTTAGCTCTTCCTCTTCCTCTCTCTTGATATTATTGTTGTTTTCATGATCAATTATTATTATTATTATCATTATCATAATTATATTTTACTTTGTTATAACTATTAAACTGTTTTTATCTCAACAAAGGATTTTAAATTTTTTTCCAGATTCTCCTTTCCGTCCTGTTATGGGCAAGTGTAGCACATTTATACCTAGGGATACAAAGAAAGTGATGATTGTATTGTATGGCATATTACAAATCAGCTTAGAAGTAAATATGCGATTTAACTTTTAAACATAGGGCAGGTATGAGAAGTATGTCATTGATGTCTTTAGAGATTTGCCCATAGAAAGCATTATAAAGAGTTATCAACAGCTTACTGGTCCCTGGTCCTAGAAGAATCTATAGCTAAATTCCATAGCTGGAATCTGTACAGTGCAATCCCTGATGTTCATCAGTGTGCAGATGTAACTGTGTAATTCATTACTCACAATCTGTAATGAATGATACAGTGCACGGCAGTGCATCTTTCATTAACACTAATTTTAGACATACATCAATCTTCATCAACCTATACTTCAGTGAACCTTCACAATCACAGTAAGTGTTCCACTGAGTAAAAGTGAAAAGGAAGAGTAAAATACAATTCCATTATTTGTTATGTTTGTTACTGGAAAATTTTTGTGTCTGTGATTCTATGTGTGTTAGTGATTTAGCAGTGAAAATGAAGGATCTAGTAAGTTGTTTATGAAGGATGAGTACTAAGTACCTTTGACATTACCTCAAATTTATTTATTCTCTTGGAGTCCTCCCCACAGCCAGTAGGACTAATGCTGTGGCTGTGTTTTGATGGAACAATTTTGAATTTCAAAATTATGTATTTCCTGAGGCTGGAATAACATTAGATGTGATCAGTCTGCTGGGAAAGGTCAAGTCATATATATATATACATACATCTTTTCCAAAAATTATAGCTATAGAGAGGGAAAACATATTTATTTTCTTTAGATGATAAGAATGTAAAATGAAACACAAAAGGAAAACAATGTGTTGTTTGTATTTGGCACATTGGGAAAACTGATTTTCCAGTTGCAAAGCATAAGTCTGAGAGGAAATTTCTGGACAAAACAATTTTCTATTTTTTTCCAGGAGCAAGAATTCTATATAGTCACACACACAAGTCACACTGGAATTTGATGGGGCAGAAAAAAAATCCCAGCTATTGTCTGGAAGCTTAAATAACATCATAAACTGAGGAAGATTTCAGGACAACAAAGGATGTTGGTGATGATTCTCCAGTCCTGGAAGGAAAAGACACTGCCAGACCTACTTACCTGCCCAGTATAAAAAAAAAAAAAAAACCAAAAGTGAATTAACATTTTAAACCCTGTTCATCCATTGATGGAAGACAGAGAAACCATTTGGTTTGGAACAGAGCTAGAGAAGTTCTCAAAAATGTGTAGCCTTCTAAAGAAATGAGACATTTATCACCAACATATAGTGAGACTGAGTGTCACTATTGTTCTCCATCTTCCCTTTCCCCAGATGAGTGCTGGCCAGCTCTGCTGGTTTGCTTCCAGTAAATTCTGGGGTGGATTAGCAAAGGTGAAAGGGAAATGCATAGATCAGCAAACCAGAGGTTTTTAGAACCAAAGACGGCTCCAGAACATCTGCAGCAGGAAAACACAGTTAAGACCAAGATCAGCAACAACACATGAAATGGACACAGCTCTTCTCTGAAACACAGTTTACCCAAAATAAGACATTTCCATGCCACACTGAGCTTCTGAGAAAGACATGCTTTGATGACACTTACCTGTGGATATACTTTTACTACGTTTGGAGGTTTTTCCTAACAATTGGATAGTGAGATGCTAGAAAAGCTGTGGGCTCTTACACGGTGTTTTCTGGGCAATCTGAAATTGATGAGTTTCACATTGCTGGAGATTGAGAATAAATTGTCTGGGTCTGAGGAGACTCAGGAGGCTATGCATCTTGGGCATCTTAGCAACAGCAGCAGCAAAGGCAAAACCATCCAAATCAGCCCTTTATTGCAGAGAAGTTATTTTCTGTGGGTTAAATGAAGGTCCTAACCAGAATGATCCTTTTGCAAATTGAGTCATTTTGATACTTTAGAAGGGTTTTTCATTGGAAAATAAAACAGCTGCCGAAGGTTATCTCACCAATTTGTCTTGCTAAATAAAACCTGAGCCTTCAAGAAATTTAAAAGGGCCAGACATTACGTCCTACAAAATTAAGTAATCAGTAATATGTATGTACAACAAATTTTATTTCTGCTAGTTTTTAATTGCACACCGAGACACAATGCTTGGGAAGAGATCACAAAAGTTATACAACCTTTTTTTTTATTCTCCTGGAGTATTAAATTGTTGTGATAATTTATGTCAGGCTTTCCTTTTTCCAATCATCTGGAAGCTTCTAGACCTGTAAAAAAATTACTTTATTTGGTCCATACAATCATACACCTCTTTTCTGACTTGAGAGAATTAAAGGCTTTTCAATGGCTATCTTAATGCTTCATTTACTTGCCGTGCTCAGTGTGCCATTTAGTGATGTCTAGGTAGTAAGTAATTGCAATTATTAAGGTACCTGCTGTAAGAGCAACAGCTGCTTCACCCAAGGAGTGTGATTTCTTTTTTTTCCTGTTTCCCCATTTCAGTGTAAGTAGTCATAGCTCTCTTTTTAGTATTTTTACACTTCATTAGATGTGTATATACTGTAATATTTCTCTGATAAAAAGGAGATAGCATGTTAAGAATGGTGACAGACCTGTGACTCTGTGAGAAGGGAAGAGTGGAAGAGGGTGAGGAAGCTGTGGTGTGGGTCTTGTGAGCTACTTGAAAGTCAGCCTCCTCTCTGGCTGAATGGAGTGAGGGGCAAAAAGACCCTGTGAGTACTGCTTAGGTGTCCCCTACCAGGAAATTTTCAAGGTCAGACTGGATGTGGCTCTGAGCCTGAACCTCAACAAGTTGAAGGCATCCTGGTCTTTCCAAGGATGTGGAACTAGAAGACTTTTTAAGGCTCCTCCCAACCCAAAGTATTTTTGTCATACTATTCCATGAGTGGAATTAGCATGAGATTATTTCCCAAAAGTTTTACATGTATTTGACAGCTAAGGTACTCGATGTCATGAACCACTAAATTCCTGATAGAATGGAAAAATGAGCTATTGTTTGCAGAATGTGTGCACTGTGTCCTTGTCACTGAGATCTTTCTCATATTAATTATATTTAAGTGAGGTTTTATTTCCTGTCCTACTTCATCACTGTTGTTGAATTTAACAATTGTCATTGTTAAATTGCTCTTCCTGCTTTTCATGTCCTTGAACAATGGCATATATTCTTCACTTCTACTGCTCATAGTTAATTAGGGGATTGGCCAGTATTTCTGAAGTAAGAGAACTTCGGTCATGCAGAGATATTGCACATGAAATCTTCTGATTCCTGATGAGGTTAAATGGTACTTAATGTCTGTCTTCTCAGGCAAAAGTCTTTAGTGTACAGGTTACAGCAGAGTAACACCGCCTGGAAGCCCAGTCTGACTCCAGACTCTCACCACAGGAGCTGCCAGGAGCAAAGACATCCCAGACACCGAATGAAAAGAATCAAGTTGTTTCAGTGACCTCCAAAAGAATTGAGGGAGAGCTGTTAGGTCCTCTAACCCAGAGTTTCTTAGGGCACTAGCCTACTACTAAAAGGAGTTGGTTCAACAGGACCAAGTGCAAGGTCCTACATGTGGGTTCAGCAATGCCAAGGAAAGATACAGGCTGGGTGGAGAACGGATTCAGAGCAGCCTTGAGAGAAAGGAATAGGGGGTGTTTGTGGACTAGAATTTTATGGGAACACCACATGTAATTTCCCTGTCTTACTTCCCCTGCTGACAGCTGTCCAGGAGGTGCTCCTAAGCTATGAATTGAAATGCCAGAAAAATAATAAGGGTGAGGGTAAGAATATCTATTTCAGATCAGACAGAAACCTCCAAAGATTTGCAAAGTAGATTGCACTCTGAAGTCTTTACTTACTAGTTCTTACAGACTTTCTAGTGGACCTAGAATTTCTTTAATTTCTTGAAAATTAGGATGCCTACCTTGAGAAGATTTATTTTCGTCCTATTTCCTCTCATTGCTCATTTTCTTCTAGATGTAAATGTCAGTGAATGACTTTCAAGGGAGATTATTCTGAGCGAAATTTCAGGATGTTTTTAGAAAGCATTTTCTCTCAGTAAGTATACCAAAATTCTTTGAAAGATCCCAGAAGATGTCTTATTGTCCCAAGAAATTTTGTCTTGTATTAATCCAACCTGGTTCATCTGTGTAAAATGGTGGAACTCTGAGAGCTTTAAACCCTCCAAAACAGACAAAGAAACTCACCAGGGAATTTGGTAATTTTCTCATTTTTTAAAATATCTGTAAGTACTAGTTCAGACTGTGTTCAGCTGAAATGGCTCAAGAATTGGGAAAGAACTGTCATGATGTAAAAACCATTTTGCTAGGAAACATTTCTCCTGGTACTCACTTATTGAGGCAATTGTCCCCACAGGAAGTAATGTCTTCAGACGCAATTTTAGCATTCCAGATTAAACAGGTCTTGTTATCTTTGTTCACTGCTCAAGAGGATCTCATCTGAATGCTTATGAGAATAAAATTATGCTAGAAAAACTGCAGCAAATTACATTCAAATAAGAATGTTAAGAGTGTAGAGTAGCTTGAGATTGCACACAAAAAGTGAATTGCTCTTTAACATTTATTTAATTTTCATTGTTATTTTGAAATCCATCTGTATTGAATGTCTCCTGTGGAGACATGTTGAATTTTTCTGGCATTTCTCAATTCTACAGTTACTGCACCAACTTACTCTCTTCTCTGAGATAAATTGTTCTTCAAGATGAAGAGAAAATTGCCATTAATGCTTATGAATTGTTGCTCAGTTTCAAGTAAAAGCAATTTAGAACTACCTTTACATTCTGAAACAGAATGAGTATGAAAATATTACTGGAATCTATAAACTTGATAGGCTAGGATTAGATTTTCACAAGAGAAAGAGAAATTCAGATCTCTGTTGCTTGTTTTGAGAGATGTAACATCCAGCAAGAGGCTATAGCATTAAATATAAAAATAAAAATAGAGGTGGGTTTTCTTTCAGAAATATATGGATGGGAACAACACTTTTAAGATGTGCATTTGGGCTGTAGAAATAAAGAAGAGTGTACTGCAGAGAAAAACTAAAAATGGGCTATATTCTTCTTTTTGCAAAAGCTGCTGCTGCATGTGAATTGTCAATTTAATTGGCATTAAATTCAACAGTGAACTTTGATTTCTCCAAGGTATAAAGTAGCATAGTCTTGCCCTGGACAAAGCAGCTTTATGGATTTTTTTTCTCCAAATGGTTGTACGTGCTGTCTTAAAATGTGATATGCTTTCTGAGTTTTGGAGCAGGGTAGCAAATAGGAGCAATATTGTCAAAATCAGAATTTGCTGTCATATGGACAGAAGTTGACTCTGGGCACAGCTCCAAAGGAAAAGCAGTCAAATACCCCAGATCTGAAGGTTATTACCCCAGCTAGAGAAAGTTTCCAAGTGCCACGCTACAGTGTTAAACCGTCAGGATGGTCCTCTTTTCTTGCTACCTTGGTTGAGGTTAATGATTTCTGACCTGGGAATTTTTGTTTCATGAAAAAAAAAATTAAATGAAGGAGGGTTAAATCAAAATCTTTCAAAGTTGTTTTTGTCTTACTATGCCTCGGGAAAAGTGGTTCAAAAAATCCCTGTTCAGGTTCAGATCTCCCAGTATGCAGCCTGTCAGGAGGGCTATGGTAACTGGCTGCAGTTATCTTCGGTGAACAGGGTTTTCTTCATTACTTTCTGCTTTAAAGGTTCTTCTTCAAAAGATATGTGTCTGCTGTTGCATACCCATGAAACAGATGTGATAAACATTATGTTGCTTTGACAATTAAGCAGGAGCTGTCGTTCTTGAAGATAACATGGTATATATATCTGCAATCTCAACATTTCTGTACACACCCTTCCATTATTGTAAATATCATCCTCTCTTAAATCTATGAGGTTTCCCTCCTCAGTTAATATTTCTTCTTCATTTCAGGAGTTGGAATTGATTGTCCTTTTGAGTCCCTTCCAACTCAAGATGTTCAATGATTCTTTTGTAAGTAAGAAGAAATTACAGAGTTCAGAAAACTGTCTCTACAAACTCTGAATTTGGCTGTGCAGATCTCTAGCTTACAGTCACAGATACAGTGTCACATTTTTTCATCTAATTTTATCTTCTGTCAACAAGGAGCTACTCTCTACTACTTAACAGTAGTTCATCTCAGCTGAAATTCTACCCGTGGTACATTTCTGTTTAAAAGCTTTGGAAGTTATCATCTCCTTACTCCTACTTCAGGGATTTTTTTCTAAGAAATTTTTCAGCCATTTCTAATTCTACTCCTTAGAGTAAAGCATATGGTTTAGCAGAGTAAATACAATTCAAGCTGCATCTCAACCTGCATTTCTTATCCCTAAGTGCATTTTTAAGATGCACATTCTGTGCATGTTAAGAGGTCTACCAACAGCAAAATGCAGGACTGAAAGCAATAAGGGATGGATAAAAGTGGTAAAATGGTAAATTTGCTTATATGAAACTGGAAGGAAATGTAACTTTTACTATCTGTAACCATCACTCGCTGTTGCAGCATAATAATTTTTTTGGTTATTGCACAGAACTTAAATCTCAAAGTCAATGGTGCAGGCAGTGGGTGAGCTGAGCTTAGGAAGGAAATACATGTGGCATAAGCAGTGGCGTATATGTGGCCTCATTAAAACAATTGCTAGGTATGAAAAGGATTGTTCTTTCTTAGGTATATTGTTCACATAATAGAGTGGTATTGACATTCAGTTTGGAGGGCAAGACATGACTCAAAAGTTAATTGACTGTTTAGTAACCTGTTGTATTTGAAGATCTGAAATGAATTTTCCCTCACACTTAATGAGCTAGAGCTGTTTTAATTGGAAGAATATTTGTTAGTGCTCCAGCTGTTAATATTATATGCCAGGGCCTCCTCTGGTTTAATTTGTTATCCTCTCATTTAAAGTGCACCAGAATGCATTTTAAATTGTGACTTCTGAATGACGGGAAAAATAAATCACCTCTTGCAGAAGATTCTTCATAAGACTGAACAAAATCAAGCTGCAAGCCCTGACAAAACTATAAAGCAGACACCAAGAGCAGACTATTTACTGTGGAGGGGGACAGGTTCTATGTCAGAGACAAACACCCCACTTTCATAAAGGTTATTTATTCTCTACAGAATCCATCTGAATAGGGGTCTTCTTGCAACAGAAAACATATCTCTGTGATGCTGCAGTTGTTATTAGGTTGGAAGGGCAAGGGAAAAATATGCTTTGGTTGTATTTCAGTGTATTTTGGTTATAATTCTAAAACATGTCCTTGCTTCTGTTTCTCTTGTAAAACAAAAATGTCTGCAGAGTTTCTTTTTTCATTATCTTAAGTTTGCAAATATTCAACTGAGGTTTAAATCTGACAGTAGGTAAAATATATAGTGAAATGCTGTTGAGAGGAATTTATTTTTGCCACTTATCATCCAGTCCTCTAAACACATCATTATTTATTACAAAAATAATTATTTACAAGCACACCTCAAAATTGCTCTTATCTAGGACAGACACCTGTGACTGAAACTTATTTCACATTTTTGGCCCTTGATAAAAAGTAGTGGCATAACTAAAGAAATAATCAAGGTTGTCAGAACTTTAATTCATCTAAATTTGTGAATTGTGCTTCATAACTAGAAACTTCAAGGTGGACTTTCTCAATACCATCAGGGCATAAAAATGCATGGCTTTGTTTAAATGTTAACACTGTGGTTCAACATGTGTGCTTACAGCAAAGACATCTGAATCTTTAAGTTTCTATATCTTGTTTTATGCCTACATGTTCTTTTAAAGGATAAGAAAGCATTAGTCACAGTGTACATTAGGGAGGAGTGACTATGTTACTCTCTTGTGTAGAACCTCCAATCCAAATAAATCTAGAAATGCTATGGACTTTCCAAGGAAAGTTGTAAGAACTCATTGAATAAAATCATACCTCATGCATTTGCTGTTTCTGTCAACAACGCAGTTACACTGTGTGTCCCTTCATGGCCCTGATAACATTACAACCTTCCTAAATAAGTTGATACATGCAGTGAAGAGACTGCATAATCCCTTTTTTTTTACTGCATTAATCTGCCCTAATGTGGAGATATTTGAGCAGCAAACGTGGATGTGATTTTGATGGACTGGGGTGTGGGTTCTTCAGCAGACTTTAGAATGCCGAAGATTAGATATCTAACTTCAATAAACAAGATCATTAAGTTTCAGGGCATCTGTTTAGCAAGATATGTATTCCCTTAAAAATTACTGTGCTTTGTAATGCTTTGCTTCTAGCTGTTCAGTTATGGACTTAAAATCATTTGGTGCTTTGGAGGGAATAGAACTCCTGCCTGAAGCTAATTTAATCAAGCGTCACTTCAAACCTCTCAGCAGAAGCGATGCCATTTTGTAGCCAGCGCATTCCCTTGAAATGCCCAGGTCAGCCTTTCATTCTCAACTGTGTTGTCATTTGATTTATAGCAGAATCATATATACTCATGAGAAACAAAATTAGCAATAATCCTAAAAGGCAGCTGAGTATGAACTTGTACTTTGTTTTGTTTTGTTGTTTTGGGGGTTTTTTTGTGGTTGTTTTTTTGTTTATTTGTTTTGTGAGAAGATAATAGCATGGGGTCATGAGCCTGTTTCTAGAGAGTAATAAATTGATCATGATATTTAGGCATAATGGAACATAATTTTTTACCCATCGTCCTTGACAGAAAGAGCTGCATTTTCTTTACTGGGTCAGATGTCAGAAGGCTGAAGAAGGAGGTTCTAATCTACTTGGGATAATTTATTCTTTCAGAAGTAAGACTACATTATAGTACTTCAGTGTGAACAGGCTGAGACAGGCCATGCCTATGATTTGTTTTTCTAATGGAGAAGTAATAACTGTAGGTCAATATACTTCAGCAGTGGATGAGCTGACTTATTACTGGAAGAAACTACTCAGGAATGAGAACCTGAGGCTTGTTGAGTAGATGAGTCTGAAATCTATTTATTATCTCTGCAGGAAAACACAGGCCCCTAGCAGTTGTATTTGTTGTTCTGCTATGTGGTGATTTGTCAATGCCATGACAATTGCTTAACACTTTTAGGATATACAGAGGTAATGTATGTATTTCATCACTGCACGCAATCTACATTGAAAAGGAATTTTTGCTATTACAATGCATTGAGCATGTCCAATTTCAGGCAAAACAAATTACTCTAAACATACTTGCATTCCCTTGTAATCTAATTTTACAGCTACCTCTGGGTATGTACTGAAAAGTGCCATTAAAAGAAAAGGGAAGAAAGTGTTCAGTTCTCACATTTCAAATGGCCTTTTTCAGGGGCACAAGAAGGGCTTGTGCTGTGTTGTTGAACTTAAAAAAAAAAAAATCCCTCCTCTTGCCAAGATTGCTTAAATAATAATAAATTATAGATTTATTTAAACATAATACTGCTTGGCATAAAAGCACAGAAAACTGTGTCACAAACCAGATACAAACCAAAACTATGACCAGAGGCAAAACATAGCAGAAATCATCTAAATCTATCTAAAATGCAGATTGACAGAGATGATGGATCTATTAGAGCTTCTTTTCCACATCCTGTGGCACTTGGAATTAATAGTATCCCTTGCTGGTCTCTGAGAATCTGAAATATTAATGAAATATGTGCTACATGTCATGTGGCAATAGTGTAAATTCTGCAAATCTTATTATATATTGACTTGAAGATGTAACCTCAAGGAATTATTGTGATTGTCAAAATGTCAAGAAGGAGCTTAAAATTTATCATCCATAAGTGCAGGTTTATCTGACTTTGAAAAGTTAAAGTGTTTGGACAGAGAACTTAACAAATGAGTTAACTAGAATTTTCTACATTAAAATGTTGTTGCAGTCTTTTCTAAGTGTATTCAGACAGCATGTTGTGGCAAGCAATGGAAAAAAGCTCACCTCAAAAGTCTACTCATCAGGTATCTCAAACGTAATTAGAAAAGGTATTGTAATTTTTGTTTCTAACTTCCTGTCTGAACTCTAGAGGTGTGTGTCAGTCTCTCAAACAAGTAAAAAAATGCTGCAGTTTGGTTCATGTTGTCATTGTAACATCCAAAAGCCCTAGGAATTTCTAGAGTTTCTGGGAAAAGAGAAAAAGGCTGTGTTGATGTCTCCTTGCCAAACACCTTAGATCTAGATATTTTTTTGCCTGAGCTAAAGCTCCCTGCCAAGACTAGAGAAGAGCATCATTAAACATGGAAAGTTCCATCATCCTTTGTATTCTCAGGTTTCTGAGCAGAGGTGGTAGAAAAGAAGCCATATCAACAACTTCAAAATAAAGTCTTTCAGGACCATTATTGACATTTTAAAAATGTATTTTACTTTTACTGTCTTTAGTGAGGAGTTCTTCTCTTAAACTCTAGTTGTCTGTACCATACTTCTGAAGCTTCAGGGTCAAAACCTGATTGCAATGGGGCTTTGAAGTCAGGAAGGAGGTTATATAACTGCATCAGAAGAGGTAACCTTTGAAGAGATGAAAGCAGGATATAGTTGCTTCTCATATACCCTGACAACCCTTCACAAGTGGTATCAAGTCCATTTTTGCGTAGAGCTGTAGAAGATGGACAGGTACCTCTCACCACTAGGAGAGAGCGGTGCTGTGAGTGTGTTCATAGTTCTGCATTTTTGAAAAGTCTGGGATTTTTCCCAGCAGAAATTTCTGATAGATCAAGGCTAAATAGAGGTTTAAGAGCCTAGTGACTAGACTTCTGTCAAACTGATATCTGAAGGAAAGCACATGGTGTGATTAAACTATCTGAGGCATGAATTGCTGTAAAAGGCAGCCTTTGGCAAGTCATCAAAACTGGTCCTCTGTTTTCTTTGCATTTCTGAGGATGTAGCTGTAATGATGAGGAATCAAGACTCTGAAAGCTCACTTTCCTTCTTCATATTCTTCTTGCACCTCTGAAAACTGACAGTAAAATCCTCTCTGTTAGCATCTCACTCAGTTCTACTAATGAACAGACACCCTACTTCCCAATAATGGTTGCTTAAGAATCAGTTGATTGGGTTTCATAGTGACACATTGTGCTACTGCAAATTCTACCACCCAAGAGGATTTTGGCAGGTCTAGTCTGAAAATCTAGATATTTTTGTACGTTTTTCTTGACAGTTCAGAGCGCCCTAATGAAATGTAGCAAGCTCTTAAGGATTGTTTAAATGTCACACCTCTGTATAGTGAGTTAGAAGTCCAGTGGACCTGGATATACCGCTGTCAGTACACTACAAGAAATAGCTTCTGTTCAGATTCATCTCTACTGTTAAGACCCAGCTCAACTATAGAGTACAATATTTCTTAACCAAAAATTAACACAATGGGTTCAAATTCAGCTAAACCTGTGAGCTCATACATTTGAATGCACTTTCTGTACAGCTGTAAGAATCTGTTTTCTCTGTTTTAGTAGAATTAAAGTAATGTTGTTATGTTTAACTTTTCTGTTCAATGTTATTCTTAAATATGTGATAGGCAGATTTTAAAAAGCTCTACCATAATTACTTTTCTGACAATAAATGGGTTCATAATGATCTAAAAACAATTGGTAAATGCTGCACAATTAATGTCTTACAATTGTGAATTCTTGTTTTCATTTCAAAGAGTTTAATATATCAAAATAACCCATATTGAGAAGACTATGTAAAACTGTTACATTAGTGACCTCGCAAACCTAATAAGAGATGTTAATTGTAGTGCAAACATGATTTTTAATGCTGAGGGATAAGAAAAGTGACAACCCCTCTAATGTAATACTAACTACAACTTTGGTAAAATGCTCAAGTGGAGGTAATAACCCAGAAGATAAGAGCTGGCAAAAGATGGTGACCAACAGTGTACAATGCAAACTGGACTCAGCTGTCATAAAACAGATTTATGAGAGAGATTTATGGCTTCCATTAAATATTATTTCTCAAGGAGAGAAGCACTCAGTCACACAGTAACAGTGGAGCCAGTGACTTTCAGGACTCTTCCACAGGCTATGTTTGTGTGTGAACAGCACTATGGCTCAACGCCAACCAGCAATCCAGCACCATGAAGTTCTTTTCTCTGTGCCATCAGTGGGACAGGGGACAGAACCAGTGAGATAAAAGTGATAAAACTTGTAGGTTGAGATAAAGATATAAATACAGTTTAATAGGCAAAGCAAAAGCCACAAATGCAAACAAAGCAAAACAATTCATTCAACAGTTCCCCTGGACAGGCAAGTGTTCAGCCATCTCCAGGAAAGCAGGGATTCATTGGTGGTAGCAGTGACTTAGGAGGACGAACACCATAACTCTAAATATCCCCTCCTTCTCTCTTCTTTCCCACATTTGTATTTTGAGCACAATGACATATGGTCTAGAATACATCTTTGATCACTAGGGTCAGCTATCCCAGTTGCACCCCCTTCCAATCCTTTGGACTCTCAGCCTCCACACTGGTGGGGTGAAGAGCAGAAAAGGCTTTGACTCTGTGTAAGCCCTGCTCAGCAAGAACAACAACATCTCTAGGTTACCAACACTGTTTTCAATACAAATCCAAAACACAGCTTCATATCATCTACTGTAGAAAAAATGAACCCTATCCCAGCAAAACCCAGCATAAACACCTACTGTGTAAATGCCTACTTTGAGTTATTTCACTGGATGTATATCTCTCAGATTAATCCAGACAACCTGGATTATATTATTATATAAATATAACATCTGTATTACTACAGATATTAATAAACCAGAAAACTCTGGTATTCTTTGTCATTATAGCTTTTATCTGTCTTTTTGCTCAGCTTCTTAAGGCATGGACATCTGGATCACAAAAATATACTGTAGCAAACCTGCAGTTTGATAGCTAAAGATCACTTGAAATGAAATAACTTGAAGTGTTCAAATCATAGTCTTTTGACCCTCTGAATCACGTAGTCATAGCCAAGAGGTAACATTTCAGCTGCTTTATAACTTCAGAAAGATGTGAGTTTGCTTTAGCTTGCCTATATATCCTTGCCCCTGGCCACTGGTGCTTTGTTGATCAAAAACTTCTATATATGTAAGTAAATATACCTTATACTTGTCTGGCACAGCTAAAAATGCCAAGCAGTTGTTCTTTTGTAATTTGTGGTTAGTTTAGCTTTTTTAAATTTATCTTCATTTCAAAAGATCATACATTGTTCAAGAAAAGCTTTGTATCAAATCTTCAGGAAACAGAATTTTCATTATTATTCTTCCCTGTCTGTTGTTACTTGTAGAGCTTGATGAAAAGTGACCAAGGGTGAGGAAAAAATGTTACACTCAAACTTCAAACACCACTGTGAACACAAAACTGTGAGAATTTTCTTCAAACATCAACAAAATTTGGGCTAGCCATTTATCTAATAGATTCAAAAGAATTGCCTAGCTGCAGCTTAAACATGCTCAGCTGAGATACCAAGTAAACCACTACTCTCAGAGTAGATAAGGAGTATTTGGTAATTCTTCAAGCCTATGAAGAAGATTTTGACATATCAGGCATGCACAAAGCTTCTCTCACAATGAACAAAAAATGAAAATCAATTGTCACAGAGCAGTTCTGGAAGTGCAATTGTGTTTGTGAGAGTATAAAATCAGAAAGACTGCATTGCAAGGGAAAGAGATGATATGCAAGTAAGGACTTAACCTTAAAGTCTGGTAAGTTCAAAGATAAAAAATGGTTTTGGTTTTCCAAGCTAATTCTACATATTTACCTTGAATAGATGTTCTAAGTGAAACTTAGAAATTCACATTATAGATTAGTCTAAACAGAGAAGTGGAGACCTCACCTACAGTTCACCTTTCAGTCTCTGCAAAAGGAGTTATTTCGTGTGCCCTTCATAATGACCTTTCAGTACACATGAAGATCTAGGAACAAAAGCTGCCTTTATTACAAAAACTTTGTTACTGTGCATCTTTATTGCACTGCAGCATGGGTGATTCCAACTACTTCTTTTATTTCTGGCAATCAAAATTTATCTAGTTGATATTGACAAACCCTGGTGGTTAACTTTCATTGAGACCAACATTTGCTAGAGTTTAGTTCTACCAGCTAAATTCTCTTGCCTGCATTATAGTTAGAATCTGTGTACCTGTTCACATGGCAGCATAGGTCAGTTCACAAAAGCTAATTATTTCAGGTTCAGTGACTGTGAGATGTCAATAGTCATGCAGGTCTATAGGTGATTTACTCCTTACTACATAGGCCAAAAAAGCAGGAGCAGAGATTAAAATTAATACATCAGCAACTGAATTGATAAGTTCTCCTGAAGTGTCACCCAGAAGCTCCAATCAAATCTGTGAAATGTTAATCTTGCTGTGAGACTTTGCTTGTTCTTCCTACCCCAAAGGCACCACTGGAGTTTAAACGTCCTTCACACAAGTCTCCTGCTGAGTGGTTGCTGAGGTTTAGTGCAGGCTACACGAATCTCCAGTGGATTTTGTGGCACCAAGCTGGTTAACTAGGTTAGAAGCTGAAGTGCACACATTTCCTAAACTGCCTAACTTAAAATTATCAGTTATCTAAGCAAACAAGAATATAGATAGATATTACAGGGTGGAGGGAGTGTTTTATATGGAGATTTTGCATGGAGTTTTTTGTTTGGTTGGTTGGTTGGTTTGGTTTTATTTTGGTGTGGGGGCTTTATTGTTTTTCTTTTTTGTTTTGGTAGTTTTGGTTGGTTTTATTTTGGTTTCTTTTTATGGGTTTTTGGGGGGTGTTAGTGCCTTTTCCTTGTTGCTTTTTTTGTGGTGTTTTGGTTTTGTGTCTTTTGGGGATATTTTTGTGGCAACTAAAATTATCAAGACTTGTTTTGAAAAGAATATAAGGTCTGTGTTTTATGTTGAGATACATTGTTGGCCACAGCCCTACCCATGAACTTTGAGTTCATAGCTGAGGCACCCTAGTATTCCCAGCTGGCACTTCTCCCCACTGCTACAGCACGTCCCTGGAGATGGCAAGAATCCACAGCAGGAGAGGACCCATTTGCTTCTACCTGGCATCATTCTGGATGGGCAACCTTGCCTTTTGCCTGTTACAGGGTGGTGAGGGCAGGTGTGGCTGACCCACTGCAAACTGCAGCGCTCACTGACACTTGCAAAACAGCTTTTTGAAGTCTGCTTTCTTTAGATTCATAGTTAAGTAGAAAACTGTTCTTCCAATATCTCAGTCCCTTGGAGCAGTTGTTATTTAATGCTCTAGTTCTAGCTGGACACAAGGCATGGCTTAATGAGTTGCACAGTACAATCACATTTCTTTTCCCTTACTGAGCTGCACACTGGGAACTCCTGCAGTCACTCATCCTGTTGGGACCAACAGCAAGAGAGAGGTGACTGCACCAGTCCATTGGCTGGACTTCCTGAGGCAGGGGAATGCACTTCATGCTTGGGAGCTGCCTTGGAACCCCAAGCCCTGGTCGTGTCCCAGCCACTGGCCTCCCTGACTGCCAACCCTGGCCTGGTACCCACCATACCCGGTGGGTATCATCTCTCCAGGACATTGGGAGCCCTGCATATAGGAAAGGCCAAGGTGATAGCTATATGGGAAAAGGTGCTGAACTGCATCCCACTGGAAAGGGGTTTTAGGAGAAAGAGCACGTCCTTTTTGTCTGACATCTTCTGACACTTTCAGCAGCTAGGAGTGCTGTGAAATCTTACCAAGCAAGTCAGCTATCCTAGCTGTTCCTTTCTCCTGCCTGGATAATACTCACATGGACCATAATATGCAACTCATCATTCCATTGGAAAATACATTCAGATGGCTGTGGTTGACTGCTTTGTTTCCCGGCTTTGTTTCCCTGCTTTCTCAGAGTGGGAATGAGGGTGCTTTCTCCTTATAATTCAAAGGAAAAACAGCCAGAATGGGGGGAAAATGCCATCCTAACACCTTTCCATGACATCTTGGGGAGTGGAAGGCTCTTGACTTCAGCACATCTGGGCTGCTGCTCTAAATTCCCATGTGGGAAACTCATTAGCTGTTTGATCACAAGAGAAGTCCAATACACAAATGTATGGCTCTGATTTTAAAATCAGGATAGGGGAACTAGTTGCCATTGTATTTCCTTATCAATGATTTCAATGACTGTTTTTTGCCTCTACATGTGTGTTGCCTTTTCAAATGAATTGCAGTCACGGAAAAGACACACACACAACCAGAGGAGGAATGTTAAACAGCCACTGTTTTGCAGGGAGATACTGAGAAATACTCTGAGATCAGATTCTATCAATTTTATGTTCCATTATAAGCAAAATATGCCTGATTGATCATCTTCCTTGTTGCGTTCCTCCAAAAAGTTTTTAGACTCTCTAAATAAGACTGAATTTTCGAACCTAGTGATCAGAAATTCAAGCATCACTTCTTACAGCAAAAAAGTAGAAAAGTCATGGATTGCCATCTCTCATGTTCCATAAATATTCTTACAGTAAGTAAATTACATGGACTTTTTCCCAATTCTCATAAAAAGTTTTTAAAAGACCAGTTGGAGAGATCTGTTGGAGCTGCTCCTTAAAGGAGCACTGCATAATAAAAATTGACTTTATAATTAGCATTAATGTATGCTTGTAATTCTTCAGTCTGGCTGAACAAAATGAACCATTGCAAAATGA
Source organism: Sylvia atricapilla (assembly GCF_009819655.1). Classification (NCBI taxonomy): domain Eukaryota; kingdom Metazoa; phylum Chordata; class Aves; order Passeriformes; family Sylviidae; genus Sylvia; species Sylvia atricapilla. The sequence continues at coordinate 71,461,164 of NC_089140.1, read as the reverse complement.
TTACAAGAGTTCACAGAAGTTGTTGGTTTGGTTTTTTTTTGTCACTCATGAACTCAAAGTACAATTTTGTTAATACATTCCTTTTAATTTCAAAACTTTGGCCATGATTAGGATTATTGTACTATGACAATAATACTGTCTATGAGACAATTATAGAACATCCAATTTCCATTGCTGATAAGCCTCCAAGCTTCTTCTGTGACACCTTGCGGGTCAGAAATGTGTTAAATTATATGATTCTCTTCTTCTTTCATCCACTTTGGTGTATTACATGAAATAGTTCTGGAAACTAAATGTCTACTCTTGGGCCTGAAATGTATTTTTTAGTTCTGCTGTTAGAGAAGGAAAAAAGAAGGAATTGAAAGGGGAGAAATTAAATGTATTATATAAATATAAAATATATTTTTGTCCTTACTGGAATTCATAATGACTTTACAAGGATAATTTTGCTTTCATTTATTATGCACTTTTATACAACTGACACAGATTTACCGACAGTAAATGAATATATCCTTTTTTATCATAAGCATACAATTTTATGTGACAAATAAATGGAAGGACAGGGACAAGAATTAATCAAAGCTATAAAAATGAAAAATGTATGTGTGGCATGCATTTTTTCATTTTTAGATAGTTATTTTTTTATGTGGTTATTATAATTCTAAATTGTACTGGGAAATTCAATTGCTTCTACCAAAAATCATGAAAATCCACTAATAGTGTCATGTACCAAGAGACAAAAAAAAAAAAAATTCTGCTTAGCCATTCTTTATGTTTGAAATTATTTGCCTTTGTAATTATAAAGCTTGATCTCAGACTATCAAGAAGTCAATTTATAATAAATTGAAGGAATATATGGTGAGGAGATGGGTTCTTTGAATAACTGGACTTCAGCCTTTATAAGTAGTTTCTAAGGCTACATATAGAAAAACCATTGACTGTATAGCCTCAGGTAAGATTATATAGTCAATACTGTTCATAGAAAAAGTTATCATTGTGTGTACAGCTACTGTGTAGTTATTCTACAGCCTCTTTTCTGTGTAGCTTAAACATGAAAATAAAGAGAAAGATCACTTGCTCATAAAAACACAGGTCCCATTTACTGAAACTGGGAAAGCAATGTCCCAAATCCTTTATTACCATCATTTGATATTTACTGGATTGTATATGATAGATGTTTTAAAAATATAGTTGCTTATCTCAACCATCTTGAAGTCTTTCATAATCTTCTTCCCTACCCTCTGTCCTTGTTCAGTTGCATTTAAAAAAGAAAGGAATAAGCTACCATGTCGATTTTAAAGGATTGCATATATCCATGTCTAACAGTTTTAAACTGAAGTTAGCTCAGTAAAAAAACTCATTTGTTCCTATATGCTAGGTCAGGAATAATATTTTCTGTTTTGTGTCATTCTTTCACTATTTAAAACTAAACTGACCCTACATGTTACTACTATAAGTCTCAGTTTTCATTATGATTCCTTTCATTGTTTTCATTCAATAAGATGTATTTTTAATGCATTTCTGTATAATATAGAAGCCAGTTACAGCAGTTGAAACTGTATCCAAAGCATCTTAGTACCAAACATAATGGCAAAAAATTACTTTCAGCTGAATATGTCAGTATTTCACTCTAAGCAAAACTCTCACACAGCTCCACAATTCTACTTTCCTAACCACAGACGCAGAGTCTGACTCCTCTAAGGTGTTGGCAGAGAACAAAGCACATGAATGGCAATAACTTAATTCACAGCTGGTGCCATTCACTGCCAATGGAAAGATGGACATGATAAAGCATTAACAATTTTCATCTGTTAGTATATCTAGTCCTTCATTCAGAATTTCTCTCTGGGGAGGGAAAATGTGCTGGAAATTTTCTATCATTTGCTCACTTGCCTTGCTAAACAGGCAACTGCCTGATTGACTCTCAGCTTGGCTGCAAACAGAAATGCTCATTTATGTGTATGTCTCATCTGTTTGCAAATGTGACCCTTAGCTATGACTTTACTTGCAGGTTAATGTCATGCTGATGTAATGGAAAATGTTCATGCAGCCCAAAGCTCAGTTTTTCAGGCCAGGATGAAATAGCAGCTGTTCATGTTTGGAAGGTAGTCTTTTGCAACCAAAACAGACAACCAGTTTTGTCTCTCATACCTACACATTAAGAAGGGACGAGATTTCCACAACATGAAGCCATTTTAAAGTGAGAGTAGCAAAAATCAGATTGTTCATCCAGTTCCAAATAATCTTTATCTATAATTCTTGCAAAAACTGATGATATTTTACCTCCACCAGGACCACAGGCTTGTTGTGGCTCTTGTTTAGAATATAAAAAGGGAGTTCCAGGTAAAAAAGATTATTGGACGCAATTCCTATTTGCTGATTATTTTGGAATTCATCTACAGAAAGACAAGAAGGAAAAAGATTTTTGGTTAAAGAGGCTACTAAATGTCCCTCTGAAGATTCTCATTCTGCAGCAGAATTCCTATAAAGTGTTTGGCAACTTCTTCAAGTATAAGCATTTCTGTGAATATTCACTAATAGCATGTTCCCTGTATTGTATATGGCTAAACTGATCCAGCTACATTAATGCTAGCCTGAGATTCTCTAGAACTGAGAAGTTTTTGAGCAAACTCCAAACATATTTTACATATTACAACTGTTCATAACAGTACCAGAAGTACAGTTTCTTAATTGGAAGTTCCTTAGTCATAGACTTCACCTCCAAGTCCTGATAAGTAAATAAAATATAAACAGTGTAACAAATTAGATTTTGCACGGACAGGGATAAAAGATGTACAATACTTTTAATATGTATTATTCTAGCCAGTTATTTCTGGATTTTCTTCATCAATACTGATGGGTGCTCAAGGACATACCATAAAGAAAATTCTGTTCTCAATAAAATCAAATGACTTATTATCAAATCTATTCAACAAAGAGCTTGTGACTGTCATCCCACTAAAAAGGAAGAGCCCTGATGTGAACAACATATATTGCCTGACATTTTCCACAGGTGTTATCAGAAGGTGCTTTAAAATTTGATTGTTGCCAGCACCAAGGATACCAAGAGCTTCTTTATACAATATATTATCCACATACTCAACTGCCATCCCTCCCCTAAAAAACTTATTAAATTTCTATTGTGCATCAGCTATAAAGTATAAATTATTTTTATTTTCCTTAGAGTATTCACCTTTAGGTTTATATTAATTATAAATCTTTTTCTTTTTTTAATGAATACTAGTCTCTTTGTACATCAGTCCTTTTTAAAATACTACCTGAAACAAAGGATTATTGGAAAGAGATCAGGAAGCAAAAGTAAGATTGCCAAATATTATTTCTAGTATGTGCTGCTAGGATTTCAATTAAGATTCAGTGCAGAATCTTAGCAGCTGGGAAAGCCAAACTTCTGAGATTGGCTTCACCATTGCAGCAGCTCTGTGTATGTTACCATGGAAGCATATTTGAGAGGGAAAATGCAGCTGGGGAGAGGGAACTGACTCTCTCAATATAGCTGGAAATGACTGTTACAATGCTGATCTCCTTCCTCTATAAAACTCTTTGCAGGATGGTAAATCCAGACCAATAACCGCTTTGTGATTAGCCCCAGTCATGAGGGCAGTAATCAACCAGCTGTCTATAGAATTGACCTTACCCCATAAAATGGATCTTGGACAAAAGGCCCACATTTGGGCCAAACAGGAAAAACCACTTTAGTAGAAAAATGCAATGCCAAATTACAGTGAAAAAATGTGATGAAATGATATTGGTGAGGATTCTGAGCAGGAGAGGTAGACAACACGTACAAGAGTAAAAGGTGCTCTTCATGGTTTCAGTTAGCCTTGATCTTGGAAAATTTCATATATTATACATACATATATATTAAATTATATGTTTATTTATTTATTTATTTATTTCAGTCGTGTATATATATATATATATATATATATATATATATATATCCTGACAATTGAGCAAGTATTATATAGCTAAAGGTGCAGAAGTACACTTGGCATATTTTCTTCAAAAAGAGTTAGGGTTTTATGTGCTTTGAGGTGACTCCACTGCCAGTCCAATCGAACCTTGAAAAAAGTTAAAACACACTTGAATCACTGCTCCATAAAAATATTGCTGAAAAATTCAGTTTTGATTTGTGCTGATGTTTTGCATTTCTCATGTGTCATTTACAATATTTGCTAAATGCCCACTTATCTTTGGGAGGTGTGGAGATTTTTTTTTTTTTTTTTAGGATGGCTATTTCAGCTGGTAAGCCTTACTACTGCTAATCTCTCATCATATAATCCATTATCTGAGCATTTAGTCGAGGGGTTTGAAAATGACCCTTACCTATTGGAAGCTATTTACTTTTAAAAAGCCTTTTCCAATACAGTCCTGTTGTTTGGAAGTTGCAAAATAAGTCCATTTTTGATTCACTGTGTATGTCGTAAGTGAGATAAAAGTGACAACTGTATGTCAGGGCTGAAATCTTACCAAAAGCTGAAGAATTTATGCGTAAAGCTTGATTTCCATCAGTTAATACAGAGTGTATGTAGTATCAGCCTGCACTAGCAGAGAATGATCTATATTCCCTAGTAAATCTAATAACACATCTTAAGAAAAAAAAAAAAAAAGACAAAAAAGACTACTTTTTCTCCTGTATGTATCTTTTATTACAAAGCATTTGCTTGTCTGGTCTGAAAACAAGACAAAGCTTAAATGAATACAAAGAATTACTTAATCACCTTGATATCTTCATCAAGAGGAACCAACCTAGGCAAACCATTAACAAAGACAAATGAATAACAAGCCAAAACTTAAAAGAACTGAAATAAGGAATAATGAAAAAAAAAGTACATTTCTCTCCTTACCTATAATAAACATGAAAGTGAATAGCTGATGAAGTTTTTAGATGTTTGGTAACTTAGAATATCTTTGTACCTTAATTATCATCTTTGTTCTGATGTTTCATTCCATTCATTCTGAGTCTATCACTAAAGCTGAGTTAAGGGTCCTTGTGGCTCACAGCATTATCTGCTCCCTAGGAACAGAAAATGAACTTTCTAGCTGGTGGCTGATGCTGGCATACCTTAATCAAATCTCAAGTCACAAACTGAATACTGAGGTTCATCTAGATTAACCTCCTGTTCAAAGCCAGGACTGCGTCTGAGTGTGGATCGACTGTGGCTATGTGTACCAAGTTGTTCCAAAGGGTGAAAAAGGGAGATGCCACAGTCTCTGCATAACCTCTTTTTGTGCTGCACTACTCTATCAGTGAAAAGGTTTTTCAAATCTACTCTGTGAAGTAACATTTTGTGACTGCTGCTTCCTGATGGATCATTTGGTGCTGCCAGGAGCCATTTGGCTCCATAATCCAGGTTCGGGTCTATAAATAGAACATGTCCATTAGTTCCCTCTCAACAAATTTAACCAATTCAGCTCTCTCCACCTGTCCCTGGAGAACACCTGCCCACAGCCTCTGTCCATCATTCTTGTTCCCTGCAGGACTTTTTCCTATTTCTCCACAGCCCTCTTGAGGACGGAGGCTCATGACTCGTTTGCAGTCTTCTAGGGCAGACTCACCATTGCTGGGCAGAGTGGGCATAAAAGCTTTCCTAAATCTGCTGGTCATCTCTTTCCTAATAGAGTCTGGGGTTTGGTTTATATAATTTGCACTGAGCTTAATTTAATACATAATAAACTGAATAGATTCAGAAGGAATTTGGTATGGATAACACAAAAGTTGTGTGAACAATAATTGGGATAGCAGTTCAAGGACAAGAGATGGGTTTGGCAGGAATTTCAGCTGGATGGAGTAACAGTGGTATCTGTGCTCAGAAGGTGACAGGGAAGGTATGAAACAGAAATGAGGAAACAGGAATTCACTGAGATATGTTATTAGAACTCTTTTTGATCAAAATTTGCGCAAGGTGACTATTTAATTTGAGTGACTCTTGCTCAAATCATGAAAGTGTAGACAAAAGAAACTAGATTAATCAAAGCATTTTCAATACAGGAGGTTCAGCTTTTTTAACCTAGAGACAGAGCACTGAAATAAATATCTTTAATACTTTGTCATTCAGTAGGGTCACTAACCACATGACTTTACATTGGGCTCCATTTTGATGCCTTCTATTCCTGCATCCTCCTGTGAAGTGGTTGAAATGAGGACAGGGAGAGAAAATTCACCGATTACCATCAGCAGCAAAACAGACTTAAGTCTGTTTTTTCAGGGAAAAATATTTATTTATTACCAATCAATTCACTGTAGGATAGTGAGACATAAATCCTTAAAACACCTTCACTCCCAACTTTTCTCTTCTTCCTAAACTCAACTACATTCAGAATTTTCTCTGTCTCCTCCTCCTCAGTAGTAGAGGGGTACAGGTAATGGGAGCTCTGGTTGGTTCATCACATGTTGTCCCTGCTGCTCTTTCCTCCTCAGGAAGAGGTTTCCTCACAGTATTTCCTTCCTCCAGGGTGGGGTCCTCACTGGGATTCAGTGAATATCTGGTCCACCATGGACTTCCACACAGATTTCCATGGGCTGCAGGGGCACAGTTGCTTCACCATGATCTGCACCATGGACTGCAGGGGAATCTCAGCTCTGGCACCAGCAGTACCCCTTCCTCCCTCACCTTCTACATTCACCTGGGTATCTGCAGAGCTGCTTCTGTTTCACATTCTCACTCTGTTCTCTGGATGTAGCTTCTGTGTGTTATTTTTCTCCTTCTTGAATACATTATCCCAAGGTGCAACCATGGTCAGAGCTTGGGCTTGCCTTTGGCCAAGTGACTCTTTCTTGTAGCCAGCAGGCACTGGCTCTGTCAGAAATAGGCAAAGCTTCTGGAAGCTCCTTACAGAGCCCATCCCTGTAGTCCCACCATCTCTCGCCATCAAAACCCTGCCATGCATCCCACTGTAATGTCAAATTAACAAAATACATAAAATTATCTGCTCCCCCTCTCTTTTTTCTCTTTTCCATTTCTACCTAACCAAAGATGAAATGCATGGGTTAACCAATGCGTGTGTTAACATAGGTCTGGAAAAGGAAAGAGAAAAGTTTGAACCCATGAAGTGTGAATGTGGGATGATTTTTTATCCATAGTTCCTGTTTAGCATTATGCCTAAGGTTTGTGTTCAGCAGAAATCCACTCAAAACCGTGAGTGACACAGGTATTGGAAAGATTCATGTTTTCTATTTAACTGCACTGAAGGGTTGAGGTTCTTCTACCAGAAAAGTGTAGAAGAGGTATTCTGGGTCACAGTTCACCATGCACCTCTACTCTCCTAACAGAGCCATATTTACAGAACTAGTTATCCCACAGGAGAAAAATATTCAAATAAGCAGTCATTGACACCATGAATAGCCTGATCCCACTGAATGCTGGAACCAGAGAGGGAGTTGCTAACACAAAATGTTTGCATTTTTGCTTTGTTGTTTGTACTAGTTTTTTCACCTGAAGCCTCTTGAATATTGATCAAATGGTTTTGCTTGACAAATTAAGTGTTGAGCTATTTGAGCTGGGTATACAGAGCATGATTGATCTTCATTTAGTCAAGAGTTGCAGCTAATGGTGACTGTGTCATTGAGATTATTAATTCATGTTTACAAAATGTGAATCAAACAGCTAGATTTTTCTACGAAATCTAATACTTTGGAGCTAAGAGTTACTTGATACTGAAAACAGCTGAAGCTAGTCAGGTAGAGAAGTTATTATTTCGCTTCTTTTTATCAAGATTTTTTTTCTCTTGCTACTCTCTAAGTCTTCTTGCCTCTCTAGGCAAAATATCATCTGAATAAAGACAAGGCAGCTGAAAATTCATGGGTAGAGACTAAGGCAAGATAACAAATAAAGACTTTGAAAGACATTACTCAGGAGTAGTAAGACAAGACAACGGTGTCATGCCCACTTGTGCATGGAAGGGCCATTGATTCCAATGAGAATTATGAGGCATTTCAAGGTCACTGAAATGTAATTAGAGCCTTAGACAGCTCCTTCCACTCCATGGTGCCAGTGCAGGCACAGAAGATTGAAAACAAAGAAAATTTGGTGATAATAACCTTCCTAGTGGTACAGAAGACTGGGTGATTGTCAATATTTTTCTGTATAACATTGTATCAATTTAAGTTGGCCTGTGTCTCTGCACAGTTACATGAAATATCACAGTGTTTATTTGAATCAGGTCATATAAAGTTCAATATTTCTCTTTCAGTAGAAGAAAAATACAAGCGGGTAGAAATGTATCATTACATCAAATGAATCAAGAGCAAGACTACCAGTGAATACCTAAAACAGGAGCAGGATGTGGGCAGTCTGAGAGCAAGTTGTAATAAGTTGTAGTTCAGCAGAAGCATTCTGCAAGTGAAACAGTCCTTTACAGTCTCATATTATCTTATTTTCCAGTTGCTTATATGGATGGCAGTGTACCAGGACAGAAGCTCATCTGTACTTTCACAAATATTGCATTCTGCATGCAGAGTCATGGAAGTACTTGTCTGATCACTGCTGACAAACCACACACCATATCTAATACTGAGAATGTTGTAAAGAGTCCAAATTGATTTGGTACTTCCAGATTTCAGGAGTTTGTGCTAAGTGAATTAATTTGAAAGGGAAACTCCTTTTTACCTTGATACAGCTTGCTGAAGAGGCACTGAGGATGAGACTTGGGCAAAGAAGCAAAGCCTATTAAAAATCATTAAAATGAACAGACTTGATGAGGAACATATTGCTTCTATGAGCTGATGAGAATTCACTGTGCGGGAAGAAATCTGTGCTAAAGCAGAAGATAATGTGTTCTTAAATGGGAGATCAGGAGTCTGCCTAGTGGAACAGGTGATCAACAAAATTTAGCTACTAATCTTTGAAACTCTTCTCACTTTGAGAGCAGTTTTCCATATGTGAAAATGCTTCTCTACATGGCCTATCAAGGTAGAAGTTAACCCTTCACTCCTCACTATTATAGGGAACACTATAATAAGTGTAAGTTTCTGTCCTGGTTTCAAATGGATAGAGCTAATTTTCCCCTTAGTGGCTGATACAGTGCTGTAGCGTAGGCTCAAGATGATAGTAGCATTCATAACATACTGATGTTTTGGCTGTTGCTTAGCTGAGTTTACCCTAAGTCAAGGATTTTCAGTTTCCCATGATCTGCACAAGAAACTAGGAGGGAGCTTGGCCAGGGCTGCTGACCCCAGCTGGCCAAAGGAATATTAAATACCACAGAATGGCATACATAGTATATAAACTGGGGAAGTTATCCAGATGAGGGACTGATTGATTCTCAAAAGCAGCCTGGGTATTGGTCAGAAAGTGGTGAAAAACTGTGTTGTGCATCACTTGTTTTTCTTGAGCTTTATTTCTCTCTCTTTTTCATTAAAATTAATATCATTTGTAACAGCAGTAATAGTATTTTATTTTAAAGCATTCTTGTCTTGACACACAAGATTTTCCCTTGTCTTTCCTATTCTACTCCCCACCGTGAACATGGTGGGGGGTATGTGAGTGAGTGAGAGGCTGTGGTGCTTATTGCTGACTGGAGCTAAACCACAACAGTTTCTCACCTTGCTTCTTGAAAATGCAACCTGGGAGAAAATTTACAAGGAAAGAGCATAGCTGGGTAAATCAAATCTATTCTGTATTGGATCCTACTGCACAGCAGAGTCCTTTTGCCTTCTGCTTATTTATCACACTGCTCTAACAAGAAAAAGATGTGTCTCCCTCAGGCTGTATCTGTTTGGGCAGGAAGGTCAGATTAGTTCAAGACCTGAGATTCAACCATGGACAGTTCTTGTTACCCTCTCTGTTGCCTGTCAGCTTGTCTTGCCCACTTCTTGCAGAAATGCCCGTGCCCTGCCTTTGCATTGCTGACCCTGACTTTGTCTTGCCCTCTTTGTTTTCTGTCTTGAGAACTCATGGCTGTAGCTTCACCTGGCAATTGCTGGACTGCAACCAACTCCAGGCCCCAGACGTGGTACCAATCCTCCTTGACCTTGGCTTACTGGGGCATGGTGGGGCTGTGCCTCATGGGAGAGGAGAGAGGAAGGTATGGTCCTGCTTTTGTTGCCACCTGCTGTCAAAGCTGGCCTGCACCCCGTGGCTTGCACCTAACTCTGACACTGCCCTGCTGGCAGAGCTCTTCGTGGGAGCTGTTTGTCTTAACCAACCTAAGCAAAAGACAGAGGAATTGTTTCAAATGGGAAATCTCTGGTAATTTAGTTCTTCCTTACTAGTCTAGTTAAGGGGAACAGTGAACTCCTCCTATGGAGAGCAATGTTCCCTTGGATGAGGAAAGTTGGTGAGCAGCTGGTGGTACACTAGAGACAAAGATGTCTTCACTGGCACATCCATGCCAAGAAGATGTATCCATGCCCTCATCCTTTCCTGCCAGGAGGCAGCTTCTTACCTGCTGCCTAACATGGGGCTCTCAAAGGCAGCTGGGTGTGTGTGTTCCCCAAGCACCAAAGTCCTTGTAGGTGCGACCAGAGCTGCTCCACATAGAGCCACCTGATGCTCTCATATCTAGATCCGGCATCTTGATGCTCTCACAGTGTTTAGACCTAGCACTACATGTCCTGGTACTAGTTCTAGGTGTTCCTCAGTATGTCCCCTCAGGGCCCCTCTCCGGATTTTATTTTTACTGTGTCTGAGATAGCAACTAGAACACACAGCTCATCAAATGGAGCTCTGGCTTATTCTTTTTCAGACCACAGACACCTTTACTAAACATAATACTAGAGCATCAGGTCATGAGGCTGAAACTTGCCTATATTCCAGTGAGAATTTTTCATTCTTGGCCCTCCAAAAAGTGATAAACAAAGAGCATGCAACAGTGTAACTTTCCATTAACTACCTTTAAGTATAAAAACAATGGTGTTTTTTTTTTCCTTTTCTACCATCTTACTACACTGAATAAGATACCAAATAAGATTTGTTCTGGCAAATCTGAAAGTAGACTCTCTTTCCTGGTGTTGTGAAACAGTTTCAGAGGCTCTCAAACAGGAATGGGCAGAGTGTTTATTCTCGGTGATGCAAAGATGCTGTGAAATGCAAAAATTTGGTCTTTATTCCCCAAAGGAATGTGTGTGAAGTGAACCTCTATAAAAACACTTTGAAGCAGAGTTTGCTATGTATCATCTACTCGTTTACAGCAAATATAACTACTTTCATTTAAACTTCTTTTTGCAGTGGAGGTATAACAGTGCTCCAGTGTATATTCTGAAAGAAACATGCTGAGAAATTTTATTTTATTCAGGGGTGAGACTCCTATACTACTTTATTTTGAATATCTAATAAAAACCTGTCTCTTTTCACCTTTTTCCACTTTAATATCTTTCAAATAGTTTCCACTACTTCAAATTCTGCCACTGACTTTCAGGCCGCTTCATAATAAAATTCAAGCCACAATGAAATATTTCTCCAGATAAATAAGAATTGGAAACAAGTCTGCTGTGTTGCACCACTCCTGCACTCTGTCATTGGTATAACTACCGTGTTTAGATGTTGTTCAGTAAGATGAGAAGTCTAATGGGAATAATGTCATTTCCATTAATGATAATTTCCAACCATGCAGAACTGTAAGCAGTTTTTCAGCTGTCTCACCAGTAACAGAACTATCAGTAAAGTGAAGATATACCTTCACTATACCTCAGTGAAGATAAAAAACAAAACTCTACTGAACCAGAGTCAGTCATGCTTGTGGAACCTTTGTACATACATACTTGGAAGTTCCCACATTATTAGCACCCACTGTCTTTCATTCTGTGGCATGCAATTTGTGTAACTAAAGTACAAACAAATTATTTGTTGTCAGTACTCCTAGTGCACTGTTTCCAGCTGTTTTATACAAAAGAACACCTGCAAACATATTAGCCTTCTTTAAGTTTTTTATACAGTGACCTTAACTCTTCAGGTAGCAAACAAGATTATCTTGTTTACATTCCAGTGGATGAGCTATTGCTCCGTGATAGCTGGCCAATGTACAGGGAATAAAAAAAAATATGGTTCCCTTTCAGCTCATTGGTATAAATGTTGAGTGTATTGTTATAGCAACAACCCGAAATTAAGAATTCACTAGTTCCTCCCACTGACATCTCTTAAATTGCTCAGTGTTTTGGAGAGGAAGGAGATGGATTTTATTGGTTTTTCTCAGCAGCAGGTTATTAGCCCCTTTGATATGATCCAACACAGGCTTGTGCATATTAGTGCTACCACACTTTAAAATAAGATACCTGAAGAACAATCAAGATCTCTGTGAATGCAGGGCCACCGCCTAACCCCAGAGAAATCCAAGGCTTATTAAAGTCTGTATTTCGTAAATGCATGAACAGATGAAGACTTGCACTGAAGAAAACTATGTGACTTTCCCATTGGCACTGCCCAGGACGGTGGGGCAGCTCTGGGACATGGAGCTATCTATGCAACAGTATTGTTGCAAATTCACCTTTCCCCCTGGCCTAGTACAGTTCTCCCTTTTGCTTTTGAGGATGCCCCAGAAGCTTTTGTGATGAAATGCTCTGCTGTGCAGAGTTGTCCACTCCTCTCTAGAGAGCTCATCTGATTGGTCCACTGGAAAAATTAAATATTTGAGGTGGTTTGACGAGACTCCTCCAGACAATTTTCTCAGTCTAGCACAGTCCCTTGGAGTGATATTTAGAAATCTCCATCAAAATGAGAAGCAATTGGAAAACACAATTAGCAGATGCTGATTAATCAGTCATATCTTCTTACTTCGTTTTAAAATGCCCATGGGCAAGATAGCGGCAAGAGGGCAACTAGTTGAGAAAGGAAAAGAGAGGGGTCAAGATTGTTAACCTGGAAAGAAATGAGACCTCTATAGCTCAAAATTAATATTTAAAATCAGTTCTTCTGATTGACTTGTGTCATACCTCTGTTTTTTGTCAGAAATACAGATACCAGGTTCTTGAACAAATCTTGACTTTGCTGGTACCTTTGTTACTCTTCCAATATCCACAACTCTAAGGTGAAATTTAACTCACTAGAGGTGACCAGAAGCTTCCTGTCTTTTCATTCTCATTGAAGAAAAGAGCATCTAGAACTCCATGCAAACACTTCTTTAAAGGCACCTGATGAATTGGATTAAAATCTGGACATCAGATTTTGAAAGACATGCATTCCAGTTTCAATTTAGTATAGAAGCACTGACTCCAAAAGCATGACAGTGACAAGGAGAGCAAAAATTCGTGTTTGAATAATCCCTGGAGTAGGAAACTGCTAAGTACAAGATGTAAGAGTTAAACGAACTGTTGCAAGCATGTTGAAGTGTCTGCAGTTGATTTGGATGGAGACTGTAACAGTAGGAGTGAGATTTTCAGTTTCAAAATATGAGGCTCTGTACTTCAGGGGACACCAGGGCCAGACTCTATTTCCTGTTTCTGTTAGTAGCCTAGTGTTTAGATCAAGCGAGCTGTGTGTTAGATCTGAGCTTTCTGTGCTTTCTCTTACACTCTTCTGAAATAATAGCAGTTCTCACACTGGTGGAGAAATTGGCTCTTTAACCTGTGTCGGGGTTCTTCCACCAGCAGAGAGATAGGAGGTGCTATCAGCATGTTCAGTGATGCTGTGATAAAGAGATCAGAAACTGCTTCATTAGATGTACCTTTTTTGGGGGAATGAGAAAAACAAGTGTTTTATTTTAGCAGTTCAAAATCTCTAAAACATATAATTCTGGGTCAAAACTAAATGAAGGCACCTCATTTTGAAGTGCTTATTGGCAGAATATTCTTCATACCTACTCTGCAGCCCAGGCAGTAGGTTCCTACTGAATACAGTTAAAAACCTCAGTCTCTAAATCCCTGTGTGTCACTTGATGCTCACACTCATCACCTGGTCCAAAGCATGTGGAAAGTTAGATGCCTCTGGAAAGCCTTGCAGTATGAGCAGCAGATGAAATGATTTTTGATGCATGATAAAACATCTCCAAATAAATCTATTAAACATACAAATGAAGACAAAACTGAAACAGATACTCAAAAAATAAGGGTTCTTTTCTATCCAGAATGCTTTCCCTCACTTTCATGGCATGAATACACTAGGATTATTCTTTCTCACTTTTCAGCACGTTCTTCGCCAGATGCATGTTTGGTAACAGATACTTTATCCGTTCACTGAAGCTCCAGTCAATGCTAATTTAAAGCAAAAATAGAAGCTCCTCCTTAGGATTAATTAGTAGTTTATGTACTTTAAAGTGCTGAGATTGACAAGGGCTATGAAGAGGAGTGGGGAAAAAGGATGCTTCCTGTCATTCTCACCAGCCAAGTCTGTACTTAAAAGAGTTGCCTTGCTTGCTCAGTCTTTAATACATATTAGAAGAAGGTCCAAAAATGAACAGCCCTACTTCTGGAATCATTGATATAAGGACATGTTTACTACTTTTTCTGATGTCCTTAACTCATGTTATCCAATTAGCATTTTTTTAGTTGTCCTCTTTTTCACTGGAACACTACAGTTCAGAAGAACTGATTCAGAAGAACTGCTATGAAATTCTTGTTGAGGGAAAAAGCTAGACTTCAGTATTTTATTTGTTTCAGTAATTCTTTGTAACATAACTGCTATATACTTTTCTCTTAGACCAAACAAGCTCTTTTTGTAAAGAGGAGGAAGAAAATCTGTTTTTAATTTACAGCTTCCAAAAAGTGAGTTTTATTAGATTATCACACAGGTTGAGATAATCTATATATTGTCAGTGTGACTGTTTGTTTGATCTTCAGTAAGGTGTAAAGAAGAAACTTGATATTCTGTTGTTGTGGTTTGTCCCCAGCCAGCAAGTACCATGCAGCTGACTGCTACTATCCCCTGCTGTGGGGTGAGTAGGAGAATCAGAAAATTGTAAAAATAAATGGATCAAGATAAGAACAGTTTAAAAATTGAAATAAAGTAAAATATTGTTGTTGTTATTATTATTATTATTGTTGTTGTTATTATTACTATTATTACTACTACTATTAAAAGGGAGATAGAGAGAAAGTATTTAAACCTAATAAAAAACAAGTGATGGTCAATGCAACTGCTCTCCACAAACTGACTGATGCCCTGTCTTCCTCATTCTGTGATCAGCCACTCCTGTACAACTACTCCCCATTTAAATATTGGGCATGACACTCTGTGAGATAGAAAATCTCTGTGCTGCCCAGCATCGTTAGCAAGACAAAGAAACAAATCCACTGTTTGCATTTCAGCTGTGGTTTAATGATCACCCTGGTAACCAGAACAGGTCTATTCACACAATGACCAAGTTTGGATATAATTATTGCACATAGTAGACTCTTAAATACCAAATTTTCCAGAGAAAAAAGCAAATACTGCAACTTTGGACAGGCACAAAAGGACTCCAATTCATTGTGCATGGTCAAATGAAGGAAAAGAGAGAGAGGGGGAGAGATGCAATATTAATATTTAATATTCTAAAATACTAGTTTTATGCTCAAAGCATCTTTCAAGTAATTTATTCAGAGAAACTGATAAGGAGGAAAAGGCATCAAATTTTATTCAATATCTGACCCTGCGAGACAAGTCTAATGTTCAGAAACAGATTCACTACTATAGAAAATAAGAAAATGTTAGTGGAGAAAGAGGACTAAACAACTGAAGGGTAGCATAAAAGGGAATTCAAGAAGTTGTGGATGAGTTACTAGGCCTTTGAACTTTAGGTCAGTAATTGTGGTTTAGGCTAACTCTGTATTGATAAGGAAGTAGTTACTCTTTGACACATCTGAGGGGTTTGTGGTGATATGAATTAAAGGTCTAGGCCAAAACCTAAGGAAAAACTATACATGCTACAAAACTTCGGATACAGTTAATTTAAGCAAAAGGCTGAGAATACCTATTAAATGTGCAAAATTGATTTTATGGAGAGAAAGCAACAAATCTGGTACACGCCCTAGTCCTGTCAGGAACCCAGGCGTTTCTCTCAATGTCTGATTTAATGAATCCTGTGCTGAAGACCAAGTGTTTTATTTTCATCTGCTCCTCCTTAATTCCTGTGACACACACCCTTACCCAAAAGGGCATGGTTCAAAATCTGCAGAAGGTAACAGGGAAGAAAACCCACTTCACAATCACCAACTTCCTTGGGTGTAGTTACCTGCCCCATCAGAACTGGCCATTTCATTCAGCATTTCTAACCACAAACTCCTTAACAATGAACCACAGAAACCTGAGTGCTGAATATACTGAGTGTACCACCCTTGGTACACTCTTGGTTTCTTCCCCTTCACAGATTTTTTTTCCACCAGGGGCTCTTTGACCAGACTGATTAATAGTGTAGAATCTGGAGAGGATTTATATATTCTATGTGCTTTGCTTAAACATGTCTCTTTCTCCATCTACTTAGAGAGAATGACTGAGGGAAATCTGACAGCATGATAAACTGGAGTTACAGAAATCAATTAACTGTGAGATAATTGTCTGCACTTTACAATTGATGATTTAGACCAGTCAATAAATATTTAATTTTATTTTTTTAGGTCAAAATTAAAGGGGGCAGGAGAACGAAGAAAAACCTATGTTTTTGATTTTTGTTTCTAATTGTGTGATTATACCTTTGTATCAAATGGAAAGAATTTTCCATTAAAATTATATTTCTTTAGGATTTCTCAGGAGTAACACTTGGACATATTGTACAAAGGTATAAGAAGAATTACTGGGCTGGATGCACTCATCGTTCTTGAGATATGGACAGAGTTCTTCCTCTTTCTCAAAAAAAGAAAATCATAAATACTTGCCTATAATGTGAATGAAAATTGCCATCTGATTCTGTAATGTTAGTTTGTGTTGAAAGGTAAAGAGATTTACTACACAACAAAAACAAATTGAAGGTAATCCAACTGTGACAATCTGCTCCTGGATTTATTCACTGTCCTATTCACTGGTCTCATGTACTGGTTTTGACTAGGGTAGAGTTCATTTTGTTCACAGTGTTGGTACAGGGCTGTGGTTTGGATCTGTGCTGAACACGGTGTTGATAACACAGGGATGTTTTCATTACTGCTGGGCAGAGTTAAAGGCCTTTTCTGCTTCTCACACCACTCCTACGGCGAGGAGACTGAGGATACACAAATATTTGAGAGGGGACATGACTGGGACAGCTGACCACAGCTGACAAAAGGGATATTTCATTCCATGTGGTGTCATGCTCAGCGTATAAAGATGGAGGAAGCAGGAAGAAGAGACATTCTGAGTAATGGCATTTGTCTTTCCAAGTCACTATTATGCCTTAAGGATCTCTGTTTTCCTAGAGATGAATCCCTTCCTGCCCATGGAGAATGATGAATTAATTCCTTTTTTTGATTTGTTTGTGTTTGCTTTTGCTTTCCCCATTAAACTGTCCTAATCTCAATCCCTGAATTTTCTCACTTTTCCAGTTTTGTCCCCCATCCCACCGGTGGCAGAGTAAATGAGTGTCTGTGTGGTGCTTACCAGCTGGCTGAGGTTAAGCCACAATCATTTTTCAATCCAGAATCCCATACACTACAGTTAAAGGCTGTTTGTTTGTTGAGGGAGAGCATGTACTTTAGAGTTTCCTTTAGACTTTTTGCAGCAGTACCAGCAAGGCTGAATCGTGAGCCAGTGAAATCAATGAGCTAGAAAACTCAACATCTTTTCTTGCATAATCTTGTGGAAAAGGGTGTTTGGAGTTGATTTGATTTGTGGCTTATAGTGGTAGGGGTTTTCAATAAATTCAAAATAAGAGTATTTTCATGTGAATCAGTGAATCTGAAACTCTTGCATTTCAGTCTAATTTGATCCATTTCAGTCTTCTAAGATACAGGTACTGGAAGTAACAGGAATCCGAAATACGTGTCATTAAATCTGCAGTACTGGGTAAATAACATTAGATGTGTGACTGATTAAAATATAACTACATAAATTGCTGTTTAGCAGGAACCTATTCAATCCATTAGCAGTTACACTATTGGGGTCCCTCCACTGAGATGAAAGGAAGCAGGTTTTTTGAGGCTGTAAAATTTTGTAGTTCAGCATTAATAGAACTGAATTGTAAAAAGTACTCAATTTCAGTTGTCTGACCAAAAGGCTACCTTCTAGCCAAATAGAAAACAGTAAAAAATGTACTGCAGTAATTGGAGAAAAAAAGATGGAAAACTGGGAAAATTTTTTTTCAAGCACATCTTCTCAGGTCTAATAGTGACTGAAAATGCAATTAAACTTAGTGAGTTGCACAGGATGTGAAGATCTTCCCATCAACTTTATTGTCCTGTGGGCATGTTTAGGCAGTGACTCATTAAAAGTCAGCTCCTTAAAATAAGGAATTGCTTTCTTCTCATTCAAAGAACTATTATTTTCCTTTACAAAAGATGATGTCACCGTTACAAAAGATGTCACCAATGATCATCCCTTGGTCGAATACAATTGCCTAGAGCCCGTATTTAAGTCACATGAAGAAAAGAATCTAACTGAAAATGCTTAGATATATATAGATATCTGTTAAAGTACCTTACCTTTTGTGTGGGTTGCTAGGTGAACCCACAGATGGTCCTATAGAGACTTCACATTTTGTTCTTCAGGCAGACTCGCTCCTTCCTCTTTGAAATCACATTCAAGTGCCTCCCAGAACCTAGCAAAAAGGGCCCTGGAGTTCTTAAGATTGTCATAAACTACAGTGGAAAACATGCTGGTTCATTTAGTCCACTTTAGTGGACTATTAGTCCATTTCAGAAATGTACCTTTTCTGGAACTGGAAACTCAAAACAGACACTGTATTTATTCAGTCATGCTTAGACCACCAGCAGTCAGCACGAAAAGAGCCAAGAAAAGACATTACTGGATCAGAAATAGTAATTGAAAAAAAAAAAAAAAAAAAGAAAAAAAATCCTACCCACATTTCCCCCACCAAGAAAACCCACAAAAAACTCTACACAACAAAAGGAAAGGAAAAAAACAAAACAAAAAAAAAACAAAAAAAAAAACAAAAAAAAAAAAAAACAAACAAACAAACAAACAAAAAACCCAACAAAACCCCACAACAACAAAATCCCTCCAAAACCCAAAAAAACCAAACACCAACCCCCAAAATTTTACAGGAACTACAAATCTAAAGTCTGAACAAGAAATAAGGAGAAGAGCAACAGATCATGGTCTATAAGAGAAGCCAGCATGCTCCCCAGACTCCAACAAACTGCCTACCAGGCAATAGAGAAATCCACTGATTAACAAGATCCTTCTTCTCAGCTCACCACACTTGTTTAGTGACTAAAATCTTTCCAGGAGCTGCAGCTGTGGACTGGGCTGCTGGGGCTTCTTCCCCCAGCTGAACACAATTTCTGACATGGCAAAATCTCCTATGCCAGAATCACTTGTCCCTATTCAGTACTGCATTCACCAGAGCTAGAATACTGTTTAATGCCTGACTTCAAGAGAAAGCAGTTCACTAGCTCTAGTTAAGGAGAGAAAACAAATGCAAAGAAATTTTTATTGAAATCAAATCAGACTTTAAATTAAAAATTTTGCTCAGTTGTTCCCTCATGAAATTACTGCAAGCTACCATATAAAGGATCCCTCTCCTGTGGAAAATTATGGCAGTGGCATAATGTGCTTCTGATTAGCTACTGTATTTAGTGAAATGAATGCAAGGATGTTATCCAAGTCTTCAGTAAACCAGCTAGATGCAGTCTAGCTCTGTCAGGAATAATAAAACCACTACCTATTCCGGTTCTCCTACCCTCACCTTCACTTCTTACTTTATAATTAATCAATCTCATGATTATCTGTATTTGTAAACTAGAAGCAGTGCACTGAACAGCAGCAGTAAAGAAAGGAATAATCATTCCTAATCTAGTCACAGCTGCACTCAAATTAAAGAACAATTATGCAGATTAGGTCCTCAAGAGATGGATTAATGGCTAAGTTTGTAACAAATACAAGCTACTTTACAAAATAGTACAAAGCCAGCTATTTACAATGAAACTTCAGCAGCAGCTTGAAACAGATGCAAGCTTCAGTTCACATAGCTGAATTTTTTTAGGTTATGATTTTTCTTGCATTGTTGCATATTATTTTGTACTTTTCTTTACTCAAACAAAAAAAGTTATTTATCATGTTTGAAGCTGATTCTTAAAAGATCCCTGTATCAATTTTACCCCCCCATAGACAGGAAGCACAGAATCAGTGACTTGAGTCAGTGACTAGACTAGGTAGTCCAGATAATATTAAGAAGCACAGCTGATCTAACTACATCTGCCTTTTAAGTGTATAGATGACTAACAACAGCAAAGAACTGCCTCTTTTCGTTCTGAACAGAAATGAAGATGAAAAGTTTCTTTGTGCAGTCTTAAAAGAAAAAAATAGCCATGTCCATGGTTATCATTAAGATAAGCATTAGGATTCAACTACAAGCTTCTTCCACTACTCATTTTCTGTACCAGTCTCTGTTAGTGTTTTTGTAGCAGGGCACACAAGAATCAGTTCTCAAGTGAATTATGTCTATCCCTCATTCACACCTTTATTACTTCTCATCCTAAGTACTATTATTAAATCCCTCCTTATTACCTTGCAAAAAGTCTCACTTTCGAATCTCAGTGATAGAGGAGTGCACTTACCTAACTGTTCTCTCACTCCTCATAAATTGTCTGCATCAAGCCTCAATAACTTCCATCTTTTTCTTCTCCTTCTAATATTGCCCTTGTGGTTCTGAGGTTTCTATGAGAACTTTTCTCACTCTCAATTTGCTTCTGAAATGTCATCCCACTAAACCCCTTGGCACTCCACAGCTGAGGTAAAAGTGTTAAGAGCTGGGAAGAGGGATATTGACTTAAGATGTCAGCAAGGATTGTCTTCAAAACCCTCATTTAATTTGGAATGGAACGGCAGATGTGTATAAATGGCTTAATGGATAAGGGAAAGTACTTTTTTTTCCCCTGGACATGAGTAAAGCCCTGAAAAATATTACGGCCTATGGATTAATTGGAAATATTTTGGTATATTTGATTGTGCTCTAATTATGCCTAAGTCATCGGTGCCGGTGCCTCTTTTGGCCTTGGGTTTTCTTTTTTGTTTCCTTGGCATGACTTCCTATTTGGATTGCTGCATATCACTCTTGGTTAGGGAATTTGCATGTAGTCAAGAGGCAAATTATCATTGTTTATAAATAGTATTATAAACCCTCAGATTTCTGAGTCACTTTTGCTTGGGCGTATGTTTACTGTGTGTAAAGACTTCAAAATAGAATTATACTCATGACCTATTAGTATCCAACAATTTTCTTGGTGTGTTGAGAGCAGTGTGCCACAAGGCCAGACATCTGTACCCTTACTTGCCCTCATACCTGCTGTCCAAGCTATACCCAAGTAAATGAAGATGTGTCAGCCTTTGTTCCTGTGGGCAAGATGATCCTTGATCTTCCTGAGTTGCCATCTTCTGACCTTCCACTTTCCTGTTTGTTTTTTGGGTCTTTTCATGTGGGTGTTTCATTTCTGAATTCTGGAGTTACCAGTTTGTTATAAATTCAGCACACTCACTCCTGTGTTCTGTGCTCTTCTCTTCTCTCTCATCTTGCCTGATGTAATATAGTCTGGGCTCCCTACTTATAGACAAGTAGAACAGCAATTTTTTTTTCAGTAAAGTTGGAGTGAGGTGACAAAATTTGGTATCACATAATGTATGCTTGCACATAGGCTACAAAATGAGATGACAAATAATAGCATAACCATTTCCAGTGAAGAATCTAGGAAAGATTTAAAAGGAGTAGAAATGAGCGTCAGTGGCTACCTCAGATTGATTGTGTGGATATTTGTCAGATACAAGTATGCTTATGAAAATTCATACTTTTTTCTGAAATTATAAATTAATTTCTCTGAATTTGCTAACCAATCTGTCTTCTAAGGAATAGTTAATTTCTTTTTCATTGCAGTAGTCTGGGACTTTGAATGGTTTTGTTTACTGCCCAATGTTGCAATACTGTGTGCTTTATGAGCTTAGTAGAAGAGCTAAAACCTGAAAATATTAAGGTCATTGAAAACCCTGAACACATCCAAATTTCCAGTTCTTAAAAAGAATTGTACTTTATTCAGGGTCTGTTGGAAAACTACTAAGTGCTATTGTTGATGTATTATTTCTGATGTGTGTTGAATGGTTTCTCATTTGAATTTAATGCAAATTTGCTTGTGTTAGGTGAATCTTCTTCAATGCACTGGAAGAGGTGAAAAACTAAAATTAACAATGCTATAAACATATGCATTAATTTCCAAGGCATTTATTAATGAAGTGACTTCTAAAATAAAAGTGTTTTGGAAGATGAAATTAACACAGAGGGATTTTTCTATCAAAACAATAAGCACAACGCTTCTGCCAAACAGCGTGCAATTTCCTCAAATTGAGATGTCTTTTATCATTTCAGTCGTGGTCAAAATATGTGATAATTAAAGTGAAAAGAAAGCTGAGGAAATAGAGAACTTGTAAGCTTTTAAACCAATTAAATTGAAAAAAAAAAAAAAAAAAGCCAATGTAGTAGCATAAAATGACAGAAATAATTTTTTCTAGACAAGTCAGAGAAGTACCACTGCAGAAAAGTGAACTGTACACAACAAAATGTACATTTATGTAAGAATGCATAATGGTGTTCTATAAAACATGTGAGTTAGCCCCATATTATGTGGTACTCTGGCTGAGTTAATGCATCTTGAACACTATTCAGAGATATTCTTTTGGTATAAATACTGTAATATTCATGCAACCAACTGAAAGTGACGAACATGTCAAAATATACACTTTGATTTGTGTAAAGTTGCATAAATAGTGTGAGTTTGTTTTCACTGTGACAGTGGTAAAGGGCAAAGCTATCAATAAATACAAAGACAGCTATCCTCTTTTAGTAGATGAGGACTCAGTAACATAGAATTTAGTAGAGCTTTCTGAAACTACCCAGTAGAAAAATCTTCTGTCGAATTTCCGAAGGCTGTCAAAAATATTTTAGATTAGTTCTCATCTTCTTGAATACTGCAAGTTTGTAATTATAATACGTGGCATGAACTTGGGATGCATGAAGTGATCAATCTTCACAACCTCATCGGAAAGAAATTTCCTTGAACATCCCTACAACTGCCAGAAGACAAGTAAGAAACAGGTCCCCATATCAAACCCTTGTGGGACTGAAATTAGTGATTTAGCTTTACCTTAGTTACTCCAAGCAGCCACTATGACTTTGCTAGGATGATAAAATGACATTTAAGTTTAGAACAACTTTTTTTTCCCTTTTTTTTTAACCTTTTAAATCACATACAAGTTCTTTTCCAGGAGACTCAACATGGTCAAAGATATATACAATTATACCAATGGTCTTCACATAATTTCATCGTTTTGGATGCCATGTGGTATTCTTTGTCTCTTAGGGAAGAATTTCTGTAAAAGATGCTCAACGTGATTTGAAGTGTTCCTATTTCACATCATTTAAAAAAAGTAATTTACCAAGTATTGATGTTTGCATTTATTTATTTTCAATACCTCATTCAACTGGCGCATTTTGCATGTTCCAGTCATTGTTCATTTATCTGAGACAAGCACTTTAATAGATAAGGAGATGTTTGTAATTCTTTTTTTCAGGAAATAAACTCCCTCTCTTTCTGCTCCTAAAAACAAGACCAAAGTGGTATATTTTTTTGAGAAGAAGGAATTAAAATGAACATTCCTTAATTCTTCTTTGCAATTCCAAGGGGTATTTTCACTCAAAGAAGAGATAACTTTTACTGAAAAGAAAAAATATAGCTTGAACAAGAATATGTTTTGTAGTCCAAGTAAATTTCTCTTTCAGGAACACAGTCTTCAAAATAGTGATAACACACATATATAAGATTACCTCTCAAAAAAAGTGCACTTGATATCTGATGTATCCTTTCAGTAAAATTTTTGCTCAGTCATATATGATATATGAAGGAAGCAAGACAAAGAAAATGGTCTTATAAAAATGGAGGAATATGAAGAGTATGTTTATCAATTATTTTAATCCCTTTTAAAATGAAAAGGGATTCATAATTTTACAATATGAAATTGTCTAATAAAACTGAAGACAGTGGAAGGGTTTTTTTAATTTTTGTAATGGGCTTCTCTATTCCACATGAAATCAACACAATATTTCATTTTTACTGGAAGGCATCCAACCAACTTTGCTCCTCTTAATTTTAAATTTCTTCTTACTGAAGGGAATTGCAAGAGGTTTTCAAAAGCAGACTAACAGTCACACCTATGGGATTTTGCTGTCTAGAAAGTTAGCCTTCTGGAGCTATGACAGGGAGTCTTGTTAATTTTGTTTTTAATTCAAACCCTTGACATTTAAAAAAGGTTTTAGAATTTCATCTTCAGAAGAAAAAAAAATAGCTAATTGTTTCTAAAAAAGAAACTGTTTGGTGCTAACATATAAAGACCTGATTTTTATAGCTTTGAGGTTCAAAGTTTTAGCAGAAAGGAGAACTAAGAAGGATAGTGTACACAACTGTGAAAGGATGAAATATATAGACTGTAGCAACACAATTTAGGGATGGCCAAACAAGGGACCCTATTTTCATATTTACAGATGTACAAGGAATTTACAATTGTGCTTAAATAAGTTGTTATTAGTCTCCGTGAAAGTAGGTGCCAATTCTTTTTCGTTAAGAGTCAAAGAAAAAATGGTAGTATTTTCACATTCACTAGAATATTTGACTGTCTGAGACTCAGTTGCTCAGAAGTTGTTCTGTCTAAACAAAAGTTTTTTACTTAGGTAAAACACCTTAAATTCTCAACTTCAACTTTAAATTTTTAGAATTTCTCAAAGGCTCTGGCTTTAGGATGTGGTTTTTGTGACATTTTCTGAAAATCCTCTATACAGCTTTATATGGCAGTAGTCATTCAATACCTCAGGTAATTAATTTTTCTGCTAATTTTCTGAAAATGCAGTACAAGCACTCTCAGGCAAAAGGTTGATGGGTTGGTTATAACTTAAATTAAGATGAAATCAGATCCTTAATATGGATTATTATACTGGATTAGTATACTATATTAGTATGCTAAGGATTAGTTTTGTATGGAACAGTTTGGTCTCATTTGTCTCCCTTAGACTACCTGAATAGAAACTGATAAGAAAATGTGCTCTAAAAACCCTAGCAATAAATTTTTGGGCCTCTGTATGTTACACAGAGAAACCCTGAATGGTGGAGAACATTTCTTTTTTTCTCTTCTTTCTCTGCCATGAGATGTGTTTGACTCCAGTGCTCTGAGTCAGGCAATGGCAGTGGTCCCAGAGATACAATGAAAAAATGGACGGGTTGTTCCTGTTGCTTAGGAGAAGGCTTCCAATGTGGCAAACAACTAGTTTGAATTTACATCAACGCAACCTGAGTCCAAATCTGGTCTGAAATATTTGTGAATTTCCTAATTCACAAATTAGGAAATCTGGAAAATTATAGTAGAATTACTGTTTCAACAAACAGAATTCACTTTTGTGTAAAGCTTTGAGTCTGTGATGCAGATGTGTGCATCTTTATGTAACCCTTTCAAAATCCAGAAGTTCATTTTAAGGCTTGTACAGTGCTCATCTTATGTTAATCTTTCCTGTGCAGGACACAGCTTTATAAGTCTGTGAACAGAACACAGTTTAGATACGGTGCCAGGATCAAATATTGATTTCTGAGAAAACAGACTTTAAAAGAGTGAAGAATAAGTTAAAAACAACTTGGGTTCAATAATGCTTGAAGGATTCGCAACGGGAAAAAATGTGAGGTAATTAAAATGTCACTTTCATGAGACTTCAATCCAAGATGCCTTCTAGCAAAATAAAAGGAAAGACAAAATCAATATGGTTAGGATGGGAGATAATGAGTAAACTGAAAAAAAAACCTTCCACCACCTAATTCCCCACGGATTTCAATAATATATGGGAATATGTTGAGTGCCCAACAGGGAACACTACTTCAATTTCCACAAAAAACATGTGATGTTCTGTCTACTAATTTCAGTGGTATAAACAACAGCATATGAGATGTCTGAGACATGAGTTTTGCAGGTCAAGAAACACTGAGCTCTGCTGAAAACACCCACCTCATAAACACTGCAAACAAGGGTAGGGATCCTCCAGCTCTCCCTCTCCACTAGCAAACCCTCAAAGGGGAGCTCACCCCTTACCCCCATGAAGAGAGCTGTTTTTCCACAGACAGGGCTGGCAACATCTGACTGTCTCTGCCTATGCCACAAAGTGGTCTGATATAAACTGGAAATTACAAAACTCCGCCAATACATTTCTGTGCCCCAGCTCAGCTTCACAGCTGAGAGTTTTCAGCCTGAGCACAGCATGATGCCAATATGGTTGTTCATATGGTTTCCAGCACAGAAGTAGCTCTTGCTGTTTGGAACATGGATGGAGCAAAATGCGGGTATGTGATGTTTCTTATTTCAGCCACTCAAAAAAAGCATGCTAGGGCAAATTTTTGAACTATAACTTAATGAGTCAAGACCTTGTGTTTTCAGAATGCTCCTACAAAACTTTTCTTCTTATGAGTACATAAATAATTATATACTTTTTATTCAGGAACACTAATAAAAGTGTTGTTGTGTGGTAGATACTTTTCACTAACGTATTCTGCAGCCCAGCACTTGAAGTTCTGCTATGAGTGCACATCATTTGTTTCTCTCCCCTGTGGATCACTTAGTGAGTTTTCATGGAAACCCACAAGAAGCCCATTTAAAACTTGTCCTCAATGAGAGAAATAATGTGTTTCTCCAATGTTGGTTTGTGTATAAAGAAAGGACAAGTGGAAATAAGCAGCGCTGAAGTTAAACAGTTAAAGCAAATTAAACAAATGTTTCACCAGTAGTGTCATTTGGGGACATGAGAGGAAGTACATTTAAGAATTTGCTTTCATTTTTTTCTAAAGAGGAATGAAATAAATAAAAAGGGACTTGCCTTTACAATATGATGAAGGATATGGCAGTAGCATGCCTGACTGGAAAATGAGCAGAAAATGTGCTTCCAGCAGTCTCAGGAAAATGTGATAAGCCAGGCTACTGAATTCAACAGCGTCTGTGCTGAATTCAGCAGAGTCTGGCTACAAAGGTCTAAGAGTCACTCGGGCTGCTCTTTGGCTTAGAGGGGTTACACTTTCTGGATCTGTTCCAGATCCTGAACTTGATGGAAAGACCTCTGGTTCCAACCCTGAACATCAAAGGTCATTTCATCAAAGATTCAAAAGAACTGTTTGTGTCATGTAGATCCACATTCTCGGTGTGTTAAATGGTTGTATTTACTTGCATAATCAATCATAGTAGATGCAATCAAATATGTAGCATCTACAGCAGAAATCCTGAAGGGTGTGTTCCAAATCTATGTTCAGCAAAAATGATTAATGGTTCACTCTGTGGAACATACTGACAACTTTTATCCTGTATGTGATTGCTGAAAAAGTTGAATTTACTGTTTTCATTTTTATACAGCACTATTCAAAGGAATACTTAATTCACCGATAAACACATCTTTGCCAAATTCAATGTGATTCAAGGACAAACAGCTACAATTTTTTCTAGAAGATGGAAAGCTTTAGCATATTACAGACCAAAATGGTGCTTCGCAGCATTTTATAATAATGACGACTAGTTTCAGTGTTTGTAGCTAGTTACTTCCATATGATCTTGGAGGTCTCTTCCAACTTTATTGATTCTATGATTTTTTAAAAAGGAGGCCTGCTTGGAGGAATTCCAGCACCTTTAGAAGAGAAACTGTGGAATTTTTCCTTGTTTAACTTGGTTTACTCTCATTTTGACTTCAAAGTTCTAGAACATCTTTGCACAAAAAAGATTAGTTTGCATGTTCATCATATGTAAAAGGACATTTAACAATGGCTACAGGAAGGTCACGTTTAAAATGTCTGCTATTTTGTGTTTTACTTCCAGATTAGTTGTGAGAGCTGGTGTGACACTTTGCATTTACGTTATACTAAATCTGATGTAATCTTGTTCTAGTGAAAACATGGTAACATTCCACCAGTGCTGTTTTGTACAACCTTATCTAAGGATATCTAATAACGGCAATAGGCAGTTCTGTCTACAAATATCCATTAGTCTCTTAGGAATTGATAGGTCTGCACTTATTCTCAAATCTACCTTCCTAGACTCCTTGCTGCTGAGAATGATTGTTGGACAAAACAAACATGGTGCAAAATTGCATTAATTTCTTTCTGAAATGCACCCCTTAAAAATATTTCAGGGGATCAATGAAATGGGATGGCATTTAAAATTTTGTGTGGAAGCACTTTTCCTCATTTCAAGAGGACTTATGAAGATGAATGTCCTGCTGGATCAGGGGAGCAGTCTGTCTAGCTCAGTAGTCAACATACAAATGTCTATGTTTGGTTGCAACCCTCAGTTGTGAATCTTTTCTTCTGAGTGTGGATGGTTTCTCCCAAGTTGTATGTCCTTACATTTATCTACACTGATGTGATCGTTATGAGGTTTCTCTTCACTGCTGAGCTCAGCAAATAAATACCCTGCCATCTCAATTGATTAACAGTTCCATTTTTAAAATTTAACATGCCAGTGTGCATGTTTAGCTGAAGAAAATGTTAGAAACAGCTTCTTACCAGTGCAGTTAGTTCAGAAAAAATGTTTTCCATGGTCATTTAAGAAAAAGCATTTGATATATCTTGTTTTGGTTTGAAATGCAGACAATATTGAAGAAAAGATTTGTGTAACTCTAGAAAAATACCAAACAAATTTTTTGCGGGTTTATCAGGCAGAAGAGTAGACTGCTGAACTACACAGACATTTTAAGGAGTATTTTGAGGTTTTTATATAGATTGTTGCAGCTGGTGCCCAATTATTTGTATTTAACAAACTTGAAACTGAAGCCAGTAAGCAAGCTATAGGGATTCAGCATATGCATCCATATTACACATTGAAGCTTACAAATAAGGAAGGGCAAGTCAGGATCTCTGGTCTCACCTCAACAGCAGGAAAGAGGAGTTGCCAATGCCAGAATTTCACCTAGCCAGTGATGGTTCTGCCATCCCACCTAAGGGGTGATGATCAGTAATGGATAATCAGTGGATAAAAGTGTAGCTGGATGCGCAGACCAGACTTGTATTCTGCTAACTGATCTCTGTCTTAACATGTTGGCTCTCATCTTAACCCTCTTGAAACCAAAATAGTGAAATTTAAATTTTCTTCTGGAAGAAACAGTAATATCATGTGAGGACAGCATGTTCCTAAAGCCAAAGCCACCTTCTGGACCACCAGATGTTACCCTCTTAATTTCTCAGCCAAGCAGCAGTAGATATATATATACATACATATACATTTTCACCTGAATGGATGAAATGTCTTTTTATTTCCTTGTTTAATTGTGCATATTCCTTTGGGGGTCTTAAACAGTAGGGCAGTATCTGCAACACATAGGCAGCACAGCATGCCACACTAATGCTGTACTGAAGTGTTCTGCCTCTGTTGTGGGCCTGTGTAACCCACAGAATGAAGTCAGATTTTTTTTCAGCCTAAACTTGTTCCAGCAGTGAACTTAACACACACTGGAACACCCCACCCCGCCCCCCAAAAGCAGATAATTTCTTCATGGATTAACCCTCATGTTCTTCAAGCAGGATATCAAGCAGGATATTAACCCTCATGTTCTTCAAGCAGGATAACTCTGCCTTTCATTTTTCATTGTGAAAATTTCCTGGGAACAATACTTCCCTGTACTGAATATGATGAAAATATACTGCTGAAAAGAAACAGAAAGACACAAAGAATTTTGCATGTAGAAGCATATAACTGTACACTGATAATTTATACATTTGTGCCTAAACTTGTTCATGGCTGCAAGTCACCACAGGTTTGACTATGCTGAGAAACTGCCTTGTGGAGCATTGATCACAAGCCTTCTCCTAACACCAGGTAGCAGGTAAATAGGTAGTATTTGAAGGACTACATTCAAATCAATTACAGCAATCCACTGCAAATTTTAATTTTGCTGTACATGTCTAAAAAATTCATTTGTGCACAAGTGTGTGTGTGGGTATAAATGAGCTTTCAGAAAATCTGTATTTTCAGTCCTTGCGATGTCTGAAGTGTTTTCATGTGGGGAAAGATCATATTCTGGTATTTCACTTTTTAGCAGGACTCCTCCCTGTCTCAGACACATTATCTCTCATCAGAGAGCCTAGCATATCTCATCACGTGTTTCAGACTCACTGTCACCTGAAACACCCAGGAAGCAAGCAGCATGAATTAAGGTGTGAATGTTTCTGAGAAGGAAAGAGCTAAATAAGTGATCAAGCAACAGTCAGACTTCACTTGTAACAGAATATTCACAACTGGCTCTTTCCACACATGATGGTAGATTGTTTCTTTGATAATTTTACTTTCAAGGATAAAGACCAAAACTGAGACTACAAGACAGACTTGTTCAAGGACATGGAGGGAACCAAAACAGAATTATTCACCCTACCCTTTACCACACGGTTTAAAATATAGGATATGCAAGGAACAATAGCTATTAAAGTATACATAAATTCGACATGATGTTCATGTGATTCAAAAGTAATAGTCTTTATTGTATCTTTTTTCCCTTTTCCCCATTCTGCATTTATTCATAAGAATAATTATGTAATATAAAGTATAGTTACATTATCCTGTGACTTTTTAATATTCTTTTTTGTAAATAACCAGTATGAAGCAAATGGACAATGACATTTTGCAACAACATTTTTTATGAAGATCATCACTTCCTTTAATCCAATAGATTAATTCTTTTTATTGGTCTCTAACACCTGCTCCCAATGCAATGAGCAGACCTCTTTGCTTCAAGAGGGGGATGCTTAGGAAAGAGTTCAAGGAGCTGAGACATTTCTTTTACATCCCCATGGCAGGAAATTAGAAAAAAAAACTGCCAAGGGCTTCCAGTATGAAGGAGTGAATGTCGCAGAGTTTGGCAGCAGAGGTGTCCTCTCTTTGTGCAATGGGCCACCTCTTCTGAGCTTAGCCATAGAGACCCAAAGCCATAGTAAAGAAAGGATACTGCAGAGCCAGGCACAAGGTTTAAACAGGCAGTTTGGGGGCCCAGTGGAAATCTCTACTAGCCTTTGTAGAAGAGGATGGGAAGGAAAGGCTGGGTGAATTTAGTTGCTGGTAGCAGAATAAGACCTGCTGGTCCTGAACTAGCATTATGAGTGCAAGGGCCTTCACATCAGGTGCATGGACCTCTTGCATCTCTCATAAAAAATTACTCTTGCTTGAGGATTGAGAGCAGTAAACAAACCTTTTCAAATGACACCTCTGTGTTGGTTATCAGAGTTATGAGATGCATCTGTAAGATTAAATCAGTCCTTTTATGTTGTGTCTACACTGTGCCTCAGAACTCGTATTGAAAACACATCTCAGCTCCCTTCAGCAGAAGTGATGTTATAAATGGCTTTGAACTTCTTGCCCATGGGCTAAGGGTTTTTTTGTGAACTAGCTGCTTTGTTCAGCAATGACACCCTGAATTTCTGTCAAGCCTCAGTGCCACATAGCTTCACAGCATTCTGTGAAGCTATCCAAATGTTGTAATTGTTAATATTTATTTTTAAGTTTTGGGTAGAGAGTTTGTTCCTTTTTCTATTTTAATGCAGAGATAAAATGTCATCTTGTTTCCTTTAAAATGCTTGTTTCCAAATTATTTTCTTGCTTTGTATATAAAAGAAAAAAAGATAAGTAATGAACCACTGATTTGTTGATCCTCCTGTATGTTTTGAAAGCGAAGGCAGAAAAATATACAAAGCCAAATCAACTATTTATCTGTTGTTTCCATTTGGTTTGAGTGCCCACATCTTGTGCTGCTGGTGGTGGTGGAGTAGGAACAGGCAGGGTCCTCTTTAAAATTGCTATTGACAATATGATCCAGGCGTGATCTAGTTGAGAGAATGACTCAGAAAGCACCATCCTCATTTCCTGATGCTGAAACACCCACAAAATAGTTATTATATAAGGTTCAGACTTTAGATAGAATAGATTAGCTGAAAGAGACAAGTTGAACCTATTACCTTTGTCTGGGAGAGAAGGGAATCCAGACCCTTCTCAATTTAACTCAATGTAGAAAAAAACCCCTCTCTCTTTCTATTGGGTAATGGTGCAGGCCATTGTTATTTTTTCACTAACTGCCTTATCCTCTGTTTCCTACAGAATATTTTATGGATGTGGACTTTATACCTTTGTAGAATATGCTGGCGCCTTGGACAAGCAGTATTATCTTTTGTGTTTTATAAGATAACAGTGTTTGAGCATCCTACCAAAAAATGAAAATATCTATGATCTTTTCTTACAGCCATCAAATTGGATACTATGGCTGAGACTGTAGTTTAAATAAACTGCAGTCAATAAACTGTCAATAAAACTGTTGATAAAACTGTTACAATTAATAAAAATGTGGTTTTATTAAGTTCAGGGAGGTTGTCAGACAGCAAAGTCATACTCTTATTTCTGTAGTAGGCACAAAGAAATGTTATGGGCAAAGTCTTCCTTCAGCTTATCTTTCTGCAGCCTTGATTTTTTCAGTCCAAACACTGATGAGCTTTAGAAGAGAAGTGAAGAGACAGAAGCTTTGTTAGCTCAGTGCATAGAATAAAAAAACCCCACTCCATATTATTTTAAGTACTTTGCTCACTCAGGAAGCAGCTGTTCTAGGCCCCATGAAAAAATTCAGTCAATTATGATATTTACTTCATAAAGCCTGTACAATCAAAATAGGGGGAAACTAGCAAAACAGCAGAGGGAAGTGAAAATCAAATTATTTACTTAAGAAATTTGTCTAGGCAAGGGCTTTAAGTAGAGGTCAAGTCTCAAAAACCCTAGTCCTAGTCTTGTAGGAAAATTGAGGTTCTGGTCTTGCTATTTAATGCAATATGTGGCCCTGGACTCAATTTGCATGTTAATCATAGGCAAATCCAGCAGTAACTTAATATTAAAATTTAGATTTTAATTTTCTAAACATTTGCTGCTTTATGCTTATATATTTTGGAACTTGGGACTTGCATTAGATTATTCCCTCTTGTGTATCCTCAAGACAAATGAGAGCATATATTAGTTATAATTTTAAATAAATATAAAGTAATGATCTACAGGGTAAGAAATGAGGTTTTTGCACTTCAAGAGGAAAAGAAATGAAGCATAATCATTCAAGATCCTTTTGATATTGCTTTTTACGTCATCTTCAATTAAAATAGTAAATACTAAAGAATATCAGGAAACTGTTCATTCTTATATCATCAATTTATTTATTTTTCTTTTTTTTTTTCTTTGATCTGTCACAATGTGAATTTTACAAAAAAACTCCCAAAACAGGTAATCTTTAAAATTCATATTTATTTAAAATTAATTAATCTGTGACCTTTAGGCTAGGAGAGGCTAATTTCTATTGCTGCACTTTGCTAATGTCTGATTTAGTCTGATTCTTTGATAAAAAATAAATTTTAATGTAGAGTCATCCAGAAAATAATAGAGCAGTGGGAACATGCACAAACTGAACACTGATATCTTTATAACACTCGTAATGTTTCAGCTATGTTCTGATATGAACTGGAAATTCCACGGTCTTCATTATTTTGTGATTTAAGTCGGGAAGATAAATAAAACTAGAAACAATGTTAGAAAATATATGTTTCAGGGTTTCATAGAATTGGAAAATTTGGTGAAATTTTTAGATTTTTCAAGAATAACTGATTATGAATTATCATTGGTTGCCTTTTCCTTGCATATCTTGGGAATTCTTCGTATAAAGCATAATAAATTCGCCTTCACACAATAAGAAAGTAACAAAGAGAAATGGACAAAAGAAATATGTCACCTAGTTTATTATCTAAGCTGAAGAAAGGATCTATATTTTGAAGGCTGTTCCCTAATTCTTTGCATTTTTTGATGATTAAAAAAAAGTTTTCTTGGACATAGATCTCCTTTTCTCGAATTATTTGCCAGCACTAACAGAATGAGCTGTAGCTATTTCTCTTTGGGCCCCTCAGCAACAGTTATCCTGCAAGTAAACAAGCCATTACTATCTTCCTGGGTAACCTCTATAAGTAAGCTAAAGCATTTTGTGTCATGAAATTTAAATTTGTTTTTGTTTCTAACAGAACAATTAGATTTCATGAGGTATTATTTTCCTTTTTTAATTTTTATTTGGTCAAATTTTAACATTAACTGCTACAAATGTTAAAATACCATTAAACATGTTAATCTGCACCTTTTTAACCAGCTATTTAAAGCCATAAAGAGTACTGGAAATGAGCAAGACAGAAAGGAGTTATGGCTCGATATTTACCCATTAAGTGATTATTTTCTTACTGATTTCCCTAGAAGCTTTACCATATTCCCATCAATTCAGGTGCAAGAAAACTACAGTGCACTTTTTTTTTCCCATGAAAAGAATGAATGGAGTGTCTGTGAAATGGCTTAATAAAGAGGGAAAAGTTACCTTATGCCTGATGTGAGCATTCTTAGAGTAAATTCCTATTGTGTGGTTTTGGTTTGCTTGGCTTGTTAAATAGTTTCAAGACTCCATTACAGGGAATGCTGAGTTCCTAAATGTTCTCTATCCAATCTCATTGACCTGCAGCAAAATAAAGGTTAATTTTCAGTATAAACCTGCAAGTTTCTTTGTCGACAAAATAAAGTGAAGCAACTTTATTTTAACTGGTACATATTTTTCTATCTGAAATAAATTGACCTTAAGGTTCTGAGAAAGGATGAGAATTTTTCAAACAAGTGATTACTTGGTAAATGGCAAAAGTTAGAAGATTTGTACAAAATGACCTAATCAGGGATATGGGTAAGGATGAACTGTACTACTTGAAGGGAAAAATAAATATTCTGACAATTTCATGAAAAGCAAAGCTTTTCATATTATCTTCTAGTGAATAACATTTATTCTCTCAGGTTACGTGATGAGTACATTAAGTTCTGACACGGATTCAAAAATATGTTCAAAAATAGTTCTGGGCAAGACAGTGATGACAGTCTTGTCTAATGCATAGACAAATTGTGAATTATTGCTACTTTCATCTTGTTGAAAGTCAAGTTGAGAAATTAATACTATTTACTTTTCTTACATCACCTAACCTGTTTATAAACAAAAGCTTGGTGAAGGGCAGGCATGCAGTGGACCATCTGGGTAAATTGAGTCAATGAGACAGCAATAAACAACTCTATCCTTAATTGGGGAACAGAAAACAAAACACTTCTCACACACCTTGTTTTGCCAATTCCTTAGGCAGTAATGACTGAACTCATCTGAGATGATTCAGAAGTAAGAACCAGGATAAAACCCATTACCTCTGAGATGATCATAAGCATATCTAAGCAGCAGCAGCAGCAGCATGAAGACAGGCCAGGTGAAAATAAAATGCCATTAAGTGTCACAGCCTTCTTGTGACATGGATTGATTTTCTCAATTACTTTTATAGAGTAATGTTTTTTTTGTATTTTCTTAATGCTGGAGAGTGTGGTATATTTTGTTCAAAGACATCTGGTCTCTTGAGCCTTGAAATGGGAATAAAAAACAGAGACAAGAAGAAAAAAGGTTTATGACTGATTAACAAGAAGTAAATGAGCCCACTTTCAAAACACACAGTAGTAATGAAGGAAACATAGTAAGCTTAATGCTCAATAAGAACATATTGAATCCTATGCAAAAGAGTGCTAGAATTCGTTCAGGAGACAGTGTGTTTCAGTTCAAAGGCTATTTTGGGAAGGGATATTTGTATTATTTTAAAACTGAGCACTCTTGGAACTTCTGTTTGATAGCAATCAAGAGCTATCTCTTAAAAAGAAATACTAAATCATATGGATGCTCATTGTAGTGCTCTTTTGTTTTAGAAATCTTAGGAACTAAAATGAGAAACAATCCACGTGTCACTTGAATTTCAAATGTGATCTTAGTAGAGGCTCTTCCACTAAACTGTAAGATAGCCAATATAAGTTTTACTAATCAGGAAAATAACTGTCTGAAATGTTGCTTGTTGATCAGAAAGTGAAGGCTGTACACATTGAAACAAGCCGAAACACTACATTTACAGTGGGATGCTCTCAACATGTTATGTTTCCTATTTGGATTAATTTTTCTCCTCAGAGAGTGAAATCTGTACCATGGCCATGACAACTTGACACAAACCCCACAGATTTAGAAAGCCTAAATTAAGAAATACCAAATAGCCAGGGAAGAGTTCTTTGATAAAACATTTGTGAATTTATAGGCTTTCATGAATTATGACTGCATAAGAAAGAATATTTCTCTCAATTTCAAACTGCTAACCTATGCCCTTTTGTGAGTAGAATGAGCAAGGTATTTTTTCTGAGTGGTAAACCAAAAGCTTCTCATTCTAGTTGACATCTAAAGATAAATTTAGGAGTGAAGATAAATTGCCTTCTTTGTTTCCAGTTTAATAGTTATGTTTTGTATTTAAAATACTCTGCATTATTCAGGGAAATAACAGAAAATGCAGTAATCAACTAGTATGCTATTTGTTTGACAAATTCCAAGCAGTGTTCCTGGATAATATTTTTAAGTCTGAGTTGCATGTTTTGTGTTTGGCATGTAGAAGTCATTCCTGTATATTGTTTTTAAATTTTAGATATCTGAAATATGGTGGCATTGCTTGTAGTACTTGGATCTTATAATTTAAATTCAACTTATTTGAAGGCACAGTGAGCCAGTGAGGTAATTTAGGGTATGTTGTCCCACAATATTGGTGGATTTAAAAAATATTTATGAACTGAAATTTTTCTGAAAAAAAAGTATACTGAACAGGATTCTGTAAATATGATGAAACATGAGGAATGCAAATTCCTAAATTTGTATATTTGTTAAAGTTATTAAAATGCATCAGAAAGAGTAAGTTAGCTCACTTCTGCAAAATAGATAGAGTTAGCTCAAGTTATCAACAACAGTGTTCATGAAGACCAGACTCATGAGAGAATCCATTTGTCAGAGCCTGAAGATACCAAAGATGCTGTAATATCTCATAAATTAGATGGGTTTTTCCAATTCAAAGCTCCAAACATTTCAAAAGTGCTTATATATTTTAGTGGATTATTTTGTTAATAACTATTTTTCACTATCTTTCTGAATTGGTGAATATTTTTATCTGCAGTAAGAATTCCAACATAATGTCCAAAATTTGTATGCAAAAACAGGTTAGAGTCTTCAGAGTGTGTGCTGCTGAAAATTCTCCATAAAATTTAATATGGCTTCCTTCAAGTTAATGATTAAATTCTCAGTTGCTCTTTTTGAGACAAGGAAAACCTTCATTTTGATGTACTAATCTACCTCTTCCATATATTTGTGACAGATAGCCCATCAAAAATGTAACCTTTTACAGGTAGAAGTTTGAGCTTTCTCAGCTTCAGTGTCTGTCCAGCTGTTTGGCAGACCTTGCCAGCTCATCTCCCAGCTTGGCTCTGTGATTTACAACATGTCTGCAGGGTTATATAAACCTTCTCTTATATGACAGCAAATATACTGTGGGATTCTGTAACCTCTTAGCCTTCCTTACAAGTACAATGTTGTGAGCTCCTTCAGTGCTCCAGTGAAAAAAAAAAAAGGTGTTTTATTCCAGAGCATGAATTAATTCTCGCTACCGTTTACTGAACTCTGTTTTCCAGGGCTTCCAGAGCCCAGCCGGTGTGACTGGATGCAATGAGCAGCTTGCTGACTCACGCCCATGGAGCACAGGAAGAGTGCCCTGGCCTCAGGGGCTTGGGGGAGGCTGTGAGTGAGCAAGGAGAGAGGAGCACCCACAGCAGTGCTGGTGGGAAGTCTCTGGCAAGTACAGAGTAGCTTTCTAAGCCCTTTAATCAGTTTTTTATGGAAGGCAAATGTAATGCCCCTGAAGATCAAGCTCAAATAAAGGCTGATGAAAATTATGGCACATTAGAATCTACTGGAGATGCATAACTACAAGTTCTTCTCCCTAGAGTTGCAGTGCTGACAGATGCTATGAGGATACACGTGTAGCATTTCTTCTCATATACTTAAATTAGGCAAAAATTAGAAAACAATAAAAAGACTTTTAAAAAGCAGCACCAAAGCTGATTAAAAAGAAGCACAAAGACATTTTACGAATAATTCATCATCTTAGGCAAGCACATGAGAATTAAAATCTATCCTCACTCACAGGAAATTTTGAGTGTGACCTCTATAACTGCTGTTCTCACAATCCTGACATAGCTGTCACATTCCTGGACTTCTTTGTCTAAATAAACACAAGCAGCTCAGGACTGTCAATGCCACCCCTGAGAATTACATATTTCATTGTGAAGGCTTAAAAGGTTGATATTGCAAGTCTCCACACTATTTCTCAGTTCTATTTTTCTTTTTATAGGACGTGAAAGCCAACCCATGTAACCATGCAACATTGGTGTCAGAGTAATTCCAGAGATGGTGGAATTTGGCTGATTTACAGAAGCCAAGGATCAGCTGAAATATGTTAAATAGGCAAATATGTTGGAGTGCTCAAAACTGCAACCAGTGAGTTCCTTGGGGAAGCATCAGGGGGTTGTTATACAGTGAGACTGGAAAATATATAAGTCCAGGGTTTCAGACTGCAGCATAGAGAAAAACCTTCTTGCATCTACATAATAAACTTTATAACCTATTAAGGTAGTCAGCTAAACAGCAATCAAAACATTTGTTCAAGTAATCAGGCTTCATTATAGTTGGGGTGGGCTTTTTGGGGGGCTTATTTGTGCGTGTGTTTGTTTAAGCAAACAAGGAGACAGAGTTAATACAAAGGAGTAAATGTCTTTCACTCCTTGAACTTGCATTCTGACACCTCTAACAGGTTCCCAAAATAAAAATAAACCTGTTTTTTAGGAGTTTGAATATCAAAGGGTTTTAAGGTTAGGTTTTGTTTAGCTCCCTGAATTTTGACTGGAGAAGGAAGAGTTGGGCACACTGGGAGGAGATGCACATGTTTTGCAGCAAATGTGCCTGTTATTGGATACGTAAGTGCTAACATCTGCTCTTAATTTTCTGTATACTTTTCCATTTGCACCATAGTGATATATAGTATTAGTCTTTTCATTTACACTTAAGGAAAATCCTCCCATTTGACTGTTCCCCTGTATTTTAATTAAATGCAGAAAGAGTCTAAAAGATTTGACAGCTAGAGAAAATGGAGAAGGTTGTTGAACACTGTAGAAAATAGATTTCTTCAAGGCTTTTTCACTACATTACTTCTGGTGATCCACTGCATTGTATGACAAGTCTCAGGTTCTGAAATGGAACATGCAGCAGCATTCCTATTTAAATCACTTGTATTTCCTCACCTCTTGTCTGACATATATGCCCCCTTTCATGGAACTGTGCAATTATGGCTACATTCAGGTGGCCCAAGCTCCACATGCATCCCCAGATCCAGTATTCTGCATTGGTTTGAATTTGCATTTATTCTCGTTATCTTTGGTTTTTTTGTTTGTCTGGTTTGGTTTTCACTTAGCTTTTGGGTGATATTAGACACATGAACACAAACAGAATTTAGGCTCTCTTCTTGACAGCTTCTCTGTATGTTGAATTTTGGAGCACGCTATTCTACAAATTTTAACAAATACATATTGAGTTTTAATAGATCAGCAATGGATTAACCCATTATGACAAAAAAAAAAGAGTGCATGCTTTGTTTTATGCTTGCACCTACCCATTTCAAAAAAAGGAAAAGCCTCAGCAAGACTGCACAATTTGGCTTGGCACCTTATAGAGACTTTAAACCTTCCAAGTATGCAGTAGCTAGAAACCAGTTCCTAGACCTCCCTGAAAATTCTACCTGTTGCAATTTTCTTCCTTGCACTGAACTGCAGCACTAAAGTAATTTCCCTGATACTTTACTCACAAATAATAAACACAATTCTTCAGTTCTGCTCACTTTTGTCCTGGTGATATTATGTGTTACTGTGGAAGATACTGGGAATAAG
This sequence comes from Sylvia atricapilla, assembly GCF_009819655.1. Taxonomy (NCBI): domain Eukaryota; kingdom Metazoa; phylum Chordata; class Aves; order Passeriformes; family Sylviidae; genus Sylvia; species Sylvia atricapilla. Next base: position 71,421,241 of record NC_089140.1, on the reverse strand, counting down.
GTTCATGCTTCTTGGAAATCAAAAAACTCTTACCATAGAGGTGCTCACAGCTGCATTGCAAATTTTCATATTATAGGTTTACATAAGTGTAGGTATAAGACCTTTAAGGGAACAATAATAATAAATCTAGGACAGACATAGATTAATTGAGTTATTATATGCATTAACAATAAAAAAAAGCCACCATGACATAACTTCATAACACCACTAGAATGCATTTTGGCTCTGTTTTAGATTCCCAAAAACCTGTATTGGGTGTTTCTTTGCTTGCACATGAGAGCATGAGGAAAGAAAACCTGACTGGGAGTCAGATATTTCTGTGCTGCAGCTTGTGCTGCGGGCTACAGTTTTTTATCTCTAGCTACCAAAATGCAGCTAAAATGAAAATAACCCTTCATTAGTGCTTCAGTTGTCTCCAGAGAATACTTATGCATATTTGCAGGTATGGTTTTAATTACTGAATATGTAGGAACATAACTAATAGCAGTTTATAATTCAGTGACTCTTGCAATGCCAAAGCAATATGCTTCAAATGGAAACTGGAACACAAGCTGTTGATTTCAGTAGTTACTAGACGCTGAATCTGGTGAATGTAAAGTATTAATGTTTCCCTCCTGTTGGTTTTCTCTTTTATTCACCCATAACAAATATTTGAATGAGTTATCAACTCTGTGTTGTAGCTTCTCTTTCTCTTTGCCAAGGGCAGCATGAAATAAAGTAAATTGAGTTTCCCAAGGGGTTGGTGGGTTCACCTTCAGTGCCTGTATCTATTGCCTTAAAGTTATTTGAAGCTTGTATGACCTGTCCAGTTTACAAGTACCAGCAGCTATATCTGACTGGCATTAAAATGGCAAAGGAGTTCCAACTGTATTAAGGCATAAGAAACACTGAATCTTTTTGCCAATATGTGTGTGCCTGTGTTTGTGCATGTTTGCACATTAGTGTGAGGTAAGGCTGGGGAAGCTTACCTTGCTGTCTTAGAGCTTACCCCCCAGAAATGTCTTCAATTTGAGGTTTTGTAGGTAAAACTTGGACAAATCTTTAATTAACCACAGAAAAAGAAGGAACTGAATCCATAACATTATATTTGGCAGAACTGAGACAAAATAAACTGCTTCTATTATGGGAGTGAGCTCATTATTTCCAAAATTTTGCCCAAAAGCACCTAGTTCCCATTTTCCAAGCACTCTGAAAATTCTCATTGTGAACTAAAGGGGAAAAAAATGGCCTGACATCTCTTTATTAATATGCTAATAAACAAATGCGAACATGAAATGTTTTCTCTCTTGAAGGGTGTGAAGATACATCTCGGTCTCAAATTCTCAACAGATATTTAAGATAGTAAATGTTCTCATTAATGAGCATAATTCCTTTTGAAGAATATCTGATTCTCTTTCTGCTTTTTCCTTAGGGCAACGTTCAGCCTTCATTATGTGTTATAAGAACTGCAAGCACAAAGAAATAAAGTTAACAATGAATAGTGAAGAAGAGAATCAGTGCCTCTATTATTTTCCTGATGACAATTGAGCTGTGCTGCCCTATAAAACTGACTCTACGAAGAGGATGGGGATATTTCTCTCCTTGAAGTATGTCAGCCAATAAGAATATAAAAATACCATCATTCTCTGGTTTACTTAAACATTTAAAGCCATTAAACTGAGAAGTTAGGTTAGCTGGAAATTCTGTACTCAGCCTTGGGAGGAAAGATGGAGAGACAAAAGAAACATTTTTTCAGTATGGGAAATCTCTTGTAGAGGACCTATCAAACTGCAGGAACACCTACTTAATAAAACAAAACATCAAGAACTTAACATTTCTCCTGCTTAAAATCTTTCTTTATCTGAGCCTATATTTGGGAAATGCAGGCATGTGCAGCATGATGGTATCTAGAATAGTGCAGCATATGTCAGGAATGTCGAATACTATATCAAGGTGATAGAAAACATCCATTCTTTGAAGATACATCAGAGGAGGGGGAGAAGATGTTGCTATGGTTTGGAGGAGCAGACTACCAGGAAACATAACTTTTTTTCCTCTTTCTAATGTAGCACTGTGCTGTCACTAACACATATTACTATTTCTTTCCCTTTACATCATCTCTGGGGAAAAACAGCTTTAAAGCCAGAGCGATGCTGGGCAGCAGCCAGCTGCTGTTTGAGTTTGAAGTGGTGCTTATCCATAGCAGGAGCAGAGAAGAAAGAAAACCTGTAGAAAAGGGTCTGTGTCATCCAGTGTAGACCTCACTGTACCCTCGTGCTGCTCTGCAACATCATTTGTGCTGTTCTGTCCAGTGCTACTCCTTGTCAGCAGCACCCACCAGCAGTTAGCGTGTCTGTTTGGAAAGAAGCTCTCCAAAGTGAGATGATCTTTATTTTATCCGTGCCAGCTGACATAGAACCTGGTTTTGCGCATGACCATCCTGCTTCTATAATAGTAATGCTTAAAAGAAAAACAAAAGCAAAAAACAATCTGCAATTATTCTTGGTTGTGTTTAATCCTTTTTTACTGAGATTCCCACGTGAAGTAGACAGACTTTAGGCAACTGCAAACTATAAAGAATACAAGAAAAAGCAGGGACACACTATTTTAAAACTGAGGACCTTTGAGGAAGTCTGGACAGAGGATCTTTGAGGAAGTCTGGACAAAAAAATATCTTTTTACATTATTTCAATTGTGCAAAACAATAATTTGATTCCTTTAAATAGCAGGGAGTAATTCACAAAATGAATTCTCTCCTGTTGTAATCACACATAAAATGTGCTTCAACAAATTGATAGCTGCACAAGGGCTTATAACTCCTACTTGAAATCAGAAAAAAAATCTGTAATTTTTCTTTAGTTAAAGGAAAACTCTGCTATATAAAGTCTTCGAAACACAGTGGTGTTTGCAAAGAAAACAAAGAGCTCTACATTTTGAGTGAGAATCATCCAGACCTGTGACATATGTGAATCCTATTGTATAAGGCAAAACTAACTTTGGAAAATAGGTGGTTTTTTCCTGATATGAGAACTCCTGACCTGCTATGGGTGTGGAACTCAGTAATATGCAAATTACTGCTACCAGGGACTAGGCCAACAGCTAGAGTTTGGCAGAAAAATATTTACAATTGCTAGCTCTGTGGGACCTGGAAGGAGAGACTTGAGGAAATATATTGAGAATAATTCTGTTTCTGTTGGCATACATGGATGAAAAGCACAGAAGTCAGGACCTTGTTTCTGTTTTCCTGGATTCTGAAATGAAAGTGCATGAAAAGTGATTAATTAACCTTTTCTGCTAACTATTGAATTTGCAGCTACAAAAATAACCATCCAAACGCTTCCTGATTTTTTTTAATGAATGGCTATTGCTTGTTATCATTGTAGATAATTTCTAAACATTATGAAAAGTATCTACCATACAAACAAACAAAAATTATACGTAAGATTCTTAGGCAAACCTTTCATATAGTTTTTAATAATGTAGGATAATGTAACAGGATTAGCAAAACAAGCTCAGAGAACTAAGCAGCAGTCATGCAATAGTGTAAATCTAATTCCATTAACCTTACTGACTCATGGTTCAAAAGAGACACAGACCAGCCCGAGAAAGTCCAGAGAACAGCAGTGAGAATGACCAGAGGTCCAGAAAACATGACCTGCAAGGAAAAATTGAATTAACTAAAGACGAATAGATAATGAGGCATATAAAACCCATAGGCAAATGTAATACGGCAGCAGAACCACCATGAGAATAGAATTCCTGCATAAGAATAGAGAGTCAACCACAACCAGCTGTCTGAATGGTGGCTGGAGAGTTGTCTGTCAGGGATGATTTGTGTGCACAGAGAGAACTGAAAATGCCTGAGAATTCCTTCTTACTCTGTGGCTCCTCGGGGGAGTAAACTCAGGGTTTCTGTCCAACCTCAAGTAAAGCAATGGAGGCTATCAACATCTCTTATATAAAGGCATCAAAACATACATGAAACCTTGAAAGGGTGACTCCCAGCTTGTCAATACTTCTCTTTTCCCCTCTCTCTCAAGAACTGTGCTGTGAACACTATCATGGGTCTTGGAAAGAGAGATAGAGTCTACTCTTATGCTACACTGCTCTTATTGTCAACTACAAGAGAATTTGTCTTCATTTTCACAGATTTTACATGTTTTTTCCTACAGGTTTTCCCAGTTGGAACAATGAACAAAGATCATCTATGGGTGATAGAGTAGTGGCAAGATCTGCCAATGAGCACCATTTTTATTGATCATCGTAGAGAACTCTACATTTTTTATATAGTAATCACCTATAAGCACGTCAACTGGTTGATGTAATGAAAAGTTACACATTTGCTGTGTTGTGGTGAAGTTCAAAATCATCCTGCCTTTTTTGTGCACTGCACACACTGCCAGAGTAAGAGTTATTGACACTGCAATTATTCTGGAGTTATTTAGTTGAACATTATCACAAGGAAAATTCTGTAACAAATTCAATAGCATTTGCTCATGTTTGGTCATTGACGTCTGTATCAATTACGTCTGGTCATGTCTGTGTTAAAAAAGCAAAACAATGTTTCATTTTTGTTTCAATAAATTATGAATCTAGGAATCATTTCATCAGTTTAATGGTTTATCTCAGCTCCAGTTTATTTCTCTCTGCCACGTCCGGAATTCATTAACCTGAACAGGTTATTTAGAGCTTTTACAATATCAACAATCTATCTTCGGCTTAATAAAACAAATATTTTAATGATCAGCAAACCATGCAATACTTTAATTTAAGAAGCTTTACTTAATTCTAACTTGAAAATTTTCTCATTAAATTCTTTGGTACTTGACTTTCAGGAAAATGTCTAGAACAGCTATTTAAATACCCTGTATTAAGACACATCCTTTTTCAGGTAAGTGCAGCAGAAGAAAAAAATTGTGATGACTGGAAAAACTTGATTAGGAAGTGGTAAAAGGTAGTTCAACATTACGCCTTTTTAGTGAAAATGGATCAAGAATAGTTGCTTGTTGCTGTGTGCTTTTTAATCCTCTTCTAGCAGCTGAGTAGAAGGAGATATTGATATTATTTTTATTTTCTTTTTTTTTCCTTCCTCTTTTTTTTTTTTTTTTCCTTCTTTTTTTTCCTTTTTCTTTTGTTCAGGGGGCTTTGAATTAGATTGCCTTTGCATCAGCTTGGAAAAGTCTCTTGGCTCCTGTTTCATTGTTCTGTGGAGTAATAAACAAGCAGATGGGATTCAGTTTTCTCATGTGGAAAAGCCATTTCTTTATTCACAAAGATCGTATTTATAGGAAATATTTGAAAGCACTGTGTTAAACCTAATTGGTCAGCAATATAGTGAAACAGTTCATTGGTCAGTAAGGGTTACTGTATATGCCAATCAAATTTTCTCTCGCTAGATATGTTTACATATTTTCTTCACTGATTCTCAAGGGACAGATCCCTTGTTTATGCAGGTGTAGACTTATTTTTCTCCCCAAGAATAGGTTGTCATGTTCATTCTTATAGTTTTTCTTTATGAGAATTTACAAGCTACTTCTAACTTAGCTAGAGTATCAGGGTCTAAACCATATTTCATAAGTCCTTTCTTTTACAATGCCTTTACCTGTCAGCAACACTGTGGTACTGATACAGAAGTCTTGTAGCCTGACATACAAAATCTTGTGCAGCACAAAGTTTTCCCCAGACAAAAGGTCATGGTCATACAATGTCTAGTTAGGGTCTAAACATTGGTATTAAAGATGTAGTTGAAGTTTATTCACAGAGAGGAGAAAGACACAAAAAACCTTACTTCTTAAACCTCTAACAGGAGGGCATGCAGGAAGAAAGGATTATAGACTGATCATTTTGTATGAGGAGGAGGAGTATTGCAGAATAGCCAGCTTCAGCTCTAGATATCACCACATTGCAGCATGGCAGAGTAGAGCAGCACAAACCACGTAAAAGTGCTCCAGCACAGTGCATGGGAGGGTTTCCTGAAAGATGAAAACTTCAGGGCAACACAAAGACCCACCAGGAGCCTGAACCTCACACCACAGTGATTGACTTTGGCAACCAAACTAGCCTTAGTGGCTTATGCAGGAGACTTCAACTTAAGACTGTGGAAAGCAGGATACTGAAAAGGAGATATCTAGTTTAGTTATGGTGAGAAGAATGTAACCATGGGAGTAGGTATCTAATAGGACCATTCCATAATAGGCCATGTCACTGTCCTTCATTCAGGATTGGATCCTTGCCCTCAGGTAATCTTATACATTAAGTTAGTTACATTAGTTACGTAACTTAACTTCCATTATAAATTAAGTTAGCCACGCCCTGAGGTTTTCGGCTGCTGTCCCTCAGATCATGTGGTCTCTGTGTCTGTTGGTGGTTATTTTACCACCATTAAAATTAAGTTTTTTGGCAACTCCTTCATTCCCATCTCTTTATACGCTTTGCTTGGCTGGACTAGACCCGGAATCACAGTGCCAACTGTGATAACTGACAAGATGTGAGCAGGGTAAGCAGAAACACTGCGCAAGGCCCTACATCTCCAAGGTCCCCACAGCATCACTAATGGCCAAGACAGGGTGAGCAGCTCCAACAGAAGGGCTCTGCAACAGCCCCTGCTCAGCCAGGAGCAGTGGTACTCCAGAGGGGTATCCCAGAGGGGCAGCTCCTCTCAGGGAGAAGCCACAAGTGATGCAGCTTCACAGGTGGGATCACACCAGGCACACCTCAGTGCATGGTTATGCAATGGCAGCTAAGCCACAGCTGGAGGGTGTGCTCTGCTCTTCCTCCAGCACTGGCCATGGGTGTCCCTGTGGGAGATGTGCCCAGGTACAGGTACACCTGTGTATTCTCCATTGCAACACACGGGCTGAAAATAATTGAAATGCTTGACTATTTGAAATTATTCTCCTTGTAGTAGCTGGGGGTTTGTTTGCTCAGTTGGTTAAAGCACAATTCTGATAACATCAAGGTTGTAAGTGTGATCCCTGTATGGGTCATTCACTTAAGTGTTGGGCACCATCATTCTTTGGGCCCTTCCAGCTCAGAGGAATCTGTGATTCTGTCATACATTTTACTTTTTCCTTTTCCCCCAGTCCCTGTACTCTACATCCATTCCTGGAACAGGAATATGTACTTGTGTGTGGTGGCACTTAGCAGAGAAATTACTGAACAAAACCCCATAGCATATTTTGTTTGGGAATTAATTTTGAGACAGATCAACTCATTACTTAAACCATCTTTTCTGAGTCATAACCAGTTATTTTGCCTGTCTTTAGAATCCATGTACTTTAGAAGAGAAAAAGAGAGCATTCAGTGCATTCTGTGAGTGCCCAGCCAGCAAAAAACAATGGTGTCTTTCTATTGCTTTATGTGCAGCTTTTTGCTCTACTTGCTGTTGCAGATGACATGTTCCTGGTGGATGGGTCTCCTGTCACTGTCTAGTGAAGCACAACCACAGTGGATCAGTTTCCTTTCTTTAAGAGGTGATACCTGGCTTAGCTGATGTGTCTGATTTCAGAAACATCTGCTAATGCCCCCAAATATATATTTTATACATTAAGTTTACACACTCAGACAGGCAATTTAAAGAAATACTTACATACAGGTATAATATGCTACTTTTCCTGATCAGCTAAAAGTAATATAGTCACTAATCATGAGGATTTGGTGGCTGTATTTGCTGAACCAGAATTTCAGACCATTAAGGAAAAGAACTGGGATTTCCCAAAACAAGATGAAGAAGAAGAAGAGGATGAAGAAGAAACAGGGTTTTTTCAAAATTCATTATTTTAGAATAAAATTTGCTAAATTTTACTCAGAAAATTTTGATATGGGGAATGAAAACATACTTAAAAGCACTTTTTTTGCTACAAAATATTTTTTACTGGATTCACTAATTATACTTCTTTAGTTTCATGGATAATTTTCACTTATTTGAGGTAGGATTTTTTAGGGAACAAAAATACTTTATGAAATTATATTAATCCATCTTGAATAATTTAATATATTTTTTTGCATTATCTGCACTTGTGGTAGGAGAGTCTAGCAGGACTCCTTGCCCTTGGAATGTGGGCAAATACGTCCAACAATGCCCTATTTTGAACTTTTAGTGGTGGGCTGAGATCGGGCTCCCATGTGCTGCTTTTGGTGCTGAATTTGCTAAAACCAGCCTGGCTCACCAGCCCCCAGTTAATATCCTGATAGGTGCTGCCATAAGCTGCCAAGCTGACCTGGAGACATAGGACTGGCAGTGAGCCACTTTACACTACCAAAGTCCAGTCTGTTTTCATACTGTAGGTTCCTTTAACGTGTTCATTCTTGGAGTGTGAGTATGATGTTCCCTCGCTTAAAGTGAGGGTGCCTCCCAAGGACACTCCTCAAGGTCGAGTGAAAGAAATCTGACTATAGGCTTTGAAGTGGTGAGTTACATCGATCTCTACCTAATAATTGTTCCTTTTTGTTAGCTTTAATATAATTGCTTTAATATATTTGCTTTTATAAAGTGCACTATACTGTATTTTACACTACTATTAGTTTTAGCTTTTTTAATGGGTAGGAAATAATTCTGATTAAGATCTTTTGTCTAATCATTTTTCATAAAAAATAATTCATTTTATATAAATATATCTCATTTGCCATCTTTAATCCTATGGGACAAAGTTACTTAAGCTTTTGACAAAGACTGTGCTTAACACTGGATCCAACTGCCCCCCAGGATCCTCTCTGAGAAGGAGCTTAGAAAGCAAGGAGGTCCTTTATGCACCTCATGACTCCATGGGAGGGCTCCTCTAATAAACTTTGAAGATCCCACTTTACCTGTGACAAAGAGGTTAAAAAGAATTCTATTAAATCAGTTCAATAAAAAGTTAAGAAAACTCTTACTTTGGCAAACAGAAGCTGAACTTCATACAAACAAAAGCTTCTGTTTCATGTGCAGAATTCCAGCTTTATGCCAAGAGAAGGTTTGAAGGGAGTGATTTGCACATTAGTTGAATTGGTATATTCCTCCCAACCTTCATCCACACGCTCTTTACATAAAGTAGAATAGCTTCTTAGGACACATAATTTCTGTTCATTTATTCTCTGTTGCTTTGAAGAACATAATGCTATATCTGGCAAAAGTTTGTCTTGTTCACTGTAAATTGATGATTTTGTAAAAAAGGGAATAATTATAGTCTTTGTCACTAAGGATAGTTTACTGGTTTCTCACTTATTTGGCAAATTGCATAGAAACATACACTTCTCTGTCTTTTTTGTTTTGAAAGATGGCTGACAAAAACAGACGTGGGATAGTTATAGCTAAGAGAGAAAGGTGTCAAATGAATTAGTAAAAATTTTGCTATTGATTTCAAAAGAGCTCCCACAACTGAGGAACGACAAAAGATTTATACATTCACAACATATTTATCATATATTGTTTTACCAATATATTCAACAGAAGATACTTAGTTTCTAAAAATGATATAATTAAAAAGTTTCTGAGCTTTAATTTTGAGAATAAAATAAAAAATGAACTTTTATGGTATTTTTTTTCCTTTATATTTTTTAGAATAAACTTCCAAAACCCTGAGAAGAACATAGGGAACTGAACTGCTATTTCAGAAAAGGATATGATCCAAAAGAAGGTTTAAAAGCAAATGTTCTAATAAGTTCCAGAAAACGCCTCAGCTTGATTGGGAAAGTCAGGTAGAATTAGACAAAGTTATAATCTCTACTGTGTATGAAATAAGAGGAGAATGGAAAACTCTTGCAGGAATGTAGCAAGGGGAGAGTAAGAAATGCTGATGTCTCTATCCAGCCATAAGGTACTAAGTCTGACCACCACTTTTAATTCATTTCAAAACAGCAAATGAATGGAATGCAGACATGAAAAGGTAAATGGTATTTATTCCCTGAATGTTAAGAAGTAATCTGAATAACCCAGGCCAAAGATAAAAAACCTACCATACAAAGACTGAAGAGAGGAGATTCCTTGGGCTAGAAAGCACAAAAGAAATTAATAAACCCCCACAAGTTAAACTAGAATATTAATGAGACTTTGGTAGCATTATAAAAGTAGTATATTTTTTTCAAAAAACTTGTCCCGAAATGTAGCTTGCTAATTGTATCGGCCATTGACCCCTGCAGTGCTGGCTTGGAAACTCTGTGTAGGGTAGAAAATGTCACATGGTGCAATGAATGAAAACCTCTACAGAGCTAAGCCTCTCATGAAGTTTGACCTTTACCTTAAATGGCTTGTCTTTTAAAATTTTGATTGAAGTTGGCCTCTAGTCTTAGAAAATGCTTTGAATTAATAGGAATAATGAAAACCGCACAACATTGATTATTTTGTGAGACTAAGTTCATTATGAATTTGTCATTTAGGTCAAGATTGTAGAGGCCATGAAGAGATTACTCTTCCATACAGACCTCAATCCACTCCGAGGTGATAATTATTCTTTGAGGAATAGGTTGTATTTTTCCTGGTGTCTAGGACAGTGGGGTTCCATGCTCATTTGAATCCTTCAAATAAATGTATCAAACACTTGAGGTGAAATCCTATGATTAAGAGGGACAGACTGCTAATTCTGCAGATACATGATCTGCAGACAGCAACAGAATCTTCAGAAAGTTTAAACCTTTATCATACCTTTAAACAAATTTTCCTTCATGCCATTGACTTTTGAAAAGCATTAGGAAGATTTCAACTTGCTGTTTTCATTAATTCTATGCCACTATGTATGGAAAATTGTCTCCGGGAGGTAGTGAAAGATGTAAAGAAAATAATACATATTTTATATGAGAGAATTCACCTGAAATAAAACATCACTGGCCTTTAAACTGCTTTTTTTGTTTAATACAAAATACTTAGGCACTGTCATACAGCAAGCAATGGGAGCCCATTGCCATACCTAATAGTTAAAACAGACCTGTAGTACTTCACCCTTATTTCTCTTCTCTCCCCATTTCAAATTAATTGAAATGCAATTACATGTCTTCCATGACTCAGAGACAGAAAACTACTCTCTTCTGCCTCAGAGTGATTTTAATCCCTTTAATGCAGAAAATCACTTGCTTGAGTTTTTGTGACCTTGCTAACTATCATTTGTGTGGATTTTATACTAGGAGAGGTAGGAAAAAAGGTGATGAAGCTCACAAGGAGCTGTTTATACTTTGTTGCAGAAAATCCTTTTCATATTGCTAGCTAATAATTTACAGAGATGCTTGTAAGAGCTATTTTAAAGTGAAAATCTTTCAGGACTTAGCAGTGTTGCACTTCCCAATAGATGAAACTCACACATATATCTACATTCAGAAAACTTAATGGGGAAGGCTGTGCTTTTTCTGTTAGTTGCTTCCCAGCTGAAGTTAGATCAGCTTTCCTTCTCTGATTTTCACCTTTGTGGGTTTCACAGAGGATCTCAGCTGCTCTTCCAGCTATGTCTCATTATAATCTGAAGTAAACAGAGGTAGTCCATTTTGCTGAAGAGTTGTCATAAGGAAACTATGGCTTTGTTTAAGGCAGTGTTGCAACTTTTCTCATTCTTTGTACTTCTAGACATGAGGCAGTATAACTGAATTAATCTGTCACTAAGCATGTGATAAATCATACAGATTTAGTAGCACAAATAAACTGGTTCACTCCTCTGTTTTACTATTCTCCTTCTGTCTCAAAAAGCATTTTCTAAAATTATAAAGGCAGAGAAAAAAGATGCTTTTTTGATGTCTTTCAAAGAAGCTCTGAATTTAATTTATTAAAGAAAGGAGGATGAAACCAAATTTTTTTGAAAACACACAATATGATTTAAATATACTTTGTGTATCTGAGTTTAAAGACAATCAGAAAAAAACCCAATGTATTGTTCTTAAAATAACTTGCTAAAGAAGTTCTGTGTAATACTATCGGCAATAATTGGTGGAAATTGTTGGTTTTCTCAGAAGGAAATCTGAATAAGTCAGCTCTTCCCAGGATGTAGTTATCTGCCATGCAAATTTTGAGTGAGCTAATAAAGGCTTCCCAGAGTGATGATAAATCCTTTTGGTTCCTCGGACATTTTTTGCAGGTTTCCTAATTTTTCTGTGGTTTTCTTTACCTGAATAATTTTTTAACATTTTCAAGTTCTTCTTTTAACGATTTTTTAGTTATCTGCAGCAATTCACAGTATTCTAAGGTGTCTCATGCTGGCATATTAATATATGTTTGTCCTAATCCTTGGAGGGATTTTAGCTTTGCTTTCAGTTTTCCTTAACTGGGAAGGAAATGTAACATGCATTTCAATTGGCTTTGTTTCCCTTGCATCTCACGTGTACAGTTTTCTGCCTCATTCTTGCAGATATGAGGAAGAAATCTCATCTCTCTTGCTCACACAGCGCCACAGTAAGATTCACTCTGGGGTAGGGAAATAACTGGGTGAATCTGCCCAAAAACCATTTGACATCCTAGTTTACACAGCTGCAGACTCCCTTTGTCACTGAAAAATCTGACATAAGGCATGTGAAAATCCTTTGGTACTTTGTTTTTCCCTGTTTAACTCTCAAACGTTTCAAACAACTCTCTAGTGTCTCAATTAAATGGTTGACTTCAACAAATACTCTTTATTGTACAAAGACAGATAAGATATTACTAACACATTAAAGAATTTCAGTCCAGCCTGAGAACCCTGGAGCTTTTCTTGGTCACTTCTCAAAGGTGATATACCTTCATCAACAGTTCCGAAGACTGTTCCTGAGCCCTTACCAATGTTTAACTCACTTTTGGGATTTTGACTGCCACCAGTCCCATCTTGTCTGTTGAAGTAAAAGCATCTCCTAGTCCAGGTTGATCTCTCAGCCATCAAGGTGATTCAAAACTCTTCTACTATGGCTACCTTCTCTCCTTTCTGCTCTTTTTTTTAAAAAAAAAAAGACAATGTGGAGTTTTGAACACCATAAAGACATGAGCTACTCTATTTAATTTATTGCACTGCTCTCATATATACATTCAACCTTTTGTTTTCATGAGTCTGTTATGGCAGAAAGTCATCACCCTCTGTCATAGGAAGACGTAAAGTCTGTATGTCACCAGTAGAGAAGAAAATAATTTATAGGGCATACCTGAAAAACAAGGAAAGGAGACTCTTCCTAATTTTACTACAAATAACCCTTCAGTGAGGGCTAGAATTTCTCAGTTATGACACAGATAACTCAAAACAATTCAAAAACAGGATCACAGATAATTCAAAAATCACAATAAAAATCACAGATAATTAAAAAACAGGAATTGGTTCATGCCCCTGAATTTTTAGAAGACTTTACTACAAGAGCTTTGAAAATAAAATATTTCTGCTTTCCAGAGGATCAGCTTCATTATCAATATAATCTTGTAACTCAGACATTTTAAAGTACCAGCAATCTTCAAAGGAGGAACAACAGTTGTCACAAGATGAAAGGGGGTATTCTTACCATATGCTGATGATTATCAGAGGTTACTAGGAAATCAAATCACTGTAGACACACTGCAACACTTTAAAAGTCTAGACATTTCGTACTTTTCCATTCTGTGACCAGTTCTCAGGGAAAATAATGACAATTTTGGATTGTGTGTCAGTGACGATGCACTTACCTCAGGGAATTACTCTTAGGGTTGTCCTTTCATCTAGTCCTGTCCTGACACTGCTGCTGGCTGACTCACTCACTTGTCACACCATTAGGTGCATCTGCTTTTTGTCTTATACTACATTATGACTCTGGGATTTCTAGTTGCTTAAAAAAAGTCTTTTGGAGGAAAACAATTCACAAATAGTTTAAGCACTCCCTGCAGACTCTGTCCAGGACTGCTTCAATATCTCTACCAAGAAAAAGAGTGCTTAGAGGAGCTACCAAAATGAATCAAAACCATGAAAATCCACTGTGCAGATATAGAATATGAATATGTATACATATATGCAAGATTTTATTTTTTACATATATGCAGAACATTCAGTAATGGTTAAAATAATATTTTTCAGTAACAGTATGTGTGTATGTATGTAAGCCCCTTCAGACATAAATTATATATCTTGAACAGTGCCCACTAAGTACACAACCCTTCTGTTGTAATAAATCAGCCAGGACTCAGTTTCCTCTTGCAGAAAAGCCTCATATTCTTCAGAGGCTAATTTAATGAACTAGAAAGAATCAAAGAAATGTTTGTTCCAAAAACACCTGTGGGTAGGAGGAAGAAGTACATTGCATTCTTTTAATAATTTGTGGTGAGTATTTTGAGTGTTGGGTGGAATTTTCTGCTGCTGTAACATAGAGAGGTGATGCAGACTAAAACCTCATAGAAGCTTCCCAAGTTTAAATACCTTGCTCTTTTCTTTAAATTTCAAAATAGGCATGCTAAAATATACTACAGTTTTTACTGTAGTTATAGACATAAGTTTTTGAATGCCTAGAATAACTGGATCTGAGCACACGTGATCACACCCCTCCATGAATTATGCTTGTGCATGTAAATGCAGCATTACCTTTTGCACAGTACCAGCGTACTCACACAATGCCAAGAGACTGATAAAATGTTAATAATCTACTCCTTTGGTTCTTCCTTCTACCCAGCTTCCCACAGCCACTCCTCTCTTTCCACTTGCAGATGCTAAGTGCTAAATATTATTTCTGTGCTAGAGTAACATGGTCATGGGATTCAAAGAGACCTCACACACTGTGCATTTGAGCAAGAAAGGGCCTGGGCGAACTTCCTGTACTTTCTGGTTCTCCCACATTGTACTTGTACAGCCTGCTCATGTTTCTGCCTGTCTTACTGTACCACTTTTGGGATTGCTCATTGATTTCAGTGGACGCTTTTTTTTTTACTTTCAAATTCAACTGCCAGAGGATAATTCATCTCTCAAAAATATTGTGAGATGGAGATGACTCTAACCTTGTCTGGAAGATGGGCATCAAAGAGTGTCTGCAAACACAGCATAGAACAAAAGGGAGTTCTATTGAAAGGGGAGGCTTTGCTCAAATTTTTTTTTTTTATGGCTTATTTCTCTTAAGAGATGGAGCTCATATTAGTATATCACTGTTATCAGTTTCTAGTGTTCTGCAACTGTGGCTGGTTCTCCATGGTGCTGAAAGCCTTGCAAGCCACCAGTTTTAAAAAATATATCGTCTCAGCTTTAGTATTTAAAATTTAAAAAATAATTTAGGCAGTATCTGTTACACAATACTCCTATCATCTTTGAAATAGATAATTTAAATATTAACATGTCTTCAGGCATGAGAAAGTTAGGATACTTTGAACACCTTTAGCATTATATGGCTTATTTCTTCTTAAATGGCAGCCTGAGACATGCATCCCTCCTTTACCATGGAAGAAATTAGATGTACATACATCTTCTCTCATTTTAAAAAAGCACTCATATATCTTGTTTTACATTTCAGTTAGAGCAGGCTGATGGTGCATCACCTCTTCAGTGCTTCATCTAAGTTGCTAAGCTACCTTAAGTCTGCTGCTTCCAGTCATGAAATGTCATCCCACAAATATAAGTGACAAACACTAAAACAAATGAGCCCCAAGAATGCAAAGCATAAGTAGAAATTTGGAGGGGAGTGGTGGCTGTGGGTAGGGAAAAAAGTAGGCTTTTCTTTCCATTGTTATAACCAATATTACATTTTTTTATGACACATTCAGCAAAAAATCAAAGATGGAGCATCATCTGGATAGCTTCTGGGTGAAGGGAGCAAATGAAAACATAAATTGGGATGAGAATGGAGATAATGTGCAGAGAAAGGGAGGAGCCAGGAGGGGAATAGGCAGACAGATAATTGCAACAAATGGGGCAGTACCTCCTGAAGGAAGCTCCTCTCTCTTCTGCAAAGGCTCACCTGATCGAGATCTACCTCAGTAGGTGAAGGGAGAGATCCCTGTGTCATGGGTACTTCCAGCATGGAGAGGTTCATGAAAGAAGGGATGTTGAGTGGCTACTCCCCTAGGATAATGGATAAGACTACACATTTCTGGATGCAGGTGTAGAAAAGATAGGCTATCTGGGGAGATGCTGTTCTCCCCTGTCAGTCTTTATATAATTTTTCTGTAATTCTGTTCTTTAAGGGTTGGATGTGCACATCCTGTCTGTGGCAGGAGTTATTGAATACTGTATAGTGGCCTGAGGATCAGTAACTAGATAAAAAATCTTTTAAAATTCTGGCTTGCAGAATTTTCTTTCTTGACAAGAAAACAAATCTTGCCCTTTCAGCAGCAAAATATTTCATTTCAAGCATGCTTCTGGTAAGTGATGTGTTCCAAACTGATAAATGTGGGATTTCCTGAGCCACAAGTTTTTGTCTTGGAGGTTTATGCTTCAGCCTTATGAAGCAATCTATCTGAAGAAGGGCTCAGAAAAAATTGACTGAGGCTTTTCTTCCAGTATAGATTTTCATATCCATAGGTCTACAGCAAATCCAAATGTGAAAATAAAATCACACTTCATCCTGATGCTGAGATGTTAAATACAGACAGTTGTGCTTCTATATGCATTTCAACATCCTGTACCCCTTTATTAGCTGGTTCACTTTAAAACCAGCTGTTGTATTGCACTAAGTAGTTAGTTCATTTTGAACTGGGTGTTTTTGGTTATACCTCCACATGTACCTTTGCACCTCCTTCACCTGATACCCCCTGTATCTCCCCTCTCTCTGGGTCCATCCCCATTGGTGAACAGACGCCCTTCCTTACCCACTTCCCTAGGGCTTAAAACTCCCCACACGGGGGATCTCGCCCTCTTTCCTCCTCCTGGGCTCCAAGGTGTAGGCTCTACATTAAAGCTGTGGGACTGTGTCCCATGAGGGTTAAGAGCACCTTTATCTTTTATCTTTGTCCTAGTCCAGATTCCCCCCTGAAGGCCACAGCTAGCCAGGGCTGGACCCTAGGGGTGAGGGAACCTGGACAACCAGATAAGGCACAGAAGAGGAAAACATTTAGACACGTTATAGGAAATAGACTTTTGCATAAGATACAGAGATCTACAGACCTTTCCTGGTAGTTCACTGGAAATGTTCTTTCAAATAACTTCCTTGCAAACATTATTCTCAGGTGCAGAGTTTGACTTTCCTGCAGCCTTTAAAATCCATTTGTGTTTTAGGCTTTGTTCAGCATACTTGTTTTTCAATCCTCAGTTGCAATGCTTGAAGATATAACAGCAAACCAACTTATGTCATGTCTCTTCATGTTACTTTGGCATTAATTTCTTCTTTTTTCTCAAGGCCTTTTTCTGACAGACTGCAAACAATCTGACTTTCAGCTCATGCTCAGTAAGCCCAAGGATATCCCTGTGCTTCTCCGGCTCCTGAGCCATACGAACTTCTAGGAAATTTATTGACAATTTTGTGTCATTGCCTTTGTATGAGCTCTATTTCTTACAGGTTCAACTTTGCCTCCTACTGATTTCCTTCATCTATTCTAAATATTGAATTTTCTTTTTCTGCCCAGTATCTTAATTCTTGATGGTGACAGGGATTCTGCAGTGAACTCCATCATCTTTTCTTTCTCAGTAATAAGGTTACTAAGAAGTCTATTACCTGGAAAAAACTACTTTATTTAGGACAGTTTATTAAGCCATTTGTGACTTTGAGTCTTGTTGGTTTTGGTCCTTATCTTGCATCCATATCTTAAAAATTATTAGAATATTATTAGAGAGTATAATTCAACCTTGCAACGCATATTGGAATGGCCAGCTAAGGCATAGTAAAGTAACAAGGGAGAGGGGATCTGGGAGAGAGGGCCAAGAGGAAATATATATTCTTTTGCCTCCCTCCCCTGCTCTTATTTTGCCACACACACAAGGCAGAACCAGTTTTTGCCACAGACTGGGCAAGAGTAAATCAGAATCTGAAAAATAAAACTTATCTCTTCAGCTGCAAGAATTCTGTAAGATTGCTAGTGTAGTTCTGTATGTTTTGCTAATTGAAAATCAGTATTGAAATATTATTCTGAGAAGCTAAAGAAGAGACACAAATCTCTGGCAGCTTGTCTGCTTTACTGTAGCTACTAGTAACTTGTGCTGCATCTGAACCTGCTCTGCCGTGCCGAGCAATGTTTCACAGAGGCTCAGGAATCAGCAGCCCCTCCACTTTCTGCAGCTCCTGAGTCCCATTGGCTGGAAAGAAAAGCAGAGGCGGAGAGTGCCCTGAATATTTTTCTCTTCCACACACGGTAAAACAGGCAGCCAGCATGCACTGCCTGACAGAGAGACTGGTGCTTGCAGTTTGAAAATAGTTCCTGCTCTTCTGCGGTCACTTGGGCATTTTCTCATCACATCTCTCTAATGGAAAGCACCAAAAAAGCCTTGCAGCTTTTTTGCCAGTGAACTAAAAAGGAGCTGACCATATGGGAGAATCTGATACAAACATAGAGACTGTTGGGACACTGTGACATAGATCACCAAGGTAAATGTGATGATGATCAGAAACTGTGTCTGTGGTGCAAACTAGTTCTTCTGGGTCTGAAATCTTATTTTTTCACAGTAGTCAAAGTGCTCTGAACTGCTGCCTGCCTTGGTTCTAGCTTATTTTTCTTTTTTTCTCCAAGCTGAAAAGCCAAAGAAGGTTTTCAAAGGAATGCAAAAGGAACAGGAATTTTAAAAGCAGGAAGCTGAAAGGGATCTCCATAAGATGAATTTCACCCTGCATCGTGGGACACTCCAGCCTCACCATTTCTGGAACCACAGCTACAGACTGCACGGGGGAGTCAGCGAGCCCAATGCAAAGGGCCACTCCTCAGGAGGCTGCTACGAGCAACTCTTTGTATCCCCTGAGGTGTTTGTGACTCTGGGCATCATCAGCTTGCTGGAGAACGTCTTGGTCATTGTGGCGATAGCCAAGAACAAGAACCTCCATTCACCCATGTACTTCTTCATCTGTAGCTTGGCAGTGGCTGACATGCTAGTGAGTGTATCTAATGGATCAGAAACCATTGTCATCACGCTGCTAAACAATACAGACACAGATGCACAGAGCTTTACCATAAACATTGACAATGTCATCGACTCAGTCATTTGCAGTTCCTTGCTTGCATCAATTTGCAGTCTTCTCTCAATAGCAGTGGACAGGTACTTTACTATCTTTTACGCCCTGCAGTATCATAATATCATGACAGTGAAGCGTGTAGGGGTCATCATCACATGCATCTGGGCTGCTTGCACAGTCTCAGGCATTTTGTTCATCATTTACTCTGACAGCAGTGTTGTTATCATCTGCCTAATCAGCATGTTCTTCACCATGCTCATTCTCATGGCATCTCTCTATGTCCACATGTTTATGATGGCTCGTATGCACATAAAAAAGATTGCTGTTCTTCCAGGGTCTGGCCCTGTTCGCCAAGGGGCCAACATGAAAGGGGCCATCACTCTCACCATCCTGATTGGAGTTTTTGTTGTGTGCTGGGCTCCTTTTTTCCTACACCTGATTTTCTACATCTCCTGCCCCTACAACCCTTACTGCGTGTGCTTCATGTCCCACTTTAACTTCTACCTCATCCTCATCATGTGCAATTCTATCATTGATCCACTTATCTATGCATTCCGGAGTCAGGAGCTCAGGAAAACATTCAAGGAGATTATATGCTGCTGTAGCCTGAGAGGGCTTTGCGATTTCCCTGGCAAATATTAAACTGAATGGATGGATGTGTTACTGTGTACACAACAGGCAGCACAGATTTCCAAGCCTTCAGATCCTCTCTCTCAGCAGGATTTGATTTAAATCTTTAAGAGTGAGCACCTTTGTCTGTCTCCTCCACCCCCACGTTCTTGTGTCCCATTCATGTGGATTTCATATTTCTGTAGAATGTTTATGATGTCTATAGTTTGTAATTTATTTGGCTGGAAAGAGCAGTAGCACTTCATACCAGTTTGTAAGCAAATAAATGTAATGATGAATGTGAACTAGTAACAAACACGAGCAGCTATATATTCCAACTGCTGACAAAATAAATATCTTGCCTGACTTACAGTACATATTGGCTGATATTGTTCCTTATTCTGTTGAAATAATTATAACTATCCACAAAATTATATTCAGCTAAGAATAGAGCATATGCTTTTACTTTAGTGGATTAAAGGTTCTCTGGAATTAGAAAGCAGCTTTTTCAAAAAGGCTAGTGAAACCAACAAGTTGTATTTATTAATTTTGAAATTTTTTTTCCTTCACAGAAGGAATTCTGATTTTTTTTTACAGTTATTGCTCACAAAAAGATTTTTCAAACATTTGCAACAGAGCCAGTTGAATGCTTGGGCTTTGGGCTGGGTGTGTTTTCAAGATGATGATTGCTGTATATCTGAGAGTACCTTTTTGCAAAATTTAAGTTGTACCCTGGAGCATCAGATAGTCCCGGCTATATCTGCTAGTCTGGCATCCAGGTAGACTAGCCCCCTCCATTCAGCCATGAAACAGATACAATATTAACTTTGACAGTGCCAGCAGCAGTGTAGAAATTCACCAAGAGATTTCCTCGGTGAAAATAAAGAGGGAAGTTCAATTGGAACATTCAGTCCTTGTTCTGAGGTGCTGTGGGGAATAAGGACTCCGAGCTCCAATGAAAATATATCCTTGTTGAAAACAAGCTGTCCTCTGTTCTGAAGAGTGGTGTGAGCAAATGGGATCCACTGCCAGGATCTTTACACAGGGGTCAAGACTGGTATTTATTTGGTCTGAGCCCTTCAGCCCCGTACTGTGGGGCATAGGGGCTTTGGAGGGGCAATGCTATCACATGGAGTGAGTGCCTGCTAAGTCTCAGCATCTGGCAGTTGCTTGAATTCAATTCACCTTTTCAGGCATCTACCTGGCATGTTCTCAGTTTCACCCTGAAATTCCACTCTCTTCAATGGTTGTTTTAAGTACCTCGGATCCCTGGCACTAGTACTTTTGGAGGCATTTAAAGTGTAAATGTGACTACACAGGATTCTGTGAAGATGAACCTTTATATCTTGATGATATCAGTTTCTATGTAAAGAGGGGAAAAAAAGTAATTTATGTCTTCTCAGAAAGTATAAAACACAGTGAAAATTGAAGTCTGGAAAATTCTGATTTAAAAACTCAAAATTAAATTAAAATACTACTCAGGTTTTAATCCTGAATGTTTGCTTTTATGAATGTGAACACTAAATGAATGAAAAACAGGATGATCAGTCCTATTTATTTTCTTGGAAACAGATTGTTCTCTCCAGTTGCTTGTTTCTCCAACAAAGAAAAACATTAAATGAAAAGCTATTCAAAGAGACCATGTTTGCTATCTCAGATTCTCCAGACAAAAAGGTGATATTTCAGGTGTGGATAACTTTTTGGGATATCTAAAACTATCACATTTGGTCCTCTGTTAAAGGGCATGAAGGACTTAGGGTGAGTCTTGGTGTTTTTAACTTCAACTATTTACAGGAAGAGCAAGAAAATCATTTGACCAAAGTCCCTTGGTAGACTGACAGCACCAAAATCAGGTCTCCTACAGCCTACTCTTGTGCTTGGGCCAATCCATGGACCATGCTGCTTGCAACACACCACTATTGCCTTTTCTCAGCTTTAACAAATTATATTTCCACATCATAACAGTTGCAGCGTGAAGGGTATTGAAATAGATTTACTATGTTAACTCTAGTATTTTCTTCTGGAAAAAACTATAAATCTTTCAATAATACCTGGTTCAACTGGATAGAGGATAAAAAATGCCAAAGAAGGAGAATTAAAGCCCCAGCAGAGAAAGAAATTAATGTATTTAAATTAATATTCTATCCAAAACTCTAGTGGGCTTTGATAAAGGCCTTTCCTTCTCCCACAAAATGTTAAACAAAAATGCTCAGGTAGTAATGAAAGAAAATACTGATGCCAGTTTAAACAAGGCATAAATCCTACTTATCTTTGGTTTGCTTCACTTTCTATAGTTGTTTTAGGGATGTAAATTATGGCACTGAGGGCTCCAGTTTCTTCCTTTTGTAGTTTATAGGTGCAGAGAGAGCCCCAATGAAGGCTACCAAAGAGCAAGACCTTAAGTGCTCTGAACATTACCTTGAAAGTCTCTATTTCTCCCCTTCACGTGTACAAGGAGCAGACACCTCTGAATTCTGAAGAGGGTCCGTTTCAAAAAATCCCGGTGTTTGTATCTCTTTTATGCTTATTTGGACTAAGACTAGTCAAGACAGTTTTGACCCCATTAGACTCTAAATTACATCTATAAATATAATCCTTAAACTAGTTTATTTTAGAGCATGAGCAGCTCTGAGCCTGCTTAGCAGCACTTCTGTCTTTATTTCCTAATGGTAAATGTATATACATATTTTTAATGGAGTTTCTGATTAAAGAGGACTTTTTCATTTCATGGTATTGTTTTGGAGAATGCAATTCATTAAAATTGCTGGAACACCTGCTACATACTTAATTTTCCTATTCCAAAATAATCTCTTTCTTCTGAGTAGCTGAATCAGTTTGCCAGTGCCATAGAAATTACTGTAGTGAAAGATAAAGAAATTAATCTAGCTAGTTGGAGAGTGGGAGGAGTGGAGGATTATTTTCCACAGTCAATTTTCTGGAGCTTTGTTCTTCTATTTGAAAATATTCTGAGAAAATGTTATTTCTTTCTTTAAGTGACTAGGACAGTAATTGCTTTAGCACTTAGTATTTTGCTCATGTTAGCTAACTGTAGTGGGCTGATCCTGGAAGGATGCCAGGCACCCACCAAAACTGCTCTCTCATTCTCCTCTGCATCTGGACAGGGGAGAGAATATATAATGGAGGGTTCATGAGCTGAGATAAGGACCAGGAGAGATTACTCATGAATGATTTTTTCATGAGCAAAACAGACTCAAATTAGAGATATTAATTGAATTTATTACTAACAAAACCAGAGCAGGAGAATGAGAAGTAAAATAAGACCTTAAAACCACCTTTCTACAACCCTGCCTTCCTCACTCCCTCCCAGGAAGTTCTACTTCCTCCCCACAGTGGCACAGGGAGACAAGGAATGGGGCTTATGGTCCCATTACACATTGTTCCTTCCACTGCTCAAGGAGAGGAGTCCTTCCCCTGCTGCACCATGGGGTCCCTCCCCCAGGAGACAGTTCTCCGTGAACTTCTCCGGCATGAGTCCATGCCACAGGCAGCAATTCCTCACAAGCTGCTCCAGTGTGGGTTACTGTTCCACAGGGAATAGTCCTTCAGGCACAGCCTACTTCAGCTCAGGGTCACCAGTCCTACCAGGAAACCTGCTCCAGTGTGGGCTCCCCTCACCAGCAGTCCATGGGTCCACAGGTCCTAGCAGGAGCCTGCTCCAGCATGGGTTTCCCACAGGTTCAGAGCCCTCGTTTGGGCATCACCTGCTCTGGTGGGAGTCTCCTCCATGGTCAGCAGGTGGATGTCTGCATTCCCATAGACCTTCTTGGGCTGCAGGGGAACCTGAGATCCAGTGCCTGAAGCACCTCCTGCTCTTCCTTCTCCACTGACCTTGTGTCTGCAGAGCTGTTCATGACACATGTTTTCACTCCTGTCTTCTCTGCCCACAATTAGATCTGCTTAAATATATTAATCTTCTTAAATATGTTATCACAGAGGAGTTGCCATCATGTCTAACTAGCTCAGCCTTGGCCAGTAGCAGGTCTGTTCTGGAGCTGGCTGGCATTGGAGGAAACTTCTGGCAGCTTCTACAGAGGTAGCTGATGCAAACCCAAGACAGGAGCAATTGCATGTTCCTCTTCAGCAAGGAAATGGTTTTGTCTCCACTTTACAGGTGTAAGGATTTACATTTTCACTTCTGCTGAAAAAGAGGAAGTCTAATGGATTTATTCATCCTCCTGGAATGAAGTCTTTTCTTGACCTAGAAATTGATGCTACCATCAATTGTGTGTGTTCTCCACATTTTCCGATTAAGTGACTTAAACATTATACACAAAACTTTGGAAGAAAATGTCTTTCTTCTTCAAGAGGGACATTTCTTTAGCTTTGAAGCAGTTTTAGAACAAAGCAAAAGACTCCAAAAAGAACTTAGAAGCTGTAGCTGGTCTGAGTACAGCAGATTTTGAATGATGATGCAAAATGTCTTTTACACCTGAAACATTCTGTTATCTGGAAGCAAGGATAAATGCTCTGACAGATTCACATTATTAAATGTACAGCAATGCCTTTTAGAGATGTGTGGTGTACATATTATTAATGTAATCCTAAAATTATTCAGCTGCTGTTAAACTGATCCTGTTATTCAGTGTGTTTATTGGGGCCTCCTTCATCCTCAAACCTAATTCTGGTTAAGAAATTTGATGTATTGCTTAGAGGCTTGCATAAAAATTGGAGTCTCAATCTCACTGGAAGGAACTCTCAGAAAATATACCCTTGGGCATGAAATCTTCATTGTTCATTCAGAAATTACCCTAGATTTTAAATTAATATTCTGATCCCTTTCATCATCTCTCAAGTATCATAAAGTTTTCCCATTGGATAAAATACTTCTCTCACTTACCAAAAAAGGCTTCATATGTCATAGGAACCCTCAACTACTACTACAGATACTCATTGTCATATAAGCCAGATAATGAATTGACCCTTCTTGGTTTTTTCTCCTTTTTTTCCCAATGGATCTTTTTTCCTGGATGTTTGCCATATTTTTGCTCACTTTGTGCATTTACAGAGACATTTTCTGATCATTGCCTTGAAGTTTTTAATGTATTCATCTTTTCTGCTTTAACTGTTTTTGCTCCCTTGCAAATATTGTTAATTTGTTTCAGTCATTAGCCTTCATGCTTGGTCTATTTCTGGATTTGTGTATTTCTACACTGCCATCAATCTGAGTTCTCCTGGTCATGTCCTGTCTGCATTGTGGGGTTGACTTTACTCAACAGCAAAACCTCACCCAGTGAGGCTTGCTCATGCCTCATGAGTGGGATGAGGAGAGAAAACAGGAAAAACAGGAATGAGAAATCTCACATTAAAACATGATTATCACTTACCCATCCCTATCACAGACAAAACAGGCTTGATTTGGGAATAATGAACTTAATTTATGAAAAATTAAAATATTTGCTTAGTGATTCAGCTAGTGGGGAAAAAATACAAAAACTAAAATGACACCATCCTTCCTCAGTGCTTCTTCTCAGCTACTACCTCATTCTTTGACTCCACACTCCTGCTTCTTCTCCCCTGAGCAGTTCAGGGGGATCTAAAATGGGGGGTTACCCACACCAGCTCTGGTCTGCTACTTCCTCCTCACACTTTTCCCTGCTCCATCCTGGAGCCTCCCCAGGGCCAGAGGGAAACACTTGTCCCAGCATGGCAGAGGGGCTCAGCCGTGCCCTGAGCTGGGAATTGGCTGTGTCGGGCTCAGGGCTGCCCCACAGTGCTGCCACCACCCCTGGGGAACCTGTCCTGGGCACAACGTGGAGGGGAAGAACACTATCAGCAGCATATCAGGTGGAATCCCATTGCTCTGTACATCTTAGTTAAGCTTCAGAGAAAACTCTTCATCTAAATCATATGCCTCTTTGATGTCCATGGTGTCTCTAGTGTTTTGATTTTTTTTCCCCTGAGATGAACTAATTGGCACAAAATGCTTGCTTCTTGGGCTCTTTCCTTCTGAAGAGCTCTCACTGCAGTTTTAAAATCTGTTATTAGCTTCTCAGTAATATCTTTGAATGTTGTGCTGTTGAAACCTGTCTTATTTCTATTATCTCAATCTTAAAAACTACCCACTTTTTCTATGATGCTCAGATAGCCCTCTGTGTGGAAATGGCAGCCAGACTTGTGCCACTGAGTTCTGTCCCTGGCACATCCCTCTGGACACAGCCCTGCAGGACTGAGAGATGAGGCTGCAGCCCCGCTGTAAGCAGGGGGTCCATTGTAAATCCTGCTTCTGTGGTGCCACATGTTGATGAAAAGTCATTCACATAGTCTTCCAGGAGGCCAAAAGAGAACTGAAAATCGTGTAGGTGTGCAATTTGCTGTATTTAATATTTTTGAAACAAACATGCAAGAGCTTATTAAAGCTTTACGCTTTGTAAAAGGCAGCAGGTAAGAAAAGAAACAGAAGTTCAAATACGTTTGGAGCCACTGCCAGCAGAGCATAAACAAAACATTTCATTCTTGCAGAAATCTGCAGCAACCATTTTGAAGTGCAGAGGAAATAAAACGTATTATGAATATAATACTTGCTATATCTTCTCTTGCCATAACGTCCCTGTGAAATTCTGAGAATTCTTCTCATGCAAGCTCAGGTCATGCAGAGTTCAAGAAACACCCCTCAAGTACATCATAAAATTATTCAGCAAGGTTTCTAAACCTTTATTCACTACAGCCTGAAAGCTGATTTATGGGAAAAAATAATTAAAAATTAAATTGCTGCCATTGTGGTAATCACTTTTCATACTCTCCTAATTTAACTTTTTTCCAAATGAGTATGAAAGCTTTCTGAAAAACAGGAACTTCAGTTATCTCTCCAGAGATTTAACTGCCTGTGCACTAACCTCCCAATTTCTGATTGACTTGAGGGTTTTTACACTAAGGCATTGAAAGTCATCCTACAATGTACACCATACATTACCACTGATGCTTCAAATTACCTGAATGCACAAGCAACCACAGTAAGACTGGAAAAAAATCCTGGCTGTGCATGAAGACAAACACAAATAATGTAGGTTGAATTAAAATAAATCTTTCCTTATTATCCTAAAATTTTTGCTGTGGAGATGAGGTGAGTGTAATTGCTTTTCTATTATTATTATCATCAGCTTCACCCAAGGAAATACAGAGCTCAGTATAATACAGACAAGCATAATTACCTCTCTAAGACAAGGACTGTGCTTCTCTGTAAGAATTGTCTCCAGGTAGAATAAGATGTTGTGCTATGCAATATTAAAGGTATTGCTGGTAGAAATTCTCCTTATTTGTGTACAGTGTACCAGTGTGCACCATTACCATCAGATTGGGACTATTCATCACCAAATAGCTGCCCAAGGCAAAGGACTGAGACTGCATCTTCTGAGGGGTCAGCTGAAACAGGAGATGACCTGTTTTCATTTTTTTTTCAAACTTCATTCAGACTTAAAAATCTGATGGCATATCTGGAATGCAATACACAACATTTGGACATTTCAGGGGAGATTAAACTATGGATTTGGACTGTAGATTCTTTTCTGGCCCCATTATCGAGAATTCATATCTGTGAAGCATTCCTTCGGGAAATCTCCTGTTTCTCACTGCCTCAGAAGAAGCAGGCGACCCCAGCTGTTCTCTTCCCTGAGAGGAAGAGATAACACTTGTCTGGCTAAGGAGAATGGGGCATTGCTAAAAACTCAAAGCAAAGTAAAATCTGAGCAAACTAGTTTGATTTCATTTATTTATTTATTTATTTTCAGGTTATTTTCTAAAGATAGTTTCATGCCCTTAGACAACTTTGAAGGGGCCATGTCTCGCACATATCTTTCTACTAATTTCAGAATTACTGTCCCAGTTGGAGCTTTGTCAGTAATAGGAACTGAGCTAAAAAATGAAAAGAGTATGAAACTTTATACAACCTATGTATGTCATAAAATACATACATTTTTAGCCAGATATTATCTAAGTTTTAAGAAAGCTTTACCTATTTCTGGATATCAGCCACAGAGAACTAAATATCTCTCGTTTTGGATAACACGAAGTTAAGTTCCTTTGTGTATCCAAATATCCTGGATGCTCAGATATCCTTTGAGTATTCCAATATTGTGGTCACTTTATGAAACCTCAGTCACTTCTGCCACATGCAGTGCCTTAGTTATCAAACACAGAATTATAAATAGGGCACCATCTGATCCATTCCCAACTTCGAAGATATTTTTGTCATACTTCTTTTAGCTCTGAAAGAAGTGTTGTGATGGTCTGCATAGAAGCAAAATGTTCACAATCTTTTGCACCACATAATTTGGCTGTATGTAGATATTGAAAAATACTACCATGGATGCTAATGGGATGAAGAGTTTATTTCTCCCTTCAAATAACTGTGATTTTTTGATTTCTCTCTGGGAGTAAAATCAATGAAGTGAATAAGGTGTTGCTTTGTTAAGTGAAATTTAGATAGAAAGAGGCTTTCTGAGGCAGAACGTAGGATACTGTTTTACTTTTAATGAGCTAAACAAGGTTTTCTGATGAAAAAGCTAAGGGAATCATGGGCATCATCAAAAGCAGCATGACCAGCAGGTGATTCTACCCCTCTGCTCTGGTGAGACCCTATCTGCATCCAGCTCTGAGATCCCCAGCACAGGAAGGACATGGACCTGTTGGAGCGAGTCCAGAGGAGGCCATCAAGATAAGAAGGCTGGTATTTCTCTCCTCTGAGGAAAGGCTGAGAGAATTGGGTTTGTTCTTTGGAAAGAGAAGGCTTTGGGGTTACCTAATCCTAGCCTTCTGATACCCAAAGGGAGTCTACAAAAAAGTGGAGAGGGACCTTTTACAAAATGGTGTAAAATGGTAACACGACAAGGGGTGATGGATTTAAACCAGAAAAGAGTAGGTTTAGGCTAGATATTACAAGGAAGAGCTTCATTAAGACAGTGGTGAGACACTGGAAGAGGTTTCCCCAGGAAGTAGTGGATGCCCCATTCCTGGAAGTTCTCAAGGCCAAACTGGAGAGAGCTCTGAGCAACCTGGTCTAATGGAAGGTGTCCTGCCTCATGGCAAGGGATTGGAACTAGACAGTTTTAAAGGTCTCTTCCAACACAAACCATGATTTTATGACTCTCTGATTTATCTCCATTCTAATTGGGATAACATAGACATGTCCTCTCTCCTCAAGCTGACTCCTACTCCAAATGAGCCTTCACTTCAAATAAATAGTTAGTAACTGTGGAAGTATTAGTAGTTTTTTACATGATAGAAATATTGAAGCAATAAGTGACACTATTTTACCTGTATTATCACTGGGCATTTTAGTTTGCAACCACAGAGATACTTTTGGAAGAAGTATGACTTCAAATTTCAGTGTTTTAACACTGACAGCATATTACACCTGTCATGGAAAAATTACAATTGTTTTTGATGTTTCATCAATCATGGAGCTTGACCTCAAGCACAGAAGGTTCATCTGCCATCTTCATCCATTTTTTCCTTCAATCTTATGATTGCTATTCAAATATTGGGACACTCAAGACATAAAATTGTAGGTGCTTAATGAAAAACTTTAATTTATTCTGAAAAATCTAATTTTTAACTGTCATTTAGAAGGATGTTCTGAGCTCAAAAAATTCCAATGAGAGATGCTCAGGGAGATGAGCAATTCCTTGTGTATCTGGGTAAACAAAGAAAAGTGGAGTTTTGAATTAGTGTCCTGAGGTTCAACCTTCTCTCCCCACACATTATATTGTGGATAAAGCAGCCAGTGTCTTATGAGACCCTGTGGAAATGTGTCTTCATAAGGCTATAGTTTTTCTGCGGGATATTGGAAAGAAGATGTAAAATACATTCACAACCATTCTCACCTTTCTCTGTTGCTTTAAGAAATAATAATAATAAAAAAAAAAAAATCTTGTGGAAAAATGTAATTTACTCCAAAACCATTAAGTCCTAATTTGAGTCAGAGGAGCTCTGAGTCCCTCTTGGGCAATATTTCTTGCCTTTGAGATTTAGTTTCTTTACCTGAATATTGTAGTCATATATTCTTGTCTTCATTCTCCTAAATAATATCAGTGAATCTTTATGATTCACTGTATCTGCTGCTTAATGGAGGAATTCAAAATGTAGCCAGAAGTTAGGACGTCTGTTTGGCATCCCTCTTTTCTGTTGCAGTGCCTTCACTGATGACCAGGAAAGCAGTAAACATTAATTTCCTAATGATGACAACAGGGGCAAGAAAAGATATTTGTATATGTTCATTCATTCATTTTTTTATTTAAAGCCATCAAACACCTTATTGTGATACAGTTGCTCTAGCCTCTGTTTTAACAAGGGACCAGCCTCAAAAAGATTGGATGTGATTTGGGTAAAAAAATGAACTAAACCAAACCCATCAGAATAATAATGCTTTTATAAATTGACAGCTACTTACTTTACTCAAAGTAAACTGCTACCTGTACAGAAAGCTGTGACCTGGTGGCTCCAACTTCAGCTTATAATACTATTTGTTGTAGAGGCCATGTTTTAATTTCATTTCATGAAGAAATACATGAAGGTGATAAAAGAAGGTGAAACTGAACATATCTGTCAAAATACAGGCACTCTTTTTTTCTTATTATGCTGGGACTGCAGAATGAAGATCTGTGGTTTTGCCCTTTTTTTGTTTGTTTGTTTGGGGTTTTTTTGTTGTGTGTTTTTTTGTTTTGTTTTTAAATTATCTTTCCCCCTTTTATTAGCTCAGGTTCTTAAAAGGCTTTAAATATCCTGGAGACTTCTAGTTAGAAGGACAAAAACAGATCTGAGAGGGAAACAATTTTGTAGGCCAGATAACTCCACCTTGAGATTCTTGAAATATTGAGTAGAAAATGTTTGTACCTGATTAATCTTACCTTATAATTAATTTATCTATGTTTGATACTCAGTTTTTAAAAATGGGTGTTCTGGAGCACTCATGTGAGTAACAGCAGTTCAGGGGCTAGAAGTAATTTAGAAATGCCAAATGTTTTAATGCTAGATGTTAACTGCAGCAGAAGATGCACCCTCAGGAGAGCTGAACTTAAAAAGCTCTGCTTACTGAAGAGTGCCCAGGGAAGCAGAAGCTGCTGTTAGACCTCAGACCTATGAAGCTTCTTAACTTAAAAATCCCACCATTTAACTCTCCAACCATAACAGCTACTAAGAGAAAAACCAAACCAGACAAACCAGACAAAATAAAAGCCAAACAAAATCAATCCTATCTGTCAGGTGTGTGCATTGAGATGGTAAATTTTTGGCATGCAGTTTAGATGTTTTAATTCCCAAGACGCAGTATGCCAGAGGAAAGAAAGCATTCTTGAATTCTGTGCTGGGTGAAGAACTTCACTCATGTTGTATTAAACAACTGCATTTCTAAAAGAATTCATTACAAAGCAGCATATCTTTTGGCTGACATGCTTAGTTTCTTGGATGACACCTCCAGATTCTTTCATCCTTCAACTTATGTTGCCCTCTCCAAGTTCTACATCTTCCAGAAAAGGAAAGGTGGCCGCACCTTAATTAGTAACGCTGCAAAGACTTTGTTCTCTTGCCGCGTATCCTGACTCAAAAGAGACAATTTCTACAGCATAACCCTTGGTGATTGAGGAGGCTGGAGACTGTTTTGTATTCCACAGACTCAGTATTACTTTTATGAGTTTGCAGTTCAGGGCAATGGTCAATTTGTTTTTCAATTACATCTCTGCAATTCAAATTAAATAATGGGAACCAGCAACATTTTTTAACAAAATCTTAATTTTTATAACCAGTTTGAGAAAGAAAATGTGTGAAGTTGTTTTCTTTTTTTACAGCCTTTACATAGCTTGAGGAATAGTCTGGCTTTATAGCAATCCTGCAAGGGACTGTGCAGTCCCTCTCAAAAATGTGCTCCTTTTAGCAATCTCAGCTGGGATCTCTAAACGACTGAAAGGATTTGCAGTTTCAGGATCCAGGTGATGAATGATTTTCACAGCTTTGTGTCTTAGGAAGTATGATATACAGAGCATTTGTCTGTGAAACTGGGGAGGTTTATCAGCTCCTGAAGGACTTTTCAGTCGTGCTTCCAGGCTATTACTGTGCTCCAGAGGTCACATAATGCTTTAACATTACCAGGCCAAATAGCAGAAGATGAGCTTCTCAGCTTCCATTTATTGTTGCTCTGTGAAGGAAACACAGAGAAAATTTAGTTCCAAGGTGAATTTTAAGATTAAATGGCCTGAACTTCCGAAAGGACTGATAACTAAATAAGTTGATACCTAATTAAGACAGTATGAGGAACATGACTCTAATCTCTTGTGCTAGAAACTGAGGTTCAATTTAGAGAAATTAACTTAGATTTTCCTGTTATAAACCTGTTACTGATATTTAATAAACTTTGATAGGCACAGACATTAGAACATTAGAAATAAGCAGAAAAACATCCACTTTTCTGTATATAGATAGTTCAGTGATTGCTTCTAATGAGAACCTGGCTTCTAATTACACTAACACAGGTACTTTGCTGAAATCTGCTCTCAAAATTAATTTAAAAGGAAATATTGCAGTACAACTTGATTCAGGAAATATTGCCTATTTTTTTAGGGTTTCCTTTGCACTGTTTTTACTGGTTAATTTGCTTGGCTGTCATTAGCATCCATGTTTTCTTTGCTACCATATCTGCAACATTTCAGAGTAGACACATTATGTGCATTTTAGTTACATTTCCAACAAACTCCCAGGTGCCAACTACAAGAATCAGACAAGCCAGCAGTGCAAAAGTAAAAAATACATTTCAACTCTCAAGCAGTTCCTTTATTTATTAGACTTTTGGCCATAAGATCAGTGTACTTTAGAACTCTTGCTTCAACAGTCCAATAGGATTGTGTTGTTGACTAGAACAAGTCTGCAGCAGATTATTTTAAATATTTTGCATGAATCTCAGATTGTACCAAAAACATTGTCAATTTAGATCTGTGCTCATCTGTTTTGGGATATTGAAGTCTTCAACAATTTTCAAGCATCTCAAAGCTTTGTTTTTGTTCAATACAAACTTTCCATCCTTGCTGAACCCTAAGGGAGTGTGTGTTCTGCAAAACTTTCCTAGTGATACGTGAGATTGGTTGAATGATCCCACAAAATTATGATGACCTCTTTCAAGTGATTTGACATTCCTTGTGTTCTGTTTTCTTGTTTGTAAAGCCAAATTTAAAAAGTATTAAGTGCTCTGCATGTCCATTGAGAGTTTTATTTGATTTAATTTCATTTAAAAATGAAATATTTTTTACATTAGCTCCTAAATCCTGCAACCATATTGGATCCCACTGTGTTCTACAGTGCTTTATAAAAGTATGAGAGACAAGTGCCATCTCAAAGACTTTTTCTAGAGTAAGTAATATCTAGATAATTTGGTGAAAGGGTGTGTATATATATATATTTATATAAAGTAGTTATTATTAGTACTGAAACAGTGGAAGCTGGATTTTGTTGATATGTCATATGCTCTTGCAATAATTTCCCAAGAAATTAAAATAATTTCTCTAAAAGATATCTCCCTCTCTCTCACCACTCCCTCTCTGTCTTTCAGAAATTTCTGCATCTTTTGGGGTGGGAGGTGATTAAAGCATTGGCAATGAAAGCCTGAGAATGTTTCTTTTTTACAACTATAAGAATCACAATACTCCATCTTTTCATCCCAATGCATTATGGAAATTGATGAGAATGTGATACTAGTGGAAGAGCAGTGGAAGGAGGAATAGCAATATGTGTTTAGAGATTATAAACCTCCTTGTGAAAGTCTTCAGTCTAGTTCTGGTCTCTTTGCTATGGTTAGGAAACCTCAACTGACTTTGGTGAAGTATAGATTTCACCTCTGACATTTAAATGTCACTGTTGTTCACAGTTACTGGGAATACAGAAAGTGCATTATAAAATGAGAATAACCTTTGCACCAAACTTTTCATCCCAATTGCAATATTCTCTGATGACATCTCATCATTTTTTTGATTCCTGTTAATGTCAGAGTGACCACTTGAAAGACCCCAAAGGTCCAGGTGCTATTTGCACAAGTTTCTACATGATCATAAAAATCAGATTCTAAATACTGCTTAGAAACTTCTGCCTTAACCCTCCTTTATCTCTTTTTCTTCACGTGATTGATTCTTCCCCAATAAGTTGGACAGTATATTGACTGCATACTATTCTTCCTCTACTTTTTTTTCCCATGTTTCTGCTCATCCCACCAGAGGTTTTCCTGCCCTGGGAGGAGCTGGAAGGCATGGTTTGGGGCGCAAAAGAGCAACACCAAAACTAGGGAACACATGTTAAAACTCCAGTGTGATTGAGAGAGGGATGGGTTTTTGGCTAGGGAGAAGGGGATTCACTCACTTTTCTTAAAGGTGCAGAGGGAAGAGTGCAAATTCTGTTGCAACTCAGAAAGGCACAGAAAAGTGATGGTGAGAGCAAGTATGGGAAAAAGTAAGAGGTACTTTTCTGCCAATTTCTTCACTTTCTTTAATGCATCTTGCGCAGCAGAGCTGCTCCAAAAGGTCGTTGTTGTGACAAAGCACACTCTGAAAGTGTGGGGAAGAACATGATCTTTAGAGACTGACAGCTTTTTCCAGGAGTTTCATGTAAAGAAAGGTGTAGACAACCTCACTTCAAAGCTCTGGCTAGCTCTTCACACAACGCTGCCCACCAGAGTCTGTTTTCAACTACATAAACCCAAGTGTTGGGAAAAAAAATTCATTCTTAGGATTAACTTTTTAATGGATCCTTGGGGTTTAAGTTGAAAAATAAGTGTTTTTCTCTATCAAAGTCTGTAAGTACACTAATGTTCTGCTTTCACTGTCTCATGAGAGGTTTATCTGAAGTTTCTGGTGAAAGGACTTTCAGTGTTTGCCAGAAAAAAATGAAAAAAGGCATATTTTTCAAAGCATATTTTTTCATATTTTTCCTGTGAGATAAAAAACCAAAAAAATTTAACATTAATTCAAAGCTGAATCTTTAGGCAGCATCAATAAATATGACATCACAAATGCAGCCTCTCTTTGGTCAACTGCAATGTCTTTTCATGTAATTTCAATAATATTCCTGTTTGAAGCAGGTGAATTGCTACGTTTTGAAGGCAAATTCTGTTAAGGGAGTCCTCTCTTATGACATTGCTATATAATTTAGAACCACTTTTAAAAAAGCATAGATTTCTTGTGAATGGGTAACATTCCTGCTCTATATGAACATGCTGACTTTATTAGGTTTAATTTATATCAGTATCTCTCTACTGAATTAAAAAAAAGAGTTGCTTTTTTTCACTTGTTATATTTCTTAGGTAACAGAAAATCTGTACTTAAGGAAAATAAATACAATTCATCACATCTCCTATAAAAGTTTTTTTTATTACTCTGACAACATGTAAATAAAGGAAATATTTAGAAGTTTTTCAGACTGGGCAAAAGCCTCACAGTGGAAATGTAACGGTCATTCAAGGCACTTTTCATTTTGCTTTTAATGCATAAGTACAAAAAACATGAATTCGTTGGAAACAGGTAATTTTGGAGTATGTACAAGAATTAATAACATGTAAGGTGTCAGTGAAATGTACTGCAAGAGAAAGCCTTCTGTGCTTTTTCTTATGTTGCCATGAATGAACTCTCCTGGCTTTGCTATCTAATTAATGGTAATTCCAAGTGTAGCTTCCTAGGCTAGTGTAGCCATGGCAGAGGAGGAACCATCTGCCTATGCAGAGACCACATGGCCTGGCTTAGGTGTAGCAAAATGGGCTCCCAGGTCTCTGTTTTTTCAAAAGAAAGATCTGCAGTACCCCTGAGCTGCAGGTAAATGTGAACCAGAACCACTCTTTGGCAGCAAGACTAGGGAACAAGAAGCAACTTATGTCCTGGACAATTGTCTCTTATAAGTAAATTTTTGCGTACTGCAAACTGAATGATCTGAGATCTTTAAACCAAGGTGATAATGAGGATTCAAAATCTTTAAATTGTACCCTGAAAGTGGATATAGTTCTAAGTGAGTGAAATACAGCCCCAAATACTATTTCATTCTAATGACAACAATAACTTTTTTGTGTCATTCGGGCAGGAAAACTCAGGTGTGTTACTAGAGCTCAGGACTAGATACCAAAATCTGTCTACATGCAATTGGAATTTTTATGACTTGTTTGTTTGGGTGCTAATTAATTTTTTTTTTTTATTTTTTTTTTTGCTTGCTACAGGTTCACTAACATGCTGCAGATATTTGGTATTTGCTTTGTATTTGGACAAAATTTACAAATAGAAGAACTGGATATTGTTCATATTACTTACACAGGGGAAAAATCAAAATGGAGTAATGACATTTGAAATGCATTTGAAGGATTTTAGGCTGAAATAGATTTAGTCTTCCTAATCCAAATTCAGAATTTCATTGAAGCACTTTCAGTGGGTTTTTTTCTTTTTGCTTTTTTCCTGGCAATCTCATCAGATCCTTCTACCCAGAGTTCATCCTACTTATTATTATCTTGATCCTCTTCTCTGATAAAAGTTTCCTTGTCTATGACTTCCAAAAGTCTCTGTAAGTTTTTGGGGGTTTTTTTGATTGAGTCTCACTCCTGGTTCTCAAATCTGCAGAATGTCAGTACAGCTGCTCTAAGCTTCATGCATTCTCTCTGAAGCTTCCCTGCATATGAAAAAGTTCTTCTTTCCACTTTAAGGAGACTTATTGTTTCACTTATTTCTGAAAAAAGAACAGCATGTAGCAAAATGACTAAATTTGAAGGCTGAGGTTTTAAGCAGAGGTGGTAGGTGCTGGCAGACGGAAGAGATGTTTGAAGAGAAAATTCCGAATTATCTCCTGAATATATTGGAGAAACATCTTAAAGATAAAAACTATGATAAATTCATTGATATTGTAGTGGGTTAACCCTTACTGGACACCTGCTGCCCACCAGAGCCACTCTACCACTCCCCTCCTCAGCTGGACAGGGGAGAGAAAATACAAATGAAGCCTCCTGAGCTAAGCACAGGGAGAGATCACCCTCCAATTACCATAATTTGCTAAACAGATTCAGCTCAGAGAAAAGAGTTTAATTTGTTGCCAGTCAAATAGCAAATCTTAAAAATATCTTCTTCACACCTCTGCTTTCTTTCCAGGCTTAACTTTAGTCACAATTTCTCTACATCCTCCTCCACAGTGGTACTGAGGATGAGAGAATGAGGTTTGTGGTCAGTTCCTCCCATATTGTCTCTACTGCCCCTTCCTCCTTAGGAAGAGGACTCCTCACACCATTCCCTTGCTCCATGGTGAGGTTGTCCAGTGGATGCAGTGAATATCTGATCCATCATAGACCTCCATGGGCTGCAGGGGTACAGCTGCCTCAAATTTCTAGGTATAAAACTGCGAACAAGGCAAATATTTTAATAAACTTTCACTGTATTAATAATTATCTCTCAGAAAAGTTTCTAACAATACTTTGCATTAAAAGAAGCAGATTGGTCTATTGATTCTTGGAGCATCAGCTCAACTATTTGTAACAATCTTTTA
This sequence comes from Sylvia atricapilla, assembly GCF_009819655.1. Classification (NCBI taxonomy): domain Eukaryota; kingdom Metazoa; phylum Chordata; class Aves; order Passeriformes; family Sylviidae; genus Sylvia; species Sylvia atricapilla. Next base: position 71,384,203 of record NC_089140.1, on the reverse strand, counting down.
ATATGAAGAAGTAGACCCGAGGGCAGCTGCACAGTGTGCAAAGCTGATGATTATCTATGGAGATTCAGTTGTCCTGCTCCAAGCCTTTTAAAGGTTAGATTTGTAGACTATATTATTCATCTGCTATTCCCTCTTCGAACAGATAGGAAAAAGTGCCTCTGGAGGGTAATTGATCCCATTTTCTGAGAAATCATTGCAGATGTTATCTAGAAATGCCAGTCTGGCTTCATTACCTTGTCTCAGACTCTCTCTGTAGTCAATTTCCCTGAAAGTTCCTGACAGGTGTCACTGGCATGTGCTGCAATGCCCACAGTTGGTCTGAATTCAAAACTGATCTTCTGAAATTCAGCTGTGCTCTAAAAAAACCAGTCAGCCAGAGCCCCAGCTTCTGGCTATATGATAAAACAGAAATTATACATGATCAGAGGGTTTGGTGAAGAAGTAAGAATTCAGATATATTGAATTATTTGTCTATATGGAAGTCTACATTCTTCTCTGCTAAATCTGGAGGACATTTGAGATGCTTTTTCAGATGTCCTGTGTTTCCCAGTGAGCTGTGCATGGAGTCAAAGAATATGACCTTTGCAATTGGTATTTTACATTAGAGGCCAGGTACCTTAAGGAAACTGTGTCCATACCCAAAGGGTCTGCTGAAGTCTGAAAGCCAAGAAATGTGAGTATCAGCTGAGCACAGCCTGAGCTTCCTCAGCTTTCCTCAGCTTTTGGTTGTTCATTTGAACCAGAAAGTATATCTTTTCTGACTGTGTAGCCACCAGGACAGTGATCACCCCTCTGCACTCAGCACTGGTGAGGCTGCCCTTAAATCCTGTGTTCAGTTTGGGGCTCCTCACCAAAAGAAGGACATTGAGGTCCTGGAGTGAATCCAGAAAAGAGCAATGGAGCTGGAGAAGGGTCTGGAGCACAAGTCTGATGAAGAGCAGCTGATGCAGCTGGGATTGGCCAGTCTGGAGAAAAAGAGACTGAGGGAAGACCTTATTGCTCTCTGCAACTACTTAAAAGGAGGGGACAGCAAGGTAGAGGTCATCCTTTTCTCCCAAGCAGCAAGCTATAGCAGGAGGAGAAATGTCCTCTTGTTGCACCAGAGGAGGTTTAGATTGAATATTTGGAATGATTTCTTCATGGAAAGGGTTGTCAATTATTGAAACAGGCTGCCCAGAGAAATGGTAGAATCTCCACCTCTGGAAATATTTCAAAGACGGGCAGATGTGCACCTTAGGGACATGGTTTAGCGGTGTATTTGGCAGTGTTAGGCTAACAGATGGACTTGATAATCCTAGAGGTCTTTTCCAACACAAACAAATCTATAATTCCATGTTGTCTTTCTGAAAGTCATTGCCACTTGGCAAACAAATGTCTGTGCCACCAAAAACTGTATCTCTGTTCAGCTGAATGTGTTAATGTCCACCCAAAAAAGTGTGCTAAATGGCAAACCAGAACATTTGTACCATTTCTCACCATTGACCTGGCTTTGCGTAGAATAGGGCCAAGCACCAAAAAGGGAAGTGGGATTAGTTATTAACTGGTAGAAAAGTAACAACACTATTTTCTAGACAGATATTATATAGTTCATACCCATGCTTTAGACCAGAGGAAAAAAGAATAAAAAGAGGAGCAGTAAAGCATAATAGTCAAAGAGTAGATCATCTCTGCATTCTGTGAATGGGACAGAGTTGTTTGAAAATGTCAGCCACAACACACAAGCACAGATGTGGGTTTAAGGCTACTTCATATGGGATTGAAAAAGCATACCTTGGCAAAGCTCCATTTGGAAAAAATACAGTAGTTGTTTGGTCCCATGGAAAAGTCCCTTGGAACACACAGATATTTGCTCTGAGACCTCCTGTGACATGTATGAACTTCCTCAGAAATCAATCCTTCAGCTGTGACCAGGATTTTGGAAGCAGCAAGTCTTGGTTCCAACAGCCTGAAATAAGGATATATTCACTATATAGCAGAGTTTCAGAGTTTCAGCAGTTTCAGAGGAAGTTTATCTAGACACCAGAACATCCTTCAGTGAAAGATTAAGACTAATATTTAAACTAAGTACTTATATGGAAAACTGAAGATAATTTATTTTTCCTCTTTGCCTCTACACTCACAAAAAGAGACCAGTACACTAATCAAGCTCCATTTCCCACTGATCAGATAGCAAGAAAAACTTCCAGATGTTATGAAAAGACATGGTTTTTTAGGAACATTGCTATTTCTGAGATGCTAATAATACAGACCATAAGAGAGAAGCAAGAAGATCAGCAAATGACTATTGAGAGGCTCTGAATAAAAACGTTGAGCATACTTTGTGGAGACAGATGGGAATCATGAGTACCTTTAACAAATATCTCTTTCTGTTTGGATTTTTGGTGGAGTTTTTTAGATCTATTTTACTTGAAATCATTACATTGAACTATTCATATAGCCTCTGGACTTCCAAAATAGCATATTTCTTTGAGACTGGGGGCAGAAGAGGGGTTAATTGGAGCTTTGGTTTCAGTTTCTGTGTTGATGCTTTGTGTATTCTTGTGCTTCCTGCTTTTCTGTGGTGCTGAAATTTCTCATTTTAGGCTCATTGATGGCACTTCTGGCACTACTGTGCATGTATCTCTTCAGCTTGTGTGAGAAGTGAGTATTAGGTTAAAACCTTTGACATCTCCACTCATGCATCCACTAAAGCAATCACTGCCTCTTCTGCATCATTTCTCTCAGACAGATTCTTTCTGGGAAGTGGGATAGATGGGGTGAGACAGCTTTTCTTGTCACAGGACTTCAAGTGCATTCCTGTCTCACTTGCTGGGTTCTTTTCCTCTCAGTTGTGCCCCTGGCTTTTGTTTATCTACTGGAATGTTCCTTCTTTTCATCAGAGCAACAAGTTTGTTGCTCCTCTCAATCTATGAGAGTAGCTGATCTTCATTACTGGAGCAGCTGCTGCTGTGTAGATAGTTTTTATTCTCATACACCACCTACTGTTTCTTTCAGATTTTTTTTTCTATAAAACCTGTCTAGTTGCATGATTGTAGGTAAGAATATGGAAGAGTTCAAGAATAAATAAAAAAGGAAAGCCAAAAAAAGGTATGCCATTGTGGCTCCCAGTAGTATTTTGTATATTCTGTTACTGAATGTGCCAGCTCTCCCCCATGATCTGAGATGCAAAATTGGCATGGGAGAATGAAATATCTTGGCAGAGGTCCAGAGCACCTCTCTCATCTAAACAAGAAGCAGGCATGAGATTGAATCTGACATATAAAGTCTTTATCATAGAATCATTGAGTCATTAAGATTGGAAAAAACCTTCAAGATCATTGAGTCCAACCTTTATGATTAATGGTCAATAACCCTTGTCTTACAGTAAACACTTTTGTGGCTGTAGATTCAAGAATCTCGTTGGGAATAATTTTTGTCTCTAATTTATCAACAGATCAAGGCTGTTATCCTGTCCTGTGCTTTTTTTATTTCGGTAAAAGAGTGGCTAATAATCAACCCAGACTACTTTCTTAAGTATTTCCAAAAGGCAATAGTGTCCTTGGGGGCTTGATAATGCAGCTTTGTAGCCAGATTTCCAAAATACCTACTTAGCACTGCACAGGAGCAGTGAGGATATGTGGTCAGGATGCTCATGGTTTCTTTGGTCTGTTGAGATTTACTGCTAGGTAGAACTTCTTCATATTAGAGCCAACTAAGCAAAAATATTAGGAAACAAAGATTTTTCTTGCAGCATCTCACTGATGGATATCTAATGTATTTTTTCTATGCAGGCATTCTTGTACAAAATAGTCAATCTTGTCCCTCCCTTTTCCAGCCCAGTCCAGTATCTGAAACATGTCTAGGATGGAAACTATGAAAACTAAACCCAGAAATAATCAAGATGAGGAGATGACACATCACATCCAAGGCAAAACTGAAAATCCCACACAATGGATTAAATCTGTAGGAGTCAATATTTACTAAAACATTAATTACTCCAGCCACTCTCTCTCCCTAACCTGGTAATGCTTCCAAGTTGAGACTAGGAAGTACTAAAATACAAGGTATTGAAGAAATATTCTGCTATGATACACTGTGGAAGAACCACAAGCAAAAGTAGATGTGACACAGAATAGCAATTGGCTTGGATTGCTCAGTGTAAATATAAGCTGATGTATTTCAAAGTGCTTGGCACCCTGACTTAGTTTGTAATGGAAAACCAGAGAGATTATTATTAAATTGTTTTCTGTTGCCTTTCTCTGCATGAGGCCTTTTGTTTGGCTGGTCCTGGATGCAATTAAAAAGAAGACAAAAATCCTTCCTCCCTCCAGAGTGTCCACTTCCCCTGCATTATAGCTCTGAGTACATCATGTCCTTTTGACTAATTTTTTCCTGTAGATAAAACTAAAAAGCTGCTGCTTTAAACTCTCCCTTTCCAGCCAATTTCTCTCTTACTTGTCACCATGTCCTGTCCCAGGACACTGTTGCTCTGACCCTGCATCCTGACTCTAAGGGCAGCTGTGTGCCTGCTGACTGCAAATCACTTCTTCAGACTCTGTCTACAAGTCCAGGGCCCTGCTTGTCTCAGCCCTGCCTGACTGCAGAGGTGTGCCATTTAGCTTTCATTTTACAGACCTTATGAATTGTGAGGTGTGATTTCAGCCACAGATGTTCACAAAATGCAAAGTGGGAACCAACAATGCAGCAGCATGGTCCAGTGACTGTTACCTCTGGCTGTCCTTGAATGTGCTAAAATTGACTCTCAAGGGTTGTGAGCTCTTCCCTCATGGCTCTTGGCCCTCCCTAGCATCTATGTGTATATCCAAGCTTTTTAACCACACATAATTGTTTTAAAGAAAGTACAGACTGCCTGTCTGCCTTTCCAGCAGCTAAGCATCCTGATGTGGTAAGGGTCTGGAAAGTGGCACATTTGTTGATATGCATTGCCTATCCTCAGCAGGCAGGTAAATTCCAACCTCTCTTTTGTCTTCATCTTTGCACAGTAGCTAAAACCACAGTCAGGCTTCTGCAGATACCTTAAGGCTGGTCTTGCCCTATTATTTATGTCTTTTCAGGCATCTATTTTATTTATTCTCTTAAATAGGATGGAAAGGCACCCTGCCAGGAACATGATGGATTACTGAAAGAATAAAAATGATAGCTATAGAGACATTACATAGCTTCTTAAATATAAATAAGAAACTGGTGTCTCCCTGCAAGTACATTTGAGATATTAATCCGCCTTTTTCTCTTATGAAAAGCATCATTTCATGCTAATATCTTGCTGTAACATCATTTCAAACAATGTGGCCTAATTCTATCATATTATTAGGTTTCATAAAACTGTGTGAGGAAAATAAAAAGTGAATTAAAATGAAAAAATTCCTGGAATCATTCTTTCTGCCTGTCAGTTAAAATCATAGCAATTTGTCATTTATTCATTAAAACACCTGTTTTTCCATAAAAATACATATTTAGATTCATGAAGTCTGCTGTTGGGAATTATGTAGGAAGGATCATTAGAGTTGATCAGAATGCATGGACTCTAGCCAGAGAGGAAAGAAAACAGTCTGGCCTGCTATAAATTCTGTGAGTATTCTTGTGTAAAAGAATGATATAATTTGACAAAAAAAATATTCAAACTATCAATACTTTTAATATGTTATTAAAAAACCCAAGTTCCTAAGATGTACAGATGAAATGTATGTGTTTCATGAGGAAATAGAACCCTAACCAGTTAATTGCATGCTTTAACTAAATATGCATTATTTGTGAATTCATAGAACTCCTGTTAGTTTACTGTGGGCTTCAGTGGTTTGAATTTATGGCTGTTTATTCAAGCTCTATATTCAAAAGCTCAGCTCAGCCTGCCAAATTAAAAAAAATCAGTACAGAAACCTTTTTATTTTTGTTTTACACAACAAAGGGCTTGTCTTTCTCATTGTAATGAGAACTCAAAACAAAGGACGTTTACAAAGCATTTCTTTTAGAGGTCTTCTTTTTTAATTTAAAGAGAAATTAAGGTAAATTTTGTAACAGACTAGAAATCAATACAATCCACAAAATCACCCCCTTCTTTCAGGCCAGTGCAGGTTTGTAACTAAGGTTTTGTGGCTCCTTCCATACAGTGCTCTGCTAGAAGCATTGCAGGAGCTGGCAGGTCAGGTGGGCTGCTCATGAACACCACCAGGGACTTTCTGCCTGCAGCCCAGAGAGGCTATAGAATGTGGGTAGAATATGAGGAAAGGCTGAGGGAATTGAGTTTGTTCAGCCTGGAGAGAAGAAGGCTTCACAGTGACCCAATTGCAGCCTTCCTACACCTGGAGGGAGCCTTCAAGAAAGATGGAAAGAGGCTTTTTACAAGACCATCCAGTGATAGGACAAGGGGAATAAAAAAGGGCAGGTTTGGATTGGATATTAGGAAGAAATCCTTTACTATGGGGATGGTGAAGCATAGGAACAGGTTGTCCAGAGAAGATGTGGATGCCCCTTCTCTGCAAATGTCGAAGAACAGGTTGGACAAGGCCTCGAGCAACCAGGTCTAGTGGAGGGTGCTCCTGCCCATGGTAGGAGGGTTGGAACGAGATGATTCATAAGGGCCCTTCCAACTCAGGCCATTCTATGGTTCTATGATTTCTCAAGACTAACTTTTTCTTTTTTTTTTAAAGCTTAAAAGCTTGAACATAATGTTTTTCTTCATATGATCATGATATGGTCCTTTCAGCACAGAAACATGCTGGTTCCTTCAAGTGGAAGGCCAGGATCTAATAAGGCTTTCTGGGTTTTTTGTCTGTGACTATAAGAGCACTGTTTGTGTTTCTCTCAGTTTATTCCAATGAATAGAGCTTAATGCTATCTCATCTGTGGTCCATCTAAGTACTCATGTCACTTCCATAGGCTTTTTTTTTTCCTACAGCCCAAACCAAATTTCATTTTGATTAGGTTTGACTTTGTGGAAAAATTACAGTGTGTCTTTGTTTCTGTTTCATCACATTTTTTCTATAATTTACTTTGAGTTAAATAGTTTCTTTTTTTCATAATCACTAGTAAGCTTTTAGAATTAAACATAAACAAAAACCTTTTGTAATAATATTTTTTATTTTCCATCTTGCTCATTTTATAGGCTTATGATACATCATCCTGTTGTTAGTAAATAGATCAATCCATCTGCTTAATATCCAAAGTAGTGGAACAGTCGTTTTCCATGTGCAGCACACAAAAAATGCAAACAAATATTTTCTGTTGTCGGTAGTGTTTTTTAAATTACTTCCTAGGGGTTTTTGTGAAGTGGAATTTCACCAATGGACAAGGCGAGAAGAAACCAAGACCTAGTTAGTAAGATGCCAAATCAGCTTGTTTGCTGTGCAAACTTCTCAGTCATTTTGTTCCTTCACTGACCTTTAGGGCATATAGCTCATCTTACTAAGATCAGGGAGAGGTGCTATTGGGAGACACAGATGTGAAAAAGACCAAAATGGTAAAAAATATTTTCTTCTTTTTGGTTAAGGCACTTTGAACTATTTATTTTGGGTCAAGAAAGGAGGAATTAATTTGTATGTTCAACAAGGCTGTGGAAGTTTTGAAAGCTTTTTGAAGAAATGTATTGTCGCAAAGTCAAGCTGACTTAAGTGGGAGAAGTGACTGTGGGACCATGGAATTAAAGGAGAGGAAATAAAAGGAATAATTAAGAAGTTTCCTAATTACTACCCAAATTTGTGTTTTAATATAAGGAATCAAAAGACAAGGCTAGCAGTAATGCTACAAACCCAATAGCACCAATGAAAATGCTCTTCATGTCTTCACTGCTGAGCAGAGACCAGCCCTGGTGGGGACTGTGCCCCACTAAGGAGCATCTCTGCAGTCGCTCAGCCTGGGCTGCTCCTTGTCTTGGCTGTGCTGAGTGCCGAGGTGAAGTGCCTGAGAGCACTGCACAAGGCAGCACTGAACGTGATCCTCTGCACAAGGCAGCAGTGGCCTTTGAAGGTGTAGTGACCTCCAGATTTCTTCCAGGGACAACTAATAGTGAAAAATAGAGTTTCATAAAGTATATAAACCCAGAATAATAATCAGCCAGTCATTTCATGCCCTTGGGCCTTTCTTTCCCAGAACATTCCGACTGCGTTTTTAGTCTGAAACCTTTATGAGCAAAGTGGTGGACTCAATTCTTATCAATTCTTATTTTCTTCACCTCTTCTTGACTTTTAGAAGGTAATGTCTTATTCTTCTGGAACCTATGTCTGCTTGAAATTGATTTTATGTGTATTTTGGACCATGTTTGACCTTTTTTTTTTTAATTTTTATTTTATTGTTTGGTTCAGAACTCTCCCATGACTCCCCACTCCACACAGACATGTCAGCATTGGTGGTTAGAAAATACTCAAATTACATTATTTTTTGGTTGCTTCTGGTTTTCAGATTTCAACTCCTTAAACTTTATGTATCTTACTTTATTTGAATGTTCCTGAAGCGTTTCTGTTGCCGTGCACAATGTTATAATGACCATCTTGTTTGACTGAACTACATCCCAACTCCTAACACTTTTTGTCATACTGGAGCTCTGCAATGACACAGTGAATAAGAGCTCTGGTATTCTTTCAGCACTCATGTGTGCTGCTGGAACTGCCAGAAGAGTTTCTGTCATTTGATAAAACTTGATACAATGACTTTATGCCACTCTCAGTACTTCAGTAGATGTTTCTTTCACAGTTGATGTTCACATAAAATCAAGAGTGGTCCCATCACTTTCAGCCGTCTCATTTCCCTCAGACAGGCACACACCTTTCTCTGCAGCCTTAACATCTCTCAGGAATTTGTGATTCAGCTTATGACACTACAAGTGCATTACAGTCATGGTAGCTTGGTTAGTTTTAACTTCTGACAATACAATTGGTTTCATGTTAATTGAAACTCCACATAGACTCTGCACTTCTAACAGCATTTCCTACTTCAGCCAAGGTGCCTGTTCAGGCATCACTGCCTAACAGAGTTTTTTCCCTCGCCTTTTATCTGATTCTGCTAAGAACTAAGCAAAATACTGGATCATACATTCTATAAAGAAGTCATAAACCCCTCTATGTTCAGTTATTTTTGTTGAGGAATCTTTGTTGTTTAGTTAATATCTGTACAACTGATCTCCTGTCAGAGGCACCTCAGTCCAGATCACTCAGATATGGTTTTGGTGTGAGATAACAGACATGTCTATATTATGGTAATTGTCATAAATTGAAGGGTATTTTTTCAGAGGAGTCACACTCCTCTGAAAAAAAAAAATTAAAACCAAAAATAGCTACCAACAATATCTAGCTTCTCAGCTGGAATGCACAGGGCACTGAAGTTTCAAGTATTTTATGTTTCTGTAGTGAGCATTTAAGTGCCAGCTACACCACATGACAATAAAATACATTTCCCTTTGCAATCATTTCCTGAGAGAAGATAAAAAAATCCAGGTTCATGCACTCTTGAAGTTCTGCTTTTGAAACCACAATCATCCTGCATTTCTTCTCTGAACAGTGCATTCTTGTTTCCATTTGTTTTGAATTAGTTTTTCTGATCTCAAGTATTAGGTTTTTTGCAAAATGTATTTCTAACAAAACTCATCTTCCATATTCTCTGTCATTTGGATACTTTTTGAAACCCTGGTTGATGCAGCAGTACTTTTCCATGAGTTTTCAACATTTTATTTAAGGCTAAATTTTTGCAAAAGCCTTACAGGTCATTTATAGAGCAGCAGATCCTATCTCTGCACTATCTCAGCACTGTTACTTTGCAATGTGATGTACGGCAGATAGAACACTCATGGATTCCAGCTTGTGTCAGTTTACTTGGATAAAAGTTCTCAAGATTATGAGCATTTTTTGACTAATACTGCAGTTGTTTCCACTGCTGTACAAAACTCCAGCTCATTCTGGAGTGTCTCAGTGGAAAGGCCTGCTGTTCATCATGGTACCCTGAGCTGATTGAAACAACTTAGTAGAAGTAAAAGAAAGGTTTTATCCATGTCAGATTTGAGGAACTTCTTTGCAGACTAATATTGTTTTGTAACAAAGAGTTTATTACAGTCTCCATACTGTAAAAAGCTACAATAGAAATATCATTTTATAAATAAACCCAAAGGCTATTGCACAATGCAATTGAACATACCCATAATCAAATCAAGTGTGATAACATTGTATGAGTTGGCACTTGGAAATTTGTGATGAAATTTGAAAAGGATTATCTGGAGTCACTACCCACTGACTTGAATTTAATTTACATCCTGTGCCAGAGTGACTGAGAAAGTGAATTGGATGTGTGCAGATCAGGAATCTAGAAAATGTCTTGCATCCAAACATCCTTTATACTAGGAATGGACATATCAGAGAATTATTTATAAATTAGTACACCTTCTCTCCAACAGGTAAAGTAGCTTTTAAAATACAGAATATTAATTTAAAAACCCAAAACACTCCTTTTTTAACTACACAAGTCCAGTTAAGGCTAAGCACATACAAAAAATAAGTTTTGAGTATTCAAGATCAGGAAGTGGAAGGGAGAGAAAATTGGTTTACCTTGCCAAGATTCACCTTTTTGATTATCTTCAGGGTGAGAAACCTTAAGTGTCTACTTTTTCTTTTCTCCTTCTCTTTCTTCTACGGTATAAAATAGGAGACAATTCTTATGGATACTGAGAACCCAAAGATGGTTTTTTTGCTTATTTTTTGACTGTCCTTCAGTGGATCCACCAGTTTCCAGCGACTCCTTCTTCATTCATTAGCCCTACAAGCATTTTACCTTGGGAGATTTGGTTAAACAAATGACAGGAAGTGCCAACCATTTTCCCTTGGTTTTGTTTCGCTGCTTAGCGAGCTGCATAACCAATAATGGAGTTTGTTTTTCTCATGTGTATGGTGACATGAGATGGTTTAATACAGTCTATTGATTTGACTTTTTTATCAAGGTATCAGAGATGACATATCTGTGACTCATTCCCACAAAACTGATGGGTTCATGCTGCAGTGTTGGGCCTTTTTTATATTTTTATATATTTAGAATGCATTTGATGTAGAGGTTCCAGACCAACAGAAATAATGAAAAAGGTAAGAATAAAATTTGCTGACATTTCTGATTAGTGGCTTAAAATAAAATTAAATATGTTGCTGAACATGCACTGACACTTGAAGTCCAGAGAGATCATGTGTTCTTGGCATCTCTACCTTGAACCTCCTGAAATTCACTTCTGCCCTCCTGCCACTGTTTTTGTTGGTATATTTTCCCTGTTTCATTCTCTCTGCAGAGATGATATCCATGTCCTCAACAGCTCTTCTCAGAAAAAATTTAACTATCTCTGGCAAAGCACCTGTCAGAAGTTATGTTCTATCAAGGACTGACCATCCCAAGCAAGGACTTTGCTGAAGGTGTGCTAGACCTACCTTTTAAGGGTTAATTATCATTCAGTTTTCAGTAGATGAATAGAAACCTGATCTAATCACCATGAATTTATTTTCATAGGTAGATGACAAGAGGTCCATTTTAAAGTAGGAGAGGGTAGAACAGAACAACAAAACTTCTGTTTATTGTTAATATAGAGAAAGCTTAAAATTATGCAAATAATGATGCAAGCATAGTTTTGCCAGACTTCTTTCAAAAAAACTCACAGTACTAGTGATAGTCCCACATCTGATTACGATATAGATGTGATCAGGGAGATCACATAGAATTCCAAATCAATTTTTGACAGAAACCAAGGGAAGGGAGAAAAAAATGGAGGAATCTCGACTACTGAGCAAAGAGTTCATCTCTGTTTTACAAAAACAGCACGAATCAGTTGTCTTTACAGCACACGCCATAAAGGGTGCATATTGTTCTGGTCCAAAGTGGTGACCAGGGCACGTGCTAGTGCCAAAGAGGTGTGGTCTATATGTGAGAGTACTGAGGTACTGATTGAGAAGGAGTGGACTGGGCTGAAAATTGGCTCAGACCAGAAGTACACAAACAGAAGGTTAAATGTTTGTGAATTAAACCTCTTTATAAACTGTAATGAGCTCAGCTATAAGCATGTGAATAGGAAAATACCTGGGTATGGCCTTCATGACACATTGGCCAAATAGCACTGATATGAAAAATGCCTTTATAGTCCTAAAATACATGAAAAGGAGTACTTTTGGTAGAAGAGGGGCAATTGACATCAATATAAACAGCTCTGCTGTTGCCTCATTTGTAAATAATCTTTTTTTTCAACTGTGAGAAGGAATTTGAGAAACAATGAGCCCATTATTTTAGGGGAAGCTAGAGTGCATTGGCTTAGATAGTATATTGAGGGCTAAAAGGGGATATGACAATGAAAATAAATAAGATTAAGCATCAGGTTATAACTAAACTGAAGGACAATGTCACCATAGGAACAAATGGTTATAGAAAGCCCATCAATAAGACTGGAAAACAGAAGCATCATGGTTTTAAACAATCTACTTGGGAGACAAAAACCCTAAACTCACAAAACCTCACTATTAAACTCACAGTGTAACTTGCTTATCTGATGAAAAGGTGTACATAAAGTGGTGCAAAGATGTTACAGGATATCATTCAGTGACTCAGGACTATTTCAGTTCTTCTGCTCCTAAACACAACAAAAGACATTTTTACCTGATGATAACGAACACTAGACTGAATACATATTGCTGAAAGCTTTCAGATTTTCAGGATATGAGGGGCTGCTCTCAGCAACCTGGACAAAACATAGAGCGGCTAAAAGCCAACTGAGCAGGTCTCAGTCAGATTTACCGCCCCGTTCTGGGAAGGTCTCAGAGCTGGTGGGATCTCTGTGACTGCAGCAAGTCCTAGCCTACAGGACCCTGCTGTGTACTCAGAGGCTGAGGCAGAGCCCAGGTGCTGCACTACGTGTTCTTCTGTTCTCAGCCCTGTGTGCAGTGAGCAGTGAGTGAGCAACACATGGTTTGGAGAGTCTCAGTGGGAGTACTAAACTGGGAAGTGCCATTCCTAAACTATGACAACTTTTCAATAAACAACATGAGTAATGTCTCCTTTCTGTTTCCTCTCTCATTCTTGTTGCTCTAGGAGAGCAATTTACTTATACAAGTGGATTGGGGGGGATTTGTTGTTCGTCTGGGAGTTTTTTCTCATTTTAGGGAAAGATTTTTTTTCTGAGTGTCTCTCCTTGACTCTACTATTTCTTAAGTTGCAAAAGGATAATTTGTTCTTTCCTCCTCTTTTGTATGTAACTGGTGGAGGAAGACATTGATTTCTTTATTCCTCATCCACCTTTGGATATCTGGCCCAGCCTAAAACACCTTCAATTAGTGTAAGCCTGCAATTTGACTTGGCAGCCCCACTGCTTTTCAACAGGTGCAGTTCCCTGCCTAATGTTAAGCAATAACTGCTGGAACGTCACTTCATGGCTTTGTTCAGCCTGCAGTGGCTAATTACAGGAGACATAATCTGCCGCTAACCACCTCTTTTTTATACTTCTGCACTAATATATGCCTGTCTTTTCTGTAGAATGAATGTTCCCAGTTTTATCAGCTTTGATCTCATTGGAATCAATGTTCTACTTTCTCATTCATTTAGGTGCAAATAGCACTCAAAATAAATACCCTTTCAAGCATGATGTTGGACCACAGAGCACATAGCAAAATAATTCCAGTTCCAAGAGCTGTTTAAGTATCTAGAATTTCCATCTCAAAATTGTTTTTAACATCTTCAAAGATTTTCCCCAAACTGTGATGGAAGAATTAAAATACCGGATTGGTGGGAGGAATGGAAACATCTAGAACACATGAGTCGGTCAGAGCTGAGCCCACAATGCCTGACTTGGATTTACTGGTTTAAAAAAAGGGTCTCCTTTGTGTCTGGGTTTTGAAATTAGTTCTACATGCCCACATTAATAAAAGCAGTAATTCAGGGGCTTTGGGCCCATTTCCCATTTCTACCAGCCAGACTACAGCACTTGCACTGTAGTGCAAACTCTTGGTGAGCTTTAATAACACAATAATATTGAAAAAGACACAGATATTTCCAGAAAAGTATATATAGCTGTAAATAGCTCTGTCTTTGCTTCACCTCATTCAGGACAAGCAATAAAAACATGTCCTGCTGGGCACTGAACTCTAATCTCCCAGCTTCCACATCCAGAGAAAATAACAAGCATATTGGCCTGACCCACATCATCAAGGAAAATTATTCACACAGCAGATCTGGAGGAGAAATCCGCCAGAAATCAGAATGGGGTGGTGGGGATTTTCCTCATACTTGAGCTTTAGCTACAGTGATGAGTGTGGCTGTCTCCTCACTGCTTTCTTTTTCTCATTTGAACTGTAACTGAGCATCTGTGAATGTCTAATGCATTTGATGCATAAGTTTTATGCATTCAATTTTTTGTGGAGAAACTTGGATATCTGCCTAGAGAATGTAGTTTCTAACATCTATGATGTCCTCATTTTTGTCATTCATAAGGATTCATGTGAATTCATAAGGATTCACATGAACTGGTGGTTATAACAAATAAAAAAGGTGTGAAAATACAAAGACAATTTATTTATTGAGTTTTCATCATCTTGCTGAAATCAATATAGCCATGAATGAAAAAATTCATAGGAACCATAGCTACATACAGCTCCACAGAACTTTAGCTGTTGAAGACCCTTCTCTGATTTTCAGGAAAAATCTTTCAAAAATATTTTTATTTTGCTTTTCTTCACAAAGAAAGGAACCCTCTGTGTCATAGGAATTTTTAATCCAAAGAAATTTTATGATAAATTTAACACTGAAGTATTAAATTCTGTCCTTCTTCAACCTGTGTTACATCCTCAATGGTAAAAGTCCAGAGTAGGACAAGCAATAAAATTTCCTAGGGGCCAATGGCTGGAGGATGCATTTGATTTCTTCTAAATGAAGTGGTTACTGTTACCAGGTCCATATCACTCTGAGTATTAATTTAAACTTGAAAGGGATTACTAATGTAAAGTTAACCTTAGTGTGGAACCCAGAAGTTTGGACTCTGGGAAGATTAATTGCCATCTGACTCGTTTGTTCTGCAAGAATGGATGGCGTGTTTATATTTAAACACTTACTTGATCACCTGGTCTGTCTCTTTGGTTCCACATATAGGGAGTTACCCTCAAAGAACAGGCTGGAGCTCACTGTAGCTGGAAAAATCTCAGCAAGTTTCTGACAGACACAAATGCTGTCTTATGTAAGTGAGAAAGTTTTATCTTTGAGCTGTTTGTTAAAGAGACAGGACACAGGAACCTGCTTAGTTCCATATGTACCTACACAACTGGGTCACACAAGAAGAAATAAAATCAGTAGAGTCTGCGCTGTCTGGTTTGTGGGTTTATTTCATTCAAAAAGAGACAATAGGTACCACCCTCCTGGGTATTTTGGGTCCTAACTCAAATTTACTCAGCAAAGCAACATGTTCAGCTAAATGGCTTCCACAAAAGGCCATCTTGTATTATACCACAAGGTATCATCTTGTGTGGATATACCAAGAGATGACAGATCTGCTCTCTGGTTTGAGATCTATTACACTGTCGGATTAGTCCCCTAAGAAAGTTAGTCATCAGCTTCACTGAAAATTCATTTTAGTAAGTGGTATCAAAATCTATCTTTTCCTTGTATTATTCCACATTACAATGAAGAACTTACAATTTTTAGCATTCTAAATTCTTTTGCATTTTCTTACTTTAGAATTCTGCAATAAATACTCAAAATTGCTTTTTGCTTTCTCTTTGAAAAACTTTAGGAGAACACTCTATTAAGCTTTCTCTGCAAGAACTCTTTGCCAGCAATCAGATCACTTTATCCATAATTTCTCCACCTTTCTCAGTTACCTAGGAAAATGACAGTGAGAAAATATATAAGAAAGAAATTGGATTTCCACCAAATTTTAAAAGTCTTTTGAAGAGAAATGCAATTAAAACACCAAAAGCATGCTTGTTTTACATGTTGTGGTGACGTGAATGGTCTAGTACAAAGCAGTTAAATCTCAGGCTTTACGCAGTTTTTCTATTGATGTTTTTCCTTTTTTTTTTGCAAGTAATAAGTCTTGCTTTTTATTATGTTTAGAAGTAAGCAGCAAAAATTCACTACTGTGAATTCTTATCTCAATCAAAACTAGCTCTTCAAATACTTAGGAAAAATGGTGTGACGATGCCTTGGTTTTAACAGTGTGGAATCCAATGAAAATTATTTAAAAGTCTCTACTATTCTATCCTTGGTATGAAAGTAATAGAGGCTTTTGCAACATTTCTAAAGAAAAGAAATTGGCATCCTTTTCCACTCATATGAAGACTGTAGTGTCTGTTTCATGTCAGAGAGAAAATAAAAGTTTTTATTTGTCACATAGTGCTCTAATGAAATAAACTGAATAGCACAGCAATACAGACTTGGAGACATACAGCCAGAAAGAGGGGTTGACACATTCTATGCTTTCCTTCTCCACTCATTTCCACTTGAGAGAAGCCAGACCTGCAGCAATGGGGACCTGGGGTGGGGGATCCTCTGCTGATGAGCAAACACCTTTTCAGACAGAAGCTGGCCCCCCACCAGTCTGCAGCTCCTGCAGCAAAAAGAAAATCAGAAGGTCACATCCCGAGCTACAGTGCACCTCAGCAAAGCATCCTGCACCCTGGCAGTGGCCTGGGGGGCAGCCGTGTGGTGAAATCGGCTCTGCAGGGAGGAATGAGGAATTCTGATGACCTGTGACTAAGGAAAGCCCATTCTCCCTGCCTCTCTGACCATTGGACCACTTGAAATTGCAGAGAATACTTGCCAATACTTAGTGGCAGATTTCATTTCACAAGAACCATGTGAGTTAATTCTGCTGTAAATATTTCTCCACCACATTGGAAAGAAGTCATGAGCGTTTGAATTGCGTATTCATCCCCTGCTCCTACTTGGTCATTAAAAACACAGTTTTGCACTTTACACCCTACTGGGCGCTGACATTGTTACAACCTGATACCCTTTCTGCTTGAGTAGTAGGGCAGCTTGAGATCTAACTATCCTGTGCCACTGAAAATCTAATTACACTTTCGCCTTTTCTTGCCAGAGCTGACAGCAAGTTGAAACCTTTGGCAGGTGTTTCATTTCTGTAACTATCTGTGCGCTGTGCCGTGTCTCCTACTGTGAGCCCACACAGTACCTGCTTGTCTGATGACTGTAATGAGAGGGACTCACTGAGGTGCCTTCCCTGATCACTGCTGGTGGATAAACAGCCTCGTATATGGCAAGCTCGCTTTCTGCTTTTTTTGTGGATACAAGTGTAGTAAGGGTTCTCTTGCAGACAGGAAGTAAAATTTGTACTGCTAGAAAATAATTTCTCTAGCGTCAGACAGCAGAAAAAAAAGAGAATGCTGTCAGGTGCACAGATATCCTTTAAAGTGTAACTGGATTGAATTAGATGGGATTTCTCAGCATTATTTATAAAGGAAGGGTCAGACTTACAGAGAGGATGATGTGAAGAGCACTAGTCTAGGAAGACTTCTGGCTGCTGATTCTAGCCCACATGACAGTAGTGTAAATGGGAAAGTGAACTGCTTACAGCAGAAAAACTGCAGGATAACACTTCATATGTCTGGGCTTCTTTGAGCATTATTTGGGCGTGGATGGAGGTGGAGGGAAGAAGGATGACAATACAGGATGCTGAATTTTCTCAAAACAAGCTGTTTGCATTAAAACAAACATTCCCCAAGACTGTGTGACTTAATAATACCGTGCATTCTCTCATCAACAGTAGTTGCAGCGTTCAGCTGTTTGATTGCTCTGATTCTTTCTGGGAGAAGCAAGAGCAACCCAAGAATAGGGCAGGCATGGAAGCAGGCAGGAAGGCAGGCAAATCTCCCAAAACCTCAAGTGGTTACAGCTTGCTCTGCAAGCGTGGTGCAATGACAGCCTATTTACACATTTAACAGATTCAGCCTATTTACCAATTTCCTGGCAATGCCAAAAACAATACTTAGGGCTGCTTGGTAGCTGCTGTTTCAGTTATCAATTAAAAAACAGTAGTAAGTGCTGCCCTGACACAAATGTGTGGAGAAAGGCTGACAGATGAAAGCACCGTTGGTCTTCTTGGGCCGCCTTCTTCCTTCTCAGTAGAATCTGCTTCTGGGCTGAGACAGGCATCTGGGCCTCGGGTGATGTGGTGACCATGACTGCACAACTCCCATCAAGTTGGTTCTTCCCCCAGGTAGGGACCTCACCCGGGTTACTGCCACCAGATCTATGTTCATCCAGGCTCCCAAGGATCTGGCTGTTCAATAAAGCTATATCAGGACACCACTAGCACAATAACCTTTCTGATATCTCCTCTCCCTAGCAAACACCCCTCTCCACACTGAAGTGCTAGGAAGAAAGATGGGGAGTTCAGAGGGACAGAGCCATCTTGCATCAGTTGGTGTCTGTTGCTGGTGATATAAAGCTGTTGGTACCAGTTTTGAAGCCAGGGCTGTCTTCTTTTTTTTTTTTTTTTTTTCCTAAATGTGGATTGGATCTTCTCTCCTCTTATCTTTGTTTTCCTGTTCTTTTTTTCCCTTTGATATTTCTCCTCTCTTTCTTTTATCCAAACCAGCTTCTGCACCCAGAATAAAAATTACTGGAGGGTTTAACCTGGGGAATTGTGTTTACTTTGTTTGCCTGTTCAGATAAGGCTTATACCATTAAAGAATACTTATAGCTGCTGGAAGGCACTTAACACGAGATTATTTCCAGGTACCTCTGCTGAGCTGCCCTTCAGTGATGGGAAACAAAAGTATGTCATTTCACAGCTCCTAAAATTCTATGCTGAGTCAAACATGCTATGCTAAGTCAAGGAACACTTCTGGGTTTGCTGGTGTATGAGATGCTTATGCTCTGGCAAGTGAACTGCAGCTCTTGGGAGAAGCAGTAGCAGTCATAGCCCTCTATACTGGGAAGCAATCTATTCCTGTGGGGTCCAATGTGCTCTCTCAGCACAAGCTCCTGGTGATGCTATCTCAGAGAAAATTAGACCCTCTCCATGATTTTTCCCTTCTGCAAGCAAATTGAAAGTTTTTCATTTATTTTACTTTTAGCTTCTTTCTTGCTCATTGTTTTTGTTTGGTTGGTTTAGGTTTTGGGGGGTTTTTAAGATAATACGTTCTCTTGCGTTTTATTAGAACACTGATCTCAAACTCTTGTGTTGCCAAAGGGGGTAAGGGCTGAGGAAACAGTCTACTATTTCTAAACAGGCATGAGCAGAGTGGGTTCTCTCCTGTTATAGTTGGAAATTTTTATAAAATATTTCAGAAAAATTGGTAGCTGATAATAAACCTTAAAAATCTCGTATCTTTATACAGCCAACTATAACATTTCCCTCAGTTTTGGGCTGATTACCTTGTCTCTATGCTATGTACAGCCTATGTGTTACAGAACAACTCTCTTTGAATAAAAAGATTTCAAGTAATGGTAAAGTTCATGCCACAATCTGTTCTCATGATTACCCACTCTAACTTTTGGAAATACCTGTATTTTACAGTAGCAAATATTCTAGTTTCAGCAATGTGTCAATTGTTTCATGTACTCTATGAGTGTCCTCTGAAGTGCAATGCATCTCCCTTTGTGATTCAGTTATTAATTCATTTTTTCCTTATTCATGAAATCTAGTGATTAAATATGACCTCCCTTTTCACAAACTACTATTTAAGTGTTTCTTTGAGTAACTGGAATTGTTTGGTCAGAAGCACTATATAATACATTTCAAAGACCTGGTAAGACAAGTAGAAGAGGGAAGGCTTTCTCAGAACAAAGAAATGTGCTTCAAATTAGGCCTGGTTTTGTTACCATAGAAATGTAAGAACACAGCAAAACTCTTCAACGATATTATTCCAAATATCCTACATTTGCAGTTTCTCTTGGACATAGGAAAACCAACTACAACTCTTTTTCTTGTGAAATCCCAGAATGTGGGAGGCAGGGAGTAGGGAAAATCCTCTTTTAGTGTTTCTTCTTTGTAGATTTCTATTAGTAGTTTATCACAAGTGTTTTGATTTCATTCCAAAATTACAGCTGGCATAAACATGCAAAATTGTATTGAAATAAAGTAAAGACAATGAACCATGAAAGGAAACGGATCATCTCTCAGATACAAATTACAGGGAACTGAGATGTGATTGAAGGCCATTGTGCAATGCGGGTAGATCAGTCAGAAGGCACTAAAGAAATTCAATGGAATGTTGAAGTGCTGGCAAGGTCTACCACTTCAAACAAAACAGGACATCAGACACATCAGTGAAAACCTGATTATTCACCAAAGACAGGGTCAAAAGGCAATGATCAGACAAAAAGTTAGGGAGAGACTGACAGTCTGGGAGACGTCTTGAAATGGGAACAGAATGTAAAGCAAGGCTCGCTGTTGTCCCATCTCAGATGGAAAAGCAGACCTGTCTTGCCACAGAGTAGGAGAAAAGCTGATGGTACAGCTCATTGGCTCTCCAGCATAGGTCAGACTGGGCTCCAAAAGAGTGTTCCACTCAGACTGGCTTGGTCTCAGACAATTGTCTGTGGTAAAGTTTTTGTGGTAAAGTCTGTGGTAAATATGGTGAAAAGAGATGGCTAGAAATGGAGCTACTTGGAGCCTACAGTTCTGTCACAGGAACACCTGCAGGATAACGGCTCTGCCATGATTCAAAGCCTTTGGCTGAACTTCGGAGCACCTCTTATTAACCTCGCCTTTCTTTCCTGATTTGGTTTAGATGAGAATGCATCAGTGCTTGTGAATCAGCTTATTGCAATTAAAGCAGCTGTAAGCTTGTAAATGCTCATCTCAGTGTGTTGAACTGCTGTTCTCCAGTTACAAATGATTACTGAGTTGTCTTCTGTACAACCATTTGGGTTCTTTTATTATGCTTAAAATTGGTCCTTTGCCTTGATGGACAAACCTCAGTTTTCAGATCTTAGAGCTCATGATTTCAGCTGACCCCAAATAAACTAATAATCAACTAGTTCTCTGGAACTGAGTCATCTTTAAATTTCCATTATTCCCAGCAGCCAGACATCAAAATGCATATTTCAAAATCTCATAATAGAAATTGCTGTCTGTCTGACTCCAGTGGTGAAGTTGGATTTGCCATACATTTCTCTTACTTTTTCTTTCACCACACTGATCATGCTGGTCCAATTAAACAATTGAGGTTATAATCCTTTCCAAATTTGATTTTGGGTTTTTGACATTGTATTTGTGCCACTTTAGGCACTGTATGTGTATTGTGACTGTGCTGGTCCTGAATCCACTGAATTGAATCTCTTGCTTTAACTCATTTTTTACACTGTGGTTTGAAAAGGATTTCTGTCATCATTGAGACGTGTGATGCAAGGGGAGGGACACTGAAACAGGTGAAGTTCATGTCCCACGTAGCTTGTGATCTAAATTTGTGGTAGGCAAGCTCTGATCCTGTTTTTTTTCAGAAAATGTGACAACAATAGTTCCCCAGGGACTGCTGTAGCTGCTGTACTTACATCAATTTTTCTTACCATCGGTCAGTCAGGGCTCTCTCTTGTTCCTTTATATCTACATCAGTACAGAAAAGAATATGAAACTGCCAGTAAAAATGTGGTTTTGTTCTGTTTTTCATATAGCATTTATTTAACCTAAAAAAAGAATCAGTCAACCAACCAACCAAACCCAAACTGCAACAGAACAAAACAACCAACCAAGCCAAGAAAGAAAAAACCAAACTGCAATGTAGAAATGCATTTCTTCCTGGCAACATATTTACCAAGGGTAGAAATCAACATAGCCCAGTGGAGTGACAAGTTATCCAGCCATAACATTCCCAGTGCCCTCATCACTGCACTACGAGCTCAAAAGAGGAGATCTGTGAGCATTATAGTGCATAGTCCTTACCTTTCTCTTTGGAACTCATGTCTGTGCTTCAAATCTGCAACACCAAGCCAGGATCAGATAAAATTTGTGGATTTTAAAGACAGCACAAGCTTTCTTTACTCAGGAGATGTCAGCATCTTTTTTTCTTTGGGAAAATAAAAAAGGGAATGCTTATATGTGAGACAGAACCTTTTGTTCTTTAAGAAAAAGAAATTAAATCCATTTATAATATGAAGGTTGGATTTTCAGTTTTGCCAGTCTAATGTTCAGACAGCACCTTTTTCTACCTGACTGTCATAAAGCCAACTCAAAAATAATTAGTAGTAGGAGTAGAAAAGGATGTGTTTTCAAATGAAGTTTTGATTCTCGACTCAGTTTTCAGCCTTTAAAATATACCAGTTGTGTATTTCAAATTCTTCTTCACAACCATGTTACTTCGGCAAGAGATAGAGAGGCAAGGGGAACCTACTACTTCCCTCTTCTCCCCTGCCTTGAAGGAAGAAGTTTCCAAAATCTGAGGCTTCTAAATATTGCACAGGTGCTTGGAGCTTTTTAGCCATCTTCAACCTAGAATCTACAGAAAGAGAAGTCTCTTCCTCACAGAGGTTGATTAACTTACTTTTTATCTCTTCACTCACATACTGAGCAAGGCAGCCTGAAAGTAATAACGTGCTTATTGAAATCCTCGAGTTAAAATTAGACTCTCTATACAAAAAAAATATATAAAATAAAAATTACTGACAAATATTATAAAAGTGTTTTCTTTTTTTAAGTCACCCATCTTTTAACCTGACACTTTTTCCTGCTTTGAGGGAAATATTAATAGCACTGACGTCTGCAAGAGAAACAGAAAATGATAAATTTGTTCTTGATGATTCATGGTTAAGAAAGAGACCAACAAAAAGTCTCCATGTTAGAATGTTACAACATGAGTCGATATTATAATTCTTATTGTGCTTAAAACTTAGAGCTGGTATCAGGCACTGAAATAAATGTCTTCCTTGCAGGTTTATAAGCTAGAAAATTGATTACTTCTAAAGCCATAAAGATGTCATATTCATTTTAAAAAGAATAAAAGTAAAACTTTTTAAAAAATGAGGTGATTTTTAGTAGTATTTTTAAATTATTATTTAGCAAATGACAGTAAATATCCTGAGTTTTAGCAATAAGACCCAGTAAAAAGACAGCGTGTGGTTTCAGAGCTGCGGAGATCACTGCTGGATGTTCAGTGCAACAGCACCCTCTATGGGTGGACGACTCTATGGACGACTTCCAAACGCATCCCTTGCTCTGGGTGCGCTGTCCCAGGTGACAATGCCATTTCTCTTTATCTATGGGCCTCTTAATCTGACTTCAATAGTTCACGAAGAGCAAAAGCAGATTATAAACATAAGAGTAATTAAAGACATAAAGAACAGAGTAAAAAAGAGCAGGAGTTCAGCACAACTCTTTGCCTGTTATCTTTCTTTGGTTTAGTATAAACCCCTTATTTTGCTGGCAAAAGAACTGAGACAATGCAATTCATGCTGCCTTTAGTGAAGGATTTGGTATTATATGTCATGAAAAGTTACTAATTTACAGAAAATAGAAATTGCTGCATCACTTGGACAAAGAGTCAAAGGATACACAAGAGTGGGTTTTACTGAAAAAAAATAAAATGTTGGAAGACAGCCACTTGAGGAATTAACTGTGAACTGTAATTTGCAAAATAGGGCCACAGGAGTCAAGACAAATGTACCTCTAGGCTATGAGAGACGTAATGTTTCTGCAAACATAAGGAGAATTGAAGTAAATTGTCCTTTTACAACACATTGCTAAAATCTTACCTGACATATAATGTGCAATTATGGTGACTTACCTTTTTTAAAGTAACAGTGCAAAATCAGACTGGAACACTGGGGAAAAAAAAAGTATAGAGGGAAAAGAGGAAAAATAGCAAACTTGATTTCAAGAGGGAAACAAAGATATCCTTGTTGTCTCTCTCTCGCTCGCTTTTTCTTTTTTTTCTTTTTTCTTTTTTTCTTAATAAGAATCTTCAAAGTTCCATCACATGAATGTGAGGAAACAAAATTATTTTTGTTCCTTCTTAGTAAAACCAGTGTTTCACTTACTCTGTTGTGATTTTTGGTGAGGAGAGTAAAGAGCAAAGCCTCCTGGCCATAACAGTCAGAGAAGGTACAGAAGTTTTCAATTCATATTTTTGGCCCACTAATTATCTTATAGACAATAGATGAACCCTTAAAATAGAGCAGCTGGAGCTGCTGCCTGTGTTTTTTTCTCTTATGATACCTTTACCAGAAGTGGAGTTTTGATGGAAGAGTGCAGGCTTCCTCTTCTGTAAAAACATTTTGGTTATGGCGCTCTCTGTTTGTGTGTGAGGGAGGGATGCAGTAGCTGTACATTCAATTTTTTATTGTCTCCAAAACAGATGTATTTGCTCTTGGGTTGAAGTAGCAAAAGCTGTCAGAAAACTTTTGTCATTTCATTCAGAGATGGTTGCTGATGCTGTCAGTGACTCTATTGCTGGTAGTGTTGCACTATTCCCTGGAGGGCAGAAATACAGAAGTTTCGAAGATCTGGCTATTATTTAAAATTTTTGGCATATGCTGTGGTGAAGGACTTTAGTAATACTCACAGTATTTGTTTATCTATTCAATACACTCACGGGTAACTTTTCCAAGGTTCATTAATTCCTGCATTTTTTCTGTACTGCTTGAATCTATTTTTACTTATTTTAAAAGATGCTTTCATCTGGAATATACATTCTGAATCCAACCTTCAAAGCCTTCACTCATTTTCCTAGTCATGCTCTAAGTCTGTACTGCCAGTTGTATTAATCCCTTTAAGACTCTTTTCAGGGGAAGTTCACAAGGTGGTGCTGTATGATTTTTCCATGGCAGAGTTTGGTTGAGTTTGGATATCTACTCCATGACACTTTAAATTTCAGACCAGCTTCTGCCTCCAAGGCTGTTTGCTGCCTGCTTGGGTTTCCTGTTATGTTACTAGGCTTTTTTAAAAATTTTATTCTTAGAGGAGAAAATGTGGAGAATTGTTTGTTAGCACTGATCTACAAGGAAAGGGATAAATTCCTTGCTAACTGTTGAAGTGGTGTAAAAGAAAAATTTAATCAGAAGGTGTTTGAGATACACTCAGAAAACCCCATTGTTTTCTCCCCTCTAGGAATGCTTCCAAACCCAAACTTAGTAATTGCTTATAAGAGCAGTTATAAGCTTCAAAAGAAGGTAATTTTACTGTTATGAGTCAAGTAGTCATCTTGCTTGCTATAAAAGGGAAGAGGCCATAGAAGCTTTCATATACAGATGATATTAAAATATAATTATTTATAGTTATTATTTTATTAATATAAATATAGTTATTTTGCATCTCACATCATATTTTACACTTCTGCTTTATAAGGCTATAGTTACAGTAGCTGAAAAACAGGATAGTGAGTTTTAAAGCTCCTTATAAAAGGAAGCAGTTTCTAAATGTTCAAATCGGAGGAAGCAGACAAAGGTGTTGTGTGTCATGTGTTTACTAATGCAACAGTAACTGGAAAATATCCTTTCAGCCTTGAGATGTTACGTGGTACAGTTCTGGAGAGGAAGAAATATAACTTGTGCTTGAGAGTTCTGCTTTCCAACAGAGTAAGCAAAAGTTTGGTTTAAATTGCGTCTTCTTTTCAAACATCTTCTGTGTACAAAAGTTTTTGGTGTCCAGACCCTGGCATGCACAACTTTGTATTTGGTCTTGTTAAACCTCATGAGATTCCCATGAGTCCGTTTCTCAAGCTTGTCCAGCTCCTTTTTGAGGGCATCCTGTCCCTCAGGTGTGTCAACAGCGCCACTCAGTCTGGTGTCACCTGCAAAATTGCTGAGGGTGTACTCTACGCCTTTGATTGATGCCATGATGCCTCAATGTCCATGTGATTGAGGAAGATATTAAACTGTTCCCAGCCTGGACCCCTGAGGGACACCAATTGTCACTGATGTCCATCAAAACTCTGAGCCATTGACCACTACCCTCTTACCAATTTCTTATTCATCTAGCACTCCACCCATCAAATCCATATCTCTCCAATCTAGAGAGAAGGATGTTGTGAGGGACTGCGTCAAAGGCCTTACAGAATCCACAAAAATTCCTTTTGGACACTTTTCCTTGTCCACTGATGTGATCGCTCCATCCCAGAAGGCCATAGAAATGTGCCTGCAGAACATCTGTATTTCTAACTGGTTCCCCAGTTAGAAATGGTTGGAAATGGTTACACTTGCCTTGACCTGTGACTGTTATGCTACTGTCTCTTATCATGAGGACAACCTAAGGCTAGTCCGGGAAACCTTCCCAGCAAGCTTCAGTTCCAAGAAATCTTTTTCTGAAAATTGGCATCCTCCAAAAAAGGAGGGCAGAAAAAAGCCTTTGGGCTTTCAATTATTATTATTATTATTATTATTATTATTATTATTATTATGGTTTTAAATGCATCTCAAAGACTTTGATGGTGATTAAAGAGGAATTACAAAATTGCAAGTCATTATGGCATCGATTTCAGTTTTCTTTCTCCACTACCTTTTATATTTTAACCTTGTATATTATTTCTTGATAAGGCTTTCTGAGAGATTCTCCAAAGCATTTGTTCCCTCAGACTACCCCAGAGATATAGCTCAGAGAGGAAAACAAGGAGGGGAATAAAACAGAGGCAAAACCATGGTAAATCAGCTTGCAGTCTCTCCTGGAGGCATTGCAGTTCTGTGCCAACCCCTATTTGGATGGGTACCCAAATACTTCATGTTGTTTTGAATTGCAGAAAATAATTCATCTTTGCTTTGGGCTACAATAAGTAACTGTTAATCTAATTTTGTTGCTAAAAAAAAAAAAAAAAAAAAAAAAAAAGTTCACAAAGGAATCTTTTGGGCTCAACAAAATTGCAGAAGAAATATGCTTTTAAAAATTAATATTCTCCAAGCAAACTACAGGTTGTACTTCTGAAATGAAATCTGGAATGCTTTTTTGGAGTCAGTATTATGTAGGGGAGTAGTGTCAGCCTAAAACATGATATAAACCACTTTTTAAAGTAGCGAATATATAATATTATCTACTAATAATGTTTTCTTTAAACAACCTTGTAAAGGTATCTTTGGGCACATTTTGGTAAGAAGAATCAGGGTAAACACAAGAATTTTTGACCAAAATTAAGACACTTGAGAAATTGGTACAGTATTTTTTTTTTTAATGCAAAAATTAACTGAAGCTTTTAGAAATGTTAAAAGATACATTTCTTTTAATGTTACTTTGTCTTCAGAAAATGAAGATGACTGTGAGAAAATGTATTTCAACCATGACATGACTGAAATTGGTTAAAAGACGAAAATAACTTCAGTTAATTTTTCTAAATAGAGATTAATGAAAAAAAAATCCTATCACTTTTTCATTCTGATTTCTGGTATAATTTTTCTGCTGTATTTTTCCTATAATTCCCAGAAAAAGAAAAAATGCTTACACTCAAAAAGCAATTTTCTAAATTTCAGTCACAGACTTTTTGATAAGAAATTGTCTCAGCTAAAAAAAATAAAAGCTGAGGGAAATTAATTTGTTTCCAGCTTTTCCATGAAAAATTAAATGCCAACAAAACAATAAAGCCCACTATTAAAAAGCCAGCTTAAATACCTTAAATGCTTTTAATTTTAAAGTTTAGTAAAAATATTTATCTAAATATCAGCATACTATTGTTTTTATTTTACAGCCTCATCTCTTCATTATTCAAAGTAATTGAACAACTTGAGAAACTCATTATTCTGTGATGAGTGTAAGTTGCCTGATCCAATTTTAGTTCTAATGCTATTTCAAAGCATATTTTACACAAAAACCTTATGGCTACTGCTGTATTATGGATAGTGTTTTAACTGCATGTCTTAGTGAGATTTAATAAGCAATATTTCTGGGCACAACACACATTGTTGCATTTTTACAAGAAGCATGAATAATCTTTCCCAATGTCACTTGGGTTTTACTTTTTGTAAAAACTATATTTGAAGGCATAGCTATATAATCCCAATTATTAGAATAAAAGGTGTTAAATTATTGTATACATAACAACTTGTGGGCATAAAATACTGTTTAAAAATGTATAAATTTTCCTAAATGTTTGACTACTATGAGCACCACAGGAAAATGTTCATTTTTCCCCTTGCAGAAACCTTTTATTAAGTAGTTGTTTCATATTCCTGATATTGCTGATAGGTCTGTATCATTCTAAAGCACATTTTTTAAATCTGCCTTCTGTTAATGTGCTATTAGCAACTTTGAATTGTTGTTTTCAGCTGCTGGTAGGGGTATGTGCAGATTAAACTGGCCTCATTCATACACCAAGGAGAAAAATGACTGTAAACTGATGTCTGATGTGCAGACCATTTGTAAGCAGCACTAGATTTCCAAATTGCTGCATTAGCGGCATTGCTCTCTAACGGTCTTGGACTCTCTGCCACACCTAGCTCAATTACAGGCAGATTACTGATTTACATAATTTAAAACTCCAGAAATATGGGAACCGATAGTTTAATGCATAAATGAGAGAGCAGCCCTGCAGTGTTTTCACTTCTCTGCATGATCCATAGCATCAGCTAGGAAGCTGAATCAAGGGGAGTCAGGTTATGCCCCAGGAGTTCTCTGGGAACTGAGAAGATGTATCCTGGGGGAAGAAGTGTCCCCAGAGCCCCATTCTCTGATGCCAGCAGCAGGGAGTCTGGACAGCTGCTTTTCCTTTGGAGAAGTGCACACAGAATTAATAGCAGGCAGGAAAGTCCCTGGGGTGTAAAAACTTGTCTGTTGAAGCCAGGACAGCTTTTGGTTCCTAGTACTCAAACCATAATTCTTTGAATTAATAATGCTTTTGTAGTTAACTTTAGTTATTAATAACCCACTGGTGCTTTGAAATGTCTAACATTCCTTTCACCCTAGACGTGATCCTCTTCTATTTATAAAGGCTGGGGTTTTCTTTATTTCTTCTGTACACATTGGTCTTCTACTGTTTAAATCTGCACACTGCTCTGTGTCTTACCTTTTGTGTTCACTTAGCTAACCGAATTTCTACTTTACTCTTGAGTTATTCAGGTGTAGAACTTAGTCCCAGATATTTTTTCCTCCCTTCCACCTCCCTTCCTCTTATACCTCATTTGAAAAACCTTATTCTGTTTCTGCAGCATTTCCCAGTGCTTATTTAATTTCTGAGTGAGACAACTAGTTATTAGCACTTATTTATCACACAAATGAGACAAATGTTTAACATCAGGGAATGATATCAAAAAGAGTTCAGCACTCTTCAGAGGCTTGTTTTGGATGTCTTGAGGCATTGTCTCAGAGTTGTATGCTGAGAGTACCAGTAGTTCTAGCTTCCTTTCTTTGTTTTCCATGTTTCAGCCTTTCAGTTGATGCTCGTTGTTTGCTTTGGGTTGGTTTTGAAGTAGCACGTTACAATACAGAAAAAAGGGTAGCTTCCCTCTAGTGTTTTATTGAAATAAAATTTCCAGTATCACTTCAAAATTGCCTCACTTGTGTTTTCATCATGGACATAATTCTACAATGGATATAGTTTTATGAAGAGGTTAAATTATCTCATCAAAGGTAGAGGGTCATACTTCAGTAATCAAAAGAGTCTTTTATAGCCTCTTTTTGCAATCTACTGTTAACGTCACACTTTTCTATATACTGTAATAAAAGGCAATATATTGAGATATCTTGTATAGGTTTGATCCAAAGATGTGAACCTCAACTGAACCTGTATATGTGTGTCACTCAGATGGCTTGCTAAACATTTTAACTTCTTCTGCATTGTAGATTGCAAATTTGAAGTCAGAGAATCCTTTTTTTTTTTTTTTTTTTTATTTTTCCTTCTGCAAGTAGATGTTGAATATTTAATTATATTTTCCTGGATGCCCTAGCCCCAGATTAGTACAAAGACCAGTAAAGTTTCTAAAGGGCTGTCAGTCAGGACAAAGAATGTAGTGTAGTGCATTATGTCTGACTGCTGGTATTTATTAACGTGATGTGGCATTCTTTACACAAAATGGCAAATGTAACAAGTGATGTTTTTGCAAGTGTCATGACACCTTCCAAATGTGATAGTTTAAAAGATGAAATGAGACAAGCACCTGGAAAAGGGACTCGTATTCTACAGCTAATCCCTGTTTGAGGAGGCAGACGGATGTGTATGCTGACATGGAGAGAAAGTGGAAGAGTTTGCCAAGTCTGGCTGTGAAACCACCTCTGTGGTGCCCTGGTGCTAAGGAAGCTGTAGGCATGTGGGCCTCCACCCACTCTGAAGAGAAATGAATCCTCTTTAGTGGGTTTTTAGGCCTTTATTTTGAGCAGGGTTGAGTTTCCCATTGTCCCTAATAATCTGTGCACTAGGCTGTCCTACGTTTTGGTCCCACCACACAGGCAAAACAGCTGTGAAACATGTCACTTCAACCATAAACTCACTCAGTATTTCTGTGCACGTGCATTTATGGCACATTCATCTTACACTCAAAACTTAAAAAATCTCAGGCTATAGTTGCATGGTCACTTTAAATTAACACAAAATGCAACTGGAGATGAGGAAGCAACCTTGCTCATGTCCTGTCTCCCTCCAAAAACTGAACCTGCTCATGATGTTGTAAAGTCTTGTCAGCAATAGGAACAGAGGGAGAAGGGGCAGGATTTGGGCAGTGACTTAGATCAAGCATCTTATACGGCCTTCTGCAGAGAGTGCTGTGGCAGTGGTGCCATGAGAGAAGCAGATGGATACTGTGGGTGTTGTAGGGCAGACTTTCCACCTGAAGGATACTGTGGATGGGCATTGGGTTAGGAGGCAAAGCAGCCAGTTTGCACTATGGGTACTCTTGACCTTGTCCAAGGGAAAATTGAAGATCTGGTAAGGCAAAAGCCTCTGAACCACTGCAGGAATAAAGGAAATCCTAGGAAAAAGGCAATGTAGGTGTAGTTACAATAAGGAGATACCTAAGCAAGAATGACCCTCCTGTGGTCAAGTAGGTCAGTATTAGGTCCTTATAGGACATTGCTGGTAGCTAATCTAAAAAGGAAACTCAAAAGAAAAAATTAACTTCTGTAAAATAACTGTTTGACAAAAGAGAAGAGCCAATGGCTTCAAAAGCCCTCTTCAGTCCATTTGTTTCATCAAATTAAGAACATAAAAATGTCATATCCGCTGATTTTCAAGCTTTTGGTGGACTGTGAATTGCCAGTGAGTCAGTAATTACCCTCTTACTGTCCTTGATCTATGTAAAGAGAGAACAGGGACAAGCATTTCAGAAGCTGTAAAAGCTTTGTCGTTCAATTACTGTTGTTGAGAACATGGAGTACTCAAAGGAGCTCTTTGAAAGGAAAATGTAGATTTTACAGCTTCCAAAATTGTTGTGACAGGCTTTATTGTGGTCCTTGTCTTATCTTTTCCTGAGAAAATTGAAAGCAAGCAGCCACTTTAAAAGCTTCTTTTCTGTCCTTCTCCCAGCCTCCTTCCAACATGTTAAATGGAATGTAAGTTTGTGCCTCAAGAGTAATGTCTAATCTGATGAATCTTTTGAGCTAAGTGCTTTCCTCTTAACTCTCCCAGCTCCCTCTGTACAAATGAATTCAGAGAGCAGAGAGCTTCTTGATGTTATTTTGCATTTATCTTTCACACATGCAGGTGATGCATTATTCCAGTTTTAAGGAGAGCAAGATCTCCTAAGTCACGAAGGAAAGGCTTTCAATTGGACATGAATGAAAGAAGCTTCATACAACATTAAGATGGTGCCCTGAGAACAAGAATGCTTCCTTTTATGTCTGTTTTTCTTGTTCTTTATCTCTGTTAGAGACCATGCTAATTTAGAAGCATTCCTGTGCTCAGAATTCAAGACATCTGCTGGATGTTTTTCTTGGATGTGTAAAGAAAGGGCAGTGTAGCACCCAACACAGCAGTGTGTGACCAGGTGGCTTACTGACTGTGCTGTCACATCTCCAGGCTGGTAAAGACACTGGCTGGGAGAAGTGATGCAAATATAGTGTAAATTAATTTTACAGCAGAAAAGGGAGTAAATCTTTTGGGTGGTTCTGGTCTGGTCTCTTGAAGTTTTGTCAAATTCCAAAAGCAATAATAAAGTCCAAAATTATATAGCATACTCAGAAAGAATTAATGGCATTCCTGATGTTGTAACGTGTAATTTCAACTTCTGGTAGTCTATACAAGTATAAAATTGTAATTGTTAAACTTGAAGTCAAACATTTTATAATCTAAGCATCAAAAACGTTGACATTTAATACTTCGAGTTCTATTTCCACCATTGTTTTAAATTCATATTTACTATGCTTAAAATTAAAAAAATTAATGCAGTATTTCTTGATGAAGAGTAATTGGCTTTTCACATGCCTTTTCCAAGGGAAGAATAATTAAAATAAATGTGAAGTTCAGAATTACTTTGTTTATTGTAATGTACATTTTATAATAGAAAACATAGCTGAGACCGAAGTTAGCGAAAGCCAAGGCCAAGAGTGAAAGTTTAGTAAATTGTAATGGTTTTCATGTTAGACAGTCACTGAAGGCAAACATTTCATCTGTGGATGTGTATACACATTTTCTGCTAGAATTAATGGAAATTAGGTAGACCTACCCGAGGGATGAAATTTTAAAAAGAAAACTCTGAAACTTTTATGCTTGGAATTCATGGGCTTGAAAATACATGGGCAACTTCTGCCAGACATCGTAGTTTCTCTTTGCATGCAACAGGGAGTATGTAGGCTACTGTACACATGTATGGAGGTAGCAATTGATGCCAGCAGATAACATGAAGATGTTTGCCTCATTTCTTTGTGTATAGCATGAGAAGACTTCTTTCTTACTGCAGTAAAACTCTACAACACCACTGAACCAACTTGTTATTAGCTAACGAAGAATGTTTCAGTTCCATTTCACCAACTTATTTTTGGAAAATGACCCCAAATCTAGAAGGGAACGTATCAGCAAGACCTACCCCAGCAAATGTTCTAAAGCAAATTGTACTAGTGCTACTGTCACTCAAGCTGGATTCCAACACTTCCTTTTTCAACCCAGGGTTTGATAAGACAAGGGAAAATTTAACTTGAGAGTTTTCTTCTAAAAATCCAGATCACTAACATTCATACTATTGTGCTTCCCTGAAACTGTACTTCACTCACTATCCTCATTTCCCTGAATACCTCTGTAGGACAGGTACTGCTCCTACAGGTAGTTTTCTTCTGCTGCAAAAAAAGAAAGATGACACAGGAGTGAAGTCTTCTGAGAGCTGGAGTTCAGACAAGAAACCTGCTCAAGAAGGGAAGGGAGAACTTAAGCAAATTATGAGATACTTCAGAAAAAGATATTGTTTGGGGTCCTAGCAAATTTTTTTTTCTTTAAGTGAAATGTTCTTTCTCTGAAATTTTTGGTACAAAAATCTCCACTATTCTAATCATCTATAGTCCTCAATTACAATGGAAAAGAGAGCAAGAAAGATAAAACTGCATGTAAGAATCACTTTGTTACTATCTTCCATTCAAAAACACAGACATACCTAATGAGCACTATGATACTAGTATAAAAATATCTCTATAAAATAGAAAATGTTTACAGAAGAAACAGGGCCTAAAAGCTAGTATTTCTCTGGATATATTACACGTCCAGGGTGGAAATCACAAAGTTTCTTCTCTGCAGTGAGTTTAAAAACCCAAAAACTTAAGTGACATTTGACAAATCAATAAGAAATTAACAAAACATCTATAAAAATACAGGAACTAGTGAAATGTAATGTTTTCTACTTTCAACTGAAAATTATGGCTCATTGAGAGAGATAGAGTTGGAAGGAAGGAAAGCAAAACCTTTCAAGTTTCCTCTATTCTCCTTTTCATGAACAAGGACTGAAAAAGTGCTAAGTGAATCAATATAACCCTCCTTTTGAATTGTGGAATGCTAATCACACTCCTCAAGAGAAAGTGGCATATGTTTCTTTCCATAGCATGCTATTGATTCCTTGCCTCATTAAAGTCTAAAATGCAGGTGAGTTCTTTCTTAAAAAAAAGAGAAAATAGTATTTGCTGCAAAACGTGCACTTAATAATTTCATTGCTAGTAACTGACATTCTCCTTCTATAGTTTAGTGATAAATACATTTCAGTTAACACTTCCTTGATAATGGATCTATTGATATTGTGGGTATATTAAAATTTAGCACTTCGAGGAAAGTATTTCTCATTATGTATAAAACTAGCTAATAGGAACTTTAGAAAAGTACAGGATTCATCAGATACATAAAGACTGAAAGGATTTTAAGGGTTTCAGGTTTTGTCTTTGGTACTTATGGGACCGCTTCATTTAGTCTTTAGTGTTCTTGTCATTTTACAATCAGAAAAGCCTGGTCTCATAGAGCTGTACATGAAGTGAGCTATTTCTGATGCCTCACTCTGTTTTCAGCTTCTCTAATCTGTTTTTTCAGCATCAGTCCTATGTGAGAATTTCTGATGGAGAAAATAAAGTCTTGGAGTTGCACTGCCCTCATAAGGTTATGGAAACCTTGAAAGGGTTCAGTCTAGAGCTGTCTGACCAGCTAGAGCCCCTGGGACAAATACTTGTTGAATATAGGGTTGCCTTAAAATATGGAGTTAAATAAGGTGAAGTAGCAAAGCCATACATGCCTCATTTGTCACATTGTTTTGTGGATGCTTGAAATATTGATTCATGGATTGGGCTAGATTAGTAAAAAATGCTGAGGTTTATCCAATGTGCAGTATACATTTTGTAGTAATTCTCCATTTCCAGTGAAGTTAATGATGCTGTGAAAAGTTTTTTTTTTTATTACAGGAGACATTTGGTGAAAAGAGATGCTTTGCTCTGGGACCAGTTAACAAATCAGAAGACTAATTTGTTTTGTCTCATTTGGAGGTCTCTGCATGGTCAGTGAAAAAAAAAAATAGACTCCCAGGTTTGATACAATAAGTATTACTTCCTTCCTTAGATACTGAAGTTTGACATGTACCTATAGATGTAGGAGAAAAATGCCCCCTTTACTCCATCATTAATCTTAACATTACCTGAAACAGTAATGCTTTTGCAGGTCTGGCTTGGGTTTTGCATTTTTCCATTTTCACCATCTTTCTCTTAATTATGGCACTGCTTATTACATGCTTGACTGACTTCCCATGTCCTTTCCCCTCCTCTATTTTCAGCTAACTTCTTTCCTGTATTTACAGATGCATTAAGCAGAACACAGTCCTTAACTCAGTGCAGTCCAGGAAGTAGCAGAATGATGAAAAACAGTTTGAATTTGTTCAGATAATCAAGGCCATATGAAGGTCTAGCCCTAAAAAAATAAGGATGCTTCTGAACACCTGCCAAAATAAATAACTTCAGCAAACATGTATGTATCATCCTAATGTAAATATTAAATTTAGTTGATTATCTTTTCTAATAGTGCCTAATGCTTTACAGCTTCTATTATATCCTGAGGAATGTCTCTTTTCCAACATTAGTATGAAATGTCTTGTATTCCATATTGATTTCCTTTTAATTACTTACTTTACAAAAGATAGCAGAGCATGTGCTGAAAAAATAATTTATTACACAGAATCTGTTTCATTTGTTTATCATTTTAGGACATCCCTACCACTTCAATCAATTTTTAGTGGCCTTGACACCACTGCTCTAGCTGAAGAATGGTTCACAGCTACAGTGAATGCTAACATGGATGTGCTGTAAACACCAGTCTTTTGTAGTAAATGAAGTTACAACAATTTATCCTGTTTCTTAGCCTTTTAGGGGAGTGTAGTGGTTTCACGTTGGCCAAATTCTATTTGTCAAATTCAGTGTAGTGGTTTGAATGCTTTTTTTTTGCTGTGAGATAGAATTAGGAGGAAAAGGCAAAACAGGTTTAACTTAAAAGTAAACAGATTGTTTTATTAACACACATTAAGAAGAAGAAAATAAGAAAAGAGAAAAACAACAACAAAAAACCCAAAACAAAACAAACAAAAAAAACCCCAAAACAAAACCAAAAAAACTTGTAAAAACAACCCCTTCTCCCTCTACCAAATGTTAACTTTTCTACAAACAATGTAGAGGCAAAACTCAGAACTCCAGGTCAATATCATTTATAAAATAGTCTTTCATTCAGTCTTTGAGAAAGAGAAGTCTCTCCTGTTTTGTTTTGGTAACTTTCCAGAAGAAAATATGTCTGCTTGTG
Source organism: Sylvia atricapilla (assembly GCF_009819655.1). NCBI lineage: Eukaryota > Metazoa > Chordata > Aves > Passeriformes > Sylviidae > Sylvia > Sylvia atricapilla. The sequence continues at coordinate 71,348,168 of NC_089140.1, read as the reverse complement.
GCTTCTGACTCTTTCAAAAGCAGCCTGCCTGGGGAACTTCTGCAGTTGTGGACCTCCCATATCACATAGCCTTTTCCTGTGACTACATATGGACTGTGGACTCACATATTGGGGTGGCACTTTTTAAAGATGAGCAGCCTCAAAGGCAAAGAGTTCTTCATCCCAGGGAACAGAGATGTCTTCTCACTTCTTCACTGGGTGCAGTGGGCTTCTTCTTATCTCTCTCTGCTTAAACATCTTACAGAATCACCAGAACGCAACTTCTAATTCAATATTCACCCAGTAAATCACAGATATCTTTGTCAAAAATCCACAAATCATCTCCCCAGTTCATATCGTCCAAGATTTAAAGGATTATTCTACCACATTCATATTATAGTCTGTTACCACAATTCATAGGAGATTTTCCAGCCTAGGACTAAGGCAACTTGTCATTTCTTCCACCTAAGACGTCACTCTTTCTTTACTGACTTTGAGAACTCCATATTGTCACCTCAGATGTCTCCAACTTGGCCATTTCTCTCACTAAGGAAAACATTAGGGCTTTAGAAGTGCTTGTATTGCCCATCTCGGCCAGCCCTGGCACCACAGCAGCACCTGGGTCTTGGCTTGACAGGAGCGGAGCGTGGCGATGGCAGGGAGAATAAAGGAGAGACTCTGGAGGGGTAAATCCAACACGAGTTTATTTGGCTCCAGACGGGGAGTCCTCACCTCAGGGCACCAGCCTCAGAGAGACCCCGAGGGCTTCAGTACATCAACTTTTAACAGGGGGGTGGTACACAGGGGAGGGTTCAGCTGGGGGCCACTGGGGTACAGTAAGGGTGCGGCTCATCATACAATAGACATGTGCAACAACCATACAGAAAACAATGGGAGGGGGGAGCCTGGATCTTGTCCAGACACTTGACGCTCTCCCTGGAACATTCTAGACAGGGAGAGGCCCAGAGTGACAGACAGGACCAGAGGGTTATATAACAAATGATGGACGGAGAACTCTAACTGGTGTAAAACCATATGGGGAGGAGCATGGGGGGCTACATAGAACAAACCATTGCATAAAACTACACTGAACAAGTTATGAACGTAAGGTAAACACAAACAAAATGCACCACCACATGGAAGTTTCATCTGTGGCAAGAAAAAGTTAAATCTTGCCCAGGTCCTCTTTCCTCCCGGCTGTGGCTCACGGGGTCAGACTCCAGGGCTGTGCCGATGGGGAGAACTCGCACCGAGAGATCGGAGCAGCTCAGGCAGCCAGAGATCTGCACAGCCAAGGACGGAAATGGCTCCTGCCCCCCTCGGTCTCACGGGGTGAGTCCAGCAGTGGCAGAAGCAGAGCCTGGCGGGCCGCCCACAGGGCCGGGTGTGAGGCCAGCCCTGCCGGGCCCCGAGCTGCTCCCAGGGGCTGCAGCCTCTCCCCCCTGGAACAGGGAAGGCCCAGGGACACGGGCAGGGCCAGGCCGGGCTCTTCCCCCCCAGGGAGCTGCGGCCGGGCCCCGGGGGACACACCGTGGACCTGAACTGGCCTGTTACGTGTTCCACGGCAAGAAGAAACAAGGGCCTGGCTTCGACACACTCAACTTTATATGGGTATTGCCACAAACTGCCTTCAGCTTTCTCAGTGGTGAAGCCATATGCCAGTAGCTAAGAATTGGTTTCTGATAGGTACCTGTCCTTTCCAAACAATTCTAAGATCCTGACAGGGCAATATTCCTCTTCAACTAAAAACCAAACTCTGTTAAATCATAACAGACAGCTAAACCCAATATATATATATGGTCATATATTTCTTTTTTTCAACAGCGATAGACAACATCTGTGTAAAGGTTTCTTTTCCTGCCTCTATTTCCAGTTCTCCCCTGCTCAGCAAGGGGTATTCATATATTCCAAACATTCCGTACATGGCAGACCTCAGCACAGGGCAGCCAGCCTGGCTGAGAACCTTAGCTGAGAACTACTACTTGTGTTTGCGTATGGAACTTTATTTGCAAAGGACTGAGAATAAAGGTCTCATTCACCCCTGAAAGGTTATAGTATAATTTTCAGGGGTAAAAAAGACTAGTATTAGAATGTTATAATATAAAATGTTATAATACAAACCACTATTTTTCATTCCTGATGTTTGCAATCAAGTTAAGCATTCATCCAGCTTCACTGGTGATAGCAAAGCCATTGTTTAGAACTAATTTGATCATTATGAAATCTGGCATGCAAACACCACTTACTGCTAATTAGTGTGAATTTCTGTGCTCCAGGCAAACTTGGCCATATGGAAATAAAATTGCACACAGAAGGTGAAAAAGCCACCTGTATTCTGCCTGAATTTTCATGTTTTTCTTTCCTTCATTTAAAACTCAGTTTTTTCTTTGTTATTTCCTCCTCAGGCTACTTGTTATTTAGTGGCTGAGGTTACCCTGGTCTAGTTTTTACTTTACATGTTGGTATGATATATTAATCTGAGTTGGTTAGATGATACTTATTCTGGTGTTCTCAGCTAAATGTATGGAACTGTAGTGTTACAGACTTTGATTTAACTAGAAAATAGCAATGCTTCAATGTCATGTCTAGCAAGTCTGCATTGAATGCATGCTTTTTATCTGCTTGGTTGTAGCCATCTACTTTCAAGTTTATAGGGCAAAAAGTTTACAGGAAAGGTCAGTTAAAAGAAAAGACAGAAAACATTCCTAGTTTAGCACTAAGGCTCTAGTACTAGGCAACAGCACCTATGGCTTGTAATCACCTCCTAGAAATCTGTTTTCACATAAAAATCTGTATGGCTTTGTAATTTAATAGAGCTTTATAAAATAAATAAAACTGATTTCAGTTGGAAGTCATTAAATAATGTAGTATTTTTGCGTGTTATAGAATCTATTTTTGCCAAACCCAGTGTGTTCTCCTCTGCATTACAGGTGACAGAAAACAATCTGCAAGCCTTTTCCTCCTGTTAATGTTTGTAACTGGCTGGAATTTTCAGCTGTCTTCAGGCTTGTTTGGAGTTGGATCATCAAGTGGACTGGCATTGCCCAGCAATATCTGTGTACTAAATATGCTTTACTAGGTAGTATTAGTTTCCTGACTGTCTTACAGGTCAATTTGGGTTAAATTTTTAACTCCCTGTACAAGACATGTCAGGTAGCTGTCAAATCCTTCCGCGCCACAGAGCATAAATCAACAGGATTGTAATTTCACCTCCAATCAACCCTCAAAGATCTGACTTGATTGTAGTCTCACAGAGAAAGTCTCAAATGTGATGCTGTAGCACAAAGACTCTCCTGCACAGTCCTGCACAGTGTTAATTTTCGGCAAAAATAACTGAAGTCATGACTGTGAAATGCTGAAATATTTCAGTCCAATGATCTATAGCTCAAAGCTCACACATAAATCAGTTAGTTGTGTAGCAAGTCTGAATGTCAGCTACAGTCTATAGAATCAGTAGGTAAAATTACAGAGTGTCCAATGACTTCTTAACTGTGTATCAAAAATGCAGCAACTTTCTCTTCTATAGGAAGGCAAATATTAATGCACTCTGATCTTGCTAAACCAAGCCCTCTGTTCAGTGATGTTTCTCATGCATTGTGAAATACTCTTGAAATGAGCTGTTACTTTTAGGGTGAAAAAAATATACATATGACTTCACATAGGAAATGACTCCTATGTTTACTATCATGAATCAGATTCTTATGAAGATAATGAACTAAATGATAGGATGTGGGGAATTTTTAACAGATGGCAAGATTTTTCTCCACTTAAGAAGAGTAAGATAATAACCATGTGTATTGGTGATGTCTGTCTATAAAGTCTTGTAGCTCACTGGATTTAAAGAGGTTTCCTACTTAAACCAGGCTCTAGAAGAAGATGATGTTTTGAAAGGCAAAAAAAGCTTGCCACAAGGTAAGCAGTAACTTTTACTTTTATTTTAATCTAGAAGCAAACAGAACAGCAGTGGAAAAATTTTGGAGGCAGATAACTTAGGTTATATTTTTTTTAAATATTGTTTATAATTTCAAAATGTAAATTGTTACAGCTGGAAAATACAAAATATGGTAAAACATTGTAAGGATACTTTCTCAGCCAAAAAAAATCTGGAAAGATGCATCTCCTGATTTGGAGGTACTAGAGTTGTTTGGTGGGGGGGTGTTTGTTTGTTTGTTTGTTTTTGTTTTGTTTTTTCAATTAGATGACAGAAGTCTTCCTCAATTAAGAACCAAACAAAACTAAAAAAATCACCAAAAAATAAAAAAGACCCCTCACTGCAATTTTTTAAAAAGAAATTTACTTTTGCTGTAGCTTGTGGGCAACTAATTCCTCCTCCTTGATGCTTTGGTGTTCTATGCAACCCAGAACTTGACAGGGCAAGGAAAAGGCTCAAATGGCCTTAAGAAATGTAACTGTAAATAGCGTTGTAGTGCCCATGCCAGAACACACAGCCTGGGACTTCTGAAAATACCAAATATTTCATAGTGTGTGTGTGTGTGTGAAAGTACTCTTAGTGATTTAGGATCCTTTGGTCCTAGATTTGAGCCTGTGGTGCTATGGACTTCTGAGTCTCAAGGATTGTGATGTTTACTGTAAGTGCCTGCATCCTCCAGGTATTTGAACCTTAGGTGAACCTTGAATCATGTGGAGGTTTGCATAAGCACATTGCCTAGAAATCACTGCTACCTGAAGGCAGAACCCTGAATTGAGCATCTTTTCTTTCTTGCTACTGCAGAGGAGGAGCTGTTACATCTCGCTGACCTGTATCAGCAAGTAAGCCTCAAAAGCACATGTTGATATCTAATTTTTTTCTTTCTCTCTTTTTTTTTTTTTTTTTTTTTTTTTTTTTTTTTTACCTAGTCATTGCAATTTTGACAGTTCAAAAGAATTGAGAAAAAAGTTATTCATCAGCCAAACTGAAGTATGTCTTTTCCTTACAAAAAGGAATATCAAACAATCTCTTGTTTAAATTAAACATTTCATTTCAATAAAAATGACTGCTAATATTGAATTTGATTTTTTTTTCTTTTTACAGTGTAGAGTTAGATATTTTAAAAGTAAACTCATCTTCAGCTGAAAGAACTTAATATGGGATATGAACATCAGAATTATGCATAGGAATGTTCTTTTTTGGGGACTTTTTTCCTATATATAATAAGAAACTGTCAAAACAGTGAGATGGTCATGAACTTTGTGGTATCACTAAGTTGCTGGGTATTTTTTATTTGCCCTTTTTAACTTTTAAAACATAGCCTTTTAATTCTTTTAGCAAGAGAATCACTCAGTCCTTTGTTATGGAGACACACAGAGAGTGCAGGTCTCTCTATTTCATCGACAAAGACGGAAGAATGTGTGACCACTCTGCTCCTATTCACAGTTCTGTGGCACAAAGTTCCAGAGTTGCATGCAGAGGGCATCTGGGTGACATTGTTCTACCCTGCAGCCACTTTGGCCAATCCACTGTTTGCTTGTCATGTCTTGGTGCTGCAACAGACTTTAAAAGAGTTCTGATGTGCACTGAAAGCTCTCTGAGGTTTGATCCCGAGCCAAGGGGATCAGGTGGTTTGTGTGCCAAGTTGAGTGGGCTTGGCACAGGGCTCTTTGGCCTTCATTAGGGGTTGAGGAGTGCAGGGATTTGTGAAAGAAACCAAGTAACACACTGGATGGTTAAAAGCTGATGCTAGGGTCTCAACAGCATTGGCAAAACTAAGTATTGTTTTCCCAGGCGTGAGAATCTGCCTGCTAGGATGACTCACAGTCAGTTGGACAGCCAAGCTTTTCCTCCTTCTCCCACCCTGCTCCCAGCCTTGTCTCAAGGACTCTCTGAACATCCTGGTGCCACTTGGTGTTGTGGCTGCATGCTTGTGACTATTATTCAACTCCTGCTTAGATCTTGGCTAATGTAGCTCAAGCTAAGACATGATGTATGCAGGAGCAGTGCCATTAGGTGGCCAGAAAGTGCTAAAGGGTCATTATGCAGCCATTATCATCCACAAATTGCTGTCCATCATCTATGCCTGGCAGTTTTGTCAGAGTCTGCTGCCCTCTGGAAATGGTCGAGATCAAACTCCCAGTCTGGAATATCAAAAATATCAGCTTTCCCCCAAAAATTGTTTAAGTGACTCTCACAGCATCACAACTGCTGAGGCCTTCATGCTTCCAGCTGTGACCCAGAGTACACCCGCACCGTAGTGTAGGAGGAAGTATGAGTACCCTCACCACAGGCTAGGGGGTTTTTTTATCCTTATAGGTGCACAAATTGAATAGAGAATTCTAAGTCATGAAACCTTGTGACCTGCAAGGTGAAAGACTGAATTAATGTGATAGGTTAGTCTGGTAAAAGGATTGAGGTCCTGTTTGTCATGATTCTTTGTTGTATTTTTTTAATGAGCTCAGGAAATAATATTTAAGTCAGAATATGCTGTCCTGCAAATCCAAGATATTCGAATGGACCGTGACAGCCCTCTGATGAGTGGCTGCCTCCCTGCAGGTGTTTGGAGTGGAACAATATGTCCTTGTACATGTAGGATGGGGTTGCCCTGATGCTGCTGCCTCAGCTGTGTTTTGAGGATGTTGTTTCAGAGGGCAACACTCCCTACCTGCCTGCTTTTTGTTTTGTCATTGTGAAGGTATACAATAAAGGTTAGCAAAGCTTTTCATGGTTTTAGTTTTCCACTTTAAATTCAAGGATACTACTACTACGCAAACAAATGCAGTGGAGAATAGTTCAGGTAAACTTATTCCTATATATATTTTTTTTTATCCAAATCCCTTAATGTTTGGTTTGATAAATTCTAAGTAGTTATACATTTTAGTGCTTTTACCTATGGCTTTAGGATTGTCTGCACTTTAACTGACCACTTATAAAGTTGTATCATAAATACTTACTGAATATTCATGATACAAACATTAAGTTACTACTATATTTTAAAATATTTAATGCTATTGCATGGGTATATGGCAATTTTAATTATAATAATGCCATCATAATCTAAAAGGAACATTGCAAATTTGCTTGACTGTCGCCCTGATTTTTCAGACTTCTGATATTTACATTTCTGTACTGGAGTTCTCATGCATTGTAACATAATCAAAAAATGAGGTTTTGAAAACTGTGCATTCCTTTCTTGGAGAAAAGACAAATTGATAGACATTTAGTTTGACCAGTGGGGTCAAAAAAGTAGCAACCTCATCCTCCAATCCCCGATCAAACTCCAAAGACTATATAAGTAAAAATCCCAAATAAACTTCCCTTCTTTTTCACTCTAACACTGACTGGGTGAGTGTCCTTCTTTCCATGTCCCCTAGCAACACCTGATACTCTGAAATTTTTTAGAAAACTGTTGAGTACCATGTTTATGTTAATAATGCATGAGTGTTTATATATATATATATATATATTTGCACAGTAAGGAAGACTGAACTGCTTTTTCTGAATGATGTGTTGCTGCTCCTGATGAAGACAAAACACAGCAGAACACAGGTGATCTTTAAGGAGCGACTTCTCTTTGATGTTTTTATTTCAACATCACTGAGTCATGCACGATGTATATCTTTAGGATGAAAAGAATGACAAGGAACATAGACCATATGTATACACATATATACCCACATCATTTATATTTCATGCATGTGTGAATATGTTTAAAGCTCCCTTAATCTCATCGTTCTTTAACAGTAATTCACTGAAGAAAGCAGCAGCAGTTCTTGGGTTCAGGGCAGATAATGTAATTACAAGGAAGTGTAATAAAAGTTAAGACATACCACTGTCTTAAAACATACCCTTGTTAATAGTATGGTACGTTAAGACATACCATTGGGAATATTTGGTTGTGCTTAACTGTCTCTGCCTTTGGTTCTGTTTCCTAGCAGGAACCCTGTTTTATAAAATGATCTTTGACTGTCTTGAACAAAGTTCACTCTTCATAAAAACAGGGTTCAGTTTTACAAGTTGCTTTTTGTAGGCCTTGATTCAGGCCTTGCTGTGTTCAGCCAAAGTAAAGAGTGGCTGCTGTGCTTGAGGGAAAAGTGGAGTAAGACATACCAGATTCTAGTAGATATATTCCACAATCTCACTGAATTTTTGCCTCCACGAGATGGTGCTTTTGCTCCCTGCTGCCTCAATGATGGAATCAGTTCAGTGTTGTATCTATACTGTCAGCACAGCAAGCAACTCAGAAGCTTGGCACATTCCCAGACTACAGGTTTCAGTAGTTCCTTGATGAAAAGGGGCTGAGGAAGATGAACTTAGGAGTTGGTTCTTCCTCTAGTGTTTTAAATAACACCCCCCCCTTAGGTTTTATTTTTCTCAACAAAGGTGAATTTTGATCAAGTGATGGCATAAATTTTATCATAGCTGGTAAAATTTTCAGAGGATACAAACTTGGTAGCACGGCAAATAATAAATAACATATTTAAAGAAGCATCAACAGTCTTACAAGCAGGAAGTGATACCAGATTTCCTGAATATTTCAAGGCTAAGCAGAAGAATAAATGACATTATTCTCTGTGATTCTTTTTGGTCTTGATATTTGACACTGGGAAAATTATTCTATCTGATTTGGAAGTTGAAATACTGAAAACTGACATGTTGTTGTTTTCACTCTCATTTTTAATGTTAATATGGAGTTGAGTCTGACAATGCTCTCTGAAATCTGGCAGCATTAGCTCACATGAAGTTGTTGTCATTGATACTGATTGTAAATGACATATTCCCCCTCCCTAGAAGTTAAAAAATAACTGAAAACTCTATTTTTGAAGAGAATGAAAACTGACTACTAATTTTTGTCAAATTCTGGCCTCTTTTTTCAGCCAGTTTTCTCCAAATAGAGGAAAAATTGAAATGTTTCACCTTGACATATTTTTAAATGAAACATGCTGAGTCTGTGTTGGCTCATAGATTAACTATTTTAAAAAGTTACTTAAAATTGTTGTGGCACTCGATATATAAATATTTGATTTCAGGTTGATCTGAAATGAGGGCTTCTGTTATTGCTATTGTTCAATTGAATTTCACATTGCTGAAACTATATGTTTGGGGAAAGAGCCCAGAGCAGTCATAAAATGCTCTTCAGCATCCTTATCATTATAGCAGGGATAATATCTACGTTTGCAAAAGCACTTAAGACCCTGTGGCATCTTTGGATAGCTTCTGATCAAAAGTAATGGAAGTTTTCTGATTGACAACAATACTTGGGTCATTTTTTGTGATAAATATATAAGGAATAGAAGCAGTTATGCAGATAAAGTGTAATTTTAATCTGGTCAGTGATGGGTTTTTCTTCTATTTCACCCTGAAACAGAATAGGAAGAGATGGATAGCAAAGAGGAATGTTCTTCATTATAAATTATAGACATAAGTTCTCCATGTATTCATTCAGTAATCTAACATATCCAACTGGTTTTTCATGCATTAGCTAAAATAATTCCAAAAATTAAACACACTACCTGTGCAAGTTTTGAGCTCCTGAATTACTGTATATCTTTTAAGTTGTTGTCTAGTTTATCCTCCTGAGTGAGGATAGTTTGCTTTTAACAGAGTAAGGTTGATTATGCATCCTGAACAAAATCCTTGCTACAATGCAAGTATGTGGGTGTATGGGGTAAGCTTCCAAATCTCTTTTGGGGACATTACCATGGTTGTGAAGTGGTGAGAATGAGTATGCCTTGCATTTTTAGCAGTTTTAGCATTTTGTTTACTAAAGAGTCTGAATTTTTCAAATTTAGAAGTTTACAGCAGCTCTAGTCCATTAACCTCATCTGAGAACTTCTAGATAGATATTATAAATAGACTTCCATTCCTTATATTAGGAAACCATTTTAGTGAAATATTGACTTTCGCACATAAAACCAGTTCAGTGTTGAGGGGCTTAGTATAGATTTCTTCCATGGATTATTCCTTTCAGGGCAAGTTGACTGAAATCCAGGACTGAGCTCCAGGATCTTACAAGGTTGTGTAAAACAGGCTTATGTCTGTTTATGCATTATAAAGACCTAACATTGAAGCACAGAATTATTATCAGGTCTGCATTGTACAGTATTTGATTTCCGATTTTTCCAATAAACACAGACTTCATTTTCTAAGCTGTTGAAAATATTTGGAAGTACACTGGATCAAAATATTTGAGAGGTGGTCTATCAGATCTCAGGATCAGTTGTTCTTGCCTCTTTGTATGAATCAGAAGAGCACACTACTCTCTTCTGTTGTCTTTTCATTAAAATGGTTGTGGAAGCTGACATTCTTTCAAGAGCAAAGCTTGCTTGCCAAAGTAATGCTTGGCAAACAGAATATAGAATAATAACAACTAATCATTTGTACTGCTATTTACCTTAGTACAGTGTATGAGTTCAGTGTGTCTGGGAGTTTTATTTGCAAGAGAAACCAGCATTCATCAAGGAAAGGCCTAAATTTATAACATATTGGTTACTTCTATTTCCTTATGCAAATAGTTCGTGAAATACTCAGCATGGGATAGCTTTCAAAATGCAGCAACCAACCTTTCCGAGAGATGCTTGGAGTTGACACAGGGAATGTAGCGTTATTTTATAGCCTAGCTAAGTGGCCACTAAGTTTGTCATGTAGAGAGTCCGTAGGATAATGTCGCACTGGGTGCATCAGTTATCTGTAGGGGTTTTCAGGGGTTTTAACATTGATATTTTATAGCAAAGAGACTCAACTATGCAATACTATTATGAGAAATTATCAGTGTTGGTTATTTGATGGTTAGCTTTACCAACATCTGTGCTGTCATTCTAAGCGATGGGAACCGCAGCAAACATTGCCTTGGATATAAAATTAAATTCCTAAAAAACACAGGTGAGAGAATGGTTACTTTTAACGTAGCATGGTTCTTCCTCACGTGTTTGACAGGCTATTAATTTTCATGAGTTTAAGCTGGGAAGGTCCTCTTACTACTTCATTAAGTTTTATTTCTTTTGAGTTAAGGGAGGTGTGGCTCTGAGCAAGGAGAGATTTTTAGTCCTGTTTATTTGCCTTTAAACTCTAGTTAGAAAGAAAAACCTGAATTTTCCTGAAGAATTATTTGCGTGTATATCATTACGAAGTGGCCATCATATCGTTTCACTAGGATCTCCTACAATGGTGTAACTAGCTGGCCACAGGCTCTCTGTCCCAGCCAAACAAATAGTATGATACAGCTTTTGTCATAGGGACAAGACAACTCAGTGCGGCCAATATGTTGCTGCCTTTGTTTTTTGGTTGACATAAAAAGAAAAGTTACAAGAAAACTCTGAAAATATAGGTTTATTCCAGAAATCTTACATGGTTCTTTCCCTGTTTCAGACTGTCAAATGTTTGAAAATAAACATAAAAGTAAACTTTAAACTGGATTGCAGCAGGAAATATAATCACGGAATCATAGAATATTTGGGTTTGAAGGGACTGTAAAGATCGTCTAGTTCCGACCCCTCTGCCATGATAAAGGGAAGAATACCAAAAAATGTGACTGACTTGGAGTATAAGTCATGTGGGAACTGCTAAATATATGTCAAGTTCTCAGACCTAAGAGATGTTTCTGTTGTGATTTGTGTTTTCTTAAGCAAAGAAATAAACTTTGTTTGTTTTTGAAGGCTGAAGTCACCCATATGTGCTGCTGGAACATCTCACAGAGGAGACCAGAATGGGATAAATTACCTCAGGTAGTTTTTCTAACTTTATTCAATGAATATGGAGAATATTAAGGCACTGAGAAATAATTCTCAATAGTCTGATCTCTTTTGTTTGGCTGAGAGTAACCAGGATTCAAACATCAACATTCAGCTGATGTACAAAGAACAACAGTATCAAAAGCAAAACTGGAAAAATCATAGAATTATTAGAATTATTTAGATTGGAAAGGGCTTCTAGGATTAAGTCCAACTGTTAACCCAGCACTTCTGTGTTTGCAATTAAGCTAAAGACAAATAAAGCAAAGCCTCACATATGTATCATCCAAAGAAAATAATAAAATATTGTTTGAAGTGCTTGTGATTGTGGAGAGTTTTGAATTGTTACCACAGAAGTAACTCAATTCCAAATTTATGTTATACCATAATCAATGAAATTGTGATACATTACTACAACATTCCTCTCTGAATTTAGTCCTCTGCTAATGAATAGGACAGAATGACTCAGCCTTGCTTAGTCTCCAACACTATCTTTATTCTCAGGGTGGTCATAATGAAGCTTAAATGAGTTTTTTCCCCTGCAGTGGGCTGCAAGTGATGGACTAAAGGGAAATTATGATTGTTTTCTGTGGCAATTTGGTGGAGTCAGGAGGAGAGTGGAAGGAAGTGCATAGTTTCTCCATCCATGGGATCATCAGGAAACTGCAAGACCAGGCAGAAAAGTAAGGGAAGAAGAATTGCGCTTCTAAGTGTAATCTACTAACATATTAAATAAAGTGTAACTACTGAAAGCATTATTCACATCAAATACTCATCAGATAATCCCCAGAATGAAACACTTGCATTAATCCTTTATCAAATGATTTTAAATCCAGAGCCTTACTCTCCTTGTTTTGAACTTACTGCCTTCCTACCATCGTTGCTTCAGACAGAATTCTTTCTGGCTTCAGTAAAGTCCATAGGACTCATGAAAATATGCAATAAGAATGATGCATTGTTCTTTTTCATCTGACAAATTCATGAAACACTTTGATCTGGGTTGAACAGCATGCTAGTTTATATTTCAAAGTCAGGTATAGAGAAGAGAGGAAAAAGCAACTTTGCTGTTTTCCATTTTCTTTTCTCATTTTGTTTGTTCAGATGGACTCTTAACCACACTCATTGTTATCTTGTATGCAGATTGCTTCCAAGATCAAACCACAGATGACAGAAGTAGGACTGACAAAACCACAAGATGCGAAAGCCAACTTTTTCAGAATAGTTTTCCCCAGCCCAGCTGCCAGAAAACCTGATGTTTACTTTCTCCTTGAAGAAATTGAAAGACTTAGCTAAGATTTGTGACAGTGAGGTAGTTACACACAGGAGAATTTTCCTACTTGGTATTAACTAAACATGGTATTAATTTTTCTAAGGGTAGAAATAAATTGTTATCATTGGTATAACTAGGAGAAGTATAGACGTTTTCACAGCACTCAGCTTCTAAATTTTTTTTTCATCACAAACCCTGAAATTTGTTGTGTGATGCTTCCTTGACTGAAGTGCTCTTTTTCACTATATTAAAAGGATTATCTGGACAATCAAACTTTAAGTCTTGTGAATTGGTGTTAATCTTACCCTCTCTATGAGGCTGATATTTTCTTTCTGGCTTGATTTGGGTCTTTCAGCAGGAACAGAGTGCTATAAAAACAGCATTCTCTCTTCCATCAGCGAAATGAGCAGGATAGAAAGTCACAGCTTGACAGACCTTGAAATGCAACTGTCTTCCCTACAGTCAAGCTGAGATTTTGAAGCTGTGTTTTTGAAGCCATCTCATTGTTTTAGAATGCTCTTGGTTACTTTCTGCTGCCATGCATCACTTCTTCATAGGAAATATTCCATCTAAGTTTGAACACGTCACTTTTACTATGTTCTGAGATGTACTCAGTCTGTGTTTTGCTCTCATCCGCAATTTACATCTGCAACACTGGCTGAATCTTGTAACTTGTCTTGTCTGTCTGTGTTGCAGCATAAGAATGCTTAATACTTCCCTCCATGGTAATTCAAATTAAGATTTTTTTATTCCAGTAGTTGGTCCCTTCTCTATCTATTATGTAGTTGAGAAAAAGTATGCTAGTTTAAAGCTACCAAGGGGCAAGAAAGGGCTTAACTGCACAAGGATAAAAGAGAATACCTTTATCTTTGGGTAACATTGGAAATGCCTCAGAGCTTCATGTTAAGGTTTATGTCCCCTGTTGGATATTTTCTTTCAAGAAAGATGTGGGCAACCTGGAGGGAAAACAGTGAAGGTCTGAGAATAGTTAGAAATCCTGAATATATGACATACCAAAAAACATTGAAATAATTTAGGTTCTCTATGGAAAAGGAAATTGGAGGATGATCTTGAAATAACTAAAAAGTGTCTGCAAAAATGTAGTAGAGTATATTTCCTTCATATTTATCATGGACAGGATAAAGAAAAAAAAAAAAGAAAAAAAAAAAGGGGAATAGTGAGAGAGGTTTATGGGTTCAAAATTAGAGACGCATCTTCCTGATAGTAGGGATTATCAAGTACCACAGGAGGTTAATTTATAAAGAGAGAGCATAATCATTTACCATTTGAGGTTTTTAAAACCAGATTAACTAATATTTTCCAGTAGTTACGTAGATATAATTGATCTTGCCTAGGGCTGAGAAAGCACACCAGGTGTTGTCCTGAGGTTTCTCTGGTCTTATGTTACATATGCACTTACTAGCATCAAGAAGTGAAAAGAAAGGAGGAGTGACCAGGTTGCCAGTACTGGAGGGGAGCTTTCCTGACTGGACCATGGTCACCACCAAAGATCTGGATTTCTGTTTGTTTGTAACTCATGTACAAGTTAGAGCAAGTGCAAGCCTTGAAGTAAGTTAGAAATTGTATGTAAAAATGGAAATGCCCTCACCCACTGTACATATAAAGTGGTGATTAGATCAGTTCTGCTCAGTGCGTGTATCCTTTGGCAATTATTAGACTATAGAAGGATTTAGACTATAGAAGGATATCTTACAAGTTTTTTGATATGCAGATTAATTGACCTAAAAATGAATGTTATATTTTATAATTTTTATTAAGATTCAATACTGGAAGTAAATTGAGTCTAATACATTGTACAAGGCAATAAGATTGAATTACATATTTTTAAAGAGTTTTTTCCTCCTCCTATTTAAGTACTTCCTTGTTCTAATGCTTTAATATCCTTAGGGTTTGTGGAACACCTACATAAATTTGATGATACCAAATTATTCTATTTTCTCTGAGCCTGGATCATTTCATGTACACATAGGCAAGAAGGAATCTAATGATAAAGACCATCAGAAAAATCACATCTATATCTGAAATCTTTGTGTATCCCAGTTTCACACTTTAGCTCTTTAAACAAAATAATGCAAGGACAATGTGCAATGGCAGAGTGTTGCATGGCATACGCTATCAGCTGCAAATTTGCTGGGGCAAAATGGAAAATGGAGCAGAAAAACTTTCAGTGTGAGTGCTGAGAGAGACTACCACAACAAATGGTGACAATTAGCTTCTCATTTTCCCAACATCAATGAGAAAGAAAAGATTAATCCTTTTCTGGTAAATTCAGAAACTGTAGCAGTTGTGAGAGTTAATATCTTTCAACTCAAGGACTACCACCAGGAATGGGAGTTCTGAATGGATTTCTCCTCTTAACAGGAGGCAGCTTGCAGTTCCACCTCTGTTCCTGTCTCTTCTTCACAATCTGCTGGATGGCTGACCCCAATATGTCATTGTGACTGACACCTCAGGAATGAGACAGTTCCAAAGATTGCTATGTTTCGATTAGTTCAGTTAGCACAAAATTTTAAAATAACTTTATGAACTAAATGTATTGCCTGTTCAGTAATTGCCAGATAGTTATTGGCAGACATAACAGGTGTCTGCTTCTCCCACTTGAAAAAACTGAGTATACTGTTCTGTTTCAGGATCAAAAGGCGGAAGAAATAAAAAAATGATGGTGTTTTTAAAAAAATGACTAATCAAGTGTCAAATTAATATCCAAGGAAGAGAAATACCAGAATGAGAGTAGTGGAATTTGTGTCTGTGCTTACTGGTGCCTTAGGTGGCTTTGAGTCATGAGCAAAAGTCTAGCAATAAACTACATTTCTTATTTGTTTTTATTATGTTTCTCTTGTTGAGTTTTTGGTCACAAATGGACGTCAATAGGCTTTGTGGTGATTTGCTGGTGGCTGCTTTGCTCACAGCAAATGTTAAAATAAGATTACTCTTCCTACATAAACTTCAGTCCAAGAACTACCCTTCTCCTCTTCCCTGAGTCCCAGAGAGATCTGAGATCTGAGACTTGAGTAGATCACTCTGAGAAGAATGTGGCAGGAGAAGACTGGCAGGTATTCTGACCCTTAAACTGAGTCAAAATCTAAAACAAGTGTGAAAAGACAGCAGGTGCCCATTTCTTTCTTTTTTTTTTTTTTTTTTTTTTTTTTTTTTTTTTTTTCTTCTTGGCCTCCTCTTGTTCAGTAATGGGAAACACAAACATATTTCAAGACAATGAATTTACAGGACTGCTCATGTTCATGCAGAACTAGTCCAAGGCTTCCCAGCAGTATGGTCAAAAACAGACTTTGAATTCAAGACTGACAGCAAATTATTGGAGATTCTGGGGGATTAGAGGGTGCTTTTCCCTTCTATTTTCAACAGGGCAAAAGTCATTATGGTGACAGGAGCAGTAGCAGCGGCAGGAAGGGAAACAGGAACAAAGTAAGTGTTGCTAAATTTAGTAGTCCATTTAGTAGAACCATTTGCAACTGATACATAGCTGTAATTTCTTTCTTAGTTTTCTAATTATTTTCCAAGATAACTGTAATGTCAGTGCTTTGATAACTTTCAGAGTCCAATCTCCTTCCGATGCACTCCATGTTCATCTCTAACCTCTCTTCAAAATACTTTCTTCAACACAAAGTTAACCAGAAAAAAACTTATTTTTCTCTCTTCCTCTTTAATGAGAAAGGTTCCAAATATTTCTTCTAAAGTCTACATTTTGCTGCTGCACATTCATCTGAGGAGAACCCAACAGCAGCACTGCAGTGTAGTGTGTGTATTTCCAATATTGCCCCACTGAAGTGTTGCAAAACATTGTCATTTCCCAGGACATTTGGCAGAAGGGTATTGGAGTACAGCTCTCTTTATTGTAGAATAATGTGGCTGTTGACCTGCTTCATTAAGCCTCCTTGTAATTATTACAGTTAGTAGGGCTGCCATTGTTTCTTCATGGACTGTTACTTTTCATGCCTGTTATTCAAGTTATGGTACATGCATGTTGTGCAACATGCAGGCACAGTTCAAATTTAAAAAAAATTGTGTTGTAAGCAGAGAAGAGTAGAATAAATTTATAGAAATTAACTCAAACAGAATTATCACCTGGAATGACCACTTCATGTCCTAAGCACTGTTGTATTTACACTCTTCAAATAACCTTTCAAGACTCTTTTTAATTTATTTAATCAGTACAGTTTCAGTTAGATCCTTCAGACACAATACCAGCATGTTATGGTTTTCACCCCTTAAGTGCTTTAATTCTGATCTTCCTGTGATTGGTACAACTTCTACTACTGTCTCTACCTTCTTTTAACTAACCTAGTTACTTGTGCTTTAACAGCAAAAGAGCAAATTCAATTTACAGGAATAGAAATAGAAAGCAAACCTTGTGTTTTAGCAGCTAATTTAATCTAGGCTCTTAATAGAGGATCTCTGAAAGATAAAGGGGACAGATCACCCAGGGCCTGGAAAAAACTTACCACATCTCTAACAAACACTAAATCATTTTAAAATTGGTTTCTAAGTAAAGGTTTGAGGTTTTTTCTATGCTGTTAAGTTCACAATTCTCTTACTTGGGACAGATTTCCCAACAAAATTCTGTTTTTTGTTAAACTGGCAAAGGCCTTTAAAAGGCCATTTCAATTTCTACAGGACCACTTGCTGGTAGTATGAGCATTTAGAATACATTGGAAAATACTGTTTGTATGATGTGGGTTATCAGCAGTGATGAAAGACCAGTGGGGTTCTTTTAAAACCACTGGCTCTTTTGTAAAAATGTGTAACGATTTATGAAAATTGCATCAAAGGGTATTATTAAGCAAAGTCTTTCTAGGAGACTCATTTGTTATTCTTAGGCACCAGTGAAAGCCTTGCTTAGTATCCTGCTTTTAGTCTGAATGTCCACCTGCCATTTTAAGGACATTGATGTAGATGGTTCTGGTCATACTCTGAAGTCTGCAGGCTATGCCTCTCTCACACAGGGAAGTTGCTCGAACTGAAGGAGTGAGCAGTAGAAGGGAAAGAAGAGAGGCTTTACAGCCCTGTGACAATTTAAATACAGCTTAATTAGAGAATTGTATGGGCTGTGAGCGTCAATTGTATTTTGGCCCAGCTTCATCTCTACCAATTTCCCTTCTCTTTCAGAAGTTTGTATTTTCCCCTCAGCACCAGTTTCCAGATCCCTGTCTCCAGTTTTTGCCCTTTCTTTTCCACCTTTCCCATCTAATGCTTATGTCCCTGCTTCAGTTAAACCCCTGGACCCCTCTCTCTCCCTCAAAAGAAGGCAGACCCAGGCGACCCTGTAACATGCTCAAGTGGAGAAAAAAAAACTCATTTCATTTGCAGCTTTGACAAGGTACCTGCATTATCCTTTTATCCTTGAGGGGGTTGGCAAATTGAAGGTTTGGGTTTTTTTTACTCTGGTTTTGTGCAGGAATGCAAGAGGGATGTAGTGAGAACCACCCACCCAAAACTCAGTAGGCCATGACAGAGGTGCATGGGCATGGTAGGAGAGACCACTCCTGGAGCAGTAGCTGTAGAAGCTTGAACCTTATCTGGTTCTCCCATGTAATCACACTCTTTCCAGATACTGTAGATGTTGGACCACCAACACTTGTGGGGTAGCTGTGCATAGCACATAAATAGTGTGGTCAGCAGGCTCAGGGCAATGATCATGCCCTGTTCTCAACACTGGAGAGGACAATCCTCAGATGCTGTGCTTGGTTTTGGGCCCCTTCAAGAAAGATGCTGGGGTGTTGGAGCATCCTTCCAGAGAAGAGTAATGGAGCTTGTGAAGGGTCTAGAGACTAAGTCGTGTGAGGAGCAGCTGAGGGAGCTGGAGGTGTTTTTCCTGGAGAAAAGGAGGCTCAGGGGGCACCTTATTGCTCTTTACAACTGCCTAAAGGGGTATGGCCGCTTCTCCTAGGCAACAAGTGACAGAACAAGAGGAAATGGCCTCAAGCTGCAAAAGGTTCATGTTGGACTTCAGGAAGAATATTTTTTTAACTGACTGCCCAGAGAAGTGGTGGAGTTACCATCCCTGGAAGTGTTCAAGAAAGGACCAGGCATGGCACTTTGTGCAGTGGTTAATTGACATGGGGGTTTTTGGTCAAAGGTTAGACTCAACAGTCTTGGAAGTCTTTGTCAACCTTAGTGGGTCTCTGACCCTGAGTGGGGCCATGTGCCTTTACATGAGCATGCTCAACCTGCAATTTGTAAAATCACTGGTGTGCCTGCAAAGGAAAGGTGCTAAGAATGCCTGTCAATTCCAGAAATTTCTTCTGGATGCTTGATTTCTGGTTCAGAAAAAACATTTCTTGTTTAGAACTTGTTTATCAGTCAATATTTTTGCCCTTTGGTTTGTCACTTCACATGAGGCTGACTACTAACTTTCAGTCTTTTCTGATATGCAATGGATTGAAATATTCAGGAGGGGTTTCTTTTCTCCTTCTGCTTTTTCTTTTGTTTGGATTTGTTGGGAGTTTTTATCTGATATTTTTTCTTTGCATTCAGTGCTCATCTGTAAACTTTGCTTTATCTTTGAAAAGCTTTTCAATGATGCTTAGCCCTTCATAAATTCTAGGACTGAGGCTCTTCTGAACAATTTTAGTCACCAACATTTTGTACTCTGGAATACTCAAGACAAAATTAGCCCTTCAAAAACTACCCAATGAACCCCATCATCACCAGAGTGGATTTTATAAGTGTGCATCATTAAGATGTGAGAAAAGTTGGCATTCTATTTTATTATTATTTGAATTAGATTTTGTTTGCTCCTAAATGTCAATTGTAAAACAAGTCGATTCCTTCTTCCTACTTCTCTCTGTCTGCAACTAGGCTCATTAATCAGCAGGGTGGGACTAAGAAGGGGCTGTTCAAAGGAACCATACATGCTGCTAAAAACATGTGAAACATGGTTTGGTCTACCCTGTAGGAGACTTAAAGTTCTAATTCTTCTTATGGGCTATTTATAAAAAATGTTACAATGCTACTTTTGAGCAAACTAGTTCAACTCTTCTGTAATTCAGTGCAATAGCTCCAAAGTGTGTTTTGTTTAGCTATATTTTTTTTTCAAAAGCCTGAACTTTCTGTACTATCATAAATTTACAATATGATTTTCCCTTCAGTTAAATTATTCCAGCTATAACACTCTGAACATCTGATTTAAAATGCACATTTCAATTTAAATAAAATGCCCGATGAATTAAGCTATTAGCAGAGTGCATTCTGTGACTGAGATGAATAGAGATACTTTTGTATTCAAATACCAAAAGTGGTCACAAAATTAGATTTCAGTTCAGATTTCAAAAGTGAGTGATAGCTTTTGGAAGCATCGGAAGCTTGGGCCCTTACTACAATGAGATACAAGTATCTTACTTGCAAAGTAATTCTGAAAATGCCATCTATTATCACTGGTTGAAAAAACTAAACAACCAACCAAACATAAAGCCATTTTAAAGAAATAGATAGTGAACACTACTTGGAATTTTAATCTAGGAAAACAATTCCCACTGGTATTGCAGAAGTATTTAAAGAACAATTTCCAGTGAGCATTTTAATTTTTCTGGCTTGTTCATGAATTACAGAGCTCAGTGCTTTCACACTGTTGATCTAACCATCAGATAGTAATTAAACTGCTCTACATAGCAATCTCTAAGATATTACGATGCTATTCTCAGAGGCTGAAACAAGGCAGTTCTGTAATAAAATTATAACTCTGACATAAAACATTAATGGAGGCAGAGAGCTTTTCTCTTATGTTTCTGATACATCTCCAGAAAGACTTTGAATTACCAAATGAAAATTAAGTTGTTAGTGAGCTTGTTTAACTTTCATTGAGTGAATTTTAGTAGATGAGTTGTTTAAATAATAATAAAAAAGCAATGTGATTAAATTCCCAAGCATTAAACCTCTTCTACATGATTTCATTCTCTCTAGAATTATTTAGAAAGAGAATACACAGGGCTCTGAACTCCCAAATCTAATTCTGTATTGGCAGATATCGTTTAACTGCCCTTTTTTAGCAATTGCTACTTCTGCTTGAGTCCTACCCCATTCAGGCCATTCCTGGACCAGCAGTGTTTGTGTCAACCTTCATTTCTTCCAAAAATCTTGTATTTGAGAGATCACATGTGATATCTTACATCACGTCTCCTCCTACGTTGCAGGGTAATGCAGGAGAGATGACGAATCCTCCCCTGTTCTGTATCTCCAATCCCCTTGGTGCACAAGGCAATCAAAAACCAGGGTCCATTCCCAGAAAAATCCAGTGCAAAGGTGGGATAAATCTGAGGCTGATCACCAGCAGATGATATGGTACGCTGCATGCTTGGAGGTTTGCTATGACATTGCCCACTCTTCTGTCCCTTCAGAACTCCTGCCCACTTTTCTGTCCCTTCAGAACTCCCACAGGGGCTGACCAGGTGGGCACAGGGAGCATCTGGGGTAAGCAAGGGTTTGGAGATGTTCCTGGCTTGGTGCACACGCTGTGCCCTGGGGTGTGAATAGAGATGATCTCAGAGGCTTTGCCAGAAAAGGGAGGCAGGGAGAGCCTCTTTAGGCTCTATCCTTGCCCCAGGCCAGGCTCTCACTACTGTTTTAGCTTTATAAACTCAGACTGAGTACTCTTAGATCCCAACAGTGCCAGCAGGGCAAAGCAGGGGCTGGAAAGACGTACAGCCAAGAGATAGGGAAGGGCCTGGGTCCTGAATAACATCGGCAGAACCAGACTCAGTCTCCATAGGGACAAAGCAGTAGCAACACTTTGTATGAAGTGGAATCTTGGGCCACAGCAGCAAAACTTCACATGGAGAGGGCTAAGGACCCTTTTGCCCTCTACTGTAGAAAAAAAGGGATAAAAGAGATGGTAGATGGCTGTCATGCTATGGGCAAATCACTTCTAAGTGCCTTACATAAGCATATTGAGGCATGGCACTGAGCCTGACTTGGTTTACTTAGCCCCATATATGTCCAGGCTGGGGGATTATCTTGGCTCTGTGTGGATTAAAACAAAATAGTTAATTAAAAAATCACCATCAATCTTTGGCTGACCAAGGTATAAATCTGGGTCTTCCCGGTTGCTAATTCAGTGCTCTAGACATCAGAGCTCCTTATGCTTCAAAGGACACATAATGCTGTCGTTGCTGAAGGACCTGTGGCTCAACTTCCCAGGGCACTGACTGACCTGGGCAACCAAAGTCCATAATGGAGGATGTGTAGGATCTCAATCATTCAAGAAGTTCAGTTTTCTCTGTGAGGTGCTTGCAGCCATCAACCCCCACAGCTGACTTTTTGTCTATGCCATAGGAAGAATAGCAAAGTTTAATGTCAATTTTTCAGTTTCATTTTAATTATGGTCTCTCTGTACCTCACCAGATATCCTCAAATGCTACACTGAAGAAGCTAAGTCAGGACATAAAGGTCAGCCAGATAAAGATGGAACACTGTACAAGTGTTCCATCAACAAGACTTAGAGGAATGTTAAGGCTATTGTTTAAATGTCATCCAAGTTAAGTAAGATATAATGGTGGGAACAATTTAGTGATATTTGTGTACCTCTCCATTTTTGTAAGGTACACATAATTCATACAAGGAGAAGGAGCTTATAATTTCAATGATAATCAGATTAAAATTCAGAGGACCTCATTTGTCCTAGGTCTGGATACAAGTGAATCAAATTATCTGCCTTCAGATGATGCTGGAAAACTTCAGGACAGTAACAATGTCCCTCATTCCATGCTCTCTTTTCTTCTGCAAGACTGGGCTGGGAATTGAAGACTACATCTGCATCAGATAATACCGTCAATAGTCTTTAACCCTTGGCCTTCCCAGGTACGGTTAACTGTTCTACTAGTAGATATTACAATGACAGCTCTTTCTACAGGGAACTAAGAAGATCTTAGAATCTACTTTTCCTTTCTCATGAATATAAAGAGCAGTATATATAAATATGTAGTCATTTATATGTGAGCACATTTGTATGTGCATATATACATACATGAATATAAAAAACTAGGAGCAAAAATTAACACTACTAGTTTTTTCTATGTTTTAGGTAATTGCATTATTCTTCATTCAGGCCTTGAGATCTTCTTTGCTTTCTTGTAAGGAATAAAAACTTTCTCCACCTTGAATGATCTAGAAGAGAAACAAGAAAAAGGAGGAGAATCAGCAATGGTAATGCTAATATGCATACTTCTCCCCTCTACTGCTACTTCTTTTCCAACTAGCTCCATTATTGAGTATGTGTGATGTGCAGAAACCTTTCTGATAGCTTTATCAAACATATGGAGATGAAATATTTCTGGAATGCTGTTAATTAAAAAATCTTTCTTTCTAAATTTTGTGTTAGCATCGCTAAGGTAAATTGCATGTCTACAGTGATGCCTACCATAGAGGTGGCTGAAAGGGTTCACAGAATACTCAGTGCCATGATTTATTTTTAATTTCAATGAATATTCTAGTCCATGCAAAATAATCAGGGTCCTTTACTGTCTGCATTTTATTTCTGTGACTCTTACTTCATCTAGTCTTTAAATGGTTTAAAAACATATGCTCATGGTCCTGCAACTGCCTGTATCAAAACACAGTTTCCCAGGAACCAAACAGTTTTTAACTGATGCATTTGAGCAGTGTCTGTTGATAGTTCTGCATTTTCCATTTAAAATTATGTGTGTTTTACTGGAAAAATATCCTCCTTGCTGTGCAAATACACAGCTTCAGACTACAACTGCCACAAAGTTTTCCCATGCTCAGATTAAGGAGTTTCTGGGGTTTGGCAGTGCCTTTTTTGGTACTCTAATCCCTTGAGAAATGACATAGGAAAGATTAATTTTCTTTGGTGATGTGTCGTGTGGGTTGATTCCACACAGGCAGCCGGGCTGGAGGAGAATTGCAACACCAGGCGATCTCTGTAATGGAAAGGTAAATCTCGGTGCAGGATTCTGGTTACTTGCTCCAGGACACTCCCGCACTTCCCGCAAACTCCCACAGGGTGGCAGAGGCAGTTCACGGTAACAAACTACTTTGTCTGGCTGCGGGCGAAGGAAATTCTGATAACCTTACATCTGGAAACTATCTGCGGGACTGTGGGAAGAGTGCTGGGGCGCTGGCTTCGAATACCCTCCTCTCTGAGCCCTCTGGACACTCCAGCTTCTCCTTGCGGTACATAACACCCACGTTACTCTTGGGGTGAATTTGGTGTCCATAATGAAATGTTAGCAATGTTTTCTCTACAGCATCAAATATTCTTTTCTCCTTGTAAAGGTTTTTTTTTTAACTTAACTGTTTCCTCTACACTTTGCTTTGCTGCTCTGTGAAAATACGTCTGCAAGTGACTTGGAAAAGCAGGGATAAAGGAAACTTCTGTAAGTTTCTAGTAGAGGAAAAGAAAACTTAAAACAGATGCTCTAAAGGTTAGGATGAAGGGAATGCAGGAAGGCATTGAATATAGTCTCAAAAGCTTTCACATCAACACGAGTTATAATTGCGGTGTAATGTTGCTGTGTAGAGATATTACAGCACAAAGGAAAATTTGCATGTTGTGAATCTGTACAATAAGTGTATTTTGTGGGCCTGTGTGGGCTCATCCCTCAATGGCGAAGATCTTAAGTCTTGAGAATATATAAATTAATTTTCCTGTATCTTTTCTAACATCAGGAAAGGAAGACCTGACATACAGAAAGAGGAAAAAATAAAATGCACTTAGAAGTGAAATTGGAGCTCCTGAGAGACTGTCCTTAAGACTTCATGATCTTGATCAACAGGCCTGGCTACCACCAGGTACTTATGAGGACAGTTTGAGGATAAGTAATGGAATTTATTACACTATCTTGTGCTAGTAAAAACAGACTAATAATTTCTGCATTTCTACTCTGGCTGGGAAATTTCTCATCCTTTTTCAGCATCTCATCTCTGTTATCTTAAGGAAACAAGCAATGATCTGTACTGTGTCGAGGAAGGTCTTCTTTCCCTCTGCTACTTTGGAGGGAAGGTCTGATCTCTCTGTTGGATTCTTCTCTACACCTGTGAAATCATAAAGAGCAGAATCAGAACCTGTTCTTGATTTTTTGGCAGCTTTGTTCTATTGTCTATCACTCTGTTTCTCCCCCAGGAGAAAGAAGTGTTCATATTCCTGTCTCCTTGCTCCTGCCACTTGGCCCTCCATCAGGAAAGTGAGGACAAGTTTTCCTCTATCCTACTGAGCCCGCTGTCCTTGGAAGGATCATCCTTGTTCCATGTGGTGGCAAGGATGGAGGGAAAAGACTGAAGAAAACAGGTGTGGTAAAAGGGTAAAGGAAAAAGATCAAATTTGCTCATTTGAGCAAAAATGAGTACAAAACATCAAAGTACAAGAAAAAAACCAAAACAAAACAAAACATCAAAATGATTCAGAGACACAACAGAGATGGTAAGGAGAATTTTTGTTCTTGCTAGATGTGCATGCTTTGTGTGGTTTCCTTTCACATGAAATATTCATGTGCCTAATAATGTGACTTATTGGTAGCTAAAAAGTTATTTTTCTTTCCATGAGCATATTTTAAGAGCCAAAACCTTGAAAATATTTCTAATTTAGTAATCACAAAAAAAGGTTGAATCAATCACAGAATCACAGAATAAGGATATGCTGAGTTGCAAGGGACCCACAAGGATCACTGGATCCAGTTCTTAGCCCTGCACAGGGCATGTCCAAGAATCACATCACATTTCTGAGAGCATTGTCCAAATACTTTTTGAACTCTGTAAGGCTTGGTGTTGTGAGCATTTCCCTGGGGAGCTTGTTCCAGTGCCAAACCACCCTCTGGGTGAAGAACCTTTTTCTAATAGCCAACCTAAACCTCCCCTGACATCTTCAGATCCCTCAGGTCCTGTCACTGATCACCAGAAACAAGGGATCAGTGTCTGCTACTCCTCCTCTCAGGAGGAAGTTTTAACTGCAATGAAGTCTCCTCCCAGTTTCTTCTCCATTCTAAACAGATCAAGTGACCTCAGCTCCTCCTCATATGGCTTCCACTCAAGGACCTTCACCATCAAGGACCTTTGAATGTTCTCTAATATTTTAATGTCTTTCTTATATTGCAGTGCCCAAACCTGCCCCCAGCACTGGAGGTGAGGCCACCCCAGCTCAGAGCAGAGCAGGACAATCTCCTCCCTTACCTGCCTGGCCATGCTGTGCCTCATGCCCCCCAGGACAGAGTTGGTCTTCCTGGCTGCCAGGGCACTGCTGGCTCAGACTCAGCTTGCCCTCAACCAGGGTCCCCAGGTCCAGCATCTCATTTCTCAGTCTGTACATACATCTGGGGTTGCCCCATGCCATCCTATCCTGGCACTTTCCCTTATTAAACTTCATGTGATTGTTGATTGCCCAGTCCTTTAATTTATCAAGGTTGCTCTGCAGGGCCCCTCTGCCTTCAAGGGAGACAGCAGCTCCTTCTACTTTTATATCACCTGCAAACTTATATCCCTTCCAGTCCTGCACCCAAATAATTTATGAAGATGTTGAAGAGCTCAAGGCTAAGGATGGAGCCCTGTGGAATCCCAAGAGTGGCAGGCCTCCAGTTTGATTTCACCCCATTCACTATAGCCCTTGGTACCTGACCTGTCACCTATCCATGACGTGTTTTTACAGCGGTGTTCTGGACATTTTGTCCAGAAGGATCCTGTAAGAGACATTATCAAAAGGCTTACTGAAATCCAAAATGATTACATCAACTGGCTTCCTTTGATTAACTGGGTGGGCTACCTTGGAAGGAAATCAGGTTTGATAAGCAGGACTTTCCTTTCATGAAATCATTCTGATTGTGACCAATGACTCTGTTGTCTTTCAGGTGTTTTTCAACATGTCCCAGAATAATCTTCTCCATAACTTTGCCAGGTACTGAAGTGAGACTGACAGGCCTTTAGTTTCTGGGGTCTTCCTTCTTGCCCTTCTTAAAAACTGGGACAATGTTTGCCAGTATCGGGTCAGCTGGGACTCTCCAGATTCCCAAGATCATTCAAAAATCATCAAACCAATCAAAATATTGTTATTTTGAAATATTTTTCATTGCATTTTTTTCCCAGTATTAATGTGCTGAAATCTCAAGAAAAGAAGCAAGAAGTTGCAGAAAAATAAAATACTTCCATTTGAAAATGACGCACCAAGACATATAAACTGGGGGGGTTGTGTCTGGATTATGCTGTTTTTTTCTAAAAATCCCTGTATAATCTAGAGGCTGATGAAAAGCCATCTTTTTCCACCACCAGTTCTGTTAAATCCATTAAAAACATTTTGATAGGAAATACCTGGCCAGCTCTACTTAATTAACACTGTGAGACAGTTTAAGATTCCCTTGTATTCCTGATTCCTATAATACTTTAAGAACCACAGTTATTTCTGGCACTTCTCTGAGTGGGATGTGTGGCATCTCCAGAGTACTCTATTCTGCTGAACATATTTCTGCAAAGAAAGAATCACAACTCACTTGGCCTTGTGTGCCAGGTTTTGTTTGCTTGGCTGACAGGCTGATGGGTGATATCTCTTCACCTACAGCCTGTTTGCTCTATAGAGACATATTAGTACTTGATAAATGTGGAAACTCCTGGACTCAGACACAGAGAGCAGCTGACAAGAGGGGAAGTGTGTTTTAACTGCTGTGATTTAATGGATATTCAGCAGTTGAGAAGCTACTAGATGGGATCAGGTAAATATTTTATATTAATATGGTTACTCTGAACTTCTTGCATACAGCTAAGAATATTCAGCTGATCATTATATCCTCTTTTTAGGTTCAAATTTCATCTTCCCAGGGAATGTCTTTGAAAATAACAAAGATATCACAGTTCTTTATGCCCAGTTGAGGTATCCAGGATTCAAGGGGGAGATTGAGGTACTTCCCCACTTTGCTCTATCTAAAGATCAGTAAACATATTACACTTTGGACTCTCATTGGGAGCAGGTTTGCCTCAAAAACAGGAGTGAGGCAACAACCTTGTGAACTTCTGTACTGGACAGAATGCTCTCAGATTAAAACTATATGTGAATATCTACAACTTTTTAGGCTTGATTTATGAAACGTACACAAAGGCAACTTTTGTCTAAACTGATGTACTCAGTACTCTGGCTATGTGCCCTAACAGGGATCTGCTATCACACCAGAATGAGAGCTAAATGATCTACAAAATGCTGCCTCCATGGGAATGAGGGCCAAGTATGTGAGCCAGGACAGGTCCACTCTGGTGATTTACACTCTGGTGCCTGACCTAAATGACTGACAGATCAATAGCAAGCTGTTATACTGCAATTTACCTTGATATGGAACTGTTACACCTAAAAATTCTCACTGGGATAAGTCAGCAGAAGTTTTCTTTAATCTGATTTTATGCTGTTTGATACTGATTCATTTTATACTGATTTAAGGCTGCAGATATATTTATTTCAGTGAAATATATGCACCAACTTACAGGAAGTCCAGGAAGTCAATGCGACACATGGACTGACATTACAGCTTAAAGGTGGTTTGGGCTATTACAAGAGTAAAATACTTGAAAGGTATTTTTGTCATATTAAGAAAGAAATTTGGGAAATATGTGTGAAGAGGTAGAAGAGGGGAAGGAGGAGAGAACATATTATAAGACAGCTAAACCCTTTTATTTACAGTGAAATTCAGTGGTTCTCTTGATTTGACATCTTTTCCCATTCAGTAGATGGGAAGGTGAAGATATAAGTTATTTAGCTGATAAGAAATCTCTTTTTCATGCATGAGTGGCTGGGAATACTGGTCAGAGAATGAAGAATTCTCTTGTGCTTCTTCAGCTTTAGCTATTATGAATGATGGAAATTATGAAGTACAAGGGACTTTGTGTATGTGTACAGGGTCTCACATGCATTTTAAAACACAGCCACTTAACTGAAGCCAGAAACAGCAAATGCTAAACATAAAGTTTGATTATTTAATTTAGTATCTTAACTGCCAAGATAAAGAGTTAAGATATTGTTCATATGTCTAAGCACAAGCCTATCTAATCTAACAGGTTCGTGCTAAGGAGCGAAAGGGTTTATATCTCAAATAGGGATTTGCAAAACATTACACCTTACTGCTTTAGGGGCAATGTTAACAAAGTGTCTAGGATTAAAATGTTAATTTAAAAGCAGAAATTGCTTCTTGTGCAAGAAAAAGTTTTTT
Organism: Sylvia atricapilla; assembly: GCF_009819655.1. Classification (NCBI taxonomy): domain Eukaryota; kingdom Metazoa; phylum Chordata; class Aves; order Passeriformes; family Sylviidae; genus Sylvia; species Sylvia atricapilla. The sequence goes on along the minus strand of NC_089140.1, from coordinate 71,319,095 downwards.
GAGACTGCTATGTTTCTTGCAGAATAAAAGTAAGCTAGTAATTAAAACAGTTCAAATTTGACTTCTATTTCCATTGAAAGAGAGAAGTGAAAAATATTTGGAAAATCTCAATCCTTGATTTTCAACTGAGCTGAACTGTCAAATTCAGCTAAATTTAACACAGAAAATATTACAGCAGAAAAAATATTTTGTCCTGTAACATCCAATTTAAGTGATAGTAGCCAGGTTTACGGTTTTGTAAAAATTCTATCCATTTTGAAAGGAAAGGGAGATGTGAATTAGTTACTATAAATCACCTTTTTTTTTAAGATACTGATATAAAACTTGTTTACTGATAGGTCCACTAGACAGACAATTGGTGCAGGGGCTCAATTCAGAGGAGAAAGAAAAGAAGCTAAAAGCTTTCAAATAGAGAGATGAGGGAATAACAAAAGGATTAAAGAGAAATACTTAACTGATATGCTTCTGATTTTTCACGTTCACTAGGATTTTACATGTCTCTGACTGCTTCTCATGCAGATATTTTCTTATTATAAGGCATTTTTCTGTGCCTTAGAAAGAGCTGAGGTACCAACTTTTTGTACAGTGAAAGAAAAATCATCTAAAACCAGGAGGGAGCATAATGCAAGTGTAAAAGGCTTGTCCAGCATAAGGAATACAGTTTGGGCACATTAACTGCCACGTTATTGTCAAGTAGTATGTGGATACCACCAAGATGCAGGCTTATCCAAGAGCATGCACAATTCAAATGGTTGGTTTGAAGAGAGACAAAGATTTACTAGCACCTGTCATTATCTGTGTGCCTTTATGTGCAGGTATAGAACTGAGATTACAATTCTGAAAGCCTGGTTTTTCTGGATCATTTAGGAATCTGTTGTTTGAGATGTATGGATAAAGATATAGATAGACATGATAAAGATATAGATAAAGATATACATAATTGAACTAATTATTTTGTATTAAAGTTGTTTCAAAGTATAAAAAAATGACTCCTTCTGTTCTGATATAAAGCTAATCACCTAAGCAGTTTGAGAACCGTCAGAAGTTTTTATTCATAACAGAAAAATACAGAAAATAATGGGTAGATAACATGTAAAATACCTGGTTCCTGATTGTTTGAATTGCTAACTCAAAAAGAGAAGTAGAAGTGTATCTATTATACATTTTTATACCACAGTGCAGTCTTTTATCCTCACCACTGGACACATACAGTTCTACGTGATTCCAGAAAATTAACACTTATTATTACAATGCACCTATTCTTTAAATAAATGGGAATGTTAGTCATTCCACTCAATAACTGGTTGCACAGTATTGCTGGAATATTAATGCTAGGTGTTTCATGAAATACCTGAATAATTTAGACTTTTCTTTAAATGACCATGAAAAGCAGTGAAATGGCATAATAAAATACTTGTGCCAGTCGTCGTGGTGAGTGATTGAAACTCAGTCATTTCACAGAACAGGTTACACATGATAAAATACATATTTAGGCTCACACCTTTGCAGTTTTCATCTCAGGATGCATCCACTATGGCTAATGGCTGCTTTAGGCCATGCTGCTGAGCCCTGCTTCAGTTTCCTGATCCTATCCCCAGCCTCCTAACATTTTAAAGACCACACTGAGAGTGGAGAGCTGCTCCATTTGCATCCGACTTCTTCTTTCCTCACTCTTTAAGAGGTTAGTTTTCAGATGAATTAACTCCCTCATCCAGCTCAGCTGTACAAGCCTACATGCCAGGCAGAGTGGTGGGATATGGAAATAAGTGAAAAGGGATGGCAGCATTCAGGTGGCGTCAGGATTCTGCGCTTTTGCTTCTTTCCAAAAGGAAACTTCAAATGTCTTACAAAACAATGTTGTCTGGATGAAATACCCAGGCATCAATGGACCTTTATAGCTTGGCCACCTGTTTAAAAAGAAATAGTCCACACCTTCTGGGTTGTTGTACAAATTGTCCAAACCACTTGTCCTTGTTTTTGTGCAGTGTAAAATGCTGAATTTGCTTTTGCAGCAAGAACATAGTAGGAATAATTAAGGAGAGGATGCTTGTGAAAATAGTTGCTGCTTTTTTTTAATGGCTTAGGTGGGATTTTACTCATTTTAGCATCAAATAACCAACAAAAGACACCAACTACATTATTATTTTCCTCCATATCTTAATTATATAAAAACATCAGCACTATATTTAGTCTTTAATTAACATAATCCAAGTACAAAGTTCAGCTTCGGCAAGGACACAAGGATATTGATTATCTGTCCTTTCCAACAGAGTCAAAAATCACTTCTGTGCTGTGTTTATTAATATATGTTCATAGCTATGGCATTGAAATCTATCAGCGTGATCGACCTTTATTTTCAGGCAGTCAATAGCCATTGACCCATGCAGATAAATTACCATAGTGAATTTTGCTGTTGCTTGCTCAGACTCTCATGTCAATAATTGACCTACTGAATGTTTGTTTTTTTTCTTCACTTTTACCTATCAAAAATATAAAAACAATTCACACAGATTCAAACAAATGTGTAAATAAGAAGCAGGCAGAAAATCACTGTTCCCTGTGCTTGCACAGGGACACAAGGGTACCTTTCTTATTTCTACCTTTTGGTGTCAGCAAAACACCCATTTTCCGGAGGAAAAGGAAAGAGAAGGAATAGTGTTTCAAATAGATGGTAGTTCAGATAAAGAATTTGTTGTCCTGTGGCTACAAAAGATGCCTCACAGGTTTTGTTGATCCCAGTAAAACCTTTCTGAATGGTCATTATATGGACTGCAACATTTTGGTCTTGATTTGTATCTAAACATGGCAATATTTAGATATGATAAGATTAGACTGTTTGATAATGATAACATTTCCTCTGTCTTCTCAGAAATCTACATACCTCTTCAAAATATGAGAGCTACATCTGGCCTTTCCCATAGATTTTGAGAGTTCAGAACCAAATTTTTACTTTGGCCCAATTCTAATAATTTGAATAACTTCTGATTTAAAAAATCAAATAGTTGCTTAGACTAACTTCCCTCCTTCTTGTTACATAAAAAATATTAAATTGCTAAGGAAGAAATGAGTAGCAAAAATATATATGTCAGTTTGTTTGTGTCCTTTGTGTATTTGATTTGAAAAGGGCATGATTTTTAGGCAGCTTCAAAACTGAGTTCTGTTGCTGTTTCAGGAGACAAAGAGGGAGTCTTAGCAATCAGGTGGCCTGTTTCTTACTGTGAGGAGCAACATGTAAGTTCAGGGATGCAATTTCAATGCATGTCTTGTGCCATTGATCTGGAAAATCTCTGACATTCAGTTTTAGCCTGTTTCCCCTGAAGTTATTGTTTGGAGGCAGAATGTGAGTTTAATAGAAAAACATTGTGCTTTTTGTGTCCAATGGGACTATTATTAAATGGCATGCTTCTACAGAGGGGGCTTTCAGTTATTCACATCTTTCCTCTTTTTTTTCTATTTCAGTCCCGTATAAAAGTAATTAAGTCTAGGAGGCTTTATACATGTGTGTATATATATACATCTCCATAGTGGCTGCATTTACATTAGCGTGGTTTAAAAAAAAAAAAAAAAACAAAAAAACAAAAAAAAAAAAAAACACCACAAAAAACAGTTTTATGGTTTTGAAGCTAAAAGGTCCCTGAGAGTATTAATTGATTTCAATGGCTCTGATCATCTTCTCCTGCTACCTCTTCCCATCTCTACACCTGAGCCCTACTTCATTTCATGCAAGGGCCAGCAGTCTTGGCTAAGATACAGTGTAAGTGTGCCTGTCTTTGCTTCCTGAATCAAACGTGGACTTGTAATTGTGGCCTTGCTGTCGGTCCTGTCTTTAGCCTTATCTCCTGCTGATGTTTTAAAAAGAATTTTGAACAAAGTTTCTCCAGAGGCAAAGGACTTGGCGACAGCGGGGGGAACCAGAAATCTCTTAATCTGTTAACCTTGTGACTGTGCAAGAAATTTTATGAGCAATGGCAAGAGTTCAAGAAGGTGAAGGTCATGCTTCTGAGACCTGGAACAACTGCTCTTTGTGTGGGACTCAGTGCACAGGCCTTGCTGTAGAGATCTACAGCAGACCTTGAGAGGGAAATGTACCACCATCCAACCAGCTTGTACTTCTTGCATCCTAGGATTGCTCTGTTGGAGGGGAGCATGTACTGATGTATGTCTGAGCTCTTCAGGCTGGGACCTGGCAAAGGAGCATAATACACATATATCCAGAGACATCCTCCAGTCTCTTCCCTTTACCCACCCAACACTGGCTTCCTCTAGAAATGCCCTACACTGCCATCCTGGTATATGCCTTATGTTATTTAAATGCTTTCATGGGTGAAAGGGAAGATATGTGCAAGGCTTTTTTCAGCTCAAAGGAGAGATTAGGACTGCTGATCTACTGACTTCAAAGTCTGTTATATTTTCTGAAGTTATTCCTTGGGTTCTTTGAGAGTGGTCTCCTGTGTGACTAACCAAGTCAAAATCTGCCCATTCAATTTCCACCCCTTAGTCCTGCTGCAAAGTCAGCTGCACATGAAGCCCTGCCCTGCGACCAGAGCCCCTCCAGGCTTTTCTGGCACAATTCTGCTGTGCATCCCCTCTCCCTTCTGTGCATGCAGTGGCTAATGGGCTGGTGGAGTGATCATCATGTCCCACAAAGCAGTACTGCAGATCCCATCTGTGGCCATCAAGCAGTAAGAGTGACAAGACAGTGGGATGCAAGGGAGACTGTGTCTGAGAAGGCAGCTTGAGTGGCAGGAGTCAGGAGATACTGGGCTGCGCAGGACAGTAGCCATTCACCTAAATGTAGGAGCTCCTGAAATTTCATAACAGCGTGTCAAAGACAAGGGCCTACCACAGCCAACTGTGAGTGCCATATTTGGGGCATCTCAAGCACCCCAATCCAGTTTTATATTCTGGGCTCAAAACCTGTATTTGATGCACAGCACCTCAGCAACAAGAATTTCAAAAAGATCATGCTCTTTGACCTTTTCCTTCAAGAAAAAGGGGCATTGAATACTGAGAAATTATGCATTTCATGTGTCCTGCAGTAGTTGCTGCAGCCACGGGATTAAGGTTACCCTGCTACATCTACCTTGTAATCAACATAGCTACAACTCAGAGCCAGTTGGTGGGAATGTTTCTGTAATGAAGAGAACTTCAGTGGTGTTGTAGTTCTGAAGTTGGTTTTCTTTCTTCTAAACAATTAAGAGTAGAGCAGAGGACTCCAAATCCTGTCATCTTTGGTCCTATACAAAAGATAGAGAAGAAAGAAACAGACCTGATATACAGATATTCTATCTCACCTTTGCTAAGATTATTCCTCCATTTGAAAGCAGGATATTTAATAGAGAGTAGCTATCTGGAAATCTGTTTACTTACTGTACAAAAAGAGTAAAACTAGAAAAGAAAAGAACAAAAAAAGTTTAAACTGAAGTGTTGAATCAGCGTGATTTAAAAAAAATTTTTTTTAAATTTTCCTGTGCAGAACTGGAGCTGGATTCGATGATCTTCCAACTCAGGGTATCCTCTGTTCCTATGATTCAAGCAATTCTGATGAGATAAAGACTAAAACGATAAAAAAGAACAATTTAGTAATTGTAGTCATGTTTATTTTTGTACAGTAACATAATACAGGGGTACTTAATTCCAAAGGTGAAATGTAATGCAGGTTTTCTTTTGAGATTTGTGCTTCTCAGTGGGACTGTGAAGGAGATAATTGTACTTGGAGTAGCCAAGGCAATGAGTAGTAACAAATTGTCCTACTTCATTAGGAGGTTTTTTTAAATGCTACACCTTATGGTCTTTTAGCACTTTGTTTGCAAAAATCAGTGAAAACTTGCATAGTGAACTTTAATAGATCCAGTCATGTCTTTGGAGGATAAAACCCTCTGCTTGTTTCCTTGTTTTTCCTATCTGCAGTTGCCTCTCTCATCTCCCACAATGATCAGTGTTGGAGGCTATTACGTCAGCAGCTTAAAACCTTCCTCTTTGAAATGAACATGAACTAGCACAGTGGTTTGGGGTATTTGTCATGCAAAATATCTTAGTGAATTACTCTTGTTGTATGGGTTGCCTGTAGATTACACACCTGTGCAAGCCACAGTTTATGATGCACTAATCTATTAAATAAATTATGAAATGCTGTTATTCAATTTTAAGTGGCTCATGGAATTAAGTTACACAGCCTTTTGGGAAGTTTGCATAATAGAGGCTTTTCCCTCCGGCAAAACGCAAGTGAAAATTGTCCTTTTTGTGAGTAATGGTGGTAGGAAATAACCATGTTTATATAAAGTACATGTGATATGGTCATGGGTTTGTTTTATACTTCACTCAGGTATTTGTGAAGCAAATAAGTCTGCTATTTGCTTAGCCCAGTAGCTGAGGAAGCCTGGTGGGAGGGATGTCAGCAAACACTGCTGTCCTTTCAGTTGAACTGTGCCATCTCAAGAGATTGCAAGTGATCACGTCCTCCATTTGTGCTTCATCTGAAAGACTGTTTCTAGTAGTTGAGTACATCTGCTTGCAAGATATTTACTCAAAGCAGGTCTGAAAGCAGAGCAAAAGAGAATCAATTTAGATGAGAGAAAATTTCTTACAGGTTCACCACTGGGCCAATTGCTTTGTCTGTACTAGGCTTCCTTTGGAGATTTCCTGTACAAGAAATAAACAAAATTCTTTCTCACCCCTAACTTAATTCAAGATGTACTGTATACTCTTTGCAATAGAAACAATTGGGTGTTCTAATCATTGTAAGTACTGTATAATTAGTCTTCCAAATGAATGTTTCCACTCATCAGGATGACTAAATAACCTGTTGAGTAAAATTCTTAATTTACATAACTAAAAGCCAATAACAGTTTCATCTCCTTTTATCTGATTATATTCTGATTTTATATCCACATTTCATTGGCCACCTGCCAGTCTCTAAAGGATAAGAGGTAATTAGAACCAGTGATAGTGCACTGTTGTTATACTTTTTACAACGCAGATGTAGTTGGGTGTTATTATTATATCTGCTACAATTTTGTGGTTAATATCATTATGTCTCTGCTGACCATAAATTTAATTGGAAATGTGAATCAATTCAAAATGCGTTTTAATCTCTGAATCATAATACACTTTGTTTAACATAATGGTACTTCAAAGTCTTAACAGAATATGTTACTCTGCGCAGACAGTAAAATCACTGTTGCCTTTGTTCTGTATACACATGTACTTGTACAGGGATTTTTGTCACTCTTTTTATACAATCTACTGCACTAAATACCATTTAAAGCATACAAAGGTAGTGAAAATAAATATGAAGTACTAATCATTATTATTATTACTCTTACTCTTACATTGCATTTCACATGGATCAGGTGACCATAATCAATAATAAATTATTTCAAGTAATAAAATTGTTTACATTTAACCATTTCTTAAAAATGACTGTTGGAAAACCTTATATAAGTGTTGGGTTTCAATGTAGTACCAAGGGAGTTTGAAGTTTATGCTTTTTTAGTTTTTCTTAATTCATCTACTACAAATAAACCACAAAATAAACCTTGAAATAAAGCAGATTGCTCTGTAGAAAGAAGCATAAGTTTGCATCAGCAAAGAGATGGAGAAAATAAAGAATATATTCAAAGAAGCTCTTTGTTAATAATAGTTAATAATAGTTAATAATAGTTAATCCCAGGCAAAATTTCCTTGATATGTTCAAGACAGATAATCTGCAATGTAGCAGAGTCAAATGTTCCATCACCTCCCCTGCTGCTGAATCTGATCTGTTTCCTGGAATCTAAAGCACTTTGTACAAATTCTTACTACTAGCTAAAATGTCATTTTGGAATCGATTGCTTAAAAAAAGTTTCTTACAAGTCCGAATTGACCAAAGCAGGTAATTGTCCCCATCTCTTAATAAATTAACTCTTGTTACAAATATTCTAATATCTTAGTTATATTGGCTTACTTACAAGTTAAGCTTTTAACTTTTTTAGTAACTTTGGAGTTGGTTTGTCCTGAAGCTCTACTTCTTCTCTGGTTGGAGACAATCACATCTCCTTTTTTCCCTAATGAGGCTAAAATAAAGTCCTAAGTTACATGCGAAATTTCTGTACTTGGTTACTTCCATCACTTTAAATCAGTCTGTGGCTTTGTTCTCTTGAACTGCAGAATACAATATAGCAGCAATGGTCAATAATAACTAGGATTATCTTAATTTGTTTTCTGGATTTGTACTGTTTCTCCTCTCTCTGTATCACTCTTTTAAAATTCTGTTCACTGTTACTGCATACCTTCTAGTTTAGATTTCCTATTGCCATTTTCTATGTCTTTGAAGGTGTAGAAGGACAGTCCACACTGTGTACCACAGCAGACATTGATGGTACCCCCTTTTTGCTGAATTCACTGTTTGTGTCTGGTTCTCCATTTCTGAAAAAGCTGAAAAAGCACTTTTTTGATAATAAAGATTACAAAGCTGGTGGTAACTGTGCTTCAAAAACATTTTCAACTTTCTTTAACCATTTTGGTCTTCCACAATGGAAGGTAAAACCACCTTTAAAATTTTCAGCCACTAGGACAGAAGTAGGTCAGTTGTCAGTTCACATCTGTGTTACAAAATAGCATACATTTGATCATTCTGTGTGGAGCAAAAGCTGAATTCGAATGAGCTCTGTCAAAGAACCAAAAACAGGATTATAATTTCATAATCTCACTTCAGTGCATAAAGATGTGCCCATTCCTACTGTAAGGTGATAAGCTGATGAAAAGGGGAGCCGTGAACTTTACACTGTGGCTAAGAACAGCCATAAAGAGAGGGATACAAATTTTTTTTTACTTCAAAAATTAAAAAAGGGAGTGGAGGCTAGAATTGCTGCTATAATCAGTTGTCTGTCACATGTTTGGTATGTTATGGGAAAAAAAGGTACTTTATGCCACTTAATCAGGTTTGGGAGGTCAAATGCCAGCCACCAGCATTTGCTTTAGGTGTAGCACAAAGTTTATATAGGATAGACTTTTTAATAATAGAACTAACATGCCAGAGGAAACTTAAGGAAAATCTGTCCGGAGTAAGGCCCAGAAAGACACATTGGTAAGTATGAGAATGGAAGATTGTGGATGTAGAAAGGAGAGAGGCATACTGCATGTGAAGAGTTTACAAAGAATTTATCCCACTATGTTACAACAGAAATACATAATAAATATTAGCAGCTCCTTGAGGTAGATTAGGAAACAACTATTTGAACTGTGATAAATTGCTGTTGATGACCTGGTAATTCAATTGACCATGGTAATTGATGTATCAGCTTCTGGGAAAAGAAAGTACAAGAAAGAGAAAGGAAAAAAAAAAAAAAAAAAAAAAAAAAAAAAAAAAAAGAAAAAAAGCCCAGACAAAACAACAAAACCCAAATAAATTGCCAAGTATCAATCTGATCTGCATGATCAGAAAGGTGCATTAATGAACAATAACCTGTATTTCTTCAAAACATTTCTGCAAGGTATCCTGCAGGAGCGTTTTTTGTAACTAATGGTGATTGGATGGCAATTTAAAAAGCAATAAATGAATAAATAAACAGTACATTATAATTTTTAGTGAGTTGATAGTTCGTCTTACAGGAAAAAGACCTTTTTTTTTCAGGTTGATATTTCACGGGGGTGCAGTTAGCACATCTTTACTTGACTGTACACAGGAAATGTTAAACAAGGCTGGAATGGATTTTCCATCATTCTTCCGCATTGGAAGGACACTTTCTCATATAGTTTGTTCATTTGCTGTTCTGGTTGAACTTGTCTAGAGAGATACGTAGTCAAGGAATTATTCTTTCCTTTTATTATGCAGAGACTTTGTAGCAGGGAAGATTGTATATTTTATTCTCCTTTCTTTGCTTACCTTGAACAAATATACCTAACCAATTGCTATATATCCCCTTAAGTTCCTTCTGTTAATAACCTGACTCCTCTTTGAAATTGTCTTTGGATTTGTCATTATAGTTAATCACATTGTTAACTCTCTGTTCGTATTTTATGTTGTCGTTTTCTTTGTCTGACTATGTCATTTCGCTTTTCTTTTACTTCACAATTTAGTTTGTCGCATTTTATTCTCTTCCTAGATAAGTTTTTCCTATTATTATCTCTTTACATTTTTTATGTTCCATATCAAGATCAAAATATGTTATAGCCTCTTGTATCAATGTTCACTTATATAACATTCTTTATTGGTGCACGCTCTTCTTTTAGACATTTCAGCTGATATGTTTTGTCTTGGAGAATTCTAGCATGAAGAAACTTTTCTAATCTCTTCCCGTGACTGTAGCTGAAGTACTCCCCTAACTTTTTTATCCCTTTTTTACTCATAGGCTATGACTTTGTGTTTGATCTTCATTCTTTTAGCATTTAAACTGTTTTCACTTTAATTTGGACTTTTTCCACTTGAACACTTTGGTCCTTTTCTTTTCCTTCATCCAGTAATTGTGTGTGATCTTGTATTTATCATTCCCAAGTGTCTAATTAACCTCCCTTTTGTAGATTTATGTCTCCTTATGGCTGCATTTTCTGCTGCTGATGCTGTCCATATGCATGCATGTGGATCTTGTACTCAGGTTTTTGAGGTTCAGGTGTGCAACACATTCCTGATCTGTATCCACCACACTTGTTTTTGCACATGACTGGGCTTATTCAAAACCAATTATATGCTAGAATATTTTGTATATAACACTTCTCAGTTTGTTTCAGCCAATATGTATATTTAGGCTAAGGGTGGAAACTGCATGAAGGTTTCCCTCCACTCCCAAAGGTAAAGTGCAAATCTTCTTGATAACTCATATACCTGAATAGATGAAGATTTTCATTTTTTCTTTGTATTATGTAAAGAAAGTCCTCACGTTGTACAGAGCTGCTGTAGTGACATAGCCCAAATCTTTTATTCTGTCTTTAGAAGAGAGAATGTTTCAAAGAAAGGGCCTTAATGATGATTTTCTTGGAGAATTTGAAATTTCTGTTGGAAATTACTCTTCGGTGACAAACACAGATGGGGACAGAACTTCCCAATGGCTTGGCAGCTTTGAAATTGGGAGATTATAATGACTGTTTAACAGCATTCCCTCCTATAAACCTTTGTATGAGTGTACAAATAATAAACGGGATTTTTAGATGCCTAGAGATTCTCATCAGCTCTCAAAGGAACTTGATCTTCTTGATGGTGAAGACTGTTCTCTTCTCTATAGCAAAATCAAGTATCTGACTCTATCAACCACTGCTCATTTGTGCATTACAGTCTACTTTTCTACTTTTTTGGGGTGGGGATGTTTGTTTGTTTTCCTGAATTACCCATCCCTGTAGCTCCTGAAGACCTCTCTCTATGAATTGCAGTTCAGGTCTGAAGACCTATGGTGAGTGCTTCATTGTAAGATTCATTTTAATGTCACCTTCAGTTTAGTGGGAGAGAAAGCACTGGCAAATTTTCTCTGCCATTGTGCTGGTGCACAGAGACTTCTGAAAGAAATAATTTGCTTATGCTGATCATGTCAAGGTAGCCAAGATTTCTGGTGTAAACCTTGTATATTAGACTTAGAAAATACTTAGACCCCATATGTCTGTTCTCGCCTCCATTTTTGAAACTGGTTTACAAATCCTCATTTTTTAATGGAGAGGCCAGGAAATTGCTATGCAGGTGGCTATTGCAGCAGGCTGATCTAGTTTAACTTTCTTCATCCATGCTTGTCAACCCATGGTTTAATTTGGCCTTTTAGGCCCCTATTGTGATCAGTGACATTGCCTATTTTCTAAGTGGTTTAAATAGACAATGAGAGAGCTTGAAGAAACTTCCTATATTAAAAAATCAGCTAGAGGGTAGAAAAGGGGCCACTGGCTCAAGGGAGACACCAGAACGCTTCCTGAAAAAGAAAGCTGCATGCTTGTCACATGTGCCTGTGCTAATTGCTGGTTTTAGGTGAATCTGGTGTCTGAACTTTCACTAAATCTTGTGTGATGAGAACTGAATTTAAGTAAGATGTAGAACCTGCTTAGATATAAGCTTCCTATCAGTTGACTATCATATTGCACAATGGCTTTAACAAACAAACGTGGTATTCTTAATGATTCTGTTCAAGGTATTCTGCTAAATCGGGGAAAAAACAAACAAATTGTGGTGATTAACCCTATTGCTGACATGTCTATCCTCTGAGGATGTCTTTAAATGGTACATTTCAAAAGAATTCCTAAAATTGGCTTCATTCTCTAGATTTATTCTGCTAAATAACGTGTCACACTCTCCTTACATGGGGTGAATGCTTAAAAGAGGTGCTGAACCTGCTTATGCTTTCTGAAGACAAGCTGCAATATTCCTTGCTGTCTCAAGTGGCAATCTGCTGATGCTTTCAACTATGGTGTGAAAATATTTTGCTTGCAAATCTTTGTGTGGCATTAATGAGATTACCTAATTATTAAGTCCCTCTTAACATCCTCACAGCATAGTCCTGCTTAAAGGATTTTGCAACTAAATACATGTTAAGAAAAGGATTTTTAAAAAAAAAACATTTGCAAATGTAATTCAAGGTTCTTAACTTGCAATTACTGGTATTGTAAGGAAAGAAACTTGTCTGGAGGTTTGAGGGTGGTTTTGTTCACTTGTTTTTGGGGTTTAAGTTTTTATTAGCAATCTCATGGAAAAAAATCTTTGCTCCAATTTTCACTCAGTGCTCAGTCCTGCTGAAGACCTTCTCTTATGACACAATAGTAGTTCTGCAACGAATTATTCTGCCTTTGTATCACTGATTTCTGACTTGTGTGTTCTTGCTGAGAAAAAACTTAAGTTTCTGAGAAAGTCCTTAAATTTCTACTGAAGTTTCATTGTTCAATGTAACATTTTTCATGGTTTCATTCCTCTTTATTGAAACACTTGAATTACTTTTAAACTGAAGAATTTATAACATACCAGAAGTCTGAGTCATAAGTGTTGAGATCGTTGTCCATAGAGTAAATCTATTTTTCATTGTGCTGGGAGTGAGACTTTGAAAAAAGCTAAAAATCACATGTTAAAGATGAAGTGTAATAGAATTCAGGAAGAAAACTATCACTGTAGTTGGATATTTCTCTTTGATGTAAATATTTAATATGTATGAAGAACCTTGGCCTTCTTCCAGCAGTACACAGAGAGAGGAGTGCTCCTTGTTATTTACTCCACAGAGCTGCAGAGAAGCCTGACTGCACTGTCCACTTAAAAGTTTGTATATTGCTGTTCTCCCTAGGTGGTACAAGCAAAAATTATCTCTTGTTTATCTTGGGCTGCAAGATTAGAATAAAACAAGTGTCAGTGGAAAGGCTATTGATAATTTTGGTGTGTTCAGGACTGATTAATTTCCTGCAGACCAGGTATAGTTGCCATTATTTCTACTGTATAGAGTGGGACTCTTTCATAGCTGCCTAAGGGGCTTGGAGACTTGCATAAAGTCAATGGCACCTACATCTCCAAATGCTCAATACAAATGGAAAAAGAGGAAAAAAAAAAAAAAAAAGGTAAGAAGGTTTCCTGCACTGGAATCTGTAGAAGATGCTCAGATAATGTAGGGCTGTTGTGTAAGGAGACAAATCACCTCTTGGAGCAACAGCTGAATAAATTAACTCTTTTGGAGGTCCCTTTTTTGTTTTTATCTTCACACAGCTAATCTTATAGGGAAGCAACTACCCATGTGAAGCCTGATGGCACACAAGGCAATTGCAAAACATTCCTCTGTTATGAGTACTGAGAAGGAAGCAGTTATTTCTCCTGTTTCCTGATGTTTCAAGGTGCTCTCAGGATTTCGGTTTAATAGTAAGATAGTACCATATAAAGAAAAAAAAAATTACAGAGAGAATAACTGCTTTTATTGTATTATTACTAAGCCAGAGATAAAGTGCAGGTTTTTGTAATTAATTCTTTTAACTTATGCATTCTCTTTGATTATAGAAGCATAATTAAGATGGGTAATTACAAACCCTGTGTTTCTTAGTAATATATTCATGCAGTAGTAGCTATAGTGTTTTACAATATCAAGTTCATATGTAACGAAAATTATCTATTTAGTTGGAATGATATCATTAGAGCCAAATTCAATTCTCTGATAAGCACAACTATTCATTAGCTGGCTGCACATTATCTAAAAACCACTTGCATCTCAGCAACAAAGTTGGACTATTATCCTATCCTACATACATTTGCTCTCAAAAGCATAATACACAAGTTTAACTAGATCAGTTGAGACCATTTTGGTATTCGATTTCCTAATTAACTTGAATTAAATTGCTGCCGACACATCTGTCTTAGAGTTGGTTTCACTGAGTTTCTGATCTGCTGCAAAGTCTCTTTCTTAGGCAAAGGTTCATTTCTGAAATGCAAGGAGGAAAAGGAGTTTTCAATAAGCAGCTGGGTGAGTTATTCGTGAATCAATTGATTTGTGCCGTTTAATTTTAAAATGCATTTTTAATAGTATATTAGGTGCTGAACATGCTGAAGAGGTGCCTTCAGGTATTTAAATCAAAATAAATAAAATACTGACTGCACTGAACTCAGTAGCTCATTTTATTAAACTGAAGAGCCACATGCCAATTTCAAACATTGCATTTGTAGGGACTTATTTCAGTTCAAATTATTGTTTAAAGTTCTCCATTTTCAATTGATTTGTTGAAAATGTTTCGTGCCAGGACACAATCTGAGAGGTGCTGTTACACTAGTCTGAAACCTGCAGGATGATTTTTCTTTAGCACTGTGATTTTCTCTGTTATCTTCCAGGTTCTTGGTACTCAATGTAGTTTTTTTCATGGGCCAGTTTAAGGGGAAAGATGAGACAGTAAGGTACTGTTCTCTGTCTGTAGCACAGGAGAAGAAAGATGCTACTCTCAGTTTCTTTCTTCATAAATTAAAGGTAAGATCCTGTCCAGCTCCACCTGTCCTGGATAATGACTTTGGCACGGAACTTTTAAAACAACTATAGAAATAATGGAGGAATACTTCCTTTTTATAGTTTCAGTGTTTCATACCAATGGTCTGCACCCTGATGCAGAATTCCGGGTCAATAAGACAGTCCAGGAGTTGAGGTACCTCCTGCCAAACTGATTAGGAAGGGTTCATGCAGAAGATTCAAGTTTCCAGTGATTTACTGGGTAAGAAAAATTATCAGGATGGTTAAGCCCAGAGAGTGGTGGTGAATGGAGTTAAACCCAGCTGGCAGCTGGAACAAGTGTTCTCCAGGGCTTAGTACTGGGGCCAGCCCTGTTTAATATCTCTTTATCAAAACAAAATATGGACAAAGAGATCGAGTGCACCCTCCGTTTGCAGATCACACCAAGTTGGGTAGAAGAGTTGATTTGCTGCATGGGTAGGAAGACTCTCCAGAGGGATCTGGACAAAACTCAATAAACCAAGGTTAAACAAGGTGAAGTGCCGGGTCCTGCACTTGGGTCATGACAGCCCCATGCAGCACAACAGGCTGGGCCAAGAGTGGCTGGAAAGCCTGGTGGGAAAAGACCTGGGGGTGCTGTTTGACAGCAGCTGAACATGACCCAACTGTGCCCAGGTGGCCAAAAAGGCCAAAGGCATCCTGACTTGCTGTGACCAGCAGGATCAGGGCAGTGATTGCCCCCTTGTACTTGGCATGAGTGAGGCTGCACCTGGAATCCTGTGCCAAGTTCTGGGCTCCTCACAGCAAGAAGGACGTTAAGGGGCTGGAGCATGTCCAGAGAAGGGCAATGGAGTGGGTGAGGGGTGTGGAGCCCAAGTCTGAGGACAAGTGACTGAAACAATTTCAGTTATTCAGTCTGGAGAAAAAGAGGCTGAGAAGAGACCTCATTGCTCTCTGCAACCACCTGAAACAAGGCTGTGGTGAGGTAGGGATCAGTCTACTCTCCCTGTTGACAGGGAGAGACCTCAAGAGAGGAAGTGACCTCAAGTTATGCCAGGGAAGTTTTAGGTTGGATATTAGGCAAAATAGCACTATGGATAGGATTTTATATATATATAGTTCTATAATAATTTTGCATTCTTGGTTTATGCATTGTGAACATGTTAATAGACTGATTTTCATATTAGTTAAGTCTGCTTATTTGAATATTAGTATTACTTTGTTTCAGTGAGAACCGGTATATATAAGTGATTAGAGGCAAAGATAAAGATTTAAATTTTATTCTGTTTCTGGCTTTGTCAGGTTTAAAGATATATTATCTACAGAAGCAAAAGTATTATTGCTTATTTCTTAATAATTCATTGTTATCCTTATCCATTTACATATATCTGAAGACAATATGTATTGATCTGGTAAATATGATCCATTTCTGAGATAATGTAAGAATTCAAGGCCAAGTAGAAAAAAGTTGGATTTTTTCCTTTAATTAGGCTTACTCCCTAATAAAAAATAGTTTTAAAATAGTTTGCACTAAAGCAAATTCATCGTAATTGAAAGATGTTTTCATAGTAATAAGCAGAACAGAAGCACCCTTCTACAGTGGTTCAGATTTGTTTGGCATAAATAGCACTGGCCGATTGGTTTAGGTTTTTTTAAGCAAAAAGTGTCACTGCTATGATCCTCCAGGAGCCTATAGCTTTGAGCTAGATTTCCTGCACCTTTTTAAAAGTGAAGTTCCTAGTCACTGAGATCAAATGTAAACTAGAAAAGCAAACTTCTTAAAGGGTAGCAAAAGTACAAAGTGAGTTGGAAATAAAATAGGCTTATAAATCTCTCTCTTTCTCCAGTTCTGTATCCTTTCAGAGTGAATCCTTTTCTCTAGTCTTACTTTCAACCCAGTAAATTGAAGCCTTTCTAAATCACAGCAATTCATATACGATCCAATTTGGGTCCCTAGGAGCAGCTCTATTTTCTCTCCCCCTGAAATTCTGACTTTCATGATCACTGTTTAGATGAGGAGTCTTTTGGCCTCTGCTGCGTGAAGACTCCCTGCCAGCTCTCTCCCATGTTATAATATCCTTTCCCCTTCTGCAAGCATCCATTTTTTTTCTTGAGCAACCACTTAGAGAGCAAATTTTTTAACCTCTTTAAGATCCAGATGGCCTACTGCATGTCTTTCCCTCTTTAAATCTGAACTTTTGTCCTGAGTACTAAATGTCCAAAATCTGTTGTCAAATACTGGAGTTTTTATACCCTATGCCAAGGATCCACCTACCCTTAAATCTTTTGGTTTCTGACAGTATGCCAGCCAGGCCAGAGTTAAATGAAACCTTGACATGTCTGATACCAGGAACACAGCTTACTTTTTTATCAGATGACTATATAAGAGTAAAAATTGTGCTGAGTTTTTGTAAGGAAGGTAAAGTGCTCTAGCAGCCTTAGCATCCCATTTTTATTGACGCATATGTGCTGGCTAGAGAGTTGCCTGTGAAATAACATAAGGCTGGAAAATGCCAGGTCATAAGTGATTATTATGGGCATCAATATATACTCCAAACATTTCCCAGAGTTGGAAGGCATGAAATAAAAGCCAGGTCCATATTTCAATGTTTTAGTGTAGTAAGTTTTTTTTACTCTTGATTGAAATCAGCAAGGACAACACCAACAAGTTCAGTGCCCAAAAGAAGCGGCTTCCTTCCTTAATCATTTTGGTATTGTCCTCTTTCTTCCTTTTTAAAATTGAATCTTGCAACTGCAAATGCAAATCAATGCCATAACAGTAGTATAATCTGCAGGTTAGGCTGACCTATAATGTTTTACTGTTGGGGTGCAGGTAGATGTTATAAATCATGAAGTATTTAGGACAACGCATTTTAATTATGAAAAAAGTCAATTCCATTCCTGCTGCAGTAGTTGTTATCAAATGTGAGAATACATATACTAATAATCAAATGTTTGGAGTTTTCTTGGTTCAAATATATGGCATTTGCACCTGACAGGTGTAGTGAGAAATGATGCTCATAAGAAGAATGTATTAAACACAAGCTACATATATCTTAAAATGGCAGATAAGATATAATTGAAAGACAATTTTAAGCAGAATGAAATTAGTGAAATACCAAGAATAGACTGAGTTTGTTTCCCTCTCTCTAGATCATGCTTGTTAACCACATTTGCAAATATGGACTATTTAGCATAGGTGCTCACCTAAGTCAAAACTGTCCAACTGAGGTAAGGCCAAGATCCAAAAAACCACTTATGAATGTTTCACTCCATTCATTCCATAAATTTAAGCTTGGAAACCATGTTTCTATATGAACTGTGAGTTGTGTCTGTGCATGTTGGCCCCTGCCCCAATGTGCTGCATAGCAGCATTTCTCCTTAATTTTATGGACACTTTTGATGTTAGATACCCATGCCAGAGTGAGCAGAGGATGCTTCTACCAGGGAGCAAAAATATGGCTGCATGTACTTAATTTCAAGTAGGTAACCTTGACATTTTGTCCAGGTTTTTACCGAAGTTAATTTACACAATAAGACACATTCCCATTTAATTAGATCAACTTAATACTTACTTTAATATCATGCATTTAAGAATTATTTTCTAAAACACTTTCCATGTCAAGTATTATACATGTATAAGATTTATTAGTAGGTAGTAAACTATTTCCATCACTGAATTCATTAAAGAAAAAAAAAAAAAAAAAACCGTCCAATGTGGAGGATAGTTTCAAGGACAAAGAAAAAAAAAGTTGGAATCTGTAAGATTCAATTTACATTTCCACACTGCCCCAGCTACTTGTTTGCATAGTACGTAAGAGATAAAGTATTGTCCCAGTGTCTGAGTACTTCATTACAGGAGGCTTTGGTCTGGTCAGTCAGCTGATGCTCAAGTCACCAAAGAGACCAAAGGTGAAGCTGATCTTTTCATCTGTGCGTTAACTTGTACGAGTGTGTGTGTATAGAGACAACAGACCCAGTGAAAGCAGCGATCAATCTCTCCTCTTGTGCTAAGAGATGTTAATATCCCAGGAAACAGTAGAAGAAAGAGAACCTGCTTTGATGGTAGGAGTTCTTTGTCCTGCTGTGCTAAGCTCAGATTTCAGATGGGAAAGAAGAAAGATGAAAGCAAATGGTGATCAGACAAGATCCAGACAAGGATTTTGGAGCAGTCATATCTCCTTAGAGTTGCCAAGGTACCAGTTAAGTAAGGATGCATCCAAAATGTGGTAATGAAATGCAACAAATCTCTTGAGGACCAGTAAGTTCATAGAAACTCTCTTCTGGTTGCAGGTTGATTACATTTTTGATTTTTCTACTGTTTACAAGACCTAACCAAATAGTCTGCTCAAATCATTTTCAATGTGATAATTGTCTTTAGTCTGTTTTCTCTGATTGCTGGCTTTTCTTTGCATCCAGTGTTTATTGTTGGTTCAGCTTGGATGTCTGAAACTTGAAAAGCAAAACAGTCAGTGGTGGACAATACGAGCAGCAAATATCCTTGTTCCCATGTGAGCAGGGGCAAAAGTGTATTCACATAAAACTTTGCCATGAATAAATCTCTCTTTTCTTTATAAAGTTAACTTTGAAATAGATAGTCAAATATAGAGCTTTGAAAGTGTGCACTTTTATAGAACACTTTATTAACTTGTATTGGGGCTGTCCCAATTTTAGGACTTGGGAGTCTCCTGGGTTGGGTTAAGAATTCTCAGAATGGTTACTCTGAATTTATCTTGTTTGTGCTGTCTACTCACACTTTTAAATCTTACCACTTCTCTCAGGCAAAATCAGAGGTGATTTGCTCTATAATATTCTTTTGGGAGAGGGATGAGAGAAGGCTCCGCATTCTGAAAGAATCTGAGCTAAGATGATTAGCATGTGAGACAAAAAGGATGCCTGTGAGTTTTTCCTCTAGTTATGCATTCCTCCTCACAAAAATGGAGTGCACACTATAGAGATTTATATGCATTTGTATTATTGGTTTTACTTGTGTATGCAACCATATCCCTATGGGTAGCTTCTATAAATATTCTTTAGTTTTCTACACCTCTGCAATTATTTAATGTGAAAGCACTGGATTTACTCTATTTATGCTAAAGTATGTCAGCTGAGGATTTGGCCTGTACTACCTCATTCTGTTTAAGGAGGCTAGATTAATTAAATTGAAACATTATATTGTCCTTTAAGCTATTCTAAAGACATAAAAACTTGAAGCTTCACTTTGTCTTTTTGGCAAAAACCAAATCTTAGCTTATGCCTCTAACAAAACAAAAAGACAACAAAAAAGTAACTCTAGTTCGTTAAGCATATATTATGCCAATTAAAGGCTGCTGCCTTGAAAATTACATTCAGTTCTGAGTTATGCACTCCAAATATATAGAAGTAGAGCCCCTGCTTCTGTTTTTACGTTTTCATGGCAATACTAACTCATGGAAAGAATCCAGGCATACAGGTGATGTAGCTGACAATGACAGGTACTACACATGTTTATGAAGAGGAAAGGTTGTTTTGGAGAAGCTCCCCCTTCTCCTTTCTTTGTGAGATAAAGGAGAGGGAGGCAATAAAGCTCTCCAGGTTAGGAGTCCCAGAAACAAAGGCAGAAGTAAAAGGAAAAGCCTCTGAGAAGTACATGAACACTTTCATGCTTGAATGTGCATTTCAGCCTACTTAAATCTCTTTCATTTGGGCCTAGTGGTTTTGATGGACAGGAAAATACATGGAATGAATGGACGAATAAAGAAAAAACATAATTGCCTGGAATATAGATGCTGATATAAACTTAAGATCAGATTTTTTCTAGGCTTTTAAGAAAGATGGTTCTTGGCAGATAATTAGGAGGAAAGTCATCCCATGTTTGTCCTACTTCTCATAATTTTTGCCCTAAAGGTTCTCTAACAACCTTTGTTGGAGACTTGCTAGTGGCTAAATGAGTTTGCAATCAAAATCCCAGGGGCATCATCTGATCAATCGTGACTCTAATATAGATCCTTGTACTGAGAAAAATAGGGGATTTTACAGATCTTTGGTTTTATTTATTTTAAACCTTGATGAAAATCTTGTTGAAGCCTATAGAAAGTATTCCTTGATTTTAGTGTGTCTAGTTGCTTCAGTTCTGTGAACTAACACAGCAGAATGTAACAAGCCTTCAGAAAAGAACATACAGAAAAAAGAAAGAGACAGACATCTGTTGATTCTATTTCCCTTTTATATTCAGGACTTCTGTTCACATATATTGGGACATATTGGTTCAGTCCCTTGCAAAGTCACCTGCTCTTTGCAGGTCCTTCCAATCTCCATCACTCTGTTTCCTGCTCTGTGTCAGAACCACATGGCCTTTTTTTGGCCTACTGGATGTTTTTCACTCTTTTGGGGAAGATCAGTGCACTTGTCTCAACACTTTAAAACAACGGGAAAGGAAGTCTTCTTTAACTGTCTTAATTCTTCATTCCTTAACTCTCTGCTGAGGGACACTAAAATTTGACCCAAGACTACACAAAGTTGTTTTCTTGTTTCTTATTGCCCTCCACCAGCCCCTCTGGGGTCACATAGTGTTGGGGAACATCTTCCCACAAAGATATTTAGCTGTATGGATGCCTCTCATGTCCTGAGTGGGTTCAGTCCTGGTGAAAATGCCTTTTCCCATGCTTACTTTTGTAATGAGAAAAAAATTGACCTGGTTATAGTGAATTATCCTTTCCTTTTAAAACGGAGTAGTCCCAAGCACAATTTATTAGAATGAATTTTTTTATTGAACAGTAGAAAGAATGCCTTGTATCTGAATTAAATACAATTGTTATAGCTGGATTTCTCATTTAAAATTTTATAACAAGAACAAATTGGGACATTTGTGGATCCCAGGCTTTGATGTGATAGCTACAGCAACAGATGAACTATATATTGTGACTTTTACTTCTTTGAGAGTGGGACGTACTTGAACCCCATATCAGTTCTCCATAAGTAACCATGGGCTTTGCTGTACCAAGTGCTTTCAAGCTTGCAAGTTACTGGGTTTAGCTCAGGCAGAAAAAAACTGATATTGCATATAAGTTTAGGTATAGATTTTTGTATGTTTCTGACTTGGTCTGTAAAAGAGGCTGCCATTTCAGACAGTTAAATTTTGTGGTCAATGTAGTCCATGTTAAAAAGTGATTAATAAGGGGATTGTCAACTGAGGCTTTATCTATGAGAAATTTTATTGGGGGACTTTGATAGTGACTTTAAAAGGGAATATATTTCAGTGAAAAACTGGATAGATGTTTAATGCTTGGAAATCAGATGTACCAAATACTCTTGGTAAAATTTGCCCATGTCTTAAATTATGAAGTGGTAAATGACGAGTATTCATATGAACCCATCCAGAGCAATTGGACAAAGGGTCTTCATGGAAGAAGATGAATTTTGACTGCCAAATGCAATGTTTGCAATTGAGAGAAAGTACACTGCTCAAATGTGAGATTTGGTAATACTACCCTGGTCTTTGCTACAGTTGAAAATTTTCAGAGACATGATGAGATGAATGGGAAAACCCCTACAACATGAGAGATCAGTGAGAAGCCATTCCAACACAGACCAACATGGATACATAACAGAAACTAACTAGGCCTTAGTGAGACTAATAGCTTGTGAAAAAAAATAGCCCCGAAAGATTTTGATTCTCCATCCCCTGGATATTCTAAATCTTTCTGGAAGAGAGACTGTTATTCAAGATGGAATTTTGACATGGGCCTGATGGAGAGTCAACTGCATAGAGTTTTGTTACAGAGCATATAAGTCAAAGTATCCATAATGCTGTC
Source organism: Sylvia atricapilla (assembly GCF_009819655.1). Classification (NCBI taxonomy): domain Eukaryota; kingdom Metazoa; phylum Chordata; class Aves; order Passeriformes; family Sylviidae; genus Sylvia; species Sylvia atricapilla. The sequence goes on along the minus strand of NC_089140.1, from coordinate 71,296,453 downwards.
CTTTGTCCTCCAAATCCATTCAAACTCCAAGTTTAACCCTCTGAAGGATTTTTCTTGAAAAAATATTTTTGTCTGGAAGTTGTAAAAAAATAAATCAAGTAAAAGCAGTAATCCTTCAGAAGCATTAGTCAAGGATTTATAAATTCACTAGCATTCCAAACTGGAATGAAATCTCTAAGACTGGTCTGGTTCAAGTGTAACAATCAGCTGTTTGCTTTGTTTTGTTTTATTTTATAGCTTTTAAATAAAGCAAATTCAGTCTAAATCATCTCAGTCTTCAAGTGGTAAAGCTGTCGTTATGGCTTTATGAGAGTTATTTACAAAGTTTTTCCCAAAATAAATTTTCAACAAAGCCAACCTGATTTTATTTTTACACCATCTTTGAGACGGTATATTGCCATGACTCATACATCCACAACTCTTGAGTCTTGCTCCACAACTTTTTACTTTCTGAAGGAGAAAATGTAACATGAGCATTCTATTTAAGTGCAATTGAACTATATGTTCATTTTGTTCTCTATTTGTAATACTACTTTTAGTGTTGACTTAGGTTCTCACAGTTTGTTCTCATGTCAAAGATGTATAATGGTCTGAATTTGACAATTAAGATACGAAATTACTTTGAAAGACAGTATCAGTGAGTCAAGTTGAACCTGCATGTGTGTTTTGATCAAGTCACTAGTGAATTCTACAGGATGAAAACAATGAGCCATGGAATAATTCCTTCCATTCATTACACAACTTCATGTAAATGAAAATCCATTAACACTAATAGATTTCCCCTTAGTTTACACCAGTGTAAATTGAAGGAAAACCAGATCGCATGCACTCTTTAGGAAGAGAAGAAAAATCAAATCTATCTGTCTCCACTATGGAGCTTTAATGAAGGCACCACATGATGAATTTTCTGCATCCAGTGTGCCATCTCTTACACCATCTGCAGGCTACTGCATTTATGGCCACACTCAGAAACATTGGTTCACCAAAGTGATTTATGTGCCTGAAGGTCTGTAGTGTAGCTTCAGAAAGTGGTGTAAGAACCAGGCTCCCTTTGCTTTCTTCCCTGGTATTACACTTGATATGTTCTGGAAGAACGAAAGAACATCAGTGCTGAACAAAAACCAAAAAACCCAACAGCTTTTTAGAGACTTTGGAAGAGTTCAAAACACTGCATATTCTTGGTACTCTCATGCTTCCACTCACAGATTATTTAACAAAATTGTTAAAGCCATCCCTCTTTTTGTAAGTGTAAACCAGGGATTTTGACATACTGGTCCATATCTTCTTGTATAGTGGATGAGTACACCTGCTGCAGACAGGTTGAGGTTTGTGGCTATGGATAAAGAAAGTGTTTATTCATCCTCTGCTTAAACTGTCAGCTACTTAATGAGCAGGAAGATGGAGATACAAATGACTTCTAGTATGTCCCAGAAGCCAGAATTTTTTCTATATCCAGAAAAACACAGGTCAGGATGTTAAAAGTAAGGGAGTGATAAAAATATATGGTAAAACTATTGTGCTCCAATTCTTGTATGTATAGTTAATACATCTGATATTTTTGTAATGGCACAGTGAAAATAATTTTCTTTAGCATCAAAATGAGATCTGATTATACAATCCATATTTTAGCAGAAGCTTTTCCATAAAACTTGTGATGCTTAGATTTGGTTGTCATGAAAGTGATCAAAGGACTGAACACCTCTCCTATGAGGAAAGACTGAAAGAGCTGGAGTTGTACAGACTGGAGGAGAGAAGGCTCTGAGCTTTCGGCGTACGAGGCAGGCTTTGTGTATTGGTGAAGAGAGATTTTAGTTACAGAACACAATATAACAGCTTTACACTGAAAGAGGGTAGGTTTAGATTGGACATAAGGAAGAGATTTTTTTATTATGAAGGTGGTGAGGCATGGTAGAGAGACATGAGACAGAGACATGTCCAGAGACATTGGGGATGCTCAATCAGTGGAACTGTACATAGTCAGGTTAAAAAAGGACTTTGAGCAACATCTTCTAGTGAAAAATGTTGCAGCTGTGCCACTGGTGGGAGGACTTAGATGATCTTTAAAGGTTTCTCCAAAACCATTCTATTATTGTGATTTATACTTATAAAAGAATTTTTCATCTATATTGGTATTAACATTTGTAAAAAAATTCAGAATGTACAGAGAAGACTTTCTTGTGCAATGGTATTGAATCACATCAACTCAGTAGTGGTTTTGTTCCTGAAATATGAAAATACTGGGTAGTGGACTCTAATTTGACCTTATTTCCTTCCCAAGATAATAAAAAAGTCAGAAGTTCTTAATCAAAAGAGTGTTTTGTTTTTTTCTTGACGTCACTGGAAAAAAAATTTACCTTTAGGAGTAGAGGAAGTGATCTGACGTGAAAATAGTGAAGTGTAGGGATTGCTGGTTACGGTCAGTAGGAAGACATGAGTTTTAATCCACCATGTGATGTGTATTTCCACAAAGCTTTGGGCAGCTGCTTGGAAAGCTGTCCCACAGATAAGAACCTGGGGGTGCTGTTTGACAGATGGCTAAATATGAGCCAAAAGTGTGCCCTGGTGGCTCAGAAGGCCAGTGTACCAGCAATGATGTAACCAGCAGGACCAGAGTAGGGATTGTCCCCTGTACTTGGCACAGCTGAGGCTGCACCTTGAATTCTGCATCCAGTTCTGGGCCACTCACAGCAAGAAGGACATTGAGGGGCTGGAGTGTGTCCAGAGAAGGGCAACAGAGCTGGTGAGGGGTCTGGAGCACAAGTCTCATGCAGAGACAGAGAGCTCAGGTTGTTTAGGCTGGAAGAAAAGGAGGTTCATGGGGAACCTCAACACTCTCCACAAATGCCTGAAAGGAGGGTGTAGCCACATGGGTGGTGGTCTCTTCTTCCAAGCAACAAGTGATAGGATGAGAAGAAGCAGCCTCAAGTTGTGCCAGGAGAGGTTTAGATTGGATATTAGGAAAAATTTATTCACAGAAAGTATGACCAGGCATTGGAATCAGTTGCCCAGGCAAGTGGTGGAATCCCCATCCATGAAGGTATTTAAAGATGCGTAGATATGTCACCTGGGGACATGGTTTAGTGGACAGTTTGTCAGTAGGTTAATGGTTGGACTCACTGACTGAAAAGTCTTTTTCAATCTTAAAAATTCTATTATTCTGTCATTTAATATAACTAAAACAGATTGGTATAAAAACATGATCATACAGAGCATGTAACAAAATCCTGATCATGTGGAGATTTTGAAAATCTTGCAAATGGCAGCGAATTCTGTGAGCTCAGCATCTCAGCATTTCCTAGTTTGGAAATGCTTGTTTGTAGAGTTTAAATTAGGTTGAGATCTCACACAGGAAGTGTCATATGTATGGGATTTCATTTGTTAGTAAATATAATTTATTTACAAATGCTTTTTTTAAATCAAATTAGATTTTTATAATAAATTATGCATTGGAGCTCTTTTACATTCTTGCCTTTTCTCTTGCATATGAATTTTGGGGTCTGGAAGTACCAGAGGTTAATTTGGAAGTAGGTGCGTGACATGTGGGATTATTTTTGTTAGGCTCTGAACTGAACAGTTACTGAGCAGAAGATGCACAGAAAACCACAGGCATTAACTGCTGTCTAGACAAGAGCTGATGGCCTACTGTATTTTTAGTCTCTCTATGGTATTTTTTCCTACCAAAACAAACTAGCATATCTTGCTTTTAATTAGAGGCTGAAAGTTCATCATAGCCTCCAAAAGGGCCTGACCTTGCAGCAAAGTACATGGTTCCAATTTTCTTTCTATCTTGCTACATTTGTTAGTGCTTTTGTATTAAGATGGTGGGGCTTCATTGTGATACATAACTTCACTTGTAAATGGTGCTTCAGAGCCCATGGCTGACCCTGCAGCATCACAGCTTATTATAACACTATGTGCAGCTTAATTAAGACAGAGGGAGAAAAAAAAAATCTTACCCTGAAGAGTATCATGCAAGGCTGCTCATATTCCTGGAGATGTGTTAAATTCATCACTACAGGTGTACACAGGGCTGCAAAATACTTTCAGTGACCAGTCTGAACAGGTGTGTCTCCTGATGAGTGCTCTCCCTCAGAGAGAGGGACCACAACAGAGAGGAAGCATTCAGGTTTGTATAGACATGGAAGGCTGCACAGGCACTCAGGGATCTCAGAATCCAGACCCTTGTGCTCAAGGCTAGCTCTGATGTAGTGTGGCTGTGTTGCTGTGAAGAACTGTGAGAGAACAGGCTGGGAGGTTCCTTTTCCTGAGCCCCTCTCTTTACTCAGGGGTTCTGGTTTTGCTCAGCCTCTTGGCTGTACATGGACTTTGCTGATCCTGAACTGATCTGACCTGACTTATTTCCTTCCTCCTAGATCTCAGGCCTGCTGCATCCCTGTGGGCTGGCTCAGTGATCTGGATTCTTGGCTGAGGCTGCTTAGTGTTGCTGGTCAGAGCACCTCTGCTCTCTGTGTTCAGCATCTGCAGTACTGCAGTCCTTGTCACTGAGGATTCTGCCCATGCCTGCCTTGTGCCATCCTCAGGCCCTGGCTTGCTTGTCTGTAAAGAGCAGTCCACTTGTGTCTCCTTGAAGGAATTGAAGTGTGATTGTGCTGGTTTATTGCCATTGCTCCATTTGTTATTGATTCCACATCCAGCCAGAAGAAAGTTTTCTGTCCTGCTATAGCTCTGGTTTGCTCTTTTTTCAAATTTTTTCTGAGAAGAAGAAGACAGAGTGAATATGGATTCTGACCACGTGTCTCCTTACACAGGGACTTAGACGTGGCTGTGTGTATTAGACAAGGCTCATCCTATTCCTGATTAAATATTCATAATAGTAATTACTTCTTCACATTACAATACCTCCTGCGTCTTCCAGCTAAGAGTAATGCTTCATTCTGCTAGGTAGTAAACAAATAAAAGCAACCCGGGGGGAATAAATACACATCAGAGAGGACAGGCAGGATACAAGGAAATAAACAGAGCTGATCAGGGAACAAAATTTTCTGTGTTAGAAGAAAACAAAACCAAACCAAGATTTTGTTGAAAACAAAAAAACCTTCCAGTGTTGTCAGAAAATGGTTTCAATTCAGTAATTTATTTATTTGTGTAGGAAAATTATGTGACTGCTCCTGGTTGTAAACCTGCTGCTGAGCCTTTTGGAAGAGAATTTCTGTCGCTGCAGTAGTTAGCTGGCTGGTTCTCTGAGGTTCATGGCTGCCCCTGTTTCTCAGCTGTTGGGCTGCCTGCCAAGGCAGGATGCTCTGTGACCCAGAGAGATGCACAGCCCCTGTGCCAGTAGCTGGGGAACTCAAGGTGGCAAACTAGCATTTGCTGTTGTAGAACTGATCCATTTTAGTTAGCTGTGGTAAGTCTGCTACACAAGACTTTAGAGGAATGTGGTGGTAGAGGCAAAAAGATGAGTGAGTATCAAGGATGCAGATTATCTCAAAATCTGTCTCCCTCAAGAAGCCAAAGAAGGAGGACAGAAGGTTCTCTCCCAATTGCTGTGTGCATCTGCATCCCACCTACAAATGGATTTAGGGCTCTTGTGAGACACAGGAGTCTACCAGCCTTCAGTGGGTATGATGGATGAGTACAGTGACCAAAAATCCTCACCACTGTATATGGGAACTGCCACCACCAGTCAGTGGAGTTGAGAACAACATTAGGATGTATTTCTCCTTGGTGGTGTATGTGAAGTTGTAAAAAATGCCCTGTAATCCTGCTGCTGATTCTAAATCTGTGCTTTTTTATTTCCCACAGACTAAAAAGGCCTGAGAATATGAATCATTGCAAATCTAATGTAGTAACTAAAAATAGTTCAGCTTTACTGAGATACCTGCTCATAGGGGATACCTAATCCTGATATTTTGAAGAACAGTTTATTAATCACTGATCATGGAATAGAGTAACTTATGAGACTTCACTCTCTAGAACTGATGATACATCACATATTCATTTAAAATGTTTTATCTTGGAAATGTGAGGCTTCATGAACAGGAAGCAAATAAGGCCACCTGTAAGGAAATGCATTAGGGATCCTGAATTTTTCCAGATCCCACTAAGAGGTGCTGACTCGACAGAGGAAACAGGATTCTATTCAAAAACTGCACAATGTATGCTGAAACTTAACTAAACTTATTGAGAAGTTAGTTATGAACAAAGCATGAAGAAAGCCACGACTTCATCTTTCCTGTCCTGTTTAATCTAATGTAGGCAGTTTAGTTTTCAGGTACTTTTTTTTTTTTACAAAAGGTTTTCCATGTTTCATGACTGACTTCCTTCTCATTATGCATGTAGCTGAGAGCTCAGAATCATCTCAAATGATCTTTTGATGTAAATTGCAGAACTCCACTGAAGTCAATGGAGTGCTATCCATTTACACAGGCCAAACATTCTTCGAGCAATTTGTCTCTCTGATGTGTGAATACTGAAAAGAATAGTAATGTGAATAATCTGTATCTACTGTAGGTTCCATTTTGTTATAGTTGTATTCATACAGCGGTGCCATGTTGTATAAGACGTTTAGAATGGGAGGGATTCTGTCACAAAAATTGCCTTTTAAACTATTTCTGTTCTCTACAGATTCTCCACAGGTTTGAAAAATTAAGCAGTTGTGCAATCACATATTTACAAAAACAGATCAGAGTTTGTGGCCTTATGATAAAATAAATCTATCTGAGGCCTTACAGATATCAGTTAAAAATTACCCAAACATCTCAACCATATGACACAAAACATTGAATTGCTGTTAATTCAAATTATTAAGTAAAATTAGTTCTTTTTTTCTTCTTTAGATAAATGTGCAGTATAGATTTTTATCAGACCGAGTACAGCCTACCTTTCCATAAGTTTCATAAATCTCGACTAAAAATAGAAAGTTGTCCTAAGCTGTATCATGTTCTCATTATTTCAACAGAATTGCATTCATATTTGATTTAGATCTAATGCTTAGTGTACTTCATCACTAATAACTTATGTTTGAAAACAAGGCAGAAACTATCTAGTGACATTTTCCTTTGGATTTTTTTGCTCCAAACCTTAAAGGCGAGCAAAGTTTCACTTGAACTCAGATCTGAATCACATTTTTTCTTTGAAATGCAGCAAGATCAGATTGATGTGGAAAATCAAAACCATCACATTGTTTGCTTGCTTTTTGACTGCTGACAATGGGGATCTTTAAATGCAGTGACTGTAAAGGCTTTTTCAATTTTAGATGGCTGTAGATTGAAAAAGACAAATTATATTGTGTTGGAATGATTTGGGAGGATTAGTGGAAAAAGTACAAGACTGTTTTTAGGTTAGTCTAGGTGAAAACAAACAAGCTTTGGTATAGACCAGTAGAAATTTGAGTGCTTAATCACTGGGGTTTTTCTGAGAGCACATTCAAAATCTTTAATTCTTCAGAAAGGATAGAATTGCCTGCCAGCAACATTTGAATGGATTGGAGCCTTCAGAAAACCAAACTTTGCAATAGATTAGAACTGCCTGGAAGTTTAGTTTTTCCTTTCAGTAAAAAAATGTGATACAACAATAACAAGATTTATTAGAATAATCAGTGGTGGGAACATTTTGAAGCGTTTCGCTGCCAAACGGTTGAAATTACTTAGTTTTAATGATACCTAAGGCACACTGACAGATTAGAATTACCTACAAAATACACTAGTGTTTACAACTTGCTTCTAAAATGGATTTTGTTGTGAAAGAACAAATGACAGATCATCTTGCAAAACAGCTTAGATTGGTGTTGTGCTAATGCATGGATGATGTTCAGTTTCTCACTGAAGTGGTTCAAGCCCAGTTTCCTCCAAGATTCATGAGAAGTGAGAAAGCCAAGTTTTGGTGCGAGGGCGCTGTCTAATCCAGGTAACCTGGAGCTCAGAGATCTTCCAGGATACAGATCTTCTCAGAGAAGAAGAAGGAAAGACAATTTTGAGCCTGAAGAGTGCTCAAAACACCATTTTAGGAAGGAGAACTTTTGGACGCTAAACCTCTTCAGACTAATCTATATCTGAAATCTAAGATCTCTCTCTAAGAAATTCCTTACTAAGGATCCTGGCACTGGATCCTTGGCGGATTTGTACTTTCTCTTGTATGTAGGGAACGTTGCTCTCCATCCACAGGAGCCAGAAAGCAATTCCAAAACTCTTTCATTAAGACTGTTCTAATTATTTGGCTGGAGTGCTCCTTCTGCAACATTCTCAGGAAAATGTAGGCTGCAATTTCTTGCTCTTCACTTCCCTTGAAACTAGCTCATTCTTTCACAAATTCAACTTGTACAGAAGGGGAGCATTATGTCTTTCCACACCTCTGCATGATCTAATTCCAAGTCTCTATCTGTTTAGGCAGAAAAGTTGTCAGAGACCAGTGAGATGTGTTGCTGTTGGGGATTTTTCTCCTCCAAACTACCTGAATGAATCTTCTACTGTTTCTTTCACTTATTGACAATTTACACCTGTATTTTTAAAACTGTCTCTATGATGACTGATAACTAAGCATAAAAATTGATTTTCATTGGTATCCCTCTCCCTTTTTCAAGTCTTGTTCATCAGAATCTTAAGGCCTACCCTGTACCATAATTTTCATGCTTGAAAACAATCCACAATGTCATACATGCAATTCAGCACTTATAAAGGACTGTAACTGCTGCTGTAGTGTCACTCAGATGATAATGCCTGAGCATTTTGGATAGCAGAGATATTTGTGGAAGTGCAGGCTGAGTAGATTGGTCTTGGTTTTGAAGTCATCATAAAGATGGATTTTTTTTTCCTCCCTCTTTTCTCTTTATTTTTTTTTCCTGTACTAAAGACTTTTTTCAGCAAGAATAATAGGACATTATCCAAGCAGGTAGCATACCAGAAATGGCCATGACTTCAGCTACTTGAGGTGTCAATTGCAAATGAACCTTTTTATTAATAATTCTAAATGCAGCTCATCACTGTCATCTAGTCTATCTTAACTCATTTATGCTTACCTTTTCTGGCTATACTTCTACATGGGAACTGGCCTATTAAATCTGCAGTCTTAAAAGATGTTTGGTGCTGGGTTGTTCAAGAACAACCTTATAAGTACTTTCTGTCTTTGTGTGGAGTTTTACTTGGCTTGTGTTGTTTCTCACACACATGCACAGCCTGTGGCATCTGTCTTTTCTAATTCCCAATGGAGCTGAATCTCAGAAAAACTGAGTCAGGTACTAAAGTTTTGTTTGTATTAATGAGGGTAAAGCACACAGATGGTAGTTGAGTCTACAGCAGTGGCATGTTAGTGTTGTTGGCAGCCTTGCATGTCTGCAAGTCAGGTGATCTCTTTTCTGTCTCACTCTCTCACTCTCTCTGAGTTTTTTGGGTTTTTTGTTTTGTTTTGTTTTGTTTTGTGGTGGCGGGTTTTTTTGTTTTGTTTTGGTGGGGTGTTTTTGGGTTTTTTTGTGAGCTCTTTCAAATAAGTTGCCTTTGTAGTACTTAGTCTATAAAATGAGTGGGAATATTTGTATTTGCCCATTGTAGGAGGTAAGTTCGGGGAGGGAAGAGTAAAAATACAAGGTCAAATAAGCTTTGTTATTATTTTGGTTAGATCTGGAAATCCCAGTCAAGCCTGCAACCTCGTGCTGTAAGTATTATACAAATATTAAGTGGAAGAAGGTAAGAAGCTTCAAATTGAACTAGGGCAATTGAAAATGGAGACCAGAAAGAGGCAGGAAGATTTGAAGGTGGTGCTGTTGCACTGGGAGATGTTAATGAATTGGAAAATATTATTTATCTCCTAAGAGTATTAGCAGACAGTGGCATAATGCAACAGATTTTTTTTTTTCCAAAATAATTTGGTGTATAATCTATAAAATAAAAATGACTTTAACTTTTTTGGAGAAAAATCTATACTTTCTCTTTTAATAGTAACATGGTGAACCACAAAATTTTCATTAGCCTCCAAGAAAAAAAAATTGTTAAAGCCCTAATCATTGTTTCTTATATGAATTGCCATATCTCTGTAGGAAAATACTTGCATGTTATTACTGAGTAGCTAGAACAGTAGTTAGAATAGGCTGAATCTTTTCCTGGTTTTCTGATGAGTTCTGTGGTTTTGTTGTTATAGTAATTATAGGCTGTCTTAATTCAGATTTTGCTATCTGCCAATATGTCCCATTTAATTAAAAATATGCAATTAATGAGTAATAAGCTCATGACTGTATGAGCTTAGAGATGTTGAAACAGGAGATTTTTCTGTTGAGAAAATATATTCTCAACATATGGACTGAGCTTTGTATTTCCTGATACTGAAAGCAGACTATCTCAAAGTGTGAATACTAAGGTGTATGAGGCTGATTTTAGATGAAGTACCCAACATGAAAAGAGGTCTATGTTTTGTCAGTCACTTAAAGCCTAGGTGATAGTGCCACTATAAGTGTCTCTCTCCCAGCAGATCTTATCATTCATCTTAGCAAATTCAGTAGAACTGCTGAGGAAAATGCATCCTACTTTTACCAAGGCAGGAGTTCAGAAACCACTTCCATAAATTAGTGTCTAAAGGGTCGAGCCTTGGTTTTGCTGCCTGCAGCACACACTTTGGATGCTATAATAGACACATGAGAAGTATCACATGAAATCATGAAAGGTTTGTTCGTGTGTCTGATGTTGAAAGATAAAAGTTCCTCACTATGCTATGGAAAATTCAGCATTTTAATGTTTCCTGACCTGCTTGGTTATGTAAGGCTCTTCAATATGCTGCTGTCCTCCCATGCCACAGACACAGCTTAAGGAGGAAAGGTGTGCTTATCATCCCTTGTCTTGTGAGCCTTGGACAGGACAATGCTGTGCTCAGCAGAGCTCAGACTGTTGCGTGTGTCCCACAACTAAGTTAGAGGTCTGGGTAGAGTAAGCTGACTTGGAGCCTGTGGCTTTGCAGTGAGAGTGGAATTTCAGTGTGTGCAATAATTTCTGCTCCAAATTTTGCATTTGTGGCCTGTTGGAGTGGGGAGTGGTGTTTTAGAAACTTGGGAGTGGCAGTGTTAATAAGGAAACCTTCCTTTTTTAACCTAAAAAAAGCATGACTGTATCATGGAGTGTGCCTTAGCCCTGTCAGTAAGGTTTTAGATTAATTTTGTTCTTAAGCAATGCAGAGGCTTCATTATAGGCACCCTGAGCAGTTTATACATTTCTGCTGCCCCTGGGTAGCAGGATTTAAGAGGCCTGAAATCACAAGTAGAACACAAGTGAGCAAACACCTCAAATACTCTACAGTGCTAAAAATAAGGGGATTTTAATATTCTTCACAGAAACATACAGACCATTACAGATTTTATATGTACTTATAAACCCTGTAGAAACTTGCCTGATGCTTTCTGTATTATGGTGACCCTCTTAACATAAGGTTTATGCACAAAAGGTTGTAAAAGCAGACATGCTGATACGTTTTGTTGTATTTCAGACAATGTAACTAATCTAAATGAATGCTTCTGGGTTGGGCTAGCAAGTTTAATCTATAGATAAGAATTTTTAAAATTGATGTACTATTCCTGGAAACAGCATTTGCTTTGTGATATGATAGAAATATGTCAAAATGAGAAATTCTCTATATAGAAAAAAAACTAAATTACTATCTAGGAGAGAAAAATGTAGTATATGTCTCTGATTTATTTGCCTGCAGGATGATTACTGGAAATGTCATCCAGGTAAACACGTATCCGCAATAGTCTGTAGTTTGCACCCTCATCAATTTTTCTCCCAGCAGAAACTGTACCTTTAGAACAATTCCTGTGTGATTAAGTTCTATTTCTATTTCAGGCTAAAGGGATGTACTTGATATCCACTGATAGAAATGTGTTCCTGCACATCCAATATCTTCATGGACTCCATGAGGCCTATCTGTAGATGTCTATGTTCCTGAACATTCCTGTCACAGGTCACCTCAGTGTTTTGGGGGCTTAACCTTTAATTGTCACCTCTCTGCTGCCCTGTCTCTGTGGAAGCAACCACAAGATGCATGGCAAATGCATCATCTAACAGTAGAGATTCAGTAGAGATTTTTTTTTACAGTATCGGATCTGCTTACTACTTCAATCCACTCCTTTCTTCACCAGCCTTTTAGTCCTGAATATTCAAGCGTCTAAAAAAATCACCAAAAACCAAACTTAACCAAAACAAAAACATATTTACCTTTGAACAAGAAGATAAAATGCACCAGACAAACTTGCCAGCATTCATAGACCCCTAAAGGGCAGAATGGCTTTAAAGTCTCTAGACTGCCAGACTTCTGGAATTTTTCAAAATAGTTTTGGAAAAAAGAAGTGCAAAACCCAAAACAACCCAAACCACAAGCCAACCAGCAAACCAAGCAAAAAAAAAAAAATCACAAACAGACAAAGCCCCAAATAAAAAAATACCTGCACACTCCCACCTCCCTACAACAACATTAGAAGCAGAGAAGAAAGCTTAAATAAGGAAATGCATTTGATCACAGTGATAGTGGTGTGTAGCTGAGCTAATTTGCCTTTTATTTATCTCTGAGGATAACCAGATTGGTTTTCAGAAAATAGTGCATGGCTATTTTGTTTGGGCTTGTGCATGTGGGCAACGCCAAAACACAATTCAGCTCTTTTCTTGGCCCAGTTTTTGACTGTCTGCTTGTCACAAGGCACAAGAACTGGGAAAAGGTCCTAAAGCTTGTATTTGTATTTACAAGATTGAAACTTCATATAAAATGTAGTACCTTGAGTGTCTAATCCAATCATTGGAGACAGACACACACACACACACACACACATGTAAACCTTGCTTGTTTGATTGGAGTTAAATATTTGGGGTTTTTGGGTTTTTTGGTTTTTTGGGGGTTTTTTTTTGGTTTTTTGTAGTATTCATAACCTTGTCACTTACACTGACAGGTAGTTTTAACCTTTGCCTGACTTCGGGGACATGCTGCCTCTCCTGTCACTCCCAGATCTGATGAGCATTTGGGAGCAGTCTTAATAAAGCTGGCATCTCATTTTCTGAGGACAAAGTCTATAAATTTGCCAATAGTGTTCCTTCTAGTTCTTACAACAGTTTGTACTTAAACAGAATATTTGCACAGTTTTAAAGCTGATTTTGAGAGTCTTTTTTTCCCATTCTAAAAGGAGTTTGAGAAATGCTCTCTCACCCACAAAAAGAATAAAAATAGTGGTGCTTGTGCCACTTTGTCTATTGAAATGTATTGTTTTCTTCTAGGAATAGGGTCTGAATTCTCCTAGGTTTTTTTAAGTGTTGATCCATGGTTGTGGTTTGCAGGCAGGAAAATGAAGGTGGAAAAAATTAATAATTTATCATAAATCAGGCTCTTTCAGGAGCATCTGAATTCACAATGAATACATAAAGCTGAGGTCATATAGTTTAGCTTTGATAACAAAAGTCCATTTTTAAATGCTAATTAACCCCCCAAGTCTACATTTTCTTAAAAAAATTAAAATCTCTAATCATTTCACTTTGAAGTTAAGTTTTCTATTAAAGAAAAAAAAAAATAAAGGAAACTACACAGCTTCTTACATTTGTCTGGAAGGGACCAAACAGCTGATTAAAAGAATGAACTCTAAGCAAAAAAGAAAAATTTAATGACATCTCATGAACAATTAAAAAGACCATTTGCATTCTTCTAAGTCTATTTTAAAAAGGGGGGGAGGTGTTGACTATAATCACATGCTGTGAAGGGATAGGAAAGAGAACATTAAATGCATTTCATGATTCCTCCTGAACCTTCTGATAGCACAACAGGATGCTTATTAGCATGCACATTGCTATGACCTGGTTTACTACAGCTTTGCATTAAGGCAGGCGTTTTAAAACAGGTGTACAAATTTGTATTTTCTTTCTTTCTGTCTCAGAACTCTGATTCAAATATAGACAAGTTGTGCAGCCTGTATGTTTGTTCTTTCCATAGGGATTTTCTGGCCTCTTGGATGCAGGAGATGACTTTAGATCTTGCTCAAATGCATAAGCCTTTTGAAAACTAGCAGAAAAGCGAGTTGCCTGCCAGTCTCCAAGGGAAATTAATTTCCTTTTTCAGTGGGTGAACGCACATTGTGAATGTGCAGGGAATTTGGTGCGCCCCTCAAAACCCAAAATTTATCAAGCGTCAGTTGATGCTGTGTTGAAGGCCCAGTAACAGCTGTGGCACAAGTGAGAATTCCATATTAATTTCGATCTCTCTGTCTCCATCTGTAACAAGAGTGTTGTGTGATGTGAAAAGGACTTGGAGGGGGAGTAACAGGCCGTGCAACTCAGGTTACAGCTGTAGAGGCCAATGCTCAGCTGGGACCATCTATGAGTATCTGAACAAGTCAGGAATGTGTTGAGTCCATAAATCATAAAACTAAAAAAACCTAATATTTTTACAATAATCTCTCAGGTGCCTGTAAATCTAATTGTTCTGATCTACAGACAGGTGGAGAGGCATAAGAGAATTCAGAGCCTTGAGAAGTTCTGGGAATCTCGTTTTCCCCTGCATGCTCACTCTCACCCTGTTCACTGACCAGCTCTCAGTGACTCTCTTTTTGGGAACAGTTCATTCTGGAGAGTTAGACCTTCCCAGGCCTGCCTGGGAAGTGACTTATCAAAAACTTGTCAAATAGGCAAACAGAATCAGCTACAGGAGAAACTACAGAAAGGCCATTTGACATTGCACAGGATGTTGCTTCTGATCAGATACAATTAGAGTCAGGGCGATTTGGGAGGATAAACTTCTTCACTCCTCCTAGAACAATTTATATATATTGCTATATATTGGGAAACCTTTCTTTGTCTTTCTTATTCTTCCTTACTCTGTGTGGTTTGTTGTTTTGGGATTTTTTTGGTGCTTGTTGTTTTTGTTTTTTTTCTTTAAATAGGAAAATGATTGTTCAAGCTGACAAGCAACCTGTAATTCTTATGCAAGCGTGCAGGGAAGGCACAAGAGCAGCCTTCAAGGGATTAGAAGTGTCGAACTGTGCAACTCTAAATGGTGCTCATCTAATTGATGCTTTACTTAGCAGGGGAGGAGAAAACTCTAGCAAATAGTTAGTGGTTATTTTGCTTTCAGAAAGAACACTGTCACAGACAACTTCCTACAAATGCCACATCAGTTGCTAACAAGTTGTTCTGGGAGAGCCTTCTTTCTGATTTATGTGCTGCCACACAATTCTTTTCCAGTCACTGTGAACATGCTGTATTTCCTTTAATTTATTATGAAAGATTGCCTTGAACGCGGACAAGAGAGCCAGTTAAGCAGCTCAATTTTAGATCCAGGGAGCATAGGAAAATAAGTTCATGTGTTGCATATGAAAGAATGGAAAAATAGGGTTTTTACTGCCTCACTTGTAGAGTTGCTAATAGCTGGCTATTATGCATGGAGTCAGGAGGGCATGTTGCTTTTAGTCCATATCACAGTTTAGTACCAAGCATGTCCCTCTACTTTTACAGAGAAAGAAGGGTGTCTGTAGGCGAGGAACTAAATTGGGAGTCAGGGGACAGAGGTTCAGTTCCTGGCTCTCTTGCAGAACTTTTTTGATGTTAAGCAAATCAATTTTTTGCCTCACTGTGGTGCTCTGAGATAAAACAGATTCTTGGGAGGGGAGTGGGTAATGTATAGGGAGTGGGAGAGTGGGAGCTGAGCTGATGAAGAGATTGACAGGTTCTCTATTCCCAGCCTTGTTTTTTTTTTTTGGTTTTTTTTGTTTTTTTTTTTTTTTTTTTTGGGGGGGGGGGAGGAGGTGGGGGATCCAGAATGAAGAAGTTGAAAATTATGTATTAAGAAAGCTGACACCAACTGCAGCACTGAGCTAGAATACCTGCCACATGCAGATAGATGGCTTCTTAGAAGACAAGGTGTGTATGAGGTTGTTTACTGTGAACAGTGTCTGAGATGTTCCAGAACATTTTAGAAGAGTAAGAATAATTCACATCTGGTTCCAGGGCAGGCAAAGATGACCCATAACTGTCAGTGGTGACACTGTATAACTAGGTAACCCCATGTCCCATTGTACCTCTGATGCTCTACACACCTTCATCACAAGGGAGGAGGCTCTTTAGTAAAGCACAGATGTGTCTCACACACTAGCATTGGCAGCAATGGACTTGGTGTTAGGAAACGGGGAGGAAGCAAAGCTTGGAACTTCTATGATTTGGAATGACAACATCTAATTTTATGTCCTGATTTTTCTTTAAAATGAGAGCGTTGCATTTTTTTGAGAATTAATGGAGGTTTTTTTGCAGAAGAAAGCTAAGGGATCTATAGCCAAGATATGTAGTCAGTACAACATGTCATTAATAATAAATAACAAGGAAAGCTGTTCCTTGTTTAACCCATTCAAACCACTGAAATGTTCAAGTCAGTTCTTGTGATATAAAAATCATAGATATTCATGAAGCAAGCAAGCTTTTTCTCCCCTCCCCCTATATTGTGTGAGCATTTAAATTGTGCTGCTGGTGGATTTGTTATATGACTTCTTGAAGGAGGACTCCTGCTGCTATGTGGATGTCACCTTTTACAAGTGACAGGAAGATTAAGTAAAATGCTGTACAGGGTAATTATAACAAGGCTATTGGCAGTCTGTAACACAGTGTAAATGACACAACTAATTTTGGTCTTCAGACATAATGTATGTGGCAAGTTTTACCTGTAGCTGTACTTTCTACAAGTTATATTGTCTCCAGAGGCAGGTGTTGCATATCACTTTGGCCATGAGTAAACCATAAGCTCAGCATAGCCATTCTACATGATGTCTTTAGAGTGTGAGAAGCTGCCCTGTGACATTCATTTCATTGCAATTAATTGTGTCACTTCTTGGAGATCATGCCTCATTGCATAGGTTTAATTTTTTGATTTGTATCAGATGTTTTTCACCTGATCCTCTCCTGTGAATTTTCTCTGCTAAGAAAAATGATGTAATAATATAGTATATCTAATGGTCTGGAGACAAATTTTGACAGTTTTTATGTACTTACCCCTATGAGATTGATCAGATTCTGTTATCCATGTTTTGACTGACTCCATCCTGATATGCCCTTGACTTTCTCATAAGTGATATTGCAGTCATTCTGGTTTGCAAAACAAAACACCAACAAAGCATAATAATGGAATGAAAATCTCCACTGTGAGTGCTTTGCTTGCCCTGTTCTGTTCTTCCACACATAAACTCTTTCACAGTAATTAACTGTCATAGAGTCAAAGCAGCTAATGAAGCTTTCTTCACCAGCCTTGCCCCATTGACTAGAGACTCAAGAGCCCATGTGTAGTGCCAAGGATGAGCTGAGTTATAGAGAGCCATGCAGTGTGCATCCTTCATGCAAAGATGAACCTCTTAAACTTATTTGCTTATAGTAATAGCATCTGAAATCAAGGAACTTTGCAGATGGCTTTTAATACACTACAGAGCTTTATTTTAATTTTGAAAATGCAAATTACTTATTTTAAAATGCAAGCAGATTACACATCTGAAATAACAGATATTTTATGGGTTTCTTTTTTCCCTCTTTAGCTTTGAATTGCATAAAAAAAAGAATTTTTGTCTGTTCAAGTCCAGACCACATCACCTTGGATGTTCAAAATTAATTACTTTTAAACATGGGGTAGCCATCTGTACAAATTGGCTTTAAAATGTTGCTGTTGTAATTTTCCGGTGTTTCATACCTTCTAGAAGGACTGCAGCAGTCCTTCAAATAAAGAAGCCAAATGGATAGTGAAGATGCTTTCAGTTAAATCCAGACTTGCCCTTGAAAGGAGACCTAGGTTTTCAGGGGTTGGTATTTCTGGAGGATTGGGATAGTTCTTGCTTCCACATCAACCCACTAGAGAAGATAATATTTCTATATTCAAAGCCGGAATGGCTAGATACTAAGGCTGTTGAAGACTTATTGTTGTGGGTTATTTCATTAGCTTAATTGGGGAAAATCTGCCATATTTCTCCTAATAACCATGACCATATTTTAACATTTTAATTAGACTAGGCAAGATAATTAATATTACAGTGATCTTGTTGGGGTCATGCCGAGTGACTGCTGTTTTGTTCCAAGTGTTAAGATAGGGCTAATAATTTCTGTTGCCACAAAGCTGGGAATATAACCTCAGCTTCACTGCAACCAGGACATTGCATCCATTGTTCCAACCAAATCAAGTATAACTTTGCCTGGGTAATTAGGGTGGGGGGAGAAGGAAAAGATTGGGATGATTTGTACTTGGAAATAAATCCATCCTTTACTAGGTCGGGTGAAACTGTACCTAATCATCATAACATAAATGATATAATTGTAATGATTGTTTGTAGCTGAACATGATTATTATCTCAAACTAGAATCATGAGAATCACAAGGGAAGATATTTACCAAAATTCATGCTTGGGTATATGCAATAGAACAATGGAGGTTAATGTTTAACATAGAGTTGTGTAACAGAGGGGTATAATATTGGGGCCTTCTTGGACCCTCATCGGAGTTGGATTTGGGTTTGTACCCCAGCTCCCAGAGCTCTCAATAAAGCACCCACGTAATCTCCCTGATTCTGTGTTTTCCTCGCTAACACAAGGAGACTCTTAAGATAAGATCCTGATGGATCTTCTCCTGTGGCGTGCCCTGGCCAAATGTGGGGTGCATTTAGAAGGGGTAATGAAGAAAGATTGCTGTGGTGTCTTCATTACACAGATTGGAGTATTAGGCTGTGGGTAATGGAGGTGACACCTTGGACAAAGAATATCTATTGAAATTCAATCTGATTGATACTAAGTTTATGAACTGGAAGAAGACACTACAGAAGTGTTCATATCCATTCATTTGAAGAGATATACTCTATTGTCTATTGTTCAAGGCAATATTGTGTTCCCCTTAGGCCAAGGCAATTAATACTTGCCATCTCACTTTTTCTTGAGCAAAAGTCTGTGGTCTTTTATGTCAGAGGTGGAGGTCTGACGCTGAGATCTATGACACCTCATTTTAAAGAGGAGATTAGGATCTTTCTAGATCTTTCCTACAACTTTTTAACAAGGTGGTATTGTTGTATAACTTATGCCTGAAGTTCTGTTTGAAATTGTTTCCCCTTTGGTGATTTTGCTTAGAGAGGAAAACAGCCTTCTGCATCTACCAGACTACTGTATCATTCCTTTCTCTCACAGGTACAGAAGTGCTGGTCAGTCTCTTAGCCAGTGCTCAGCTCTGTTTCCATGGCACTGTACACATGTACAATTTGCCTTGGCTATTAAGTCTGACTCTCTCCCTCTTATCTCTCCATTTCCAGCCTTCCCAAAGTAAGCTATAGGGTTCATATTGGACCCACAAAGCCACAGTATCCTGTGGAGGTTTAAAACAAGGTGCTCTCTCTCCTTATTATGACTGAAATTTTTAAGACATCCTGGCTCCAACTTCAGGTTTCAACAAAATCTCCAAAACAAGTCGAAGTTGTATCTTCGTCTCTTATAGTGAAAGTGAGTTATTTTCACTCAGAGAGGATGCTAAAATTGAAAGAGGTTGAAAGATTACAATGAATTTTTAAAGTAGCTCTTTATTCATCTCTCATTCTTGTCATAGCTGAATTAATAAAACTTTACCAACATTTTGTATTGGAGTTGTTTTATGTGTAATTATAGCATTAGGTCATCCCAGGGTATTTTTGTAGAAGAAAATAATTTATTTTATTAAATCTGGAAAACTGAACCATTTTAAGTTGTGAAAATAACTGAAGAATTTTAAGTTAATTATTATTCCATGAATAAAAGAAAGGCCAAACATATGACAATTTACTTAAATGGAATTAAAATCACAATATGCAACTCATTTCTTTGGCATTCCTTTCTGTGTTGTAAATGTCCATTTATTCCTACATTGATGTGAAAGACAGCAAGCAAGAGAGAGAGGAAGACCAAACCCTGTGTTCAAATCTGGGACATTGTACTTGACTTTCGTGCATTTCTTCATCACACTTACTTGGGTTTCTTTAATAAATTAGATAGGTCTGGGCAGGGAAAAAAATTTACCTTTAAATTGCATATAAATTACTCCATAAAATGTTTAAGTGACAAACCAGTACAAGAGAGCTGAGATCAAGAAAAACAATAGGTAGCCCACTGAAATCCCAGTGCCTTGTAAAAAGTAAAATCAAAACAATTCTTGAAAGGTTCAGATCCCCCAGACTTGGACACCTTGTCATTTTATTGTGTGGGCTGTATGTTTGTTCAACCTGTAGCAGAAGTTCTAATGGAGTAGGAATAAGCTAGAAGAAAAAGGAAATCAAGGACAGACAGTTGATTTTATGGAAAAACCAACCACTGGTGGGAGAAGTGACAGATGAGAGCTTAAAAATTACTCATGAAAATACCAGAAAGAACTATTGACCAGAAGATCTCAGAAAAACTTAGAAAACATCCACCAAGGGGATTTCTGCAGCTTTAGTGAGCTTGTGTAACTGAGCTGTACCTTTGACTTCAGAGCAAGCTGGAAGTGGTATTCTTTGTGCTCATGTTTCCTTGCAGGACAGGTTCACTTATCTTCATATCCTATATTTCTGATCACCAATCATTCAGACTGGGACAGCAGCTACTATGTGTCACGATTTCCTGTGAAAGATCATACATATGAATTTCATTTTGATGTGTCAGGGCTCATTTGGGGATGGAGTCTATAAATTTCAGTTACCTTGCTGTGTAACCACAGTTAATATTTTAAAAAACCACACCCTATAGCAAAACACAAAAACAAAGCCAACCAAATTAAAAAAAAAATCCTCGCTATTTGCATTTTCAGTAGTCAGGCTACTGGACCTCCAGCAAGAGCATAGTTTATTTCAGATATATCATTATAGATGCAGAGTAGATTACTTACGGAAGAGTAATACCCATTTCCATATGTACCTTTCTACAGAAGCAGGATGAAAGTCTGTCTGAATGTTTGTTCCAAAAAAGAAAATAGTTTTTTATATATGGAAAAAATACCACTAACCAAACAGTATGTTTTTGGATCATAAAGGTATTAATGGCAGCAAAGTTATAAGGACAAACAAACTTAATGAGCAACACAAACTAGAAATCTGAACTACATCTGTCAAAGCAAATAGCAAGAAAATGAAACTGTGTGATTGAGTTCAGCCTTCTACACTACAAATAATTTCTTGTCAACTTTTTTCTGTAAGCTGTGGTAAAAGCTTACTTAAATCATCCTTGCTGTCATCAATCCTGTTTTCAATGCTGCAGTTGGAAAGATGTACTACCAGTAATCAATTAGAGAACACTATTGCTTTAATAGTGCCATGGCCCATGAAACAATAGTGCCATATCAAGACTACTTTCTCCTTCTTGGTGTCCTTGATACCAAAGATGACCCCTAAGCAGAATAAAACAGTGAGCAACATTCTGTATGGGCCTCATTTTCTTTTTTTTTTTTTTTTTTTTTGAGAACGGAATAACATAGTTCTGAAATTCTAAAGGAAGCAGAAGAAAATGGATACCTGCCTTTCTCTGTGACTCACCTAAGTGTAGGTAACTAACTGGAAAATCCGTTACAGCCTTTTCTTAGTTGGCTGAAGAGCAGCTTCTAATTAGCAACTTATCTAAATCAAATGAAGAGAATTTTTATAGCATATATTGTAGGAAAGGCAGGAGAGAGAGGGAAAAAATACTACTAGGCATTGTTCATAGCATTAGTTGTCTACGGTCTACCTAATAAGCGCTGATTTTTTTTCAGAATATGTTTTGTCACCACTGCTTTTCAGGGTACTCAGTGTAAAGAGGCCCAGCTCCCTCACTGAGGACTCTCAGTACCATGCAACACACATTGCCCAGCTTGAGTTTCATGAGAATGCATCCTGGGGGCTGGAGAGAATGGCATGAATTTTGGTATGATTCATGCTGCTTATTAACTAAATGCTTCAAGGGCTGCCAGCTGAAGTGGCCATGTTTCAGCCAGCAAGTTTATATATCAGGCTCTAGTGAACTATAATTGATCTGGGCCGTTGATGCACATTCAAGATGTGACAGTCTAAAGCAAGATCATTGCAGATGGCACAGGAGGTGAAGTCTGCTGTTGCTCATGAAGCAAAAAGCAACCTTTTAACGCTATGATTTTATCAAACCATAACTATTAGGTTGTGAGGGGTTTTTTTCATGCTGTCTGAACAGTTTCATTGTTGGGCTTTTGGTTTGTTTTTGACAGTAATATTAGCATAACTCATCATATCCATGATGAGCTGTCACACCTACTTCACTGAAAAGCTTTAATACATACATGCATTTCAGAATCAAATTTTGCATGCCTATCAAGGTGTTCATTTGTTCCTGTCATAGTTTGCTTAGGTGCTGCTGAATTATAGTTTGCTGAAAAACTCTGCTTAGTAGCCTCAGAATTTTTTTTGTAATGTCACCACTTGAGCATGCTCCCTCTCTTACCGCTTGCTGGGGATATTCTAGCCTCATCCTGTGAGGCCTGAGGCCAAGATTTCAAAACAGAACAGAATTTGCTATGCAGGTGGAAATAAAGCAAACCAGCACTGTGATTTGGCAAGGTTTTCTATACAATTTATGTTTGTACAGTTTGCTTTTATTGCAAGATTTGAATAGTGATGCTATTTAAATGACTGTTAAAATGCTTTTTCCAGCATGTGTTCCTGGCCTTTCCATATATATTTTAGACTATGGCAGTGTTACTGTGTTTGGTTTTAATGAAAACACTCTGTTCAGCAATAAATCATGTGGGGAGATCACTGAAAATAAGGAGGTGAGGTTGCCTGTCTTTCAGATGAAAGAGAGAAGAAGTGAATAAGGATAGTCACCAGGAAGAAAAAAAAAAAAAGGGGGACTTTGGAGTCTAGACTGCAAAATTATAAGAAAGTGTAGGTAGGTGTGCAGGGTGCTAAGCTTCAGCAGAAATTTTTGTCAAAGGACACTTCAGAACAAGCACTGAGCTGAAAGATGGTCACAAAGCAAATAAATGTAGAAGAGGAGTCTTGAATCAACACAAATTAACTGGATCCACCTTGGGAAGTCTTTCTTTTTTGCTGAGGAAAATGCAAGGAGATTTCTATATGCAAAATAAATTAAGGGGAATCATTCTGTTTAAATAAATCTGTTCATCTGTTTAAATAAATCTGTTCTTCTGTCTTCATCCATGAATGTCTGACAGAAGGGGAGGTAATTTTAAGAAATGAGAGAGTTTACCTAATCATCTCTAATACCTAGCTTTATCCTTAGGGAGAAACAGACTGTTCAGAAACAGTTGCCTCTCTTTATCCCTAAATGAATCTTTTCCTCTCAGACATCTAGAAATATTGAAAATAAACAGCATATATTTGCAGAAGGGGAAAGGATTTTGGTTATGTGCAAGTGAGAGTTTTAAGAAACAGAACTGGACATTTGGGGAAAACAGTTGGCAGGAGATTTCATGGACTTGGGAGCAGGTACTCCAGGAAGCACACATGAGCAATCCAAATGCAAAAGAAGCTCTCAGATGAGAAGGCAGTGCTTGTTCTTTGTTTAAATTCTGGGTCTAAACACTGTTGGCTCCATCAAGGGCATCATTTGGATACCCTCTCACTTCCAGCAAAGATCTGATGGCTGGCAGAGAAGATCCATGGCCAAATCACAATCAAATTCAGTGGGACAATTTGGCATGCAGGGGATATAGAATGAAGCCTACTGGAGTTCAGATAGGAAAGAAGCACAGGGAGACATTAGGCTTCACATGTTTGGAAAGGATGTGGCTCTGGGAAAAGGATGTGTGGAAAGAACTGGGGGGAAAAGCTTAAAAAGGAATGAGAAGGGAAAACCTAGGTCCCTGGCAGTCACCCTGTAAAAGTAGGAAGAAACCCACAGCTGCATATTTGAAAATATGGCTCTGAACCAGAAAAGAAAGGTGAGATGACAAAACTCTGTCTATTCCTCCAGCTGTGGGCACTAAATTTCTCAAAGAGTTGCTCTGTTTTCACAAGTAATAAGAGAAAAGCGTGGCAGATGAAAGGGTTTCCACTCTGCCTTCCGAGTGTTTTACAGACGGGTTAGAGAGCACAGGGTGCAATTTCTGGTCTTTGACATTTGGGTTGCTTTTAAATTTTTGGATATTCTACCAAAACCTCCTCTATTTAAGAGTAATTTGAGAAAGCAGTCAATTAGCACTTCCTACTGATAACATAAGTGTGTGCTTTCAAGAACAATCTGTGAGAAAATGGATAAAGATGTATGTGGAATATGCTATATGTTAAACTATGTGTAGGAACACACTTTAAAATGTTCAAATTAGAATATTTAACAGTTCTGCTTATTCAGTGAAAATCATTTGAGAAAACCTGACTTCATAAGATTAACAAGTTTTTTTCTCTTATTCTTTTCTTCTCTCTCTCTCTTTTTTTTTTTTTTTTTTTTTTTTTTTTTTTTTTTTTTTTTTTTTTTTTTTTTTTTTTTCTGGAAGCCATGGAATTGACAGTCTATAATTTGGAAATAATATGTGCACGATTTCAGCTCTCACAAGCCACTTTTTTAATGTTCTTGCAATAGTGAATAATAGTATGTGGAGTTCAGCCTGAAAATTTGGTGAAGTGTTTTCTATGCACCTAGTTGTTTAAGGATTTGTTCCAGTGACTTTAAAATGGATGTACTTGGCTGTATGAATTATTGTACTTGGAGTACTTCTTACTTCCTGGGATGTTGTTCCCTCTTAATTATATTGGGTAGTGAATGGTATAATTCATATTAATTTTAATTTATTATTTTAAAGGCAAAATGAAAATTGTACCATAAAACTGTTTTGTGCTTCCACATATGGCCTCTAGAGGGAAATAGTCTTTCAGAGCTATAGAAAACAGAGACTTACTTCACTTTTCTGTCAAAGCATGCTCCTCGTAATAATCATAATTATCCACTGGCAATGCAGAGGGATGCTAGAACTCATTGTGTCAGTCAATCAATAAAATGCTGCGCTCAAAATTTTCAAGCCAGTTTGTTCTTAAAAGTGTCACACAAGCATTTCTATTTGTGTTTCATTATGGTATAAACTGTATGACTGGACCATATGTTCAGCTAAAAGTAGGAATTTTTCTGAAATTCTCCCTACTATACTAGAAATAAGCAACAATAGAATAAATATTTTTGTTTCCTTGGCGATTAGGAGGCTTCATAGGTCTTAGAACTTTACAAATCTGAAGAGATCTTCAGTCTTTCAAAGCATTCTTTTTTTACCTGTGTGTAGCTCATGGAAGTGTATGTTATATATATATATATATATAAATGCCATTTATGTTAATACTGTAGTGCTCCTGACAGCCATCTCTAAAGATATGTAGATAGGAAGACCAGGCAGTCTTGGACCCCAATGTTTAAACCTTTTAGTCAAGTAGAGAATTGGTGGTTGTGGATACAAATTTAGTTTGACATGATTAACAGCCAAAAGTTCAGTGTTCTAGTTCCAGCAAGACCTCTAAGAAAAAAGAGGGGGAACACCATTCCAGTCCTATCCATATCTCCCCTTTTACTTGACACAGTCATTGATTAAATTACTGTTCTTTGGAGCAGAAATTTCAGCCACAAACCTTTCTTTCCAGATGACCATTCTAATCAATAGTCTTCTTTGTCAAACTCTTTCTTGCACTATCTGTAGCACAAGATATACCATGAATATATACCTCTTCTGCTTGTAAGAAAATCCTCAGGATGGATTGTGTGCCATCAACACATATAGCCACCAAACAGTGCAGCCAAGTTAATGGACTCTGAAAGTGTGTGTCTTTGCAAGCTGAGAAAAATTTATTTCATGTCCTACTTCTCCCAAAAAAATTCTAATCACAGGCCTTTTATGTAAAATAACTTCTGTTTTCCCTAGATTTCTTACTTTGCCTGGGTTATTTTTTTCTAAAGTGGTGACGATTACTGGATTATCTGCAGAAGTCTGATCCAGAAGGCATGTTTTGAGAATGAGTCTTCCTTCAGAAAAGCTACGAATAGGAACATAAAATTTCTTCAGTCTGATAAAGGATAAAAGCATAAAATGGATAAAAAATTTTGCCATGTATTCAAGGTCAGAGCACTTCCAGGTGCAGATGGAAGCATAGATTTAAACACCTGCCCGCAGGATCTAAAAATCAGAATTCAAGACTCCTATGGGGTCTGGATCAAGAAGTCATAATTTATAAGAATAATATCTGAATTCTGATTAGTCCTGACCAGAATTTGTTAGTAAATTGAAAACATACTTTCAAGATTTTTTAAAGTATACTCAATTAGGTACAGCCAAAATGAAAATCTGGAGTTTGATCTGAAGGAGAGCAATTTAAAATATTTTATTTGTGCAGAACATGACATTTGTTGCTGCTTTGGGAGAAAATAACAAATTAATAGCAAAATAGCATGAGAAACAGGCCTAATTTCTTGCAATAATTATCAGTTTAAATTTAAAGAGTCTGAAATATTCAGGGCTGGATAAATATTCTTGACTAATGTGCTGTGTTATTGGCAAAAACTTTACTATCATCTTTTCCACAGAGAGTCTATTTTACTATTAGAACTAGACTGTGTTTTCCTTTCAAAGCAGCCTGTGTAGAAGCTCTTTAAAATGCAAACAGATTTGATGACGATGCGCTATTATGAGCTACCCACTACAACTGCACTTCCACTTATCAAAATTACCACATGACTCCAATTCCTGCAAGAGGAGGGAGACTTACACAAGTTCTACATACCAGCAGTAACTTCTTTGGATGCCTGGCTTGTGCACGGATTACTTACCTACTTAGCTGATGGAGTCACTTCATTTATCCACATGATTATCTATCCACATGCCTGAGGTCTTGAGTGCTTTTCCAAATCCTGCTGCACAATTCCCATCTGCCTGTTAATTGGAGTGGATGCTACACTGCCACTGATGGCTGACAAGCACGACCTGGGGGCTGTGCTGCAAGTGCAGCACTGGGAGTCTTGCAGTGAGAGCAGCAGACCCCTCCAAGCCTGCTTGCCAGATCTTCCTGTTTCTGATCTGAAGGGTGATGAATTCTCAGATGTCTAAGGATGGAAGCTATAATACCACTAGGAGTTATGTAAAAGGAAGGCAAGGCTTTTTACACTCAGCTTAAGAGTAAATAGTAAGGAGCAAAATTTTTCTGTAGCCGTTTGCCCACGTTGATTAACTGGCTGGATGTGTGTGGGATTTGCTACTTTGCCTGCAAGTTAATTGCTCCATTGTAATCCCTGAGGGGAGAGTGGAAGGAGGGATGGTGGGCAGGAGAGGTCCCAACAGAGGTGGCACTGTGGTCCTGGAAGAGAGCCTGTGGGGCTGGTGGATGTGCCCTGAGGAAACAGCAGGGCAGGTCTAATATGGACTGACTATAAACCCCATTCCTTGTCTCCCTGCACTCCTCAAGGATGAAGAGATAGATTTGGCGTGAAGGGGTAAAATTGAGCCTGGTAAAGCAAATGGCTGGACAGGAGGAAGGCATTTAATTTCTTCTCTTTGTTACTGACCATCCAAATCTATTTAACTGACAATAAACTAGCTTTCCCCAGGTTAAGTCTGTTTTGGTAAGGGACGTCCCTTGTCTTTGTTTTGATCCACAATCTTTTACATCTCATTTTCTTCTCTTGTCCTGTTGAGGAAGTGAGTGAGCAGCTGGGTGGGCACCGGGCAGATGGCCAAGATCAGCCCACAGGAACACATCTGCATTTGTGCAGCATCAGCACTGACACCCAGTTTTGTATGTTCACTCCTACTGACACTGAAAATTTTGAGCTTTCAGGCACCATTGTTTATGGCAATTTCAGGTAATGCTACTGTTTATTAGTCCACTATGTGGCATAATTTAGTACTCTCAGTTATGTTAGTGGCATGGTAAAAAGTATGCACATTTTTATGCATTTCATAGTAAAAAATATTGCCCTTATGATTTCCCTCACTCCTCAAAAAACATGTCACAAGGAAAATGTGAAATTTAGTAATCCATTCCAACTTACAAGCTGCAAGCAGTAGTTAAGGTTGATGTTTGGAACTATAAATTACCATGCATTGATGGTAGCTAGTAATTTTATTTATTTTTCCCTCTGAAGCTTCCTGTTGTGTTTAAACTGTTGTAATCTTTAGAAATAGAAGTGCACATGGGGGCTGTCTTACTGTAAAATTGCGAGACACACTGAGCCATCATCAGATGCAGGAAAAGCAACTTCCAACTTGTTCTTCTTCAAATAGTAATTAAACTACATACGTGGGGGTTCTGGGGGGTGGGGGGATTGGTTTCTGGGGTTTTGTCTAGAAGAAGAACAGTAGTTATCACTGTCTCCAGCAGTGCTGTGTGAGGAGTTCAAGAGAAAAAAGAGATTTAACCTGCAACATGCTCTCCAAATAGAGCTGTACTAAAGGGATTGTGATATGTTCAAGTGAAATGAAACAATTTTGTAGGCCCTTAGGAAATGCTAACATGGAACCAGCCATACAAGAGAAAAAACCCATAGTTGATCTGGAGACCAGGGACTAGGCTGAGTGCCCTGAAAAGCAGCTCATATGATTGAAGTTAGCAGAATCTGGGATGTTTCCTTCTGTTCTCAATTTGATTTGACACAAATGTTTTCTAATTACTGCTTTTTGAGTTGAAAGACTTGCCTGTGGAAGAGCCTGGGCTTTTTTCAGTTATTTCTTTTTTCAAAGTCATGCTCAGCATGAACCAGCTTAGCTGGTGTCTGGTCTGGAACTTCTACCCTGATTATAATGAGAATCAGGCCCTGGCCTTTCATGCCATTGCAAAAAGAACAAGTCCAGAGTGTGCATTTCTAAAGGTGATGCAGGTGCTGCCCAAGTTCAAATGATTTTTTATTTTTTCTTTCAAGACTTCAGTTAAATAAGACCATTCCTTAGGAGTTATTATGTTAATCAGTGTATTTGCACTGTGTGCATACAATCTTCCTGCTGAAAATTTGAACTCTTTGTAGTGCTGTGTAGGTAAAAGAGAGTCTGTTAGAACAAACAGAGACACCTGCAGCAGCATGGGATCCAACAGCTCTTTATTTAATTAAAGATGTATGTAAGAAATAAAATCTTTTTCTCCTGTCATGTTACTTCTGAATTTCTTTTATATGTCTAGTAAGATCTGGATAGTGCTCTAAGAAAAGGAATGCTTGGATTAAAGGTAATTCAGTATAAATAACAGTGTTCATCTGTAGGAGCTTCAATAACAGAGATTAGAAATTTGTATCAAATTTGTCAAGTCTACCAGGGCCAGTGGCATAAATTGCCCCTTCTTTCTAATGGAAAAATATGTAATCCTTTGGGTTAAACAGTTAAGAGAGGCATTACTGGTGCTTTATTTCTCTACACTTCTCCAGCTTCTCTTCTTTCTTCTGTTTTAGGGAAGATGAAGTGAACAATTTGAATGCAACACATGAACGTCTTTACCACCGGTGTCCACCTTCTGAATCAATGTTTCTGAATGTTTCAGCTGAAGAGTAGGTAAAAAATTCTTGACATCTTTTTAATGCAAGTCTGAGTTCATTTTAAGAGTAAAATTTATGTGAATAGGAAACAAATAGATCACTAAGACAAACATTTGTTTGATTTTTAAAAGCAGGATTTTCCTCAGTTAAACCGTAGCTTGGGTTTAAAATTAACACATGTTATTGGTGAATTTTCTGTGTGGAGTCCCTTCACCCTATGAAGAAATTGGACAAGGAAGATGGTGACTCACTCCCATGTATTGTCTCTTTCCTTCTAACCCTGCTCAAAGAGGTGTTGGTTGGTGGAGTGGGGCTGTAAACTTGTAGGGTGGGTAGGAAAACACAAGATGAGTCAGGAGCTTGGAGAGGCATTAGCACTGACAGAAGTGTTTCACAGTAGTCCTGTAAAGTGCAGTCCTGACGTTGCCTCTGGGAATTCAATTAATTATTTCCTTCATCCTGACACGTGAGTGTCAAGGAGATGTATGCAGGGGCTGACAGACACAGGTAAATTCTCTTAAAGTGAGTCCTGTAGAACTATACCACTGTGAGAGTGTTAAGGGGGGAATCATTAGAAATGTGAACTCACAGCCTTAATGTAGCTTTTCTTGGCTTCCTACCAGTCAATTGCCCCCACTGAAGTTTTTGTTTGTATTTCATAATGTACTGTTGACCTTACCCTCACAGCTTAAATGGCTAATAGTTTTTCTAATCCTTCCTCTAGATATTATTAGAATAACATATTTCTAAAGCACCAAATAAAACAGTGCAAAGCACAAGAGAGGGAATTGTCACCCTGGATGTCCAACTAATTTATTTAATGGTACTGTCTCTGAATAAGTTTCTTCCTTCAAAAAACAAACCTTTTTTTTTTTTTTTTTTTTTGTCTCAGGCTTGCATTCCTCTGATTAAGGATTTATTAGATTTTATCTTCCTGCCTTTGACAGAAAGTGGTGAGTACTTGCTTTTTGTATTGTCAGCTGACCTCAGAATTCAGAACTACAGTAAGCACCCATAAATTTCAAAAATAGTTTGTAGAGAGGATGCTATTTGTTGGTAGTTTTTCAGTATGCTCAATCCAGTTCACCCAATTCAAGGCACAGAAGATGCAGACTTCAGTGAAAGAATCTTTGACCTTGAGAAAATAAGCATAGAAAGAACACAAAGGTCCCTCAGTTACAGCTGATACAAGACGAAGATCCAAATGATGTAGACTGTGCTGTTACCTTCAGATACCTCATCTTTTATTTTCCTTGAGAATCATCATTTAATTGGCCACACTGCCTTCAGAATGTGAATGAAGACAGGCTGGTATAACAAATAATGTTTGTATTGGGAAGTGGTGAGATGTGACAGAAGAAATTAATGGGAGTAAGAGAAAGGAAGAAGGTGAAATGGAAGGATAAGAAATGTGCTTTTTTATTTCAGAGTTTTTGCACGTATTTTTGAGGTTGGGACACCTGGAATAATAACTCAGACAAATCTGCACATGTTAGCTTCCAGAAACCATAACCAATATTTGCTTCTTTTTTTTTTCTTCTTTTTTTTTTTCTTTCTTTCTTCTTCTTAATATCTGTTTTATAAAAAGGAGTAGATGAGAAATTACTGCTGTTCCCTAGGAATGGAGTAGTCAGGAGTTCACAGAGACAAATCCATACTTTGTTCTAGATTAGATTTTCTTTTACTCTCCCTCCTGTTTTATTTTTAGCTTCCTTCTGCTATGATAGCTATTCCTGTTCAATGTGTGACTGATAACTACTAATAATTAACTGCAGCTTTGGCAAAAAAGGAAAATGAAAACAAAACAAGGTCATAGTATCATAGAATGGTTTGGGTTGGAAGGGGCATTAAAGATCATCTAGTCCCAACCCCCCTGCTGTGGGCAGGGACATTTCCCACTAGACCACATTACTCAAGGCCTTGTCCAGCCTGGCCTTGACTACTTCTGGGGATGGAGTATCCACAGCCTCTCTGGGCAACCCGTTTCAGTGTGTCACCACCCTCAGATTTTCTAAAAAAGATTTTCTTCCTGATATCTAACCTAAATTTCCCCTCCTTCAATTTGTGCCCATTATTCCTTTTCCTGTCACCACAGTTCATGATGAAGGATCCCTCTCCAGCTTCCCTGTAGGCCCCATTCAGGTACTTGAAAGTTTCTATGAGGTCTCCATGTTAGCGAGGAAAACACATAACCACCGGAATGATTATGAGGTGCTTTATTGAAGAGCTCTGGGAGCCGGGGTACAAACCCAAATCCAACTCCAACGAGGGTCCAAGAAGGGCCCCGTATTATACCATTTCGTTACATAACTCTATGTTAATCATTAAGCCTACATTGTTCTATTGTATACATCCAAGCATGAATTTTGTAAATACCTTCTTTACGATTCTGGTTTGAAATAATAATCATGTTTAGCTACCAAAAATCATTACAATTCGATCATTTATCTTATGATGATTAGGTACAGTTTCACCTGACCTAGTTTCCAAATACAAGTCGTCCCAATCTTCTCCTTCTCCCCCCATCCTGATTACCCAGGCAGAGTTATACTTGATTTGGTTAAAACAATGAAAGCAACACCTGGTTGCAGTGAAGCAGAGACTCTATTCCCAGCTTCTCTGGTAACCGAAATTATTAACCCTATCCTAACATTCCCCCCTTTGAAAGTATTTCACTTTAAATCTACTAAGTGTAAATGCTTTCATTCAGTACAGTCCATTTATCTTCTATACTGGATGTTCAGCTTCAAATCCGTGGTTGATGTGGGCTTCATTAGTGCAGATCGGAGGTGCTGAAGGTGCAGTCTTGTCTCGTGTCAGCGCCTTCATTATTGTTCTGTTCCAGGATGTTCTTCTTTGTATTTCTCTTTTTAGGATCCTATAAACTAACCAAATCACTAGAAACATAATCAGTAAAATTATTAAATTTTCAAGAATAGATTTCACTCATGAATTAATATTCAATCCTAATCCTTTAAAAACTTTGTTTAACCAAGTAGTAGCTAAATCCTTTTGTTCCTCTTGGACCTCATGTTCTATCTGTCTTAACTGGCTAATATCATGTTCTATATTTGTTGTTACATTTGGGATGTGGATGCAGCAATGGTCAATTTGTCCTTTTAAGTATCCACACACTCTATGTTCTTTCAGGAGTAACATATCTAAGGCCAATTGATTTTGTAAAGTCATTTTGGTAGTAGTTTGTAACTGCATATTTAGTTCACTAAATCCTTCTTGTGCAACTCTTGCTAATCTGTTTACCTGACCCGTGATCTTATACAGCATTTCCCTATTTTGATAATTTGCAACACGACCAAACAAAGATTCTAGGGCTCACCCGAATTTTACTCCACTAGAGGGTTCTTGCCAGGTGTCATCTTGATTTTGATTATTCGAGATATCTTGTTTTGTTTTTATCTGCAGGAGCTTACGGCTCCCATTAAATGGGGACCTTTTCCAGATTGGGCATAAGGTGGGGAGACCCAGAGTGATTTCTTTTATCTCCCTGTCTACTGGCAAGTGTGTTGTCCAAGCACTATCACTTGTTGCTCACACAAATTGCCCCGGACTTCGGACTGTACTCTTACTACATCCTACTATGATCCTGGGTGCGATTTTGCCTTGTTTGTGTTTGATTTCTCTGCAAGCACAACCAATTTGCAAGGCTACAGCTAAAGGTGACCATTGTTTTACCTCCAGGTTGTCAGAGGTGCAGTCATAAATCTTATCACATGTCTACCAATTTATTTTTGCTGTTTCTTTTCTGCTAGTAGTACTAGTGTTTACTATTGCTGGATCTGTTTCATTTTCAGGGCTTTTCCATTTAATGCACCAAGGAGTGCTTGCCATATATTGAAATTTCTGAAATATACCCACAGACCATGCACTATCTCAGGGTTCTGATCTTTTCCATTCATTTTCTTCACACTTCCACACTAATGGGTTTCCTGTCACATTTTCTGTTACCTGTTTACATTTAACTGTTTTGTTCTCTTTTATATTAGGTAGTTTTGATGTTATGATTCCTCAACTTACTGGATCCCCTGCTGCCTTCGGTATTGGCAGGCAGGCTGTTATTCTAGTGGTGTTTTGCATTTTGGCAAAGTCTTTGATCAATCCAATCATCACATTTTCAGCTTGAAGCGTATTAGGAGCTTCTATTACCTGTGTTCCTGTTTGTACCTCTCTCTTCACTTTAGAATGAAGAGCAGTTGGTAGACCTCCGTGCATTCCATATCCCAAAGTAATTCCTAATGGTAACATTAAAATACATAAAGTTAACATTAACCCCCAAACGAGCATAGTTACTGACACTGTTGAAAACAGTTACAGACGTCTTATCTTCAGCTTTGTTGGTCCTACAGCTTGCGCAGCCCACGACACAGCTCCACGAGGGACTTTCTTCACTCGGGTGTAGCATATCCAGGGTTCCACTTTAGCCCCTCTGACAGCTGTAAAGGTGGTTAGTAGTACTTGATGAGGACCAGTCTACTTTTTCTTCAATGGCTCTCCATCCCAGGTCTTGAGGTACACCTTGTCTCTTGGTTTGATGTCGTGGACTGGATTTTCAAGACTTAGTGGTCTATTCTACAGGAGAGCTCTCCGGAGCTGTGCTAAAGTTTTCTTAAGAGACAGAACATAATTATACACATCTTGTTTCCCTGTAACGTGTACATTTGGATTAGGGTTTGGAGATTCATATGGCTTCCCATACTATATCTCATGGGAACTGACTGACATTTCACTCCTAGGTTTTATCTGAATCCCCAGCAATGCTATTGGTAATGCTTGTGGCCATTGCAATTTGGCTTCCTGGCATATCTTACTAAGCTGCCTCTTCAATGTCTGGTTCATCCTTTCTACTTGTCTACTTGACTGGGGTCTCCATGGGGTGTGGAGGTCTCAAGAGATTCTCAATAATCTACTCACCTCCTGTACCACCCTGGCTATAAAATATGGGCCTCTATCTGATGATATCCCTATAGGCACCCCCAAACCTGGGAATAATCTCCTGTAGTAAGCACTTAACTGTTTCCTTTGTTTGATTGGTACAACAGGGAAGGGCTTCTGGCCATCCAGAAAATGTGTCAACCCCTACTATCAAATACTTATATCCTTGAGTTCTGGGTAATTCTGCAAAATCTACCTGTCAGTAATCTCTTGGTTTTGTCCCCACCCAAATTCTTCTAGCTGTGTTTGTCGTCTGGCCACTGGATTGTTCTTTAAGCAAATCTCACATTTTGACATTACTGATTTTGCCATTGTTTGCATCTGTACTGAGATTATATCTCATTTCAGTGATTTTATCAATGCCTCTGCACTACAATGACACTCATTATGTCTTATTTGTAAGGTTTCTCTCATTACCAAGGGGGGTACCACTATTTGCCCTTGTGTGGTTACATACCACCCTTCTGCATTCTTTTGTGCCTTCAGCAGATGTGCCAGTCTGTCGTCTTCTTTTGTGTACTTTGGCTTGGGAGGTAAATTGAATTGAGAGACATTAAGTTTTGACGGAATCAAGGCCATTGTTTTCTGCACTTCCCGTGCCACCTGACGGGCTGTCCAATCTGCTCTTAGATTCCCTTCACAAATTTTAGAACTGCCTGACTGATGTGCCTTGCAGTGCATGATTGCTACTTGTTTGGGTTTTTGTACTACATTTATCAGTTGTAGGACTGCATCTTGATGTTTAATATGTGTTCTTTGGGAGGACAGTAGTCCTCTCTCTTTCCATAATGCTTTGTGTACATGCACTACTCCAAAGGCATATTTTGAGTCAGTCCATATGTTGACTGCTTTCCCCTCACTCAGTTCTAATGCTCTGGTTAATGCAATCAGCTCTGCTCTCTGGGCAGATGTATTAGGTGGTAATGCTTTTGCTTCCACTACTGTGTTAATTGTGGTTACCGCACATCCAGCGTATCTCATTCCATTTTCCACAAAGCTGCTTCCATCCGTGAAGAGTTCCCATTCTGGTTGCTCCAGAGGAGTATCTTTCAGGTCTGCTCTTGCTGAATAGGTATATTCGATCACCTCTACGCAGTCATGTTCCAGTGGACCTTCCTCAGCTGTAGTACCTAGAAACAAGGCTGGATTCAAAAGGTTAGTTGTTTTTAGTGTCACATCATCCTGCTCGGTCAGGGTTACCTGGAATTTCATTATCCGACTCGGAGAGAGCCAGTGGCCTCTTTTCTGCTCCAGGACCGTGGTTACTATGTGTGGCACGAAGACATCAATATGTCTTCCCATCGTGGGCTTCTTGGCTTCTTGTATCAGTAGCACAGTAGCTGCCACTGCCTGTAAACATGAGGGCCACTTAGCACTTACATTGTCAAGTTGTTTGGAAAAGTAACCCACCGGCCTTTTCCAACTTCCCAATCGTTGGGTCAGGACTCCCAGTGCCAGGTGCTGCCTCTCATGTACATACAGCTGAAAGTCTTTAGATAAATCAGGTAACCCTAATGCAGGAGCAGTTGTCAATGCTTCCTTCATTTTTTGGAAGGCTTCTTTTGTGGTTTGCCCCAGACGAACAGCTGAGTCTCCTGAGCCTCATATGAGGGTTTTGCAATCAGTCCATAGTCCACGATCTACAGGTGACACCACCTGGTTATTCCAAGGAAAATTCGCAGCTCATGAAGATTTCGTGGCTCTGGAATATCACAAATAGCTTGAACATGATTAATACCCAGCCTTCTTTGCCCTTGTGAGATTTCACATCCCAGGTAGATAACAGTCTGTTGGGCAATCTGGGCTTTTGCTTTGGACACCTTATATCCTCCCATTCCCAAGAAATTTAAAATCTCAGTTGTTACCTTTATGCAGGTTGTCTGTTTTTCAGTAGCAATCAGAATATCATTTACATATTGGAGCAATAAGTACTGGTCTCTTGGTACCTGTCCTTCTTTAGTCCAGATTTCCAGCTCCTTTGCCAGCTGACTCCTGAATAGGGTCGGGAAGTTTTTAAAACCCATCGGTAATCGAGTCCAGGTGAGTTAGGGCTTTCTTCCACTTCCAGGATGTTCCCACTCAAAGGCAAATAGGTTCCTACTATCTTGGTCAAGGGGTATGCAGAAAAAGGCATATTTTAGATCAAATGCAGTAAACCATTTATATATCTCCTTTACAGATGCTAACAATGTATAAGGACTGGCCACCACTGGATAAATATCTCTGGTTATCTCACTTATGCCCCTCAAATCCTGTACAAGTCTATACTCACCATTGGGCTTCTCCACTGGAAAAACTGGAGTATTGTATTCTGATTCACATTCTTATAGAATTTGATATTTTAAAAATTTATCAATAGTCTTTGCTATTCCTTGCCTTGCTTTTGTTTTATAGGGTAATGTTTAATCTGTACAGCATTTTCTCCTTCTTTCAATTCTACATGTACTGGTTGTGCCAATT
Organism: Sylvia atricapilla; assembly: GCF_009819655.1. Lineage (NCBI taxonomy): Eukaryota > Metazoa > Chordata > Aves > Passeriformes > Sylviidae > Sylvia > Sylvia atricapilla. The sequence continues at coordinate 71,259,669 of NC_089140.1, read as the reverse complement.
TAAATTTTCTAGGTACATCCGTTTCACATACAGAAGGAATCACTGCATCTTCTACCTCCTTAGGAATATTGGGGATTGGCTTTTCTTTTATCATTAAAATCTTTCCTGTTTTGACTCAGGTATCATTACAAGTTCACCATTCTCAAAAGTAATTACCACTTCAAGTGCCACCCATAAATCATGCCCTAAGAGCAGAATTGGGCACTCAGGCAAATACAAGAATTCATGTGTTAAAACATTATTCCCAAAACTCAAATCTAGGGGTTGCAGGAATGACCGTGTTTCTTCCTTCCCTGTGGCTCCAATGATTACAGTCAACTTATTCTCAATTTGCCTTTCCATACAGTTCAATACAGAATGTGTATGTAAAAAGGGTAACTTTCTTTCCTTCTAAACACATAGTCACCATGGGTTCCTTTAATCCTGGCTTTCTTTCACATAAGACCATGACTCCAGCTACGCTGTCTGCTTGGGGCTGACCATTCTGGGTAAACTGGTTTGGGCACTCTTTTTCTAATGACTTTCTAATAAGTAAGTAAGCATAAATAAGTAAGCATTGATTTATTATTAGTTTTTCATGGCTTCTGCCAAAACCACTTCTATTACCACTCCGACCAGTTCTACTACATCCTCACCCTTGTCCTTGTAAAACTGCCAAAAGACTCTGTCCCTGTTTCTTAGCAGCCACTTTTCTCTATTGTTATTAACTTTAAGCCACCTCAAGTAATTTGTCCAAATTTCTTAACTTTTGCCCCTCCTGCCTTAGGCTAGGCAGGGGCCAATTTTAACCAGGTCCAATGAGATACCGGGGTTACTGGTTTATCTTCATCACTCCCACTACTATCCACTCCTTCTGCACCCTCCCCATGTCTCTTTATCACAGCTACATCTTGGTTATTTCTCGGGGAAGGAAGGAGCAGGTGAAAATGACAGACGAAGGTCAGGGGACAGGAGCAGGTGTCAGCAGGGGAAAGAGAGAGGCGTAAGCTGGGGAGAGGTAAGAGAATCAGGTTGGGTGAGACCAAGCGAAGGGGAACTCAATGTCGGGGGGGGGGGGGCACTGGTGGGAACTGTGGGTCCCACTAACAAATCAGCTTCTAAATCATTTTCTCCCCCCTTTTCCCCAAACTTGCACTCAAAACCAAGTGTTCCACACAACGCTTATCCTGGACACAAGCCAGGCACTGATTGTTTTCAAAGATCATTGTTTTTAACCTATACTCAGCCAGCCACTCTGGCTTTTCCTGTAAATGAAACAAATCACCATACATACCTTCATCCAATCTCCCCTCTTATTTGCAATACTCCATCAGCTGTGGTATTAGATTCGGTTCCAAAGATCCATACACCAACCACCTCTGATTATCAGGCAAAACATAACCAGGCCACCATGTATTGCAATAATTAATCAGTTTATCCTTCTGTAATTCCTGACCAAAATTTTCATCTTTCCCGTGTGCTGCCAAGCACCCCAAAGGAGAAGCGGATATGGGGGCATTGCCGCCCATAACCCCTACTTTTAACCCTTTCAGCTTCTCCATATGTTATAGTACGTAACACCACCACTGCCGAACCTGCAGGGCTTTCGCCCTGTCTGACGGACGGCGCCTAGGCAATACCAGGAATTCCTTAGCCCAACCACGCGCAGCTTTCGCCGCGTCTGACAGGCAGGCACCAGACCAGAATAAAGCACCTTACCTCTTCTCCAGGGGACGTTGTGAGCAGCGGGGGGTCCCGCCTCGATGGGCTCCCCGAGAATCCCTCGGTGCCGGCTGGAGCGTGATCGGGACGGGAGGTCCTCAGCAGCACTCACAGGGTCCCGCCTGGGTCGCCAAAATGTTAGCGAGGAAAACACATAACCACCGGAATGATTATGAGGTGCTTTATTGAAGAGCTCTGGGAGCCGGGGTACAAACCCAAATCCAACTCCAACGAGGGTCCAAGAAGGGCCCCGTATTATACCATTTCGTTACATAACTCTATGTTAATCATTAAGCCTACATTGTTCTATTGTATACATCCAAGCATGAATTTTGTAAATACCTTCTTTACGATTCTGGTTTGAAATAATAATCATGTTTAGCTACCAAAAATCATTACAATTCGATCATTTATCTTATGATGATTAGGTACAGTTTCACCTGACCTAGTTTCCAAATACAAGTCGTCCCAATCTTCTCCTTCTCCCCCCATCCTGATTACCCAGGCAGAGTTATACTTGATTTGGTTAAAACAATGAAAGCAACACCTGGTTGCAGTGAAGCAGAGACTCTATTCCCAGCTTCTCTGGTAACCGAAATTATTAACCCTATCCTAACATCCAGGCACCTTCTCTTCTCCAGGCTGAACAGCTGATGACCACAGCCCTTTGTGTGCAGCCATCCAGTTCTTTATCCCCAAGTAGTCCATCCATCAAATCCCTGCCTCCAGTTTGGAGACAAGGATAACCTGCAGGACCGTGTCAAATGCTCTGGGTAGGCAGAGATAGATGATGTCAGTTCCTCTGCACCATCCACCACTGCTGCAACCCCATAACAGAAAGTCACCAAATTTACCAGCCAGGATTTCCCGTTGTGAAGCCACATTGGCTATTACCAACCACCTTCTTGTTTTTCAGACTGTGTGCCTCAGTCTAGTTTCCAGGAGAATCTGCTCCATGATCTCACCTAGCACAGTGAGACTGACTGGTCTGTAGTTCCCCAGGTCTTCTGCTTTCCCCTGTTTCAAAATGGGAGCTTTATTTCCCCTTTTACAGTCACCAGAGACTTCAGCTGAGTGACACAGTTTTTCAGAAATTATAGACAGTGGCTTAGCAATTTTGTCTGCCAGCTCGATCAGGACCTGCAGATGAATCTCATCAGGTCCCACGGACTTGTGCACATTCAGGTTTGCGGCGGTGCCTGTGTCGCCTGTCCGGCCAGCCCTGGCACCACAGCAACACAGTGGTTCTTGGCTTGTCGGGAGTGCAGCGTGGCTGTGGCAAAGGAAATGAGAGGAGGGGCTCTCCAGTGCTGTATCCAATCGAGTTTATTGGAGGCTCCGGACGCGGAGTCCTCACCTCGGGACACCAGCATCAGAGAGACCACGAACCCCTCTGTGCTGTGACTTTTAACAGGGGGTGTGACACAGGGGAGGGTTCAGTCAGGGACCAATGGGGTACAGTAAGGGTGTGGCTCTTAATATAATAGACAGGTGCAACAACCATACAAGACACAATGGGAGGGGGAAGCCTGGACCCTGCCCAATCACTTGGCGCCTTCCCTGGAAGTTTCTGGACGCAGGGAGAGGCCCCAGAGTGACAGACAGGACCAGAAGGTTATATAACAAATGATTGACATAAAACTGAGCATGGGGAAAACCATACAGGGGAAACATAGGGGGTTACAGAACGAACCATTATGGAAGAATCTCATTGAGCAAATCATAAACAGAAACATGAACAAAATACACCACCACACAGGTTCCTTAGATAGTCTCAAAGCTGGTCCTCTCCTACAGTGGTCTTACAGTCTTCATTCTCCCAGTCCCTGCATTTGCCTATCTTAACTGGGCTGGAGTGGCTAGAACATTTGCCACAGAAGACTGAGGCGTAGAGGTCATTGAGAAATTCTTTTTCTCTTTTGGGACATTTTTGCCCCACTTTTTCCTTTTTGGGATTGCATACCCAAATGAGAAAAAAAACCCTGTAGAAGCATATTAAGGGCAAGAGACAGATTGGCAAGGAGAGCAGCCTGAACAGGCAAGTCAATCCAAATAACAGTTAATCCATTTTCCTAACAATTTTGATTCAAGCACAATTTACTGTGTGACAATAATTCACTTATCTTTTCCTGTCTTATGGTAACATTCAAGACATTTCTTTTTTCACTTTCTTCTGTCTGCCATAGAAGAAAGGAGAAAAAAACAGATTCTCTTCAGAAGTCCACAAAGTAAATGATACCAGGAAGTTTTGTGGCTATGTTCTTTAAGGGAGAATTTAGAAAAGCAATTCACACTAGTATTATATTTGCTCATTAGATCTTAGATGGAACTGTTTGCCTTTTTGAACATGTCTGGCCAGTTTGTGCGTCTGTGATACCATACAAGCCTTTTGTCATAAATATCATCAGAGTTTTGGTATTCTTGCCAAAAAGGCTCTGTTCTAATCAGAGCTAAGTGGCTTTGGAAAGCTTCAGAACTTTGTTAGGAAGGTTTAAAAGTGGGAATGTGTGTTTAAAACATACCATATCTTTAAACACTGTTGACCCCTTTGTTGGTTTTTCCATCTAATTTTTCTTTTCCCATTAGACAATGTCAATTCCATGAAATCAGAGATTTTACATAATGCCAGGAATGTGGAAGGAGCAAAGGGTTGACCTGCATCACAGATGACCTGTATCTTCTGAGGCTTTATTATCCTCCTGAACTAAAGAAAAAAGTAACTGCCCTTAGAAAAATAAAAGATGAACCACGCTAAAGGGAATGTACATCTCTAATTCTCCTTATCTTTACCAAGTGGCACATAAGTTGAGAGAGTTCAGAGCTCCCCTCTAGAATGAAAATGATGCATTTCTGGTTGTCTGACTGCAAGTCAATGATGAGTGCTTACAATGAAAGGACAAAATCTCTCTTAAACAAAAGGATGATAGGCTGGTAGTTATGCAAAATGAGGGGTCACAGCAATCTAGCAGTAATTCCTTTTTTAATTTCAAAGCATATAATAATTAGACACACCTTGCCCTCATTTGTACCTGTGCAAATCCTGTTATTTCCAGCAAGGCTTTACAAAGAAGACAAAACTTATCCCTTGCAAATTAAGAAATGAACACATAATGAGAAAGAAATTGGTTGCCTTCCATTTCCCAGGGTATTCATTTTTCACTGATGAACATTTTCAGCAGTCTTGTATTTTCTCTCTAACCAGGATTAGAATCTGGACCACAGGCTGTAGCTATGCTGCTGCAGCAAACACAGTCCATTTGGTTATACTTAGGTGTTTGATTTGGTACTAGTTTCTTACTGTCCTGGAAGATGGCAAACATTTTAATGTCCTCAAAGTGCAGGAGGTGTCCAAGTTGATATTTTGGTTTCCATTCTTTTCTGAAACAAGAAGATAATTGCATGCATAGGTATTGTTCCTTGCAGAATCTGGGTTAGTATTTGAGACTGGGACTGTGAAAACTGAACATCCTAGTTTCAGCAGGATGCTGTGAGACTCCTGTTATTTTAAAGTACAGCCAGCTGTGACCAGCCAAAAAATTAGCTGGATCTTATAAGTATCTGGAAGCTCTGAATGGACTATTGAACACCTCCTCCAGCTCCAATGAAGGGAAGAGAAATTACAGGTGCACAGTATTTTGTGGATAAGACCCTACTGGGCAATTTGTGTACTCATTTATGCTAATGTGGAATCCCTAAAGAAAATGTAATGCCCTGAATTTGCATTACAGTGATCAAAGGGGCTGATCACAGTACCCAAAAGGGCAGCTCTCCAGATACTGATTTAAGGGACCAAAGCACACCACACAAAAAACCCCAAAAGAAACAACAAACCAAAAAAACAAAATAAGCATTCCAGGTGAGACAGTTGTGCTTTTTGAATTCATGCAAACATGTAATGTGACTTTGTGGTATTTTTTCAAACTGTAATTTCACCTTGACTCTTATTACAGCCCTACAAAAGGGATGATGGTTTGCTACCTACAAAAAAAATTCTCTCTAAATAGCAATTACTTCTTTGCACTGAATTCTTAACACTGTATCATATAATTGCTGAAAGAGACTGAAAAGTTTTAACATATTTGTAAGCAAATATAATACAATTGTTTTTTGAAGAAAAATGTATTTCACTAATATTAGTAATTGCATTTTTATTACAGCTTTCTCTGCCAAGATAAGAAGGAAAATTATACACAGCCTAGTTTCAAATTACCTAATGCTGAACAATCTTTTTTTTTTTTCTGTCTATCATAATTTTGCCTAAAATTAAAGTGCAATTTACAGTTTCATTCTTCCATCTGCATCGTTTTGCTATCAAGTTAAACTCCAAATATTCTATGGTGAAAATTTTTATTTCTTCTATTATTTTTTATTACTTTTGTGCTGTGTTATTGATATTTTTTAATATAGGCTTACAAAAAGAGCAAAGCAAATACTTTACTGTGAAGAGTAGTATGGCTTATTCACATGAACCATAAACTGACAGCCTCATTGTAGTCATGTAAATGTTGAGGAAATGTTGATCTTGAGATAATAATATTTTTTTTCTCCAACTGTAGAGCTTGAAAAGTAAAATATAATGTACCACAGTGTTTATTGTCTCTGCTGCACAAATCCATGATAAGAGACTAGTATAACTAACTTCTGAAGTTTCAGTGCAAATAAAAGTTCTCAGACAGGTTTTCCATTGTGTTTTGACTGCATTTTTAAGGTATTTTCTTCCACACAATTGTCAGTTACAGGGTTTGGGTTTTTTTCTTTTTATTCACATAATTTATATGTTTCTTCAATGGAAAGTATGTTATTTGTAGTATTTTAAAACAGATTTCATTTGTAGGAAACTAGGAAGTGATGGCGTTTTCTTCTGTAATTAATTGAATTACTTCAGAATTGTTCTCCTGCAAGGGTCAACAGACCTGAAATACTCTAGTTATAAAATGTTTCAGTGTACATACTCATGCTTCTAGAGCGCAAGCCTTCATTTTGTTTAATGCTTCTTAATACAATGGGCCTCTGTGGCACTCAAGGATCTGATAAAGTTGAGAAGGAGAGGATTTGAATTGGGAATGTAGCCTTAAAGTCACCAGTAACCCATTTCTGTCCAAAACATTAATTCTTTCGTATTTCAAATATTATTCATCTAAAGTGTATGCAATGAATACTCTCTCTCTATCTACCCAAAGTCCTTTGTGGATATTATGAAAATAAAAATTTTGGAAAATAAGGTAAACATTTAGCAGAAAATAACATACTGTTGTACTTTACTATAGTTCGGTATTTGTAATGGTGATAATAAAAAGGATGTAAAACTACCTGAAGACAACATAAAATCCACCAGAACTTTCACTTTCAAACGGCATCACAATGTATGTATTTTCTCAATATTGAACATGAAAGACTACTTTCAGCATGCTGTGTTATCAAAACTGCTTAAATAATTTTAGCTTGGATCCGTAATAGAAGGTTGTACTTAAGACCATTATTATTATTATTATTATTATTATTATTATTATTATTATATTGAAAGGTTATTTTATCTCCAAGTGTTCAAAATATTTCTGTATGAGCAACAAGTATCTCAGGTGTTGAGCAAGTGCTTTGATTAGCAGCTGTATATTGATAAGTAGTCCCTGAGGTAATTGGATATTCTGGGGAATAAATGCACGGTGAAAGAGACTAAATCAGACTAGGGACTCATTTACCTGCCAACCATTAGCACACGGCACTTTCTGGAGCTGTGCTCTGCAGTTAGCTTGGTGTAAACCAGTTTATTAACTTGTACAAGTGTTTAGAGACTGTTTTAACACTGTTTCTGTATGTTTCCTCTTACAGTGATGAGTTCTGGTGTCCTGTTTCTAAATCTTTTGCTGTATCAGTGTAGCTGGGAAAGAATTGGTGGGAGCCAACTGAAGAACCTGCACCAGAGATTAGGAGGTATGTGTATACTGAGTGCTGCAATTGTGATTAAAGCACAGTGTATTACTTTACCATACGTGCACTGTAACACAATAAAATGCTACTTTTTTTAAATTTTTGATCACTTCACTGGAGATGTCTGTGGCAGACAAAGAATATCACCTACAAATTTTTCAGCATCTTGAAGCCTTGAATGACTTGTAAAGACACAGAAAAAAGTTGGCAAGTGTGAAGGCCAAATTACATGTTCTGAAGATATAAGTTTAAAAACTATGTGGAATTATACAAAAATTATACAAAAAACTTTGGTATGAAAAATCTTCACAGTTTGTTGATTATTTAAAATAGGAAGATAATTTCTCATCTGTTTGACTTCGAGTTATCAATGTAATTTTAGTTTATATTTTTAGTGCAATTACTTTTTTCTGCAGTTTCTAGATGTTGTCTTTCTTTTCCATGAGAAGATTCTATTTAAATTGTGCAAAATGTGGAATTCAAACAGATTCAACAAGCCATTAACAAAACACTGTGTGGGAGGTAGAGAAAAACAGTTTTTATTCATTTTGAAAATTTGCAGGGCTATTATGTATCTCAAAACCCTTCAGCTATTTTGTACCTTTCTCTGAAATTATATTTTCCTGCAGTTGGTGCACTAAAATTCTGCCTTTGAAAGGTCCTTGGGTCCTGTTCTAATTTGCTTATTTTGTAAGTGAGTTATTCTTTGAGGAGAGGAGAGCATGCCACTCGTCTCTTGGTTGTGTAAAGTCACAAATTCACAGCAGAGGTAACTTTGCATTGCTTGCAGGATCTAGAATCTATTTTACACTCTGATATGAGATCTGCTGCAATAGTATGGCTGATGCACTAAGGGGGAGATGTGTTCACATTACCCATTGGAATTTAACCAAGGTCTAGGCCCCAGCAAAGACTACAGAACTTAGAAATCAGAATATTCACTATTACAGCTGACATCTGACCCCATTGTCTTTTCTGATGAGCAGATGTTAAACTCATTTTTCCTGCTAACCTTCTTTAATCTTAAGAATTTAGGTAACCTATGACTCTATTTTTGATGTCTGAAAAATAAGGCCCATGTCTCTTCTTTTAACTCCTAAGTATGAAGACTGGAATTCTGAGGGGACCACATTGTATTTTCCTACCTACAGAAAAGGCTTTGTATGACTGTTAGGAGGAGGGGGAAAAAAAGGGAAATCCAAGTACAATGAAAAATTGGTATATATGCTAGGAAAACAGAATATTACAATGCAACTGACATACATGGCCCTGAATAGCAAAATAAATAAAGTAAGTTACTCTGAGAACAAGCCACGAAACAAACATGTTTATGCCATATTAAGAGACTTCAGCAGGCCATTTGAAATAAGGAGAACATTAGAGGCCTGAGTTCTCACTGTCCTCACCAAACTAACATCCATGGTCAGAAACAGCATTTTCTACAGAAATAGGATTTTGTAGGACAAAATACTCATCCAGATATCCAGTTTTCTGGTAAGGTTATGGTGGGAGAGTTCAAGTAATGATCTATAGGCTCCTTTTGTTTTGAGAGGCGATTGTTTCTCTCCAAAATAAAAATATACTTTACTTTAGGGATACCGGTCTGGAGGTAAAAGCACCATTTCAGTGGTATTTGGTTTTTTAGCTAAATTTTGGAACTGATCCAAAGCTCAATTTCTTCAGTTTGAGACTTCAGCAGTAGTTCTTTGGTGAACAAGGGAAGAGGAAGAGTTTCTTTTCTTCTATCTTATTTTGTTTGTTTACATTCCTTTATTATTACTTATAAACTGCTTTCACAGAAAGTAAGTGGGTAAATGCAAAGAATTCTGCATCCTGAGTAGTGTCATTTGAATGAATTGTCATGCAGGGATGAGAGCTGGTCAATGCTTAGAGACAGTCATGGAAAGCACATAGATTCCTTTCAACTAATAAAGGAGCAGTAAGCAGAACTTAAAGCAGTATACAGCTGTATAAATAATGATGTTTCTCGAACACAGTATGGTATTCTTGTTATCCTACCTTGAAAAGCAGCCAATAGAATAAAAAAGACAAGATAAGAGCAGCAGAGATGGTGAGGGTTGTGAGACAAATTGAGTGGACTATTTAACTTCACAAGAGAAAAGAGAAGCATCAGCTAAAAGCTGAACACTGCCACGTGAGAAATGGTTATTCACAGAACTTCCCAGTGCAAGGGGTTAGGGGTAACAAATGAAGCCATCAGACTTGTCATTATCACCTTAAAAAAAAAAAAAAAAAAAAAAAAAAGACCAAACAGAACTCAATGTATAAGGTAGGTATGACTTGTCTGAAAATGCAGTATCTACATTAAAGGTGAATAAAAATAATAGGCTGGAATCAAACATAATGCTTTGGTTGCAACCTGTGGCTTCATGACTCTCTACATTATTGCAGGTTTGAGAGTGACCAGTTTTAGACAGAGTTTAAAGGAGCTTTTGGTGTGTCTCAATGAGGAAGAAACAGCTTCTGTTCCTATAGGTCTTTAGACTTTATCCCTTCAGGAATTTCCATCCTGTGCCCTTAGATCAAACCTCATTTACTGCCAGCTGCTGTCCTTCAGATTGATAATAGGACTGTGATCACAGCCTTCATTACTCTCTGCATTCTTAGCCATAGCTCTGACAATTGTCATTTGTTTTTTATCTGAGATTGGACAGTTGGTGGTTGATGTGTACATGTTTCTGTTTCCTCAGACTGACATGCATTTAATTTAGTTCTGGACTTTGTTCAGCTGTTTTGTTTTGCCGAAATGCCCTGGAGGGTGAGCCTACAGCCACAAATCTTTCCAGGTTTGCTTTCAATTTGCAAATCCTATATCTGTAGCAGAAAAAACCCACTCTCTTTTCTCAGTGGGAGTGTTTGTCAGACCTTTTTTGGCAACAGCAATGAGTAGTTTATGGTCAATTTCATCTAACACTGGCCTCTCATAAATAAAGATGGGGAACTTTTTACTCTGGTAGGCTTGGGCCAAAGAGGCTTTTTCTTTTTGTACACATCAACACTTGTGGATTTCAGACACTAAAGGAAAAGAATATTGGTCTCCAGTTCTGGCAGTACTGTTAAAAACAATTCTTGGAATCTGAGAAACTAACTGAGACCTTAACTCATGGTTGTCTCTTTCACTGAAAAGGAAGGTTAATACTCACTTCATACTGGTTTATCTAAATGAGATGCTAAGTTAGGAAACTGAATTTACACTCAAAGGAATCTCTCCACTGCTTCCTTATAACTGCTCTTATTTGGAAGTGAATGGTCAGCACTGGCTTTCAAATACTGTGCATTTTTGTTGAGTTTTCTCCCTGTTCTATTGCTTCTATTACTGGCAATTAATTAGGGGGTTGTTTTGGTTTGGTTTGGTTTTGTTGTTTGTTTGGTGGGTTGGGGGTTTTTTTGGTTTTTTTTTGTTTTTTTGTCTTCTGTACACTACATCTTACTATGTATTTTATCCCCGTTCTCCATTCTTGTTTCTCCCTGTCTGAGCTACCAAAAATACTTCACTTTCTTCTTCACTACTTCTTCAAATCAGAATCTCATTCTGGTAGTATCCCTATATACCATCCATAAGGAATTATTTTCCATAAAACTGTTACCAAACACAGAATAAACTGCAATATGAGTAAATTCTATTTTCCAGGCTGCTGGACTGCTATCTGGGATTTGGGTGTGTATTTAGGTTTTGTGGGTTTTTAATAGTATGCCTTTGTAACATCATCAAGGGATGGACAATAGTTTCTTGGCTATTTCTCCTGGACTTTCCCATCTTAGTAGCAAGAAAATATTGTATGCTCTTACCCATTTTTTTTTGGATGCATGTATGAGTTCTTACCTTATACAGTGAAAAGGGAATGAGCCTTAATTTCTCAGTCTGAGAGCACCTTGAACAAGTTTCTCTTGAGGAGGCCAATATGGATGTTGATATGAAGATTTATATAATATATACATATAGATTATATAAATATTATGTATAATAATATAAATATTATATATAATATGATTTGGTAGCTGTCTTATTTTCTTAAGAAAAACACATCTTTAGATATGTTTCTCATATTTTTCAGTCCTCTGTTCTTCTGTTGAGTTTATACTTCTCCTGAAACAATAGACAAGAATCTGCTCTTAAACCTTATATCAGGCGTTTTTTACTTTAATGCAAATTTTCTCCCCTATTTGTTGTCCTATGTATTTTCCCCTAACTTTAATTCCCTGTCCATTCATCCTTAACACTCAAACAGAACCTGGTTACTCTGGCATTCAAAGCAACCTGATGCCTTCCATAGGTTGTTCTCCAAAGTAATTTCTCAAGAACTCCAGTTTTGATGTCTGTTCCTTGGGTTTCTTCTTAACTGTTTGATTGTTTGTGTTACCAGATGACTGGAAAGGTTAAGTTCATATTCTTATTATGTGTCACTCCTGATGGATGTTTGACTGTTTTGCCCTCAAATGTTTCCTAATAATGGAGATTCCATAGTTTCTGCAGGCAGCCTCTTCTATTTTATCATTCCTACCTTTACAAAGTCTTCTCTGCAGACTAACAGGAAACTTCCATGGACCACTTCAAGTTTATTATTTCCATTTATAACACTCAGAAGCATGATGTACCTATTGTAAAGATGAAGAGCACAATACCTTTTTTAATATTTTAACAGTGCTATTTCAATACTTGTTCAACCTGGTATTCCCTCCACTCCTCCCCTCGAATAGAATAAAACCAACACTAGTTTCTTTAATGTGTCTGTAAATTCTTACGCATGTGAGTCTTCTTGTTAACCTCCTGACCTTCCCAATTGGTTATACCTTTCACTGAAGTGTATTTGTAGAGAGAATGCCTTGATGTCATTCCAAGGGTGAGTAAGACTGAAGGGCTATATTCTGTATCTGACGGGCTGCATGACTGCTAATGCCTCCCAGTACATGAGGTATTTACCCAGTGCTGCAATAGCATGACACAGTTGATGGGTAGGCACTTTGTAATTTTTATAATTTTGTTGTGATAATCTTTCTATAATTCTGTTACAATTGATTTTTTGCTTGCTTCTTGAATTGTAATCTCACTTTACCCTGAAAATCAGATATCTAATTTGCCAGGATCCTTTTGAATTTGGTATTTTCACTGTATAATGTGTCCCTTCCATCCTGGTGCCATAAATAGTGCTTAATAAGGATATGCTATGTTCATTCATCAAGTTTTTATTGATTGCATAAATGGATACTATAACTAAGGAGGAGTCCTGAAATGATGCCCTCAGTTTTAGCATTAAGTTGTTGATAGGTAGTTTGGGAAAGATTTTCTAAATGGTTGTGCAACCTCTCTAGACCTTTCCATAATTCCTGATTTGGCCAACAAAAATGGCATTCGAGGTGAATCCTCTACTAAAGCTAAGATGTGTAAAATCCCACTTCATATATCCACAAAACCTGTTTCTCTGACAGAGAAGGAAGATAAATTAGTTTGATCTAATCCACTTATGTATGCACAGCATGTCATTCATGTCTCTTTTTTCCCAGGTGTTTTTAAATCATGTGAGTATTTGAATGGAAATTGGAATCAAGACTGAATCATCCTTTTTATTTCTCTTAAATGATGTTTGCCAGATTTCCCCTCACCTAGCCTTTCTGTATCTTACCCACCCTCCAGAGATTAACAATATATTCCACAGGTCATCATTAATTACATGACCAAGACAAAAAAGTCTGTCTCTTAGGACAACCTGTTCCAGTAATTACTAGTGTCATGGTGGAATAGGTTTTGCTGTTGTTCAATCTGAACCTTCTAAGTTGCAATTTATGGCTGTTGTCCCTTGTTATGTTTCCTGCCAGTACTGAGTTATTGTTTGTTTATTTAGAGAGTGTTTTTTCAGCTCTGAAGATTTTTATGGATGGAGTTTCTCGTCTACCCATGTTTCAGGCTTATAAGCAGAATTTTTTTCTTGGCTTTCACTGGAAAGCTCATTTAAAGTGGAAAATACCCATAATGCCTTCCAATACAAAAAGCCTTATACTTACTATACTTGTTTGATTTTGTCAATAATACCTATAGCAAGTGTTACTTGCACTACCAGAGGCATAAGGACTGTGTTTAATAAAAGTAATGAGATTTTGTAAGCTGTTATATTCTGAAATGTGAGCCTGGAATTATGGAGAACTTATGAATAATTTCAGAACACTTCAGATTTCACTGTTCCTGTGGTGGTTGTTTTTTTGTTGTTTTTTGTTGTTGTTGTTGTTTTTGTTTTTGTTTTTGTTTGTTTTTGTTGTTTTTTTTTTTTTTTTTTTATGGCTTAATTTCTTTTAGCCAGGAGATTGGTCCATAGACAACTGAGATTTTTAAGTTGATTTGGTATAGATTTAATTTTTCACAGAGGTTCCACAAATTCCAGTGAACTGAATACATGTTCTAGTAGTGTAATTCTAAGTTCACCAAGCAAAGCCACCTGATGTGGTGTTACCCAACAGGGGAGAAGAAAACAGCAGACCAGAAAATACCTTCCCCCTTAATAATGACCATATTGGTGCTGCCTGATTCAATGCTGGGATCTTGAAGTATTAAATCCCTGATTTAGTCAAGTCTTTAAAGTCATGTATAGCTTTAATCATTTGAGTAATTGCAATGATTTTCAACACAGGATGTGAAATTGAATTCTTGTTCTGAGAGGTTTGTCTAATTTATACACTACACTTTATTGTATTCAAACAGTCTGTCAGTATATCAGTGTTTTGCCTGAATTCCAACTTCCCTCTATCATTAAATGAAAAATTAGATCATAGATTTGACTTTTTTGAACGTGCAAAGTTTAGTGCCAAAAGTGTTTTTAAAAAACTGAGATGCTTGGTTTTAAAATAAAAGGAATATTTTTCACAGCTTTATCTATTACAATACAAGCAAGTCTTATTTCATGCAACACTAACTTAGAGATGCTTTCCTAGGAGAACTGATTACAAGATTTGTTTCTTGGAGATAGTCAGTGTCATTAGTAAGTCACACATAAAATTTATTAAGATTTATTAATTTTCTGTTGCTATTAAGAGCCATAGATGCATGCATGCATTCTGGATGATTTGTAAAATTATGCATGCATGTATTCTGGATGATTTTTAAAATTTTGTTCTGAAAAGTCTGATATGAGAAGTATGAAGAAATACCTGGATGTCATGAAAGTTTTGATTCTTATGAACTGACTTCATAGATAAATTATAAATAATTATTATAGGGTTTAAATATTTTGTATCTTTTCTAGGCTATGTTAGTACTGCACAAGTCTCAGAAAACTTGTGGGCAGGAAGGTGATACAATGGCTGTAGAGAAACCTGTAGCCCATATATGATGGTATTTCTGTAGCTCATGTACCTCCTATTTCTGAGCCAATTCCGTTTGCACTATGCAGTGGTGAAAGGCAGAGGAGAAATGGGCATCTTAAGGGCATGACATTGACTTTAAAGATGGTGTTAGTTCAAGTGAGTCTGTATTCCAATAATCTATTTTTTATAGCTAATTCCTGATTTTACTGCAAGTGAGAGGAGGAATACTGAAGGCCTTAGTGAAAAAGTGTTTTTCTCTCCCTAAATTTTCAGATCCAGCAATTATGGGAAGTATTTGATGTATTATAAATACAACTTATCTGTCAGTCAAAAAACCCCATGTAGTTGAATTGTAACTTGCAACTTGTGGTAGTGGTTATGGATATTATGCATACTCAGTATGTAGGAATACAGCTGCTGTTTCTTCTCTGTAATGTCCCGGTAGTGAAATCTAGGTGTTCATGATATGGCACAGCCAAAACTGGGCCAAAACTCTGCAAAAAAGTGGGTCTTATAAAAATTTTCTCTAAAATATATTTTTTTCAGTAACACTGTCCAGAAATGACATTGTCACATCCTAGATACATCAAACAGCAAAATGAAAAACAGTTTACCTAAAACCTGCAGGGAAAACAATAAAACAAACTTATCAAAATCAAGCTCTTCTAAAAAGTAACTGAAAAGCAAAGGTTTCTTTTCTGTCTGAAATATGAAAAGTTTCTATCAAATTTGCATTTAAAAAACAACAGTGAAATAGTAACAGCGTTTGAATATCTCTCCTTATGAAATGAAAATACAGGTATAGATCCACATGGAAATACACTGCATCTTGAAAAACATTTTCCTTTGTTGTTTTGTTGTCATCCTCTGAAGCCTCTCCGCTATTTCTGTTTCAGAAGGGAAAGTAGTTCTAAGAGGTCTTCAGCAAACATAAGACTTCTGTCAAGGACTAAGGGAGAAGAAGGGGAAAAGACTACAGATGTAGATCTAGATCCGATCTGTCCACAAAAACTATGACATCACCTAGATATTTGGTGTCTGATAAGTGTTTGATGAGGGAAGGCATGCTAAGCAATTAGCTCTAATCAGGAGAATTAAAGTTAGGCATTTTCATACATGAATGAATTACAGTCTGAAGAGAATTGGCAAGATCTTCAGCTGCGGCGCTTCAGATACGATACTAGACTGTATCTAATTCTTTTGCAAAACTCCAGTTTTGTGAAAGCAGTGAGACACATGTGTAAGTTATTTTCAAAAACTGGCAGGATACTTAGCCAAAATTAAAGTGGACTCAACAAGCTATGCTGTATTTGGCACAATCAAAACCCTACATATGATAATGAGTGGTTTCCTCCTCACTAATATAAATGTAGTGCACTCACTATATACATAAAACTGTATTTATTTTATATATATATATAGTATTATATAAATACTAGAGATACTATTTGTATGTATATATACACATGTATATTACAAAGCCCTTTTTTTTTTTCTGCAGCCTGTGGGAAGGGCTCACGTTGGAGATATTTATAGAGGACTGTCTCTGGGAGGGACTTCAAGGTGGATCAGGGGAAGAGTGAGATGAACCCCCCTGGAGGAGGAAGACGCATCACAAACAATATGATGTGAAGAACCAACCACATCCCCCTTTTCCTGTGGCACAGTCCCCCTGTGCCACTGGTGAGGAGGAGGTAGAGGAAATTCAGAGTGAAGTTGGGCCCAAGCAAGAGTGAGGTGTGGGAATTTTAAGGCTTGGTTTTTTTAATTGTCATTAGTCTACTCTGATTAAACTGGCAATAAATTAAACAAATTTCCCTGCTTTGTCTACAACAGTAATCAGTAAGTGATCTCTACTTCTCCCTGTCTCAGCCCAGGAGCCTTTCATTGTGTTTTCTCTCCTCTGTTCAGCTGTGGAGGGGAGGGATGGAGAGGCTTTGTTGGGCACTTGGTATCCAGCCATAGTCAAACCACAACTACTTTTAATATTTTGGCATAATAGCAACATTGTTCACCACAACAAGGCATGTAGAAAGTGTCAATTTTATTTATTTTTTTCTTTTTTGGTATGCTTAGAGAAAGTTTTTTGTACCACATAACTTCTGAGTTTTGATGGGAAAGAGAAAAGACTTTTTTATAATTTTGGCTGTTCATTTCAGTTTTCAAGTCTTAGAAATGTCTAATATAATGCTGATACCTAGAGCTAATAACAAATATGTTCAAGTATCAAAAAGGTCCTTGCATATTGTTAAGGTTTGTTTTTGTGGTTTTTCTACCCTCTGCATATATCAGGGCCAATGAGACCTTTTTAATAGATGTCATTAACCTAATACATGATTAACTCTGGGTCTCCAATTTCTGAAGGACTGGGAATCATGATCAAACACTCTCTCTTGCATTGATAACTTTTACCACTGGAAGACTTAAAAGAGCCTGTGGAAGGGGTGTAAGCAGGGAAGAGCAGAGCAGTGGAGGATTGTTTCCTATCGTCTTTGCTTGTGAGACTCAGAGATTTTTAGCTGGAGAAAAAAATTAAGGTTTCTTTTAAAGTACTAAAAGGCTTTTCACATCTAAAGAGGTTGGTATGTGCTCAGCCATTTCTGCAGTATGAAATGACTAACAGCTCACTTTAATGTTGGGAATCTGGATTTGAATGCCATATCGTTCAGATAATTTACATTTCATTTTACCTTCAGTCTAATGAAAGTCCTCTGTATGAAAATTTTGGAAGTGATTAATTATTACTAGTTGCTGAAAATATTTTTCTGTAAACGTGTGTGTGTTTTTTCAGTGTGTGTGTCCATAAAATCTAAACTAATTCTCTGTAAAGGTGAACTCAGTAACCTTACCTTCAATGTCTCCCCTTCCTCTGGCTCATATGCAGCTAGGCATAGGACTTTATTCCCTTGGTAAACTTTGCAAAATTATTCATTTTGCCCCAGTATTATTTAGGACCTGCCTCCATCCATTTAAATTATCTGTTAGCTCTGTGATCCACCAGCCCTGATGTTCTTCTCTGGGAGCGAGCTGCACAAAATCCTGCACACAACATATCACTTAGGTGTTGCTATTTCCCTCTTGGTTGGCAGGGGTTGGAGGGGGAGGTGGGAAGAGGATAAACAAGAAGAGTCTTTAAAACACTTGTTATCTATTTACATATTTACTCAGTGTTGGTTATCTGCAAAGAGCTTGGAGAGGCCTTCACTTGAGATAGCTGATATTCCTGGAGGAACAGAAGTCAAGAGTAGATTTTTGATGACATAGCAATTTAAGTGCCACTTCTTGCTGCACTTAACCTTGTGTTACCCACAGGGATGCTGGTGAAATTCATTCTAAGTGCTGAATGTTGATGTTATTAAACCCTTTTATTACAGGCAAAGGTACTAAGCAGTGCTTTCACAAATTAGCAGCATCAGGCAGTCTTCTGTAGAGACTGAGGCCAAGTGACTCTGAGACCAAGGATCTTGGGGAAAGCTGCAGCCCAGTGCTTTGTAAGCCCTTTAACTTCCACATCCATGTCACTGCTTCTGCACCTTGGCACAAAGCCCAGACTAATGCCCTCAGTGGACTTTTCAGTCCAGTCTTGCTCTCTGCTCTGCCAGTTAGACACAGTTTATTAGCTGAGAACCAGCACACTTTCTATAAGTTTGATTTCCTGAACTCTTCTGGCCTTTAAACTTTCAATCAGTTAACCCAATATTGACTGTAATAACTACTTGGGATTTAAAGTAATTTGTCTTAGTTAAAGCTTGTCTTCTGAAAGAGCATCCCTTTTTGATATAGAGTTATGAAATAGAGAATCCACGTGATCTTTTTCTATCTTCTACTATATTTTTTTCTATTTTCATATAATTTTATTTTATTTAGTTTTAATTTAGTTTTGAATTTAGTTTTAGTTTTGAATTCCAGCTCTTGGCTTTAGTTTTGCCTTTTCCTCTGAGATCAGACAGCTTTGTCCAACCCATTTTCCCCCTGATTTAAAGATTTATGTATTAGAATCAAATCACCTTACAGTCTTCTTTCTGGTAAGCTAAGGAAACTGAGATCTTTATGTTTCTCTGTGTAAGGCACTTTCTCCAAACCTAAACTAAACCTGCTGGCTTCTTTACACAAGTCCTTCAACTTGTCAACAGCTTCTAAGAAATAAGAATTTGGAGCATTTTTGTATAGGGTTCACAAAAGTAATATACAAAAATAGAATTATTAGAAAATAATGAGGGTCCTACCTCTAACCCCCTCTTTTCCAAAAGACCAACAACTTAGAACTCATTTTTACAGTTTTATATAATTTTACTTAAAATTACTGAATTTTATGTATTTAAAATGTTGTTTCAAGATTATAAAAACTACATGGGCTCCCATTATATTTCTCAAATACATTCAATCCCAATGAGTGAAATGTTTAGGACAACATCTTTCATTTTGAGTGTTTTTTAAAATAAAAAATTGGTTTTGTTTTTTATTGGAAAACTGACCTGAGTTTAAGTTATAGGAAAAAAGGATTTTAAATTTTTTTTCCTGCGATTAATTTGTTTTCCTTTTAATTATGCTCACTTTTTTTTTTCTTTTTTTTTTTTTTTTTCTTTTTGGCAAACCCTGGCACCAAACCAAAACAATCTGCAGCTGTTCCCGCTTAAATTAAGTAGGTGATGCAGTTATTGACTGCACACAGAGACCATTAGCAATTTTAATGCTTCATGAGAGGACTAACTGAAAAAAAGGAGCTAAATTCTTGCCTGGAGCACTTGTAAGTGAAAAATGTAATATAAATAAGTATAATATTCAGGCAAATATTACAACTTTAGGAGTAAACAGCAAAATACACTCAAAGCACGTTTAAATAAAGCAAATAAAAAATAATCCAACTTTTAGATTTGTGGTTATCTGTTTCTTTCTCTTGTGGAGATGAGAGGCTAAAAAATGAGTGGGCCAAATCCCTACTTGTATTCACACTCTCAGGGGTAGGGAAAGCAATAGCAGCATTGTCATTGCAGGTAGCGGAGGAATTAAGATCCTGCATAATAGAGGCTGTATTTCTTTGCTTTGGCAAGGTGGGAGCAATCATTAATTAGGTGATTAGCAGATCAAATAAGTACTTTGAATTTTATTGCAGATCTTTATCTGCCATTCTATCATACTTTTAGTAGAATATTGTAGGCACGATGGAGGAAGAAAAAGACACCTTCAAAGTCTTAACTTCCTAATTTCCTCTTTGACACCTTAATTCAGCTCGCAGGAATTTTTCACAGTGGCTCATGTTGGATGGTGATTAGCTTTCAGGACTAGGATGGGCTTCCATAGAGGTAAATATTTGCTATATTAAAAAGCATTTAGTTAGTTCTGCAAATGTCTTTTTTCCTACTGCAAATCCTTAGACATGTGAACAGGCTGTTTTCTTTATTAATGCCAGCCAAACTGAGCCAAACCTGTAAAAAACTGCACTAAAGACAGTGCTCCTCTTGACTGATGCAAAGCATGGAAAAATCAGGAAAAATTAATTTTATACATATTAAGATTATCCTTTTTTATGCAGTTATTTTGTGCCAATAGAATCTCTGGGACATGCAGCTGCGGGACAGCAAGCAGCATAAATCACTGAATGCTGGTGATGCTCTGCTTTCCAGCTCTGAGGAGGGAGTGGACTCAGCAGAGTTGAGGAGTCAAGCAGCTCTCAGGTCCGACAACAAATGTGCACTATGGATTGGTTCAAAGCTAAGGGGAATTTCTGCCCTTGAGTTTCAATCCCTTTGTTTGTGGATGTCATGGTCTTTTGATTTGACTGAATATGTCCTTGAATTCAGTGGCAAAACTGTTGGTGTAGAATCTACAGCTTTCCACCATTTAATTAAAACACAAAACTATTCTGTTTATTGAAAAAATAAGTATATTGGGATATATTTTCTGCTTCCTCTATAATCAGTAAATAATTTCAGAGCATAGATTAAAACCTCCTGAAGACATAGAGCCTCTGACCTCACAAGGAAAGCATTCTGGGAAGATCCTCCCAAATGCTAGAACAAAAGCAAGACTATAGGACGTTAAAAGATAAGGTCAACAGTATAGATAAAGGTTATTATTTAAGCTTAGCAAGCAAATTCAACACTATGTTAACTTATTAACAGTAATATAATGATGAATTCAGTAACGTGTGGTAATATGCTATTTAAAATGAAAATTTTCTGAGTCCATTATAAGCTAATTTGTTATATTCATAGCGAAACTGCGGTAAAAATTAATGTTGTGTCATGCTCTAATATTATCATCAAGGATATTAGATTTATTGAACAAAGATAATGAAAGAAAAGGGGGAAAAATAAAATAATTAAGCCACCTAGTTTTGAAATTAATCACTTTTTAGTGTTCTGTGAATGAATAAATCAGTGGTGATGTTGATTACTGCACTGCTGCATGAGCTAAAGCCACAACAAAAATGAGGGCTGAATTAAGAAATCCTGCACATTCCTTTTGAAGCCTCAGAGAATCACTTGCTGAAAAAGGCAAATTAGCAGAGATACCTGCATCTTCCTGGACTTCACCCTTCATGAACTAACTGGCAGGTGGTACTTGCCCAGAAGGAGGATCTCAACTAAGGCAGCAGCCTGTGCTGCTGGAGACCAGCCTTCACCACAAAAGTGCAGTACTCCAAGATATTATCAATCAAACACAGTTGGGTGCAGCCACCCCTCCCATACAGGCACCACTGTGTAATATACAGACAGTTATCTAGAATCATCTTGCAGAAAAACTGTGAACTTTAGAGGCAGAAGACTCCTTTTGACTTCTGGAAGCCTCCTTGGATTTTCTGGGCCTAAGTGATATGCTAAATATCAGAAAGAAAAACCTGTGGTAGATCAAAGAACAGAGAAATCCAGCTCTACAGATAGACTTCAAAGCTAATTAGTTTTTCTTTTTTTTTCCTCAACTAACAAAAGCACAAAAAGGAACACAGCAAAGCATCCCCATGCAATTCCTATTTTAAGGGATAATAAGTCGTTCCCTTCCTCACCCCAGCAGAATTTTCTATTGCTAAGCCTGACATCTGGAGTGCTGTATATAGCCAGAAGAGAGCTCAGAGGTAAGACAATGCTTTCATCTCAAATCAAGGTGTGTGAATGTTGTTAGGCCTAATTATAAACATTTTTATCTCATGCTCCAATCAATTAACAGTTGTTATTCGGTAGCTGTAAATGCCATGAAGCAGTGCAGTTCTTAGCTACACTCAACTGCACTTAGTACATCAAGGGCTGATTTCCCCCAAATGATCCTTTTTGCACAGAAATTCCTTTTCTGGATCTGCCATGTTATTTCTGTCCTGAAGGAGAGATTCAGATCTTTTCCTTGATAAAGCAGTACAGCTTCCCTGAAGTTAACGGAGCTATAAGGAGCCACAGGAGCTGGATATGTGGCCAGTAGGAAATTTGTTATTTCAGAGCTCAGTAGAAGGGAAAGACAAACTGGAGAACTATATTCAGGAAAGGAGTGCTTGAAAAGAATAGTTTCAAGAATTTGGTTTCATAATTTGCTCTGTGACACCCATCATCACCCTATTTAAAAAAAACATAGGTGTCTCTCAAGTAAATCTTTTCTTTTTCTCTTGCAACCTTATCACTACCTGATCAAATTTGTCTTAAGTTCCTCTGTGAACAGAAGTTGCACTCTTTGAAACTCTCTTCTTAATGCAAATCAGCTTGCTTGTTTTCAGCTTCATAATCTTTTCCATGGCAACAGCCTATCCGGATGTCACAGATAGAAAATGATGACTTCTGATGAGTAATAAGCAGCAGGGGTAAATGAATCCTTCAGGAAGGAGAGTGGGAAAAAAAAAATCCTCTTTAGATTAGATCCAGCAAAAAGAACTGAATTCACCAAGCATATAATTTAAACCCAGTGATGATATTTGCAAAGTTTATTTGGTCTTAAACTTCCTTTAAGTATTCTCTGTGCATGATGCAGCATAACTTACTGGTCTGCTGGGCTCCCATCAGCACAGCAACAGAAAGAGTCCTAGAATTTGTCCCAAAAGAACATGAAAGTCTGGCAAAACATTCTTGATGAATGAAACCAATAAAACAAAAGAGAAACATTTTCAGTGGGGGAATTGGGTGGAGTTTAATGTCCACGCACCATGCTGAAGATTTTTACATGGCAGTGCCTATGTATAGCAAGCTTTTGTCTCTTGTGTCAGAACTGTCTGCCACCTACTGCTTATTCAGAGGGTGTTTTCATAGTTAATAGCAGCATAACTAACAACCAAAGGATATTTCTGGCTGCAGGGACTTTGCATTACTGGGAGAATATTTGAGTGACTTAGAGATTTGTTTTGCTCTTGGTTAGGGCTTATATATTTTTGAAATACTTAATACAGAAATATAGGGGAACTAGAATTTTCAGACCTCCCTGAGGCAATAAGCTTTAGTGATTAGGCTGCACTCCCTCTAGCCAGAGACACTTCAGTGATTTTTAAAATTAATATGTTGCAACTGTTAAAATCTGAGTGTTATTTGCCTTAGGGACATGCAGAATGTTGCATACTCCCAGAGAGGGAAAGATCTATGAGTTTTTAGCGGGATCCATGCTGGTTTTAGGCCTTCCAAGAACTTTGCATACTTGACTGTGGCATTAGTCACAGCAGCCCATAAGAGGCACTAAATAAGCATGCAGCTTCAGAAGGAAGCAGGGAAAACGTAGAACTTAAATTCAGCCTTTCCCTCATGTGTTCCCTGATTATTTCTCTGCAGCAAGGAGCAACATGCGTATTTTAAGGAGCTGCTCTAGTTCAGTGAAACCTCCTACAGACTGCAGTTGAGCAGACCCTTCTGAAGGGGAATGGAAGAAGTATAATTCTTTGTTCTTCTCCTCATTAATTCAGCTTTACATGTCGTGTTTTCCAAATCTCTATAAACTTCTTCTATTTTCTCAAACAACCTAAAGCAGCCATGTTGGTCACAGTAACAATTAGTGTATTTTTGTCTTCAGAAATCATTATTACCCCTCTTGGGAAGCTGAATGTTAATTCTTCTGTATTTATTTGGGCACCTAGTGGTGTGCTGTATATTACTTCAAGTATCATTTTGCAAACGGAGCAGGTCCACAGGTGACCAAGGGTTGATGGAGGTGGACAAGATGAAATTTTGTGCATGAATTTCACTATGCAGTTTTTGGCACTTCTTGGTAGAGAGAGAGTCTGTCTGTGCCTTTCAAAGCAAAATTCAGCCTGGCTTTGCTCTGGCATCTCTGCTGGAGTAAGCATGCCAGGCTGGACTGCCTGCTGTTTTGACATACTTCACTGTTCTCGGTTTTTTATAACAGTTTTACCTCATGGAGGCTGGGAGAGGGACATTATCCATTTATAAGCTGCTGATTTAAGCAGAGTCGGTGGAACGTGGTGATACTGGATGGTAAAACTAATGTAGTTATGAACAAAACTGCTGGAAAGTGAGGTGCTTACGTTGCAAAGTATTGTAAAAACAATGTGAAATGATGTGCTTTAGCCATAATGACATTGAATAAGGAAGGCTTCAGTAGACAGGTATCAAAAATCAGACACGACTGTATGCATTGCTGGAAAAATAAGTAAAGCAAAAATAGTAACAGACTCTCCCTGGCTTGCACTTTATACTAAGATACTCCCTAGGATTACCTTTCCAAAAAGCTGCACCACCAAAAGAAGCTTCTAGTCTTATGCAGTTTCAGTGACCCTCTGTCTTAGTCCTGTGGGACATTTGTGAGACACTGCCAGCACTGCTCATGTACTTAACTGAGCTGTCTCCCTCTCACTTTCAGGTTAAAGTAGTCTGAGCTACTAAAATCACTTTTATATGGCTTTTGTCTACCTTTTAGTATTTAACCTTTTCAGGGTTATCAGTGGGCCCTGATAGCCTGCCATGAGTACTGAGTGGGGCGACAGATGTTGAAGCTCTTTAGCAAGGGCAGGAGAATCAGTTTGTCCATGGTCTCCACAGAAGTGTGTGTTTCAGGTAACTGAGCAGATTTAATAGAACATCAAACCTGAGACTTCTTTTTTATCTCCTCCTTTCTGTGTTCTCCAGTCTTTTCATATGCAGTTTATGCCAAGATTGGACCAGTTTCTCCCAGGTGATGATTTGACTATGAAATAGATCATGGAAACAGTCATAACACTGGCACTCTTAAGAATCTGTAGCATGTTCTGAGTTTCCTAAAGAATGTTTTCCTTGTCCGGGAATCCATGTCCATGAACGGGTGAAACTGAACAAGCACATGCAGACTCCTCTGGGGGTAGCAATTCAAATGCATCACTTGTGGAAGAGAGCAGGTAAAATCCAGAAAGACTGCTCAGAAATTAACCTATGTTTAAAATGGACACAAAAATAAACAAAGGTGTCTAGTTCACTATACTTTATAATTTTTAAGCCATTTTAAGACTTTCGATGATGTATCAGTAAGTACTAGCAAATTCCATAATACTTATGAGTGAGAGTGATGTTTCCTTCATTGGATTCTGTAGGACTCTTCTAGTCAGTTACAAAAAATAATTGACCTTAATATGTGGAAAAAAAATGACAAGTTCTGTTCTGGTACACAGTTTTAGAAACCAATTCCAAAATATTCACTCCAAATGTCAGTTTTAATAGAGGGAGATGACACTTAATGGAAGATATAGTTTGCATGAGTTATAGCCTCAGACATATTGGCTCCAATGCATTTCTATCAATCCTAAAATCAGGATTTGTCCTCAGATTGAAACATTCTATTAATCTACACAAATAATAGAATTTAGGCTTGAGGGAATTGTGAAAAATTTTGGAGACTGCCTTTTTTGGCTGTTATGCCGCTGGTAGTTTAGAAGGAAATATTTATTTCTAGTAGCAGAATAATATAAACCATCAGTTCGTGTAATTTAAAGAAACAGTTTATACTGTGCTTTTAATGGCTGCTTAAATGCAACTGAAACCCTTCTTTTAAATCAGTACAGGACTGGCCTGAATTCTCAGTGTTTCCAGAACTAAGGCAGAGTTAATAATATTTCTTAGACTTTGAAAAAGATGCAGTAAGTTTCACATTTCACTGATTTGTACCCAGCAAGATAAATCATGCATCAGTGCTAGGAATATTGTTAATATGAAGTGTATTATTCTTTGTTTATTCAAATAAAAATTACTTGACATCAAGTAAACAAATCGCCTTTAATTTTATTTTTTTCCCAACTATTTGGAAAGTTGAAATACCTGTTTAGTAAAAAATTGATAATTTAGGAACATCTGAAAGTGGAAGTAGGTTAAATGGTTTGTACAGCTATCTGTTTTTAAAAGCTGCATATTCAATTATTTTTAACTTCTTAACTGTATAAAATTCTGTTTAAGGCATATTGACTCTTGGAATGAATACATTTTCTTTAAATAGATGCTCAGTAAATGTTAATGAAAACAGTGAAACTTGAAATGAGGCTGACACAGGCAAGAGTTAATGCACAGAACTGTATTTTTGGATAAATTTTGTTTAAAGAATGCGTAGTTTGATTCCTTTCTGTTTATTCTAACATTCAAACCAAGTGGAACTCCAGGGAATTATTAGAGAGACAAATTAAAACAACAGATGGACTTGCAGTTACATGCATAAGGACATCCTTTCAAAAAGCCTCCTGACAATTTCAGATATTCCAAGTTATTCTATTTAATTTCAAATGAAGAATGTTTCTTTTTCTTCAGAGCTGTCAATCTCAGCAAGCCCATAAGAAGATGATTTAAAAACATCATAAAATATATTTTTCCACTTGTCTTTTTTGAAGTACATTGACAATCAGCTTACAAAGTAGGTAGAAAAATGCATTCCATTTTTTAACGGATGCAAAACATGAGCACTCAGATCTTTCAAACCCAGCAGACTGCAATGCTTGCACAGAAATAATTTCTTTGCAGCCAAGTATATTGAAGAAAAAATATCAAATTTTCCATTGGTTTGTCTACTCTTAGAACTAGCAAAAGTTTTCTGTATAGTGGACATTAATCAGATCAAACCTACCTGAATGTGTGTAACTCAGGCAGCTGGCACAGTACTGGATTTGCCTGATTGCAATGTTGAAAGATAATCAAATAATTTGTGAATTGCAGGGCAACAGAACTGTTATTGTTATGCCCTTTGACTGTTTGGCCTTCTGCCACTTTCTTTCAGCTGTCACGATTAATCAAGGGAGAAGAACAGAGAGGGAAACAATCTTCACCAGCTCGTCCCCAGTAACATGTCTTAAAGGGATGTACATGCAAGTTTTGAAGCTTTGAGACAGGGCTGTTTAAATACCACTCAGCTTGTACAAAATAGACAAATTAAACCCACAAGTGCCACAAAAGCACTTGTAGCTGTCGGTAGCAGGGGAGTATGCTTGGCCACCTCTGTGATGGGCACAGTACAAGGGTTTAGACAAATAGAGAAGCAGTACTAACGAGTCCCTGACACTGACAAAGGGCACAACACGTCAGAGCTGTGCCCATATGATTTGTCTGAATGGGAGCTAGTCAGTGTCTGGCAAATATATAGCTGCAACAAACATTGTCCCTGCTAAATGTCCCTCTTTGTTAACAAGCCTGTGCCACAGCTGGACCAAATCTGGCTTGCTTAGCACTGTCATGGATCATGTATGCTTTCAAATTTTTCTGGGTGTCTTCTTACCCCTCTGCCAACAGGTAAATACTTGTATTACACACTGAGGATTTCCTTAATTAGTCCTTTAAACGGGGTTGAACTTCACATGAACTATACCCATTTCTTCAGGCAGGTCTTCCACTTAGGTGTGGATAAATATGATCTTTGTGCTCATGAGCAAACAGAGCAAATGTAACAGGCTGGCTTTCCTGTGTTTTAGTAAACTCTTGAGACAGAAGTTTGCAGCTTCATAAATGGTATCACAGCAGTGGGATTTCAGATATATTGGGTCTTTATGACCAATAAATGAGTTCCCCTTCTCTGAGCCTCCCCAAAACCTCTCTTAGAAGTTTGTTCATGTCCATTAATACCACTGTTTATCTAAGAGTTTTCTACAAAGGCAGCAAATCCCAGAACTGCAGAATCACTGAGGGTGTGGGAATGGGGGAAGGAAATTATTTTTTTATCTTTTGTTTCATCTTATTTTTCCCTAATACCTTGCAATCAGACATGAAGAATGAGTTTGAAAAAGATGATTTATTAATCAAAATTTTTTTATTAGAACTTTTGTGAGTCTGCATTTGTTTTATAAGCAACCTCTTTAAAATGCTGCATTTGGTTACTGAAATCATATCTGTTACTTCCCAAGTTTAACTGTTTTCTTTTTCGAAACAATTAAGATTTTGATAAACACAATGAAAAAATTAAATATTAAAAGAGGAAATAGAGTGTGAACAAAGCTGTATTTTATTACTAACAAGTGCTTCATCAATTCATGTTTCAAATGCTTTTTCATGAGGTATTAGTACTCTGTTACAAGAAAAGATGTCACCGTCCTTTAAGAAGTCAATCTTACGGTTTCAAAAATCAGTTAACATATCCAAAAGTTGGTTCCATATACACACACACGTACTTAGTATTTATAGTTACTTTTAATCTAATGGGCTAAAGGTGTTCTATTTTTGTTGTAGATTTTTATAGCATTATGGTTGCATAACTAATCGAGCTTACAGACCTAATGCATTGACCCATTCAAAGAAACCTCTTTTGGAATTTATAGCCATTGCAATTAAAAAAAAAAAAAAAAGAAAAAAAAAAGAAATTACTGCTATCTTTACTTATTCCTTCTCAACACTGAAGTAAAGTAACTGATCAACTTACATCTACCCAGTTAACATTTCCTAGAGCTTAGGAAAACTTCTGAAAGTACAAGTGTTTTGCTTCGCACTTTCTATCAGAGCAAATGTATATACAACGTTTTGAGTCTTCTCCTCTTACATTGCAGTGAATCAAGTGAAATCAGCCTTTTAAATTTCAATATTGCATAATGATTTTTTAATGCTTTGGTTATACTTGTACAGCTTCCCTCCTGGACTAATAACAGCGTTGTCATCAGTTTTCTTTGGATTATGAGTACATAGACAGAGGAAGACTTGGGCCATCTCAGGTCTCAATCAGATATTATGTCTCTATAAAATGATTTTATTCTTCTATCATTTAATGAAATTTTTCTTAAGTTAAGACCAAAGCCCACAATGAATTCACTTCAAGTCATGATCTTTGTACAATTGAAAGGCTCCTACATACTTCAGTAGGTTTTTACATTAGTCCCTTTGTATCTACATCCTTTCAGAATAAGTCTTTGAATTAAATCTGGTTTGAAGTTGATTGCATACTCATTCCAGCAATGCTGAAAAAAACAACCAAATATCGCTCCCTTATTAAGCTTCTGGAAGTTTTCTGTTAATGGGATCATGATTAGATACCTTGAATATGAAGAAATTTTTGCAAGCTTTGATTAAGTTTTTTTGGGTCTCATAGACAGTTTTTCAAGATTGTTTAAAAGTGTGCCAAATAGTAGATATTTCATGACTAGCCTTTCTTGTTTGAGAGAAGAACATAAGCTTTTTGTTCCTGAGAAATTTTCTGTCAGATTGAATTAAACTTTTCTTGACAAATGGTTGATCATCCCCAGTTCCAGGTCTCCTCTGACACAAATAAGTGGTCAGATGTGTAGATCAGAGAACGAGAGTCCTATCCCACACTTTTACCAAAATAATCAGTAGAATATATAGCAGTGGGATGGACTGTGTAAAGATAATAAGCAAAATTAGTAAATTTGGAAAACACCTTGTGCTTCAGAAGAAATACACACAGAGGACTGAACTTGATGATGAGGAATGTTGAGCCCTCCTTTTCAAGGATGGCAGAATAGTAAGCAGTGATTACAAAGGCATACTAGAAAATCTTCTTTTTCTCTGTGCTGAGAGGAACCAAGCAGAGAGATGAAAGTCTAGCCTGAAATTAATATTTTCAGCTCTGATCACAAGAGCTGAAAAGCTGCCTGTAAACTTTTGTTTAGATAGTTAGATAGAATTACCTCAACAACAAAGACTAGCATTGGAACAGAAAGCCATAGGCATATCATTACTAGTAAGGAAGGTATAGGAAGAATTTCTTGAAGAAAGGGAAGCAAGCAGGACTCAGCCATTCATCTGCCAGACTCTGAGGCTAAAATTATTGAAATTAGAGAATTTCAGCTGTGAAGCACCACAAAGAAACATTAGTGAGAGAATCAAAGCTGGATCTCATTTTGGACTTTGCAAGAAATATAAACTTTAGCAGTTTTAGCAACAGAGCATAACTTATCTCTTGAGGAAGAAGAGGAGATAGGAGAAAAAGCTTCTAGACCCCTAAGCTAGGTTTCACTTTGCAGTGTTACATCATGATAGATAGTAGGATGCAGGCTCAAAGTTTCGTTTCTTTATAAAGCAAGGACAATGCATAGCATCCCCACCATAGTCAGGGATCAAAGTACATTTAACACAGTACATGTTCTCCAATTCTGTCTCCTCATTATAGCATTTCAACGATTTTTTAAGGTGTAAAGATGTGCAGAATGAATTGCAGGTTTATTTTTAACACTTTAAAGCATAGTCAACAAAGTGCAAAAGTAACTGGATTCAAGCACAATCACTGATGGCTTAAAAAGATTGGTTTTGTAATCCACATGGAATGTAGCAGCTGTTTCTAAAAAGGATGAGAGGGAAATGTTTCTTAATAGCATGAGAACATTTGGACTCAGTAGATATTTATTTCTGTGAAAAATAAAAGCCTGTCAACAAATATACAACAACAGACTAGTCCGTATGCTGCCCTTTTTTTTAATGCATCTTTTGTGTATTATTTCTCTTGTAAAATATGATGAGTTTTTCACTGCAGAATGATTCTGCCATCGAGATAATAGCTGGAGGTTTTTCCTCCTTTTTCTCTCTGCAGGGTCCAAACCACTCCAGAGCCTTCCATATCAAGAGAGTATCATCTTCGTGGGGCCTGAGCATGAACTGAGTCTCATGATTTTGCCAAGGTACACAATAAAACTAAAAAAGTATATGACAACTTAGGAAACTATTATAAGAAGGTTATGGTAGTAATAGACTTGGACGTTTGTAGGTCAGTATAAGACTTCTGCTGTCAAGAGTTCCCAAGCCCCTAGATGATCCTGTAAAGAAAGATTCACTTGCTGTACTTGAACAGGGGGTGAGTGAGAAAGCGAGAGTACTTTAGCCTATTTCTTT
The DNA here is from genome assembly GCF_009819655.1 of Sylvia atricapilla. Classification (NCBI taxonomy): domain Eukaryota; kingdom Metazoa; phylum Chordata; class Aves; order Passeriformes; family Sylviidae; genus Sylvia; species Sylvia atricapilla. Next base: position 71,228,530 of record NC_089140.1, on the reverse strand, counting down.
GCTAGCTTGGTTTCTTATCTGTTTTCTGAAAGCTGCTGGAAAGCAACAGAGATTTAGCTGCCAGGTCTAAACTGCAGGGGAGGAATTGGCAGTAGTAAAAGCAAAAAGATTCAGCAAATAAAAGATAATATAGATCGTCTCCTGTTGTGCCTGTTTTCAAATTACTGTGTTTAAATGAACTTCTTGTTCTGCAAGCTGTCTTTAGTCTCTCGCTTGCTGGCCTCCAATGACCTTTCTCTGATTTTTTTTCCTTTACAGTCTCATGACATTCAAACTTTTATCTGCCTCTCTGGTACTTTAAACATGAGCAAATTCAGTGTATGCTTTTAATCCTATGGGAAGTCCAATCTCAATTTCTAACTGTTTAGGGAATGAAATGCAGTGTGAGATACTGCCTTGTGTAGTAGATGACTGTATCAGTTTTTAACTTGTGAATGTAAATATTTGTATACTGAAATTCTCACTCTTCCTCTTCTTCCTCTGTCTGTGTAACTATTCATGGCAATAAAAATCAAAATCTCTTGTTTTAGAGGATGGGACCAGTGTTAAATCACATCTACATCTCATTCAGTACTTGTATAAGGACCATGTAAAATGCCTAGTCAGATTTAACAGGACAATTATTTATTCTTCATCTTTTTTTTGGTCAATAAACCTGTCCTAGCATAAAGAGACCATGTCTAAATTTTGATGGTCTTCCTTGTGAGATTTCTCCTAGGCACCTTTATTGACAAACATTATTAAAGAGTAAAAAAATTGTATGGTAATATGCAACTGAAAAGAAGTGCTACAGAGCACTTTGGTTTTCTTTCTTTTGAGATATTTGGGGGTTGTTTTGCACTGCTTCATGAGTTTTACGACAGCTTCTGAAGCTTTTTCTGAAGCCTGTGAAAGCTTTGTCAGAGAGGCATGGTTAAGACTCACGGTTAAGTACTGGACTAAAATAGCAGATGGGAAAGACAGATATTCTTTGTGTTCTTACCATTGTCCTTCCCTGCTCAAACAGCTTTGTTGACTGGAATATCACTGATCCAAGAAAGAAAGTTGCATCCAAAACCTCTCAGCTGTTTGCTTTTCCATTGCCAGGGCAGGCACAGTGGGGCAGGAGAGCTTCAGAATGGACACTGTGCTAAGAGTCATAAGAGAAGGCCACAACAGAAGCATGGTGATGGTGAAATTCCATGGTATTACCTACAGGTAACAGCGACAGGGGGCTGTCAGCATGAGAACTGTAGTCTTGAGGAATGGTAGTTGGCAGTGATAGTGCAAGCCTGGTGACCTAAATTACGCCAGGCTGTTCATTCCTTTGGCATATGGGATTAAATGGAGGTCAGAAGACTAGACCAAGTAACTATTAAAAGGTTGCCTCATGTAAAGCAAAGGACCATGGGCCAAAAGCCTTGCATGTTAACTTCTTGGTCACCATGACATCAGTGAGGATTGTTAGAGAGTCCCTGCTGCTAAAGTCCCTTTAATTGAGCCTAGATTCCTAGATTTGTAGCAGCATCTAAGGAACCCGTGTTTGATGTAATTATATTTATAATAATACCAGATTCATGACAGCTGTAAGCACAGGAAGTACCTTGACTGAGAAACTTTAGCACCTACAGCAAAATAATAGACTGAATTTGGTTTTCTCAAGCCTGATGTCTCGACACGAATCAGTATTTATTCTCTTTTCCATTTCTGGTTGAACTGCTTGTGCCAGGAATTTGAACTGCACCAATGTATGCATGTGTTGAGTCAACACTCAACACAAGTGTTTGGAATATGGGTTGTTCAGCTTCTCTTCCACTTTTTCACTAGAGTGAGATGGATCTAATTAAACTGCCCTGTTCATCTTACTATGAAAAACTGTGAGTACCACATTTTGTGAAGCAACTTGAGGGTGACAGGTGAAAGGCACCTTATTAATATTAAATGTAATTCTTTTATTAGAAATGTATACCTCTACTAGCAGAGAACTTTTTGCAAAGTTGAAAGGGAAAGTAAAACTAAGTATGAAAACTTAGGAATGTGTTCCTCCTCATTTCTAATACAAGCAGTCTTGTATGTTTGAGTAGTTTTGAAATCTACTCTGGTTTTCATCTTTATTTCTAACATGGTTCTTTCCTTCAGGGACATATATATTATTCCTTTCACCTCCTCTTTCTTAGTGCTTGTGGGTCTCACAATGCTTTTCATTCATTTCTTTTCCCATCCCAATGTGAAGTGTGCAGGGACGTGAAGAAGAGCACACTTCTTACAAACTGATAGCTAAATAAAGCCACTCTTAAAAACTAGAAGCAAATCCTGAAATGTCCCAGGAAAGATGTATAAAGTAAGAAATCTTAGTCCTCTGAGTTATTATTGCTGGTTTGTGGTATCATTGTTATTCAGAAGATGGAAAAGATGATATTTAAAAATTGCACAGGCAATAGTATTCAGGTGAAATTATTGCTAAGACTTTGCTTTCTTTTGTCTTCTTTATACCCATTTTTTCGTTCTCTCGTGTAATCATGCAAATCTTTTAAGTAATAAGGAACCACTGTGATTCCTTGGGTTCCTTACACAGTTCTTTCTAAATAGTTTCTATCAATAGTGAAAGTGGCTGGTTGTACTTCATCAGTCACCAAAAAAACTGAAAAAATCGTGGAATCATACAGGTTGGAAAAAACCTCTAAGATTGTTGGGTCCAGCATTAACCTGGCACTGCTGTGTTCACCACTAAGCCACATTCCGTCCGTGTGGTGTGTCCCAAACAAATCTACACAACTTTTAAACACCTCCAGGGTTGGTGAAACTTCTTCAACATGGAGAAATGCTTCATAGTGCAAGGGATGCTTCTGACCAACTTTTCAGAAGTAATGCCTTGTGTTGGAGTTAGGAGCTTTTGAAAGCGCCTATCAGCAGCCAACTAACTGGAAGACTGCTGTGGCTACAGATACCCCAGGAAAGAACAAACAGTATGGAAGAGGAACACAAATGTGCTCTACTTACTCCTTATTTGGTATGTTGTAGCAAAAACCATTTTATAGATCTCATTAAGGGTAGTTATTTCATGCAAACATAAAACTTAGTGTCTTGTGAGAAATATGGTTTCAAGGACTCAAATACCTGAGGACAAAATAAATGTTGTCTAACAAAGCCAAGCAACACAGAACTCATGGGGGGTTTGTTGGTTATTTTGGGGGTTTTTGCTACCTGAGGAAATGCAACCTTCACAGATAAAATTGCATCCCCAGCCATTAATATTTCCTGATTTTTATCTGTCTTCTGTGGAAGAAAATGTAGTCTTTTCTCCATGACTCTTAGCTGATTTGGAAGCAACAGATTTCCCTCCCTGCACCTTGCCCCCTGTCTCTCTCCATGCCCTCTGCCTTGCCATTGTTCTCCCCATCAATTAGATAAGGATGTTGCAGGGCAGGTTTTCCTTGGGCACCTTATTCTGTACATTTTGTGTCTTTGATGAGGAAATCTTTGCTCACCAAGTTTATCCTGACTCTTTTGTCTCAGGGGAATTTGTGCTATTTAATCCAGGTATATACAGAAGCCCAGATGCAATTTGAAGTCTTCCAACTCAGCTGGTGCAGCTGAGAAAATATGCAAGTATACAACAGAATTTGTGGCAGTTTTGAATTAAGCAAGAAAACTGTGGGATGTTTTCTATATTTATGTCTCTTTGAAATGTTTCTTTGCTAATTTATACCACCCACTGGACAGCTTGTCTCTCTGCCGTATTTCGTGCTGCAAACAGGAACTATGTAAGATTGGATGGTGGAACCTAACAATTTAGTGTTTTCGAATGTTCCAAATTCTGAGGTAAATTATATACATTTGAGCTATTTTTCTGTGCTTTACCACATGCACAACACAGAAGTGTGGTTGGAAGGTGAGGTTTTTCATATTTCTTGGCCATTTCTTACTTTTATTAAAAGAAGCAGCCCTGCGTGGTCCTGACACTCTTCATGTGTCTATGAGTGGCTCTGACAGGAGATTGTCAGAGATACCAAGGCTCACATCAATAAAATCAACAGGCTGTATTTATTCCTTTGCCCATCCTCAACACAACCACAGAAAAGACATCTTTTGGGCTCAGTCCTGTCAGTTGCCAAGAAGCCTGGTTCCAGTCCACCAAGACACTCAAGTACATACTTATTTTGAAACAGTCACCTTTAACTGTGTCTTCAAAGAAAGACTGTGCATATATAAGACCTTGTTGATTCAATACCTAAAAAATATAGTGTCTTTCAAGAAGTCCTCTGTGCCTGTATTTCATCTTCTGTCCTTTATCCTTTCCTCTTAGACTGTCAGTGCTTGAGGCAGCAATCATTTCTCATCCTCTCTGAGTGTGTGTATAACATATAGTGATGGAGATTTTTATCTGAACTGAAGCCTTTAATTGTCTTCAATAGCTTGACTACAGTTCTGTGAGGAGAAAAGAGGGGGCCTCTGCATTTATTTTTAATAGTCCTCATTATTATTCTTGACTCTTTCTCTTGCTTTCCTTTACTCCTTTTAAGCATTCGATTTTCATCAGGCTTTTATATTTCAGGCTGCAATTCAGAAATCCCCATGTGATATGTTACTATACATATTTTTGTTTTGTTGTATTCTTTATTGTTGGGTTTTTTTAAATTTATTTCAGTTTTGGTAGGGAAATGTTGCCAAGTGGAGAAAGGGCTTTTTCTCCAAGCCACTGAACTCTACTACTAGGATCGTAAGAAAAAAAAAAAAATCAGGAAAGCAATCATCAGTGGACCACCTTGTGCCAAGCAAGGTAATAATTTGATCAATCTGTTGGGTTTTCTCCATCTTTTGAGTTAATAGCATTAAAGCGAAGGGAGAAAAGTGCGTGTATTCAAAATAAAGGAGAAGCTTGTTTCCTCTTCAAGTCCTTGTACTAGGTTGGCATTTTCACACTACAGCAGAGTGTTTTACTTTTGAATTTACAGCATCCAATTTTCCCCTCACTGCCTTCTGTGACTTTGTATTGTGTGAGATATGCTTTGTTCTTTTTCTACATTTTTGTAGTATTTACTCTTCTTTTAGATATATATTCTGCATTTTGGACCCTTTATGCATTCTCTGTTTAGTCTCATTTGTCCTTGGAACACCTTATTTTCCTACACATTTTCCTAAGGCAACCTGCAAACCTCAGGACACAAACATTTAGCTGAGGTTGTGCAAGCAATGAAGTCAAATTCATGCAGTGGTTTTCATCTTGGTTTTGTTGATATTGATCAATCACTTGATTGAGATTTTTGGCCTTTCTTCTCTTATGTCAGTTCTTACTCTCCTGTAGAGACTACAGCTGCTTGGACAGGGTTGGTTTTTTTATCAGATAATATATATGTAGTACATGGGTATAATAGGGTGGGACAAAACTGTTTAGTTTCCAACTATCACATAATCTCATTTTACCTGTTTGTACTCATCTTTGCTATCCTTCTAAGCTCCAGTGACCATCCATATCTTCCTGACATTTGGTCTCACGTCTTAACAACGCTTCTTGTATCCTCTCTTCCTCCAACATCAATCACCTTCCCTTCTCTCATCTCCATCACCTTCAGAAGAGCCCCTCAGTGTTTGTATTGATTATAGTCAGACTGAGTTTACATAAGACTGTTGTTATCTAGCCAATATTCAGCAGTTCTGTTAGTCTGAATTATCTCATTTTTGCTTATCAGTCATATATAAATAGTTATTATTTAGAGAACTTTAAGAAGCAAACATGTATCTTTGATTTTTTAAGAACATTTATTATTTTACAATAACCTCCTAATTATTTAGGAGGTTATTGTAAAACAAGGAGCGAAGCTAAAACTCATGTTCTCTTGCCAGAAGTAATCACTGATTGTCTTTTCTTTTCTGCTCTTTTTCTGCTCTTTTCTGTTCCACCTGCATAGAGCAGGTCAGTCTGTCTCCTTGATAGCAGTCCCTTGTAGTTTATTTCCTGCATGTATCCTGGCTCCTTGTAGACATGTTTACAATGCATTTACCAAAATGCAGTGTCTCCTCACTTAAAGCAAGAAAAAAATCCATAACTTTCTGCAGACAGAAAGAAAGCTCAGAGGCTGGTGATCAACCAGAGAATTTATGCTGGAGAAGAAATATTCCTTGGTACTAAGCTAGAGATGTGTGCTCTGTCCAGAAGTGCAATGTGATTGGGATGGGTGCAGTAGTCCTATTGTGTAACAGTGTATTCATTTCATTATGCAGTTAACTCTCTGCTATAAATGGGCATCTTTTTTTATGAAAGTGTTAGCTGGGACAGGTGAGCATCTCTCACTCTTAAAGGCCATTAGATGTGAAACATTAAAGGTGGTTGTGCTGTCTCTATGATAAAGTGCAATGGGATAACGAGCCTACCTCACAATGAATAAAACCTTGCTCTCCACTATATTAAAATGAATGGTTTCATATTTGATAAACGTATCAAATACCCACAGAGAGCTTGATGGATAATTGGCAAATCATGTCACCATTCAAGAGAAGGTCATCTCTTAAACTCTTGTGTCTCAGCTATTTTAACTCCAGCTCTGCTGTCATTTAAATACTTTGATGTTCGCAGTGTTGGCAGCTGAATTTGTCTCATTTAATAGTCTTTTCCCTTACAGTGCATCAATGAGATGCAATCCCATATGTGACTTCTCATAAAGTGACTTCTCCATGATTGGAGTACAATTGAAGTAAAGAGAGACTGTAACAAAAGTAATGCTTCTTTTATTTAGAACAGTGATAATAGTTAAGCATTAAAATATTTGGAGGATTTTTGGGGTTCGTTTGTAATTAAAAGACTGTAGCATTTATGCCAAGAGTATGCCAAACCATCATACTATCCCTTTTGTCTTTAACACTAAATTCTTCTTGATTATTTATCTCTTACGTAAAAATAGATGCAGACAAAGATTTCTCTCATATTAATTGGAGAGATTGCCATAAGCCTTTGCAGCTATTGAGGACTAATTTCACAGATATTAGAGAACAAATACTGTTTATACTCTAGATATGTAAATGCCAGATTTATTTTTTTTATTTTAATAACTCCTTTTAATCAATACTGAAGATAGTGATAGAGAAAACAGTTTCTGGAAAGTCCCAAGAGAGTGAGAGTTGATTGCAAGCATTAGTTCTACAGCACAATAATTAAAACCGGGTCCGTAACTAGCAAGGAAAAGATTATTTATTAATTTAGATGTATTTTCTTTTGGGAAAAAAGAAAATGGAGTTCGTAGTTGTAGCTTTGTCCTGGAGTGGTTTAGCACTTGACACTTGATTTCAAAATAAAACTATCCAAAACATTACTCCCAAGCCAGGAGGTAAGATTGAGTGCACAGAAATGTGAACTACCAGCAGTAGCATGGAAGGAAGCCTCCCTTGGCCTCCAGACTCCTTCCTATTTTAAAATTTGAGGACAAGGTATATGACTACTGGGAAAAAAATAGTAACATATAAAATGATACACTTTTATTCTTTTTATAAAAAATACTGTGGAAGGGGGCAAAACTGGCCTGCCATTTCTTTTAAGTGCAGTTAACAGGCAATTTGCAAGTTCCCAGATGAAGCTTTTTTGATAATGAGAAAGTCCTTTAACACAACAATCTATTTTGAGGGTGAAAACAAATGCACCTGTGCAAACATTAAGCTTTGTCCCATGAGAACCCACAAAGAAAAAATGTAAACATATCTACAGAAAAAAATTGATAGACATACACAGTAGCCCCTACCGACCAATGAACTGAGTTTCACTGTATTGTGGACCAATTAAGTTAAACACAGTGCCTACTGGTATTTCCTGTAAATATGAGCTTTGTGAACAAAGAGGAGCCTTCTGAAAACTCTAATCATATCAGTCTGTATTGTTGTATCTGTCTCAGCTATGACAAAATACTCCCTCCCTGCCTTTTCTGTTGAGCAGTTCTATGGCTGGGATTAAAAATTGAAATTTAGGAAGAAGTAGACCTCATTCCAGAGAAAAATTATTTTCATTTATTAGAATTTAGAGGTCTTGAGAGTTCAGAGCAGTCTGTCCTAGCACTGATGGAGATCCAGTTCTCTGTCCTATAACAAGTCTTGAGTTTCCCTGAAGTAGCTTTTAGTGTAAACTTCGAGGAAAATCAGCCATGGTAATTATCTGAATTGTTCTGCACCCTGTGTGATGGAAGAAAGTCGGGAAACCAAATTAAGTCAAACTTTGTTATCACTTTGTGTACAATGCTACTTGTACAGACCGGTGACTTCTTAAGGCAAGGAACTGTTCCCAAAAAAACCCGTGAAAAAGCTATCCAATAGATTCAAAATTATCCAATTCTGGAAGTCTCATTTACCTCTTCATTAAGATTAGAGTCATTAAGGGATGTAAATTCTTTACTCAAGAGCAAAACAGCAAACTTTTCCATTTCCTTTATCTCCCAGATAACTGAAGTAACCAGGATCACTGAAAAATAATTTAGGAAGGGGGAGATTAATTTGAAGACATCTGGATTCTGCACTTCTCCCAAGGGCATGAACCAGAAGCAGAACACTAGAATTTGTTCATGGTGTTTCTGTAAGCTCCAGTGTGAAGGATTATATGTTTTTAATACATACTGTGTGGAAAAAAAATTCTGTGCTAGCTATCAGGCAGTCACATGCCATTAATTTTTTTTTGCTGAAAATGAGTACAAACTAAGGCACGAGGAAATGGATTCTCTTGTCTGGCATGTTGTCATATGTTTGTGGCAGAACTTTCTGAGAAAAAGTATTCTGCTTTATGTTTTTGGTAATAAAAATCTATCTATTTTCACAAAGCTTCATTGTATGCTCTGACAAGGGCACTTAAATTCCTGATTCTATTATGAGTAAAATAAAATGTGAAATCTCATTATCTACCATAATGGAGTGGCACATGAAAATTACTTATAGTCTGGTTCTTTTTAAAATACACAGGTTTTACAGTAAATTTTCTACAAGCTGAAATAATAGAAGATTGGTGGGATAACTGGCATACCCTGTGTACCTTGAAAGCAGCGTACTATGGAAAGGATATCTCCTTGCTCACACTGAGCTGCAAGTGATTTGCTATGTCACACTGGACTGGGGACAGCTCTGCACTGAGACACTTTGCATCACCCTGCACCCAGGGCATAGCTCATTTGCAGGTGGATTAATCTCCCTGTGCATCACAGAGGTTGCAGCTGCGTTAAGCAGAGGCACCAAAAGAAGAGAAAGGAAAATCCTGCCTTATAAAAAGGCGTGAGACATTGCTCCATGATTCTGGCCTCTTGTAGGAAGAGTATGCAAATATAGGGACTCTGGGTAAGGAGATAACAGATCTTCTTTGAGGCAAGACCTGCCAAAGCAGTCCAAGAGTGACTACTATCATTAGCTCTGAGCAGCAATTTCCTGACCTCTGGTTTCCAATCACATGCAACTTAGAAACTCTGAAATTCAGACTTTCTTGACTGCAACTTCATTCTTCAACTCTGCCTGAAAATAAATACTTTGCCTCTAGTATTTAGTATCTGAGAAGAAAACAGCCATTTCTTCATAAGGAGAAATCTGGAAAGGAAAAAATACTCTGTAGCAATAAGAGGGTATTTTAAATAAGAGAAATTATTTTATTTTGAATTACTGTCACTGAAGGCAATAAGGAGCAGATTGATTTTAATTTGGCTGATATCAGCAGTTAAAATTTTACTTTTGAGAATGTGTGATAGATTCCTCTTCCCTCTCCTATTTTGCCAAGTGCACAGACCAGCGAGGGTGATCTACAAGTATATGTGAGCACTACAATTATTACGTTTGCCACTTAACTACCCAATCAGTGGGGCTACAGCTGAAACAGGGTTTCCTTCACCCTTGGAGAAACTTGAAGAAATGAATTTGCTTTGAAAAGCCATCCACCATTTAATAAGAGGGCATTATTCTGCATGGAGAACAATGGGCAGCTCTTCATGTCTTCCCTTGTATGATCTATGAGATCTTTTTATTTCTTACATGCAGAAGCATATGTGATGCCTAAGAGAAGATGGTGTCCCAATAATTGCACCCAAGTGAATGGAAAAAGTGTTGGTAGAAATGTAACTTAATCAAGTCTTTTCTTTTAAAATTAACCCTTTGTGATCTCACTGAAATTTCTCTTTTTGTGTATGAATTTTTCAGAACAGACTTAGAATTTCAATACAATTCTTTTTTAAACTTGGAAAAACTGTGTTTCTGTGCCTTTGAATTATATGATAAACACTGACATTGTCAACTATCTGATGTTGCATTGCTTCAAGACCATATAATTACCTTCCTTAAGAATATAGGAGCTTGTAATCGAAAAATCCATGAACAGGTCCTTGGATACAGATGTGATTCCAATCTCACTCCTCTTCCAAGCTGTGTACAAACAGAGGAAAGTCTTTAGAGATTCTCCTCTCATCATTTGAGTGTCCTACTGTTTGGTCTTCATATTTGATTACATGCGTTTTATTTGTGTATGATTTCTGTCATTATTTTGGACATTTTTTAGTGGTGTTTTTTTTTTGTTTGTTTGTTTTTTTGGTTTTTTTGGTTTTTTTTTTTTTTTTTTTTTTTTTTTTTAGCAGCTTTACTAGACTTCTTGAAGAAATTAAACAGTAATGGTACCGGTCTTTTTCTCTCTAAGGATTCTGAGATTGTCTGGATTTATTTAAATTGGAAGATAATTTTATTTTCATGCTTTGTGGTGCTAGTGGCCTATCAGTTAGCTATCACTAAAACCAGGTTTAATAGACCCTTCAAATCACTGTAGAACAAAATCAGTCTATCTTGAAACCTTCTGCTGTGATTTCCTGCAGTACTTTTGCTCTGCCACGTTTGTTTAAATAACCTTTGAGATAATTAGCATCTGAGTCCAGCATGTGTTTTCCCTCCAACTTACAAAAAATGGAGGATTTCTGAAGACAATAGCAGAATGTAAAGTGCATAGCTAGAAAGATTGTTTTCCTGCTGTCTTCTTCCTGTCCCTGAACAGTTTATTTCTGTAGATACTACTTAAGCTTTGCAGCATAGTTTGAGCGGACAATCTGCCAGTATGTGGTTGGGATTAAAATTCACATGATTTTTATCTTGCAGTGTTCCAGTATTTTCAGTTTTATACTTTTCTTCATCTGTTAAATTCTGACTGGATTTGATCAATAATCAGCTTAGAATTTATTTGGATACAATATATGGATTTGGAAACAGAGAGCCTAGATAGCTTTTTCAAAATTCAATAATTCTGGACAAGGCTTATGCAGTGACATCCAGAAGTTACTTTTGGAAATTGTAGCCATGTAAGCTTAGCACTTCTCTCCATGTGGTTGTTTTTTCTGTTTGCTATCATAAGAGCCCCAAAAAGCTCTATATTTGAGAGTGTGCCAAGATGTATGAATCAGCCCAGTAGCATACCTCTAAAATGGTCCTGGCTAAAAATAATGTACCTTTTACAAAATAGCTACATCAGAAGTGAAAAAATGCTGTTACTACTACCCGTTTCACAATTTAGAATTTATCAGACTTTTCTGATGATGTGCTTTAGGTGAACCTGCCATGTCTCATTTCCAAGTTAATGATCTGTCGGTCAGTGGATCAAGCCTGGGATACTTCACAGCCTGTGTCAGAAAATCTTGACCATTTGCCTGTAAACCACAGAGCTTTTAGGTACAGCAGCTGAGCACAGTGTGCCTGATCCATAACAGGGTGTGTTCTGTGACTCACAATGTCTTGAGGGGTCTGAGTCCCCATGATTTTCCAGGAAGGTTACAAAAGGCCTTAAAAAAGCGAAGAAAGCCTGCAGCCTCAGTGACTCTTCCTTGCCCAGCAGTGTATCTGTAATGGCATGGTTCAGGCTGCCCAGGGAGGTAACAAGCATAGCTTTCTTCAAAAATTCATCTTGATATTCTCACCTGTTCAGCAAAAGACTGTATGACAAAACCTGGTGCTTCACTGTGGTGCCTCTCTGGGTGATATCTACATCTCTTTTTTCTGAGCTCTACCCACCCACAGCTGACTTTGCACCACATTAGTCTATAGTTAGAAAGCCATGCTCAGAGTGAATTATATAACTGATAGCAGCATTGCCTTCCCTGGAGGATATTAAATGTCTTAAAGCACTTGTAGGGAAGACTTAAGTACTAACCATGCTGCTGACATCAAGGGTGCTGCTTTTTAAAAAAAATGGCTTGTTAATGTTGAGGTTTCTTCATGCTCTGTCACCAGTTTGAGCAGGGCAATTTTCAGCAGGTGGCAGGTAGGGTGGTGATGTGAGGCCAGGGACAGAGGAGAGGGAGACTATTTGTGACCTGTCTCACCTCTATGTGCATGCATACATAGATATAGCTAAACTGACAAAGAAAACTTGTCTCATTCCCCATCTGAGTTTAAGTGCATGGTGTTATTTGTGTTGTTGCCTCAGTCACAACCCATGTGCAGGGTGAAAGACTGAACAGTACTTACTATAATTTGTAATTGCTGCATGGGTGCACCATTGCCATTATCTAATCCTTTTTTCAAGGTACCTCAAATATTGTTGTGTTGTGAAGTAAAATCTCAACCTGTTTTTCATCTCTTTATTTGATCTTTGACTCCATATTCTCTTGTCAGCATTAAAACCCTGGAACACTGTGCTGGGTTTTTGGTGTTTTGGAAGGATTTTTGAAGTGTTTTGTGTCTGTGTGAACAGCTGAGTCTGCCTTTTTACTATGTACCCACCAACAGCACATTCCCGAGGGAGGCTAGTGAAACATCAAGTCAGTGCAGCATTTATTTTAGCTGATATTGTCATGAAAGTATACCATCAGCCTCTCACTCCACTAAAATGTTGCTGAGAGAGGTATTAGAAAATGTACAAGAAAGTTGGAAGGTTTTTTTATTTTTGTGAGGAACCTAAAAAGGAGGGCATCTGCTGCTTTGGTCCAGGTACTGGGCAGACATCCTTTGTCCAGCACAGTGCTCATTCGCTGCCCAGGAACTCGGCAGGGGCAGAGGTCCTGTTTGTTCATAGCTCACCTTGTCTCTTTCTCCCATGACCAAAGTAATTAATCTGAGAAAACAAATGAAAATTAAAGAAAACCTGTCCACAAACCACAGAAATCCTTCTCTGTACAAAATCTTGTGGTCAATTTGAAAAAGTACAGCTGATTTTAGCACAGAAATTGTCTCTGGGGAGAATGTATGTTTTGATGAAAATTTCTGCAGGGAACTGTGGACAGGATTTTGCATTAGTTTTTAAATTTAAATATCTCAAATGGGTATGTAGGGCGGTTTAGTTTTATTTACAATGTACTTCTTTTTTTGAACAAAAATACACCCAAAATCTTTGCACAGGATTGTGTATATCCAGTAACGATGAGGCAGAGCCCTTGTTTTGAAGGGCTCTTGACCCAACTAAATTAGCAAATAAATGTCGTAACATTATCAGAATGACCTTTTCCTGTGAAATTAACCTCTTCTGATGAATCATCAGTGCCCATGTTTGACAGAAGCCAGTAACTGGCAAGAATATCTTCACTCTCAAGATGGGAAGCTGATCACCTAATGAATGCACTCACCACCCTGTAATAGGGATAGCCTTCTGTTAGCAGGATGTAATTTCTTCTTTTTGCCTAGGAGCTGTAGTGGTTTTCCTTAAAAAAAAAAAAAAAAAAAAAAAAAAAAAGTGGGGGCAGAAGAAGTATATAAGAATGCATGTACTTTTTTCTTTTTAAATTCTTCCACCAATGAGGCAAAAATAAATCTTTATTGAGATGTAATACAGCCAGCAATTAGGGTATTGATTTTACTTGTGATGCTGAATGTACCATTAACTGGAGGTTGGTAGTTTAAAAGAGTGGTGTTGCCTCTCAGTCCTTTTGAGGCACTATTTGTTTGATCTGCCACTGATCCATAGCCCTACACCCTGCTGTCATATTCATCCCCCTCCCATGGGTACCAGTACCTTTCTCTCCCTCTGCCTCCCTCACATAACCCTTCATCTGTTTCAGCTCTTGCCTCTGCCTGTAAGAGGAGACATAATCTAAAAGCAACATGGGGAACAGTGTGAACAACCACCACTAGAATCCCTTAAACACATGGATTTGTAAAAACTTGATTTTTCTAAGCCTGTCCAAGCCAGGACTACAATTTGAATTAAACATAAGGCGACTCTTTTCACTGAATCACTAAGTGCAAATAACATAGCTTGCAACCATGTTTTATTTCCCAGACAAAAATGGTTCTTAACAGCTTTCTGAAGGCTATGCTTCAGCCACCTGCTGCTAAAGTTGTTTGCATTTTCCTAGAAAATTTGATCTTCTACAACATTAAAACAGACTAGTATGCAGTCAGCATGCTTGTGCATACTTGGGGCTAGATGTTTGAGAGTCATATTTTTTGATGAACGCTATAACTTTCTACAAACTTTATTTTAGCAAATATAAATGACAGGGATGGAGGGTGGAGAGCTGTAACTGTGGGAATCTTTCTTTCAGACTCACTTAATTTTAGCTGCCTTTTGGAGACAAAGGCAATCCTCACTGTTACTGAGAAATGCCAGTTTGGTGTTTTGCCACATACCTCTTATTTGCATTTCTAACACTAGCTTTCTCTGCAAGATCCAGTTTTCTTGATATTCTTCTCTGGTGTATCTGCTCTGGTATTTGGGTTCCTGCAGGGACCTTAGAACATGTATTTTGCAGTACTTGTTTCCATTTGCAAATACACTGAAGTACAGTGTAATACCAGTTGATTTTTGCAGCTGGCATATGAATGTATTGTACTCCCAACAGGAGAGTGATTGAAATGCAGACGCTGAGAACAGCTGCTTACAGTGAAATCCCAGTTCCCAGTTGGTTTGTTCTGAGCAAAAGGAGTTTCCTAGCAAAGCAGATAACCTCTGCTTTTACTTTTCTTCACACTATTCTCCTTCCTAGAGGTATAAATGCTGAATAAACATTCCACATTTGGTTTCCCAGTTTCACAAACCTTCACAATTAGTTTCATTAGCAAAGCTAACAACAATTAAAATTTACTTCCCTAGGAGCTCTTCTCTATTCTGCTATTGCCCTTATCCTCTCCAGGCCACCAAGTAGTGTATTATTACTTCATGCCTTCCCCTTGGTGTTCTACATCAGCAAAAGCATTAGGTACAGGCAGTGAGAAGTGATAACCTCCAGCATTAAAGATCATTAGAATTTCATGGGATTTACTTTCTGTTCCAATTCTCCCATATCATGCAGATCACTACCATTTTTCAGTCTATTTCTCTACACACTTAATTGATACTTAAGTAGCTAACAGGTAAATGAGGGAGGAATGAAAATTCAGATCCATTATTTTTAAATCCTTTCTAAGTCTAACATGCAGGACATGGAAGACAGAAATTGTATGAATCAGCATTGTCTTTGAGTGCTAATTTACACTATACAAGAGGATCTTGAGTGCTACATAATTTCTAACTTGGAATTTTCCATCTTAGAGAACCTCTGCAGCTATGCATTAAAGCTGTTGTATGGACAGCAGGCAAACTGCACTTAATAACATGCTGTTGCTAAATCTAAACCACTTTTTTCCTATAGAAGTACTTAAGGGAAAAGAAAACATCCAAAAATCCAGTCCAAATTCTGTCTTTATGACACAACAAAAATAAAAAGTAAAAGCCAGACAAACTGAACATGTTTTTTATTGTTATTAAAAAGAATGTGGATCTGGACTGACAGCTTGTAAACTAAGAACAACTTGATCCTTTTCCAAATGCTGTACTATCTTCGGAGCAACCCATGGAAATCACGATGTTCTGTTAAATGATTCAATACTCAGGGATTTGATTTGTCTTCTTAGTAAAAGGGGATTATTTCTCAGAAGAAATTTTTCTATTTCCATGCAGTTACCCTTTGACTTAGCTATTAAAACCAACAGAAAACAAGCTGTATCTCAGCAGCTGTGCAGTGACACACGCTCAGGTGATTAAACCCTATACTCCAAACTTCCTCCCATTTGCATTTCTACCCCCACTTCTCTTTCTCTGCAATTTTTGATGTGGTTAACTGGATCCTCATTTAGACATTATGGAAGATTTTATCAAAGGTGCAATTGTATTCTTTCTAAATAACAGGCTTTTCACAAATTCCACTTCCACCCTAGTTATTCATGGTTTTATCACACTAAGGGCAATAAAACTCCTCTTTTTTTACACTAGATTAATGCTTTCTTGAGTATAATGAGACAAACTTTGGCAGGTGCAACTTTGCAGATAATTTGTAAAAGCCCCATGGACATTTATTACTTCCCTACCGTTAATTATATATGTTTGGAAAATGTGTGTTAATAGAGGTGAATACATATATACATGTGATTGTAAAACTAAATGAACAAGACATAAACAAAAAGTGACAGAATAATTTGATAGGGAAGGGATAACCAAGGGAAAGAGGACTGATTACTTAAGTACAAGAAAAAGAGGCACATCAGTGTTAAATCTGGGTTGCCCTGGCAGTGGAGTGAGCCAGGAGCTGCTGTTACTTCTCAGCAAATGATACCAGGCATCTCTGCTGGTTGCCAAGCCTGCAAGTCTGTGCACAGAGATTAGACAGGAGCTATTTAAGTAAGAACTACCACCAAGTGAATGAATAACTATAGAGTATAACCAAGTGCTTAACTTCTGAGAGAAAAGCAACATCTCCTTAAACGGCATGTCTGTCATTCCACAAGATATAAACACTATATTGCATAAATACTCTACTTTCACTCCCTAAATGATGTTTTGCAAGTATTTTTTAGCAGCTCTAAACCAAATTGTTTATAAATGTGGCAGTGGAAAAACTGCATCCATTAACTTTATCTGAAAATAAAAAAGAACCCTGCTGTTAGGGAAGTAAAAAATAGCTGACAGCCATTTCTTGGTTCTTGGTGGTTTTAGTGAGCTATTCACCATGATAGAGGGGACCACACAACCACAACACTGCTGAAAATTAAAAACTCCATAAATATGTGATATAAAATTAGCAGTGTTCAACCAGATGAACATGGATGCATTTAGCTGCAGCTTACATGTAACATTGACTCACGGAGAGAACACCTGGGGGTGAAATTCACAACCCTGTGTACAAAAGGTGGATGCTCATTTAACAGCAACCCAGTTCATTACCTCGGTGCTTGTTCCCTCAAGAAATGTCAATGTCTTTTATCTAGGTCCAGGTGCAAGAGATGTCTCAAACTTAAATGTAAAACTGCTGGGTGAAGGTTACAATGTGATGCTGGTCCAATCTTAATGCATGTAAATACACTATAATGATTATAATCAATGGATTATGGTGCAATGTAAAAAATTATAAAAATCAAAATATTTTAGTCTGTGATTTGTCTACAGTGGCTTTTCCTCTTCTCTTTATCTTACTACTCTTTGAAGAATTTTTTCTTTTATTTTAACAGAAGCAGGCTCAGGCTCAAATTTTGCAGCATTTCTAACTGCTTTGCTTGGGCAATTTGTGATATTATTTCAACACAATTCTCAGGTGTCACCTCAAGGCTTCAGATGACGTTCTTCCCATACACACAAATGTATCACTCTTAGATGAGAATAGGAAGATGAACAAGGACAGAAGAACTGTAAAGTTGAAGGAAATAGCAAGAGAGAGCAAACCATACGTGGTAATATAGAAAGTGAGGATGGGGTCAGAACCAATACCTAATATATGAACACCCAGGACTGAAATTCAGGCTGGAAGCCAAACGATTCATCTGTGTTTGCTGAGGTGAAGGGTGAAAAGGGGGCAATACACCATGTTTTGGTTCACATATTATACAATTTTATGTATATAACTATATCAAAGTAAGAAATTCTTATCATTTTAGAATGTTTGAAGCTGAATTCAACACATTTGGTAGATAGTTATAGCATAGGATGTGTTAACCAGGTTAATTTTTCTCTGACTTAATATTTTGCTGGTTTTGAAGGTAAGAAGGTTGAGTAGTGGAGACATGAGATTCAAATCTCTTACTTTTTAATCTAATTTAGAGTCAGGATTAATATTTTTTTGTGTGAAACTTTATTATTGCTTCAAATATTCCACAGATACCAAAGGAATGCTTCTAAAACAAAGTACTTAGCCCTAAGTTTAGGACTGATTTTAAAACTGGTTCTATCTTGCAATCTTATGTCACATTTTAAACAAGAAAACAAAAGATGGGTGCCTTGAGCTGCATTCTGTTGCAGGTAGCAGAACAGATTTAACTTTCACACGCACTTGTGTGTGAAAGTTCCTTTTTGGGGTTCTGCCAGAAAATGCTACGGTAAAGGGCTCCTTGGTCTTTCGCAGATAAACTGCTCTCAGGTATGAATTCAGGGAGATGAATGTCCAGTATGTGGGCTTAAAGCTGTGTTCAGAGCTTGTAGTTCAAAGGAAGAGTTAAGACCAAACTAGGACAAAAAGGACAGCTACACACTGGAATGTCTGTGGGCTATATGACCAAAGGACATTTTCTGTGAGATACAAAACAGAAAACCAGATCTTTGGCATGAACGAGATTTTGTTTTTAAATTCTGGCAGGATGAAGGATTTCTAACATGAAAGATCAGAGCAATTAAAAATCAGGAAGACTGCTGAAAGGGGTGTCACGTTCACTAATACTTTCCTCACCAAGACCATGAGCAGAAGGAAAAAGGGATATTATGCAGAATGACACTAATTGTGAACTAATCTTGCCAAGAAAAGGTAAATGACTTCTCAGGAGCCATCCCTTCGGTTTTTTCTTTAGAATGTTTTTTCAAGCTGTTTCAGACACAAGAGTGACTGGGTGGTTTTGCTAAAATAGTAGAGATATGAAATGTTTAAAACAGAACCATAGAACATTAAGGTTGGAAAAGACCCCTAAAATCTTTGAGTCCAGCCATTAACTCAGCACTGCCATCCATGAGGACACATCTCTGTGATTCAGTGCAGATAGTTTTAGTTGTGTTCACTCTGACCTTAAGTTAAATATCTTCCAGACCTGAGCTGGCTCTCAGTCTCCAGTTAGGAGGACAGATGCCACTCAAGTGACACTCCTTTTGCTGCTCTTGGTGAGCACACCCTCCAATCAAAATGATACTGTAGATGTCAAAAACATGAAGCAAATTGCGTTTATCAGAGCATGTAGGAATCGCAAACAGACACTATCCCAAAAGCATGTAAATCATGGACAGGCACTTAATACTGTACAGCTGTACTCCAGTTTGGTGCGATCCTCTTACATAAGAGAACAGGACAAGGTCTCAAACAACTTGGGCTAACCTGCTCTCCTGGCATGTCCCTTTTCTTCTTCTAAGCCCCCTCTTTCTGAAGGAAATTAAAGCCCCAGGGCAGTTTCACCACTCTTTGTTGGCTTTCCAGAAAACCTTCTTGTCTCAGTTATATAGATGAGCCAGTTAAGGGGCAAAAATGCCACTACATGGTTGTAATGGCTGACAGTCACTTCACTAATGACTCTCAAACGCTCAGGTACATTTAGCTAAACCTTTAAGGTTGAGCTGATGAAAAACTGGCCGGCTGAATTGTGTTCTCAACCAAGCATCCGTGGGGCACTATTTGAATGACAGATCAGCTCATACATATCACATCATCTCCCCGTGGGCTACCCGCAGTCAGAAGAAGGGGCTAATTTCAATGAATAGTCTGCAGTAAATAAATGCTCTACTGTAGAAGCTTTTCTTTTTCATCCATTTTTCTCTTAGTTTCTACTAAGCACTTCTGGGCAGACTGTTTTCCCAGAGAACTCTGTTGATTGCCATAGGCTGCTGTTGAGGAATAAAGTTCAGTCACAGCCTCCAGTGTAATGTCGAAAGGGAAAACATTAATTAAAAGAAGAGACAATCTAATACTTATGCCCTGTGAACAGATCCCAGGCAGCACAGGGCTGATTCTTCTGTTTCATTTCTCCATCTTTGTAATTTGTGCTGAGTCAGATAAATGAAACAATGCCTAGAGCAACACTCTTTAACTGCTTTTTTTTTTTTAATGTGCTGAACACCTGTCCCCTACTCTCCTAGTGCATTTAAAAGTGTAGAAGTCTCATAATATCATTTCTGTGCCTTTTTCTGAAAAAATAAAAAAATATTAAAAATTTAAAAAAAAATAAATAATTGAAATCTCTACTGATATTTAACAACTGCTCTTTGGTGAGAGATGATAACTGGCTTATGAGAGATGCCTTTTAATTAGTGCATTTCAATGTGGTTCTGCTTGTGTTTTTTTAACACCTTTCAGGCATTAAATCAGCAGGAGATGTTCTGACACAATATAGTGATCCTCATCATCCACATAACACCAAATGGACAACAGATTATATTACAAAGGGGAATGCAAGAAACAGAGTCATGAGCAGCTTAGGAACAACCTCTTCATTGGAAAAGTCTCACCTAACATTGAACAGTTTAGTTGCTAGCTTATGTCCCATGGTATCAATGCTTGTATCTCCTCAATAGGGATGTTAATACAATTGCAGAAGGATATGGACTCAAGCACAGCTTCAGTGAAGTCCCAAACAGTTTTTTGCCTTAATTTTTTTTTTTTCCAGCAATGAGTCCTTCACTGAAGACATCAAATCATTGCATTGTTTTCAGCTTCACTGCCAGGTTCTCTTGTCTAAGAAAAGAGGGTTTACCTGATTTAATTTCTGTAAGCCATTAGCCATCACATATTACTTGGTTACCTTTCTTTCTGTCAAATATACAATCTTTTTCTCCTCCTCCAAAAGCCTTTTTTGAGCTGTTGGTACACATGTCCTCATGTCCTCGGTTTAGAAGCACTTTTTCTAAAGAATTTTCTTGACATAAGGGTCACAACAGTGGACAGAAATATGCACTTTCTGTGATGCCTGGATCATCTTCCAGAATTACCACCATTTATTTAAAAGTCAACAAAGTACCCAGGCAGGTCAAATGCTTTGTCCCAATTTGTGTTACCTAGCATTTTATGTGTTGTGCTCTCAGTTCACCCAGCTTTATTGCATGTCGCTGGAGTGCCATACAGCCTCTAGTCCTAATTATTCCGTGTAATTCAGTGGCATCTGCAGGTTTTTGCCACCTTGCAAATCATTTTTAGATCTCTCATGGATAATATGAACTAACCTGCCTCACTGCAGGGCTTTGTGCAGTCACTGACAACTTTTGACACATTTAAATTGGACCATTATTTTTCCTCTTTAATTTATATCTTGCAGCCAGTTTCTATCCAGTGATGGGACTTCAGCTTTGGGTTTGTGTTTTCAACTGTACCTGTAAGCCATGGAGAGGTATTAATTCCTTGAATGCCTCCCTGTCTGCCAGCTAATTTTCTCCTGCCGTATTAGCTGTGGATACCAGGCCACCTGCAGCTGTTCCTGTAAGGCAGTAGGCTTGGCCTCTTTCCCAAGGCAAATCCTTTCCTGCCCCACCAAATTCCTAGTTTCCTCTAGAAAGACCAAGAGCTACAGAGAGTCGTGTACACAATGCCAAAAGGCTGCCCTTCCCAGTAAGGGAGGAAAATTCCTTTCCAGAGTAACCCGAAATCAACCAAACAAAGCAAAGTTATCTGAGACAGTCTCATTGCTTAAGGGAATGCAGTAACATTGCAGTAATATTGCCACACAAATTGAGATGTCTCACAGGTCCAAACTCTATCTAAATAAGGCCATCCATAATTCAGTGCTGGTTGGTCTAGCAGCAATGGTCATTATAATGAAGCAGTTTGGGTAAAAACAGATTCATAGGAAGATCTAGTGACTTGATAAATATTAACAAGTTAGTATCACACAGGGTGTAAATCATCTTAAATTCCTTTATAATCTCTAAAACACTGCCTGTGCCTGCCCTTGGATGTAGTTGTACAGGTCTGAAAATTTGCTTCTAATTTAGGCTGGCAAGGGTGATAGAAAGCACTCACCAGAGAGCAGAGTGTGGTTCTGGAGCTGCAGTTATTGCTTAGCATATACTTAGTTAATATTTACTGTTCCTTGAATGAGAATGAATTTTTAACACTTACAAGGACCCACTGCTCCAGAGCTCTCTGAATCAAGGTTATGTTGTCTTACAGGGACAAAAAGCAATTTTTGACCAGTTTTGTTTTCAAACATCATCTCTAGCTGAGCACTGAGGCTGCAGTGCATAAAAAAGATCTCCAAGTCCTCTAACTGGAAATATTGTTTATCTTCCCCACTGGAATTAAATAAAAAAATGTGACATTCATTTCCACTGATATAAGTATTTGCAAATACGTATATTTGTAAAACTTTAATTTTAGGCCTAAGTTAACATGACATGTCTTTTTAAGGAGCTTGCCCAAGGCCACACACTGGCTCTGTGTCAGCCAGGATTAGACCTCAGGAATTGTTGCCTTTCAGTCCACTAGACCAAGCTGCCTCTCATACTGCTGTCAGAGCTCTCCAGGCCAGACCAGATCAGTGTGATCACTTTCTACATGGGGTTGATCTTTAAAAACATGTGTATCCTAGCTGCCTGGAAAACCAAAATAATGCTTTTGTGTACCAACAGAGGGCATAACTGTTTTTTTCTCTTTTTATTTTGATTTTCTGTGAGACAAAATTATATCATACCTCAGCCTTAAAACTGAAAAAAAGAAAAACAAAAAGCTCCAGGGGTGCCGGTCCACTTTGTGTTCTCATCTCTTCATCTTTAGCTTTTAGCAGGATTGCCATTTGCCATTTGGCCAACACCAGAAGGGATGTGGGTGGCACTCACAGTAGCAAGAAATATACACAAACCCAGGATAAACGATTTGAACTCAATAAAAACATTAACACCTTCTTCATTATCATTTCAGGTATCGCTGAACCACAAAAAAAATATTATCTAGAGATTGTATTTTGTTTTATCTCCTTTTCTCAAGGGCTGTGCAAAACAGATGGTGCCTGTGTTCCTGGCTGCATCATGCTCCTTAAGGAGCAGTGGAAATCTGTTCCAAGCCAAGGTCTGGCTCCAGGATTTGACTGCTTCCTCTTGCTTCCCCACTTAGTCCAGCTTGTCCTAAGCTCCAGGACAGGACACCTTGCACATAGTTTTGTCGGTCTGCTGCAGAGCTCACTGACTGTCTGCCTGACTTGTCAGACATGGGCTGCAAAAGAGGAGTCCTGCAGCTGTGCTGCCTGCTGCAGCACGACACCCCCAAAGCCCTGTGCTGGCAGGAACACCCATGCAATGCTCTGCTGGGCCTGTGCAGCCATCTCAATCCAAGCACAAGCTTCTCTTGCTGTGACATCCAAGGGATGAGGTCTGGGGGTCACACCACATGAAGAGATTTGGGGTGCTGATGGCATGACAAACAGAAAGATCAGAGCGATTCTTTTCACAGTAGTTGTGAAGTATTTGGAGCATGAGAAGAGGATACTTAGCAGAACAGAGGTTTTTAAACCACTAGCTGAAGGTCTGACACTAAGGCAATTAACAAATCAAGATAGATTATGTAGATTTCTCTGGATCTACTGGGGAACTGCTGCTTACTGCAGCTTTTCAAGGTCCTTTAAAACTCTGCCTGTACTAAGCCAGACTAAGCAGAAGACCAGTGCAGCTCCTTTTGTGATGTTACAGGGAATTTGCAAGCTTTCAGATTTTCATTATATACACACAGTAGCTGTGGGAGAACTTCTTACCATCTGCAGGTAATAACAGTAATGCCTTGCACTGTTACCATGCCTTTCATCTGTGGATATCAAAAGGCTTTCTAAACATTAACTAGTTAAATGGCACCACTCCAGTGAGATATGTACTTCTAACTTGGGTGGCTTGGGTGACTTTTATTAATCTAAGAGCTCTCATAGGGCTGCCAAGGCTTTGCTTGCAAGGCAAAGATAATGATAGGCAAGATGTGTTGGTTTAGAGCCTGAAGACTAGGAGAAGCCTGAAGACCAGTTTAGGGAGAGGGACTACTTTAACTATGCCATTTTTATATATTTTCACTGTGTTCTAAAAACTCCCTTACTGACCTAAAATTTGAGTAGCCATCTAAAAGGAGATAAATATGCATCTAGGGATAGCTGAAAGTAATGTGTTTTGTAGGAAAAGGAATATAAAAAGCCTTGATGTTAACTCAAGGTAAAACAAAACCTAACAAAACTACTCCCACAGCAGACACAAACCCTTTGGTGGCCTGTGGTAGTGTTCCATCAAACCCCTAAAAGTTTGGTTTAATTTTGGAGTTTTTATCATCCTTTTAATAGATTTACTTTTTGATGGTGAAAGAGAAAACTTTTCTGTCAAAAATGTTCTATTCTTAGATGGGTTATTTTTTAATATATGTATTTCTGTCTGAGAAGGTAAAATCTCTTTGGCCATTTTAAAGGGAATCACCTGGAATATGAATTTGGGTGTTCCTTGTACTCAGCTGAGTTGTATCCATTCTCTCTCAGAGTTGAGGTGAAAAGCCCTCTCTCATTACAATTCAGCCTTTGTCGAAGCCAGGCTTTTCAGGAGAAGGAAGAAAAGCTATCACTTCTCAAGAGAGACTGGGCATCTGGCAGAGATCAGCCCAGACAACTCTGAAGTGTCTAAGCTGTTCAACTGGGACTGCAACACTCCTGTGACATAGCTTTTCCTTTGCTGTGATCTGATGAATCCTTTAGGCAAAACCCGAGGGGCTCCACCACCAGGATTGTGATACTAACTTGCTAACATGGATATTAGAAATTCTTTGATGCACTTTGTCAACAAGCTGCACACAGACAAGATCCCAAAGAGAAAATGTAGTCATCTCTTAGGCCAGGTGAGAAGAAGCTCACAGTGGGATTGCAGCTGCCCTGTGTACTCTTTATGCAGCTGCTGACCACACTGTAATGGGAGGTATTGCCCAATTCTGTGCTGAACTTTGTGAGGCTGACACCTTCACGTAGGAAGCCCAGAAGAGAAGGTCAGTCACCATCCATTAAAGTGTAACTGTCTGCCAGGCTCCTTGGCATTCTTTGGTCAGAGTTGCTGTTTTTAAGAAGCAGACATGTTTTAGGATGCTCTCATTGTGTTATCCTGTTTAGGAGACAGTGTAAGACCTAGAGGCAAGGAGCTATGAATATGCATAGAGAGCTGTGTTAGAATTCAGTCACACTCAACACTGAAATATCCTGGTATAAAACTAGGTCACTTTAATTTGAGTCAATAGACCTCCTGCACTTTTAAGCATGCAAAGAATAGTACTGACTTCAGTGGGACAGTTTGAATCCTTAATATTAAGGATGTAGTAGAATCCACAGGAGAAGGAAGACTAAGTATGTATGTGATCATCTCACTCCCATACCAATACTGCTTTAATGTTACAAGAAAACAGTGGATACTACTTGGGCACTGTGTGTCCCTAAGGAGGAGGGGTTACACACCCCCTACTTAAAAAAAAAATTAGAAATTATCCATTCTACATTTACTGTGTGCAGTGAGAATGGGAACATCTTTAACACTATAATAAGCATCCAACACTGCAGCTGAAGTGAACAATATCTTAGCAGAAATAAGTCTATAGCTCTCAGTTCATTGTTTAATTGTGATCATGCCCCAAGGACTACAATTTCAGAGAAGACAGAGGTGGCAGTCAAAGTAAATGCAGGATAAAATGCTCGTATGTTATGAGTTTATTTTTTTAAATATAAAGTTTAAAGTCAGTGTCATGTATGTTTTCAGTGAGTAATGCATGGATCTTCTTCCCTTGAAATACTTTCCACAGAATTTTGTTTCTGACTGCTCCTACTGGAGCTGGAAACTCTCCTGTGCCCTCTGAGAGTGTTCCATTTAGCATTGACCCACAGACCCCACTTGAGCCCCCAGGCGAATTGAGGATATTCCAGCAAGGGTGAGCTTATGCAGAGTCCCACTGGTGTTAGCAAGAGCAGGAAGGGGCTTTAAGGAGGGCTTTTTACAATTTTGGTGCACTCAGCTGGAGTTGTGCCAAGCTGCTCACCACTACTTTGAAAAGCAGAGAGTATTGTGTAGCCATCAATCTCAGATCAGAGTCAGGCAGACCCCCTCAGCTGCTGGTGCCAACTTCAGAAGAGTTCTTAGTACATTTCTCTTGAACTCTTCTTTGTGTCTCCTTTCTTCCTTTTCTTTTTTAAATTGCACTCCTCTATATCTTACCGATAACAAGAAGATAGGTGTAAGGGGAAGAGGTGTTCTATACAGATAGTTTGTATTCTAATTATTGCTTGAGCATTCAGATGCCTTTAACACAGATACCGTGCGCATACAGTTCTTGCTGTAACTGCAACATAGCTCACTGCTCATGAAAATTTATGGACTCCTTCAATCTTTAAAGACAATCCCAAAAACGACTTTCAATATACCAGAAACTTCACACTCTTGAAGAAGGAGGGAGAATCACAACAAATTTCTTTAGTGCTACATTTTGCTTCAACCCAAGGGGTGGCTAGCTTTTATATTTTTAATTTAGAAATGAAAGGAAATGCTTATCATTGTTTATCATCTGATAAACTACTGCACTGGAGGGCAAGTCTTATTTCTGTAAACAGGCATTTATGCACTTAAAGTATTACAAATGGTGGTTAATGAATATTCAGCTTACCCATTTTCTTCTCTGTGAACTTACTTTGGAATAAAAGGGAAGGCATAACGAGACTGAATCAAGTATATCTCTACTCAAGATGTTTTTGCAGTTCTCTCATATGACTCTGGATGCACAAAGACTTTGTGAAAGCATTCTCCATTTTATTTGTGTCCAAGAACAAGCCTTAGGTGTTGTGATGCCCCTCAGCATCTCCTGTGGCTCGGCTCAGGTGAGGTGCTGAGACCACTGCTCAGGCAAGCACTTGCAGGTAGTTCATGCACCATGCAGGGTGCTGCTGTGTCAGGCTCTGGGCAGCAGAGCACTGCCCCAGGGAGGAAGCACCTCAGAGCTTCCTCCCTGGGGCAGGAGAAGTAAAAGCTGAGTGAGCTGGGAGGATGGGACTCAGATGGATTGCTACCCCCACGTGGGTGTGCAGGCTGTAAAACAGGTAGGGCAGGGGGGAAATGGTATAAGGTCTTAAGCTGCGTATATGAGGGGATTGAATATATCTGCAGTGGGTCCCAGAGCTGCAGTAGATGTTAGAGGTGGTTTGCAGGCCATGGATATCTTTCAAGTAATTCATTGCTGCTGTTTGAGGGTGGGAGATTTAAAATAGTACTTTCAGAGAAGGGAGATTTAAGGTCAAATAATGACATGGCACTGACGTCCTAGGAAACTGTAAGCTTTTCGCAGTGATATCTATACTGAACTCTTTCCCTATATAACATTTAAAAAACCCCCAAACTCAAACCTATAACTGAAAGAAACAAAAAGAAAAATAAAACCCCTGCCTTGTACATATTCACAATCCACGATTTTGCTTAATTTGAGCACTATTTGCAGTAGAAACTCACTCAGCCATTCTTCTAAGTGCTAGCCATCATTTAATGTAAATGGCTTCATAACAGTTTGGAACAAAAAATGTTACAAGTCAGAGGTGTCATTCAGAGCAAATCCAGAGAGAAGTCAAGTGACGATGATATGTGAAATCACATTGAATTTGGCTGACTGCAGGATATAATTACCTCCATTATTGTGTTTATGAACATTTCTTTGTATGAAAAGCTGTTTTCTCCAGTTTTTAAAATACTTCAGTGGACACAGATTGAGATAAATTCCAACAGAGTGGGAGAAATTTATCCTTGCACCTGTTTCTCCAGCACCTGTTTCTCCACCATTCATCGTATTAAGTAGCTCAGAACAATTTTGCATTGTATTCCTACAAAGACAAGATAAAAAGACATTATGAACATAAATAATTACAGGGAACATCTTTCTCTGAGTGGTTTCAGCATCAGATTTTCTGTGTCATATCTAATTGCTAAACAAGGAGCACAGTTTTAGGTTAGTGACTGAATAGTCTGCTCCAGGTAAAGTTTACCTTATAAAAGAGAGGAAAATTAAGTGACTCTTCCCACTACCTCATTGGTTTGTAGTCCTTTTGTCTTGTTACCCTTGATGCCTAAAGGCTGTATTTCCAGATGGAGAAAAACTTTAGTTCCTCACTTTTCATCAGAGATGTTATTTCAAAGGTTAGGGGAAGTGAGACAATTTGCATAAAAACAACCCTTAAAGAAGTAATGTAGAAAAGTGACTCACTCCTTTCTCCCAGATTCTCCATAGTCAAATCTTACAAGTCCCTATTTGTTTTTCTGGCAGTGCAGAACAACGTTTGACGAGAGGGAAACACTCGATCTGTTGCAGACAAAACATTGAGACAATAAGCATATGAGCATATGGCTGTTTCATACAGGCAATTTCAGGGAACTCTTTAATCACGGTTAGGGCCTCAGCTGTACTGCCCAGGGTTCCTATAGCATGTTAAAAGTGGACAATATTTGCCCTTGGATATATGCTTAATGTTTGAAAACTAGAAATGTTTCCTTTTCAAGAGGCTGGGGCACCAACTTGGTTGGGGACTGCCCCTGAAGCTCCAGATCTACAAAATGAGCTTTTCTTTCTGTGAATACAAAGATAAGCTGCAATGGGGTGTAGCAGTCAGGGAATGTTTGTTCTCCTGAGAGGAGGTGTCTCAGGCTAGGACATGATGCCAGAGCAACAAAGCTGTCTGCAAGGATGCACGGCCTGTTCATAGGTTTTAGTAAGCACCTCTTTCAATGAACTCTGCTCTTGATCCAGGGCAGCAGTTGTTGGAGTCCATGCTTATTTACCACACAAACAGTCATTAACATTTAAAAACATCTTTATTAAGCAGGAACAGCCATGAAACCCTGACTTCCAGCTTGCTTTTGGGCAGAAGAGAAGCAAACATATTGGTGATTGCCATGTTTCTGGGTACATTTCTCTCACTTTTCCATCTGAGAAAGCACGACCAGGATCTCTTTTGCCAAAATGTGTTCTTTACACCTGCCTCTGTTCAGAATATGTCTCAGATGACAAATGAACAACGCCATGAGACCTAGTATTTAAGTCTATGGGGGCTGAGAGGAGTATTGGCATGCTGTGGTATCCATTGGCTCCTGTTTCCTGCCTCCCATTTCTATCAGCCAGGGCAAGGATATCATCCAGCTCCTGGGTCTTCATTAATGCCTTCTGCACTGGGCAGCAGGAGGTAGAGAAGTGAAAGGCCTAAATGCAGGTTTGTATGTTTTTTGCTACAGAAGTTGCGGGGTTTCTCAGACTGACGCTTAGCATAATCACAGGCAAGGCAGACCACACAGCCATACAGCCAGCCTACTTTTCTCTCTCTTTTTTTTTTTTTTTTTTTTTTTAAAGTGCCATCCACTTCCTCCTTGAAAAGCCCGTCCTGAGTGCACTGTGTCTACCTGAGGTATTCTGCAGACAAACCGTAGCTGTCCTGTGAGAAAACAAACAGCACTGTGTTAATGCCACCCCAAAGGTCTGGCTTCACAATTCGTAGCAGTGACAGGAGGATTAGGAAGAATGGAGGATGCAGAGGACCTGCAATCTTTTCAGAGGAACAGAGGACCTGAAAAGGTTTGGCTGGGATTACTTTGTGCTGGTAAGTTCAGGTGCTGTGCCACTCATACCCACGGGAGCCCTCCTTTCGGTCCCCTCAGCGGAGACAGGCAGCATGGGCATCTCCTTACTCCTCACACTTTTCTGGGTGCCCCCACTGCTGGGCCCCGTTGTCTGAGTTCACGTCAAGCTTGTACTCAAGATTTCTGCAGTCAGTTAGCTCTCAAGCAGTGTGATTAGCACTTGGACCTTTTCTGATAAATGGCATTAATTCACAGAAATATGCTAATTAAATTAATTGCATTTTTCCCCTGTTGTTGGAGAAAGAGTCCGGAGCTCTAACTATCACAGCCTGGACACAAATGCCTCTCACATGCTCATTTCATGAAATACCTCTCATGGAGGATGGAAGTGCTCAGGGCTGCTGCAGAGTCCAGGTGGCTATCCTGCCCATGAAAATTTCTCCTATCTTATGTAAGAAAATGTAGTGGTTAGCCTTTCTTTTCTCACTCACCTCTCCTCTGCTATCCATTTTTTTTTGAGCTTTTGCATTTATGTTCCTAATTAATTTAACGAGTGAATTGTGCCATTTAATTCAGCACATCGTATCTCTTTGTAGTACACACTCTTCAGTAATAAAATGGCATTATAAATTATTCAATTTTTCAAGCTTTGAGTCTAAATCAAGTAACATATGATATCTTTGAAGACATGTTTATTGCTGTTCTTAAAACATATGAATATGATAGTAGTTTTCACACAATGGAAACCAATCCCACTTATTGTTTTGCTTTGCTTTAATTTGATAGGAAGTATATGTATAATTATATTTCTCCCTTTTATCTGTCATTTTTCTTGGACCCCAAATGAAGCATGTTTCTACAAAAAGCAGGCAATGAAAGGATGTCACCTCTTGAAAGAGATTTTGCCTGTTTCCAAACAGAAATATTTTAAGGCAGATTGACTGTTCTGAATAGGCTAGAGCAGACTTTCATAACCCCAATTATAATACATTGATAATAACATTTGTGAGATTAGAAATGGAATGAGGTAGGTTGAGAGGTATTAGAAAGTAAATGGAAAACATACAAATCATTCTGGAAGTGCAAGTTCTAAAGCTGTTCTATTCATTAAAAGCCTACTTGATGATGTATGATTTATTGTGTGTTGTGTAAATAAACTGCATTGATATGGGAGGAGAGAGGGAGGGCTGCATGTAACATCTGCAGCCACATTGAAGCTCCTGCAAAGGAGTTTTCACAGCTTGCACTGCACACAGTGTAATATAACTAGAATATAGGTGATTTGCCATCTTTTTTTCAAGACAGGCTGTCTTAGGGTTTTCAGTTAGAAGACTAAAGGGGGAAGATCAGTATATACAGTATTTACAGAGGATGGTGGTGGGGTCTTAAGCAAACTATATGTGAAGGCTGCTGTTCAGGTGTTGTCCTCTCTAGCCTGTAAGATGTGATTAGGACAGTTACTTTTCCATTATCCATTATGTGTTTGCACTTTACAAATAAAGTTTGCTTCTACCACCAGAGGATTTACATTTCACCATTTAATGAGCTTGTGGAATCAGAGGTGGATTTGCTGATGGTACAGCTGCAGATACAGCCAGGCTGAGAGTAGGCTGCACTTGGAAACTTATAAAAGAAGCAGAATTCAATGCATCAGATGGGAGAAGAATTTCTAGCACCAGTATTTGACATCAGTCTTATGGTGCAAACTGGGGCTAGGTGGGGGAAAGCACAACTGCACTGATGTCAGTAGTTTCAACTATGTGCCCAGATGCTTTGCTCATTGGAAAAGCTTAACAGCAACTGGAACAGGCTGGTGAACCATCACCTTTTAGTGCTTTACTTTAATGAATACTTTTACTTTGGGGCTTTGCTTTTTCTTTCTACTTTTTTGTACCTTTGTTTTAATAGTGAATAATTCCTAACTGGCTTGTCAGTTTTCAGAGCATGTTTTGGCTTTGTAAAAATTGCATATACATGAGTGACTGTGAATATTTTTTGTTTGTTTGTTTGTTTCTAAACATAAATACTGCATGACAGATCTAACAATTTTTTTGTAGCTCCATTCTGATCAACAATGCAACTGAATTTCTGAATGGGCTGTCTTTCAGTTTTCTCATTGGCAATGTTAGGAGTGGACATGAAATAAATGAAAGTTACATGAGATTGTTATTCCCATCAGACTTACCCCTAGCATCTAAGCATTGATTTTCCGGCAAAGAGTAAACCTCAATGCCTTCAGCTGATTAATGTCCTGTTCCCAATTTGCATGCATGGATAGTATCTACCCAAAGGTCAGAATAGAGGAGTCAGCTGAGCTGTGTTAGTGCCTCTTCCTCGACCATGAGTTTGACAGCAAAGGGATGGAGAAAGAAAGGCATGCAAAGATTTGCATCCGTGGAAGTGATCAAAAAGGTTGTTTTTCAGCTCCATGAGGTATATTTTTCTTTTAATCAAGATGATAATAATCAGCCTACATAGCAGGGAAGAAAAAAAAAAAAAAAAAAAAAAAAAAAAAACCAAAAAAAAAAAAAAAAAAAAAACAACCAACTTCTCTACTTCTGCTTATTCAGCATTTAGCTCCTCTCAGAAGAAGACTGGGGCTTGATTTGTGATAAGGTTTCTGGTCCTGTTGTTTTCTGAGGCAGAGAAAGCATGCATACTGCAAGAACAACCACAGGGTAGGATTGCCAAGAAGAATTTTCTGGGGTGAGTACGATGAGAAAGAAAGATGGGCAAGAAGGTGAAAAAGTCAGGTAAATTGGTCATAAGACTCTGTATTTCCAGTCACTAATTAGTGAAGGAGATAATTGCAAAGTTGAAACTTAGTTTGGTATAATCATATAGGCCCATTTCTTGGAAATTATGAATGCAGAGAGGGCCACTGGTTTTTCTTTAAAAGTTTAACTTTAAAAGAATGAACCACTGATCAATTTCTACAGTAACTAGCTGCTCCTGAATAAAAGAAGAAAAAAAAACCACCAAAGAGGCTCCATAGTTGCAGCCCCTCCACTCACCGTGCTCAGGACTGTCATTTCCACAGCCCAATGGGTCCCTCTTGCTGTGCAGGGTTTCCCAGGCTGCCTGTCAGCTCAGTTTCTCAGTGATGCTGTTCGGGCTCACAAAGAAACATGGAGGCCTGGTGACCAGAGATTCCCTCTGCAGTGGTGCCTTCAGACCTCCTGAGAACTGGCATCACCTTGGAAGCAGAAATCCTCATGCAAATGGAAGCTTATACTTCAATGTCATCGATGGTAACCTTGTATTGCTTTACTTTAGGTCATGTTTTAAGTGATTGAGAAGTGAGGTCTGAGTCCTGCAAGCACCTGCATGTGGTGGAAATCACACAATCAGATCATGGGGTCAAGTTTACTGTGCTTTTTGAAATGTCTGAGCAGCGTGTTTCCTCTCAGAGGATTTGTGGATAAGAACTGTGGAGTAAAGAGAGGCTTATACAGTGCTTAAACTAATGGGAGGTCTGTCTAAAGACTGAGTACAGAGCTTGTGGGTAACAGGCTATTAAGACAGCTTGAGAGGTCACTTACCTGTGTCCTACAAAAGAAAAGTAGAAATCTGGAAAGCAGACTGCAAAACTGTCATTTTTTTGTCCTCAAATGCCATACAGGATTTTTCCCCATCTTTCAAAACACTAACCCAGTCCATCTGCTGCTGGAAATGCTATGTATTGTCAGTGTTTCACTCTGAGACCAGTCCAAGGCCCTGGATTAGTTGGTGTTGTCCCTGTCCTGTCATCTCCTGGGCAGTCTGGACTCAAATGCAGCTTGAGATGCTGGCACTGGGGTCCCAAACGCAGCACAGAGGACATAAGGGGCACACATGGGTATGGGAAGGAGAGCAATTCTCCCAAAATATTAGCTACTGCCTCCACACTACTCATCAAGCAGAGGCTGCCATGGCAGACCCAGATTTTTGGGTACCTGGATTTCCCAGGTGCATGCTTTGTCCTCTTCTCTCCCATTTAGCAGAGGAAGCCTGTTTTCAGCCTGACATCATCTCCTCTTCATCCTTTTGGCAGCAAAACTGCGTCTGCTTATATTTCTGAGGAGCTTTGAGCCAATCCTGTCTCATAAACATGTGCTTTGCATATTTACACTAACTTGTTACTTTCCTTATAAGTAGTGACATCTCCAGGTGTAATGCATCCAGGATCAATAAATGCCATTAAAACCTTTATGCACATGTAGCTAAGAGATCGGAGTGTTTGAATGAGTCTCAAGTTAAGCAAGCATATAAAATTGACAAGCATTCATTTTAAACTATGGATGTGAAGGTCAGATCTCAAAGATGGTTTAGTTACTCGTTCATCTGAAACACCTGCACTTTTACTCCCTGACTTGTTTTGATTTATTAAAACAGAAAAGAGAATTTTTTCAAAGCATAAGGCATATTTTATTTTCTTGCTTTAGACTCTTAAAATTAACCCTTTTATGTTTGCTCAGCAATTTTTAAAATTATTTCCACTTTATTTGATTTTATTTTCTATTTACCCTGAAACTAACTTCAGCTCTTGATAAATGGTGTTTCAATGCCCATTCAGATAGTGTGCAATTAAAAACTAAGCTTAAGGCTTGAAGAAATTCATAAATGTGTGATTGTGACAATATTTGAATTCAATATTTGGAGGGGGGGCAAGGGTGGGGGGAAGGTGGGAAATTTCTTCCAGAATTTTTCAAAACTGTGTGGGAGGAAAATAAAGAAAAGAACTCCAAAGAATCACTTTCTGCTAGTCTGTGAAAGTAGCTAATATCCTTGATAATCAAAACTGGTAGGGAAGTTTCTAGTTACCTTGGTGGTTTTCCTTTATCTGCTTCAGCCGTATTTTATCTCTCCCTTCAGCATGTGATGTCATTACTTTTTAATTCAAATACACTTTCAGTACTGGAACTCCTTCCACTGCAACAAGTCAAAAGCTCTCTACTACTACTCCTTCCAGACTTTGCAAATATTGTATATTGTGTGACAATTTCCTTGTGCACCCCCATCCCTCTGCATCTCTGCATCTACCCAGTCAGAGAAGAATGAGACAAATTCTTTTGTTTAGGATTTGTTTTTTTTGTTTTTTTTCTCCCTGTGTGTACAACCCATTTTTATCCAGAAGCAATCCTGGTACATGTTGGTATTTGTTCCCAGCTCACCTACATCTCACAATCTGGAATACTCACTCTGTCTCCTCAAAGTTCTCTTCTTTGTCTGTGGGCATGACAAGTGAACAAAATTGGTAAGTTCTTCCTCGTCCAAAGAGTCCACACTGGTTTTGTACAAAAGCTAGTGCCTGATCATTTCCAAATGATGGCATAGGGGAAACAGTGAAAATGAGAAACAGAGTTAAGAAATACGTATTAGTGAAGTCTCCACCATAAGCTTCTGTCAGCTTCATACATCTCAGCCCTCCCCTTCCAGTCTGACATAATGCCACTTGCATACAATCTCACCTACCTCCAGTGCATGTTGCAAGACAAGAAACTCTTCCATTTTGTTAAGGACACAGCCCACGGAATGATTCATTAATTTATCATTGTAACAAGTACTTGAAGCCACATCAGTTTTATGGCCACCATAAAGTGTCCCACCTAACACAGAACGAGAGCACCTTGCAGTACCGGCCTAATATCAAAGTGATAATTGCACCATTGCACTGTTTTATGAGGCAGTAATCCAGCTCCGAGCAGACAAACTACCAGGCTGAAGGCTGAATAGTTTATCTTGATGAGGAACCTATATT
Source organism: Sylvia atricapilla (assembly GCF_009819655.1). NCBI lineage: Eukaryota > Metazoa > Chordata > Aves > Passeriformes > Sylviidae > Sylvia > Sylvia atricapilla. The sequence continues at coordinate 71,193,368 of NC_089140.1, read as the reverse complement.
ATTGCAGAGAAAAATAGCAGGATGGTACTTTTCTTTATTTTTATGCTTTTTGTAGGAATTCTTTTTGTTTATGATGTGTTTGTTGGGGGGGGATTAAACATTTGAATTGCTTTTATCCAGCAGCTAATGGATATCTGTGTATCAGCTGCAGCAGACAACACTGACTCTTATTTTGGGATGTGTGTCTGTAATTTTTGCCACTGCTGAGGCCTAGGCAAAGCCCCACAGGCTGCCTAGCTGCCTAGCACATCACAGAGGTAAATTTTAGCTCCCCAGGGATTTGTGACCGCTCCACAGAAGCGCATACAAGAGCATTTGTGTGCATATTCCTCCCACAGGCAGTAACCTTGTGTGGTGCCCAGTTTCACCCATTGTGTACCTAAGTGGTTCTTGATGACTTAGGCATCTTTCTCAAGTTGCTGGTTTTGTAATAGAAACTTCCATGCTGAGTTGTACAAAATCAATAAATAAAACAGGAGGATATTTCATCTGCCCTTCCTGCAAGCCTCTGTGTCTCTTGACATATGCAGGGTAATGTTGAAAGGCAAAATTATTTCAAAAATCAAATGATAAAGAGTGCCCTTTGATTAAGTTTTGCTTATACAGAAGATTTGAAGAGAAAACAAAAATATCTCTCTCTCTCTTCCTCATAACTATCTTCCTCAGGCTTAATAGAAAAAGATAAAATGAGAAGCATTACAATGGCATTTGCCAATTTGCAGGGCAGAATAATTGCAGGTGAGGCAAGCATTCACCTTCAGAGATAAACCGAGTGAGAGAGAAAGAGTCCACATTGCCCTTAGAAGTAATGATCGTTCACATCCCACTGGATGTTTGTAATGCCAGCCGTTTGTCAGTCAAACAGCAGACATCTTCTTGTTGCTCTCTGGTCACACAGTTCAAATAAAATATGCCAAAATAGACAAGACTGTCCAGGTCATGGAGTTATCAAATGTCTTTCCTTTGCACCTAAACCTGTCTTGTTTCCACACAAGATAAATTATATGGTCCCTGTAATATTTACTAAAAAAAAAAAAAAAGTTGCTATTTTATGTTACTGAGGGAAAACAGGAAACTACAAGAAGAGGACAACCTCAAATTAAAGGTCAATGGTACATGGTTTGGAAGGGGATACAAGGCACAAAAAGCCACATTCTCCTCTTGTTCCTGTGGAAATGCTAGATGGCAGCCTGAGGAGGATAGCAGCTTCCCTGTGTTCCCCATGTCTCCTGCCTTCCCAGAGAGCTGTGCAGGGGTAGAGGTGGGTCTGGGTTTGTTTATGGGCAGCTCTGGCAGCACTGCAGGCATACACTGTCCCTTCCTCTGGCACTGTTGCAAGATCTGCAGGCAGACTAAAGTCTACATTTTTTTGTGTTCCTAAATTCTCAGAACTGTCTGTTACATCAAGATGCCTGGCTCGGCATAAGTTAGAAGATCTGGCTCTCAGAACGGGCTGAACACACCTTTCCTTTTGCCCTCTTTCCTTGCCTCCCCTTAAACAGAGTCCTTTCAAGGCTCTGAGTACAGGACCTCCAATTGCTAATCCATTTTTAAAGACCCGTGATTGGTCTATAGGTATTCCTGAAACACCTTATCTCTGGTCTCCAGCTGGAAATGTAATGCAGCACATAATTGCACAAGTGTCTCAGTAATGGTGCAAATTCAAGTTAAATCATGGGATATTCACAGTGCCTGTACCTCCTGATGTCTGTTTTACAGGCTGCACAGTTTAGCAGCATGCTTTTAAGATGTAGCACTACAGTAGACATTAAAAACAAGAAAAATAAATGTATGCATGCTGCAACAATATGAGATTTTTTTCCTTCCAGGGATGACACCAAAGTAAATCGGAACAATCTATCTAATTCAGTTAATTCTTCCTGGCAATAATTTCTTTAAAAAAAAAAAAAAAGTCCAGGGAAGGTGACCAAAAAAAGCCCTTGGGCAACTAAATTAGAGCTGGATTTTTTGAATAAGTATTTAATTTTCTTGGATTCAAGTAAAAGAAGCGTATTCACTGTCCCAAGCCCTCTCCCTTACCAGGCTGCCACATTATATCCTCATTCTTTCTGTGGCTCACAAAGAAAACTGTTTCTTCACAGGTCTACAAGGATCTCCTGTTTTAAATCTAAAGTCTGCCCCTCAGCACTGATGCAGTGCTCTGCAGTGTGTGCAACATGAATACTATGTTTTCCGTATTGGAGCTCCATTGGGAAACAAGGACCCAAAAGCAGACCATGAACAGCCAGCTCCTGGCATCCAAACACACAGACAGCTTGGCTCTACTGGCCTCTCACAACTGTGGATCACACTACATTCTACACTACATTCACACTACATGTAGCCAAAGAAGAAATAATAAGCAAAAAAGCTGGTGTTTATCCTCCATTCCCTTTTGCTCTGCTTTTCTCTAGTGTTTCCATACGTGGAAGGAGATAATAGAATGAATCTCCATTGCACCAGCTTAGCCAACGAAACTGCTTTGGCTCAGAGGTAGAATTGTTCTTGATTCAGAGTCCAAACAGATTTGGCTGTAACATATTTGCATTTCCAAGCACAGGAATGTTCAGGCATCAACAGATTGGCTATTTTTTTAGGCTTATTTTTTCATATAACATAATCTCTTTACAGATAATGCTCACCATTATCTCGATGATGCTGCTCCTACACGTGCTGTTCACAGCTGCTTGTTCAGCACTGACATTTTGATGCGTCAGAAAGCAAAAGGTAGGGAGTTCATTACAGAAGCTCCCTTCAGCTTTGGCAAGATGTAGTGAGATGCCAGTTGTTCCCAGTCATTTCTGTGACGAGAATATACTGGAGCATTCAACCAAGCAGACTATATTCAATATTATTTCCTCTTGGTACATAGCTCTGTGTTTTGTACAAGTACGATGAAAAGAGTTCAGTTGATCATGCTCATAAGTTCCTTTCTAGGATCTTCTAAAACAACAGTTATTCAAAATGCAAGAAACTTTTAAAGGTTGCCTGCTCCATGTGGTGTTCCTGCCTTCTCCCCACTCCTTGTCCCCATTAACAAATACTAGAAGAAAAATTGAAAGGTATTCAAACCTATGTTGTCCATCAGAAAAGGCAGGCAGTATGAAACCACTTTTTTTTTTTTCTTTTTTAAATCTCCCACCCATAAAATTTCTCCTGACGTTTTATCTAGTACAGTCATGTTGTATGTTGTGACAGTAATGCATTACTATTTTCCAGGCACTACTTATATGTCATCGAAGTAATTGGAAAAATGATAAAAAATTGAGCTTAAGCTCTTAAATTTTAATTAATGTGGGAGTGCCATACCTTAGCCCTCTTTGGTTTTATTATGGGACACCTACCCACCTGACTAGATGTCTTTCTTGCTGCTCTCCCTCACCTGCGCTGTGCACTCCATCAAGGAAGGTTATGGTCTGCCTTGACCTCCCTAATGGGTTGCATGTCACCGAGTCTTCATCTCTTGCTTTCTCAGAAAGGAAAAGAAAATTTGAAAATTTGATAAAGGTGGGAAAAGTTGGACACTGCCTCCTAGGTGTTATCCCCACACACTTGCTACACCGAGACACCCTTCCTGTTCCTGCTGGCACCACTGACAGCCCCAGCCTGCTCTCCTCCACACTGAAACACTACCAGATTGTGGCTTCTTCTGAGTGGGCTCAGATCTCCTTGCAGCCCATTACTGAGTCATGGAATTCTTGAAAGGCAACAATGGTCCATCTGTACCTGAAGATACTGAAGATATGGGGGCCTTATACTCCAGCACAGTTCAGCAAGGTGTAGTCCAGCTGCCTCCAGTACAGGCAGAGTGAAACCAGGTCAGTGAAGCCCTGTCTCAAGCTGATCTCTGGAATACATATCATGGGTTGCTTTCAACTGCCAGTGCTCAGATCTCTGAGCTACATTGCCACTGTCATTCAAACCAAATAAACTGACCAAAATTTCGACATGACTGCACATACTGCAGTAGCACCTGTAGCTGCATACAACAGGGAGAGAGGGAGACTCGTACTTGTACAGTATAATTTTAGGCACTCGGCCAAAGTAAAGGAGATCATTTAGTCACCTTTAGCCACCAAGTTGACGATAATTCCCCCAGATGTCCTAGGTAACCTATGGAGAGTAGTTCCAGTCGTATGGTGCTTCTAGGCAGGAGGATCTCAAAGCCATCAGGCTGGTGTTGCAAGATACACAATATTCTGCCATGCTGGGGCAGTACAAGTACCTTCTAGAGGAAATGGGTTTCAGTAGAGGAAGGTATCTCCTTTTCCATCATCAGGAGCTTCATTGGAGGTTAGCTGAGCATGTAAGGACTCCTCCGGCACATCAGAAATGCAGAAGGTGATTCTTGACCTCTAGCATCTTTCCCTATTACAGAGAAGCATGAGTCATTTCACTGTTTCCCCTCTGTGCCATTACCATTCCTGCCCTAAATAAGCCAATTTGTTTTACAGCAGTTGGGTTTTTGGACAAGATATCTTTTTTCTGTTCTACACACAAAGATGTTGCAGGTCTGTGAATATCATGCTGAGAGGACTGGCCTGGTTTCATTCTTTATCATGCTGCAATGGATGGATGTTGAGACTGCTGCTTTTTGCATCTTAGTTGATCAAGATTTTTCAGTGGGATCATCTAGCGTGCCTTTTTTCTGCCTGTGCCATGTTTGACCAGAGCTGCATTAAAGTAAGCCAGGTGAAAGAAGAGAACAATACCTGCAACATTTGTCCTGCTGCCTCTCCATTAATGAGCACAAAATTCATGCTCTAGGTTCTGTAAACCTCATTTAGGTGTGTCAGCAGGAGCCAGAACTATATTAAAAGCCTGAAACTGGAAAAATAATTAAGAAGGTGCAATGCCAATTACTTTTCATCTTCAAACTGCTGCTTATGGTTTATTCCCTCAAATACTAAAAGGTCATCAGCATTTTGTTTCCTTTTTCTTATGAATAGGTTATTTAGATTTCTTCTTGGTGTACTCAGCTCTCTGTGGTGTGGTACAAAAAAGAGCCCAATAAACTACCAGCCAAAGAGCTCGTCTCTTGTACTAAATGAAAGTCAGACAAGGATAGTCCATTTTTCTTTTTAATCACAGGCAGTATTCATAGCATTTCCCTTATTTTCTGTTTTCTTTCTTATTACCATGGATAATGCAGTGAAAATGTAATCATTTTAATCAGGTTTAATTATATACTTTATTCTCATGCTTTATCTCTCCCTTTTGCTAAAAAGGTGATTTTCTGTCTCATTCTGTTTTCTTTGTTGGTGCATTATGAACCATCAAACGAAATGTGGCTTCCAAAGCTGATGTGCCTGCTCAGACACAGCCACCCACACCAAAAGCCTGTCCTGACTTTGGAATCCTCTTGTGGGCTCCCCTTGCCAAGAGGTTTAATGTAAAGCATGTCTTGAACTGCAGTGTGTCATTGTGTTCTTGTGTGTCCCTGTGCCCTTGGAGCTACACCACATCACAAATTCTGGAGCTTCTCTCACACTGCTAATAGGTCTGCCTTGTACCCATCGTATTCATCTCAGGGGTCTGGTGCTTCAAAGAAGATGCCAGGCTAATTCTCATAAATATTCCTCAATTTATTAATGCTGAAAAGTGTCCCTCTCATCTTTTGCAATTTAAAGTACTGTTCTGAGGAAAAAGAGTTATAGTGCTGGGTTAAAAAAAAAAAATCAGAATTTAAAAAAACTTCTTATTTATCTTACTTTGAAAACTTAGATTGTTTAAGTAATTATAAGAAACAATTTAAAATTATTTCTGTTTTTTCATGTTCATTCATTTTTCTTTGCATTATGCTGGACAACCAAGATTGATGAATTTACTACATATTATTCTCTATCACCTCTATCTCCAGGTTTCATATACTGGCAGGGTTTGAATTTTAAGTGCTTTGGGCAAGGGTGAAGCATATTTGTTTATTCACTTTAATCACTACTGAAATAATAATAAAAAGGCTGCAGTCAGATATTTATATTTCATCAAGTGTTGTGCTTAAGTTACAAAAGCATACTGAATGCTTGGAAGAGGGAGGAGAGCTTTGTCCCCGCTTTTTCTTTAAACTGTACTACCTGGGCTTTCCTCAGACAAGGGATTTATAGTGCAGGTCCAGTCCCAAATAAGGTCCTCGCTCTTAAGTCCTTTTCTCAATGCTGGTGTGCAGTGCATCCTTCTTTCTTTTTCATAATCTATTGCCTTTTTGGTAACCTTTCCTTTTCTTCTCCAGCATTCTCAGAAGTGAGCCACAGACAAAAAAAAAAAAAAAAAAAAAAAAAAAAAAAAAAAAAAAAAAAAAAAAAAAAAAAAAAAAAAAAAATGGGGAGGATGAAAACAGAAACTGAATTGGCACTCATGGTTTAAATCCAGCACATTTTTTTCTGTTCATAGGGGAAATCTTTATAACCTTGTCCAAAATGTCGACGTATTTTTAACAAATGTTGACAGGGGTGGGCAAACTTCAGCAAGAGTGTTTACTCTAGAGATCATTTCCTTGGTCACTAAGACATGTATGGTTATGATATATGCTAAGAAGGCATTTTCTGGGTTGCAATAAGACAGTCTGATAACTCAGCCATCATTCTTCCAGTCAAAGCTGAGGGAAATGTGGCTTTGCTCCTAAGGCTGGCTTCAAATAATCCAATAGAGACTAGCTGTGGGCAAGGTCATTTAACAGCCGAATGGCTATCATTGCTTTATGGAGAGCAAAGTTGTAATTGGCAGGGTGGAGTGAGTCACAGATATCGAAAGCATAAAGTAAAAATAAGAGCTTTTAGACAGCTGTAACACCAAGAGAGAGGAAAAACATATATCTTGAACTGCTGTAACACAGGTCTACTGGACCTGCTACTCACAGAGGGTCCACAGCACACTGTGCCAGGTTATTTTCATAAAGAGTGGAAAAATCTAATGAACGCAGGAGGAGATTGTCAGTGACAGAGATGCTCTTCCTTCAGAGTGGAGTTTTCAACAGTATGGGGGGGTTGCCTAAACTAGAGGTAAAGTCCTGGCTCTATTCAAGATATGAAAGATGTGGCATTTCTGCCTGTGACTACAATGAAGCTAGGATTTCCTGCCAGAAAGCTAGTGCATCTAATGTTGTAAAATATATCAGTCACAGAGCCAAAGAATAGGGTTAGCTGACACAGAATTTGTCATATACCAATGCTGTACCATCTTTCACAGTGCCTGAAGATGAGAAAGTGCTAGTAACAACAACAGAAATTGAATCCATGTCCCTTTTGTGACAAATGTCACCTGAGTTAGCCGTATGTGTGATTTTGACTGAAAAATATGAGACTGGAAATGGGTAATGGAGTTGTTTACTCATTGACACTTGGTGAAAGTGCAGAAGTAACTCCTGTACTTTAAATCACTGTTGATATTTTTTATATGATTAACAAGGATTTTAAGGTTCATGAGGAATAGCTGAGGCTGTTATCCCTGCATGACACTATAAAAAGGATTTTATTTTTAATCCTGTGAAGGGCACTGTGAATTGCTTTGGTGGCTTTGACAAAATAACAGCTGTGGTGACTGACGGTTCTCCAGCTGTGGGGGGAGTCAACAGTTTTATTGGTTTACTTAAAAAGAAATATGGAGTGAACTTCCTACCTTTTCAATGAATGAGCACCAAAAAGCCTCATGCAGGAAGGTACTAGCACTGGCAAATGTCATGGAAGTTGTTAAAAGTGATTAACCTTGTTAGAGCAAGGAGTGGAGCTTTCAATGGCTATCACTCTGTCTCTGACACAAAAGTTGCTGAGAACAGAGTTCGGGGATTGGTTTTCTTCAAGTTAAAGTGTAAGAGGAGATATTTTGAGAAATGAAAATAATTTTTTCCTCTGAGAAGTAAATGCTAATTTTCATTATGAAGTCTTCTGGAGTCAATAACCTACTGCTAGACTGTATCAGTACAAATTGTTGTAGTATTGTTGGTTTGTGTGACTTGGTATTTGCTTATAAAGTAATTCTTACCTCAGGTTTCTTTTTAATAGAAACATAAAGTTATTGGAAAATACAGTGGGCAGAAGAGATTGTCTTGTCCCTAGTTATCACTTATAGATTTCTGCTAGAACAAAAGATGAAAAATGAATTATCCATAGAAATTGTTAATGTAATTTGATTTTCTCTTGCAGCAGAGGTAAAATAGTAGTTGACACATTTTTTCGTATATCCACACTAATTGGTACACATGAATCGGAGACAGAAATATAGCAGACCTTACCAGACAAATTTTTTACCGATTCAGCAATTCATGCAGTCAGTTCTGAAAGAGTAAAATGGTGTGGGGCACTACAAGATACATGTTACCACAGTCCTTATTTAGACCATGAAGTTTGAGTAGGCAGCTTCTGTGATATGTGGAGTTGCATGTCTCAGCCTGGAGATGGCTGAAGTAATTAATCAGTTTTAGCTGTCAGGACAGAGTAAAAACACAGAGACTTGCATCACCAACCTCTTATAATCCACCTCTGAAATTATTATATCCCAAAGGTAGAGGGAGAGATGAGGCAAAGGAGACTCCACAACCACGCTGGGCATCTGTTCAATGCTTGGTAACATGCACAGTAAAGTAGTACTTCAACATTCAGGTAGAACTTCCTGTGCCTCTTGTCGCATTGCTTGGCACCACCGAGGAGGGCCTGAATCCATCCTCTTGACACACTCCCTTCAGAAACTTCTAGATATTGTTGAGGTCTCCTCTCAATCATCTTTTCTCAAGGCTGAACTGGCCCAGCCCCCTCGCCTTTCCTTGTATTGAGATGCTTCAGTCCCTGAAGCATTTTCACAGTACTTTGCTGGACCTGCTCCAGGAGCTCCTTGTCTCTCATATATTGAGGAGCCCAGAACTGGACACAGCACCACAAATGGTACCTCACCAGGGCTGAGCAGAGGGGCAGGATCACCTCCTCAACCTGCTGGCAACAATGCTCTTTCCGAAAGCACCCAGGTTACCTTGGCCTTCTCTGCCACAAGGACACACGTGCTGGCTCATGGACAGCCTGTTGTCCACCAGGACACCCAGGTGCAGCTCTCCTGCAGAGCTGCTTTCAGTAGTCAGACCCTGGCCTATCCTGCTGAATGGAGTATTCTTCCACAGGTGTAGACCTCTGTTTTGCTATCAATGATTTTCAGATCATTCCAATAAATTCAAGGGTTTGCATTAAAAATCCCTCATTCATTTTCAAGCAAACAAATACGTGGAAGAATTTTGTGGTAATTTTTAAACTCAGTGAAGTGAAATATAAGGGAAAATAGACTGATTGTATCCTCTTACTATCCTATGTCCCCAGTAACACCATCAGAGTAAGATGTAGGTAACACTGTAAGGCAGAAAACTACTGAAGTAGTCTTGTCACTGGAGTTCTTACCATTTTGTAAAATAATGTTTCGGGATTTATTTGTTGTATAGTTTTTCTTTTAGCATTTTGGAACGCTAACCATTGTTTTAAATGGTTAGTCATTAAGGAGCATTGTGGGGAGAAATGGGGAAATGAAACCAAGTCAATATTCTTTCATGTTAATTCAATTTTATGTCAGTGGTCCTGATCTTTTGTCATTTTAAGAGACTTATTTTGGTTGCAGGCTACTGCAGTATTAGAAAAAGACCATTTAGCTTTTCAGTAGAGGTAATTTCTGTTCTAAAGGAATTCCCTCCACCTGGAGGAACTTTTGGTATAAATAAGGCCAGACAAGTGATTGTGCCTTTCTTGAGAATTACTGGTGCTATAAATTTTAGCTAATCCCAGACCCAAGGAATCAGTGCTCTAAAGCTCCAGGCCTTTAAACACATGAATAGCTCTATTGAAAGCAGTGGCACTTTGTCTGTGCTTAAAGCCAAGTACCCGCATAAGTCTTTACAAGATCAGGATCTGAGGCAGAAATGTATTACCCTGGTAGCTGAAACACCTAATTTTGGATTAACAATGCTATTATTTTGATCCTGCTGTCCCACTTGACTTGTCCTACCTATCCACTGTAAGATCCTCCAGAAGCTTGACATAACTTCCATGTCCTGCCCCTTGACACTGTGGAAGAGGGCAGGGTACTATATTTGTGCCAACCCTTGTATTCTGCACATAAAAGGGGCACTACATTCATCTCCTTACCCTGAAAACAGGTAGGCTTGTGTTTACCAATGCAAAATATACACTGAAATGTTATGGTCCACCCTGAATTCCAGAAAGTTGGTGTTTTCCCCTGCCACTCTGCTATGGGCAACTGTTTATAATTGTAACTGAACCAGTCACCTGTTCTGTGCTGCAACACTCCTGATGCAGGAGGAGCCAAGAAGGACTGACTGAGGGATGTTGTAGACCTACTGTGAGTGTCAAGAAGTAGTAGCACTTCTGAGGAAAGCAGCAAAACCCAGCAGTCTGGGATTCTTCCTGTTTGTGGTAAGTGGTTCAAGTGGCTTTGCCTTTTGCTTTTTTTTCATGACTGATCATCTCTTTCTTACACAGTTATGTTTTCTGCTGAATAAGATAGCACTCTGGAGCCTTTCAGTGAGTAATATATCCTGTCATTTAACTAAAAGTGTGTGTGGGAGACCTTGTAAAGGAGAAAAAGGGCAGGTGAAAAGGACTCACACTGTTGACTAAGACTACCCTCTCATCTTCTCTCTGTCTTGAAGAAGAGATGAGAGAGCAGAAAGAACATTTTTCTCAGAATAGAATGCACGTCACACTAAGTTTGCATCAGTTTCATGGATGGATACTATTTCAGCAGCTGGTCTGGGTCTGTGGTGAAAAACCCTCTTATACCGTTGTTTGAGAGAGATCTTTGCATGTGCCTGGTAAGTGTGGGACATTCTTTGCTCTAGTGGTTCATTTACCAAATTTTTTGGTGCTTCCTTGTGAATGAGGGATAGGTAGAGGCATTTTTAATACCTGCAGCACATGGATACATTAAACTTGTTCCATGTAAAATCCCCTGCATCTCCTAGCAAAGTTCTGCACACAGAAGTCTCCACTAAAATCTGACAGATGGATCTGAACCTGAAACTGATAACTTGTTCTGCTTGGTCTTTTGAGAGAACGGTCTACATAAAAAGCTTGTTATCTGTGAAGGACATGTGTAAACTCTCATTTTTTTTTTCCTTTTTCTTTTTAATGATTTGAAAAATTGATTCAATCAAATCATCATTTATGTCAGTTAAATAATTGATGCTATAATATTGCTGCAGTTGGTGATGTTTCCTTTCTTGATGTTACCAGGGCATTTATTTTCACCTCAGAATGTTATGTTTAGAAAGGCATTTATAGAGCATTTCCAATATTTTGGTAGTAGTATGTTAATTTTTCCAACAACTGTGAGACTGGGATACAGGGCTGTCTAATCCTTTGAAAATCCTCCAATTTAGGAGCAGCCCAAAAAAAAAAAAAAAAAAAAAAAAAAGCATGAAGTCTGCATGCGATGCTGTGTCTGAAGCTAAGTCAAATTGATAGTAGACTGTGTGGTGGATGAGGAATTGGTTAGGTGCTTGCATACAGACAGTAGTGGTCAAGGCTCAGTGTCCGGAGGGATGGAGATCATTGATGACTGATGCACCTCAGGGGTCTTTATTTGGGCCAGTACTGTTTAATGTCTTCATCAATGACATAGTGGGATCAGTGCACCCTCAGCACATCTGCAGATGACACCAAGCTGAGTGGTGCAGTTGATATGCCTGAGGGATGGGATGCTATCCAGAGGGACCTGGACAATTTTGCACACATGAACTTCATAAGGCTCAACTTGGCCACGTGAAAGTTGCTACTCCTGGGCTGAGGCAAACCCCTGAGGCAAAACCCAGCACAGGCTGAGAGATTAATAGATCAAAAGCAGCCCTGTTGAAAAGGACTTGGGGGTGCTGGTGGTTGGGAGGCTGGACATGACCCAGCAATGTGCACTTGCAGCCCAGAAAGCCAAACGTGTCCTGGGCTGTATCAAAGGCAGCATGGCCAGCAGGGTGAGGGAGGGGATTCTGCCCCTCTGCTCTGCTGCTGCTCTGCTCTGCTCTGCTCTGCTCTCTGCTTGGTGAGACCCACCTGGAGTGCTGACTGCATCCACCTCTGGGGTCCCTAGCACAGGAAAGACATGGACCTGCAGGACTGGGTCCAAGGATAAGGCACAAATTATCAAAGGAAGGAGCACCTCTCCCATTAAGGACAGGTTTTGAGAGTTGGGGTTGTTTATCCTGGACAAGGCTCTGGGGAGACCTTATTGCATTCGTTCAGTACTGAAAGGAGGCTTATAAGACAGAAGGGAACCGACATTTTATGGAGTCTGCTGCCATGGGACAAGGGGTAATGGTTTTAAACCAAGTGGGTAGATTCAGTCTAGATAAGGAATACTTTTTAATGATGTAGGTGGTGAGACACCGTGACAGGTTGCCCAGCAAAGCTTTGGATTTCCCATCCCTCATAATATTCAAGGTAATCTGGAGAGGACTCTGAGCAATCTGATCTAGTTGAAGATGTCCCTGCTCATTGCTGGAAGTTGGACCAGAGGACCTTCAAAGGCCCTTCCAATCCAAACCATTCTATGGTTCTACCATTTGGAGGTGGAAAGCCTTTCTGCAATGATGAACACAGTTGTTGTAGGGCTGAGGAGGGAGCAAGGGTAGCATACATGTGACTTTTGACTAGCAGGGTTTCCTGGAAGCAGTGTCTTGCATAACGGGTCCCAAGAGCAAGTTGTAATGGCAGTTCAAGGACAGTGATGACTGTCTGGCTCAGCCAGACTCAGGAGCCTGTGACACAGCCATGCTGACTGTAGCATCCTGGCAGAAATTTCCAAAATCACTAGTGACATTAGTAATTAGTCACCAAAATCATTAGTGACATTAGACACAGCTTCAAAACATGCAGCCTGAGTCTCATAAGTGGGCTCAATCTTCCAGAAGTTCTGGGCATTCAGACTCTGAAGAGTGGGTTTCAATTTTTAGTGTAGAAATTTGGCTCTTCAGTTTGTGGAATAGGTGTTTGCCCTTTCTTTTTGTTTTTTAAAAAATAGAAAAAGATAGCTTTTGAAACCTTAGCCTTTAATCTTAGGAATTTCTGAACCATCCTCTACGTGAAGAGAGGAGATAAATTATTATGAACTCATCTGAAGATTTATAGTACTATAACTGCTCACTGGCTGACCTGCAGCATTTGCCTTGAAATAAAGTGACTGGTGCAGAGCTTTGTCACAGAGCAGGTGTCACACTCCTGTCTGGAGTGAGCAAACTGTGTGTGCAGGGGAGATATTCTTTCTCGTGCATTAGTATAGCTGGATTTATGACTGTGATATCTTCAATCCTTTGCATGTCCATTTTGTGACACTTGAATTATTGCATTTGCTAGCAGTGCTGTACCTAAGAAGTGAATTTCAGGACTGGAAGTGCTTCTTTAGCATGGCTTAAATCAGTATATAACAAATAATATGTTTATGACTGTTACTTGTTACATGGTTTTGTTCCTTCATTTCATGTTTCCCTCGATCCAGCACCTTCCATGTGCTCACTCAGACTAAGAGGTCTATTCAAGTACTGTATTTTAACATTTCTCTCTTCTCTAGGGAAAAAAGAAAAAAAGAAAAAAAAAAAAAAAAAAACAAAAAAAAAAAAAAAAAAAAAAAAAAAAAAAAAAAAAAAAGAAAAAAAAAAAAAAAAAAAAAAAAAAAAAAAAAAAAAAAAAAAAAAAAAAAAAAAAAAAAGATGGGGAAAAGCATAGGAACAGGGAGTTAACCTGGCTGTACTTCACACCAATGATGAACATAATAAGAATCTGTTGCACTGTGTTTCAATGTAGGTTAAGAATATAACTGCAAAAATGATAGATTTGTTTAATTATAGTGTGTCCTGCTAGATTCAATCATAACCAGAGTGCTTAGGCATGATGAAAGCACCTTATGAAGGATGCACACTGCAACATCCAGGTGCATAAGTCTGCATATTAATCACTTCCATATTGTAGTGGAAACACATACATACAAATAATTGGTTAGAATTTTAAGTTGTTACAGTAAAACTAGCTCCTGTGCCCAGAATTCCTAAACCTTAAACCTGTAAATAGGAGTGGTGGACACAGAGAAGTGCATGTGCTAGAATACCTGTTAGTGTATGGGTTGTGTTAATCATTTGGGATGTATAAACCCATCTGTGGTCACTGTCTTGTGACCCAGATGGATGTGGAACTGCTTAACTGCTGCACTTCTCTCTACAAATTTCTACAAGCAAACGAGCTACTTCTGCTAAAGCAGGCACAATTTGCAGAGGGCACATCAGGTCCAGACCATTGGAATCTGGCAAGGATATCAATCTGGTTTGTTTTGCCTCAACAGCTTTGCTGTAAATATCCACCTACAGAGTGAGGAACCTTTCTGAGATCCTCAAGGTACCTTCCGTGGTACTACTCCTTCTTGGAAGTCCAGTTCAAGGGAAATGTCTTCATCTTCCTCCTTCTGCAGTGAGTCGATATCTTCTGGTATGGAAGATTTCAAGTGCCATCAAGCATTTCTTTGGTGCTGAATCAAAAGCAGCAGCTTTAAAATAGATGCTTAAGGTAGAACCTAGCATGGCATGGCATAACTGGGATGGATAAGACACAGATTTCAATAACCTGAATCTCCTGCCTTCATTTATCCAGAAACATAGAGATTTTCATAACACATAAGGCTGTTGAAAGATGTAAATTCATGTTATTTTGGGGTGTTGTATTTTCAGAAGCTGCAGAGAAGATACAGCAGTATTTCTATGAATATTTAGGGCTCACAAACAACCCATCCTATATCATTCTCACAGGTACAATGCAGCTCAAAGGACATGGCTCAATGCTCTGGTTTCCATGTCTCCAAACAGAGCAGGCAAATCTCTGGAAATCTTAAATTTGATAACTATGAAGGAAGTCACAAATTTGATGGCTGGTTCATGCAGTCAAAGTAAAGTTGCTGCCTTCAGAAGTCCTGTGGCCTTGAGATGGAAATTTCCATGTACATTCCTTGGAGGATATTTTGCTAGCCCTCCTAGAAAGGAGACGCTCATTTTCACTGGATCATTGGTAGGCAAAGCTAAACCCTGAAGCTGTGACTTGGCATAACTCTTTCAGCTGACAGATAGGAACGCTGCACTGTCAACTTTATAGTTGTAAATGACACTTGAGTATTGAGGGAGGCAAAAGTTATATTTCACCTCAACATTTTCTGCTGTTTCTTTGTGAATAGCACCAACGTGATCTTCCAGAGATGGAAAGAGTGTTAACACTTACCACATGAATTGGGGGTTGTCTGCTTTCTGCACACTTTGTATCACATCACTGCATCTCACTTTGGGTGGCAGGAATTTTTTCTTTTCCGGAATAAAACCTAGGTTGGCTTAACTCAAATTTTGGGGATTCTGTGGATTCTAGTCACATTTTGTACTTAAGAGGAAAAAAAAAAAGAAAAAAAATCAATGTTCCCACAAAAGCATTTGTTTCAGGATGCTCTCTTTGCTTCACCACTTTCTAGCAGTGTGAAAGGAATTAATGAGGCACAGACCACAGGCTGATGTTTGTAGTTGTTCAGGGCTTTTTTCTTTTGCTTAACTCGACTAAATAAGGACCGTTAAAGCTCTTCTAATTTCTTTATTATCAACTGCACTTGAAAGTATTTTCTTATTTATCTGCAGCAAACCATAAATGTAATTTCAACCATGACTCTGGTCAAAATGGCCATGAAACTTGACAGCTTTGTCTCAGGCATTTACAGTGTTGTAATAAAGGATGTTATCCTCCTAAAATACTTCTGGTTTCTATTTGATTTGCATGCATGAATTATTACACCAATTTTGGTTATCAGTCAATTACCAAGTGGTTCATGCCAGTGATGGACATGGGAGCTGAGGCCCTCTATATCCCATGACCTGAAAATCATTCTGTCAGAGATGCTTAACTGTTTTCCAGCTGCCACATTTGCCTCCAGGTGCAAATGACCTTTAAAAAAGGTGCTGAAATGACAGGGCTGAAGAATGGAGCCCTATTAATCTTTTGAGGTGACTTTATCATAGGCAAGAGATAGCAAAGGTACAGCAAGCTTGCATAGGGCAGAGCGTGCAAATGTATCACTGGAGGAATGTGCAAAGGGCAAATATCATCAGGGCAGGAGGTTCGGCTGTGGGTTTAGCCAAAACTGTTGCTTTGAATGAAGTCAAAATGCATAAAGCTTTATCCAGACTAGCGGTACACAGACCTAAGAGGGCTTAAAGGGTTTGAGTACTGTTCCCAAGGTACTGGTGAGTCTGATCCTTAAACCTTTCATCTTTTTGAGCTCCTGAAATGCTCTTGATTCAGTGATTTAAAGGTAGAAAATCAGATCCATCCACAGATGTAATGTTAGTTAGAATTTTTGACAGGCAGAGAATTACATCTCCCTTTCAGGTCTTTCTGGCTGGATTCTGGCAACATGGCAGTGAAAAATATTGCTGTTCTGAAGGCCTATGCTAGCCCAAGCTCCAATTTGAGCTCTGTCTATCACAGAAAATGCATGTGTTGGTATCATCAACCCAGGCTTTGAATACCAGTGGGAAACTGAAAGTGCTAAAAGAAATTTTCCTTTCTCATTAATATCTTTGATCACTGAAAAATACAGGTATCAGCAAAAAACTTCACCATGCTGGGCACATTGTTCCCTCATCCTCTCTTCTCACTGTTTTAATGTGTATTACACTGAAGTCTACTAAAGTCAGGTTTTTCTACCACTTGAGTCAGCTTGCTAGACTTCGATGGGCTGCAGGAAGCTTCCTGTTTTCTAACTGAGCAGTGCAGGTTTGGATGGTCAGCCTTGACATGAAAATGTTTGTGTTTGATACCTGACATAGACCAACGACTCAAAACAGTGGGGGAAATAAGTAATGGGATAGAACCTAACTAAAAAAGTTCCAACAGTGTAGTTTACAAAGGACGTGTTGACAGAGCTGAAAATTTCAGAAGAAATGCTTTCTTCTTCCCTCTAATTCCTGCACTTCTGACAACCAAAGAAGTAACAAAGTCATTTAGTGATAATGATTTAGTTTAAAATAGCTAGCCAAGGAAGTTGTATGGATTTGTAGAAACTGGAGGGCTCAGTAGGAGAAGTGAACTGGCTTTCACTCAGGTAGCTTTTGCCAGCATTGACCTTACATAGGACCTGAGTGTCTTTGAAGAAGTCTCTTCTAAGAGTCCCTTGCTGCTGGCACTTTATAAATAGACGTAGACTTTTTTTAACCATATATTTATTTAGATCAGCTACTATGCAACATTGAGAAGTTTATGTAATCTTCTGCACCTATATGCCACACATTTTAAATGGCAATTCTAATGCCATTGAAACGTTATTTATCTAGTGATTTTTGCACTCGTCAGAAGAAATTTTGATACATGGAGTGCATCTTATCTGCTTCCAACTATTTTTCTGCTGAGTATTAGCATTGCTCAGTACCTCTGTTTCATGGAATAAGAGACAATTTTCACTCCTAAAAAGTCAATGCCTTCTAATTTCTGTGTGGCACATGTAGGAGGATATGCAATGGAGAACTCTGATGTATGAAAAGTTAGACATTTGGTAATGTTAAAATTGCCCAAAGAGCTCTTGTGTTTAGTCTTGTGCTTCCTCCTTCTGTCTTCATTTCCTTGTTTACATATTTTATTCCACTTCTAGTTGAAACAGCAGATACAAAGTAACTTGAAGGAGAAGGAAAGGTATTACTTTGTTTTATGGTTCATTGCTCTGCAGGGGGAACTTCGAAATACAAAGTAGTACACAACCCATGAACTGAAAGCTGGGTTAGAATTTTGTTGGTTGTTTTCATCTAGAAGGAGAAGCTGAAAATTATTCAGTACGGAGAAAGCCGAAGAGAAAATGACAAATGTATAATGTCTTAAGTACCCTCAAAAATAGGTTTGGCATTTTCTGCTGAAGGAAATTATATGCTATTGAATAAGACTAATAAATTTTTCTTAAGGTTGTTTGAGTCCTTCCCTCTGTGACTGTACATATGCAATGCTTAGCCTGCAAAAGTCATATCTACTAATGTC
This sequence comes from Sylvia atricapilla, assembly GCF_009819655.1. Lineage (NCBI taxonomy): Eukaryota > Metazoa > Chordata > Aves > Passeriformes > Sylviidae > Sylvia > Sylvia atricapilla. Next base: position 71,175,351 of record NC_089140.1, on the reverse strand, counting down.
TTGACTCTTCCTTAAGGACTAAACCAAGGCAACTCATGTAAGTCTAGGTCAAAATATAATTGATGCATCCTCTGTAGTAACATGCTCATGTCCTTAAAAAAAAAAAAAAAAAAAAAAAAAAAAAAAAAAAAAGACGAGGAGGAAGATACTGGTGCCTAATTCTTGGAACAGATCTATGGTTGACATGCTTCCTGAATGCAATGCATTAAATCATTAAATGTAATCCAAGATCTCCATCACTTTTAATTAAATATTTCTATGTGATAGGTACTTTTACTGTAGTTCTGACAGTTGTTCTTCACCCACTCCTTTGTCTTCTGTAAATAACCACTGCAGCATTTCTAATATATGTTGAAATGTGAAAAAAAAAAAAAAAAAAAAAATTTCTTCCTTATTTTATATAATTCTGTGCAAAAATCCATCATTATAAATTCCCATTGGTAAGTGAAGTATCAGGTATTCTAAATTTCCCAAAGGAAAATATTTATCCTGAAAAAAAATTCATATCTCTTGAATGCATTAGAAAACTTGAAGATATACGAACAAACTCAAACTAGCCCAAAACAAAATCCCAACAAAGAGCAATTCCAATAACTCAGTTATTCCTAGATTTTCTTTGCCTGTGAAGTAAAAGGCCTGCTTTATTTGCTTGACCTTTGGTTGCAGGAGATTAAATAACAAATGTTGAATTGAGCTGTAGACTATGCTGGAAGCAGTGTCTCTGTCCTAAGAAACCCTTTAAGGATTTTAAAAAATATTTCCTTAAGCTCCTCACAGAGAGAGGAGGAAAGTTGCTTGCATCTCCTCCTCCTTATCCTTGCCCCTAGCAACACTAATAGCAAGTTAATCAAAGCACCTACTTGGAGTGCAGAGAACAACAAGCCATTTAAAGAAGACCATCTGGATTTTGCTGGGAACCATTCTGTTATCAACCTCTCTCCAGCCCTTTTTATTTTCCTACCTGTCCCCATTCTTTTTTTTCCATCTCTTCCCCAGGTAGCTCTGTTATTCAAGATAAAGAAACCCTTCTCGTTCTGCCTTATCAGAAATAATGTTGTCAGGCAGACTAGGGAAGTGATCCTCCCTGTGTCCTTGGCACTGGTAAGGCCAAACCTCGAGTTCTTTGTCCAGTTCTGGGCCCCTCATTGTGAGAAGGACATAGAGGCTGGAGTATCAAGAGATGGGCAACTGGAGTAGTGAAGGGTTTGGAACACAAGTCTTACGAGGTGCAGCAGAGGGAGCTAGGGTTGTTTAGCCTGAAGGAAAATAGGTCGGGAGGCCTCATCACTCTCTACAACCACCTGAAAGGAGGATGTAGCCAGGTGGGGCTTGGCTTCCCCAAGGCAACCAGTGACAGGACAAGAGGACATAGCCTCAAGCTGCACCAGGGAGGTTTAGGCTGGACATTAGGAAGAATTTCATCACAGAAAGACTAATTAAGCATTGGAATAGGCTGCCTGGGCACTTTTGGAGTCACTGTCCCTGCAGGTGTTTTAGGAAAGACTGGATGTAGCACTCAGTGCCATGGTCTAGGTGACATGGTGGCATTTAGGTATAGGTTGGCACAATAATCTCAGAGGCCTTTCTAACATAATTGAGTCTGTGATTCTTATCAACAGAGTCATAGAATACCTGAGTGGGAAAGGACCCATAAAGGTTATCGAGACCATCTCTTTGCTCCTCAAAAGACTAGCTGAAATTAAAGCATATGATTAAGAGCATCATCCAGCTACTCCTTGAACTCTGAAAGGCTTGAGTGCCATGTCCACTTCCCCGGAAAGCCTGTTCCAGTGACCAGCCACCTTCTCTGTGAAGAGACTCTTCCTCATGTCCAATCTGAACTTTTCCTGACACAGCTTCATTCCATTTTCTTGGGCCCTATCACAGGTCACCAGAGAGAGAGAGCAACACCTCTTTATCAACTGCCCCCAGTGAGGAAGTTGTAGGCTAAGATGAGATCACCCCTCAGCATTCTCTTCTCATTTCACCACCTTCCTCATTCTCTAGTAGTGTTATGTCCTTATACTGCACCACCCAAAACTGCATCAGCACAGAATAGAGCGGTCAGTCACATCCTTGGCCAGATGATAATGCCTGATGCGCTCTGTGACAGCTTTGCCTTCTTTTCTTCTCTACCTAGGTCAGGATGAATAATACTTGGGAAACCCAAGCTTGAGTACAGACTTGGAATGTTTATTATCTCTTATCTCTTTATAGTATTTACAGACTCATGCACAGTGAGCTCTTAGAAAATGAAGGTAAAATGAAGTGCTTCGAACTCTTTCCAAGCTTATTTAAGTGATAAGTACCTAATACCAAGGTGACACCTATATTATTTATGGTTTTGACCCAATAATGACCACCCAAGGCCTGCAATGCAGACCTTTTCCCCCCAGTTACAGAAAACCACCTAAATCCATGAAGAAGAAGGAAGAAGAAGGTGAAGAAGGACAAAAACAACAGCCAAAATCCTTCATCTTGACTGATGTGTATTACTATACTCTAAAATCTCAAATTCTAAGTTTCTAGGACGCCAACACACTCCAGAATGTAGTTGGCCCTCTTGGCTACCGTTTGGTCCTTTGGACCCGCTGTTGATTCGTATTCAATTTGCCATGAACCAAAATCCCCTTTCTGCATGGCTGTTCTTCAGCCTCCTCCTCAATATGTATATATAACCACGAGTATCCCATCCTATGTGCGGAATCCAGAACTTCCTCAATTTCTGTATAGCAGATGATTGCTGACCTTGCCAGTTTATCAAGATCTCTCTGTAAGGCCTCTCTACCACAAAGAAATCCACAGCTCCTCTAGTTTAGTATCATCAGCAAATACTTAATGTTCATTCAATTCCTGTGTACAGATCATTTATAGCAAAAGCATTAAAAGAGCACTGATCCTAAAACTGATCCTTGGGAATCCTCACTGAGGACTAGCCACTAGTCTGGTGTAACTCCTTTTCAGCCCAACCCATGAGCCAGTTGCTTACCTATGGCATGATGTATTTATCAAGCAGTGCATATTTGGTCCAGAAGAATACAGTAAGACAGAAGGAATATCAGAAGCTTTGCTCAAATCAAAACCCCACATCTTCTACTTTCCCTTGGTCAACTAGATGGGTGACCTTGTCATAAAAGGAAATTAAGTTACTTGAGCATTGAGCAGGATTTTCCCTTCATGTATCCTTGCTGGCTGTGATCAGTGAAGTTCATTTATTTTGTATAAAAGAAACCCAGTGTTTCATTGAATAGGTTCTGCTTGAGGGTTTTAGGCTTGATGCTTTGACTTGAGCTTTGCAGGATAGAGGCAAGGTCATGTAAAACGTGCCTTCAGGACACTGAGAAAGGTCCCTATCTGGAAGTCTTTTTGCTTTCTTTTTCATCCCCGTTCAGCTGATTAGGCACTTGAAAAACAACTTGGAGGAAATATTTAATCATCATTTGCTGGTGGGCTCAAGGAATTAATATCTGGCATGAATGGTTATTACTACTATGGAATTTCTGAAGTCAGAGAATGAGTGGGTTTTTTTTCAGTTGGGTAACATTGACACTCTGGTGCAGTAACCAAGAAACAAACTTTGCCATTATCAAAACACTTAGGGGATATTAATCTGCTTCTTTATGATGTTGAGTAGTCAATGGAAGTCTTAGCTAACTTATTTTTTCCTTTTTTGTTTAGACAAGTGTATATACCTACCTTTTTCATCTTCTATAAAATTTCTCCACACTAGAAATAAAACTCTTCCTGTAATGCTTATCATAACATGAGTTAACAAATCTCTCCTCTGTAGGCACGCCCTAGAGTATCAGAACTTCAAATGAGATTTTTTTGGCTCAAAATAGCCTGCAGTGTAATGTTCCATTATGGCCAGACCAGAAAGTTATAGTTCACTTTAAGACCTTTGTTACTGGGGGTAGTGAGTGAATTCATTCAAAATTACTCTTTCTTGCAGTATTTTCCCCCCAAGACCTTTGGCCTGGTACATACATTGAAAATATAACAATTGTCATCACTTCTACAAAATATCCCACAAATACACATCAACAACTCTATTTACATGGCCTGGGTCTAGGAACTTACTCCACATGTTGTGCACTGAAAATAAATAAAGTAAATATTACAGATTTTTTTCTTTTCTTTTTTTTTAAGCAGTGGAATGGTTAAAATAGGCAAGAAATTGGTAACTTCCTAGGTAGTCACAATAAGTGACCTACTAAAATTGATTTAAGGATATAGAGGCTACGGGAATGTTGTTAATACATTATGTTACAGTGACATGAAGGTGACCTACCTGTCTTCTCAAGCATTTCTTTCAGGGAAGTCCTAGACTAATAATCTCTTATTTTTCATTTAATAAGTCTATGTGATCGTGATAATATTTGATCATAGAGTCATAGAATTGTAGAATGGTTTGGGTTGAAAGGGATATTAAAGATCACCCAGTTCCAATGTCCCTGCCATGCCCGGGAGACCTTCCACTAGACCCATCTAAGATGACCTTGAACACTTTCAGGGATGGGGCCTCCACAACTTCTCTGAGTAACTTATTCCAGCACCTCAGCACACCTCACAGTAAAGAATTTTTTTCTTAATAGGTAATGTAAACCTACTCTTCTTTAATTTGTAGCCATTCCCCCTTGTCCTGCCACTTGACTGTACCTCATGTTAGGCATTAACTTTTTTACCCTGTACACTTCACATTCATCTGTGGGGAAGGAGGAGTGGAAATCTACACAAACCCTCCCCCAATAACAAAATAAAACAATGGAAATAATCTTTTAGTTGAGGTCATTTAATAAGGCTCCTTAGGCCTGTTACTTCAACAGTATAAGGATTACCCGTTCATTCTATATTTCCTCAGTTGTAGGATCAGGCCTGAGACTGTAGCATGAACCTCACACCACAGAAGTTTTTTTATTCTAAAAAAGAAAATTTCGCTTCTTTCTAAAGACAAAACATACACCATTTTTCTCTTTCAAACAAAGCATTGCTGTGCCCTTGCTTTCTCCTGTGTTTTATTCCTGAAGAGTTGCTCTGATTCATATTTGCAGAGTGCCTGGGTAAATAAAACATTTTAGGGATGTAAACTTTTTTTTAAGGAGTATACTACTGTTGACTTGCAAGTTGCAAAGATAATGTAATATCCAGAAGTATTAGATTTTCTAATATACAAGCTCAAAAAAATGGAGCATGTCCATTAAGCCTTTGATGTTAGTGCTACAAAGCTGGTTTTTTGTTATAGCAAAATAAATGTAACTTAGTCATGCTTTTAATCCAGGCACTCTTCATCCCATTGAGTGAAAGAGGTTTTAGCAGAAAAAGACCTGATATGTTCAGTGTTCAGCTGGGTCATTAATTCATTCATGTCTCAAAAGTTTGTCAGTTCTCTTTTAGTTGCATCAAAAGCCTCATAAAAACTGATCAGGTGCAAATTTTAGATAGATGAGAAAAGAAAGAATCAATATGCAGCTTGCAATTTAATTTTTGCTATAAGAGTTATCTGGGAAAGATCTCAAACATTAGGTACAATAGCTGCTCTAGATCATAGGCAGAAGGATAAATCGACAGGTTTTTATGCATTAGTCCCTTTACCCTATACATATTAACCCAAATTACAAAAGTTTCTGTCCTAAATAGACTCACCATTTTGAAATTAACTGGATTCGGAAGAGACTGCAAGCAGTCATATGCTTTATGCCACTCTTGACAGGGGATGCAAAATATGTAGATCTGTAGAAGTTAAAAACATACATTCCTTATCTCCCAGTTCTTCTCTTCCCCTCTCTTCGCACCTTTCTTCCACAAAACACAAGAGCTCTACCCATACTGTTTCTGTGTCTTAAGAGATGAGCTGATTTTACACAGATCCCAGTCATTCTTCAAGATATATCTTATAAGCACTCTCAAAGAAAATCAAAGTTGCAGAAGGTGCTTTTCACAGGAAGATGGGCAAAAGACTCCTCCTCATCTTTGACTACAGAGCTGGCACTCTGAACTCACACAAGGTGATATTAGGGGGGAGCAACTCATCTACCATCCTCAGACCCAGACCCATGTGCACACTGACTTAGGAGGAAACAATTAAAGTAATTCAATTGTACAGTGGAAGTTATAACAGTCACACTGCATATTTAACTTTAGTCTGGAACTTTATAAACAAAGCTGATTCTGCTGGTGAGGTTTCTTGCAGTTCTAGGATGGAGAGAAACCTCTTGGTGACCAATAAATCTGAAAGTTTTTATGTGCAATTATGCATCTACCATTGCAAACCAAATGATGTTCTTTTCAATTTCTCTTATGTATTGCCATAAGTGGCATTGGTGTTCATGTTTTTAAAAAAGAACAAATACTTGTTTCACATAATGTATTTTCTGAACTGTGTGGGAATGAGTGAAAATTGGTAAGCCTTGATTTTCAGGTGAATGACACTGTTTTCCCTTTCATAGAATTACAAGTTACTGAATCTTTTCTTTCCATAAGAGAAACTGAAAATAGGTCATCCAAATTTTCCATTACTACACTGTACGTGCCCTTCAGATATTAAAAATTGAGACGTGTCAGTTAAATACAGCAGACAAAATAATATGCACATCAATCTGTGACTGGAAACAGTGTCCAAAATGTTATTTATTGCAAGTTTTCATCAAATATGCATTATTCTAATGATCGACACATTACAAAGACAGACACTTCGGAGAAAATTATATGGAAGTAGACTGAAAAAGATTGCAGTCGACTTGGTGGGGAAATGTGGTTTAATTTAAAAATCATATAATTGTTATGGAAAGAGCCATATAAATCAAACTTGTCAATGTTGACAAGGTTTTCATCAGGATTTCTAGTTCTCTATAGTCTCCCAAAAATCACCTAATGAGTATGTATAATAAGTCAATTTCCAAGCTGTTGCACTAAGAATAATGATATAAGTTTTCCTTTCTCTTTTATATTAGGAAAGTTTTATCTGACTTAGGTGGATGACTTTGGTATGAAAAGGGAGAAGTGCATAAATAGGAAAAAAATCCACTCTGCCTATGAACTTACATACAATACATTGCCCTAGGTACAGTTCAATGTATAAACTGAGTGAAAGAGTCTCTGATCTGGGGGATTTTTTAAATGTGGGGTTTTTTCCTTGATTCTGGTATTAATGCAGTTTAAATGGAAAACAGCCACAGGTACTAGGCCTCAGCTCTTGCCATCCCTTTACATCCCTACCTCCCCACCTCACACAGATGCACATGAACATATATCCATACAATACCCATTGATTCTATTTTTCTCCCCATTTTGCAATAAATTCTGCGTGTTATTTAGCAATTGTGCTTGTGGTTTGCTCTCACATTAATTTTTTCATAGATGAAATTGTATGTATGCTGCCATTCTTGTAAAATTGTCAAAAACTGATGAGGTTTTGGAATGAGGAGGCTGTATTTTAATGTCTCTGAAGGCCAGTTAGGGGCAAGTTTTGAAAGGGTAGAGAGCAGCATAAGGAAAATTCAAGCCCTGCCTAATGGCTGAGTTAACTGAAGAGAAAGCAAGCCTGAAGACTTTATTGTTAGCAGCAGCAGCAGCTTCTAGTAACAGGGTGCCTTAATTTTACAGAGCAACCTGACATCGAAATGTACTCCTTTCTTTTCTTTTAACTAAGAATTTGATTCCAAAGACTTAGAGACTCTGTTGCAGACAACATTTTCCAGTAATGCTCACAAAACATAAGAGCACTAGCGGGGAGATGGAGAAGGAAAAAGATAAATTTGTGGGAAAAAGATCTTGAATCTGACAGCGTGAGAGTGTGACAACCACACTTCTTGGAGTTTAACTTTTAAATAGAGGGCTGTGTGCCAGTTCCCTAAAATTAAAAATGGATCCAGAGGAAATGACTTCCCAGAGAACAAGCCAGCCACTTTGGACAGACTGGACACAAGCCATCCACACAGCTGCCGGTGGCTCCAGCCAATTGCTGGTCTGCATGCTGCTCGGGGTCCTGTACCTTCCACAGAGTAAAGAGCATATGGGCCTTTCCACAGCTGACTCAGACAGAGGAGGAGGGAAAATGTGGCAGCAAAATACTGGTGCTTGCTTTGCTTAATTATGGTGGTCATGAGAACTTTAAATGCCAAGTAAATGTGTATAGAAAGAGGCAAGAGAGATTTTTACAGGATGTTGATGTTCCTCCTTACCCTGTAGTATGGGAACGTATTTTGCACAAGGCTCTCTGATTTTATCCAATCAACATTTCAGAATGGTTCCTATTCCTGTCCTCTGAGTAAACTAAGCCACATAAGGTGCAGCAATCTGTGCAGGGCCAAAGGAAAAAGTAGTGTTCATTTTTCTTTGGCTCTTACCTTTCCTGACACTGTTCAGAACTCGGAAAACAAACCACAGTGATATTTTTATTGCTGGTCAAAAATAGTTTACTGGACAGAAAAGGAAGAAAAGCTTTGCAAGCCTGGCATGGAGCCTGTACTGTGCAGCTCTTTCTGGCACAGGGTATAAACAGAACTGCTCACCATAGACCAGTCTATATTTTTTTTTCCAAGGTTTCTTCAGAAATACAGCATTTTCAAGGTTTCTTCAGAAATACACAGCATTTCTACTGATCATTAAAACATAAAAAATGTTGTAATGCCAAGCAAGAGAGGTGACTTGCATAATGCTGTCTAAATAAAGGAAGTAACTGAATTTTCAGCTCTTTATATTATGCCTAGATCACATAGAAACTTGAGCATTCAGGCCAATCTTTTTCATTTTAAAGGATGCAATGAAACCTCACCCTCTAGTTACAGAACACAGATATTTGGTTTTGTCTTTTTTGTGTTTTTTGTTGTTGTTGTTGCTGTAGTTGTGGTTGTTGTAGTTGTTTTCTAAACCTGTTCCTAATCTTTCTTGTTTTATAAATTGCATTTGTATGGAAATAATGCAAATACTGGAGGAAATTTTTCCCTTTTTTGTCAACATCCAACTATTTCTGCAAAGCCCAGATCTTAAGCAAACAGGAAACCTACCCCATATTTCTAGACACAGATGCAAAGAAGAATTAGTAAGTCAGTAGAGCTACAATTACTAAATGTTAGGTCCACAAATATGATCATAATATTGCAGTCTTGTTAGGTGTGTTTTTATAATATAATACTTTTGCATTAGCATATGGAATCTACATATTTCTTTTGAAGGCCTCATTTCTCCCTCCAAAGCAGAGAATCCTAAACTATTTCTTCATAATCTGGTGTTAGATTATGGTCTTTTTATATGCATGAGCTTTTCATCTTAAAATGGAATTAGACTATGACCATGTAGAGGAATTGCTCCATGTAAAGGAATTGTAACATATGCCATATTAGACTAATAAGTTAGGTTTTGTGATTTAGAAATGAGGTTTGTTGTAAGAGTCAGTTTTTGCTTTACACATTTTTCCCCTTATTTCTCTGCACAGTAATCTCACTCATCTGACCCATTCCTTCTCTCTGGCCTCCTTGATGTGGTTGCTTAAAAATAGAGAGCAACTGCAATAACCAAAATTTCCCATCAGTGGGAATCTTCCTGCTGGCCCCACAAGCATGGTATTAGTTGTGTTTCTTCCTGGACATGGTGCACAGCAGAAGATTGTGAGGCAAATGGCTTTGAGGTAGTTGTGGCATGCATGTAGGGGACAGGAGCTTGTGAGGCTGCTGTGCCCCATGTTTCCAGTCTGCACATGGAGTTGCAGGAAGAGGATTGATCAAGGAGTTTAGGAAGAGCTGCAAGTTAGCAAAACACAGTGAAACCAAGGACTTGGATCTGATTTCTATGAGAACTGATAGTGCTGGTGGCAAAGTGAGGCTAAAGTTCTGTCTTCAGTGACAGAAAAAGTAGAGGAAGAAATAGGAATTGTTTTTCCCAAGATAACAGTTGCTATTTGCTATCTGGATATAAAATCTCATGCAAATAAGATTTCCATAGTTTCTTCCACAATTTCTAAGCAAAATTATACACCCTCTCCTCATAGGTTCATCTTGCTTAGATTACAGCACAAGAAAACAAACTGCCATTACATTTGTTTGCCTGGGGCTTTAACTGCCAAATGTAGCTTGCATACACCAATAACATGTATTGTTAGGAAAAAAGCCTGTGGGATTTTTGTTGGGTTTTAGTCCTGTTGAAGGAAGTTTCATTACCCCTGAAAAAATGGCATATCTCTTTTTGGGTTGCTAGTGTAATAGTAAGATTAAGTTGAGCACCTTATCCTTCTGCCTTACTGATGCTGTTGTTCTGTTCTCTCTACTATTTCCCCTACCTTGTTGGTAGCAAAATCTTCCTGAATTTCTTTCAAATGAATGAGTAATGAAACATTCCTTGCTGGCCTATTTTTCAATTCTCTCCTCCCTCCAAACATCTGTGAACAGTGACCTGTCCAGCAAAAAAAGTCTGTCTTCTTTTAGGGGAAAAAATGTGTGAGAAGAACTGTTGCCCAGTGTAGCAGTAAAACAAAATATAGCATCCATGTACAGGTATTACAGGCATAGCTAGAAATGTCTATAAAATTGTATGTATACTATCCAGCCATCCTCAGTACAATGAAGGATGGTGTCCCGTGGGACTTTTTCTTAAACTTCACGTATTCTCAGCTTATACTTCTCAGCCATTTCTCAAGCCATAGGATTTGCACAATTTTCTCTGGGGAATAACTTCTGTCTTAATGGATCATGCTCCTTTTCCTTACTTAAATGTAGCCTTTTTGGACTGCATCTCAATGCTATTAATTGATGGTCACTTCCCTTCTTAATCATTTCCATTTGTTACATATAATTGCAATCCTGAAAATACCGGAGTTAAGAAGTTCTGAGCTCATTGCACCATCTCAGCTAATATGAATTGTGCCCAAATTTCAAGGCTTATCTTCTAATACCAGTGGTTGTCTTTAGAAATAGACACTCTGATTTTCTGGAGAAACTGGCACAGGATGGCTAAGTCTAGGAAGTCTAAAACCTTTGATAAAGTCAGGCTGTAAGCTTCAGTGAAGTGTCCTAAATCCAAACCCACATTACAAATTTGGGTCAGAACTACTCTAAGCATAGTTTATTGATGTTGAGAAATAGATATTAAAATCCTCTGTATTATCTTGGCTGATTTCTACAAAGGCTTTGAATCTAAAATGCCATTATGGGATTGTGTGCCATTTTGTCCTTAATTACCCATTAAGCCTTGTCCTGCTGTCAGTGGATTATATGAATATAACCAGAGCAAACTTATCCTGCAGACAAGAGGAAGACTTGCTACTCTTACTACATTCATGTTCTGGGTTGATAGTCCCAGAGCCATTGTTCTCCTTTGGAAGATGATGAGCATTTCCTAAGTTTGTGACTTTGGGCTGGATCTACGGTAGAGAAAACTGTTGTAAATTCTGCTGATTCCAGTCACAATACAGACCTGATTTATAGGCAGCCCTGACCTATAGCTATTGGCCTTTTTGACTGGGAAATTTGGTCCCAAGTGTATGAGTTGAAAATAGTATTAACAAGACCTGAAATAAAACTCTATCTTCTCAATCTCTTACAGAGCTGCATATTTTAATTAAATGTCTCTGAAGAACTAAAAAAAAAACTGTTTAAGGTTGGCAAATGTCTTTAATTGTGTTTTCTGTTCCTCTGGGAGAATTCCAGCTGAATGAGAGCCTTGTGAGAAAGCTCAAGCAACCGATCACTTTAACCACAGTGGAACTAAATTAAGCATCTGAAGATCTCATTTGTCATGTGTTCCCCCTACAACGCTGTGGTTTAAGATGTCAAAAGCTGCACCTTGACTATAAAGGGAGAGAGGGTTCTGAGATAAACAACAGTTTTGGGAAGAAAAACACAAGAGGTCATTTATCTCTCAGATTGGGACAATTTGCCATACTCCTGCTGCTATGAGAATATTCTTCACACCAAGTCTTCTCAGGAGATTATCCACAGTAAGAAAGAAGTGTTTCCCACCATGCCAGAAAGTAAAAAACAAGTATCAAAACAACCTTCCCTGAGGCCTGTTGGGGATGAATTTTTTGGGAGTCCTGTGATGGTGAGAAAGTGGTTGGAAGGGAGGGCGAAGGAGATTTAGAAGAGAAATTACTTTTTTATTAGAAAATCTCCTTTCTTGGAAGCATATATATAATCTAGGGATGCAACATGCCGCTCTTGCTAATGCTTACCTTGTCACTAACAAATGAAGCCCGCTGCTTGCACCAGGAATTTTCAAATATAAACACTATAGGCAAGCTACTGAACAGCACTGTGTGAACAGCCTGCCTGCCAGGACTGCTGCTGCTGGAACTGGTGCTTGGAGACCTCTTCAATGTGTGTCACTGTCTTTCTCTGCTCCCCTGTGTGTCCATTCTTTTTGTGATGGCCAGCTAACTTGAGTATTGCAAATTTACTTGAGGGTGTATAACTTGTCACAGCTTTAAGATTTCATGTTGCCGTTGGAAAATGTTTCATCAGCTGAGTGTAGCCAGCAACTTAAGAGACATTTGACCTACCTCACCAGTTTCCTACTTGTGCTGCTCTTGTAAAGAGGCTGCGGGTAGGTTTATATTTGCTATTTAAGTACCCGCAATTGTACTGAAATTTTTATGGTCATGCAAATGAATTAAGATTGAAATCCATTTTCTTGATTACCCCCTCTGTGAGCTCACAGAGCTAAGATATCTTGCTTACTTGCCATAATCTTAAAGCTCATGAAAAAAAAAGCTCAGAGTCTGCATAAATTAGATGTACTAAATAAAAGGGCTAATAAGGCCTGAGGCTTGCTGCTCAGCATGGAATTCAGCCATCTGAGCTTTCCAACACTGAGCCTAAGATACAGGCTCCGTATCCTGTACTGCAGTGTGATTGCTTGAAAATCTCTCATTTTCTTTCTTCTGAAGACTGTTTCTTGTTGGCAATGTGCTCTGATAGCTGGGAGCATTTAACCTTTATTTACTCAGTAACAGACCTCAGGACTTGATTTGCATGTATGAATCATTACTGGATGACCATTGCTCTGCTGCCCACTAGATTCCCTAAAACAGGAGCTGTAGTTGGTGAACTCCAGCATGAAGTTTACTTAAGTCCCTTCACTGAGGAGCTGAGACCACCTCTCTCTGCCAGAGGCCATGGCTGTGACTACAAGGCCTTGATGAGAAAAGAGATGCAATTCTTTCTTCCAAATTATTCTTACTTGTTGTAAAAAAGACATATGTCCAAAAGCATGTATTTTATTCACAAAGGTTCTGCAGACCAGCTATCACCCATGCATTAAAGGAAAAAAAATGTGATTTCTTCAGAGTGCAGCCATAACTTCTGTGTGGTTAGAGAACAGGTTACTAATCCCAAGACACATCAGTGATCTATCTTAAATATGTCTATGAACATGAGGGTCCTTTGCTTTGCATTCAAGAAACAAAAATGGGATTGCCCAAAAGGGACTTGATGCTGCTCCTTTCTCACCTTGAAATGGCTTGTTTTCCAGAGAATTTTACAATCTAAGTGCTCTACTATGATAGCTTTTGCAGCACTGCACATTTCCACACTGCTGTATTGCAATTCCACCCTGCTCTATTGCAATTTATATAAATATATAAATATTACATATATATATAAACACACACATATATATACTATTTTTCTTTATTTTTTTTCTTTTTTTCTTTTTCTTGTAGCAATGCTGTATTGATCCTGGGAATTTTGTGGAGCCTTTGAGTGGGCCAATGGACATTGTAATATGACTTGTCAATATTCATGCAGGTGCTGGCTTGGTCTCAGGCAGCACAGAGAGGTGCCCACCACCTGCTTTCTTGGATGATGTTTGCTTATGGATGCTGACTATTGTCTGGGAGACTCAACTGCTTCGTGGTCCCAGATATAAAGCTGATGCTTACACCATTCTTCTCTTTAAAGAAATTATCATTAACAATACTTAAGATTCATAGCACTCTATTGTATATGTTGATAGGTCTAGAGGCAATTTTCACTTCCTATTAATGTCAGGCATAAACTGGATGAATTTATTGACTGGATCTATGCGGTTTGTTGGTGATGACAAGAAAAATATTAAAGCTTTAGTTAACACCTTTTTCCATGGGAACAGAACAGGCTGAGCTTTTGATTTGTTTATTTGAACTTCAAATCACTGCATATGGATATATGTTTATATAGATAAAGTTTTCCTCTGTGTGCTCTTAATAAGTATTAACAACATTAATCTCTGTATATTTTGACTGAATTTGCCTGTGAAAGGCAAAGAAGGCCTTGTTCCAAGTTTTGACAGATTTCTGACACTTGTTAAAAGAATCGTGAGAAGCTTCATATCCTGGTTCTAGTACCTCAAGTTATGCAAAATCACTAAAAACAAAATGCCACACTTAGGACAGAAGTATCCCCAGCAACACAGGCAGGTTATGGAGGTGCTTTGTATGTGGAGAGTCCACTCCTGCAGAGTTCCCTGGCAGGTAGGGCGATGCTGGCCAGCCCCAGCCAGCACACAACCTGCACGTCCAGCAGAGGGTTCTTCCTCCTTTGCAAAGCACTGTGCCCAGTTTGGGGCACCCAGATGGATTTTTTTACCTTTAGAGTGAAAAACAGAGGAGAATTTAATTCCAGTCTTCTGCTGCTGGAAGGATCATCACAGAGAATACCAAGCCACACTTCCCTCAAAGGGATACAGCGAAAGGGCTAGAAGCAGCACTTTAAAGCTACAGTATTTGAAGATATGTCTGGATAAAACAGGGAAAGGGGGAGGGAAATCCTGTTAAAGCCAGTCAAGCTTAAAGTCATGGGATATCCATCTTTGGAGATCTTCATAGCTCTCAAAGGCCATGGGAAACTCAATCTAGTTTTGAAATTAGCCCCACTTGGGGCAGAGAGCTGGACTAGATATTTCCAGGTGCCCCTTCCAACCTCAGTTTTCTCTTATTTTGTGATTTTTGCACAGTGTTTAAGCAAGCTTTCGACATTTTAAGTCTCTCTTTTCTGGACACGCAGAGAATAATGTACATGGCTCTGGGATAAGATCCCTGGTGATGTTAGGATTTAATCTCTCACTAGGAGCAGTGGTGTTGCACCAGCAGCATTAAACTGGAGATCATAAGAGCAATGTCAGCTTTGGGTAGCCAAGTGTTCAGAAAAAAAGGATCTTGCCTTTTAGCTACAGATTTTCTGCTTCCTCCAGTGCTGTGTTCTCCAGCCTACCTTTGAACTTGCAATTTCTCACAGCAATTAACCAGACCTCTGAGTTGCCCTAATTGTGGACATCCAGTGTGGAGAGATAAAGGACAATAGCTTGAACTGAAATTACTAATGCTCTTAGTAGGGCAAGGAGAAAATGACCAGCAATTGAAAAGAAAGGCCATTTTATGTGGCCTAATCAGAGGATTGTATTAGGAGAACATGCACTTGGCATAAAATTAAACACTAGTTAAAGTATTTTGTTCCTGGAAAATTCCAAGTCTTCATCCAAAACAATGCATTTTTTCACACATGATTTCCAGCACCATAAACATCTGGTGAATTGAGGCTTGCTCAGTATATCAGTATGAAAAGTGCACAGACTATTTGAAGCACACTATCACTGGTCTGTTAAAAAAAAAAGAAAAAAAAAAAAAGGAGCAATTTAAAAAATTATAGTGTCTCTTTTCATTTGAAGGAATCTACAATTCATTTGAATTTGAAGGGAAGAAGAGAGAAGAAATGGTCAGTAAATTATTGTCAAATCTATTTTGGAAATGAAAGATTTTAAAGATTTTTTTATTTATTTTAAAAAAAATCACAAAAAACTTTCTGTCATTTATAGTCTTTCCCAAAAATATTTTAAAACACTTTTTAAAATAATTTTTCAGTTGCATACAGTCTGAAAACTCTCTTAAGAATACAAGTCTTATGCCATTTAATAAAGTACTAGTACAGCAATTTATTGAAATAAAATGTTTATTTACCTATAGCATCTGACAACAGAATTCACTTGGGTAAAATTTCAGTGTGATTTATCCTCTGAGCTTCACTAAAGATTGCTGCAGCTGCATGTTTAGGCTAGTGAACAGCAAAGAGAAGAGAGACATTAATTGTATATTTACCATGGCCAAGACATACATTTACTAGATTACAGCAATCAAATAGCATGTATGTCCTTTTTAGAAAAAAAAAACACAAGTCTGTCTACAAAAAAAATGCTTGTGTAGGGGATTGTGCACCATATATTTCCCTTCTAAAGACCTTGTCATCCTTAATGCCAGTTGTCATACTGTCAGCTCTAAGTTTGATTAATGTGGGAGGAAAATAGAGGGGAAAACAAGTCGAAGAAAGAAATTCTGTACCCAGGTAATGGCTTGTGGGGGGCAGGGGGTGTTGGCCACACATACAGTGAATGAGAATTTCAGAAAGAGAAGAATATTGACTATACATGCTTGTTTACTTCCAAAATAGGTAGTGAATGCGGGACTGATCAGACCTGTCTTTTCCAGGAGCTAGCTCAATCAAACCAGTAGATTTGATATAGCTGTGTCTTTCTTCATTTCTGTGGACATTTAATTTGTTAAGGTGATATCCCAAAATGTTTCTACCTCTTTTTCTTTGCCTGCTTCTAATTCTTTCCTTTAGTCATGTCCAGCTAAGCCAAAAGTCGCTGGAACCTAAAGAAAGAGTTTAAATCACTTGGAACATTGACCAGCGTTCAACATCTTTAAATATACAGGTATTGTATATTCTAGCAGCCTTCTGGCTTTGCCACAGTGCAGTCCTAGTTTTCATCACTTCCTAGGCTTTTTCCCTGATATTGTTTATATGTCACTTACTATAGCAAAGCAGTCTGACTAATTTTCTTTGCTTCTTTCTTTTCACTTTAAAAGAAAACCATGAGAGGGAAACAAACCAAAAAAAAAAAAAAAAAAAAGATAGTTGTTTTCTTCTTTTTGTCTATGACCTGGTATTTGTGTTTAAAGAAAACGGTTTCTGGATCTTTGTTTGGCCACTGATGGTTAAACATTTACCAGAGAAACAATGACTTGACTGATGGGACTTTGTAGATCTGCATCACGCAGTGCAGTCTTCTGGAGGGATGGGGTTAAGGAGATGAGCACCTTTGGCAGCACTCTTCCTAGAAATTATTATTGCAGTGGGACTTTTCTGCATGTTCCTTAAAGGTTATAAAATACAAAGTTGTAAGCTTGATCCTGGTGTCATTTATGGTACTGCATCACTGACCATTTTGGTTAAAACCAGATGTGCACCGGCATGAGTAAAAAGAGAATCAGTTCTGTCTATGAAGCTCTTGCTATTGTGTATCTTAAAACCTTCTCAGCTGTCTTCAGGAACTCTCCCTCTGGTATTCCATGAGACATTCACCTGAACTGGAACCTCTGAATAGAAAAGGTGGTATTCGACTCTCCTAACTTTCTACAGTCTAACAGATGGCAAGTCATTGGGACTTTTTTTGTGATGAACAGCTACAAACTAGATTGAAAGAGGGAAAGGGATACAACCATTGCTAAAGGTAAGCCTGGGGGTGGCACACCAATGTGTGAGGGATGGGCTGCAGATAAGATCATCCAGTCCACCATATGGAGGCAGGGAACAGAGAAAAGACAAAGGGTTATCAGTGTGCTGGAAATCACAGAAATGTCTTAGAATCATTGCATGGGAATTAGGGCTCCTCCTGCCTCATAGCTGGTGGGATCAACAAGCCCAGCTGAATAGCACCTACACTGTTTTGGGGTGACTATGATGTTTCTGTATTTTTAATTGTTTGTTTTGTGTGTAATGTATGTGCTGTTTTGTATTTTTAAGAGTGGTTTTGAGGGTGAATACAGAAGAAGATGTGTACAGTTTGTTTTGAAAAGTGTTTATATTTTTAACTTTTTTTTGGGGGGAGGATGGTGTGTTTCTTAGATATTTGGACAGTGAATAGGGAGAGGGTTTTTTTTTTTTTAGTTAGTTAGTTTAGTTAGCTGAAGCAAAGAAGCTTCTGGAACGGTTTTTTGGTTGTGGGGTTTTTTGGGGGGTATTTTTTCAGATGGTTTAAATTGCTCTGGACTGAAAATACAGAGAAAGACTGAGATATGATATTTGTGGCCCACCGGGGCTTAGATCTTGGTATTATTAGCATTAAAAATATTGGGATTGATAAAAGACTGAGAGAAAGCTGAGTTAATTTTTGGCAAAAATTTCTTCAGTTTTGCTATTTTTTTTTTTTTGGAGCAGTAAGAGGTTTTGTTGTTTGATTTTTTTTTTTTAATGTTTGTGAGCATTTTGTTTATTAAATAAAAAGGGTTTTTTACTTTTTTTTAAAAAAAAATTTTTAGACTGCCTGGGGGGAGGGGCTGTTTGGGTTTGCTCTTCAGAGGAACTTAATTCAGAAGTTTTTTTCTAAATTTATTTTAAACTAGGACAATAAATTTAGATTGGTGCCCAACTGCGGGGCAAGAGAGAGTAGATTTATTGTCCTGGTTTAGGGTAAATTTGGGAGGAAACTTCTGAATGGAGTTCCTCTGGGGAGCAAACCCAAACGGCCCCTCCCCACAGCCGGTCTGGGGAAAAAAAAAAAATAGAGAAAAGTGGAAAAAAAATATTTATTTAACAAAAAAAATGCTCATGAGCATGAGGAATGAAAAAAAATTAAACAACAAAACCTCTAGCTGCTCTAAAGAGAGATGGCAAAACTGAAGAAGTTCTCACCAGGAGTTAGCTCAGCTCTCTCAGTCTCTTATCAGTCCCAGTCTCTTCGGTGCTGGAAAATGCTGAGGCCCAGGCCCCAGTGGGCCATGGGTGCCAGATCCTGGTCCTTCTCTGGGTTTTCAGTCCAGAGCAGATTTAAACAATCTTAAGAAAAAAAGGAAAAAAACAGTCCAGGAAGCTTCTTTGCTTTAGCTAGCAAAACTAACTAAAAGGAAAAAAAACCTCTCCCTGTTCACTGTCCATGTATCTGACGAACACACTGTCCTGAGGAAGAAGAAAAAAAAGGAATGTGGAGGAGTGAACACATTTCAAAAACAAACTGTGCATGTCTTCTTCCCTGCTCATCCTCAGAACCACTCTTAAAGGTACAGAACACAACCCACAGCACACACAGAATAGACAACTGGGGATACAGAGGCATCATAGTCAATCCCGGACATTCTACCCCTTATTACCATATTGTCAACTTCCTAAAACTAATTGAATTTTAATTCTACATATATATACATTATACATACATTATACATGCATATATTTATATAGAAATAATGTACAGTTATATACAGACAATGGTAGTGACATTTAAGAAAAAGTGATATTTATACATGGTTCTTACTCAATAATCAGATTTTTCTGAGGTATACATCATGTTGTTCTATTTTTTTGTATTATATACTATGTGTAACTTGGTTCTTGAGCGAAGACAATCCCACGAATGGGTTTGTCTGTATTTGAGGCAGAATTGATTTAAATTGTCTTTTTTAATAAATTTCTTACATGTACTACAGGGATTTTATAAATATACACTAAAGAAAAAGAGAAAAAGAAAAAAAAGAGACATTCAAACACCTTTCCCCCCTCTCCCCCTCAAACTGTTCACTTTTTCACTCACCATAGAGAGAAAACTATGATTTTCAGTCAGTTGCCACCATTTAAACACGATCCTACATTACCTTGGGAGAGGAGCCTTTCTAGGGTTATGGAGAACATGCCACAAGAAAAGGTCTGGTGGCTTTCCAGGCCACAGATCTGCAACTGCCCAGAATTTCTGCAGATTCTGTGCAGTCTCACCCAGTTTTCTAAACTGTTTATGGGCTTCTACATGTTTGGGGTATTGTTTTAAGAATGCTTTTTTTGTACAAAACAGGGATTCTCTTCTATCTCTAAAATCACCTCTATGTTAAAAGAAATAGAGACCTCCTTGTTCTTTCCGAGGAGCCAGGGACATATTCTAATCAAAATTCTCAATTAAAACTCATGCCTATCAATACACACAACCCTTTGACTAGAACTTGAATTCCCCCAAGCAGCATTGAAACAAAGTCAGTAAATAAAAAAGACTATTAAAAAAAATAAAAATAGACTATTAAAAAATTGTTGTTTAATTTTTTTTCATACCTCATGCTCGTGAGCATTTTGTTTGCTAAATAAATAGTTTTCCCACTTTTCTCCAGAAAATATTTTTTTTCCCAGACCAGCTGGGGGGATGAACAGTTTAAGTTTGCTCCCCAGAATAACCCCATTCAAAAGTTTTCTCCCAAATTTACCCTAAACCAGAATGTACACCAATACACACAACATGGAGAAAAAACAGGAAGAACTGGAAGTCATGGTGCAGTAGGAAAACTATGGCATGGCTGCCACCACAGAAACAGGATGGGAAAAATCACACAACGGGAGTGTTGTAATGGATATCTATAATTCTTTGAAGGAATTGTCAGGGAAGGATAGTTGGAGAGTTTTGATTGTCTGGAGCTAAATAATGGTGATGAGAGGGAGGGATGTTTATGGGTGAGAATAAGGGGGAAGGCCAGTAACGTGAGAGTTTGTTATGTGTCAGATTATACCCTTTTCTGACCCAGAGATGGGGCCACTGAGAGCTTGCCAAGCCATTCACAATGATTTGCAATCAGTCCTCATCAACCAAGGAGGTCTCATCTGAGTGGAAATTAGCAAATGTTACCCCCATCTACAAGAAGGGCCTCAAGAAGATTCCGGGTCTTGTCAGTTTCTGTGCCAGGAAGATCATGGAGCAGACCACCTTGAGAGCCATCATATGGCCTGTGCAGGATAACCTGGGGATCAGGCCTGGTCAGCAACACTACAGGCTTGGGGAAGACTCACTGGAAATCTTCCCAGCAGAAAAGGACCTGGGAGTGATGGTTGACAGCTGGATGAACATGGGCTCTCAGTTGCATCAGAAATAGTGTGGCTAGCAGGACCAGGGCAATGACCCTTCCCCTATACTCAGCACTGGTGAGGCCACACTTTGGATCCTGTGTCCAGTTCTGGGCCCCTCACAGCAAGAGGACATTGAGGGGCTGGAACGTGTCCAGAGAAGGGCAACAAAGATGGTGAAGTGTCCAGAGCACAAGTTTTATGAGAAGCAGCTGAAGGAGCTGGGGTTGTTTAGCCTAGAGAAAAGACCTTATCACTCTGTACACACTACCTGAAAAGGAGATTGTAGCAAGGTGGGAGTCAGCCTCTTCTCTCAGGTAACAAGCAATTGGAGGAAATTACATGGTCTCATGTTGCATCAGGGGATGTTTAGACTAGGTGTTAGAAAAATTTCTTCATGGGAAGTGTTATCAAGCATTGGAACAGGCTGCTCAGGGAAGCCACTGTGCTTGGACATATTTAAAAGATATGTAGATGTGGCATTTAGGGACATGGTTTAGTGATGGACTTGTCAGTGCTGAGTTAGTGGTTGGACTTGATGATCCAAATGATTCCATGAAAATCATGGAGTGGTTTCCATACAAGGACTTATTTAATAGCTTAGAATTCTTCAGCCTGAAAAATAGGACAGCTGGTTCTGGCTGAGACAGCTGATTAATGTGAGAGTAAACATCTATAAAATTGCAGACTGGATATGTATGGTTGAATGCTCAATATCTTCCAACATGACCTAGAGGGGATTAAATAAAAACACCAAGTTCAAAACAAACAGAAGAAGGTGGTTCTCAGCACGTCAGGTTAGCTGGGCAATTCTTTGCCACAGCAGTTGTGGTAGCTAAATGTTGGCCTGGGCTCAAAAACAGAAAAAGATAATGGAAGGGAAAATTTTGCATACGTAAAAAGTTATACATGTTTTCAGAAAATCTGTAGCTGCAAGTTGTTAAAGGCTGAAAGAGTATGTCAGAGAGTAATGTGATATCATTTTTATACTCTGAGGGCGTTCTTTTGACTACAGTAGCAAATACACTGGGGCTGGGTGAGCCATTGTTCTGATCTATTCCTGTGCTTATACTCTCGTCAGGGATGTGTATTTACTACCAGTCAAATGGATATGTTACAGAAGTCTTGTTATGAAGACACTGAATTGGAGTTATCATACCCTGTTTCTTATCACACAAAGTGGCATGTGAGCAAATACACAAGTGTGTTTTGCTCTCCAGTCCTACTCTAAGTTATTTAACCTATTTTCTTACTAAAAAAAAAATCATCTTTATTTATCCTTTATATATATGCCTGCGTTATATGGTAAAGAACAGAAACATACTTGCAAGGACTTGATGAGATCTGATGATACAAAGTAGATATAAGTGAAATTCATATCATAAAAGAGATATGGATTTTTTTTTGTTTGTAGAGGCAACTAAACTGTTATATTACTATTTTTTAAACATAGTGAATCCCCTACTAATTAAATATTAAAATAAAGGCCGGACATTTTTAAAAAGTTGCAGTGCTACTCAACTGGAAGTTAAATTTTTGATGTAGAGTTTTCTAATGCAGACTTCCTTGTGCATATCAGCAGACTATCAGACCATTTTTGGCTCTAAAATCAATGGAACAACTACTAAGAGGTAAAATTAGTTTCAGTGCTCAGAAACAAAATCAAGGCATAAGTATAACAAGCTATGAACCCAAGTTTGTTTGGGGACAGACTCTACCTTCCTGACAATAACTTAGTGCTTTGATGTCAAGATTAAGTATCCTCTTGTGAAGAGCTTTATAGCTCAGTAAGAAGTTCTACAATAAAGCTCTACAATAAAAAAAAGCATATTGACTAAAAAGCATACACTTTCTTCTCAGAGAGGGCAAGGAAACATATCTGTATCATGGTGTAGATACAGAGATTTATACCAACCAAAGAACTGGTTTACAGAATCTGTCAAGGACACTGTGGTAAAAAGGCATTATTCTAAATTGTGATTGTTTTCTGTGTTAATTTGTAGTAAGTAATCTACAACCAGGCTGGGACAGCATTATCGCTGATTCTGTGAGCTAATCTCCAATCTGCAAAACATGCTCTGTTTGGATTATCTACAGGGTGCACATTTCTCAGTGAATTTGTTTTCTTTGAGTAATGGGAATACATTCAAGGAAATTAATTTGCAAACAGACACAGTTGCTGCTGGATGGATGGGTTCTCTCTTTGCACTTGAGGTGAAGTGTTGGTATCTTGGCTGCTGGCCCACGCAGGAATCTTTGGATTGCTTGCCAGAAATTGTCCTATAATATTCTCAGGAAACTTATGTGACATCTTAGTAGTCTGAAAAGCAGATACAAACCACCTGCCTGCTGCTTCAGAGCTTAACTAGTTTGAGCTAGAGGAGAGGAGAGGAATATGAGGCAGTAGCATATTTCTTTTCATGCACCTGCAGACTGCGGCACACATGTGACTGCCAGCAATGATTTGTCCCAATCACGCTTTTTTCATTTCAAGTCATTCCATGGTCCCGCTGTGGAACTGCTGCACAGAGCTGGGTATGACCCAAGTGATTTTATTTCACAGCATTTCCTCCAGTATGGTTGGTTTTATGTTTATACTTCAGGCAAACTCGAAACTATGCATCTCTCAGAGTCTGGGGTGGAACACAAATAATGACCAGTATTTGCTGCCTGAAGGGAGAAGTAAAAAAGCCACCTCACTATCCCATTGAATCACATAGCTGTGATTTGTCTACAACAAAGGAAAGGAAAGGAAAGGAAAGGAAAGGAAAGAAGGAAAGGGAAAAAATGAAAAGGAAAAGGAAAGGAAAGGAAGGAAAGGAAAGGAAAGGAAAGGAAAGGAAGGAAAGGAAAGGAAAGGAAAGGAAAGGAAAGGAAAGGAAAGGAAAGGAAAGGAAAGGAAAGGAAAGGAAAGGAAAGGAAAGGAAAGGAAAGGAAAGGAAAGGAAAGGAAAGGAAAGGAAAGTAAAGGAAAAGGAAAGGAAAGGAAAGGAAATGGAAAAGGAAAAGGAAAGGAAAGGAAAAGGAAAAGGAAAAGGAAAAGGAAAAGGAAAGGAAAGGAAAGGAAAGGAAAGAAAAGGAAAGGAAAGGAAAGGAAAGGAAAGGAAAAGGAAAAAGAAAAGGAAAAGGGAAAGGGCAAAAAAGAGAAAAGGAAAGGAAAGGAAAGGAAAGGAAAGGAAAGGAAAGGAAAGGAAAGGAAAGGAAAGGAAAGGAAAGGAAAGGAAAGGAAAGGAAAGGAAAGGAAAGGAAAGGTTCATTACAATTGCAGAAAATGGGGAAGTAATACAAACAATGGGGTGTTGTGGTTTCACATTCACCAAATTTCATTCATCAACTGGGAGATAGGACTTGGGGAGAAAAAGGCAAAACAGGCACAACTTAAAAGTAAAAACAGAGAGATTTTATAAATATACACAAAAGAAAAAGATAAAAAGAAAAAAAAATGAGACATTCAAACACCTTTCCCCCCCCACCAAACTGTTCACTTTCCCATTCACCACAGAGAGAAAACTATGATTTTCAGTCAGTTGCCACCATTTAAACACGATCCTACATCACCTTGGGAGAGGAGCCTCTCTAGAGTCATGGAGAACATGCCACAAGAAAAGGTCTGGTGGCTTTCAAGGCCACAGATCTGCAACTGCAAAGAATTTCTGCAGATTCTGTGCAGTCTCATCCATATAACAGTTTTCCACACTGTTTACAGGCTTCTACATGTTTGGGGTATCGTTTTAAGAATGTTTTTCTAGTACAAAACAAGGGTTCTTTTCCATCTCTAAATTCGCCTCTATCTCAAAAGAAAGAGAAATCTCCTTGTTCTTTCCGAGGAGTCAGGGACATATTCTAATCGAAATTCTTGATTAAAACCCATGTATATCGATACACACAACCCTTTGGCTAGAACTTGCATTCCTCCAAGCAGCACTAGGATATTACAGAAACAGTCCATTTCCCCATAATTCACATCTAGAGAAGTCCGGTCAGATATGTCCACTTCCTCTATCCCACCTTCCAATAGTCTTTTTGAGATTTTTTATTGATTTTGTCTCACTGCTGTCTCTCTACATTTCAAATCTCTTTGTCTCATCTTCCATGGAGGAGGGAAAAGGTTTAAAGTCTTTGCCCAGAGTATTTTTTTGTCTCCAGCGGCTTCTTGGAGCTTCAAGGCCACAGGTGGTGGTGGGGGGATGAAGGGACAGAGAGAGAGCGCAGGCTCAGGAACGCTGATGGACAAAACCTCCTCCACCCCTGGTCAGATCTAAAGTGATCAAACCTGGATCAGCTCCCTGGAGCTCCGGAGAAAAGTTCTCAGAAAGTCTTTCCTCCTTCGGACCAGAGGCTTCTGGCACAGGGCCAACATCACTGATCTGAAATCTGCAGTCCTCCTCCTCCTCCTCTCCCCATCGGAGAAGCTGGGAGGGGACAGAGGGGACACAGCCAGTCTCAATTGCTCTCCCACAGGCAGGATTCCCCCTGAGGCCTTGCCCTGGGGGTACCAGCCCAAACCCCCACTCACAAGGTGATGTTACCTTCCTGCCGGCTGGAAAAGAAAAGGGCCAAGTCACTTGGGACTTGTGATTCAAGACTGTGTTTCCAAAGACGTAGAAACACTCCCATTCGTCAGCCAAGCTGTCAATCACAATCCATGCTAGAACTTCCTTAGGAAAAAACAAAACTTTTCACATTCATGCTGAACCACCACATGGGGTAAAAAACATATTTGAAAAATGAAGGACTGTATACGTCTATGAGTAGAAAAATGAATCTTTGGAGAGATGACTTCCTGAAGACCCTGTATCTTGTTCTTTGAAGCTCTAGCTGGTTTCTTTACCACCCTTATAGTAGTTATACTGATGGAGGGAAAGAATTGGGAAGTTCATTCCTATTTTAAGTTCTGTATTCCTAATGCAAAACTAAAAGCTCTGTCTTCTGTTAGGAGGCTCTTGTTCTTGACTAGGGGTCAGTTTTTAATGGAGATAGGCCTGACAAAAGTTTATTTCAAAGTAAAGGCCTGCTAGCAGTCTGAAGGACAAGACATCTCTTGCTTAGCTAAAGCACCTTGAAAAAAGTGTCTAGCACAAGCTGGTTATCCAAGCTCTCTCTTTGGTTACTTCAGAGAGAAATGCTTCTCCAAAAGGCATTTCTTCCCACCTAAGATAACTGTCTCAGTTAGAAAGACGACTAATTTCCATTAAATGCCTATATCTGTCCTCTGGCAAAAATGACAACTAGATTGAACTAAATGTGTAGTTGCTGGATGCGAAGGTTACGTGAGACAAATCCCATCATTAGCCAGAAGCACAGAGCATAATTCGATTTACAGCTTCCTAGATATTTTTCTGTTGTGTAGACAACAGAAAAATGTTCTTACAACAGAGTTAAGACATCTGAAATAATCAGTCCCACAACTTTAGTTTCAGTATCTTTTGTTCAAGAGAAAAGTAAAGCTCTTTGAGTCTGTTTCTCAGCTGGGTCAGATGCTGAGATGGTGTCCACCATGAAGAAGTCCCGGGTGTGTTCCTGTTGAGAGGCCACCAGGAAGAACTGTCAAGTGAGTCAGGCCCCACTATACTAGGGAGCAAAAGCCTGAGGTGGAGAGGCCAGCTGCAGACATTATGGGAATCAGGAAAGAACCTTGTTAAAACAAGTTTCTAATATTCCAAATTGACCAAATCCTCTCTATCAGGAACTAACAGAGACAGGATATAGGTAAGTTAAATCTTTTGTGTTTGGTGCGTGTATGTATACATCTATACACACACATATAGATAGTTATATAAAAAAAAATTGTTTCTATAGTTGTCTGAAGATAAAGAATGAACATAAATCTCAATGCTGAAGAAAAATATTTTGCCAAAAATCATTTTATTCGGTTTAGTTGGATAAAATTACTTTCCCATCTAGGCTGGGGTCAATTTTTCAATTTGTATAAATCAACGTATTTCTATGAAATGAAAGTAATTCTTGTGCCTTCCCCCTTCATTTTTCAAAATTCTTTGGTCTCATACAAGTACTAAAAAAGATAAAACGACATCTTGTGTCCTTGAGAGATTTAAGGCCTTGCATTTAGCTATATCTAAAGAAAAAATTTATTCCAAGGGACCCAATTACACTATCTTTATCCCTGCAATACAATTAAAGCATGTCTCCATTTCTGTAGTGTGGAAGGGACCTAAATTCTCTCTTCAACCATACTAAAGCCTCTTTATTCAAGGTTATAACATGGTTTGGGAATATGATTGAGGCTTTTGACACAGTAGAAAACGATTGTCCTTTAACTGTATTCAGGTCATCTTTGAAGCTGCCCATGGAAGAGAGCCTGACCTTCATGGGGGCACAGATACCCTTTGACATACTGTTTTGTAAGGCTGTGGTTTAATTGCAAGGGTCACTTTGGTTGCCAACAAATTTGAAGGCCAAAAGGGACAGTAATGTTGTGCTGCATATGAGGTGACAATGAGTACAATTCCTTGTACTGAACCTATTATAAAGGACTTGCAGTATAATGCAAGGGACAACCAAAAGCTTGTAAATTTATATCTAATTAACTAGAAGTCAAAAAAGGAAAAAAATTGCACAGTCTGAGCTCCTCTACAGTGGAAATGTATGTGGAATAGACAACCAGGAGAGAACAGAAGTCTTCTATCAAGTAGCAGGCAGACAGACCTGTGCAATCATGTTCATTCCACAGAGTTTGTTTGCGGGGAAAAACTACAGATTTGGTGATGTTAAAATCTTTCATGAAGCTATATCAGTCGGAGTTTCTCTAATTGTTCAATATGGTGAAAAATACTTCTTAAGTATGGCAGAAAATGAAGGAACATTTTGTTCTGACACTTTCTGAACAAACAATATCGTATTTATAAAGCTGTTTTTCATATTTTTCTTCAGTTCCAATAGAAAACTTCCAAGGGTGTTTTACATGGATTAATATGCAAGACTGCATGTACTTTCTCAAAATGAAAACTGAAATTCGTTTTTGAGCAAACAGAAGAGTTCAACAGTAGTGAGATGAAATTAAAATTGTAAGATTCCCACTCACATGCTTAAGCAAATCATTTAAATGAAAGAAACACTATTTCAATGAAACAAAAGTGTATTTAGCACACTTAATTACAGTAGGCAGTGGCTACAGTTCTCACTTAAAGTACTCCTGGCCATGTTGACTAATGTGTCAGAATGCATGTTTAATGCTACAGGAAGCTCCACCAGTTTCTGTTTCTGAAGAAGGTAGGCCCTGCAGAAGAAGTTGCTTTCCTGTAACACCAGTACCACAGAATGTTGCTTAGTTTGCTTGAAACTGTGCTAGCAGATTCCTTAGGACTTTCCTAGCACTAGCAGCTGAAGATTCAGGAGGTATTCTGTGGGTTCACCACCTTGGTCCTGGCTCATCTGTTCGTGTATACTACAGGTACACACATAAAAAATATCCTTTAATTGAAAAAAAGAAGAAAAAACTAATGCTCTCCAGCCCTTTCCGTGCACAGCTTAATGTCCTATTGCAACTTTATTCCTAAACAAGGAATAAACAAAACTAAATGTACAATGCTAGATCACTAAGATCAACTTAATGATGTTTGACAACCTGCCAAAAGGCAAGGAAGAGGGACAGGACAACAGACTGTAAAAATGCACAATAGCTACTGCTGATCTGCCAAAAAATATGTTCAGCCCTTCTGGGAAAAGGTTTGGCTTAGCACAAAAGCGATGCTGTTGTGCTTTCCATGAGCTGTCTCCTGAGAGTTGGTGGGATTTGCATGTGATGAAAAATAGCCCCAGATTATCCTGCCAGAGAAGGAAAAAGGGATAGAAGGCTTGGCTGGAGTATTGAAAATTAATCAGGTCCCTGTAAAAATTAATCAGTCCTGCCTCTTCATCCTGTCCCCTAACATGAGGAATAAAGTACATTTTACTGAACTAGAGTTCTGAAAACACAGGGGGCCAAACAGAGCTGAACAGTATTTAGCTGCATGTGTCAGTCACCAAATATCATGATCAGGAAAGCTTGTCGCAATGGGGAAGACTTTTAGTAGAGCAACTTCATGAATTTACAGTAAATAATTATGCCAGTGGAAGCAGAATTGGTGCAGACAGTAACCCAGAGTGCCGGACTGAGGAAAGATCAGGGCTCCCTGAGCAGAGAAGCCTTCAGCCTGGTCAGTCTCACCCATGTGAAGCCAGTGTCCCCTGTCTGTGCTGGTCACACCAGCTCACTGCTCCGCCTCAGCTCTCCACGTGTGCTGCACTCTCTGCCAGCAGCCAAGAAAACCCACAAGGCTGCCCTGGTGGTCACGGAGATCTCTCGTTTCCCATGCTAAAACATGAAGCAGATAAGAAGAGACTCGTGTAGTGGCACGGCTTTACATCACGGCCGATTGCATCCACTCCCACTCCCAGGAGGGAGCACGCTGGGTGGGGCTGGCTCCTGTCAGAGGGAACACACCATGCTTCTACATAACATGTTTTGCTCTATCACTTTCCCTGGAGAAACATACAGAGACTCTTACATGCTCACTGCTAGATCTTTAAAACAAGCAAAAGCACACCCCACCCTCCCCTCCACCCTGCAACAAATAAAACAA
The DNA here is from genome assembly GCF_009819655.1 of Sylvia atricapilla. NCBI lineage: Eukaryota > Metazoa > Chordata > Aves > Passeriformes > Sylviidae > Sylvia > Sylvia atricapilla. Next base: position 71,145,936 of record NC_089140.1, on the reverse strand, counting down.
ACACTATGCTAGCTATTTCTTTCTTCTCTAGGATGAGGCAGGAGTGGGGAGAGGGGGAAGGGATTAAGGGTTTGTGAAGGGCTTTTTTCCCTTTTTTGCAAGGCACTGGGAACAGCAAGGGATGGAGCTATTTACAATGTGAAATAAACGTGCAGCTGCGTATAGTAGTAACTGGTAATAGACAAGAGGCTATAAAGGGTGATGGGCTGGGGAAGGTGATAGGGGAAGAGTGCCTGGTGTACTGAGTGGGGAGAGAGGTTTTGGGAGCCCTGACAGAAACAGTGGAATAAGGAAGAGGAATTGTAGTGGAAAGGAGAGAGATGGAAAGATAATGAGAATTTGGGAAGCAGGAAAGTAGCTAAACCTATTCAAGACAGCAAGGAGTAGAATGGAAACAGAGGAGAGGAAATGAGATTGAAAAGCTCTCATTGATGCATGTCAGAGACCATGTAAGAAATTAAAAGGAGAAAAATGAGGAAAACAAGATGATTACAGGTATTTCTGGTACAGCTTAATAGCAAGAATAAATAATTTTTCTTATAAATGTGTGCATAAACATGCATGTATGTTAAATAAAATAAGTAATTCCCTGTCTCTGAACCATTTCCTTCATGGTTAGGGTCTCCCTTTTAAGGATATATAATGTGACAAGGAAAACCAGATGGAACAGACACTTTGCAGCTGATTCCATCCTTTCATCTCTCCCTGCTATTCAACATCTTTCATTTTGGGTGATAGTTATGGCAGAACTGCACAACCATTTGAGAGTCTGGATTTTTCATGTGCGTGCCTATGCAAACCACTCCACGCTACATAGAGATAACTGGTTCTGACAGCCTCCAGGTAGGGTTTCTTCTCTCTCCACATCCTCCATATGTAAATTAGATCCCTGCTAGATGTCCACAGATGATGTGAAATTGAGATAGATTACTTGTCAACAAACACTTCCTGCTTGGAACTATCCCCCCTTTGCAGAACACAGGGAGTTTAGAATAAAAAAATATCAAAATTCAGGTCACCTTTCATTTTGGTTCTACCAAGAAAAAAACCAAACAGACAAGAAAATTGTACTGACAAAACCAATCCTGGTTTGCTCGATCTGTATTTATTGGGTTCTGAAAATAGATGGGAGCATTCAGACCTCTCCCATGCACTAGCAGCAGGCAAAGTTCATTCACATCAGATCTTTCCCTCCTCTTCTCCCCTTTGGACAGTATAATGTAAAAGCCACATAAATGGAAATAAAGCTTAAAAAAGCCTGCAGAAATCCCCAGCAATATTTTAGCAACCTCCATACACCTCTCAAATCTCAATTCTTTTTTCTAAGCAGTAAATGGATGTTTCTGAAGGCTACAACCAATTTGCAAAAGAAAATAAACTACTGTTATGTCTTGGAACATAGAATATTCATAGAAGACAATATTTTGGGCTATGTGATGAACTCTGCTTTTCAGAGTTCAAACATGAAATGCACACTATCATTACATCAGAAATCTAGTTGGGGTATCCTTGCTCCAGTAACCTTTGCATCATTAGCTGCCTGCTGCACTGTGTGTTCAGATGATATCCCAACGTGATAACTTGGTTTCCTTTCCTTTACTCTAGTGTTATTTAGGATTGTTGTTTTTCTGAATATAAGTTGGTATATTTATATTTCATATTCTTTGTTTAGAACCTTTGGCCACATAATTTATTCATAAGTAATCACATTTTAACAGAAGATATCTGAACTGTTATGCGAAGTACTTCTTACACAGTTGTACCTCAACACAAAATATTGCACAATCATCAAATTATGCTAAAGGAATGTTAGTGTTTCAAATTCACTCACTCAGAATTGAAGCAGTGATATTAGTTATGTTATCTGCAACTTTATTTAGTTTTGTGAATTAACTGGTACGTGTAGTGACATCCTTTCACATCATTATCATTACAAAATTTTCATAGGACTCCTGCTCCACTTGCATATAGGCTGTGTTGTGCCCCAGAAATGAGTTGAAAATCCATAGCAAAATTGCAACATCCTTGCTTCTTTATTGTGGGAAATCAGAGATAACAGAAGAATGAAATAGGGGGCAAAGAAACTTACAATAATCTTGTGGTTAGGGAAGCTAAAGGGCACCTAGAAATTCTAACATAGTCTCACTTATATCAGCAATTCCAGCATGATATTTTGACCAGAAATGTTTGTCTGTTTCGGTATGACTCTCTGGTTTTTTGGAACAATATGGTTTTAAATTTTGGTCCTGGAATCTTATCAATAGAAGAGCTGCTATTTAACTAAGTAGGAGTCTGCAGAGCACTGCAAGCTTCTTACTTTGTTCTCATTGAAACTCATTCTCCCACTTATGAAATACTAAACTGAACTCACAAAATTGTTGAGAATTATTATTTCTGAAACCCTAAAAAAAAAAAAAAAAACAGCAGAGCTGCCACAGAAAAGGGCCTAAAGAATTCATTGTTCAATTAAAATTTGAGTCTCATTAAGTACGAGTTGCTCGTTCATGATTTTCAAAGCAAAAGTGCCAGCATCTGCAGAATCAGTGTTCTCAATGAGCAAATATCCATTACTTCAACATTATTCAATTGTTTCTCAGGGAAAATCTAAGCAATATATCCCTTCAGCTTTAAAGCAGATAATGTGGAATACTGTCTTAAAGGAATTGTAATTTGAGGCTGCATATGGTCCTATGTAATAAATTAAGCAGCTGCCAGGAATGTTCCCAGACACTAAAATGTTATTGTCTGTGTCATAAAATTGTAAAAATATTTCTTGGCATCACTTTGGCCTCAGCCAATTAGCACTTTTCCCAAACAGTTCCATGGGCCAGGGACCATTGCTAGACAGTGTGTGGCTATCCTGTTTTAAAAGGTAAAAGACTTTAACAGCATTCTTGGGTGCCATTCTTTTTGACATGTCTGTTGGTCTCAACAAGACAGTGACCTGGGCCCAGTTATTTAGAAGTATACACAGAGCCATGAGAGTCCCAGGCCAGATTATCTGTCCAAACATATTGTTTGTTTTTCCTTCTACACAAGCACATTGTTTCATTATGAGATCCAGTGGAATACGGATATATGGAACATACCATGGAAAATACCACCTTTGAGTGGGCGTGGAACTTTAACTGTCAGGATACAGGAAATCACTGCAGGGAAATCTATTTTAATGTAGGTTATTTTTTAATGAGAGGAAAAAAAAGGATGCAATTTGTATAAAAAGGTCACACCATTTCCAGTGTGATTTGGACGCTATAAAGGCTTTCCAACCCACTTTTATTTCATTTTACAGTTTTGAGATAAACATTTGCCTGAGAGTAGGTAAGGGGTGGGCAGCTGCCTTCCTATACACAACAAAAACAGTGACATTCAAGGGTATGGAGATGTTCTTCCACATGAAACCCTTGGATGAATGCAAGTAAAACAAATTTTACCCAGTGAGGAAAATACTGGGCTGAGAAAATCTAGCAAGAGGGTGAAACCACAGCTGAAATAGGAGGTTTTCAGTATCATTTCTCTTCAGAGCAAAACAGCAAAGAAACCTATGCACTGGTGTAAAGTAATGCACCAGGGTAGCAAGGGAAGAGCACAGGCAGTGTTCCTGGCTCCCACACAAGCTCATTGCTCTCACCAGTTCTGACATCAAAGTTCTTCTTTCTTCTTAGGAAGTCCAAAGGACTTCCTTAAGGGTCATTCCCAACCCAAATGAATCCATAAGTCTACGAATTCATTTGATAGACAATGAGGAGAAAGTCACATGTGTTTCTTCAGAGAGTCTGTTCAGTAACTGTAAGATATTTTCTTGGAAACTATGCTTTATCTTGCCCATTTCTGTGTGCTCAATTATTTTCATCCCTTAATGAGGGATAAATCATTCTCATCCTGTTGTATCTTCTTTCTTCTGATCTTACATCATTTCTTAATTTGCCTTACAAATGAAAACCTGTCCTTGAAACAACCCTCCAAGTTCACTTCCATTGTTGGCCTCCACCATAACAGCCATCCTCTTCTCTTTGCTCCCTTGGAATTGTTCCCAGCACCTGTGCTTTCAAGATTGTCTTACCTTCATGTCTTGAGCAGAATTTTTCACAGTTCCTATCCATTCCTCAGCCTCACAATCCCCTTCACCCATGCTTTTTGTCAGTCCTCACTATTCTCTCTTCTGTGCCTGTCCTTAGAAATTGTCCTTCCTACTGTCTTCCTCATCACTGACTCATCAGAGTCTCCACTAATCCTGTAGTTCCCTATGTTTCCCTCCTCCATTGACAAGTTCATGTTTTTCAGCAGACCTCTCCCTGAAAACATTTGCAGTTTTGGAACAACCTCATCAGGCTCACCTGTGCTTTCTGGTGCTTGATACCATAACGACAAGATGATGCTGGGCTGCAGATGGGCACAAGCAGCTGCTATCAAGGCACTGCAGGGTTATCAGGTATCACAAAATATGTAATGGGCAGAAGTTGTTCCTCAGCAGCAGCCTCTTTTCTTGGTTCTGTATTTCACCTGGTGCAAGCAACAGATGGGACTTAACAAGTGAGGCTATTATTACATGCCCTTTTCTGTCCTTATCTTTCAGATGTTATGGACAGAAAGAAAACAGACTATAAAGCATGACTCAGGCTTTGTTTACTCTCTGCTGTCCAAACCAGACCTAGAAGTTTGCTAGTGCATTAAAATCTTTCCTTCTTACTTTTGCTTTTCCTACCCAGCTAAGGGACAGACTGTGTGGGCACTGAGACATTTGCAGGAGGCATTCATGAGTTATTTTTACTTTCAGTCATGTCTTGTATAGGAGACATACCACAGGCATATGTAGAACTGAGAACCTTTGCCAAAAGACTTTCATTCTTGGGAAAAAGATACATCTTCCCTCCTGTGTGAATAGGCCTAATAATTTTTCAATTACTCTTTCTAAGCACATGAAATTTAGAATAATTTTTTTAAGACATCTATTGCTTGAAATTTGAGTTTATCCTGCTGTTCCAATGAAAAAGCCCGTAAATGTCACACACTTCTCTGAATCCCACATAGGTCTCTGTGACCTCATGCTCCCATCTCTGGTTTGATAGGTACCTACCCCACCCACTGCAGTGCAGCCTCAGAGCCTGTGCTCTGATGCGATGGGCACACACCCCCGTGTGCCTGTGTAACAGGTCAGTCCAGCTTCCTGTGATCCATCACCCAGCTGAGCCTGGCATGTGTGGCCACACTGTAGCAAGGAAAGCTCACCTAAGAAAGGATGCCACTGAGGGAGGCCCCTATGCCCAAAGAATCCTCACTGAAGTCAGTCTCCAACTGCAGTCAGCTGCTGCCCTGACAGGTAACTGGGCTTGCCAGGTAACTGGGCTTGCCAGGCCTGTCCCTGGCATGCAGTGCAGTCTCACAGGTGGAGTGTGAAGAACTTTGATGGTCTGAAGTTAATTATCTCCAGACTGGAGACTGCAAGGTGCTACTGTCTCAGGGCTAAAGTACAAAATAGACTTCTCCATTAGCATCAAAGAGAGAACCTGCTAGCAGTATCCCACTGTGATCATCTGCTGCTATCAATCAAGTGGCATTGGCTCAAATCACAATTGGTAGTTCTCTATCAGTAATTTGCTATAGAACATTATTTTTCATTTAAATGATCCCTTTTGTCCCCAGAGAAATAAAAGATATCTTCCCCCTGGAGTTCCTCAGTTGTTAGCCAACATAAGGGATTTCTTGCCTTTGCCAAAACCAGCCTGAGCTTTTCTCAAAGCACTGAGCCACAGCTGGAACTTGCTTGGTCTGTGTGGAGCGAAGTCTTTGGGTTTTGGACAAAGGAAACTCTGCATGTTACAGAGCAGCTGATACAGTCTCTGGTATTTATTTATGATCAAGAAAAGGAGCAGTCTTATGAACAGCTGAAGGATAACAGGTAACAGCAACTAATGCTGTGAATATTAGAGCATTAACAGCTGTGCTGCATTGTCTGCATCCTGGGGCTTTCGTGAGCAAGGCTGTGGAAAGAAAAGACACCTTCCTATTATCCCAACTGGTATGCTTAGACAGATTTTCAGGTATCAAAGCCTTTTTGTGTTACTTTCTTTTCAACTACATAAAATGAAATACAAGAGAAGAAAAGTGGTGTACTATAAAGGCCCCAACCACCAAGCAAATTGAGATCACTTGGCCATACAGTCAAATCAAAAAGTTCCACAATGAAGAAATTTTGTTTGTGCTCAAATATGATAGCTGTGAGCAAGGACTTTGAGATGGTCTTTCATTGTAGGATCACCTGCTGTTTTTCCTGCAGAACTCTGCTCATCCAAATGAGACAAGGAAAATCCCCTTTTGTTCAACTTATTTCTGGCATACTAAAGCTGTTTTCAGTGTTTAACTTTTCAACTTCACATTACATTTATGTACTTCTCTCGCACATTAGGGAGACTTCCTACCTCTTCTTTCATAGCACTGTCACTCCAGGTTTGAGGAACACCAAGGCTCCCACCACTTGAAGAGTCTTTAAAATGTAACCTAAAGCTTAATGTGCTCTTTCTGTCCAAGATCCTGTAAAATTGCACTTCAGCTGCAGTCACACCTCAGTGGGAATGCCAGCTTCAATCCATTTCAGAGAGGAGTTGGAAACTTTTTCCAGCCCCAAAACTGCTTTGCCAGGTGTTTACTCCCTCCTGGAAAGCCACAGCCATCTCTCACCTGTCTCTTGGTCTCTTGGACTCCTCCACTGCTCTTCACAGAGGGACTGGCACCTTGATTCTGGTCACTTGGTCACATAAGCAGGACAGCTACTGCTCGTGAAAGGTTTTGATGGTCAGCCTTCTCAGTCCTATTATTGCATAAGGATTTGTATGTTTGGCTGTATCATCCCTGTAGTTATTTAAACAACTATTCTTCTACCCACTGCTGCTTAATAGCTTTAAATATGTTGCTTTTGGGGTGTTGTTTTCAACTGCTGCACTTTCTCATGTCAGTTCCCTGCAGCTGCAGCTCAGTTATTCTGCCCCGTACGGACATTGCAACCTCAGTGACAGAGTCTGGCCTGGGACCTCTCTCAGCAGAGACCTTGCAGAGGTCAGACAGGAATTACAGCTGAGCATCAACACAAGACAGAGTACCATTCTGAGTCCCTGTAAATACTCATTGTGATCATATATTATCACCCACTCTATCCTTCCAGAGGACGTGAATGTATTTTCAAGCATTTATCAATTAAGCCTCAAAATATCTCACTGAGGTGCTGCAAATTAGGTGATAAAGGGATCAATTTACCAAACACTGATATGCACCTACTTCAGAAATTAAATAGCACATCACAGCTATTCAACAATGCACATTTAAATCCCTGAATGATGGACTACAGCCACAAATGAGGAAATTAACTCCAGCACTGCAGCACTGTCTGGTTCATTTAGCAACAGCCTCAGCCAAGAGTTTTTGTAAGTGAATTCTCTTGGGTAAGAAAAAACCCCACTAAATAGAATTGTGAAATACATGTGGGAAATAACCTTATCTCTGCCAGTCTTATCTCTGGTGGATGACCAGACCCCAAATCTACCCATCAACTGGTTACCTACAGTCTCCTTTATGAAGATTGCCACCTTCTGTCATTATTAAGACTGGAACTATGGAAAAAATTGTGCTACCTCAGACCGCATTGTTCCTGCTTTGATTACTTCCAGCAGTAAGATAAATTTCAACAAAAAATAGAGGTACATACTAAATACAGGGAGATATTTGTATATTGTGTATGGAGGTTTATACACTTACACATTCTGATATATATACTATAAACATGCATATGTATGTACATACATAGATAAACATATAAAAAAATTACTTGGTATATATTTGCTCCATATGGGAGGTATATTTATGTGCTATACATTGAGTGAAGTACTCAAGTGTTTGAATTTGGCATTATTGATGAGATTTCTTGTGGTTGCCTGATATCAAGAGAAAATGTGGCAAGGAGGTGGCAAATAATTTTGTTTATGGAGCAAGACGCAAAATCTTAATGGTTTTAAGCTTTAAAATGTCATTAGAAGCAGAAAATATCTTCAGAAAATATCAAAATTTAAAAGTCTGGAAATCAGACTATAATGGGATGTTTTCTATTGTTGCAATAACAAGGCATTCTAAGGTTCAAGTTTCACATTGTTTCCAGAAACATTAAAACAACACGCCTTCTGCAGAAGGTGTGAGCTTCAAGCAAATCCAGACATGGTCTTCTCAGCATTTTCAAGCTCTATGGAGGAAGCAGAATGACATACATTTATGATGCTTTCTCCACAGAAGGGCCATCCTATATTTGTAAAGGCTGCCCAAGTCACTATTTAGATAAGCGGAAGAAAAAGTCCGACAGCTTTCCATCTGATTTCTGTCATAATTCTTTCCTTGGCTTATTGGTAGCTCATTACATGGATGGCATTCTGAGAGATATTTCTGTTTCAAAGAATTGACAACTTCTGGTGCAAGCACGTCTCATTGGAAAATTTCCTAGTTTCTTCTTGACAATTATGACAATATGGCAATTTCTTCATTTAGAACCCTGATCATCTTAGCACTACAGTAAATCAGGAGTAATATTATTGGAGTCTTTAAGTGGGCAGAAAAATGTTATGGGGAAGCTGGGGCCTCTACTCTCCCTTTAGACTCCTGGCTGAATGTCTGTGAGGTATTACTTCTGTCATTTACAAATATTGATAACATGGTCTTTGAAAAAGAATATTGTAGAGATTAGATTACATGTTTGGTGGCCTTGGAGTCTGATTACAGCAATTATTTTCTTGATTCTCTGCTAATTCATCAGCAGGTTCTAGTTTATGCATAATGCAACTGCTACCACAGATTTCTGGCATGGTTGTGGCCAACATACTGCTTCATAAATGTATCTTGGTGACACGGAGGCTTCAAAAGCCATTTTAATTGTACATGTGGCCAGTCACCTTCATAAGCATCTTCCCAACTTCACTGTAATTATCCTGATACACTGAAAACCAGGAAAAGAACCTCTATTGTTTCTATTTCTCGTGAGGGAGAAGAAAAATATCCTCCCTCTTCGCTGCTCCATCACTCACTGCTGCAGCCTGCAATCAGGCTATTGACTGCTGAGCAGTGAAGAATTCTTGCTTGGCACTGTCAAGACTCCTTTGTTTTGTGTTAGTGAAATGCTCAGTGAAGCAGAGGCTGGCTCCTCAGCACAGCACTTGCGCTGTGCATGTGGGGTGTGGAAAGCCCAGGTGTTTGGCTTCTGGCAGTAGAAAGTGAGGTGGCTCTCCCATGAGCTTTCAGATGCAGGCTCCTGGAGCAGAGAAGTAGAGCACCATAATTCTCAGTGACTCAGGCATTCATCTTGGAGGCCAGATCAAACCTCCAGCCAGAACCAGAAAGAGCAGTGGCTTCTAAGTGTATTCTTTAGCCAACAAACTTCTAGCTGATTTTTGGTAAAACAAAAAGTTATATCCATGATCAAAAGGAAGTTCTACATACAGTCTCAAAATTCAGTCCTCACAACACTTTAAAAAACAATTTTTTTTAGAAAAAAAATTAAAATTTTATAATTTTTTAAACTTTAAAAAGAAAAAATAAAACCAGCTTTTTTTCAGTCATTAATTTCCCATCTCTTTCAGCTCTACTCAAAACACACACATCTTTACATCCAAGAGGAGTGAGGTCTCAACAATCCTCTTCCAAAAAATGTATAATCATAGAATCATTTAGGTTGGAAAAGATCTTTAAGATCATCAACTACATTTCTCAGGCTCTCTTTTATTTTCTTATGGTGTAGAAATTTTTAAATTTCTTCTGGATATGGAATAAGTTTCTGTACTAAACACCAGTCTCAAATGGATAGGTCTATAACAGTTCGGTCACTGTGCAGAATATCACAGTGGAAAAACTGATGCAATAAATCCTCCCAAAGAATTTGAAACAAATTGATTTGAAAGCCCCCTAGTATTCTCACAGGGTTGAGGTCCAACATAGTGCACTACAGAAGCACAGCAGAATAAATAGGTTCCTTTGGTCCTGTGTGAAAAACATACCCAGAATGTGTATGTGTAATAAGGTTGCTAAAAATTTACCCATCATTAGGTCTTTGTATTCCAATTTAAGGTTTCTTATTGACTGATGCAGAATCCTGGAGATAATATTTCCTCTTGCCTTTCATTTTTTCACTGTGAATAGCTGATAATCTGATGCTTTACAGAAACCTGTCTGGGTCCCTAACCTTGCACAGCTTTTGTGCTCCACTGTCAATTCCTCTGAGTGCTATAGCTGCTATGCATGAATGCTGTAATTTTACAGCATGACCTGCAGAGAGGAACAGAGGCAACTGGAACCTATTAGACCATGAACTTCATTTTCTGAGGACCTACAGCTCCTGTTGAAGTTGTGCATGCTGGCAATTTCTGAAAATGAGAGCCCCTCCCCCACCTCTTCATAAGAAATTTTGACAAAAGCCTCTGGGGTTGGTGCATTGTTTCACGAAGGCTGATAGTTAATAAATATTGTCAACTCTGCCTCATTCTTCTAATCGCTTTTTACAGAGTGTTTTGGGTTAGGTTTTAATCTCAACGGTTCTCTCCTCTAGCTCTCTCTCTCTGCCTGTATTTTTAGCTTTATGGCTGAAAGCTCTTGTTGGGAAATACATGCATCACTTGCAGAAAAGTGAAATGTGTTTCTGCCACTATTTTTGTAGTTTACGGTATATATTACTTTCTTTCTTCCTGGAAAGCTTTATTGTAAAGCATTACCCTGTCTTCATAAGTGGAAACCAAAGCTTATTTGTTATAGATACACAAACATTTTCAAAAGCATATTATTTTTTTTTAATAAACAATGGATGCACCCAAGATTGTCTAACTCCTCAATCTAAGGATGCAGCCACTATGAGTCCTGAGAAGCTGCAGGACTGCATCCTGTGTTTTAGAAAGTCCACTAGCAGAAATCAATATAGCTGCAATAAATCTGATGATGTTAATTATCATTAGATGTAAATCAGGAGTCCCCATTCTCAATCTCCTTCTTTAAACCTAGGAAATCTTCCTTATATTAATCAAGTTAATGATGTAAGAAAGTAACATGTGTGTATACATAATTCAATTGAGATCAGTTTCAACTGGGTTGTATCAATAAATGCCATAAATATAACACTTGTAAATAACAGGACTGCACTTACAGGCAGCGATGCACATGCTGCAGTAATAGATTCTGTAAATCAAAAACATTACAGAGAAATACATGTAACAACTGATTTAATACAAAGTAGTAAAATCAATGAAAATGAGATGATTTCTTGATTGTGCAATGCATTTATGAATGTGCCAGGTCATTGTGAGTGCTTGAGCTCCAGGACAGCTCAGTGGAATTGATTGTGGTGCCTACACTAAAGGTTTGTTTCTTCATCTACAGCTGTAGCATATTTTGTTTTACCCTTTGGTCAGCCTGTGGCAAGCCAGCCAAAGTAACAACTAAAGCAAATGTGTAGAACATTGGTGCTACTTTTGGACATCTATAATATAACCCATGATTTTAGATTGAATAGCAAATGAGTTTATCAGTTTAATATATGTGCTACAAATCTGTACCCTGCCAGGCCGTTTGGTCCTGCCTGAGTCTTGTGACTGCTCATAAACACCATGTCAGCTGACAGGATGAGCTTTGCTTGCTGCCTTTATTCAAGAGCCGCCATGCAGCTGAAATAAAAAGGTCATGCTAAAGTGAAAGAGTCAGGCTAAATGTAACTGTAAGTTACCCTTGCCCTGAACAACAGGCTTAAACCAATAAGGTTTCCCTAGATGTGTGTTCTTCTGGTGCCACTGAAAATCAAGCTATTAATCTGTCTCTGAAAAAAACAGCTGTTGATCTTCTACTCAGTTGAATAACTAGTTCATACAGATGTTGAGATGTGAAAGACAAAACTCTGAGCGGCAAAGTCAGCACAAGTTGGGTGGAAAATATAGGGAGAATCAAGGGCAATTGTGGAAAAGTTGTGGAGTGAGTTGCTAGAGCATGAAGCAAAAAAACGGTCTATCTTTTCAGGTTCACTGTTGAATGTACACACAGACATTAAAAGATCTGATGGCTGCAATCTGGTCTAACCTTTTATCTCTGAGGAGTGATCTAATAACTCACTCTGGGCTGTAGCAGTTATGAGTTATCACTTTCCTCACTTGCAAAGATGAATGCAAACATCTCCACAGCTCTCAGCCATCGTGCATTCTGCAATTCTCTGTGTGAATAAATAAGCTATGTTATTGAATTAAAAACAAAATTTGGCTTCACTTAAGTTACAGCAGGAGATGTAGTGGTTTTTTTCTCTCTTTATTAGTAAATGAGAATTTGTAGCCTCATGAGTGTTAATCACAAGCCACTAAGTGCCTTCTCACATCCTCTCTGTACGTTGATGCAGATGAGCTGACAGGAAACTATCAGAAATATATTTTAGATTATAACTTTAGCTTGAGAAAAGTAAAAGCCTATATTTCATACAGGAAAGCAAACTAAATCCTGATTGTTCTTCTGCAGCAAATAGACAGCAGAAGTTGTTCCCTGTAAAAAAATAAATGGTTAAACCATAAAATACAGTTTTAGTACTGTACCAGTAACTCCACAGAAATGGTCGTGATACCATTTAATGACTGATTTGATGTGTAACATTTGCACATTAGCACATTCAGAGTTTGCTTGGGATCATTAAATAACTGTGTTATTAGGCGTTGCTAACCACCACTCTTTTGTGCATTGTTGGATAATACATACCTTCTGTGTATCTCACATGCAGCTAAGCACAAAGGCAAGACAGTGGAAAACAGATCACCAAATTCTATCAATTTTTCACACTTCACAGATTGAATTTCACTGCTGTAATAATTCTGATGCATACTGTAATTAGGAAAGACAATCAGTTTTTCTATATTTAAAACAAATATCTGTTTCTAGAGTTTGAAGTGAGGAATTATATTCCAAATATATGGATGGTGAAGTAGTCCTTTCCCCCACACCAGCATATTTCCACTCTCACCCTTACCTCAAAACACTTCACTAAAGTTGTAAAAATGAAGTGATATGAGTTTTAGCCAAAAGGTCTGTCCTCTCAAACTTTTCTTCATCAGGCATGTTCTTCTTTAATAGAAATTAATTCAGGTGCTCTCAGTCAGAGAGGCAAAATGAGGTAACACAATTAAGCACCTCTTTTCAGGGAGGGCAAGGGAGAGCTTGGGGCAGTGAGAGGCTGGATGAGGCTGTGGGAACATTTTTGGGAGCTCAGGTAACTTCTACATCTGCTTCTTACAGCTGGAGTTCAGCCAGCTCCTCTCCTCAGCTTCATCCCCCAGCTGCTTCTGCATGGCAGGAAAAATCCCTCTTGCCATAAGGGATGACTTTTCTCAGCTGTCATGGTTTAACCCCAGACAATAACTTAGCATCACATGGCCCCTGCCTCACTACCCGCCAAGCAGAATGGGGGGAAGAGAAGGAGAAGGGTAAGAATAAGAAAGCTCATGGGTTGAGATATGAAAAATTAGTAATTTTAATAATAATAATAATAGTAGTAGTAACGGAAAAAGAGAGACAATAAAACCCCAGAAGTGACAAACATGAGAACCCTTGCTCACAATGGACTGATCAATGCTCAGTGAGTCCCTGAGAAGCAGTCCCCCTGGCCAGCCTTTTTCCAAGTTTTATAGCTAAGCGGGACATGATATGATATCCAATGTGTCACTTTCCAGCTCCTTGTGCACCTCCAGCCTCCTTGCTGGGGTGAGACACAGCAAAGACCTTGACCCTGTAAGCACTGTTGAGCAATAAATGAAATATCCCTATGTTGTCAATACTGTGCTCAGCAAAAATCCAAAACACAGCCCTGTATCAGCCACTGTGAGGAAAATAAACCACCCCACCAAAACACAGTATACTGTGCACACCTCGGAAAGCAAAGGAAAAGAGGAGGTTGCTTTTGAGGGATATTGTTTTATCCCTGCCTTTTTGAGGAGCAGGCTCTGTTTTACAAACTACTTATATTGGATGAGGCCTGACTGGTTCATCTCTGCATTTTTTCCCCAAGGCCACGTTACTGCACGGTTCTCCCACAGGGTTTACTTGCACAGCTTGTTGCAGTTTCAGAGAGATGACTGATTCTGCTGAAGGTACTGGTGCATAAAATTGGAGTGCCAGGAGGACCAGTAACATCTCTAGGATGAGAATGGACTTTAAAAGCGTAATCAGAATGATTCTTTCACTTAGCAGACAACTTTCTGCAATACCTCTATTCAACTTTTCACAAGTATCAGGCCATGAGCCTTGAAACAGTCTAGTAACAAAGACTAGTAATAAGAGTTTTAGCTGCTGAAGCATTAATATTAAAACAGAAATAAACTTAAATGTCCACAGATTTTGCATATTTATAGTCTAAAGCTGCAAGACATAATCTGTCTTAAATGCATATGCTTTTAAGCTGTCCCCACACAACCCAGTAGCAAAACTTTCTCTGTTGTCAGTGGTATAGGATCTGGGCCTGTGTTTTAATACAGGTGCCGTACCTAGCACACTTTCGGGATTGTTAAAAATGGTGTGTAGAAGCTGTAGTGTAGCTTGTCAAAAGAAGAGAGCCTGTGGTATTTCCAGTGTGCTGCACTGCTGTACATCTTAAGCCAGGTCTAGGTTTTTCAGTGGTGTGGGGAAGATGAGTTTTGATGTTATAGTGTGTGGGAGAAATTGGGGAGGATGTTTGGATTAGGCTGCTGCTTCCATGGGAAATGAGGGTGGGACAATGGCAATGGCTTGGAGAGCTGGACCAGGAGTGACCTGGTGTTGTTCCCGTCCAGGGTGAGAGGAGAATGGGTTTCTGTGAGGAGCTACCCCACCCACCAAGACTCTTGGCAGTCTTAGCAGGGCAAGCCTATTTTCTAATGCAGCAATGACCACTCTCACCAAGGGTATTTTGCTGTTCTGGGCAATTGCTCTGCCCAGCAAGACTACCTTCTTTTAAATGCTGTAATGTATTTAAAGCTTTGGGGATTTGGTTGTCATATTTTTTCCAGCAGCTCTTTGATGCACAGCCGCAGTTACACTTCTCCATGTGTCAGACTTTCCAAACATGTAGGGAGAGGTTATACAAAGAGCAACCCCACAGAAGAAATGCATCCCTTAACAAGAAACCCAGTAACAAAGTGGAGCCTATTTCCCTGTGGTGTCAGATCTCATGGTCAAGTTCCTCAGCATCTGATAAGATGCCACTTGAAGATGTCTCTTCAATATAAGGAGCCTTTTTTTCCTATCAAGTGTTTCTGCCTTGTTGAATTCTTGTGATGAACAAAAGGTGAAGTTATCTTGCAACTTTCCCCTCTGCAGGGATGCTAATAGGATCGTTCTTCTCCCAGCCACCTGTTTCCATGTAACTTGTGGGAGCTTAATATCTTTGACAGCAGTTTCAACTTGATTTGACAGCCCAGTGGTTTCAGAAGGTACGGTGGAGGGAGACACGGGGCACACATTTAGGTGAATGCATAACTTCTGCTGCCACGGGGAACCAAGCAAAGCTATGCCCTTACAGTAACAACATTACCATTCATCAGAGCAAAATATAAAGCACTTTTATAAAGCAGAATGAAACAAGCACGCAGAACACCATGCAGCACCAACAAGACCTTTCTCCTCCTCTTACAGAACTCCTCAAGGTGGGCACTGCACTTTTCTAATCCAGGGAAAATTTTAGGGCTCATGAAATAGTTTTAATTGGCATGTTTTCATTCATTTACCAATTTGCATCTTCATGGAATGCCTATTTTCTTATTTTTTACTTTTTAAGGGGAAAGTGAAGACTGTGTTAACAACATATTAACCAGTTAAAACTAGGTTTTGAAACTCCCTAAACACCAAGGATCTTTTCAGCAAACAAAATCTGAAGGGGAGGGAATTTTTCCCATTTGAAGAATTTTAAAAAATAATATTTTTTCATTATCAAGCAAAATATTTGGAAGAAAATGAGAGCTCTTTCAAAAATATATAAAATAACTCCCTCTCAATTCTTACTTTAATATTGATTTGAATGAGTGTGGAAGCTAAGCCTGGATAGGTTTTTACATGGCCTCAAAAGCAATGTAGGATTTTTTAGAATGTATCAGCCAAGCTGTAATGCAGAGAGCAGCAAGGTTTCTGTTCACAGACAGGGAGTTTGCAGGAGTGTGGTGTGGGACATCCTGAACAGGTGGAGTGGAAGAGGCCAAGGCTGAGTTTCATGGTGTGCCTATCCAGTTTGAAAACACCAAACAGCTTTTGCATGCCTAGTTGTGTTCTCAGCACTGGGTGCACAAGGCTCCAGCTCAACAAGACTGCAGATTTGGTAGTGGGCCATGCTGTTGTACCATTGCTCCAAACATACAGATCACCCCTAACGGTGTCACTGGGCTGGAAGCTGCAGAGTTAATGGAGGAAATGCTTAGCTGTGCTCTCCTCTTTGACCAGATACTGTATTTTATCTTTAGTGCACTGTGCTGTGCTAGCAACAGCATTTCTATTAAGTTAATTTGGCTGTGAGTGGTTTTCACTCATACTTGTGCAGTTTGGCCAATACCTCCATGAGCGGGTCTCTGATTAATCTTGTCAAATATATCCTAATATCAGTGCATGCCAAGTTCCTATAAACTACTGACATATATTTGTCAGCAGATTTGAGTATTTTCTATGCATATAGGCAAAATTTGGGTCTCCTTGAGGTCATATTCACATTTTACAATAGGAATGTAAAAAAACGCCTTTAAAGACAAAAACTGCAATTGGATACGTCTTACAAGAAAGAAAAAGTAGCTGAAATCTATTATGACCTTCAGTATCTAAACTGCAGATTAAATGAATTTCCCAGCATACGAATGAAATCATCTCTACTAATAACAAGAATGCACTTCTTCAAAATGTAAACTCCACTGCTGGTCTGCAGGGGCAGAGCATAAAACAAGGGAGAGAATGTGAATAGAATCACGAAGACTGCAAAAACCTTTTGCCTGGACTCCATTAAGTCAATTAACCATAGCACTAAGCGTCACATTCAGTTGAATTGTTCCCCTTTTTTATCAAAAATATCATATGTTGAGCTAGAATACAGTAGAAGTTCCTGCGCAATTTGTGGTCAATTTTAGTTTTTTCTGGATAAGGTTCATGCCCAGCATTGGTGAACATGGATACTCCCTTGCAGAAGGAGCAGTGCTGGCTGCAGATCACCGAATCCATCCAGCTCATTTCACTCAAAGACAGATGACAACAGTCCTAGGTTGGATCAGCCACTGCCTTGCCTAGCTAAGTCTTGCAAAACTTTACTGTCAGAGATTCAACAGCTATCCTGTTCCTTTCTTCTAGTTTACTAGTGAAGATCTTTTTCTTATATTACCCTGGTTCAATCTTTCCATCCACAATCTACCACTACCACCTCTTGTTATACCATCTACTGGCTGAAAGAAGTATTGGACAGACATCTTTGCACCTTCTCTTTAAATACGTGTAGGCTCCCATCGTATTGCTCCTTACCTTCTTCACCAGACTTTGCACCAGTTTCTTCCACCTCTCCTTGCAGTGCGTGTGTCCATGGCTTCTACTCATCAAGGCAGCTCTCTGCAAGACCATCTCCAGTTTCTCCCTTGTATGTTGGCACAGCACTCAGTACAGTGGGGTCCCAGAAGCTTTCTTATATTTATATGTATAAACTGGAAAAGTTTTACCTTCTATTGTTACTTCACATACACATTAAATAAATAGTAATTCATGTCACAAGCAAGAATCATGCTGTGAAGGAAAAGAGTGGTAAGAGCATGAGGAATATAACAGATTCTTGTCCCATTTCAAATAGACTTAAATCGGTGTAAATGTCCAAACATTCAGTATATAGTGGAGTCTGCTTCACTGGCTTGGGAGACAACTAACCACAGTCTAAGTTTGCATTAGCAAAGTACTGCCTAGGTTTGTTTCTGAGCACTGAACAGCAAAGATCTGCACTCTTGAATGTTAGGATATCACCTTCTGTGCTTTTGACCAGTATCCAGTCCCCTCAAACAATTCCCAGCCAAGGTTTGGAACTGGAATTTAACAGAAGATATTTCTAACTGGTGATCTGTGGTCACTACACCCTCGAGGTGGAGAAAATTTAGTAGCATAAATCTGTGACATCAAGCAGACCAATCACATTCAGTGCCTAGGCACAATCCTGGGAGTGTTTAATTTACTAGTACAGCTGTACATGCCTGCCCTGTACTCAAGTACCATATTCATACAACCACACTAACTGAGAAATAAATAATTTTTCTTTCATGACTGAAAAAAATAAGGTCCATGCTACTTGGAATGAAGCACTGATCAATAAAATTATGCCAAGAAAATAAAACCCAGTTAAAATGTAGCACAAATATCACTTTCCATAACAGTTTTTACTTCTATTGGCATAATAGTAAAAAAGGACTCCTGTGATTTAGAAATAGGCAAACGTGCTGCTCTTTGCAGAATATATTTTTATGTCAACTCATCTCTTACATCAGCCCTTCCTTCTTAAAAAAAAAAAAAAAAAAAAAAAAAAAAAAAAAAAAAACCTCATCTGGAAAATGTTGAGCTATTTATGGTCTTTGAGCTCTGGACATCTCTCCATCACACTCATCTGTGGTTCCCTCCATCCTGCTTCCCCGTTCCCCACACCTTGTCCATAGTTCCACTGCCAAGTGCAGACAGGCTCTGAACTCTCTCTTCTGTTCCCTTATCTGTGCCAAGCGTCGCTCCCTCACTATTTCCACAATGGCATATTTTGAAAGCCTGTGAAGGGGGGTTGCTCCATGCTGCCTGAAGTCTGATCAACCAAATTGGAAAGGGACCAACTGTGCATCAAGTGTCACTGTAACTATGCTGGGGTTGCACAACTCAGCCTCCTGCTGCTAAAGTGACAGCAGTGAGCTTTTTAGGCTCCATTATAGATTTCTGTGAGCATATACAGACAGGTCCCAAACTATTTCTCCTCACTGAATTTTCATCTACCTTTTCTTCTCCTCTTTTTTCATATTGTCTTCCTTTCAAAGCATTTTTACAAAAAATACATAATAATGTGGATGGCATATTGACATTTGCTAAGGGTTTGTGATTCAGATGAAATCTTTGCAGTCACTGTTTCTTATCTTGGCATAGTCATAAAAAACAGCTCAGTTCCTGAAAGGTGAAGAGGCATGGTGGTGTTAGCATTCAAGAAAGAATCAGAGAGGCAGGTGCACAGATGGAGGAAAACATCACCCTGAACACAATCTAGTGACAGCAGTCCAAGAAAATAAAAAA
Organism: Sylvia atricapilla; assembly: GCF_009819655.1. NCBI lineage: Eukaryota > Metazoa > Chordata > Aves > Passeriformes > Sylviidae > Sylvia > Sylvia atricapilla. Next base: position 71,126,655 of record NC_089140.1, on the reverse strand, counting down.
TCTATGGAATTTATTCTGTCTGTGGTGTGGCCTGAGAAAAGTTTAGAACTCTCTCCTGCAGAGTGATTTTCCTCATCACCTTACTGGTGAACAGAGGTCTGAACAGTTTTTGAAAATCAAAGAAATTGCATCGCAGTTACCTGATTCTACCATATGCTTAAGCCAAACTAATACATTCTGTGGAAATTCAGTTAATCTCTGCACTGAAAGCTACAATTCTTTCTGCTCTATTCCATTTTCCTGCTGTAATGAGTCAGTGTAACCCCTGACTAAAATGTAGTGCAGGAGATGTAGTCAAGGCAGGGACCAACACATTCAAGAGAATAGCAGTGAGTGATCTAGAATTACAATTTGCACTAACCTGTCACAACTCAAAGGAGCATTGCTAAGTTGTCACTCCATGCAAAAGCCTTGTTCCTTGACATATTCATATGGATGAAAACCTCCAGAGTTCCTCACATCCACTTTTAGTCCCTGTTTTGGCTTTTCATTGCAATTCAGGATGGAAATGGTACCCAAGCATTGGAATGATCTGCAGGAAGGGCTCATATATGAACATCCTAAATGCTTGGCATTATCCTACATGGTGTAGAGCAACTGCTGCTCGGGCAATGATTAACCCCAAGCCCTAGGAGCCAAATCACTTAAGTGATTCCCTAAAAGTAATAAATCAGTTGTTCCTGTTTAAAACTTTCTCTTACTTTATGTTTGGTCTCTGATCTTTAAGAGATTAATGGTGAGTTCTTCACTGAAGGCATGTGACATGAGACCTGTGTTAGTACCATTCAGGACTGTTGTCACATTCCAGCTGGCTTCAGCAAGTGTCATCAGAGCTGTGCAAATGGTAGTAGACAGCTCATCGAGCCAAGAATTTACTTCTAAAACTCTGTGGTTTTCTTCTTATTTCTAGTTTATCATTTTTGAAAGAGCAGCTTTTGCTCTTCCATCATAAAAAGTTCCTTTTTTCTTTTCTTTTTTCTTAGTTTCAGGAAGCTTCTTACTGGATTTTGATGAGGTCAAACTTCCTCCAGAGCCCTTGAACTGGTAGTCACGGTAGTATCCTATTCAATAACACACAAATGCAGAAAATCAGTTTTGTTCTCAGTGTGATTGTGTGTGCAGATATAAAATTATATTTTTCAAGCATCTCTGTCATAATCTGAACACACCAGTCAGCATTTATCTGAAACACTGATTAAGTAGCTTCTCTAGTATACTTCAAATATTAAAAGCTAAGTAGCAATCAAAAATTGTTGGAGGAAGTTGTTTTACTTTAGTCCAAATAAACCAATCCCATTCAAGTAAAGAAATAAAATGTTTACTGCTGTGTTTCAAGCACATAGATTTTTTTTTCTCATTTGTTTGTTTTCAGTAAAGCCAAAACAAAAACATTGTTCTAGGTCACCAGCCCACAGTACAGGACCCAGAATGATATTGATGAGTTTAATGGGTTTTCAATAGACCCTCAGACATTACCCTCTGGAGATCACTAGAGGAATTACTAAAATTGCATGACATTTTTGAGATGAAAATAATATTTATTTAGATAAAGTGTAATAGTTTTAAGTAGTGCAATATTTATCAATACAGTACCAAAATAGAAACAGGAGGAAAAAACCACTAGTGATAATACCCCATAGGATAAACTTTTATATTCTAATCTGACCGACACCAACTTTGGCCTTTTGAGAATGCCATGATGTCTTTATTTATGAAGGTTCTCTCAGACAGTAGTGGCTAGTTTGCATCTGGCCGTAGATGTGGCTGATAGCTGGTATGTTGTGTCATAGCTGGTAGGAAGTCATGGTGATGATTAGCTGACATTAATTTTGGCAGTGTTTTATCCTCTAGAAATTAGATTTGGAGGTTCCTGAGAACCTTTAGAGATTCCTGGGAAAGCTTTAAGTATATAAAAGAAATATCAAAAATGCAGTGTAAGTGGTGTTATGTAGGAGACAAGACACAGAAAAAAAGCACGGCAAGCAATGCTGGCAATGTTGCATCCAGCATTGCTAGCAGTTACAGAAACTAGAGGCAGGAATTAATTAGGTATTGAGTTCTTCCAATTTCTGTCAAGAAAAAAACATCGATTTTTGCTCTGTTTATTACTGGCAGTAACTTTATAGAGAAGATAACAAAGGGCTACTGCATTTGCCATCCTTGTGCTCCTGCTCTCAAAAGTGGGTCTATCCAAATAAATCTGGGATATTCATTTGCCTACATCATAGTCAAGGCTTTGTTGATTGAACATCTTGGGGTGGGGTGGAGTGGAAATCTCACATCCTGTGCCTGGGCAAGTAAAGAAGGGAAGAGGCAGATGTTGTAGAGCGGATGAGCATCAGTGACAGAGCTTGCTGGAAGGGAAAATTAAGCACTGATCTGGGAACAAGCTATAATTTTAAGAGTCTGTTCTACCGAGTCTAACTTACTGCCTCTAGCATAGATCTGCACACAGCAGGCACAACATGCATTCCGTATTTTTCCTGGATGGATGTGTCATTTTGAAATTAAGATATTAAAATCTTGTACTATGCCCGCAGTGAATAGGGAAAGAATGCTTTTGCACCAAACTAGATATCCCATGTAAAATCTCACAATGGGCAACGGAAAAGAGTGGAGATTTAAGCTCATATTTCATTGCCATTATCCACATCGCTGTTATCCAAGTACTGTTATCCACTGTAAGGACAAAACTATTTAGTGCTAGATTACTGCTTATATCCTTGGTAAAAGGTGGGAGAGGCTAAAAAAAAAAAAAAAAAAAAAAAGAGGGACAATGGTGTAGATGAATTCATATAATATGCATTTTTCTTGAGATTAAATTAGTTGTGAACTTTCTAATATTTTTGAAAGCAAAGTTGACTTTATCTTTCAAAAAACAGGGAGGAATGGGGTTTGACTCTAGATCTGCTGTAAAGACATTATTTCCACCTTCAAAATCTGTTATTCCACTGTTAGGCAGCATAACAAGTTTTCATTTATTTTTCTTGAGATCTAAATTCTCCTAAAGCAGTTATCTTAGAATCATATAAAATATGTATCTCAAGCTGGGCTAGATTGTGATGCTCTGCTTCGTGCTACTAAGAGTTTATATGCACTTAGTTTGCTGAGAAACACAAAAAAATCCCTTATAAAGTAATAGGAGATAAGAATCCAGCCCAAGGTGAACCCCGCATCCTTCCTCACATAAAAGCCACCAACAGCGTGTCCCAGCACAACTCATTTGAAACATAATTCTCCAGTCCAGTTCCTTGGCTAGAGAATTAATAGACTGAAAGCAGAGTTTCTATGGATTTGAGGACACCAGGGACAGCTCAGTTCCCAATATTTTTCTCAACAGGTTTTGATATGTGGGCTTTGATGACTGACTCAATATGTTACAGGATGGACATCAAGATGTTAAAATATTGCTGCATCTTACTTAATTTGCAATGCTTTTCTGTCATCACAGTTAAGAAGACATCATGCAGTAATTTCATCACAAACAAAATTTTTTCTGACCTTTTCCCCTAAGTCTTTTATGTAAGGAATAATGAAAGTCTGCTCATAATAATTTACATATAAATACAGCTAATTCATATTGTATAGAAAGAAGTGTAAAGGGCTCTGGTTCTGAGATTTCTTCTACTTTTACAAAGGAAAACATGTCTATAATTAAGCTTATACCACAAAAGACTTTCCTATTGAATTTTCCTTTTGACATGATTGATTTCTGTATTGACTCTAGGAAATGGAAACCAGTAAGTACAGTCTAACATAAAAGAAATATTTGGGCTCTGCAGTAATGCCATTTACAACAGTAAGAGCTAAACTAGAATGCAAATTTTCACCAGCTTCTTCTGCATATGCAAATGAATTTTTTTCCTCAGGGTCATAATTGCATCCTCTTTGAGGAGGGTAAATAAAAACAGCCACTGATTCATCTCTCACTGCAGTGGGGGAGGGTGGGAGGGAATTTGTACATAATTAGGATACCTGGCTGGGAATTTTGGCCTAGGAAACATTAGCTTATAACGTGTCAGAAAACTAAAGCCTCCCTGTGCTCTTTCACGTGGAATAAACACGAGAATAACCTGCAGGTGAGTGAATTTCTGTGCCAACCTGAAATAAGCATTGGCTCTGCTCCTGTTACTGTTATTCACTGCTCCAGATGACCAGTGATACTGATGTTGCTGTTCATCTGTGTTGAGCAGCAGTACTACTGTGTGTCAGATGCGCTATAGGTCATAAAATTGCAAAGTGATGGTGGTGATGTTCCAAGTGAATTTTTACCTACTGTATAATTTCATAAAACAATAAACACAAATCTCCTGCATTCATCCTGCAGCATAGTTAATTTGCAGAGCATCAGGTGAAAAATCACTGCAAGTTGCTCACCTAATAATAATAACGGTCAGCCAGAATTGCTAATAAATCAGGCTTAGGCACCCCGAGACAGTCTATCTAGATTATTTATTTTTTCATTACAGGGCTTGATTTCGCAATTTATTATTCCTTTTATTATTTACGTTCTACTGGTGCCCATGCTTTGCTCTGTTATGGCCCGAATTAGGCAGAAGATGCACATCCCTGCCCCAGGGATCCCACACCAGCTGTCATGACCCAGTCCACGCTTTGTTCAGTGGTAAATCCTGCGCAGGGACGGTAGCTCCAGCCACCTTTCCCCAGCGTGATCCTGCCAGCACATGGCACGGGGACCACACACAGAGGTAGAAGTCTGGAGGAGCAGGTACAAATGCTGCGCTGCACCTGGAGGCAGTGAAGCTGCCACTGGTGGGGCAGGAGCTTGGCTCCCAAAGGCACTTCTCTAAAAAGCATCTCATGGCAGCGTGGCAGTGGCTGGGTTTGGGTAGGCATTTTTCAGCTGAGAAAATCACGGCAAGATGTGGAGCGAAATGCCAGTCATTTCTGCATCTCTGAATTCATAATGAGCAGAATAAAACGTTAACATGTAACATTTCACTGTTGAAAAAGATGAAAAGAGGCTATTTTCAAATTCCCCAAATGACATGAGTTCTGCAATTAGAAGTAAAGGAACTTCAAAGTCTCCCAAAAATGCTACAATAACTGTCGTAATGCCTCCAGGGGAGAAAAGCAATAAAGCTGTCATGAGACGTGGATCTTGCTTTGCCTTCCATTTTGTTTCTGGGCTCAGCAGCTGTCTGCACAGCAAATATGTGCACGTACAGTCATGGCTCCCCTCAGTCTTGAGTGTCACAGAAATCTTCCTTCTCTCTTCTTTTCTCATTAGAAATAAAATAGGTATCGTTGCTTTCACTAACAGCATGGGGTCTAGAAACAAAGCTGGGACAGACTGTGGAGGGAACAATCTATGAAATGTCTTTGGAGACTCACTCCCCCAACCTTTATCTGACAGTACTCAAAATTGCTATTTTCCAAATGTACCTAAGCTCTTATTTTTCTAGGCTTTCTGTGCAGATAGAGTAAATGGAAATAATTGAGTTGTGAGGAAAGGCTTTCAATAAGAACATTAGCACACTTATTAAAATGTCTTGTTTGTTCATGCCCCCGGATTTAGACAGGGGTATTGTATTTTCATTTTTTTAAAAAGGAGATCTAAATAAAAAGCTAATAGCCAATTTCTGAGGATAGCTGACTAGATAAGAATGTGCTAACCTTAATATATTCTCATTAGAGAAATTTTATCCTGCTCTGGTCAACAATGAAGACATTTGTCCATAGATAACACTCGATTTTAAGGAGGGACCAGCTCCAGAAGTGAAGATTGCTATTCCCTACTGCACTGCCAGAAGTTTCTGCTGATAAACCCGCCAATCCTGGATGAAGCACTGGAGCCAAGAGGCAGCATATGAGCTGTCATGTCCCCCCCCACTTTCCCACTGATGTTGGAGATGTGACCAGTGATTCCCCAGTTGGTTGTTGTGGCCTCCACCAGACCCAGCCGGGGCCTGCCCTGAACCATTCCCAGGAAGAGGAATGACTGAAGGACTCATGGTGTTTCTCTCACTGTCATGCCACACCATGTACAGTGGAGTCCTGCCTTAGGATGCCCCCCATGTGCAGGCGTACCAGTGAGCAACATATTACAGGTCTCTCATTTGGAGCCTACATCCCAACTGCTTTCACCAGCCTTCCTCTTTGTGGATTAATTGTGTGACTGGAACATCTCCACAACCACTGCATGAGGAAAAACGAGTTGAAGCTGAGTGCCAGCCTGGCTCGTAGCTGAGCAGAGAGCCTGACTGCTTATTAATGGGTTTCCACGAGGATTCAGCATGTAATGCTCAGCTCCAGGGGACCGTGGCACTGCAACCTGGATGATACATTGCAGTTTTGCACCAGGCAGGAGGCAATAATTGGGTGCACCCTCCCTGTGAGCAAGACAGCTGCAAAGATCCACACCTTAAAGTCATAGCGGCTTTTCCACAGTTAGCAGAGATTGTGTAAACCCCGAGCCAAAGCCCCCAACATCTATTTCATTTTCAACAGAAGGCTGAAATCCAAATGGTGAAATGTTCCAGATTCAGCAACCATAAATACAGGGATGGCATGAAGAGTAAAATTAACAGCAGGATCTCATTAGAGTGCTGCTCCCCTGTAAAATAACAACAACAGAAAAAGCTCCTTAAATATGCATATGCATTCCTAATTAAACTGCCTAGAACAGAAAGAAGAAAGGCATTCTGGATTGCCTTAGCCATTGAAAGACATTTTGGCTCTCAAACCTCCTCATTCCAGTTGGGCAGCTGCTGGGGGCTTTGAGAGGCTCTCCTGGGTGGAGGGAGTGGGGCAGATGGCTTCAGTGCCTGAGGTGCGTGTGTCCCCATCAGGGTCTCCCTTCTCCAACTCTCCTGTTGAATGGTCCATGCAGAAACCCCTCTGCCTGCCTCTGCCACGTTACTTGAGTATCTGCTCAAAGTTAAGCTTCCAAGTAGTTTCTATATAAACTGGAAGATGACAGTTTTGTGTACAAGTAATTACATAATAGCTTTATGCTTTACATGGCCTCTAAGCATTTCTATAATTAAAATAAATCAGTAGATATATTTACTGTAAATGTTGAGAATCTGCAAAGTAAAAATAAAATCACAGCAAACTTAATGTGCTACATAAATTTGGAAATATGCCCCTTCATGTCAAAGTATAAATAAAAGCATCTATGCAAAGTGCAAAGACTGTTGGAAATTCTGAGCAATGATGTTCAGATATAGCTGAACAGCGGTTTAAATTATATTATTTACAGGATGTGTTTCCCCTAGCATAAAAAAAAAAGAAATGTAAACCCATCAAGAAAATCATAAATATTTTGGATTTGCATCTAATAAATCATGACAGAGCTGAAATACTATAACAGTTTCTCACAATGCATGATTTACTTTGTCGGGGAGAAAACAGTATTTGCCAATTTGTTTATGCTAGGCAGCTATTTTGCAAAGTCACTGAGAGAGTAAAGGTTATGTTACCTTTCATTTGCTCTGCTGTTTGAGGAGGAATTTGTTCCAAATATCCTCCCTTCTGTTTAATCTGTCTATATTCAGTATTGGAACATAAAACAAAAAAGAAAGAAGGAAAACTTTAGAGAAGTTCTGCAAACTGCAGAGTGAAGTGTTTCTCTGAGATAACCACAGATAATCTGCAGAAAACCCTTTCAGAGGTTTATTATGCTTTTGTTACTCTGACTGTGATGCCTCTGTGCATTTCTGCATAGAACTTCATTTGGTATGTCTTAAGTGCCTCAGCTGCCATTATTTGGCAGGCTTCATTTACCTCAGTGGAACTAAGCCAGTTTACATCACACAAGGATTTGCCACGTGGTTCTCAGAGTTGTTAAAGACATGCATAGCCTTTTTCTGTGAGGTTAGCAGAAGCAGACAACTTCCATAAGGAAGGAATATCATATACTTCTATGGGCATAGCATCACATAAGTATTTAAGTAACTGGTGGCGTAAAACACTAAATTAAAAAAAAAAATTAAAGAAAAAAACCCAGAAACAAATAAACAAAAACAAGAAAAAAAAAAAACCTTGCCCCACCCCATCCAAGAAAAAGGAAAAGCACATGAGAAGAGATATATGAGCACAAACACCAGATTCAAAAAAATTAAATATAAAATATATAAAAGGTGGGCATACAGATACATGGGCAAAATATCCATCTTCCAAACTGACAGAGAATAATGCTTTTGTCCTGTCATACTAGAAGTATGATGGACACTGGATGTAAACAGAAAATATTCCAGGTACATGGAATTTGTGTCCTTCCCTCTCCCAACTTTTGTTATCAGGGAACTAATTTCTGTCATTTAAGACACGGAATTTTACGGTAGTTATTTTTCATTATTTCTATTGCAAGGTTGTCAAAGCTAGCAAGGAAAGAAAAAAAAATAAAAACTGCTGATGTTCATGATGATAACTTATTAAAAAAAAAAAAAAAAAAAAAAGAAGCATATTAACATTTCAAACATGTTAAATGAGAAGAAAACAAAGCCACAAAGACCTCTGGGTAAATCCACAGCTGGTGTTAAGCAGCAGAGTGTCACTGAGGTGCACAACATCTTTTTCTAGTTCAAAGAGAAATTAATTCAGTGAGGCTCTGTAGTTTTATGTCATGTAGGTCAGACCGGATGAGCACTGTGGTACCCTGTGGTTTTATATATAGACTGAGGAAAGTGGCCAGGCTCATCTCCTTACTTTAAGTAGCATCATTTATTCCCACTACTGAAACAGAATCCGGGGCTAAACGGACCATTGATCTGACCCAGTCAGATATTCCTTATGTTTTTGTAATCTTATCTATAAATCTTCACCAAATGATACAGGAAAAGTTCAAACCTATGCTTATGAAATATTTATCAAAATGTCTACCTAGGCTGTACCCTTCCTCTTGTATTCCACTTCTTCCTTTGTCTACATTTATTCATTCTGCTCTTAAGTTATAAGTTCCCCAAGGAAGGGTGTATCTTCTGTGTGCTTCCGCCAGCGTGACTAATACACTTTCAAGCAATAAAACAGAGTAATAAAGGTATTGACTTCTCCAGGGCCACCTGTTTTACTTCCCATACTGCAGAATTCCCTAATTTTGTGTCAAGGAAACCACTAGGAAAAGAAGTATGGGTCAAAAGAAGTAAACACAGGTAGCATAACCATCGCAGTTGCGCTAGGGTGTGTATTGGCAGAGTGTTGACTGTAGCTTCAACAATTCAGGGCCTTAAAACTCACTTTCCTCTCTAGGAGACAAATTCAGAAGGTGCCTGTCTCTAAAAAACATGATCATCAACAGGTTTTGTCTATATTAAAGTCAATATGGCTTTGAAATGAGCCAAGCCTACTTGGCAGCCAGTCTACATGCCATAGCCAGCTGGAGAAAACTCCAGCCCAGACCTCTGACAGAAAACACCCAAAACACTGCAAGTAAATCTCTATCAATGGCATTACCAGCACTCATATGCCATTCATAGAGGCTTAAAGATGCGTAAAAATAGAGAAGGAATGGAGCAGCTAATTAACAAGCCACAGTTATATTTAGTGACCTGTGTAAGCCCCAGATTTTCTGGACTGTAAAGAAAAATGAAAATCATTACAAAATAGGGATGCTCTTTTCTTGCAAATATCTCAGAACTTGTCCTGCTTATTTAAGCAATACTGTGTCAGCACTGTGTTGCTGTTTTGAGTTGCAGTGCTGGAGCAAGGCTCAGCTGGTGTTGCCCCTGAGATCCTCCCCAGCAGGGCACTGAGTAATCTCAGATCAACAACTCCCAGAGGCAGGAGCTCTCAGGTGTGGGAGATACAAATTTGCCCAAGAACTGGGCTGTCAAGGAACAGGTAGAGAGCGCACTGGCTGTTGGATGACCTGTGGATGCTGAATTTTATTGCTGCTCGTGTTCCAGCCTTGCTCTCTCTGGGCCATAACACATCCATAAGTACAGTCACTCCCTGCACATCTGTGCCATACAGGAAATACAACAGCCACAATTCACCAGTCTTTTGTTCAGGCATGATTTACAAATTCTAGGAACTTTCTCAGATTAGGGTTTGGGGCTGGCATCTCCCCTGTTAAGCATACTGAGCTACACAAGCTGAAGAGTTCCTACAGACAAGCTCTCAGTTTTCCACCTGCCTCCCACAACATCTTACAAGCCTGGAAGAGCAATAAACAGAAGGCTCCACAGTCTAGCATAATAGCTCAGAGGACCAAGCTTTCGCTAATGAGTTTTGTGCTGAGAAAGCAGTGAGTGAAGGGGTGCAGCTGGCACACCAGTACACATCTGATGCAGCAGGAGGACAGGAGCCTCTAGCAGAAAGAGTCTGGGAATAACCCTTCACAGCACTCCAGCACAGTTTGCAAAAGTTCATGTGTCAGAATCCCAAACCCTATCTGCTTTCTGCTGTGCCTAATATTTGCTGAACCAAGTCATCTATTTGCAGTACAGTTCTGGGAGCCACAGTTTCCCCTGAGGTTTTAAAAACTGATAATCTAGTATTAGATGGGATAACATTAGATTAGGGAAATACAATCTTATGCTTCAGGGCATGTACCAACTTAAAGCCAGAACAGGTAGGTAGGAAGGAAGCTGAATTGTGAGCATGTTAAACCATAAATATCTCAAACCTTCTCCTAAAACACCTAGTACTGAAGTGTTGTCTTGGGACAAGAGGCTGGATGAGGGAGATTAATTCTGATCTGATCTGATGTTAACTTTTCTCATTGTTTTTATGCCAGCCTTATGATGTTAGAGTAGATCATTTTTGTGGTTTCTTGACTTCCTATGGGTTATCCAGACTTATGTAAACAATGGCACTATACTCTCATGAAAATGCAAAATAAGAAAGAATCAAGTAATCAAGACATTTTCAAGAAAGAACCCTATAGTGATGTGCTGGCAATCTACTGTGTATGGAGTATTCCTACAGCAAATACAACATTTGGCACTTAAAGCTATTGCAATGCTGATCTGTGTCCCCAGGTAACTAGAATATGCCTCAAAAGGTGCTGTACAAAATCATTTGATCTTCATTCAACATGAATGCCAAAATAGCTTTGTGTGTAATAGTAGTGTGAAGAAAGATGAACAAAGGACTTCCAGATATGTATGAATGAGGATCTTTTTATGTCCAATTTCCTAGTAAATGGGAAGGGCCTTGCCATGTAATACAGTGCTGGATTTCTTCTACAGTTCCTGCTATAATAATATCCATGAGCTGTGTACCTCTACATATGTATATCCTTCAGGCAATGTTCCTTCAATGTAATGTGGCTTACGCCCTTTGGTGATACAACACATAAGAAAGAGCTCCACAATTCAAAAACAGCTAAAAGGCTATTTAGCACATATTACCTGTCATCATTTCTATGTTACACTCATTTCTGCCAAAATTAAGGGAATCAATTTATTTTTCCCTGGAGTATCCTCTAAAATTATAAGAGTTTTTCATGTTGTGCACTTTCTTCCCAGTACTTTTTTCTGCTCAGCTACTGAGGTGAGCGGAGAAACAAAACTGAAAATGGATCTGGACTATACTGATTTTCTACAAACGTGACAGTAAAGTAGCTTGCCACCTGAGCAAGTTTCCAAAAATGGTGACATTATCCATTTACTGCAGAAATAGATTTCTTCAAAAGCATTTTAAAATTTGACATCTTATTTTCATAGACACCTAAGAGCTGGAATAAATGCACAGCTTTACTGCTAGTTGGTTTAGGACTCAAGTAACTATGTTAACAGAACACTGGACCTAAATTTGATCACCAGGGCTGAACTCAACAGATGGATCTGTGACTTGCACATAGAAATAGTAAACAGGCTGTTGGTCTGCACATCTCTAAATTTACACTCTGTCTGAACATTGATGAATTTAGTGCTCTAAGATTACTTGCAGTGATAGGAGTACTGATGTTAATTTTGTCTTGCAAGTACAGCAAGTCACTGATTCAGAAATTAATTAATTAATTGATTGATTGATTAATAAAGTTATGTTACAATTCCCAAGCAGCTCTTGCAGGAAATTGTTGCCCACTTGGAGCACCCATGCACCAACACCTTATCTGGCCTTTGCCACATAAGGAGGTGAAGATTTCCACTGCTGTGGGAATAAAAGGCAAGGGCAAGTCCACAACAAGTACTCCAGATTCTTCTTTTTCCCATATAAGGGGAAACAAGTCTGTCTAAAAGACAGTAATCCAAATTTCTGCTGAACTTCAAACTTTAATAAGCAGTCTTCCTTTGAATTCAATACTGAACCAATGTAGCTATATGAGTTCAGTATTACAGTATAATATACTGAAATATTACCATCTGCAGTCTTCCTTCACACCAAAGGTCACGTTTATGAAAGATTTTACTCATACTCTCCTTTACCTGATCCACATTTCTCAGTTCTGCTTTGTGAGTCTTGGAGAAAATGTATTACAAGGAATGCCTAATATCTGGGTGCAGATTAGATGATTTTTGCCTCCAAATAAAAAGTGCTAGCTATTAAAATCTGTTCTCACATGCCTCAAGAACTGTCTTCCATTATTAATTTGGAAAAGAAAAAAGAGTGAATGACTTCGTGTCCATGTGAAATAGGAGCCTGCTTTGGCCAGTGGCAGAATGACCATCTCCTACAGATTGAACTCAGTAAAGCAGTTTTTCTGTGTTGAGGAAATGTTTCCCCTGATGCATTACTACAAAATGTCAAAAAGTGACAACATCCATAACTAAAAGGTCTTATAAAATTTGTAAATTAAATTATTTAATTTTTAATTTTGTGAAATGTTTAGGTTGGTTTTGACCTTTTTGAAGTGGTTTCTATGATTGGCTGCCCTTTAACATAAATTATCTTCAAATTGAGGACATTTTGAACAAAATAGTAGAATGCATCATTAAGACAATATTGAAATAGATATAACGTTAAATGGCCCATTTGCTCATTCATTCACTTACTTGCTTTTGCTGTGAACAACTGAAAGTGAGTCAACAAACTTTTTCATTGAATAGGCCCTGAATTTAAAGACTCTAGATGAGAAAACTAGTGTATTAATTAATTTGATGTTCCAATTCAAATACTGATTGACCTGTCCATAGTTGTTAATGAACGCTGAAATGTGAAAATTTAGTTTTGCCATATTGAAAAAAAAAGTACATAGATGTTTTCTATCTTCTCTGTCTTATGTATCTATCCATGAATCTGGTGTTGTGATCTGATTACAAAATATGTTACAAAGTTGTAGACATTCACTTCATTTGTTTTATTACAACTTGTTAAAATTTATGTCTTTACATTGCTATTACTGTCATCTTCATCTTTTGTTCTCATAATCAAGTAAACCCTAAACTCTCTTCAAATATTACCTTGTGCTTATTTAGACATCAGTCCCTTGGCCAGTGACTCGATTCATGTGGCAGACACACCTTACAAACACTTTATACATCCTTTGAACAATCAAAGTCCCAGCCTATAAATAAGTAGTGGCTATGTATTGTAAGTAGTGTACTAGGTTGTAGAATATTCACTAAAATGAAGCTGTTATCTTTGAGAAGCTGAGACTTTAACATATTAGTTCCTAAAATATAAAGAACGCTAAGATCTTGGGTTGGGTTTCTATGCCTGAGATTAAGGTGCTTAAGTTTTTTGCCTCTGAAAGCCCTGAGCCAGGTCACAGGAAAGAAGCAGAGTCTTCAAGCTCTTGTTTTCTCGATTTCCCATGTTGTTTATTATTTCATATCTCACAATGTTCTCTGTGCCCAGATCTGAACAGCGGCCAGGACACACGAGGCGACTCCTCCCGCAGTGGGACATCACAGCCTCTTTATACAGAAAACTACATATCACCTGTTTACAGCTATGTCCCAGTACCTCTCACCTACACTGAAAGGGTCTACTCCACTCTGACCCAATCTCCTTAAACTACTTTGTGCCACCATCACCAGAAGATGGAGGCCAGAGGAGAAGAAGGAAGAACCAAGGGCACCACCCTAAATCCTCCATCTTGTACCCCCTGTACCTACATTCTAAAAACTCAAAACTACATGATTTTTCATCCTCCACTAAGCTAAACCACTATTTTCACATGTTTGTGGTTTGTAATTCTTCTCTCAATGTTGGAAGCCATTCCCATGGACTGAAGTCAAAGGCAGTGTCCTCCTGGGCTCTGTGCTAGGGTCTATTACCCCCCTGTACAGCTCCAAGACCCCCCTGTACAGCTCCAAGACCCTCTTGCTCAAATCCCAAACCTCCCTGCTGAGGTCTGTGGCCTTCCAGGGCACCCAGAGGAATGCTCTGGACTCCAACACTAAGAAAGTAAACTCAAAGAGCACAAAGAAAATTCTAGTGCTTTATAAAGCTAGGATTAATTCCCATGTTGAAGCTAACTGTGTGAGTCTCATTAAAATATTCAGAATGGGGTTTACTTTATTTCGCCCTGGATGTGTTTCTATCAAAGTCATGCTTCTGATTGAAAATGCAGTAATATTTGAGAGCGGCGTTTATTTCTATATCTGTGACCCTTTTAGCAGTCTTCAGGATGTGTGATCTTAATCTTGCAGTAATCCTTTCTCCATTTAACCATCCAAAACTTCTTTCTTTTCTTTTACTCCTTCCACATTTTTAGTGGTTGACTCACAAAATCCTTTTGGTAGCTTATATTTATATTTAATTTGTATTTTATATTTATTTTTTATATTTATGTTTATGTTTAACCTGTTGATTTCAGTTGAAGAATCTGGCCTTTATTGCCTCAAAAATGGAAAATAATTCATTTAATTCATTATAATTTTATACATTTGGGACTGGCTACTGTTCAGAACAGAAAGGGATTTTTTTGCTCTTCAACATGCTAGGGCATTTCTGAATACTGTGAAATACACTATACCTTGTATTTCCAGTAGTTAACAATTTGAAGAGTATGTGTGTAATCAATAGTGTCAAAAACAGGAAAAGACAAATGGTTGATTTTTTTTCTTATTATAGAAATGAAAGCTTTAATTTCTAAGAGAAGATGCCAGACCAAAGGAATGCCCTCTGCTTGTTACCTTGATAGTCAGGGGACATGAATAGTATTATCGATGCACAAACACAAAAGACTGGAGGCTTATAACTCTGTTTCTGTGTGATTAAAGACCTGCAGGAGATTCTTGGTGGCAGTAGGCAGAGTGTGTTTCTGATAGAAGGGACTAGAAATGAAAACTGACCTTTCCTGTCATAAATGACACTGCAACAACTTTCAGGCTCAATTTCCCTGCAACTGCCTCTTTTGTCTGCCCACCCCACAGTTCCGTACTTTTGGATTCTTTGTTTCATATTACTGTGCCAAAGTCCAAAATTTTTAGCCTGCCAAGAAAAACCTAACCTTTTATTGCTACCAACAATCCTTCTGATAAAAAGGATGTTCTTCTTCTATTCCTACCTTTCCTTTCCCTCAGATATCAGAGTGTTTTGCCCTCCCTCTCCCTGCTCCCAGAGTGTTCATGAACTTCAAAATAGCCTGGAAAAGACAAACTGGATAGCTGCATTTTGTGTGGGTGAGTTTTCCCTTCACTCCTCAGCACAGCCACCAAAGCAGCCCTGGTGGCATCAGGCAGAGCACAGGGTGTGAATCACTCACAGCGTTCCTGAGCTGGTAGCAGCAGCCTGTTGTACCCTGGGAGCATCCCAGATACCACTTCTATCACAAATAATCACAGGAAGTTACCACCAGAAGGCCAGAGTGAGAAAACCACAGAAGGAATTATTTGCCTGCAGTTTATCACGTACAGATATACCTGTACACTTTCTGAGTGTAGGGAAAGTAGACTAGCTCTTGTCATCTCCACAGAAAATAATTGACAAGTAATAATCTTGTTAGAGAGAGCTGCTGTAATAGGACACAAAATCAGAGTCTTTATTTTCTTTGACACTGTTTTCATTTATCCTTGCTCCTTTTGCTCTTCACAAATTGCACAAAATGGTAATAGTAATGATCATTGGTAAAGTATTTCAAGTTTTTCAATGGCTAAATAGTGCTGAGTATTGCTCTCATTTAGTAAGTGCACAGGCCAGAATATGCCAGCTATGGTACAGCACAGTAATTGTGCCACAGAAACCTTTAAACTCCCCTGGTTTTAGTCTGTATTTTGTTCCTAACCCCAGAATGTAGCACAATGACTGGAGTCATCCAAGCTCTACTTCGTATAATTTCATTGCTCAATGCATAAATAACCTTAGCCAATCAGAAAACCTGGTATTGTTGCCCTAATGGAGTAATTTAATCTTTCTCTTAGATGAATACTTTAAAACATCAGTAAAACTACCCTCATGCCCATGCCCTTAACCACCTCTTTTTTACACCTCTTTTTGCTGTGATATTGTTGACATGCAAAACCTTCCACTTATGAACACCATTGTGAAGTGCTCCATAGGTTATCTTGATAAAGCTTCTGGGCCACTGTTTTGGTCATTTCACTTGTTTCAAGAAGCAAAACCCTCATAAATCTCTTGTGGCACAGTCACCATCTTGCAGCATGTGATGGCCACAGGTTGAACCCCAGTTAATTGCTTCTGCACTTTGCCAGTGGTCATTGCAGAGGAATATAATGGACTTATTTTAGAAAATAAAATAAGAATTCCTAAATTGAAACTTTCATAGTCCATTCATGCTGGACTGCAAAGGCAGCAACATTTCCTGAGATGAATAACGAAAGACAGTGTAACAAATTAATACAAATGAAGTCATTGCTGAGCGACTCCATCTGCTTTGGAAATGAGGCTCGGACTTTCCAAAACGTGGCCGTGATCCAGATAATTAGGCTTAACTCCAAATGAAGCCACACAGGTAACTTATAGCTTCATTAACTCTCCTTGGGAAGGCAGGCATCCAAGAACTAACCTTAATAGAGCAGCATATGATCCATTGACAATCTGTTTGATATTAAAATATGAACTTTGGTTTTACTATGTTACATCAGTATTAGGCCAATAACATATGCAGAGCAAAATGTTAGGGATTGGACATGGTCTTGTATCCTGAATTACACACTAGTCTCTACATCCAGAGGACTAGGATCGTAATTTTTTGTTTACAGGGTTTAATCAAAATACATTAATAATCTACAAAACCTAAGCAAGGCACATAAGGTGTCTGCAAGTGTCTTTCCTCTGTAATCAACAGGAGGATTATTAGGTAATAACAAATGTTATTCATCTTCATAATGGCTAAATGACAGCCTGCTTAAAAATAACAAATTACTACTCTTCATCAACTATTACAGGGTGAATATGACCTTCACGTACTTTAAGCAAACAAGTCATCTTTTCAAAGACTTCCCTAGTTCTTTAATTGATAATGATGAGATGCTTTATCTGTGCAGAGCAAAAAAGAGCTCTAGTTACACTATTTATTTTAATCTTGGAGGCATTTTATATAGCCCTCTGTCAGAAAAGATACTGAGATATAATACAAATTTTTTCATCAATAATAAAATAATGCATAATTAAAGTGGTTAGTGATGTGCATAATGAACTCCTGTGAGATGTTTCCCTTTCATGTTTATCAGTCTTCTGCCTGATTTTTTTTCTGTTGACATGATGCAGCTTTAATGCAATAGAACTGGAGAAAATTGGCCTGAAAGAAACCTCAAGTTCTCTCATATATCTGTCTGTTCCATACCTGGCAGAAATCTCTCTTACTGCTTCTTGAAAACCTCCAGTGTTGACAATTCCTTCCCCAGGAAAACCAGGTTCCAATCTTTGATGCTAGACATATTTTCATAAAATCTTATCTCAATCTGCCTTCTTGTTATTTAAGCCCAAGTAGGCTGCAGAGTAGGCACAGGAGTTTCCAATCCGAAGCTTTTCCATAGACCAAATCTTTCCTCCTGATGGAGTTTCTTTAAGCCTGAAAAGAATAAAGCACGTGCAACAGCTTACATACATCAGTGGTCAGACTGAGGATGGAAGCCTGAACAAGTGCTACTGTATCACAGTAAAAACTGTCATTCTGCCTAGTAGAATCTTTGTACGAATACTTTTTTTGTTATTTAGGTAGTTTTGTCAATTTTGGTTGCTCTGATCCCTGCTAATAATGGTTTACAGGCACTCTGGCCTTTTGCAGATACAGACAGCTATAAATGTATCTGTCTATGTATCTGTGTTAAAGTAATGCACAGTGGTTACACCTTCTAGTGAGGTAAATTAGGGTTCTCTTTTGTGAAGGCTAGCTACACACAAAGCAAAAAACATGATAACTACCATGCTTCTGCAGTCTGAAAGATGCTGCCTTTGCCAAGTCACAGACATATTTGATTCATTTGCAGTACAATTTACACCCACAGGAATTGAGATGAGGTGGAATTGGCAGCTTTCTCCTACCTCTTGTTTCTCTCACAGTACTATGGGTGTTGCAAACAAATTTTCATTTGCCAGATCTGCTCAAAGCAGATAAAAAGCGATACTAACATTGTGGAGATCATTTTAGCAATCTTAGGCAATTATATGGACTGAAGAGTGCTGTGCATTAGGAGGAACATTTTAACCATGCTCCATAAAAAGCAATCCAATACTAAAAAAAGTGTATTATTGGTTTTCCTTAGTCTCATATTAATTATAGGAGAGCATAATGCTGTGTGTCAAAACTCTGTTGTTCATTTTAAGGGAAAACAGTGATCCATATCATTCCAACTCAGTCTGGTATTTTGTATCTGGCTGTTCCTGAAAATCGGTGTGGAGTTATTCGTCACTGACTTTTCCTTATTCAGGGACAAAATGCAGGAATTGATTTTTATCTTTTTGCCATGCTTATTTAATTATCTCCGTAAGTCATCTCATGACTGAATAAATATTGTCATAACCAAAAGTAAATTTTATCTTTTTTATTTTCCTGGGCTACAATTATGTCAAAATGCATAATTGTGCCAGAGATGTGCACACACACACACACAGACGCACACATGAATAGCATTTTTCTTCTAAATACATACATTATAAATTTATTCTGATAATTTTCCCTTTCTAACAAAGGGATATGTGACAAAAATTAACTGAAGACTATTCATTAGATTTTAATAATTACTTTCTGATTATCTGATTCAAGCTAACTAGGCACAGCAGAGGCAAGCAGATAGTTTGATGTTCTCAGTCAAAACATGGTCTACATCTAAAACTACTATTTGCTGTATAAGGAACATACCAGTTATACCTTCAGCCTTAAAGTGATGATTTATTAAAGTTATCAGGATCACATCTTAGAATGTACTTTCCTGTTTGTGACAGATTTGAGAAAATCTGGATACTGAAGAAGGGCAAGTTGAAAGGGAACATCATCTGAGATTTTTCCTCTCTGGGCTTTTTTCTTCCAACTCATTCCCCTTTTCAAGAGTATTTGCAATCAAACTACTTGTGTTTTCTATATTTATTGCTCGTGTCATGATTTTGTGCCCATTAATCTTCTACATGAAATTATAGAATTATCAGTGTGTTTTTAGTCTGAAAGCTCTGCCTTTCTTGTTATAATTGTGAATTTCAGAGTGGCAGGTAATATTGAACCTGGAGCCTGTTTTCCTAATCTTTCTCCAAGGTCAGTCATTTGTTAAATAAACTGCTAACAGTCTAAAACTAATGTTATTCACCTCTCCACATATTATTTATTGAAAGCAAGAAGACTGAAGGACAAAGACTCCAACAACATTAGTAACTACAGGGTCACAAGATGAGGTCTAGTACATCAGACTTCGTTTACTGCTTTGTCCAGAGAATTCCATATTTGGAAGAGCTCTAACAAAGCCAGAGGTTTTCAGGGTCTGAATAGACTGCAACACCATGGATGGCTAAAATGGGAGGAGTTCCTGGGGAAGTGGACATAGACGAGGTTGTTTCCTTGGGGCTCTTTCCAGCAAAGTGCAGACAGGATGGGATGCTGCATGACCTTGTCATGGCTGCAGGCTGAACAGTGATGAACCTGACATGCCTGGGCTAGAAAGTGAAGGGGCAAGACAATTTTGGGAAGTGAGGAGTCTTGGCTTCTTCCACCAGCTCCCCAGGAGGGAGATAGACAGCACTGGGAGATGAGTGAGGGCATTAATGCTGAAATAACAAGTGGGAGACAGGAACAGTGAACGCAACCCATCTCCCTCTGTGACTCAAGTTTCCTCCAGTTTGTTTCTGTTCTGCACAGGGCTGGGGACAGTCACATCTGGGCTCTCAGCAGCCAAAAATTTTCCCCTATCACATTCCCCTCCAGTTTCCTGCCCTGGAATGTTTGCTTCTGATGCCAGCTAAGGAAGGACCAGACCAGTTTTCTCTCCAGAAAGTGCTGCATTTTGGTAAAGGATGTAGTGTGTGTTGTAATTTGAAGTCAACGGTGCTCTAGGAAGTGAGGAAATGGCGCTACATAAATCAGTCAGCTATCGATATTATACTTGTTGCTTAATAGCATGATTTTAAAAGCAAATTGTCTGCAGACATTGCCTTTAGTGTCTAGGTGGTTGTTTAAAACAGAAGGTTGTAAGAGGGCTTGAGCTCTTCCAAGATCAGCTGAGCAGTCCTCAACAATTTTTGGAAGGTTTGTAGAGGTAGGCAGGTATTTGTTCCTTTATTTTAGGTTTCATACAAGATTTTGTATTAAAGAACACTGTCATTCCTTATGTAAGGCAGAAGAGCTCAAGTGATTTCTGTGGCTAGACAGAAAATCATATTTGGGCCTATCAAAAAAGAAAACATAAGTCCAAATACAACCAAGTCACAAGAATTTGAGCAAAGTTTGGTGAGTATCTCCTATATGAAAAGCTACATATTATAATGCAATATTCTAATATTATAATGCAACTACCTTCATTAATTACATTAATTTCTTAACAGAAATACTTAAACCAGCACAGTAAGCTGCTGAAAAAATTCCTACTC
Source organism: Sylvia atricapilla (assembly GCF_009819655.1). Classification (NCBI taxonomy): domain Eukaryota; kingdom Metazoa; phylum Chordata; class Aves; order Passeriformes; family Sylviidae; genus Sylvia; species Sylvia atricapilla. The sequence continues at coordinate 71,105,820 of NC_089140.1, read as the reverse complement.
TCATTGAGCCAATTCGTGTTGATTATGGGTATTCTTTATCAGTCCACTTGCAGCATTTCCAGCATGAGCCCTACAGAAACGTGTGTGTGTACTGACTACCTCTAGTCAAAAATGCTACAAAAGCCATAGATTTTTGTCCCCAGACATACCTGGCACTTTGAAAAAGGAAGAATACACAAGTCCTTACCAATATCGGTGCATGGGATATGAACTAGAAGAGTCAGGATTTTGTTGATCAGAGGTCTTTTTAGAGCTAAACAGCACAAAAGCATTGTGTTACATATAACCCATTAAAAGACAGATCTATTAAAAATATTTTTAAATTAGTGAAAAATAATTACATTTCTAATGTACCTACCTTCTTTATTACTGTGCTACATGAAGCAGGCTTTTAATTGCTCCTATATTATGCCGTCCCAGTAAGGTGTGGGAGCAAATGTCTGGTTTAAATGTCTAATTTGTCAACACAGTTCTTGTTGGCATAGTTCTTCTACAAATCAGATAGGTATCTCTTAACGTTATTTATGCCTACCATTTAGGGGCATTTCATAAAATGAGGACTATCTGCAATTTTTCTGTATGTGTACGTGCCTTGTAGTCTTTCTTATACCTTTCCATAGATAGGAGGGCAATGCAAGAATAATCTAATGATCTATGATGAAACCATAGAATGACAGAATGATTTGTGTTGGAAGGGACCTTGAAGATTATCTAGTCCCAATCCCCTTGCTAGGAGCAGGGACACCTTTCACTAGACTGGGTTGCTCAGAGCTCCATCCAACTTGGCCTTGAAAAGTACCAGATCAGCCTCAACACATAAGAGGAAAAGGAGAGATTATTTTTCATATCAGCCCATGCTGACAGGAAGTACAAAATGTACCACAGATCTCTGAAAAGCCTCCAGACAGTGGGTTTGGGGTTGTTGTCTAAGGATTCTTTTGGGAAAAAAAAATTGTTCTGTCATTCTGTCCTTTCCCTATGAATTGTCTAAGGAGGGGTTATTTCCATTGCAGATAGAGTATGCTCCAAGCTCTAGTTGTCTCCACCCTGTGTGTTTGGTCTGGAAGCAATATTAATTAGGCAGACCAAGTGGACTAACCTACTTACATCATTGCTAGTCTAAAGGTCTCTATCCTCCATGGCAACAACAACACTCTCTTTCATTGTTTCTCTTGTTGTTTTACTGTATGCCTCTGAAACCTTACTTACACTAAACTGTCTGGGGTTTAGGTTTATCCAAGCTAACACACTCTCATTGTCCCTCCCATGTGAGCCTGGATAGTGAAGAGTTACCTCTGATACCTTCAGACGCCACAGAAAAACCACTGGGTGCTGGACATTATTTGGACAAATCAAAGACTGTTTTTTCCCAAGGTAAAGATGAAATACTCTATTGTAATGTCTGTGTAAAACAACTTGACTTATTATTCTGGAAAATAAACCCCATGATGTTGAAATAATAGCTGAAGGTTTTTTACTTCAATCTCACTACAGAACAGTAACTCAGTGTGATCGAGTAGTACACAATTTGCTTTGTGCTTCACTTCCAAGGAAACAGCACCATCAACGTCATTCTCCCTCCTTTCCCCCACGATTGTAAATAGTACTAGCAGATTTTGTGATCAGAATGTGGCAGTCTTCTATGATCTGCATCAAGTCTGGGATCTCTGTACAGCGCAGTAGCACTAGAAATACCACGCCAGTTCTGGCCATAGCCAGCCTGCTCACTCATGTACATGGAAGAGTAACTATGGAAGAGCACTCAGAGCTTCCTCTGGTCTCCTGACAAGAACTGGGTGATGTTGAGATCTACATCCTTCACCTGTCAAAATGCAGTCTGGGCAAACAGCTTCATCTGATTTCTGCCTTTAAAACAGCATTGATGAACATAGAACTACACACAGTTTAGCTCTCCACTTGCTTAACTTCCCTGTAAAATGTCAGCTTTTTTTTCTGGAGAGTGGCATAGACAACACTAATCAACATGCTTTACTCAGATACACTGTCAGTGGAAGTTGTCCTCAGCTCAAATGGGATTCTTACAGTCAAAGCTCAGGTTTTGCTGATGGCTGTGTAGGCCTTTCCAGGAATGAGCAGCCTCCTGGTAGGATGAGTCACGTGTTTAAATAGGATGGAAGGAGGGATGCCCATGACCACGGAAAATTCCAGGGGAGCCAAGAGACAGCAGGCAGGGACAAATATTTGTGTGTATGAAGTTAATGCATTCCAAGCTTTGCTCATCTCTGCTAATTCAGGCCTGCACAGTGTTCCACAATGGGCCCCAGGGGCCATTAACCTTGCTGTCTCTTACACACAGGGAGGAAAAATGTGGGCAATACCTGATCTATTACACCATTACGTGACACAAGGTTTTACCTCCTGTCTAGTCAGTGGTTTTTCCACAGGAGCTCAAGCCAAAACTTATCTCATTTGCATAAGGGGAAGTCATCCCAGTGAGTGCTGCATGAGATACTGGAACTGGTGCTGTGGTATTTTCGACTGAAAAAAAAAAAAAGAAGTTGAGCATTCGCATTCAATTGCTTTTAAAAATCTTTTTAAAATGCAACATTATGAAAGTTGGTAATAGGCTGAGATAAAAAAGGCAAAGCTAATTAAATTAAATTGCAGGACTTTTTTCTCAAAGAACTTATTTAATATTAAATGAGTTATTTAAAAATAACTATGGATAATAAATGGACAAAGAAAACCAGATCAGGTGGACTGAAAATTAAAAGTGAAACTTAAATATTAGTGGAGTTTTTTCTCAGTTGGTCAGAAAATTTTTTCCACATTTCCAGTCTGAAAACATTATTTCATTAGAACAAAACCATCTCTGTGGGGATATATCAATTATGACAAAATAGGGGGGAGGGCCAGTGAGTGACTCATTTAGTAGTATCAAAACATTTTATTTTAAAGTGTTTCTGAGCATTTTCAGCATGGTACTTCCTTTGATTATAATAATTTTTTAGTCTGGTTTAAAAATGAAGATTGGAATAAAACACTCAAGCAATGTAAAACGGTCTTTCTAGACTTTCTAAAAGTATCTTTAAAGACTGTATTTTATTTCACATTCTTCATTTTCAAAATTACATTTTGGAAAATTACGTTGTAATTTACCACAAAAATGTCTCAGCTCATAATTCTTAAGGAAGGGAACTTTCAAATTTCACAGGGCTTTAACATCTGTTCATATCTTTTGCCTCATTATTTACTTTAGGTGGCTTCACACTTGTCTCAGGAGACAGCACAAAGGAAACCAGAGATATTGTGCGTTATTTTTGTTAGAAAGGTTGACCTTTGAAATGGAACTTCTTCATTTAAGATATTTCCTCCCTTTCATTTTTCACTGGTCCCCCATTCCCACCCCTGCTCCCCCTTGTAATGCAAATCCCAGCAAAAAAATAATTTGGTGGTTTAACCAGAACACAAAATACGGGAGGGCTGTTGGGGTGTTTTTAAAGTCTATTTCACAAATAGTGGGTTTTCATGAAGATCATTTTGATAATTATACCCGTAATCTAACCATAAAAGAGGTGTCAGAACTCCCTGCAGGGGAGACAGAGACCAGTCTTGGTGGGTACACAGGAGCAAAAACAGTGAGGAAGGAGAAAGGAACTAGACAACATATCTGCCAACCTCAGTACAAGAGCAAACATGTTGTAGACTTCTGCAAAGACTCAGATCCATCCACAATGATGGTCCATCAGGTCCACAAGGTCCACAATGATGGTCCACAAGGATGATCCATGGGGTGACTTTTTTGACCAACTTGTTTAAAACAAGGTAATCTCATTAGGTACACACAGACAGTAGTGGAGTCATTTCATCTGGCTTTATCTTTGCATGGGATGTAACAGTGAAGTTGCTCAAACTCTGAAGACTCCTGACTGCAGTCTCAGCTTCCAGTATTTCCAAGACAGCTGTATACACTCTTTACACACAAAATATACCCCTACACTAAACATGGCATCAATATCATGGTTAAAAATAGGCACTTTGTCTCTTTTTACAGATGAGTGAACGGACACCTAAGAGGGCTGGGATTTGGTACAAGGACTCTCATTACAGAGGTCAAGGGTTCAAATGTATTCAAAATCAATACTAACTGAGAGTTATTACCTTTGGGTGGCCTATACAAAATGGATGGTGGTTCTAGCCTAATTTTTAGTTGACAGATGTCTGTGCCATCAAAAAAATCGCATCATTGCATTTGGCATTCTTCACACAAGCCTGAACATAGAAGCCAAAGACAGACTGGGCACAGAGGTGGAATTAATCTCTCATGAAAAGCCTCTAGTTGGTCCTTCCAAAACAGAAATAAAACAGATTATGGAGGCAGTTTGAGAAATACAGAAGTGTTAGTTGTTGTAGTTGGCTCCTCCCTGTGAATAAAGACAGGGCAGAATTTTCTTGGTTTTTATCCAGCATCTTTTCACAAGTACCAAATTGACTTCTGCAGAGGAAAAGATGTAAGAGGCTTATTTGTGCTACCAAGTTAAGATTGTGTCAGCATCTCCCTTAAAAACCCCACCAAGCCATAAGAATTTAATCTGGGCTAAAAGCTGGCAGAACCGTTCTCAGCCCTCAAGTATGTTTTAAATCCCATTAACAAATATGTGTTAGGCCATGTTAGGCCACTTATAAGCTAAAATACTCAAGGCTAAATAACAATAATAAAAAATGTCCTTTCATCTGAGTGTGGAATGCAAAGAGAAAATCAAATGTTAAATATTATATGGTTTAAAACATATTCCTGTGTCTGTGCATCAAATGAGGAAGCCTTGACAAGCCTCTCTGATTAATTCTGAGGACACTTGGGTGGTTCTTTTGCTTGAACTGTAGGGAATATGTTATCAGCAGGTCCTGAAGACAGATCACAGAGAACTTTAAAAAATGTGAGTGATAACATTTTGAAATAGCTGCAGAACTTTACTGCCATGAAGAAAAAATATGTAGATTTGGCTTACTCCCAATGGGGAGATGAGCTGCATAGTTTTGTGCAGCTTGAAGGCGTTAAATTTGCCTGGTGGGAAGACCAGTTAAAAGAGAATTACAGCAGTTTAAGCATGAAAAATAAGAGCAGGCTGCACATCAGCACTCTCAGTTCTCAAGCATATGTTGTTAACCCTAATTCTTGTTTGCATTTCTCAACTGAGAAACGAAAGAAAAATGATGATTTTAAGAAAAGAATTATCATCTTATTTGTGCATTAAAAAAACACAGTATTTTTCAACATTCAGGTGTCCTCTTCATCTTTCAAGATATTATGAGCCTGAAAAGGGATAGCTATTGCCCTCAAAATGCTTGTCAGATAAATGCTTTTAAATGGCATATAAAGGGCTGGATCTGAAATCCACTTTAGGCTCCTTTAAGCTCTGGACCTTGTGATGCCTCTCATTTGCTGTGGCCCTTTGCTGCTCTGCCTTGATGTCAGAAGAATGGGTCCAGGTGTGAACCAGGCTGAAACCCAGCAAGCAGCGAGCTGCTATCTTCTCTAAATTGATCCCAGCATAAGCAACCAGGAATGCAGGAACCCAGAGGTTGATGTGGACAGCATCTCACCAGACCTTTAGGTTTGCCAAAAGTGAATGCACATTCTGCACAAAACAATTTTGAGCCATGTGACCCAGGAAAAAATACATCTCATCAAAACCATTGAACATGCTGCAACTTCCTTAATCAGAAAAGCTTCTGTTCTGTGTATATTTAAAGAGAAAAAAAATCCTACATAAGATATTTCAGTGAACCATGGCACATTTATAAGAAGTATGCTAGATAAGCTAATTTTTTTTTCTATCTCTAACTAGCATGGAGCTAAACTGCACATAAAAACAACAATCTGTGAGTACGGCATGTTGATAGGAGAGTTAGTGCAGAAATACCAGTTTCTACTCACAGTTTCCAGAGATCATACACTCTTAAATAACAACTCATAGCCCAAAATCTGATTTATGTGAAATGTCTGTAGTGGATCAAATAATCCCTAGATGAGCTACCTAAGCAGCCAGAAAAAAGAAGGAGGGTACTTCATCCTGATTCACCTCCTAGCTCGAGTGCTGCTTCAAGAGACCTCTTCCACAGTGATTGCACAGTGAAAGGGACATGATTGCTGCAGTGCCCAGTTGGTGAGAACCAGGGTCTGGCTGAGAATGGCTCAGAGGACTGGTGGGAAAGAGGGAGGAATGGCTCTTTGCTCCCTAAACAAACACAGGGTTTACAGAGGAAAAACAGCTCTTTTGGAGTCACTTAATTAAGCCTTATATGTGATATACATGCACAATGTACACAGATATATTTTGTATTTATAAGCCTCTGTACAGGGCACAGGTGTATTATTAGTTCTGGCAATGGTGCACCTGCAGCCTCAGGACAGAACCCAGTGGGACAGGTGGACATGCCTTGTGGGAAGCTGCAGACCATGGAGAGCCCACACCGGGGCAGGTTTGTCCTGAAGGGCTGCAGCTAGTGGGAAGGTCCCAGGCTGGAGCAGGGAAACAGTGTGAGGAGGAAGGAGTGGCAGAGGGAAGCTGTTATGGACTGACTGCAGCCCCTCATTCCATTGCACAGATTAGGGGAGGTTGTAGAGAAGACAGTAGTGTAGGGCAAAGTTCAGCCTGGAAAAATTAGAGGGTATTTTGGTGCTTTTTGATTTTGTTTATCAATGCAACTTTATTTTAATTGGCAACAAATTAAATTTTCCAAGGTGGAGTTTGTTTTGCCCATGACAGTAATTGGCAAGAGAACTCTGTGACCCATGAGCTTTTCTATCCCATTTTCTCTGTTGGGGAGGGGCAGCGAGCGAGCAGCTGGGTGGGCATCTGGCAGCTGGCCAAGGCCAACCACAACCTCACAGCAGCAAATGAGTTGCCAGAGCTCCAATGTGTACCTTGTTGACTGTGGTAGTTAACCACAGAAGAGAAAGCTGCTTATTGTCTCAAATTACCTATGAGAATTTGATTATGGTACAACATTCAGCATTTATGAGCCAAAGAGGCATCAGCTGCAGAGCATCCACCCTGAAAAGAAAGCTCTCCTGAAATGTGCCAAAAAATGTGGGAGCAAACAGGGAGGCTCTTGCCAGACACTGTCACAGAAACACTGCTCTGAGGTGGCAGTTTCCTCAACCCAGAGTGAGAGGGTACACAATGAGACTTGCTTTTGTCCCTGCTCAAGTGCCCCCAAGAATGCAGCTACAAAAGAAGATGTCCCTTTAGTCCAACAAGCTGCTGAGTCCAGTGCCACATCCATTGGGACAGGAGAATGCTTCTTTGACAAGGTGGGAACTCTAGCAAGAAGCATGTGAAGTGTTTGTTACTTTATTTTCAGAAAATAGAAAAATTTACCGACACTTAGTGTTCTGGTTTTGCAGTTTCCTCATGTGCACACAGCTAGTGAGATGCGTGTCTCTCCTCTCCAATTATTCTTCTATATTGTGAAGGCACAAGGAGGCTCCCTATGCCAGTTCCCTGCTCTCTTAAGACATCATGGATTAAAGCAGAATTTCAGCGTAATTGAGTCTTAGACCTCTCAGCTATAGGGAATGCATAGTTCTTTGAATTCATCTCTAACCAAGGAAAACTATTCAATATGTTTTTTAAATACTGGATCTGATATGCTGCCTAGTCTAACTGGAGCTTGCAGTATGCTTGCTAAGATAATAGATCCTATGCACCTTGTGTTCACTGTGATTTGTAAGTTTTTCATTGGGAAAGATCTGACTGATGCTGAGAAACTGAAAAAACACCTCTTATCTCCCCAGCCCTAAGTAATTCTATTGCCCAATGAGGTGGTTTTTTTTGGTTTTGTTTTGTTTTGTTTTTTTATGAAGTGTTGATGCAGTGAGCTGTTTAACTGTGTCCGTTTCCTGTTAGTTGCTCAACTAGAGAGTTCTACCAAAAAAACACAGGAAACCTTCCAAGCCTCTATTGCTCACACCTCAGAATGGAGGCTCAGCTCCGTTTCTGTCCTCTGAGACACCTCTAGAAGGAGCCCTATCTCATTACATTCCTTACGTCTCTGTAAAGCCCATGAGGAGGGGAGAATGAAGGAGAGGCAATTCCGCAGAGCAATTCCCATCTTCCTCTCTCCTTCCCCATTAGCTATAACAAGTGTGAAGAAGCAAAGCTCCTCTTGAAGGAGTTTCACCTAAGCAGACTGAATCCAGTAAGTATAAGCCAGGAATGCATAAGCTCTTCCTGATATAATGAGCAACCTAAATAACAAAGGCCAGAGCAAATCAACCTGAAGCAGCTGGAGCACTAAGTGAGCCCTGACAGTCCCATGGTTCCAGAAGTAAAAAGCAATCAAAATATATTTGACTGTTGTGCTGAGAAGAAGAAGCAAAATGTGGGAGTCCTGAGGTTGCCTGGAACTGTGGAAAACGAGGAGAAAGTGAGATGGCTTTTGACTGTTATGTGCAAACAGCATCCACAGGTGCATTAAGAAGAGAGACAATCAGAAGGTAACCGGTTCTGACAGTGGCTAGTCCGTAGGCATAACATTTTGTTCTGCTAAAAACAAGAATGCCTGGGCTGTTAGGAACAGATGCCAGGGACTCTGGGAAATTACATATATGCAGAGTGACAGCTAAGGCAAAACAACCTCCTCTCTGATGGGAGTCGGGGGCCCCAGGGCCGCTGCTACTTCGCGGGAAGAGACTGTACCTACCCGTGTCAGTAAATACTGGCTGTGAATTGCCATGGTATCACCAGAGGTGGTGGTTATCTGCAGTTGCCTGAAATTGTCAACGCAGACAGTGGAGTCACCTTCTCAGAGGCTCGGAGAGGAGAGAGGCTGGGGCTGCCTCAGGTCAGCCAGCTCCCTCTCGAGGGGTCCTCTGCCAGGCAGCGAGAGCGACAGCCTGAGACAGGGGGACTTCCAGGACACACATGTCACAGCTGTATCGTAAGGTTTACTGCCTCCCTGGGCAAGTGACATTGAGGTTGGAAGGAAGGTCTGTGATCTTGAGCAACAGTGCTGCCTACTTTGTCTGAGCCCCTGGTGTCGGTGTTAGTCTTAGCTGCAAGTGTATAGAGAAAGGTGTTAAAAGCTTTACAGCCGGGCTTTTTAATGGTAAGCACTTCTGTTGTAAGGGAACAAAGGCTGGGCAGCGTGCTCAGCATCGAAAACACAGCTTCTGCAAAGTACCGCGAATCTCATGAAGTTATGCAGAGCTGTCTGGTTCTGGCCACAGAATCAGGAGTCAGCTCTCTCAGCAGTCTTAAGCCCTGAATATCTAATTAATATCCCACCCTGCTAGTAGGTGACAGGCCAAAGTGCCCCCCTTCACTTCTGTGGGGAGTTGAATTCTAGGTGTTCTAGGGCATGGAGAAAGGATTCTAGCAGCAGTCAGATGCTGGGGGCCCTGATGAATGCAGGAATGGAGAAGCAAAGGAAGAGCTTCATATAAACACACTCGTAAGGACATTCTGGGCTGCTACTCCAGGGTTGAAACAGAAACAAAGTTGTACATCAGATTTTGGAGATACAGAACATGAATCAGGAGCCAAAGGAGACAAGTTACTTCAACTGAGAAGATACAAAGGCATTTGCACATGGCAAAGGCCAAGGAGCAGGACTTCAGTAAAGCAGGTGCTACATAACAAGTCATATCATTTTAGACACTGTCTCTCACCTGTTCTTATCAAACTTGCCCTTAAGGCACTGTCTGGTGCACAAAAAGATGACCCTTTGTGGATTCTCAAAGGTAACGACAAGCAGTTTAGCCTGTTTGTTTGTTTCTGGTTTTTTGTTTAACATACCTTACTGGGTGACTTTTACAAATAAGGTAGCAACTATGAAGTTCAGTGATGAAAAGATGAAGTTTAAGACTGCCATGTTTGTGAAGTGAATTATTAATGCAGAATTGAGTGAAACAGAAATAATATCACATTTTCATTGGTTACAACATCAGAATAAAATTGTGAGATTCAGACAGGGAGGAAATAATTGAAAGTTTTGCCATTTAAAAGAGGAAGTAAGTGTTTGAGCCACCAGCAACACTGACAGCATGGCGGTTTGTTAGAAATCTCTCCTCTTCAGTATGTTCAGGCAACTGGAACTTCATTCTAATTTATATAAAGTATCAGTCAGATGCTGTTCTCAGCTGATATACCCCTGAAGTAACCATAATGACAGGCAAGGGCTGATCTGGGGTTAGCTCCAGCACACCTAGTGTGTTTTCACCTGTTGGAGGGAATGGCAGGAGCCTCTGCAATGGTCATGTTATGGAGAGGTTAAGACAATCAGTTTAGTTTTCCTTCTGCTTAGCAGTGACTTTAGATAGCTGAATAAGGCGCAGATGTCATCAGCACTGCTGGAGGGGAGAGTGGTCCATCTTTGTATTGCTTGGGTTAAATAAGTCTGCCTCCCCAGAAAGGACTGGGGTGCAGTTTGGTGAGGTTCCATAAAGTCTACATGATGTGCTTGACCCAGTTTAGATGCTGCAGGAATTTATTGCTTGGTTTATGATCCTAAGGCTGTTGAAATCAATACTGAGAGACACACTGTCTCTAAATCAAGACTTCGTGTTGCCCTTCACACTTGTGTAACAACAGAATCCCTCAGGATAACTGGATATGAGAATATATAAGAGAAGGTTCTTTGTAGAGATCTATATACAAATTTGAATAAACATTTCCAAGCCAGAGGTAAACATTTGGATAACAAGGTGTTGTCTGATAAAATCAGGTGGAAAATCATCTGCTGGACTCTGGATAGGTGAATCCTGGAAAACCTGTAGGCCATAGTGCACATCTCACCCCACTGAGTGAAAATGCCTGGTCAAAGGATAAGCACATGAGACACAAAAAAAAAAAAAAAAAAAAAAAAAAAAAAAAAAAAAAAAAAAAAAGCATAAACTGACCAAAACTGACTGCCATAAGAAATGTCAGGAGAATAAACCTGACAATACTTTACTGATGTTATAGATATTGGTAGCATGTCGTCCGTTCAGTATCATTTCTGGTTCTGGTGGTTTCCACTTCAGAACTGATCTGACCAAGTATGTCAGTTCCAAAGTTACTGTAATAGTGACATGTTGTAATTCACCTATTGAAGTTTATTTACATCAGAGACTCCAGAAGCTTTGGTTATCTTCTGCTGATGAGGTTTTATGCCAATGAACAACAAAGCTCTAACATTAGAAATAGATGTAAATGGGAATTTCTCCCTGATTTTTACGATGTCTGTCCCATGCACTGAGTTTTAAATCTCATCTTTACTAAGAATATTGTTTGGACATCTGTTTGTGCTCCAGGGAATGACTAAGAGCATTTTTATATCCTCCTCTTTCTGTACCACATTTTTTTTTAAAGTTTTATTTTCCCCTGTAGTCTGTCAGCCAAATCCAAATGTTTTGCAGGCTGGAATATTTCAGGCAGCTCTCACCTCTTCAGAAGTCTACGTTAGTTTATCACATTTAGACGGAGAGTCACAGCCTGTCCTTAATTGCAGCCTACAAAGCTGACATGCTCAGTGTTGTCCCACTTTCTGTCTTCCTCATGAAACACCTTGGCCTTGACCAGATCTGCCCTCTCTGAAATAAGCTGTGAGGTGCAGGTGTGTTCTGTCTTGTTCTGCTTGGGCCACATCTCCCTGCCATCCACACTCTCTGACCACATCCAGATGCCAGAGCCAAGTATGGACACAGCAGCATGAAACTTACACTACAAAATTCACACAGGACCCTGTCACTTGTTTTCAACATGAAAATTAATCAGCTATGGTCTCATAGTATGGATTCTCTGACTTTCAGATTTCTTTTGATTCATTACATTGAAAACCAATTTGTCTCTAAGGTTCTTCCACATAAGAGTTTCAGTTCAGGCGAGGAATAAGTTTTTCAAGCAAATTTCTCAGCTGTCACTCTTACTCTGCTCTGTTTCTTATTTGTAGTGAAAACATGCTAACTTCTGGATGAAAATAAACCAAAATGTACACTCTGAGTGCACACTGATTGCTCCAAACACTACCAGGCATTCAGTTTACGGGATTAGGCTAGACCTTGTCCAAAGCACACCCATTCCAAAATGTGTGCATGTCAGATCCTCTGTATCACCTGTTGTACTCAACACATCCCTTCCTATTGTGCAGCAGCATTTGCTAATGTAGACCCAGCCTAAGAGGATATTAATGCAAAGCCATTCCAGGTCACATTAAACTGTCTTAGACAAGTGGCATGTATTTGGCAATTGAAGGGTGTAATAATGTAGCACAATAAATTATCTGTAGTGATGCAAATTCTGGCATTTAATTTTCTGGTACTTTATTTCAAAACAATCTGGGTGTGGACAGTATCAACATAATTGTAGCTATGTTTGTGAATACTAATAATCATAATATGAAACCTGGCATCTTGAAACACAGTAAACATTCTGATTTGGATTCTCCTCTTTCATATTTCTATGTAATCTTCAAAGGAGCTGCCCCCAAAAAATTCACGTGAAGCACTTTCCAGAGGGCATTGCCACGTCCTCAGAAATGTGCAATGAGACATCTCTGTTTCATCCTGTGTGAGCCCATGAGCTCCTTGAGAGCAGAGGTGCTCCCTTGCAGGTGCAGCCAGAGGCTTCACTCCTCAGAAACAAGCACCTAAATCTCAACAACTTTGATGAGAATCGACTGCAACACCTGCTTGTGTCCCTGGCTCAGTTTTCCCACATTTTGAGCCCTCCTGGTACCTAAACTCCTGGGGGAGTTTATGTGAGAGGAAACACAATGTTCTTCCACAGGTCCCTGGGAGAACTGTACCAGTGAGGCCACCCAGTCCTTCATACATCCACACTATGTAGGGAAGCACACCCATTTCACATCCCACAGACCTCAGTATTCACTAAACTCTGGCAAAGAATGGAAGGTCTTGTGTTCTTCACTTTGCACAAACCTAAAGAAGGCAACTGGTCAAAAAAAAGAGCCGTAGAATGAGCTGGATTGGAAGGGACTTTAAAGGTCATATAATCCAACTTCCTGCCACAGGCAGAGACATCCTCCACTACACCAGCTTGTTCAGGATCCCACTTCAGCTGGCCTTGATACAGAGAAGCCTTCCTGCAATGTGGTAGGCTTCAGAATCTGTGATGTTCAGGATGAAATAAATGAAAACCGTCATAGACAGGAGAGCTGGGGAGAGGTAATAGAAGGCTCATGCTGTGGAGGTGACAGAGTTCATCACAAAGTAACCAGAAGAGAGAGAAGGGGAAGATCGCATTAAAAATTGAGATGGGCACTGCTTTTTAAGTCACACATGTTCATCTAGAGGTAACTCTTTGACCATACGGCCTTCAAAATTTGAAGCTACATTTATAGGTGTCTTGCTTGCTCCTAGTCCTGTGATCTTTAGGATGCCAGGTATGAACACGGTGTGGTGGCCAGCAATCTTTCTGATCCTATGTTTTGTTGAGTGGATGAAAGAACATGTAGAGAGCCAGTTTCTCAGTGTATTTACCCAGAACTTAAAAAGAGCAGAAACTTTAGGGACTGAGAATTTTTTTGCTTATTCCTATTCAGGGATTAGAGAACTCAGTGAAGGATATGCCTTCTCTCTACCAGTTTCCCCTGATGATATTGTGGCAGTCACCATAACCACAAACAAAAGCAAAATTGGATGGGGAACTGAGCTGAACTGAGAGCAAGAGAAAGGCTTTTATTCTCAAATATCTCTGGCAGGGTGGCTGTTTCCTATGGAAAGACTGAACAGCTGGGAGCACTGTTCAGTGTACAACAACCAGGGACAACTCCTCAGTCAAGGATGACTTAATTTGTCCTCCTAGTGAGACACACTGCAAACTGCAGAGGATAAGAGCAGACCTTAGTGAATTCTTATGATGCTCCTCCTGCCTATTCGTGCAAAGAAACCTCAGAAATCATCAGAGATGTGTTAATTGCAGGAGCCTCGAAGCAAAACTAGATAATATTTCCCAAGGGAGGAGCGTGCCATGAATAATGTTTACTTCATGGGAGTTGGTATACAATCAATTACCCTTGCCTTTTGTATGCTTTCACCAGCACATGGAGGCAGTGGATTACAGAGAAAATTACTCTGGGAGTAAGAGCCACTGATCTTGAAGAAAGGCATAATAATACCCATTTTTTCTGCCTTTTGCATGTTGCTTTCTCTTTACAGTTTCCTCGGTCTTGTAAGCCCATGTGTTATTTGTAAACAGGGAAATACACATTCATAAGAGTGCTTGAGAAGGAGGGATTGAATAGTGCTTGCATGATTTAAAAAGAGAAAAACCAAAAACAAAAGACAACGCAACAACCCAAATACCAAATGAAATTATTTTGATAAACTATTCAAAAACACATTTTAGCTGTCCAAAAGAGAAATGGATATTTTGGAATGCTCATTGAGGACCAAATCCTACAAATTGGCACCTCCCTGAAAATTGATCTCTGCAAAGAAAGCAACAGTATGCTGCCTATTCTTTTAAATGAAAGGGACAGTAGCACTTCCTAGAAGCTCTAATTTGCAAAAAATTTTTGCAAGTGCAGAAGGAAAAAGGCTGACATACATAGTGGTGTGATTTATTTTTGTTTGTCATGAGAAAAGCGAAGAAGGTAATCCAGTTCCAAAGTCAAAACAGCTTCTCATTAGAGCCTGTGTGTAACAGATTAGGAGAAGAAGAAATTTTGTGTTGCAGCTATGAAAAAATTGGGATGTTTCAGGTAAAATTTTTATGGAAGGCGAGATCATAAATGGTACAGCCCCTTTGCCCAGCTGGCTGTTCAGCAAGGCAGCAAAGCAGGCAGGAAATGAAGGTAGCTAGAAAAGAAGGGAAGTAAAGAGGGAGCTGATGTTTTCCTCTCTGGTAACCAGGGGTGGGATGCATGGTTATGATTCAAAGTCAGGGGAAATTCAAACTGGACGTTAGGAAGCATTTCTTTGTCAAGAGGGTGGTCAAACACTGAAACAGGCTTCATGGACAAGTGGTAGATGCTCCAAGCCTGTCAGTGTGGAAAAGGCGCTTTGAAAATGCCCTTAGCAACATGCTTTAGCTTGGTCAGCCCTGGACTGGGGAGGCAGTTGGACTAGATGATCATTGTAGGTCCTTTCCAGCTGACATAGTCTGTGCTAAGGGAAGGAAGGGAGGAAGAAAGAAGGAGGGCAGAAAGTCAAAATCTTACTTTCACTTTGCTGTATGAAGTGAATTGTATAAATTTCCTTCACATTTATATGTCTTCACATTGATGTATAATATTTACCTGCCCAGCTGGATTCCATCTATGGGTTTTAGTATCCTTAATAATCTTTATTATTGCAACAAAAAAAACCCAGCTGCGAATGTCCTGGACCCCTGATGGCCATGAATTGGTATCTCAGCTCAGTGAAATGCTGGTGTTCAAGAAATCAATCTAAATCCATAGTTTGTTTAACTCCTGAGTTATCTGAGGTATGAAAGAACTTGAGGAGCGAATAAACACCCCTATTCTTCTAGAGTGGTTCTCGTGAACTGAAACGTGATTTTGATGTCTGTACAAGATCTGTTTGCAACTGCAGAAGTGTGAGTGCATGAGGGACATTTTTATCTAGTACATTCAGTCTGGCACCTTTTGTCAAAACAGAACTCAAAACATTTGTGTCAGCCAAAACAGGTGTTTGGCTGTTAATGGAGCTGAAGTGAAAGTTTGAACATTGTGTAGGATGAAAGATGAGCTTGAGGAACATCTAGAGAATACATTTCAGTGTGTAAATATTCCAGGCCCATGTGTGCCTCACAGTGTTGCCCAGTTCAAGAAAAAATAGAGACAAAACCCCAAGCTTTTGGCAGCCTCCATCCCCATGTCTTCCTCTCTCTTTACCTCCAGTAGGGCTAAATGCAGGCAAATAGGGAAGGCAAATATGCTACAGAAAATAGGCACATCTATTACTAGCCAATGTGCTGCCATGTATCAGTTGGAGTGCAGTTTGCTGAATTTCCTTGGAAATTTCCTCCAAATTTCACTTGGAGGAGTGCCTGTCCATAGTCTTCTTCCTCTCCCTTCCTATCAGTATCACCTATCCTGTGGGCTGGCAAGCAAATGTAACAGGAAACAAATACTGAAGTTTCCAGCAGGTGTCTAGCACCCAGGTCTTTCTTCAAGAGTAGCTTTACTTTATGTATGATTTGGATAATCTGATCTGGCAAAAACCAAATGAAAACTGTGTAATTTATTCTGATCTGACAAAATGGAAAGTATTTCTTGGAAGAATTTAAGATAAAATTGAAATCTGTGTTCTACTCATCATGTAACAGTCCAAACACTCCAAATAAATGCTAACATATCAGCTAGTGTAGCCTTTTGACAGTATGAAGTCCTTAATCTTCAGCCATTATGGTTCTCTGATTGCCCCTTCTCTGGTTGTTTATACCTCCTCCTGAGTCCTAGTGCCAGGAATTAGCTGCAGTAATTCTATTTCAATTGCAGCCAATTGTTGATAATCTGAATTTCTGATATGCTTCATATAAAATTATTGTCAGGCTGGTACATTAAGTCTGTGTTTGTGTACCTTTCCTTTAGAAAAAAAAAATTTAAAAAACCAACCCAGAGGACTTTTATTTGCAAATTCACAACTTATGCAAGTTCTTCCATGATCACCAAGGCAAATTAAAAGAAAAAAAAACAGCTTAATGTACACCACTAGTCTGTGAAGGATACTGCTGAATTTGTCAGAGAGGGATAAAACCTTGGGGTGCTATCTGAATCATCAACAACTAAGCTTGGATGATCAGCTAGTGCCAGTGATTACAAAACACCACCCACAACAGACACACTCTCCCCACACACACTGTGTATCAGCTTCAGATTTCAAGGAAATGCTGATCCTTTATCCCAAGTGTGTCTTTGTTTCCTGTGATCCAGATTAGGCACTTAACAGCTCCCAGCTGGGTGAACAAAATTCCCTGTACCTAAAACGATGCATCAGCTGCAGCCATAAAAGTCATCTTTCTGCTGCCTTCAGAGCCTGATTGCTGTCTAGAAATAGTCCAAAGTCTCCTTGCTAAGGTAAGTCTTTCTGTTATAGGGATGTGGTTAGGATTGTATGGCATCAATTGCAACCTTCATTACTGTAGGTTAATTTGCAGCAGCTGTATTGAAACTGCCCCAGCTATCAAAACAGCAGTCCAAAACCCAAAGCCCAATAGTGACAATTTGCAGGCTAGAGTAAGGATACATAGATATGAGAATAAAATAACCTCTCCCAAATTAGGAGTTATCAGCATTTTATAGCATCCTATTCTGGCTCCCTTTCTCCTGTTAAAATGTGTCTTAGGACATGAGTGATCTCACATCCTATCCAGTCCTACTGAAGGAAAACTGTTGCATCCACACATCCATGACTTGGAAAAAGCATTGACTGGAAAAATTGTTTTAAAGTGACTCCAGAACAACACTCCAAGACATGGGATCAGGTTATGACCAAACTGCACACAAAGATGCCAACAGCTTGCTAGATAGTTCTGACCTGCAGCAGATGTCCAGGCCCCAGCTGCAAGAGCCAGATGTGTCTCCATGGAAGGCAGGTAGCCCAACATACACAGTGCCTCTGCCAGCACTGGTCACAGTCCTGCACTGTTAGAAAAAGTCAAAGGGGAAAGCAGATTGGTACTAACATGCCAGAGTGTGACACGGGACAACTGAGGTACGGGCACATCTTTTGCTGCCCTCTGACATCTTCTGTCTTAGTTGTCTGCACTATCTCTTAGGTAGCAACAGCCCTGACAAGACTTGTGGGAGAAAAAGGGTCTGGGAAAGAAACCGTAGTAATTATGAACAATTCAGAACTACAAACATGGTTGTTGGTTTTGTTTTTTGTTTTTGTTTTCCTGTGAAGGAGATGGGAGCAGGATCCATACCTGTATCCTTCTGCATTGAAAGAATGTATAACTAGTATTTTTTCTTAGTGATACATATAACATGGAATAAAAGGAATTACATCTTATGCAGCAGTCTTTTGTGTACATATATACATATGTGTGTGTGTGTCTAATGTCTCTGCTGCCTGGTTTTGCTGATTGTCTTGCACATCATGACTATTCCTTGTAGCATATAACCTTGCCGTTTTGGAAGCGTGTCCCAGACAACCCTACTTCCATATGTGTAATATGCAGCTACTTTAGGTAGGTGTAGGAAGTCTAGCCAGCCTGGGCAATTGCAGAGCTGTTGTGAGATCATGTGATGATCATGTGTAAGACATGTGAAGATCAGTTCTGCACTGCTGGAATGACACAGCTCCCTCTCAGCACCCCCACCATGCTACTGTTGTTAGAGCTACACACACTGACAGGGACATATGAACATAAACGCTGTGAAAGCAAAATTAAGGGGCTGAGGGACCTGTGCTGTCTGAACAGATATAGGAGCCCCCTGGTTTCAAATGAAATGGAATGACACAGTCCTGTAAAAAAAAATACCATCAGGGAGAGAGAGAAATATATTAGGATGCTTGTAGGTCATTGTTAATTAAAAAAGCATCTGATTATCATTAACATAAATTGTCACTGAAGGAAATGGGGCCTGCATTGCAGAAGACAAACTTGCTGAGTTAGCTTAAATTGCCTGGAGTACATGTACCATGTGATGAAACCAGTGAAGAAATTAAAAACAAATTATAAATTTGCATGTAGGTAAGTGATTCAGAAAACAGTTATGCTGGAGTTTAATCTCAATGTTTTGCAATAGAGCAGTGTATGTAAGGTTTGAGCTAAAGCTGTAGGAGCAGCAAATTTGATATAGCTGAAAACAATACCTCTCCATTTTCAAAAGCTAACACGTGAAAGAGAGCAATGCAAAAAGTCAGAAATTCCCAACATTTAAAGGTGTTCCTCAAGAAAATAGAATCTTATCACCTATATTAAGCTGTATCCTTCCACTTGCCAAACACTTCTGTGCCAAACACTGATAGTTCAATTTATTAATTCTTTCCTACAGACTATTCCACCTAGCTAGAATTTGACTTGGTTGTCTTCTTGCTCCAGAATTCATTCTGCTTTGCTCATGGATTGCCAGTGGCTATGCCAAGAATAGCCTGTGACTGACACATTCTCCAAAGCACTTGGAAAATTATATTTGAAACTCCACATTTTGGAGAGCTTTGGAAGTGAAAATGTCTTTTGTTCTATTTCCCTATTGCATGGAAGAAAGACACTTGGAAGATCAGCTGAGAAAAGGAAAAATACTAAATCAAGCAAGAAAAGCTGTAAATGCTACTCAGACCTTCAATTTACTTTCTGTGATACACACCATGTTTCCAACGCTTTACAGCTGGAGGAGATATGTCTTCGTACAAACGTTTTGAATAATTTTAAATTTGTTTTTACCATGTCAACAAGCAGTTTAGCACCTGGAATTTTGGGATTACTTTACAAAGCTACCTTATTAAGTAGCGTTCTTGAGTACTCTGCATTTTCTTACTATATCTCCATTTTATCTATTGTCATTTTTGCTATCAAACTAAGCAACAAGTAGACTTTAGGTTTGCCTTCAGAGTAAAAACATTGGAGGTAGGACTGCAAAAAGTGTAGTTTAAAAGTACTTGTCTCAAGAAATGTAATTCAGTGATTCTGCAAAGTTAGTTTATACTATCAGAAACAAAAATAGCTACCAGGATATATACTCACAGATATATGAGATAATCACTCAGGTAATATGTTATTCGTGATATTATTTGCAGATAGTAAACCTGTGGAAACCAAGATCACTCTCCTGATTTTGTTGGAGGTAAAAGGATTTACATGAACCACACATTTGCCCCATCTCGCATAAATGTGTTTATCATAGCATCATATCTGTCTTTTAAAGAAGTGTACTTGGAGATCAGTTCCTGTGGAAAGTGCTGTATCATTAAACATTAATTAAACCATTTACATTATGATAAATTAATAGCTGATAGAGTTTATTAGAGTGATATCTCTTCTATGGATACTTTAAAAATGAATGCCTTATTTCATTTATTAATCATTGGGAAATTTTTTACCTTTTAATTTTCTTCCCCAGAAGTCTTTGATTTTCAAGCAAACATAAATCCTACCTTCAAATGTGCAGTGCTGGTTTGGGCTGAGGACTATTTCAGCATTTCTGAAACCATTTGAAAATGTCCAGACCTGTGTTCTCTATATTGTTGCTAAAAATGTCTACTGAATTTGAAAGCAGGTTGACCTCTCTAGAAACTCTTTCATTTTTATGATTTTTCAGCTATGACAACCAGTAAGGTGCTTCCTGAAAATGTTCTCTTTGCTCCTGTTAGATTTATCTCTAGCAGGTAGCCTTCCTCTGCAGAAGGTGACTGGGATCTTCTCTTCAGCTCTTGGACTCAAAGGGGCTATCAAGGGTGGAACCCTCTGTGCCACTGTCAGTTTATCATGGTTTGTTTACCTTAAAACCCTAAATTTGAGGTCCCTGGTAGTGAGGTACCCAGATGTGTAAACTGAAGTAAACCCAAGTTGTTGTCCCCAGCAAACAGACCAGAGCTAGAATTACGGCCTAAGGACATAATGTTTTTGACTGAACAGCCCCTGGTCTGGGTAGAGTGCTAAAATAGCATACAAAGGGCAGATTTATTGACCAACAGTTACTATTTTGAACCCTTTGGATATTAAATGCATGCTTCTCATATTAAAAATATTGCTTCAAAGGAAATAAAATTCTGAGTGGTTTGTCTGACAATTGTGGCTTGTCTTTAAAGGAGCTTGCTCTTCAAGAAGTTCTCTTTACTCATCTGGAAAACTCAGAGCCTTCTAACATATTCTAAAAATACAGAACAAGTCCCTTGGATTTAAAGGAGGATGTTTTTGATTTTTCATTCCCCAGTGTCTTGATCCCTGACTTAAAGAACAAACCTATTTTGTTTTTCATGCAGATATTCAATGGTGCTAAAATATGCATGCGCAAAAAAGGCTCAATTGTGTACATGTTCTTTGGGGAAAATGTTTGTTGACATCAACAAGATTTTTTGCTTGAGTAAGGTCCACAGGATTTGGTCTGATAGGTGTCTTGAGGTTTTCTGCCTGAATTGTGCTGTGATGACAGCTACAGTGACAGTAGTAGCAGATCATACTTTGAATTTTCAGAGCCTGTAAACCCACCTCACACACAGCTACACTGGAAAGCCCACTTCTTACCCTGAGCAGGTGTATTTACATATGCAAAACAAAGTTTCAGTTGCCTTTAAGCATGTAAATTAGCCCCTTATGTGTCTGCTTGTTATCATGTGCCTCAGAATTAGCTAACATACATAAAAACCTGAATGCAGATTTTTACTATATTCCAGAGAAAATAATGTTTTCAAAGGAAAATAAAGATGAGACGTTTTGTTGACTTTGGTCTTATTCTATTCTAGGAAAACTAAGGGCATATTTCATTTATGAAAAGCTACTTCAACCAGCTTAACAATCAAGTTAGAGACACCTCAACAGTAACATACTGCCTTTGTCATTTTTCACATATTTCTATATTTTATGTTCTGCACTGATATGGAGATTTTCTTGGAGAGTTTGCTTTGAATCACTAAAGAGTTGAATAGACTGTCACTAGAAAATGCTTTGCAACTTTTATGAGCATATTTTTATTGTAAATATTAATTTGCAGTAGAGCTATTTCAGTACCAGAACTTAAAAAGCAGTGCCATGAAGATTCTTAACTAAAACAATTTTTACTTTGTGGTATTTATTTAAGAAATTGTTCAGTTGCAGATGGCAAATTTTAGTCTGAATTAATAAACATATAAGTCTGCTGGTTTGCAGTATTATTTTAGCTTGTTTGCCTTTTCTGTGTATCCATAAAATCTTTGAAAGTTTTAAGCTTTATCAGTGTCTTTTAGAAGAAAACATAATTATGGAACAAATTTCATTTTTTATGACTCTGTCTGTTGGGTTCTCAGTGCATTTCCAGCTAATATGCAAATTAGTATTTTCCTGCTTAACTTGTCCTCCTCCTTGAAGACAGGAGTGGCATGCCACAAGACCATAACAGTTACTGGGGTGAAATGCATTGCCCCAGTGCTGAATCACAGCTCTGCTCTGTGTTTGTGCTCTACATATGCCAGCTTAGATTGTGCTCTGGCACGGTGTGTTTTAAACCATTGCCCTAAACTTGGCTTTAGGGGTACAAACTGGTCTGTTCCTGGGGGCAGCCCAACCCTGCAGCTCTGCTGACTGCAACGGGACTTGAGAATTCTGCCTCCCCCTGTGCCCTGCCCATCCCCGGGGTGACGGGGACAGATGAGCCCATCCATGCCCTGTTCCGATGGGTGAGCTAGAGCCCCGAGGAAACAACCCGTGCCTTTGTCTTTCTTCACTGCAAACTTCCCCTTTTCATTAGGCTTGAGCTGGCAACTGAAATTTATTAGCCTAAACTGGGCTGGAACTGATGAGATTTACGGTGATATATAGAAGAAATGCCGAGTTGGAGAAAACGGATGAAAAATTGAAATGATAAAGTTGTATTGGTAGCTTGTTGAGGTAATTGAAAAGCCTTGTTATGTTGTATTGTGATGGGTTCAAATAAAATATAGGTGCAATTTGTCTAGATCATGCCTGCAGCACACTACAAAATAGATTCCTCTCCTCTAGAGTTAGGGATGTGTTCAATTTTTTGCATGTCAGTGGGGATTGTGAAGAGGTGAGATGAGACTAAAACTTCTCTTAATTGATGTAGTTGACAGCTTGCCATTTTTCCCACCATACAAGCAACAGGTGTTTGCAGGAGGTCAGGGAGTGTTCTTCAAAGCACCCAGAGGTAGTTCTGCACAGACATCCAGCCCACCCATTTTTGTCCCCCAGCAATCTCCCACGTTCTGTTCCCTTCCCAGAGAAAACCTATTAGCTCTGGTGCATTTCTGAAGCTCAAGGCAAGCACCCATTGGAAATCCTAAACATTACCTTTCACCGTATCTTTCATTTGTTCCCTGATTAGTCCTAAAGTCCACTCAGAAGACTCCAAGCCATTCCCAGCAAGGCCCATGATCTCAAGGAAATATCAAGGTGGCAGATCACTTCCTAATTATTTTTCTAGCTGTAGAAGTAAGACACAGGAGTGACAGCTATACCTTCTGGAAGACCAAGGGTAGTCAGCTTTGTAGCAGACCACTTCTAGCACAGCCTCCCTGTGGGTGATAATTGCTTTCCATACCCTCCCTCAACACTTGTAGACTGCAGTTTGATTATTTCAGGTGGTCAGGAGATTATGTCTAAATGTATTCCCAATACAGTAGTGAAAACATGTCAGACACTATTAATAATGCAGAGGAGTAACCAGGTTCTCAGATAGGTATTTTATAATTACATAATCAACAGCATTGTAACAGTCACGGTGATCTAAGACTGTAAAAGCAGCTAAATTTGCCAGGAGAAATAACATCTTCTGAAACCCAGTTTGAGCACCTAGGGAAAAAAAAATTCTTTTTTACTCTGCAAAGGGCTTGTGTTCCTGATCCATCTTTTCATTCTAATCAGTTGGTTTAATAAAAAATATTACCTGTGTCCACAAACCTTGCCTTGCAAATACATCTGACTTGAATCAATAAATAGATTTTCTTTGCACAATAGATAATCATATGATAATTCAGTGCCAGAGAGTTTGTCAGTAGTGACATATGAGCTGCACACAAGATCTTTTTAAATATAACCATATTAAATGTATTTTGAAAAATACTTTCTGTTTGAAAAAAAAAGAGTAATTTTATTCCTCTGAATGGAACCTGTAATGTGCTTGTGCAGTGGAATTCATCTTTCTCTGTCAATGTGGTATCTTTCTCTCTTTCTCCATAATGCCCTTCATTCTCTGCTTTGTGTTAAGGATATGTATTGACTTTGCAGAATTGCTGTAGCAAGCTGTAAATTATATATTCGAAGAAAAATCCCTGCTCAGTTCCCATAGAGAGAACATGAACAGTGCTGGACAATCAGAGTTATGCTGCATTTTGTATTGTGACATTCAGTGCAAGCAGGAAAAGCAGCCCAGGCACAGACGTCACTGACCTAAGTTCTGACAATAGAAGCCTGTTCCTTTTACTATTCATATAGAGACGTCTGAAGTGTTTTTCCTTCTTCACTTTATTTATTTTCTATTAGCCCCTGTCCTCTCATCATGCATGGCGAGAGGACAATCTTCATCACCTACAATTCTTCTACTGCAGACAAGGGTGTGGCTAGCAATTTGGCAATTGCTTGTTTTCCAGTCATTATCATATCAGTGATTTGTCCATAATACACACTCCATATCCTGTGGTACAGGTACCACAGGAAATAATTCACTCCTTTTACCTAAGTGGTGCAGTTAGAAATATTCAGAATTGGTTTAGTAAATGCCTGGAAGAGTAGAAAATCTGCTCATCAGCATTCCATTAGAAATGTTGTGGGGGAAAAATTGTTAAGAGCAGGTATGGTTGTAATAATACAGTTGTGTGTATTTTTCATTTGTTTCCATTTGGAAATTCCACATGCCCTGATAAAAATAAGCAAAATGAAATGGTGCAGTCAGGGAGAGGCCAGGCTGAGGCCAAGATGACATGGCAGTTCCTTGGCAGCTCCCTCTGAGGCTTTCAGCCATGCAGGTCTCCTGGTGCCCTCCATCTGAGGTGACATTTTGAGATGTGAATAGGACTCAGTGAACTTCCTTGCTGCTGTCCTGAAACCAAATCAGGTTTCAAACTAAATTAATAAAGTCCAGAGCAAACTCCTACTCTTGGGATTCTCTGCCACTGCTGTAGAGTTTTAAAGGCTTGTGTGAAGGAAAAGCTGATGCATCTCTCAGCAGGAGAAAAAGAGTGTATTTTACTCAATGACTCCAGACCACAAATTACTTTTCTGAAGACAGTGATGGAGTAGACCATGGTCATGGTCCTTTTAGAAGAAATAGAAGTCCATATTTGATTAAATCTCTTCCTTATGAACAGCCATTGAGAAAGGCTTTATTTTAAAGAGCAGGAGATAGCCCAAAACAAGGCAATACTTCCAAACAACCACCAGATTTGAATATATGCTTTAATAAGGCTTTCTTTCATTAATATAGAAGAAAAGGTGACTAAGAAAAAAGCTGTGTCAGATTGGCCTTCCCCACCCTACACAAGCAACAGAGGAAGTAAATCACTGTATTAAGTGACTGAATAAGGCAAAACAAGAAAAGAAGCAGAGCAAAGAGAGAGAGGATCCCTCTTTTCCAAGGAAGGAAAACTTTACAAAGTTTTTCTGACAGTGGTAAGCTCAGATAACCCCTTGAGAAGGATTAAAATGAGGTCTTCCTCCTGAGCAAGAGCTGGGGAGCCATGACTGGTTCCTTGGGAGAAAAGAAGGGTGAAGGCCAAAAGAAAATAAGGTGACAGAGAAAGTTGTGTCTTGGAGCCTGCTGAATGAGAGGTTCTGGAGTACATCTGTATACATGCACCAAACAGGTACAGCCACATACATGTCTTTGTGTCTTGTGCTGAAGTCTTATTAAGTTCTCCACTGGATTTTATGTCCATATATGCTTTTTAAACAAACTGTACAGCATTCAGGGGTTTCACCATTGTGGCACGTAACAGTCTGGGCTTTCTTGGCTGCAGTACACCTGATATTCTTCCCTGTGGACATGACAACTTGAAAGCTATTCCTATTACTGGTTTAGTAACATTTTACAGAGATGGATGTGACTTTATGACCTCACATATTCCTTTCACCATTCTTGTTATAGATGCATTGTCTTGCTATGTCACTTCTTCAGCAATGTGCAATATTGTTTTATTGCTTTGGAAACTTACTGCTTTTGGGTTGTAGATTCAATTTTATTGTTTGGCATATGGAATCCTTTTTAGTTAATGTTCACTTTTTGCCTTCTGAAATAGATTGTACAGTGCCCTTAACAATTGTTGCATTTAAAAAAGCTGTGATTTACTGCACAATACAAGCCAGTACAGTTTAAATCGCGATTAACTACAACAGCGAATCAATAGTTAAATAAACACCCAGTATTTTAAGAAGTCACAGAAGTGCTACAAAAATTTCATCATATCAATTCCTCCAACGTTTTTTGGTGCAAATATACCATTCTAGTATCTGTAAAGAGTGAGTGTTTCTTGTTAGCCACCTCTAAAGTGACACCACACAGTTCACACCTGCAAAATCCAAACCCTCTTTTCTTGTCAGAAGAATAATGAACAGAGCTAGATAAAGTGAGGCAGGGGTACAAGAGAGAAACATAAAAGCTTGTATTGTATGACATGCAATAACATGAAAGTGGAAAATAGTTGTTTTCCTGCTTTCTCCTCTCTTGTTCCTTCACCTCTGTCATTTAGGTAACTTGTAACTCACGTCTCGTTTCAGTCCTGCACGACAGAAAGCTATATGAACACATAAGCAATATCCATATATAATGCTTCATCTTCAAAGTCTTCCTTGTAGGAGAACAGTGTAAATGCCTTGCAGCATACAAAATTCTCTTGTTCAAATAGTGATAGCAAAATGCTTCTTTCATCTCTCAGAAAGCCCCCAAATTTTAAAACAACTCAGCATGCTGCATTTTCTAGTATTGTTTTTACTCTGTATGGTTTTAGAATTTTGTATAGTATGGTAGCGGGCAGCACTTCAAGTGTAGGAGAGGAAAGATTCATTTCTTTCATATAAGGACACTTAATCACAAGTGTCCTGAATAAATGCTCGAGATTCAACAATTGATTTTTATGGTTCATGTAAGGTTTAATTATTAGATTCTGGTTTTTTAATTTAAAATTATCATTTCGTTTCATGTTTTTGAGGAAGGAGGTGAGACACTTTTTCATCCACCTGTTCTCTATGTGCATTTCACATATGAATGTTTAAAACCTTCTCTCATTTTTCCAAAAAAAGCCTGGTGGTTGAAAACATGCAATGCTGCAACAGGTGAGTTGATGGGCACACTCTTTGCCACATTCTCTCGACTCCAATTTCAGAGGCACAGACGACACTTTTCAGATTGCGTGATTCAGCTGTGTACTGGGGAGAATGAGATAGTGAAAATGTAAGTTACTCCTATTTTACTGTGTAGCACCAGTCTCAGAAAAGATAAGTCATAGGCACATTACTGAATCATGTCCCTATGAAAGAAGACAACATATGAGACAGAATTTAAAGTGTGTACCCACATCTACTTTAGTAAATACAATGTTTGGATAACCCATTTGCCTGTGTATATGAAACTGAGGAGTGCATTTATTAAATGCATGGATTTGTTCTAGTGCTTACTCTGTGTATCACAGAATTCTCTTGTGTTTTCTGTGTCATATAGGAGTGCTGCATTACTATATAGTAATTCTAAATTATAAACTTAAACAATAGACAGTACTGCATTTTATTTTCATGGTATTTTGGTACATGCAATAATCAAAGGACATCCATTAGAGTTGCCATTCTCTTAAAGCTATCATACGTATCTTATTCTGACTTCTTTCCCCCTTCTACTGTCCAGCTTCAGGGGAAAAGATCAGACTCACCAACTGCACTCAAACTGAAATGCAAACTTTTCCATTGGCACCTATTTAGCCTTTAGGATTGCAAGACTTATTCTAAGTACACCATTTTTAAGCAGAGGAATGGAGATGTGTGCATATACTACAAGAAATAAGTGCGTTAATTCAGTAACCAGCTCAATTCTAGCAAGTGACCATTGCTCTTCCAATCATACTCTAAGCAGTAATGGTGTTCTGATAACTTTCCAGAGGTTATTACAAGTATTCTGTCCTAGCATGAGGGAAAAGTGGTACCAAGGGGTCTGTTTTGCCTTATTTTTGTCAGAAGTGTGCCAAGTCTCTGTGGCTGATCAGTAATGCTGACAAAGGCCATTCCTGCCTCCTCCAGCAGTTACGTTAAAAATGTTCCATCAGGCTGAGGATGAGCTCAAAGATGAACATACAATAGAGGAAACTGGGAGAACATTGTATGGCTTCCCAGCACACCCAAGAATTCATTTATCATAGCTGTAATTCATCATTTGCTTTGGGCACTTTGCCAGCATTCAAACTTCCAACAACTTCTCTCCAGAGATCTGACTGCCCTTTTTCTTCTGTAATGCTGAAATGACTGTGTTACGATCAATATGAAAAATGCAGGGCTAGAAAACTAGCCAGTGAGACCTTAGTTCTGCAAATAATCGTTAGCACAAATCTGGAGAGAAAAAAAAAAGAAAACAAACGGAAAAAAAAAACCCACCCAAAACAAATCTTGACTATATAATCTGAATCTTCATCTCAAGATCTAATTGTTGAGGGACTGGCAGCATCCCAGGTAATCGATAATGAGATTTAGAGTCTCCTACTGCCACTCACCGGCTTGGCCACAGACTGATGGGGCACAGCTCTGCTTAGTGGAGTTGCTTGAGATTTACCAATTTAACTGAGACAGGGAATGGGCTGTGTGCTGGCAGCAAAAAGGAGTTATTACTACAGGGAGCTATTAGAGAGGTAATAACCTTCTCATACCCAAGTGGGCAAGTTTCCCTCTCTTTTTTACACATACACATCATCAAAGTTGGTGCAAGTTTGCTGCCTTCCCATTCTGTGCAGAAAGATGAAGGCTAGCACAGGAATGGTGAATAAGAAATACCTGCCCTCCTGATTGCTTCAGGTCAAGATCAAGACGAATTAGTTGGCAGAAAGGATGCCTTGTCCTGCCACTGCCTTTGCAGTTGTTGTTCTGTGGATAGGGAGCATTTCAGCAAGCCTGGCAGCTTTTATGAACACTAAAATTATCTCTAAAGGTGGGTGTAAAACCCCTTTATTATTTGGTTGTTTGGTTTTCAAAGTCTTACACAAACCCTCCAGGAAACTCTACTGTTTGCCCTCATAAAAGTAGCTCTGACATGAATCTCAGCATGCTTATTAACTAAAAGCGAGCCTTGCAAAGAAATTCAGCTTTCATCTTCGTGCCCTTTTAGTTAAATAAAGGACCGCTTCTGCTCTCCGGTGTGACTTTTGGTCTACCTCAGCAGCCCATCCCCTCCCCAATGTGGAGCGTTTTGGAATGCTCCCGAGATGTAACCAGCCCTGCGGAGGGGAGAGCCGGGGTTGCTCTGCCATAGCCGGGGGGCTGCGCGGAGCCCGGGGGCGGCAGCTGGGGCGGGGGTTTCCCCGGGAAGGAGGGCGGGGGAAGGCGCAGGAGGGCGCAGCTCCCCGGCACCAATCGCCTCCCGCAGGTCCCCGCGGCAGCGCTGGACCCGCAGCGACATCCACGGGCAGCCGAGCCGGGGGCAGCGGCGGCCACTTCCCGCGGGCAGCTCTGCGGAGCGGGGCGGCCGCGGGGCTCCTTCCTCCTCCTCCTCCGCCTCCTCTTCCTCCGCCTGCGGCCCCGCGCACCCCCCAGCCCCGGCGGCTCCCGGCAGCCGGAGACAGGAGCGAGCGCGGCTCCCGCGGCGGCGGAGCGGGATGTGAGGGGCGCACCCGGCGGAGGAGGGAAGTCCCGTCGCCAGGAAGGCAGTCGTGAGCTCCTCCGCACTGCAAGGTAACCCGACCTGTGCTTCGCGACTTTTTCTTCTGCTTTTTTTCTTTTTTTTTTCCTTTCCCCCCTCCATCTCCCGCTCCTTTTTCTTTTATCATTGTTTTTACTTTTGTTTCCTTTCTTTCTTTCTTTTTCCCCTTCCTTTTTTTTTTTTTTTTTTTTTTTTCCTCTCTTCTCTTTTACTTTTTCTTCCTTTTTCTCCTTAGGGTTTCACTATTCTTCTAATCTTAGTTGCTCCTCTTAATTTTTTTTTTTTTTTTTACTTCTTTCCTCCACCCCCTGGCTGTCCAGTCCAGCCGCAGTCAGAGGGCGAGGAGGAGGCGATGGGGAGCGGAGCGAGCCCACAGCGGGTGGCTCTGGAGTTTGGCTGGGACAAGCTTCCCCCCGTTCCGCAGAAGCGGGCAGAGGCGGGCAGCGCAGGGCGGAGCGGGGCTCGGAGCGTCCCGGCTGCCCATCGGGACAGGGGAGCAGGTCGGAGAGAGCAGAAAGAGCCTCCTGGGGCACGGAGCGGCTCCCTCCAACTTTCCCGGGGCGGAGAGCCTCCTCCGGGATTTCGGCAGAACGAGAAAAAACTAAGGGAGAAGGTGTGAGTGTGTGGATGGATGCGTGTGATGCTGTAAAACCGGAGCTGGAAATTATCCCCCCCGCCGCCTCCCGCCCCCTCGGCGGAGCTCCCGAGGAAGAAGCGCCTCTCTGTCCGGGGCTGTCCGGGGCTCCGGGGCTCGGCGGGCGCTGCGGGAGCGGCGCTGAGGGGGTGCGGGGGGACACAAATGGTAAAAGATACGGAAGGAAGAGACCCAGTGGCTGGGACATAAATCAGGCAGAATATACGGGGAGTTGATGAGAATAGGTCTTTTCACCCTTAAGAAAAAAAATAACCACTTTGGAAGAGAAAAAGGAGGCTGATTATTGGCATCCAGCTCTGAAACCCAGGCAGCTGATGCTGAAGGGAGCCAAAGGGAGCAGTTCTTCTTGGTTTAAAAACAGCAAGACAGTCTCTGCCAAAGATTGCTGTAAACACTGAATAAAGATTTCATTGTGGCTTGGTGTGACTGGAATAATTAGGCAGTTAATTGTTCATTCTGATCTTAAAGTGCAGTAATCAGTAGTGCACAGTAGAAAAAATACGGGGGAAAGGGAGGAAAAATAGCAATAGGAAAATGATAGGAAAATGCATCAGTTTTTCCTCTCCTGCAGGTTATTTTTTTAATGTGGGTTGCTTTTTTTTCTCTGTGTGTGTGCGTGTGTGAAACTGGGAGCACGTGGGTCCCAGTCTATTTAGATAGAGAGCACCTTTGTAAAGCTGGGGTGTAATTGTGCTTTTGCTGCCACTGTGTCAATATCATTTTGGGCTGGACCAAATCGAATTATGAGACTTAAAGAAATCCTATTTTATGGAAATGAAATCTGAAGATGCCTGGAGAATGAACATCTTAACTAGATTGACTAATACCAATTAATGCATTTCACTTATGTCTGCACTTTATTGCCAACTCAGCAGGGATGAAAGCTAATGGTGCCAGCTTTTGTGCTGCTCTAAGACATTTCTCAAGCAGTCACACAAGGCTTTAATGGCAAACTGTTTCGAGTTTTTAACATTGCGATTTTGTCCCTGTTCAGCTCAAGTTCCTTGCAGCGGTGATTCTTTCATGGTAATCTAATGAAATGATCTCTTGTTACACTGTGTTAGCTATTCCCTGTGACACAGCAGGAAGCTACAACCTGCGAGTGTTTGTATTGGAGGTGGTGATAAGTTGTTGAGCAAGAGGCACTTATAAGCAACTGAATATGACTTACTGATATTAACTGGAAGATGGCACCCTAGGCAAAAGGTGGTTTGCTTTCCTAAATAACATGCTTTTTCCGTATATTATATATATATATATATGCACGTATTTGTGCTAAAGAAACATAATAATGAATTGACCATCAGAAAGAATGGAAGGATGTTGTGTTTAAAACGAGAAAGATAAACCAACTTTGAAAGCAGTCCATAGTCATTTAACCAAGGTAGAAGGATTTCTCAAAGTCTAATGGTAAAGGGAACAGACTTATCATTCGTCTAACTTCCTTGACCTTACAACAGTTACATGAAAGACTCATTTGGCTTGGAGACATCTATATAGCCTGCACATCCATCATAAAGAAATAAATAAACATGCTGTAATTGGGCAAGGTTTTGAAAGTAATTCAGGTGTTATTTCTGTCACTGGACATGCTGAAAACTAGGAGCTACCCATCACAAGAAAAAACAGGAGAGTGATTTCATTCAGCTCTGAAAAGTAAAGCAATTTGTTATATTTTGTAGAAGCTGCATTTGCTGAAGGTTTTGACCTGCACTTTCTGAGATTTTAGTGGAAAGACAAGAGGCAAAAACATGAGGCATGTTGTCCATCTGAAAGCACAAAACTAATATAAAACTCTGCAGTCTTCTCTGAGGTCATAGAGTTTAGAAGAGCAAGGACAGAATGATGGCTTCAGAATGGCAAAAAAATCTCTTAACAACTGGGTATGTAAGGGCCAGTGTTAAGATCCACTTTACAAGCATTTTTATTAAGCCGTTGAATGTGCTCTGTCCTCCTACAGTGATACTCACTACTCAGTCTGTGAAGAGTGTTCCTGATTTAACAGCAGTTTGTGCTGAAAGATGGTCTTCAAGACATTTACCTATTGCTACAGTCTAGAAGGGGATGCTGCTACCTTTATTTGCACCTATGTAGTCAGAGAAATCTAGGGATATTCCACTTTCTTACAAAAATCCAAAAAGTGTGGTAGCAAGTCACTACATAAGAGGCTCTGCTCAAGTTTCTGATTACAGTGTTTTGTCAAAGAATGTTTCAAACAATTTGCATGGTGTACCTCTTGCACAAATACCATATCTAGAATGTCTAGAACAATTTGAAGATTGCTAAAAAGACTTTGAGAAGAGTTGAAGTGCAATTGGCTCCTCATTTCTGTAATAAAAATGCATTAAAAACACACTTCAGTCATCACAGTGAGTTTGGTAAGGGGTCTTTCTTGCATTGTTATAAAACACAGGATTACACACTTTTATTCAAGGAAAATATTTTCCATCAAATTGTAGCAAGAATCTTGGGTACTATCTTACACCTATCTTTAATACTACCTTACACTGTTTGAAATGCATAGTACATCTTCATAACAAAATTGCATTGTCACAGACGTAATTGTTATTCATAACAAGTAGTCTCACAAACAGATTCCATCCCTTTAAGTATTGAGTCTCCGTCAGGCCAATTATAACTAAATTACTGCATGTTCTCTCCTGTATCAACTAATTAAAGGGTAATTAATAAAATGATAATTTCATTCCATGGCAATGTCTACATCTGGTTGTCATAGCAAAGATTGTTTGACATATGGTTAAATGGTCAGATACTACATTGTATGGATGCAACATTTGCACAGAACACCTGGCAAGCCAGAGGAATTTAACCCTTAAGACATGAGTTTCAAGAATCTGTGTCAATGTGTTATTGCACTGGTTTGCTCATTCTCTCCACCTAGTCTTCTTATGCCTTTAAGAAAATGTAGTGCTCCAAGTTAATTTAAGTAACTCTGTTGGGGCGAGAGAAGAGTGGGTAGACAACTTGGGATATTAGATTGGAAATGAAAGATAAAATAGTACTGACTTTTCTGTGGGAAATAAAATGGGTGGTTCTAAATTAACTTCTGAGGGGAGGCATTCCATTGGTTCTCATATTACTGGGAGCTTCCCCTTTTCAGAAAATCAGACTGAAATTAGCATGGCGACAAAATTATCTTTTTTTTTTTTTTTTCCTAGATACAGTTGTATGCCAGGATTGAGACTGAGATTGTGATCACAACAGCATGGAAAAATCTGCATTGCAGCCTTCCCTCACTGTACCTGTTATATGTAGATAAAACAAAACTTACCTCCTCAAGGAGAGTAAACATAAAATTCACACATGCTAAAGAAATGAAACAATCTTTTATCAAGTCAACAGATTATATGAATAAACAATTCTCCTGTAGGTGGCTGTTGTGCAAAATAACATATGCATGTACTCTGAAGTATCAGTGGTTGAAATTCTCAGGGCAGCCCATACAGGACTTTATGCATATCTTGAAGGAATATATATTAGGCCTCAGCATTGCCTTGAAAAATTTCAACTACTGCTGTTTCAAAGTGTGCGACAGACTGCATGTATGTCCTTTAAAACATAACCTCTAAGTAGTGATATTTTAACATGAACAAAATGACAATTTCCTATCTATAATGGGTCAAGCTGAATCCCTCATAAAACTAAAAATGAGAAGCAACAGGCATAATGTTTTCCTTCTCTTTAGAACAACAACAAAAAAAAGGCTTAAAAGGGGAAAAAGAAACTAATGCTTTTTTCCAAATAGAGCAAAGTAAAAGGGATGTAGTAAACTGCAGGAAGACATGAAAGTCTGTCTTTTCCCATGCAAACGATCCTCAATGAACAGTTCCCCCAGTGAATAGTCGGGGTCGCTCATCACCTCATGTGGTCAGGTGCAGAGCGTGGCCAGTGGTGCTCATAAAGCGCTGTTTGTCCGTCTCTCTGAGAGCCTGAGTCCTGCTCCTTGAGAATTTCCAAGTGCACGGATCCCCCTCATTTTCATTCTGCTGGTGCAGCTCATTAACACCTGGAAAATCTTTTATAGCATTTAACTGCATCAGATGCACTGTCCGGCACATGTTTTCTTAATAGGGCTTTCACTGTGGCATTGTCAAAGAGCCCTTCTGTCACAGCTGGGAACATGAATCTGTCATGTCAGTGCTGTACCTTGAGTTAGACAGTCATAGTGTATGAGTGTGTTTTATGGAGGAGCCGAACATGCCCATATACTGTGTTAGCAGGGAAGAATGTGAAGCTTGTTCTCCTAAATAAAGATTCAGGCTGGTGCTAGTAGAGTACTTTGTACCATTTAAACACTGCTGCCTCTAAGGCATTGCACTTAAGGAAAGGGAAGTTTGAGGCAAGCAAGACACATCCTAGTATTTCAGTGGTGTAATGCTGCTAGTTAACAATATGTCATCATTTACATTTCAGTAGGAAAAAAATTGCCAGAGGTTTCTAATTCAACAGAAACAACCAGAAGTTGATACGAAAGTCCTTACCCTGGGAATATTTGTTTTTAAAACAAGTTTGATTTAAAAATATTTGGCAATATAAGAAGAAGGGGAAGAGAAGTAAATGTTTTCTAATTCCATATGGTTTTTGTGCCCATTAGATCACAGTAAAACCCAGCTTTAAATAGATTACTTTGTAGCTCTGTGATCAGAATGCCTTGGGTAATTAAAAAAAGGCTAGAACTGTGAAAACTGACAGCAGTGCATGTATAAGACCTACTTTTTTCAGAGGAATTTTTAACATAGTTACATACATTTCATCTGAAAGCTAAACACTTAAAATTCACCAGCTACAACACTAGCAAGCATGTCTTGATGGCATTCCAAAAGATAGAGCCCACATTTGAAAAGTGTTTGCAGACTTGAGAAACCGTAACTGTTGTGAAGGAGTTGACTCGGGTCCCCATTTACAGAATGAATGGATGAAAGGAGCATTTCATACAGTCACAGGCAGTTCCAATTTTTAAACTACTTCTTTTGCTTTGAAAAGCATAAGTATAGCTCATATGCTAAGAAATAAATTCAAGGTACACTACTAAATGCATTCTGTATGTTAAAAGTGTTTGGCTGTAACAGTTTTTGAAATGGCTTTTCAAACACCTGAGCATTCAGGGGTTGATACCCCAAACCACAACCAGTCCGAGCCTAAGCTGAAATCAGTGAAATACAGGGGTATTTGGGTAATACACAGAGGGCTGCCTTCTGAATTTCCCTCTTGGTTTCCTCCTGTTTGCTATCTGTCTCATCTCCTGTTTTTTTCTGGCAGTGACAGCATTGGGATGCTCTTGTTCGCTTGTGCCATTAGTTCATGTCCTCATCAAAGACGGAAGAAATAGAGCTGGCTAGGGCTGCCCTGGGTCCCCTGGGGAAAATGTGGATTTGTTTCTCAGTAAGGCCTTGCTATAAATTATTTTACTTTTTTTCAGAAGGACTGATGCCCTTCCTGCTTCTGGGCAGCTGCTCAATGAAACAAGCACTCACTGAAAGGTGTAGGGTTTGCCCTGTGGCACTATGCAGTGCCCAACAGCATAGCCCAAGAGGTGCTGAGAGTTTTCATAAAGAGAGCACACCGGGGCTGAGTTCTACATGACTCCTTTTAGCAAATCAAAGGTAAAAAATGCTCCTGTGTAATTGGAGTATGTTGGCCCTGGCTGGACCCCAGAGCCCACCAAAGCCACTCCATCCCTTCCCTCAGATAAGCAGGGGAGAAAAAATACAGTGAAAATACAGTGAGGTCAAGTTGAGGACAGGGGATATCCCTCACCAAGTACTGTTTACCAGCAGAACAGACTCAGCTTGAGGAAATCAATTTAATTCATTGCACAGCTCTTCTCCTCAGATTCAACTTCATTCCCAGTTTTTCTGCCTCCCCGTGGAACAGGGGGACAGGGAATTGGGGCTGAAGTCAGTTCATCATACCTTGTCACTGTGTCTCCTTCCTCATGGGAAGGACTCCTAGCACTCTAGTCCCTCCCACAGGACTCAGCTCTCCACAAACTGCTCCAACAGGGGTCTTCCCCATGGGCTGCAGTTCTTCAGGAAGTGCTCCAGTGTGGACCCCCTGCAGGATTGATCATAAATCCTGACATCCTACATTACCTTCACCATGGGCTCTCTACACACATCCATAGGTCCTGCCAGGAGCCTGCTACAGCATGGGCTTCCCATGGGGGTCGCAGCCACCTTTGGGCATCCACTTGCTTTGATGTGGGGTCCTCCATGGCCTGCAGAGTCTCATCTGCCTCACCGTGGTCTTCACCAGAGCCTGCAGGGGAATCTCTGCTCCAGTGCCTGGAGCACTTCCTTCCCTTCCTACTTCACAGACCTTGGTGTCTGCAGAGCTATTTCTCTCACATGTCCTCACTCTTCTCTCTGGCCGCTGTTGCACAAGGGCTTTTTCTCTCCTTCCTAAATAAATTATCCCAGAGGTGATGCCATTGTTGCTGATGGGCTCAGCCTTGGCCAGCAGTGGGTCCATCCTGGAGCCAGTGGACATTGGCTGTAATGGACATGGTGGGAGCTTCTGGCAGCTCTCACATAAGCACCCCTGTAGCCTCGCAGCTACCAAAACCTTGTCACTCAAATCCAATACATTAATTAACCTTTGTACATGCCTAGGTATTGTGAGACACAGTCAAGAGCCCTTGCAATATGTCACTTTGTTACTGTGAAGAAAGCTAAGGATTGACAGAAAGGCTTAACTATAAATTTTCTTGCCTGTGTGAGTTTAATTTAGAATTGCAATCACGATGTAACATAAATTAAAATAGCAGTAGTAGATCACTAGTTGGCAAATCTCTTAAGAATAATATAGGTACTTCACTAGATTACAGAGTACCTTCTATGTGCTTAGACCATTGCTGAAATTAGTCTATTTTTTAAATTTTGAGATACTTTTGAAGAGGAGAGACATGCTTTAAGAGGTGAAGTTATGGTGAAGCTCTGTGTGAACTAAAAGACTGACTTCTGGAAAGGGGAGCTTCCTTAATGAAAAGAAGCATTTCCCTTCAAATAAAATTTGAAGTTTTGCCCAAAGCATCCTCGACTCCATGCATAATCGGGAGGACATTAACCATTAAAGTAAATATTGCATATTACTTGACCTGCAGGTGTAATATTTTAAGGCTTCAGAACAAAATATGTTTTCAAGGGAGAGAGTAGAGAAATAAAGAGGAAACCTGCAGGCCTTGTGAAGGGCCTGTGAAGGACAGAAAAATGCTTTCCCAGAAAGGGAAGTACGGGAAGACTGTGTATCAGTGGTGGCCCTGTGTTTTACAGTGGACAGTCTGTTCCTTTCAATGTCAGAGCAAGGTTGCACGCAGCAAACAATTACCCTACCTCCTGAGAGGAGCTGCTGCTCTGTCTCCTTCAGACAGGGATATGGAAATGGACAGCCTCCATGCAAGGAATGCATGAGGAGTGAGCACAAGCTGGTAGATTTATTCTAATAGCAAGGTTAAACACCATCTTTTCTGGGCACCCCACCAACACCCAGAGGAGATCCTGTCAAATGACTAGTGCACGTCCTTGATAAAGATAAGGGGAAGGGCTGCCCAGGCCTGTTGGAAAGGCAGCAGTCAGCTACTGACAATATCAGACCAGCTTTGTGGTCCACAGCCCTGTGCACCTTCTGTCTTGGAGAGGCTCCTCAGGAGGAAGGGCCACAAGGAGCAGCTCTGGTGGAACAAGCTCCACATAAAACACGTGTAGCGGAGGAGGCGCATAGGCACAGTGTTGCAAGGAAGAGCTGAAATCAGCCTTCAAGCAGATGACAAGAGAGGATCTGTCAAACCAGCCTTCAAGAGGACAGAGAGCATGCTGAGAGAAAATGATGATAATAGCAACAAAACCTTGAGGAGACTGAACAGAGAGAGAACCTGCAGGAGGGCAAGAAAACAGGATTTGTATAGCGAGGCAGACAGAAAGAAATGACAAATGTCTTCACAGAGTAGCAGAGACAAAAAAAGGACAGATCTGATAGGTGGCAAGTAAAGAATTTGGCTCTGGCTTGGAAAGAGACTTATACAAAAAGAAGGCAAATAACTGTTCCATAGGGTTGTAAATGAGCATGGCAGAAAGCAGAGGAGTTTGTGGTAACAAATAGGAATTGGAATAACAGCATCTGGATCCCACAAGAAGTCTGTGGGGTGAGTAATGAATAGTGGGGGTTGTTAAAAGGAAAGGTTGTTAAAAATATCATATTCCTAGATTTGCATGTGGTTTCAGGTTATAGCTCATCAGTATGCCAAGAGAAAAGCATCTGTCAGCAATGTGTTGTAGATACTAGGCCTGTATACAAAATATAACCATTGTATGGAAATGTTAGTCTGAACCTTGGCTAAACCTTTTTCCTTCTTCGTGGTTTTTTTTTTTTTTTTTTTTTTTTTTTTTGTTTTGTTTTGTTTTGTTTTTTTGTTTTTTTGTAGTAGTATAGATTTGGGAAAGGTGAATCCTCATGAGAGTGAGCTCAGTGTGGCCGCTAAAGGCACTGTGTTACATACACCGGGGCTGAGGATCCTCTCTTCCAGGTGGGCTCCTGCTGTCTCTGCCCAGGTACATCTCAGCATGAAGTACAGCGCAAAGGAACTGGATGCTAGATTCAAATGCGTAGAAGCAATAATGGAAGCAAAGGAGAGAAAGAAATGAGAGCAGCTCAACACTGAGCTGTCAGTCTCTGTCTGTTTTCCTTCCTTGTTTGGCCATGTAGCTCTTTAAGTGCCATCCTTTGCTGTCCTGCTGCTCTGGGCAAGAGAAGAGGGTCCCATTAAAGGCTCATTAGTATTACAGCTTGCTAAATAGGCGGCTGTTAGTGAGGCAGTGGATCAACCCTGGCTAACAGCAGTGATACCCAGTATAGCTAATAACTTTCCCCTACGACTGTGCTATCTCCACCCCATTTGTTTCTCACCCTTGGGAGAAAGAGCTCCATTGCATTATGTCTGTAATCCCCTACTGGGCTGTACAGGTGTTTATGCAGAACAACATATATGCTTGTGTGGCAGGTAGGTGTTAATTTTTTACTACAAATTCCTAGCCTCAAAAAATGCGTTCTCATTAAAATCTTTTGTCACTTTAATCCTGTTGCAAGTGAACCCTTTGGCTGCGAAGTCCTTGTTTTGTTGAAACAAAACAGTATCAAAAGAATTTATTACGGTATCAAAAATAGATTAAATTTGATACTGTAGTAATTACAGTAGCAAAAAAAAAATTATTAGGAGTTCTGTTTTCTTCATTGTGTCAATTTAGCAAAACATCAGTAAAATGCTCATAGATAATCATCTGGCACTAGGGTTTTACAGTTTGTTCCCTTTCTTTTCTGAGCTCTTAATACTTTTGCAGTGGGCAAAAAGTAGTTGTCCCAGGAGAGCATGGCTAAGAGTTTTGAAACTGCTGTAGGATCTGGACACTTAAGTTCCCATTATTTTTAATGATCGTTGAGCATCTAAATTCCCCATGTAGTTACAGTTACCTACCAAATTGTCCTCAAAGGATTGGTGGACCAAAACCGGTTTTATTTTGAGATAAATTGCCTTCTTTTCTTTGGGACCTTATCAAGTTATTTATTGAAGAGGCAATTAGCAAATGTAATAGATTTCACTTACTAGGTGTAAATAGTCAATCTATCAACGATTGTATGCATTTAAAAGCATTTTTAAGTGTACTGGTCTTTTTTTTTTTTTTTTTTTTTTTTTTTTCTTTTTTTTTTTTTTTTCTCTCTATTTAGGAACTGTCTAGAGGGGGCTGAACCACTTTAACTTCTGATTTTAAAATATCACCCTATGCAGGATGATCGTTTTATTGGAAGACCACCCTGCTTTGCAGGGCTCCAGGAGAGTTAGAAGAATGTCTTTTTTCTATTTTAAAGTTGGTGCTTTCTCTGGCTAAAGAGATCTTTCCTGTTCTGTATGCTCATGGGCTATTCAGACACTGAAATCACTGCCTTGATAAACTTCTTTCTGTAATAATTTACTCACCAGGGTACCATTTCACAGTGTTGGCCTGTTATTTGAAGAACATTCACATGACACAGGAAAGTAAAAATATAGATTAGAAACTTATTTTCTACAGAGATTTTTCTTTTTTTATTTGTTTTACTGTGTAAATGGAGACCACTCAAAAAGCATCACCCCAACTACATAACCGTACCTCTGATAGTGACTTTAAAAATCATACAGTCCTTTAATGCTCACCATCTTCTTAAGGGTAAGAAACACAGGGTAGTGTAATGCTGCATAATTAAATGTTCAGCATTAGAAAATTTCTCATC
This sequence comes from Sylvia atricapilla, assembly GCF_009819655.1. Lineage (NCBI taxonomy): Eukaryota > Metazoa > Chordata > Aves > Passeriformes > Sylviidae > Sylvia > Sylvia atricapilla. The sequence continues at coordinate 71,065,487 of NC_089140.1, read as the reverse complement.
AAGGAAAAATGGGTAGGAAGTGGGTTTTTTTTTGGAAGCTTAATACTAGATGAAAGTATTTAGAATGGAGATAATATCAGTGAACTGCAAAGGAGGATGCATTTGCAAATTCTGTCCATATTGACCAATAAACAATTTATGGAGAGAACACAAACAAACCGTTAGAATATTTTAAGATCATAGCTTCTGACAAGTATACTTTATTTATGACTTTGCAGTACATTCTTCTCCAGTAATGTTTGGAGGAAATAAAAAGGGAAAGGGGGAAGACACAGCATTCACAATGTTTACAGTGTTTCATCCTCTTGTCCTCTGCCGTGTGTGGGGTATTGTCAACATCAGTTGATCAGATAACCTCAATGTTCCTGTCTTATATAAAACCCTGGAACTAGGAAAATATCACAGATGTGACAATAAATGTTTAAGGAACAGGACTGCAGAAAACGGTGCTCCTTTATCTGAAACTTGTGCAGTGCTGGTGCCAGTAAATGAGTGCTGCCAGTACAGCCAAGTGAGTCTGGGTGAAAAAGGAGGCAGAGATGGGGTGGGGTAAGTGTCCAGCCTTAACACAACTTCTGCCACTGTTGGACACTCTATTGCCGAAGCCAAACGTTCACAGTCTGATGGGATTATATGCCTAGACAAGAGCAGTGTTTGAGTTTAGCTTTGAATCCACTGATACAACAGGGATTTTGTAGCTTTTGTCCACATAGTGAATCTGAGTGCTTGAGGACATGCATCAGGTTTAGGTTTCTGAGACTGAATCACCAGACAAAGGTAAAACTTCTATTATTAGTTATAATTTGTGGTTCAGAGATGCCTGCAGGTGCTAGGTAATGTGCAGATCCTCCTGCAGTACAAACTCATAGGGCACAGTGCTCCATCGAAGTGCTTGCAGTCCAAATACCAGAGCTAGGAGATGACAGTTCTGTTTTGTCAAAGCTTAGATTTCAAAATCATCATGTTTTAGAAGGAAACCAAAGCCTTTAGAAAATGCTCAGACAAAAGACATGTCAGAGCAATCACACTTAGTAATGAAGAGGTCAAGACCTTGATTTGTGTCTCAAAGTGACAAGAACAAGCCCTGATCTGAGAAATCTTTTCCTGGAAAAGGTTGAAGTTCATATGTTTCTGGTGGAAAAAAAGAATTGCTTTTTTTGCTTGAAGAGAATATATCTTGAAAACCAAAATGCTGCTGAACACAAGGCAGAGTGAAGGTTAAACAAGCCCAGAGACCAGTGTGGGCCCTCAAGGAGAAAGGCAAGAGAAAAACCAGACACTGGAGTCAGCCCCTGGTTCCCAATCCCATACCACGAATTTGCCATCCCAATTCACCGGCCATTTTCCTCTTTTCAGCCTAGACTAACTTTTCTGAGAAATGGGCTGCAGTCCCTGGGATCAGGAGGGCAGCATCACTCTGCTATGGACACCCACCAGTGACTCCACATGCTCACAGCACTGAGGGGGACAGGCATACACCCCGCTGTACCAGGAGTCCCCCTTTGAACATCTGGGGATGAGGTCACCACACCAGCCCACAGCCAAGGAGAGCTCTGTTTCTGGGGACACCCTCTGCTGTCTGAGCACCTCTTCCTAGGCCAGCATTGCTTCCATTGCTGGACAGACACTGCTGTGAAAAACCTGGAGTAGAAATAACGAGACAACAGTATTGTCTGCTTTAAAAGATACCCTGACAGTGCTGGTTAACTAGACAAGTGTGCCTCTAACAAACCCATCGAGCTTGATAAATGGTTCTCTATTAATATCCTAATTTTGCTGGATCTCATGAGCAGCTTTTGGAGTTCAGAGGCAGAAAAAACTGCTTGAAAGATGGTTCTTACAAGAAGCTAATTGCATGCAGGGTTTTCAGAAATATTAGGTCAGTTTCTGTTCAAAAGTTGGGTGCCTGTTCTTCTTTAGTGGCAACAAAATTAATTCTTCTGGGCTTGGAGAGAAAAAGAAGTACTTTGATTTTTAGCAGTTTACTGTTAAATCTTACTTCAAATAAGTTCCGAATTTTTTAAGTTTTCAAACATTCCACAAAAGAAGGGATATAATTTCAAGGATGAAGGATGGTGTAAAATAATTCCAGCAAAACTGATTGTGTTGGAAGCACTGTGTTTATATGACTTCTGTAAAATACTGCTTTTTTAATGCTAATATTTCAGCAGCAGAGAAGAAATATTGCAGTTGAGTTCTCTTCTGAACACATACATAAAAATACCATTTACACCAGTACAGCAATGAAAACAATGTGATTTAAGTGGGGAAAGATCTTTCCCCATAGGCCATGTTTTAGTTCTAATTACAACCCATCTATCTTAAAGATCCAGGATTTACTATGTAAGGACAGACTGGTGTCTAGGACAATGACCCATGTCATTAATTCAAAGAAAGATGTAAAAAGCTTTTACAACATGGCATGGCTCTGTTACTCTGCTCTTTAAAATCATAATGCAAGCTCACTGGTTTCAATGGGGTTATGCTGGTGCAATGAGAATACCTTTCACTCAAAGAGGGTCTAAGTTTTCTTTGTAGTAAGCAACTGATTTTGGATTATATCCGATTTTTTTAATCAATTTATTGTTACTGTTCTGTTATAAAGGTGACTCCACCACCCTCTGGCTTGGCCATTCTATACATCATGATAGACCTTGCACAGATTCCCAGTGAGGTCTCTACCTTATTGAAAGTTACGTGGAAAAGTGTTCCAGTGTGCTTCTTAATTTCCAGGTGTAAAACAATGTTTAAAATCAATATTGTCGTAAAAAGAATTATGAAAAGAGTTGCTTATAAAATATACTTTTAAAACTTGAGGCTGTGAAGATTCATTTCAAATACTTTCCAAAGTCCTTTCTTATTTACAAATCTCACAGAGATTCTAGTTTGATACTAGTCTTCTTACCTTATATTCTGCCTTGATAGTCCCACTCAAAGGATTCAAAAAAGCAAGTTGTAAAAAAACACCTAGGTTTGATCATGAAAGTGTCCAATTAAGTATTTTTCTGTTGTTCACTAAATTTGAAAATGTTCATAGTGAAAATAGACCTCCTAGTAAAATGCTCCACAGGAAAATCTGGCTGGCATATTTTGTAATTGGGATGAGATGTTGCATTGTAGTGAAGCCTCTTGGGAACAGCCACGCCATGACATTTTCATGTCTGGTGGAGAGGGATTCTCTAATTCTGTCTGGAGAGAGGGATCCATGGGTAGATAGAGATCAATGGGTCAAGAATATCAGCTCTCAGCTGTACCCATCTGATTTTGGAGGAATTTCTCCTTAACACTAAACATTTTATTTCTAAAACTTCAAGATGACCCATATCATACCATAGAAGTTAAAGTTTTTGCCTTTTTTAAACTGATTTTTAAAAACTCCATGGAAAGAAAAATTGCATTATTTGGGCTTTTTAGCCTGATTTGGAAGAAATGCCAAATGCTGTAACTTCTCACAAGATGGGAATTCTGATTTTCAATCTGGTATAAAAATTGTATGGTCATAGTAAATATTCCATCTTAAATCTCTTGTAAAAGTAAAAATAATAGGTACTGTTACATTTCTCTCAAACAGTCTTACCTAATCAAGACTTTGTAGTTGCAGCAAGGTTGCAGCCATCACTCTGTGTGTGTGTGTGTGTGTGTGTGTGTGTGTGTGTGTGTAAGACTGGAGAAATCCAGTCATCTGATCTGTTCCAAAGTGTCCTTCATGCAGAAGAATATCTTCATTATTAAATTCTTCCAATGCCAACATTTTATAACAGTGAACTCTGGGAAATGTGTCAATTAAAAATATAATGAAAGGCAGAATGAGTAATCCAAAAAACAATCTCCTTCAGGAATGCAAATGGCTTTAAGTATTTGGGAATCAGCCTTTCCCAGTGAGATGAGCCCTTCCAGTGGAAGAAGCAGAAATTCCAAACATTCCTTGGTTAAGGAAAGTGAAAATGACAGTCTCCTAATGTGGGGTGAGAGGTCCTGCTCTCCCATTTTTATCCCCTGAAGACTCATCCAACTAATGTGTTAGTGCTATTTTTTTTTTGCTGATGATTTCAATTAGATCCTTACACTGCAGTTCTGCCACATACCTGTCTTGTTTCATAGCCCTCTCTTTCCCTGTCTTACTTGATAATGACCCAAAAGTGGGCTTGCTTTTACACGTGCTTTTAGCCTGAGCTCATCCACAGAATTGAAATGTTGAAGTTCTGTTTTGTGCAGCCCATAGAAAGACAGACATGAGGTTAGAAAAGTGGCATGTGCCTTCCTGTTTATACTTCTTTCTTGATCTAACCTGAAGGTGTTCAATAGCCTTTTGATATTTCCTGAGCATCCTTGCATCTCTAACACCACACTTACACATTTACATGTTTCAAAACACGTTGATAACCTCTCCTCTGTACTTCCCTGTTTGGAGATAACCCCTAGGCTGCAGGGTGCTAATCAGAAAAGAAAAACAAAAAAGCCAACGATCAATGGAGTAGGTTTTGCTATGTATTGTCCCAGCATGTAATATAACAAAGCAACAGGCTCCTTTGAAATGTTGTGATAGGTAGGCAAGTGCTCAAAGCTGGACTTGAACTGCTTTTACACATGGAACAGATGCAATTTTCCAGTGCATTATCACTGGCTCCCTGTGACAGTCTGTGAAGTTTTCACCTTTCTATCAGCTCTAGCAGACAGGAGGAAGCTGCACCTTCTGGGAAACCAGGCTGAGACTTTGGAACTAACTTCCTCAGAAACTAATGACCATTTCAAATCCCATCACCTTATCCTTCACAAGAGAGGTGCTGCCCTTGTTTTTCTTCCCGGCATACCCAGCATGTAGATTTAAAACAACAAAAACAAAGTCTTGCCAAAGCAAAACAAAAAAGCACAATGTATACCCAGTTTTCCCTTGGGAGTAGGATGAGAGGGAGAACCTACATGGCAGATGTTGGTTGTTTAATGCTCTACAGGAAGACAGCCAGATGCTACAGTGATGTTTGACCCCATGGGGAGCAGGGTAAAACAACTTCCATGCCCCCCTCCTCAGCAACGTGAGGAACAGGGATGATGTACAGGTGGTGGCAGTCAAGCTAAAAAGATGACCAGGAACAAATACTAACACTAAGCAGCCTTAGTGCTTCCACCAGGTCAAATCCTTGCTTTGGAGGATTGAAGTAGGACAGAGCCCCATGCTGGGTTTTTTCCTGGCCATGGGTTCCACTCCTGTGCGCCTTATGCCTGTGTGCGAGCATCGCCCAGTCTAGTCCAGGCTGTGAACACAGCAAAAGTTCAAAGCTTTTGCATTCCTCTTCATCGTTGTTTTTTTTTTAAGGGACTGTGTCTGATCTTTGCTTTTCATCCCTGGATTTATTTGGAAGCATTTCTCTCCCCATTTCTTCATGTGGCAGGTTGCATGCAGATTCATTTTTCTGGTATTCAGTGACCGTCCGCATTGCTTTGTACTTAGTTTACATCCTCATGGCTGTAATGAAACCGAGACTTGAAGGAATAACTGGATAAGCAGGTCTCTCTCTCCAGCTGTCATGTCTAGTTGTGGCAGAAAACTGGTGTTTCATTGTAAAAGATGTTAATTTCAATCTGAGCTGTGGCTGTGTTGAGAGGAGCATAAAAGGAATTCTTGATTATCTATATCAGTACCGTTGTCCCCGGGGACAGGCTCTGAATCTTCAGATCACATATGGCAAGAGTGCTGTGATAAAATATGCATCAATAAAACTTTGCAATTTATGATAATAAAGGAGTGGAAAGTTTTATACACTGCGATAATTATTCCTGACTGGTACTTTTTCCTTTCTTTCATTCTTCTGTATGCCTTTGCATTTAAGCCTTTTCTGCATGTTGTAGCAATGACTGCACCACTGAAACTGCAGGTTCACAAACTGGGGGGCTCACCTTGTTTCTAGGTCCGCTGACCTTCTGTAGCCATCAGTTCCCTTCTAAAGCAACAGGAATTTGCCATCACTGGGAAGGTTCAGCAGTGCTGTGACTCCTCACTATTCTTCCTCTTCTGTGCATGCACACACATTATATGAAGCATGGATTTCAGAATAATTTCCAAATAGGATCAAATTATATTCCTCTGATTTTTCTTTGCATATCTTATTACTATAATCAATGAGAGAAGTGTACATTTGCATGAAGGTAATATTTATCCCATACTGCGTGTCACCTGCACTGTTTTAAACTTATTTCATCTAAATAAGTTTATTCTTTTGAAGTAGGAGGAATGATATGTTTACACTCACAGGAGGTAAACAGTGGACTATTAGATAAAACCAGCACATTATCTGTGATCTTACTTCTTTTCTTCCTCAGCTCATTATATCTTTGGTGGTCATCTTACAAGAGAGCCTGTCCTCTGCTTTGGCACACTTGACAGCAATTAATCATACAGCTTGAAACGGATGGCCCAGCAGTACAAACCTCTTGTATGCTTGGGCTCTGCTGACTTCAAAGGGCCTTCCACATGCAGTGTTCACAGGCAGCTCCCCTTTACTGAACACCCTCACTGACATGTTTGCTCAGCATCTCATGCTGTGGGATCCCAGGCTTTACTGGGACATCTAAGCCCTGCTGCAACACAAACAGTCGTTAGTCCCATCTGTCTCGTGTTCCCCTTCTGTGGTTTTTGTTTTTCTTTTCTCAGTATTTTGCTCCGGCTGGCCTGAAGGAAATAAATCAGCCACTCTTAACCTTTTCCAGGCTTATTTCTCCACAATTAAGGATGAGCTGTGAAACTAGTTAGGAGAAACAGCGTAGCCATCGTGCTACCTCAAAAATTTTTCCTTTACTCCTGCTCATTCCACTAAATTGTGAGCTCCTGTGCAGCGCCAGCAAAATGCTTATCTTCATGCATGTGCTTAATTCTTATCAGCTTCAATAGTACTTGGTCACCTGCTTGAGGTTCAGTATATGCTCAGAGGTTTTGCATGTATGGGTACCAAGGCCCTCCCTCACAAAATCCATAACCATTCAGTCTTGCCTGTTCAGCCTTTTTCCCAGATTTCTGCAGGTGCTTGAATGTCATCAGAGGCAGTAATATTTAGATCATTTGTGTAAGTGCCTAAGTGGACTTTGACATCCATAAAAGTTCTGCTGAATCTGGATGTGCCTGATTAAAAGAACCCAAACGTTTAGCAAAAAGAATAGGAAGGCTATTTGCAAGTACTTTTTTTTTTTTTTTTTTTTTTTGTACAGGAGCAGTTAAAAAGACGAAATGTAAAACTGTTAGTTCCACATTAAAGAATGATGAGAGATTTAGGATACAAAAATAATAATTTCTAATTCTACAGATGTAAGGAGAACTGGATGATAGAGCCAGCAATGAAAACAAAAGGGATAATGTAAGGGGTTCTCTGAATCTGCACTTGTGTGAATTAATAGGAAATTAAAGACTATTAAAAAGTTGATTGAATTTTGTTTCTTAACTTCTTCGTTTTTCATTAAGGTGATCCTAAAAGCAGGTGGCTTTCAATTAGTTTTGTTGACAGTGCTGGCTAAAGTTGTAATGATCCTTGGGAGAGTGAAAGAAAAGAGATTTATTGCAGCAGGGATAAGCTAGGCCAGGCAAAAAGACAGAGTACATAACCACTAATTAACTGATGTAGTCATTAAAAAAAAAAAAAAAAGAAAGAAAAGGAGGAAGAAAAAACAATGTGCAACCTGAAAGAGGATTGTAAAGCATCTCTGCACTGCAGATCAGACCCTTGAGCTTTCATTACACTGTGCATATCATATTAGATGGTATATGTGAGCCAATTGCATATAAATCACATTCTCCCAATGTTGCAAGTCCTTGTCACAGAGCATATTTAATTTAACATTGTAATATTTATTTTCTAAAGTTCTAAGTAGGCCAAAACATACCCAGTAAATTGAGTGTTCTGCCACAGCGCAGTGCCTGACCTACACTTCAGCAGAAAATTAACCCTAATTCATCTTTGTAGTGACCCTATGCCAAACAGCAATTCCAGATGCTCCATTCCTGCCCTTCACTGACTTTGTGAAGTGAAGCTGTAGCGATTTTGACTAATTCAGTTTGGACTTTTAATTACATCTATTCCATTCATTTGTTTCCACTTAAAACCCTTGTGTTGTGGTTGGGTGGCTTGTAAGCAAGCTTTGCTTGGTGTTAGTATCCTTCAGGGACAGGCTTAAGCCAGAAGGCGTGTACGTCTGTTGAAACCATGTCAAATGGGAACTGCTATCTCAGATTTGAACTACAAGGCTTTGTTTTCTGACACAAAGGGTCAAAGTCTGCCTAGTTATTTCCATGTGTCCCTCCCCCCTCTCACTCCCATCAGGATTATTTTAAATTCACATTATGGATGAGCATTTGTGTGCATATGCACAACTCACTGGAAAACAGAGGCTCTTTATTGTTCAAAGCTTCTCTAGAAGTGACTTGTTTCAGGCATTCCTCTCACAGCCATTCACACATCTCTAAAACCAGAGAGATTTCAGTCAATCTGCTAACAAAGTCTGTTTTCAGACGACATGTGGAGAAACCTGAAATGCTTCAAGCATTTTTATTATCTGATTCTTTTCCTTATTGTTGATAAGAATTAGTAGAAATTGATTAAGAACATTTGTCCTTATTCTGATATTATACGAGGAATTAATACTATGTTTTGTAGCAAATCACATATTAATACTGTGTTTTCTAGTGCCTCACAATCCAACTTTTTTTTCTGCTCTTCCCAAGATTAACAGAGATTGCATCTGATTTCTGTCATGTTTTCTACATGTGTAGAGCAGGGCATATTTGGACTGCAGCCAGGGTGCGAAATGAGAAAGCTGCAGAGAAGACACCAAGATAAGAAAATCTGAGTCTTCTCACTGACCTCCTGACAGGCACAAATGAAAATGTTTCATGACAAAATCTGTCAAATTTCATGTATCTTGTGAATGCAAATTATTCCTAAGTTACAGTGTCGAAGGAAAAGATTAAATTTATTTAAATTTTTTTCTTAAACCCTGGGTTTATCAAAGTCAGGTGACGACTGGTTTTGACATTACTGACACACAAGTAAAGCTTTGCTGTCATTTCTTAGCTCAAGTACAACTCTGCTTATGAAGAAAAACTGGACCATATGGGAGCATATGGAAAAAACAGAAGGTTCGTATTTGTGGGAAAGTACCTCCTACAGGTGGCATTGTAATTAACCTTGTGGGCCCTGAGTACACACGTCACTCAAGTGCGCACAGGTGCCATGTCCCTGCATGGGACAGGAGCATGGTTCCCATGCCAGGACCACCAGCAGCCACCTGGCCCTCAGGCCAGCCTTCCCCACCACGGATCTGCTGACAGCCCTGCTGCCCCACATCCCAGTGGCCAAGGTGGAGGGTGTCCCCTCAGAGCTGGGGCCGTGCTGTGGGGCAGCACTGTGCTCTCCTGCAGCCCTGTGGAAGTAGCAGTTGGGAGGCTGCTTTCTCTCACCCCACGGGAAATCTCACCGTGATTTCCCACGCCTCCCATCCTGGCACAGTCCTGGTACTTGGGTCTTGCCAGCTGGGAGAAGAGGGGGAAGCTGTGCCTTAGTCTGGTTGGCCTCACTCCTCTTAGCTGCACTGGCTGTTATCAAAAGGCTGGTAGGATGTGACATAGTAGCTGTTTGGCACCCTCCTTCCCATATTTTGGACAGACCTGGGTGTGTCTCTGCATAAGACACAAGCTTGTGGCCACGTCTCCTCCAGCCCCGTCAGCAGCTGAGACTATGACAGCTGTGCCCTGGGCATCTTTTAGCATAAAGGACAACAAATAGAACTGTGGAGTAGCTGTATACACAGAGAGCCATGTGCCCGGGACATTGGCATGTATGTTAGGGGACTAGGTGGAACAAATGTGTTAGGGACTGTGAGCTCAAGAGAGAATATAGGAAAAGGTGGGATGGGATCAAGCTTGGGAGAAGGGATGGATCCATGTTTTTCCTCCCAGCATGACTGCCACATAAATTTCATCAAGAATTACTGGCAAGAACACAAATTGAAGTGGATTGATAACAGGCTAAACAGCAGATCCCACAAGGTTGTAATCACTGTCACAGGATCTAGTTGGAGGCCTGTCATTAGTGGTGTCCCCAAAGGTTCAATATTGGGCCAGATTTTGTTTAACATATTCATCAATGAGTAGGATGAAGGGGTAGAGGCCTCCTCAGCAAGTTCACTGGTGGACAACAAGCTGTCCATGAGCCAGCAGTGTGTCCTTGTGGCAGAGAAGGCCAAAGGTACCCTGGGTGCTTTAGGAAGAGCATTATTGCCAGCAGGTCAAGGAGTGATCCTGCCCCTCTGCTCAGCCCTGGTGAGGTCACATTTGTGGTGCTGTGTCCCGTTCTGGGCTCCTCAATATATGAGAGACAAGGAGCTCCTGGAGCAGGTCCAGCAGAGGGTGACAAAGGTGATTGAGGGATGGGACCGTCTCTCTCATAAGGAAAGGCTGAGGAAGTTGTGCTTCTTCAGCCCTAAGAAGAGAGGACTGAGAAGGGATCTCTTCAACACCTCTAAGTGTCTGAAGGGAGGGTGGCAAGTGGATGGAGATACGCTCTTGATTTTTCTAAGCAATAGGACAATAGTCAATGGGCAGAAACTAGAGCACAGGAAGTTCCACCTAAATAAGAGGAAGAGCTTCTTTACTGTGCAGGTGACCACACACTGAACAGATTGCCCGGGGAGGTTGTGGAGTCTCTCACACTGGAGATTTTCCAGAGTCACTTGGATGCAATCCCGTGCCATGTGCTCTGGGATGACCTTGCTTTAAAGCAGGGAGGTTGGACCACATGACCCACTGTGCATCCCTTCCAGCCTGACCCATTCTGTGATTCTGTGATTCTGTGAAGTACATCTTAAATAACAAGAATCAGCACAGTCAAAATGTCCTCACCTTTGAAAGGATTTGAAGCTTTTGCTTGGCTTTAATAGATGCAATTTGCAGAAACAGTGGAGTGTTTTAAAATGAGTTATGCTCACAGAGTCACATGCTGTGATTTATCTTTAAGCATCCTCATGCAGTGTGGTTTATTAAATTTCAACCTGGGCTCTCAACTGTTCAGTTAATGTAGATAATTAATTTGATTATCATTCAATCAGGCTGTTTTGTGACTGAAACAGTCCCATATTGCTGCTACAAATATTTCAGTTAGCTTGTATGAAGAAATCATAATTTCTTTTTTTTTTTTTCTTTGTTTGTTTTATTTTAGTTTTGTCCTCACTCTATTTCTTTCTGGCAGTGAGTTGTTCTAAAGTACATAGTGTTGGATTAGTAATGCCTCCCCCTAATGCTTTAATAGGTTTTTTTGAGCACACAGTTAGTATTCATTCTTAGCTATGCATGCATCTTCTAGTCACATTAGGTGACCCTTTTTTCTTTTCTTTTTCTCCATGCAGAAGATAGAGGAGGAGAACCGTGGGCACCCTGTGTATTATACTGCAGTTCTTAATGAATATATGTGTATTACTTACTAATTGTAAAAAGCTGTCTAGCTACAGCATACGGGATGAAAAGTGTAATGCATTAGTAGACTACATTCTATTACACTTCGTGGCTACAAAATTATATACTAAGTACATTACTTTAAAATTAGAGCAGAATGTAAGTACCTAAATACAGTTGATATGTTCACCCTATTTACTTCTTGTGACAAAACAAATGGAGTTTGTTTTTACTACCATCCATTAGGTGTACTCCGCTGTAAAAATTCCACAGAGTTCCAGAGATGGAGGTGGCTTTGTGGGCTGTCACCTCATCAGGCACAGCAGGCAGCCTACACACCACAGGTCACAGAGGAGATCCAGCCCAGCCTCACGCAGGGAGGTGCTCACTGCACTTCTGACCAGCAAAGGGAGCTGAGTGAGAAGTGGTAGGAGCCCTCGTTGGACCAGATGGTGATGCTGGGCAAGATTTTGGAGCCATAACTTTGCTTCAGATGTGTCAGCCTGTCTAATGAAGGATATTGGTTCTGCTGACAGGACTTGTTGAGTGACATCAGCACTGCTCTCTGTTACCATACACTGCACTCTTCTGACGAGTTCTTGCAACAACACTGAAATCCCTCTCTGGGGAGCTTGTTTGCATGTGCTGGGGTGAGAAAGGTAGAGCAGAAAAACTATAAAAAAGTAAGACTTTTTTGAGTGATGGAGTCCTTTTTTCCTTCCCCAGAGCCACTGCACATTTTGAATTGAGGGTGTTCAAATATTTTTTTTTTTTAATCCAGGATAGAAATTCCACCTTGAACTTCTAATAATAGCTTAGCATGGATTGTTGATTTCACTTATGAAAAAGGCCTCTGAAATTGTGTTCAGTCTTGCCTCAAGCCTTCAGGAGTATTTCTTCCCAGTTTATGGAGTGCATTGCAATGGATGCTAGTAAAACCAATTATTTCATGAAAGTGACTGGTAGACTGCAAGGAAAAGAAAGCCCTTTCTCATCTGCCTAAATGAAATAGTTACATTCTCTGACTTGCCAAGTTCAGACCAGTGGGCAGTGTTTGCTGCAGAAGGGTATCAATGAGAGCCTGTAGCAAATGTGTTCCTTCTTCCTTTGCCTTTCCCCTCCCCTGGAATGGGCATGTCTTAGAAAGGTTATGGGAAAAGTCTGTGACTGTGGAAGTGGAGAGATGTCTCTGACAGCAGACCTCAGTCATTATAATGCCAGGCTTCAAGCATGAAATATTTGCTTATAAAGGTAGAATTGAAAATTATCAAATGTATCTTAAAGATCAGGACTGAATCCAACTTCACTGAGATTAATGTGAACTTTGGCACTGAATTCCTTTGAAATATTAGGCTCACCAATGCACATAGCAAAGGGTAGACAATATCAGTAGACTTCGGAGAAAAAAGAAGCACAGCTACATCTTACATTGCTATTATTTATTATTAAAAGCCATTTCTAAAAGAGTGCTGGGTACTAGGGTGCAGAAATGTGCAGAAAAACTCATCCCATTCAGCAGCAGAGAGCTTCAAATTCTAAAGCACCAGGTCTTGGTCTCTCTGGAAAGCTTTTGCAAAAATTATAAGCTTTTTTCCTCCCCCTTATATTTGACCTGGCCAACAGTCACAGATCCTCTTTTCAGTGTGTCACAGGAAAGATGTGGTGCATTCTTTCTCCCAAAAGCTCCATATCCCACACAGAGAGTAGATAAAATGTAGTAATTTTTCTTCACTTTTTTTAAACTGTTTAGTAAATATTCTTTAAATGCCATTTAAGTAGTGTGCATTATATTATTTTGCTTTTAATAAAGACATCAGAAGTGTGCTTAGTAAGTCCTATGGATCAATTTAAAATAGCACTGCTTTAGAATTGCCACAGAAGACACAGACTTGGTCTTGTGTCTTCATTTAGATTTCCATTGCATTGCCATATTACCATTGTTATTAAACTCAGATAGCATTCAGTGTGTGTGTGTGCTGGAGGAACAAATGAAAAAAGTAAGGTTGACTTTCCTGCGACTTGAGAGTCGGTGTAGAAGCTGTGTTCAAACAAGGTCTACTGGAAAGAGAAGATTTAAGGCAGCAATAGGTCGTGGTAATGGTATTCTAATATCGGTAATGTAGCGCTTGATAACATAATGGCTTTGCTCTTGGAGGTAGTTACCTGAGAATAAACAGATTACAGTTATTTGTACATTAATTCAGCATTATTACATGCCAAAGAGCAACTGGAAGGGAGCCTCCAGGAGTTATCTGACTGTAAACCAGAGCATATCTTAGAGAGGTATTTCTTCTAAAGGCTGTGAAGACAGCTTTCGGGCAACCAAAGGATGTGAAGGCCCACAGCAGATAAATAGGAGCAGTGCTGATGCAGGAAAAGGAAGTTATATAAGGAAGCAGAACAGTTTTGGATGTTTAGAGCAAAAGGTGACCCATGAACCCAACATATCTGGAGTCTTGGTGCTTTTGCCTAATGAAGGATGTTGTTAACAGCGACCAAAATTCTTGATTTTGAGGGTGAACTGAACCCCCTACATTATGGGGAGATTTTCAAGAGAAAGAGAAGATGTGGCTATTTGGTTAAAATCAGCCTTTATACAATGTGCTTGTTACTGCAGAATTAATGGGCATGCACGTATCTTGCTAAAGTTGCTTTGAAGTATATTGAAAGGTGCATGTTTTATTAATCTAATTCTGCTAAGACTACTTTAAACAAAGTTGTAAAGGAAATACTAAAATATTTTTTGCTGAGATTATAATAATTTACCTAAGTAACATTAGTAAAGCAGTAGATAATGGTGACAAATGACTATGGAATATTTTAGGCAGCAGAAATCAGGCTTACAAGAATTGAAGTCACTAGGGAGCACAAAGGTAAAATTAATTTCCCAACTCTTAAATGCTGAGTTCTATCCCATAGTGAGATGTGAAAGTTCACTGGGGATTTGTTTCATAGAAGCTCCAAATGAGAAATAAGAAGAGAAACAGTCAGTATCATAAAATTTAACAAGTTGTTCCAGGAGCAGCACAATTTTAAAAGCCTAGAATCATATAGATTTGTTTCCTATACCCACAGATGCCCATGCCTCCTTTGGAGTGGTTCTTATTGCTTCTGTTGTGGCTACTATTGTGTCAGCCACCCTGACAACATCTCAATTTTCCCTCCCCATGCCCCATCAGTGTCTACACAAAACTAAAGATTCTTTCAAGGCCATGGGGATCTGTTCAATGACAAGGTCCAAGCAACCCATGTGCTAGTTGTCCAGCCAAATGCCCAGGCTGCAAGGTCAGAACCACAATTAAGAGAGAAGAGCTTGCTGTAGATTTTCTCTCCATGGGATATTCATTTGGCTCTTTCTTCTCTTTGTTGCAGTTTTGTATATGTGTAGGGCCCTGATGATTTCTGTTGCTGTCAGCTCTGAATTAAGCCAGCTGAAACAGCCTGAAAGAGCTGAGATTCGACTAGGCCAACAGATTTTAAACTAATGATGACTAGCCAGGACAGACAGGCAGAGAGAGCCCTGTCTTAAGCAGCAGGCTGTGAGTGCGTGAGCACCCAGCGCCCCAGCATTGAAAGACTCTGGAGACCCATCAGTCTGTGCTAGGATTGTGCTTTATAATAGAGATGATCCTGTATTATGCAGTCCTGTATAGACAGTCCAATCCCAGATCTCAGATGGGAAAACCTTTTGAGAGAAAGGGTATTTTTTCTGTATTTTTGTGGCAACAACATCCTCAGCAAACCAGGTTGCTGCATGTCCAGAAACCATCTGCTGTTTGCTTGCAGATAAATGGGATGTGGGCTGTAAATCTGATCTACTGGACTGCATTTGCAGGGAGGTTATACCTCCCACGGGCACTGTGCTGCCCAGACCCTGCTCCATAGGCAAGGGAGAGTCATTCCCTCATGTAGTATGTATTTATCCAGGATCTGTGAGGCCCACAGTCCACACTGTCCTTCAACATTCACATGGTGACTGTGCCATACACAGAGGGATGGCAAAATTATGTCATTTCTTTATGAACCTGTGCTTTAAATGATGCAGTCGCTTGGGAGGGATCTGAGAATATTCTCAGATGGAGGAGGGAGCAGAGAGACATCATCAAAGCAGAAAAAACTCAGCCTAAACTGCAAATAAATATTCCTCTTTTTCATTGTAATGGAGTGAATTTGGAACTAGCTAATTTAAAAATGAATGTGATGCAACTCTTCCACATGCAGTTAAAACTGAGACATAAGCCTGACCCTGTTTTTCAGTAGCACCCCGTCCTCTGGCACTGCCTCTATTCAGTTAAGGACATGCTTAAGAAAAGATGCACGTTTCTGCCTTGGTGAATTTAATGGTGCTGAAGTCCATCCCACTGCAGGACAGCAGTTAAGTACCTGCTTAACTTTCAGAAAGTCCCTATGTACCTGCTGTAATCCACTTCTGAAGCAGATAATCATCTCAAGTACAAAGATATCTCCCTAGAAAAGAACATGCCTTGAACTGTCCAATTCATTACAAGTATTGAGGAGATATAATCCTTATGTAGTTAACAGGCTAATACATTATTATTTAAAAATTTATTAATAGCTATTGAATAACAGTATAACTAATGCTTACCTGCATTTAAAGTCTACGTTGATTAGATGCTGCTGGAGAAACTTTTGTAATGAAATAAGTGCATTGCCAAAACTTGAACAATCCTTTAATGTTATGCTTCTTCCAAAATCCAGCAAAACAAAGCAAAACCCCACCAATGGGCTCATTCAGTTATGAAATACTGTGGAGGAGGTGCAGGAGGAAGAGAAAAAGTAATTCTTTCTAACCCTTGTTATTTGGCCTGGAGATGAAACCCCAAGTCCCTGACTTGGATTTAATGCTTGTTTAAATAGTAATTGCTTTTATGTCCTAGAAACTGTGCAACCCACATAATGCCCATAATCCCAAACTAACAGAACATTTTTTCATGCTTCTCACCTTAACCTGTCCTTTTTAGTGACTGTTGCATTCTTTCTTTTTAGGAACCTGCCTTTGCCCCTCAAATGAACAGCCAAATTCTCTCTCACATAAAATATAGGGCAAAGTCATTAACTTCTGGAGTCAATGACTGAATGGGCCCTTGCTTCAGTGAGGTGAGGCTCACAATGAGCTGGTGAACAAAGCTTTTCCATTTATATGCTAAAGTCAAAGAACAGGGTATTCAGCTGACCTAATTACCTGTCCAAATAGGGCAGAATAAGTAGAAAAATAAGACCATGGGTCAGATCTGGATCTGGGTTATGCTGCTGAAAACTTCAGGGTAATCAGTGATGCTACTTCACATTTAATTTTGACTTTGTGTCCACTTAGTGCATTAGTCCTAGTCTCAGAATCTGTAATGAGCAACCTGCAATTAACTCACTGTGTTTGTACCATTCTGATTCATCATAGCATTTCATATTATTATTAATGCAAACGGTTGCTATGAAATACTTCTTCATTAGTTCTGACTGGTTGACTTTTTGGATTTTCTCTTTCCTGCTAGAAAAAAATAATTAGCCAGGAATAATACAATTAAGAAGTTTTAAATCAGATCCATTAACTTGCTTGGTCTAATCAGTGCATGTCCCTCGGTCCCCTTTATCAGAGGAGCTGCTTCTGCACCGGTGCCTCCTCAAGGGCTGTTATGTGAGTTGACTGTCCTTCCCTGGCGACTGCACGGCGCCAGCGCCCGCGGGGGCTCTGCCGTGTAAGGCCTTGACCCCTAATTGGGATGAGTGAGTTAGCTGGACAGTGCCTGCCTCTGAATTGCAGCCAACACTATCAGACAGCCCCGACCTGACCTGCATCCTCCCCTTGTAACGCTTCCATCTGGCATCAGCGGGCAATGCCGCTTCCCGAAATGCCACAAACCCAGCGCACCACGGGCAGGAGCAGCCAGCTGGAAAGCAGAGGGTTGTCCCTCTCCTTCACCTTCCTTATGTATGCACTGCCAGGGCCCAGAGATGGATTTCAGTGGAGGTGGGGGCAGTTCTATTACTGCGTTGGGCACCAAGTCCTAATAGGGGCCTTCTAGAACAGGACCACAAATTCAAATTAAGATGATAGCATGAAATTATTGTATTGCAACATCTGTTTGGAGAGTGCAGGCTCCAGCTAACTTCAGCTTGTTTAGTTTTGATTTTTATTGCTTTCCTTCCCTCTCTCCTTCTCCTTTTGCTTCTTCCTTTTCCCCATCCCTCTCCTCCCTTTATTTTATATTTTCTTTTTATTCCCCTATAAGTCAAACCAAGTGTTCAGCACATCCACATGGGTAACTGAATTATTAGAGACTGATAGAAAACAAAAAGCTCTTTACTTAATGGCCATGGGTTCAAGTGCAGATTACACAAAAGTCAGGAAATTGTGCTAGCCTTTGTTTGTTGTACTTTGCCATTAGTTTTTTTTCATTAGTGAACATTTAACTGGTGAAATCTATTAGGCAAAATAGCTTCTCAGTCACTGTGAGGATGAAGGGTGCCCGCAGGACCACTTAGATCAGCACAACCATCTTCTGTAAGTCATGGAAATCTTCAGCCTCTAAGACAAAATCCACTTGCCATCTTCTAAGTGATCCTGGCCAAGTCTGGCTTCCCATCAGTCCAAAAGAAAAAGGTCTAAAGGAAAGGCATGACTCATTCTCTGTGATTTGGGAGGGTGATGTGTGAGAGGACAAAAGCAGGGATGTGATTTGTTGGATGCCACGTCGTGCCACCATGTGGGAAGATTTGCTCTGGAGAGCACTCAGTAATTTTCAGACTAATTCTAGGGTGGCAGGCATAGAAAAGGAAGAATTGTCTTCATATGTAGGCAAAGTCATTTTATTGCTGCTTTTCTGGGCTCCTAGGTTTTAAAATTGGGTATTATTTGAATACCAACAAAACTAACATGATTTCCAGGAACTGAAGCTGTGTTACAGAATTGCAGAAGCTCAAAATAGGTAACATTGGAAGCAAATGCCTGAGGTAATCTAGTCCAACATCCCTGCTCTAGCAGAGTCTCCTCAAGCAGCCTTCTGTCTCTTACCTCTAAAATTTCTAAGTAGGGCAAAATCCTAGTTAACATCTGGAAAAAACTATGGAAGGGTTGTGTTTTGAACCTATGCTGTGCATTGAAAGCTTAGGGGCAAGGTTATTTTCTAAAAAAAACTGAGCTAAAACAAGGCTGCTTCACATTTATGTTATTATTGGTTTATTTCCTTGTACTCTCACCCCTCTTGTTAGTTAAGACAGACCTCTCTTGCTAGGAAAATGAGGGGCTAAAAAGTCAGTCATGGCTTCCCAAACATGTCCCCAAAACAACATAGGAGCTTAACAGAAGGCTTTTAAGGGAGGGGGATGTAAGAATTAATTGTGTGACTAAAATGAAATGAGTTAAGGCTTTACTTTTGAGAAAAAAAAATGTCCAAAAGTGTAATCTTTCTCCATTACGGCAGTAGACAGGACATTTTTAATGACAATGACATATTAGGATGAGAAACTTGTAACTGGAGGCTTGCTGCAGCCGAGCTAAAAATGGAGTTACTTAAGAAATTGCCAGCGGAGACAAAACTAGAAGTAAGAAGCAACATTTTCAGCCAAGGCAAATTAGCTCTCATGGCACCTCAACATGAGAATACCTGCTCTGCCTCAGTGCTGTTGGTGTCTGGGGCAGAGGCAGACAGATGCAACAGAGGTAAATCCTTGATTATGGATGACATGGGAGATGACCAAAATAGCTGGGTGTGATGAAACAACCAGCATTAATGCTTGAGCTTTTTGTCTCATAAGGCTTTGGCTTTCTTTTCAATCCATCTTTGGGATTTGACTCCAGAAAGGGTTCTTAACACCAAAGTGTTCTGCTGTGCTTTATGGCAAAATGTATTAAAGACCAGCTAAGCTGAACAAAGATCAGCCTGCTGCTATGGTCACTTGGCTCTCTTTAATTATATACAGTGCTTTACTGTTTTCTGCCTTAATTTTTGTCTTCAGTAGCTTTAAGCTTATTCATTTCTAGCTTAAGGCTTGATCTTTTCCATCTTCTCTTTGGCTCTTGTTTTTTCTTTTCTCTTCTCTTGGCCTCTGGCTTGACTAGTTTGATCATATAACGTTTTCTGTAACACTTCACTCCTGAAGGCAGGTTTTCCATGCACTGGGATGCAGTGCACTTTGGGGATGGTGATTTCACGGTGTTCACCACTGTCTGCTTCCTGTTCCCAAGTCCTCCATCGCTGCTGCTCTCCATCCACATTTTCAGTGTACTACTATTTTCTTTTGCCATCCTGTGGCAGCTGGCTCTGGGTTGCCCAGTGGAAGGGCCCGTAAGCAGTCCTCCTGCCACCTGCCACAGTGGAGGAGACTGGCTTTCCTCTAGGAAGCCTTGGTACTGCACAAAGCTCCCTGAAAGCAGCCTCTTGACCCCAGACTTGCTCATTTGTTATCCATGGCAGTACATCCATGTTTGGGGCAGGGAAGAGGGATTACGAGACCCATTAACCCCAACGCCTGTGAAAAAAATAACTTTTACTCCTTTAATTTCTCAGTTTAAGTTGGTCTTTTTTCCATAGCATTATTAATGGTTTGGGGTTTTTCTCACCACTCCTGCAGAGACAGTTCCTTCTCCTATTTTGTCTTTGTGGGATCTGTTCCTCCCTGCTGTCACAGCTTTTTCGTTTTGGCTTTCAGCCCAGTTTCTCCACAAAAGGCACCTGTAAAAGATGTGGGTTTTTTAAATTACTTTAACTTTCTTAAACCTGCTTGTTTGGTTTTTTTCTCTGTTCCCTCTCTAACTTAGAACTTTTCTTTATGAAATCACTCTCTTAACATGTTTTCACTCTTTGGTTATCTTTTATTCTTGTAGCAGGCAGAAAACACCCTGCAGCTTAGATTGAGATGCAACTCCTCTCCTTCCAGGCATGTGATTTATGTAGTCTCAGGACCACCTCAGCCATGCTGTGTACAGAACATAGGAGCTTAGAGAAACAGCAGCTTTGCAGGAACTAAAGGTTCTGTTAATAACCTGATGCAGAAATAAAAGGTAGATTTCAGAGCAAGACTCTTTGCTCCTCTGCACTTCTGTTTAGCACACGATACCAGAAATAAAACCAGGTTTGAGTGCTTTCTCTTTACAGTAACTTTATAGTCATTTATATGGCTGCCCAAAGCTGAGGGCAAGAAAGTCAGGCAAGAACCCTTTTAGCACCACTCTGAGGAGAAGGTGTTCCTGCTTACAGCTCTTCTTCTTAACTTCTGCACTTCCATAGATTTCCCCCTTGAACCTCCTGCAATCTCTGCTGAGCCCATCTTTTCCAATCCCTGTGAATGTGCTTCCACTGCCCTTGGTATTTTCAATATCCTTCCCTATATTCTCCTGTCGTAGGTGGTCTCACTAATTTCTGTGATGCAGTGAGCGTCTGAAGGGAAAATTGTCTGTTCTTAGTTCAAAAAGAATTAGCCTCTTAATTGTGTCTCTCATTTACGGGAAAAAGGCTGCCTACTTCTACTTTTCTTTTTTTGTCTCCAACTTTCTCTGTTTCCCTTTTTAGGAGTGCCCTTTATTATGAGAGTGACTTGTATCAGCAATGTAATTCCTCCAGCAAACTCACTCTGCTAATTTCAAGAGTCTGTTGGTGCTGTTTTATTCTTGTCATGTCGGATGCAGTAATCCAGTTTGCATTCACGATTAGATTAGGAAAGACATGAAATACCTGCATTTGCAAAATTAGTGTGGATATTTACCAGTTGGCAGCTTGTTCTCCTACTTCCTCCCCACCTCACTGCTGGAAGCCTTTAATCCACTACTCAGATGTATAAGTTAATGCCTTGCTGTGAATCAAGAAAATGTCTTTCTGCATTGTTAATTTCTGTGACATGATCTTGCCTCATGTTGTCTTCATAGGTACATGCCATGGCATAACCTGATGAGATGTAACCTGTTCTCTAACAGGCAGCAGGTAGTCAGTACACTGACGATGCCTCCCAGCAGCCTGTCTTAGAGAGCTTTGTCAGAGGGAAAATAAAAAGGAAGAAAAGACAGGTTGGCTCACCTAGCTCCTATGGAGAGGTACATAAACAACACTATATGGTGAGATGTGGCTCATTAAGAGTCTGATACTCTCCATAGAAAATAATTGTCAAGGACTGCTTTTATTTTGTTCTCCACTTCTGCATATTCCCAGGACCTGCAGGGCAGTAAACAAACAGGGAGTGCAGAGAAATGTCTGAGCCTACAGCAGCCCAGAGCCTTTTGCCAGCCCAGTCTAACTGGGTGTTAGACACAATGATTTGGAGGCTCAGAGGGCCCATCAAGTCAGCACTCAGACTCCACCTGGATTTAAACTGACCCTTTTCCCTTTTCACATAAACACGGCTCCCTGAATCTTGTTGGCTGTGTGCCATCCCTCCACCAAAACCTTAAAGACAAAAATTCATCTGAGTGCACAAGTTGGATTTTTTTTACTATTAAAATGTTGATAGCTTTCAAATTTCCCGGACTTTTGTAGGAACATTCACAATAGATATGAGTGTGCATAGCCATTAAACTTCAGTATATAGTGGGAGCTAATTCCTGCAGTTTAATGGCTTGCTCTTGGTTCCCCTCAACGTGATCTCTCATTGCACCAGTCTCTAAAACTCTCCCAGCCCAAATCCAGATCTCCTTCAGCATGCTTTTCCCTGGATAGACAGGAGTCCCAAGGAATGGCATGTTGCACATCCAGAGCTCAGCTTGTGTCACATCCAAACCTCAGTTTTGTTTGCAGTCGGCAGAGGATGAATAGACAGGCCACGCATCATTAGCCAAGGGCTGCTGAAATGTTTGTTTTTCAGTACCAGCCAGGAGCATATACTTCTAACACAGTAAGTCCCATGTGAGAAGACACTTTTATGTTTAATCTGCTGGTATGCTAGTCTGAGCCCCTTGGTGTATTATCGTGATGCCATCTCAGAGTTACAAACCTGTGTGC
The DNA here is from genome assembly GCF_009819655.1 of Sylvia atricapilla. Lineage (NCBI taxonomy): Eukaryota > Metazoa > Chordata > Aves > Passeriformes > Sylviidae > Sylvia > Sylvia atricapilla. The sequence continues at coordinate 71,043,110 of NC_089140.1, read as the reverse complement.
TATTCTGCCAAGGAAATGTTTTTCCAAATAAGCTGAAAGCTGCCAACTAGTTGTTTGTGCAGCTTAGTAAATGCTAGGTAATTTTCTTCTTAGAAAAATGGAGAGAGAGTAGAGGAAAACAATAACAAAAAATAATTTACAATTCCCCAGAAATTACCTAGAATCATCCCCTAGGAAGATCATCGAAGGTGCTCCTCCTGCCTGCAAAGCTGTTCACTTCCCCATGATGTTTCTCCCTTTGCCCCAACCTCTGCAGCCTCTCTCTCTGCTCACTCTTTCCCTTGGTCCCTCAGTCATGGCTCTCCCTGCAGGCAGGCTGCACTTTGCAAGGAGCAGGCTGCTCCTCTCTGACTGCCAGGACCTGCCTCTCTAACATCTTGCCCCTGCTGCCACCCCACAGCAGCCAGCCAGAGAGATGTGCTTCCAGCTTGCTAGTTGCTGGATGGGCACAGGAGTGGGCAGGCAGACTGCCAGATCATCTCAGGGGAGCATCGGGAAAGAGCAGCCTTTCCTGGGGGCAGGCTTTTCCCAGCCGAGGATTCATCCAGCCAGATGGAGGAGGTTGGCCAGTATCTCCCAAGGTGAAAGCTGCAGTGCCTCCAGCAGCCAGGAAGTCAGACACTAAAATGTCAGCATCTGTGCCTCCTCCCTGGTGCATGCTGGCACGGAGGACAGAAAGGCCATTTTCCTCCCCATGATGTCCTTGCCAGGGGACGAGAGCCAGGTGGGAGCTGGTGTGAGGTATGGAGACAAGGGTGGCAGCACTCAGGCCCTCACAAGTCACCTCTGCCCACCAGTTTGGGAGGAGGATAAACAGACCCAGGGCTGTCTTCAGTCAAAGGGGGCAAAGCAGCTGAGCTGCAACTGCCTTCAGCATGGGCAGTGCATCTCTTCTTTCCTCAGATACATCCCACCAACGGGTCTCAAAGTTTGCTTCTGGGCTTCCTAAAGTGCTCTGGGTCCCCCCACAGAGTCATCCTCATGTGAACTACCCCCTCACTATTGCCAGATCTTTCTGGAATGAAATTATTTGGAAGACAAAGGAATCCAGCCAAAGCTGTGGCTGAGCAGGGAGGGTTAGTGAGTGAGTGAGTGAGTGAGTGAGTGAGTGAGTGAGAAAGTTTAAGCAAAACCAAAAATATATGCCTTTCTCAATTTTCATACAACTATGTTGACATATGAAAGCTAAGCGACAGTTTATTTAAAGCGACTCTGTTACCTATTAAATTGCAAAAGACCAAGTCCTTTGGTATTCATGAAGAAGAATTCATTAATTCCATAACAGTTAACTTTAAAAATGCAGCAATATGCTGAATGCTGATTACTGAGCCATGTAAAAAAGGGCAAAAAATGGAAAAAAAAAAAAAAAACCCACACAAAAAACAGAGCAGTATTTTATTTTGTTGTTTTCATTTCAGGCTGATTGTATTACTTCAGCAGATGCAGTGCTAACCACTGTAACCCTAAACTGGTCTCACAAATGGCATTTCTCTGGGTCCGAAGCCCCCATCTCTCACTGCAGCTTGCCCACAGCATTGCAAAAGAGCACACTTGGCTGTCAAGAAAGGCTTGCCAGAGCTAAGGATAGGGAAAAAAAAAAAGAGGTAGGAGTGGGAGCACCAAGCACGAAGTTAAAGTATGCGTTTGTAATGTAACAGTGGCGGTGTGCTGGATTATTCACGCTTCTGCTCCACAACTTGAAATTGAGGGTGGTAAAAACAAGATGTTCAAAACCCATCTAGATGATTTCTCAGGGGGTGCTGTATAAATGCGATAACCATCACCAGTGAGAATAAAGCAAACAGCAGGGAAAAAAGTAAGCAGCCTGGTCTTTGGTGAATTCACTCTGAGTCTTATATGTCAGGAGCCATTGTACTTATCATCTGAAATCCGACTCCCAGCCCTATTCTGGCTTTCCATCAGCCCTTGGTCTACAGTGAGCAAACTTCTTCTGAAGGATTGTCGGTTTGTAGCCAGCGCAGGCACCACGTCTCTGTCAGGAGCAGTAATGCATGTCGACAAGTGCACATTAATTTTAGATTATTCATCCTGACAAGGCTGTTGATTTGGAGGTTTGCTGCAACTGTTGGTTTAAACAGGCACAGAAGGAAGCTGGAGGCATGAACAAAACCCAAAAGGGGACTTCTGGGAGGGGAGCTAATATCCTGATGAAAAGTCTTCCTAAATTTGTCTAGAGCTCAGCTTTGAGCTTGGAAAGCTAAAGTGAAATAGAGATGTATTTCAAGGCCTAGCAGCACAGGAGAGGTAACCATGGCAATTTAACCTATTCAGACTGAGATAGGAAGAAGCAGGATCAAGTTCCTTCACTCCTTTTATGCAGGAAAATGCTTCACATGAGATAAAGGATGAAGGAAAGGTTGTCAGAGAATGAAGGAAGGAAGGAAATTAAGGAAAATTCATACAGAAGGAGGCTTGTGCTCCAAAGCTGCTGTGGAGTTGCCCAACAGACCCAGCCCTCACTGCTAGGGCTGACAAAATTGCTGCATTAGATTTTACCCCCAGTAAAGTTAATGATAACCCTCCAACACTTGAAAGAATAAAGGATATTGCTTTGCTTCACCAAGATGAGTTATGTTCGGGACTTCTTTCACAGAAGCATGTGGAGAGATACGTACTTCAGAACGGCCTTTGCCTCAGAAAGAAACAGTAGAGTGCTCTGGAGGAGTTTTCCTTAGCATGTGCAAAGCATCTGCATCTGCCCTCTGTGGTGCAAGACAGATGTAGTTGTCTGGCTGCCCTCTGGACTCCCTGTGCTCCTGTGTACTCAGGGCCATGCAGCCCTTCCATGAGTTGCTCTTGTGTCAAGGGATGCAAATTCATTCATAAGGCTTTGGACAACAACATTTTCATGGATCACAGGTTAATTAAACAAAAAAAGACTAATAAGCAGTTGATAAAGTTACTGAGGTCCTGCTCCCACTGTTTAATACTAGTAAATCTTTCTGTGATCCTAAACCAAATAAAAATGAGTACACTCCAGTCAACCTATTCAAGGGGCATGTAACATGACACAGAGTAAAACTGTACCATTCTTATGACCAAGAGGAGAATCTATAGAAGTGAAGATGAAGAGTAGTGAAAAATACTGCATATTCAGGTTCTAATATTTGTTATTTAAAATATTCAAATACCTAAAATACAGATAGGAGTGATAGGATGGGTATGCCCTGCTCTTACAGTGGGGAATTCCACAGTTGTGGGGCAGGAGGCCGATTCCATACCTCCTACTGTCAAACATCAGTGTTTTCTTTTCTCTGAAGACTGCATTTTTGATGTGCATTGCACAGAGGGTGCACTCCTTCAGCATTATCTTTTGATAATCACAGTTTAATGGTCTTCGAATTCACATTGTCAGACAATAGTTCTTGTCATGCGTAAACTTTTCTATTATTAAAATAAAATTCTGGTAAAAAATAACTTTTTTTGAGATTTCCACACAGAGAGTGAAAAGAACTAAAACTGCCATTCTCTTTGAAACTTCAACAGCAAGCAGACTCCATTCCAGAGATCCTTTTTCCCAAGGAATGATTTGCCCACAGGCTATTATTATTCACAGTAGCAATTATTTTGGTGAATATGGACCTGAGCATTCCAGATATCCAAGTCTTCAGACCCTTGGTTCACTCCTTCTTACAAAAATGCTGCCTTCTTGTACCTCGGACAAGGAGAGATGTTCTGGTAGTGTATGGGCTTTGCCACTACACTAGGTTAGAGGTTAGTAGAAGTCAGCACTGTGAAGTGTAGCAGAAATGACAAGCAGGTCTCAAGAGATGTGATGAGTACCAAAACTTGCCACATCGAGAGTTTAGTGCTCTTAGCTCATGGTTACAGGGTGTTTTCTGTGTTGCTGCCTGTTGAGCATACCCTTTATCTGGAACATCTATTTAAGCTCTGCTCTTCTCTGCAGCAGGAATAACACCAGGCAGTGACGTGGAGAAAGAGGCAGTTTCAGAGGGGAAATGGTTAAACAATAGTCATCTCCCTCTGGCTGTGGGATTAACATTGGAGGCAGAATGTAAAGAGAAGCACACGGAGCAAGGTGGGTGCAGCTTTCCCATCAGAGGATGAGCAGCCCAAGTGAGTAATTGACTAAATAGCATGAAATCTGGAAATATTCAGTCATCTGAATTCAGGTGAAAAATGTGGGCTGAGCTACTGAACCTGCTGCTGCTTCTAGCAGCAGCACTCAGCTGGTAAGCCATAAGACAAGTTCCCTCCTGCCAGTCTTCCCAGCCTCCTGCAGCTGGATGGGGACAAGGCAGGGGGGCCTAATGTAGCCCGATTTCTTAACTAAGGAAATTGCTGATGGTAGCATGTAAGTTTTGGTGGGATTTTTTTGCCTGAGCACATTTGCTCCACTGCTATTATTTCCTTTTTATCTGCAGAACTTTCTACCCTACTCTTCACCTCCTCTCCATATTCCCAGGAGTGCATCCTGAACACACAGGTATAGCCAAAAGAGGACCAAGACCATTCCATGACCTGTAGTTTATTCTTTGCTTGGAAAGCGGGGTCCAAGGCACAGGCAATTTCCCCTCAGTCTGCAGCAGGCTGCAGAAAGGTTGATGTGGCTTGTTTGATTACATGAAGAAAGTCACGTTTTAAGTCCCAATCAATTATAGCTAACCCATCAAAAGATTATGGCTTGTGAGTACAAGGGATTATGGCTTGTGAGTGCTCTTATTGAGTAGAAAGGTGAGGTTTGTGGGCTCTCTCCTCACACCTTAGGGAAGTTAAAAGTTAAAAAAACAAAGTAGAGCTGCAAATGGAAGAGGATTTTATAGGGTGGCCCTATAAATGACCTGACCTGAAATCAGGTGAACACTGAGTAAAATCTGAGTAAGAAACTCCTCACCCATCACCACTCAGTGCTCTCAAATGCCTTATTCATTCTTTTACATACCAACGCTTGGTGGATTTTTCTTTTTCCTTTAACCGTAGCTGTTTCACTAAGATTAAATAACTAACTGCAGGTTTTTCTAATATTTGAGCATGTTGTAATTTTAGTGGTCATCCTTAATCTTTTTTCCCTAGCACAGCTTTTTCTCTCATCAGCTTAGTATTTAAACTGGATTCATTTTTAATGCCTTAATATGCAAACACATTTATGTCAAAATTGATTCAATATTTAAACTTGTTCGGTTTCAAATACATTTTATGCTTCAGCTGTTTCAACTTGTAGATTATTTCAAACGTGGAATTGATTCCAAAATTAAGCAGGTTTAAATGTTCAGTCAATTTATTTTAAACTATGTGTGTGTTTTAGAGACCTATATTGAGAAATGCTAATTTTTTTTTTAATGGTGCTTTCAGAGTTTGCAGTGTGTCAGCAGTTTAAAAGTAAGTCTCTGCACATACAACTGCTCCCTAAAGTTTAACCGAGTCTATTGCATGACTTAGAAAATGGCAAATGATTAGCCCATGCTAAGTATAGTATCTAGAACTAGCCAATCTCAGAAATATTTTTTTTTCTGTCTTCAAAAATGACAGTTGAAAATTAGGGTGAAAATCTATCTGCCTGTCCATATATTTAAATATATAAAATTATGCTATTCCAAAATATGCCATTCCCAGACATGACTGTGAATCTAGGCTGTATCTGTAGAACTGCTTGGCTGGACAGAAATGAGATGTGCAACGTGTTAGCTAAAAGGGAAGGAGGTCTGCAACTGATTCCCACAGAGAATCCCAGCAATCTCAGTCAATTCTCTCCTCCACCTGAAAGCCTGCATTCTCTGAACCCTGATAAGGGATACTGGATATTTCAGGCAACAGCATCTTTGCTTTGCATCCCAGCACTGTTGCTCCCCTGTGTGAAACAGACAAATATTATTTTGAGTGGAAATTGAAAGCATGTTCCCATATTCTCAGGTTAGTATCCTAACTGCAGAGCTATAAAGTCCTTCTCCTTTCTCTTTTCTTCTCATGGATGCTTAATTATTTATGCAAAGTGGCATAAAATAAGCATGAGAGATTAAAATCAATGCATAACCAGATTTCTTATGACCCCCTAGCTTTGGAAGTCCAATCTAAGATGCCTCTTCTTTCTCTGTTTCAAAGCAGATATTTGAAGCCTGTTTTCCTACTTCTTCAAGTACATGTAGAATGCTCCAAAGTTTACTTTTAAAGGCTTAATTTTTATTGATTGCTTTCTTTTTCTTCCAAAAACTTCACAAAGAACTGGAATCTCTCTTCAGTGAAAGTGAAGAGAATGGGAGGAGGAAGAGTGAAATGGGGATGTTTTAATTAATTTTTGTCCATTTCAGTGGTGAGGAGCCAAAAAACAAACGTGGCTTGAAGTACTTCTCTTTTGGGCTTTTTTGGCTGTTTGGCTGTTTCCCTCTCAGGAAGACTTAATGTTTTATTGCTGCTTTTTCATAGAAACATAGAATAAAACCTCCACTTTTTAAGCTGGCATGACCTTGTTTGTAATCGCAGAGAAAAAGTACTGAATGGTTGCAAACACCTTTGCAATTGGATGCACAATTGGTAGGTGACACCAGCCTTTGGTTTCGCTGACTGGATAGAGCCAGAAGTGCTCTACTTTTGTTATTATTGATCTTATTTGTTAATTATTAGTAATAATACTTGATAATTATGAATATTAAATGAAAAAAAGATTCAAGTTATTGTCAGAAAACTGCTTGTAATGTTGTTGATGCTCTGTAGTAGAACTTCTCCTTGCAGTAGTTATTTCCTTTCCTTCAGAGAGTGCTAATTTTTTGCACTGTTAATGCTGTTGATATATTGTAATACAAAGGAAAAAAAAAAACACCAAAAAAAACCTGAGGTAAATTTCTTCTCAGGTTGGCTATAATGTGCGAAAATAGGAATTAGTTAGGAATTGGACTATTTTCAAGATTCCTATAATTTAAAAATTGTTTTGTTCTTCAAAATGAAATGTTGTGTAACATAAGTTAATGATGTAGATGAGCTCTTTTTGTTATTCTCTTCAAAATGAAATTTCTATGTTGGAAACATCTGAGTGTTGGCAAGAGCACACATATTAGCTGTTTTCATTTCAGAACCATTAAATGCACACAGAAGTATTATCACTTCACGTTAAGAGCTGATAGGCTATATATACTTGCCAACATCATTTGTAAAAAACATGTAGGTTTAACATCTGTATAAGCTCAGGTTTACAATATCTGACACATTTTATTTGAAGTTTTATTTTAACAAAATCGTAGGTAACAAAAGAGGATTGCATGGGTTTATTGAGAGTTTTGGGACTTTCAGAAGACACTATGCACAGACACACACACACACAGAACCACACACTCCTGCAGAAGAGGTTACTATGTCCTATTTGCGTATTTATTTCTATCAGTTTGCAAATTATGGTCAGTTTAGGTACTACTGACTGGTTTTTGTCCTATGAGGGGCAGCAGTTGTATGCCAGTGAAAATACTCAGGTTCTTAGCAGTAGCAGAATCAGCTTTGAGTGAGAAATGTAGCCAGTCAGCATCTGAGCAGATGATAAAAGCAGCCTGAGGTTGCATCTATCCTAGTTAATTAAACAGCCAGGACTGCTGTATGGCACTGAGACCAGTAGGCATGAAACATTCCATGAGACTGAGACTATTCTGACAGTCTTGGAAGACAGGTTACCACCATCCACTGCCTAGGCATCATTATTTAATTTGCTAAAGGCTAAGATAGCCTAACAGTTCAATTCCAGAGCTGAATTTCTCAGGGCACACTCAAAACTCCAATGGTAGCAAAGGCTGCATGTTTTCAGAACCAATACAAAGGCTCTTGGATTAGTACCTTCTGTTCCCATGCAGCTCCCTTCCCAGAGGATGTAGCAGTGCAGCCCCTGTATGCATCTGTGCTGTGCCCAGAGTTCCTGCACTGCACCATCATGCACCCAGCTTGGTGCATCATCACACAGGAGCAGCTCAGATCATCCAGGGTCCAGGCATGGCCTTATTTTTGAGTTTCAGTTCCCTGTGTTGGGGGCTGATGAGGAATAGGCTTCACAGAATCGAAGGCAGGTCTCCCACATGAAGCCAGAAAAACAGTAAGAGTGTGGTCCAGAAATGAGTCAATAGGCTGGACTTCTAAAGACAGGAGCTCCATCCATCTGGAAGAACAGGCAGCCCTGGGTGCTCTGCCTGAGACCTGTGAGAGGAGTAGCCTTTGTGTCACATCCGAAGCCTGCTTTGCAGGAGGGAAGGATAGTGATACTCAGTGGGAAAACATAACTGAGGTGCAGTCTGAAGGGAGATGTGGAAAATTATCTGGCTTGGAAATAGCCTCTGTGCTTCCTGGGATGCAGAATGGCATGAAGGGAGGAACAGCTGAGTTCTGTGTTGGTTTAAATGGTTTTAAGGGTGTTAGCACAACCTTGTCACTTCAGAACATTATACAGTTAAATACATTTATGGTTCTGACAGAGAAATCTCAATCTGCTTAATACCATGGTAAACAACTAGCTTAAAAATCTATCATCCTTTATTAAAGATGCAGAATAAGAAAAGAAGAAGATTAATGCTTCTGACATATAAACAGTCAAGTAACTTCTTTTTAGCAATATGCCATATTTCCGTAGACTTTAGCTGTAGAGAGACCATTTGGCAACCATTTGACTGATATTAGAAATTATAGTAATTGCTCTTGTTAAAGAAAAGATAAAATGTCATCTGGGCTGGGTTGCAGCTGGTTTGTCACATCTTGGTTCCCTGAAGGACAAAACGTGTGCCAAATAAGGAGCAAGGAGCATCAAAGTCAGAAAAATTGGGCTTTGGACTCTGAGACCGACTCTTACTTGAATCAGTGCTCCTAGAGAACAGCAGGCACCACATCTAGTCTTCTGAGCTCATTCAGTCTTTGTGCTGGTGTTGGGCTGACTCGCTGAAAGCTCCCTTTTTGATGGTATGCTCAGTGCAGCAACAAAAGCTGCCACCTTAATCAAGCAGATCAGATTCACACAAAAAAGACACAGACACATCAAAAAGCACAAGTGTATATAAGAACATCCAAATCACACATGAAAAAAAAAAGTATGGAAAAAGAACAAGTAGCATAGAAAAGGAACAAATAGGAATAGAGATGCACAATAAAGAGATGGCACAGAAAGAAAGGAGCAAACTAGGCATTAATTCATTGCACAATATATCTTGGCCAGAAGTAGTTCTGAGGCAAAAAAACTGCTCATGTCCTTTAGAATCCCCTGATGTTTGCTTGGTCCAGCCTTAAAATTCGCCAGGTACCAGGAAAGTAAAGTCCCACAATGTTAGGGTGCATTGTGTGACCAGAGGATCAACACATACACTAATATCTGCATACCAGTATTATAATCCCTACAATTTCTAAAAATCAGCTTTCCAAATAGAGGTCTCCCAATGGAAATGGTAGGTGGAATAGCATGTCCACTCTTTATTTTTGAGCTTATTCCTCAGCACATTGGTTCTATATCCTTGATTTCTCAAGGTCTTATGTTCTTGTGCCTGCTGCTCAGACTTCAGCAGACTTGCTGGGCTTACCAGTCAGACACTTTGTGTTCTCCACGACTTTTGCTGACTCTTACAACAAATTTTGTGCAACAGACTGAACTGGATTCATGTTACCTTAGGGAGGGGGAAAAAAAAGTAGTTTCTTGCTCTATTACTGTATAAAACACCATAAAGTAAGGAAAAATAGCCCTACCAGATCTGAATATTCAGAAGTTGCAGTCCAACGTGCACACAGTCATAATTGGTCAATAGAGGCTTAGAAGGAGCAGCCAAGTGATACAGTAATCTGTCCTAAACTGTAGTTTGATGTATGAATTATCAAATATATAAAATTAATACTTGTATACTTCTAGTACTAAAAGGCTGGGAGTTCTGAGTCCATCTACTCTCTTTATGGGTTATCTGCATTAATGTAATATCCAAAAGGCTGATCAGATGCAGCACTATGTCTGTATTTCTCAAATAAAACTACTGTGACCCAGAAGATCTCAAAGAATTAGATTGAGATGAGCATGGGAAAGTGGCTGTCCTAACTTGTAATATATATTTATGAAATGCACAATGCATTAGGTGACACAGAGTGCTATTTCATTAACTACACATTTTGAAGAGAGATTTTTCTTTGTCTTTTAAATAGATCTTGTAAGAATGGAAAATATCATTACATCAAAGAAAATATTCATATAACCCAAAAGATCTGACATGAGCCCTCAAATGCCAGGCAACCCATAGATTATATTAGAATTCTGTGTCTACCTCTAACTGTGATGCAAATCAGTAAAAGGTTCGAACAAAATGTCATCTTTTATGCTATAATTCTGTGACAGGAAGACCTGAAGGCAGATAAAGTGAGTAGATAAAGCCCAGCTGATCACTTCTCACAGTGGTAACGCTGTCATTTTTTAAATGCCCTGATTTGCTACCTGATGAGGCAGGGTTCAATACCCCACAGAGACAGAACTGTGCTCTAAGGAAGCTTGAGATTCTTCCTGAAGATGCCCTTATGACGTTCTGCCTGGGGGAACCTTCCTCACCTCCGTGATGTTATCAAACCCCCTTGTCACTATTACTTCGGCTGATGGGGTCACTTTTGTGCTTCTTACATTGCCAACCAGCTCCTCTAGCAAGGGTGTAGGGCTGGCATTGAGTTTAGGGTGCAGTCATGTCTTCTCAGACTCTGTCTGCCTGTTAGGAGTCAAGGCTGTACTCGCACTAGCAATTTGCTTTGGAGCAGAAGTGCAGTATTGAAGCAAATGCAGATTATCATCATGCACCACATAGTGGTTTAAAAATCCACACAGTTCTTAAAAGATAGTGGACAAGGACAAAAAAGTAGAAGAGTCCCATTCATACATTGTGGACAAGTAGAACAGAGCATGCAGTACTTTGGACGTTGTTCTGTATTTCCCCTATATTTAATAAGATTAACTTTGAATTTTACTAGAGAAAATAATAATCTTGGATTCAGTTTTTTGCTGTGCTTTTAAAATGGAAGAGTACATGCCATCTGCAACAGAAATTCTAATAAGCTAAATATTGATTATCAGAATTTTTTCTAACCATCAGATTTTATGGCTTGAGACTTAAGTAATGAAGAAGGATCGATACAGACAAAGAAATCAATATGCTTTGCACGCACTGTTTCCCAAGTTCAGAACAAACTTGCAGAACTGTCTGTAATTCCTCCACAGTAGCCATATATTTTGAAATCTGTGGAAAATCAGCCATGCAAAAAATGTTCTGAAAACAAATATGAACATAAAATCTTTCCTTGTTGCCCCCCAAAAAACCAAAAATACCCATTCATTTTCTTCCCTTGTTTCAGTTACAAAAAACGAGATTTCATATACTGCTCAGCAGAGATGATTCAGGGACCAATGATGAAAATTACTACAGACACAAAAAGACTTCCATATGAAAAGATAGTGAAAATCTTGAACCTCCTTAGCCCGGAGATTAAATAAATAACATGGAGCATGATAGAAGTACACTGCGTAATGAATAATGTAGAGGAGGCAGCTTGGGAACTCCTAATTACCTTTTCTTTATAACTCATAACTAACTGCTAAGATGAGATATATTTTTACCCAAAAGTACTGTTAAATATGGAATTCACTGCCACTAGCTACCACTGAGGCAAATCATCTAGTAAAAAATTATAAAAGGGTAGAAAAGTATGTGTACATTGAGAATGTCTATTGTTACCGTGGGTCAGCTTAAAAAGGCAGTGTGTCATAAAGCCATAATCTTCCAAAAGGAAGCTAAATACTAACATATATTGGGTATGTACTTTGTTCCACTGATGTGTTACACAGTTTTTGCACATCCTTTGAAACTTCCATTGCCAACCACTGGCACAGGTGAGAGCCTGGAACAGGGGTGTCAGTGTTCTGTGCTGGCATAGCAGCATTTGTACAGCTCTAAAATGGAAATAAATCAGGGCTTCAGTGTCAAGAGGCTACTCCTGCCCAAGCACAGGATCAATTATACCTCCAGTCTGGCCTAGATTTAAGCAGTGTTGAGAATGGGGCTGCAAGAGTCTCCCCATGCCACCTTCTGCAATGCCTGATAAGCCTTGTCCTTGCGAGGTCACACGTGGCCCAATCCTCCCTTGCAGGCAGGGAAGACTCCTGAGTCAGGCATCCACTGTGGGCACGGACAGTGAGCTTTGCCTCTCTGCTTCACATCATAATTTTATGTGTTTGATGACTGCTGCCATGTTGCCTCCTCAGTACTTTCTTCTTCAGGCTAATTAACTGCAAACATTCCTGTGAAGTCACATTTTCCAGACCTCTGATCCGCCTCGGTGCTTGCCTCTGCCCTCCCTCCAGCTGAGCCACACACTGGTTGAGGCACAGTGCCCAAATCTGAATGCAAACCCCCACGAAGCATCTTCAGTGCCAAGTGTAATGAGAAGGGCTGTTCCAGATGTCTTGCTTTTTTCCTGTTCACACATCCCACCATGGTGTTTCTTTTTCTTGTACCTGCAGGATATTTTTGAATCTTGTTTGGTGTGTGTGATCCATTACAGCCTCTGGGGCTTTTTCCCTAGAACTGCAAGTTGCAAATTATTTCCTCCAAGATATGTACAGCTGATTAACCCAAATAAAGTGTGTACCTTTATTTTCCTCTCTCAGACTACTTTCAGTGTAAAATAAGAAATTGGATACCCATTTTGAATGACTGATTTTTGTAATATACCACATGATCAGTATAATATAAAGAGGATAATGGGAAAGAGCTCTTGTTATTCATTTGTTAAGTGTAATTTAGCTTTCATTATTTCTTACAATAGCAAATCATCTAGTTGTAACATCCTATGCTGAAGTCTGAATTCTCTGTGACTGAGAACTGCATGACAATATTTAGCAGTATTGAAAATTTGGTTGTGTGTATTGAAAATTGGATTTGCAATACAGAAACCCTTTTGCAGTTTTCACAGAATTTGGCAATAGTCTTGTGGAAATGTGTGATCTGACTAGTTAACTTCCCTGAGGAGCTGATGACTATTGATCTTCTAGGAAAGATAAAATACAGAAATGTATCAAATCATTAAGTGAGTGTTTTGACCCAGATAGGAGCTAAGGTTTTGTCACTGATATTGCAGTGATATATATACAACAACAAATGGAAATTCTCAGATATGTTAATCTCATTTAGATGCTGACATTAAAAAACAAATATTCAAAACATAATGAAGGAGACATTGAGGGAATTTTGGAATTATTAGTTTAATATCTTGAACTGAAATTTTCAGAAGTTAGACCATTCATTTATTTTTTATATAAATTCTGAATTTGATTCTTATTTCTAATTTTATAGAGAGAACTTTTCAAATATTTGTAAAGAAAAGATGCTAAATGGCATCTTTGTTCCCCAAATGACAAAACTGTGTAAGCCATGAGAAGTATGAGACTTTCTCCAGTAAATACATGGACAAATTTTCTGTAAGAGTTTCAGCTCTCCAACACCGATGAATCAGAGAATCAATTCAGTTGGAAAAGACCTCTAAGATCATCAGGTCTAAGAATTAACCCAGCACTGCCAAGTCCACCACTAAACCATGTCTAAACCAAGCGCCATATCTGTACCTTTTTTAAATACTTCCAAGGATGGTCACTCCTCCACATTCCTGAGCAGCCTACTCCAATGTTTGACAACACTTTCCCATGAAGATATTTTTTCCTAATATCCAATCCAAACCTCCCCTGATGCAGCTTGAGGCCATTTTATCTTGTCCTGTCGTTTGTTACCTCCAAGAAGCTGATCCCTAGTTGGCCACACTTTCCTTTCAGGCAGTTGGTGGAGAGTGATAAGGTCTCCCCTGAGCCTCCTTTCCTCCAGGATAAACAATCCCAGCTCCCTCAGCTGCTCCTCATAAAACTCCAATGTACACAGGTACAATCACTGCTCTGGGTCTGTTGGCCTGACTATTTTTGATACAAGCCAGGATGGCATTGGCCTGCTGGGCCACCTGGGCACATGCTGGCTCATGTCCAGGCAGCTGTTGACAAGTTGAAGGGACAAGCCTGAAGATAACCCACACATGCAATGACACTCGGCACTCACCAGCCTAGCTAGCCTGGTGATTACCTCCCAGAACCCCTTCAGAACTCCCAGATGCACACCTTTGCCTCCACACCTTTGCTTTTTTTCATCAGATCTGACCATTTTCTGGCTCCAGCCTGAAAGAAATTTCAGGAGTTCCTACTTCCCACCTTCTGCCTCCCACCATGGGTATGGGTGAAGCAGCTGGAGCTGGAGCTATTTCCTACCCAATAAAAGACAGTGAGCAAGCCTCTCTTCATTTGGATTACTGTATCCTTCCCAGTAGAAAATTGGAGAGACAAAGATGAAGACTTTCTGAGCCATTCACTCATTCATCTGCTCTTCCATCCACACATGTAGCATGCTCAGTATCAGTGTCTGCACATGGATACATTCTGTTTAGTTTTTAAATCTGGGGAAATTTTTATTGAGTCTCAAAATTTGATCCCATACTTGGCAGGGTATGGGATCATACTGCTTCTATTCCTAGCTAGGGACTGGTCTCAGCAATGGTGGTGAAGGGGTGTGACTAGAAAACAATATTTGTTTTCTTGCTTTATTCCCAGTTTCTGCTAATCTAGTGGCATTGATCTGCTGCTATTAATAAAAGCAATTGTTTACCTCCCTCATCTGCAGACTCCTAACATCCTTGCAAACACAACAGTGCTGTTTGCTTTATTTTCTCTGAAAGCATTTTCCCTGTCCATACTCCCACTCACGTACAGACAAAGGCTGTTAACATACCACAGCTATCTCATCACAATCAGGACCTTGCAATTTGATTCTACTTAATGGATCTTTAGGCACAGGAAAGTGTTATTATTTATTCAAAATTAGTCAAGCCTCTTGTTTTGAATGTAAAGGTTCTTTCTAATTCTGCAATTCTTTCTTCATTTATTTAAGGTCTCAGGAAAGAAAAACGAAACAAAACAAAAGTAACCTTTACTTTCTGTTGTATTTAAAGTAATTTAAACAGTTCACAAAAAAGAAATCCCTGCAAAACCAGTCCTGGCATATTATTTAATCAGACATTGGGCCTCCATTTAAAATATCTTGATTTGAAGGGCTAGAGGGACATTCAGAAGTAATCTATGCTGGCTATTTAAGAGTCAGATTCCCCTCTAGGTGGAAAAAGATTGGCATGTGCCAGCATTGAAATATCAGCTCCTAGGTACACAGCACAGAGGTCTGTGGTCTCCAGCTCTCTGGCCCCCAGTTACCCAAGCTGTTGACAAGCTTTAGCTGTATTTATCTTCACAGCCTCCTTAGAACTGGTTGATGCCCTTACTGCCATTTTCTGCTTTCATAGAAGAAAAGTAGCGAATATTAGCCATGAGCAATGTGAAGACAATGAATGCATGGCAATGGGAGGAAATGGACACCAACTGCTCACAAAGCACTTTCCTTTTTTATTCCCAGAAGCTACAGTGGAAAGAATGGGGCAACACATTTTAGTTTGCAGTTCCCTGAAAATCCTTCCTGGCTTTGGGTATGAGAAAAGGGCTCATGAACTTGGAGGGAAGATCCTGAATTATCATTCCAAGAGGGTGATAGTCCTCTGTCAGGGATTCCTTGTCTCTAGGAGAAAATCATCTAATAAAGCATTCAGCAGCCTAAAGACAGGGGAGGAGGGAGATTTTGTTCCATTTGTACATAACTTTACTGTGAAAAATTAACACATAAAAAGAACATCTTCTTGCTCAGGGGGTCTAACAAAACTCTGAGTTACTCCTGTTGCTTTTCCCTTTATTTTGTCCTGCAGACTTGATGCAGATAGGCAGACAGGAGCTGAGGTTTCTATTTTACCATAAGCACCATTCTCAGAAGTGTTTACAGGGAGCTAATTAGTCGCAACCTGACTATTTGCAGTGAGGCCAACAGAACTGCACGAGGTCCAGCAGCAGTGCAGTTTTGCCAATTAGCCATTCATGCTTGGTAGCTGTGTAAAAGACTTCACCCGTCCAGGTGTACATATGGCTTGCAAGGTCTGCAGTCAGGAAACAAATATCCACTTTACTCTCAAGCTGAATGTATGTTACACAGAAAATCACACATGAAGTAATAATTACAGACATGCAGGATGTGATTTTTGCTATAGCAGGACTTCCTAGGAGAACACTGCATTTTAACACTCCCAGTGATCCTGTCTTTTTACTTTTTTTAGAATTTAATCATGGAATTGTATCTACTGCAACATACATTGGCTTAATGTTTAATTCATTAGGTCCCCAAGGAAATCTGCGGGTTCTACAAAAGCTATGAAAATCTGTCTGTTCTGTGCAGGCACCCCATTGTCAGGGCCACCTCAACACCTCTCCACAGTGAAGATCTTCTGATTAGAGGAAAGCAATACTAGACTTCAGGTGTGAGGTGACTGTTGAGCTGTTTAAAGCTCCTCAATTCCGCAGTTCAGAGTAATATTAAAGTATGCAATCCCTGGTAATTGAGACCAGAGATAAGGGCAGACCTATAAAGCAAAGACAACTGGAAAATGGCATTAATAACTGCAAGTTCCCTTGCTGCCCTGAAACAAGAATGTCCAAAGGTGGCACAGGGACTGCAGAATGCACAAAAGGGAGGGAAAAGAGAGCTTTTCTGGCAAAAGTAAACTAATGTATTTCAATCAGAAAGACCTGCCACTTCCAGCCAAATGTGAGGAACAGCAGTCACACTTGGCATCCCCTGTGCTTGCTGTGGGATGTGAGCCAGAATGGTCCCTGGCACCTCCCCATTGTAGCAGCTCAGCCCAGGATGGATGTGGCTGTGCCTGCACCTTCACCCTCCTCAACATTCAGCTGGGTCCTGGAGGAGGCACCCCAAGTACCCAGAGGCCTCTACAGTGCTGAATTTGCACACTTGGGTTGTAACAAAAACAGCCCCTAGGGACCTCACCAAGATGTTGGAGGAAAGGGATGCTGCTAAAAAGACCCAGACCAACAAAGGCAGAGAGAGGAGAAAGAGGAGCCATGAGCAAAACAGATGGGAAGAGGAGAAATAAAGACAAAGAAATTGGTTGCTGCCTACCCTATATCTCTTCCTCATTTTGCCAGTGCCTCCTTGCATCTGCAGTCTACTGGAACTCATTTACAGCTATGTCCCTTCCCAGATCCACCATAATGAAACCTCTCTGAGGCTGAAGCACTCTGTAAGACCTCAGAATAAAATGAATGAGTGTTTCCCATTGCCATTTTGCTTAAAAAACACCTACAATGCCTTCAGTCTTGTGACAGTCATTCCTTCCTCAGCTGTCTCCTTTGAGTTCTTTTCTCACCCACTTCTGTTCCTCTTTCTGCTTCTTTTGCATGATATTTTTGGTAGAGAGGCCATGAAAAGGAAAGGCAAAAAATACAGTGTTGTTCAGCCATTGCCAAAAGCTGGAGTCACTTCACAGAGACAGAGTGATCTAGGATTTACTTTGTAATCCCAAACATGTGAAAACTGAAACAGGTCATTGTAGGGCTCAGATCACAAGATGCACTGCCAGAGGATGTTTGGGTTTTCTGTCCTGTCAGACAAAAGAAGTCTTTATGATGTTATTGCTATATAAGGAAAGGGGAAAAAAAAAAAAAAGACAGAGAAAAAAAGGGAAAGGAAAAGGAAAAGGAAAAGGAAAAGGAAAAGGAAAAGGAAAAGGAAAAGGAAAAAGAAAAGGAAAAGGAAAAGGAAAAGGATGTTGTGTCTTAATAATCTAGTGTGCCGGTAAGAAAATTCATTTCACTGCTCAGGACCAATTGATGGCAGTCTTAAGATATTTTTTAACAGGTGTTGCTGCTGTAAATTGTATGCCTCAGTTTACTTGCTAATGAATACAATTAAGCCAACAAAATGCTGGTTGTGACTCACACATAATGAAATGAGAACAGTATCATCATCATTAAGCAGCAAATAAAGCTATTGATTCTTTGCATTATGCTGTCAGTTTTAATTCAATTTCATTTTTTTCTCCTTTCAGCCCTTAATTACACAGTTCATGCTGAATCCTTATTTTAGCAAACAGAATGGAGTGATGCCTTACCTTCTTACCTTAGCAACAAAAGCACAAGCCTACTGAGCCCCAGTGTATCTTTGTTGGACTTTAATTAAAGACAAACTTTCACAGCTTCTGATAAAGGCAGATATTTCAGTCCTGAGACAGTCTGGGGGCTCTGGGTACGATGTTGGTGCTGCTGAGCTGTGTCTGGCCCTTTCTGCCCATCACCAGCTGGGTGCACCATCAGCGCCTTCCATTTAGCTTGCAAAGGTAAACCATTTGCTCACAAATGCCCTATAGAGCTGGAGCCAAGGAGAGGGAGGCAGAAAAATGCTGCAGCAGTCAAAATGTGAAAATAAAAATTAGTACTATTATGTGATCTCATCAAAGGGCCAGTGTGGAGCAGGGTATGAAGGGAAAAAGGGGTGGGTGGGGGAGAGGGGGCATCTCCTCTGAGTCCTTTCTATCAATAGCAGGTACAGAGAGCATTGAAAGTGAGTTCATGGACACTGGGAGGCCTTCATTGTAGGATGTGCTGTGCCAGAGCTGTACTGTCAGCGTGGGTTGGGCTGCTGGTTGCTTACAATGGCAGGAACATATTGTACCATTTCTGGAGAGCAATCTGAATAGTGGGAAGAGAGGGGGAGTTCTTGTTGATTTTTTTAAACAAAAACCATACAGATCAGCTGAATAGCAGATTCACTGGATATTGTTCAAGCAGCACTTTTCCCTGCTTGTGGCCAGTTTGCAATACATGTATTCATGCTGACATCTTATTCTTTGAGCTATCCACAAATACTTTCTTAATATGCATCCATGGGAAATTTGGCCCTGGTTGAGTAGCTGTGTTAGAAACAGTCTAGGCTGATGCTTTTTTTCCACTTTTGACTTTCTGATGAATATCTGAATGTCTTACAGACAGGTTCTCCTCTCTTGCCTCAAACCTTCCAAAGTGATCCTTCTGCTCCAGCTGTGGCAGCAGCACAAACTTCCATGGGACCACTCAGTGACTTCACTCCTGCTCACTGCAAGTCAGAGGGTCAGAGCCCACAGCAGACAGCAAATACGGATTATTGTAGAGGGGTCCTGTCTTCTGAATATTTCTCTTCTGCCCAGGTTCACAAGGATTTGTAGCACAATTGAAGGAGTATGTATGTCCCCTTCACTGGAACTGGTGAATCATTTTTCTGCTCCTCCAGATGAGCATATCATAAGAGGAGGAAATTAGAATAAATCCTCTGGCATGAATTCAAGCAAACCATACCTTCCAGTATCTTAATTAATGACAGAAGGTATCAGATCAAGTGGATTTGTGAAAATATTCACTGGGGGAGAAAAATGTCAAGAAAGAACTTAAGGTGCTCATTTTCATATGAGATCTCAAGCTCTGTACTTCTCATGTTCTCTGCAAAAGCTGCTTAGACCTTGGGAAAAAAATCTGCCTTCCCTTCTTTTACCTCACTTCTTTGTTTCTTATAAGAATTAGCCCATTGAAAGATAAGGAAACTTGATGTTGAAATACTGTTGTCACTCGGTGTTTTTTAACAGAATATTTCAACTCTTGGGAAAGCTCTGATTGCTCCTTAGCTTTGTCTTTTTGATGCCCTACACCACTTTATGTCAGGATTCTCAAAACAGTGGAACTGTCTCCACCTGCAACAGATCTTAGAGAATTGACTGATGATTTGCAGCCATGAACAAACTTCAGAGAAAAATAAAGGTTGATTGAGACTCCCTAAGCCTTCTGAGGATGCCACCTCTGAATCTCACAAAACTAAGTTTCAGCATCAGCTTCATAATGATCTGAAGGTACTTTTCCCTGAGAAGATGAATATTTTTTATAAGTTGTCATCACCTTTGTTTTAAGCTTTACCAACAAGCTAAAAGGACATGGCACAAAGTGCTTCTAAAGTCCATTTCATTTCCTGTACAGGTCTGTGTGGGTATTGTGGAGCCTGTTTCCATTTGCTAAGCATTTTTTCTTTTTATTCTAACTTGTGGAAAATGCAGAACAGAAAAGGAGCAGTGATTTGGGATCTGTCTTATGAGTGAAAGAGGTCTAGATCTATGTAGGCTTAACTTTCCTGCAGGCTAATAACACAGAAGAATTTGATGAAATTTGATTAATACGAGTGAGTCCATCACCTCAGTGATTTCTTGCAAAGGAACACCGATAAAATTAAGCTTCTATTCCTCTCCTGTATGGCCAGGATATTTCTTAGTCTGTAGATATTTCCTTGAACATCTGCTAGAAAAAAGAAAACAGCTGTAACAAAAACAAAACACAAAAAAAAAAATACCCTATGATGTTTTAAACTGCTTTATTACTTCAGGGTCTCTCCTTTTGCTTGTTACACAGTCTCCTTCTCTCCAACTTTCATCACAACCTTCCTCCTGCAGTTTTGTTTTGTGGGATTGTGTTTGGGGTTTGTTGTTGTTGTTGTTGTTGTTGTTGTTTGGGGTTTTGTTTGGGGTTTTTTGGGGGTTGTTGTTGTTGTTGCAGTATGCAGTATACCAAATTAAGTAAAAACAATTATTTGCAAACTTACAGACTTAGGTTTTAAAGCCAGCAACACCAAATGATAATTTCCCCGAGCAGTTTTGTTTGCATCTTGTTTACTGCTCTTTGCAGCTGTCACCGATGCTCTTTCCTCATTTTCTGCCTGGTAGCAGTTGGAATGGCGAAGGTACTGCGAGAGAAGGGTGCCCCAAATTTCCTGCTCATGGTGAGGGGCCCCCAGCCATCGTGGCTGCAGAGAGTGCTTGGCTGCTTCTGAGGCAGAGCCTCCAGGCAATAGCACTGAAAGCAGCAAATTGTTTTGGGGTTTTTTTTTCTCCCCATCTGATTCTCCAACTCTGTGAATCGTTAATATGGTTTAGAATGGAAATGAAAATGCCACAAAAGAGCATCTCATTGCAGGATGTCTGTAAAGATATATAAAAGGATCTTTTCATGGGTAATTATTCAAACTACTTCATATAACTGTCACCATTAAAAGGTCACTAACTTTTACCACACAGGGATTGCTAAAGATGCAGTGCTGGCACCGTCTTCTAAAACTTGGGAAAGAACTCTAGTGTCACTCATGGTCATCTGTGATACTGCCTGGTTTTATCTTCCCTTGACTCAACTCAATTCAACTTAGCTTTATTATGTTAGTAGAGAGGATCAAGGTGACCGCTCTTACTGACAGTGCACAACCTTATAACAAATAGCAGCTCTTTCCTTGAGGAACTTTCACTCACAAAATGATAGACAGACCATATCTCAGGCATGTCATCTTTTTACTGGTAATAATTGCAATTACAACCTACAATGTTCCTGCTGTATTTCATTTCAGATTTTAATTGCATACTATCATTCTCATTCCAAATTAAGATCCCAGTGCATATTTTAAACTGTCTGTAAATACACATTAAAAAGATGACATCCATTAGACAACCATGCAAGCAGTGTATATGTGGCATATCAAAGAAGCAGATGTACTTGAAGAGCTTGCTCTCAACCAAATACATGCATATACAAAATTTTCTGTGGAAAAAAAAGTCCTTTGGGTATATTGCAGATAATCCTCTTTCCTATATACTATAACATCTTTTCTGTCAAATAGGATTGAAATTGGCTAAATGGATTCCAGTTTTATTAGATGAGGACTGACAGGCAGAAAGAAACTACTATACACCAATTTCTTTGGGAAATCCAGCTAAAAATCCTTTATTCTCTAGGTAGACAATACAACTGGTATTACTCCCAGCAATGTGATATGCAGCTGAATTTTGAGGCTTCAAAACATGGCAGGCTATACAGATGCTGTGTATCAGAGGCAGCTCTTCTGCTGGATGAGTGAGTTCCGGGCATCCCCGAGCTTTAAACATCTGCAGAGCCTAGGGAGGTTGCTTGGGAGCAAACTAAGTGGTAGCTAACTTTTTGCCAGCCTTATAGAAAGAGGTCACTGTCCCCATTGTGTTGCAAGTCAAGTGAACTCTGAGATTCAAAAGAGGCAAAGAAAAGGAACAATTGTGTCTGCACTGAAGAGGTGTGAAAGTTTGGGGAGTTCAGAGGAAGGTGCAAAAAAAGCTGCATAAACCCCTCATCTTGCTCAGACTGAAAATTCAAGGGAGATTAAAAGGTCTACCTTAGTGAGATGGTAGAGAGGGCAGAAGAGGACCTGATAGTGGAAGATGAGCAGAGATCCCTTCTTTCCTTGGTCAAAGAGAAATTCTCCATATGACTAGCTTTACAGAGCAGCAACTTTGTGCTTGTACAGATCAGAGTAGGTTGTGTCTAGTGTTTGCAAGACAGCCTGAGAAACCTGAAATTCTTTTACCTTTGCTTGTCCTTGACCTCTCCGATAGCCAAGAGTAAAGAAAAAAAAAAAAAATACAGATTTCACTTATTATGGGAAGTGGGGAGGAAAGTGCTTGTTTCAACTGAAAATTCCTCCTGCAAATACATGTTATAATATGGGGAAATTGTGTTTTCAAATCACATACACTGGAGAGTAAAGTGCTATAAGGTGCTAGGATTTTCACAACAAAGTTGTCTGCCACTGTACCATCCCTAGGATTTCACATGAAACATGGTCAGTGAATGTCTCTCTGGATGCTTCATGTCTCTGGGAACTGCCAGTTCTGAGACCCCTTAAATGAGTGCACAATTATTGATCCAAATACAGAATTACAAACAGCTTTTTGTATGTTATTCTAATGCTTGTTCATTGTTCTAATGTTTCAGTAGCAGTGGAGATAGGTTTTATATGGGGTACTGTAGCCGGTGTTAGATAATGTAGAAATTAGTGCAGTGCTCATTGTTGCTGATTATTTCTCACTAGGAATGTTTGTTGAGTGAGCCTTTCTTCTGCACAGCAATAGGTGCCTGATTGGTGCTGATTTAATGATTTACAGCATCTTATTTCCTGATGAGACTGCAGCTCACAAGAAGAGCCAGGGACGTGCCTTTTGAGGAGCTGACATGGGCTGCATATTTCATGTACTGCTGGAGAGTGCAGGCAGGCTGTGCAGCATCAAATCACATAAGATGTACGTATCTACGATTTTCCCGTGTAACAAAAATCCTGTCATCTGTTGACATGAGAGACATGAGATAACAGTTCTGCGACCCTGCACAGTTCTTCAGTCTGGACAGATGAGACAAATGTAAATAATTGAGTATGAGCTCCTAAGACTTTCTTCATGTTAGTGCAGTGTCACAGCCAAAAAGCACAGAATGGTTTTGAGCTGCCTGCACTCTCCTCCCACTTGTAGCGATCACTCTGTTTTCCAGTCGCTGTCAGTGAAAAGGCCAGCAAGGTACCATAGGCAAGACTTCCCCACTGGCCAGCAGCAGCTTCCTGCTCTGCCTTTTCTCCCACGAAATTGGGAAGTTGCTGATTCCTCTTGGATAGAAAGATAGTAGGGTAACTAAAAAGTATATCCATGTACATGTAGGTACACAAACAGGCACACGCATTTACTCGTACTGACACTTCCATCTAGCAACAGGACAATATCCAACATCTTTTCTCACCTCACTGCTCACTGCCTGTAGTCCATTGTTTCACTGTGACCCTGGGCTCTGTCAGGCTTGAGAGGAAAGGAAAATTCCAGCATTAATACCCCTGTATTGAGTGGAAAGTTCCTAGCTGCCTCCTATTGGAAACAGAGAGCTGGCAGTCATTAAGTCTGTTGTGATTACCACTGCAGAAGATTCCTTTTTAGAACTTAGTCCTGCTTACTTTTAATTGCATCTGTTGGTAGAACTCAGAAAAAGCAACAAAACAACAAAACATTCACCAACATGTTCATAGCAACCTACTACTGGTGCATTTTTATTGCCATCCCCATATAAAATGACTGCAGTTTGTATTGACTTTACCTGAGATTCATAAAATCATTTCCAACTTGCTATTTGATTTTGGGTGCTTTTATTCTTTAAAGCTTTACTTGTTAATGTATTTTTCTATAATTACACCACAATCACTCCTAAGTGCACAGTTTACATTGAACAGAGCCATTAAGGGTTGTTGCTTGTAGTTGATTGTTACACACAGTTGTGCAGACAACTTTGTATTTAGACCCAAAACAGCTTTACAGGGCAAAGATATATTTAGCTGCAGGAATTTCCAGCCACTGTTATTGTTGATGTCCGTAGTTAATCAGGCTGGACAGCCTATAGGGTAATTGTGAAGCTGGTGTTAAGCAGTTCTATGTGCTCAGCAGCGATCTCAATACCTTTGCTGTGCATATGGTGATGAGCTTTAGTGGCTGGCTCTGAATTGTGCTCTGTCTGATGCAAAGGCTTCATGGCACACTATAAGCCATCAACAGCACACTTTTCTGAGCTCTATGTTGTTTCCTTCTCTAAACATTTCCCTAGGTGATGAAGTGATTCTCTATTCACAAAACCTGGCTTTAATGCTACTTCTTTGGTGACATTCATTTGAATTCTGTGCCAAATTTGTTAAAGGAGCTACAGCTCTTTAACATGTTCATGGTTCAGGGGGTACACTATAATTTGGGGAAAACATTAGTATATGTAGTACTACCAGTGATGAATAATTAACATACAATTATTAAATCTTTCATCAAGATTTTACATGGGCAAGAATCATTTCATTTCTCCCCAGACCACATTTGAAATAAAGCAGAGCAGCAGTGAAAGAGGACGTACACCCTCAAATAGTCCAGGATATGCACTGAAGATGACTGCCACACACAGATGAAAAACCAAAGGGAATTTACTTAGACAGAAGGTATTACCAGAAATCCAGCATCCACTGATGAGGTTTTGCACAGTGCCTTGCACATGTCATTAAACTGATTTGGAATTTGGGAAGGAGACAGAAGATTTCACTACTGCTCTTGTTGAACAGACTACTGCATCTTTTAATAGCCTCACATAAGCAGAAATTTATTTTAATGTCCTGTTCAGAAAAAACGACCTTATCTTCAGAATTAGAAGCAAGAATTATCTGTGGCAAGTGAACATTCCTCAGGAGTCTCTCAATCACCACCTTTTCCAGTCCTTCCACAGCTCTTAAAAACATGGGGAATCATAATGCAGAGTGACATGGGTGCTCAAAACTACTGCAGGTTGAAACTAGGAAGGGGTCTGTTTCTCTTTGGGTACTGGGGGTTTGATCAGTCAGGAAAAAGTTGATAAGAGTGCATGAAGAGAAAACTTGAGCAGCTGCAATGGCCTTTGGAATACTCCAGCTCTGAGCACGAGGCTGGCAGCACAAAGGCTGTGGAGATCAACCTGGTATCATTGCTGCCCCAGCGCATCAAACAGCGGAACAGGCAGTCCTCAATAGACAGGACAGGGGATTAGCTTGTCCTATCAAAGGAAGGCCAAGCCTCTTTGGCCTGATATTCGACAGTAATTACCAGCCCAAACTGCTGATAAACTAAGTAGTTGCATGGAGTCCTAACTGAGACATGCAGCTCAGTCATGAGAGCATGAAAGCTACAATCCTTCAGCACCACCTACTATTGCACTAAATGGGGCTGCTCACCCTACAGTCCTGAACAGATCCCCTGCTTCAATCCCAATGGAAGCTCCTTTACTGGAGCCATTGTCTCCAGTTTTTGGAGGGAAAGACTGTAAGAAATTATCTGAGCCATCAGGAACAAAGTGAAGTGGCAAACAGGCTAGTCAGGCACTGGTTCCTCTCCCACTTCTCTCCTCTGGCATGGCTGGAGCTGCTGCCTTGTTTGCAAGGGCACCTGGCATCTTCTCCCAGGACTACTAGAATGGGGGAAATGGGGGAAAGCCCCTAGCCAGGGAGCCCTCAGGAAGAATTGTCTACCTTCAAGGATGAGGAGCAGCAGGGCAGCCACCAGCCCACCCACACAAACCTGCCTGTGGCCCATCTTCACTCACTGTGACAGCAGCAGGGCTTTTTAAGCCTTTAGTGGCAGCCAGAGACAATAAAGGTCCCACAGATGTCACTCCTGCTGTAATTCTTTTGGGAAAGTTTTGTTCCCCACCCAGCCTCACAGCTGATTGGCAGGGCCCCTTTTTAAGTGGTTGATTTTGTTCGTGTTTAAGGTATCAGTGCCACAACCAGCAAAGTCAGCCCTCACTTCCCAAGGCTCTGAAGGGGGGTCACCAGTGGGCAGGTGGGGTACTAATTCCTCTCATGAGTGCTGTCTCTTCTTCACTTTGCATTGGCAACCACTTTAGAGGTCATCCATAACTTCATCCTGACATGCAATTCCTCTTCTATGTTTATCTTTCTGCAAAAGTTTGTTTTCATTCTTTCATTTGTCTGTTTATAAAAAGAAAGGACAGTTTTATTCCATAAAAAGTTTTCTCCAGCATGGCTGTAATTAAGGCTGATGACAATCTACCCCACATTACAGGCATGGAGTACCCTGTACTGACTCCTCCTAGGCAATATATGTTTCTAGACAATAAATAATGGTTGAAATTGATCGTATTTTCTTGGCAGCAATATAAGTTTGCTGTAGTTTCAGGTCCAAAACAGTGAAAGCTGAGTTCTGTCTTCACCCTAAAAAACCCTTTTCAAATGTGAGCATTTGTCCGTTGGATGGTGACTCACCCATATGTGACCTGACCAAAACGAATAGCTGGTAATGAGAATGTATGGGACTAACATACTGAAGACTCTCTGAAGTCTGTGCTTCTGAAAAAATTGAATTCTCAGACTTATGACTATAAAAAAGTCAGTTCAGAATGGAAGTGCCATTCCAGTTTTGCTGACAGTTCATAGATTGTAGAACTGAACATCATACTGTAAAACTTAGATTTTGCTATTTTTTTTTCTTGCATACCTAATAGAGAGTGAACCTATTTTAAATTTTGCGTAACTTCCTCCAGAGACGCTTAAAAATTATATGAAATTATGCCGTGTCTTGTAGTAATATAGAGCTGGTTTACAACTGGGTATAATGAATCTGATCATAATAGACCGAATTTGGCTGACCTGGCTTGTTCTAGAAGTCCCATGGGGAACCAAGACCTCAGTGTCCTGACCTCACCTAAGCCCTGGACGCAGGCACACCACTGGCCAGAGATCTGGGTGGTGAAGAGATTTACCACCAACAGGCTTCCCAAGCCCAGGGAATTCAAACTGGCTATAAAAAGGAGCTTGGAACAATAAAGGGGTTACGGACTGTTGTCCAGGACTCAGAAGAGGTCTGTGTCCTGTGTCTGTCTACCACCCACAGACGCCATGTTATGTGTCTTAGGTAATTATTTTAGCTATGGACTATTTAGGAAATAAAATTACTTATTTTAGATTCGCCAGTTACTGAAGTTATTAAGGTCAAAGGGGCACTTTTGGGATTGACATTATAAATTGAAAATATGACTTTGCATTTCACTTTTTTTCCAGTCTGTCTGGTTTTCCCCAATGTTTTCACTTATTTTTCTATGTTTTTGCTTTTTGTGTGTCCTGCTAAAATGAACTCTTCTGTATAAAAGACAAAAGCAAGATCATACTACTTCATTATGTTAGACAAACATTTGTCCCAAGTTTTATTAAAAATATTTTACAGCTCAACTTTGGCATGACTTCACCTCTGGTACAGTGGGCAGTTTTGGGCTCCACAGTATAAGAATATTAAAATATTAGCATGTGTTGTTCAAAGGAGGGCGGCTAAGATGGTGAAAGGAGTAAAGGGCATGACTTAGGAGGAGAGGCTGAGGATGCTGGGTTTGTTCAGCTTAGAGAAGGGGAGACAGGGGTGTGACCTCATTGCTGTCTACACCTTCCTCATGACAGGGAATCAGAGAGGGAAGTGGTGATCTCTTATTTCTGGTGTCCTGTGATAGGACACAAGGGTGACCTTACTAAGAGATGTTCCATCCAGTTCTAGTAACCTGAAGTTATGTCTTTTGATCTTCATTAATTACTGTGTCACAGCTTCGTTCTTGATTTTCTGACATGCATCAGGAACATAAGAGCTTGAGAGAAAAAGCTGGAGGGCTGACAGCACTAGGAACTGTTGGAGTTTTTTCCTCTATTAATTTCTCACTGACTTTGTGGCTTGAGCACTCTGAACAAGGCAGAGTGGTAGCTGAGAAGATAGTTTACAGTGAATGATGGCTTTTTAGAGCTTGATGACAACAGGGTGTTGAAAGGCGCTTGACATATTCTCATTTGATAGCAGTAATCATGTTGGTCAAGAGAAGATCCTAATATTTCTCATTGGCATTCAGCAGACCCAAGAATTAAGGATCCCTTTCAAATCTGATGATTGAGATTTCTATCTGTTAGATACTGTCAAAGAATTCATTCCTTTCTGTGGTTTCCAGTCTGGCTTTGCCTGGAGAAAGCACTTTGAGCTCATTTTACCTCATCTGCAAAGGAAAATGACAGTTCTTTGCTATAGAAAATTTGTGTCTGATAACTATACTATCCCTTAATACAGTCTTTTCAGCACAAGACTTCCAAATACTCATTGCAGAGACAAGGCAGAACTCTCCCCATTGATCTGTCACAGGTTAAGTCTTTGTGAGGGTTTCACATAGACTAAGACACAAGATATAAGTCATGGGGGGCAAAGGCAGGGAAGGAGCTGTGTTTGTGTGGGGGAAGATCCAGAATTTATTGTGCACTTAATTTTTATTTTTCAAAATATGCCTACATATTTACAGTCCATTCTGTGTTTCTGGGCTGCCCAGTCCAGTCCAGTATAGAAACATAGAATGGTTATGCTGGAAAAGACTTCTAAGATCATCAAGTCCAACCATTAACCTACATGCCAAATCCACCACTAAACCGTGTCCCTGAGCGCCACATCTAGATGTACTATCAGAAATAGTCCTTCACTTGTGACAATGGTAACTAGATAGACTACTCTTAACCTCCCAACTCATTTGCTGTTTGTCAGATCAGAAGGATCCACTGAGTCCATGTAGCACAACATCACCTCACTCCTCAAAGCAGTGTCCTGCCCCTGCTATCTACAGCATGACTTCACATAAGCTGTATCCAATCTATTTCTATGCTACATTGTCACCAGCTAAAATTGGTCTTGTTCCTCCATTTTCAAGCTGAAAAGGGAGAGGAACAGATAAGCCCCAGTTTAATTTGTTCTGGCAATTATTGGAAATCTCCCACAGAGAGAGGAGCCCTTGCCTGTCGGTGCGGAATGACATACAGCCTTACGGGCCCAGACAAAAGGAGACCCTGCTTTTCTGCAAGTCTATTCAGGCATGTATAGACATATTGGCTGAGGTACCAGCCCATTCGCATCTTAATGGGGAAAAGAGAGAGACGAGGACCTAGAAAAAAGAAAAAGGAATAAAAACTGTGAAGCGAGGACTGACATTGTGGCATTGAAGGCTTGAAAACAAACTGTGCACTGGTGAGGAGAATGAGGGAAAAACTCTTGACTGGCTACTCCAGCAGATAACTACATTGCTGCTGTCTGTGTTTCAGAAGTATCAGAATAATTCTGTTATTACAGATAAAGGTTATGCTCAGATTGATTTAGAAATGTGAATTGAAGATAAGTGTGTTTTGGAGCTGGGGTAGAAGCTAAGCTTTTTTTTTCTTTTCTCTTTCTCTTCCTCTCTTCCTGTCCTTCTATTTCTGAAAATCAGGATTCAACATTAATTCAACCCAAATGAAAGTGTTATGATAAAACACCTCTGAGAAGCATTTTAAAATATAATTTCCTGCAAAATGAGTGTGTAAGTTTATTAAAAAAAACCAAAGTGCTAGTCAAAAGGTGAAAGAAATATATTCCATGATTATGGAGGAAGAAAGAGGTTATTTAAGAAATAGCTGAAATGGCAGTTCTTTTTAAATTGTCATGTGAATGCTTTTAAAATGCAATGACAATGGCAGCTATTCTTTAAGGCTTTTTTCTTGTACTGTGCTCCTGAGCTGAGGGGAAAAGTGTTTGTGGAGAAAATCACTTTAAATTCCAGGTACATTTTTTTTCCCATGCCTCCAGATTAATTTTCTCAATTTATCCCTTTAACAATGCTCAATAAAATAATTCTTATGGCCACCTAATTTGTCTACACTGAAAACATCTGACAGGAAGAAATACCAAATCACTGTCATTGGCATCCCAGAAATTATTTCTTATTGTATTAATAACGTATTGAGAAGATGAGGTGTAATGTAAACTTAAAAAACAGCACACCCCCCGCTTGTTTTTAAAGAAACTGTCGAGACCTATCCAAAGCTCACTGCAGTGATTGAAAATGCTTTTGCTAGCTTTGCTGAACTTAGAGCTGATGCATTGTTTATAGGGATTATAACCTTTGCTGTTGTTGTCTGCAGCAAAAAATTAATAATATACGAAGGTAGCAAAGATCAGCTTTCTTTTTGTTAATGGCAATTTCTGTGCAGGACGATTAGAGAATAATTTTTTATGACTGACCAATGCTCTAGTTAGACAAATTGAAAAAAATGAAGTTTAAAGGCAAAAACTGTGCCACCAGATAGTTAGAAAGTGCATACATAGTTCCTGGGAAATTAGTTCTTACTGCAATTAATGGCCATTGTGTTTGAGCATTAATAGCCTGGGGAAAGCATAATAAAGTTGCTCCTAACTGATGGTAATGACACATTTCTCAGGGATTATTACTTAATTAACAATAATTTGAAAGAGTGGTTCTTCTGCGATGAGGCATTCATTTGTATGGTGTATCTAAACAATACCAGATCAAAACATGTCACCTGCTAAGATTTTTCTTGGTCCTTCGGCTTCACTTGTGAATGCCTGCTTGCCTACATAAAATACTGTATTTGCATCTGAGCTACTTCTTCTGTGGGTCCATGTAATAGGAATTTGGCCCCCCCTTGGAAATTTGCACATTGTTTTCTCATCCTACGGTGTCTTCTGGGTCTGTGCAGATGACGATTTTAATTAGAAATGCTAACATGATCAGGGAAGTACCTCTCACGCCCACTCTTACCACGCCTCCCACACCAGAATGGGGCAACTGTTTCCCCAACACATGCATTATTCATCCCCAGCCACCTCAACATGAAACGTTTGCTATTGTTTCCACTCGTGTAGCTTGTGTTCTCCCAGCATCGTTTCCAGTGAATGGTGTCTGTATACCTCACCTCCTGGATTACTGGTCCCATTCACACACTGGTGCATCAGTTGAGAAAGAGGCTAGATCGTCAGACAAAGGGTGTCTGATTGGTTTGTGATGATGTCTTTTCTTTTTCCTGAAAGTTGCTGCATGCTGTAGTACAAACCAGACTTGTTCTTTGGAGTAGGTTATGTTAAAAAGAGGGCAGAGCTGCTGAGGCAACCTGTTGCACTGCCCAGAAGAGAACAAGAGAAATGCAATGTGTAAACTGAGCTGCAGTAGCAAATGACAGAACAGAGAAATGCAAACATAGTGAAAGGTATGTTGTAATATTACTATTTATTTTTCTCACTGGCATAAATTACAATTTCTCTGTTGCTTCCTGCTGTATGCAGTGGATTGCTCAAAACCAGGAGATATTTGAAAAGCACTGTATTTTTGTCTTGGTAAGAAAGAATTAATAGGCTATGGTCTCTAATATGTGAACAAGTGTCTGAGACAGTGCTTCAGAAATATTTGGTAGCTGTCTGTTGTGTTCATTGGTATCCATGTAAGACTATTGGAATAATTCCATTATTTGCTCCTTTATAGTCTGTTCAAGGAGACTGGAAGTTCAGACCTGGGAATTACTGGAAAGTGACAGTGACATGGACAAATTATTCTAAACTAGTTGTAAAACTCTCTTAATTGAAAAGAAGATTTATAAAATAGGCGTTAGGATAATACATTTCTATTTGTGCTTTCAGAAAATTCCTGTTCAAACAGCTAATCTGCATCTCTTGACTGTCTAGTTAGAAGCGTATATTTGGAAGTAGATTAGACTGGCACTTATGCAGAGCCCAGACTTCTGTAGTGGATCAAGATTGATTACAGTGACGCAGAATTTCATTTTTATTTCAGTAGAATTTTAAAATTTCCTAGTTCACACAACATCAAAGGTGTCCTTCTAAATAAAAATCCATGCCGTGCTCTGGAGGCATATCTTATTATGTACAATATAATCAGATTGATATAGTATTGCATCAGAAACAACACAAGCTGTTTTGAAATGGGCCGTGTGAGGAAAAAGAAAATGGGGGATATATAACAATGTATGTGTTTTTTTGAAGAGAAAGAAGAGTTACAGTGAATGAAGTTCATGCTAATTAATAATGTTGGACAAACAGTATGTTTTTTCTTGGAATACTGAATGAATACTAAACCAGAAATCAAAAGTTTTATTGTCCTTGACATATTTTTTATAGGTAGCATTGTTCCTATTTTCCTAGTTTATTCAGTTTTTCTTTATAGCTAAATGACCAGGAACTACTTCTACAGAGTCCACTCTGAAATTAATGTGATGTGGGCATTAACCTTAAATAATAAACTCCTGCAGTTTTTTGGTTTTTCTAAAGGCTGCAAAGGTGGGTAAATGCCTGTTAAAATTGTCTGCAAGCAAAGCAGTCTGATCCCTATGCATGGAGAAATCCTCCCTTTCCTCCTGCTGCCTCTGACACTATATGAGGAGCAGTGGTTATTTCGCTGCTCCACTGGGGCCATCCCTCCAGCTTCCCAGCCAGCTGCACTCCTCACACAGTGGGCTGGCACTCTATCAGGGGTCTCTGAGACCTCTCTAGACCAGAGCAAGAGGAGATTCTACAGGCCATGGGGCAGAGACCTTCCTCTGCCTGATTTTTGGTGTACAAACTCTGGAGAGCTTCTGTCCAGTACAGGCACTATGGGGTCTTTAGTCTCTGTGTCAGAATGGTTGGAGAGGCGGCAAGCCAGGCACCCACTGGTTGCCCACAGCCATTTGTACGTGCTTGTCAAGGCTGGGATCCCAGGTATGGGCTCTGCCTGCTGAAGCAGGTGGGAAGTGCAGGCAGGCAGAGTGGGTGTAGTGGACAAACCACAGCTCCACAAGTAATGCAAGAATGTCTTTGCTTCAGCCTTTACTGGTGATGCTTGAGGCTGCCTGTGTGCAGAACTGGAGCAACCCAGTCCTCACATCTCTCTCTCACTCCAGCAGACTGCAATGCTCTCTCTATATCAGTTTTGCAAGATATCACTTCTCTATTTAAATCCTCTAAAAATGCAGCTGTTTGCTGAGGCTTCCCAAGTCCATCATATTCACTAGATTTTTACTCTACCTTCAATATTTAACTAGAAATTATCAGCAACTGATTTAATCAAATCTCATCATTCCTTCAGTGCATCACAAACTGTGGATACAAAGGTGTATAATGTGCCCCTGCCTTAGAACTGTCCAAGCACTTAGGGACTTGAGCTGCATGCATTTTGGGTTTGTCCCTCCTGGTATTATCAAGTTTTTGCATTTTCATAAGCATGCCACATCTCCTACTTAAAATGGGCACCATCCTTTCCATATGTGTCATATTATATTGTATTATGTTACATCACTTTATAGTATATTATATAACATTATATTATACTGTTTAATTTTACTTGAGTGAAATATTGAGAAACCCAGTTCCCTTATATTATGCAATTGGAGATCATTCTGGAGCTAAAAAGTAGAAGATTTTATTTAGGCTACCTTTTGCTTATTATCATGCGATTGGCAAGAAAAATATTTCTGGGAGGAAAGATATTCTAGGGGCTGGAGAAGAGGTGATAGATTTTTGACAGGTAATACTATGAATTTATATTGCACATCCATCCCCAGAAATGTCACAGTAGTATAAATAGTATCTGAATAAAATTTTAGCTTCTTCAGACGTATTTTGTGCCTGCTGTTATTCATTGTTGGTAATGAGACAATTAACAGGCTAATGATATAATATAGGCATTTAATTCTGCCATTTCAATGCCAAACCTACAGGTGTACCTACAAAGTATATAGGTAGGTGTTGTAATTCTTTTATGTCTTTTAAATGCCTCTGCAGAACTGCAGGTCATATCTTCATTCAGGTCTGCTCACCTGAATATTCTTACTTGAGTACCCTGGGAGGTGCCAATGAGCCAAGCAAGTAAGATTTACCCTGAGCAAAGTCTGTAGAAATCTAGAGACATGGACAGAAGGTTTTGAGGGGAAAAAATTGGTTGGGGAGGGAAATTTGATTCTTATGCACATTGAAACCCTTCACATTGAAACATGACAAGTTGAGATCAGATGCGGTAATGTAGAGAGCATCGCTGTAAGACATAGGCCAAAAGTAAGACAATCAATGCCATCTTTAGGTGGATTTAGATAAACAGAAAAATGAGTTTAGAAGAGATGCAAAAGAACACTTGTACTCTTACAGAAAGTGTCAATCAATTTCTAAAAGGCAGAGATACCTAGGGTCTCTTTTATATGTTAACTGCCTAATGCAAAGAAGCATTTCTTGCTGTGCCCCGTGATGCAAGCTAGGATGGAGTCACTGGCATTCAAACTTTGTTTTATTGAAAATACCTTGTACTTAATAGAAGGGGTCAGTTAATTATTTTTGCTTGGATATATGGACTGTGAACCTATTCTCAGAGGTGGGAATCAATGAGAAAAATGAGGAGATAGTCCTTATCTTCTCATATAGGGATTTAAAAGGCAATGGGGAATAATGGCCTTTTACAAAGCTGCAGGGAGTTTGGCCTAGTTAGCACTTT
This sequence comes from Sylvia atricapilla, assembly GCF_009819655.1. Lineage (NCBI taxonomy): Eukaryota > Metazoa > Chordata > Aves > Passeriformes > Sylviidae > Sylvia > Sylvia atricapilla. Next base: position 71,008,495 of record NC_089140.1, on the reverse strand, counting down.
TGTATGCTAACTTAGACTTTAATAAAGTATCAATTAGCACATGCAGAATCAGAGGCCCCTTCTGAATCAATAGAGCATCGTTTGATGGTCATTTTATGAAGTAAAGCAGCACTTCAATGTGGTTAGAGAGATTACAGAGTAGCTTGCAACACAAAAGTCCTTACACTGTGATCAAGGCTACAACCTCCTGCTTTACGGGATAGGCTAAAGGAAACACCGTTTAAGCATACAAAGCTCTGGATCTGATTTACCTGCCAAGAAATTACTGCTGTTACAGAAGTTGGGACCCTTCAGAGCAAACAGAGTACAGCTGGAGTGAATGCTTTATTCCCCATTATCCCCACAGGATGGCAATCCTGGACAAACACCCTCTGATCAGTTCTTTCCTGGAAAGAGCCATTTCTTATGATGATCAAAAAAAGCATGTGGGCTTTTTATTTCATCTTTTTTTCCTAATTATCATGAGAAATACTGATCATTCCAGGATTCATTTGGTATATTCACATAAGCTGAACAATATTATCCATGCCTGATAAGATTTCTCTCTACCACATAGCACAACCAGCTGGTTTATTTGAGTACTAAAGCAGTAAAGACAATTGGAGCATGTGGATTCAGCCTAACAGAGGAGGAGAGAAAGAGGTGGAAAGACCCGAAGAAATTATAGAGTAGACTAAACATATAGAGTCCTCAGACCTTTTATTTTACATTATAAGATGTGATTTTTATTTGCATTTCAAGGTTATAGAAATGTAGGACTTTTCTAAATTGCTTCTATCTTTTGTTTCTGATACAAGACCAAAGATCAGCTGAATGATTTCCAAGATTACTCCCAAGCCTTGTCTTAAAAACTAAAAAAAGAAGAGGTTTCACAGTTTCTATTAGTCACCTGTTCTAATTTCCACCCATCTTATTCTTAGAGGTTTTGTTTGTTTGTAACCTAAATTCCTCTTGCTTCAAGGTAGGCTTATTTCACCTTCACCTGTCCTGGAAACTAAGATGTAGGTCAGCACTCTCATTACACCTGTTAGTACGCATTACACTTTTTAAAAATCTGGTTTTATGCCCTCCCCAAAATCTTATTTTTCCAGACTCAGAAAGTACAAATTTTTAGCCTTTCCACCAGTCTTGTTTCTCCAGATGTCTGCTAATACTTCTTGCTGTTTTCCTGGCAGCAGGTTTGGGAGTCTGTCCTTGTCTCCTTTTCAGCTGTGAGGTGCTGCTTTTTTATGCTGAGGTTGCCAGTGAAAATGCTCCACAGACATGACACAAGCAGCTTGTCCAGCATCCTGTGGACATAACAGAGAGTGGCATTTTCCTCCTTTGGAGCAACCAATCCAATAGTGTTGGCTCCTATTCATTTTGTGGTCATCTCCTTTCCTATAATGCTGACTCATAGGCTGTTACTCACCTCTCTATGCCTGGGCATTTGATTTTGCTGTTCCAAGGCTTGTGTTTTTCACTTGTCCATACTGAGTTTCCTGGAACTGGTTTCCAAACATTTCTCCAGTTTACCAAAATCACTTTGAATTCTACCTCTGTCTTCCCAAGCACTTGCAAAATCTCCCAGCCTCATGTCCTTCTCACATTTTGTTTGTAACTGTTAGCAAACACATTCAGTGTTCTGGTTATGAAGCAAAATCCTGCGGGACCACTCAATGCTGGCTCCCAGTTTAACACTGAGCTGCTGACAGTGGTTCTTCAGGTAGTTTTCCAGTTTGTCACTGTCATTTCACCTGGGTCTTACTGCCCTATGCTGCCTTTGACATTGAGTTGTGGGAGTTGTGTGAGACATTTTACAAAAGTCAAGATACAGCACATTTCTCCAGAGAGGAAAATGAGGTTGGTTTTGTTGTCAACTTGTTCTTCACAAATACATGTTTGCTATTCCTTAGCACCTTATTATCCTCTAGATGCTGAAAATTTGATTGTTGGTTCCAGTAACTTCCCATATATTAAAGTTATAATGAAGGCTCTGTAGTTCACTGGTTCCTCTTCCCTACCGCTCCCTTCTCCTTAAATATATGCACAATAGTTTTTCTCTGCCAGTCGTCTAGGAACTCACTTATCTTCTATAATCATGTGAAGGTATTCACTAATTTTGTCTATTGCTTTAGCTGGTTTCTGAAGTACCTGAGGGAAAATTCAGTGTGGATTGATTAATTTTGCAAGAGATTTCAAAAATCTAGGTTATATGACTTGAGAGAAGACAGAACATAATATATAATATCCCATCAATTTTCACTGGGCACTGTACCTGGCCTTTGGCTAAGATGAAGTTGATGAAATAAAAATGGATCTATCTATTTCTTCATGCTTCTCCCAAATTTAAAAGAGAAGCTGAAAAGCTTCAGGAAAAGGCTGAAAATGTGGGAGAAACTGAAGGTAGTGTTTGTACTGCTACATTTTTTAAGAGAAAAAACAATTCTTCAGTCAAAAGGAAGAAATCAAAACTCACACTTCAGTGCGTAAACTGATTACAAGGGTCAGCAAGGAATTGTTCTCACCATTTCCATCATCTCACAGCAGTACAGTCTTATTTTTTATGGTTAACTAAAGATAATGTATCAAGCAGTATCACATTATTGACCTCAACATTGAGCACTGGTGCTTATTCCCATTGTTTTTTATTTTCCACTTCTTCTTCTCCTTTCTGAAACTTCAAATACAAAATATTTAATGATTCAGGCTTCTCCAACAATGAGGAAGAAACAAATTACATCAAGGCTAGAGTTTTCAGCTTTACCTTGAAGCAAAATTGCCTTGTGTTCCCACCTTTCAGGCAAATTATTAAAGTACGCATGCATGTCTTTCACATCTCATACATTTTCTCAGCAACATGTAGTTCAATATTAAAGAAAAAGACCACTTCTCCTTTTCTTATGTATTCTCTCATTAGGATTTCACTTGTGTCAGACTAGAAGACCATTCCATTTCCACTTGGGGTGTACGATCTTTCCAGTTTCCTGGTGTAATCCTCTTTGGTGCTGTTAGTCACAGCTATTCTGATGTCAAGTTTCTTTTGTCAGAATTTCTTTCTATCTCTTCCAATGTGGGTGAAGAGGGAGTTTAACTATTTGGAAGTACCAGCTACTGGCAATTCCATAGACAAAATTCTCACTAGAGCAAAGATCTAATTTGACAACCCCATCCTGGTATCTCAGAAGTCTGCAGTGCACAACTTGCTGATCTGTAAGTAAGAAAGAATACACTTAGAAGGTATGTAAGAAGAATCTTTTTGATGAAGTACACATATAGATCTGAGAAAGGATCTTCAAATTATTTGAGGGGTTACATGAAGTGGCTACCAACAGTGGGAGACATGGGCCTTGATGATCCTGCAGCTGCTGCTGGTGGGGTTTCTCCATGTTCATATGCTGTGTTCAGGGTCATTAGTTCTTTGTACACCGCCCATGTTTCACTTCCTAAAGAGGAGCTGTACCTAAATATTAAATAGGCACCAAATGGCCTTTTGGTGACCATCAGTAATAGTGAATGGAAGCTATACCTTACTTTCAACTTTCAGGCCCATACTCAAAAGTTTGCACTGATGTGCTCTACTGGATCACTGAAAAGGCCTTTAAAGCAGTGGCAAGGCCCCTAGAATTTACATGTGAATAAAATTTTTCTCTAAGACTTTTAACAAACAAGTGGAGTAGAGCTACAAAGCCTGGTTTATTATGTTGTCTTGTGCTCATATCTCTTCCTCCATACACAACAATTTCAGCTCCTTACAGTTACCTTGTCATAACAGCTAAAATACCTCAGTTACTATTCCAGAACTGCACGTAAAATGATCCCTTAGTCAAAGAGATTGTATAACTGCCCATACTTTCCTCGGTGGGGAGATTAACCTGGTTCTCCCTTTTTGAATAAACCTGCTACTCCCCAGGAAGCAGATAGAAATGCTGGCAAACAGTTGGACTCAATGATCTTAGAGGACTTTTCCAACATTAACGATTCTATGTTCTATGAAATACAGTAATCCTTGGGATCTCTGCTTTCACAATGCTTAGAGAATATTAGTGCAATTATATCACTGCATAAGCTCATTTCTTTGGGAAATCAGACTCAAAACAGCTGCTGAAGATTCTCCCCTCTGAAGGACAGCAACCAGATGGCTCACAGCAGATAATGGAAAGATGAGAATTTTGGCCAAGAATATCTCAGGTCTTACAAAAGCTGCTATTACATCATCATTACAAATTGAATACTAAGACAGATGGAGCACAGGGTTTTGGATTCTTCTCTGAACGATTCACCTGTAACAAACTGACAAACAGAAAGTTTGCCAGCAAGACAAAAGATCCTTTATATTCTAGTAAATGCTTGCTCTGCTTAGCCATTAAGCAATCCAGACACAGGATCTGCTTCATTTAGGATACTCATCTTATGAAATGGGAGGCACTGGGAAAGCTGGAAACATGTCCCAACAGTAGATTATGAAGATGGAAAATAGATAACTTCTTTGTGAGGGGTAGGTGTTAGACTATGTCACATTTATAGATGACAATTAGATAGTACATTACATACGCTCTCTGTGGAAACTGAAACTGTTGAGTTTGAAGACCAAAACCTAGAGGCTGGCATGCAAAGCATGTGAGGTTGTTTTTCAGGCTTTATGAACCTTTTGCTTGCTGTCTTAGAACTAGGACAAATGAGGTCAGCACATATTTATTGCTTCTTACTTTATTCTTTCAGCTTGAAAGTGTCCTGTGAAGACTAAGCACTCATATTTTGCATTTCTAGAAAAACTTTGAAGCTAGGTGATAAAAACAAGGTATACTCTAGTATTTCAGACAGAGAAAGTTGTAAGACTTCTGTTTCTTTTGCTGGTTGGTTTCATATACTGTAGCTTGGAAATTACTTGAAGATGTTCATCCTATTGGTCAGTAGCACATGTCCTCATACTCAGACAAGGCAATCAATGAGATCAAGGCAGGTGCATGTGCCAGTCTTGTACTGCTGAACAATGTCAGAGTCAAGAAATATGAATTAGAAGAAAGATTTTCACTTTTAGAGCACATACAGCTATTTTCTAAGGTAATTTAAAGAATATACTTTCCCTACAAAAAGATACAATTAAAAAGCAAACAACAACAAAAACCACAAACAGACAAACCAAAAACAACAACAGAAAAGCCCACTATTCACTAAGTGTCAGTGGGTGCATGCAGGAATTATGAGAGATGGCAAAAATACTGATTTCTGGTAAGAAAAAGAAATTATGCATTCACTTCTTCGAGTTCAATAGCTGCTTTAGGAAATGGGTTGGTTTGGGTCCATTTCTAATATGGCAAAATGCTGTGTGAAATGCCAAATTAACAAGGAACACAGTCACCATGAAACTAGGAAGTTGTCTTCACCAGCAACAGCACATAGGCCCTTGACAATCATTGGTTTTTATTTTCGTGCATGGGAAGAAATATTACCTCTACCTCATGCAGGCAGACAGCTGCCTCTCATATCTGTCACCAGATAGAAGATAACACCTTTTCTGTCTTTGGCATTTGGGGTCATCAGAGAACCTTATTAATTATCCAGTAGCTGTGGAATGAGAAAGAGACCATTTTTCACTGCTACATGGAAATATGTCATATTGTGGGGACTAGCACACACAAAATGAAATTTTTTGTAGTTAAAAACATGATCTGCTATCATAGCCACCACACAGCACAGACAGGGACACCTCAGATTCAAAATGCATTCCAGGTGTACAACAGGAACAGGTTTTATCCCATGGCAGGGGAATAGCAGATGCCTGTATTGCTCAGGGGCCTTGAGACAAGTCTGAGCAAAGGCTTCTTGTACAGCTGCAAAGAAAGGTCACACTTCAGGGAGAGAAAAGGCTTTATATTTTTTTTTTTTTAAATCATCATATGTGCTACTTTATATGAACATCAATTCACAATTTAGACTTATTTGTAGAGCATTTTTGACAGCGTGACAAAAGTAGTCAGGATGTGTGAATTAAAAGGAATTTTTGCTCAACAATAAAAGAATAATTAGTATGCTTTTCATAGGTTTTCTGTATCTTGGCACATCCTTGATGAAAGAGAGGTTGTTTTATCTGAAATTTATTTGAATTTTGCAGTGTGTTTGCAATGCTACACTTAGTTCCTGTTGAAGTTGACTTGAGCAGAGTTAGTATGACATGCAAGGAGCTTTAGAAACTGTCCTATAGTTCTGTACTGCCCTTGACAGTAGTATTTACAGTGCCTCATACTGAGTAAAAGCTGGGGATCAGACCTTCCCCTGATGCAAGTTATCAGCATAATTCTATTTAGAAATGTTTACTTTGTGATTGTGTGTGTCTTTCATTCTTTTTGATCTTTTTATGCATCTATAACCATAGGGCTGGGATTTATACGATGGGACTCCCTCTGTCATTCTGTGGGATTTTTCACTCTACAGACACTCCAAAGCTTTGAAGGACTTCAGATCTTGAGCAAAATGAGTTCACTGATGTGTCCTAGGAGAGATTGTTGACTAATCTGTAGATGTAATTTTATGACAATGGATTGTATTTTGAGTTAATGTTTATGCGCCATATGGTACATTGTCAAGTTTCATTGTATTTATAAAGATCTTAATAAAGTGAAGTAAAAATAAAAATACATGTTTAGACACAGTGTGTTTTCAGGAAAAGTAACGAGTGCCTCTAGATGTTTCCTTTTAACTTAAACTTGCCCAGAAAGTATTACAGGTAATAGTAACAGTAGAACTGTCCTGGGCCAGAAATAAAACATAGGAAGTTCTAGAAGTAGCACAGAAATATTTAGGACTATAATTATGAAGCCTGTTTAGAGATAACTTACTTAGGTACTTGTCTTGGTTTAGATAGACAGGTATTTGCTAGGGAAGATTGAAGTCTCTTCTGGAATGTAAGACTCCCCTTTCCAAATTATTATAAATTGCAATTAAAAGGCTGTCCGGCAAAGATTTTGGGAATAGGTATAGCAGCACTTTACTAGGGATATTAAAAAAATACAAATGCTGTAGTACAGAAGAATAAGCAAGCAAACAAACAAGTAAGAAATTTTAGAAAACCCTGACAGAGTCAGAAATACAACCTGACTCCCTGTTGGTCAGGGTGTTGGAAAAAGTCCAAAAATAAGCCCTCCTAGAGGTTGGCAGATGTGGTCCTGTTGGAAGCAGATATTGTTCAGTGGAGTCAAGGGTCGAGAGATGGGGCCAGTCATCCTCTGGGAGTCCCGTGGGAACACTGGATGTCTGGTGACACTTGCAGCTCCTTTTTATCTAGGTGGAAATGGTTTGGCTCCTCCTCCCTGGGTAGAGCATCTTACAATAGGATGATGTAATGTGTCATATCACTGGTGAGCTTTAATGGCCCATTAACAGAAGGTATTCCCATGGGGGTAGTGGAAGATTGAACAGAGATGAGAAACAATCTTCACACAGTTTTAACAAATGGCTTGGGAGGTAGAAGCTGAGCAAAGATAAGAAACAATGCCTCACTTGGTTTTAACAGCTGGCTTGCTGTCAGAGAAGGAAGTTACTTCCTTCCTTCTAGAGTAACAACAGATAAAGAAAACCTTTCCATCTGGGTTTCAACAGATGGAATAGAATAAACTTTTTTTTTTTTGGTTACAAAATCCAAGACAGTACTGCAAGAATGCAAGAAATAATTTCCTAATGCAAGAAATTCATTAGAATTTCTAAAATCACAGAATCATAGAATGGGCCAGATCAGAAGGGACCACAGTGGTTCATCTGGTCCAATCTCACTGCTCCAGCAGGGTCATCCTAGAACACATTGCACAGGATTGCAACCAGACATTTGTTGCATATCTCCAGTGAGGGAGACTCCGCAACTTCTCTGGGAAATCTGTTCCAGCGCTTAGTCATCTGCACAGTTAAGAAGTTCCTCTTTGAGTTCAGGTGAAACTCCCTGTGCATCAGTTTCTGCCCCTGTCCTGTTGCAGGGCACCACTGAGCAGAACTTGAAATTATTTTCTTGGCACACTCTCTTCAGATACTTACAGACATTAATGAGGTCCCCTCTCAGTCCTTCTTGAGCTGGAGCAGGCCAAGGTCCCTCAGCCTTTCCTTGTAAGAGAGATGCTCCAGTCCCTTGATCATCTTGATTGCCCTCTGCTGGACCTGCTCCAGGAGCTCCATGCCTCTCTTGTACCGAGGAGCCCAGAACTGGAAACAGCAGTCCAAGATATAACCTCACTAGGGCTGAAAATGAGACAAGTATGGCATTAACTTCTTAAGAAATTTTAGTTGCTGGATCAGCAGAACCTCCATCCCTGGCAGGTGGTTCTAACGCCCATTGTGGTCGTGAGTCTGGCGCAGAATACAGCCTACAGCTGCTTGCTGACTGGTGCTCCTGTGGGCTCATTGCAAAGGTGTCTTATGTCAAAGCAACAAGCAAATGAGGGAACAAGAACTCTAAGAGCTAATCTGTGAAAACATAAAAGAATAATCCATTTCATGGTGGGCAAAAAACTGCACAGTACTCCCACCTCGACCTTGGTTTAAAATATCAAAATTGAGAAATCCAAGGAACAAAGCAAATAGCTCATTTGCTTTGGAGTATTCTTTTCAGTCAAATTTAATTTCTTCTTACTGTAGTCATTACCAATTTGTTTAGTTTCTTTTTGAAAATAATGGGGGGAAAATCTTTAAATGTGTCATTAAACACATAAATCCTTTTCCTTAGCATATTCCTATCACAGTGCTGCTAAGAAAGGTGACATATTTGAAACATTTACTTAAAAAGTATAATATATATTTGTGTATCTATGTACAGAGAAAATGGAGGGAGTAGTTTAAAACTGGTTACCTCTCTTCCCCAGTTTCTCAATGTAATGCATCCCCTCCAAATGAATTGCCTCCACTCAAGCAATGTGCCTGCATGGGTCCCACTAAGGACTGTAGTGTTCTACAAGAGTGCTGAATCCACACAGCAAAATACATTGCAAGGACCAGGCATAAAAGATATAAGCATGTAATTAATTTTATGAATGCAAATAGTCCACTGACTTTCTGGGAGACCACTTGCTCATTGTAATGAGTACAGTAAGCGTGTCAGTAATGCTTTTCAAGTCTGAGCTTTTTGACTATAAAATCCTTGGCATTTATGTAAATATGTACTGAGCACAATACATTTCAATCCCAGTGGAACTCTCTGGGAACCCATATGGTCATCCAAACTATTAATGTTTTTATCCTTTTGTTGGAAGTGTTGTTCTCTTCAGAATTAACAAGATAAATGGGTCACTTGCAAGAAATGCCAGAAGTTGGTTCTGGCAGTTATTTCGTTTTCCTTTTCATCTTTGCCCAGAATTAGCTATTCAATTAAGAATAACTTAATTACAGAACAAATATATGCTGGGAGGGGGGAAGAGGGGGATGTCTGTAGAACTGGAGCATGAAGAGTAGTTCACACTTGGAATATGCCTACTTTAATTTGCAATATGGGCTAAAAAAATTTTTTTTCATTGGCAGACTCTTTTTTGTGTAGAACAATTAGGTAGGTCCTCTGTACTATGTATAGACCACAAGTTGCACAAAGATCAATCAGGGTCTTTATGAAGCCAAAAGTCATGTCAGTAACTGCTGACTGACAAGAAAAAGGATTTTCAGCAATTTTTGCAAGGCAAGAAAGAGACGGTAACCTAAAGAACCAAACTGATAATCAAACATTCATCACAAAAGCAGGGGCAAGAAAGGCATTCACTGCACAGATAGACCTAAACATTTTACAATGGAGTGGACAACCATGAGAAACAAAACAAAACATTTAAACTATTCTTGAAAAATAAAGCACCCTCTGCAGAAATCTCCCAGATTTTGGTCATGTAGTTTTCCTGGGCTCAATAATCTTTGTGTCTCAGTAAGGAAAACAAGATTTCCCTCTCTTTAATGCTTTCAAATTCTTTGCACATCCCCATAATGAGTCATGAAATGTGTTTCTGTAATATATTTCGTATGGCAAGCAGAGGCTCATCAATTCCATCCTTGCACATTTCCTTAAGAATGCATTTCAAAGGGGTCCAAGAAACAATTTACATTAAGGGAACATTAAAAGTTCAGTTCTGCCTCATTCAGTAATGCCAAGTAACCCTTCCTGTATGATGGGTCCCCCTAATTCCCTGAAGGAATAGACCCTGCCTCCAAGCCTGAGGCATCCACCTGTGCTGAAAACCACTCTGGACCAGCTAAGTCTAGAGATCCCATCAAGATAATTCACCCCAAGCATCTGGCTCTTATCCTAACCAAGTGTTGTGTCTACAGCTGAAGTGACTCTGTACTCACCCACCACACTCATCTGGCGAAGAAGCCACCTGCATGAGTCCTCTGAGAGACTCAGTCACCCATGGCTTTAACTGTAGCCCAGTCATCACTTGTGCTACCACACCGTTCAAACCCTGAACGTATGTGAGTGCCTTTTTATGTTGCTGAGAAATGTGTTCCTTGGCCTGCAGGCCTTGCAGATGCAGAAGCCAAGAGTATACACCTACGGTGGTAACACTGTGGGGAAAGAGACCCAGAAAGGTCAGCGGCAGCTTAGCCCAGGAGTTAACAGAGGTCTTTTTCACCCCTTTAACATGAGCTGAGGACCTGAGACAGAAAAAGGATGTCATTCTCCTTCAGTCTCAGAGAGGAGCCCTTGTGGACTAAAAATTGTTATTAATGGTATCAATTTGCCCTTAGGCAAGGAACAAAATGCAATGAGTTTGAGCCTATTTGCTCATGCTTTTGGAAAGGCATGAGAAACCAGAAACTCTGCTTTTAACAAAGAAAAAACCAGCCTGTTTCACTTCAATACTACTTCTTTCTTCCTTTTCTACAAAAAATATATGTCCATGTCACCAGGGGTTGGCATTAAATGGGGAAATTACTGGTACTCAAGGAAGGAACATCCTTTTACGAGACTTTACATTACTTAATGGCAAGTTTCCTGACAGTTGGCATACCCCAGAATAAGGCTGTAGTGGAAATAAAAAATGTTCTTGGGGATACTGCTGCTAGGGACCACTGAGTTGTACACTGTTTTCAAGAAAGGTTCCTCATGGAACTGCACATTCAGATGACAAAGGATGTTCTCACAAAGAGCCTGAAGCATTTATGTCACTTCTTGAGTGACTTCTATAACTCTTTTTTCACTGTTTTTACTTACCTTGCTTCTTGCTGATTTAATGCACAAATGGATGAAAAACATCCTGATGATAAGATTTCTTGTGCTATTGCCTCATTACAGGTATACTGGTAACTCTGCAAGTTCATTTAGCAATGTTTTGATACCTTGCCTAAGCACTGTTGATCCTTGATGGCTGAACTTAATCTCAGGATACATCTGGCACCATTAGTTTTGAATTTGCGGTTTGAGAATTCACCTACCAACACAATCCTGATTGCCACAGGAATTGGTCCATCATCTTGTATCACCTGTTTGCCACATAAACAAAAATGTAACTGATCTGTGCAGTAGATGGAATTTCTTAAAGCAAAACCTGCAGGTAGGACCTTAGCTGCTGGATCATAGTCTGCCCTCAGTTTCCCTCCTGTTGCAGGGCAGAAGCAATGGTGTATTCCCTAAAATTGTATCAGGGGGTGGTGGGAAGCTCTCCCTCACATTTACTCAACAGCAGAACATGGGTTGTAAATGCCTCCCTGAATTTGCTTAGAATAACTTGTTGTTTAGAACATGCCAAGAACATTCTTATGTGCAGAGGGCTTCACCCTTCTCTCAGCAGTGTAGAGGTGTATTGGAGGGCTGGAGCAAAGGTAGAGCAGGCCTTGCACACATTGTTCTTGGATTCCTTTGGCTGTGGGCATCCAGCAAGGACTGTGAGTAATGTCCCTGCCAGAACAGCTGCCAACTTCTTCATGAAGTGACAGACACACAGAGATTACTGTAGTCCTTCCAGGCTTGTACTGCTTGGGTAAATCCCCCTTCTTTAGCTTTGCAGAGAACAAACCTTAATATATTATGTAGCCAGTGTCTAAACAACCAGCAGTTCTGGACATTGCTCTGCTTAGAATTTTACCATGTTCTGTGTTTATAGTTTTTACTCTCTTTGTTGTACCTATTCAGGCTTAGGTTGTAAACTTTTTCAAGGTAAAGAACCCATTAGTTTGCTACACTTCACAACTGTATAGGCTAGCAGCACTGTGTGGTCATACTTGTTCTGGGCTTTATATTTGGAAATATTATTTTGTGTAGAAATTAGTCCTAGATGGTCAATTTGTCTCTGCACTCCCTGTAGACACCGCTTCCAGACTTACACTGCCGTTTTCAGATTTCAGCCAACTTTCAGATTATTTTTTAAATTTCTGTTTCAGTAGATTTCTAAGTATACCTAGCCTTGATGCTGGAGAATTCACAACCACACCCTTCTTCTCTGTTAAAAACATTGCATTGTCTCAGTCTTTACTTTAAAGTCTGTCTAAAATACAATGCAAAATAAAATGCAACTGTCTGAAATACTTTTTCTAATTTTGAAATCTTTCAAGGATTTCAGTTGGAAATATTTGAACAGACATCTCCTGCTACATTTATTTCCACAGGATAAGATTATTAATAAGCCTAAACACCTAAGTGTGGAACAGCTGTAAAAGGAAGTGTGAAGTACTGGCTTAAGACTCAAAGCTCCAAGTGCCTCTCCTAATTAGTCTGTTTGTTATGAAAAAATAAGTGTTCTTTAAAGGAACAGCAAAAATACTGGACCAACAGAGGATGTGAGGAGTTTTTTGGCAGAGTAACTGGCAAGCAGCACTAGATCATTAAATTCAGCAAAGTGGTGAAGGAAAGGTTTGCTATAATGCATGGCCTGGAGTGAGGTCACCAACTAAACTGACTTCATGACAAGAAAAGACCCTAGACTGATGAGAAAGTGTCCTCTGATAGAGGTCAGCATTCCTTTGCCTAAACAGGTCTTTAAGGACTGTGAAAGAATAAAATGTGTTAGCATGACTTGCTTGGACATACAGTATGTGGCCATCAGCACTGTGAAACATTTTGTGGGTTATAAAATGATTAACTGACCATTCAGATTCTAGAAATGTTGCATTTGTAGCAGCAATCAGCTCCTCAGGGAGGAGGCAACAGAATGCGAAACCTGAATTCAAGCAAGAGAGACTGAAAGAATAATTAAAACCAGAAATAACTTGGAGCTTCCAGAAATTATACTCAAGGTTTGCAATATAGCATTAATATCTGTATTTATGTAGACATGTGTCTAATGACAATGGCATAGTTTCCAAGCAGAAAGATAGTTGCCAAATATTGTTCTCCAGGTATCATAATTTTCCAGAGTGAACTGTTTTTAAATATTCTCTAAGGACTTCTGGTCATAAATATTTCTAAAAAGTATGTGCTTAACTCATGCCAATCAATATCATAAAGCAACCCTACAGCTAAATTAGCAAAGTAGAGAACTCATACTTATTGACTAAACCTGATGCTACTCTACCTGAGGCTCAAGGTCTGCAGTTTATATGGTAATAGCATTTCTGTTTTCCAAAGGTGAGCACCCCAATCTTACATTTTTATATAGAAGATTAAATACTTTGTAACACATTTGCCTATTGAAAAAAACTCATTTGCCTTGAGGAAAAAGGCATCCCCTTACGAATATCCTTTAACTTTACAGGATACTGCATTTCTGAGAACCAGGATCTCTCCTGGACATTTCAAAGGACTACACAAAGGACCTACTTTTTTCTCAAGGGACCCAAGTTACTGTGTTTGGACTTTTGAGTCAGTCCTAGTATACGGATGTGGACTTCAGGTAGAATGAGCAATGCAAAGAACTTGTTTGGACTTGGTATCTCCTTGTATTTTTGGGGACTGATGGACCTTACTACAACTGTGCTGTCGGGAAGTGCCAGGCCCCTCACCAACGGGCAAGAAGACAACCTGTCAGACAAGCTGCATCAGCGTATGAAGAGGAGCTGGGTGTGGAACCAGTTTTTTGTTCTGGAGGAGTACACAGGGACTGACCCTCTCTACGTTGGGAAGGTAAGACCCACAGTGGGAGGATGTCTGTAAGAAGTGCATCCACCTGTGTATCTGCAGACTGTGGTGAAACACGGGATGTTTCCTTAAGTGACTTTGCCATCTTTCTGGCAGTGACTTTATCCACATTAATTTCACTTCTTCTCCCAAGAGCTTTTGCCCCATGTCACCTTTGTTTTGGAAGAATTTCTGTTTCAAGGGGTTGTCAATATATTTGCCTATTTCAAAGAGATCTGCTGCATCAATCATCATCTGCAATTTGAGGTAGTGTTAGAAAATCTGCAGCAATCTTTCCAGGGACTCCTACAATGTCAAGGCAAAGCAAGGTTATATTGACATATAAGGATTAGAAAAGAAAGGAAGGGTTTGTGATCATGCTTCTGTCCATGATCAAGTCAGCTAGAAGCTGCAATTCAAAATCAAATTAAATATCCAGTTTGCCTTGAAAACTGACATCTCAGTTTTTGTTTTCTGCAAATCTTCAGGGTCAGAGTATCTTCTGTCTTACCATATCTTGACTGCAGATTAATTTTGTGGGCTACTGAGAAATTGCTCCAGATTTAGACGGGTAGATGGACACTTCATTAAATCCAGCTACGAAGGGTCCTATTTTTGGATCCTTCGTACCCCAAGAACCTACCCATCAGAACAGACACGTGTAAAATATGTTCCTGAGCTCATCCTATACCTATACTTGGTAATATTTTGCATTTACTTTTCTGTGTCTCCTTGAGGAAGAAGCTGATGGAAATCAGACCAGTAACATCTGCTGTCACAATCTGTCTCCCTATAACCATCTTCCTTTTTTGTTTTTAAAGACCCTGAATCGCTGACCCTGTTATTCAGAGTTTTATGGTCAGCATCAAGTTTGCTTCTATTCTACACCAAGGCAACAAATCTGGACAAAAATGTGGAGAGAGCTAATGTGCTTAAGAGTTTGAGCAATACAATCAAGACTGTACATGCCTAGAATATCAGATATAGCTATGACAAGTGGAGACTATCTATAGGTATATATGAAAAATAACTTAGAAAGGATGTCAGAAAATAATTCCTTCACATTTCATTTCTTATTTTTTGTACAATATAGGCTCTACTTTTCCTTCCAAGCTATCCATCTGCAGGAAAAAAAAAATATTACATATCCAGAGGCCCAGTTTGGAAACATATTTATCATTCTACAGCCCCATAGAGCTAAACCGTGCTCTTAGTCACACCAGTATAAATCAAAATGAATCCATGGGCTTCAGAAGACCTCCTCCTGATTTATCCCTGCCTGACTGACAGCAAGATGTGCTCTCCTTCCTCCCACAGCAATGGCATTACTAGTGATTGCCTCCAGATGAGACCTCATTAGTCTTCATTCATTTGTGCACCTAGCTTTTCAGCTCTTGATATCTCTATTGGTTAAAGAAATTAGTATTTGTTTTCAGGCAATTCCCAGCTTTGGAACAAGGGCCAGATTTTTTATTTCACATTCTCAGTTACATCTGAAATTACTTCAGGCTTCCACATGAGTCTTAGATAAAGCAAGTATAGGAAGAAAACTGCTCATCTTTTAGACCTGACGGTGTCATTAGGAGCACACGGATTTGGCACAGTCAGCAGCACTCCTGAGCTTGCCACCACTCAGCTGTGCCCAAGGCAAGGACACCAAGACAGCTCCCCATGGCCTGTCCCCACCACTCTGAAGCCCAAGCTGCCATCAGGGAGCTTCTCCAAGGCTGCCTGGGCACTGGCTGTGCTCGCACCAGGGCGCACAAGGGCTAATTACCTCCCCCAGTTAACAGGGCTAATTAGTGCCACGCACTGCTGGGCTGACATGGCTGGATCCCTCGGAAAGCCTCCCAGCTCGGCAGTGCTCCGTGTAGTCCCGGCACCAGGGAACCCTGCTGCCAAAAGGGGCCTCTGGGGCTCACACGTTCCATCATCTCCCATCCCCAGTGAGGGCTGGGGGCTCTGTGAGGCAAAGGCTTCCCCTCTCCTCGCCCAGCCAGAGGCACAGGTGCTCCCAAGAGGCAGCAGCCTCCCATGGTCCATCGCCTGCCTGCATTTGTGCTGCCTGGGTCTTAGGGATCCTCAGGAAAGGGGTCAGCAGGGGATAGACTGTGGGGTGAATTAATTGTTCTGGCAGGATGGAAATTCTTCAGCCCAAGTCACCCCAGGCTGACTCAAAAATAGCTCTGTAAAGGCTTGCACAGAGTGGAGTGGAGGCACAACAGGGCTTCCAGTCTGCTGCTGGCTGCTCACACCAGCCCTCCAAAACAGCCCTGGGTCTCCTACCAGGCCAGGCAGGGCTTCTTCTAACTGATACCACCACAACATCCTGAAACATCCTCATAGTCAGACCTTGCTTTTATCCATTGCTCTGTCCTAGCCCCTGAAGGAGAAAGAACACACAGCACAGAGCAGGTTTTACAGCTGGTTCTGGCTGGCTCTGTGTGACTGGAGCAACCAAAAGAGCACCTTGACTTGAACCACAGGTCCAAACTTGCCTTGTATGATTTCCAAGGCTGCTGTGATTCTGTGAAATTCCCTGGACAACTGTTAAAGCAAGGTGCGAAATATGTTCTGGACAGGGAAATGAAAGAAACTTTCTGATGTGAAGTCAGTACAATTTTTGCTTTTCTCCAGTGCTCATGATAGTGATTTAAAGTACTTCAGCTTCAGAGGGTTCCTGGTCCTGTCACAGATAAATACAAGGCTTCAGTTTTCCTAGAGGTGGCCATTATTGGCTAATAGGATGAACCAGGGAAACCAAAGCCCCTTCATTTGCTACAGCAGGTATTTTCCACATTCAGTGAGCAGCCTACACTGTGTCAGTAATTGAACTGGGACACGCTTCACCATTTTGCCATGTTGGAGACTCCCTAACCCTGTTTCAAAGAAGCATTTGAATCACAGCAGCTGAATAAATGAATAAAATGCAACCTCTCCACAGAGTATCAGTGTACATCAACCACAATCATGCATCCTTACAAAAATCCTCTGCGGGTGCTACCTCCCTGGAAGCAGAGAAGGGAGAAGCACACCAGGATGGAGCCACAGACTGGTTAGCAGAGCTGTGTGTGTTCTCCCCTGAGCTGCTCACTGCAGCTCTACTCTCTTCCACATGCCCTTTGCCAGGAAATGTGTCATTCCAAAGCAAATGTGACATCCTTATTTTTTTTGTACTACTCCCATCAAAAGAAGCAACGCAGGTTGACACAGTTAAAAATTTCTCAGGAGTTATCAGCTTTATTTCTCCAATAACCCATCCCTTAATATGGAGGAGAAAATACAAATTAATTCCTCCTACTCTGTATCAACCTCATGGCAGTACAATTTATTGTACCACCTATAAAACAGAGCCAACTTAAAACTAGATCACCTTTCCAACACAGTGATTTTTACAGTCCAAACTACAGTGTCCTGATATTAGGTTTGGTGTGAGCTTCAGTCCCTTCAGACATCAAATTCTTTCAGATTTATTGCAGTCTGGCAGTGTTATGTCTTTTTTATTCTTTTTTGCTTTGTCTAGAAAGAGCAGGTTATACAAGAAGCTGCAAAAGTGCTGCTTGCATTTCTTACTGCCTAGCCTTGGTTAAGACCCAATGCTTCTAACAAATCACAGTTAGACAGAGATCCTCTTGTACTCCCAAATTCTTAATAGCATGCCATGTTCATTCCTTGTTTGCTCCCTTCACAACTGCATTTATTCCAAATAGGGCTTTCGACAGAAGGTGTAATTTAACCCATGAGTTTGATTCATTATTTGTGTCTAAGTATCCTGAAAATTCCTAAACACCTTACTGGTATTTCAAAAAATGCTTCTTTTTTTTCTTTCTCATTTCCTCCTTTTCTCCTTCTTTTCATTTTTTTCCTGTTCCTTTTCCCTTTTCTCTTTTCCTTTTTTCTTTTTTCTCTTTTCTTTTTTTCCTGGTTTCCTTTTTCATTTCTTTTTCACTTTTCTCTTTCTTTTCTGTTTCATTTTTGCCTTTTGACTTTGAATTTGACTTTGGCTTCTTCTTTCTCTCTTTTTTCTTTTCCTTATTTAATGAGGACTTGTTGGTGTTCCAAAACACATTTTCTTCCATCAGGTCCCGCTCTAATTCCCCAATCAGGTCTAACATCTGTATCTGTCTCAGCAGCTGCATTCTTTCACTGCTGCACTAATGCACTAAAACAAATGCCCAAGATATAGCTTAGTGGTTCTGAATCACTTTGAAAAGCTATAATAGTGTCCTCCTTCTGGAAGCATCCTGTTTACTAGCTCCTACAGTGATAATCTCTGAGTTATGGGTGTTTAGGGTAAGTAATGACAACCACTGTCTTTTTTTAAATTAACCACAAGATGGTGTTTCCTGAAGATACGCCAGTTTGCAGTCCTGGTGCCTGCATGTGAATTAATACACATGGCAACCATCTAAATTTAACTGTTTACCACTGCCAAATTTTTCTGGGCTTGCTCTGCCACCATTCAGTTAATACATCACCTGAGAGCTGCCAGCTTTTCTCCAAAACATCAATGTTTCTCAGACGCAGTAACCACTGCAGGGGTGGAGGCAGAGGGGGAGGAAGTGAAATACCAGTGGCCTGGCACAGCCATTGTCACAACCTGCACCTCCAGCTCTTGCAGCCACACTGCAGTGCTCACTGTCCCAGCAGTCACTTGGAGTCCATGGGCCACCTCCATGTCTGCAGAACATGGGATATGCTGTGGAAAACCTCGGGATACCACCTCAGCTGAACGCACTCTGGCCCTAAAATCAGGACTGGGTCCAAGTTTTGCATAGGTCACATGACCTACCTGAGAGGCAAGTAAGGGGGACACCCTTCAGGGAATGAGCATCTCCAGACCAGACCCTTCCCTGGGGGAAAAGGTCATTCAGCTCCCCAGTCAACAGGATTGTGTGCCCTGAAACAGCTGAGAAGCTGCTTCACTGGCACTAGAAATACTTAGGTCAGATAAGTCATTTTGTCCACATTCCTATTAAACTTTTTCCTATGTAATAAGTTATTGCATATGTTTTTATTGGTTTTAAACAGCTCAGAGATGAGATTTCTTCTTTCTTTCTTGAGAGAATTGTCTATAATCAGTTGTACAAAGTTTGACTTCTGCTTTTTGACACAAATTTTCCATTTTAGTTTGGATTCTTTCTTCAAGTCCTGTGTTCATAAATTCAGTTTATTATTCTAAAAGTTTTCTTTCCAGGACAAATATTTACCTATGTTTGGCCCCATCCTCTGAGATTACTCCCATATGTCCTTTAAGCTCATCAAAGCATTAAACACACCTAATTCTGGCCATATTTCTGAGATGATTTGTTTCATATATGTATTTTAAAACGTGCTTAATTGAATCCAGCCCACTTTCACTACTTTTTTTCTAATTATTATTTATCCCTTATTCATCTCTCACAATGATATTCACACTGGAAAACAGTATTCACATCTGAACCATTTTGATTATTGCAATTCAAGTCTCTTGCCTTCCTGTCCTTCGGTACTGAATGATTACTGCCACTGGGCATTGGTCTTTATGCTCTGTTCCTCAAAAGCACAGAAGTATGAGCATACCATTGTGAATTTTCATAGTGTGAGTGAAATTAAGCAACTTCATTGCTTTTGATAGTCATTCCAGTATTTCACGGGAACCAGGTGCTTAACAGGATGTAGTCCCCAGTATGATTTGTTTCCCTGTTTTAGATCTTAATTAAGTAAACTGCATTTACTCTTGCTCTGTTCTGTTGCATTCACAGCTATCTGTGGCTGTTCAGGACTAATTAGCAGTCATGCAATAAATCCATTTGCTAATTTCCTAGAAAATCTGGGATGGTTCTCATTTCTGTAGCCTGCCATGGGCATAAGCAACTGTTTCTTGCTGCTTTCCTTACCTACTGTTTGACAATATTCCTTCCTGAAGATGTAAGGATCCAGAGTAATTTTATTACTAAAATTTATTGAGGAAAAATTAAAATATTTCTGAATCATAACACTAACTGCGTAGCTCTCCCATTCTGCTTTTCCCTTGATCCCAAACAGATTTGCCTTATTTGCCCCAACTTTATGCTATCCCTGTAGTATTTGACTCCTCTTAAGCTGCGTGAGCAAGCACAGCCTGCAGCTTTGCTGACCTCACTTTATCCCAAATCTTCTCAGTGGCCAGTCCAACAAGACAAAAAGATGACTATTGTGTTGAGTGAGATTCCAAAAAAGGCACAGAGCCTGTTCCTGTTTGGGTGCCTGTGCCTTTTCTTTTGGCACAGCTGTGGGTGCAGAAACAGGAAGACAGGAGAGGGGTTTTAAATGCAACTATGCGATACAGACTTTGCTGTTTGCCTCTTTCAGCACAGCGAGTTCATTAAACCAGCTTGTGAGTGCCGACGGTGAGACCGGAATGCTCGGGGTGTTCACCTGCTCTGTGTTTCTCAGCAGCTGCTTACCCTGCTCAGGGTCTAACTGGATCCTGTTCCTTTCCCCAGCTCCACTCTGACATGGACAGGGGGGATGGTTCGATCAAGTACATCCTCTCGGGAGAGGGAGCCGGCATTGTGTTCACCATTGACGACACGACAGGGGACATTCACGCCATCCAGCGGCTGGACCGGGAGGAGAGGTCACAATACACGCTCAGAGCTCAGGCTCTGGACAGGCGAACGGGCCGGCCGATGGAGCCAGAGTCAGAGTTCATCATCAAAATCCAGGACATCAACGACAACGAGCCCAAGTTCCTGGATGGACCTTACGTAGCCTCTGTTCCAGAAATGTCACCTGTGGGTAAGAAAGATTTTGTGGAGTCTCTTTCCCGTGTAAGCAAATTGGAGATGGTCACCAAAACACAAATTCCCTGACTCCTTGATCTCAGCTTCTGCCGTTTGTGCAGGAGCTGCAGGACAGAGGAGCTTATCCTGGCGTGCCTGTTTGCTGTAGAAAAGAGACAACAGGCTTTACATCAGCATCAGCTCCTCTGAAAGAAAACGTGCCAAGGGAAGCCTGAGAGCTGAAAAAAAGGTGTGATTCAAACATGCCATATTTAGACAATTTGTAGTAACATAGTGCCCCTTCTCCTCTGACATCAGATAATAGAAATAATAATGTCCATTAGACAGCCATTACCATCCTAAAAGTAACACAGTCTTAGCAGACTAATCAAGTTCATACTGAGAGCTCAGCTATTGTCCAGGAGCCCTTGGAAACATGGAGACATGAAAACAATCATTAGCTCCTTCTAATTCATGTAAGCCTGCACTAAACAAAGTTCAGTGAATCCTGAGATTCTGGTACTATTTGCCCTCCACTTTTACAGAGTGGGATCATGTTGAAGACACTCCTGTTACTGCAATGCAGAAGACAGACAGCAGCCTTCCAATCTTCCTATCCTGACACAAATCAGGAGAAATAATTTCCATATAAGAAATCAAATAATCACATAAAATACTGGGTTTTCTGGACTTTTTTTCTTTGTTTCTGAGTTGTCTTTATATGCTTATTGCTTTTTGGCTCTGTGACATCACTGCAGACATAATAATGCCATATAAATTTCATGTCCTGAAGTTACAGATATGCTCCAGCTTCTCATTCTTCAATATTATGTTGACATAAAGCTAGAAAGAGGCATCAAATACAGAAGTTCCAGTCAGAAATAATGTTTCTTAATGGTAATAGCTGGCTTGAATTCAGATTTATCTTCAAGTGCTTATCTAGTAACATCAGATTTGTTTGTAACACGAAATATTATGTAGAAGGCTGAATACATTCATAAAGGCATTGTCTGACATTTTAAGGAGTCAAAACCCGCATATATTTCAGTTGTGCCTCACCTCTCCTTTCTCTTGATAAATTACATCACCTGCAAGCCATTACTAGCTTCAGAGGAAGCAGACCTTGAAAACCAATTGAAAAAAGAAATATATATGCCTCTGTATGGGTTGCAAAGACACTTCAGCAGTGTATAATCTCTAGGCTATGTAATGTAAACTGCAGTCCCACAGGGAGATTATTTCAGAGATACATTCCTTCACGTTCACTGTTTGTGTACAGTTTCCATCCCTCAGTCAGCTTACAGCATTGATGGGCCTGCTGCAACGGTTCATGATTTATGCCAGTACAGCTATGGAACTTCTTTGAGCTGCCTCCTAATAACATTTAAAATCAAGACAAGGGGAAAAGAAACAAGCAGTATATAATTACCATGTCTCTGCCAACCATAACAAAGTACTGTTAGTTCAGCAATTCTGTAACTGTGGTCCATAGAGTACTTGCCTTTTTATATCTTCTTATAGAAGCATGATGAATTAATACCTATTAATTCCTTTACTGCTAATGAGCTACAAGTATGAACAATTAGTACAAGCACTACGAGAATCAAGTGAAAAAGTTTGGTGTGGGAAAGCTCATTAGCTATTTCAATTTACTTTGAACTGTGTACTTTTCCTGCCAGCTCTTTATCCCACAAGGTCTTACCTTGATGGTTTTTTTGTCAGGCACCTCTGTTATCCAGGTGACAGCGACAGATGCTGATGACCCAACCTATGGGAACAGCGCGAGAGTCGTATACAGTATTCTCCAAGGACAACCATATTTCTCTGTGGACTCCCGGACAGGTATGTTATTTCATTAGGGTACGAGTCAGTGTGAAAACCAAAAGAAAAAAGTTGCAAGCAGAAAGAAAGGGCAGTGCATCATAGCTGTGGTCAGAGAAATGTGTTTCTGTGGCTTGGATCCAAGACAGAGCAGCACTGTGTGAGGCGTAAAGTAATGTTGTGGCAGTGAGCTCCAGAAGAATGTGCTTTTTCCAGTGATATATTCCTCTGAGTGACCATATTCTGCAACTCAGCATCTGGATGGGTTTGGTGCTGTAAATACTATTGCTGGCTTCTATCACTGAAAAATGTCTTCAAAAGATCTAGGTGATAACAAGGCTTATGGGGAATAAAAATCTATGAACCACCCAGGACTGGAAAGTGCAAGCTAAAGGATGCAGTTATCTGGAGTGGTTTTGCCTAAGAGTGCTCTTGTTAATAACCTTACATTTCTCTATAGGACACCTTCTCTGTGTCACGCTTTCTCCCTCTCTTTTCTCTATACACCCAAGGTTTATATTCAGAAGTGGAATCTGAGAGATTTTGAGAGTTTCTAGAGGGCATCTGTAGTGCTAAGGTCAGAAACTCATGAGACAATAGTCACTGCAGATCTCTAAGGAAAAGCACTAAATAAACTTCTTCTAAAGTTAGCAGTTTACTGGGTAGGTTTTCTAGCCAAAAACAAACTTGTATGTGGCACATTATTTTCTCAGCTTTTTTTTATATTTACAAGATAAATAAGCTATTAGTGCTCCTTTTGTAAAGGTATCAACCACAGACAAACAAGGGCATAATCATAGATTTGCTGAGTACCAAATTATTTCTAAGAAAGCGAAGAATCAATATTCAGGGTCAGAGCCAGTACAGATTTAACCACTAGAATGCAGCTTTAAAGAAGATGGGCCCTTAAGTCCGAAATCATCTACTTTATTGGTATTTAACCGAGAAAAGGTCTTTTTCTCCTCTAATTAACTTCCTGGACACTTACACCTGCATCTCTAGACAGGTTCAGAGATGCCTCAGCCTTTAGCTGCCTCAGCCAGCAACTGGACTCCCATTTAGGGTAAGCACTGTTGTGAGCCATAAGCCGTTTCCCTATCACAAGCACAGGACTGTACTCAGCTTCCCTTGTGCAAACTCACCCGTGGGATTTGGCAGCTCACAAAATGCAATTGCAACTCTGATGTTCTTCTAAAACTGAGCTAGAGCATAAGTGACCAACTGTTCCTTTGTATTGATAGATGGTGATTAAAACACCCAATAGTGGACAACCCATTTCAGTACAGTCCTCCTCCAGTAGCCTTTGGAGTCCTTACCATTTGCCTCCCAACACAGCCTCTTAGTTCTAGAGGTGTGCTCCTATTCCTATTCTGTCACTGTCCTCACAGGTGCTTAACAAGCGTCTATGTGAAAACACAACTTCAAAGGAAAGTTGAGAGCTTCCTCCTCCCTTTTTTCCAGAATACTTTTACAGCCTGACCACAATCATATTCCCCTAGAAGATAAAAGAACTCTCCCACTTCCTAGGAAACCATCTGGCTGTTACAGGAAAGAAAGGACACCACCTCTGCTCTTTACTCTTTTCTTAAAAGCACAAGCCTCACTTAGTCTGGTGAAATAAATGGTTCCAGTACATTTCTTTGAAAGACCTGAAGATCTTAACCTTTCTCATGGCCTTTGCTATAGCCCTAAGCATGGGTTTTATGTTCACCACCATCCTTGGCATTTCGCTGCTGACTGACTATGTGCAGCAGCATCAGATGCCCTATGCTCTGCATTGCTGCCCCTCTGGGTACCTGATCTGGCTCTGTCTTGATGTCCTGGACTAGCCCCCCTCTAGGCACCAGAGGCCCCGAAGATAGGCATGGCAGAGCCTGGGGTTTAGGCACTGATGACTTTTTTAGGTCAAGCCAAGAGTGGAAATTCCCTACAAAGTGTTCATGTAAGGAGAAAATGAACTTCCCGAAATGCTAAGTATTTTCATATCTTATTTATATATCCATGAGAGCTGAGGAGCTACAGCACTTCACAGGAGGCACTCAGCTTTGCAGGATGGGACTCTGAGGGACTCCACGCAGGAAGATTTGTTCCATACCGGTCACTATTTCTTCCCTTCATGCGCAGTGATAATTACCAAGGCAATATCTTTTTACTGCTTCTTTATTAAACGCATACATTGTCTTCGTGCTAAAAATAAAGACTAAATGCAGATCAATCACGTTAATAGTGTGCTGATGTGCCAGTGCTGCGTGTTGAACCGTGCGACTGGGAGGGCGCCTGGCGCTGACACACTTACCCCACCCCGAAGGACATCCCAAATGCGTTGCTGTCAAGGGATAACCCTATGGCAGCGCATCCCCCGGCTGCTGGATAGAGGAGCTGAAGGGCGGACAGCCGGGAGACGCGGGGCCGTGCCCGGCAGAAGCCGCAGCGCTGCCCGGGCCGGCGCTCGCAGCTCCGTAAGAGAAGTGTTGCTGCCACCTCATGTCCTCTCGCAGTAGTGTTACCCCGAAGGGAAGAAGGCACAAGGGATGTCCTGCGGTGTGGGGGAGCACGGCGGCCCCTCCGGAGCGGCTCTCCTCACATCCTGCGCTCGCAGCCCCAGCCCGGGTCCCGAAGACACGAGCAAAGCCTGCGGGCACATGCCGGGTGGTCTCTAGGACTGAGTGATCAGGAACGCTCTGGAAAAATTGTCCGGATGGATCTTATAGCAAAGCACATCGCTCTCAGCTTTTGTGCAGAGGTAGTCATCCTGAGCAGGGCCGTAATTCGACGTAGCACGCTGTTCCCAAAAAGCTTTTCCTTGGAAGGCAACGTTTTAATTTTGAACAGGCAGCCTGTCCCAGAGCTGATGCATTTTAATTGGCTTGTTTAAAATTCACACCTTCTGTTAACCTAGATTCCACTTGGGTGAGTTTTACTCTGCCAGGAAAGGTGGGACTCGGTGCAGAGCCTGGTCTCATTCTTGGCACAGGGAGCAGGACACAGGAGCTAGAGCCCTCCACCCTCTTTGTGTATTCTCTAACTGCCATTTGCTTTTGTTCCCCAAACGCCTCTCCACCCGCAATCGCAGGCTTAATTAGAACAGCTCTAATGAACATGGACCGAGAAGCAAAAGAATATTACGAAGTGATTATCCAGGCCAAGGATATGGGTGGACAGCTGGGAGGATTAGCTGGAACAACCACAGTCAACATCTCTCTCTCTGATGTCAATGACAATCCACCCAGATTTCCACAGAGTGAGTACCCGTGGTGCCACCACAGGCAAAAAGGGGTGGCTGAGTTTTATGTCTGCTGTTTGCTCTCGTGACAGGCGTTTTCAAACTCAGGATTGTGACTAGAGATGGGCAGAATTTCAGATTCAATATGGAACTCTCCTTCAGAAAAATGCCAAAAGGAATTATTCAACACCTTGCCTGTCAGAAAAAGTGTCTGTCCTCCAAAATTATCAAAAACAATTTTTTTTTAAAGGATGAGAAATTAATTTTCAGAAAAAGGCAGAAGGAGAACTCCTGTGTTTCGACTGCTCATGGCCATTGCCTTTGGCTACTAATTGCTGCTCTGATTGTCTTTTCATCCTATCTCCAGAGGATGTCTCTCAAATCAGGGACATGTGGTGGTGCTGGAAGTTGAAAGATAATTCATTCAATACTCCAGGCAGGCCACAGCATGGGAGTGTCTGGGAGCTGTGCCGCCAGTGTGGAGTGGGTTGTCATACAGGCTGTTCTCCAGGAAAGGTTCATCTAAACCTTATATACAAATACAGTTAAACCCTAAGATATGTAACAGCCATATTAATGGATGCAAAAATAGGCAACTCCACTCTCATCAGAAACATTACTTTGTATTTAAAAAAGTGAACTTCAAAACAAGATTTGCAGTATTTTGGTCTTTGTTTATAAGATTTTTTTATCACATTTATTTACATAATTCTATATTGCCGCTAAAAATCAAAAGGAGCTTTTCAGGTTTGTTTGGACTAAATCGTTCAAGGCATGTAATTTGGGATTTTTAAAGAAAATGGACTCTTTTAGTATCTTTTGTTTTTGACATTTTCTCAATTAGCTGAGTAACGCAAACACTCACAATTCTTTTTGTTGGTATTCTTCTTCTCCATCTGTTTCTGCATGTTGCACTGTTAAATCAAAGTGTTCCACTAAGATCAGCAAGAAATCTCAACTTCCACTTTTCTTCTTCCGTTAGAGCAACTTACTGAGCACACCATTTCCAACTGTGTTTTGAAAGTGGCATGAATTGTAACTGATATCAAACACCTGATTAAGAAAAAATATAATTCATCAAACCTCATCCTTGGTGTTATTCTGCCTTGTAAATCTTAACAGTTGGTGCAGTCAACAGAGGGGGTGCAGCAAGGAAGGTTTGAAAAAAAGCATGATGCCAGAGAAGCATTTTAGGAACAACATTTATATTTTCAAAATACACTTTTAAAATAGCAGGTTGTTCTTTCCCAAGTCTTGATGCTAAGCAAATTAGCAATGCAACAAATGTGCTCAAGACAGTATTTGTAAGGAGAGGCAATACATTTTAATAGAGTAACTGGTAAATTTGAACACAACAGGCAAGCTCTTGAGCTTTCTTCAGGGCTGAAAAGAAGTTTGTAGGGACTAGAGAAAGGATTTGTGGTGCTCAAAAGTTATGTTTATTCCTGCTGTACAAACTGATCTAGTAAAAAGATGCCTGTCTTATTAATTCTGTTCATGTCCTGATTTATATCATGGCTGCAACAACACTCGTGTTAATTGCCTTATTTTTCTAGTTGAAGTTCCTGTCTTCAGGTGTATTGCTCTTTTTTAAAAAATCCCATTCAACAAACATGTTGCTATAAAAAACACCTAAATGAAACTTCCTCAGGAAATGTAGCTGGGCTGTGGCTTTTTAAAGGAAATCACAGGGTTGTCACAGCTTTGGGACAGGTACTACAGACTCTCTGCAGGCGATGCAGTGATGCAACCTCCCTGATCCACTCTTTTCGTTGCTCTGCAGTTTTTTTGGTTCTTCTTCACAGCCTGTTTTTTCTCCTCTCCCCCTCTGTGCTGCTTGTGCCAGAGCACTATCAGATGAGTGTGCTGGAGTCTGCTCCCATCAGCTCCACCGTGGGCCGTGTGGTTGCTAAAGACCTGGACGAAGGCATTAATGCAGAGATGAAGTACAGCCTTGTGGATGGAGATGGACTGGATGTCTTTGATATTAACACTGATCCTAATTACCAAGTTGGCATCATCACTGTGAGAAAGGTAAAAAAGCTTCCTTTTTATAGTAATTTTTATGGCTAACAGTCCTGGTTACATTTTATGTGTGGAATATTCCCTTATGCTTGCTGTAACTTGGTTCCCATTATGTGACAGTAGCCCCTTTCCAGCTATAAAACACAATTTCTTTAACATTTATTGCTAAAATATGAAAGCAGACTGCGTTCCTAGGAACAACTTTTATAAAGTGGGAACAGCATTAGCATAAACATGTCTTTTCCCACCAAACGAATGCTCTGGTTCCCTATTTATCTATTTAAATATTCTCTGTAGCTTAATTATCCTACAATGCAAGAAATTAGATCAATATTTGCAGTTGAACTGTACATATTTTTCACTCGGGTGTTCCACAAACAATAATAAAGCATGCCTTGGAATTATTTATAAACCAATAAAACCCAGGCAGTGTTGTTGTTTTTTTTTTTTAATTGCTGCTTGAAGATCCATAAATGCTAATTAGGCTAGAGGAAGCTGTCTCTAAAATGGCAGCTGTGAAACTGCTGGTACTCTGTACCACAGGCTATGCAGGAAGGCATGGAGTATTTTGTTTAGGCTCCCTGCTATAGGATATTTATTCTACAATCTTACATAAATGTTAGAAGTTCAACTCTGTTTCTAGGTTATGAAATTGTAACCATATTTCTGCCTAAGCATATCTAGTGTACTAATAAGGAAGTATAGTTTCCATTTAAATGTCCTGGGATTAAATTGTGCACTAAAATGGAACAATACAGGGGAAAGCTTTGACCTTGCAAGCCTCTATGCCCTACAGCAAAGCATTTAAGCATGTATTTATGGTCACCTTCCCTTTGCTCTTTTTTGTGCATATTAGTCCCTAAAGTTAAGTGTATCTTCTGGAATGAAATAGATGTTGAATGCAAACTCTAATGTAATTTTCCACTCATTTATCAATGAAAGGAAATAGTTTCTTTGTAATAAGCTTGACCTTTGTCATTATGAATACAGTTTTGTTACATGTTCATGTATGTCTGGAGGAGTTGTAAAATGTATAATCTGTCAATCATACCAGATGTGTACTGGCATGAGGTACATATTGTTCAATTCACCTACTGTACATAAACATTTGTAATATTTTTTGTAGTTTCTATCTTTATGTAATGCTGTGATTATTAATAGCCAAACACTGGGAAAGTTGTCCTTTGAATCCACTCAAGAAACAAAAAAACTCAACTGGTGTCAATACCAAAGGTTATCAAAATGGGAGGAGAGGGGAGAGGGAATTTCTAATCCAAGATTGAAATCTTATTTAAAAGTAAGCAAAACTTTCCTTTTAATTTTTCTTGACACATGTCCCAAGCAAAATAATTAGCACTTCTAACACGGGCATCAGAAAGCCAGAATTTACAGTTACTGACAAAACTGCTGCTTCTGATGTTGTGACTACTTATCACACCCTACTAATCCCACAAAATATTGAGCACCTCCTGAAGATTTACAGTTCCTTCCAATCTCCCTGCCTGGGAGACTGATGCTCACCCTACCTTCATCTTCTCCCTGCCTTCCCTTTTGCACTGCCCATAGAAAGGCGGTGTGGTGGGTTACCCAGCCAGCACAGCACACAAGAGAGCCTTGTCTTGTCCTGCCTTCCTCGCCTGACAATGCTTGATCAATCACTTTCTCACAATGGGTCCTGCTAAATTCCCTCCTGCATGGTGCCACCTCTCAGTGCCTGTGGCAGCGCTGGCAGAAGGGGGACAAGGACAAGAAGAGCTTTCCATGAGCTGCCTCTCCTCCTGGCTGTGTTTTGCAGTATGCTAAGTCCACAGGAGAAGGGAACTTCCCTGCCTTCCCCATGGGACCAGCACTGGGGAGAGGTTTGAATGCACCCACGGGAGACAAACCTGATGAGGGGGACAGTGGTTTTGGGGCATTACCACAGGAGAGAAAGAGGAGGGAAAGTCTTCTTTGACAATGAAGGCAAACTGGAGCATAAAAAATGTGATGGTCTAGCACACTTGTCTGACTTTTCTCATTTTTCTGACTTGATCTAGGTGATTATGTGTTTTAATTATGTAACTGTGGTTTATAGCTCTTAAGTGTGTCTGTGATTTAAGTGACTTTTTTTATAACTTAGCTTTTTAGTGTACATGCAGTGTTTCTCATGCAGTTTTCTTCATGTGGGAAACAATTAAATATAATGGCCTCTTTCTTAGTGTATGCTTAGGGACCTTTGCATTGCACATTCCTTGCCAGATGGACAGTAAGTGCTGCTTGGTCCTGTGAATATCTTACTGCTATTTTTACAGTGTATAAATATGCAACTGGTAGACAATAATGACTCTGCAGCCAGGGATATTATGTTTGTAGACCTCACCAAACCCTTGCTGACAAGTGCTATGCCTGCAGTAGTCGCTGATGTACCAGGTGGAACTAAAGGCAGCAGGAGCAAGTTTCAGATCACCTGTTTGTAGCTGCTGCCACAGACTGCACAGTTTGTGCTGCCTCACTCACTGTACAGCATCCCCAGCAATACTGTTCCATCATGTTCCCAGCACAGGAAACCAGTTCCCATTCCAGTCTTCATTCCTCACTCTCATGTACCAAATGCTAAGTGATTTTCAGTTTTATCATTTTCAAGAACACCAGTCTTTAGACAGGCATTCCTGTACAGGACATCATCAATGCTGGTACTGTGAAAGTATGAGCTTTGATGTCACTGCAACATTTCCACTTCTAAAGAAGGAAGCTCTTGTGGCCACAGACAAGTACTGAAGGCTTGATTGAATTCAGGAGGTGTTTTGAGGCCCATAGTATACACTGCTGCCACGCCTGAGCATGGAAATCTTCTGCTGATGCTGCTTAAACTAATACACACCTCAAGGCTGGAGAATTTGCCATCTGCCCCATTGAGCGTGGCAGGAAAGAAATGGGTTATGACTGGCAAAGGAGAACTTCCAATTGCTCTGGCATCCTCCTACTCTTTTATGCTCCTGCCCATCTCCATGTGTCAGTCTGGTGGTTGGTCTTCAACTAGAAACAGCTGAATAGAAGAAGCAAAGAGATTGGATGGGAACCAGCAGATATCTTACTGCAGTCTAAATGAACTGCTGCTGTGTGTGGTAATTTCACATATGAGCCTCAAATCCTTATGTCCAAATAAAGCTGCTTTTTTTGAAAACTATTCATGTAGAAAAGAGGGGTATGCCCCACTGGGTGACCCTGAGATTAGTCACTTCTTTCCTGGTCCAAAGTTTGTCTTGCTCAGAATCTGCAAGCTAAGAGAATTCAGCTGTGTTGGTTTTCAGCATCAAACCTCCCCAGATTATTCAAGTAAAATGTTGTGACCATTTAACCACAGTGCAATTGCCTGCAACTTCTGACTGCAACTTGAGAAGTGTGAATGTATCCTCTGAGAGCTGCATTTCATCTGGTGACATTTTTTTTATATTTTGGACTGATCCTTCCAAACTGTTAATCTGGTTTGTGAAATCCTTACAGTTATCTCTCGCCAAGACTGGTAAGAAGCACATTAAATAAGGAATTTTTCATTGAGTTCTAAGTAGGTTTTGGAGACACCTTATATTCTTCAGAGATCTGTGAAAAGAAGATGGAAGGGAGATGAAAATTTTATTTATTAAGAGGTTCAGAGTGAGCATTAGTTACTTCTATATCCATGTATACCAAATAAGTATTTTTGTCTAGATAGGAAATCAAATTTATGTAACTACTAACAGTGGAAGCCGGCCGCTTTTATCCATTGTCTCAGGAAGGAAAGGAAAGGGAAAAGGGAAAAGAAAAAGAAGACCATTCTCACTCCCTGCTTCAAATAATACTTGAATATTTAATACTTCACATGTCATATGAAGTGAATGAGTTCCCATAGGAAGATATCAGAGATACTTTTTAATTAAACTGCTTTGAAATTAAACTGTTCTCTAGGCAGGGAGCAGATTCAAATCCTAGCACTCATCATACCTGGGTGGTGAACCCACATTTAAGATACTTATTGAAAGGAGGAGGTGAAAAACTTCACTTCTAGGAAGGACAGATCATGGATAAAAACTGCAACAAGAACTTGCAAGAGAGGCTGACCATGTTCCCTGCTCCCATTGGAGCCCTTTATCAGCTTGGGAGACAGGGGTCTTGGAAACGAGACTCCAGTGTCCTCAGGGAAAAAAAAACCAGGATGCTAACTGGGACCTCTATCTCCTGTGTGAGCATCCTTGTTCCTGCCACTGGGCCCATTTTTGAGGAACCAACTATCTTGACGTTATTTTCAGGTACTCCCATTACTGTCTGTTTCTTCATGTATTTTCTGCAAGGTGGCATAAAATAGGTTGTGTGAACTACAATGCAATGCTGTCGTGGCTGCTTATATTTTCATTTTAACAAGAAGAATGAAAGAAAATGTATTTTGAAGTAATCTGCATGTATTTCTCCTGGCCTTTTCAGCTCAGCTATCAAATAAAAGATAGAAAAAGTGTACAGGGCCATTTCTAATACTACTGCCTTTCAATGCAGCTTCTACATCTGCAAATATTTATCTTTGTTGCACTTGAAATAAAAAGTCATAATGATATGGCTCTGTGTGCCTGATGGTAGATATATTTTTTCCCCCTCAGCCTTTAAGTTTTGAGAGCAAGAAAAGCTACACCTTGAAAGTAGAGGGTGCCAACCCTCACCTGGAAATGCGGTTCCTGAACCTGGGTCCCTTCCGTGACACCACCACCGTCCACATCAGTGTGGAGGATGTGGATGAGCCTCCCGTGTTCGAGCCCAGCATCTACTTTGTGGAAGTGCCTGAGGATGTGGAGATTGGGACCACCATACAGATCATCTCTGCCAAGGACCCAGACGTGACCAACAACTCCATCAGGTCTGTCCTCTGTGTGTTGCCCCACCAGCACTCCTCAGAACGTCTGCTTGGTGGGGAGTGATAGGTGAGGGTCACTCTTTCCAGCCAGTAGTCCTCAGTGGGTTTAGGAAACCAGACCTCACACACTGAGGGCTCTGGCAAAGCAATGCAGGAACTCCCCCTGCTCTGTGGTGTGGAGGACACCTGCATCAAACCTTGCAATGAGCTGGTCAGGCCTGTCCTGAGAGTGTACATTAAAAACAAACCCCAGAATCTTGCCTTTTCTGGCACAAAACCTGCCAGCCTGGCTGAGAACCCGCTGCCATCCCGATGGCAAGGTGATCAACTTGCTTTTCCTTTCTCCTCCTCCTCTTTCAAAGCTTGCCCTTGTCAACAAGCTCAAACGTGCAGCTACTTTTGGAGCAGATTAAATGCATGCTAATAAATATTCAAGAACTGCTAAATTATCTAGTGTCTGGTCAATGCAGAGCTAGATATTCCCATAAGGCAGTAAGAAAGGTAAAGGTGTATTTACAGCCATGGGACCTTCATAGCTGCAGCTCAGCAAGGAGCCAAAGGAGCAGATTTGTGTGATCATAGCACTCTCTTCCATAGTGGCTGCCAGCCACTTCCAGCCCCATTTATCAGAGAAGGCTGTTCTTCTCCAAGGCCAACACACACAGAGATTTTCACCACCTGCAGAAGCAACTAGTGACTGCACATTGATTATCCCAGCAGGTTGGCTGCTCCTCTCATCTGAGATTTTTGGGTGTTTAGCTGCTGTTGACTACCCATACATTGGTCCAGCTTCTGAGATGCCTGCATTCAGGAAGAGTCCTGGGAAATACAGGAGGCAGTTGAAACATTGAGTATTAGGATATTTTGAAGAAAGTAGAATCTAAATGAGCAATTCTGTGGGCTTCAGCTAGGAGATCTGAGCAGACACAAAACCTGTTCTTCTTAATGGTATTGCACTCTGTTGCTGGTCTAATTATTTTTTCATCTCTGCTACTTTAATATACCTATCTTTTCTGCCTACATTATAAGGTTATCATACTTCTCATGACATTGCCTCAAATTCCTCAGTAAAACTATTATACTGTCTGCATCACAATTTCATTACCCTAAACTTTTTTCCACTCACATCCTATTTTGCTGATTACTGTCAGGCGTTATCCAAACCCTGAAATGCAAACAGCTCTCTGCTAATCTGCTTAAAATAGTATAAGAATCATTCTGAGGACTATCAGAGGGTAGAATTGATCATTGTTATTTTTAATGAGTTTTTTCTTAGTTGTTTCATAGCTTTGCAATGAGTGCCTCTGATGAACAACACTCTATAAAGCACAGAATCCATCAACAAAGATACATTAAAAAGAAGTTGTAAATATGCACAGACTCGTTTGTAACTCTGTTCTTTGACAACTTCCTTCCTCTTTTCTCTCCACCATCCTCCTTTTCCACTGCCCTTTCTTCCCTCATTCCTTCCCTCCTTTTCCCCCATGCTGAAATAAAGAAACAGATCAAAAAAGTAAGAATAAGTACCATTTGTAATGCTTCCTAAAATGCAGGTACTAAGAATTAGTTCTTGCCTCTTCTATGGTCTCCTCCATTCACTCCAACTCAGTGCAGTATCAGTCTGG
The DNA here is from genome assembly GCF_009819655.1 of Sylvia atricapilla. Classification (NCBI taxonomy): domain Eukaryota; kingdom Metazoa; phylum Chordata; class Aves; order Passeriformes; family Sylviidae; genus Sylvia; species Sylvia atricapilla. The sequence goes on along the minus strand of NC_089140.1, from coordinate 70,974,207 downwards.
CAATGATTTAAGCTGGCACTGAATTCCCTTTGCACAAGGCAAGGCAAGATAAGAAAGACATTAATCCCAGATGCGTACTATGCTGCACAAGCTGAAATCCATCTGAAATTCAAACTGTGATTGGGCTCAAATCCTCATACTTTCCCAGAATCCAGTACCTGGCTCCCCAACACTGTGAAATTCTGATGGCTGGAAATATCCCATGATTGTTATTAAATGATTCAGGAAAATTATCTAAATAGAACAGTGGAAACAAGTGAACCACTAACCAAAAGGCTATATTCAATTTCAGACACTTGTTGGACTTAAAACATCAGAGAGAATTCTTTTTATGACCCTCATAAAAGAATAATTAGTATACCAAAATATAGGAATACCCATATTTATTGTCTAAAATAATCAAATGCATGAGAAATCTATTTAAGAAGAGATAGGAAGGACTGGGAAGGAAAGGGATACAAACCTGCCATCCCTTCCTCTTTGATTGTTCTGAAAAAGAGAGCAAAAGAATTTCCCAACAACATATCTCAATAGTGTTTTATATCCTGGTTTAATAAGTCCCTATATAAAGATAAGGCTGTCATGCTTTTTTCCAATGAAGGCATTCATGCTGAAAGGAGAAAATTCAGAAGAATGAGGCCTGTTCAGTGTCTGTTGTGACTAATGCTTTCAATTCCCATCCACTCTGATGAAAGAACCAACAAAAAGGACAGCAAGTCTGGGCTCTGCTCTAGACTGTGACATTTACCTAGGCCTGTGTGTGGCTTTGGCCAAAGTGTCCTTTACCATGCCAACAGTCAGCTGGGAAGGCAGCTTGCACAAAGTAAATGGTTTAAGGAGAGCAAAGTGATGCCTGTGAGGGATACTGAGTATTTTACACACCCTGTGAAATCATCCCTCTGACCAAGTACTGCAGTGACCTCTGTCAATCAGCTGCCTCCCTGCCCAGGTTTTCTGGCCTTTTCACGACCACAATCCACCATTCACAGGTGCAGGAAGCTGGTTCCCAGCACTAAACTGACATGACATTGGTCAGACAGGTTCAGTAATTACAAGGGATCAGCCTCACAGAGGGAGCTGTTTTTCTGACTGAATTCTATGAGAAAGCCACATATCCCCCTTGTGCTGACACAGCTCCATCTGTAGCATGCTTCAGGATGCAGGTGAAGTTTATTCCCCTGAAGGAGAGAATACAGAAGAACAAGGAAGGCAATGGTTCCTCCTCATCAGCCTAGGTGCTCAGAGAATGAGCTGATGTGAAGCCATTTTCATCCTGTCTGAATTTGCCTAGGGACACGGCATAATTATTTCTCTTAGAAAAAGAAATTACATTCCTCCCTGGCAGATTGTCTCTGTAAAGCAGGTGTTCCTGCACTGCTCTGTGCATTTCTTTGTGGCTTCTTCCTGTCTTCCTGCTCCATTCAAGTAGTACTCACTGTTAAATGCCATTAGCCACATGAACTTTTTCCAACATCTCAGTCTGGGCCTATGCAAGTCAAAGGAGCACATAACTAGGTTGTGGAAGAATGTGGATCTGCTTTGTATGATACTATCCTCATTGCTGGGGTACTTTGTTGGATACAACACATATTTTTAACAAGAGTTGCATAATGTTTTCATGTGTATTCTTGCAGATACTCGATTGACAGGAGCAGTGATCCGGGACGGTTCTTTTATGTCGACATAACATCAGGAGCACTGATGACAGCAAGACCTCTTGACCGGGAGGACATTTCTTGGCACAACATCACTGTGTTGGCCATGGAGCTGAGTAAGGAGAATGCAGACTGTACATAGATTAAAGAGATACAGTAGACAAAGCAGGCTGAGAGACCTGAATTCAAAATTCACATGTTGTTATGCACTGAGTGGGAAGGCACATTAAGTGAATTGCTCCTCTGACATCAAGAAGCGAATACTGCATTTTATTTTTTTTTTTATGCTCCTTTTCACAGGGTGGTGGGAGGCATAGAGGATGGCAATTAAATGCAGAGTCCTTCTTTTTCATTTCAGTAGCATTACAGGATTTATTTCAAACTCTTCCTGATGTGTTTCTGGCAGAGTCCTCTCAATTCAGAAGGGCTGGGCAGCTAAAGAAAATACTGCAAAGGCTGCACAGCTTCTGGAGCTCCCAGTCCTGCCTGGGAGGATTGAGTGGTGCAGGGACTGCTAGGCAGCAGGGATCCCACACTGCTGGGTCACTACCTGAAATCTGCTCTGGTTCAGCAGCAAGTAAATGACATCGCCATCTGCTTGCTACATAAATAATTTGGGCCAGAGTGCTTTGGAATCTTCGAGTATGCTGAACTCATTATGCTTTTGGGTTTTACAATGAGCTAAAGCTCAGCTCAGGGTTCACCTGTGCCAGGTGCAGGGTATTTTTCAAGGCTGTGAGAAGGAGATGCTCATTTCGTAGTGTCAGTATGAAAAATTTAGCTGAGTTTGGAATACTCACAGATGTCATCTTCAAAAAGGAGCTTCAGATATATAAGCAAATAAAAGGTTCACCTAGTCTTCACCTGAAATTCCTTCGGTTCACATAGCTTTTGCTCAGGATCTCAGTTCATCTGTGAGAGGCAGCAGCTCTTCTGCAGCTTGGTGCCAATAGCTGAGTCATTCCCTGTGTTTCAAAAAGCTTCCTGCACCTCTAGGCTGTGCCAGAGATATGGAGTGCTTTAAGAGGAACAAAGTTTAAACAAGCTTGCAATCGGCCAGCTTGAAAGCAGGGAGAATGTTTCACAAGAGTTGGAGTGATTCTGCCTTGTATTTGCAGGCTGTTCCAGCACATGATGCCTTCCTGTGCCCTTTTAAGTAGTGAAAGGGGTTGAGACAATGGGATCTCACCCCCATCTATTTTGACACTGCTTTTATTTTCAGCCACCAATAGCCATTGCAATTCCATGAGTCTGTAAAAGCTGCCCCTGGAGAGCAGCACCTGAGAGTGAGAGCAATAGGAAGGCATGTCTTCCCTTGGTTCCATTTCCATCAATCCCCCGTCAATTTTGCTCTGTACAAGTGCAGCACAGTATTTTAATGTCCTAGCTGTGCACTCCTGAATAAAGCCCTCAGTGCTAAACGTTAGATCAATTATTTCTAAGAGTGTAAAGGCAGGTATTCATCTGCCACAACAACAGGTTTGTTAGTAAGATTTATGTATGCATATGTGGGAATCTGAAGGATTACATTACAAATTAGGGAGAAACAACACAGTGTGAGTATTATCTCAATGACACAATGTGACACGTTGTGGAATACAGTACACTGAACATTTAAGAAAATTCCAGAGTTTATGTAAACTCTCTATTGTTTATATTAATATATCCCTTCTTGCTATAAAGGGAGATATATTTGGAGATAAATGTACAAAGCCCTACAGCTAAAAAGAAGATGAGAATACTAATATCAAAGAATTTTCTTGATTTTTGCACCTCTTCTGATCCCATAATAATTTTTTGTTTCTGATTACAGCTTCATTTTATCATTAAATAATGGGAGGGGGAAGATGATTTGGGGCAGAGAAGCACAACAAGAAAAACAAATTACTCTGTAGCCACTTAGTTTGGAATTTGTGAAAATATGTGAAAAGATGTACGGATTTACTGGCAAAGAAAGCTAATGCACCAGCGGAACAGAAACATCACAAATGATGTCATGCAGAATGTAAAATTTTCATTGCGATTTTAAGCTTCACTGAAAGCTTTTTTGTACAATTTCATGTGTTATTACATTTTAAACCCCTTTGATACAAAGTATCAAAGACTTGACACTATTTTTGAGTTCAAGGAACATAAATTCTGAGCCAAAGCATATCTGAACTGAAGATAGAAACTGCCATTTTTAACAAGTTCTAAATAACAAGTCTATCCTTAAAACAGCACCTTCCTAATTCCTGCCACCAGTAGGGAGGCTCAACAAGCAGTATTGCCCAGTCCAAGGGCAATAAAAAATAATAAGGAGCATTGTCTAAAACTTTTGCTGTAGAAATAGTTCCTTGGACTGAACCAGGTTGAAGTCTCTTACAGAATTGTTTGTGAAATATGTGAACAGATGGGAAGCCAGGCTAGACAAAGAGCAGCATTTGCGGCTTCACTCTGAGTCACACAGTACCCAAGTCATGACAGTTCCCCATGAGAAAATGTGCTTTAACACAAGCTAGTAGTGGAAACCTGGTTTACCTCTTGAACAGAGTGAGGAGCAGCCTCTTCCCATATATTGACTTTCTTTACATTAAACCTCCTTCTTCCAGATAACCCCTCCCAGGTGGGCAGCGTCTCCGTGACGGTGAAAGTCCTGGATGTGAACGATAATGCACCGGAGTTTGCAAGATTCTATGAAGCTTTTGTTTGTGAAAATGCCAAAGCAGGCCAGGTGAGGAATGCTTGTAACACTGGGGATTGGGAAGGGCATGCTGTCCTACATGGAGGCAGCATGCCAGAGAGGGTATGTGTTGGAAGGAGAGCTCAGCTACTCACACATTTCATTGAACTCTTATCAAAAGCTGCCTGTGCCTCATTCGAAAGGCAAGCATATCGCACTGGAAGGAGCATCACACGTAGCAGCTCTTTTGTTTCTCTCACATTTCTTTTATTCTCCCAAAGTATATTCTAGGTTCACTGCACAATGCATTTCATAGCTGAAATAAAGCCTTCCCTTAGGCATGTGCCAGCAGGCAAACAGCCAGTGTGTCCTGTAGCAGCATCAAAGAGAGGAGAAGTGTTATGAGAAGTGCCACAGAATCAGCCCAGGCCACGTGTGACAGACAAGGCTTACTACTAAATGTTTTAAAAGCCTTAAGCACACCTGGGCTTAAGGGAGCTGGACACAACTTACTGCATTAGGTTCAAAGGGGTGCCAGGCAGAATTATGTTCTGCTAGGAACTGCAGAGTCAAAAGCAACACAAGGCTTCCTGTTGCACACACTCTAAACCAGCACCTTCAAGCAAGTGGTGAAGACTCTGCTTCTCTCTCTTCCAAAACCTCATCAAAGCCCTCGAGTAAGGTCATCAGTTCCTGAGGCAGACAAGAGCTCTCCCTCGCTGGACCTGCTACTGATCATTTGTGGGGAGCCACTTCTTGCTCCACCACCAGGGTCCACGGTGGAGACTGGTGGCTACCAATGCAAAGCTGACTAGCTTAAATAGCATTTAAACATATAGACACACATCTCATGATCTGTGAAGGAAAAATTCTGCAAGTAACATCACTGTGTGTTTGCTGTAGCTTCTCCCAGCTGAGTGAAGCAGAATGAAATAGTTGCTCACTGCTGGGATAACTGTCCTTACAACTATTATATATAAGATATTTTCATCTCACCAATTTACAGACATTCTCAGTAATATAGGCAATAGAAATCATTGCCTAGACTTTTTTCCTGGTTTTGGAGGGTGAGTGTCCTGAGTGATAAGCTGTCTAAGTTCAATATTATTATGGATGCTAATCTGGACTACTTCCTTCAGCAAAAAATGCTAAATTCTATTGCCACATTTTAAAAAGTTCTGAAATCAGTGTTAAGGTGGTAAAAGAGCCTTTATGCGTCTGACATTTGCCTTTGAATCCCAAAATGGCATTCAAGTTAAAAAAATCCAGGTGAAGATTTATTCCCAGTCCAAAAAGTTGGCAGAATGTTTATTCAGACAGTGCTCATTGTGCCTCAAGCTGTTAGACCTACTTTACAAAGCCTCTGTAAGTGAAGTAACAAGTCTCTTTCTGGATTTAGCATTGTCTTAGTTTCTTTAGTTTGGTGTTATTTATTGCATATGCAGAGTTTCTGCATGGCTGGTTTTTCTCTCATTTGCACTGTCATCTTGGGAAGAATTTTATTGATTTAAAACTAAAAAGAGTGGCAAAATAATCAACCTGAAGTTCTTTTCTACCTGCATAATGAAGCTGAAAGTAAGTATGAGCTTTCTTACAAGCTGTCTAATGCACAATGAATCTTCTGAAAAACCTGGGCCCCCAAAAGACAAAAAGAAATGAGCAACAGAAGATAGGGATGGATGAGAGGAAAGCATCCGTTATTTGAGGTAAACTGAGTATCTCCTTTGTTTAAATGTGATATGCATGACCACAGCAAAATAGATGACCCCTGCAAAGTTTTGAGCGTCTTCTTGGGAGAAGATTGTACCTCTGGAAGACAATTTTATTCAAATGCTCCAGTTGCTCATATTTATAGATATAAAATACATGTTACCTGTTTGATTATTTGTTTATATTATAAATATTTTGCTTCTCACCTGTTTCTACTTTTCTCTTGTGTTCTGTAGCTGATTCAGACAGTGAGTGCCATTGACAGGGATGACCCACAGGAGGGTCAGCACTTCTACTACAGCCTGGCTCCAGAGGCAGCCAACAACCCCAACTTTACTCTAAGGGACAATCAAGGTAATCAGAGTGGACATAGACAGTTAGCTACTCTAATTTCTAATGCCTGAGTTGGACTTGAGAAGCTGTGACTTACAGTGGGTGGTAAGACTGCCATTTCAAATAATACCAAATGACACCTGCTCCTTAAAGGCAATAAGAAAATGACATATTACTTAATACACTTGAAAGTTATATGATATTTACTTCTCTATAAATATTCTCCAGCAACAGACTGCTTTTTCTTTTTCGAGGAAATGTGCCAGTGTTTTGTGCAAATTCAGGTCTTTTGGTCAGGCTGCAGGCATCTCGGATTATCGGAGTGGAAATTGCATTTGCTCAAAAGATGCTTAAAGGTAGGATAGTAACTGGAACTAGAAGACAAATCTGAAGGGAATTACGTTGCTCTTCTTTTGTACTCTTCATGTTTTCTTCCAGGCACAGAAAAAGGGAAGGCTTTTGTACTGTTCCAGTCTTTTCCCCTACACCTTTCTTTTCTTTCTCCTTGCAAATCCTCATTTCCCTAGAGAAAGAGGGAAGTAGGGAGGACCCACAGAGCCTTAGGGAGGTAACTTGATGTACAGCTAAAAGTCTGTGTAAGATGACCTAAGTAGAAACTGAAACTCCAGTGGGAAAACTCATGGCAAGTCACTGGCATTTGAGCATTCCAACCAGTGGAATTTGATTCTTTTGGGAAAGCTTTGGTGGTTTTGGAGCCTGCAGGAAAGTCCTGCCATAGCAGGCCTTCACATGACTGCTGTCAATACATGATCTCCATGGGCAGACAAGTTCTAGAATCGGGTCTGCACCAGCCTTCATTAGGAAAGAGGGATGACCTTGAGTGACCTGGTGCAGAGCTTTGAAAGTCAGTAATTAGGGGCTGGGTTTCAGGATGAGTTTAGTGTGTAAAGTACCATGAATCAGCAAGTAATTCCCGAATAAATGGAGAGAAAGACTGTCCACATAATATCCATGGCCAGCCTCCAAGCCTAGCCTTGCTCCCACACATGCCTACCTGTCACACTTCCATAAACCCCTGTCTGGGCCTCTCCAGGCATATGAAAGCACAACAGAAAGGCTTATAAAGAATCCCATGCCGTCACTAACCAAACATGTCTTAAAACATGCTACTTACAGTGTCTGGAGCCCTCCTCCACAGCATGCTAATGCTCTTCCATCCCAAAAGCATTTTTTTCTATAGTGTCCCTGAAGCCTCCCCACACAATTTCTTGCATTTTTATCCCCTTCTTTCTCTCCTTGTCTTTTTTATTTGAGAGTATATATTGCCAAAATAAATGAACAAATATAACACAACTATTGCTAAAGCATTTGGCAAAGCAAGCTTATTTCATCCTCAAGGCATTGTTCTAAATAAAGAAACTCGCAAAACATCAGATGCACTTTTTCTGTCTAAGGCCATACTTGCAATAATTTATAGTGACAGCAGTGACTGAATGGCTGTGCCTCCCACTCTCTATAAAATACTAATTTTCCATATATATATATGTATATATACAAACACACACATATATACATATATCTCACAAAAAGATTTGGGTACTACTAGTTACTAATTTGAAATAAAAATGTTAAGTATCAAACCACTTACTATTTGAATAATCCATATAGTAAACCATAGTATAAGAAGAATATTAAGCTATTAGAAAGCATCCAAAGGAGGGCCATGAGGATGGTGAAGGGTTTGAGGGGAAGCTGTATGGGGTGCAGCTGGGGTCACTTTGCCTGTTCAGCCTGGAGGAGACTGAGGGCAGACCTCATTGCAGTCTATCCTTTCCTTAAGAGAGGAATCAGAGGGGCAGGTACTGATCTCTTCTCTCTGGTGGCCAGTGACAGAACTCAACAAAACAGCATGAAACTGAATCAGGGAAGGTTTAGGTTGGATATGAGGAAGGGATTTTTCACCCAAAGGCTGTATGAGCACTGGAAAGGCTCCCCAGGGAAGTGGTCACAGGACTAAACCTGTCTCAGTTCAAGCAAGAAGTGTTTGGGCAAAGCTCTAAGGCACACAGTGTCACTCTTGGTGTATCCTGGGCACGGCCAGGAGTTGGAATTAACTATCCTGATGGGTTGCCTACAACTCAGCATATTCTATGATTCTATGATTAAGAGTTTATTTACTGCCTCAGCAATTTGGAGTGCAGCAGTCATTTCAGTAAAAGTAATTTATGCTTATATTTTCATCTAGGGGCCACTAAGAACTATATAAATCATATAACTCAGGCACAGAGGGAGCAGCTATACTGTTTGTCACAGGGTGGCTAGACAAGAAACAGAACACACTTTGCTAGTCACAGTCTGTGCCCATAAACACGAGACAGGAATGCTTTCCCAGGCTGTGGGAAGGCACTGTTAAGATTAGCAATTGTGCTGATTACTTGGTTGTCCAATATAGCAGTAAGAAACTGCAAGACATGTAGGCTTCTTGGCAACAATTAAAACCTTGATTTTTACTGAGCAACAGATAAATCACAGTTTGCATTCTGATGAGCTGTTTTACATATTTTTTTGGCCCTTGTAATTTTAGTCTCTGAGAACTTCTTCAGTCTATTCATTCTTTGCATATCTTCAGCAGACAGAGAAATCCTATTGTTCTCCTTTATAGATGGGGATCTGGGGCAAGGAGAAATTAAGCTACTTACACGCTGGGTTCTCTTTGAGTTCAGTAAAATCAGTGAGAAATAGACATGTTAAGTAGCTGCAACAGTCTGGGCACAAATGGCTTCTCAAGGCATTATAGGATAAATGTGATGAAGCAGGGAATTGAGCTGGAGTCTCTCATCTCTTCAGTGTCTGTTGTAGGGCATTGGCAGGCCATCCTCCCTCCATCTTCTTCCAGGTGAAACTATGCTGGGAAAAAGTTAGAAAGAGAGGCTTCCTGTAAGAATGAGCAACGAAATAAGCTTACTACATTTCCAGATTAAAATCTGAGCTCATCTTCTGCTGAACCTTAATCACTGCCCTCCATCTTTGGGAACCAGGAACTGTGGAAGAGAGAAGCCTTTTTCAAGGGGTGCAGGATCAGGATCGGTCATGACCCCACCAGGCCTGTCACTGGCAGCCTCTAGCAGTCCTTTGCATTACAATTAAATTTGTCCTAGGAAAATTTTTAGCTGTTCTGCCTTCCCTAAAACTGTGGTCTACTTCACACATGTAAGCAGTGAGCTGAAAATCCTCAAGGAAAGGCATGTGACTCTTTTCCCAACCTAGTCTGCCTAGATTGCCTGCTTCCTTGGGTTCTTTCTCCCAGTCCTGGTAGAATATTTCTTTATATTATTCCTAACTCTTCATAATTGTTATCATCAGTTTTTAAAGTCTCACATAATTGTCAGGCTAATCATCCCCAGTTTGTCTGCAGGTGCATGCAGAAAGAAACCAAACCTTTCTTGTGAGAAGAGCAGTGGTTAGCTCTGATCTCAAGGTTGGGATCTACGCAGTGGTTAATTCCTCTGACCTCTCCAGAGAGGTACACCATTTCCAGTGAGGCAGAAAACTGCAGGAAGATGGTGCTTCCATGGCTTGTTCTCACAACCACATGAAGACACCAGCCTGCACATCTGTCCAGTTTTCATACCAGTGTGGAACCAGCCATGCTGCAATCTTCAGCATCTCTGCTCAGCATTAGAGACAAGTGCTGCCAATCCAGCTCTCTACAAGCCAAACGTGCTGTGCTGGAAGCTGGAAGGAAAAATATTATGCATTCTTATCATGCCTGCTTTTTATTTCTTTTTTTTAATGTAAGGGCTTTCATGTCCTCACAAGCCCTCTTCTCTTGATGGCTGGAGCTTAGCAGATATCAAATTTGGAATGAAATTGTGTATTCCAGTTTCTGCCATGCTGCATCACATTCCAGCATGTCCTTCGCACTGCACATCAAATCACATTGGCTTTTGATGAGTCACACAACAAGCTTTTGAACCAATGTATTTCAGCTACAGAGTAACAGGTAGAACAATTTTCAGGGATGATTTGGATGCCTGCCTAGTACAAAGCAAAATGAAAGAAAAGGCCCAAAATGTAATGCTGGGAGTTACAAGGATAATTTAATCACCAAGAATGTTTAAGATCCGGATGATATGGCCAGTGTATCACAGCAGAAGGTATATATACATATATATCTCTTTCAATATTAGATTATAGAAACTTGGGTTTGGCCAAAAAAAAGAATGATTAAAAACCCTTGAGATCTCTCACTAGCTGATTTTGCACAGCTTCTGTCAAGTTCACTGCCTGTGACTTCTTTTACGGGCAAAGTATGACCAGCTCAGAATAATTAATCTTTTTTCCCCTCACAAAGAGCAATTTTACATGAAATGAAGGTTTGCTGTCACCTGAATAGAAGCTGTGACTTCTATTGTAAGTCAGTTTAAAGAAAGTGAGTCTTTCCCCCAGGAAAGAGAAAAACAACCAAATTACTACAGTTAGGGTGATTCAAGTATTGACACAGCATAAATGCAGGCACTTCACCACTTTCTGCCTTTGGGCTGCTTTTTCTCATGCCAAAACTGGTCCAGTGATGAAAAGATTTGATATTAATAGTTGTGGAGCACATATAGAGGGCACATAAACAGCCCAAGGGAGAGAAAGCACTTGTATGTGCCCCAGGAGAGAGAAGGGAAAGGTTTGAGCAGGGAAGGGCTCCTGTCCACAGCACTCCCTTTGCCCAGGAGCCATGGAAGGCACAGGGTACTGCTCTCTGATGAGTTTTGGGACACATTCCTGAATCATAGAGTCATTTAGGTTGGAAAAGGCCTCCAAAATCATTGAGTTCAACTGTTAATCGGGTGCTGCTGAGTCCACCACTAAACCACGGCCCTAAGTGCCCCATCTACACATCTTTTGAATGTTTCCAGGGATGGTGACTCAAACACTTCCCTGGACAGCTTTTTCCAATGCCTGACCATCCATTCGGTGAAGAAATTTTTCCTAATATCTAAGCCTCTCCTGGCACAACTTGAGGCCATTTCCTCTTGTCCTGTTGCTTGTTCCTAGGAAGAAACCTACTTATGTCTGTCCCTACCCACTGCACCTACTCAGAGCTTCATTGCATATCAAAGGTGAAATCAGTAAACACTGACACATAATCGGTTTTAAGCAACTTTGGGATTTCATCTTGCACCTAGTGGTTTTTTCTCAAAGCTCCAACTCTTGGGATCATATGATTTAACAAGACACTGCAATTTCACTATATATTTGCATGCAGACATGCAGCACACTTCAGAATTTTATGTTTTCAGAGTAAAAGCTTGAAATGTTATTGATATGCAAGAAAAAAGACCCTGAGATTCTTTTCAAAAACATGTCACAAGTTTAAATTCATCTCAAAAACTCTGGAACCTGACATCTCAATACCAAGGTGTGCCCGTACTCTCTGAAGCCCTAATATATGCAGTACAGAGTTTGTGACCATAGTTTAGGTCTAGGAGACAAATCTTTCTAGTCTAGCTTGAGTTTGCCTATAGTTGGCTGTATATGATGCTCTTGGTTTCCCTTAAAAAAGCCATTAAATCAGTTTTGGTGTCCAGACTACAGTAGATAATATAGCTGAATTTATCTGCATGCAACCTGAGTCTCTACACTGAAAAAAAATCACCAAAGATTTAAATCTTAGCAGTGAATAGACATAGAAATAATAAGGAAATTGAACACTTCTATGTTAATATTTTAGGATTTTTCACAGTCTACTTGTGATCAGAAAGTTTATTGCCATTTCCAGGCAGCAGTCCCATTGTGCCAATCCACCTGCAAACAGCTGATCAGTATCCTGCATTTTCAAGCATAGCAAATGTACATTGGTAACAACTTGGAGATGCAGATAGCCAGACCGTGTGACCTCCTTTGAACTAAGAAACAGGAAACAAACCGAAGTAGTAAAAGAAACTGCATGAAGCTTATCTCCCAAAAAATGCCACAGCATCAGTGCATAAAATCAGAGCTTGTAGGCCTGCCAAAGAGAAAAAGTACCTGCGTTCCCCATTAATCTTTCCTGGCCCAAACCTTGCAGACATGTTTGTGAGAAAGGATAATTTTCATGCAAGTTCCTTTGGACTCCTTGGTGAGCCAGATCACATTGGAGACATTCAGTCTTGCACTTTCCAAAAGTCTCTGAGGCCACAAGGCTTAAAGTCAGCACTGACAAAATCAGCACTTATCTCCAAAGAGTTTTGCTTTGGCATCCTGAGATGAGAATTGAGAGCAACTTCCTGAACCCACTTTTTTTTTTTTTTTAATGAGGCAACTTGGTTGATATTCTGAGGAATTTGGGGGAGGAGATAGGCATGAATTTAAATGCCACTGATAAATTTTGACATTTAAAAAACATGGTGAATATGAAGAAAAAAGCCCCAAAGGTAGGAATTTCCCTTGAAATGGCCAACAGCAACTGGCTGTTAGGTCACTCTTTTACTATTTTTGTCAGCAGCATCATTTTGATTCCTTTTGATTTAAGTTCTTATAAAAAACAGGCAGTCACACTAAATGAAGCAGAACGGTCAAATCAAAGCAGAATAATTCTGACAATGATGACATGAAGCATACTTACTTTTTTTCTATGGCAGAAGTACTAATGAAATTCCAGGTACTTCACAGAAAAAATGTCTAGTTGTGAATTTTCAACATGCTGCTGCTTTAGGATAGATGAGTTTTTCCTTTGTCCGCTTGCTGCCTCAAGCAGACTACCATGCCATGTATCAAAAGCCACAGAGCACCACAACATGTTCACAGAGGGTTTATGCCAGTGTCTCCAAAATGGTGGCAGCATCTGACATCTAGAAAAGCTGCTGAGCATAAGCAAACAGGAACAACAAGCTGCCCTCAACTGCTAATTTGTGTCTTGCCCTCTGAAAGCTCTCTTAGCTAAATCTGAACACTATGAGTTTATTCTGGGCATCTTGTATCAGAAGGGGTAAAGATGACTCCAAAGGTGTGCATGCCTCTGACGTTTGGATCTATGGCCTGAGAAGATATTGGGAAGGGGAAGCAGAAGCAAAATGATTAGTGATGAACTGATTAAAAAAAAAAAAAAAAAAAAAAAAAAAAGAGAGAGAGAAGAAAAAAGTTGGGTGTGGGTCTAAGGCTTTTTTTTAACAATCTTTCTCAGCTGAATGTATTTGCTCTGCCCATCAGCTGCCTCTCTGTTTATTTCCTGCCCCTAGACAACACAGCGTGGATCCTGACGAGGCGCTCTGGCTTCAGGCAGCACGAGCAGAGCACCTTCCACGTGCCCATCCTGATCAGCGACAACGGGCGCCCGGTGCTGAGCAGCACGGGCACGCTGACCGTGCACGTGTGCAGCTGCGACGAGGAGGGCATGGTGATGTCCTGCAACGCCGAGGCCTATGTCCTCCCTGTCAGCCTGAGCCGAGGGGCCCTCATCGCCATCCTTGCCTGCATCTTCGTCCTGCTGGGTACAAAAGCCTTCACTTCTTCTTGGGAGGGACAGACTTTTCTGTTCTGGCCAGGGGGGTGCTGGTCCGCCGAAGGTGTAGGACCCAAACACACTCACACACTCACATATACCTGTATATGTAGAAGCATGCACACCTAAAGGGCCAAATCAAGCACCCAGTGGTGTAGTCAGCTGCATGTGGCTTCAGGCTCTGGACTGTAGGAACGGGGGAAAACTGTCGCCTGCAAATATTTTTGCCAGATGCCCAAAGTGGTAGGGTGTCTGATATGGCCGTGCTTTCCTTGCAAGGGTCTGGCAGTGGGAAGTATTGAGAGCTGTGGCTTGGCGCAGGTTAGTTTCTCATCCTGCTCCACAGTAATGGTAACAGTAGTGGTAAGCCCGGTGCCACTTCTTGTCTTTTGGAGAGAAATATCCTCACCTCCATCCTTTTTCCTTGAGACTCTAGATTTAAATAGTGTCTGTGCTGCAGTAGAGGGGTTGAGTGTCTTGCGTGAGTTCTGTCTCCACAATTAAATTTGCCCAGACATTCTATGTCCCCTGTTAGCTGTTGATATCAAAAGAACTTCAGTTCCCTTGTTCACTCTCCCAAATCATGCAATACTAGTTCAAAACACACATTCCCGGAAATTTCAGGAGACCCAGTTTGAGGAACAGTGTAGTAAGATACACAAAAAAATCTTTAGAAGTGGCTCAATTCTGGCTCTTCAAAGGAGCCTAGATACTTCAAAATATAGTTTTTAATAAAAAGATAGTTCAAAATTTCAGTATCCAAAATCTTAGCTGAGTTTTAACTGTGGAAATAGTCACCAAGTCATGGCACATTTTCAATAGCAAAGGGCTCTGGTGCATGTATGACCACTTCTCCCCATGCTAATAAGCACAGTGACGGCGAGGAGCACCAGCACTGCAGCACTGCAGGAGGCTTGCTGATAAACAAAAAATTCCTTATAGCAGACTAAAGGGCTAGCTTTAGCTTTTTTTCCTGCATTTTGCTGTGTAGGCAGATCTATCACCATGGTGCCTTAGGACCATCCATCTATGTCACATGCCGTGGCCTGTGCAAGAGGCATCCCCAAAGAAGGCTGCCAAACCCACCCACAGAGCAGAAAACAAAATATCTCCACGGCACTATGCTGCTGCAGATAACCTGTTACTGACTTCTGAGCTGGCTAGGTTAAAAGTGGCAAGCACCACTGTATATACACATCCTAAGTGTCATCAAGGGTTAAGTATTCAGGTGAGAAAGGGACAGATTAGCAGGACCTCAACTACCAGTTTTGACTAGGGAGTGAGAGGGAGAGATTTCTACACCCCTCAGCTTGCAAACACCGCAGCTGTTTAAATCCAAGGGGCCAGCTGGGCTCACCCAGGGGAAAGTTGAGCAGAGGAAAATCTGAAGCTGTGGCAAGATCTGCCTCCTTGCTGACAGCCCCGTGTCTTGCTTGGCTCCCACAGTGCTGGTTCTCCTCATCCTGTCCATGCGGCGCCAGCGGAAGCAGCCGTACATCATCGACGAGGAGGAGAACATCCACGAGAACATCGTCAGGTACGATGACGAGGGTGGCGGGGAGGAGGACACGGAGGCCTTCGACATCGCCGCCATGTGGAACCCGCGGGAGGCCCAGCTGGTGGTGAAGAGCCGGCAGGACATGCTCCCTGAGATAGAGAGCCTCTCCCGATACGTGCCTCAGGCGTGCGTCATGGACAACAACGTCCACAACTACGTGCTCGCCAAGCTGTACGAGGCTGACATGGACCTGTGGGCACCTCCCTTTGACTCCCTGCAGACCTACATGTTCGAAGGGAATGGCTCGGTGGCGGAGTCGCTCAGCTCCCTACAGTCCGTGACGACAGACTCAGACCAGAGCTACGACTACCTGACGGACTGGGGGCCGCGCTTCAAGAAGCTGGCCGAGATGTATGGGGCCACAGACAGCAGCGGGGCTCTGTGGTAACACACCAGGAATGGCAGAGGGCTTTCCATGTGAAACCGTGTCCAGTTCGGTCCATTCTCATCAGACGCTTCCATGGACATGGGTGAGGCCTCATAAAAAAATAGCAATACAGTGCTTGGATGAGAATGGGAAGAAGGGTGCGAATGAAGGTCTCTCTGGATCAGCTTTACTCAGTTAAATTAAGTCACATTTTTGAAACTATGAGAAACAGAAGGAAGGAAGGTTTTTCCTGGTTCTTACAGCAAAATTGGAGAGCTCCACACCTGGAATATGGCATTGCTCTCTCTCTCTCTCTTTTCCTTTCTCTCCCCTTTGTACACGGCAGCTTACTGAGCTCTATACATTAGAGTTCAAAGATCTGTAAACTCCAACTGTAATCTCCAACTCACTGAGAAATTGTCACCACAGAAGAGTTGTTTCCTACTGGTCATTTTTTCCCCAATAAAACAGAAAAGGATTGCTTGCTAACAAGAGAAAAAAAATCCACAAAGCAGAAAATTGAAACTGGAATATCTGAGGGCTCCTTGTAAACTAAACTCCTCCCTCTGTTGCTAACAGAGTTTTTTTTAATCCTTTAGAAGCAAGGCTGAAGTTGGGGGTTTTTTCCACGTGACTGAGAGGGCTGGGGAAGAGGCTTTGAATTTCTGCTCTAGTTTAATGGCTGATCTGTGAGTCATTGGCGTTAACACTAATCCATCTCCTATCAAGTTTGTGTAAATTTATTCTTGACTCTTTAAAACCATGACTCTGCTAAACTGCTCAGAACAAAACCAGAAAATCTGCCTCTTTTGCACTGTAGATGTCTCTTCCATGTGCCAAATGTGAAGATTAGATTCTACCAATGAAAGCCAAATAAATTTTAAAATAAGAAAAAGCTATATTTGGTAACTACATGGGTTAGATGGGCTTTCCTAATCTGTGTGAGGTCAATCCAAGGGATGTTTACATACTGTAGATAACCTACTTGAACAAATGCAGTATTATAGACCAATAAATGGATGTAAGAAAATTACATGTATAAGTTTTGTATATTTGTTAATTTTGGTAATAAATATGATGTACTGCATACAGTACAGTACCTTAGCACCTCTTTTAATAAAAGTTAAACAGAAGGGAAAGTCTGATGGCAATTTATTGACTACTTTGCACACAGCAGCTAGTGCTTATCTGCAGCTTTACAATGCCTTGAGCATCAAGAAAAAATGGTTCATCAGCATCATGTCAAGGAGACAAGGCTTCAGTTTGCAGAATCGAGCAGATTGTCTGCTTCTTTTATCATTGTTCACTTGGACATTGCCCCTAGCAGTGAATCAGCCCAAGTACAGCCCACCAGACTGGTTATTTTTCTAATCAAATCACACTGGAGTTAAAAGTAAGTCTCGCCTGGATTTATTTGAAACATTAAGGCCGGGGCATTGATAGGCTCGGAAACCAGTTACACAGCCCAGACAGAGTCTCATGCCTTCAGAGACATGACAGATAAAACATCTATTCTTTTTCTAATATTTATTCTTACTCTGCAGTCAGTTTTGCACCTGGATCATCTCTTGTTTGCATGTGTAAATAACAGCTAGGGAAATTACGCTAACACAAGTTTCATGGAAATTGGCAAAAGGCCTCTGAAAACAGAACAGTCTGCAACGGAATTGGCAGGTTTATTTCTAGCTAAGGACTCTCTGCACCTCCAATTGCCCAGAAAGTAGGTGTGCACACATAACCACCCAGTTACCACACTTTTACTATGGGCATGCCATGCTCAGTTCCTGTTGCAGATGTGCACAGAACATTGCAGTCTCTCCTTAGCCTGATCTTAGGTTGTACCAAGCCTTGTTTCCATAGACTCATACAAAGTCATGCATCCCTGGAGAACCATGCACCCACCAAGGAAAAAAGGTTTTAGTGACTTCTTGCTTGCTAATCTGCTGTGATGAAAATCTGGGCCTTCACAAACATAATATGGCAAGGGTTGTGCTTATCACCTGAACATGCTTTACACTATTGTAGAAAGAGCTCTGATAATTATTTGATAGTGATTCTTTAACTCATACTGTAGTACTCACCCTCACATGTCATATTGATTTTAAAACATTAAACTAGAACTGCAGCCATCATGATCAGGGAGTAGCGTAAAGAACACAAAGCTGCTGTTGAAAGGCCGAGAGCTTCTTTGCCTCCTGCCACCACAGAACATAGGCAGGATGACACCTACTCTACGACTTTCCTGTCTGATCTAAACCTTAGTCTTACATATTTTAAGCAGACGCCTCTTTCTTCTTAAAGCCCCAGCTGTTAAAGCTCTGTAACCTTTCTCAGCAGTCTCCCATATGGCATCAGTACACTCGTTGCTGAAAGCCTTCCAGGGGAAGTATAAGGCATGTACCCCTTGCACATATACAGGCCTGCAATGCACATAAATGACTCTGTCCCTCCACAGAGCTATGATTTGGTATTTTCAGACCATTACTGTCTCTCCCAGTAGACATAGTCTACACTAACAAAAGAGCCTCTAGATTGTTCTTCATATCCTGATTCCATGATGGTTTAATCTCCTATTGCAGGCTAAGTGAGAGGATGGGGCATCAAAGTACAGTCCAGCATCATATTGCCTTCAACCTTTTGCATTGACTGAGAGCTTTTGCAGGATGAGCTGCCTCACAGTCTGTTTTGACTCCACAGAAGCCCCCAGACATGATCTCTGCAAGACAGACTATGCAGCAGCCAGGAGCAGCTTCCCAGGCTTTGTATCCCCCAGTGTGGAAAGACCAGCAGCCCTTTTGCTAGAGGCTTGCACTCATGCCACAGGGGAATTCATAACCCACCTTCCTAAGTTGCATGTCAGCATTAGGCTCTCTGATTGTCCTCAGGTTTGCCTCAACTTGTGATCACAGTCAGTAGCTGCACAGCTTGATGTTGTGACACTTACCAGCTGGCGTTTAGTAGGCACTTGGCAGCCTGGCACTTTTTTTCCCCATTTTATGGAACAGGTGACAGTGTTTCTGCAGTCTGTGAAATCTCTATGCCAACAACCAACACTTGCGTCTATCACACTGCCACAAACAAAGCAAAGAACCCTCTGGTTCTGCTAATACGAAGAGGATATGAAAAGGAGATATGAAAAGGATCCATTTTCAGACACATCAGAGCTCAGCAGGCCCAGAGTAGAAGACTCCAAGCCCAAAGGAAATGCGTGGTGCCACAGACTGTCAGTGACGCAATCACATTGGTGACACAGGTCCTCAGCCTCCTGCCCAAGGGCAGGCCTAGCTGTGTGCATGAACATTTGCAGCACTACTTAAAACCTGCTCATGGTTTACAGCCAGGGAGTTCAGCCTGCCATGGTGCAGGGACTGGGCTTGGCCCCACCATCAGACAGCTCCAGGGGACAGTCTCAGTTCTGCACAGCACCCACTCTATCCTCTGCCCTGGTATAAGGACAGAAATGTCAGAGTGCCAGGACAAGGTCCTACGTGCCCTCACCAGCGTCCCCAGTCCCCTTGTGCTCCAAGGCTGGTCTCAGTGCACAGAGCTTTTACCACTAATCATTTTGGTTTGTTCCTCTGATGACAAAGGACTTGCCATCCAACAGCAATCCCCTAGTCTCAGCTGTGGCTGCAAATCAGTGGTTCAGAAGAAAAAATAACAGAGCGTGCGAGTCGTTTTACTAATTTCAGCCGCTAAAAAATTGAGCATATGGGCTAAGCAATCCATCTCAACTCTCTCTCTAACAAACAGAGTTAGACAAAGAGTGATTCATTCCCCCCATCCTGGCCATCTGTATGATGCTATGGCCCCTTGGAGCTGTATGCTTCTCAGTTAATGGCCTGGCCTCTAGGGATTTATCCCTGCTGCTCACTCTGGCCCTAGGCATGACATTCCCAAGCCCTCTGCTCTACATTCGGTTTTACAAATGACCGTGGGCAAACACTACAGTCTCTGATGTATTCCTTTCCTTTTCCTACCACCCGACTCTGCCTTGTCTAGGTAGATTGCATGACCTGCCACTTTTATTCTGCATTGGTTATCAGACCAAGGCTCTGAGAAGCGGTGTTCTTTAAACCATCTGGCAAGGACTCCAGATATCTTCAGAGGAAAATACAGAACTCAAGAATGCATAAAAAGAGTTAACATAATTTTTTCTAGTGTAAATTCTCCTGCAACGCTGCCTTTCATTTGCTGCTACATTGCCCATTTATCCAGCTTTATTAGGCCCCTCCTGATTTTGTAATGTCTTCTCCAGCTTTTATTGCTCTTAATCATTTTATGCTACCATCACATTTGTTACCTAAAATTCCCTTTAGACCATTCATTAAAGCCAATAGTGACACAAATCCTTGGGGGACCCAGAAGTTACATTTTGGTCACCTTGAAATATGATTTATTAGCCCATGCCAGTATTTTCCTTGATGCAACTGTCGCATAACACAAGCTAGAACCTTCTGTCTGAGCACAGCTCCCAGGAACCATCAAACTGGAGGGATGGATGTGTCCCAAAAGTCTGTTCTGCACATGCACCATCATATCTTACTTGTCCTGGCCATGATTAAGAGAAAGGAGGGATATAAAAGAGGCACAAGTGACACCTTACAGATTCCAGAAAAGTTCCAACCTGGACAAACTCAAAGTTGAGGAGATTCAGTTGCTTTTGTGTTTGTGCTGCCAGGGTCTTATTGCTAAGATCACCTTGGTTTATGCCAGATTAGCTATAAGTTAGATCAAACTCAGGAGTGAAGGTGGACTCAATAACAAGTGAGGATGGCATGTGAGGAAATCTGTACAGTTGCAAGTTAGTTTTGTTGCTGCTCTCCTTCCTCCTGCGTGTCAGGGTGTGAGACAGCCCATTGCATCCTGCTCAAGGAAGAGCCTTTAATGTATTGTCTCCACACGGAGCTGGTGTAAACAGGCAGTGGGTCTGTCCAAGACATCCTAATTTGTGCCTGCTGAGATGTGCAGCATTCAGAAGAGGAGGAGCTGCATTTCACTCAGCTGTGCCCTGGCTCCCTCTCCCTCCTGCCAATCCATATGGCACCACAGAGCTCCAAGATAGCCACTGCTGCAAAACAGCTGTATCACCTAAGGGATTCGTTCTCCTGCATAAAGGTCAGTGATTTGCCTCTCACTTGGACTGAAATGCAGTCCAAATGTAATAATCTGTATCAGTACATCCTGTTGAAATAGACAGGAAAATTACCAGACAGCAGTGAAACTGAGGTAGAGTCAGAGCTGCGATCCTAGGAAAGCAGTAGGAGCTGGAGAGTCTTACTGTCAAATCAAGACTTTAAAGACAGATTTTCAGTTTTGCTTTCTTATATCAACCTTCTGAAGACCTTGCCCACACTGACATGCGAGATATTTTGCTGTTGACCTCAGAGGTGGCACATCAAGCCACCTATATCACTGACTCTGAGCAGAAGCAGCATTACAATGTAAATACTGTATTTCCCAAGAGGCAATAGAGTAATATGGTGAAGGAAGTAGAAGAGAGTCACTTCACAATGAATTTTAAAAAATCATGGGATTTTTTAAGAGCTCAGATAGGAGACAGTACACAGTCTGAATATCATTTTCAGACCTCATTTGATCTTAAGCTCACCATTAGGAAGTAGACCTGTTGGGAAATATGAATTTTCAAATGCACATCTTAATATCTATAGGCTGGTTCCATGACAATTAATCCTACAACTTTTTCGCAAAGGTGCATGAGCTACACCTTAATACTAGAGGCAGAAGTTCTTGCCATGCCACATAAAACCAATAATAATGACAACAGCTGTCATAATTCAGATTTTGCTTCTGTTTTGTGGGAAACGTGAAAGTTACCAGACTCATAAGGGAATTTAGGAAGCTGAATCCCTAGTTAAAAGATTAGCAGTTTCAAATGTTCCAGGAAGTGTTAAAAACTAGGCTGGATGGAGCTCTGAGGAACCAGTCAAAGGTGTCCCTACCTATGGGAGAAGTACTGGAATTAGATGATCTATAAGTTCCCTTCCAGTCCAGGCTGTTCTGTGATTCTGTGATGATTCTAAGATTCTTTCTGCCAAACACACGTGGGTAAATCAAAGTGCAACATGATCCTCCTCTGCATCACAATACCATGATGAGTGCCAAACAGAAGATTCGATCTTTTTCTACCATATCTAGGAAAAGAAAAACTTTTCTTTTAAGCAGTGATGCTTGATAGGTTATTTGGCATTATTTCTTTTCTTTTTTGTGTAGATTACTCTTGGGGCTTCTCAAAGGGAGACAACTTACCCAGCGAAATCATTTCTTTATAAAGCTCAACCAAATATTCTGTAAGATCATAGGTTTCACAGGTGGAAAAAGTAAAAAAAAAAAAAAAAAAAAAAAAAAAAAAAAAAAAAAAAAAAGGTACAAAGCAATCAAATGTCTTTTTAGTGACAGAGCCCCAGCCTGCATATGACTTACTTGAACCTCAGAGCAGCCTTCTAGTTATGAAAGCTCTTGTTTACTTTCAGCTTAGAGACATATTCTCAAAAAGAAAGCAAATTAATTGAGGTACATACTTTCAACAACCTCAATCTTGTGTCCATTCACCATGATCTCACATTTAAGATGTACACTAAAAAGAAGGGGGAAAAGTGTATATTCTGCCTATATACACTATGGCCTTGTCCTGAGATTGCAAGGTGTTTTGCAAATTCTGCTACAGAATAGTCTGGGGTTTTTTACACACAAATAAATGGGAACACAGAGAAGTTTAAAAAATTACAAAGATTTCAAAAGAAATCATTGTAGATATAGTAACCTGTCCCAACAGTCTGCTGATCTAAACAGAATTCCTCTTGCAACTTATTAAATTATGCCTATGGCATAGGTGGCAGGTGGGCAATAGAATTTTGAGCTATAGCTCAGGTGCAAAATTATTTTTTTACTGATAACATAAACATATCTGTGAGTTAAATGATAAATATAGTCCCACAACAGAAAATTATCTCTGCTACTAATCCCAGGGAATTGCACTTCATGATTTCATGTATTTGAACCTATCATTTACTATTCAGACAACTGTCCAACCACTAAAGAAATCAAAAGTCAATGTTGCATTTACAACTCAAAACAGATGAGTAGGATAAAAATGTCTGAAAGCTCTAATTAAATCTTATCATCCAGAGTTAATTGTAAAGTGTTTTCCTAGACTGTTAGAGCAGTGAACAAGCACAACATAAATTATGTGTAATTTTGAGTAATTACAGATGATGTTAGCATTTTTGAAACATCACTCACAGTGAGAGCTCCAAACTGACCGATTCATAAAATACTGTGCCCCCTTCATCTTCTCTGACAAATTTCATCCACCTCGTGGTTCTGCTTGATAAATGAATAGCACATTCAAAGATGTAGTAAACTGCTGGCTTTGCTTAGAACAAGACCAAATTAAACAAGCATTTTCTGTCAGCAGTTTCTGATAAGGTACAGTCTTAGTGCCTCGCCAGCCCCGACTTCATTTGCAGGTTGGTGCAAGAAAAAACAGTGTCAGTAAAGACAACAGCTCCATCCCCTGGGTGGAGTTAGTCTATAAACCACTGCAGCAGCCACCCCAAAAACATGTTTGGTGAAGTAGAAAGCAAGACTGAAAACCTTCCCTATGATCCCAGTACCATGTTTTCATATCTGGGCTCACAGAAAGCAACGCATCTGCCACCAACACTTTGGCGAACAGCCGTAATAACCCCGTGAAAGGCACAGAGGGCCCAATCTGCTTTCCCAGCTCATCACTAACAACCAACACCAAGGGGCTACAGGACCTGAGGTGTGTTGTTGATTCTGGTATTGATGCTACATGCAGGTCAGGCAAATTTTCATGGTCTTTCTGTGCTGTGGCTTTCCACCCAGCATACCCAGGGGTAACTGTCTCCGCTACTCACTCTAAAGTCACATAACAACATGAAGAATTTTGGTATTTATCTAAGCAGACTTCTAAGCATTTTGGAGCCCCAGGCACATGCTAGATAGGATATAAAGCTGCATATTTCTTTTTAAAAACACATACCCGTCTAGCTCTGGGAAAAGAGGAAAAGAAGGATGACTCACAAGCAGCAGATGTTGGTAGCATCTCTTAACACATTACTGGAAAGCACTGAGAGGTTGTAGAGATGCAGGCTCCCTTAAAGCCTTCCTAGAATAGATTTCAACAAAATGCTGCGGCGAGCCAGATCCTAGATCATTCCCTTTGTCTGCCTTTATCAGCCATAGTCACAATATTTTGCTTCTTTGTCAGATCTTCTCTCCAAAACCAGCAAAGCACACAATAAATATGAATAACTAAAGCAGCACAGCATTCTTGATGTGTATGGTGGCTCTATTATCAGTAGCCCTAGGAGAGTATTACTCTATTTTTGTAATACCATTGCTACAGAAAATCAGCTGAGTGTCTTGGTGCAGCCCAGCAGGATTTGAGACCAATAATAGAGCAGGTCCCATTTTTCCAGAAAAATAATGCAGACCAGATGTAAAAATTAAATTTCTAAGCTCTTTCTATAGAAAACAGAGAGAGAGGATGGAATCTTAAGCAAAATATGCACATTACCTTAGACACCCTTCTCAGGACAGCAAGATTTCATCCCTAAAGGAGTGTTTCTCTCTCCCCAGGCCATCACCTGCTGGCCACGCATGAGGTGTCCCCATGCACCAGAGGTGCCCAAGAGACTGCTGAGACTTCAGACAGGAAAATTAGGTATAGATTGGATATTCAGAAGAAATTCTTTACTGTGACGGTGCTGAGGCACTGGAACAGGTTGCCCAGAGAAGCTGTGGATGCCCCATTGCAGGAGGAGTTCCAGGCCAGGTTGGACAAGGCTTTGAGCAACCTGGTCTAGTGGAGGGTGTCCCTGTGCACACCAAGGGGGGTTGGAACTAGGCGATCCTAATAGTCCCTTCCAACCCAACCATTCTATGATTTTATGATCCTGACATTTATGATCCTGCACAACTCCAAAAGGGATGAAGAAAAGTCTCATTAAAACATCAGTGCAAGAGACTGTGGTGAAGAGTAACAACTCAGAGGAACCCAGTGTACTGGGATGGGTACCTGTAGTGCTGCACATGCTGCTTCACAAGTTTCACAAGGGTGTTCAGCCCAGCAGGCACATCCACTGCTGGTGGACATACCTGATGTCAGCACCAACTACTACCCTCCTGCCTCACTGCTCAGTCTGACATGTGGCAAAAACAAGCTGGCCAGCCCCTTTTTGAGTTGAAAGACATTTGTACTGAGGATCAGATGCAAGCATGTGGCACTGGTTTCATACATAGTGTAATAAAAATTTTCTTTAGACCTGTAGCAAATTGTTTGTTCTATTAGCATCACATCCCTGTTCACAACACAGAGGTAATGGTCTCCCCCACCTTAGCTACTCTGCCTGTAAGGCCACAGGAGCACCTCTCATTTTGTGCCTGGATAATGGGTACTGCAATGTATCAGAATTATAACAAGAAAAATTATGCTATTTAGTTACTTTTGCTGTTGCATCCTCCCTACCAGGCTCTGCCTGCAACTCATTGTCCTGTCTCTGCAAGTAAATACTGTGATAGCATCTAAAAGCAAAACACAGCTGTAGTGAACCATCCCATCAGCTTGCAGCCATTAAACAAACAGAATGCCTGCTCTTTCCTTTTGTTTAAAATATCATTACTGGGAACAAGTCCTCTCTATCACTGCCTTTGTGCTTCAGTGCACACATTAGGTTTTCAAACCTGACCTAGTTTTGGCTGAAAAGTTTCACTGAGAGAGCCTACAGACAGCATCTCCAGGCATGCTATTTTCTCCCTCTAATCAATACATTATAAAGGCTGGAGCATCTCCCTTTGCTGAAAATGTGGCAAGGGATGAGGAGCCATACTATGGTCAGGCTCTAGTGTAAATTCTTGCAAACCAACTGCACCATTGCACATACCAGCCTCCTGCTTCCCTTCAGACTTTTCTACTTCCCTGATTCTCCATGGAGCTGACAAAGTCCAGTCCAACCCTGCAGCAGCTGCAATGCCACCACTCTGAAAACAAGGAAAGCTCCCAAGCAACAGGTAATTGGGGTTGGTGCACTGCAGCAGTGTTTGAGGAGCCTGGCAACATTGTTAAGGTGTTTGGATGAGTTGAGCTTATAACTGAAGTCTTTTGTGGCTGTAAAGTCCTGCTTTCAGGACTCATTTGTTTGTTTTAGCTGTGCTCAGGATTTTCCTGAGCTGCTTTTAAGATAACTGACAAGCAGATCGACTGTGCAGGGGATGGGCAAGACAGAATTGTAATAATAAAGTAAATAATAACTGCTTTGCATTCATAATAGCTCTGACAAAGGCTACTTAACTCCAGAGGCTTGCTCTGGAGTGGATAGTTTCCATTCAGAAACACCAGCATTAGAGGGTGCCAAGATGCACCTAATTGCAGACTGAGGCCTGATGTGGGCTGCACATGTCCCAAAGTGCCTCCATGTGCAACCAGAGTGCCTGGTGCTTCATCAGATCCACACCTTGTGTCAGCCAAGCATGACTGAGATGTCCAAGTGGACTCACATTAAAGGGCAGCACAGCTCATGAGGGAAGGGAGAAAGCAACCTCTCATCACTGAGCAGTGTGCACATCCAAAAGGAGCAGGAAGCCTGAGGGAAGTTGCTGCCTGATTGTGAGATTTGGGGCACACTGGACAAAAAGTACCATTTAAAAGGTAGAAAGAATATGGAGGCATTTGGTTGTGAGGATGCTCATGCTGTGAGGATATTCAGTTTATCCCTGCAAAGAGCACATTCAGAACACAATGATGGAACAACAATAAGAGGAAAATATTGATCCTATTTCATATTCTTTTAGCTGAAAAGAGGCAGAAAGTGAAGGACCATGTTAGGAATGCCTGAACAAAGATCTGAGGATGAACAAACACCAATGGCTTCAGTAGCTACCTCATGCTGGAATTTCTGATTCAGGTGAGGAGGTTATACAATCGTATAAAGACACAGGCTAACGGAAGTCTGTCCTCATATGGGCTTGCTAATGTGAACGTTCCAGAAGCCCAACAACAAAGCTAAAATTTGCACAACAATTTAAAATTATTTTTTTGTGTGTGTGTCAATAATACCAAGCATACAGATAAAGTATGAATCACACTGCAATTAGGAGGCATGGAGGACAGGTAATCCTCTGGTACTCCCATGTTTTCTTTTGCAGAGGCAACAGGAAAGTCAGTTACAAGCATTCAAAAAAAAAAAAAAAGGCCAAAAGGCAGCTACCTCCAAATTAGTAAGCTTTCTTTGCTTCATCATAATAAGTTTTTCTTCTAAGAAGTAATTGCATTTTGTTTTTAACTATCTGCCACTAACACTAGCAACTTAGGAGATCATGTCCCAGAGCTTCCAGTCATGATAAAATCTCTCTAAATAATTGAAAAACTGAACTGCTTTCCTAGGTGGGTTTTTTTTTAATGAAAACACATGTATAGCAAGAATTTTATGATGAAACCCCCAAAACCAAGAACACTGGCCAGGACTCCTGGAGTCAGTTTTTATTATAAAAGAAGGGACTGATTTTATTCTTATCTCATACCTAAAGTTAATCTCTTGACAGGAGGGAAGGGCATATGGAAAGAGAAATAAGACAGGCACAGGCCCATGGCACACTTCAGGGTGCTGATGCATTCTGTGAGGTGCCAGGGAGACCAGGCTGAGCCAGGATCACCCCCAGACAGCAGCATGGCATCACACCCCAGGGCACTAAGAGGACATGGAGAGAAAGTGGCACAGTTTGTTGAACCAGTGTTCCAATGTCCAGCCTTCCCGTCAACATGCCCTGAGGTGTAACACAGGATGTCTCATAATGAGACACATCTTTTTGGGGATCTACAGACTTCATTGTCTGGTACCAGCTGCCTATTGGCAACCCACATCTGTGCTAGAGGTATTTTGTGGGATTCACTCCATTCTAATATTACCTATTGTGTCCCTGCATTCCTGCTTGTGTCTGAAGTCTGCAAAGCCTTTCTGCAAAATATATTAACATCCTCCCAATCTCAGTGTAGTACCATTTGTTTCTTGGCTTGTTTCATCTCATGAACTTACAGGCTGACTTCTAAAACCAGTTATCAAACACTCAAGCAATATAAGGGAAAAAAGGAAAAAAAGAAGAGAGAGAGAGAGAAATCCTGAGGGAGGAAACAGATTTCAATTTCTGATTTCCAAAAGACTAATATAAAAAGCGTAGGAGTGGGAAGGAAGCATTTGAAAACTTAATTTTAAAAAATGCCCTGGCAGTCTCTTCCCAGCAACAGCACTGGAGCTGAATGATACATTTGCAGGTGAATCAAGTGAACAAAACAAAAAGAAAACTGTAGCCTTACAAATATCCAGAACTATGCCACAAACTCATCCACACAAGCTCCTCAGTTAAGTAAAAGTGTCGGCAAGTCCTCCATAGGGTCTCTCCAAAAGGAGAGAAATGATGGCATGTGACAGAGTTGGTACAGCCCTTGCTCTTCAGAGGGTGAGGGTTTTACTGGGAATAAGAGGGTTTAGAAACAAGCTTCACTCCCAAGTTTCCACAGTCCCTAGAATCAGAAATGGCCTCAGGTACCACCAGGTTAAACCAGGCTACCTATGACTTAATCAAATGAAAAGAGTGTTGGCCAAGAACTTACATTACTCTTCATAAGCCACTGAGAACCCCACGAGGTTCCACTGGAAAGGATCATCTGGTATTTGGTCTTTCTTTGGTTCATTTTTGGTTCTCATGGTGGTATAACAGTCCAAAAAAAGTACTTCCCACTGACAGAGCAAATGGCTGTGGTCCCCTTGGCTCCAATGGTTTTGCCAACTGGATTTTGCCACAGACCTTGTAGGACATCTTTAAAGGCAGCATGTTAACTTTCACAAAGGCAAGGATGAAAACCTGGAGAGGAAAATAAGCAGCCACTATGAAACACAGTTGATCCTTTCCATTGAATTGTACAGTATGGTAGATATGCTCACATATGACACAGGTGCTGTCATAATATGTGCAATTTAAAAACACAGGGTATGAACACCCTCACTGTTAAGAGTAGGTTCATAAAGGAATTACAAGGTTTCTTAAATGATTTGTAGCTGTTGTAACCATTTTACAGATGAGTAATACATCTTATAAGTCCACCAACAGAAGATTTAATAGAAAGGCAATCAATCAGCCTGCATGATAACTAATTAAACATCTACTAAAACGTCCCTTAGTGCCCTATTAACCCCTAATGCTCTGGTCATGAATATACCCTTAGCACAAGCCCCAGTACAAGAAACAAAAGCCATCTGACCCACCCAGTCCCCTGAAGCCATTAATCTCTGGCTCTTAACCTGCAGCTCAAGGATGAAGGAGTGACTAACTTGGCAGTCTGCCCTGGAAGGCCACAGGCTCCTGATTTTCTGGAGCAGAGGGAATGCATCACCTCCCATCTCATTACCTGGGCTTCTGCTAACAGTTGTTTCTGACAGAGTTCTCTGTCATGTGTACCATGACTTTAGCACACGAGTATTCCCCGTTTGCTGGGCTGCTGGGGCCGGTGGTGAAGAACTGGGATGGACTCCTGTTGGAGCAGTCCATGGAGTACTTCCCTGTCTCTTGTGGGAGGGTCCCTGTGCTGGAACAGGGGCAGGAGTCCTCCCACTAAGGGGGAAGGAGAAATGGAGACAATATGTGAACCATTGACCCCAAGCCCCATTCCCTGCCTCCCTGAACAGCTAGAGAGGAGGAGACAGAGAAAATTGGAAGCAAAATTGAGCTGTGAAGAAGGGAGCAGTGCAGGAAAGATGTTTTAAGATTTGGGTTTACTTCTCATTATTTGACACCAATTTGACTGATAACAAATTAAACTAGCATTTCTAAGCCTATTTGCTCTTGACTGTAGCTGGTAAATGATCTATTTCTCTCCTTATCTCGACCCAAGAGCCTTTCATTACTTTTTGTTTCCCCTGTCCAGCTGAGGGAGGGAATAGAGGGGCTTTGGTGGGTGAAATGAATAAAATGTAAGAGGTTCCCATTTTCTTACACAGTCTGACATTTGTTAAAAAGTTGTACGGTTTCAAATATTATGCCAGTTGTAAACCGGTCTGTTAAGCTGTTTGTACCAAAGTTTGTACCCTCAAAAATCTCATTCCAAGTTGTATACCCCCTCTAAAACCCCGGGGCCCCCCCCTTCCGTCGGGCTAGGCTGTCGCCGTTCCCTGCCGGCTCCTCGAGCTGCCGGCCCCGCCTAATAGGAAAATCCAAGGACTTCCATGGTGCACCGCTCCAAAACCGAAGTACAGCTGCCGGCAAGCGGGCCCAAAAGCCGCGACCCAGCACCAAATCCAGGTAAAAAGGGAGGCACTACAACACCGAGAAGACCCTCAGCTACCTAAAGACTGAATTCTGCTTCTGCCGCCTCGCCACGACCACAAAGGGACTGGGAAGAAGTGACACCCCTAGACCACACGAGCCCAGTTGGGTTGCCGGGAATTCCCGCGAGATCGGAGCCTCCCGACTCTGCTGCGGCGAGAGCAGAAGGTCCGACTGACACCTGATCCTCAGCGGCGACAGGAGCGAGGGCGGCGACAGG
This sequence comes from Sylvia atricapilla, assembly GCF_009819655.1. Taxonomy (NCBI): domain Eukaryota; kingdom Metazoa; phylum Chordata; class Aves; order Passeriformes; family Sylviidae; genus Sylvia; species Sylvia atricapilla. The sequence goes on along the minus strand of NC_089140.1, from coordinate 70,943,903 downwards.
AGCAGCGGCGGCGCAGGCGACCCCTCGAGTTCCCCCTTTAAAGAGCTGACTAATAAAGGCTTTTCAAAGGAGCAGGTCTCCTGGCCCGTTTTTAACAATTTGGGGGCTCGTCCGGGATCTAAGCCACGCCCAGAAGAGGACCAGGACGGGAAGGCGCAGCCCGACCTCGGACCTCCTGGACAGCTGGACATCCCGGACCAGAGGACAACGCTCGCCAGCCTCGCGGGACGCCACTGAGGGAGCATCGGTAAGAATAACCGGTGGCGGGAGTGGAGACGAGCGGATGTGGAGTGAATGAGTGGGGGCCGGCAGCTCGGACCCCCCAAGCGAGTTTGGACTGCTGAGTACCCCCGCGAGGGGGCCGGCCGGGAAAAGCAGGAAGCGAGTGAACTGAGAGTGACTGAGGCGTCTCCAGGGGCATAGGCGCCCCCCTCTGGACGTGCGGAGGAATTTAGAGAGTAAGTGGCACGTCAAAGAAGTAAGTGAGGCACGCACCACACTGGCTGAGGCTATAGCCCGGGGTGTCACAGGAGACTAGCGCTGGCTGGGGTAGCGGCTGGAACCCTAAGGGCGGGTTGCCCAGGCTACTTTCGGGGCTTGTGAGTTGGCACTGGCTGGGGTAGCTGTCGGGGTGCTGGGATAAAGAGTACTGGCTGAGGCTACGGCCCAGAGCGTCTGAGTACTGGCTGGGGTAGCAAAGAGGCTGCTTTCGGGGTGCTTTGGAGACTGGCTGGGGTAGCTGTCGGGGTGCTGGGATAAAGAGTACTGGCTGAGGCTACGGCCCAGAGCGTCTGAGTACCGGCTGGGGTAGCAAAGATAGGCTGCTTTCGGGGTGCTTTGGAGACTGGCTGGGGTAGCTGTCGGGGTGCTGGGATAAAGAGTACTGGCTGAGGCTACGGCCCAGAGCGTCTGAGTACTGGCTGGGGTAGCAAAGAGGCTACTTTCGGGGTGCTTTGGAGACTGGCTGGGGTAGCTGTCGGGGTGCTGGGATAAAGAGTACTGGCTGAGGCTACGGCCCAGAGCGTCTGAGTACTGGCTGGGGTAGCAAAGAGGCTGCTTTCGGGGTGCTTTGGAGACTGGCTGGGGTAGCTGTCGGGGTGCTGAGATAAAAGTCTGCATTGGTCGGGGGTATCTTGGGTACGCTTTCCGGGTTCGAGAGGTAGAACTGGTCGGGGGTGCCCAGAGAAGAGGTATGCTGTCCGGGTGCAGGGGAGTAAAGGAGTGCTTGCTAAGGGGTAGTGGCTGAGGCCCTAAGGGCGGGTCACCAGGCTACCTGTGGGGCATTCCGAGCACTGGCAGGGGTAGTGCCCAAACCCTGAGGGGGTCCCTGGGGCTACTTACGAATGCTCAAAGAGTGAGTGAGAGTTAAAATTTGGGCTGCACACCTTTAAACTTGTGTAGGTATAGGGGCACCTTAAAGAAGTTTAATTAAAACAAAGACAAGTAATTTTGCTTTGGGTTGCCCTGAAGTAAAGTTTCTGTCAGAATAAGAACAGCGTAGTTTTTATTTGAGACCCACTGAAAATGGGGGCATACATAAGTAGAGTGGAGCCAGTTGAAGAGAGAGAAAAAAAGATAAAACAAATTCCACCAGACAGTCCACTAGGACAAATGTTAGAGCTATGGGAGTTTGATGAAGCCACTAAAAGCTTGGACAGGATCAAGATGATCCATTATTGCATAGAGGCTTGGCCTAAGCTAGATTTACCTGAAAGATGGCCATGGTGTGGAACTAGAGACCCCTGGATGTGTTCACAATTAACTCAATACTTGAAATCTCGAGGAGATTCAAGTACTGAACAAATACTCTATGCTATCTGTTGGCAGAAACAAGTAGTCAAAAATGAAACAGCAAAAATATGTAAGTTACAGCAAGGGAAACAAAAGAATGAAAAGCAGGAGAACCAAGAAGAAGCTAGCCATAATTGGGACCCCTTAGAACATTTGCCTCCTCCTCCAGTTTATCCCGAAGGGCTACAAACTATCCCTACTAATCCTCCAACCTCATTTGAAAATCATATCCCACCTTCTCAAACTGTAATCCCTGTTCTTTCCCCAACTTGCCCCCCTCCAGCTTATAACCCCTCTTACCCTCTGCCGTTTCCTAACACTGGTCTAACCTCCTCTCCTTCACCATCCACAATCCCTGCACCCCCTCACAGCTGGGAGCTAGGTCTGGCAACTAACAATGCGTCCTGCCAGGCAATAAAAACCCCAGAAGGACCTTACAGTAACACCAGGTCAAAAACCAAACTCTTTCCCCTAAGGGAGGTCCCATTGGGTGGGGCAGTTGGAGGAATAGGGTTTGTCAATGCACCTTTAACAGCGTCAGAAGTCAGAAATTTTAAGAAAGAACTGGGGAATCTGGTTGAAAACCCAGTGGGAATTGCCAACCAGATTGACCAGTTTTTAGGCCCAAATATTTATACATGGGGAGAACTAAACTCCATCTTAAATATACTCTTCAATCCGGACGAGTTTCGGTTGGTTAGGGCAGCAGGAATGCGCATCTGGGAAAGAGAAAACCGAATGGGCCCCCCCGGTGACCAGAAGTTGCCAATAGCTGACCCAGGGTGGGACCCAAACAGAGAAGAAGGGAGGAGAAATATGGAGGATTATAGAAACCTAATGATAAAAGGTATTAAAGAATCAGTTCCTCGGAGTAGCAACACCAAATTAGCTTTTGACAGGGCCCAAGAGAAAGATGAAACCCCAGCAGCCTGGCTGAGCAGGCTCAGACGGAATTTCCAGCAATATTCTAATTTGGATCCAGATAGCCCAGAGGGACAGATATTATTAAAGTTACAGTTTGTCACAAAATCCTGGCCAGATATCAGAAGAAAACTTGAAAAGATGGAGGACTGGCAAGACCGAGAAATAAATGAATTATTAAGGGAAGCACTAAGAATATATCTTAGGAGAGATGAAGAAAGAACAAAAGCAAAAACCAGGATTATGGTAGCCGTGGCCAGGGAGAGTGTAAGGGATCTCAAAGAGGATGCTAGGGGTGAAAGGAACACAAAATCTTTACCAGAAAAAGGAAGAGGAAGGAACCCACCATCTTGGGGTACTCCTCAGAGACCGAGAGAGACCCGAGCCTGTTTTTATTGTGGAGAAATAGGACACTTAAAAAAATATTGCAAAAAATTGTCATTTGATGAGACTGTCGTAGGGGAGCAAGAGGCATTGGAAAAATTATTGAAAGGAGAAGTCGAAGAGGATTAGGGGTGTCATGGGCTCTATGCGTTAGGGGACCCCACGAAACATCAAGAAGGGCCCATAGTAAACTTTGAAGTAGGTCCCCAACATGAAGAGTTTGAATTTTTAGTAGATACTGGTGCCGATAAATCGTGTATTAACCGACTTCCAGTTGGAATTACAATTGGAAGAAAAACCTGTGAAGTCCTAGGAGCAGAAGGGGAGCCTTTCAAAGCCTCAGTTATAGAAAATATAGAAATTAAAGGAAATTCCAAGAGATGTGTCACTAATTTAATATATCTACCCAAAATAGACAGTAACTTGCTGGGAAGGGACCTGCAAGTTCAGTTGGGAGTAGGGATTCTTCCTAGAGAAGGAAAAATGGTAGTACAAATGATGAGGCTGACTATTGGAGACTTGAAAGAAATCAAGCCAGAAGTCTGGACCGAGGAGGGAAAATATGGATATTTAGATATCCCACCTATAGAAATAAAAATGCAAGAAAATACGCCTCCTATAAGGGTCAGGCAATATCCTATTTCTCTGGAAGGGAAAAAAGGACTAACGCCAATTATAACCCATCTACTCACAGAAGGAATATTAGAACCTTGTATGTCACCCCACAACACCCCTATTCTGGCTGTAAAAAAGGCAGAAAATAAGTTTAGATTAGTGCAAGACCTAAGAGAAGTAAACAAAAAAACAATTACCAGGCACCCGGTGGTACAAAACCCCTACACACTCCTGAGCAGGATCCCTAGAGAACATTCCTGGTTTACTGTAGTAGATCTAAAAGATGCTTTTTGGGCCTGTCCTTTGGCAGAAGGAAGCCGAGATTGGTTTGCTTTCGAATGGGAGTGCCCTGAAAGTAAGAGAAAGCAGCAACTAAGATGGACTCGTCTTCCTCAAGGGTTCACTGAAAGCCCAAACCTTTTCGGACAAGCCCTAGAAGAGTTACTAAGGCAGTTTATCCCTAAAAATAATGTACAAATCCTGCAGTATGTAGATGACCTCCTAATATCGGGGAGAGAGAAAGATGAAATGAAAAAAACCAGTATTAATCTCTTAAATTTTCTAGGAGAAAAAGGCCTCAAAATGTCAAAGAACAAATTACAGTTTGTAGAATCACAAGTCACATACCTCGGACACCTCATTGGGGAAGAGTGTAAAAAATTAAGCCCTGAGAGAATCTCAGGTATACTCTCAATCCCAGCTCCAACCACAAAAAGAAATATAAGGAAATTATTAGGACTATTTGGTTATTGCAAGCTATGGATAGAAAAATATTCCCAAAGTGTTAAATTTCTCTATGAGAAGTTAGTCCAACCTGAACCTGTAAAATGGACTGATAAGGATGAAGAACAATTGAAAGACCTAAAGACAAAATTGTCTTCAGCCCCTGTCCTGAGTCTCCCAGACCTTAAGAAAAAGTTTGACCTATTCATTAACTCTGAAGGGGGAATAGCTTATGGAGTATTAACCCAAGAATGGGGAGGACACAAAAAGCCTGTCGCATACCTTTCCAAACTTTTGGATCCAGTTGCAAGAGGGTGGCCGGCTTGCCTCCAGGCTGTAGCAGCCACAGCTGTTCTTGTAGAGGAAGCACAAAAACTGACACTGCAGGGAAAAATCATTGCACACACACCCCATAATCTCAAGACAGTGTTGAGCCAAAGGGCTCAACAATGGCTGACTGACTCTAGAATTTTAAAATATGAAGTGATTTTAACCGGCACCAGTGATTTGGAGCTAATCACATCAAAAAGTCTAAATCCTGCCCAGTTCCTCTCAGGGGAACCCACACCAAACTTAGAGCACAATTGCCTGGAAATCATAGATTTACAAACAAAAGTAAGGGAAGATCTTGAAGATACACCTCTACCATGTGGGAGGGTGCTATTTATTGATGGATCATCTAGGGTGATAGAGGGAAAGAGAATATCAAGCTATGCAATAGTCGAAGGTACAGAAAGGGACAATTTAAAAGTTATAGAAAAAGAAAAACTGCCCCCCCATTGGTCTGCCCAGTGTTGTGAAGTCTATGCCCTCAAGAGGGGATTAGATTTATTAGAACAAGACCAAGGTACAATCTACACAGACTCGAGATATGCATTTGGAATAGTACACACATTTGGAAAAATCTGGGAAGAAAGAGGCTACCTAAATTCAAAGGGGAAAAATCTGATACATAAAGAATTAATTAAATTGGTATTAGAATCTCTTATGAAGCCCCAAGAAATAGCAATTGTACATGTCAAGGGACATCAAAAAAAGGACACATTTGAAGGAAAGGGCAACCAAGTAGCTGATCAAGCAGCCAAACTAGCAGCTCAAAGGCTGGGAGAACCAATAAAAATTCTTACTTTAAATGATGTACCAGCTAACAAAGTTAGTGAACCAATATATGATGAAAATGAATTAAAAGAAATAAAAAAGTTAGGTTTACACCAAGGGAAGCAGGGGGAATGGCTGACCCCAGATGGAAGAACATTCCTAAATAAAGCAATAGCTCGAAAAATACTGGCAGAAATCCATAGCTTAACCCACTGGGGCACCCAAGGGTTGTGTGATCATTTCCTGAGGGAACACCTATGTGTTGGAATCTATAACCTAGCCAAAGCAGTGACTGAAGGATGCCTAATTTGTCAAAAAGTAAATCAAAAAGTAATGAAAAAGCCCACACCAGGAAGAAGACAAATAGCATTAAGACCCTTTCAAAGTATACAAATAGACTTCACAGAAATGCCTCCAGTACAGGGATATAAGCACCTTTTGGTTATAGTTGATCACTTAACACATTGGATAGAAGCCTTCCCTACAAAAAGGGAAACAGCACAAATAGTAATAAAAATACTATTAGAACACATCATCCCCCGATATGGACTGGTAAATAACATCGATTCAGACAGAGGCCCCCACTTTGTAGCACAAGTCCTGCATGATGTTGTTAAAGCCTTGGGAATTAAATGGCAGTTGCATACACCCTGGCATCCCCAAAGCTCGGGGAGAGTTGAGAGGATGAATAAAACCCTCAAAAATGTATTAACTAAATTGATAACAGAAACTGAAATGAATTGGCTAAAATGTCTGCCCCTAGCACTCTTGAGAATCCGAGTTCGGCCAAGGTCAGACATAGGGGCTTCACCATATGAGATGATGTTTGGACTCCCTTTCTTACTAACTCCTTACAGCACTGCAAATTATTTAGAAGGGGAGGCAGCCACTCAAGAATATATTAAAACAATTGGAAAGACATTGGCCGATCTTAAGAGAAGAGGGTATCTTCCTCAAACCTCCCCCTTAGATGCGGATGTACACCAAATAAAGCCAGGGGACTGGGTCCTAATTAAATCTTGGAATACCATTCCACTAACTCCCAAATTCGAAGGTCCATTCCAGGTCCTGCTCACAACCCACACTGCAGTGAGAACCCAAGAAAAGGGTTGGACACACATATCCCGAGTAAAAAGACCATTGCCACTTCCCAGTGACTCTGTTACCCCAGCAGAGACTCCCTCTGAATGGACTACCATTAGAGATCCAAACACACTTAAAATAACCTTCAAGAAACGACCAAAGCCCAATTAGATCATAAAATGTTCTCTGTAAGTTGTTGTTCTAAGTTATTATAAAGTGTTAAAAAAGTTGTGATAATAATATCATTACAGATCTCTTATAGGGCACACCACAGAAAGCCTAATCAAAAAACTGAACAAGTGGGAGCACACTGAAAGGAACTCCATAAGGCCAGCTAAATAACTTCCCCAACCCAAGAGGCAAGACCAGGTGAGATCGAGATAATGGTTCATACTGGACTCTTGGGAGGACTAATTATAGTCCTATTGATGAGCAAACCCACCGAAGGAGCATGCCCTAAGAATGACTATCCCACTTCCCTAACCCAAGAGGCAAGACCAGGTGAGATCGAGATAATGGTTCATACTGGACTCTTGGGAGGACTAATTATAGTCCCATTAATAAGCAAACATGCCAAAGGAACATGCTCTAGGGGCTACCATCTCATCTATGATGAAGAGAATCTGCAGTCCCTTATAAGAGTTCACACTCATGTGAGTCCCACGTGTTTTAATATAACCCAAGTATCTACTTGCCAAAAAAAATGAAAAACAATATTAGATGGTAAAAATTGCTGCAACGTTTATGCAGCACCTAACTAGAGAGTGCCCTATAAGAGAATTGTTTTACCAAAAAAAATTAGACAATCCAAAGGGAGTTGCAAATTTAATAAAAGAAAAGCCACTGAATGAAATTGATGAGCCCCTTAATAAAAACTTACCTATTGACTTATTTATTGTAATAAGCATCCTTGCCAGCTTCCTACTCCTTCCCTGCATATTCCCCTGTTTAATTCGAACTGCAACCATTCAAGCAAGCCCCAAACCTACTGAAATAAGACTAGAACCCCAAACTGAAGAACTGAATAAAGCCAAAAGAATATATAACCAATACCAGAAATTAAAAAAGATATACTCCCATGAATAAAGAAAACTGCCAATTGATGCGGGCAAAGGCCCGATCAAAGAAATAGAGGGGGGACTGAAATGAATAAAATGTAAGAGGTTCCCATTTTCTTACACAGTCTGACATTTGTTAAAAAGTTGTACGGTTTCAAATATTATGCCAGTTGTAAACCGGTCTGTTAAGCTGTTTGTACCAAAGTTTGTACCCTCAAAAATCTCATTCCAAGTTGTATACCCCCTCTAAAACCCCGGGGCCCCCCCCTTCCGTCGGGCTAGGCTGTCGCCGTTCCCTGCCGGCTCCTCGAGCTGCTGGCCCCGCCTAATAGGAAAATCCAAGGACTTCCATGGTGCACCGCTCCAAAACCGAAGTACAGCTGCCGGCAAGCGGGCCCAAAAGCCGCGACCCAGCACCAAATCCAGGTAAAAAGGGAAGCACTACAACACCGAGAAGACCCTCAGCTACCTAAAGACTGAATTCTGCTTCTGCCGCCTCGCCACGACCACAAAGGGACTGGGAAGAAGTGACACCCCTAGACCACACGAGCCCAGTTGGGTTGCCGGGAATTCCCGCGAGACCGGAACCCCCGACTCTGCTGCGGCGAGAGCAGAAGGTCCGACTGACACCTGATCCTCAGCGGCGACAGGAGCGAGGGCGGCGACAGGAGCAGCGGCGGCGCAGGCGACCCCTCGAGTTCCCCCTTTAAAGAGCTGACTAATAAAGGCTTTTCAAAGGAGCAGGTCTCCTGGCCCGTTTTTAACAGTGGGCACCTGGTGGGCGGCCAGAGTCAATCCACTGCATCTGTCAAGAAAAGAGGTTGGTGCCTCTGTAAGAAAAGCAAATGTAATCAAACCTCAGGCCTGTTTAAATCCACATGAAATGTCTACACTAAGTGTAACTCAGCTGGTTAAGGTTGCATTGAGCTCACCTGACGAAGGGTTGCAGGCTCTGTGAAGAAACAGGCTTCTTGATCAGTTTTTCAGAGTCAAAAAATATTTGCAGATATTTAAAAACACATGCAATTTTAAACATACACACACACCTCTATAAAATAAAAAAGAAATATTTGATAATCTTTCCCTTACTCAAGCTGTCAGGGGCCCCGTGGTGTTATCAAATACCTCTATCCCACAGAGAAAGTTCACATACCAATTTTTGTGCAGCTGAAATTTTGCTGTACAAAAATTTAACTTTTTTCAAAATATTAATCCCTGCTTCATAACAGTGCTAGAGCAAAGCACCACAGTACCAAACTGCACTTTTCCCAAGAGGAGAAGTGGACTCCCTATGTATTCTACATGGCACTGTGGGGTATAAACATGTTGGTGTTTGTAGCTTGTTGCTATTCAAGTAGCAACAGGAAAGTGGCTGTTCTTTACTGAAGATTCAAATTCCTCCAGGATCTCATCATTGAATGGATCTGTAACCCAGTGAAAAAAGCACATTCACCCCATCCACTTTCTGTGGTGACCTGCACACTCAGTCATGGCTGCAGACTGGTGCAGTGCCAGTATTGTTTTTTACTGTGCTAATTCTGCAATTCAGCTTCCCTATTCTCCTGTGCATTGCTGCCAGTTCCATTACTCGGACTCACATCACAGGGGCTGTCTGCGAGTTTTTTATAAACTAAGGAAGAGTAAAACAGTGCCACAAAGAAGTGAACTGAAGGCACCCAGATTTAAGAGCAGTTGGATTTTCTTCATGAAGAAAGCCTTGTTTTCCCAGCCAGCTTCCTATAGAGAAGGGAAGCATTTGTATATTGCTCAGACACAGACTACCCCGATGAATGAGCAAGATGACAAACTTGGAAGATAAATCTGCAGTGTGAGAAGAAGCAAGCCACAGCCAAGGGCCTGTTTCCTCTGAGCCTGGACGTGGAGGACAAGCTGGAACCACTTTTTCAATGGAAAAGGAGGTGAACAGTTTTTTGGCATATCTCTGCTCCTGTGTACAGCAATTCCTTCTCCAGAATTCCTTTAAAAATCCTTGAGCCACCACCCCATTCAGAAATATTTCACCCAGCTAACAAATAGCACACATGCAATGTCTCTCAAATTAATTATTTTCCAGGGAAGGATGTATAACCCTAAAAGCTGGATCGTCAGCTGGCTCCAACTGCTTAGCAGTTTCACTTCAAGGGAAGCAGCACCTCTTCCCCACACTGTCAGTACCACCAGGTTGTAAGTAGAATTAAATTAGAGACAGCCTTTCCAATCCCATGCAATGATCCATTTAGTTACTGAGTTTGCAGCTCAGTACTTTTTGGGACAAGTAGTTAAAAATAATGGGAATTAGTGTAACTTCAACATGCTAGAGAAAGAAGCATGGCTGAACCAAGAAGTTAAAACACCTTTCCCTAGTGAGAGAGAGGAGAGCTAATAAGTAAAACTTTGACACTTTGGGACCTTCTTGATTGGAGTGGACAGGGATGATCTGGAATGTTGGATGCTTTTTAATTCTGTTTTCACAACCAAAATTAAACTAGCCCTGCAGCAAATCCTCCAAACCAAAGACATTTGATTTTGCAGAACCAGATGCTATGCCCTGTTCTAACAAGCTCTTCTAATTTTTCTGTGAGAAGAGTCTCTCACACAAATTCCCTGTTGCTTTCAGGCATTATATACATCCCTTCTAATCCTTCATTCTTTTAGTGAGCTTCTATGTAGAGCAGGTTCCTTAGCACTAAACCAGGCATTTAATGTTGTTACTGCCATACCCTTAATTATTCCTTTTTTAATTTTATACGCTTAAGCACTAATTGAGTTGTGATCTCTCTGCAAATGTGACTTAACCTGCTGTTCTCCTGATTGCTTAGGCACCACAAATAAAAAAATAATGGCACTGATAATTAACTGAGGCCTGACAATGTAACTTGCCTCTCAACCCATGACGGGTAAAAGTTCAATTGAAAAGTAAGGCAGATAAATGCATATTAACTGGACCAGAACTAAGCACCAACTAAACATACAAGAAAAGCTTGGGTACAAAAGAACCAAACTTTAGATTTCAGTTTGAAGAAATTGGATAAACAGAGACAAGCTTTACTTTTCCAAAGACCAGGAAAATTATTAGTATCTAGATAGGCAAACAGAAAACACATGCACATACAGTTCCATTGTGTTTCCCAAGAAGCATCAGCCTTCAGAGAACTGCCCTTTCTTTAGGAGAACATATTTGAAAATTTATAATCAAGTATTCATACTTAGCACAGCCTGGCAGGAAAACAACCAGAAGAGAGAGATACAAGGTACACAGCAGCAGTTCAGTCTGCAGCAAGCCATACTGAAAAAGCTGCTGCTCACTGTCTGCTCTCAGTGGTGTGGAGGTTTTGTAGTCAGATGGGATCATCAGGTTGCATAGAAGCTGCACCTTGTGAGACAGGAAAAGCATGCTCAGAGAGAAAAGTACTTCTAATGGGGGAACACAGCTAAGCAAGGATACCAGAAGTAAGATAAACTTTTCCACCTTTTTTATTGAGGAAAACAAACCCCTGGCTAGTGTAGATGATGAACATTATGACTCGCCACAAATAGGAGAACGGGCATGTGTAAACTCAGGATTTTTTGTCCTCAGTCTTGATTTTCTTTGCAACTATCTCCCTCCTTTACCCTTAAACTATTCAAACCCATTTAGAAAGCCTTCATGTAGCCAATAAAGTACCTCTGAATCTCCATCTGTTTAAATCACAACTGTGGAGTCTAGGGGGTGAAGAGGCTGCCTTGTATTTGGAAGTTTAATAAGTTCCATTCCTGTGAATAGTACACTTCTATTAAAAAATTCATGGTCATTTTCCCCACTAATTTCATTTAGGAATTAATTAGTCCCAATTTACTAAAGCATTACATGACCAGTGACTTATGCAGGTCAACCCAAATGAGTGTCCATAAAACCTTTAAACTACAATGTCTCATATTCTGTACATTTTGCTTGTGACCCTCTCACAATTTACAACTGAGATTTTCAAGGTAGGGTGGAAGAAAAGGGACAACTTTCATGGTTTATGTTCAGAGGATGGTAAAAATTAAGGTGATTCAGATGACAAAACAAGCTATTGTATAGAGGCAATGTTATGCCTACAAACTAAGAGAGCTCTGCTTCGCTTAGTAACAGAGAACAATAAATGGGAAAAAAAGAATCAAAAGCTTGGATGTTACACTGTCTTCTCTTTTTCTCTCATTTTTTCTCAAAGATAGATCAGTATGCCAGAAGGCAATTATGTCCTGCAGGTAAATGGAATAAGAAAATAAGTATATTGAAAAACATCTAAGTCTGCTCACACTGCAAGAGCACCTGAAGTGAAACTGCAGAAAGTTTGCCAGGATGGTTTGGAAGACCTAGGATATCACAGAAGATAATCACACATATAAACATTACTCAGCCAGTATGAGGTATGCCTACAAAATTCTGTGAAAAAACAGCAGAAGCAATAGCGTAAGCAAAATAAAAAAGGCACTGATTCCATAAATGCCAAGAGGCAACATGGGAGTCATTGAAAAGTCAGGCTTTTGTTCAACCTCAGCATCTAAAAGCTTTAAAGAGTCACCATTCCCCAAAGCTTAATTGTAAGAGAAAGACTGTGAAGCGTATCTCAGTGATTGATACCAAAGGTACATTTGCAGAGGAGCGTTCTTGGGCAGCACCATGTTCCAGTCTCAGCACTTCCAGCTGGCAGCGTTCACTGGGATGTGCAGTGTCCTGTAAGTACTGCTCCAGTCGAGGCAGCCCATTTTTCCCCAGCAGGTACGTCATAACCCAGTAAAGCTGGGTCACTTACTGCCCAAGCATGGGCACTGGTTAGCAGTCTCTGAACTGCCCTCCTGCCCTGGCAATGTCTGGTAAAAACATCAGTTTGATGACTTATTGGTGTAAGCAATCATTGCAGAAGCTCCTTGTTCTCTCCAAATAGTCAATAACCCATGCCAAGCCTCAAGGACCCACCTCACACTAAGCACAGCAAAGCACAATGCACGGGGCCGTATTGCCTTCAGGCTCACACTGATTTATCACCCCACTGCTGCAGTTTAACACAGTACAGGGACTTTTCAAGAATCCAGAGTTGGTCTCAGATATCATTTTTGATGCTGCACGTGAGTTAGTTAAAACAAATAAAACAGTGGGGAAAACATTGTTTTCCTGCTCCAAAATGTTTGCACTGTGGTATCAGTGCATTTATTGTTACTATGCACACCCTGCTTTACACATATTAAAGAGATTCCCAAGGAGCTGCTCACAATTCACAGGGCTGAATTCATTTTTTAACTCCATGACTTAAAGTTGCAGACACTTGCTGGCAGCTCTCAGAGCTCATTATACAGTGCTTCCTCAGCAAAAAAATAGTTCTGTACATAAACCTGCAAATTTTGGATCACCAAATTCTAGGCACATAGTTATTATCAGATTAACTCATCTAGCTGGAAGTAGCAGTCCTTAAAATCCCCAAACATAGAATCCTTTTGTTCTAAGGAAAGTGAAATTGCATTAAAATCTCAGAGGATTTCCAAATCATTTGCAAACTTGCGACTGTGTATGCTCCAAGGAGACATTTGCTCTGTATTGGTAAATCCCATTAAGCTTTGGTTGTTCTGCATTGCTGAATATAAAGCAGCTTACGTATTTTAAAATCAGCAACATATTGTAAAGCCAGTGTAAAGGCCATTTTGTGACTCCAAAGTATCCAATATCAAAGGGAGGATCAAATCCAGTGTCTTTACTGGTCCCCAGTGTACCTGGAAAGACAAAGGGAATGCAATCTCTGACTCTGCTTTTGATCTAGAGGAACTCAGGGACCTCAAAACACTGAGGACACTGCTTATTGCAATGCCAGAAGGCACTCAGATGCTAGAAGGATGTATGACCCTGTACAGAATAGAAAAACAGCACTTTGTGGACATTCAAACAAGACAAGATCCCCCATCTCAATCTAATTAATTGAAAATTTTGGATTCTCCAAACACCAGTGCATTGCCCTTTGCTGCACACACAACTGCTTTAAAAAGCAACTATTATTCAGAGAGGAACCTGAGTATCTTGAGAAGAAAAGAATCAGAACAGTTGTGTAGAACTGAATTTATTATTTGATAAGAAAAAAGAGATAATAATAAGAAGAGATAATGAGACCATATAAATATGATACAAATATGTTTCAGTATTGAAATTCAAGTCCAAGGATTATTAATTATTTAGGGTAATGTTAACCACTGTCTTAAGTAGTCAATGATCAGCACACAATTAATTAGCAGCTCTTCTTTTAACTGTCTGGACAAGAAAATACTACTGTAATCTGGAACACTCACTTCTAGGATCTTTTTGAAACGTAATTTAGCAAAACATATGTTGTTATCCTTTTACTCAGTGTGATTCAAGAAGAGATTTAAAACACCTGCTTCCAATGTGGCAGTAAGATTTATTCACTTTTCAAATCTCAGCTAGAAGTTACAGTTTCTACCTCTGCCCAACAGTGGGACAGACAAAACTGTGAAATTACCTGTGGTAAAGGCTGCTTATACTTCAGTGATGCAGAACAAAGAAATGTTAGGAGAAATTACTAATACAGAACAAAAAGTTGGATCAGTCCCCACAGTTCCACCCAAGCACTTTCTGGAATTGTCATTCACAGGGTTTTGGTTACCTGAACACAAGTGTGAAGTACCATTTGAGATACCCTTAAGTATGTAAGACATCCTCATGGGACAGAAACACATGGCACAACCTTCTGGAAGAGCAGCCCGAGTACAGGAGATGGAGGGCACTTGAAAGGGCTCTATGCTACCTCTATTTTGAAAATTGGGTCCCATTACTCGTCTTTTAAATCTCCTTGCAAATGCAACTTATTCAGAGCACATTCTCTTGGTGCGTTTATGTGTGACTCACATCATGCCCTCTCTTACTGCATCCCTTTCACTGTAAAATTTATATCTGCCCTGATTTTGTCCTACAGCAATTTCTATTCCTAATGAAACAGTTCTGTGAACAGATCTTTTGACTCTGCTACGAGAGAATTAAAAACTTCATTCACAGATTTTCCAGGGAGAAGAATTTAGGAGATTCATTCTCACAGGTTCAAAGTGCTTCATGTCACATGACACTGCAAATAACCTATATGTTTTTTGCATTTTAAATTATCAGCTTGAATTCCACTCAGTTTGAAAGGACAGTATGGCTCAGTTCTGAACTAAATTCTCAGTCCTATATGCTAGAATAGACTGGGAAAAAATAGAATCCAGAACAAGTTTTTCCTTAAGGAAAGTGATACTTACCTTAAGGATATCAGTTCCAGCTGATATCAATTCCAAGCCTGGGAGGACCAGGCATAGAAGAAGAAAACGTGAGCCTGTGATTCTTCATGCCACCTAACAGCCAGATTTTAGCAGGATCAAAAAATCACAGGCTTTCTCATGTAAAAAGTCATCCGAAGTGTGTGCTCTGGAAGCTGCATGAAGTCACTGTGTCTGCACATGCCTGACTCAGGCATGATGACACTAAAACCCTTCTCACCCTTCATCCCTAAACTGTATTTGGTGCAAGGGCAATACAGTGGCTCTGTTACACTGTGTGTTCTCTAGTTCACATTATCCTCTGTGTATTCCACCATTTCCAGCATAAAGATACCCTCAATAATTAATAAGAAATAACCCTGGAATGCTTAGCTGAGCTAAACTCTTTGCAAGCTGCCCATCAGCCCTGTTTACTTTCATTTAGTGTCAGCATTACACCAGAAATACTTTTGCTCCAAAGAGACAGGACACACTCGAAGACAGAAAGGAAAAACAGCACATGGGCTTCCTTGTCCTAATTTTGCCTTGGGGCAAGGCACAGCTCCCACTAAGAGCTCTGTCCTGCCTACACTGAAGGGAAATAACAAATCTGCAAACACAAGATCAGCAGTTTTTAGCATAATTTGAATTGTCATTTGTAGTTTTATTTCCAAGGGAAATGCCAATGAAGCATTAAACAACACACTCATGATGCTGGGAGCATGGATGGTACAGTAACCTGAAAGATCCATATTCAGTACCAGTACAAGTGACATTATTCTATGTGTGGATGTGTTCCCTTCTGTGTCCCATCAGCTTGTCTGACCACAGCCAAAGGGAAAAGAGGGGACCAGTTCTGTAAAGTACCTTCCTTACTAATCAGAAAGCAGACGATATCTTGTTGTACAAGCACGAAGGGGCAACACTTGCAAGTCAAAGAAAAGTGAGAAGAGTTCTGTGATTTTTTTTTTTTGGAGGGAGAGGTAATTTTAATTGCTGTTGCAAAGCTATTTGGTGACACAGGTCCTAGGAACCTCAATGTATGGAGCTACCCTTCTGTTTTGCTTTTTCTCCTGTTCTAGCCTCCTTTCATCTCACTCATCCTGTTCCAACAGCCTTTCCTTCAACTCAGACCTGTTGTGTCGTTATCATTACTACTGTTGTTAAATGGTTATCATTCCAGAAAGTGCATTCTTTTCTTGAAAACTACTCTGCCTTGATAGGTTAAAAAATTAATTATTCACTTTTTCAAAGAAAATCTGAGATCTTCTGCTGGACATTTTGAGAAATTATGAAATATTATTTAAATTCTTTGTAAGAAAAAAACACCCGATTTCCAGCTGATTCCTCCTAAGGTTCCATTTACACTACAGTTTCTTCAATGGTGGGAATCAGTTTTTAAACACAAGTTTAATTTGATTGACTGGTTCTTACAATATGTGCTAATAGAACTGCTCTAAATATCCATTTTTCTAATAAAAATCAAGGGACAGATTCACAAGAGAGAATCTCCTGCCAGAAGTTATTAACCAAGGGCAAACATTATGGTTGCTTTTATTGACTCCATTGGCAGTTGGTAGGTGCTTTCTTCCTGATAACCAGGAAACACACTGAAAAATAAGAGGGAAAGAATGAATTCCAGGAATTCACTTATAAAGCTGTAATTGAGGAGGTATGTCAAGAAATTATAAAAATCTTCTTCAATTCCCAAAACTACGTCTTCTTTGAAATTGTAACTTGATCCCACAATCCAGTGAAAAATTGTATTTACCTGTTGTACTTCTGCCTTTCCTCATGCAATCAGGATTCTCTCTAGTTTCTTGCATTACTACCTGTATCACTGCTATGTGTGTTGAACTCTGGGTCTTGGGCTTGTGACATAGCATGGAAGTGACCTTGACAGGGACAAGAGGTTCCAAAGCTTCAGTTGCAGCTCATATGGGGGCTACGATATTGCAGGCTACTGCAATTTCAAATCCTCAGGAACAAAAATATCATGCAGCTGTGCATTTCGAATGCCGACAATCGCTTGCGCTCCGGTGATTAATTAGGAAGCGCTCAGAGTAAAAAAGACTCACTTAAGAATTACTAAGAAAAAAAAAATCACACTCCCTCCTGCAGCTTGTTTGTCTCCTAACAGCACAGTCTTGTCTTAGGATGCTTTCTCTAAAGGAGAGAGGACATGTCTGTTCAACTGTGATTCACAGGAGGCTTTTCACAGCTGACACAGGGAGCTGCAAAGTGCCGTCTGTTTCACTTCCTTACCTCCTCAGACAGTATCTGGTGGTGAACAGGTGCATGAGAATACAAAACACAGACAGAGTCATATCTTTCTGCAGAAAAGGGAATACAAAATGGAAAAAAGTACCCAAGGAGATGAGTGTTCTCTAATGAGGAGCATTTTCAGCAGTCAGTGGGAACTTACCCAGTTACTTACTGCCCATTTTAGTTTGTATTGGTTGAACAAAATTAATTCCTTCCTATTATCCAAGAGGCACTTAACTCTCCAAATGAGAACGGAAAGTTATTTCAGATGGGTAAGAATAGAGAGGCACTCCGTGAAGCCAACAGACATTTAATGTGGCTTACTATGTCCCCACAGTACTATGAGATATCCCCACAGTACTATGAGGATGTTTAGGCTCCAGTTCACAAACCAGCAATGTGATGCAGAGATGCTGTGAAGCCATTTATCAGGTGCTGTGCATCAAACCAATGCCTAAGCCCAGAAGTACAGAAGGGTGCAAACTCACATCTATCCTCTCACTCTGCTGGAGAAGATTAGAGAACCATAGAATTGCTTGAGTTGGAAGTGACCTAGTTCCAACACCCCTGCCATCAGCAGGGACACCTTCCACTAGACCAAGTTGCTCAAAGCCCCATCAAACCTGGCCTTAAACTCTTCCAGTAATGGGGCATCTACAGTTTCTCACCACCCTCACAGCAAAGAATTTCTTCTTAGTATCTAATTTAAACCAACTCTCTTTCAGTGTGAGGCCATTCCTGCTTGTCCTAATCACTGCATGCCCTTATAAAAAGTCTCTCTCTGGCTTTTTTGTGGGTCATCTTTAGGTACTGGAAGGTTCTATCAGATCTCCCCAGGGCCTTCTGTTCTCCAGACTGAACAACCCCAGCTCTCTCAGCCTGTTTTCATAGAAGGGCTCCAGCCCTCCAACCATCTTCACAGCCCTTCTCTGGACTCACTCCAGCAGGCTGATGTACTTCCTACACCGAGGGCCCCACAGCTGAGCACAGTACTTCAGGGCAGAATCCCTTCCCTGGGTCGGTTGGCCAAGACTCTTTTGATGCAGCCAGGACCCAGTTGGCTTTCTGGGCTTTAGGAGCATGTTGCCAGGTCATGTCAAGCTCCTTGTCAACCAATAGCCCAAGTCCTTCTCTTCAGGGCTGCTCTTAATCCATTCTCCCCCAGCTTGTATTTGTGCTGGTGATCGCCCTGACCCACATGTGGGATCTTGCCCAGCTCACCATGCAGGATCTTCACCCCTAATTACAGCTCACCTCAGTGGGAAACGATGATGCCACAGCAAGTATCAAGGTCAGTTCCATAAATGATTATTAAAGATCTATCCAGCCATAGACACAGCCAGCAAAGTAAAAGAAATGCTGTAAGACACCTTCCCCTGCTCTGAAAGTGAGGAAAATGTTGTTCTTTAACTCCCTGTGCTAAGACAGCATGGGTCTATTCATCAGCCGCAGGGAGCCAAGTCTGTATTTAGGAAATGGTATTTATAATGCAGTACTATACTCAATGTCAGTTCCCAGAGGACACTCTGTGCTGTCTCTGTTGCTCTAGTGGAAGTGAACAGCTGCTTTCTAGATTTCCCAAAGCCCTGGTGCAAAATAAATCCTTCTCTCTCCACTTAATTTTAAAGAGCAATGACACCTGGACGTGGAATATATGCAGGAGAGGAGCAAAAGTAAGAAATGAATTGGTTTATATCATTTAACATTTGTGTTATCTGCAAAATTATAATTGAAACTACGAAAGTGACAAAATTATAAGTATCATCACAGATGCAAGAAAGTAACTGCCCTGAAGCACAAACAGCACTTCCTTCTTCCCCTCCCTGAGCTATATTCAACCTTTCCTATTCCACAAAGTCTTTATTGCAAAGAGGGGAAAGAAAAATGAACCTTTAAAACCAAACATATTTCATCCAAGAGAAAGAAAGAAATTGAGAGAAAAAAAATACATAGGTTCACTTCAGTTTCTGTAAGCTAGCCTTCACAGGACTAAGGTCAACACTGACTTGTTTCCATTTCAATCCTTATTTTTAGCAGGTTTATACAGCACTGCTGACTTAATACACTGCAAACCGTTTACAAAGAAGGACAGCCAATTGTTTAATCTGACAAGGTCGCAAAACTAGTCTCAAGGTTATGTTACATCTTTTTAATTTCTGGTCATGTGAGACTTTAAAATTTGATCTTTTAAAAGCTGAGGCAAGTCTTTGGGTTCTTCCATCAAGAAATCTGGAGGGGGAAGCTCCTTGATCTTTTTGTCCCCTAATTATTTGCCCTACATGTTTTTAAGCTTTCCTCAGAGTCCTCTTTTTGAGCACACATTCACAGGGGAATACAGCAAGAACAACCTTGTTTCCATGTACTCTTATTTATGGCACATGATTTCCAATGTATATTAGCTTTTACACCACCCACAGACCTTCTGAATCATCAGTGATTCTTCAGCTCACAGAGAACCACAGTTACTGTGCTGCCTTTTACATTCAGACAGTTTTAATAATGGATACAGCTTGTCTGATTAACAGAAATCTGTTTGTTGCCTAAACTTCACCTAGAGTTTAGTAGCGTGCTGCTCCATCTCCAAATGCAATTACAGTTTAACTGAGCAATGTCTCATCTCTCAGTCCCTAACTATAAAGGAGAGAAATTAAATAAATAGTAATGTATACTTTTCTACACCCACTTTGCAGTCTCATACGTGTGTCTGCATTTATGCACACACAGAACTCACATGCACAAATTGTGCATTTTATGTGTTCACATATAACATCAGTTTAATGTTCTCTCTTCTTTAATCAATTATCCATGATAATCCATTGTATTCCCCTAGGTACATAGTCATCAAAGCCACTTTAAACCTCTTCTTGAAGATCAAATGGCTCTTTAATCCATTTATTTACAGTTTACAGAGTTATAGAAAATTAATCAGGCTCATAAGTTAGCTACTGCAGCAAGCTTCTTCTGAAGCCTTCTATCATTACAAACACTAATTCTCAGAGACCCAACAGGACAGGGGAAAAAAGGAATAAATCTCCTGACGTCTGTTCCTCCCATCAGCAGCTGTCAATGACCGTTTCTCTCTGATCCTTGTTTGATCAAACTGTGCTCCATCAAATCCATTTAAATGAATTAGCACTACCAAGGTAATGGGAGAGCTAATTAGTCTTAAAGTTTATACTTAAATTCTTCTTATAGGGTCTTCTGGTGTCTAGCAGGCTGGGCTGGATGTTTCCTTCTGAAGTTCACTGAGCACAGTAATCCACATGTGAGGAAGTGTGTGGATTACACGAGACCAGATTTCTTTGAACTCTGCTTAAGTTTCTCGTTACTGTTCCATGTCTTCATCCAAACATTCCCTCCCTTGTACACAGTTCTGTATGCAAGGCAGCCTACCAATGAATGTGTATTGGCCAGCTTCAATGCTGAACTGCTGTACTCACACATTAACTGGATGAGACCTCACAAATTAAGGGTGTGACAATAATCATTACACGTTAGCATGTGAGCTGCGCATATTCACACCAGCTCTTCTCTACAAGAGTAAAGAAACACTGCCAGCAGAAGTGACACATGGTGAGCTCCTGAATTAATTTCTTATTAATTCTTCCAACTCCTATGATATTATTAATAGTTACGTTCACCTGCACATGGAAAAACAGCAACCCCTGAAATGCTGTAACTGCATTAGGAATGCTGGGATCAGAACATAGCTGTAGAGACAAGGAAGTGAACAAAAATGGCATTGACAACTGTTCTGTTGGAGGGGTTTGAGTAAACTCAACATTATTTCATGAAATAAAATTGGCTGGGTCAGAGAGAGAACAGGCTTCCCATTCTGACTTACCCCACAAATTACCAAGACTTCACTTTTTCTTCTCCGCCAGAGAAGATATTACAATCATGAACTACATTTTCAAAACGTACATACAGAAATAAAATAGATACATTAAAGCTTTGCTAATATTGTAACCAGTTCTCATGAAGAGATAACACATAAAGCTTTTCATAATCAGAAAATATTTATATATGATGTCATCCCATTCAGAAAATGTTCAGATCATTCCTTTTGTCCTGTACAGTGCCTCCAAAAAGCTTCACAAATGACCTCTTCATTTGCAATTACTTCTGTGGATAAGTGATAATCTCATCATATCAGAAGGTTTCAGTAGGGTAAAAGTCCCCCTCTGCTATATAACATCTATTTACTTTATTTTGATTACAGCAAATAATCATGGCACTAGATCCTCTCTAAAACACAATGGTTATATAATAGCACTATTGCTGAAAAAGTGCAATCTGGATGCTCCTGAGAAAAAGGCATTTCCATGCTACAGATAATTTCCAGACAGGCTACATACTAAAGCACATTTGAATTGGTGTTTGGTTTTTTGTTTGAGGTTTTTAGGGGGTTTTTTTGTTTGTTTTTTGTTATACACTTTGGTGAATAACTTGGATCCTGATAGATTGAAATTCTGTGTATTAAAAACTGTATTGATATATAAATGCTATTTAAGCAACTAGACTGCTTGGTATTCCTTCAGTAGAATTATTGAATAAAGGCACTTGGACCAAATCAATAGGAGGATGTCAAAAGGAGAAAATTAAAGTAGATCCTCCTAATTTCATGTGACAATTTCTTCTGGCTCTCTGCCAAGAAAAATCATACCAACTTGCATTCTTTTACAGCCACATATCAGTAAGTATCTATTAGTATGGTAAGTCAAGCCATCTAATTCTTCTCTCACATATATCAGTCTGCTCTTAGAGAGGTGTTACCATGGCATGTGACATTTGCATCAGAGATCGTAATTTCACTTTTTTCTTGCATTGACATAAATCTTTAGTAACAGAGTTAACTCCCAAAAAAAATCTGCACAGAGGAAAAGAAAGTTGAGGCTAGTCCATATAAATACAATACTATATACTTCCTCTTTTTCCTGATTTCAGCCCTACTTTATAACCACTTTAATCATCTCCCAAAACACTACACTTACCAGGGAAAGCAGACAAGTAAGGACACAACAGAGCCCTTGAGAAGGATTCAGATCACTTTCACAGTTTCCCCTGATCATGTTCAGCATGGAGAGAAAAGCCTGTAATTCCTCTGGTCTTAGCATGGCAGGGACTTGCTCCTAGAGTTCCTTCCTCCATTTTCCCTATTTCCAGGCTTCATTCCTAAATTGCCCAGTCTAGAGGTATTTACACAAGAAGGTTTTGGAAGCTGTAGGCCTACAGAGGCACCCTCTGTGAGAAGCTGCTAGAAGCTTCCCCCAAGTCCAATAGAGCAGATGCCCATTGACACCAAAACACCCCCACTGTGGGCCAAGGCCAACCCCATCATGATGTGCCTCTGGGATAACAGACCTAAGAAGGGAGGAAAGGCACTGTGCCAAAGCAATCGAGAAGAGAGGAGTGAGGAAATGTGAGCGAAGCAACCCTGCAGACACCAAGGTCAGTGAGGAAGGAGAGGGAGGAGGTGCTCCAGGCACTGAAGCAGAGGTTCCCCCACATCCCCTGAAGGTCCATGATGGAGCAGAGATCCACCTGCAGCCCCTGGATGATCCCACAGCAGAGCAAAGGAGGCTGTGACTGCATGGGAAGCCCACACCAGAGCAGACTTCTGGCAGGACCTGTGGAGAGAGCAGCCCACACTAGAGCAGAGAAAGGATGATCCCTCAGGAGAAAGGAACAGTGAAGACTGTGTCACAGGCTGACTGCAGCCCCCATTCCCCAGTGCAGTGGGGGAAGATGCATAGGAAATTGTGAGTGAAACTGATCCTAGTAAGAAGTAAGGGGCAGCAGGAGATGTTTTAAGATTTATTTATTTCTCGTTACCTTACTCTGATATGGTTGGAAATAAATTAAATTAATTTTTCCCCATGTCGAGTCTGCTTTCCCTGCAATATTAATTTGTGAGTGATATCTTCCTGCCCTTATCTCAACCCAAAGCCTTTCATTTTATTTTCTGTCCCCTGTCCAGCTGAGGAGGCGAGTGATAGAGTAGCTTTGGGACGGAGTCCACCACAAAAGCCAAAGGTCCCTAGCAGAACTGACAAATATTTGGATCAGAAGTCTCAACAAGGCTCAGACTCTTCCCAAATGTACAGTAAGCAGAAACAAGAAGGAAATCTCATTAATTGGAGGATATGAGTAACTTCAAAAAGTTTGGCAAATTTCCTAAAAAGCTACAATGTAAAATATTATATTTACATCAGGCTTATTTATCTCCTATATTTCACATCCTAAAGCAGCTCCACACAGGGTCTCATATAGCCTTCACTAAGGCTGTATAAGTATTTTTCTGCAGAGCACCAAACAATTTTTCTATGTGTAGGTAATTTTTCCTCTTGCCTAAGAAGAGAGCTGCATATGCATTTCCTGGACAGGTGCAGAAAGGGAAACAATGCAGCACTTTCCAAGCACTGAAGTAAACACCAAAATATAGAGATGTAGTTCTCCAAGCTCCCTGATGCAATGCATTGCTGCATAGAATAAAAGCCATTGGGGCACATAACATCTCATTTTGCAAGAAAATTAAAATTTAATGTAATTTATTTCCAACCAAATCAGAGTATGGTAATCAGAAATAACACTAAATCTTAAAACATGTCCCAGCTGCCCTTCACTTCTTCCTAGGATCAATTTCCAAGGATTTCCAAGACACCTATGAGAAACCCAAAACAAATTACACAAAACATTTCCCAGACACCAAGAGATGGCAGTGTTTCAGAGAATTACATCTATCTGTGTGTGGTTTGGCTAGTCTTACATGCTGTGCTCATAATGGTAAAGAATCAGCTGATTTGTGATTCTGCAATTGAGTAACAGGGAAATAAACAAAATTGTTCTACACCATTTAATTACAGGGTGAGGCACAAAGAAACCAACTGCAAAAACTACTATTGTATTCTGAATATTCTTCAGGATTAGCAAGCCAAAGCTGCATCCAATATGTGCTTGTAAGACAGATAAGTGTTTATGTTAGTAAAGAATAAGTTTCATATTAAAGGTTTTATTCTTAAAAGTTTTCTTCAACAAGGTCTGGGAAAGGAGCACTGGTAAGCCAAATTTCGCTTCAGAAAAGTTGCAAGAGCTTGTCCTGTTGCAGGGTAACCAAACACAAGGAGGGAAAATCATGCATAAGCCTGTGAAAGTGCTATAATTTTCTTTCAGCTGTACAAATTACCTGAGAATCTCAAAGCTGCATCTTGCTAATCTGTATCAGCATCACCATAACATGGAGGTATAATTATCAAAATGCACTGGAATTGTCCATCCCTTAATAAGGAAAACTTTTGTTTCCATCTTCAGAACCTTTAGCACACCACATTTGTAGAGAAATATGCATCTCTCAAATGACTGAAGAGACTTGCAAGTTCATTAAGCCCATTATAATTCTCCTGTTACACAGGTAGGTTGCGAAGTTGAGGGAACTTAGATTGTGTTTCAATACATTGTTCTACCTCAGGCTCTCAGAGGTGTTCCAGCACATCAGACAGGTCTTGAGACATGCAGACCTGCACAAAGGGGCTACAGGAGTCCTGTAGACACATTCCTCATTTCCTCTGCAGTTGTCTAATTCCATTCCTCGTTCCAGAAAGCAGAGCATTTGCTTGCCTTGTATTTATTTCACAGTTTCTCTTTTCCACATCAGTTCTCAGTAATTCATCATTCAGCTTTCCTTTGCTTTCCACTGCTTCTCTATGGATGTACACTGTAGGCATCTTCTCTGCCCGTTCCTGACACATGGCCAAGTCCCCTCAGCAGTTCTTTTTGATTATCTCACTGAAGCCTTATATTAGCCAAATAGTTTTCAGTTCTTTCTCCTGCACTTTCTGTGGATTCAAAGTTCACACTATTTCATTTGATCATCTCATTTCTGCAGCTCTTATCTTGTCTTCGTTGGGTTGCTTCAGTCCATTGACACCAGCTCATGCAAGGACAGTACACATCACTTCTCTCAAAGGTAACTACAGCTAACTGCTGTGGTTCCTGAAATGTCTGCAGTCTCTCACATCCCACAATGTTTCCATATGCAGTAATTGCTTGGATGTAACCTTCCTAATTTTTTTTCTTTCTTTTGATGTTACAGAATAAGTCTGTTCTGGGGATGAACTGGGATTTGGTGGTGGAACGAGCATTTATCTGTAAGGCTCAGGGTCATCTGCTAACAGAGGAACACTAAACAGTAAGTAGGCAAGAAACTGGAGGAGAAGCAGAAAGATTTCATAGTTAAAGAAACCGAAAATCTATAGTATACTATATATAGAGATACTGTAGAATAGTATCCATTCTCTATCTCTGCAGCTGGATTTCCTTCTGATGTTTATTGGCTTTAATCTTCAGTTCTCAGTTTGCAGTCTGCAAAAAGTGGGTATTATCATCCCCTCTCCTTCAAAGGTCTTTTGAAATCTTGACTCTTTAAAAGCTAGAAGGTTATTTCAGCACAAGCACCCTAAAAATGTGCAAAGTAAAAGGAAGTCATCCATGTGAATGGGAGGAGTGGAAAAATACTTTGAAAGATACTTGGTGAATGAGCACCAAAGTGTCCTGTGTGCTGGGTGAGACAGGAGACCTGTGGAAAAAACATGACCAAATAGCAAACAAAAGGCATCTTGTATAGAGAGGAACCAAATTAAGGCTTCTGCTGAGCCCAAATTCCAGCATTTCTTTGTTTCTGGGTACTTGGCTTTGCCTCTACAACACTATCTTTTTTTAATCATTTCATGCCATTTAGCTACCCTCTCATTAATCAGACATTATGGATGCTTTTATTCCAGAGATGTTCTGGTGCTCTCAGAAAATGAGTCTCCAATGACGTCAATGCAGAATATAGGGTGTTAGCAAAATAAAAATAGGTAACAATGAAACAATTCAATTGTTTTATATTTCTTTTCCCACTGCAAGGAAGCCACAGCCAGAACTCTTTGAGATGAAAGAGTGATCGGACCAAACAAGCAAAATATTGAACAGGTTTAGCAGTACTTAAAAGTCTGTTGGAAGACAAGAAAGTTATAAAACAGATTATCACCTGTTTCAAAGTGGCTTTATATTCCTGGGGTGGCTGTGCTGTACTCATCAGTTCTGCAAGAGCACAATTCAACTGCCTTGCTCTCACAAAAAAATAACTGAGGTCTAGATGTATCCACTCCCTCCCTTGATGGAACATAGCAAATCACCTTGGAGAGACCAGGAACTGGTAGCTAAATATACAAAACTGCCTCTTCACAGCTGCCTAGGAGGTAAAATCTCTGTGAAAAGATGAGAGAAACTGGAAGAGCTCCCTTCTAACTATCCACAAATGCCATCCAGAGAAGGATGGAAGAAGCTCTTGCTGGTTTATCAGGCTCATCTATGCTGGACCTTGTTATCCTAGAAGAAACATTTTCATTTCATTAATCACTTTGAAGGAGCATTGGGAAGGGAAAAAGCTCTAATAACTTGACATCATGGAATGACAAAAATGAAATTACTTGTAGCAGCACAGGCAGTGGGTAGACAGGCTGTGCCAGCAGACTCTTTTCATAGCAGTCCACCTTGTACTACCTGTTTTAGAAAATTAATTTGGGCCAGTGATGCTCCACTGATTTCTCTAGAGCTCAGCCAGCTTCCTCCCACAAAGTCAGGAATGCCAGAAAGCTGTTACTTGTCTTTTCATACCAGTAGAGAGTCAGTATCAATTCTGACTAAAAATATCCAGAGATTAATGCAAAAATAATTATAAGAAAAATTATTTCCTGAATATAATATACAAGAAGTTCATCTTTTGTTTCCCATCCTGTATTTCATTCGGCATTTTTCAGAATCAGTTTTTCAGTACTCCAGTTTGTCAATATGGCTTTATGCTACTGTCACTGTGTTATCCTTATCTCAACACCAGATGCTTCTAATACATGTTTTTCAGGTAATGTCACTGCAAGGAAAATATGGCAGTTCAAAGAAAGAACAAATCTCAGAAAATCAAAGGTGAGATGTTGCCTCTATATCAAGAATTTGGATTAAAGATTAAATGCTCATATCCCAATTCTTCTTTTACTCCTGGATGATATTTTAAAAAATATAATACTACATAAGAACATCCAAATAGAAAGACAGAAAAATCGATTTTTATGGGATGAACAGCAGTTAGTGATTGCACTTTCATTCCTTCCTGGGGACCAATACTTAACTTTGCTACAATAAATTCTCCCATTTTACATCTCCCTCTATCAGTGTTTACACAACACAACATTCCTCATATCTGCCATGCCATAGTACCTACAGTCATATCCAACAACTATTTACTGCAAAGAGTGCTTTATATGCTGCATGCAAGACCTCATAGAATATTGGAATATAGACTAAAACAATGCTGAATTATTTAGGCTTTTTTTTCCTGCAACATCTCCCACATAAAGTGTATGGAAATAGGTCACAATGGAGGTGAAGTTGGTCATAGTTTCCTTCATATTTTCCCAGCTGGAAAAGGAAAAATATATTTTTCTGCCTCCCCTACCCTGTCCCTCAGTGGTCTATTATACTTGTACTTCCTCACAGCACATGAAACACCATCTTCTGCCTTCTCTTGTTACCAGGCCCCAGCACGCCAATGCCTTGCTGGGAATATTTGCCTTTCTGAAAACCCCTGAACTAGCTGGGTTAGCTTCTGAGCAGATCCCCTTGAGGGATGGTGGGCATTAATGGGCTCTCCTTCTTGCTTACTCATCCTTATGCTCCCAGCCCTTCCCATTTTTGAGCAATGAACCTACACCGTGAATATACAGTTACAGAGGGAATCCTGAGAACAGGCAATGCAAATCTATGTCCAGAATGCAGTGAAGGCACTCATCAGTGCACTGCAGAGAGTCATTCATGTCTTCAGTCAGGTCCTGCCTCCAGGCATTTTAAGAGTTTGTTCTCTACATCCAAAAATTCTTTCAGCTTTTCCTTACTCTCAAAAGAGAAGTGTGGAGGTTTTACCCATAGGCACCCTCATTTCTCATTCCAAAACACCACCAGTATTTTTCAGGGCTATACGCATGGTGAGCCAAATATTACAGAGCATTTCTTTTCTCTCCTAACAAAAGCTATTAAAACATTATCTCATCTTTACCTTCATCATGATCTTTTTTTTCCTTGTTTCTAATCTTCCACATCTATACAACCTCTTTGATGCTCTTTTCCATCACCTTTAAACCTTGACACAGCATCGCACAGCAACAAAAAGACACTGCCAGAATATGTTTCTCCAAGAGGCTGTTTTTCAGGACCACCTGTCTGCTCTCCTGCCAGGCATGCGATTCCATCAGCAACAGTGCAAGCTCTGCTGCAAAGAGACTGCGGGTGCACAGCTCACAAACTTTCCACCAGCCCAGGGATGTTCTGGTGGTGTAACACTGCAATTTTGTTCAGTTTGTTGGGAATGCCCATGTATTTCACACAATTGTCTTCTAATAAGAATAGGCTGTTTTAACAGTCAAAAAAATAACTCTCTGACAAGTCTGAGCCAAGACACCATAGAGAGATATTTCCTAAGTGATGCTGCAAGACCACAAGAGTCAGAAGACACCACCAAGCCATTGTGGCTACCAGGCTGTGGAAAAGGAGGAAGATGACATTTCTTAGTTGAGTACATAACACCTGATCGAGGTATAGCATCTATCTAGAAAAAACACCTGTGACTGATTGCAGAATCTGCATCAGATTGTTTTTTTTTTTTTTTTTTTTTTTACTTTAATGCATTGAATAAAGTACATAAATAATAACTAATAACCAGGATGTTTTCTTTCAGGTGTTCCTTCAAAATTAGCAATTTGTAACTGTGATAAATGCACAACTTGCTAATAGTTAATGGGTATGTATGTTTTTAGCATACAATTCTTACTCAAGTAAATAAAGTAATTTTCTCATTTTCACCTTGAGTATCACTGAGACTCTCAGCTTAAAAACAAGAATAAACCCTGTCCAAAGAGCTGAAAGGGGTCCTTTTGGGGTTGTCTATTTGAGACAGAATTATCCTAACAGACAGACAGCTGTTTTAACAAAATCACTGACTTTCAGAGACTTTTTGCCGTAATAATCCCACAGTGATTCAAGGCATAAAAATATCCAGAAAATGCTAAGAAAGAGGAAAGGTATCACTAACTGTTAAGTAAACATTAAAGAAGGCAAACTCTGCAACAAAGAACTGAAGGACACTGACTTAATCCATTGAATGTCAGAAGAAATTGTTTTAGAAGGATGAAGAGAGCTCTGCATCCAGATAGGTATTGATTTCCATGGACCTGCAGTTCTCTTGCACTGCTTAAGGTCACATATCTGTGCTTGGGAAGTTCCTTTGCAAATCCTGTGTTCTTTATTTCAACAGCCACGAAGCTCCCAAAAGGGTTAAATTTTAAGCCAGGATGTATATGCTTTAGGATGCATCAACACTGCCTTTGAGATGCAGGAAAGGGACTAGAAGAAAAGATGTGTCCCTGAAAGAGCATTTGAGGATCTCCACATCAAGAAGAGAGAAGTGAATTCAGCTCGGAGAAGAGGGCTCTACCACAGAATTTTAACATTAGGTCCAAATAACACAATCTGGCCACCATCCCACTAGGGAGGCTCAGCCAAATCATGACAAAATTCACAGGCAGCAGATCACAGAAAATCCTCTCTTTGATGGCAGATGATGAAAGGACAGGCATAAATTTCTAGCTGAATTATGCCTGAAGTAGAAAATAGAGACAAGAAAGATAAGGCAATGGATCCTGAGATTAGGAATCAAAGGGCCTCCAGTTCTCATGGCTTTAGTACTGTGTCACCTTAAGAATATTTTCAAGTCTCACTATATTAATTTGACTCAGTTTTCCCTAAATATTAAAGATTAAGTATAAAAATTAATCATCAACCTATATATATTTTCTCCTGTTCTAAAGAGAAGGAGCAATAAAGTATAACAATACAGCAGTTGTTCACGGCACAAATTTGTAAACAATTTGCAATGTTTCATACTATTTTGCAGCCCCACACTAAAGAACTCCCAAGCATGCACCCCTTTTGAGTCACAGACTTTGCCACTCTGCAGAGAAAATCACATTTAAGGTGTTTGTGTTTGTGGTGTAAGTACCCTCAGAGAATCTTTTCTTAAAAATACGTCTATCAATTATTCAGAAATAAATATGAAATAGTCACTGTTATAAAACATGGTAAGTGGCACAATTAAGTACAGTGCCATGTCCTGCTGTCAGAACAACCTATGCCTTACACACTTGAAGGACTGGGGAAAGAAAAAAAATCTCACCGCCACAGTGAACAAACAATTCCACACAGACTTCCATGCTGTAATAAAAGCAATTGATGAGATGCCTTGATCCATAAAGAATAGAGTCATTAGGAAGAAAAGGAGGTGACATTGCCTCTGTATTTCTTGTACTTAATACTAATCCCAGGCAAAACATGCAGTCCTTTTGTGTGGTTTTCCTGAAGAATAATGAAAAATAGGTGTGAAAAAGCTGTTTAAAAATGTGAGAGCTTTACAGGGACAAAGGCAATGAGTGCAATGCCGTTAACAACAAACACAGAAGTAATTGGAATAGTGAGGAAGAGGCATCCTAAGCAGAAAAAAAAATCAGCAATCCATTAAAAGAGAAGAAAAAGGTAAAATACTGACAAGCAGTTCTAAGCTAATTTCAACAAGAGATTAGGTATAAGATTTGTTGTTGGTTTTCCTTTTATAGTGATGGTAAATAATCATTTTATTTTTCTTTCAAGGTTAAGACTGGACTATTAGAACAACGTGTGATAGTTCTCTTCAAAGAATACCAAAAGGAGCAGCCAAGGCCAGGAGAATCCTTCCGCAGCGGAGAGGTGGGTATATAAGGACTTTGTAGAAAGTTTCACCCTATCACAACCAAGTGTGGTTGGTACTTAGCAGCCTCATAGAGACTCCCAGGGGATATGTGGAAGTCAGGAGCACAGAGCAGGAGGGAATTCCAGGAATGGCTGTGGCCTTTTATACACCTCCCTTTCATGATCCTTCCTCAACGGTTTTGTAGCCTTTCTGAATCCATCCAGCAAAGATACCTCCCAGGATCCTTTCTGTTCACAGGTTAGCAATTGGGCTTCCATCACATAGAAGATCTTCAGTGATGGTTTGGAAGCTGTTGTTTGTGTTCATCTTCCACCAGCTGGTCTTTGGGGGTGAAAACACCAGCTGAAACTGAGTGAGCCATCTCCTTCTGGCCTTTTCCTCTCAGTGTCTTTTGGAACCCTCCCCTCCTTTTCTTACTTTGCTTAAAGAATTTCAAAACTCTTTAAACAATTTAAAATACTTGTTAGCTTCTTGAACAAACCATCAGAAAGAGACTAGGAAGCACAGTGACACAAGGGAGGCCTTGTAACACTGGTCACACAAGGAAAGAAATCAGCCTGCAGTGCTCTCCATGTCTATGATCTGAGAAAACCCTGCTCCAGACCCCAAAGTTTTCCCACAGGTTGCTTGAAGGCTGAATCCCAACTTCAAATCACAGCTCACTCCCACACTCGTTTACTGGCTTTGCCATGTTGTATCAAGTATTCATTGTCCAGCTTTGAGGAATATTTGAGAAGAAACAATAAGACAGAAAAGTAGAAATGAAAGAATTGTGTTCAATGACACATAGACACGGCCACCCAACAGCAAGTTTATTGAGCCCTGCCATCAGCAACACAAGCAAACAAACAAACAAACAAACACAACCCCACAGATTTAACAGTTTCTAAGGCTCACTGACCATCAATTGCCTTTTACTTGAAGATAAAACTTACTTAATTTAATCTCTGGATCTTTTTACGCTTTGATTAGCCAAATTGTAATGCCCTCCTACCCTTAGATTAGCTGTTTCCCATCAATAAATACCTACACTCAGTGACAAGATCCCAGCACAACTTCATTTTGATTAAAAGAGAAGCTACTACTGCTATCAGTTACTCTAACATTTTACTGCAAAAATAATTGGGGTTTTAACACACCAGCTTAAACAAGGAATGCAACAAAAAACTCTTCCAGAGCCAGTCAGAACAGATATTTTCCAGACAATCACAATCATCTACACATTTTGTTCAACCTAAGACAAATTCCTGGTGCAATTATTTGTGTTATTTAACCATTTTAGTATTTTTCTGTGTTTCTTGTTTGTTTTTCAGACAGTGTCTAAAGAGATTCACAGGCATGTATTGAAATGTTGAACTAATTCATTTCAGTGCTTCCAAAATGTTAAACTGTTTTTATTTTGTTTTACATTTTTAAATTTCTGCTTGCTTTTCATTTTTCAAAACACTGTAGATGTAGTAGGGGCGCTACAGGGAATTTGTCAATTTTCATGAAGTTCCTTTCTTTCTTAAATGTAATTTTTCTGAAAATGGTCAGGTGGCCAATGTCCCCTCTCCCTTTTTAGAAAATAGAGAATTTAACACATTTACAGTGTCTTACTGGAAAACCATAAATAATCCTGGCACCACCCACTAAGAAAATATGAGCAGAAAATATCAACTATCTGCCTTATAAAGACAGTACTGCCACCCTGGCACCAAATATGGGGAAAAAACTACATGATCATGTAATCAAAGGCTGGATCTCAAAGCCCCATGCACAGGGGGATTGAGTTAAGCCTGCACAGACAAATACCTTAATTCTGTTATTTAAAAACGCAACCAGCATTTCCTGAACACTTAGACTTTGCAATTTAAATAGCATTAATTAATTTAGGAGTTGTGTGTAGCTAATGATGACTAATGTGACAGATCCATAATTATCTACCTATCATGGTGGTAAAGACAGATGTTAAGATGGCCAAGTTTTTCACATCATTTCCACTGAATAACAAATAAAGAAGAGCCTGTGTCTGTTCTGAGGCTCACAGAGCTTGGAGATAAAAACATGTTGGATAAGAGTCTGAATGTTCCTGTAATATACACAGTAGCAGATACCTCCTCACCACATTGCTCAACCCCAAATGAAGCATAGGCTTCACCCATAAATGATACCCTACAGTGCTCATGAATTCTTATCCTGAACACAATAATTGCCCCCTAAGAAAGACCATTACAATTTTTCATTGCTGTACCACCCCACTCAGGGTGCAGTGATTCCTTTTCATCATCCACCAGAATGCTGTTAACACTAGCGGGAGAATAATTTTGTGTGAGCACTTATTGGTCTGTGTTCTCATTTTTTCAGCATTTCTGTCTTCTCTTTCTTATTTACTACTTCTTTCCCCATCCCACCACCACCCCCCCAAAATCTCTGTTTAGAAGGATCTCAGTGTTGCCTTTGTGCTGACTCAGTCATTACATTTCCCAAGAAATTTTTGAAACTGGCAGCAGTTCTATCTGATAACAACAGCAGGACAGAAAAGTAAGTAAAAAATAATGGCCTGCCAATCATGGCTGTCCAAGAAAGATCATGGGTCCTAACCAGAATCTAAAGTAGTAATGGGAAATTTTCTTAATAGACTTCTTCTTGGGCTGCAAAGTAAAGCCAGTGTGGCTAGAGGGATTTTCTTAAAGAAGATTATCTTCCAGCTCTCCATGTTAACACCCTCAGATAGTAAAAAATAGGAGAAATGAGATGACAGTAATCTCTGGAACATCCTAAGAGGTATGTTAACAAGTACTAAAGACATGTATAACACGTAACCTGGTACATTTCAAATATCAGAAGTCTGGAATTACCATAAAAAGCCATGGCAACAACAGGCAATTAATTCACACTTATTCAGATTACCATAGAAACTGGACCAACATACCAGAAATTATCCAAAATGCCTCACTTCAAACATTCAAGCAGCCTATAATTTCCATAGTAATTGAGTGCTTGTAATAACCACATAAATATTATAAAATCTCTATGAAACACTATGAAATCTTGACATAATGAAGGGCAAGCAGAATTTTAAAAATCTGCACAGCTTTTTTCCTGCATTGTAATATACCACAGAGTAGCCAGAAAACTTTTCATCTTCCAACATGAAATTAATTTCTTCCAAGAAAAAGTAATGCTATTCTGTCAGAAGAAAAGAAAAACACACTTACATCACAACAAATCACAACAAAAATCTACCAGACAGAGCACAGCTAGTGTACAGAGCTCAGGCTCTCTGAAGTGTTGCCTTGTTCATTTTTTCAATAAGTCTTCCTTAGCTCAGAGTTGTACAGCCCTTTTGTTAATGACACTAGTGGTAGATATTTTCTAGACTGCCTACTGTTAAGAAAAGCTTTAAAAGAAAAAAAAAATACATGTGTGTGTATATATATATATATATATATATATATATATATATACTTTCAATCCTGAAAGACATTATTTTCTTTCAAAACCTATTGCTCTTGCAGGTGCCACATTAACAGGACACTATATGAAAACTCTGGGTGCTCAGGAGTGTGTCCTTGACTTCTTGTATATGTTCATAGCTTTTACAAATCCCTAAATACCAAAAGTTCTATTTGAAATATTGTTGGCCCTAGTATAGGAAGTGGGTACCTGGTAGACATGTACGATTTACATAGGATTTTCAGTAGTTTTAAAAAGTATTGCTTGAAAAACCATTAAAACACAATTCAAGTAATCAACACTAATTGTAAGTGGTGGGAGAATGACTGATTTAGTGGAGTTTCGAAGGCATCAGACAGGTGGGACTGGTGCAGAAGTAAATGCTAATTATTGACTCAAAGAGCTGTGACAAGGAAGAGCAGTCCAGAAGAGAAATGGCCTTCTCCCTTTTGACTCTGTAGGAAGACAAAGGATAACTGCTTTTCCACACGAAAATTTATCTCTGAACATTTCTTGTCACCAGCACCATCAGCCCACAAGTCCATTACTTATTCTGCATTACACATGACATACTTCAAAGCACATGGAAGTCAATGGGAACATTCCCATTAACTCCAATTGCCCTTGAATCAATTCTTCAGAGCAGTTTCACACCAGTTGAGCTTCATAGCTTTTGACTGAGTTATTCCTAATTTGCACTGGCAGTAGAGATTTCTGTTGGTGAATGTGAAATGTCTCATACGTGTCTTTTCACACAACACATAATGAAAAGACAAACATTTGTTGTTTGTAGGAAAATTAGAAAGGCAATCACTTTGTGCTGAATATTTTCAAAAGATATTGTGAAAGACTCTTCTCTCTTAAAATGTGGACAGCTTGAAAGGAAAAGATCTGAGTGTACCAAGGTCTTGCTGGAGAGAGACAATCAGTAAAAGTGGCTGAAATATTGAGAAGTTGGGGCCTTGGTTTGGATAAACACCCACTCTCAACCTTTTGCATTCTTCCTCAGAATACCCAAGCATTACCAATCAGAATGTAAAACTTACAAAAGAGTGTAAGTTTCTTGCATTGTAAGAAACATACATGTTTCATACAAATATGCAATCTTTTCCTGTGCCAGTGGCATAGTAATGTTTGAGTAATCACTTAGCCCACTTTTTCTGTTTTCTCTTACTTTTGGGTTACCCTTCTTGGAGTATGTAAATTTAGGAAGCTCACAGAAAGAAAGAATGCAAAATGTCGATTTCAAACTCTATTGAACATCAATGAAGTTTAGTTGTCATTTGTTTTGCAGTCCTGGTATACTGTCACACCAAAAAAACACAGTGTCTGATCTGACCAGACATTGGATATCCTCATTTATAAAGTAGGTACTCAATGACTTGATTAAAGTCACTTAACCTAGCTCTCTCGTTATTACACACATTAAGTGATATAAGGATGTTGTAAATAATTTGTCATCAATTCCTGAAAAGCAGGAATTGATGACAAATTCTTGGCTGAAATTACTAGAGTGATGTAGCACCTTACCTTTCATTAAATGAGGTTTGTGGTTTCCTCTTTAATACCCCACACAATATTTTTCAGAAAACTTAATACTGACAGGGAGGTACAAATTTCTCCAGGCTGCAAATGCACAATATAAAATATTTAAAGTGAAATCTGGGCTTGGAGACAGTTATAGCATTAATCTAGCTCTGCTTCTCAGCCTTTGCAACAAGTTGAACACATCACAACCTGCAAGACAAACTGCTCTCAAAATTGACATGCATTTTGATAGGTAACTTAAAATTCAAGGCCTTTATAAAAACCAGCTACACAAAGTATCATCTGTGGCTTCAGTGGTGCAACTCACAGCAATTTCTGCCAGCTCCCAGATCTATGTGTGCATCCCAGTGAAATCCAGCCCCTCGTGGCCATAGGTGAGAGTCCAGGACACCCCAGGTGCTTACAGCACACATGCAGCCCACATGAGACAGGCAGAGACCCTGTCACCACCCAGGCTTCCTCCTGACAAGGCAGCTGAGATTCACAGCCCCTTCTTCAGCAAATATGACAGCCTGTTCCTTTTTATGAAAGTGACCTTGCCAGAAAGAAGGAAGAGTTACGAAACCTTTACAGACACTAGTTTAGAGATTGGTTGTAAGGCAGCTGAAGAGCAGATGCTCAGTGTGAGCACATTACCAAAGTCTAGTGAGAGGTCAAATAAGGAGCTGCTCCCAAAATTTAAAATTCAGAGACACAGTTCAGTCTGGTAAAACACATGATTTTATACACAAGTGTTTCCACTGAAGCTATGATGGCACACTATTAATGGTTTCAGTTTGATATGCTGATGTCCTTAAGCACTTAAACAGAACTACACACATGCTTTGCATCATATATACAAGTCAAATTAGTATGTCGCTGACTCAGTGCCAGGCCACAAAAAACTATTTCTACGAAAAGGCCTAATGTCATCTCCAGAAGAGGGCAGTGCTGGCTTAAACTAGCAGGGCACAGACCCTCTTAAAAGTCTTGGTTTTGCAGAGGGCAATACACTTCTTAAAGCAAAAACTCCCTGTCAGAACCTTGCAAAGATGTGTAAAAACCACCTCACCCCAGAGAAGCAGCCAGTAGAGCAGTCCTGGGGGAGGTACCAAGGTTTGAAACCTTTATTAACAGCATTCATATTTTGCACTGTGATTTGGGCAGAAGTTGGGTCCCTTTCTCACAAATTTCTGTCTTTAGAAAGCCCTAGACAGGTTAGACTAATTGCTATTTCTAGGAAAAGGAAAGTGATTGATAGTGGGGTTTATCTCTCGTTTGATCTTGTAGAGCTCAATCAGCCTGTTTCTTTTATCAGTGGCAGAAGGAAGGGCTTCGTGCACAGAGTGGCCTAAATATCACTACCCCAGAGGCACAGAGAAACTCGTGGGAAGGAAGTCTAGGTTCAGATCCTTCTCTTACCTGGGCAACTCACACATAAAACCAGGAAAGAGACTTCACTCTTATAGAACTGACACTACTTAGAGAACTGAAGGCCAGGCACCAAAAACTATAGAGGATTGTTCAGTTTCAAGCAACAGAAAGAAAAATCCATTGCAGGGAATTGTACAAAAACAACCCCCCATACGAGGGTCAATGCCAGACAAAGTCAGAATGCTGCTCTTAGATGATCCTCTGACTGCCCTTAAACCACACCTCTTCCTTAAGCAAAAGCAATGGGATGGGGAGGAGCTGTATGTGCTTTAGGAAGAGGCAGACAGAGGCAGGTGGTGTTTGACCACACACTGGGATGATGGGTTCCCACCTTGGATGCCCCAAGCACTTGTTGGCCTCCGTGGCTCTGAGTAATTCCTGAATTATACATCATCCTGTGGGTAAAGCAAGCTCAGAAAACACCTTTGGAGAACAGAATTATTCAAATCTCATAAGATAAAACCCATGGGAAATGGAAAGGAAAATAGGAGGCTACTGCCAAGGATTTAAACAGAGCTTCATTATGTATCAGCAAGAAACGGTTGCCAGCAAAGTGGAAGGCAATCAGAAGATAGCTTTGTCACTGACAAGCCCCATTCCTGACAGGCTTTGACTCTGATCATTTGACATTTTAAAGAGCTTTTAGTTATTTCAGGTACAGTAGGTTATGAAATGTAATTATAGGAGCTGGAAGAGGCCTGCACACCAGATAAAGGCTTGGCAGAGGTGCTTTAAAGAAAAAGTCAGGAAAACCAAAAGCTTTGTGCGGGTTTTAATGCAAAAAAACAGGAACATTTCTTGGGTCATGCATGTGTCTCAGATCAGAGCACTGGGAAACAAATTTCTGGAGTAGTTGGGAAAGCACAACAACTCCAACCAGAGTAAAGCTGACCTTAGGAAATGTGAACAATGGCTTCACACTGTGAAATAACAAGATTACCAACACCCAGAATAAAACTGGAAAACAAAGGCCACACAAAGCTCAATGTCAGGACACTTGTGGGGGCTTGTGGCTCTCTGGAGTCAGGGTCTGCCCCACAGCCCCAGCCAGGAGCAGGGCAGCTGAGAGGAGACCAGGACAGCCCCGCACACCTTTGTAGGGAGGGGGCAAGGCTGGGCTGGGAAATGTACCTGCAGGTGAGAGATCAGGAGCAGACCCTGTAATGGGAACAAGGGTCAGAAAATGCAAGGCATTATAGCCCACTCAGGACCCTGACACGCAGGAAAAACATGCAAAATTCAAGGAAACAAGAAGCCCTACAACACAAGAAGCTTGTGCCCTTAGAGGTAACCAAATGCACAACCTCAGACAAGGACCAGAACTTGGCAGAGGGAGGGTGGGGAGGGAAATTATTACAACACATCATAAACATACTAGAGGAAGCAGTGGTGTGTCTGGCATGGACAGGAGGAATACTG
The DNA here is from genome assembly GCF_009819655.1 of Sylvia atricapilla. Taxonomy (NCBI): domain Eukaryota; kingdom Metazoa; phylum Chordata; class Aves; order Passeriformes; family Sylviidae; genus Sylvia; species Sylvia atricapilla. Next base: position 70,905,056 of record NC_089140.1, on the reverse strand, counting down.
CTGCTACCACAAGTGCTCTGCACAAAACTCTGCTGAGTAACAGGAGACTAACAGTCCTGGGTCAGGACTTCTACACTTTAAATTTTCATCTTAGAGAATTAGGCAGGACTAGGAGGAAAAGAGCCCTCATTCAGTGTCACTGCTTATTTCTTATTTCTGTGTTTTCAAGGTGCAAGTCAGTGCTGCTGCAAAGTCCAAAGATGGACTTTGGCTTAGTACTCCTCTCCTGCTCATCTGAACAGGAGCAAAACTTACTAACAGTTTGTAATCTACCACTAAATGATCGAGCTCTAAGCCAACAGACAAAACCTGGATTTCTTTACCCACAGCTGCACTGCTGGCTGACTCCTAGGAGGTTTTGAGTTTTGCTCCTTATAAATATAAACCACGCAGTGTCTAAAAAACATTTGTGTGTCTGAGATTATTGCCTTCAGAAAGTTTTACAATATCTAGAATTTCAGTACAACCTCCCAAAATAAGTTGTAGGTATTGCCCCACACCTTCCATTTAATGGTGTACAGAAGCAGTCCTGTGACTAGCAAGTGAGTTGCATTTTACCTTGAAGGAACTGGGAACTTTCACTTCCACGGGGTATGGCTCAGTTTCATGTACAGGAAAATATAGTTCAGGGAAAGAGAGAGAAAAGAAGAGGGGTCCCTAGAGGAAGAAAGTAAAGACTCTCTTTAGTCTATCAATGAGATGATAATAGCATTGTCCCATCCCACATTCCCCTGGTAATGCTTTTATAATTGTTTTTAAAAACAATGTTTTTATAATTACATTTGCCTTTTAAAATCTTTTTTCTTCCTTCATTGTTTGAAATGGAAATAATCCACATAGGCAACAGAGGAATCATTTGACAGTACATGGGGAGAAAGTGAAATTATTCCATGTAAAAGTGCTTTGAAATACACAAAAGGTGTAATAAAAGAATTGCAATCTCTTAGATAATCAGTAACATTAATAGGCACAGCCATGCAGACAAAAGTGTGATTTTTTTTAATCTGGCACCATGCATCAGGCTGAGAGCCTAAATTATCTTCTTAATCTACATACAAAACATTTTTCTTTTTCTCCTTACATTATCATATTTCTTCTTTACTTAAAGTCTAGGATTTCCTGTTGTACTTTATAGAGAAAAATACTGGGCTAACAACTGTAATCCCTGCGTATGCAACACAGTTGGTGTTTTATTTCTCTGATTCAATTCAGTCAATTCAGTACAGTTTCTCTAAAAAAAAATCTGGTCTGGGATTCTTTTATGAGAATATTACGGTAGTGGCATCATACTGTGAGGGTGAACTTCACCTGTGTGATTCTGAGGGCAGGACACTGCTACAGCCCAAAGCAGGCTTTTCTAAATTAGCCCTTGGAAAGTATTGCCTGTGCTTCATCCAGACACCTGATTTTCAAGAATTGGCGAGAGGCAGATAAATAGAATTGCAAATGAACCAGTCTAAATCCATTGCTTCTACTACTTACACCAGTAAGAACAGAACGAGTGCTAATGCAGTAGCAACAAGTAAGCAGGCTTTATCATTTCGAATTGCAGGTAGACAGACAGAAAAAATTATATTGCTGGATAATTCACAAGAGCAGGATTAATGCAAGACTTTCAGTAGATTTATCGTGTGACAGACTCTGAGAGGAGAAAGCAGTGCATGGAAAGGGGTATATTGAATACAGCAGAGAAATGCAACACAGCATTAGCCAGGATCACTCTCTTTGATTTCATTTTAGCAGCAGTTGGATGTAAAAACTGTGTGCCCAGTCAGAGCACATAGCTTTGTGTAGCAATCAGTCAGCTATTAGGTGTTACTCTGTGATGATACGACTCACTTATGTAATGACAATTAAGTTGCTGTGCTAAATGACTGCTGCTGATTAAATACCTCCGTGCAAGTGCTATTCAGATTTGCATCCATCATGTGAAGAGTGTGTCTTAACGCAGATGCTGATGATATTTACAAATTAGCAGCTGCAGGGAATGGAAAGGCAGCAGAACCTCTGTGGTCAATACCAGAGCTGCTTTAGTCAGAGTGGACACACTCTGATCAGATGATCCTTTTAAAGCATCTCCTCTCACTGAGGGGGTGAAATCCCAATGCCAGTGAAGACTAAAGACGGCCAAGCAATCTCTGATTACCTCTTTCATACTTTACTGCACCAGTTCCATCAGCATCCAGCATGACAAGGAATATAGCAACTGAAGCCATAAGGAAAAGAGGCACCTAAGGGAACCTCAGAGCTGCAGAAAAAGGTGTCCGCTAAACTTTGCTATGGGCTTGCCTTCTCTTTAGTGAATTTAACTTCCCACAGCCCCTTAAGGAAGGCATCTGACATGTGGTTGGTGTTGAAAAGTGTCAGCATAGCTTGTGTGTAAGACACAGTCTGTACTTTCACCTGCTAGACAGAAGTCAGATCTTGATGCTGGGGGAACCTCTAGAGACAGTGGGTGTAACTGCTGCAGAGCAGGAGGAAGAGACACAGAGAAAGAAAACAGAGAACTCGCATTTAAGCATCTATAATTTGGTAGTGGAAACTGTTGCTGCTCTTGCTGTATTTAAAATTGGGCCTCTCTCAATCACTTACAAAACTGAGACTAGTACAAGCTCCGACACAAGAAGCTCCTGTGGCTGGCAGCAGGGAAGATTTTGCAAGGAGGTAACCTTCCCAGCTTGCCCTGCAATTTACAGTCTTTTCTAGGAGTCTGGCATTGGCTGCTGCCAGAACTGGGGACACTGACCCACAGGGACTTTTCTTTAGCTCATCCTGATATTCCAGCAAAGCAGTGGATGTCTGCCCTGCCCTCTCAGCAGCACAGTCTGAGGAGTTATGCTCCTTCTGAGAAGAGACACATTGCATTTCAACCAGCTTGCAATAAGCTTCATGAAGCTGGGGCAGAAACTGTGACAACACTATACCCTGCCCTACAGGCTGGGTTTTTTAATATATTTCCTTTTATCCTGGCTTTACTGCCACTACAGTATGCCAATAGGAGAAAAACAGGTTAAAAGCCAGTGTAGAAGGCACAAAAGAAAACCAGTCAAAAGTCAAGCTTTCCCATATAGTCAGATGCTCTATAAACATGTCAAGAGTACAGCAAGTCACCTCACAGCAACCTGTACAGTTGAGGATCACCAGTACAAACAGGCAGAAAATCACACTCATACCCCTGCCATCAGTTTCTTCTACCACTGGTTCATGGTTGGTAAAAAACATTATATGTCAAGATGTCAGAAGAAAATACTTTCTCTGATATTGAAGATGAGAGAGGATCTTAAATTCTACACAGAATTGCTAGCAACATGCTGAGGTAACAGTTATGCCCAACACATCAGCATCATACATCATAGCCTGCCCAAGGGTGAAAACTACTGGAGCAGAAAACACATCACAGGGACCCTGAAATTCTGTTTCTTGAGGATATCTGTAATGCCATAGTCAGTATTCCTGGGCTGACAAGAACAATACAGGTCGGTAGGCTACCCCACTCTTGTCAATGAGAAAAAAGCCTATGAACAGCATGAGCTACATAGATAGATTTATGCCCCCAGCCAAGAGGCAACTGTAAGAAAACTCCTTGAACAGCTGGCTCAACAATGTGAAAACAACTGACCTTCAAAGAAAACATTCCAGTTATCATTTAGTATCTTTTCCTCCATCCTGAGCAGAAGTAATCTGTATATTCTCAAGTAACTGCATTCATTCTATGGTTATAGTCATATTCTTCTCGTTAATTCCATCTTCCAGCTCATTTTAAATGATTTCTAGTGGGTGAGAAGAGGAAATGTAAACAGGTAAGCATTTTTAGAGTCTAAATAGCTGCTTCACTTGCAATTCTCAGCAAGAGTTTCTGCAGAATAAAAGGTCTGCATCAGTCAACCCTAATATCTAACCTTAATCTTGATATATCATTGAGTTTATTCTTGTCTATTGCTGTGGCAAAAACTGCTCATCTATGAGGAAGAAAATGAGCAGAGCTCTGCCATATTATTTACATGGTGTCAAAAAGATGCACAAAGCTTTCCACACAAATGAAAAAAAAAAAGTCTCTGCCTTTGAGATTTTTATTCTAACCTTAAGCAGACACTACCAGTGGTTCCAGTGCCACATGGGCAACAGCATCATGTGTACAGAGTGGTGGTATATGTGTGTGGAGACTGCAGGGGCTATTTTACTAAATGTCATACAGGACTAATATTTTCAAACTATCATTCCTGCAAGGACATTTTCAGATATCAGCCAACAAATTGCACCTGTTAACACACATAAATATTGGAAGTTCTTTATAAACAGTGTCTCCGTGCTCAACACATTTACAGAATCTTTAACAACATTTAGTTTAATTTTTTCAATTAAAAAAAAAAAAAAGCTATTTGTGTTGGCCTATTGTGTTACATATTTTCATAGTTAGCCATCAGTACCAATATTGACACTGGAGTTATGTTTTCTAAACTTGTTCATTGACTTCAGTGTGAAAAGATAGAACGACTTCCTGAATTCATAAGGATTAACCGGTGGCACTTAACACACACCCTGATTTCTGTATGGCCTTTAGCTCTTCCTAAGCAGTCTCTGAGTACCACCGGCTTAATGTGATCAGGAACAGGATTTGAGGCTGGGCAGTTCTAAGGGATGTGTAGCATAAGTGAATAAAGTGCTATACAAGAGAGCCATCCAGAGGGAATCTACCAAAAATCTCAGACAAAGTGGGAAGCACTGTGTTACAAGAGGACACCAAGATTTCCTTGCTCCACCTGAGAAAGAAGAAAGGGGAGAAAAGATTGCCACAGCTGGTTTTCATAAACACATGAAACACAGTGTTCATGAGATAGGGAAAAGAACGTTTCAAGCCAAAGAACCAGAGGATAAAGACAAGTAATGAATACACTTAGCCTGCAAATTATGCCTGGCAAAGCAATTTTATTCATGAACAGCCTTCTAATGGAAGACAGAAGAAAGAGAGCAGGAAGTTGTAACTACTTTTTAATGGAGATTGATTAATCTGTGACAGAAACTGTATGATCTGTTTGCACCTCAAAAGTAGGACTTGATGATCTGAGGCAGGAGGGAGTTCTTTGCACAATTTAAGCCACAGGATTAAATTGTGCACAGGGACTGGGATGGGATTTAAGAACTATGTTATGCACAGAGCTGTCAACCAAAAAACATGTGACATGTCAAAAATGGCTTGTGATCTACTGTGTGTGGCTGTGAACGAGGGGTTAGCTACAACTCTGCTCTCTGTTCTGCTTGTATCTTGTTCCGAAGAGTTAGTGGATGGCCAGGAGGTAGAAAACTGCTGCTGGGAAGGTCAAGCTCCAGAAGCAGACTCATGATACTGGGCTGACCCTTATGGCAAGGGATTTTCTACTTGCTTCTGCCTTGCTGTCCTGCTGCCAGGGTGTATGATTTTCTGCTAAGTCACTCCTTCTCATGCCATTGTGAATGAATTCAGGAACTCGGGGGTACTTCTCAGAATCTGAAGCTCAGCAGTTTCTCTCTTCAGTTAAAACTTACCAGAGAGGGCAGAGGGTTGTATAGATAAGTGTCAGCAATACATCCACACCTACAGGAAAGATGTGGAACAACATGGGCCCCATTCTCTGCAACTCAAACAGCTGGGAACAGTATGCTTAGAAAAGCTGCTGTCCTCTTCTTATAGAAAGATAAAAGACTAGATTTGTGCTGTTGCTTTTTAGGTGCCCCCAAGATAAGTAGCTTGCCACAGTGTTCAAGTGGGGGTCAAAGAGGTTCCACAAGAGATGGAGAAGTGTGTCTCTGTAAATGTTCAATATATCAAGATTGTTTTACCCAGGGCAAAGCAACACTTAACTGCTGAGTTTACAGGGGTGAGGCCAATCCCTTCTCATCAGTGAAGGGTGAACAAATGCAAAAGGTCACTTCTTAGAGAGTGATCTGTTACACTTCCACAATCATTATTACTGTTCAAAGGTGAAACCTGTGGGTTATACCTGTTATGACCCTTACCTGTTGCATGCTGCATCTCAAACCCAGAAAAACAGCTGTCTACATATCTGACTTCACAAAATTCTCCATAGAAGTTGTTGCCACTTTCTCTAGCTCTTTGGGATGTAGATCACATATTAACAGAGATTAGCATCTCATTAGCTGGATCTGATACTATCCCTACAGGTATCCCAGTCAGATATTGCTGTTGCATCCTTGGGTGTGTATGAGTAATCAGAGTATTTGAGATGTCATGTGTGACTTTCACAAAGCAGGTTTGCCTCACAACACTTGACAAGAGATTTTTACACTGAGCCACTGGCTCATAATCTGTAGTGCTATTTCACACTTATTCAGCACTGCACACCTGCTCGAGTTTCCTCCAGAACAATCTGCTCTGGCCCATTAATCAGCTACAAAGGTCTGCCCTGTACAGTGATGGTCAGTTGCAGATACACATGGGAAATTTTACGCAAGATGTTAGTGGGCAGCCCAGCTGACAATGGGTGAACATCAATGTAGGCTCCCAGTCAGCACTCCCAGCCATTTAAACTGATGGGAAACAGGAGGCTGTACTGATATTTTAGAGTGAAAAAAGTCAGGCTCTTCGGTGTAGTGTGGTACCTGCTCCACCACAATAGAGACCAGATCCAGACTAGTGCAGAAGGCAATGATGACTGAACTGCTTGGCTAGGGAATGGTTGCACCAGCACTTTTGAGGTAACACAAAGGGACACAGGACCCTTGGGGCTTGTGGAACCTGGAGGAAACACATGCAGGTGGCGGGGCAGGGCCCAATTCAGTAGAAGATTCATAATTCTTCAAAGAGAAGGGGTCAAATTGAAGTTAGAGTGAGATACTGGACTGAAATGTGAAGAAAATTCAGGAATAAGTATTCGTTGGATCAGGAAAACTACTAACAAATGAAACAGAAATCTACCTACACTTCCTCTCCCCACAAAGCTATGCAGCAATGATGAAGGGCATGTGTCTCAAAGGAGAAGGGACAATACACAGACAACAGCACCCTCCACTGGGGCAGGATGCTTAGCACATCTGCAGCTGCAAGTATGGGTTTCCAGCACATGAACTGGGAGAGGAGCAAGGAAGACACTCTCCATGTCTTTTGACCAGTGACTTGTTCTTTGGGCTTGGCTCTCAAAGGCACTGCTCTCACTTAGGAAGGATTCTGGGATGTAGATTAGCTCTTTCCACAAAGGATGGGAATTGGGGCAGGCTTCCTCCATCTCTTTTTCAGTTCTTCATATACTTCAGGGGAAAATGTTTGGTCAAGCTGCTCCTATTTTAAAGTTACAACAGATGGTTTTAAACAGAAGCAATTTCTGCTCAGTAAATATCTATCACTTCACTCATTGCTAGGTGTCTTCCTATGAGATAGTCACAACAAGAAAGAATGAAACAGACTTTTCTTTTCTTAGCTTCCTTATAAAATTATGTACCCTACAGTTGTAGTTTCTCCTGTGCAGATGGGGCTGTCAGGAAGGAACAGCTGCCCAACAAGAAGAAAACTCTTCAAAGGCCCACTTGGTAAGAAACAAGCACTTACCTAGATCTAAAGAGTGTGAACAGCCTTTAAGTGGTTAAACACAGAGCTATATAGAAAGAGTCATGAAGAAAAGTGTCATATCCCCAAAGTACTCTGACAGGAGTTACTTGGCTGCAGGCAAGATGCCAATGAAAGTGGTCCCCTGACATGAAACAAATTCAGATGAGTCAGGAAAGCTATAAGGTCACACGAAAACCACAGTGAAAGCATCCAGAGCTGGCTCTGGTGGAGGCAGAACTCAGTGAAAGCCCTGCAGGAAATACAGCGTGTTGCTAACTGTGTTACAGTGAGAACAGAGAGCAAACTATGGCTTTGAATATCCTTCCAAGCAAGCCCATAGTCCTCTCAATCCACCAACTGACCACAAGAATGGAAATCTTTTTTTTTTTCTTTTTTTCTTTTTTTTTTTAATGATATGCCTTAGACACCTCTGAATTTTCCTGATGAGAGAGAGTGTTCCTCCTTTCAAAACAAATTACAGCACATTTCACTTGTATGAAAACAACAGTGTCAGCAAGACTCTGGCTGTGATTTTAGACTTCCCATATTCAGCATATGAAACCATGTAAGTAAACAATAATAGCTGTATTTTCTTAAATACTTTTAGGCAGACCATTGTTTTGGGGCAAGTTAGAAGAACATCATGATTCAGTACTGGCAGTGTCATGGCACATAAATAAAATTCTCACCGAGAGCATAACAATCGCTTTGTTTTGATGTGCACAGCTGAGCAAGAAGTCATCACCAAAATAAACTTGATTCAAACACACCAGAAATGTTTTTGTTTCTTTTCTTTTTGCTCTTTGCACTGAATTCTATGGCATGCAATCTGCATAGACTAGAGATTAATACAACTATAAATATTCGTTTTCAAAATATCTGTTGACTTATCTTTTTAGCCTTTTTTAACTCTGCCTAAATATTTTTCATTGCTCATTATTTTGTTTACAGCCATGTGATAAAAACCATGAGAAGCAGATGAGCACAACTCTAACTTGTTATGGGAAAGAATGTGAGATTTAATTCACATGTTTGAATATCAGCTCTGCTTGGAAAGACAGAGCATGTATGAAATTTCTTATCATAGAGGCAAAGGTGTTTTTAAGGTGTAAAGTCAAGCATATATAATTAACAGGGCATTTGAGTAGCAATCCCCTGGTGCTTAAATGGGACCCTAGAGGCTTGCCAAGCCTCACCTTCCATTCCCTCTCCCAAGAACTGCATAACCATTACTGAAGTAATGATAATTGACAGTTCATGGACACGCCTTAGCTTTGTTTATATTTTAAAGCCTCCTCACATGGGAGGGAAGATAATCCCTGTCAGGCAATGTTTCCTCATGATTCTTTTTTTAGTCTTGTTAAGGAAATATTTCAGATTATCTCTTTTGCTGTACACTCCCTCCCATTGCTTACTTGCCTTCCCTACTTTCACATGCTAGCAGGGATGCAACGTCTTCAGAAATTTTCTCTACAGACATTAACTATCTTGATTTCCTTAGAAGTAAGAGTTTCTCCCTCTCACACTGTGTGGTACGATCTCAGGATCAACAGTGGTGATATTGACAGAGGAGTCATGACTTGCCACAAAACTGCTCAGGGAAGGATATGGTCACCACGGTGGAAAGGATACTAAGAGTGTTCAGGTGGTATTCCAAGACTGGTTTTGTCTTCATTACAAAAGAAGGTAGACATAAAAATCTGGTATCTGCTATTCTCAATAAAATGCTAGGGAAGACAAAGCTCCTGTAGTTTTCACTTCTGTGCAAACTTATAGAAGTTTACCCCACAGGTAAGGCACAAAACGCTGAGCTCATTTTCATACCACAGGGTAAGAGTTACAGAGGTCTTGTTTCAACTAGGGTTTTACAGCTTAGGCATCTCATGTTGGGTATCCACTGGGAAAAACCTCACCTTTTTGGCTACAAAACTAATACAAGAGTTTGCACCCCCAGTATCCAGACAGTCTATTTGCATTGTGACATCAAACAAAACAGTAACAAACAGAGCAGAGACAATAATCGGTGTGGTCAATCACACTGAACAAATGTCATAATGTCATCAGGTTAAACAAAGATCTAATTTAATATGGTATGACCCATGCCCACATGCAAGCCCATTCACGATTCAATATTGTGCTTTTGGGCACAAACAGCATGTGCTCTGCTGCTGTTTCTGATGCACGTCAGTGTGCCTGTGAGGATCCCCACAGCAGTGGCCAATGGCTTATCCACATCATAAATACTGTTGAGTTCCCTTCACCCCCCTTCACAAAAAGTAAATTCACAGTTGGCTCTGCTGGCATTTTAAATTCTCTTTCTAGACTGCAGAAAGCTCCTTCTTTTTATTTTTAAATGAAAGTTAAACTCTTATGCAACCAGACTCCAAGACCAAACTTTAAAGAACAATGCTGCTGACCTAAAGGCATAATATGAACCACTGGAGACAGCAAATCCATCACTACTGAATCAAGGCTTAGCTAACTTCGGATTATCTTCCCACAAGTGATTTCTTTATTGTTCTCATAAAAGTGACTTCTAAATTAATGAGAAATACCCTGGGTATTACTCCTATTGAGCTCTTTCTCTTCCTGCCTGGAAAAAAAAATTAATCATTGTTTAATTAATTATTTAGTCAGGTCCCTTTTGCAAAGAAATCTCTTCATGTAAGCAGCTCTCACCACCAAACTTAAACAAAATCAGCAGTCCTATCTCATTTGATTTAATAGGAGATTACAGGCTAAATACCACTTTAATATTACATACTAAACAAACACAAAAAGAATAGTTCATCCAGGAGAAAAGAGCAAGTTGGGAAGATCTGATGTTATTTGCCTTCTACTGTCATCAAGGAGGACACTTGAGACTTGGAACAGCAGGCCTGCCATCACCATAGGATGTAGCTCTCGTTAAAAGGGAATACTATTTTTAAAATATAACACAGATGCCTTAGCAGAATACTAAACAGATGTATGATAACACACAATCCACACATAAATAGAAATGGCCAAAGGCAAAACAACACAATTGGGCAAAAAGTGACTCTTCTGTTTAGTTTTGATTCTTTTTGTGGATAAATATTGACTAATGTAATGCAAGAACATTGCAACCACATCCCCACTACAAGTGAGTGACTGAGACTGATATACCAACTTATTGTTACATTTCTTGGCTCAGGTGCACCTTGAGAAAAGTCCTTCCCAAGTGTACTTAGCAGCTGTTCTGAAGCCACCAAATTGATGAGTAACAGCAGTGCCAAGTCTCGACTACGAACAAAGAGGGTATGACAAGAGATTTCTGTTATTGCAGTGGTACTTAGGTGACAAGCCTTGTGGAACAAGTACATCTGAGGGACATTTGGGACAGGCAAAGCAATTCAAGCAAGCAGTGAACTTGGATGACAATAATTCATGTTAAAACCTGTCAGCATCCAAAGGTATGATACTGTCTGAGAAGTGAAGCTATCAGCCTCAGTCTTGTGTTCCTCCTGTTTAAAAGCCTGAGCTCTGCTTCACTTCTGAAAGGCAGCAGAGCAGCCCCTGGAAGGACAGAGCACACAGTGCACACAAAACCACCTCCTCCCTCATTGCAATTTTCTGTGCTTTAGTTATTGCTTTCTCTCCCTAATCTCACATAGAAGAGCAAATTCCTTCTCTTCCCCATGGCTGCCATAACACTTACCCTAGATTAAACAAGGGTCTCTGCAGAAGAAATTACCTAGCACATGGGGCAGAGTAGAAACTGCCCCATCCCAGGGAACTACCTCTCTTAAGACCTATCTTGGGATGGGAGGTGATTTTCTGTCTCTTCTCTTCGCTCATCTGTGACGCCAGGTTTCTCCTGTGTGAAACAATCAGCTCTGCTGTATGGAAGTTTTCTGACCAGGTTCCATTTCATCGTGAAATTGTCAGACGTTTATAATTCTCCTACAAAATGTCCCAGGATTTTCCCATTACTCCTCTCTGCTTGGAAAAAGATATGCAACACCAGTCCTTATTTATTCTTAACACCAATAATGTGCAAGGCCAGGATGCCTCCAGATCTGAGGATGAAAACCTGGATTTTGAGACTCTTTCCCCATTTCAACAGCCTGCTTATGCCATCTCAAGGCTGTGCCTCCGTTTTGCCCTCAGTCAGAAACCCCTGAAGGTTTCTCGGCTTTCTCTGAGCTCGAGGCTGGGCAGCCAGGGCTGCACTTTTCATCAAGATCAGAGGAAGCACTGACCATGTTGGACAGTGAACACCTGCTGTAGGTGGACAAAGCTGAAAGTTTTCACACTCTTACAGTTCCAAAAAGTCAGGTAATACAACTGATAAGAAGCCAGGAGGTCCAGAGACAAAGCTGTGTTTAACCAGACACATTGCCTCTGACTTTCCTGTTCCCAGGTTTAGGTAACACACCATCGTTAGTCCCATTTTTTCCACAGAGAAATCCATATGCACAACATCTAGAAGAAATAATGATTCCTACCAGTCAACTTCAGGCAATCAAGACATGCTTTGCTGCCCATCTCCTGAGGCTCGTCACCTCTCTTCCCTACCTCTGCCTTTCGTTTACTCACCATCAGCATCAGCTGCTTGGTGCAACTCATAGAGGAAAGCAGCAGCAGCAGCAGCACCTCTCACCTGAAGGAGATCAGGTGAGCAGGGTGAGGAGAGGGAAGAGGGATCAGGTTATCAGAAAAACTGTTCTTTGTTTTCCAAACTATAGTGTGGAAAAAAAAAATTCAAGATTGAGTTCCAGCTGCAAATAAAAAAGTTTTATTTGAAACGCTCTCTCTGTCTTTGACTGGGGAAAGCATATTTTCTACAACTAATAAGTTCTATATCTTTATATATGCTTTTAAGGGAATATGTAACTAATAAGGTTTTGAAGTAAACTTACTTTGTAAAAGACATTTTAATAGCAGCAAATTGTAATTTCAAAGCTAGCTGTTAATTATTAAACTTCAGCATGTATCCAAGGTTATTTCTCTTCCTCAACATAATAGTGTTGGGTTAGTGCATTAAGATAAAATATGCTGGTTTGTTTGTTATTGAAAGAGTATTTTCCCCTAGAAATGTGTATTTCTTTTATCATTATAGAGCTATATAAGAGAGAAAAAAATGGGCAAACATCTCTTAGTATTCAGTTCAGCTTTATCTGCAACCCAATGAACTAACTTTATTTGTATGCATTAATTTCATTCGTTGTTTCAAATGTTATTTGTTATTTCATAAATATATAAAAATGTCGAATCCATGTGCTAACTTAATTATACATAACATCTTTCCCATCCTGAGAAAAAAAATCTAGAGTGCCCAGGAGAGAGGGAAGGAAAGGAGAGAGTGGGTGGTGGCAAATGCTTTTGTGGGAAAAAGGAGTTGTGAAAACATGGGAGATTGGGCAGAAGAGGAGGAACAATGGAGAAATGGGGCTGCATGGAAGATCATACTGCTGTTGATACTTTTAGAGGCTGGAAGAAGTGAAGGAAAGGGGAAAGAGTAAACACAGCAGCTTCCCGATGACACCTCCATGGCACATCCCCTTCCTCAAAAAGGACAGCAGCAGCAATCCCTGCCCTGCCTGAGGCTATCCAGTGCTAGGCAGTCATGGATTGCCCAAGAGCCAGCCTTCACATCACAGCAGCCTTCCTGGGCCCTCCTGCCGCACACAGCCAGCAGCATGAGCACCACAAAATACTCTCTAAGCTCCTCTCCCCATAGCTACAGGACAGACTCAGCCCCCAGGGCTCCTCTCTGGGAACTCCCCAGCACCAGGGGCCGGGAGCCCTAGAGGGCTGGTTGAATCACTGAGTTTTGGCCCTAAGTAAGGTGCTCTAAGAGTGATAGCATTATGACAGGACTGACTGTAACCACTTTGGGGCTTCCCAGTCCAAGACAAGAGTCCGGTGAGAGGCCACTGAGGTGTTGAAGGGACTGGAGTACCTCCCCTGCAAGGTAAGTCAGAGAAAAGGGGCTGCTCAGCCTGGAGAAGAGCAGGCTTAGGGAGAGCCTCATGATAGGTATAAATACCTGAGGGAAGGTGCAAAGAGGATGGAGCCAGGCTCTTCTCAGTGGTGACCTGTGACAGATCAGACTCAATGGGTACAAACTGAAATACAGGAAGTTCTCTCAGAACATCAGGAAACATTTTTTCACTCTGAGGGTGACCAGGCACTGAGATCAGTTATCCAGAGAGGTTGTAGAGTCTCAATCCTTGGAGATAATAAGCCATCTGGACATGGTCCTGAGTTACTGGCTGTAGGTAGCTCTGCTAAAGGCTGCTCAAGGTGACCTCCAGAGGTGCCTTCCAGCCTCAGCCACTCTTGTGGCACTGCCCTTGGCAGCCTGGAACAGAGACAACAGATTGCATCTGCCTTACACATTGTGTGGGGGCCAGGTCTCCGCTGGGGCACATCTGACCTTGCTCCATGAGCACTTTGCCTTCATACCCAGGAGAGAATCAGGCACGGAGGAACTTCTGTGCACCTGCATTTCTCCTGGAAGGGAGCCCAGAGGAATTGCAATGTGTTTGTTCAGACTCCAGCCCAGGCCAGTAGACAAGAAGTTAAAATTCGCTGACTAGTGTCGTCATGACTGGTGATCCGACTTCCCTTATGGCTTCTGGATGCTGCACCAGCACTGGAAGAGCTGTCAAACAAAGGTGCTTCATGTCAGCCACACTTAAGCCACCTGACAAACCAGCTCCTTCTCCTGAGGGACAGGCCCCCATGGCTGGCACACCCGATTTTCTAGTCGATATTTCATCATTACTTTTCAAATATACCTTCCAGCTCATAATAATAAATGGAATAGGCTTTCAAAAGAGAGGTTGCTGCAGGAAAGAATTGCTGATACATTATTGCATACAAGTATTTGAGCCCCTCTAAGGCAGAAATAATACTACAGGCAGTATAGGAAAATCTTTGAATACATTTGTACTTTCATACACTCTAAGTCTTGATTACAAAAGCAAAGTGTTTTTTCCAGAAAATTTACCTGGGAGATTAAGACCTGGGAAAAAAAGGAGCCATTTATTCTTTAGTATGTGGGATTTAATTTAATTTTTAAACCATGTCAAATTAAATTATACATGCCTTTTTTAATATTAACAGAGGCTCGAATGTAAAAAAAAATAATAATAAAGGGAATATGGCATTGTGAAAGGAAGACTTTTTCAGTGCAGAAAACAAAAATAACCACAGGAAGTTAATACCCACCCTGTGAAAAGTTAAAGGCTTGTCACTTGAGGAATTTTTATTGTTTATGCATACATGTATTCCTTTGGCTAGGGTGGTACACCTAAATGGAATTCTTACTTCCCCTCTCTGTGCTCAAGGTCTAATAATACAAATATAATTAGAGATAAATGTCATTTTTATGCTTGTTTTTCATCCCTGGCAAGTCTACAAAGTGATCTCTAGGTAAAGTTTCAGGGCTAAAATTAATTCACACACTTTGCAGTAAGTCTGGATGGGCTGCAGACATAGTTACATTGAAATGTCATCTAATTACAGAAAATAAACACTTCCTATCCAAACCCATACCAGCAGCTTGTGTCCCATCTTTTTCCCTTAAAGAGAAAATCCCAGAGTTCAGGCATTAAATATTCTTAGGCTGGAGTGGGCTTGGAAGGCAGCTTTAGAGCACACAGCACTATTTGTAGAGGATGCCTTGAGCAGAGGGAGAGAGGGGGTCACACACCTTGCCTGCAAAGGATGGGTCACCCTGGCTCTTCGTACTTTGCCCCTTGCACTTGCACAGGACTGGCCACAGGGATGGGAATAAATTGGAACTTTTTAACACAGCAACGACACCTGCTGCAGTCTTGGGGGGCACTGACAAGCAGGCCTGACAACAGCCTCTCATTACCACCCTCAGAATTACGGTGAGTGACAGCCAGAAAATTGTTAAGTATTTCAGCAGGATTGGGGCACAGCTCTGATTAATATTTAAGCACCCATGTTTGCAGAAGCAACATTCTTATTTGCTTTTAAAATACTTCTCATTACAGTGTAGTCCAGCATTCATTAAGCAAAATGTAGCCATGTGGCATTTGTGAATAATCCTATCCTTCATTGTGTTCTTTGAGACAATTTCCATAACCATATGGAAGTATGTCAGAAATTCACACTGTAATTGAACTGGAACTGCTGGATTAAGACAATCTTCCATCATCAGTGCCTACCTGCAGAACCAATTTACTTCAGAACCTACCTCGCAATGGAACACTGTGGAAATTGACAATTTTCTGATTGCAACTATTGGCTGCAGGTGCTGGAATGGCAGGAGACTGCACTGAGCCTGTGAGTTTCTTCTGTTTCTGGCTCTTACTGCCATAAAACACCTCAACCATGAAGGAAAAAAAATTGCTCTCATCACCTTGAATTATATCTCTGTCTGCAACGACAACAACAAAAATCTGAGGTGAAGGTATGGAAAGAAATTGAAGTAAAGTAATTTTCTTTGTTTAGGTGGGAGTTCCTGGAATCCAAACAAACTCCTCTCAAAATAGTAAATGGTCTGAACCCAAATGTGGAAAATGCAAGACCTGAAGTACTGGTCTTGAAAAAACTACTTGAGATGAGACTGAAATACAGCAGGGCCCTTCCTCGATGGTACCTGTGTAGTAAATCTCTTACACTTTTGACTGTTTGAAACCTTGGGAGCCTTTGCTGGTGAGCCTCTGGAAGGTCACAGGAAGTGACCTTAAAGACGAATCACAATGACAAATTTTCACCATCAGTGCCAAGATGGTTGCCCTTCTAACTCTGTCCAAAACATAAAAAAGCAAGGAAACTTAGTTTTCAATTTGGTATTGAGATTAGCTATGTTATGGATAAAATCCTGGTGATCCATTAAAATGCAGTAAAATCCAATGGACACAATGAGACCTGTGTGCATCTAAGATCAAAATTTCAGGTGTGTCACAAGCTCATATATTTATTTTGTCATTGGAAATGGATTTAGGATTCAGTGACCAAGGTAAACTGGAAGGGGGTTAGCCCCTTAAACTCTTACTGCTGCTGATGAGCAGTACTTTCAACCATTGTCATTTCTGATATGGGGCTGCAAGGACTATACATTAATTATTAAAAATGGATGGAATCACATATGCATCGCATGTGCAGATGATATGTAGGCATAGACTTGGTGTAAAACCCCACATCTTCCTGTGCATCAGTAGGAGGGTGTTCATTTGCATCAGCTGAATTTCAGACTGACAGTGTTCAGAGTAATTCTTCAGAAGGGTTTGAAATATGAGCCTTCTTAATAAAAGGGTGGATTTACTTATGAGAGTTTATATCTGCTTTACTTTCTTGCTACTAGTAAATCTGTCAAATGAGTTTTCAAGGTACTCTCTAAATTCACTGCTCCAGGAACCTAACGATGATTTCATGTATCTTAAAGCACCGTGCATTACTACTAAAGTGTTAGATGAAGCTATAAACCAAATTCAAATGATTTTGAAAATACCATTATTTATCTTAAAGCTGTCACTGTAGCTCAGGAGAGATTGTTTCTACTCAACCACACAGAGCATCATGCAAAGTTTTTATAATAAAAGAGTTAAATGGCTACCAGTGAGCATAAACCAGAATACTGTGGATCAGATCTTAACAGAAATAGAGAGCAGAGTGAGTTTTGTGCTTGGAAATATTCCATTGAGTCCAACATAGTAATTTCATTTGATAAAGGAGATGTCAGTCTGTAATTCATAAGGCACTTCAGTTCTGTGAGCATTAAAAACTGAGCCAGTTTAAAAGATTGCATATATTAAGGTCCTGGTCCCTTAGTCAGGCAAAATAAAATATTTTGACTATGTCAAAGAAAAGCTTTGCCATAAGGCTTCAAGATTGTATTGTAAGGGAGAAATATTGCCCTCTCCTCAGGCACTAAAAGCCTGGTATTCAGTGAGCCACTATGCTTCTGAAGTATGAACACGACAGGATTTCTGAGCAAGGAGCGAGCAAACCCATTTTGGAGACACATCTGCACACTGACAGGAGTCTGAGAAGGGGAGTCTTCCCAGCCACAGTGCTCTTTAAAAAACCCTCCCTTTGAACTGCAAGACTCTGCTTTGCCTAAGTACCCCTTTCAAACCTTGTTTTGAAAGGTAATTCATAAGGAGTGTTCACACATCACTAACAGCATGGGGTTGCTGCTTTCATCGACCCTTGAAATGTAATCACTCAAAAGTATAAAATAGCTTCTGCTGAGGAGAATGGATTTGCCTGAGGGGAGACGATTTGCACACCAGGGCCACCTGTCAACACCCCAAAGCAGCATGAGCTTAATCCCTTCAGAAGCAGCTGTGATGTGCCCCCTTGGAAAATTATTGGGTGGCCAAACCACATATCTACCAAATCTAGACAGAACATGTGAGCACAAATGCTTTTGCCTGCGTCCACAGAGGAGTTAGGAGGCAGTCACTCAGAGAGAACCAAAGGTACTGATCTACCTGACCCCTTTCCAATCACATAAGCTCACACAAAAAGAGTTTACAGGCTATGTTTGGATGTGTATAATTGTAAAACTGTATTTAGGAACCCACAAAATATTACTCACAAGTGCTATCTTCCTAGAAAAAGATAGGTCTTCCTTACCCCAGAGAGAGATTTCACATCATAGAAAATGCTTCTTGCTCCGCTGACTGCACCACCTGACTGAGCTGGTACAAAGCCAATGCAGGTCGCTGAGAGGTACCTTCTTCATGTTCAATTCAGAAAACAATTCTGTGAAAGGAATCATTTCATAGAAAAATAAATTTCTGATGTATGTTCAATTCAGAAAGCAATTCAGTGAGTGGGATAATTCCATAGAAAAATAAATTTCTGACGCCCCTGCAGATAGATATGTATCCAAACCTTGCTTTAAACTCTGTATTGAAGGAAGCTGAGCAGCAGTAAATAATCAAAATACAAATCCACATTAAGCCAACAGGGAGGTAAAAGGCAGTGTGCCTACCCAGGACTTTCTGTTCTGGCTTCCATGCAGTATCCCAGCATCTCTGAGCAAGAGCCTAAAACTCCCAAGTCTGGTACTGCAGGACAAAACAGATCACTTGAGTGAAGAAAAACTGAGTTGTTTAGGTATTGTGGCATGAGGTCCATACAGGGAAGTCATCTGCAGTAATATGACTATTTCTGATGTCTGTGCATTTTAAACCACACTGGTTGAAAAACAAATTAATCATGCAGTCATTTACTGCCAAACTCTCCTGCAAAGCTGAGGAGGCACAGCCAAGCCCTTCATATTGTAAGAAGATCTGAAATACAGAGCATATTTTACTTCTGTAATTGGCCTGAGGAATAACTGTAACACAACAAACATTCCTGTGATTAGTGGTATCTCAGATAACAGCATGTACCGAAAACAGAATATATTGAGAAATATGGGAAACTACGTGATTTGTTCCTGTGTTTCTTCATTCAAATGTTAGAGGCAGTTTCAGACAGTTAAGATGACAATGAGGAATGAGACTGCAGAATACCAGCCTCAAGTATGTCGCGGCCTTAGTGGAGAAGGCAAAGTCTGGGGATGAAGAAAAGAAAAGCTCTAGTCTTAGCTAAAATACAGCTACTTTCTTTCCATCACCAACTTTGAAAACACTAAAGGATTTCCCTCCTCTGCTCCCCAGAGTGGCCTACTCCAGATAATTGTGTCCAGATTGAAATTAAGTTCTGGTAGGGAAAACCCTACAAGCTATGAAAAGCTTCTCACATCATTGTATTATTTCTAAAATTTTTCCTTCACTTAGCTACAAAGTATCAAGACTACTGTGCTCTGGTTTTCTCCACAACTTTTCAGTAAATCACTCCTGTTACACAATAAGTACTTAGCAGGATAAAAATTGAGTCAATCTCATACACAAACCCTTTGTTTTTAGTGATTTTCCAAAGCCGTTGATTGCAGGGTTTTCTTTAAACTGAATATGTTTCTATCCCCAAAAGGTTTAAGTGAAAGGGATAATAAATAAGAATAATTCTCCTGATTTTATATAAAAGTCATGACTTAAAAGGATCACAACATGATTTGTTGTTTATTAGGTATTACAGACCAGATTTAAACTGTGTTAAAATCAATGGAAATCTTTCCTTGGGGCTTAAATTGGCTAAATATCAAGACACACACACAGATTCCCTCCTCCCCAGTACCTCAGAAATCTTTCAGGTTAAATGGATAAGCCCTATTACACCAGTTGCTGTAGCTTCGTACCATAAATTCATAGATGCCAACTCTCTGGGAAAAGGGCACACAGAAATTGATAAAACACATATATCCCAAGTATACAAACTGTTTTGAAAGAGCTGGTATCCAGCTGTGAAACCAAGCAGACAAAATAGCCCAGGACTGAACTGGGAGTGCTTGCACATCCTCACAGTGGGGCTTTCATGAGCTCACTGCTCTGCGCCTACCCACACAGCTCAGAGGTCTCTGCCCACTCCTCCCAGCTTGAGGCTTCAACCCAGGCAGCTCATGTCTGCCTACACCTCCTGGAGTGCAGGATTATTGCAAGAGCAGCACTGCACAGCCAAAGCTACCTGCCTTCTTTACACAGGCTCCACTTGAACTGATTTGGCAGCTCTTTCATTTTGGTTCATGACCAGCACAAGGTTCAGCCCAGCAGGCATGAAAAACCAGTTATGTGAAATGTCCTGCCCCCTCAGATCCGCTGTCCTTTGTTCTGATTTCATTCCTCACATCTTATGCTTGTAGCCTCTTCCCAGTTAACCTCCTGCTGACAAAATACCTGTTTGCTCTATATCCCTCTGGCCAACCATTTTCCTAGAGCATTCTGACGAGAAAACTCTAGTCCACTGTAGTAAAGCAATCTTTACACCTCTAGCAGGTGTTTCCAAATACGGAAAGAGTTTCACTTTGCTTTTTGGCATGTTAAGAAGTTAACTGGAAAGTTCTGTGGATTTCTCTTTGCAATTGGCTTGGAGCCAGCCCAGAAGTGTAGGCTAGACCCTGGAAATGTTACTCAAAAACTCTTTTGGCCAAGGGCCAAAAGCCCACCTAAGCAATTAGGTACTAAAGAGAGAGAATAAAGGAACTCCACACTTTTCGCTTTTCGCGTTTCAAGGTGCTGTAGCAGGAAGTTTGTCTCTGTGCTGTGCTCAGCTTTGTTGTTTTGCATTTTGTATATTTTTCCATCTTTATTAAAACCCTTTTGATTTTTCAAGGCACCTGCGATCAGCCTCTCACTCATTATTATTAGCCATGTTTCTGCTAGGCTGGACCCTCAAGAGTGTGGGTTAAACCCACAGTGCACTAATTCCTCCATATCTTCCTCTGCGAGGACTAAGTTACTGGATTTCACTTTGGGCTGGAACATCTGATAAATGGCCAAGCCTGAGACCAGGACACCTTTGTCCCTATAATTATCTTCCTGTGTGCCAGGCAAAGAGCAGCTCTATCCCATCCATATAGGAGGAAAGCTTCACAAACTCTGTTCAAACTTCCAGAATCAAAGAAGAGCTGAGTGTAGTACCCACTTTCTGTTCTCCTTACACTTTTAGCCACTGTTTGCATCTTTTCACCTCATATCTAGAATTTCAAATGCTTTTCCCCGGTCTTTACTGTATCGTTCCTCATAAACAAGTAAATAATAGAAATGGGGAAATATTGTTCTGAAAAGAGATTTTTTTTGTTCCCCTCTAAGAAAAATGGTAATATTGAAACAAGTTTGTATTGTACAGAATTTGACTGGTCATTTCGTTCCAGAAATTATCATGTTATATTCATTAACCAGAGGACAATGGTGCCTCAAGGTGAGTGCCCAAGGTCTGGGAGTTTAGAATTTAGGTGACAGCAATTGTATGAGCCATGAAAAAGGCCACACTCGGTTAAGCCCTGTTTAACATGCTGCCTACATCTGCATGGTAACAATGAGGGTATTATGTCCAAATCCTGTGATAACATCCACATCTGAAACTGAAATCCTACATTTACATGATAAGACGGTGATGAAATCCATAGACTGCATGACAAAGCAGCATCTGCAATCTCAGTCCTAAACTCTGAGCTGATGGGAGACGGACCTGAATGCTAAGGGAACAAGGAGAGTATCTATCACTTTTATATCCTATATTCATGACACAGAGGAAAGATACTACATCTGAACAAATAATGCAGAATGATCCTGGTCTCTGAATACTTTGTGATTGAAAGGAGTGGGCACAATACATCCACAGAGCTGTAGGCCCCAAAAAGCAGTAATTAATTGACCCAGTATGCCTCTCTGTATTTTAAAAGTGGCTAATGCTCATCTGCCTAGTCTTGTACTGGAACAAGTATCTTGTACTTTAAGGACACATTCCAAAGAGGTGATATGAACATCAGAAGGATGGGGAAGAAATTTGTGGGAGTTTTGTTATGTTGTTACCAGAGCTCCTAGTTCAAAATCTGTGCTTTATTTGCTGTCTCCACTGGTGTAATTTTAGCTTGCAACAATAAGATCATGTCACACGCTTGTCTAGACTTCATTACTCTCTCTCCTTGAAAGAACTTCTCCACTGTAAACCTGTCACCTCTTGATTCTCATTGTTGATAAAATAAACTGAGATACTTAAGTCTTGTTTCAGCACCGGTCCCTAAGCCCTCAAAGAACATTCATTCTCACTTCATTTATGTTTCAAAAAATGCTTTTGAAACACCAGGCACTGGAAGACTCGGTAACAATCTCACTGTGGCCACACATGGGTCACATACTATTAATTAATAGCTCACTTATAGTTGAGTTAATAATATTAACACATAGATCTCAAACTATTAACTAATCGGTAAATCAGCCACAAGAATTATCTTTGTTTCACCTGTATTTCACCCTTCCTGAAGTACAACAGTCGTATTTCCTGTATATCATCTTTCTCTCTCCTTCCTCACCTCCTTTGAGAGAGATTCTAATTTTTGAATTCCAGAGGTTCTTTGAGACCATTACTCCACTCCACCAAAGCCTGTTTGTACCATCAGTGATAACTTATTAAAACCAAAAGAATCTCAACTACCAACAGGTAAGACGTTGCAAGTTTGACACTTATTTCACCTATGCTTATGTTCATTTGCCTCCTCCACTTCTTTCTATAACAGATAAAACTCTGTTCTTCATCAGCCAGTTGTACTATTCCATAGTTTCTTTTATATCAGTGAAAAATAGCAGGTGCTAGGAAAGCCCACGACCTACTCTGATTATTTTTAAGAATGGTTTTCTTCTAGATCTCAAATCTAAACTCACTTTCCTTAATATTAGTCTGAAAAAGTAGCACTTTTATGTCACAAGCTGAGATGCTCTGCACAACAACAATAATTACCATGTGTAATAAAGCACTTAATAATCTCTATTATGATGTCTACTGAGACTCATTATATCTCAAAATAAAGTCTTAGCCCTCAGAGCAGTATTTTGCAGCTCTATAAATCTTGCTGTTGACATAAGGAGTAGTCAGTGGTCATGACTGAGATTTCAATGGCATTGGTACAGAACACAACTGAAATTAAGAGAAAGCTAAGTAAATATGGCAAAACAGACAGCTCACCAGTGAAATAGTCTCACATTCATCTGTGGATGACAAAAATAAGACTGATCTTTGGTTCTTCCCTTCTAGTGACATACACCAAAATTAGTCACATATCTGGATTTGGAATGTCGGTCTGAATGACCAACAAAGAATTTAGAAAATACTGTGACATTTCTAAATTGAAGTCTACTATTAAGGAGTGAATATTCACATTAATTTTAATGATCTTCTAAATGCACAGTCTGAAACGTCTCAAATCAGCAAAATTAAAGTTGCAGCATTCTCATGATTTACAACATTTCCAATGTCCAGCTCATCCCCATCTTTTCAAACTGAATGCCACTTGCATTCTCTTGGTTTAGGATTTGGTTGGGGGATTTTGTTTGGGTTGGGGGTTTTTTGTGAAAGTCATCTGTAGCAAACTGTCCTTTTCAAAAACCTCCCTCAGGAGCCTAAAAACTGAAACTGGCACACCCCATGCAACAGAGGGAAGTAAAGACGTAAGATCGATGAGTAGAGAAACTTTGGAGAAGCAGCTGATCCCACTCAAGACCAAAAGCTCCTTGCCATTTTCTACTGACTTTGCTAATCAGGACAAAGCAATTCAGATGTAAGAGCTCATTTATAATGTCATCCTTCAGGTCAGTCTCAGACAAACAGTGCAAAGCAAAAGCACTTTGGTGTTCAATGAATCATGTTGTGGGTTTTGAATATGGAATGTGAATGAGCTTGCTGCTAAGGGAGAGCAATGGGCAGGAGCCCAAAGTGTCAACAAATGGAGAAGTAGGTGTGAAAAATGAGATTGTTTGTGAGCCTGGTGAATGGAGAATGAACGGTCAGCAGGATGAAAATGAACAAAAGTGAGAGATCACTTGGCTAAAAAGAGGCAGTGTTTTCTACAAAATGCCAAGGTGAGTATCCGAAGAGCAATCTACTGTCTTTTCTCCCCAGCAATCAGAAACTAGGTGGGCTTTAAATCACTAAGTTCCAGAAAACTGCATCGACAACAGGTACTACAAAGAAGGGAAGATGCAACTGCCACCACTTTGGGCTATCCAGGGTGAAACCCTCTAACAGGCAGGTATCTCAAGGTCTTGGAGTCTCAGCAGTTTCCGAAAACAGGATCCATTTAACGTGTCCCAGTTGGAGCATCAAAACAATGAGGTTTTGTTGTTGCTGAGAGACAGGGATAAAGGAAACAATCAGTCAGGGATAAAGGAATAAATGTGAGCGAAGCAAGCCCCTTATTTCTGCAAAGATATCAGTTCTTAGGTATAGAATTCAACATAGTGGCATACAGCCACAGGTTTCAGCATGAGCAAATGTGCACAAACTGGTAGCCACTCTGATCAGCAATTTCCTCTTAACTTCACTAGAGCAGAAATGGATGCTAAAGGCTAATTCTCTGGCCTGAATTCTTCGAATTCTCTGAGCAGCTGCAATAATTTGACCTGTGAAGTACAGAGGTGAGAAATGATATCATCATTTAGCCCCAAGGATTTTGTGAACCCATCTGACTCAGAAAGATCCAAAAATGTAAACATTTTCCAAGCTCTAACCATAGAGGTGATCCTCACAATGCTGTCAGTGCAGAGGACTTGAGAGACAGCAGCTGAAAGGTCATAAAATCAATACACAGAAAGTCATCTCATAGAAAAGCCAATAGGAGAATACCTGTCCATTGTTTCAGAAAAGGAGAGGAAGGTACATATCCCTGACGGTTTCTAGGTGGCAGCTTCTCTCTTGCTTTGAAAGGCCAAAGGGCATCTTCGGTTTTGTATATCCAGCTTACTTTTGCAATCAGTCCCATCTGCAGACCATTATAAGATCAGTCCTTTAACCCACAGGTAAACAGCATTTCTCCTGGATGATTTATAAGCAAGGAATGAGAGTAGTGCTATCTGATCCTTGAGCTTTCAGGACAGACCATAAGACTCCTCTGTGCAGGCTACAAAAGGAGCAGAGCTTGGGTGCCTATGGCTAAAACAGGCAGTGCAGGTGGCAGGGTGAAACCACACAGGGTGCAAACCCAGCCCAAATAAGCCCTGTAGCACAGCAGTGCTGAGGAGAAGCCTAGGATTCATTCACTTCCATCCCACAGCTGTGCATGCTTTCAGGACTCTACCCAAACCCTTCCAAGGATAAAGTACAGTTGCATAGACCATCTCCAACTGTCAGTCTCTGTTGTGGGAAGTGTCACTGGATGGATGTCAATCATTTAGTTTACAGATGGTTTTCCATCTGGACATGGACTCTTCTGCATGGTGGTGAAAACTGCATGGGCAGGATGTCAGCACACTCAGGAGGGGATATGCTGTTTATTATAAATTCTCATCTGGCTGAACAAAGACACCAGTCCACATGTCAGGGATCTCTTATCTTTTATTATATAGTCGGCGTAAGTTCAGAAACCAGCCCACTATATAATCAGAAGTGCTGACTAACAAGCTCTCCACTTTTACAACACCCTTTGACAAGTTCCCAATCCTCACAGCAAACTTCAGAACAGAGCAGAGGATAAGAATATGATAACTGCACTTTGCCAAGACAAAGCAAGGGAGGACAGAAATAAAGACAGAAAAGGGAGAAAGAGAAGGAGGAAGATCACCAGTCCTTAAATCTCATGTTGGTCCTGCCACCATCGATAGTTCAAATCTGGGGTCAACAGAGAGAGGGAGAAAGAGAGAAAAGGACAGATCCATTTCCTTTTCCAGTTGATCTGGTGCACATCTCTTATGTAAAATAGGTTTTTCACACCGTTCACTTTACATTATCTGTGCATGCACAGAGAGCCTTTTAGAGCCCTCCAGGAAGTCAGTCGTGCTGAGGGGGAATCATGATGAGCACAAGCCTCAAGGCAGTAAAGGAAGCTGGCTGATAAGAGTGCTGCCCCATCTCCACAGGACCCTCTGTTCCATTAACAACTTTCCTCTCACAACAGTCAGAATGCTTGAGAATAAAACATGTTATCTGCTTATGCCTGGTCCTCCACACAAGATTACCCTGGAAATGATGCATTTTCTTCTTGCATGAGCTGGCAACCATAAGCATAGAAAAATGGACTGTCACACTGCAGGTGAAGAGAAAAAAAAATTGAAGACCCACAGAAATGCTAGAGAAAGATATGATACACAACTTGCTATAGTGTATGAAATCCCAGCAATTCAGCTTAGGTTACAAGCACACGTAACCCTTCGTGTGCATAATGCATTTACTGCAGTGCCTTTTCCCCAGCAACCTCCCTGTCTCCAAATTCTACAGCCTAATTTCTTTTACCTGTTAAGACCCCAGTATAAAGTCTCCCACAGAACATTTTGCATATTTTCAGGTCCCAGCTACAAGTAACGCAGCTAACCTGGGCATACCAGTTATTCCTCCGCAGTGTTTCCAATGCTCTTGAGGGGTTATGGGCTAAAAGTGTGAAAAGCTCTAGCAGCACCTGTACTTTGGAGAAGCTTGAGGAAAAAAAATCCAAGCATTGTAGCTAAAGAGGAAGGTTCCATTAAGCAACAAAACAACAGAAACGAGCAAGAGCCTCACTTGCATCCAGCTGGCAGTGGAAATCACCCTGGTTGCTCTGTGTCATGGTTTAGAAATGGTACTCCCCAACTGAGTGCTCCCACTGAGACTCTGCAAACTACATGGCCTTCCCTCACTCACTCCTTCTCCCTCTTCCCCTGCAGCAGGATGGAGAGGAGAACTGGTGCCACAAAAGATAAAGATCATGAGTTGAGGAAATAACAATTTACTGGAAACAAAAAGAAATATGAAAACTAACAATAACATCAATAATATTAATAACAAAGGCGTGACGAAACAAAGGATTTGTACATGACTTCTCTGACAATACCCAGCTTCTCCCTCCACCATGCTACACCAATCTAGAAGAAACCCCTTCCCCATCCCTGGAAAATGACCTGAGGTGGCACAAAACAACCTCCAGGTCCCCTCCTAGCCACTGCAAAAATTAATCCTGTCCTCTCAAACCAGGACACTCTGTTAAATGCATAATGAGATCAGGAGTATCTACTTGTGCT
This sequence comes from Sylvia atricapilla, assembly GCF_009819655.1. Taxonomy (NCBI): domain Eukaryota; kingdom Metazoa; phylum Chordata; class Aves; order Passeriformes; family Sylviidae; genus Sylvia; species Sylvia atricapilla. The sequence goes on along the minus strand of NC_089140.1, from coordinate 70,877,975 downwards.
TGCTTCCCTCAAATATTTGTTCAAAGGAATAGAAGCAAAAGCAATCATCTTAAGAGTGCAGTACCAACAAATGCATTTTTTTATTTAAAATAATTGATTGGGAAAAAGAAAGCATAGCCATACGATCTCTCAATAGAGATTCATATGATCCATATGAATCTCTGCTGATCCACCGTTCACCACACTTTTGCCTTTGAGATACCTCTGAATAATTTCCTGCTGAGCAAAAAAAGGATGATTGAAAATACAGTGGAGTACTCACAGGCCATATCTGGTCTACAGTACTGTTCATCCAGCTTTGTAATGAAGCATTCCTCCAGATTCTCACACGCATATATTACATCAATGTATTATATAGATATTTGCACAGGCCATTCACATGAGATTATTTCCAAGATGAAAGGGACATGGGGATGCTTTTTTAACATTGGAGTACAGCTATCTGGTAATTTGGACTCACTTCCTATGAGAAAGTATATCCATCCATACATGTGTGCATGCATGAAAGGGTAAAAGAGCAGAGAGAGAACACTCCTTGCAAAACTGAAAAGCTCCACGTTAAGGTGAGATGCATTGAAGAGTAAAATCTCCAACCTTATATGGGCTCTGAGCAACCAGGTCTAGTGGGAGGTGTCCCTGCCCATAGCAGGTGGTGGGAATGAGATGAAGTTTAAGATCCCTCCCAACCCAAACCATTCTGTGAATCTATGATGATTCTGTTGTTATTTTAGATGAACGGATTTTGAAAGCTTTTCCCTATGAGTTTTTATTACCTTAAAAACCTGTTCTGTGCTGCTGAGGCTTCTCAAGCAAAACCATGTGAAATTTTTCAATATATGTATCATTAAAGATAAACACACACCTATATATGCACATGCACATATATATATGTCTATTTATACACATGGACATTTATAAAATATGCTTCAGCTTGCACTATTTCTGAATTTACACACAGATTTTGGATAAACATGAAAGAACATCTACCTGAGGCAGCATAATTATTATTATTATTATTTCACAAAATTTCAAGGAATATATGTTATTAGCAATTTTACCCAAATCTGACATGATACCTCCATCATACTTCCTGTTTGACTAAGACAATAAAGGCATACAAGAGGAACAGTTTACTAATACTGATAACAACATTACCAAAGTAAAGGACCATGTTTGCCTGAAATTTTTACTTTCTTATGCCTTTGAACTTGTCAGCTTGTTAAATCATTTCCAAAGCAGTGAAAGGGTGGTTTTAATTACATTAATATACAGGCTTGATGTTGATATATTAATATTCAATTCAATTTTGAATATATATGCAATTTTCATATAAGCCATATTCTGAAATGCAGGGCAATATTTTATACAAGTTTTACGCAGTTCATTTTTAATTTAGCCACATACTCTCAAGTGATCAAGGTCAGAGACCTCATTTAAAAACAACACCTGAACGTATTTTTTAAAATGTGTTTTAAGATAGTTGCTGCACAAGGTTTTCAGGAGGTGCAGTATGGAGGGTTGGTACTGGTGGGTGTTCTTTCAGGTTTGCACAAGTAGACTATGCTGTCTCAAACATGCAGCATTATAGAGCCTTATAAAAGGTGGGAGGGATCATTAGACCATCTGTCCTGATGCTCAGTTTCATCCAAATATCCTGATGCTGCAGCTTTGCCTCACTCCTGCAAGAGTCAAAGTATGGGTCACTCATTGGAAACAAGATGGAGGTATGTATCACCCTCACCTGGCAGCTCTCCAGTGTCTGACCCTGTGTGGCAGACATGTGCAGGTGTCCCCAGCAGCTGAACCTCTCTGCCTGTAAAGAGACAGAACACCAACACCCTCTAACCTTAGAGGGAATGTTTTTTTTCTTTCCTTAGCATCATTGATTACCATTGTTAGAAGCATGTGAGCAGGACACAGTCATCAGGCCTTTCAGAGAAGGCTCAATGTCAGCAGCAAGCTGCTCCACTCAATTTTATGCCTATGAAAAATTCCACATGCTTATCAGCAAGGTCAGGAAGCAGAACTACTCTGAGCCCCCTGCAGTGTTCAGGTGCCTACAGACACTAACAAAGCATATATCCATCCATATGTGCGCATGAAAGGGTGAAAGAGCAGAGAGAGAATACACCTTGCAAAATTGAGAAGCTCCTTGTTGAGGTGAAATGCATTGAAGAGTAAAATCTCCAACCTTATATGACCACCCCACCTCCAAACAGGCTAGCAGAGGAAGCTGAAATCTTAACACGCCCCTCAAAACTGGCTTTCAACATAGGCAATTTTTTTTTTGATTTTTAGTGAAACAGATTGTCAACCACAGGAAAACACCTACTGCCTGATTTCCTACTTTGCTTCTACTGGACTCCTGGCAAACCAATCCAGCTGCTGTGGAGCAAGAGGGAAAAGAGAGACCCTGACGTAAGAGATACTGCACCAGCAGTTGTCTGCACCCTCCCTTTGCTTCAGCTGTAGCACCCCAACACTCCAGCCCAACTCCTTTTCTCCAGGCACACTGCCAGCAGACACAGGATTTCCCAGTTCTGGGAAGAAAGATAAACAAGAGCCCTCCTTGGATGGTGTGGCATGAGACTAACATAGAGGTGCCATGTGAGCAGCTGTTGCCTCTATAAAACCAGTGATCACACAAATTAATTTGGACCTGCTGGGATGCCAGCACTCCACTGTGCACCTCTGCAACGCAGCTTTGGGGCTGGGTGTCTGCCTGTGGCCAAACAGGATCTGCATTTATTTAAAAGAACATAATTGTTTTGATTTCAAGAAGATCCCTTTCAATAAGTTCCAAGTGAATCTGGCCTTGTTTCAGGTTATGTTTTGCTTATTCTAGCTCTTCCTGGAGAAGGAACTTCTAACTAAGCCTTTGTAATTTTGTTTTCTTGCCTAGGTACTTTAGTATCTCAAATCCAGCTGAAGACAATAATAGTGAAAGTTTATAGATTTAACAGCTGAACTCCACCCAAGCTTTTATTTTAGTGTGCTACTCGGACCTTACCCATTCCTTGGTCTCTGTGTGGACTCCTCTCATCAGCATTTGAATACACAGAGAGAAAAAAGGAAAAGCAAACAAAATAAACATAATTGGAGACAAGAATGTCAGGGTGTAAGTAGAGGAAACCGCTTAATTTTAGATAAGCGTTTGGCTCAGTGTGCTAATCTGCTGTTCAGGAACACCCACTCATGCTGGGAGTATTTCACTCACTGTTAGCCCCAGCACTTGTAACCCCTCTCCTGATGCAGCACCTCTCTCTGTGAGGAGTGGCAGAATGAGGCCTCCATGATTTATCCACCTTCCCTGTAGAGCCGCCACAAAAATCTGCACAAGTTGCATTGTTCTCCTTGTGTAGGCATGACTGGGATTGGTCAAAAGTGATGATACATTGGTGCAATTAAAGTGTTCATCTGCACCTCTGACCAACTAATTAGGCTGGAGACACATTAATTAGGCTGTAGAGCTGAACAGGATCTTGGGAGCTGTTTGCCTGGCACAGACAATTGTCCTGGCTTTCTAACCAGGGCAGAAGTGGATGAAAACACTGGTTTGTTTACTTATTTGTGTGTTCTGATTCCCCTGAATATGTCCTAAATTACAGCTTCCACATTTTTGGTTGGGTTGTTTAGGTTGGTTTTGTTCTGTAGTTCTTCTCAAATACAGGTAGGATGGAGAGCTGGGGGTCACTGAGTGAAGGAAATACCTCATTTGTTTAAGTCTAGGGGTTCTGGTTTGTCCTGGGCACAGAAGACTTGGAGACAAGACCATGTATCCAGATGCCTCTGCAGCAAAAGCTGTATATAAAGCTGATGACAGACTCAAATTAATTTGTATGAGTTAGGAGACTTGATATTTGGGTAAAAGATAGTGTCAGAGTGAAAACCGCTGAATATACTTTGTCAGCCATGCCACTGTATTTATTCTACTAATATATTTCTCAGCCATGCCAGGGAACACAACCAACACCCTTTTTCTCAGTAAGGTTTCCTGAAGGATTAATTTCACCCTCTGCATTTTGCAGGCAGCCCCTGTCCTGCCAGCCTTCCGACTGTGGCTCCACAGCTCTCAGCTTGTGGCAGGTGATAGAAGCACAGAGAGAAAAAAAGAAATGCAAGTGAGAGCCCCAGGCCAGGATAGTGCTGGCAATAATCGAAGCCCAGCTCAAGGTGTATGCAAATCAGCCAGTCAGTGCTATTCCTTCCAGTCAGGCCTTCATAATCTCATTTGCATCCACTCCTCCAACTTGTTTGCTTCATTCCCCTTCCCTAGTGCCAACAAGAGCCCTGTGCTACATCTTCAAATGCAGACAGCACCTAAAATACCAGTGAAACACTACAGCCTTACTGCTCCTACCCCAAGGTCAACCTGCAAGCACACCCATTTGAAAGGACAGAGGCAATCACTCTAATGTAGCCACAAGGGGAAATGAGGAACTGGCTCTTAGCTAGATAAATTGTTGTGATATCATCATCAAGCCCAGCGAAGGAAGAAAGCAAAGCAATGGACATCATCAAGGTTAGGGAGGCTGTATTCAGGCATTAAACACACAAAGCAATATACTTACCTCAGTGAAACTTAAAACTGCCACAGATAACAAACAGCAGACAGCAAATCAGTCCTTCAGATACCAGGAGAAACTTCTGAAAAGCAGTCATTAATTTGGCTACTGTGATGAATTCCTCCATGGTGAAAGCAACAACCCACTTCACTGCTTCACTGATTCATTGCCTGGGAGGCCATGAAGAACACTGTGATAATTTAACCTGTCTTCCTGCATAAGACTTCAGCTACCAGCAATCTTTTATAATGCCTTCAGTTGGTAGGAAAGGGGTGGTTTTCATGAAACAACATTTTTCATACCTTTGTGTGCAGATGTTGCCTTACTCAATTTCTTGTAGGGAGCCTCCTCCCACCTTCCTGCACTGGCAATGGAGAGGAAGCCCAGTGGCAGAATTACTACAACTGGCCCTATTTTGCTTTCCTTTTGTACTCAGAGAAGCAGAGAAACATCCCACCAAAAGACAAGCTCTGCAGAGCAAACCTGCCTGTTACACTGACAGGGAACAGTTTACAGCTGCCAGATGCTCCCACACTTTGCATGGTGATATATGTAATTCTCACACCTCACATCTTGATTCCAGCATTGCAGTCTGGGACAGACAGAAGTTCAGGGTTCAAGGGATTCTGCATCTCCTAATGGTTATTTAACCCCTAGTTAAGACTAACTCAGTCCCTTCCCTTTCCCCTTTGATTTCCCCTTTCCTCGTTCTCCATCTGTCTGAAGCAGCAACTGCTGACACACAATTTCTGCTCTCCAGATGTGTTTTCACTGCTTAGCACTCCTTCAGCTATTCTAGATAGTGCAAAGACATACAAAAGGCTTTTTACTGAGTGACGGAATGTATCATGTCTTTGGACAGATCTGCCTTATATGAGGCTTACAGAACTGAAAATACCAAATGCCCTTACATTGAGCTTTACTCAGAAGCTCTATTTGGTATTATTTGGTTTAAAGATACTGGAAATGTCCACTATGCCTGCCTGTTGATGGCACAGGGGGAAAATATATTGCTATTTGAGAATGTTTTCATCCAGCTTTCATCTGGAATTAACAGCTGTACTGGATCCTGAAATTTCTTCATCTGTTAGACTGCAATCTACTGAATATCCATATTTCATGCCAAATTATAGGTCTCCCTCAGGCCTTTTCTCCCTTAACCACTTTAATTTTTCACTAGTGAAATTGTCTCTTGCACTCTCCACCTGTTCTCTTTGGCTAAAAGCTCTCCTGGCCTTCAACAAAATTTCCACTCTTCCACAGATTGTATCTCTTTTACTGTCTCAGTAAGTGACATAACTGTCATCTGTACGTAGTTTTGATGTTGGCTACTCTTATTACAGCCTCGAAGAGGAGCTTGTGAGTACAATAATTCATTAATTTCCTGCTAATTGCTTCAAGTAATAGAACATTGTTGCCTCACCTAAGCTTACACTCCTAGTTCACCCCAGCTAAACCAACCATAATCTACTATGCTATCATAAACAAAGTGCACTGTATGGTTTTGCCTTGGTTTTGATACTAAAACCCAGTCAGGCACATCATCACCAGGTATTTCCCTTTGACAGTGTGCCTCTGCAGTTCTGCCAATTGGTATCTGTCCCCATCTCAGTGGAATTTCTTAGTTGTTTAAAGTGATGTCATGAAAGCTGTGTTATAATAATAATGAAGAGATTTGGCTTCTGGTGACTGCAAAACTCCACTTGCCTTGGGATGAATATCGGAAACCATTGCCACTTAAATTCATCACTCAAGACTAAAATATATGTATAAAATGCTAGAAGAGGCTGCATTTTAAAAGAAAATAATTTGCATTAAAAGAGGCAAATATAAAACCTAATTTCCTGTGCTGTCTCACTGTTCACTGCAAGTTTCAATTTGAGTCTTTCTTCTGCTTAAGTCTTTTATTGGGGATCATCCCCCACATGGTCTTTATAATGAGATTCAAGTACACACTGCAGATTTTTCAAATATTTGTGACTAACAGGATCTGTCTCTCTCTTCCGTCTACTCTTCTACTTACACATCATCAAAACAGAAATTTAATTCTCTTTTGGATAGCTATCACTGCATTAAATTAGGATTGAAAGGTCACTGGAAAGGGACACACACATGCAGAGTACATGGAGGTATGTCTCATTTCCACAGGAAATCAGGCTTTATCAAATATAAGATTTACAAGGAAAATAAGCCACACCTCTGTTCACTGACTTGAAACTTCAGAGATTAGTGAACATAAAAAGTTACCTCTATCTATTGGCCTTCACTCTGGGTGTTGCAATTCCTCAGAGGTCCTCTGAAGTCACTGGATTTACATTCATTAACACCAGTAGCCCATTAATTCCATATTTGTAAGGATGTATGTAAGTTAAGGAGGTAAAGAGAGCGTCTCTAAATCTACACACATGAGCATAGACATGAGTGTGCATGAGCACATGTGCACTCAAGCATCACAGAGAATTCATAGGGAAATATCGCAACAGCTCCTGTCCCAAAGGAAAGAGATGTGCACCTAAGCCAAGACCAAAATTGTACCAAACTGGAAAAGGTAGAGCTGACCAGGGAAAGATGGGGAGTGCAAACCATTTTTCTCCCTCTCTCTCACAAGCTTTCAGTAGCGGCTTTCTGATGGGCCACTTGAATGTCACCTCCACCCATCTGAAAGTTGGCCAACAACCTCAGTCTTTCTTAATTACTGCACAACTCTATTAAAGCCCTCAGTGGAGCCAATGAGTGAATGTCCCAGCCAATTTTACTTCTTGTATTAAAAAAAAAAAGCCCACACTAGTCTATTGAAAGTAATTTTTAAGAATTTTAATCATAGCAAATGTGTCTGAACTGTTCTCATTAAAGTGGCATTTCCACCTATACAAACGACAAGACTACAGAGGTTGACCTACAAAAGTACCATGTATTAGAACAGGGGCAGGGAGAAGGGGGTGGTTAGAAACTGAGCAGCATTTGAGACACTTTCTAGGCCAAACACAGCAAGCAAAGAATGCTTCTCCAGACATTCTGATTTATCCAGCACTTTGATTTCACACTTATAAAGGTAAAAATTTTGCAAGGTTTTGACATGGTGGCCCAGCAGGTCCTGTATCTATAGAGGCTGATTGGCTTCACAAGAAAAAAAAGGGAGAAGCTATGGAAAACCAAGTGATACATGTTCTTGCCTCTGAAACACATCAAGGACTTCAGTTCACAGCCACTGAACACTGCCAGTCTGCTTATTTAGCTAGAATATAATTAATGAGGACTGAGGAGGGAGCCTAGGGAAGGCAAGGGACCATGTAAAACAGAGTGTAAAACAAGGAGCAGAGACAGTGGTAGAGCTCTAGGAGAGCCATGTAATACCTGTGTGCCTGAGGCTAGACTCAACCTTCCAGTTTCTGGTGCAACTATTCTTAAAATAAGAGACAAGCCTTCATTCAGCTCTTGTTTTAATTAACACACTAAGTAGGTGAATAGAGACACACATCTTCAAAGCTGGCATTGAGACAGAGAACTAGCTCTCACTTCAAAGATGTGCTGAGGATACTTCAGCTGACATAAAGACTGTTCAATATTTTTCCTTTGCCTTTTTGTTTTAACACCTGTCAAAGTTTATTTGCCTTCAAAAAAAGAAAATAAACCCCAATCATCCAACCATCCTCACTCCTCCCTATCTTCCCTAGTAATACAGAAACCTTTGCTAATGGGGATAGTGCAAAGACAGGCCCTGTGGGATGGGCTTTTCATGTCTCCTTTAGGTTACCGCTCACTTGCAATGTCTTTGGAGCAATCAGAGGGATACAGTAGCTGAAGTAATTTAAACAGATACCAACTGCAAGCAGCGCAAAATACACATTGGGAAGCCGTCAAGCAGCACCTCGAGAGAATCTCTGTGTATGTGCAGCCAGTCCTGCCTCCTGCTGCTGCCCTGTGCTGCACCAGCCTGCTGGTCTCCAGCATAGGGAAAATGCCTCGCTGCAAGGACTGCCACTGCTCCTTCCAGAAACCACCGACCACATCTGCTCACTCCTGGGACTTCAAAAAAATTTTTCTTCCCAGAGGTCCTCTGCTTAGCAAGGTTTAGTCTCCAAAACAGGGAGCCCAGTGGGATTCATTCGAAGCATAGCTGAAATTCAGAGGCACCTCTGCTTTCTCCCAACAGAGTTTAAATAGATACAGAACAGATGGTATTAACGTGGCCTGCATGAAGAACAGCTCTACTCTTCTTTTTGTTTTTCTTAGTGTCTGTTTTTGTTTTCTCCAAAGCAATTATAAGGAAAAAAAAAAAAAAAAAAAAAAAAAAAAAAAGGGTGAGGGAGGAGGGGAAGGATGAGAAATACTTTTTAGAGGCTATGCAAAAGAGCATCTGAGCAGCACATTAACCCTCAGTGCATCATCAGACACAGTGCCCTGCCACATGGCAGGTTACTTTGGGACTTTCATCACCTGAAGCTGACAAGAGCAGCTCCTCTACTTTGCAGAGCACCTGATGGTCAGAAGAGCTTTATATTTCTGTCAACTTAGAAAGGTGAAGGAATCTTGCAGAATTTTACTATTTGTTTTAAAGCTTAAAAGTCCTATCTACAAGAGATTTGTGGTGGGTCACACCCCATCACCTCGTTCAACATCCATACCAAGACACCTCCTTCCTCTGGGCCACTAAGCAAGAACAGCAGGGTAGGACAGAGCCTGGACAATTTAACCAAATTTCCATTTCCTTTAGCAAAAGCTGAGTCATTGACCAAATCAGGCATTCAAGAATCTCTTAAGGAGGTGCATAACTTGCCCTCAAAACCTGTAAATGTCTCAAAGGCTGGTTGCTTTAAAATGTATCAAAGGCTGGTTGCTCTAAATCTATAAAGTTCGGGCTGCCACTGCATCTAGGACATATGACAGATCCTCAGAGGCCAGGCCTGCTAACAGCTCTAAATGAGGTATAAGACTCAAGTTTGGTCTCAGAGAACTGACAGTCACCACTAATTCCACATGCAGAGCCCTGGGTGCTCGACAGGCAGGAACAGGCTCTGCACATTTCAGCAGGCATTTTAAACTCAATAGGCAGCACGGGACATTTCAGTAAGATTTCGGTGCTACTGCAGCTTTCAGCTGTTAGGAGGTTCATGAGGTTTTACAAAACAGAAGCACATACACACATTCTGAAACTCAGCAGATCTAATCCGAGCTGTGAACGTGGGTTTTATTCCTTATCTCCCTCCCTCACCAAAGGAAATGGAATTGCAATATTAATGTCACTGATAAACTGAAAATAAAACAAAAAACAACCCACTTAAAAAAGACTAACAACAAAAAAACCCTCTAAAACCAAACAAACAAACAAAAAAAATTACCCATTCATGTTAATAAATGATCCTATCTTAAAAATCAGATTGCGCAAATTATCTCTAGTCTCCAAGCTGCTTTATCTTGTTCTGCTGTTGCTTTCTTTCCAAAACATTTGGGTTATATTAAAGAAACAATAATCCAAAATACTGATTTAGAAAGAACCTATGATAATAACAGCAGATAATGGGGTATTGGAAATAGAACTTGGGAGCCCTGGAGATGGTTCCTGTTTCTGTGAAGACTTTTTGTGAAGTCACCAGTTTAATCACCGAAAATGCAGTAGAAATTTGTAGTCACTCATTCACACAAAGATAACTTTGTTCTTGCAAATCTGTAGGGAAACAGGATGGCCCCAAACAAAGGGCTGAAGAAGAAGAAAAAGAAGACAGCACGCTTCTAAGGAAGCAGCACAAAGTGATTTTTAGGCTGCTTGTTACAACAGACAAAAGAAAGAACCCCAACCCAGAGATGTCAAGCATCAGCAATAACAGACAGTATCTAAGGTATTAAAAAATATCCTCATTTATGCACAGCTCCTGACATTTCTCTCAGTCCCAGGGGTTTGCTGGAGTTGCTGCAAGCTTGTTCTGCCTGGATGGCTGCCGAAAGACATCAGTGTTGCAATCCTTTGTTTATCACAAAACCACACTCCTTGCTGGTAACATTTTACAACTCTTATCACGCTGTTCAATCCAGCTACAACTGTCCAAATCTTGTCTTCTCTAAACCAGGGGAGGTCAAAATGAAAGAACACACTATATATCCATTGCAGTTAGCTGGTTTAGCAAATACAACCATTAAGCAGGGATTCAGTTTTATCAACCTGTAGGTTTAGCAAATCCCTCAGCATTTCAGCATAGCAGAAAAGAAGTGATTAGAATTCAGTTTATTTCTCCCAAGCTTTTTAAAGCATCATTGTTCTGGATTCTTAAGGTGGGTTTTGGTGTGGGTTTGAACTGCAAAATTGTGGAGTTTTCCACCATACATTAAGAATGGTCAGCTATGTTGCAATAAGCAATTAAAAACAGGAGCTACAGAAATAAAAGTTTTTAGACTCAAATGCTTGAAAACAGCTGCCTTAGGATATTAAAGAGCCTCTCCTAATCAATATTCCTTCAAATTTCAAAATAAAGCCTCCCCAAAGCAAAGCTTTTTACTTCAAATGTTCCTTAAGAATTCTGCAGGCTAGACAAGCATCAAGAAACAAATACGTGAATGTAAAGTCTACCTCTGTTCAAAGAAGTATTTAATCACCTGTGACTGAATCCCTTTGGCTTCCTCAGATTTACTACTTTGGTGCTTTCTCAGCACATTTTCTGAATTGTGTCCCCAGTATTAAAATACATTCTGTAAGCAAATCTTCCAGAAACAGCTGCAACCATTACTCAAAATTTAAGGGAGGAATTATTAATTTGCAATTCAATCAGCAAATTTGCCATACTTGGGAACTGATCTCCCTGCTATGCTCATACCCAGCCCCATGTATCTACCACATGACAGACTGCTTTGACAGTCTTCTAAGATTCACCACCGTTTCTAAATTCTTCAGTGAGATCACACACTTTACAATGACACCTGAATTCAAACCATCTTGCGGAAGATTATTTTCTCCCCCACCCCCTGATCTTGAGGCACATCCAGACTTCTCTCAAACAGATGCAAATCCCAGTGGTTCAGATCAAGTAAGGGCGTGCAGGCACCTATGGGCAATGCTTCCCAAACTGATGAGTGCAGTGACAGCACACACTCATCTTTTCATAACCCTCAAGGTAGGAATGTAAATAACCTTCAGCCACTCAGGTTTCTCAGTTCAGGTTTGGTTTGGTTTATTTCGTCTTGAAAACAAACCCAGAAAGCTACAGACCCCTAACCTAATCCTACTGTTTCTTTTGAGTGCAATAACTACCACATAGCCATTTCTTTTGTTTTCAGCTTCTCAGATCTAATAGGTTCATTAAGCCCTGTTTTCAGCTGTTTGGCATTACCAACTTTGTCAACTTCATTATTTGTCCTGGGACACGCATGCAAGTTTTTATTTCAAACAATGTGACTCAACTGCACAAGCTGAGAACTAAAGATTTGGCTTTTTTATCCCAGTTTCCCCCCACTGAATTCCTGTTCAGATTTAGTCCAAGTCCTGAGCTTCAGTGACGATTCTGTACCACAATAAAATTTCTGTACATCCATCAAGTCTTTCAGTGAGGTAGAAAACTGCACTTTTGAAATAGGCTGCTTCCCAGCTCAAAGGTGTTGAAGGAAAAGCAAGATCTGGAGTTTCAGTGATATTCCTGAGCCACAGTTTGATGGATGTGACATAAGCAGGCCACTGCAAAAAACACGCCCAGTAGATGTTTTTGCACATACAGATCTGAATTTCCAGGCTAGTGTCTATTCTTGTGCTCATTTTCAGGTGTCCTTTCTTTCTCCACCCACTCTTCACTCTTTCAAACCAGTAAGGCAAAATCTCTATGTTGCCTTCCAGCTTGCAAGAGTGCTCTATGCAGTTCTGTATCGAAAGAATTCCAGTTGATCCTACAAACTCCATATAAACTAAAATCCCAGGCATCTGGTTGTTCCCTTCTGGGTGGCTATTCCAGCCTGGAGGAACAGAGGAATGTGTGGTTCCTCACCTGAACTCCAGAAGAGGCGCCAGCTGTGGAGCAGACAGCTCTATCCAAGAGAGAGGAGTTGGTTTGCAGGGGACAGCTCAGACGGGGTGGCAACACATCCCACAGGAAATCCAGGTAGCCATAGCAAAGCTTCATGTTACCAAGCCATCCCAGCACCATAAAAGTACATGACCTTCCTGAGACAGAAAAGCCTGAGGCTCTTCTACCAGCCCTCTTGATACACATGAGCATGTGCTGTGTGCATGCGCCCCCAGAACAGAAATGCATCCCTGTGCTCGTATGCATAGGTGCTGTGCTCCGTGCATGCCCATGAATTCCCATTTCATCCCCATGATTATGTGCTCCAGTGTGAAATGGATAAGGTGAGTGAAAACAGACGCATGTAGATCTGAAAGGGGACTGTGGGATGGACTGTGAAATGTTTTCTTCTGCCAGTGGATCTTAACTAATCCCTTGCATTGACACTGATATCCAGGAACATGATTAGCATAAGAAATTATAGGATTTAGAACTACAATAAAAATATATTTAGGCACGAGACAGTGCTTTTAAAAATGCATTTTCTGAACATTCATTAAGCATTACATTTCACTGATCTTGGAAGGTTAGTTATTTTCATTAGAGATGCTCAGGGCAACTTAAAAAATGTCTTGAAAATTGTTCAACTTGAGGCTGAAGCAAGAAGCTTTGCTTGCTGACACGAGCATGCAAGAGGTAAAGTGACAGAGAGAGAGAATACAACATGCCCAGCTGTCATGCCTACAAACACTGTACAGCACCAGAAAGGTCACTAACATGTTTTAAATCCACTACATTTACAGACAATCTTGTCCTATTGAAGCTCTAGCACAAAAACTTTGCCTTTAGGGCCAGCAGATCTTGCAGCAGCCTCCCAGATGTTGCTGGGATTCATTTGCTGCCTTCTTCCCTCCCTTCCCCCTCCATCCATCCACAGAAAATGTCTAGGAAAAACAAACCTCAAGCGACACTTTCTGTATAACTTGGATAAAAAGGCATTTCAGCCCTAAAACTTACTAGAGGTGTTCACTGAACATCTCCTGCAGTACTCATGCAAGTGTCTCGTTCCAGTTGGCCCCATTCCCTGAGGCTAGTTTGGCTGTGGAGGGTGGTTACAGATCCATTCTCATTAGTGTGAGGAAACAACATCCTCTGCTCCCTGGCATAGCTGTGAAAAGATCCAGACAACACAGGCTCAGCATAATTTACATGATAGACTTATGCCTGGAGCTTTTGGTTCTGGGACATCTATGCAGGAGTTCAGACCATGTATTAATTGTTTGGTTTCAGTTCAGCCCTGCTGTGAATGTAAGAAAACCAGTGTATAATATCGATCACCTCTACTCCAGAAAACCATTTGCACTTTCAAAAAAAGCTGCCTGCTCATGGCTCCAGCAATCATGTGACAAGGAAGGTGGGGCTCAAGGCAAGAGGGAACCACCGTATCAGAGTGCACAATGCAAGCCAGCAATCCCTCATTCCTATAAGCAAAGCTTTCACTTAAAATTTTTAATTTAATTAAAACAGGAAAAAAATTGTGTGGCTCATTAGTCATCAGCCATAATTCTGTATTCCATAGTAATTGAACCGGAATGTCCTTTCACTATTTACCACAACCCACACTTTACATATTGCCTTTAAACGCCGAGTGATGAATTTCAGCCACCCTCTCATAAAACATGGAGCAATTCTGCCAAATTCCCTTCCGTGCTCTTCAATTGATGGCAAAATAAGAGAGGAACCATAATTCACTTGCTATCATTCTTTTCCTGCTAACGTTTTATTCAGAATGAGCTTCATTAGTAAAGATGAAACTTCGGACTCATGACTGCTCCATGTTTACAAAACATACAGGCTCCTTTACATCGTGGTTAAGCATGAACAATCACTGAACATACAATTTCCTAAAAAAATCCTGCATACCAAAATTGCATATTTTGAATTTTTAAAATTCACTAAACAAAATTTCACAGAGTGAACCCTAAAGTCTGTTTGCCAGCAAAGCACAAGCCAACAACGGAAGTTGGGACCATCCAAGAAAAAAAACCTGAAGCAGGACCCCAACACACACATCCTTCCTATTAAACAAGCAAATAAATACACATTCATACAGAGTAATGTGCTCTAAAAATGCAGGTGCTTGAATAATTACCCACACATTTTAGCATAAGTTTTGGTTTCTCAAACAGTATTGGGTCACAGTAAGCTTCTGTCTTTCTTTTTGGTGGAACTGGGCAGTGGAACTGGACTTCTTACTGGACACCAGAAGACAAAAGCTAACCTGGAACCTGACGATTTTGGCACAAGTCCAAATGTGTTTCTCCACAAAGGAAAAATTACAAAGACAAGGCTGGTTTTTTAAAATAATGATCATTAAAAAATTAGCAGTATCACTTTTTAATGCCAGGTATTAAACCAAGGAATGGGACAGACTGCACTGCATTTTTAAAGTAGTATGACTATTGACATACTCGAGAAACATTTTAACACTGTACATTACAACAAACTATTTAGTTCATTTCTACACAAGTCAGCAAAAAAGCTAGGTGATCTAACATATATGAGAGCTGCAAATTTAAAATTCTAGTCACAGTCCAAAGCCAGAGCAAAAACTTTTCCAGAAATCTTATTTATAAAAAGGAATGAACATACACACCATGCGCGTACACGCAGGCAAAAATCTTGAGGTTTTACTTATTGCTCTTACACAAGGCTGTGAGCAGGCAAATGTCTGGATCAGAAATTAGGTCAAACATGCATTTCAGCAGGCACAAAAGTACAGGAAATTCATATTAACAAAACAATGTACTGTGTTACGTAGTACAGGATGGTATTCTGCTAATAAAACACTTACATCATTAATTCCGGATAAACTCCAGGTCTGCCTGTTGTATAATGTGTTATGCAGTGTGGGTTTTTAACCTAATTTCTGATTCCTCTTTTATTCTGCACTCTCCATATGGAGATGAAGAGGGCCTTTCTTTGCAATGCCAGAGAATCCTCGGCCTCAAGAGCTTCAGTCGGGCAGGTATGGCTGGAAGGAGGTAACGTTACCACCACTGTGTCACCAGGACCTGCTCCTTGACTGCCTCATGGTTTTGTGCATTCACTGATAACTCAGACAAACAAATGCAGAAGCTGGTGCAAAATGCACCAGCACTGTTCTTGGAGCATCTTGCACCTATGCCATAAGCTGCTGGTACATCCAGCAATTGCTACAGGATAAGGCAGTAGAGGGTCAAGTCCTGTGTCTGGTCAGTTCCTCAAGGGTCTTATAAAAGACAGGATTTTTTGTGAACTGGCTTTCCTTTACACAATAAGCAGCATAGCATGGATGTCAGCAGAAATCTGGCTAGCTACTGGCGACAAGAGACGAGCACGTTCACAAGACACATTTGGGAATACCTGGTGTTCCCTACTGCAACCAAATGAAACATGCTGCAGAGAGGTGTTCATGTCATTACAGTATTTGCAAGCCAGGTTCAAGGTATACTGCACATGGGCCTTGCACAAAAAAGGCATTGAGTGTGTTGTCTGCAGACTTTCTTTTTTCTCCTGTGCTATGCATACACATGACAGTAGATAAAAATCAGCACAATGGTTCCTCTCCATATGTGACCAAACACACATAATCACAACTAAGGACACTATATTCTACTCTTCTGTTAAATGGGAAGTAAGGAAGAAAATGGTGGTTTAGAAACAGGGAAAGAAAGAAATCCAGCATGAAGTCAGAGGCATGTTCCTGACAGAAGTGTGAACTGAGAACGTTTATCGTGAACCAGCAACTGGATTTTGTGACAAAAACCAGAAAACCAAGGATGACTACGGAGCCAACTTGGGCACTGCATAGTCAAAACTATGTTATTAATATGGCATTCGGCAATCTCCAAGAATTAGAAAGAGCAGTAGGTAGACAACAAGAGGACACATTTCAGGGATGTTATGCCTTGTACTCACAAAAAGAAGCAGTGCAAATCAACAGGTTTTTCTGTCTTATTAAAGGTCTGCCATGTGCCCCTTGATCCAATCCCTAAATGTCATGTAACTTTTAGCCATCAGACTTGCCAAATACCTAAATTCACACTGGGCTCTATTTTACTTATGAGCAGTACTACTGAAGCTAGTGGGACTGCTTAGAGCAAGGTGCTACCACAGTGAACATTCAGGAATTTGTCTCCTCCCAAGAAGTGAACTGCAAGTGACTGGGGTTTCACGACAGTCACAGGTGGAGGGAGACACTTCCTGTGTTTGTTTTTCAGATCTGTCCTTATGAAATCACTTACATTAATAAAACTGAAACGTGGGAAGAGGGTCTGTTATGCTCACCCAGACATTCTGACACCAGGACAGCCACAGCAGTTTAGGAGGGGTGGCCCACCCAGTAAGAGGTTAGGCTGGCCTGGATTCTTCTCCGAGACATGTCACTGCCTCTTACTAGATAACTGCATACAAGAGTCCTTGGTCTCAGTTTCAATGGTGAAGCTTTCTTAGAGCAACACCTCTAGCAAACCACCCATTAGTGCACAGTTGCAACTCCTAGGAAAGAAGGAGGCAAAATAGGTCTAAATTCTTCAAAAGCAATTAAGTAAACCTAACCTGCAGAAAAAGAAAATTTAAGAGCAATATGTTATCACATCCTTGCAGGAGTCCTAGGACTTCTCATGACTCATTTCTTCACTAACAGCCATGAAGGCCAGGTCATCAGGAAGTCTGCAGCCAGACTGGAGGTAAAACACCATGTCCAATGTTTACCATGCAAAGCCATCCTTCCCAAAAAGCTAATTAGGCAGAACTATTTTGACTGCACTTTCAGGTATTCTTTCTAGCCCACTTTGAGTCCCTTCTTGAAAGCTCCTTCAAATAGAAGATGCTGGAAGTACCACTTCCCTGTAGTTGAAAGAAAAGGGGAAAAACAGAAGCAAAAAACAGACACCAAGGAAGGAAATGATTGCTTGTAAAATGCTTCCTTTTAAAAACTATCGTACAACTCCCTAACTTGGTTTAATTAATGCTCCATTTAAAACATAAAATGCTTTACCAGCTAAATGATATCTCCATTTTACGAGTCTCCCTCCCTCCCCTCATTAAAAAATAATGCATGTGTGGACTGGTATTGAACACCTCGTACAGTTGTGCGCCAGTTCTCATTTCATTCTACGTGGAGCAGTTTTGATTTTAATATACTGTGTTTAAAGAAGAGCCCATACTGTATACTTCACAGTATAACCAGCTACATGGAGGTCTTTAATCTCGTAACACAATAAAAAAAGATCACTGTGAAGTTGCAGTCCCTTTGATAAATGGTTGCGGTGACACATGCAGTCCTCCTCAGTGCCACTGCCGCCAGACGTGATTTTCTCCGCGGGCTGCCGAGAGGCCTGAGGCCACCCCTCTGGAGAGCACTGCCCCGGTGCACAGCGTCCTGCACTCACTGGGGAAAGCTGCACGGAATTGTCTCGCTCAATACCACCACCACCGACCCAACCCGACCCCCGGGGGAGCACAGCCCCCGCCGCCTCAGCCGCAGGAGATCACCGTGAAGCGCTTGGAAATGCACGACATGTTGTGGAGGACGATGCCCAGGAGGAAGACCAGGACGCAGGCCACCAGGATCACAGTGCACACCCCTGACCAGGTGGAGCTTTTCACAGCGCCTCTCCGGTCCGGCTCCTCGGCTCCCGCCTCGGCGGGAAGGCCGCCCTGCAGCGGCTGCTGCTCCGCGGGGATCGTCACCACCGTCAGGGACTTCTGCTGGCTGCCGGGCAGGAGACGGCAGCCAATGTCTCCCGGCAGCAGCGCCCGCTCCTTGGAGAGAGGCAAGGGCAGCATGTAGCACCCATTGCTGGGGAGTTTGATGAAGACGGGGGTGTGCTCCGAGGCGTGGGGGATGGCAATGACGGCGATCACCTCGGGGTCATCGGGCAGCTGTGACACAGAGTACCCCGGAGGCAGCTTGGTGATCCCACGGCACCAGGGGCAGCGCAGGTCCTTCTGGCTGGTCCTCATCTGCTGCAGGCACACGGAGCAGCAGGTGTGCTTGCAGTCCAGCAGCTTGGGCCGCCGGCGGGGGCTGTAGTAGTTGAAGCAAATCTGGCACTCCAGCAGAGAGTCCTGGGATAAGGTCTCCATGGCAGCCGGCGCAGGGAAGCACAGCAGGCCTTGCGATGAGCCTCGCCCCGACACGCCGTAGGCAAGGGGTAGCAGCCTTCCCACCACTTCTCCTCAGGGCACCACTTGCCCTCCCAACGCTGCTTTTCTTCAGGGCAGCACCGGACAGCAGCTACAGAGAGCACAGGAAAACCTCCAGCCTGAAACCTTCAGTACCTGAGACAAACAGAAAAATGTGAAAGAATTGGTTACTCATAGGAGCCAGTGGGAACAGAAGTGTCCAGCCAAGGGAGAATGAAAACTAGCACAGACTTTGTTATCTGGTGGGAGAAATAAATTTGTTATATTTCACTAGAAAGCATCTTCCCACTATCTCCACCAAACAGTCCAGTGGCAAACCTTCAAGTCAGTCACCAGTACTATCACTAGGTTTCCTTTTTTTAATTTTTTTTCCTAATTTTCCCAGCAATCAAACTCCCATCAACCCATCAGTCCACCGCTCACAGCTATATTTCTGCCCATAACAGAGGTGGCTGTATAGTTCACTAGCCAGGTCCCGCAGCAACAACATCCTGTCATATTTTCAGGACTTTTCAGCCCTTCCTACACCAAAACAATTGTTCTCGTTTAATCCTTTAAATCCCTGAGGATTTTTAGGTATTTGGCCCAACTGCTAAGTCTGCATAAAATGTGGGGGAAAGAAAAAGTATGTTTCAATGGAAGCATTTCCACAGGCTCCTGAATTTGTGCCTGTGCACAAACGAGCAACCAAGCGACTATACTGCAACACCGACATTTGCACATAATGAAGAGCAATGGTATCATTTTCAGTCAAATTAACTGTCTGCCCAGTTACACAAGCAGCTTGTTGAACATGGCCCTCTGAAATATAAACCTTCTCACTAATGAAAACCTCAGCCGAGACAAAAGGCTCTGTTTAGACCCAGGACCACTGAACACCACAAAGAACAGAATAAAACAGAAGAAAAACAGAAGGAAAGACAATACACTGAATTAAAAGCAAATTGTTACTAATCTTGTTCTAAACCCTTACAAAGGGATTTCCTTTATAATTTCTATTTTCTCACTTACTACTTACATCTTTGGAAAAAAAAAAAAAAGGCATCTATGTTTGCCTGCACAGTGCATAGTTTAGCTTTGATTTTGGTCACTACAACCCAATAAATATGAAGAGGTGACAGTTTTACAACATTTTACACTTTCTTTCTGTGTTTGAAGAATTATCAGCCTGATTTTGCTTCCAGAAGAAAAAAGAAAACCCCAAATATTTGCAGGGTGACATCTGAACTTCTCTTTTTGCAATGTTATTGCCAAACAAGAGTTAACACTCAAGGACCACAGCTTGCAGAAGACTTCTTCCTTTCTATACAAGGACTTCTTGCTCTACTCTCTAGATTATAGCAACTAGGTTGCAACATACAAATCAATGGGTGATTTCAGTAAAACAAATATTGTAGTTTAAGAAGAGAAGGCAAGCACAGGCATGGGGTTTGCAACCCAGGACAGCGCCCTGGACCTCACAGTCCTGTACCCTGCTTCTGGCAGTTACCAGTATTTGAACAGGGAAAACAAAATGCACGTCATCCCTTCAGATGCTGATGCCTGGTATCACCGACATTGGCAGAACTGGCCCTGCTTGCTGATTTTGTAACAGCAGTGGATTTTGGCTCACAAGATGCTTCAACAAACACACAGTGATAATCCTGACTCAGGAGGGAGTGGGAGCTGCAGTTAAGAAGGCAGGAGCTCCTGAAACACACACAATGGCTGCAGGGGGAATTGGCACACACTGTCCACCAGCACTTTTGGGATGCTTTATCTTTATGTGGCACAGAGGCCACTGCTGAGAGAGATCCCCACCATCATGAAGCCCACGTGACACGTGCTTCACACCAGTACCTTGCTACACAAAGGCATCAACAGATACCCCGTGTGCTGCTGCAGAAGGGGCTACACATCTGCTGCCTGTGTGCAGGCCACACCGAGAGAAAGTGGAAGAAAATGAGGAGAGGTTTTATCTTCCTTATCCATTACTATCTCCACATCCCTATGGTACAGGCACACACAAAGGAAGACTATCAAGAAAGGAGCTGACATGATAATAGACTAGCATGCAGCTGAGAGAGAAAAATGAAAGAGATATCCAAGATGCTGGGCAATTTCTGCCTGAAAAAAAAAAAGTATTAAGAGACAATGGCCAGAATAGAAATTAGTTAAAGAAACTCAAAAGAATCACTGAAGCTACCAGATCCAGTTTTCAGCAACAAGCAACCTAACAGATCTGCATTTTGCATAGAAGTATCCATACAAAATCTGCAGTTACAGACCGTCCAAGTCAAAGCTGAGCTCAGACATCACAAGACACAACTCTTATCTGCTTTATCTGCAAATCTATAAAAAAAATCCTCAGGTACAACAATACTACAGTATCATTACAAGAAATTTCCCAATGTCTGAAATTCAGAAATTAAGGCTGATCACAAAATCATAGAAGAGCCTCAAAGATCATCTGGTTTCGACACCCCTGCTTGTGGGTAAGGACACCTTCTGCTAGACCAGGTTGTCAGAGCTCCATCCAGCCTGGTATTGAACACTTCCACAGATGGGGCATCTACAACTACTCTGGGCAACCTGCTCAGTGCCTCACCACCCCCACAGTAAAGATTTTTTTCCTAATATCTAACCTAAACCTATTCTCACTTTAAAACCATCTCTCCTTGTCCTGTGACTACTCTGGCCAAGGACAGAGTGGAGGTACTCCTTCTGCAGATGTAAATTAGTATTTCTGCAAGGTCAAGATTGGGCTTACCACCTACATGACATAAATTGTTCATACTTTCCCGAAACATCTCAAATAATAACCAGAGGTGTTGATCAGCAGTAATGTCCAGTAAGCAGAGAGGTTCCTATGATTCCTTCAGAGCATAACTAAAGACAAGTTAAAGAGTAGCCACAGCCCTCTAACCCCTTGGCCTTTGCTGACATTGCCCTGTCCAAAGGTTGGACGTGCAGCTTCACAGGTGCAATGCAACTTTATTTCCAACCATACAACCCTCCTGCAATCTGACACAGCTCAGTTTCAGGATAAAAGAAAGTCAAGCCATCACCTAGAAGAAATAAGAATCTATTTGAAAAAAAATTGCACTATGTACCTAAGAAGGAAAAATCCATGGGAGCTCTCAGTACTCTTCCACCTCTTCACTTTAATAACTATGCCAAGAGAAGCAAGTTTCCTCTTGGACAGGAGAGAAGCTCTTTAGTTTGTGCTCAATGCACCCTCACACCAGCTGAAGCTACTGAGCTGTCACAGGTGAACAGCTCATTCAAAGATTTCTCAGACTGGACACTTCTCTGTGCTTCAAGCACAAAGATGGAGAAGCGGCCAGGACTGCACATGAGGGCACAGCTGACATCCAAGTATCAGCCAAAACCACTGTTGTGTCATTTGCTCTTGTCACACAGTGACACTCAAGGTGGGCAAGGGGACCGTTGACAGAGGAAAACAGAGAGGGGAGAAAAAGCAGAAAACACTGTCAGGGATACCCACAGGTCTGCAAAAGCAATAGCACATGTGTAAGTATGAATAGGAGCACACCTGTGGAACGGGCACTACGACAGAGAAACCACACACACAGAAGCAACTGCAGCTACAAGTAGTGACTGCCTGGCACAAATCTGACAGCAACTGGAAGTTCTTCAGGGCTGAGATCTAACTTGCAACACAAATAATAACTAACTGGAAATGAAAATCCACAAGCTCCAAAACTCATGTGTCAGAAAGGTGCAGCAGGAGCAAAGGAAGCAACAAGAGACAGGCCATGAAAAGAAGCCTCTCTGCCTGCCCTGCACTCTCTTTCCCTTTCTGTACATCTGCCCAGTAACCACAAGGTTGTTGCTGACTGGCAAGGAGAGGAATTCACAAGCAATTACAGAGACCCAGGGTGAAGCCTGCAAAGCAGATGACTCCTGCAGCAGTCAGGTGGCTGAGAACATGGCACAAAGGTGCACCTTGCAGATTTGGGCTGCCCTCACCTCTGCACAAGCTGTGAGTTTTTCAAATTATATGACTCAAGAGCAGTAAGGCTCTAAAGAATAAAGCAAGTATTTCAGCTGTTTGTCAGTCATGCTATCTGATCTGCCAGTACACCAGAGACCACAACAATGGCCCAAGTCCTATTTGTTTGGGTGAGCAGGAGGCCAGGAATGCCAAGGCATCACCTTCCTACTCCCGAAGAAGCAGAAGCGGCATTTGCTGCTCTTAGTACTGACGCTTTCCCAACACCATGTGGGGAGGTGTGCAGGAGGTGAACAGATGAAGGTTGCTGTAGCTGTGACAGTGGGAAGAATGCACAAGTTAGCTCTGCACAAATGCTAACTACAAACTGGTCCCCAACCGGCCAGGTCAGAAAAGACAGCTATTTTGGGAACCAAGTGCAAACAAAGACACTGAACGTCCAAGCCCAGAGCTTGTATATAAAGTACATAAAGCTTGTACATAAAGTCAGAGAAGACAGTAATTAATAGCAAATCCTTGCCTAGCAACATGATATTTTTCCTATGTTAAGGATATAGCCCCTGTGATGTTAAGCAATGGAAACCACAGGCTTGAAGGGGTGACACATTCACTGAAGGACTCAGAACTACCTTAAGACACACTTCCTAACTTCCTGGGGGACAAAATTACATTAACTTGAAAAGCCCAAAAATATACTTCAGTGATGCCTGTAGAATCCAATACAATTCACAGATGATTAAACATCATATAACATTTTAAAAGGCTGGCTCTGGGGCATGCTGATGTAGTTAACTGATCACTGAGAGAAAGCCTCAAAAACTTTGCACAGACTTACACATGGATTTAGGCAGTCTACTTGCCATACACCAAGGTTGTAACAGAATTTCAGCAAGGCAGTGCATCAACAATACTTCACCTTTACCGAGGAAGGTTCATTATGTAAACTCCCCAAACACATTAACAATTCTTTGGCAGTATTACTGACTATGTATGATTTATGAAGAAGAAAGAATCATTCGTTTCAGGTGCCCTTAGGCTGTAGAGGAGATGGGGTGAGGAGAGAGTGCTGTTCTCAATAGGAGAACTAATTGCAAGAATCATGTGCCCACAGATACGGAAGCAAATGTGTGCCAGAGTTACTTCAAAAAAGATAATTGGAAGCATTTCTGCTACAAAAATTCGGCATCGGTGAACATTTTTTACAAATTCATATTTGGACAAAACACACAGGTTACTGCAAATGCCTAGGATGTACTACCTGATTTCCTCTGAATATCCTTCACTAAATGATCTTATTTATTTTTAGGCTGTTCTGTAGCACTAATTACCATAGTAACTGAGAACAGCACAATGAACAATTAATTTATTCATCGGAACAACCTTGTTAAGAGACAAGTATTATCATCATTATATTCTTTCATCATCTAAGGAAAGAAGCGCTGAGAGACGAAGCAGTTGGTCCAAGGTCATGCAAGCACCACCCAGATTGCCTCAAAGTTTCAGTACAATTTCATCACAACTCTACTTTTCACCTCAGGAGGCACAGGGCAGAGGTGACAGATTCTTTTCTGCAACAAAGCTCAGAAACCTACACATTTTTCCCCACCTCTTTCAGCTGGCAGCATCCCCATGGGATGCCTGGGATTTGGGGAGCTTTCATTAAACATATCAGCTTTTTCACAGACATTGAAAAACACAAGAGCCTGTGCCCCAAAAGCTAGATATTTCCACAGGCACAGCTCATCCACCATGCAGATTGCAACTGAGACTGTATGCATTTTGAGGGACATAAAGCTAACAATAAAGCAACAAAGTAAATCCATTTTTCTCTCCAGAATTACCTATTTTCCAGAAGCCTTCCTATAAGCCAGGCAGCCTACACCCACCATCCTTTCATTATTCACAACTGCACAGAAATATTGCAGAAGGAAAGTATTTTAATTTAGCCAAAGCCTTAGCCAGTGCAAGCTGTCACTGCTCCTTTAGCTTTTAGTCCAGCCCTTGCCAAGATGAGCATCTTGGTATACACAGTCCTGGGTGCATAAAGCCACAAAAAATAAAGCTGAATGAAACTGTGATATATGAGTCTGTAATCCTTTGAACCAGCACCAGGGGATCCATGCTGATGGCAACAGAACCTGCTGTGGATGATCCTGACGGTACACATCAGACAGAACACCAGTTTGTCCTGTCTCTCAGGCAGCTGAGAAATCAGTAGAGGATCTCAATAAAGGAGCCTAGTTGCAAGGTATCATTCCACAACATTTACCCTAGAAATTGTCACCAGCCAGCCCTAGGAAGAGGAGACAGAGGAAGAAAGGTCACCTACAAGAATGTAATGAGATGTAGACATTTATGGGCTTGGAGCAAAAATAGATCAGGTGAAAACACTAGCTTTGGTGTTTAGAGAAAACAGAGAGAGACTCACATGCTGCTCCGTGTTCCATCTCACATCACCAGCTGCACTGCTCTCTCTTTTTATCTGCAAACTTTGACACGTCCACATTCCCTGCCTCCAAAGACCTTATTTTGGTCAAATATGACCAGGATAAGCTGCACTTTGTTCCAACAGCAAACACTACTAATCACCTGCAACGTGCCAGGTCAGCAAACATTTCATGGTGCTGAGGCAGAACAGTACAGCTGTTCTGTATGATATGCTCATCAGACAGTTTCACATGAGGCACTTTACAACTGAAAAACGTTATCTGAAATTAAAATATTTCACAGAAATATGCCCATTTCAGAGAGGCAGATACAGAGAGGGAACAACTTTCCTGCCCCTCAGCAGCTCTCTGTGCAGGTGGTCTGAGAGGCCAGGTGGTGGGAGCATGATCTGCTCCTCACCAGCCCAACTCTGATATGTCTGCAGGTTTTTGACAAGGTCAGTTATCAAGCTGTCCCAGAGTTATGGTTCTCTAAATCTCACAGTCCCCCTCCATGCTGGCAGAGCAGCCCCAGGTGCAGCTCTGCCCTGCTATAGGAGTGTGATGGTACTTCTCACCATTCCTACTGTTCTAAGCTTCCCTTCTCTCCATGAGGAGTGCACTAGCAGAATTAATGACCTGACTGTGATCCTAAGACACATGACATCTGAATATTTTCCAGCACAGGATATAGAAAGACTCCTTGTATTTTGCAAATAAACAGGATCTCCAGTATTCAAAGCATCCCAGGGGATGATGCTCATTTCTACAGCCCACTCTGAGCACAATGCTTGCAAGGCCATTAGCACTTTCTCAGTTTTGTTGGCTGCTCTTAATTATGCCTGACTCACTTCTAAATCTCAGGATGAGAGGAATGAAAAGCCAGGTTTTTCCACTACCAAGTGAGAGATCCATTTGCCATTCAAACCAACACTGAGAAGAATGGCAGTGGAAGGTGCGACATGAAAAGAACTCTACCTCTCAGTCCTGAATAAAAGCAGCACCAGTAGCTATTTATGACTATGATATAAAGGGCAAGTGGTTAGGTAGCTGGCAAAGACAGTTTTAGAAACTGCTTCCCTAACTTAAAGTGAGGTCACAAGTTAAGTCACTGAGGCAAAAATCCCACACAATATAGGAGGAGCTACTGATGCTAAACTCACACTCAGAAACAGCTTTCAAATGCAATGTAGTATCCTTTCTAAGGGGTTTTCACTTATGGCAATATCACATACTACTGTGGCATTCAAACTGCTGAGAGAGGCATGATGCACCTGATCACTTAAATTATAAACTTTACTCTCCCATTGGAGCTTTATGCCTTATCTGTCATTGATAGAATTTGCCTGATACCTAAATAGAAACTTAATTAAAAGATTCTTCCCTCCCTCCCCTGAGGATCTGGTATTAGATTTCCAAAATATATCATCCAAAAAAAAAAAAAATTAAACAAAGCTCAGATGCAGACTTTTCTCACTGATACAGGTCAGTGGGTGACTGAGTCTATTAAGACACTAGTCTATAGCTACAGGAGAGTGCTACAGCTTTCCAAGGTCATTGAGTGGATTTTGATAAAACTAGCATAAAATCTACCTGCCTATGGGCCCAAACAGTAAGGAAAAGAATCAATGCTCACATGTTCGTACACTGCATAAACAATGCAAAAACTGCAAACTTGATTTCACACTTACCTCAGGAACCAAAAGCCCTTCAAATGACAGTTTTAATTTCTGTGACTGCTCTGGGCCCCCACCTCGTCCCCCCTCGACACCTGCTTAACATGGTTTCTGCTCTCTGCACTCATCCAGCACAACTTCCCTGAGGTTGTGACTATGTGACCCACCTCCACACGGCTGCTCTCAAGGCCTGGGGCTTGTTTTCTTCAAGTGCAGGAAGGGGTTGTTTTCTTTTTATTGCTTCAGAAAAAATGAGGGGTAAAGCACAACAGACCTAGAGGAGTCAAAGTAATACATCCTTTTACACTGAAATAGATGGAATTAAGAAATTGAAAAATATTTTGCTAATAGCCCCACAAGAATAAGTAAGGAAATTCTTTTCATTCATACGCCATAATTGGTAGAATAAGGTCTGAAAGAGATTAGAAGGGCACAAGGAGCTTTGTTTATCTTTTTACCTTTCTCCTGCAACCCTCTAGGTGAGCAGCACAAAAGAGTAGAGCGCCCTGTTTACCCACAGAGAATGCATAACAGCTGTGTTAATGCCAAATCACCACTTCCAGGAGTTTATCTTCACAAGAGAGGGGAAGACAGCCAACTAATATGCCTCCTCAAGGTCAATGGCTCTGTCATTTTGTAATGCAGACAAATCATGATCTTCATGAAGTTTTGGCCTCTTATAACCGCTACAGCTACTCCAGGTCACAGCACTGGTCATTCATGTTTGCAGATTACACCAAAAGGAACTGGAACTGATCCAAAAGCTCCTTTCTTATTGGAAACTAATCATTCACCCTGTAACATTCTGTCAACTAGTAATATTAATAACTACCCTGCTTCCTGGATTTTGGGAAGAGTCCAACTCTCGCTGCAAATATGGATCACAAGCAGAAGTAGATCAAGCCTGAACTGCATAATATTGATTATTTCCTATTTTCACGATTTATCTCTCTGTCTTTAAACCAGTAAAATCCTCTGAAGAGATGTAGCAGGCTACATCGGATAAATTACTTCCAATACTTTTACAAACTACATGTTTCTACCTGTGACTACACACTCCACAAGCTCCAGTTCAGACAAGCTATGAAGCACATGGCCTGACATTAGCCAGGGAAGTTAATGGGATGACACTTGCTCTTGAGGTCAGTTGCACATTTACATACTTAACACACGATCCATCAACACCACCAATGTAGAACCCGGTGCCAGAAGCCACAAGCAGATCAAGGTAATTTCCAAGTACTGACACCTTTGCTTCCCTACACCACGCTGAAAAGGTGTGAAGAAATACAGTGGCAACCTTCCCAAAATAGCTGCAACTAAACAAACTGGTTACACATCAACTATCCCAACCAGTTCCACACCGTCTCACAAAGCCCCAGTACCACCAAGTGAAACTGCAGGTAATTGGTGACACAATGAATTAACACCAGGAAAGGCTCCCGGCTCTCTTCATGCCCACGGGCGTGGGCATCACCATGTCCATGACTCCCAAGGATGGACTCCTAGAATGAAGCCTAGAACAAAGTGAGGGGATTTGTACCCAATCTCTCCATCATATGAACCAGCACTGTTTTCAGAAGTCATCTTGCAGCTAAGCAAAGCAGTGCCCTCAAGGGCGATGATCATAACTCATGTTAGCACTACCACAACCCTCTTCAGTGGGCTGAGGTAAGTTCCAGCTCTGGGACACTGAGCTCAGAGCTGCTACCCCTTCTGCTGTGGCAGACACACTGCAGTGGGGACTGGCAATTGGCTGCTCAAATGCTCAGGCATGGGAAGATGAACTATTCCTGTCTACATTACATGAAACCTACTGCTGCTTTCCTACACAGAGATGGTACTCACTTCCAAAAGCCACTCCTGTAGCTGCATAAAGTTTACCAGACCTGCCAAGCTTTGTTATACTGAATTTAATTCTTTACAGTGAGTTTAAAAGTTTAGGCCAGACATTGCCCATCATACTTCTGCCAGTCAAAATCTGCTTTTTAAACATCCTGGTGTGAAAACACCCTCCATTTGGCAGCACTAAAACTAAGTTTACACCATTTTTGCTGTATGAAGAAGTGCAAATGCTCAGAAAGGGCTGTGTTACACCACATCAGGGCAAAACAATCTAAGTGAAGCAAACTGCTTCACACCTCTTAATTCTGTGTTTGGTTCTGCAGTCCTTGCAATGTAACAGCAGAACAAACTTAGACAAGGAAACCAGCATAATGCTGCTAATACTCAATGCATCATCACAATCCTGATAGTCTATGGCCACAGTGAGTAGCACAATCAAGTCAATATTCTGTAAAAAGAAAGCTGCTAATCCTGCTTATCTGAAGAAAAGCCTGGAAACATGAACTTCAGATCCCAGTAAGGTAGTACCCCTAAACTTCTGTCTCTGATTTGCAGGCCAGTCTCGTGATTTCTGAATGAGGTAGAGATAACTAAAGGAATGAAGTTATGAGGTGAACAAATTCATTGGCAGT
The DNA here is from genome assembly GCF_009819655.1 of Sylvia atricapilla. Lineage (NCBI taxonomy): Eukaryota > Metazoa > Chordata > Aves > Passeriformes > Sylviidae > Sylvia > Sylvia atricapilla. The sequence continues at coordinate 70,848,702 of NC_089140.1, read as the reverse complement.
TTCAGATCAAATTATGCAAATACTTTCTCCTTCAGCAAAAATGGAAATTTCCATTAATGTGTCAGCTCATTTCAACTTCCATTTCAATTTGACTGTTTTCTTTCAGAAGAAATTTATGAAAAGGTAATGTAAAGGGCAAAGCTTTTTGTACTGACTCTGGAATGATTTTTCTTCCAATATGGTCAGCCACTGGCTGAGCCAGAAGTGTCTCTCACACTGCTCTACTGCTGAATGTGGAATGCTTAAGTCTAATGATACACCATGACGTTTTTTGCTTTCCTAGTCTAACAAAGGCAAATGAGATACACTGAAACTATCAGCTGTAGTTTTATAGAAGTGTGTTTTCAACAATTGTTATCCTGCTTTTTTGGCTGTTGGCTCAAAAAAAATCATAATATGGGTGGGACATTTTGAACATCCAAGTAATCTTTCATGATGTGGCGAAAAGCTGAATAGGACTATGTGGTCAATAGGATTGCTGTTTTTTACAAATGTTTCTTGCAAAGGATCTTACAGCAAAAAGGCAGGTGGTTCACAGATTTCTTAAAAAAAAAAATTAAGTCACACTCACCCCAATGTTCTCTACATCCCAAGTTCATTAATTACTTTTAAAGCCTTACATCAGAGATGCCTTACCATCTATTTCCAACATGTATTTCACCTTGAATTCAGTGTCCAGTTCTGGTCCCCTCACTACAAGAGGAACATGAGGTGCTGAATTGTGTCCAGCCAGGGAAGGGCAATGAAACTGGAGCACAAGTCTGATGAGAAGCATCTGAGGGAACTGGGGGTGTTTAGCCTGGAGCTCAGGGGAGACCTTATCACTCTCTAAATTGCCTGAAAGGAGGTTGTGGTGAGGCAGGGGCTGGGCTCTTCTCCTAGGTAACAAGTGACAGAACAAGAGGAAATGTTGCACTACGAGAGGTTTGGATTAGATGTTAGAGAAAATCTATTCATGAGAAGGATTGTAAAGCATTGAAACAAGCTGCCCAGGGAAGTGGTGGAGTCACTGTGTCTGGAAGTATTTAAAAGACATGGAAATCTGGCACCCGGGGACATGGTTTAGCAGTGAACATGGCAATGCTGAGTAAATGGTTGGACTCAATGATCTTAAATGCTTCTTCTAACCTAAGCAATTCTGTGATTCTATTCCATGCAACATCTCACAGAATAGCAATTAGGAACCAAAGAGGTGCCTTAGGGACAGCTCACTGAGGAAAGGGAAAAGGCAAAAAATCTAGAGCATGTTGCACTGGATGTGATTATCTAAGACATGGTGTGAATACACACAGCTTTATGCATATCTGCAAGATCTGCCATATTCCACTCAGCTGAGTTCTCTACCTCATTTCTGTTATAGCATCGTATCTGTGTCTCACAGCAGCACAATGAACATTGGCAAGGCCAATGCACACAACCAAACTGATGCCAAAGGCACCACACAGACTTAACACGCATGTAGTCTTTGACCCACAGATGGGAAATCAATGTCAAAAAACAGAATCAAAAACTGCCTCTTTTATACTGCCAAAACAAGTTCTTGGCTAGGATGAAAAAAAAAATTCGGCTCTGGACCCAGATCTGCTTTCTGACACAAACTACAATATCTCTTGCTTTACAACCAAAAGGTTTTCAGAATTACTTTACTGACGTAAATTTTACTTTTTAGAGTTCAGTCAGTGTTTTCTTAACTTTTGCCTAAGTGCCTTTACTGTCAGGTGTCTTTCAATGGAATGGTTACTGCTTTGGGGTATGGTTTTTTTTGCCAACCACAGAAATACTCCAAACATTTTACTAAAGCAAGCCGTAAATTTTAAAAAATGCCTCATATTTTGCCAAATAACAGCATGAATTGGAAAAATAATTTTCTATTTTTTAAACCACTCCTTCACACTGTGCTCTCTATTTTTTAAGCTGTGAAGCCTCTGCCAGTTTCTTTCATGCCAAGTTTGCAGAACACCTGCCAGAGTGTGTTCTCTGCCAATAAACAGGATCTTCAAGTGCCATGATGATTAAAAAAAAAAAAACAATGTAAAGATCAATACAAATAATTAGTACTCTTATTCCTATTATTAACATTCATGCTTCTTTGCTCTGCGTTCTCATCTTCTGGATCAGCTGCCTCTAGAAAGGAGTGAAAGAGAGAAGAGCCAGCAGGTGGCACTCCAGAATATAAACCATTAAGCACCAGGGCCCTCGGGACCAAGGAAGCCAGTTCTGCTTGGCTATCCCACTACCCCTCTAGCACCGTTCAGGAGGTCTGGTTTAGGATGACTGTCTCCACCTTCCCTCTCCCAAACAGCAGGGAAAAGTGCTGCCAGTCCCAGCTTTTACCTTGGTGCTGGATGGGATGCAACCAGCACACTGAGATGCACCTCGTGCAGTCCTTTCTAGAAGTAAGGGGCACCAGCACACTCAAAGCACTGAGCACACTACTCACTCCCTGACCAAAGGGAGAACACTCCCACAGGGCAGGCAGAGTGCCTTTTCCACCTTGTGCATGCAGAAGTGCTGGCATCTTTCTGCCTCCCACCTCTCTCCTACAGGACAGAGATGAAGTAATGCTAGCTTTTACTGCTTTAAGACAGCACCACCAACAAAAAACAGACCCCAGCAACTAGGAGACCAGTTCCTTTGTGTTTCTGTTTAGCTGTGCCCTACACACACCAAACATCTACAGCACTCACCTGCAGGGCTAGGAAGGGTCACTACAGATGGTTCCCCAAGGCACCAGGGTGAAGACACCCACCCTGCTCTCAGCCTTCTGCCTGGCCCCCAACACTTGCACTCCCCCCCACAGCAAAGAAAGTCACACCAGCACTTCTTCCAATCAAACACTGACTGTTAGTAAAGCTTCTCATCCAAGTCTAAATTTCATCCAATTTCTAAATTTCTCATCCAAGTCTAAACAGCAATCACTTATTTTGCTCCTGCTGAAAACATTCTCAACCCTTCAGTGTTCAAAATTAGGCCCTTTAAAACACTGTGCAACTTGAGGCAGATAGAAGGAGGTACCCTTAAACCCAGAAGGATTGTGCCATTCCCTTAGAAAATGAAATTTTAAAGAAAAACTGTAAAAAGACAGCAGATTTGTCAAGCACAACAGCCAATATTTAGAGAGGCAATGAATTGCTTCAGTTGACAAAGATGCAATTTTAACATCATTCTACCCTGATAAAACTTAGAATTTAGAAGCACTGAAGGGTCATACAACTGGGTTAAAAAAAAAGCCTACATTTTTATCAGAAGTCTTTCTGAATTACCTAAAAGCTGTATAAATATGGAACATAATCACCCCTCTTACAATAAGCGAAATATTTACTGCTTAGATTCTCCTTAAAGGCAAACCTGTACCATAGGATCCATCTGCTCATGTGGAAATAGCAGAAAAGATCTGTCATAAAGTAATTTCCTTTCCTCTCCTGTATATGTCAGTGGATCACTGGCATTTCCCTGGCCCCTCCCTCCAAATTGACCCCAAATATAAATAGACACAAAACTGGAAAAGTTTAAGGTCATATCTGTGGATATAAGCAACAAATAAAGCCAAAGTAATATGTCCTTCTTGCAGAACAGGGCCCACGATCAGTGCCATGACATCCATTGTGTTTAGGAAATTCCTTTGTATTTATAATTTCAAACTCATTTCCTCACAAGCTATAAACACCTTTTTTCGTGAACTAGATGGTTCACTAGTATCACGCACTGAGAGAGGCACAATTCAGCTCAGCGTTTATGCACTATGTGCTCTGCACATGTTTGCTCAAAACATGTTTTTAGAGTGTTATCTTTAATACACAAAGATGGGGTTGCAGCATGGAAAGAAGAATTAGACAACTGTTCATGCTTACTGTGCCTTCCTAGTTGATATCTCACTGTGGATGTGGACCATAAAATATTCACCTGCGGAAAAACAAATTCTGAAGCACAACTGTAACCCATACAACAGAGCAGCAACTGCCTGGTTAATACCAGAAGTATTTCTAAGTTCCCAAGTCACACAGCTGCTGCTCAAAGAACTTACCAGAATCTCCTGTTTCCACAGATGTCCCTGAACAAACACATGAATATCCTCAATATCCCACCCACCAGATCGGGAAGCAGAACTAAGGGGTGATGAGGCTTCAGTATTTTCCTTGCCATTAGGCGCAATACACCTCCATCTCTGGTGAGGAGACTGCACTGAGTGTGGACTCTCAGGAGCTTTAATGTTGCCAGGCAGCAAAAAGCAGGCAAGTGCATTTTTAAGTAGGTTCAGAAAGGCACACAAAATTCTCTGGCACTGACTAGGCAATAGACATGAAAAGGGTCAATCTCTTTTTAAGTTCTGTGATTCTGTGAAATTTTGAAGAAAATATCATAAATTTAATGGAGGTGGAGGACCAAAGGAAGAACATTAGAATGAAAGCTTCTTGCTTTAAAGACAATAGTTTTATCTACCTATACTCTTTTTTTAGCTTGATTTTTGCAAATTAGCTCAGATTTTGCAAGTAGACTTTCAGGCTCCTCAAAATAAAGAATGCAGGTGGCAAGACACAGGTGTGAGTTGTACAATCATAAGAATAAAGGCATGAGACCTCTTGTAAGAAAAAAAAAATCATTCAGTATTTTCATTCCTGTATGTTGATTGCATAACCTCTCTAAAGAAAGCAGTAAAGGTCACTGAAATGCCCAGGCCTTTGCTGATGGAAAAATGCTATTGGATATTGTTTAAAATGACACAAAAGAAACCAGCACGAATGATAGAAAATGAGACTTCTAAAGGAGTGAGCAGAAAAACTCCAACTCAGCATTATATCCTGATTTAAAAATGTACAAGTACAGGTTATGGACCTTTGTGTCCCTCTTCATTAGAAAAAGCAACAGTATTAACATGTTATTAAAAAAACAAATCATAGATTTTTGTAACTCCTTAAAATTGCCTGTTCATGATCCTTAATTTTTCTGTTCTCATTTCATAATCATCCATTAACATTGAAGATAAGAGTTTCTCCAATGGACAACATTAAAGGAGTTTCAACCAGCAGAGGAAGCAGCAGCACAGGAATGTAAGCCTTTAACACTGGAAAAAATTAGTCAGGTCCCTCAAAATACAAAGGTTTTTTTGCTGCAGCTCCTCCAAAAGCTACAACCACAAAGTTCCTGTAGTTGTGGGATTACGTTTCCACTGCCCCTCACCAAACACTGCCACTTATCTTAGGGTCACACTAACTCCAAACAAAAGGACATTAGAAAGGCAAGCCAGTATGCCACACAATTCTAACTTTTCTTCAAGTAACTCCTCACTACCATAAGTAGCTCAGTTCACACCTTCTTGTGTCACGGAGGTAGCTGCATCAGAAGAGATCTGCACAGTACATCAGGACTCCAAGAGGCAAATCAATGTGAGGGAGTTTCTTCCCTAAACTGCTTTTGAACATAAGCAAAATAAACTCTTAAAATGCACATTTTCATACCAAAATGCTTTTCACTTGTTTAGCTTGCCTTTTTGCAAAGATATTCAGGAGCACCAGTATGACAGCATGAATTAATTTATTTTATGCATGAAAATAATTACAAATTTATGCATGAGTTGAAGGAAATGTATCACAGACACTTTGTAGGTGAACATACAATTTCTTTAAAGCTGTGAAAATCAGCCTGGGTCCAGTTCTGCCAGCACTTCATTCTGCCACTGACCATCCCATACAAAGCAGCTCCACTGAGCTAGGTGAAGTTCCTTTCACAGAACTGCTCTCAAGAGCAGATTTGAGCCAGACTTGCCCAGAAATCTTTCCAGTGGATAAGCCATCCTGGTCAAATTCCCAAATGCCAAGAGATGTGACATGTGCTGTCTGAGAGGAACAGACCTTCCCAAACTTTTGATAAAGAGGAGGAAGGCTAAATCTCAAACATTGAGCAAAAGCTTTCAAAGAAGACAAGCACTGGATTTTTTAAGACCACCTCAAAATCATCCTGACATGCCCTAGATTTCATGATCTATTTTAAAATTCCCTTTCAACTACTATTACTTGTGTTTTCTGTAGAAGTCACACAAACAGGGAGAGCGGCAGCTTGCATGAGATTGTAAGCTGAAAGGCAGAAGACACTGTGAAATTGAGATGATTAAAAATTCCAAGTTTCTGTATGCTTGAAGACTTTCAGGAGGGTCATTTTTCTTTCTGAAGGGGGTTGCTAATTAGCCAACCATAAAAGTGGCAGTTGTAAACAGTCCTCGTAAAAATAGCTCATTGCTTATTGAAAGCAAAATGTGAGCAATTCAACTTCACTGAATTCTAATTTGCTATTGCTGACCAGCTTCTCTCTTCTAAGACATTCTTAAACTTCATATTGACACATCTCCTACTCCATAGCCTATCACTCTGTTCAATTAACACAATTTCAGTATTTCTGCTGATTTCTGTTTTAAGAAGGGAATCTTACCTACTTCAGAAAGTAAAATCCTAAATCTGAAGAGTAGTTTGTTCCTGTTCCCAGTCTAGCTCCACTCAAGTGAGAAATATTTATGCCAAACAAGAGGTCTCCTCAGGTAAATCATATCATATCCCCTACTTGCTACACTTTGAACTTGCTACTAACTCCCGTATCCTAGCATCACAATTCACCTAGTGTGGGACAAGCCCCAAAAGTGCTATTGTGTGCTTGTAAATTAAGCCAAGATGATGAATTAAAAAATAGAGAAAAGTGAGTTTGCATGAAAATTCACGAATTTTCAAATTAACACCTTATGAATTATATGAAATGAACAGCTAGGCCACCTGTGCTAAGGGAAACGGTGCCTTTCTACTAAATACTGGAAATTTGGCAGTCCATTTTCAGAACTGTGAAATGCTGCTTACTCCAGCTCAAATTACTCGCATACAGGATGACCCTTGTTCCCAACCTCCAACAGGGACTAGGCTTCCCAGCTAGACTGCATCTCGCATAACCACAGTGGCAGCTAAACTTTAAAGGAGGAGATGGAAGTCAGCCATAAAGCCAATCCCCAAGGGAAGAAAGGGAAATAAAGTATGCTAATTACAGTTCCCATGAGATATGGTGCTAGCATTCCTCAATCTAATCCTTCAGTTCTATTTTTTGGTGAAAGGAGATTTGGGGGCGAGGAGGGTGTAGTGTCCCTCCATAAAATAAACCAATGAACTTCGACAAAATTAGGATACAGGAAAACTCTTCCAGAAGGCAAGGCACAGTAAACCCTCAAACCAGCTTAAAACCAACTGAAGAGGCAAACAGCTTCACCCTTGTACTGCTCAGAAGCTAAGGAGGAGGGATTCTTCTAAGAACATTCTTGAAGCTTTGTAGCAATATATACCTGACCCCATCCTTCACCACGCAGTTTGTCCCATTTTCACCTTAAAAGAAAATCATTACACAGGACTGGATCTTTACACACTCAATTCCCCAAAACCCCAGAAGGCTTTAGCTAGTTTGCACCAGTCTGACAGAAAGGCCTTGATGCATAGTCTTCACGGTGGTGGCCCAGTGCTTGACACTGAAGTGGAATGGAATTAAGAGAGGCTCATGGCTTCTAGATGCTGCAAGCACACCATTTCCTCATGCTACAAACACCTCATCCTCAAATTAGAATATAAATATGTCAGGGCTTAGCAATGCGACAAGACAGCCAAAACACAGCAAGTACCTCATTAAACATGAGGGGAAAGCAATCCTTTTCATCATATCCAGGATCGCTGTGCAAGTTACCACAATGGAAAGAAAAAAAAAGAAAAACACCCAACCAACAACTATTCAGAGAATTAGGTACAAACAATCTAGTCTGATGAAAATATTCATCATTTCAACACAATCCAATAATCTAGCGTATCAGCAGTGCTGATAACCTGCACTTTTCAATGGCCCCTTGTTCTTCTCCTTACTCTGAAAAAAAGCTACTCCAAACTGCAATGCACCTGGAGGAGCAATGAATGTGTCAGGCACGCATCTGCCACAGGGCTGGCTCACCTATGCAAGGGGCTGGCTTGAGAACTGCAGCAGTCTCTCCAAGGGGTATCTAGTGCCTACCTTCCTCAAGGTAGAACCTCAGACAGAAGATAATGCTTAAATTAACCCTTTTGCAGACAGTCTTTCAAGAGAGTCTCAACAGTGGCTGCCTCAAAGGGATCTGGGGAAGGTAACTAAGAAAGTGAGCCTGTTGACTGCAAAGATTACACCACCACCATTTAAAGCTTAGAAAAAGTTGAAAGGTGCATAGTTGCAATACTGGGTCTGTGATCTGAAATTTAGAAACCACCTCTATTATTACAGTTCTGCACTGGAATGAACATCTAAACTATTAATACTGACATTATTGGAGATCTCAGCTTTACCTGCAATAGCAAGATGTAAGCTGGCCTAAATTTAGCTTCAAACAAACCTTCAGTTCAAACTGAGCTGCATGCAATAGGGTCAGGACTTCCCGAAGCCACATGCCAGTAGCAGACTCAGTGAACTCAGACAAGATCCTGGGTATGCTCATAACAGAAGGAAACTTTTCTTCACGAAGGGTCAATCTGACTAAGTTACAATATTCTTTTCCCTTCTCTCAGATTAAAGTTCCAAGTACCAAGAATTTCAGTAGTTCAGGAGAGCTTCACCAATGCCTCCTCCTTAACCCCATTCCACTTTGAAGTGCATAATTCAATATCCAGGACAGAAAGGAAAAGTGAGTGTGAAGGGAAGGAAGTTCCTGTCCCTGCTCCAATGAATCTTTAATTATTTTATATTAAAAATTAATTTGGAAAAGGGCTAGAGTCTGTGCAGTCTAATGGGTTTACCTATGAAGAGAAAAAGATCCTTGATCAAAGGCTGCTAGACAAAGGTGGGGAACTCAAGCTTTAGCTTCCTTTGGGCTGAGTATCAGACCTAACTCAGAGAGAGCAAGCCCTAACTTCTCCACCACTTACAACTCATCAGAAAGTAACTAACTCCAGGAAGGAGTACAAAGGAGCAGTTCAGCTGATTTTTGTGCAACACAAAGAGAGATACTTAGAAGTCCTTATCTTGATCCTCCCTTGCAGCCAGTTTGTGTCTCCTGATTTAGGATGCCAGCTTTTGCAAATCCCATTCCAGCTTTTCTCTGGGTATTGCACAAGAAGCTTTGTTATATGCATCCCATAGAACACAGAGTCCAGAGGCTGGATACCGCAGTACTTTAAATCTTTTGTGGACCAACTCTGTTGCAAATGTTCCCAGATTGCTTTAATGTTTTGAAAACCATGTGATTAATGTTACAAATGACAGCCAACCTAACTGAGCAAAACACTGAACATCAAGTACTGTACCTTCCCATCCACTGTTCCTCCTCAGCTGAAGGAAGTCAGGAGGGTGGCAGGGTTTCAGATACTCATCTGAAGCCACATGCGAATAGTTAGTATAAAGAAAAATTGGAGCTATTCAGAGCCATTTCACAAGCAGAAGAAAAAAGCAAATAAATTATCTGTAGCAAACAGCCCACATGCAGTTAGCTTTTGATTTAATACATCTCAAAAACAGGACAAGCTAGCAGATTTTCTTGCCAGTGAATGAAAACTCTACAAACAATCACACTGCCATAAAAAGGTTAAACAGGGTGGGTGGGAGAAGGCATTCTCTCTGCAGAATTCAGGAGCTGAATCTCCTGTGCAAACAGGAAGCCATGACCCGGGCTGTCCCTCCGGCCAGGAGGCCAGACAGGGACTCATTGGGCTGCCTGTCCAATCAGGCAGCCCCAAGGCAGCCAGCAGCACATCAGCTGGCAAGCAGGATGCTGCAAAGCTCTGGTAAAAAACCTGCCCTAGCATGGCCATCTTTCCCTGAACACTGGGGTTCAGCTTTTAAAATCAAAGTATTTGTCTCTCCATCTCAACCACAAGTGTCCATCCACAGCAGACATAACAAAAATTAATTTTCAAAACAAGCTGCTTGATTACTTTTTTGTTATTTTGTATGATCCCTCATTCAGAGAGTGGCACCATTACTGCCTTTAGCTAAAGCCACATGCAAGGGACAATGTACCAGGCAGCTTTCACTGCGTGAACTGAGGGTAGACAAGAGGGGGGAAAGCAGATGAACTCCCGCTCAACAGTTAATTCAGACTCTAAGCTATCACTTGAAAGTTAAATAATTATCCCATTTTAAAAAATCTAGCAATTATATTTTGCATTCCCCCCCACAAGCAGCTATTCCTTTTGTGACAATATTCATCTTGTCCATGATGTCTATTATCTGCTATATAAATATTGATGATCTGAGTAATTGCTGTTCTGTAGATATGGTTCTCAAAGTTATATTTCTCTGCCTGAAGTAGGCTGCTGACAAAGTGCTTTCCTCCTTTTGCATGGCAATGAAACATTACTGGATGTGCCACTGGGAGGGGAGAAGAAATTAAAAAAACAGCAAGTAACAGCCTTTGAAGAAGAGAAATGATGTTTGTCTGTACTGGGAAGATCAAATAGTAGCAAAGAACAACAAGTTAGCTAAGCTGGTATTCAGGCAGCTTAAATTTAGCTTATGCTGTGCCAACACCAAGCACAGCTGAAAAGAAAAGAGCTCCTCTGGACTCAGCACTGGCCACAGCTAAGCTGGGCAGGCCTAGTAGTGACATGCTGTGTACAATATCCATGCTGTACCCACCCTGTGGTGGCAGGAGTTACTTCTTCCAGATCAAAATCCAAGCAAAAAGCCAAGCCAATCTTGTGCTGGAGGGAGCACACCACACTGAACATTATGCTGGGACAGACAGGCATCCAGTGCCACCCTGTAACCTCTGCCAGCCAAAGGCCAACGTGTCACACAAAGGCAAAGATGGTCTTGATGCAACCCAACACTCATCCATGGATACCACAGGCACAAAACAAAGCACTGCTTCAATATGATTGTACTGGTTCAGTGCATTTGCCCAGCAGGCCTTGTGAACAGCCAGGTAGTCCTCTGTCTTCCTGCAATTGATAAAAACCACTAAAAACACCCCATTGCACATTCTGGCTCATCTGATCATACGCCCTCTGGTCTGGCAATACAAAGACCCTATTTTGAGAAAACCCTCCCAGTGGCACATGGCCTCACACTTACAGACTTGAAATTTGCCCCTGGACAGTAACAGTATGTGATAGATGAAGGCTCGTCCTTAGTAGACAAAGACTTACTACAATATAAAACCTGAGCCTGAACCTCAATAAAATTATCCCTATGGAATTATGGGTCAAGAGACGATGTTTTTAGCCATGTAAAATTTGGCCAAGTTTATTCTAAGAGAGTTTCCTTGTAGAAATAATCTAAGGTTCTTTAGCAATCATTTACAGTATCTGGAAACAAACAATGGGCAAAGACCTTCATTAATTTTTTTTAATCTTTTGAACTTACATATGCTACAGAAATTAAGGGGGAACTAAAAATCTGCCTGACTGACATCTGTATTACTGAAGTTTAGGAAGTGTGTGAAGAGGATCGAGAAGGTAGCAGGAGAAAAGACACCAGACTCCCTATGGGAGCTGGAGGCCAGGGCAGGGGCAGGAGGTGGGTAGGGACAGAGAGCGAGCAGGAAGCAAGGGGGAACACAGATAACATGCAAGCAACATTTGGCGTGTCCAGAGGCAGAGAGAGTGGAACTGAATGTTTGTAATGAGTAAAAGAAGTACGTCTGGAAGTCTAATTTCTCTGTTGCCTTGTTCTAACAGCTACATAATAAGCCATTATACATAATCACAGCAGCCACTGTTTTTTTTATATATATTATACGCACATTAAAAGACTTAGTCAAAGTAGTTACTAAACACTCATACAATCTATCTTCTGCCTGCAACACTGAATGTTAGGCCATCTGCTTTTTCAGTGGATCCCTTGTCATATAATTAAACTCCCCTTCGAGTTTCTACAGCTTCTTTCCTTACCCCATAATTTCTACAATGCTTTGGGGTTTGTATGTTACAATCTCTAATCGTAACTGCTGTACATCTCTGGATTTTGAAGGGAAGTTGCTTCCAGCAGAAAATTAAAGGTTGAACTCTTACCAGTAACTCTGGGCATGCTTAACTAATACTAAGCCACATAGCATAGCCTAATTAGTCCAATAGGTCTTTTAAAAAAAACCCCACATGACCTCGGTTCTTCCACTGAGTCATTTTGGACACCAGTTGAAACAGAGCCCTGAGCAATTCTCTAACATCAACAGCAGGTTGCATTACTCAAAGTGGACTGGATTCTAACTACAACAATCATGTAACCTCCCCATCTCACCTCCATTTTCTTTCCCTCTTCTGTTTTTAAGACAAGACACAATTCAGTGACAAGGCACAATCCAGTGACCAACAAGTAGCCAGTCTTAACTACACAGACTCCTATATTTCTCAAAACTACTTTGGTTTGTGTGCAGATTAGTTCTAACACACGCTATATGCACACGGAATGCTCTACTGCTAATGCAAATTACTTTGCATGTAAACACAAAATCCAGGTGGGCCAAACCACTAACTGCCCAATTCACAAGCACAGACTTCATACTCTCAAGCTTTTACATGCATATTAATTTCAATGCACTGAAATGTAAAACCCCTTGAAGAAATGTGCCTCAAATCTAAATGTTCACATTCCTGAGTCACCAGAAAGTGAAATTAAATTACAGATCGTTCTTAAACCCGTGTTTCGCTGTGAACTCACGGTCATGTAACTTTACTAAAGCTATGCCTATCCAGCCCATCTCTTCCTGCACAGCAATGTCCATCTGGAGTGTGACAAAATACAATCTCCATCCACCACAACTGCATCACCAAATTTCCTCAGAGAGGATGCAAACCAGCAGTATTCCCAGCTCAGTGTGTTTTCATGAAGAGAATAGCGAGCTTCATCACAGCTGTGCCAAAGTCACTATGTCCACAAAAAGAAATGCCTCACTGGGTTTGTATCCTGCTACAGTCTCTCTCACGGAGATATGAAAATGCAATTTCACTATAAAAATAAATACAGTGGAGTGAATAATTTCTTGCACTGGGCACATGGCCATCTAATTTCACTGCTTCCAAAAAGCCACTGTACTAAGACCTAGGAAGCAGACAGTGTGTGGACTGCAGGACCCTGCTTCTCTAGCTCTTTCTGATTTGCCTCAGCTTTCCCACGGAGAGTAAGGGTTGCATTATGGTGTCTGTCCCAGATGCTGAGCACCCTTTGTCAACAGGTAAGGGCACGGGCATCTCCCTACACCAGTGCAAGGTCTGTAAGGAGGCCTTGCACTGGCAGCCAAGGCTGGGAAAGAGGGTTGAACATCACCTTGAACTGTGATGAAGGAAGAGGTAAATCATCAACATGCATCCTCAAAGTAGCACAGAGAACTGTGCTGTTTCAGGAGGAGCAGCACAACTCCTAGGCATTCCCTTTGAGTGATCAGAACTACTTGGCACCAGCTTTTTAGAGGAAAGGCGTTCACAAGAAGAGATTTTGCCAATACCTGGAGTTTTGTGCTTTACAAAGCTAGCAAAATCCAGTCAAAAGACTGTCAGAAAGTGTATTAGCACCACTCTAATTAAATTTATTTACATTATGTACTTCTGATACAAAGCACCAGCTATCAAATACATCACCCAATAATTCAAAGAAACCTAATAAGCAGTTTGAGATTCCAGGCAGTCCGCTGAAATTGCTACTCCTACAAACCTCTTTCTTCTTGATTTCTGGCTACAGAAGGTAACATGCCAGCAATCCATCTTAGAACAGAAGCTGATGAAATGGGGGTATTTACAAAAAAAAAAAAATAAAAAAAAAAGGCAATACAATACAGTTCACGAACCCATGTGCTTACCAAATGAACATGTTTAGCGATTTCCTTTTATGAAGCACTGAAGAAATGCAACTTGCATTTCTTCTGCTTATGATTTTTGCGACTTAAGACCTTTTCTTCTTCAGCTAATGGCTAGATGACTCCCAGTTTTCATTTTGAGAATATTCAAGGTCCAAATAGCCTAAGCATATGTATTCTCACACACAAGACTAATCCCCACTTCCTAGGTGCAGTACAACCAAACCACAGTTCTGTTTTCAGATGAAGATGATGTTCAAAAGCTTTAACAATGTAGTGAAATAAGGCCAGTAATAAATTTGGGATTGCCTTGAGGGGGAATAGGAGTGGTCAGTCCTCTTTGTACTTATCTCCAAATGTTGACGGTTTTGTGGTTTTTTCCTTTTTTTTCTTTTGCGGTAAAGCTCAGCTGGTTTAAACAATTGCCTTTAATGTTCACCAACACAGGAGAAAAGAGGAAGAGCTGATGCAGGAGCCCTTCCTCTTTTCCTTTTGGACAATTCAGAACTTTCAGTGCTCTGGCTTGCAGGTTTCTGCCTGCTTGGAGCTTCAAATGGAAAACACTCATTAGATCCACTGGAGGTCATAAAACACTCCCAGAAATCAGATGCAGATAAGATGCAGTAAAGAAGCAAAACAATCAAAACCCCAAACTATCTGTTCCTTTACATTGCTTTTCTTTTTTCTTGCCTTGCAAATCTTGCCACAATTGGAAAAGTGGCAAGAAAAGAAAATGTTAGGGTGGTCATAGAGTAAATACTTAAACCAGGTTTTGAAAGTACAGTCAAGGACTTCCCTCTCTTAGAAGAGATACATTTCACACAAATTAGTCCAGAATTTCTGTCATGTGTAGCAGTACTGAAACACTCAAAAACCAGTTTCATCCACCTAGACAACTGCATGCATCCCGTTCACTGAACAAGCAAGCCATGCTGAAATATAAAAGGATCTGCACCTTACACAGGTCGATTTTACAAAAGGGGGAAGCTGATACATCTCAGAAGTATGCAGCACAACACACCCATGACTTCAGACCCTCCTAAGGCAGTCACTGGCTGGCTTTTGTTTAGACACAGGTCACGAAGGAAATGGAGAAGAGAGGTGCCCAAACTGTGATGCAGGACAGGACACTCCAAAAAGTGCATTGCACACCTCAGAACTAAGAGTTGCCACCACCTGTAGTACTAATTAATAGAAAAAAGAAAAAAAAGAAGCCAATGAGCTGAAAGAAAATTAATTGGACATGGCTGTTCGATACCCTGGACTAGTTTTACATGAACAGCAACTGTGCTGTAAGTTAGAAAAAGATATGCAGGGGCAAGAAAGTGGAAAATTAAGCCTATGTTTATATACCACCAGAATACAAAGCAGAATAACTTGCAAAGTTACTGCAACTTATTAAATACATCTTTTTCATACAAGTAGATATACATAAATCACCGATTTTTCACTAGCCTATTTTTGGTAAGTCAAAAACATCCACATATTTTGGTTTTTTTCTCCATACACACATGTGCGAATGCCCATACAAAACATTTTATTCAATCTTTACTTTTCTCATTTTGCCACCAAGAGAAACACAGAAGAAAAAGAATGAAAGAAGGAAGCAGAGAAGAGAGATCTTTTTGTATTTTGCTTTTAAATTAAAACAATAGGTGAAGTAAGTTTCTTTTCATGGAAGTTTTCTGGTTTGGGAAAAAGCATTTTCCATTTGATTAATTCAGTCAGTAACCAAGCATGTGACAAATACCAAGAACAAATAGTTTTGGACCAAAGAGCCTGGCCCTTTGATTTCAGCTATTTTTAAAAAATGGATATTTCTATACAAAGAAAGCCAACCATCAGTTCTAAACAGACATTCAGAAGACCCTGCACTACGCTGCTGATCCCCCTGCACTACGCTGCTGATCTACAGCATAGAGGAGTATCTAAGCCTCTGTGGACCACATGCCACGGCCACCTTTGTTCCCATTCGAGAGCACAGAACACAATTAGCATTTTCCAGCTTCTCCTCCCCACTGCCACTGTGGAACAATTAAGAGTACGAATGAAGGTCTGAGCAGCAGCCCTCATAAATTACACACACACAGAGATCCTTCTGTTTGAACCAATCTTCCACAGGTCCCTAATGAGAGCCATGAACACTGTCTACTAATCATCTCATCAGTAATGCAAATAACCATCTTGACCTCCCATCAAGTGTCGCTCCAGCTTAAAACACTGTGCCCTCAGACTGCACAGCCCTGAGTGCCAAAGCTGCCATGTCCCACTGAAAGAACCTCGGCAGGATAACGCCCCGTACATCACAGAGCCTGCTGAGCACAGCCACGCACCAGGAGTCAAAGCAAACCCTCAACTACCCTAAGGGCGCACAGGTCACTGTCCCTGGCTCTGCACACCCCAAACAGCCAGGAATTGCAAAAGCAGGGATCTCGGATCTCACAGAGGATGGACGCCTTGTTCATCTTACACAACACATCTTCAGGCCCCCTGAAACAAAACACTGAATAAGCAACGCAGCACTGGCCTGGCAAAGAATGCCTACAGCACTGGCCTGGCAAATAAAAAATGGAAACATGACCTTGTTTTAGATCCCCAGAGACATCACAACCTGCTCTAGGGATGTCACACCAGTGCTGCTGCCCTGGACAAACCTCAGGCTCATCCTATGCCCCCAGGCCTATCTCCATCCCCATCCCCTGCTGCTGAATCCTGATGCATCAGCAGACCCCAGCTCCTGGTGCATCATTTGCCATGCTTAAGACTGTGGATGGACCCTGTTAGAGCACTTTGAAATCAAAATGAAAAGAAAGGCATTCTTCTGTGAAATATCATTACCACCCTGCCAGCGAAGTGTGAATTGCAAGAGCTTCCAAAATAAAAATAAATGTATTTGTATTAGTCTCTTACCCTTGGCATCAAGCCCATACTGCCAGTTCTCATAATATTTACAGGGAAACTGGCATACACAACAGTGCAGCAAACAAAAGGAAATTCTGTGAGAATCGGATCAAAACACACCAAGCAGGGCTTGATATCACAAAAGCAAAGACAAGCTTCACCTGGACAAGCAACCTGTAGCTCTAGTCACTGATGTTAACAGATCTACCATGGCAGAAGGAAGAAAACAAGCTCCCAAGCATCAGCAAAATAGCGTATTTCAAGTTTTCTTTTAAATAAATAGATTTGGAAAGTATTGCTAAGGGGGGGGGGAAGCTTAAAGGCTTTAAATATTCCAAATAACAGTGCCAGCACTTGAGCACCCCTGGTCCTGCTGAGGCACAGCTCAGCCCCCGCTGGCAGTTCCCTACCCCACTGGAAGGAGAATTGCTGGGCTTCCAGTGCCACTCTCAGCAAATTTCTACTTTCTAAGCAGCAAGCGTCTGTACAAGAGAAACCCTCCTATCAGCACTACCAGCTGTGCCCACAGCACAAACAGCGCACGCACGTACACTAAAACAATCTCCGTGTTTGCCTGTGTGTAAACAGCACACTTCTGGAAAGGCAGAGAGAGTATTTTCAGAGTAAACACTGCAAAGATTTTGTGTCCTTTAGGATGTCAGAAAGCCGCTGTGATCCACTGCTCATCTTACCCATTTACAGCCTGCTCAGCTAAGGCACCTCTGGAACTCACAGGGATCACGACTACATCTCACAAGCCTGTTTTCCTCCCTTGTGAGAATGGGATGAACTTCTCCCCTTACAGCAGTCCAGCTCCTTGGTGTGCTACCCTGCCTAATGTTAGTTTACAGACATTAAAATACCAACCAGCTCCAGAGCAGGAAACGAAGCCAGAATTTTAAACGAAGCCTAAATCTAAACCTCACCACTGCCATCCTAGTGGTGAGGTTTAGAACCAATTTCTAAACCTCACCACTACAACAGCAGCTGCTGCCCCATGAAGTTAACTAGGGAGGAGTGGGGGAGGTTCCTCACTGCCCAACTGGATCCCAGAAATACTTAAAAAGGCATGAGAGAGATGGATGAAACACACATGCTAAAGCATTGAGGCAGAAGACCATCTCCACCCCAAATTATTCATTTTCAGAAATAGAACAGTCTTCCAAGACCCTGAGGATACCTTCGCTCATGGAACTCCAGTTGCAGCAGATGAAAAAGAATGCTTGTTTGATGAAGATGCCAGGACTCTGAGACTGAGACTTCAAATTCAAGAGCCCACTCTTGAAAGGTGTCCCATTCTCGTCTTTTGATTTGGGAGAAAGCATGAGGAGGCAAGCAGAAAGACGGATGCTTTCTTCTCTTAACCACCTACACAAGTACTTTTTCAAAACATGCAGAATTACACCAAGTTATGTTTGAATTAAGGAGCCTATGGGGAGAAGTTCTCAGACACAGAGGAAAGAAAAGCTAGGAAAAGTACTACAAAGAAAATTGGTTTATTTAAAGCCTGAAGAAAAACAAAAGTTAGAAGAGAGTGTTTTGGTCCAATCCTGAATGAAGCGTACTCAAGCAAAACACCTGTCCAGAAGAAAACCTCATGCAGCACACAACTGCTACTTGCAGACAGAGCAGGAGAGCTTCATCAGCTGAAAAACAATCTCCCTCCGGTTAAAGGCAAGCACTGCTGGTTACCCACAAACCAGACAGCTCCATCATCCTCACTCCTTTCCATTGGGATGAAGGACACACAGAGGGAATTACAAGTCCATAACTTAGATACCCCTTACAGGCTTTAAGCACCTTGACACCACAGGTGCTTGCAAGAGCCTCTTTTTTCTTTAGCTGCATCAGGACAGTATTTCAGATCTGATTTTCCGTCTAGACACAGCATACTATCACTCAGGACAAGTGAAGAAGACTGAGAGCAGCAGAGTGTGGAAAACAGACTGAACCAATCTTTTTCTTTTTTAAAAAGCAGTACAGTGTGCAGTCCACATCAACATCCTCACAAAAATGCTTGATCTGTCCTGCACCTCAGAAACTGGCTGCTGAAAACAATCCAGAATACAATTAAAACATGGATTCTGTTAACTTTCACTTCCCTCTGCAATTTTGTAATCGTCTCATCCATCAATTTTGAAAGAACATTAATAGTGGCATCAGCTGGCTCTCCACCTCCTCTGCTGAGCCAGCTTTTTCCGAGCCCTGTCCTTGCTTCTCTGCATCTGACCACAGATGCTGTGAGGAAGAGGAGAGAAGGGAGGCAAACCAGGGGTAGAGAGAGGCCAGCAGGGCACACTTAACATGGGGGCCACCCTACAGAGGAGCTGCTCTTTCCCAGGGGAGCTATGGAAACTTGCAGTGCCTGAAGGTCTGCCTAAACATGCTTACTCCAAAAGAAAACCACACTCACAAAATAGAGAGAATAGGGTTCTATGAGGGATTAAGTGAAGCCTATCCAAGCTCAGACCAAATCCTAGGCACACAGGTCCTCCACCACCACCTTTCAAGCTGGAGATGCCTAGGCCAGTGGTGTGCAGTGGTTTTTGAAGTTTACCTTTTTCCCCCCCACACAACCTGTCCCCCATCTCTTAAAGATGTGTAGATGTCTCCATTGATACTAGCTATTTCTCTCAGTAACCTTCCACAGGCTTGACAAAGTCCCTGGAACTCCAAAAACTCTCAGATAAGAGCTGAAGACCAGTCCCATGTTCCTGTTAATCTTCTCTCCTCAAATACATGAAGTTCAGTAATCAAATCCTGGCTCTTAGACTTGCACACAGTGGCAATGCAAGGAGTTGGTGCCAGTTTTTAGCATCTGGCTTATTAATTATTTTATAAAGGTGTACAATCCTTTGAGTCATCTGAAACTTTTTAAGACATTCTGACATTATTTTATGAATCCAGTTTGACATGGCTTATAGCGATCATGGCCATGATTTATATCACAAACTCCCAAGAACACAAGTCTGACTTTTAAATTATTATCATCCCAACTGTTCCACTGCAGGTCAGCCTGGTCTGTTCCAAGACCAGATTTGTTGGCAAGCATATTTTCTTTGCTGGTACATACACTTTTCCTCGTCTAGTAAAATTGAACAAAAAATCCCAAAGTACATGAAGAAAGCCTATTGTTATGCTCATTTCAACACAATCAGAAATTGTCTACTTCGTCCTCTCTTGCTGCTTCATGAGGTTGTTATTAACCACCTCCCTCCCCTGAATAAAGATGTAGAAAAGGATTCACTGTAAATTGGTCAGAAGACAGAAGTGCAGACATCTAATGACTTGCTGGAAGAACAGACATCACTTCTTTGGAAAGTGGCCAAGTTCACTAACTTGCACTTCAGCTGGAAGCTCAGCCTCTAGAACCTGCATGCTCTTTCCTGCACTATCATGTTACTATTCATTTCCAGAAAACAAAAAAAGCACGAGCAACTAGTGCTCCTTACTACAAACTTGCAATTTCAGTATCATATTCAACCCCACAGAAGGTAGGTCATATCAAGCAGGACTACATTCAACAAAACATTGAGGAACACGGTGGAAAACAGCATATTCTTTAGATATAAGGTATAAATAGAGTTGGCCTAAAGCAGCCATTTCCCCATTGCTTGATCTTAAATTATCTCATAGTAATGGCTCTGGTCTAAAAGTAAGGAAGATGAACCCTCTAAAAAGATCCAAAGGCATTGGGCTGGCCTTCAGCTACAGTTTGAACAAGCAAAAATTACGGATCTACACCAGAATCAAGATTGTACATAACCCTGCCGGGCTATCTGGGACCTCTGGAAAATTATAAGCAGCACCAGAAACGAAAGTGATGTTGCCCAAGAACATGGAGAGAAGCAAATGGCATTTGTTAGGGGAACACAGAAAGAGAGGAGGAAAGCAGGGAGGACTGGGATGGGCAAGTTTTTAAGGGGATGACTAGGCTGCCACATAGTGAAGAGCAGAACAGACACAGGCAAGTCAGAGAGGACTTGGGAAGCACCAGAACTCTGCTTACCCCATCCTTAACTGGGATCTGAGGATATCCAAACTCTGCCCCGGTACAGCACCAGACATCCTGCTGAACATATCAACCCACTCCACCACTGACCACCATCCATAGCTTCTTCACCAGGCCCTTCTCTCATGGGTTAGAAATTAATGCTACATCCCAAGGGTCTGTGCTCTCTGGATGACCCAGGCCACTGCAGATTCATATGACAAAGCTTAATTTTTATTTATCTCCCGCTTTTCCCTTTGTACAGTTATAAAACTACATTTAAACCTAGCTATGTTATTTTTTTAATACAAAGACTGCAAACTTGATCACTTCAAAATTAGGGGCTGTCATGATGAAAACTGCCCATACAACCTTCACCCAGCCTCTGTATATATCTGCACTGACTCTATTTCCAATTCAGTGATCACAAAGCATTTGAGCTCTGGAAATGAACTGCTTTCAAAAAAAGGCAGTACAGTGGTGTGATAAAAGCAACAGCTGTCCCTCAAACCCTGCCTCACTCAGTGAGGGTCAGAAACAGTGAACAAAGCAATGCAGGAAGAAAGAGACGACCACCTTTCTGGAGGAAGTTTGACATACCACCTGCAGGCAGGAATTACCTCCTTCTTGGCTCCACACTCAACCTTTTAAGAAGGACAGCAACTCTCTGAAACCAGTTTTCTCTTCAGGTGACCCATAGTGGGGCAGTTCCACCCTCAAGTCAAGGCATTTAGGGCTAATCTACAGACACCAGCAGCTGAGGTCAGCTGTCCTTGTGCTTCCAGCAGATGAAATGCAACATCATGCCAGATAGTCTGGGATGAGAGAAAAATAAGATCATGCTCAAGCTCCTCTCTGATGCAGCCAAAACTGAAGGTGTTTCAATCATCTGAGATGGATTTGCTCTTTGACTTCATTCCTCAACCATGAAAACAAAGACAGTACCTGTACCTGATATGCTGCAAGAAGAACTTCCTCACCGGAAAAAAACCCCTCCAGGAAGGAATTAGCAATTGTTCAGTTCTAAGTCTGGGTAGGGTGTAAAATAAATAGATGTAGGGACACATGGAGAAAGTAAACATGGGGAAGAGAAAATGAATTATGCAACAATTACCTATCCAGTGAAAAAGGGACTCTGTGAATGGGAAAAAATGATGCAATTACAGAATTAAAGATTGTATCATAATGCAGATGCAAAGGGGAGTTCTGCAACATTAGTCCTGGAACTTCATTGCTTTTGTCCGCCTGATTTTGCAACCCCTTTGTTCTCCTGATGTCATTATTTTGCAAGCAAATGAAATGCAACACAATTATGTGATCATATGTTTATATCTTTTCATCATTAATAACATGTGGAACAACCAGCAGCCTCTGCTCCCAACATGATGGATGCCTCCAGCAGATGGCTGTGAAAAACTCCCTTTCTTCCACCTTTATCTGAGGTAAAGAGCAGGGAGAAGAAAGGGAGTTTTTATGCTTCAATTCCATGCACAAACATTTGAGGATTTTGGGGTTGTTTCAGAAGAAGAAACCAAGACCAGTATCAATCACCTACTCTGAAACTGATGGTCACAAATCAGATTTTATGAACAGAGGCACTGAGCAGCTGATGCACTTTGCCCAAGGTCAGAAGGAAAGCTCCCAAGACCTGGATCCTAAATGACCCCACCAACAGCCTTCTGCCCAAGCCACAGAATCCCTCCCATCTCCACAATAAAACCTGTTGAAGTGTAATCATTGTTCCTAACTGCCCGTCAGTAAAGAAGACCATCATCGCCAGGCTGTGTTTGCTGGTAGATGGAGTAAATGAGCAACTTCAGGGAGAGCGTCATATAAAACACAACTGGCAAGCAAACATTACAGTTCCATGTGCTCATCCTGGATGATAACTGTTATATTGAGTCTTTCAAGTAAATTACCCTGCATATCTCTGACTTCAGGCCAATTGCCAACATATTTCTCAGCGTCTGGATCGCCCCTGCTTTGTGAGGGAAAGCAGCTGCAACAGCAACAACCTAACTTGTTTTATTTGCAGATGGTATTAGCTGGCAAGAGGCAGTGTGTCTGACAGCATGCTCCCTTATGCATGCTCCATGCTTCTCAAAAAGTCTTATTTGCCATTGTATGTCTCTAATTACAAACATACACCCAGCCTTTCTTTTAAGTAGTACTTTCACCTTGTCTGTGGGGTGCTGGCAGCTACTACCACAAGCTTTACATGATCTTGTGCACCTAACAAAGCAAGTTTCACTTCTATCTTTCCCCATCCTCAGAGAGCAGAGCTTGCAAAACCTGCAGCTAGAAGTCCCTGAGGTGCAGTCAGTCAGAGCCTGCAGTGTCCCAGGCACCCGGGCCACACCAGCTCTTCTCAGTGCACATCTTTTGGAAAAGCTCCACCATGGAAAAGTCCACTGTGGTAATGGAAACATAGCAATCCTTCCCTCTTGGCACGCAACTTGCTCAGTCCAGTTTAAAAGCTAACAGAGAAAGCACTGCACCATCCCTAAATGTATACAGGTAGCACCACACATCTAACAAGAACAGGCAAAGACAATACCACAGCCATGTTTTACGCCGCAGCTGCCTGCTTCAAGATTTCTGACACAGAAGCCTGGGTGGCTGGCACCTTCAGAGAGGGACCTGCAATGTCTTGTCCAAGCCCAGGAGTCCATTCTTACCTACCAGAGTCATTTACCATGCCAAGCTACCAGTGGTCAGAAATGGTGTCCATGGAGGAGAGAAGAAGGGAAGTAAGAGATGTTCAGCTTCACTAAGTGACATATCCCTAACACTTGGATGCCAGAGATGCCCAGGCAGATTTTTCAGGTGGGATAAGGGAATATTTTGCCTAACTGCCATGACTTGGTGCTCCAGATCCTCTGTAAACCATGATGGGAAGCCAGCTATACAGTTCCTCCCTTCACCTCACCTTGACAGAAGCATCTGATTTTACCTAGCTCTGTATCGGTGTTTGAGATTCACCTTGGCCCTCTAAGGTGACACCTATAAGGTGTCATCATAATATTTTGACATTAGAGCCTGACACTGGTGATCTCTGCCATGCTCTATGCCCCAGGACAACAGGTATGCATTGTCTGATAATCAACAACAACAAAAAGGGTCTCAAAATGCACACTGGGTGAGGAATTGCATGTGCATCCCATAAATGCTCGACACCTCTGACACTCCTATTTCTACTGTCAATGCTTGTCTTTTCCTTCGGTCCAAGTCCAGAAGAAACGTGCTCACCACCACATCCAGCATGCCTATGCTGTCTAGCACAGACACATCCTGCGTGAGGGTAAGTCTGCTTTTCTTAGCACAATGGTGCCCACATTTCAGAGGCAGACCCCTCAAGGCAGCCATGCCAAACCAGCTGCATCTATACTGGGATGCTCAGCAACACATGAGCATGTGCCTGACATTTCACAGCAGCACCTCAGCCCAAGTGCACACCTACCTAAAGTAACTCTAGGGAGAGGGCTGTGTGGGAATCCACGACTCCATTCACTCACAGAAGCTACTCTGGGAGAAACATACAGCACTGAATGTTATCAGTGTCAAATTACCACTGAATTCGACAGGATGGCGCCAGTGAACACCCAGATTATCACACTGCCATTGCACATGTGTGAGTTTGCCAATGCACACACACCTCTGCTAAGTCCTGCCCAGCGTGCACATTCCCATCTGCTCCAACGCTCACCTCCCAAGGTGTCCTGGAGGTCAGAGAAAGCAGGCTTGTCTAAGCTGTGGCAGTCAGCCCACAAGCCTTCCTAAATCTCTGGTGGCTTTAGGTTGACAAACCAAAGGGCAGCCATGCTGCAAGGAAGAGTAACAAACAGGACTCATCTGTGGGACATCTGTGTCCTCTCCCTCCTGCCCCTGCAGCTCCCTTCAAAATGCTGCCTCGCATCCCACCCCCCCCCTCTGGCTCTGGGCACCACACACACTCTGCAAATCGGCCAAGGGTACAGAGGTGCTGCATGTTTGACCACCACACATGCAATGCCTGGCTGGGCAGCCACTACCAGGCAGAACAGAGAGCAGTTGTAAGCAGTCTAGTTTTCATCAGAGAGAGCACTGCTTCAAAGATTTCCTAGCCACCCACGACTCTTAACAAACACAAGTGGAAAATTAGTGATCTTCCAGACTGCCAACCATTGGTGCAATCTGGTTGAAACTGGCCAAACAGGAGATAAACAGCACTCATTTCCTGGGGAAACTAAGTTAAAATGAAATAAAATAAAACCAGATGAAAACTATGATGTTTGATTAGTGGTGTTCCCATGTTCTGCTACATCCCAAAAAACAACGCCTTGCTCAATCCAGCCTGTGAGCTGCATAGCACACATTGCAGCTCAGCTCTGTAACTACCCAGATGTTACACATCTAGAGCAGGAAGGGGCAAATTTCAAGCTTATTTACATCTGGGGGCTGCTCTGAAGGGGTAATTTCTGCACCAGAAAAAGAGAGCAAGGGGATTTGCATCGGGAAGTGATGGAATGCTTTGTCAGGGCTGAAGGACTGTTACTCAGATCTCTGCGTGAAAGCAGCTCTCCTTCACAACCCTGCAAATGATTTCATCCCGGAGACCTCAGCACCCTCCCTGCAATCGCCGGCATCCCTTAACCCATGCTGTTGGTGCTTGGCCACCATCACTGCCTTTGAGGCAGGGGGCAGCTCTGCTGCAGTCAGACCAGCAAATGCTGAGCCCTGGCCAGTCCAGGACCCAGGGAGAGGCTGCACTGATCAGGGCTGGGAGGGTTTCCTTTAACCCCACTCTGTGTGACAGATCATGCTACAGAGCTGCATCCATTCCAAGGACTCCTCTGCTCCCTTCGCAGAGCACAGCAGGAAGAAACAGCAGCGACAAAGCCAGAAGGCAACCCCAGACAGACTCAGAAACAGCTGTGGAATTTCTCTGAAGAGCTGCTTTCTGTAAGGGGAGGAAAGCCCAGCCTTCCATCTGACTTCCAGCCCACCCACCCACCGGATAGAGGCAAAGCATAAGAACAGGAGAAAATTTAAGGCATGCCAAGATCCCAGGCTCTGGAAATTAGTTTCCCACATGCTCCACAAAAAGAGCACTCACACCCAAAATCTGCTGCTTTGAACTTGGATTGCACACCATTTACTCAGCTGAATAATCACACTCAAGTCAGTGACATCACTTGCCTGAATATCTTCTACTTGGTGCATGGAAGGGGGCTGCAGAACTGGCTGACAAAAAAACGCAGGTATACAAAAGGCACAAAAGGCAGCGTAAGGACACTCTTAAAAAGGCTGGAGCCCTAGGTCAAGTCCCAGAGTCAATAGCCATGTCGTCAGAACCACAAATCACCAGGTCTTCGGTAGAGTCATGTCAACTGATCAGGGCATCACCTAGATCCATTCATACCACTAGACCTCTATCCTCCAGGCCCCATCGACTAACTGAGGTCACAGTCTGAAAAGTACTTCACTGGCTTAGAAAACTAAATTCTGGTCAAAAGGATAGCTTGCGCATTTAGGAGTGTAAGCTTCATTAGCTTCCAGCAAGACTTCAAGCCCCAAGCACAAACTAATGCTCCATAAAACTCCAGCAGAGAAGCACCACTGCTCCTACTCTGCCAGTACTGGTCCCAAGTACAGTCAGCTGTTCAGCAGGGAACCCAAACATGATATGCCATTTGTTCTCAGCCCCATGCAAGGAAAAACAATGTGCAGTTCACACCCCGGAAAGCTTATGAGAGGCAGCCCTGAGCTTGAAATCTCCATATACAAGCTTGCTTTCAAGCAGCCCTCTAAATTCACTGGGGCAACTCACATGACTGAAGTTCAATGTGTGCTGAAGCCTCCTCAAAATGATGGAGTTTCTGATCTAGTTCATCACGGGGTCAAGGTGAGAACCCTGAACTGACGCCAAGAGCAGGTATGATAAAAACATGTCCACGGATTTTGGCAAAGCTGAAGGACCAAATGAGTCCCTTGGGGAAAGGTGACCAGCAACCAGAAGGATCTACTTGCCTATTCCCTGGGCACAGCAGGTCTTTGGATGAGAGGCTCATTCTGAGTTCTTGCATTTCAATGTACAATTTAAACACATTACATTAAGGCCAAAATAACATTTATCATCTTCCTGGCATTTCTAATCTGGATATCTCACAGCACTGTCCAATACTCACAAGAACACTTCATAACATGTATATAAAACTTCTATCAGGTGTGATCCAACCAACGTTCTTCCCCACAGAAAAGCAGCAAAAAGAGGTATCGTTTTCATTTGTCTTTACAAAGACCAGCTGTCCAAACCCTCTGAGAGACCTCACAGCTTTGACCCAGAGGCTTGGACTTTTTAACTCAACTGCCAGCTTTTGCATAGCGGGAATTTTCCACAGAGCCCCATCCCGACAGCCATGGGCATGCCAGTGCCACAGACAGCACAAGGCTGTCCCAGCTTTGCACCCCTCAGCCAGGACGACTTTTAGGTTCCATCTCTCACATAACTCGTAAGAAGCTGAAATCCAGCCGCACACTTTTACATAGCCAAGAACAGAGTTTTCAGCAGAGGGTTTTTTTCCCTAGATTGCTATTGTTGTCATCCCACAGGCTCTACATTAGTGCAGACCCGCTGGGCACTTCAAAAAGGCCTGTGGTACAGAAAGGCTGAGAACAGGACCTTTGTACTCATCCTAAGTTGAAAGGCTACAAATAATTTCCAATAGCCTAGATCAGACAAAAAAAATCTAAGTAAAACTGTATCAAAAGCTCTCTAAAACATCCTAGTTGAAAACAAAAAAAAAGCAAATAAAAACAAACCATGGACCATATCCATGAGGAGGAAGAGTCTCAGTGAGCAAACAAGCACAGAGGAATAACTATGTTTACAGTTCAATTAATGGGACCTTATCAAAAGCCTGTCTGCATTTTTTTTTTGTAAGACACCTATTACACGAACACACACTCTTAATGTCTCGCCGGCTGGCACCCTGGTGCACATATCCTAAGCGAATCCACATTTCAGGAGAGGCAGAGCTGCTCCCGGAGAAGTCCCTCCACCGGACGGTGTATCGGAACAAAGCGCCTGGGTGACGGATGTCGGCAGGGTCCGTAAATCACATTTTTGGCAGCTCGACCTCAGCTGGGTCGGCATCTAACGCCGTAAGGAACTCGGAGCTCTGCCGCTCCGTTCGGCGGGGATCCTACCTGGGCAGGGGGCTCCACGCCTCTCCTCCAGGCTGGTTAGAAAAATAATTGAAGCCTTTTTCTAAAAGCCCGGTGAGACGTCTGGCACTTACTGACAGCGCCCGGATTACCGCGTATCTTCTCCGCTAACTGCCGGTATAAGGAAGAGAAATCAACCCAAGGGAAAAAAAAAATAAAATAAAAAAAAAAACAACCAGACCAACGCAAAAAGCACCACCGAACCTCCCGCTGGAACAAAGGACCCCAGCAAACCCCGTCTCTAAGTTATCTGGATTTACTTGCGCGCACAGCACACGGACAACCCTCCTGCGCTCGGAGCAGCGCTGGTGCGATGCAGGCGCGACCCCGCCGGGTTCCGAAGTAACCTCGGCTCCCGCCGCCCTCCCGGGACGCGGCGGCGGCCGCGGGCGCTGCTCGGCCGCTCACCTGCACCGCGCATCGCGCCGCGGCACCGCCCGGGGGTCCCCGCTCTGCCGCGGCCCCCCGAGCGCGGCGGGGCCGGCCGGGGCGAGCGCTTACGAAACCCGCGTCTGCCCCTCGCCCGGGCGGGAGGGAAGGACAAGGGAGGCGTGGCGGGGGCATCCGCGCCCGCGGCGGCCCCGCTCCCCGCCGGGAAGAGGAGGAGGGAGAGGCGCCCCCGCCGCTGGATCCACCGCGCGCGAGCATCGCCCGCCGCCCCGGGGGGAAGCCGTGAGGGGAGCCCGGCCGGCGGGCAGCGGGCGCCCACTGACCTTGCCGCCATCCGCCGCCGCCGCCGTGCCTGCCCGCGGGATGGCAGCCCCGCCGCCGCAGCCGGCGCCTTCGCCCCGGCAGCCGGCGCCGCCCCCCGTCCCCCCCGCCCCGCCGGGGTGCGGGGCCGAGCGAGGCGTGGCCGAGGCGCCGGGGAGCGCCGGAGCCGCCCCGGACCCCGGTGCGCCCCACCCCGCCCCAGCCGGGGCCGGCGGCTGCTCTGTGGCGGCCGCCGCGGGCGAGGCTGCCCAGGGGGGCCGGAGCGGGGCGGGCTCGCAGCAGCGGCGGCCGCGGACACCTCGTGTGCCCTGCCCGGTGCCACCCGGCCCCGCCAGCGGGGAGAGAGGCCGAGGGGCTCCTCAGCGCTGAGAAAGGGCTCTGCGGCTTTAAGCTGCAGCTCGCTGTGCCACCTGGCCCAAGGTGAGGGACGGCTGCACCTGAGCGCGCTCCGGCGGGACGGAGCGCCGCGCACCCTCCGGAGCTGTGGGACGGCCCGCGCAAGGCAGGTCTCCGGCTCAAGTGCCTTCATCAATCTCAGCGGGAGGCTTAGAGCTGTATTAATAGTGCACATTAAAGTAATATGTACATGTGGTGTGTTGTCTTACCACGGCAGACCCAGAGCCAGGCGAGGGAATAAGGCCTGGTTTTTATCCACTGCACCAAGGCCTATGCCGGCAACAGAGCACAGGACCACAGACTCGTTTCTGCTCTCCCTGCAGAGAAAACAATCCTATTTCCATCAGCAGCAGAAGAAAAAAAATGCATTTGTACCTCCTAGCGTCTCACATGGGATCAGTAATGCCAAGCGGCAAGAGCTACAAATGGCAACAGTAGGCAGGAGTCTTTTACTCCTCATTGCCTCATCTTTTTGCTGATCCAGTGTTTTCTAGGGGCAAACAGTGGCCAGTGGTGTGAACACAGACCTGTAGGTTATCCAGGTGACGGGTTTGTTTAGAACACCCTTCTCCTCCCCATATCCCGTAGCTCCGCACTGAAAGTCTTGCCTAGGAAGGAGTAAGCCCTCTATAATCAGCTAAATAAATAATTTTCAGAAAATAAAATTCCTTTCCCCCTTCTTCACTGTACTGGGGCTATTTGCAGCGCGAGGTCTCCAGCAAGCCAGGCTTACCACTAGGGAGAGTCTATAATGCATTCACTAGTACAACTCCAGGTTCTGCCATAAATATTTAAAACTCAATTACCATTCTCACAATGAACGTTTGAAGCAGTTTTTTGCATCCCACAGTGCTTCTTGATTCAAAACTTCCTAATGAAATAATTGCGATAACACAGGAGAAGTCGAATAGGTCAAATTTGAGCCATCGGTTTGAGTCTGGTTCCCCCTTCATGTCGGTCCCTGAAGTATTAGTCACTACCGTCTCTGACCTCTCACGATGTATTTTACACCACAGGCATCATTTTAGCACATGCAGCTGACTTTCGCTTCTCTGCTGATCAGCTGGAAGGCCTGTGAAATATTTTGCTGATCTCCCCTTTCCCCCCTCTCCGCGTTGCCCAGCTGAGTAATCTGAAGAGCAAACATCCGAATTGCTTCTTCTGAGGTGTCCCTTAAAGCAACAGGGGCCTCCTGCCATCCTTCCCTCTGCTCTTGGGGATGGCCTGTGGCCCATGGCACCTGCTGTCACCCACACTTTCCCACCGTGGCCACTCAAGGTGCTACAGATTTCAGAAAAAGCCTTTGAGATGCTGGAGAGGGAGGCTGTACAGTTGTTTTTACAGTTTAAGAAGATGTTTATGCCAAATTCACATCAGCCATATGTGTAACATCCTGTCTTTGAAGAGACACGCCAGGTTTGGGAGGCACCGTTCCTTACATGTCTCTGTGTACGAGTCCCTACACTTCCCCAGGTCATTTTCCCCTTTCTTCCTCAGAAAACAAGTGACATCTGGTGCCTACAGGCAGTGCTATGGTACTAGGTCTCCACGGACTCAAGGGAGGAAAATGCATTACAAAATGGAACCAAATGTCCCTCCAACTCTGCAGTGGTCAGCTCTGCTGCAAATTACGTCCATCACTAAGGCAGGGGGGGTACAGAGATGTAGAAAAAGATCACATGCTTGCCGAGATGGATCTCGCAGTGCAGTGCTGAAGAGCATTTACACAATGACTCAATGATATTGCTGTCGTTGCTGCCGTGATTGTATCATTAGAGCAGAGTTTAGCCAGCTCAGCTGAGACCAGTTCACCCTGTACACTGCCATCCCGGTTAATCAGACAGCAAAGAATCGAGTGTTTCAGATCCCACATGCAAACACAAGGTCTTGGTCTGGAGGGGCTACTGCAGATTTTAGCATCTGACTCCCTCTGCTGAATGGATTACGTGCACAGCTCCTGGCAGAAGTGCTACCAGAGAGATGCAGCAGATGAAGGGAACTGGAAAAGGTAATTACTCCCAGGAGGATCCCTGGATTGCTGCCACCGTCCCTCAGGCTGCACCTGGTAAGAGAAGAGTCTGTAAGTCTCTGGGGAGGAAATCGTGAAAAGTTCACAGCAATGGGCTTGGGAAGAAAAAAGAGAAAGAGAAATAGATTTCAACTTCAGATTGCTTCCCATAGTTTATAAAACTTTTCACTAGGAGACAGATTTGTAAAAGGCAGCAACTTCTTTGGTACTGCCCTTTTCAGTCCTTACCTGAATAAAAAAGGATCAAAAGGGTTCATCCAGTGCCAGAGGCATCAAAAGACAGAGGAAGGGACACTCCTGCACTCTGCCATGCAAAGGCAGCTGTGCTCTTCTGCCCTTTGCTATTCTCTCACCAGTCTGGGGACTTTTGCTTTTCCTCATCTGGATTCTTCTAACAACTTTTATAAGCACATCATATATAACAGTCAAGGAGAGCAAACTGCTTTTAGGCACTTTCACTCAAGCATACCCAGTACTGGGGAGGTGGGAACACTTATCATTCACAGGAATAACAGAAGCAATCCCTGCAAGTGCAGGGGTAGCACTGGGATATCATAACAAAGGTAAGCTAACTCGTGGCTTCTCAATTATGATCACCTTAAGAGACCTTTAACACACAATATGTATGTAAGACCTCAATGTCAAATTTTCAGTTCCAGGAACAAGTCACCAAATAATCATAAAACCGAATGGTTTTATGGGAGCTTGCGAGCATTTTAAAAATAATCAGCACATGGGGGATCCATTCCTTTTCATTTCTGAGTCAACACCGGAGGCTTAAATCATATTTCCAATGTTTATTCTGTTATTAAAAAGCCTAGGAACTCTTTTTAGCCCAGTTTCCTAGAGAAACAAAGTTTTTATCACCTCACTGTGTACCCTTCTATTGTCTGTTTTCTTTCAGCTGCTTTTTAAACAGTTGGCCAAGCTAACAGAGGAGAAAAAATCAGAAAGTAACGTGCATGAGACAGCAGTATGTCACCAAACTTCATAATATCCCCTGCTCAGGTAACATCTTTCAGTGGAAAAAATGAAGACTTCTATGATCTCAGGGCAACTAAGGGGAGGAAGTTACATTGACCATTCAAATTGCTACTGGGTTAAGGCCTGTTAAATCCCACACCTTGCACAAAAGCTTTGCAGAAGTCTGTTGTCTAAAACTGGGAGACAGAAGTACAGCCCATAGCGATTAAAAAAGCATCTATTGGTGGAAACAGCTTCAAGCTCCGCTGATCACAGGTAATTGTCACTTCTCATATTGATACCCAGTGATAAAATTACGATGAACATTTTGGCTCATTGAAATCTGACAGGTTCATACACATTCTCTTGTTCTCTCCCATAAAACTCTGTTTTATTGCATGCTTTAAAAGATTCAGCAGAGTGAGTATTTTTACAGGTCGCTAACCTGAAAACAGGCACGTAAAAAGGATGCATATTTGTCGTAACTCAATTTAATAAATTGCTGTGAAACCACAGTCTCCCTCAAAAAAGAAAAAAAAAACCTCCACCCTAAAGTTGACAGGAGAGCCTTCACCTCTTCATTAAGATTAAAGGATTCAAGCAGGAGAAGATGGTCAATGTGCCTACCTTGAAAGAGCAACAAATTCTCTATTCACCTGTGTGCCATTCAGCCCACTTTTCGTCTTCAGGTTGGGTACAGAAATTTGATCAATGATTTTCTCCTGATAGCAATAGTTTGTAAATGCTTATCTATTAATTATAACCTTAAAAATGAATCATAGAACTATGAAATAGTTTGGGTTGGAAGAGACTTTTAAGATCATCTTTTCCAACCCCACCTGTCATGGACTGGGACACATTCCACTAGACCAGGTTCTCAGAGCCTTATCCAGACTGGCCTTGAACAGTTCCAGAGTTTCCACAGCATCTCTGGACAACCTGTTACAGTGCCTCAACATCCTCACAGCAAAGAACTTCCTCCTAATTTCCAATCTAAACCTACTCTTTTTTACTTTGAATCAATTCCCCCTTGTCTTGTAACTACATGGGCTTGTAAAAACCCTTCTCCATCTTTCTTGTAGGCTCTCTTCAGGTAAAGGAAGGCTAGGTAATCCTGAAGCCTTCTCTTTTCCTGAAAGCTCAACAATCCCAACTCTCTTATGCTGCGTTGACATGTCAGGTAAGTACAAAATATTGAGAAGTTGCTCCTTCAGTACCAGCTGACTGCCTTTACACTCAAAGGGGAGATGTCCCTGGAGGTGATTCAGAGCAGAAATCCATACTCTGAGTCACCTTCTTGCTGCCTGGGCTAATATCCCTCCACAGATAAGATAGGGGGAAAAGCTTCCTGTGCTGAAATTTAGTGCCCAAAGAGCCCCCTGAGGCTTCCAATCTTGGGCACCTCCTGGGTCTGCTGACACATTTTTTTCCTTTTTTTTTTTTTTCCTTTCCTTTTATTTCACATTTGCTTCCTTCAAAGCAGTGGCCCAGACTCCTCTCAGTGAGTCAGTCACCTTGGAGGAGCCACAAACCCTGAATCCCACCAGCCAGGGTCCCACCTCTGGCACAGCCTCTGGGCAGCATGTGTGGATGTGCTTGAGATGCATTACCCGTGGGGCCAAGGTGGAGGGGACCTCTGCAGATCCCCCTGTCCATCCCCCTGCTCAAAGCAGGGGCAGCATTGGCCGGGCAGTCAGGGCTGTCTGCTGCTGCATTTTGAACATTTGCTGCCGGTACAGAGAGCTGGATAAACACACCAGGGGTGCTACCACAGCAGTTGCTCTCTGTACAGTCCTGGATATTGTCTCTGCTGCTGCAGCTGTCACAAAATGAAAGGGAGGGGTTGTTTATAAGCTCTGGCAATTATCTCCAGAGCTGCACTTTTCTCTCCCCTTATCCCATCACAAGGCGATATTTAGAAAAATTACAGTTACACGAATCAAATCTTTGCTTTTTACTGTACTGAGTCATGCCTGTATCTTCTTAATAATTAATAGTATATATAACAAAAGATAAAACATATATGTGAAAAATATTTTCACAGTAGTATCAGTGAATTTCAATTACCAAAGCCCCATTATTTTAAAATCCCCCAACTCTTCCGTTATCCACAGCAACACTGAATTCGTTGCTGAGCACTAACTATATTGGAAGTCCATTAGTTAGACAGCTCCTCAATCATCCATGTTAATTCATTCTCCTCTGAAGTAGATGAGTTTTAAGAGAATTACAGTCCTCATATACAAACAGCACCACAAATAAATGGCATGAAGATATTTCATCATAATTTACTAAGTGCAACAGCTACTTCACTATTCAGGACTTGCATACTAAACCATCATGATAGCCCTTTGGCACCAGCTCTACAGAGTAAATACAGGTAGCTCTATTGCTGACAAAAAGCTCAATTAAAAAGAAAATTGAGTTTGCAAACATAAGCATTTAAAATTATAAAACACCCAAATTAAGGCTGACTGTGCACGTCCTTCCTGACATAACCACATGTTTCCATTACATGAGTGCATGCTGCTTTTCACAGCATCCTGGGCTTCCCTTCAGTTGCATGAGATCTCAGAAGCATTCTGCTGCCCAGTGCCAACCTCCTCTGCCATCTTCCCCTGTGCCACCACCCAAGTTCCATGTCCCAGGCTCCCTGTTCCCTTATTCCCAGTCTCCACCCTTGATAGTCCACTCTACTCTTCAGCACCATCTCCCCTATTTTCCTTGTCCAGCTGTCACCTACGTATAATTCCAGCAGTTTCTAGCCTCAGTTTCCAACCTCAGCTCCTAGACCAGCTTTCTTACAGTGAGGCCCAAATACCTTCTCTACTCCAAGTCCCCAGTTCCAGTCTTTCAGTTCAAGATGCTTTACTCCACCTGTTTATGCCAACTCCACAAATAAAAGCCAGGTCCCTTCCTCTTCATCGCTTGGGATCCAGGAGGTCATTGACACAGAGCACAAATCTCCATGGCTCTACCAGGAGGCACCAAGAAGAGCACTGCCAGAAACCTCCCACTCAGTCCCTGCAGCCATAGATAGACCAGAGCACAAGTCTCCAGAGTCTGAAACATCAAAGAGATCAGCAGCCACACTTAGAAGCCTCTGCCAGGAGTGTGCATACTGTGATTTTCCAAGGATTTATAATTTAGCTGAATCTGGATATTTCTCACAGAAGCCAGAGTTGAGTTGCACTGCTATTTTTTTTCCTTGCATTTTGGAAGAGGAATCACAACCAGGCAGTGATTAAAGTTATGTAGAAAATCTAGTTTCAAGCATTCAGTGGTGTTATGTCTTTCATGGGGAAAAATGTCATAGAAAGGGATGAACAGCCAGAAATATCCCTCTAGAATCACACTGGGGTATTCATCTGGCACAGAAAATGTTAACCCAAGAGATTAAGGTTTCAACAAGTTACAGAAGAAAAAAAAAAAAAAAAAAAAAGAGTGCAACTCAACTATGGCATTAATTAAAGCAAACTGAGTAGAAGAAAGGTTATTTTCTCTAGCCTAGCAGAAGTACCAGATATATTATCCTTAGGATAGTAAGAGTCCACAGTTCACACTATAGGCCTTGAGAAGATGAAATTGCACTGTGTAAACACTTTAAATATAGTTCATTAGGACCATTAGGACCAATCACCAGGTGCAGGGTCCTTTACACCCTGTGACTGGTGCTATAAACCCTATGGTTACCCCAGGCATAACACACAGCCTGTCCAACAAAGTCCAGCAATCATCCAGACATCGTGTCTGTCATCATGTACTTTAGCAGAGAAAATACAGTGAGCTGTGCAAGCCTCTGTGTTTATGCAGCCTTGTTTTCTTCACATGTTTACACATTTCCAAGCCATTGGCTGATCTTTCCACCTCTTACCTGCAGGACAAGCTACTCTGAAGCATCACCAGCTGAGTAACTTTACTCACACAGTGTTAACAGAATGAGAACCAAGGCCTGGAATGTCAGAGTCAAATCTGAAGCACTCATGGAAAACAAGCACACTGGGATATTTATGTGCTGGGTGCTGGCATGACAGTGACTGTGCTTCATCCTGACACTTCCTGAAAATTACATCATTTATAACTAACACTACAGCTGCAGATTCCCCATCATTTACAATGAATTCAGTAGCAGGACTCTTTAAGAAACCCCATGGATTTCCTGAGATAGACACTATGGTTAGTTAAGTACAGGAATATATGAAGTAAACATTTTTTGTTTTGTTCTATTTGGGCTTCTAAAAATGAAAGCATCCTGTCTGTGCTTTACAGAGGGGAAGGCATTGCTGGTAGCCATGAAATACATCAAAAACAATGCTGTCCCTGCCAGAGGTGCCTGGTCAAACTAGTCTCATTGATGATAATCTTGCACAGCAGTCTTTCATTCAGGGCTTTATCCTGCAATCCTTACACTCCTGGAAGAAGCTTGGAGAATTTGAGTGGTGTTTAATTTGAAATTTATTTATGCAAGCAAAAGTCTTCAGGACATACCAGCCAAGGCAGACACATTCACACCTATGTCAGCATGTCCAGAGTCTGGGGGACTACAGTTGCTGCTCCTGCCTGCCAGATACAAGATGATTCTGAGGGAATTTCTGCAGTGGCAGAGCTTCAAAACAGTCTTTTCCCAGCCTGACTCAGTTAGCAGGTGTTCTTTCAAACAACCTGCTTATGGTCTGAGAGAATAAGCTACTTATTAAGTTCAGAGATCAGTCTCATTAGTACTCACTCTTCTAGAGCTCCAGTCAAGCGTGTTCATGTTTTCTAGAACAGCACTGCTTGTATCTCATGTAAGATTTCATGTAAGAAAATAAGTGCAGAGTTCCCAGTTCAGACCTGTGGACTGTAAGGCTTGCTAAAATCTATGTCTAGAATCACTCCTGTAATGTGGTGGCTCTTACATATAACTCTGATTTAAAAAGAGGTGTTCAGAACCCTGTTTTCATACCTTCCTTAAGGAGATCTCCTTAGAGATGTGGCTGAAGGGCAAAAAACTGCCTAAGTCTTATTTCTGAAGTCAGATGGGACTTACACCCTTAAAGCTTTTGAAAAATTTACTGTGTCACTCCTCGTGCTGAATAAAAATTACCTGTGAGAAAGGCTTTTCTTTTCAACACTCTTTTTAGGCTTGGAAAAGGCTTTCCTTTACTCAGAAAAATAATTGAAAGGATTAGGCTGTTTTTCAACTTCACAACTTTCCCAATTTTTCCAGATTCTCAGAAGAGGCCACTGGATGCAGGTGGGTGTGACTTTCAGGGCTGTGAGCCTTGCAGGGCCACACCATTAAAGTGAGTGGTGGGGTTTCCATTGACTACAACAGGATCTGGAGGGTCCCACACAGAAGCTGCTCTAGATCTGAGAGAGCTGACATCCCCACCCACCTGTCTGCAAGGAGTGAGTACAGCACAGTAAGGAGGGAGTAAATTACAGCTCTTTTTTGCAAGGAAAGTTTGTCTGATTCTCGTTTATTTCAATCCCAGTATCTATATTTCAGCATTAATAATGGACCAACCTGCAAAAGAAGCTCATGGAAGCAGCCAGGTTTCCACCAGGGAGACTTGAGTTTGGCTGCCCAAGGCAGAAGGGAGCTTTGGAGAGTGCTTTGTTTAAAGTTGAAGTGTTCAAAACTGTTTTGCACATTCATCATCCTCAAACAGAAGTGCTTGGCTGCCCTCCACGGAGGGAGGGGAATGTGCAGCAATGGGACCCTCAGCAGCTGCCTGCAAAAAATAATTCAGAAGAACCATGAATAAATGAAATACATTTTGCTAGGCCTAATATTACACGGCTTTCTTCATGCTCTCCTTCTAATGCTGTAATTCCCTTCCAATCATTTTTGGGTTTAGTTTTTATCATGGGTTGTTGTCTTCTTGCCTCTTCCTTTAAAACCTAAACTGTGGTTTTCTCCTTACCTGCAAGTGTCCCCTCTCCATTTCTTAATTTCCTACTAATTTCTCTCTTTTAATCCTGTTTTAAAACCATTCTGATGTAACTCCATGATACTTTGCAGACCTCCAAGCCTCTTTTATCTTATTCTTTTTTTCTGCTAATGTATCCTTTCATCATCATCTTCCCAACTTTAAAATAGGTTTGCCTATGTGTGGCAGAACTCAATTCCATTTTAAAGTCTAAAGTGTTTTGCTTTCTCTAAATGTGCTTTTACACCAGTGGCGCTAGTGACAGATGAGAAAACACAGATTGCCTACTGCACTATATCAGAAGTGGAACACTCAAGTGGTCTGCAGGCTCTGATCTCAAGATGAACGTCTTTAAGGCAATGTCTGAACAGAATCATGAGAGAGACCAACTTCAGCAAGCCCTTTTTTTGCTTGGAATGTCACCTTTCCTACTCATCATAGCTGCCTTAGGCAAATTGGGCTGCTCTCCACAGAACACTCTTGGGCCCAGATAGTTTCAATCTTGTTCCTTGTGGCTTTATCAAAGTTAGATCGAGAAGCATAGTGCTCAATGCTAGGATTTTATTTTATTCTTTCCACCTCATGGCTCATTAAGTCCTCCCTGCTGTTATGAAGTGTATTCTTCAGCCTGAACTCCTTAACCACCTTCCTCATACTTGCCATCTTATGAACAACAGCATCCCGCTCCATCTAGATCCAGCCTCAGCCAGCTTGTTCTATCCTTTAATTTATGAGGAAAACTTCTCTGATGTGCAATGGTGGGTCCAGGAGAGTGCCAGCTGGTTTTGGCAGAAGTGCTTGACTGGATAAGGAGGACCAAGCTACAAATCTGAGGTGAGGAGGAGCCCACCTCTGGTGCCTTAGTCCTGC
Source organism: Sylvia atricapilla (assembly GCF_009819655.1). Classification (NCBI taxonomy): domain Eukaryota; kingdom Metazoa; phylum Chordata; class Aves; order Passeriformes; family Sylviidae; genus Sylvia; species Sylvia atricapilla. The sequence continues at coordinate 70,809,955 of NC_089140.1, read as the reverse complement.
TTCTCTCGGTGCAGCCAATCCTCGCCTCGCATTGAATTACTTTTGAGCTCTGGAAAAAGCTGCAGTTGCAGGTTGCTGCTTGCCAGAGCCTAATGCCAAAGTCCTACCTGTCCAGACATCCCATATAGCAAGAAAGTGCTGATGGCAGCATGACAAACCTCTCTTTGGAGCTGATGCTTTGTAGTCATGTCTGCAGCTGAAGCCCCGACATGGCCTCACCAGCGGGTTGGTTCTTGCGAATGCTGTTTTAAGGCAGAGGGAGTGCAACGGTGTTGCCACAACATGAAAAATTAAATTTAAAATAGTGACTATTTATAGAGCAAGGTTATTCTGACTGTCTGTGAGGTGTGATTTTTTTTTTTTTTCTGCTGAGTACATTTAGTGCACCATCTCATTTCATTCTGCCACCTGTAAGCTTGGGCAAGAAAAGTGTGCTGTGGCATAGGGCTCTGCATATGGACTCACCGGTGTTTCCTACTGATCCCTCATACGGCGCTAAATCACTTCTGGGAGGGGTTTAGGGTTCTTTTTTGTGGATTAGTATCAGAGGGAGAGTCTCAGTTTATGGCCCTAGTGATAAGAGCCATGGCTGCTACTTATCCGCAGAGGTTTCTGCATGCTTATCAAGACCGATAAACAGCGACAGTCACCCCCCAGTGACGCACCCTCGCCTGCAGCGATTGCTCTGGATCTGGAAGCCGACAAATCCCTGTTTATCTGCTGATGCCTTAACTACCCTTATCCCGAGTGTGCCTTTTACAGGAAACATCCAGCAGAATACCTCACAGTGGCCAGAGATGTAATTGCGCTAAACCTTTATCTTTTAGTGTTGCAATACTGTAGCTGCTGCAGATTGTTTTATTTAAAATATATATATATTTTAAAAAACAAACCACAAAGGAAAAAACACAAACAAACAAACAAACAAACAAAAACCAAACCAAACCATAAAAAAACCCACCCTCAAATCAAGTCACCACAACAACTCCTAACCTATATCATTATCATTGCCTTCTCCAGATAATGTCCCAGCAGTCTCCGCCAGGCTTGCCTTTGACCACAAATCCACAAAGAGGTGTTTCACTCACTAACCAGTCCTTAACGTCTCTCCTGGCTTCTTCCCTCCGGGCACCATGTGATAGCCTGGGATGTTCCCCCTGGGAACTGATAGCAATCATGGTGTTTGCCTCCTCATCCTCTCCCTCCTCTGTGAGTCATCATTAGGATTCACTCCCGGTCCTTTGTCTCTTTCCTTGGGTGTCATTTGACTGTGTTCACGTTCCTTGTCTTTCTGCTCTCAGCCCTTGATGGCCTAAGTCTTTGTTTTTCCCCTGTTCTCACTTGTCCTTTGTTTGAGGAGCTGTGTGCGGGGGAAGGGGGGCCTGTGATGGTGACAACCCGCTAAACTGAGGATTTTCTCTGTATTTAGAAGGACAACGCAGCAAAACCAAAATCCCCCATTGCCATACTTTGCCTTGTCTTCTTGGTCTCATTTCAGCCCACAGCAGCTGGTCGTAGCCCGGAATGTTTGGCTTTCTCCAAAACTGAAGCAAAGCCCACCTACATTGGTGGAAGACCATCATAACAGAAATGTCACCAAAGTAGAAAAATTTGGATAGAGGGGGGAAAAAAAATACCTGCATGGTATCCCACACGTGAGAGTGCCGAGCAAGCAATTGCTACCTGTTATAAACGGGCCAGGAGACCTGCTCCTTTGAAAAGCCTTTATTAGTCAGCTCTTTAAAGGGGGAACTCGAGGGGTCGCCTGCGCCGCCGCTGCTCCTGTCGCCGCCCTCGCTCCTGTCGCCGCTGAGGATCAGGTGTCAGTCGGACCTTCTGCTCTCGCCGCAGCAGAGTCGGGGGTTCCGGTCTCGCGGGAATTCCCGGCAACCCAACTGGGCTCGTGTGGTCTAGGGGCGTCACTTCTTCCCAGTCCCTTTGTGGTCGTGGCGAGGCGGCAGAAGCAGAATTCAGTCTTTAGGTAGCTGAGGGTCTTCTCGGTGTTGTAGTGTCTCTCTTTTATCTGGATTTTGTGCTGGGTCACGGCTTTTGGGTCCGTTTGCCGGCAACTACACTTCGGTTTGGAGCGGTGCACCATGGAAGTCCTTGGATTTTCCTATTAGGCGGGGCCGGCAGCTCGAGGAGCCGGCAGGGAACGGCGACAGCCTAGCCCGACGGAAGGGGGGGGGGGACCCCGGGGTTTTAGAGGGGGTATACAACTTGGAATAAGATGTTTGAGGGTACAAACTTTGGTACAAACAGCTTAACAGACCGGTTTACAACTGGCATAATATTTGAAACAGTACAACTTTTTAACAAATGACAGACTGTGTAAGAAAATGGGAATCTCTTACATTTTATTCATATCAGTCCCCCCTCTATTTCTTTGATCGGGCCTTTGCCCGCATCAATTGGCAGTTTTTGATTCATGGGAGTATATCTTTTTTAATTTCTGGTATTGGTTATATATTCTTTTGGCTTTATTCAGTTCTTCAGTTTGGGGTTCTAGTTTTATTTCAGTAGGTTTGGGGCTTGCTTGAATGGTTGCAGTTCAAATTAAACAGGGGAATATGCAGGGAAGGAGTAGAAAGCTGGCAAGGATGCTTATTACAATAAATAAGTCAATAGGTAAGTTTTTATTAAGGGGTTCATCAATTTCATTCAGTGGCTTTTCTTTTATTAAATTTGCAACTCCCTTTGGATTGTCTAATTTTTTTTTTTTTTTTTTTTTTTTTTTTTTTGGTAAAACAATTCTCTTATAGGGCACTCTCTCGTTAGGTGCTGCATAAACGTTGCAGCAATTTTTGCCATCCAATATTGTTTTTTTTATTTTTTACTTGGGTTATATTAAAACACGTGGGACTCACATGAGTGTGAACTCTTATAAGGGACTGCAGATTCTCTTCATCATAGATGAGATGGTAGCCCCTAGAGCATGTTCCTTTGGCATGTTTGCTTATTAATGGGACTATAATTAGTCCTCCCAAGAGTCTAGTATGAACCATTATCTCGATCTCACCTGGTCTTGCCTCTTGGGTTAGGGAAGTGGGATAGTCATTCTTAGAGCATGCTCCTTCGGTGGGTTTGCTCATCAATAGGACTATAATTAGTCCTCCCAAGAGTCCAGTATGAACCATTATCTTGATCTCACCTGGTCTTGCCTCTTGGGTTGGGAAGTTATTTAGCTGGCCTTATGGAGTTTCTTTCAGTGTGCCCCCACTTGTTCAGTTTTTGATTAGGCTTTCTGTGGTGTGCCCTATAAGAGATCTGTAATGATATTATTATCACAACCTTTTTAAAACAGCTTAACACTTAGAACAACTTACAGAGAACATTTTTAAATGACAGTTTTTGATAACAACTTGGAAAGATTTTGAACAACGGGTTTTTTGTTGTTTTTTTGTTTGTTTGTTTGTTTGTTTGTTTCTAATTGGGCTTTGGTTGTCTTTTGAAGGTTATTTTAAGTGTGTCTGGGTCTCTAATGGTGGTCTATTTGGAGGGAGTCTTTGCTGGGGTATCAGAGTCACTGGGAAGTGGCAATGGTTTTTTTATTCGGGATAGTTGTGTATGGTGAAGCCCCTATGTCTGACCTTGGTCGAACTCAGATTTTCAAGAGTGCTAGGGGCAAACATTTTAGCCAATTCATTCCAGTTTTTGTTATTAATTTAGTTAATACATTTTTGAAGGTTTTATTTATTCTCTCAATTCTTCTTGAGCTTTGAGGATGCCAGGGTGTATGTAACTGCCATTTCATTTCTAAGGCTTTAACAATATCATGCAGGACTTGTGCTACAAAGTGGGGGCCTCTGTCTGAAACGATGTTATTTATCAGTCTATATCGGGGGATGATGTGTTCTAGTAGTATCTTTATTACTACTTGTGCTGTTTCCCTTTTTGTAGGGAAGGCTTTCACCCAATGCGTTAAGTGATCAACTATAACTAAAAGATGCTTATGTCCTTGTATTGGAGGCATTCCTGTGAAGTCTATTTGTATGCTTTGAAAGGGTCTTAATGCTATTTGTCTTCCTCCTGGTGTGGGCTTTTTTATTACTTTTTGACAAATTAGGTATCCTTCAGTAACTGCTTTGGCCAGGTTATAGATTCTAACACATAGGTGTTCTCTCAGGAAATGATCACACAACCTTTGGGTGCCCCAGTGTCTTAGGCTGTGGATTTCTGCCAGCATTTTTCGAGCTATTGCTTTATTTAGGAATTTTCTTCCATCTGGGGTCAGCCATTCCCCCCGCTTCCCTTGGTGTAAACTTAACTTTTTTATTTCTCTTAATTCATTTTCATCATATATGGGTTCACTAACTTTGTTAGCTGGTACATCATTTAAAGTAAGAATTTTTATTGGTTCTCCCAGCCTTTGAGCTGCTAGTTTGGCTGTTTGATCAGCTACTTGGTTGCCTTTTCCTTCAAATGTGTCCTTTTTTTGATGTCCTTTGACATGTACAATTGCTATTTCTTGGGGCTTCATAAGAGATTCTAATACAAATTTAATTAATTCTTTATGTATCAGATTTTTCCCCTTTGAATTTAGGTAGCCTCTTTCTTCCCAGATTTTTCCAAATGTGTGTACTATTCCAAATGCATATCTTGAGTCTGTGTAGATTGTACCTTGGTCTTGTTCTAATAAATCTAATCCCCTCTTGAGGGCATAGACTTCACAACACTGGGCAGACCAATGGGGGGGCAGTTTTTCTTTTTTTATAACTTTTAAATTGTCCTTTTCTGTACCTTCGACTATTGCATAGCCTGATATTCTCTTTTCCTCTGTCATCCTAGATGATCCATCAATAAATAGCACCCTCCCACATGGTAGAGGTGTATCTTCAAGATCTTCCCTTACTTTTGTTTGTAAATCTATGATTTCCAGGCAATTGTGCTCTAAGTTTGGTGTGGGTTCCCCTGAGAGGATCTGGGCAGGATTTAGACTTTTTGATGTGATTAGCTCCAAATCACTGGTGCCGGTTAAAATCACTTCATATTTTAAAATTCTAGAGTCAGTCAGCCATTGTTGAGCCCTTTGGATCAACACTGTCCTGAGATCATGGGGTGTGTGTGCAATGATTTTTCCCTGCAGTGTCAGTTTTTGTGCTTCTTCTACAAGAACAGCTGTGGCTGCTACAGCCTGGAGGCAAGCCAGCCACCCTCTTGCAACTGGATCCAAAGGTTTGGAAAGATATGCGACAGGCTTTTTGTGTTCTCCCCATTCTTGGGTTAATACTCCATAAGCTATTCCCCCTCCAGAGTTAATGAATAGGTCAAACTTTTTTTTAAGGTCTGGGAGACTCAGGACAGGGGCTGAAGACAATTTTGTCTTTAGGTCTTTCAATTGTTCTTCATCCTTATCTGTCCATTTTACAGGTTCAGGTGGGACTAACTTTTTATAGAGAAATTTAACACTTTGGGAATATTTTTCTATCCATAGTTTGCAATAACCAAATAGTTCTAATAATTTTCTTATATCTCTTTTTGTGGTTGGAGCTGGGATTGAGAGTATACCTGAGATTCTCTCAGGGCTTAATTTCTTACACCCTTCCCCAATGAGGTGTCTGAGGCATGTGACCTGTGATTCTACAAACTGTAATTTGTTCTTTGACACTTTGAGGCCTTTTTCCTTTAGAAAATTTAGGAGATTAATACTGTTTTTTTTCACTTCATCTTTCTCTCTCTCCAATATTAGGAGGTCATCTACATACTGCAGGATTTGTACATTATTTTTAGGGATAAACTGCCTTAGTAACTCTTCTAGGGCTTGCCCGAAAAGGTTTGGGCTTTCAGGGAACCCTTGAGGAAGACGAGTCCATCTTAGTTGCTGCTTTCTCTTACTTTCAGGGCACTCCCATTCGAAAGCAAACCAATCTCGGCTTCCTTCTGCCAAAGGACAGGCCCAAAAAGCATCTTTTAAATCTACTACAGTAAACCAGGAATGTTCTTTAGGGATCCTGCTCAGGAGTGTGTAGGGGTTTTGTACCACCAGGTGCCTGGTAATTGTTTTTTTGTTTACTTCTTTTAGGTCTTGCACTAATCTAAACTTATTTTCTGCTTTTTTTACAGCCAGAATAGGGGTGTTGTGGGGTGACGTACAAGGTTCTAATATTCTTTCTGTGAGTAGATGGGTTATAACTGGGGTTAGTCCTTTTTTCCCTTCCAGAGAAATAGGATATTGCCTGACCCTTATAGGAGGCGTATTTTTTTGCATTTTTATTTCTATAGGTGGGATATCTAAATATCCATATTTTCCCTCCTCAGCCCAGACTTCTGGCTTGACTTCTCTTAAGTCTCTAACAGTCAGCCTCATGATTTGTAGCACCATTCTTCCTTTTCTAGGAAGAATCCTTACTCCTAACTGAACTTGCAGGTCCTTTTCCAGCAGGCTACTGTCTACTTTGGGTAGATATATCGAATTAGTGACACATCTTTTGGAATTTTCTTTAATTTCTACATTTTTTATAACTGAAGCTTCGAAAGGCTCCCCTTCTGCTCCTAGGACTCCACATGTCTTTCTTTTAATCGCAATTTTAGCTGGAAGTTGGTTAATACATGATTTATCTGCACCAGTATTCACTAAAAACTCAAACTCTTCATGTTGGGGACCTACTTCAAAATTTACTATGGGCCCTTCTTGATGTTTCATGGGGTCCCCTAACGCATAGAGCCCATGACACCCCCAATCCTCCTTGACCTCCTTCCTCAATAATTTTTCTAATGCCTCTTGTTCCCTCATGACAGTCTCATTAAATGACATTTTTTTGCAATGTTTCTTAAAGTGTCCTATTTTTCCACAATAATAACAGGCTCGGGTCTCTCTTGGTCTCTGAAGAGTATCCCAAGGTGGTGGGTTCCTTTCTCTTACCTTTCCTGGTAAAGATTTTGTGTTTCTTTTACTCTTAGTATCTTTTCTGAGATCCTTTACACTTTCCCTGGCCACGGCTACCATAATCCTGGTTTTTGCCTTTGTTTTTTCTTCTTCTCTCTTAAGGTATACTCTTAGGGCTTCCCTTAATAATTCATTTATTTCTCGGTCTTGCCAGTCTTTCATCTTTTCAAGTTTTTTTTTTGATATCTGGCCAGGATTTTGTGACAAATTGTAACTTTAATAATATTTGTCCCTCTGGGCTATCTGGATCCAAATTAGAATATTGCTGGAAATTCCATCTGAGCCTGCTCAGCCAGGCTGCTGGGGTTTCATCTTTCTCTTGCATCCTGTTAAAAGCTAATTTGGTGTTGCTACTCTGAGGAACTGATTCTTTAATACCTCTTATCATTAGGTTTCTATAATCTTCCATATTTCTCCTCTCTTCTCCTCTGTTTGGGTCCCACCCTGGGTCAGCTATTGGCAACTTCTGGTCACCGGGTGGGCCCATTCGGTTTTCTCTTTCCCAGATGCGCATCCCTGCTGCTCTGACCAACCGAAACTCGTCTGGATTGAATAGTATATTTAAGATGGAGTTTAGTTCTCCCCATGTATAAATATTTGGGCCCAAAAACTGGTCAATCTGGTTGGCAATTCTCACTGGGTTTTCAACTAGATTCCCCAGCTCTTTCTTAAAACTTCTGACTTCTGACGCTGTTAAAGGTGTATTGACAAATCCTATTCCTCCAACTGCCCCACCCAATGGGACCTCCCTTAGGGGAAAGAGTTTGGTTTTTGACCTGGTGTTACTGTAAGGGTAACTTTCTGGGTTTTTTATTGCCTGACAGGATGCATTGTTAGGTGCCAGACCTAACTCCCAGCTGTGAGGGGGTGCAGGGATTGTGGATGGTGAAGGAGAGGAGGTTAGACCAGTGTTAGGGAATGGCAGAGGGTAAGAGGGGTTATAAATTGGAGGGGGGTAAGCTGGGGAAGGAACAGGGATTACAGTTTGGGAAGGTATGATTTTTAGGTGAGGTTGGAGGATTACTTCGGGATAAACTGTAGGAGGAGGCAAATGTTCTAAGGGGTCCCAATTATGGCTAGCTTCTTTTTGGTTCTTCTGCTTTTCATTCCCTTGTTTCCCTTGCTGTAACTTACATATTTTTGTTGTTTTATTTTTGACTACTTGTTTTTGCCAACAGATAGCATAGGGTATCTGTTCAATACTTGAATCTCCTCGAGATTTCAAGTATTGAGTTAATTGTGAACACATCCAGGGGTCTCTAGTTCCACACCATGGCCATTTTGCAGGTAAATTTAGGTTAGGCCAAGCTTCTATGCAATAATGGATCATCTTGATTCTGTCTAAGCTTTTAGTGGCCTCATCAACCTCCCATAGTTCTAACATTTGTCCTAGTGGACTGTCTGGTGGAATATTTCTTATCTTTTTCTCTCTTTTCTCCTCAACTGGCTCCACTCTACTTATGTATGCCCCCATTTTCACTGGGTTTCAAATAAAAACTACAGTGCTCTTACCCTGACAGAAACTTTACTTCAGGGCAATACAAAGCAAAATTATCTGACTTTGTTTTAACTAAACTTCTTTAAGGTGCCCCTACACACACATAAGTTTAAAGGCGGGCAGCCCAAATTTTAACTCTCACTCACTCTTTGAACACTCGTAAGTAGCCCCAGGGACCCTCTCCTAGGGTCTGGGCACTACCCCTGCCAGTGCTCGGAATGCTCCACAGGTAGCCTGGTGACCCGCCCTTAGGGCCTCAGCCACTACCCCTACCTAAAAGTCCCTCACACTCTGGGACTCCCTTGACTCTTACTCCTCTGCACCCGGACAGCGTACCTCTTCTCTGGGTACCCCCGACCAATGCAGACTCTTTTGTCCCAGCACCCCGACAGCTACCCCAGCCAGTCTCCAAAGCACCCCAAAAGCAGCTTATCTTTGCTACCCCAGCCGGTACTCAGACGCTCTGGGCCGTAGCCTCAGCCAGTGTGGTGCGTGCTTTACACTGCTCGAGCCCTGGTGCACGCTTGAAATTGGCCCAAGCCTTTTCTGTCACCCACTGCTTTGACGTGCCACTCACTCTCTCCTCCGCACGTCCGGAGGGGGGCGCCTATGCCCCTGGAGACGCCTCAGTCTCTCCCAGTTCACTCGCTTCCTGCTTTGGGGGGTCCGAGCTGCCGGCCCCCCCCCATTCACTCCACATCCGCTCGTCTCCACTCCCGCCACCGGTTATTCTTACCGATGCTCCCTCAGTGGCGTCCCGCGAGGCTGGCGAGCGTTGTCCTCTGGTCCGGGATGTCCAGCTGTCCAGGAGGTCCGAGGTCGGGCTGCACCTTCCCGTCCTGGTCCTCTTCTGGGCGTGGCTTAGATCCCGGACGAGTCCCCAAATTGTTATAAACGGGCCAGGAGACCTGCTCCTTTGAAAAGCCTTTATTAGTCAGCTCTTTAAAGGGGGAACTCGAGGGGTCGCCTGCGCCGCCGCTGCTCCTGTCGCCGCCCTCGCTTCTGTCGCCGCTGAGGATCAGGTGTCAGTCGGACCTTCTGCTCTCGCCGCAGCAGAGTCGGGAGGCTCCGATCTCGCGGGAATTCCCGGCAACCCAACTGGGCTCGTGTGGTCTAGGGGCGTCACTTCTTCCCAGTCTCTTTGTGGTCGTGGCGAGGCGGCAGAAGCAGAATTCAGTCTTTAGGTAGCTGAGGGTCTTCTCGGTGTTGTAGTGTCTCTCTTTTATCTGGATTTTGTGCTGGGTCACGGCTTTTGGGTCCGTTTGCCGGCAACTACACTTCGGTTTGGAGCGGTGCACCATGGAAGTCCTTGGATTTTCCTATTAGGCGGGGCCGGCAGCTCGAGGAGCCGGCAGGGAACGGCGACAGCCTAGCCCGACGGAAGGGGGGGGGGGACCCCGGGGTTTTAGAGGGGGTATACAACTTGGAATAAGATGTTTGAGGGTACAAACTTTGGTACAAACAGCTTAACAGACCGGTTTACAACTGGCATAATATTTGAAACAGTACAACTTTTTAACAAATGACAGACTGTGTAAGAAAATGGGAATCTCTTACATTTTATTCATATCACTACCCTATAAAGCTCGTGAAAACCCGTGGTTTTGAGGGAGCAGTTTGGTAGCAGCTTTGGCTTGCACAGTAGAATTGCAGGCCAATGCACATTCATCACTCTAATTTTATACAACTGCATTATTTTCACAGTTTATGGTGGCACCATCTCATTTATGAAGTACACACTGCAGTTACACATATGGCTGTATTATTTTCAGCACTGCAAGTTCAATTAGTAGTTTCACTGAGCTAAGAACTGTCAAAACAACAGCAGGAGTACACACCGTATTGCAGCTGTCCAAAATTTTTATATGTTTATGCAATAAATACATAGGAGTTTGTGTACTTCAATCTGGGTCACTGGTTCTAAAATATTACCAGAAACATCAGGTGAAATTTGCTGTCACTGACTCAATTTCAATGACTGTGGCTCCAGCTCTTCATTTACACCTGAGATAATTGTGGCATGATCATGGGTCACAGAAACACTGCTTCTTCCCTGCCCAGGGATGTCATGAAACAAAACACTGATGTGAGCAACTGGGTCTCTTATTCACAGACCAAGCCTTTAAATACAAATTCCTGTTCACCCCATTGTCCAAGTGGTAGGGTGCCAGAAGCTGCCATTTGGAGACATCTCTCTCCATAATACTTCATTTGAGTAATTTGCCAGCACCATAAATGGTCCTCCCCATTAAGAATCAGTTTCCTAGGGAAAGATGGGCAGGATGGGGAAGAGAAAAATTAGGCAAATTTCCTGAGTGATTGCATTTGCTGAAAAATGTGCCAGTTTACATGTCGCTGATTTATTCCTAGTGCATTAAGTCATTAGGGAGGGTAAAACCACAATGATAACGAGAGGTGCTAGCAAGAGGTGCTAGCGGCTGCTGCAAACAGATTGCACACTCCGGTTTAGTCAGCACCAGTGCTGACTTTGCCCAGCATTAGCATACTAGCAAATTTAGCAGAGGCAGCTGTTGTTCAAAGTTATGAGAAAGAGCTTGCTTCCTCCCAAGCACTTGTAGTGTTTCTGAAATGCTGACCTTTCACGCAGGTGATGAGCAGTGAGAAACTGTGAAAATCAACTTCTCAGTGCTCCAGTTTCACAACATACAAACCAGAGAGAATAAAAGCTACCTTCTGGTGCATTCAAACACTTGTTTATAGTCTTCCAAGCTTTCTTCAACCTCTGCATGGAAGGTACCACTGGGGCATGAAGTGTAGTGAAGTTTCCTTCAGCTCCCATGGCTGGTTCTGGAACAATGGGAAGAGGAAGTGGCCTCAAGGCACCAAATCCAAATTAACAGATGTTTCTAGCAGTCCTGCCTTCCTCTTTGCTCCTCAAAATAATGGATCTGTCATTATGACCATCCCTTACACATGGCCAAATATAAAGAGGAAAATACTTAGAGCAGGAAATGAAGACTTGTTGTGGGACTCGGCAGCCTCCGAACACGTTTTCTTTCACATCCTGACAGAGCCTGGCATTAATTCAGCTTCTGACACACAGGGGAAAGTATACCTTTTTTGCTCTAGTTTTTTGGCAGTTGTCATTAATTTGGCTCACTTTCCCCTGCAGTAATGCAGACAAACACATTGCTCATGGTAGCATTTCAGCAAACCCATTCAGGCAATTTATGTTTCAATATTTACAGACAGCACTGCACCACTTGGGCTGAGCAAAAATTTGTGTTTAAAACCTCCCAGGACACACAAATCCCTTTTTATACCTTCAGGTAGAAGCTTCCAGTATGGGAATCCCATGATCTGTGCATGGGACTTGCATTTCACTCTTTCTGTAGTGATGCCATCTTCTCTTCATCTGTCTCTTCCAGCCTTTCAGGAGAGTTTTTCTTTTGACCACGTTTTAACATTTGTGTTACTTCATCATGAACAATTGCCTCACTCCAATTTGATGTTTTTGTGTGAATATGTTTTCACTTGAGACAGAGTGGGAACCTACCCGTCACAGCTACTGCACCTGAAAGTTTATGCCCCCAGTTTCACAGTACAAAGAAATGTATTAACCCCCATATTATGTGGTTTTCTAGGCTTAAATTAGTGTGTTTCCTTCCTGTTCTGCTCATTGACTCATTTCCTTAAATATGACTTGAGCTTGTTGTTGAGTTTTAGACTCAGTACACCACTGGCCGTAACACCCCCAATCCAGCAGGAAGAGAGGCGACAGCAAAAGACAAAATATTTTCATTACTTTCATGAGAGAGTACAAATTATTATTTTCAGATGAGAGACAAGGAAAACCAACAGTAGACAGGACAATCATAGAGCAGCTGACGTATTTCTTTCAGAGGGAACCTTATCTATCACTCCAGTGTCCAAGCATGTCTTGTAAATCCCACAGAAATACTGACCTGGATTCACAGAGTTGTCATCAATTCTCTCTTGTAGTTGAACGTGTTTAAAGTTCCCTTACAAAAGAAGAACAAAAGCCAAGAGTGCTTTTTTCAGGAGCCGAGAAAATTAAAGAATAACTGCTTTTCTCCTCTACCTTAACAAATATTTGAGGTTTCTGGTATTCATTCTATCTGGCTCCCACTGGACATTTTGCTTAATATAAGTTTAGGTTTTTGGGTTTTTTTGTTTGTTTTTTTTGTTTGTTTGTTTTGTTGTTGTTGTTTTTTGTTTGTTTGGGTTTTTTGGGTTTTTGTTTGTTTGTTTGGGGGGGGTTTTGTTTGTTTTTTGTTTTTTGTTTTTTAAGTGGATTAAACATTTATGATTTTAATCCACCAGAGAATAGATTTCAACAGCAAATGTGATCTTGCTTTTCCACGCTCAGGCAGATATTTGCTCCAAGAGAAGCCTTTGAGTGTAAATACCAAGGATACAGCAAATGGTCTTGATTCAAAATTGCTTTAAAGCCAGCAGCTCTCTGCTCCCTTATATCTAGTCCATGATTAAAGAAAAAAATTTTGTTGAATGCTTGCCCCTGGCTCTCTTTCAGCAAGGTGAGAGACCTATGTGTGATGAAATAAATTGTTCTAGGAGTGGCTGGCTATTCTGTATGAGCCTCCAATGGCTCAAGCACAATTTCCTGCCTGCAAGTGCACCCATTTAGATATCTAACTTTGTGATCTGCAAGGAAGTGCTGTGTCTCTAGTTTTTTGCCAGCACTCCAGCACAGATTTAATAATAAACTGCAGGCATGCTACTTGATACTCACATTTAATTGCACCTGAACTGTCAAAATGCAGCCTTTGATCAAAGGCAAGTTTCAAGCTCTTGCTTGCAGTTAAGGAGGATGTTAGAGGAAGCATCAGGCTGCTTTTGGAGTGGAAGTAAAGGAAGTCAAAGAACTCAGGTGCTTTCATTCATGCAAAATTTGTGGGTTAAGGCACAATGAGAATGTACTGAAAGCCTGCCACTGGGACAAAGCTTTAGGAGCCCAGGACTCATACATAGTCAGGCCTTGATAGTCTTTGGCCCTGGGCAATTCTTTTAGCCTCTTTGGCTCCCCTAAAACGATAATGTGGTAACACCTCACTTCTCTCACAGGCCTTAGTATGAGCTCATTACTTATTGTAGGACTTAGTGTCCTTAAGATACTTTGTAGATAAAAAATGCAATTGACAGCAAAGGCCAAATTCTCTTCTCATTTATCCCAGCCAACACTAACATGAATTGAGGTGGAGCCAGGGAAACCCAGAGGAATATTTGGCTGTAGGTGGGAAGTACCATGACTGACCTGTCTCTGCAGAGCTCGTTGAGGAAGCTCCTTGAGGAAACTCCTCCAACCAGCTCTCTGGCCTCAGCTGGCACAGAAGCCCCATGCTTATTTTATTTTGTTGCTGCTTCTTCTTTAAATCGGCTGCCAAGGACTCAGTACTGCTACTGATGAAGCCAACAGGCTTTGGCTTGTGTTGATTTGGATGATCTGCAGGCAGAGGCATCTCCTCGGGTTCTGTGGTGCAGGAGGCATCACTTTGGGGCAGGCAGTGAAAGGTGACTGGGAGCCACCTGCATCCAACCCAAACTCTGTGGGTGAACCAGCACTATCACGCAGAAACAAGCCCCAGAGAAGCCTTGTGAGGCTGGGGTCACCTGGACTGGCTGCTGTAGTCAGATGGTAGCAGCTGTAGTCAGCTCTATAAATAGAGGTGCAGAAAGGTAACTGTGATGGGCAGGGACATCACTTCAAGGGAAACAAAAAAAATGGGAGACTCTCCATCAGCTGGGTGAAGAGGCTTGACTTTTGAGGCTGTCCTCGCTCTGTTTTGGGGACAGTGACACTGGGTCAGGCAGGGTGAGGGGAAAAATCCCCCTGGTCCAGGCAGCTGGATCACTCTGCAGGGACCCACCAGCATCACACAACTAGGCCCCACCTCTGCTCCTGGGGTATTTTGATTGTAGTGAAAGGCTCAAGAGACAGAGAGGGGAAAGGTTTGTTCTATGCTAGACTGACATTTGAATTGTGAAATGCTTCTAATAAATTGCATCTCAAGGAGGGGCTTAATCTGATCAGCATTCGGATGAGTCAGATGCTCAAAGACATGGTAGCCTATAATACACCACATCTGAGATTATTATTATTAGTATTATTACTGTTAGTACTATTATTATCATCATCATCATTATAATTATTATTATAATCTCAGGGTCTTGGGAATACAATCAAGAAAATATACATAGTGGTTTTGTCTAGCCTAGACTGTACTAAAAGAAGACAGGACTTACTGTCCCTTCTGCCTGTTAAGTGAGAATGGAAAGTCCTATAGATGTTCTTTTGGGAAAAAGAAAAAAAAAAAAAAAAGAAAAAGAAAAAAACAACACAACAAAAAACAACAATAACAAAAAAGTGTTGATGTTACTGGCTCACTCACACATCAGAAAATCAAGGCACACACCACTAAGGATCAAAAGCTTACCATACATGAGGCTGTGAACTTACTAGTGGGGTAAAAAGGACTCTTTCCTCCTCCTCTCCTAACCCCACAGTCCCTGTCTGCCTGGTCCATGCCTCATGCAGGGAATAAACACATTCCCAGACCAAATGGACACCACGGGAAGTTTATCAGCTGCCCCAAAACTGATGTTTTGGGTCCAGCTATCGGCCCTTTTCCACAGAAGCCTCAAAGAATAAAACACACATGTTGTGGTGCATCCCTGATTTTCCCACTTATTCCACATAATTTGTTCAGCCCTTGAGAGTGTTCCTGCCACTCCTCCTGTCCATCAAGTTAACCCTGCCCTTTATTCCAGATACCTCTATGTCAATCCCCAGTTGTCCTAACCCCTTGCCCGCCAGTCAAGGTTCGTCACCTCCCTTTGTTCCAGAGAATTCTACACTCCTCAGTTCCCAGTTGGTACCTTGACTTTGTACCCTCCCCTTTGTATCTCCCTATTGGCAGTGACCCTTTGTACAACCCCTTGTGTTCCGCACCCACTGTGTCACCATTGGTTATTGCATTGTACCACCCCTTGTTCCAGCCCCTGTTTAAAAACTGGTGTACCTCTGTGCCCAGTGCTCTCTCTTTTACCCTGATCGCTTGAACTGGAATAAACCTCTTGTTGGAACCTCATATTGAGAACCTCTTTGTACTTCTCCCAGAACCTTGTTGTTGCCTCCTTTGCCTGGCTTGGGGCTGCACACCCCAGAGTTCTGCAGCAGACACTGTCTGTGACCCTGCAGTCCCCCACACTCGTCGTAGAGCTCCCGCCCCACAGCTACCCAGAACTCTGGAAGCCTGAAAGGCGACACACACATACATGGACAGGCATGGTACATTTCATACTAAATCAAGTCCAGACTCAGGTGTCTCCCTGCGTCACATGGATGCACATGACTTTTGGGTCCCGTGGACCTGTCCTTTGCATGTGCCTCCTGGGCCATGTAGCTGCCGTCATACAAGTCACTCAACAGAGGAGCAAAGCACCAGCAACAGCCAACAACAGTATCACTAGCTTATAAGCCTTGATAAATGGAGGTGAACAGCTTTTTATGGCAGGCAAAGTATGTAATAGTGGCCATCTCAGGTTTTGTGGTGATAAATGGTATTTTCGGTGCCAACATTACAGTTTTCCAGGGGTAACCTCTGATACTGAGAATAAATATGCCTTTGTGTTTGTGGCAGGGAAGGGAGCCCACAGAGTTGTGCCAGAACGCCTGCCCAGTGCCCCCATCCTTCCCGCCAGCCCTTCATATGCTAGCCATCAGGGCAATAGCAGGGCAATTCACCTCTAGATCCAAGAGCCTGAAAGCCACAAGTCACACTGTCATCACCTCATGTGCCTCACCAACAGCAGAGGTGCATAGCAAGGGGAGGGGAGCACTGGTGAGGTGGCATGGAGAAGGGCAGGGGGATGGCTGCGGAGAGGAGCACTCCCAGGGTGGTATCCATGGCAGTGCCCAGCCATGCTCAGCACATGAGCTAATGGGCTGCCAGCACCAGCACCACTCCAGGGAGAACCAGCATCCCAACTGCATTGCTTTCTGTGAAGCCAGCGTATGGGAAGAAATACCCCAGGTAGGTCAGTGGGTTTCTTCTGATTATGGTGATTCTGAAAAACTTCTCCTTCAGGTAGACTGGGGTAAGGTGGTCTCTGTCGACACTCTGTGCTGGCAAAACACTTTGGTGATGCAGGATTTCCCCATACTGGCTTTGGTTAAACACCTTTAAAGCTCTTGCACACTTCTGTTGCCCTAAGGGAGAACTATCGCCTAAAAGTCTGGGGCTTTATACATCAGAGGATGTCAGGAGTAAAATTAAGGTAGATGTTTTCATAAAAGAGTATCATCTTAAAACCCACTTGAGTGTTGTTGAATGAAGAAGCTAGGATCTAAAGAGAGGCTTAAGTAACTCCACTTTAAAAAATAAAAGATAAATACAGGATATTTGTACCTTGGGACATTTGTTTTCCCTTTTGAGACCCTTCATGAGCTATGCTGGTGTTCAGCTTCTGACTCATGCACTTGTTCTCAGGAAATTAAACACCATATTCCTGATTTTTTCTTTACATGAATGTAAGATGAGCCTGTAAATGTAAGCTGTCTCCAGATTTCTTAGTGAGCATATTGCAGTTCCTACAATTATCTAAATAAAATGCACATAACTGTAAGCTAAATTGCCTCTTACACCATTAACTTGGGTTTTATCTGGCTGTTGTTAGGGACAACCACATGTCACTTATGGAAAGCCAGGGGCTTTGAGATGTAAGCACAAGGGATTCATTAGTTCCCCAGCATCTGATCTGACCCATCTTTAAATAACAGGCTGGCTTTTCAGGGGGATGATGCTCATCACTTCCTTAAATTGCTCAAGCCTCCTTTAAGTGTCTTAGACTGAGCCCATTAATGCAGAAATACCCGTGGCTATGTGAAATCATGGTATTTGTGTCCAGCTAAAGGACTAATTTTTTTTTTCTTAATATCAGACCACACACGCTTGTATAACCACAAGAATAATCCAGAAAAAAAGAAAACCAGGTTTGACTAAACAGGATGAAAGAGACACCAGAGGGACAAACTTAGTTCAACATGCACGTATTATACAAACAATAAATGCATACACAAATATATATTAAAGCAAAACACCACTAATGCTTGTGGTTCTTTCCTCAAACCCAAGAAACATTATAAAGGAAAATATTTTTAAATTTTCCCTTTTGCCCTAGGTCCTGAAAGAAAAACTGGTGGGTAGAAAAGAAAAAAGAAGCCAAATTTCATTGAATAACCCCCAAATTAGTTAGAAGCAACCATGCAAAAAGATTGGCAAATACAAGCACGTTGAAAATGTGAACTCCTTCACATTTTCATCATTTGCAGTAAATCATGGCCATACTATAAACACTGGGAAAATATTAAAAAAAAAAACAACAAAACATCTTTTCAGCCAGAGGTGCCTGCTCAGAGCTAATGTGTATTGTGCTGTTTGCATCAGACTGCACCGGCAGTTTCCTGAGACACTGGTTTTGCATTGCCTCCAGTGCCCAGCAGGACAGGATATAGCATATTACTGTCAGGATGCACTGGCCTAAGTACAATCAGTCCAAAATGTTCTCAGTTTTCTGGGCCAGCTCAGGCAGAATGCAAAAGCTAGTTTAAAGTGGCTTTAAAGTAGCTGCTCCCAGGACTCTGTTAATCATCAGTCTGCTGGGTCTTCCTCAGTCCCATAAACAGGCAGGTCATCCACCTCTGATTGGTAACCAAAGAGGGTTGCCTTGTTCCAATGACCTGGGAAGGAAACCTGGAGTGCAGAGCTTTGAAAAGGGTTTACATACAGCAAAAGGGCTCATCAGACTTTATGAAAGGCTGTTACATACAGGGGCATCATACATGCTATGCACTGCAGGTCTAGGTCCTAAATTTGTATTTTATACACAGAAACTAATGTGGACTGAAGATATGAGCTGCAAAGGCACATAATAAAGTGTTTTTGTATTCATACAATTTTTCACACTCCTTTCTGTATAGCTTTTACACTCATCTGTCCCCTGAAAAAAAACTCCTTCTAAAACACCCATAACTCAGCAGTTTTGAAGAAGCAGGTTCAGCCAAGCAGAGAAATGCAAGGGTGGGAATCAAGATCTAAACCTGAAACTCATTGAGTTCAGGCTGTAGCAAGGCCTTGATCCAGAAACACCTCTGCTAAGTAATTCTTTTGATTCCCATATTGTTTGGGGGGGCCAAGAGGGTGCATTCTTTTCTGTGAGGGAACAAAATCCATGGAACCCTCTTTTGGGAAGGATTTCTCCTATGCTGCATAACGATAAATATCCAGTCCTTCTCTTGTACAGCTGCCTTACCTCTTTCTTTGCCTAGGCTTTCTGAAATACAAATCTTAGTTTAGAATGACACTGGGGCTGCTTCTTTAAAAATGCCAAGCCAAGGAACCAACTTCTTTCCCATGCAGGTGAGGCAAGTTTCTTGATACTTAGGTGTTAATTCAGCTCACAGTTAGCGATGGGCATGTTCTTGAACAAAATTCATTCTTCAAAACTTGGTTAAATAATGTAGCATGTTCCTTGGGGGTCTTAGATACTTCTAGAGTCTTTTATAGCCTGGAATTGGCTTGGGGCACATTAGATTTTAATTGGAAAGGCAAATTTATTCCAACATCCTAAATACAACCACTTGGTCCTAAGCTGTGGCTTTAGTTGACACAAAACACTTTGTGACAGAGGACAGCAGTGACAGACTAAACAGCCACTTCCTCTCCCACCCAAGGCAGAAATCAAGTGTAAGCTGAACCCTGCCAATCACAGCATACTATAACAGTGGCAATTACAGATAATCAACCACAAATTACTAATAAAACATTATCAAGTGTAATGGCATGGGTAATTGCTACCTTTCATTTAAGAAGGTCCAAGACCATGGCAAGACACACTCAGGAAGGATGGCAGTACAATGATTCCCAGCTCTCTTCCTATTCAAAGGCACCCCTTAGGAGACCCAACAGCTACAGTTCAGGAAGAGAAAGAGCAAAGGTGTGTCAATCCTCTTTCCTGGAAGCAGCTTCCAGGACAAGACTGGGAGCACACCTTCACTAAAAAGTACCAGCAAAATAACTATTTCTTAAGCACTGATACCTGAGTGTGAATGAGATGCCCATGGACACCCTAAAAATTTCCAGCTTGGTGCTTCCCAGAGCCACAGCTGAGGATCATGCTTGCAGGCTCTAGCTCAGGACAGGTTCATGGCAGTTCTGTGGCTTGGCTTGACCCTTACCACTGATCTTTGTGGTCTCTGTCAAGCAGGAGACCACACATCCCTTCTCAGTCCCCAAAATACCTGGCTGTTGGCTACAGGGACTGAACACAGAGAGCTGTGGCAACTGAGCAAATCCTCACTTCCAGCTTAGTGCGCATTTGCAAAGGCAAAAGTTGGTGCAGTAGAATTGTTAGGACATCAGCCTTCCTGACTGTGGGTCACATCTTTACATGGCCATTGGGGGATGGAAGAGAAAGGTATTTTTCCAGCTGACCTGCTGTCTTCAGAGGTTTGCATTTTACCTCACTCTCAAACCGATTTCCCAAATTCCACATTAAATTATATATGAGCAAGTGGTAACTTGTGTGCAGAGGGACACAGACCAGCAGCAGTGGTTCCCTTGCTGAGAAACAGCTCATACACTTGCTTATTCTGTCAGAGGAGCTATGCTGAGATGGATGTTTGTGTCTTCTGTGAATGAAACAACACTGGTTGGGTGCAACCTGGTGCACAGGCACTTACTTAACTGGCATGCATCTAAAGCACAGGCTCCTGTTTCCTTGGGGATTATTCCATGAGGAGCCCCCCTGAAACCATTTGGGTAGGCATGGAGTGTGCAGCGTGGTCCCATTCTGTGGGGACAGTACAGTTTGAACAAGGTGCAGCAGCGGGAAGCTCATCTGGACAACAGAGAAACTCAACTTGTTTAGCTCATTTTAATATATTCAAGTAAAGGAAAGGAGTCTCAGCAATGCACAGGATAACAATAAGCTCAGTCTTGGTCCCAAAGTGGAGAGTAAAATTATTGTTCTTCTACATGTCTTCTAACAGTTCACACTCAGCATCAAATCTGGACCTTATCTCAATTCCCAGCACATGCAGCTTTTTTTCCTGTTCACCAAAATATTTGCAGTCACAGGTAAAAGTGCTTTTTATTGGTTTTACAGTCCCCTTATATTGCTGTAAAAGAAACAGGATTTGAGTCAGTAGCAACTATGTGTTGCTGAGCACAGAGCAAATTCCCAGGGCTTTTTATTGGATTTCTCTACCTGGTACTAGGCAAATCCCCCAGGGGGATCAAAATTACTGCAAAGTCCAAGAGGAGCAAAAGTTTCACAATATATAGCTGGCCCAGATCCAGCAGGCAGCCTGGAAAGCTGCCAAAGCTGCCATTCCTCAAGGAAAGGCGGCTGGAATCTGCAAGTCAGGTCCCCACAGCGTGAGCAAATTCAGGGCGATTAGCTGGCAGCACGCACTGGAGTGAGAGGGAAGTCACACAGGTCTGCTGAGCAGGTGGCAGAAGGTCAGGGAGGAAGAGGACACCAAAAAGGGGATGAAGAGAGAGTCTCTATCTGATCAATGCACAGATAAAAGCCCCTTGCTGTTACAGAAAGCAGCACAAAGGTATATACAAGTATTTTATTACATGGACCTGTCTGCCACAAAGGTAAACAGTGACAACAGTCTTTAAAACAAGGGCTGGAAAACCATTAAAAAACACTTTAAAAAAAATCCACACACTTTAAAATTTATCCCATGTTGACAATAGCATGACCAGCAGGTCGAACGAGGTGATTCTTCCCCTCTGCTCTTGTGAGAACTCACCTGGAGTTCTGAGTCCAGTTCTGGGGCCTGCAATATGGGAAAAAGGATCTATTTGACCAAGTCTAGAGGAGGAACATGAAGATGACTAGAGGATTGGAGCACCTCTCCTCTGTGGAAAGGCTGAGAGAGTGGGGTTTGTTCAACCAGAAGACGAAAAGAGAGACCTTATAGAACCTTCCAGTACCTAAAGGAGCCTACAAGAAAGCCAGAGGACTTTTGACAAGGGCATGTAAGGAAAGGTGTCCCTGCTCATGGCAGGGGTTTGGAACTTAGCAATCTTTAAGGTCTCTTCCAACCCAAACTATTCCTTGAAGATTCTAAAAATATGCTCTATAGTTAGAGAGGAAGGACAGAAAAAGAATTTTGCTGGAAATTCTTGGTGGAAATTTTCTGCAATATTTTCTGTGACTTACACTCTGTCCAGTTGCCTTTCCAAGGATGCTTTGTGGAGAAAGTGGGGGCAACCACCCGATAATGCCTCAGCAAGAATGAGCAAGGCTCTGAAACCTGAGCAGCATGCATAATCTGAGAGACACAGCCATGCAGGCATTTGAGAGCAGCCATGAATTCCATGAGCTGAACAACTGAGGCGTTCTGCCCACACTGCAAAATGTCACTGTTAAGAACTTCCCCACTGCCTACAGCAAGGACAGCCTACAAGGGCTGTGGTGGGAAGCTGCTTCTCCAATGTGCTCCCTTTTCATAATTCTGGGTTGGCTTTGGGGCCAACCCAGAAATCCTCACCTTCACCTGCAGGGCACACTAGGAGCTACTGTGAAGCACAAGTTTGTCAGTTCTAGAAATATGGACATCAAGTATGAGCATCTGGAACAAAGCAATTTGAAAGTGGATTCCTATGATCCATACTGAGATATAAATCTCTTTGATGGACAACTATTTTTGACAAGGTATTTCCTGAACAGGATGAGGGATCATGGCTAAATTCCTAGAGACTGATGAGCAGCTCTGGGGAATGTGAAAGAAACATCCCAGGCCTGGGCAAGGAGGGCAGCACTGTTTTTTCTGAACTTTTCTACAAACATTTCTGGGCATTAACAACAGGATAGATGTAACTGAAAACTCTGGATGAGTAGATGAAACATATGGAAGAGCTACTTACATTAGGCTAATGCAAGTTTATGTTTTCAATCTGTATAACTTTGCCATGGATTTAAATCTCAGCAAACGTCCCTCTCCTCCTAGACAGCTTCACAAAGTCATCTTCCATCCTTCACTGCAGCATCTCTGTCTGTGAAAATGAGATTAATAACACTTATAAAATACCCTGTATATAGAGATCACAGGATATCTCCACTCCATAGAATTGCTGGCAAATAAACATGGCTTTTTTATCCCACTCACTCAAAGCCTCAGCTCTGGATATCAAGTTTGCATGTGCAATACAAAGGGTAGAAAAATCAGACACACCAAGCTCAATTGCTTTTTCATCCTTCAGCCCAAGGAGCCACACGGTGTGAATGATCTGGGTTTTTACAGCTCAGAAGGTCATGACTGGGAAGAAGAGTAGAGTAGTGAGTCATGGCTCCACTTAGATCAGGTGGAAATCACCCCTGCCCAAACCAGGCAGAGCTTTAGCCTCATCTGTGGCTCACATTGCCCTGTGGCTCGCAGGAGCCGCACGCTGCGATATCCAGACAGCTGCCATCACACTGGACACCAGCTGCCGGGAGGAGCAACCAGGGCTACAGTGCAGCAGCCTCTGCTGTGGCTCCTGCCATCCATCCTCAGCCAGGAAAACCGGCAGGAGGAGCAAAGGAGAGGAAGCATGATCTTCCACAACACCCTGCAGGGGCAACTCCACACCAGCTCTTTGGAGGGGAACAGTTTCAGTTGCCACATGTAGAAGATGTGAGATGGGACTTCTACCTACTGCCACTGCAATGAAACTTTCAATAATGAGCAGTAAATGTAAACTGTGGAGTTTCCTACCACCTACAGGAAATTTCTAGTATTAGGGAAGTGTGTGTTCGTGTTTCTGTGTGAGCTTGCACATACATACAAGCTTATGTACTTTAATGATGTTGGTTATTCCTAGGAGCATGAATGATGACAGGCTCCATTTGTCCTGCTAGATTTATAAAAAAGGAACCAATCAATCCATACTTAGGCATGCATCATGTAAGAGAATGGGACTGAGCAAAAAGGCAACTCTGCCTAGGCAAGCTTGTGGGGCAAGTTCAGGAAACCCCAGTAAATCAAGTCAGAAGGTGGGGATGCCTTTGAACAGTCCAAGGTCAGAGCCACGCTGCTTGTAGAGATGAGGCATTGCTTTCCACAGATGAATTTTGCAGAATCCATGTCTTGTTAAATGACACCAGCAAAGCACAGAAGGAGCAATCATGTTGCTAATTTGTTAGCATCTTTGGAGAGGTTTGTGTAAGAACATGTGAATTGTTTTATATGAGTACGGTTTCAGCGAAGTTCCATGAGATTCACAGTCTGCTGGCATGAGGATAGCAAGGTCTAAATCTGACCTAGATATTCATTAATTCATGTCATATTCCCATCAGTGGTGGTCAAGTTCAAGTCCACCTCTTCCAAGTTAGCACAACACTGTTACGCTGTCGTGTTTCTACACTATCTGCTAAGAAGCAGATGCAGTGAGGTCATGGAAAGCTTTGGTCATGTGGGAGCAAAGTAAAATCTCAGAGCCTTTAAAAGGCAAGAAGAGATAAAAGAGAAGCAAGACTTCCTTGAGGAAGGGATGATATATGGATATTGCAGTGTCAGGCTACGTAAACACAGCTGCAAATCTCCATGTAGAGTTAGGCTGCTTTATGGGGTGTTTATTACACATCTAGATGGATATCTCTTTATATACTTATAGAAAACAAATATCCCCATAAAACACCCTTCTGCAAGTGCTACTCGGGCCTCTTCATCGCAAAGAAATTTTTACAAGTGGAATAAAGGAATACTGTGAAGCATTCAGATCAGAGCAGTGATACAGGTGAGCCATCCCAATGGGACCAATGGCATTACAGTCCAGCACTCTGCGGTAGCAATATCAAAGCATCTTCTACAGTCCTGCAAGCACTGCCACCACTGGGGTTTTTAACAGCAGTTTGAGGCCATCAATCAGCTGCTAACATGCCATCAGTGCAGGGAAGAGTCACCAAAAGAGACAGTAGCACTGTGGTATCGTTGGACATACAATAGGAATTGGTTCTAAAAGAAATGCGGACATAGAACAAAATAAAATCAGTTGGCTTAGCAAGGGATCAGTCTGGTTTATCAAAACGTTTATGGACACAATACCTTGGCTTGCCTTCCTGCAGGCAGTCACCAGGAAAAGAAACACGGCTGGAGGGATACCTGACACCAGATTTTGCACCTTTATAGCAACATCTGCACAGATTGTTCTCAGCTTGCAACCAGCAGTGTAGCAGTTTGCTACAGTTTGCAGGTTCTCATATTTATTTTCAGCCAGATCAGCACCCTAATCTCCAGCTACATCGTCTTTTGTGTCAAAACAAAGAAGAGGGCGGGAACAAATAGCCAATAAGAAAGGCATATCTCCTTTACAGTGTCTCTTCACTGGCACAAGTTTTACAACCAGACTTCCTGTTAACTTTCCTCTGTACCTTGCATCACACCTATGAATTCCAGTATCACCTGTATGTACCTTCTTTTCTCTCCAAATTCTTCCAGATTTCTTTTAGAGGGATGTATAATACCAGGCAGCAAAAACTAAGCTAGAACTAGAAAAAAAAGCTGCATATGGGGACTAGCCCGTTAACCAACTTCAGCTTGAGAGAATGATGACAACTTCCAAAACCGCTATCAAGGACTTCTTTACTCTAGGACTGACAGATGCTCAGTAGAGGTGATGCTTTTGACAGAATTCTTGCTGCCCCTTGGCCCCATGGCACTGGAACAGAAGGACATGGGAGACTGAAGACACAATGGTGTCTCTTTTTGCTGGTGGAAACGCTTGATTGGCTGGACAAGTATTGGTGCTAACCCAGCAAAACACAGATGCTACACTCCTGACCACCTTCTTACTGCATCACCCACCCATCCATCAGAGCATGTTTCTTCAGTACAGGCTTAGCTGAAAAATTTGGAAAATAAAATACCAAAACAGAAAGCTGGGAAGAATATCTGTAATCATCTATGGGAGGAAACCTAAACATGAGTGTGCATAAGTCCGTGGGACCTGATGAGATTCCTCTGCAGGGACCTGAGAGATGAAGTCACTAAGCCACCCTCTGTCATTTCTGAAAAATCATGGCAATCAGGTGAAGTCCCCGATGACTGGAGAAAGGGAAATATAACCTCCATTTTAAAAAGGGGCATGGCCAGCAGGTCAAAGGAGGTGATTTTCCCCCTCTACTCTTCTCTTGTGAGATTCTGCCTGGAGTGCTGCATCCAGCTCTGGGTACTCAGCATAAAAAAGGATACAAACTGTTGAAGCAACTCTGGAGGAGAAACACAAAGCTGATAAGAGGACTGGAGTGCCTTCCCTATGAAGACAGTCTGAGTTGGGGGTGTTCAGCCTGGAGAAGAGAAGGTGCACGGAGACCTCATAGCAACTTTCAAGTACCTGAATGGGGCCTACAGGGAAGCTGGAGAGGGACCCTTCATCATGAACTGTGGTGACAGGACAAGGAGTAATGGGCACAAATTGAAAGAGGGGAAATTTAGGTTGGATATTAGGAAGAAGGTCTTTACTGTGAGGGTGGTGAGTCACTGGAACAGGTTACCCAGGGAGGCTGTGGATGCTCCATCCCTGGCAGTGTTCAAAGTCAGGCTGGACAAGGCCTTGAGCAACCTGATTTAGTGGGAGGCATCTTGCATATGGCAGGAGGGGTTGGGAACTGATGATCTTTAAGGTCCATCCAAACTCCTTAACATTCTATGATTGAAGTAGTTATGTAGCATCTATTGCATAACTATTAGATATTATGGCATTTGTGGGTAACCTTTATTATTTCCAAATTTTCTTTCTGCATTTAAAAAAAAAATCCCAGGCTTCCTAAACACACATCTTTTCCTCACAGTTGATTTCTCACTGTAGTGACTAACCAGATACACCAAGTACCTCAACAGAGAGTGTCTTAAACTGTGGCCCACACTTAACATTTTCAGCATAGCTGCAGCAAGCAGCTCCGTTTTATGATTTAGAAACTGAAGTTTCTGGTTGCAATAACAATTTTGCAGTCATTATGTATTTTGTTAAGGGGGTTCCTATAAATTGCCCTTTCATCAGGAACACTTTACCAGCAGAGAGCTTCTGTTGGAAATGCCTGGCTCTAATAAAAGTATTTCACTCCTCCAAGCATTATCAGATGAGATGAGAGGTTTTTTCCCTTATTTATTTTTCCTGTGGGCAGGCTTAGTACCCAACAATCCAGAAACTCCTTCAAGGACAATACAAGGAACTCTGAATCATGGATATCTCAGGCACTCTCATGCTATCCTGCATCCCCTCCCACTGAGGGAAAAGTAGAGAAGAGCAACCAAATCCTCCCCCAGCAAAAATTAATGGTGACAGGGGATGTAAGCTGCTTCCCCCAGCTTTGCTCTCCCTCCATGTCCTCCCTCTGTGTGTGGCTCTGAGGAGGGTGGTAAAAGGTGGAAGTTGTCATGGGAGAAGGAGAAGCAGCATTTCTCACAGCTGAATTTTTGCCAGCATGAGCTGTGGTTCATGAACTCAGCCTCTGGCCCAAGGCTAAGTTCAATTGTGTCTGAAGTCTGATGAAATGCTTCGCATTGCTCTAATATAAATTTTTATTTCAGCTGAGGTTTTTTTCCAAGGCAGGAGACAATTCCTCTGCCTGACTAAAAAACAGCCTTTGAGTGCTGTTTGTAATGTATTAAAAGAGATCTGCTTTGTTAATTTTCACAAATACCCAAGTCCATTCTGCAGGCATATAAAATGTACAGTTAAAAAAAAGTGATCATCTAAGGATCACAGAGGTCCTCTTCTTCACATTATGTCCAGTTGAAATGATCAAGATCCTAAACTTTAGGATTTTGTAATTCATAGTGAAAACTTTGACTGTAAAAAGATATTTCTAATACTAAATAGCTCTTTATAAGACAAAAATGTAGCAAGAGCTAATGGCTGGAAACTTGGCTAAGAAGATACAATTAATTTTAATAATCACTAACCATTGAGAGTAATTAGCTGCTAGATCAAACTACGACTGAGTAATAATAATTTTTAAAAATCTTAATTTCTGGCTCCATTTAATTGAAAATACATGTTCCCTTGTAAGGTGCACTGTGACTCAAACAGAAGTTACAGGACTGAAGCAGAAATTACTCAGAAAAATGCTATGACCTGCATTATACAGGTCAGGCTGGATGATCTAATAGTACCTTCTGGCCCTAAATCCTATGAATTACAAATCTAGGGTGCTCTCCTTGGAGAGTTTGAAAATGCTTTGCTGACACAAGGTTATAATCTACTGTTGTACTGCAGGCCAAGCACAGCATCACCTGAACGTCCCAAATCTGCTTTATGGCCATCTCTAAAGGGATAAACTTTACTTATTAGGATATTAAATATTTCAGAGGAATAGCTAGCAGATCTGATACGTGGAAAATTTCCCTTTTACAAAGCAGAAGCAGGACAGATGTGCATTATGAAGGTCCCTGGGCCAAGGACCTCTGTCTGCCCAGCAGAACCACCATCCACGTCTTGGCTGACATCTTGATGTCACCCTAGCAGAGCCACAGTGACCTCAGCTAAGGATACAGGCTTTTCCTCACTGAAAGAGCAAATAACCTGATCCATCTCTCCGCATTATAGGCAAAACACATAGTGAAGACTCTCCTACTTTAGGTGCTGCTAAACAAGCAGTACAGCAAGGCAGTGCATGCTCATGTGGACACACTGACACCAATATTAAAACAGAGGCATGTAGATGCCCCACCCCTGGAGGTGGCCAGCATCAGTTGGGACAGGGCTTTGTCCCTGCCCATGACAGGACGTTGGAAGTAGATGATATTAAATGTCTCCTCCAATCCAAACCATTCTATCATTCAATGATAACGAGGAATAAATTTTCAACAGGCAACTTTAAGCTATGCAGGGGTTGCTTATTTTAGTTGTACACTAACAAGACTGTAGTTTGAAATTGCCTCTATGAACTCAGCCCAAACCTTGGGAGGCTTTTCTGTCCTGACACAGTAACACAAAAAAGACTGGTTCCAAAGCAGCTCAGCTCCAGGAGAAGATGCCCCACTTCTGTGTAGCAAGGAGCCCCAGCCAGCCATTCAATCAGGCAGACACAGATGAGTTCTTCCCTTGGCACCTTCCCACCATTGGCACAGCAAGATTCCCCCCGTCCCCAGGGTCAGCCTATGCTCAGCAGCTTCACAGGTCTGGCTGGATCCAGACCATGCTGCCTGGTATAGCAGATCTCCAGGGGTCCAGCATGGAGTGCTGAGCCATGATCCAGAGCTTTCCTGGACTTCCTAGTGCTAATGAGGGGAAGGATTTACTTCTGAGGATCAATAAAGTCTGGGAAGACCAAAGATGTCCACTGAAACAGCATTAACACACCTGAACCCAAATGCCTCCTCCTTAGAGAGGCAAGAAGAGCTTCAGAGGCCTTTAGATAGAGGAGGGCTGGCTGATCACATACAAACTTTGACAGTGAAACAAGTCTGTGAACATCAAGGCTTGGAATAATGGTGACCATACAAACAACTAAGGGAATTTAATCACTGTAGTATCAGAACTGCTGAAGCAATATTTGAGAGCAGAGAAGGGAATGACCCCAGAGAGGATCATCCCAGGCTCTTGCTCTAACAGAGTGTGACCAGAGAGCTGCCCATGTGACATTGTAAAGCCCCTCAAGGCATCCCTCCATTGCAACAGTCAAACCACAGATCTCTCACATATAAAGCTGCTATAGAATGAGCCTGAATGCTTTTCATAAAAGCCTGATCCAAACCTGCTGAAGAAGATACTGCATTTGACTTCTGCAATCAAGCCTAACAGGTTTTTTTTTAATATGCTACTGCATTGCTCAGCATGCCTTTTCTCTCCCTTCACAGTCACGTGGTTTTCCTATGGAGTTTTATTTTGACCTAAGGTAGCATTTTCAGCAGGCACACACCATGTGAACAAACCAGAAAATAAACAGGCTGGTGATTTGCTGCTGCTCTTGCTAAGTCAAACAGAGAGAGCACCCTTGTCTTCATAAAGCTCAGCTACAAAACCACAGACAATGAGAAGTTAGGAAGTTGCTGCTCCAGTCAAATTACCCTTAGGTGTGTTTTGAACCATTCTGTACTCAAGAAAAAAATGAGGGACCAACAGTTTTACTTCCTTGCTGAGCCTTTTTATCTGTTTTGGCCAAGGACTGCTTGCTTCTGGAAAGCTGGGTGCCATTCCATAGACTGTGGTAGGGCTTTGTCACAGGAGGTATGTGAGTATGAGGCAGGTGGGAGCTGAAAGCAGTAGAGCATTGACTGCCTCATCTGGGACTGGGCTTAATAGTTCTGAATCATTGTGCTGAGGATCTTCAAGACTTGGGCAAATAGATTAGACATGTTAATAAAACATACACTGAAACAAACATTCTTCTTTAATGAGGAATAACCCTGCTCGGAGTTCACGTGCTTTGTCTTGGTTCCCTTTGCGTGGAGAGCAGGTTCATCACCAATATTAGTTCAGAGCAATGTGTTGAACTATTGATTGTGAAAGACATCTACCACAATGGTGGAGCTCTATAAATAATCTAAACTAAAAATACTTAGACAGACACACATAGCTAAAGGACTTCATACTTCAGTGGACAAAACCACAAAATACCAAAATAATTAAATTTGTCCCTGAGAAGCCTTGAAAATAATTGGGTCAAGTTTCCCTATTTCATCCCCTCCTATTTTACAAGATAATTATGAACAAGTCAATACACCCAGTTTCTGGAAGCAAAATTCCGCACAGCCTTCTTTTCCCTTTCTGCTTCCAAAGAAGCAAACAAAAGAAAGAATAACTGAGTCTGAGCACAGTTAGGTCTGCAATATGCCACTGGCTTTCCTCCACACAGCTCCCTTGAAGTCAAACCAGCTGATTAGCTCCGAGATGTCCGTCTCTGTAGAATCTCTTTTCCCAGAGCCAACAAAAAACAGAATTGTGGTTGCCTGAACCAGAATAGCGCTTCTGGGATTTTTTCATGCACTCTCCCTGTGCAGAAGAGTCAACATAATAGTGCAAAATGACAGGATGTTGAGCCACAGTGCCAAGACAACTTGCACACTTTGCATTTTTCCTATTAGAGATGCATCAGTGGTTCTGGAAAGGAAGAGAAGGAGTGGAAAAGAAAGAAAATAGTGCAGAGGAGTCAAGTCCATCTCCAAATGCCTTTGTGTTTTCATTTTTCTATCAAGATGAGGTATTACAAGACAGTGATGATTTGTAGAATTTAAGTATTGTAAAAAAACCATCCCTTTATTAAAACTGTTTTCCCAGGAAAAAAACCAAGCAATCAAACACAACCAACCAAACAAAAAACCGGGACCAAAAGAAAAAAGGACCAGAACATTACAAACTACATAGCATCCTCAACTGCAGATCCCATGCTAAGATGAGCAGACAAAAAAAAACTAAAAGCAAAACCTTCTTTCAGATCCTTCCTCGTAGTATTTCTAGGAAATGTTCCCCCCCAGATCACACTAACAATAAAACTGAGTTCCACTTCTTTTCTTAATACCAGGAATGAAGAAATAGGGAAAGTTTTGACTGCATTTTCCAATTTTCTTTTTTTTTTTTTTTCTGAATTTAGACCTGGTTTTAGGCTGGTTTGTGTGGACATTTTTGATTTAAGGGAAAGAGGGTTTGTACTTTACCTCTGCACCGTTCCAAATCAGGGTTCTCTCCAGTGCAGGGTGTGGCAGCAGCCAGAAGTTGGCCAAGTGCTGCAGTCCCCCTGTCCCTCAGCATCCCTCCAGTTGGGTGCCCACTGGAGTGTCCCTGGCCAGGATTCTCAGCTCTGCACTGACTGCCCCTCTCCAGCCCAGGGTGCTGTGTAGCAGGGAAGACTTTCAGCCACCCCAAGCACCCAGGGTGCCTGCTCTGGACCTGAGCCAGTGAGCAGCAAAATCGTGCTTAGCCCAGGGTTACCCTCCACAGCAGATCACCAGGGCCACCACTGCCCTCGGGCCCATTTTTGCAGCCCATCCTACACCATGAACTCATCTCACACAGTGTCTGTGATGTTTCACAGCTCTTGAATCCTTTTAATTTGTAGTGACAGAGAAAGGGGTTGCCCATTGCTGATGGGCCTGTCTCTGTGGTGGAGGTATGCACACATCTGTCCAGTCATAAGGAGATAGCAGTTCATTTTCAGTCTTCTTCACTGTAAATGCATTGGCAGATTACGGGGCAGGAGGGTGGTATAATTTCTAATGGAAATCAACTTAATTATAAATTAGAAACATTTAAAGAGGATTACCCTCACAAAGGAAAGTATTAACTCATAATTGTTATAAAGAACCTACTGCTCTGCTCTTTTAAGACAGTCAACTTAAAACCTCAAGGCTGATCAAAGAGTTCACTCTCAGTGTTCTCTTTTTCAAGTAAGGAGAAGATATTTGGATTGACTTCCCTCCCTACCCTACCCCTCTTCTAAAGTGTCGCTAAATTGCACCACAGTGTTACTGATCCATGAGCTGTATTGTAGATGCTTGCTCTTAATGGTCCACAAATCCCAGCTGCTTGTTAGGTGGCAACCTATGCCTAGGGCCCTGGCAAAGATTATTAGTTTTACCATTTAGTTGGCTTCCTGACAGAGATTTTTAATCCTGTGAATTATTTTTAGAAGGGCTGCATCAAGAATTTCAGAGCTGCTTTATTATCTATGAATCAAGTCTTGGCTGCAAATTCAGAACATCATCCCTACTTGAGAAGAGCAAATAGATGTATGCATGTATAGGCATATAACAAATGAGTCCTTCAGACCCATCTTGACACTGAAGTTCATGGATTTGCATCCATTCTAAAAAGTAGAAAAAGGACAGAAGGTCACAAGTCTCTTTCCAATATATAGCCTGAATTTGGCCCCAGCACAACTTTGCTCTAGGGAACTGTGAGCCTGAAATTTGCCAGACACCCTCAAGTGACAGAGGGTATTTTTTCAGGAAAAAGAAAATTAACTGGAGGCTTGTTTTATCAAATATGGCTCAGCAAACAGTTACCTCTCTGTTGAGACTGACTCCTACACAGAACCAGTAACATTTCTACACAGAAAACTTCCTGCAAAAGTAGTTTTTGCTCTGATAAAAATTTAAATATAGAAAATAGGCAAAGAAGAGCTACTTTCTTAGACAGAAATCACTTTTCAGCAAAAGATTGCCTCTTTCAGTTAAAATTGCTTTTTTCCAAGCTCCCCTTTTAAAGATCATAACAAAGTCTGAAAAGGCTGGTCTTAAAGGGAAGGGCAAGGCTCTACATCAGATTTTCTTTATCCATACATAGGGTAACATCCACAGGACTGTTAGGCAAGTGCTGCAGACACTTTTGGGGGTGTGGAAGAGATGGAGGTACAGGCCAGATGTGCATCCTCACACCCATCTGTGCATAATGCTTATGGAGAAATAGGGTTGGCAAGCACAGCAAGCTCCTTCCCGCTCGGAAGACAGCCCATGCCCTCTCCTTGATGCTGGCAAAAGGCCATTGTCTTGGCAGGGAAGCACCGAGACCTGAACACACCAGGGCTGCAGAAAGCTCTCCTCAAGGCCACCAGCCTTGGAGGTCCCTCGATTCTTTGGGTTTGCATCTGCCACAGATGCTGATGTAGAAAAATGGCTGCAAAAGCAGCAAGATGCTGCCAAAAGAGGAGAGAGCAACAGGTGTGGGATTCGCCCTTCACCGGCTCTGGGAATTCCAGCATCTCTTCTGCAGCTCGTTGGCCTGGGAGTCCCAAAAACCTAATAAACTGGGAGCCAAGCATCCACCATGTCGGGAAACACGTCCTCAGATCACCCTTTGGTAATGTTTACACATTTAGGCTGTATGCAAAGCTTGTGGTGAGCTATCAATTATAAATCCTCAAAGACTTTTGCACTGTTATAAATGCTATAGCATGAGAAATGTTAGAGTCATAGCACAAGTGTTTTCCTAAGCAAAGGCATACAGCCCGGAGCCAGGAATGAGGTAATTACTTGTACAATGGAAATGCAAATTCAGTAACCTGAAGCGGGGGTGAGGGAACACAGAAGCAATACAAGTCCTTGCAGAGCCAGGTCCCCGGCGTAAGTCTCAGGCACCAAGAGAGAAGCAGACAGGAGGAAGAGAAAGTATTTAATGTGAAGGAATACGGCAACCAGAATAGTTTCTCTAGAAGTCACCATTAAAATCAGAGGAAGAGGTAACACAATATCCCAGCCTCAGTAGCAGCAGATAATGAACTACTCCAAAAAGCTAGTTGGTTGAGGAAATAGCCAGAAAAAATAAATATTGAAAGCTAAGTACAATATTAATAATCCTTTTATTTTATTAACTTTACTCAAGTATCACACACCCTCAGGCCTAAGTAAACATCCTTTATCGTTCAGTCTCATCTAGTGAAAATGCTGACTGTCGAGAAACATAAGACACAGGCTTTCCAATCCTTCTAGGGTAGAATCAGAGGATTACTATGTTTTAACAACAAACAACAGCTGGGGAAAAAAAGAAAAATATTCCTGGGATATCACGAACCTCCCCAGTGAGGAGGAGAGCTCCTTCAAGAGCAGCTGGGCATGGGAGCCCCTCTGATGTTCAGAAGGGGGTGGGAAGGACCCTGGGCACAAAGGGTATGCGGCACACGTCCATGAGGAGCACTGGAAGTCTCTGCCTGGACATAAAAGCCACATACCAAACTCCCATACAGCAGGAGCTCAGAACACCTACCTGAAGGAGCCCAGGGCAGGAGGAAGACCACTGGACCACCATCAGGAAAATAAGCAGGAAGATGCCAGCAATCCCACCTCTTGGGCTCAGCAGGAAAATCCTTATTTCCCCAGCTGCTTCCTATCATTCTCCAACCCCTCTGTCTAAACAAGTCAGCTGAAACCCGTAGCCCAGGGGTGGCTGTTCCAGTGGCTCACAACCAGCTGTGAGGATGAGGGATAAACCAACAGTGTTTTGCCCAGACCTGATTGAAAACCCTAGTCCCACAGTGAGCAGGGCACTGGTAGTTAAAGCAGGGCACTGGTGGTTAAAGCTCATCAGCTGTGAAAATCAGCTCCATATGCCCACCCATGGATGCAACTCTTGGAATTTGCATCCTGTAAGGCTCTGTTGAATGCATCCTGGTTTCCTTTACAGCGTCAAAATTAAAACTTATTTGCTGGGGTTTGGGATGGGGGGTGGGGACATGACAGCAAGATCCTGAAATGTTTAAATAAATGGAGGCAGCAGTGTTTTGAAGTACTGCTTGTTCCTCTCCAGGCTTAGCCCAAAAGAAAAGAAAAGTTATGAAAAAAAAAGGTGTGGCCTTATGACTTTTTTATAAAATCCTGCTGCATCAGAAAGTATGAAATATAAACAGCTGCTTTTACTGACTACATGAGTGCAGCTGGGCTGTCTAACCCTTGGGTAGCAGCGCTCACAAATAGCGCTCAGACAGGCAGGTTAGATCAGATTTTCTCATGAGCTCTCCCAAGATAGCTGGCTTTCATGGACAGGCACGCTGTTATCTCTTTTAGCAGCCAGCGTTTTAACAGCCAGCTTTTGAAAGCCAGCCACAGTTTTCAAAGAGTCAGTCCTGGGGAGGAGGAGAAGGAGGTGGCAGAGGAGAGTTTCTTTCATCACAAACCTGACGCCGGAGAAGCTGTGCCTGGACTGACGCCACCGGAGGATGTATCACTCACTGTCAGGCAGAGCCGGGCCATTCTCAACAGGCAGCGACGAAGCCCTGGGCTCTCCCTAGTGGGCACAGCCTACTGAGAGACAAGTGCCCCGGGAACACTGGAACCCGGTTTTGCCCGGGAGGTAAGGTGTAGCAACAAAGGATATGGAGCTAACCTCCCTGTGCATCCCTGAGAGCATCCCAGCACCCTGGTACTCAAGGGATGCGGTCTTCCCACGGCAACACCTCACCCTAGAAACACCAGTGGGGGAGAACAGAGAGACGGGACGTGCGTATTTCAGTGAGGATTGTTCACCTTGTCATACAAGCCGGGGTTTTTAACATCAAAGGGCAGCAATGCTTCCAGTTGGACCTCCTGGCACTGTGGTTCCTGCCCCTCAGGAGAATTTATCCCGGTGGCTCGGTCACCTCCATGAAGGGCGACATACCCTTTGCATCTTGCAAAGAAAGGATTTACCGTAGGACCAATAAAATGAAGGTGTATTTTCAGTAGAGCTTAAATTGTAGGAGGATGACTAATCAGAGCTCAGCCTTGGATGGCCTGTGCCTGGCAAGAAAGCGTTAACCCAAACCTGCTCAGCCAAGACACACAGAAAATCACCTTCGGCTCTGCTGCCTTTGAGCTGGTCACTACCGAGGTGTTTCAGAGCGGCAAACGCAGGGCTGCAGCCCCAGGGAGAAATGAATCCATCAGGAATGAGGGGAGAAGTCCCAGAAGAAAAGCGGACTAAGGAGGAGCGCAGCACAAGGTCTGGTGTCTGAGGCCGCCTCAGCGCTCGGCCCTGCGCTGTCCTCAGCCGCCGGAGGAGCCGCCGCAGCTGCAGGGCAGGAGCTGCCCCTCCTGTCAAAAGCCATTCCGCGGGAATCCCGCTCCGGGCACTTGACTGATGTGGCAGGAGAGCCCCGAGGAGACGAGGGAGGTGACATTACTGCTGCCGCAACAATGAAAGAAAAGCGCAGATAATGAAAACTGTGGCTGTGTCAACAGCGCTGCTGAGGGAAAGGCTTTTTCCTCTCTCTGTCTCTATTTCTTCAAAAAGAGAAGCGCATCTCCAAGCGCTGGCAAAAGAAAAGGTGTTTTTATGGGAGTGCGCTGAAAAACGGAGCCGACATGGAGCCATTTGAGCTTGCTGGCTCCACTAGTGTTAAATCCAGTGCATCCCTCAGTGAAGGATGCTGGGCAAAAGAGCCTTTACCCACATTTCCTTGTGCGTCCTTACAGTGATCCCAGTGGTGCCAGCCCAGCTGAAAAAAAGAAGTTGAAAAAAAGCCACTACAGCTGCATGTACACTGAGGAGGGGCCAGTGCATAATAGCTGCCCGATGAGGGTCTGAGCTCCAGCCACAGACCCAGCCCAGGAGATTTGCACCCAGAACCGCACAGGGGCACAGAAGGTCCCTTTCTTTCCTGAACACCATCAAGCCTGAGGAAAAAAAGCCAAAGGTCAGGTCTTCATAGCACCCTTCTAACTTCAAGGAAATCAGTAGCCAACAGTGGGACAGGGTTAGTTTCAGCCCATTTGTATCACAAAGTGCAGAGGAAAAAACTTCATTAGCAAAAAAAAAAAAAAAAAAAAAAAAAAAAAAAAAAAAAAAGGGGGTGATCCACCCACATGATTTCTACCATAGGGCACAAGTTGTCTTTAGTCTCCAGTTGCTAAGGGCTGCAATAAGGGAGGGGAGACACGGATGTTCACTGGGTGGCCACAGTTACTAGCCTGTGTCCTCAGGAGAAAAGACTTCATCCCTCTCTGCCTGTCTCTCTCAGCCAATTTCAGCTGAATTCAAAGGAGTCTCAGAGGTATAAGTCTCAAAAAGAGTTGAACTTCCACATGACTGATGAGACATAGCAGTCTGGGAGAGTACGAGATCCCAGGGAAAAGCACACGGCCAAGACCAGGCACAAATCGCCAGCAACAGTCAGCAATGCCATTTGTCTGGATGGCTCCTACTTGGACACTTGAGGAACATGGCCAGGCAGCCAGGGGAAGGGAGCACAGACACAGCCTTCTCAGGGTCCACCAGGTCTTCTGCTCAAGGGCCATAACTTCAAACAATACAGGATATTGCGGGGGAGAGGAAACAAAGTAATTTTCTGTGACTGCTTTCTTTGACAGGGCATTTCCATGCTTTAGATAAAGAATCAGCATCAAATTCCTTGGCTGCAGTTTGAAGGCACATTATCTAGGTTGAAAACAATCTCCCTGTTTTCAGAGGAGATGGGGATTTGTCCTGTAAACTGCATGAACACACCATTTCCAGCACAGGGTTGCACACCTTCCTGCAGCAAGATCCAGTCAGGGCTGTAGGCTGCATGCAGCAATACCTGGGAGCTGATCACACTGATCCTTGGAGCATTAAAATTATTTAAAGAAAAACCAAGAGTAAGGTAATCACTTTCAGTTTTAATCATATAGGTTTCATATGATATCAGAATTAATATCTATCAGTCTGACATTACAAGCATAAAGTGGGGATGAGAAGAAAAAACTTCATTTTTGCTTGTGTATCACAAAAAAAAGAAAAAAAAAAAAAAAGAAGAAGAAGAAGAAGAAACAAAACAAACAGATGCAATCTCTTCTTTCACAGCCCATTATACAGATTCCTTGAAAGAAAATACCCATGCCTACACGGATCTCCATTAACAGACAGATTCAGTTTCTGTCACTTCTGACATGGAAATACATGAAGAAGTAATGAAGGTTTGCTTTGCTTACAGTTCTCTGTGCATAGCTGCTGGTAATTGTTCTTACTGAGCAGTGAGGCATTCTTCTTTGTGAAAATGATCAATAAATATTTAATTCATAAATGCAGGAGAGGTGATGAGCAAAATATACAACTAATAAAGATAAATGGCTTTCGTACTCATGAAGAAGTCTCATAAAGAGTCAGTGGAAAAAGTGTCCCTGCTGAGCAAAGAGAACAAAATAAATGGAAGATTATATACTGCAAACACAGCATTGAATTTAAAAAATAAACAAACCAACAAAAACAAACCAAAAAAAGAACCCCAAGGGAAAAAAACCCATTAATTCATCATTAATGCTGAGTGTTTAAATCTACAGAAACCAGCACAACATAAAGGAAGATTCCTGAGGCAACATTAATTGGAACTTATTGCGGGCTCTGTTATTGATAATTGCATACATTCAACTGCATAAACAAATTGCCAAAGCAGTATACAACTGGAATGCAAATAAGGCATGTGCAGTCATGTGGTTTCCCCTTCACTGTGAGACCCGGCAGGCAACATGTGCAGCAGGAACAGCTTATGGGACACCTACAGATGCACACACATGAATGTATGTTCCATGGACCAGCACAAGGCAAAAATTCCACCCACAGTATCTTAAAGTTGTGTTTATTTATTTGCAGTCAAGTTAAAGATGGGGCTAACAATGCATTCTTTTAGTGCTTGCATAATTTAATTTGTTTCGTCTGTTGTATCTGAAAATTCTGAGACACGACAAGAATGTAACACTCCCTAAGTGGTAAAGTAATTCTATTTAGTCATTTTATGGCCAAATGAAAACTTTGTGTTATTTCATGTCCCATACT
Organism: Sylvia atricapilla; assembly: GCF_009819655.1. Lineage (NCBI taxonomy): Eukaryota > Metazoa > Chordata > Aves > Passeriformes > Sylviidae > Sylvia > Sylvia atricapilla. Next base: position 70,771,353 of record NC_089140.1, on the reverse strand, counting down.
GCCAGTAAAACTGCAGCTGAGCTGACATGCTCCAATCCCTATGCCTGTTTTCCAAAGCACAACATCCTGGGGGGGGGGGGGCGGGGGGGCATATTCTCTAAATTGCATGCAAATACTTTGGAACCACACAAATGCAGCCCAGAGAAAGGGCCCCATCCATCCATCAGTGGTGCTATGCCAGAAAGGCCAGGGTCTGTGTTGGCTCCAGCAAGTAACATTGTACCTTATCAGCACCAGGCAGTGACAACTTGGCAAATGGCACTCAAGTTGATGCTGCAGGGGGTTTTATTTGCATCACTGAGATTCCCAGAAACCCCAAAGGGGATCAGATTCCTGCTGCAAGTACAAAGGAACAAAGGAAATTGCGCCTCATGTCCAGGTAGGCTATTAACCTTTCAGAGAAGGGGTAAAGTGTGAGTGATCCTCAAACAATTCCCATTTCACAGGGGAAGAACTGACCCTTCTACTGGATGCTGTGGATTGAAGTGGGAATTTTGGTGTCATGACATTTTGCTTAAAATTAAATCAAGCTCAAAAAAGTGATCTCAGACACTTAATCAAATTACCCAAAGTTGCACACTGTGACAGGACCCAGAGGTGCCCAACTTCCCCACTGGCATTTCCCATGACTAGCCAGTCCCTCCCCTGGGACTTTGTGGCCTTTTGTGCCTCCTCTTTAATCAGAAAAAAATAATTGAAGTGCTCATGTGGCGTTGCATCTTCTTTCTACTTTTGCTTCCCGGCTCCCCAGCATCTGAGCATGGGGTGAAACAGAGAGGGGGGACATTCTGCTTAGATGATTTAACTAATCTCATGCAAATGTACTCAGCAGTCTTGGTACTCATTGTGTTTTCACCTACATAATGGCCAAGACAGCTGAATATTGCTTTTCCCAAGGATAATAGCATTTTTATGCATTATTCCTTAAAGCTTTTTGTGCTCACACACTGAAGAACAGCTCCAGCTGAGGAGTAGCTGAAATCAATATACTCAGTCTCTATCCAGGTAATTATGCATCCTCCTCCCATGCTAGCTTAAGAAAATATGATAATGATAGGACATAATTAACATGTCTATTCCCTCCCTTCTTACTTTCAGCCTGTGGAATGGAAAACTGCAGTTAAACATTTATTATCACATATTTTCTGACATATATTGCCTACTTATCCTGCATTTGAGAACTGGGAAGGATTTTGCAGACAAGACAAAACATAAAAGAACTGGTTTAAACCAGAAAACAATACACTTGCCTCTCCTGGTATGAATTTATGTGATTTACTGATTTCTTAATTGCCTGAGTCCAGAAGAAAAGGACAAAAAAATCCCCAAACTATATATATATACACAAACACATACACATACAAATATATAGTTTCCTCAAAGCCAAACCACTCAATAATGGCAATGGAAGAGTTGTCAGCTCCTCTTCCACATCCTTCACCAATTCTCAAGTTAGTTTGCCAGTGATAAAGTCCACCTCATATACCTTATTCCCAAGGAATCAGGATTGGTTGTGAAAATTAATGTTAGTGGGTTTTCCCCTCTTCCGACCAAGTGTTGCTCCTGCCCACGCTCGTGGGTTGACCAAAGCACAAGGACTTTTGAATAAAGACTGGGATTTCAAATCTTGAGACCAGGGGAACTGAGGATTTGGCTGGAGGGAGCAGGTTGAGTGGCACATGAGAAGACAACCAGCTCGTGGTCACTTGAAGCATTAACTGGAAAAGCTGCAGCAATGTGGCACCTGCAGTAACTTTCCCAGAAAGCCATGACTTCCACATAGGTCCACTGTAATAAACCTGGCTGTAAAAAAAGGAATGACAGTAGACTTACAAAAAATGTAAGCACTTGGATTTTGTAATAACCAGTCTTTACCTTATGCTCCTGAGAGAGCACTTGGACTGTTGATCTATCTACAGCTGACCTTTCAATCCATTGGCTTCCACAGGCTTTAGGAAATTCCTGCGGATTTTGACAGTTGTTGGCTTATATCCAATGTCCATGCCTTACAGAAGCATAAAATCCATTTTGATACTTAATCTGTTTAAAGTTCCAGCTCCCCCACCCTCTGACTACAAAAATAGTACTGCTTTCATTGTAGATGTGTCTCATGCTGTTTGATCATTGCTCACCGTCTTTCAAGTTAGGTCCATTAGGAGGAGAAATTGCTGAGGGATTCAGGTAATTTTATGCAAACCTGTTGATTTTGAAAAGAAAAAATGAACTACAATAGCCTTGAAGAAAGTCTGAATCAAATCAGAGATAATTTATCATTGTCGAGCCTCCACTCATATTTGTAATGAGAATTTTCTGCCATTCTCTCGAAATTGTACTTTCAATTTTTTTTTTCTGTCTCCAAGACTTTCTAGACCCTATTTTCCCTGCTTATTTCCTGGCTATTCAGGCTAGGAACACACTGCAGTAACGGTACCTTATTGCTTATATCTTAATTTGAGTCCTGGAAAAATATTTTCATCTTTTTCTTCTTCTTGTTAATTATCCAGAGCCTATGTTTTGGACACTGAATCCATTCATATTTATTCCAAAAGAGGAGATTATCATCTTCTTTCTTGCCTCCTGAATGAAAGACACCATCACATTGACATGCTTTAATTAAGCTTCACCCAACCACCAAGAACTTCAGACAATGGTTTAAGAGAGATTATATCAGCAAAAATAAAATAATTTAAAAAAAATAATTATGGAGACAAAAAGTTTCCCAAAATGGAAAGAATATGCAACAGAACCTTGTCTTATTCTGTGGTGACATAAAAGCCCACAAGGATTGAAGTGAATGCCCGGTGAATGTCCAGTAGCCATTGCTCCCAGGTATCTGCTAGAGATGGGAGGGATAACTTGGGGAGCAAGTCACTCTGACAGCAGATATAAGCCTTTAGAAGGGATAAAAGGAGAAAGCAGTGGGCTTCATTTGTAGTTCTGGTTTGGTAAATTTCACTCAAGTGCATGGAAACATTCCTGAATTTTTACATGGGGACCAAAACCAGCTCCATCAGAATGAGCTTCATTTGGGCCTTCAACTTTTGCTTGACACTTGTGCTTTCAGAGCAGGTTCTTAAACCTCCAGCTTCAGGAACTTCCAAATACACTGTAAGAAAGTGGCTTGTGATGAAGCAAAGTTACTAATGGGAATTCTTAGTGGGTGCAAGACATGCCGGAGAAGTTTCAAATAACTGGAAAATACTGTTGAGAGGTTGGGGGTTTTGTGTTCTGGGATTTCTTTGGGGTTTTTTTCTGGCCAAATCCCATTTTCAATTAAACCATTTAGTGAAAGCAACATTTGGCCAAAGCAGAGCGTGATTTTCACGGAACAGTAATAAAATATTTAGCATGGTTATGTTCCCAAAAATTATAAACAAACCAGAACAAAACAAAACATTGTGCTGAAATGGGCAGGCTAGATTAGTCTTTTGCTGCAATACCTCTGGTTTTGCCCTTTGCCTGAGAAATGCTAGGCAACTGACAATTCCCGCTTCATCAATAGGAGCTAGGGATGCTCCATCTGTGATGAGCTCTGATATGTTTACAGTCCTGCTTACAGCTGCCATCCCAATTTAAAAGCATTCTTCAAGAAAGCTTTTCCTGTTTATAAGCTCTCTTAACCAGACTCTGGTGCTCCCAGTCACTTAAGCACACATTTAACTGAAGTGCAGGAGCAGACTCCCGAACTTAAGAGAGGCCCTAGCTGCAAACAGGGCCAGGTTGTTTGAAGTTAAGCACATGCTTAAGTGCTCAGCTGGATTTTTGCCCAGGCTGCCAATCTTTTATAGTTAATCATTTATCACCCCGCTTATGTTCTGGTAGTTATGCTTCAGTGTGCAAATATGTAAATTGCTTTCATAAAGCTCCACGCACTGAGCACAAATAATGCTTCCTCAGCCCTTTGCAGTTCTCCAGTCCTGTGACACCTCAGATAGATCAAGTGACACTTAGAACTGGCAAGAAAGTTACTTCTCCCTTAATTAAACAGAATCATTACCGTGTTCGTCTTCTTAATGGTGAGGCACATTCACAGACTTGCAAAGTAAGCAAATAAATAATGCCAGTTAGCTCTAACCTGACAAGTATCACACATTTTGCCTCTAGAAGCATGTACACCGATCCATCTTCCTCCTCCGCTCCCAGAGTGAGAAAGGGATCAAGCTGTCAAAAGCATCGTACACATATTTGCATAACTCTGGCACAGATTAAGTTAAATCACTGCCTACAAGGGTGTTTGCAATGCATCACAAGGTAATTCTCCCAAATACCAGTGACCATTTTAATTTTTCTTTCCCTCCTGAGGTTAATTGCTGTGAACTACAGGGGAATGTCACCTCCACTTGCCTGTGCTCTGTTGCTTTGTATTCAGAAAGCTCACAGCTGCCGTGATTTTTCACAAAGAATTAAAATTGCCACGAGGAGAGAAAATACAGTTACTGCCATTCAGCTCCAATATATTTATTGGAATGATAGGCAGCAATGGTGGCTCACTGAAATAGAGCCTTACAACACAATTAGTTGCAGTTGTACAAATTGCAGAGCCAGTTACTCTGTGCTCCTGCCCGTGGGCCTTCCATGCACCCAATAATGAAAAGGCTGCTTTTCCCCAGATGTCAGGTACTTTTGCAAGAAATGAGCAGCAGGAAGGGAAAATGACAGAGTCTGTTCCCTTGCTCTGTAGAGCAACTTTTTGTAAAAAATTATTCTCTGTCAAGCAAACTGCCTGAAAAAAACCCCCACAGTCAGCTACATTTTCTAAGAGGAAGCTTGAACACTGCTCAGATTGAGTCATATTAAAACAAATTAATGCCGACAGCTGGTCTCACAATCATTACTTGAAAAAAACTAAAGCTCAAGCTTTAAGTATAAATTAAAAGAAAACCCACCAAAAACAAAAACGACACCAACTCCTAAACAAATCAGCAGCAAATCAAGCAAATGGGCTCTCCTGTGATAGACCACCTGCCACCATGACCCACCAAACTGAACAAAATTCACCCCCTGAACTGTCCTGGGTTTGGGTGCTGACTGCAAAATGCTCCTTAGATTCTCCTGCAGAGGTGGGCTGGCAGATCAGGTCCTGGGCCACCCAGGACACAGATCATTGCAGAAGCAAAGGTAGGAGGGACCCTCAAACGAAACCACGACGTTTGGGAAAAAGAAATGTAGACAGGGTTCACTGCATGGCTGTTTTGGGATTGGTGGGAAAATAAAGCCCCGGGAGCCTCAGACAAATTTCAGAAGGCTTGTGTTCAGTTCAGGTCCTAGATGGAGATTTGGCCATCATCCCAAATACTAGGAGGTTTTCCTGCACTATGTAATTCTTTAAAAATGAGACACATGTTGATTCCTTCTTTTGGCTGTAACTACCAGTTAATTACCAAGTTACATGAAGGCAAGTAAGTTTGTAGCATTTTAAAGGAAATATAATGTGTTCAAGTAAGTTAGAAAAGACACAAAGATACTACTTGTATGAAAAAATAATGCATGGTGGTAAAAGATATTTGCCTTTCACAGTAGGTCAGATGTAACAAGCCCTTGATGGAAAACATCCACTCACTTCTGGAGATCTAGTGAGATGGAGACACAAATATCTGAGCAGCTAAATATAGTTCTGGATAGCAGTGCTTTGTACAGTAAGTTCTAGTGTGCCTTAACTTAATATGGAAATTGATACAAAAATAAAATCACTGCATTTTCAGAGTCTGTCTCTGCTTGTGTGCTCACCAGGACTCACACCACCAAATTCCAGTGTCTGTTGAAATTACTCTGCAGTTTCTGTCCTGCACTGCCTCACATGCCAAGAAGGCAGAATAATGATGTCCATCACTAAAAGGCCACATCTATTGAGATATATATAAAGGTTACTTCACAGAAAGTCAATATGAGAACTGCACTGAGAATGCCTTGTCCTTCAGCATTTCTGCAAGAGTGATAAGTTAAGTTCAATTAGAGGAATCTAGGTCTTGGTCAGAGGTTTCCCCAGCCCTAAATGCCAGTGGTTCAATTTTGCAATGTTTGTTACTGGACATGTGCCCTTTGGATCAGCTTGTGGTTGCTGAAGCTTGGCGCCAGGCTTGGGCAGGTACTGGTGGAGCTGCAAACCCCTCGAGAAGGAACAGGAGGCAGCAGGAACAGTGAAGAGCTGTGGCAGTGACACTTGGCTTTCTCATATTTCTCCTTCCTTCTCACTTTAAGGCAAAAACTTTGCACTCAGGTGTGACTGCTTTTGCAGTGATTTAGATTTTAATTCCCCAGGCCTGACTCTACACTATTCCGTCCCTCACTCCATCACTGGCCCCAGCACTGGGTGTGCAGGACTTAGTGGCTGTACGCAGAGTCACAGGACAATTCAGCTCAGGAAGGACCTCCTTGCAGCCAAGGTGACACCCCAAGAAGGAGGGTGCAGATGGCAGGAAATTCAGAGGAGAAGTGGGCTCCATCCCTGGCCATGTGCCACTGCAGTCAGACAGCTTGGGGGAGCTTGGTCTGGTGCTTTTTCTCCCCAACACAGAGAAAGCACTGGATGATACCCAGCTATTATTAACAGGTTTGTCAGCAGTATTGACCTGAGTGAAAAGTAAACCTTTAAGTCAACTTCACTTTATGTAACACTTGAGGCATTTGCTCTTGCAACTCACATGGAAATTAAAATGCAAACAAGCAAGGTGTGTTGTCATCCGCTTTATATTATCCACCTTCAAAGCTAGAAAGTTATGCCAAACATAAGTCGATAAATAAACAAATAAGGAAAATATCAGCAAGCTCGATTTCAAAGGTCATGGGAAGAGGGAGAGTGCCATGCTTTCAACCTTCTCCTTCCTCTTTTCAGTCCTCAGATGCTAAAATACTGTGCCTTGCCCTGAGGTGAGGAAGAAGCCCTTACAGGAAGCAGCTGAATTCAGAGCCTCTGAAAGCAGATGAACTGGATTCAACACTACACATCTTTATGAACATAACTAATCTAAGAGAGAACAATGAGAATTGCTGCTGTGATGGTCAGTTCCAGCTCACCACAAGCCGTGTCTCAGAGATGGATAACCAGGACTGATCTGGGGCTGTACCACACACCAGGCAGCTCTGCAAGACAAGCACCCAGACCTCCCCCAGCCACAGAAGCTCACCAAGCAGCTTCCCAAAGACAACACACAGGAGAATAAAGTTTTTCACCTTCAGGCTAGATGAAGCCATGTGATGATGGAGCTACCATCTGGAGGTGTCCCACCACTGTGACACACAGCAGAGCCCAGAGCAGGTGCAAGACAGAGAAGTTCTCCCTTCCCTACCACAACTATAGCTCCCAAAAATATTCTCTTCACGTGGCTCCTGCTCACAGAACCCCAATTCTATCAGATGCAGCAGCATGGCACCCTCCATGTTCTCATCTTTTTTGGCAAAGGCATCTGGGAGAGTACCCCCACCGCTCTAAAGCCCTAGGAAAAGGGACTGCAGGACTCACACAAACAATCTGGAGAAGTAATGAGCATCACATCCTTACAAACTGGCTGTGGTGTAAGAGCTGAAAAAACATTTGCATTGTGGCTTCTCCAAATCAGACACTGCAGTACAAGATTTGGGTGAGACCATGAATGTTCATTCATATCTTTGTTCTCACTCAAAAATGTGAAGACTGTACCAGACTTAAAACTAACAGGCACAGCACACATTGAAATTGCCAAAGCTTGTAAAATCTGATTTACTCTGTGAGGGAGAAGGGGAAGTTATTTAGTTTGAGTCATAAGAGGTCTTGATACAATCTAAGCTTCATCATTTCTGAAGAAACAGCTCACTCCCTGGGCAGATATCAAAAGGCTTCTGTGCACAGCCTTGATAACAAAAAAGCAGAGAACAATTCCTAGTGCTGAAGATTACAAGACCTTTGTATCAGCTGCTCTTCAGTACAGTTTCTCTTGCATTACACTACCCAATGGGCACTCTAGGTTTACAGTTGGCTCTTCAGGGATCCATGGATCTGAAATCAAGAAGATAGAAAACTTTGCAGAGGTTTCTTATTTTAAAAAAAGTAAAAATTGTGCCCTCCTTGGCACAATGTCAATCTACCTGCCTTTTCCAGCCTGAGGTTTTCACTCTCTGGACCCTAATCTGCTCCAGAGTCAGAGAGTATGCAGCTCTGCTGCAGCTGAAAAAAGGCAGGCAGAAGGGTTTGGTGTAACTCTACCTTCATGTCCTTCACATGTGCTGGAAGCCTCTGCTGGCTCAGAATGCCCCTTCTGTGGCCTGAATCCTGTCAGGACCCCATGAAGAGATGACGATGATGCTTGAAGACCCACAAGTAGAACAAAAGAAAGCTTAAACCCAGCCAAACACAAAATTTTATTCCCTACCTTAGCTGCTAAGGCTGGGGAGGACGTTTTATTGCTGATGCCATTTGTTTCTGGAGAACACGCATCTGTGAGAGGGTAAAGTCGACTTTGTCACACACCCCATGGGGCTGTGTAAAGCAGCTGAGTGTGAGAATTTTTGACACCTCTCCATGCTGGAGTCAACCCAGAAGTGTGGGCCAAGACTCCAGCAAGAGCCTCCCCCGGGGAGATGTGAGAATAGCACAGCCAATCCTGCCTCTCCATGAGAGCTGCTCTCCAGCACTCCCGTGGCCTCTGATAGAGACTGAACTCACAAATGGCACAGAGATGCAAGGAACCAGAAGGGGAAAGGGCAGCTGAGGTTGCTACCACCGTGGCCCAACCAGAGCAAATGGCAAACACGAACAAACCCCTGCAGGGCAGCACTGGGGAAAAACAACACGCGTATTGCAAACATTCCCCTATGTTCACTGTCCCCTTTTCTTCTCTCACAAGGAAGGAGGTAAAAAACAAAACTCACTTTCTAATAAAAGGTGCTATGGAAACCATAAGCAGAAAGAGTAACTGATGCAGGTTGTACTTTGCATATTCATTTCCACTTGCCTGCGTATCAGAGTATATGGATTGTTCCTACTACCACAGACGAGCAGCACCAAATGCAGTGGGCTGAGATACTATTTCATTACCAGCCCCTGTGGTAAAAAAGGGCATCAAGCTTGAGTTCCTCTTCATTCTTCCAGGGACCCTGCAGTGCCAGCAGTATGTACCTCCCAATAGACAGGACACCTACTTGGTCTTGTCATAGATAGCAAGCAGTCTTGATGAGCTTGCAGAGGGTGTGACTGATGGGTGGCAGCCCTGTGAGTCCCACATTCCTAATTCTTCAGTCAATCTCTTCACATCACATCAATGCCAGCTGTTCAGCTGCTCCCATGAGTGAATTTGTTCTACAAACAGTAGTTCTGCAAAGCAGTCACTCCAGCAACAGGGACTGGGATGGTGAATGACTTAGAGCTTTGTGTACTGAAGGGACAGCACTGTGGACAGAGGTCTCAAGACATCAGCTAGGTGACAGAAAGCTGAGGATACAGTAAGCTCCCACAAATATACAGTAAGCTGTAGATACTTGTGGAGTGAGGCTGAGGTGAGGACAGCTCTTCATAGCAGACACTCACTGGACCCTGGAACAAGTGTGGCACATGCCCATACACAGACTTTGCCATGGTGGTAACTTTTCCAGCTGCCCATGGCTGCTCCTTGCCTTGGCTGTAGGGTACAACCACCAGCACCAGGCACATGTCCATCTTTAGGTGTGCAGTCTGCAGGTACAGCCTGTAAAAAATGCAAAATATCTCCTGCAACTGAGGCCAGCTGTGAAGCAACATGCCCAGCAAGACCACTGGATCACCACCTAGTGGAAAAAATTACTCCCTTAACAGTACTCAGACACTCTCAGAGGCATTCTGAAGCTGCATAAATGACTGTAGGCCCATGACGCCATTTTTTCCTAGTACCAAACAAGCAGATGGAGGTTCATGACCAGTTTTTCCCAGCCAAACTTCCTGCAGAGGGATGACTAGTTTTTAGAGCATTTAACAGACCTGTGACCATGGCCAAATGCCAGACGGCTGGAAAGAGCATTGGAGAAGCCCTCATGATGCATGTCTAGCCTTGGCTGCCGGCACCACGTACCATACCTATCAGCTCCCAGGTAGAAAGGTCTGGCTGCTAGTTGGGAGTGTGACACAGGGACATTATATAGCACAATTTTTAGTGATGCCATCACAGAATGGCCAGAATGAACAACATTTTTTCTTTTCCTTGCTTCTCCCCTGTCATCAGTACACAGGGAATTTGCATTTGATATATTGTGCAGCCTTTACTGATGCTTACAATCAGGAGCAGAACACAAGCGGGGAAAAAAACCAAGGAAACAAAAAAAAAAGCTTCCACATGGCATCACTTTCTGTTGCAGTTTCATGACCTCTTTATGCTGATCTAACTCTGGGCTGCTATGGAAACAATCAGCCCTAACCTTCCTGGCCACCCTGTCATGAGCTGGCCCAGAGAATTTGACTGCTACCTTAACCTGGTTCCTTTTCATTTGGATCAGCTACCTGAGTGTCTTACTGCTCAGCCCGCCCAAGCTCAGGAGGCAGCAGGAGAGCACAGTCAGCAGCAGCAATTCACAGCAGGATGAGCTGCAAGATGTTGTCTTCCAGCAACAGCCTCACAGCAAACCAGCCCTAACCTGCCTCAGCATATTCTCACAGGCACTCTGACACGGCTTGCAAAAAGCACAGCCCGTTTCAGAGATACTCCAAGGCGTGTGCCACATCAGTTACACACAAAGCAGCGACCTGCCCAGACTGATTTCATTCATGCCTTGGTCTGGGAGGTGCTTATGCGAGACACAAAACGAAGCTGGAGCTCTGCAGACTCCTAATGTGTGAACAAAGAGCTGGCAGCCAAGTTATAACAAAAAAAACCCCAACCAAACTAACAAAAACACACACCAAAAAAACCCCTAAAAACCAAAACAACAACAACAACAAAAAAACCACCTCCCCAAAAATCCAACCCAAAAGACAGTTGCATTTTAAAAAGAATTTTGTTGCTGTTTTCATTTTCAGGAACACATGTACGCTTGAAGAATAAACAGAAGCTTTTTTTATTCCCATATTCCCATAGGTATCTAAATGGCAACCCTCAAGTGCAAATTTCAGTCATGTGACAGCATTTAATCTGTACCAGCAGAGCACTCTGATCACTGGATGAGATTTTGGCACTCTAGTCTCTTAACACTTATTTACATTCCAGAGTTGGAGGCTGGTTCAGAGGAAGCCTGAAGGTGCTCTATCATGTGGAATGGTGCTTAGTCCTTCTGAGAAGTCCAAGTCTTTGTGTAGTTAACAGCTGGGCCAGTCCATTCATCACCATCATAAATATGGTCAGTGACATCACCAGCACATAGTGGCTGATGCTGCAAGGAACAGACAAATAAAACAATTGAGAGAAAAAATACAAATTTACAGAATAAAGAAAAAGCCACCCATGTCATAAACAACCTTCCGATTTTTTTTTCATTTTAAATAGGTCTAATTGTTCCCCTAGGATGCAATTTTATATACACTGCTCTTAGAGGACAAGTGCTATAAGCAGCACTATCATGTAAAAACCCAAATCTCTGACAAAATAAAATGGTGGGGACAACGGAAAACACAACTGAGCATACACCAAGTGAGTAAGAGGTACCAGGTGTACTTTTCATTCAAATGGATAACAGTTCAGTGTATGTGAGTGAAACAATTGCAAACTTTCATTTGCTGTCAACTGTAACACAATCTAGAGAGAACTTGCCATCAGGCAGACATTCATTGGTAGTAAGACAACTCAGATATTTATGTCAGATGAAGCACAACTTTCTACAGAAAACACTATTCTAGTGACAAATAGCTTTAAGAAAAAAAAATATTACTTTTTCACTGAACATTGCTAAAATCTGTAGAATTCTTTGCTGGGATAGCACATGCAAAGAGATTAAAGTGATGAATTGAAGAGTGGCTAATAAACACAATATGAAAATGCAGCTTCTGAGTTAGGATGCCCTGAAGCCACTAATGATTAAAAGGCTAACAAGCAGCAAGCTTGTTCTCCACTTGCTCAAATTCTGTTGCCTGAGGTTCACTGGTGTTACAGATGGGCTGTCTAGGGTCAGACTAAGATTCCATCCAGGACATTCAGCATTCTGTATTCAATGAGTTCATTTGGAATTAAATCTGGCTAAGGATGTCAAGAATAACAAGAAGGGCTTCTTCAAAGACACCATAACACAAGGAAAACTATGGAAAATGTGGGCCTGCTACGGAATGGAGCAGGGATCCTTACTACATAGGCTGCAGAAAAGGCTGAGATACTGAACACATTCTTTTTTTCAGCCTCCACTGCCAAGGCCAGCTCTCAAGAATCCCTGACCCAGGAGATCAGGGAGAAAATCTGGAGGAAGGCAGACTTTCCTTTCCTGTAGGAGAATTGCATTACAGACCATTCAGTCAAACCTGACATCCACATGTGCAGAGGCCTTCTCAGCAAGGTCACTGATGGCACAAAGCTGAGAGGAGTGGCTGATATAGCCCAGAGAGCTGTGCAGCCCCTCAGAGAGACCTCAACAGGTTGGAGAGATGGGCAGGGAAGAACTGCCTGAGATTCAACAAAGGCAAATGCAGGGTCCTGCACCCGGGGAAGAACAACCCCAAGCACCAGGGCAGGCTGGGGGCTGACCTGCTGTAGAGCAGCTCTGCAGAGAAGGACACGGGGATCCTGGTGGACAACAAGCTGTCCATGAGCCAGCAGTGTGTCCTTGTGGCAAAGAAGGCCAAAGGTATCCTGGTGTGCTTTCGGAAGAGCATTGTTGCCAGCAGGTCGAGGAGGTGATCCTGCCCCTCTGCTCAGCCCTGGTGAGGTCACATTTGGGATGCTGTGTCCAGTTTTGGGCTCCTCACTGCAGGAGAGACACAGACCTCCTGGACATGGTCCAGCAGAGGGCTAAGAAGATGATCAGGGGACTGGGAGACTGAAGCATCTCTTACAGGGGAAGGCTGAGAGAGCTGAGCCTGTTCAGTCTTGAGAAGAAGCAAGTGAGAAGGGATCTTTTCAGCACCTATAAATATCTCAAGGGAGGGTGTCAAGAGGATGGATGCAGGCTCTTCTTGGTGATGCCAAGCAACAGGACAAGAGGCAATGGGCACAAACTGGAGCAGAGGAAGTTCGATCTCAACATGAGGAAAAACTGGGCAGACCAGAACAGTCTGCCCAGAGAGCCTGTGGAGTCTCCTTCCTTGGAGAAAAGCCGTCTGGGCACACTACCGAATAAAGTGTTCTGGGGGACCCTGCTTGACCAGGGAGGTTGGACTAGGTGACCTCCAATGGTCCCTTCCCATCTCAATCATTGTATGATTACGTAAGATCTGAATTGGGTACTGTTAATGTAAACCACTAGTCATTCAGAAACCAGAAATCTTCCAAAACCAGTGACATTTCAGGTTAGAGCTGCAGATGAAACATTGCTGCACCCATGGCCATTATGCATCCACTGCAGCTTTGGTTTTTCCTGGGACTACTGAAGAAACTAGCAGTCTGACAGGAGAGGTACCCATACCTCCTGATGCAGCCATACCTATTATTCCAAAGTAGATGGCTCTTTAGGACAGAGTAACTTTAGACTTGATGAAGTCTGAGTTCAGTCACAAAAAAGGATTGCAAGGAACGCTTGCTGGCTTAACGACTTGGAATTTCTGCCAGAGGACTCGTTCAGTTTGAGAGCTGAACCACAGAAAAGCAGTAAAGCTCATAATGCCGATGCTATCAATCCTCACAACCCTGAGACTGGGACAACTCTGGCACTTGCCTAGCACAATTTAGCCCCGTGAAGTAGAGAAGCACCAGCTCTAAACAAAGCTGGGCTGCTAACCAGTGTGAGAGAATAGAAGTAATCCAAAAAGTTTCTCCACAGCCAGGATGCCAGCAACCAAACATGAAGCACCAAACATGAAGAATATAAAAACAGACTTGATGCATGCTGTAAGATTTTTATTTCAGTCGAGTCTGACTAAAACATCTCACAAATACCTTGCTGAAAATACATATTTTTAAGAAATCAATTAGAAAAATCCACCATCATAAAAGGGCTCAGACCTCACTGAGCAGCAAAGCAGCACATCTACAAGAGCCAAACCCCTGTTCTGTTTTGTGGGGAAGGTGTAAGACAACTCAAGGAGAGCATGAAGTCAGGCATAAAGCCTACTGTCACCTGGGCACTGCACTTTGGACTTCATAGTTCACTGCACATTTACAACAACGAAGATGAACTCACTCAAGAGCTGCCCTTGTAAGACCACCTGGGTGTGTTACAACTTTGGTTTCAGTTCTGCATGGGAAAGGACACACTGACAGATGAAACTCAAACTCTTGCTGCAGTTATCTTCATGGCGTAATGTGCCCTTGGGGACTGACTGTACATTCACCACAGGTAGATAAGATTCAGCACAGGTAGTGCTTTTGTTGGCACTTAAAGGGAACAGTCACTCTGGTAAAAAGCTGGACACTTGGTGTCTCCTAACTTCCCAGTAACACCTCAGCTTTACTTCTCACTGGCACCAGAATTCTAGTTTTTCATGTAAGCATCATACACCACTTTCCTTGTAACTTTTAAAAAAAGCTTGAAGGAGAAATCTGAAAATCACAAGTCAAATGAACACCCTGCCTTTATTCCCATAGATACCCCAAGACCATTACATCCCATGCACGGACCTCAGACAGGGATCTGAGTTCCTGTGCACCCCCCAAATGGAGCTCTTTCAGATGTGATCAGTGATTTGGTGGGGCATAGGGAAGGGCTTTCTCAAAGCAAAAAGGTTTCTTCAAACTCTGCTTAACCACCTCTCAGTTGAGGGGCTGGATCCTCTATACTTTTGTAAAGAAGAGAATGTTGCACACACTTCTCCCTTGCTATACTACAAAAGTCTGCATAGTTATGCTCCTTTAATAAAATATCAGATACTCAAATGTATATTTATAATGTCATAGAGCACAATAAAAACAATTTCAATCTACTTGTCACGTAATTACAAAGTCAGCATCTCTGGGGCTCTAAGCAACTGGTACTGCACTGCCTACAGGCAGCCCTGCCTGGTAAATTACTTATTAAGCTGGGGTAATGCCATATTTAAACAAAGAAAAAAGACTCTTACAGGTATATGCCACAACAGCAGTGTCAAATCTTGATCCCTATACAATTCAGAACCTGCACCCTTGACTGGATCTGTAGTTACAGTGAAGGAGGTAGCTTGTTTTGAGAATTTTCTGCATCAGAAGTCAAACCTGAGCTAATGGGAAGGAGGAGTGAGATTCTGGGCAAATTACATGCATGTGGAGGAAGAAGAGCCATTAAACAGTTACAAGAGAATAGCATAATGGGCACAGTGGGGCAATGCTTATAAAGGAGGAGATGGCAGAGGTAGCAGGTGTGGGGCATCATGGATGATCTACGGTAAGGCAGCGCTGGTCACTGGAAAGGTGAGTGCCCCACCTATGGACCAATGTCAACACGCAAAGCTGGTGGTAGGAAATTTTTTTATCAGGGAGCAAGACACTTGTTTCAGTGGCAAGGAACCACAAGGAGAATATATGAGGTACTACCACCTCCTGGCTTTGTGACAGTGTATACTGGTGAGAAAAAAAGAAGACAAGAAGAATCAAATATATTAAAAAAAGGAGGGGAGTAAGCGGTAGGAATCAATCTTGCTCCAAAACTTGGCTTTCTGCCAAGACATGCTAATTCCTAAAATGACAGACCTGATTAGAAGCTGGAAAGACAAGAAGATGGAATAAGTCACCATAGCAATTAAAAAAACTAGAAACAAAATAAGTAAAACAAAAACAACTTGTGCAAGGACTTGGATGAGCACTCTCCAGAAGAGTCTGGAGACATTATTTCTACATGACATGCTCTTTGAACTGTTCCCAAGTACACACTGAGACCCTAGATTGAGATTCTGAATTTTATGTTTCTTGCTTTTCCAGCCAGGATGCCACACCCTCTCTCCTCAGTTTCACCAAAAGCAAATCACAAAACTTTTGTTTTAACAGTTTGACCTAGAAGCCCCAGCACCCCAACCCTGAAATCGTTTCTGTTATTCCCAAAACCTAAAAAAACCAGTTTTATGCTTTATTTATGTCCCCTGACCTTTGAAACTGCAGAAGAACAGTTAAGATCATATCTTTATCTTCCAGCAGCTATAAAAAGAAGGAATGGTACAGTATGTGTCTGTATAAAGCTATATAATAGCCATATAAAGAACCTTTAAGGTTTATCTTTATTATCAGCCTATAAAACTATTTACAAAGTGCATATACTGTAAAGATATAGTAGGCTTTAAGGCTATTTTGCTCTCTTTCTGGAAATCTACAGTTAGAGATAGATAAACACACCTTTTAAGCTGCAGAGAAATTACTTTAGTGGCAAAGAAGCTAAAAACCTAGCTATTCCATTTGGTTGTTATTCAAAAATAAAAGGATATGTCAGAACAAACTTCTCATGATCATGCATTACACAGTGATACATCAAAAACACAAGGAAAATGACATTATTATTTTAAAGAAATGTAATGGGGTGTTCTTCTGGGGCACATGATGCAATTCAGGTTACCTCAAGGTATATAGGTAGAGGGTGAGGTTAGCAGACCTTAAAAGTTTGTGTAAGCTGCTGCTTGGAGTTCTGCATTTACTCCAAGATCATTATCCCATTATTATATCAAAACAATGAAAAGCACTCTCTGAAATACAAGTTTACATTGATTTTGGTATGACCATTAAGAAAAAGGGCTTTAAAACTTGTTAAGAAGCCATAAATATTTATGGTAATTGATGATTTACTGAGAGGAGGGAATCAGTGGTACATTGATAATTTGCTGCATATGGTAATACAGGACTGTATGTTGGATCTGTTGTTGCTCAGTATTTCATTAATGAACTGGAAGAGTGGAAGAGGTAGAAATCTACTTCCATTCAAATACTTATGTGACACTGTGAATTCCACTGGGAGAACAAAGACATGATGTTGTTAAGGCAAATGTGAGGCATGGTAAAACGTCATGTCATATGGTTAAGACATAGTAGAATAGAATGCAAAAGCCAGGAACTGGAGGTGAAATTTTTAAATATAGAAAATGTCAGTTCAGTAACTAAATCTTACTTCCAAACAATGAGATCCACTAAGAAAGAAAACAACAAGGTGAAAAAGCAGTGACGGTCTTTATTGCAAGGGATTTAAAGCCAGTTCATCTACATGAAACTTGGCTATTGGAAAAACCAAATATTGCCTAATGAGTCTCCTACTCAACTTGCATATTCTTAGTAAGAGAGAGAACATACAGAACTTTTGAACTGCAGTAATTAGAAAATCCATGGAAAGCCCATCATCACCAAACAGGATGAGTAAGGAAACACACATCAAAGCTTTACAAATGTGGCACATACACCACTGGACTCTGAGAGGCTTTAGAGAAAAGAATCTCCACCAGGCAATTAAGCTGCTGCTTTTCCACCACTGATGTCACTGATGTGGTGACTACTAACATAACACAAATCCAGATATTTTTGCTGACACACACACTTCCTATCAGTGTGACAAGAAAAAAAAGAAAAATATAAGAGCAGCTGTCCCTAAGACTGCTCCTGTTCTCAGGAAAGTTTTGGCAACATGGAAAATGTCAGCTGAGACAGGATATTTTCAGACCTTGCTATCAAAGCAGCAACAGACAACACTGCAATAAGAATGCCACAGAGCTGCTCCTGTACTTGCAACAGGAGGACAGGAAAGAGCTATGTTAGTATCTCACTCCCACTGGTTTTGGGAATCGCCCAAAACCCCTTGAAGCTCCTCTTCCCTTTCAGGAACAAACAAAAAAAATCTTCTGCTGTTGCCTGCTAATTTTGCCAAGCCTGAGGATCACACGTTAGAAATCTGGTCAGAGGAGAAAGTTCTGGTGCCAAAACGATGCTCATGCTTGATAAAAGAAGGATCACTTAGCTCTGCACCTATGGCTTCACTTTCGTTCTCATGCAACCTAATTATTTTTCATATGTGCATATACACACCTACATATAAAATTATATAGAGACTATAATAAAATAACATAAGTGGTGGGGTCAAGTACTCAAAAGTGAAGCAATGACAGAGGCTGCCTAAACATTCTGCATTTCCACGTTAAAAATTAATCAGAAGTTACTCTTTCAAAAGGCCTTTTTCAGCGCTTTCTTCAGTGATCAAAAAACACACACAGAGGCAGAATTACAGTGGTACATAATGAGCTCTCCTAAACTCTTCAGAATAAGGCAACCTTCCACCTGAAATAGATCCAGCAATGCATTACTGTTATAAAGCTCTAGCTATGAAGACCATGTATCAGAGAGGAAATTTTTGGGTACTTGTAACAATTTATACTTTTGCTAACTCCCAATTAAAAAACCTTCTTGCTCAACAGAACAGACATTTTCTGAAGGCTTTAATATCCTTATTAATCTGCAGAGGAATTCAAACCAAAGGATGAAGCTCTCTGACTTACCACAAACTGACCATAGCAAGGAAGTGTGATGTTACAGGGACATTTTCACTGTTTGATCTAAGTGTACTTCTGCCCACTTGGAACATTCAAAAGGTAACGAGCAGGAATTGGGACCTCCAAAGAAAACAGCAGAACACGTGTGGACACGTGTGTCCATATGCTGCTGGGAGTGTCAGGGCTCACAAAAGCAAAGCACAAGAGTATATGTAGACTAAAGAGAGTATTAACAATGGATCACTATTCAGCTTCTGTCTAAATAACAGTGTCAAGTGACCAGATTGGCCGGATTAGTACTGACGCATTCCCTACTAGGCTTATTACAGCATTTATCTATTTCCACAGCTCGGGGAAGGTAACTCTGAAATGTGTATTCCTTGTATTTGAGGATAATATGACCCATAATGCAAAACAAACTCTCTCATTTTGGCTGTGATTGCTATGTTTAAGTGCTAAACTCTTCCCCAGCTGGGGGAAGAATAAGTGCATGGGCCTTGGTAGCCACCAACATATTTACACAAGGTTCACTAATTCACAGTGAACTGTATATGGAGACTTAATTAGATACAAGATAATTAACAACTTCAATAAATTGTTATTTTAATAGTGATTACAACTAATTAAAATGTAAACATTAATTAAAATACTTTGGGTAATTACTCTTCAAACAAATCCTAGTCCTTATTCTGTTTCTCTGGCAGAAGACAAAAGTTTTAGCTTGGGATATGTATACATATGTGTGCACATGTGTTTAAAGTATGTGGAACATCCCCAAGGCATTTGATTAAGCAGAGTAATTGGAAAAAATTACAAAAGTTATGAGTAGACAAACAATAGTATGAACCCATGAAGCTTTAAAAATGCAATGGAAGCAAAAAAGGTACTGTACCTTGTGCCGATATCCAGCCAGCTTCCATAATCTTTAACCAAAAAGAAAAAATGCTAGGAAATAAAACAACTTTGATTAGTACATCAACACTGCACAATCTGAAACAGAAAATGAAACCCCATTTTTTCTGGCCTCTTACTCTGAGTTTCTAATTCTTCACATAGAATAAGCACAAGAACTTGCCAGGAATGAACATTTGTACCACAGTAAAGAATAGTCTAGGAAGCAGAAATAGATTTAACATGGTATCAAACAAAAACATCAAGAGATGTTCTTGACTAAGTTCTATCTAGCTTGGCATGCAAAAACCAGAGAAATACCAGAACTTTTTCAATAAGAAAACTCAAGCCACCTTATTGTTTGAAATAACATGCCAAATAATGCATAGTGCCTAAAAGTTTTCATGGAATTTCATGCCCAAATGTCTTTGGGCAACTCTGGCAGTTCTCCACCGGTAAAGTAGGAATAATGTTGGTAGAAAATAGTAGTTATCTATTAGTGAATTCCCCTAATTCAATCCCATTGATTCAAGACTACTTTTTGTCCTGCTACTTTCTCTTTTCTTGATTTAGTTATTTAGTTCCTACTTTCTCTTTTCTTGACAGAGTTCCTACATATCTACTATAAACCTCTGGTAATTTTTTTTTTTTTTGTACACCAAGCACATACCTGCTAATTGTTTCAAAATACTTAAACCAAAACAGGAGAATATGTGATATAAGACCTGGATATACTGGGGCTTACTACACACCAGTAAATACCTGAAGTCTTCTTTGGTTTAATTATACTCCTTTTATTAGTGAAATGCTATGAATGTGGTTCATTGGTATACTTGTTCTTTCCCTGTGGAAGTTACCCAAAAGCAGATTAGTCACACAGACTTATTTGAAACTTGACACAACCATACCTTCTCCTTTTCTCACTCTACAGACAAATTAGCAATTGTTTGTTTTTTCACAAATATTTATAGATCACACAGTACTAGGAAATAAGAGCAGGAATGCTTACTCCAAGAGACAAAACAAAACCAGCATGTATGAAGTGACAACACCAGCTCTACCTGCTGGTTGAAAAGGTTTCTATTTATCAGTGGCACTGCTTGCTGATTTGAAGACAGCTGGAGTGGGCCTTGAAGACATACTTTTAACTTGCAAAAACTGTGTCAGGGGATTGTTCAGCTTTGGGTGCTTTGGGCTTGCTTGGTTTGTGGATGCAGGCTTTCTGAAGATAGCATTTCCTGACAGCTCATTACAAAGGGCACAAAGTGTCTTTTTGGATGCTGCTGATCTCTTGGATTCTGACAAGTCTAATAGAGATGGTGGGTAAAGCATTTCTTTTTCCTCTCTTTTTCAAGAGAGGCTGAGGTGGGTAAAAGGTTCAGAGTTCCTGAACAATTAACTAAACCCTGCACACAACTAGGACTGATATTCTTGTTTAATTTTTTCCAAGGAATTTGATCGTAAAGCACATGAGGAACTCCAAATGTTAACTCATTACTTCATTTTCTTCTCATTATTATGAGAACATTGCTTCTTCAGAAGCATTAATTACATGAAATTTGAAAAGCAGTGATTGGAAGAGTTTTATCTCTAAGTTATGCCAGGATTTCAATCCAATTCCCTGCCCTAGTTAGAAAAACTTTGAAGTCTGAAACAAATTCAGATCTCTCTTGATGGAATTAGGAGAACTCTGCTTCTTGATCTTATTTGAAGAGAATGTGCAACAACAACTTACCAAAGCCATAATGTCTGAAATCACAAGAACAATGAGGAAAAGGCTGAAAAAAAAAAACAAAAAAACAACCCAGCAAAGTCAGACCACTGACCTTTCTTTATGGCCACAGCTATTAAAAGAGCTTATTAAAACAGACAGGAAGAAATTAAAGTTAAGGTTTTTTGCATTTGCCTTTCAAACATGGAGGAACATTTCAATCCACTAAAAAACAACTGAAATACATGACTAGGACATTTGGCATTTATAATTTCACATTAACAGAGCTTCAATTTTGCAATGGAGAAACCCAACATGAGTTACTTTTTGGAGAACAAAAAGTTTACAAACAGCACTTGGGCCCATTCCTGATGCAGAGAGCTGTGTGCTGGTTAGACCAAAAAAAGCTGATTTAGGAACTTTATGATGGACTCAAGAGTGAGCAAAGCTGTTTGGCTGGTACCTGAGCTGATCAGTCCCACCTTGCTGACAACCACTCTGCTGGATCAGAGGCTGCTAAAGAAGGTGCTTGCCCCCTTCCAAATCTCTGGATGCCCATAACCTGCTCTGGGAATACGTAGCCTTTTGGTGGCATGCTCCTAAACCATGAGCCTCTTTACAGGCAGCAGTGTACTTCTGGAAATTAGGCTTAGGCTAGTAAAAGGCACCAGAAGGGAGGAGGCAGAGCTATTTTTCCCCCCCATTAACCTAATCTTCTTTTCGTCAAACCATGTAAATCCTAAATTACATGAAAGCAATTGCTATAACTGGTTAAAACTGGCTTCTAAGTTAATGACACTGAAGTAATGTTGCAAACAGCTGACCCATTAACAAAAGCCTTTAACTGGAATACAGCTAATTTATCAGTACTACCATCATAAAACTACAAATGGTTTTTTTTGGAAAAATGTCCTGCTGCAGCATTGCATGAGCATGTCTGGGGGGGATACCCATGCCAGTGCCTCCAAATGAGGAACTTTCTGTTATTGTCTACCTCAGTTGTGCTTCATTAGTAAATCAGGATGCAACAAACCAACTGTATCTCAAGACACAGGGAAAGGCTTCTCTCTGCTAACCTATGGCTCAGATAAATAGGATGATGCAATCACAGTGCTTAGGAGGCACTCAGCTAGAGGCTGTTTTCTCACAGGCAAGGTCCAAGAACATATTGGGAAAGAATATTCCCCACTAAAAAAAAAAAAAAAAAAAAAAAAAAGCGCTTTTAATCTGTAAACAGGGAGTTTAGGAGCAATTTGTCTGACTCACAAGAATCCACTTTTTGCCCTTCTGAACTGCAGGAAGCCATTCACAGCAGAAGGACACGCCTAATTTCAGAGCATGTTTATACACTGCAAAGACAGGATTGTTCCCAGTGATGGCTTATTTTATCTAGCAGGGGCAACAAAAACAGCAAGATGTGCAGCACAGACCTCGGGATGTGCTGACAATCAGAGCACAACCTCTCCAGGGATCCCAGGTGCACCTTGTGGTTTCTGCCTTGGTCCCTGGTGGATGCTGTGGCAGTATTAGTGTATTTGTTACCTGAACACAGCTAAATGAAGCTGGCACAAACATCAGACAGAGTTACAGCCACACGAAGTGGCACAAATATTTTGTGCCTCCTGGTTAATGAAGGCAGTATCATTTCCCCTCTCACACACTCAGATGCACATTCCATAAGTTTGCAATTTCGCCACTGCTGCCAAGGCAAGCATTCCCAATTGGGGAAATGCTGACCTCTGTGATGCTTGAGCCCTAGAACTGGAAACCACTAGCTGGTCATCTGAGCAACCCCAGGTCCTCAATGCAGTCCTGCTCTTGTACAAGCCTCAGGGATGAGGATGAACACCCTTCCTTGGGGGTCCAAGGATGAGGCAGGCAAAGTGTGCACACAGTTAAGGCAGACAGGTAAAAGGGGTGGGAAGCATCATGCTGCTGCTCCAACAGGGAGTCAGATTTTGGGCTGCCCCATGTCTCTTTGGTAGCAGGTGATGTTGTACAAGGCACCAACGGGCATGGTCAGTCAGGATGAAAGCAAACAGAAGAGCAGAGAGCATCACAACAAGCGAAAGCAGCTTCCTCACACTCAGCTGAGCAGTGTGCAGGAGAAAGTCCCTGAAGTCCTCCTGCCACACACAAGGCAGGACTTTTGGTCAAGTCCACACAACACCCCACGGTGACAAAATCACAGGGCTGACAGGGCACCCGCCATCACAGCACCATCCATAGTATCACACCATCAGCACGGGATTCAGTCATGGGCACTGGGTCTGCTGAATGGGGCGAGCAGGACTAACAAAATAAAAGTCTTGAGACAAGGAAAACATGAGGATATTTCAAGTCTGGGTACAGCACTCCATGAGGCTGGACACTCATAGTTTCATCTCTGAGAAGTCCTTAGAGATAGGGAAAGGACTGGCAGTCATCTGCTCTGACTGCAAAAGATAGGTACTACTGAACACATCTGGGAAGCACTGAACTGCAATGCAAGGACATCCAGTGCCTTTTTTTTTTTTTTTTTAATGCTATTTGTGGTGAGGTCAGTGTCACAAAGCTATAAATTAGTTACATTACAAATGGGCTATTTAAAAAATATTATGCTATAGGCAGATATACAGTATAAAGTAAAAATCAGACTTTAAATTCTGCTAATTTTTAACATGGAGGAAAAAAGGGTCCTTCTGTGTATTGCCAATGAAGAATATTAAATATCTAATTGTTTCAGACAAGGCCAACACTTCAATTTATACTCATTTATCACTAAGGAAAAAAACCCTGAGCTTGCAGAAGTCCCTGAACAAAACCCAAGCCCCAATAACAAATAAAAGCAACAGTAAGATCTAATAGGGTTTTTTTTATTTACACTGATATTTGAAAACTCTGAATTCTTGCAAAATAGATTTGAAACCCTTACTAATGCAGAAATACAGCATGTAACATACCTCTTAGAAGACAGCTGTGTTGTGACTTGAACAGCTTCAAAAGCACATGATACCAGAATAAAAGGGATTGCAACCTGTTCAAAACACAAGTTACATTTTGGCTTATAGTCATATTTACAAAAAGAACTTGGGCAGGTTGTGGAAACAGCTTCCTGTTTTTGAAATTATCATGAAATGGATATGTTGCAAAATAAAATATTGGCTAGACAGGGTAGAAAATAATTTTGCAGGAAGCAATTTCAGTTAATTAATAAAAACCTCCTCCCATGGTCTTAACTGAAGTGCAGTGAAATAACACATGAGATAATATGGAAAACCATAATTAAAACATATCCTCACTTCATTTATCCTTTTTATTACTAGTGATAAATACTTCAAGGCTAGAAGACAGAACTATTCAGACCCAACATCTCACATGACAGGCTGCAGAGTTTCAAGTGTAAAAGGACAGTCTCATCACCAGCACAAAAAAAGTTTGAATACAGAAGGCATTTAATTAGGCAAGAGTCACAGTGCCCCTCCCAGAGCCAAGTCAAGCAAATGTAAAAGGTTCAGTAAATTAAGAACAAAGCAAACTAGAAAACATGAATGCTGCCTTTTCTCTTTCCAAAGTTGATTTGCAATCCTTATGTAAGCAGTGTATAAAACCTGACTGCTCACATCCAGAAGGTGTACACTATTGATCTATGTCCTGTGGGACAACATGCAGTGTACCTGCAGCTTCAGTCTGCTTTCTCTGGGACAGAAGCAGCAGAAAAGGAGAGGTAGGAAATACTGCTTATTTTAGTAATAACCCATAAATTCAGTATTCTCTTTCACCCCTCTGGCAGATTCTTTACTCAAATACTAGAAAAGAGCTACCCCACCTTGCTTGCAAACCAGAAGTGCAATCCAATCTCTGGTAGACTATTAAAAAATATAGAAAATAATAGCCACTGTAAAATGACAGCCTAATCAGTAGAACACTTAATGCCTCTAATGTAATATAGATAGAGCTAATTATATACATCCTGAATGTTTCTGTTGATATTATACTACAGGAAAAGCTTATAACTTTAATAATTTTTAAAGTACTTCAGCATTTGAAATTTTCATTTTAATGCAATAAACTGACCTAATGCTGTTAAATTACACTTCCACACACTGCAGCTTCTCTTCTGGGAAAGAGAATGATCTCTCTAGAAACACTACAAAGGCTGAAAGCTTCACATGTGGCTAAGAAGCCTAATGAAGCTCAAATACGTATGTTTTTGTGAACTGCAAAGTAAGAGCCATGTACGTGATAACTTTTTTATCCCATAGTTCTTTGAGAAAATTTCACCAAGGTAAGATTACTAACCTTCAGTAAAAGCAAGCCTCCCATCATGAAGGGGCTGAACACAGTCAAGAAACAATAGACAGATGCAGGATCAAAACTGGAGAAACATGAAAAAGACATTACATCTCTTAGAACCGGTGTTTTCCATAAAAAAACCCCAGCCTTTAATTACCCTGTAACACATTGGGTTGTATATACATTTTTAAACAAGGCTTCCAATTTTATCTTCTCTTGATGAAATATTAAATCAGCAGGGACTGCCAACCTCACCTTTCTTTCTCTACAGTTTTTCTCTGATTGCGTTTTTCAAGGTGCCATGCTGTTGGTGAGCAACCAAGCTCTCCCTGCTCATCCTGTTGATAACATCTAATGGAACTGAAACAACCTCACAACCAAGAAGCTCAGGCTCTTGGGGAAGATGTTACAGAGAGCAGAAACAAAATAAACTGTTGTGCTTCCACTGATTACTGCTCTGATTCTGCTGCCCTAATTTTGCTATTGACATTTAGTAGGTCAACTGCAGGAAGAATTTTTTGTACTCTGTGTCTCAAATAAATTAATAAAATTTACCTGTTAATAGATGCTATGTTTCCAGTGCCAAAAAAGGCTGTCACTATGAAGAAAACCTAGATGTATTTAAGGAAAATACACTACAGAAATGGCTACAATAGAATAAAACCAGCATTTATCCTTCTTCATTCCAATTTACTTTCAAAATTCATCATGAAACCATAAGAAGCTGATCCACTGCTACAGGTTTACAGCACATTAAGAAATCTAAAGTATTTTCTAGCCCCATCCCAGATTTCACACATAACTATATCAATTTAAAAACACACATACTGCCTAAGTAAGGTTTTTAGAGCCTGTCATGAGGCTCCTGTAAGAAGGCTGCACCTGAGTTTTTAGGTCCCTGCCTAGCAAGGTAGGAACATCCCTGAACCACAAACCCAGCTATACATTTCAAGCTCATGCTTTTGCAGAAAGTAATGACACATGCATGTTTTCTGCACACCAAGAGAGATGGCTTTATTGAGGAACTGACCATGGAAGAGGTAGCTGGCTCTTTAAAAAGGCTTCTATGTTATCCTTACTATGGAGTTTTTGTCCAAAGTATACACTGACTCCACCCATGGCAGTATGGGACTCTCATTTCTTTCCTCACTCGAGGAAGGACGACTCCAGTAGTATCTGTACAGCAAGTTTTTCAATAAATCCTACCTTTTCCATCTAGATACAACACTTGCTGCAACACGAGCCCATAAAAGGTATTTTTCTTGCTCCTGAGCTCAATGTAGCCCATTATAGCTCACATGGCTTTAGCTGAAGAATGGTTTTTAACTTATTTTGCATAAGCAGAGGGTCATAAGTCAGTGAGGATGGGCTGCTGTTGCCAGAGCTCCCTCTGGTCCTTTTGCTGCTGTTATAGCTCCTCCACTGGATCATTTAAGTCTCTCCATAAACAATTTGTTACCAACTGTTGAGTAGAATCACTGGGATTCTGCATGCAATATTTTGGAAGGATTAGGTCAGCATAACTGAAGGAAGGAGGCTTCCCAAGAGTCTCACATAATTTCGAGTTCAGTAACACAGCAGTCTAACAGCCTAGCACAGTTCTGCTGGTTGAGATTTATAAAAAGAACAGGCCTGCAATAAAACAAACCAGTAGTACCAGTAACACATAGGTCTAATCAAAATGCTAAGCATGAGCAATCTGAATCTTTTCCTCAAAGACCAGGCTCTGTGATTTCTCAGCAGGTGCCAGCTCCTGGGCCAGATACAGGAGCCTTGGGACAACCTTTAGACACACAGTTCATAGGGTTGTAGTTGTAGTATGACTGCTCTAGCAGAAAAGGTTTCTCCTCTAATACCACTGTTTCTAAACATTAAACAGCACCTAAATTTAAAAAAAAGGCACAACATGTTTTGAGCAGGCAAAGGAGATCTGCAAATTGGTTATTTTTCAGGAGCTGAGCAAAACAGATTTAAGTGTTTTAGATTAAAGTAATGCTCGCTTGTGGGGCAGTGTGAGGAGCAGAAAAGGCCTTGACTGTGCAAGCACTGTATTATCAACACTGTTGTCATCAGAAATGCAAAACATAGCCTCACACTAGCTACTATGAAAAAAATCGACTCCAGCTAAAACCAGCACAGCTACATTCCAGTGTTAAGGAAGTACTATGCTGGAGCTTTAAAAGATACAGTTGGATTAGTTGATTTTGTTTTTTTAAACTGGTATTTAGCAACTGACAGCAGCAGCTTAACAAAAGTTAGCATATTTTTTGTTAAAATAGCAAATAAAATTGATATATTTATTGCAAGGGATCTCAGCTCTTTTTAGGTATACTGAAGCAAAGACAAACATCAAACACCTTGTAAATCATTTTGCCTTCTTTCTTAGCATTAATCTGCCTTCTTAAATTGGTATCTGCTACACTTTCTCTGCTGCAGATTCCCAATATCCAACAACACAGTTTCAAATTCCAAAAGAATGGACTCTGTGACTGTAACCCACCTTCTCAGATCTGCAACAGGTTATCTAACAAACTATAACCCCTGTCTCTGTAGGAAGCAGTATTGGGACAACTTCTTCCCCAGATACAGTAACTTACCTGCACTAATCACCCCTATGTCCTAGAGTAGCTCACTCCCTCCCATTTACCAATCCATCATCCTTGCTGCCAAACAGCTCTCACTTAACTGCAGTCCCACAATGAAAGAGAAAAATGTTATCAATGTATTAAAAAACAAACCCAGCTGCAGTGTAAGTTAGATAATGCAAACTAATGGCTATGTTAGTGAACAAACAGTCTTCCCTCCTAAGACCATATAATTTCTAAGAGCAGAAATCACTTGTGAAATGAAGAATTGCAGGCCAGATTCTGGAAACATGTTTGACTACGAGCCTGCAGGAACTTTCCCTCTTATTTCATCTGCCTGCTACCTAACATCTGCTTCCTAATACACTGCCATGCTCTAAAAACTAGAATAACTTTAATACCACCTACTTCAACTGATTTGTGAAGGTAAGCAAGTAAAAATGTAAGTGTAATTTACAGCAAAATGTAAACTTAAATCCAGCCAAAATGTAATCAAACAAAACCAAACCGAAAACAGAAATCTTCTGAAGAAAATTTACCTCAGCTGCAATGGTCATAAGCGGGAAAGGAGCCAGATTCTAAAACAGTGCATTTTTAAGTACTTGATAAAATGCATAATGTACAAAACCATTGTAATAATTGTATAAATTAATTGTATAAATTAATTGTATAAATATTGCCTTTTGAGCAATATGAGTCAAATCATCTTTACCAGCTTCTGTTCTCAGTGAGTGCCAGGCTACAAATTTTGACTGCAGGTCCTTTTGAACCAAACCCTTTTTTTTTTTTGCTCTGGAATGCAGCAACCAGGCAAAGGATACAAAGAAGAAGGACCTCCGGACATCATCCAGGTGGAGCTGTCGAAACTGAGTTATATCCATGGCACAGGTGAAGTTGAAAACAGCAAGCTAGAAAGACAGCAAAAGGAATTGACACCAAATATCAACGAATGGACTTTGATAGAGCCACTGTATTTTTACTGAAATGAATGAGAAGAAACCTACTTCCCTACCACCAGTTATTAGAGTATTGTAATAAGGACTGCAAACATTTCTCATGTTTTCATTATACTTTAATGAATTAATGAATCTGCCAGAAAGACTGTACAAGTGAGATGATCAAACGAACAGTGAAGCTTCCGCTGTTATCTACACTAAAAATGAACTTCTATGCCTTAGACTTATGATCATCTTTTTTCATCAGAAATATTCCTCCTACACACATACACTTGCACTGCTCACATGAGCATATATGGATGAAGATCCTCAGAAATAAAAGACTGCAATTATCCTCATTTGACTTATTTTGTGAGTGAAAGTAGTAAAATACTCTCCATCTCCTTTACTCAGTCCTCAGCACATTATCATTTGACTTGAAGAGAAATTATCTTCATGTAATTTAAGAAGTCAGTGAATTCCTTTACACTGGGAAAAAGAAAAAAATCAAGTAATAGACATTCAAGATTGATAACATTTTAATTTAAAATAATCTCATCATCAGAGAATTGAGCTGCATTCTCTAATACTTTGCAGCATATATTAACAGGCATTCTAGGGATGATATTTTCTAATGTAAAAACAGGAAGCAGGGATAAGCATTATTGTTCCTTTCACTTGAATCCAAAAGTTTCAAGTGAATGTTGACATACAGTGAATGACAACTTAAAACACAATTATAGCCTATGTTCTTTTAATTTGCATTTGATTAGTAAAGTGTTCATCACTGTTTAATATTACTTTAATAGAATTTTATTTTACAACAAAGAGAACACCAGACAGGCAAGCATCACAGATGCCTTGTAACAAGATGCAAAAGATAGAGTGGGCTCTAGAGTGGAACAGAAAATACATCCCACAGATGCTAAACACCTTCAGTCGCGATCATGGCATCACACTAATTGTAATTTTGATATCCAGATTCCATCCCTATCTCTTAAGATGCTACAAAACACAATTACACAAATTAGCGTAAGTAAAGGTAGCATAAATAGAAAGTGATTCCTGGTTTTATTTCTGGTTTTTAGCCTTGAATTGGTAAAGCCTGCTCTCTCAGGTTTTGAAACTGTCTTCCTTGTAGGAGGACCACAAAACCACAGTATGTGCCAGGTTGGCTCTGATGACTGTCTTGGGTCAGGTTTCAACCTCCAGGGCTTTCCCCTAATTATTATGAGCTGTAAAAGGAAGGAAAGATGTGTACCAGCTTCTCTTCAAGTGACTCTGGCCACTCCCATGCATGTGTAGGCAATGGGGCTCATCTGAGAGAAGCCAGGGAGAGCTGTGGTGCATACCCACCTGGCTCCAAGGACCCAAACAACTGTAACCAGCACTTTGCCTCTGACCAAAACAGTGGCACAGCCCCAGTTTGTTCAACCCTATGCCTAACCTAAAAGCTAAGTTGCAGTGTGAGCAGCATGGCCTCTGAAAATTGTTGACAATACATTAAATTTTAGGGTGGAAGAACTTGCATTGATTACAAAATTCCCTTTTCTCCTCCAGGCAAATGTGAGAAGGTGCTAGTTCCAAGTTGGTCACCAGTTCCTTGTCAGTCTAAACAAAAATATTCTCCATCCTTGAACAAAGAACAAAGTCAAATTAAGATTTCTAATATTTCCTACGGGTCTTTTCAGAAATCAAATAATTTATTTTCAGTCTCTCACTTGTGAGACAGCGATCAGACCAAAAAAAGGACAGTGACACTGTACTTACTCTGAAGAGTTACTGTACCTTATGCTGAATTATCACTACACTTGACAGAGACAGCTCTGTAGCCTAGAGACCATACCACTGTGTCCCACTAAGTCAAACTGCCTTCCTGCATTCCTAGAAATGGCTCTAATGTGCAATATCATCAATAACATAAATTACAAATCTTACTCACAAAGTCATATTCCTAGTTCATGAAACAGCTAATACTGGCTTCCCAAACTGAAAAGAAAGTGAAGTGTTGCTCTCTGAAAACCACTCAGAATATTTATTACATACTGAAAAAAAAAAAAAAAAAACCTGTTAATTAAGTTGCTCTATCGAGAGCTGTTACCTTTGGCTTGAGTGAAAGACCATAGTAGTGCAGTGCTTCTTGTTCCATATTTATCCACACAAACATCAAACCAAACAATGCCAGTGGAAAGAGAGCTTCATATCTGAAAAGTATGTAATAATCATAGTAAGTGCAGCCCCTCACAACTAAGTAACATCAAATGCTGACATTTCTTTTCTTTTTTCTTCACACAAAGGACATAACAAGACTTAGTGGCATTCTCCTCCTCCTTTACCCATTTCCAAGTACCCACAGTTGGTTGAATTTTAAAGCCATAAAGCAGTTAAATGTCAAAAGTAGGAGAAAGAGAATTTGATTCAGCTTTGTCATGTCTTGCTTTTTTTTGTTCAATGGCTGCCACAGTGCTGGATGAGTGCCTTTTTAAATTTTAACAAAACTGGAATAAAGTTAAAAGAAACATGGCAAAACCCCATATTTGACATTAATTTTCTGCAAAATGGACTATTTTTCAATGAGAGCAACTTGGAACTGAGGGGTTACAGTTCAACCTAAACAGCAGCTAAAGATTGTGTCTCTTTAGGACCTAATCACACAAACTCTTTATGGTGATCTCAGTTTGGTTCTAAGGAAAGAGACATCTGTATAATGAAAGGAGCATTACATTTCATTTCATTTCAGTGAAATGTTCTTTTCTTCACTGTATTCCAGCCCTTCAAAATAGCAGCATCAAGTCACACTCTAACCATGGCCACTAAGCTGTTCTAGCTACATCCCCAATCTCTGAGGAGTTGTTCTGGCTCCTACAGCACTCAAATTCCAAAGTGAGGGTGTATTTATGTGGGAGATTAATACCCCCAGAAAACATAAGGGTGTAGATTGGAACTGGATAACATTTAGTTTCTCCAGTTGCACTTCATGGTATCTCCCAGGCTTTTTTCTTTCAGAATAAAATTATAATACTGATACTGACTGTAATACGAATACTGACAAGATTGTAAATGTTTCTATTTTTTCCTTCTTAGACAAACATCTGTCCGTCTAAAAATTAAGGAAATCATTGCAGTCAATACTGGTGTTGTTTCTGTTGGGCTACAAAGCCGTCTCAAACTGGAGGAAAAGAATTTTGCATAAACATTTCTACTTTAATTATTAGAAGGACAGACAGCTAAACATGAAAATCAGTTATGCTGTCAGTAACAGAAACACTACAGCTCTGATAATGGTCTACACTTGCCTACAGAATAAATGTTTTCAACAGAGTCAGTGACAAGTGGTTGTAAGCAACCATGCTCTTCAGCTGGGTTCAGTATTTCCACTTAACTACCCCTAGAGTGGTGCTGCAATTATCCAGGCAATGTGCTGAGTTATCAGTACATGATAGAAGAGTGCACTGAGGAGAGAAACACTGGACACTTTTGGCACCATGACCTGGGGTTTGTTTTCTTTTTTTAAAGAATCATTCCAAATTTTTTTTCATCTATTTAGACATTGTAGGAAGACAGCAGAGCTGCCAGCATTTACGTGGTCTGGGTGCAGGGCCAAAATACAAAGAGGGAGACTGCCAGCCTCAGAGAGAACAATATTCAAATTTTATCCAGTAGCCAGCACAGGCAAAGAAGGCTGAGTGCAAGAATGTGTGTGAAGTCAGGAGTAACATTAGGATCAAAATCTTAATGGGGAAGTGGGAGGAAGGGGAGGCAGAAGACTAGAAAAAAAAAAGGTCTTTCAACTAAAATGAGAGTATCCACAGGAGGCAGCTATTGCAAAATGTCTGCTGCAAGATGTTTTATTCCACTTAATTTTCCAGTGTAATTAAATCCAGAGGATAAGTGGGAGGGGAGGCGGAAAGAACAGTTCCTATACTCCCCATTAATTATGCTCTTAAGAGCTACCAAGTCTGAGAAAAAAGAAAGGGTTGGCGAACATAATGTTTTCTTCATTTAAAACAGAGGAATTGACTTTTATCCAGAAAGAAGCAAGGTCTAGTCTTTACAGGAAACAACATCCCTTTGAAAAAAAAAATTACTTCCACAAAAATCTCTCAAAATACAATTTTCCCCTCATTTTAGGACTACCTGTTTCCTGGCACACATCATTTAAGCCATAACTAGGCACTGGTGCTGACCAGCTGGGAGAGACACTATTTCCTTTTGTTTGCGAGCAGAAAAGCACACGTCAAAACAACAAAAGGCATAAACTAAACCAGACTTCGTTATTTTGGTGCAAGACTGTTTGAACACACACCCTTCCAGCCACTGCCTTGTCTAGTTGAAAGGAATGTCAACAAACTGTGTTTATAATACAAGGAAGAAAATCAAGGCTCCCCTGAAATTTTATTTAGTCAACTAAACAAGGAGATAAATGCTCGAAGCACATGTTACACCTTTAGCAGAAATGTGCATGAGATGAAGCAGTTTCACATATAGTCCTGGATTTTCACATGTAAACCCAACTCAAATAGAGTAAGAATGAAGTACCCTGTGCTGAGGAGCAGGTAGGTGGACATCAGGGAGAGCAATATGCTGAACAGTCTCTCAAAAAGAAACGTGGGGCTCAGTAGCAGCAACACTGGGGAAGAAACTGCAATAAGAAGAGATCCATCAGTCACAACATGGAAAACATTTCATGCTCAGTAACAAGATCATTTTCCTCAAATCTTGATGTTTTATGTACAGAAATTCAATACAGATCACATACGACCCTCTATTTTCAGAAGTTACTTTTGCTAAAGAAAATACAATGTTTGGAATGCTTCACATTCATCAAAAGTAATTTCAGCTCTGTATTCCCTTGTCCAAGTCACAGCCTTTATAATTTCTTATGAACTGATGTTAATAAGTCTTTAAGATGATGCAGAAGCACTACCCTAAAACTCAGTCACACTTGACTGTCTAATACTACTCTGAAAACCACTTACCACCGCCCTGAGGATCTCTGTCAGCTCAAAGACTGCAGTCAAAACCACTGCTCCACTGGATTAGAACCATAGAAAGGCTTGGGTTGGAAAGGACCTTAAAGATCACCTAGTTCCAACCCTCCTGCCATGGGGGGACCAGGTTGCTCAGAGCCCCATACAGCCCAGCCTTCTATCCTTTGCAATTAGATTAGGAACTGGGCTACTGCAAAAGTGAGTAAAGAGGAAGAAAAACAGGAAAGATGGCCAATGCCTGAAGCAGGGAAAGGGAGCAGGAAAAGCATTTCTGCGACTTAATCTTTAAACCAAATTTCTTTGAACATGAAACTTGCATGTTTATAAAAAAGTATGCTGACAAATAACATTCACGCGATTCTTCACTGCAGTATAGTAACTTCATATTACTCAATCACTCAAAGGTTGCATGAACAGTAAATCAAAATTAATAATCACTCTAAGGAACACTAAACTATAAGATGTGGAAAGTACTCAGTTGTGATTATTCATAATTGTATACACTTGTATTTATAGTAAACATATCAATGAAAGAGAGATGAGGAGGTTTCTAATTCCTGTGGGTCAGTATGTTTTATTTCCTGGTTTTTAGCCTTGGACACTGCTACAATTACAGAAAAAGTGACTTCAAGGGACTCCAAGGTGGCCCAATTCAAGGAGGCACTCCAGACACCTCACTGTAAGCCGGAACAGTTGGAAACAAATTCAGCATGACAACTGGACACTGTGAATGACACTGAACATATGAGATATGTATCACTCTGAGTGCAACCATACATGAGAACAGATGAGTGGCTAGTAGGTGATAATTAGTCTCTTTTCCATCTCTGACTGATACATCAGATATTAATCATGAAAAGACCCGTAGGTTTCTGGCTGCCCCACACAAACATGCGTATATGACCCCTGTACACAGCTGTGACACCAAATTCCTCAAAATTTGGCAAGTTGCTATGAAAAATTCCCACAGATGAAAATTTTAAGATGTAATATACATTCACATGTATATTCATATATATTTAGAAATATCTGCTAATATTAAGATGGTTCTGAAGAACATGGGACGCAGTTGCATTAATATTACACCTCCTGGTTTTGCCTCTATGTTTGCAGTTAAGTATGCAGTGTGAACCATACAGTGTTACAGCTAAAGCCACTTGGACACAGGCCTGCAGGAACACAGCCATCAGCCATCACTAATTCATATGCCTGGCTCCTCAAACACCAGCCTTCCTCAAAAAAAAAAAAAAGTCAAAGTTAAAATGTTAACAGTTAGGCTTCATATTAATCAGGATAAATAACTGAGAAGGGAGGCAAAAATTCCCTAAAAAAACCTCAGAAGTATCATTATCCTGACACAATAATCAATCAGTATTATTGTGAACAAATACTGATAACTGTGTGCTTCTAGTTCTATAAATACACAGAGATAGAAAATGAGAGTTCAGTAAGAGTGCCATTCTTCCACAACTAAGCAAAAAGACTAAGAGGAGTTGGACCACCTGTAATCTGTAATCCCACCAACCTTGGACAAGCTACAGTAGAGTTTGGTATTTTAGTTCTTATGGTATCCCATTTGTGGTAAACACTGGCAACAAAGCAGGTGCTAGTTGTGGTTATGGTAATGACAAGGCGTTTCTCTCTGAGAGGAGTAGTGAAGACATGTTGGATGCCTTAGTGCTTTACCTGCTTATTTCTGTGTTTAATTATGAAAAGCCATTTCAGCAAGTACACAAAGCTCCTATCTTGTATATCATATTAACTTAGAATGATTACTTCCAGTCTGAAAGACTTTGCTAAAATATTCAATACTACCGTGGCAGCAAGTAGACATTTTGAGTATCTACAGTTTACTTCACTGTTAGCTCTATTTTTATCATCACCCACAACAAAGAGAATTTCTAACGTACTTTTTTCTCATAACTCTAAACCTCTTTGGCTGCCTGAATCATCCCTTAAATGAAAAATGTTTCTCTCTCATCCTTACACAGGAGAGAAATATAACCTTTCCACTCAATTCCTGCTCCAGTAAGCCAAGCAGGACTTCATCGATTTCATTGACTTCACAACTGCAAGAAATTCATCCACACAGAGATCCCCATTTAGCTTAGCAGGGTACAAAGAGTTAGGGGAGCATGATGGAAAGGAAAATGCTCCAAAGAAAGATACATTACTAAGAAAGCATCACTCACACACTGAACCTAATCTTGAATCCATTTGCTCAAGCAGAAGCAGGATTGCTAAAACTGACAAGATCTGCTCAAGTTAAAACAATGTCACCAGTACAGGAATGTACAAGACAACCACCAAGTAGGTAACATGGGCCACAGTTCTTTCATTAAGCTATGTTTAAATTCCTGATCTTGACTTGCAGCAAAAAGCTGCTATCAAACTTTTTATGGGATATGTTTAGCTCTAAAACAAATCCTACATTTCTGACCACTCAGGGATAAACAATGCTTTACACTTTCTAATGGAGCCCTATAAAAATTATTTTATAGCTGAAATATGAAAGGTATTGCCTCACTGCATTCCAGAACTCCAGTAAGAATTCCATTTGCTCTGTTTCATCATGCTAAGATTTTTGAGTGGTAAAAAATTCATAGACTTGCAAATTGCTTTATTCTTTAATAATTAGATACTAACAGATATCAAACATACACTATCATCATCATTTCACAGGTATTTTGCAAGGCAACTTGAAAAATCACTACCACACCCCAAGGGTCAGTGGAATTTGCTGCAGCTTCAAGTTGACATCGAATTAGAGCAACAACTTGTGGTTATTTCCCTGTGCTCAACTGGATTGATGGCAGAACATCTCAGATCACCCACATCAGGCTCCAAGTGAAACAAAAAGGGAATTTATGCCATTATACCCCTAAAAGTGGTCTTCAAAATATTCAGAACACACAATATAAAAGATAAAGTTATTTGTAAATCAAAGGTATTTGCATTTTATCCCAAACTTACAAAGTAATAATATTTTAGAAGACTAACACATTTCCCAAAAAAACTCACTTAGGAAAGCAAAGATACAGAAGAACTATCAGCAGTTAGATAAAGGAAAATAAGATGCTAATGAAAAAGTGACTACAGCCCCCACCCAAGCCCACACTCCACAGACTGCCAGCATAAAAGCTTGAGAGGGAAGATCTTACCTAGTGTCATCCAGCTAATAATTTGATTCATTACAGGTAATCCCTGTTTGATCTTAAGACTGTTATGGGTACTGCTCACAACATATGTCGAAAGTGCAACACTGAACATCTAGAAAAAAGAAATCAGGGAATAAAACACAAAATAAATGTATGGATTTCTGCCATCTCATCCTAAATACATAAATATGCTTTACAGTTGTATAAACACCTCATCTGAATAACCATAAGAACAGGAAGACAAAAACAGTGTCAAAATTTACAACTTTCTATAACTTACAACTACTGGCTTTTTAAAACTTCTATCTGGATTACTTTTTATTAGCATGCTTATTATTTATAAGTGTGCTAATTTATTTTGCTATTTTATTTATTTATGCTATTTTATTTGTGCTACTTTAAAAATGGTAGACACAAGTGACCTAGACCACTGACTTGACATGATATGCTCTTTGTCAGGAGTAACTATTTAAACACACCTAGGGGCAAACCACACACCCCTAGTCCTTCAAGGGGCACTGGTCCTCAAACAGCAGCCACAGAGAACAAGCAGAGCCTTTGGCTTTGCTGCAGAATCAGGTATAGGGAGAAGGGGGAGGCTCCTATAAGAAGAGAAATAGCAGCAGAACAAATTGGAGGTGGCTTTCAAGAGATGGAAAGGAGGTGGGGTTTTTGCCCCTCTACTGAATTGACTGAATCACCTCAAGCAGAGCCCTCTGCCTTGCAGTAGCAGAGAAGCTGGAGAGGTTTTTTTCTTTGATTAATTCAAGAGACACCATTCAGTCATCAAGTACATGTAAAAACCTTTCAAAAATTACCCCATGAGTCAGTTATTTTTGAAAGGTGACAATTACCCCAGAAAATGCTTGAGCCAAGTTTTCAATTACTGCTATTTATTCACAACTCTGCAGTTCCACTAAAAGGCAAATCAAGCATGCACAGTACTTTGCAAACATGTGCTTTAAAACTGCATTACAAGATGTAATTGCAGTTGTGGCTTTTTAGTTCACAGCAACTACACCATTCACATCCATCACTTTGTGCCATATGAATAGCTGCTATTTACCTCCTAGACTGCAGTGATACCTAGTGAGATCAGCCCAAAGGATACATTTAGCATCAGCATTTTTTTTGGAAAATATTCACAGGTGCTCAGTATCTGCTGCTTCTATTTAATTTCAAGCCACAAGAATACGTACCTCATATTTTCTTGTGACATCAATAAATGAGGTCAAAACATTAGGCATCCAAAAACTCAGGAAATTCGACCTTTTGGACCTCTGATATTTATTTTGGACACTTCTGCTGTATTCAGGCCCTTTGATAATCTTATCAAGTTTTTTTTAGCATCATGAGCTCAGGTCATTCCTCTGATATCCCCTAGACACTGGTGAAGTCACTTAGCACTGACTTTGTGCCACCCTCCACAATACATCCTGTGCCTTGGAAGACTTGTGATGGCCTGAAAACATTAGTAAGCACAATGTACTGCTGCTAAATCTATGCCAGGGTCCAGGGAAGGGCTCAGCATGTGCTTCTGAGAATCTGTGTTCCCATTTTAAGTAACGCTCAAACTGCTCTTGGCTTCCACCAACACCTCCAGGACTGTCTCCCTTCATCCTTCACAACGAGGTCTCAAGACACACATACCTGTAGGTCACAGCTACAAAGAAGAAACCAAGGGTGACACCTGCAGTCCCAACACTGCCAGCAACTCCAGCTGGGAGTTCTCCTAAGCATCGAACATCATACGGACCCACAGGGAGAACGGCAGGAGAAGCAGCACCACAAGCTGGGCACAAGGCTGGTTGAAAACACCCTTCCTGTCTCCTGGTTCCACCAGAATGACATGGATTCCTACTGTTCACTTCCATTTTAAAAGACATGTAGATGTTGCACTTAGGAACATGGTTTAGGGATGACCTTAGCAGTGTTAGGTTAATGGCTGGACTTGATCTTACAGGTCTTGTCCAACCAAAATTATTCTATAATTCTAATTTAGAGGAGGAAACTAATAAACTGACCACCCTGGACACACATGAAATCCAAGCATTCTGGGAATAATGACTTGGTCCAACATTATAAACCAAGGAAACAGCATGCTTTCAGTAGTGTGGTTTACATTTCAGTTTGGCAGAAACCAAACATCACCTATGGAACAGATGGCAAAGAGAAACTGGTGCTCTCTTTAGCAAAAATAAAGTTATACAGTAAGCACTGCAGTAGTCTAGCTGATAGATTATGAATGATTCCTGTCTTCATCATTATTGAAGCCTTAATGAACTCTCAGAGATCAAAGAATTGTTTAAGCTGGTTTAGGCTTAAACTAATCAGTGACCCCAAACATTAAGTAACAGTGTTATCAGAGGAACACAACTTTTGATAACTGCCTCCAAACACCACTTATGGGGGACCTGCAAAACATACTTTTAAGAAATCCCTTCTGAGATGCAGAGCAGGAACCTGACTGAGTGTGCTTACCTATTTGAATGTCAGTGGTCTGATCACCATTTATCAAAATAGGTATTTTTCCCTGACCAAGGGATTCATCTCACCTTTAAAACTGTCTAGGAGGTGTAAATCAAAACTCAGGATTTCAAAATGAGCATTTTTGAAGAGCACCCCTTCCTATTCCCACTGAAAAGTCCAAAGGAAAATATAAAAGCAGAATAAGAAAATTCCTTTTCCTAGACATACCAGTACTGACAGGCATTCTCCTTCTGTATTCCTGTTCATTTCAAAGCAACTAAATGCAATCTAACCTCAAAACAAGATATTTATTTAGAAACATATAATGCCTCTCTAACATCCTTTTATCCTTCTAAATCTGAATAACCTCACCTCTCAATCTTTTCCTTAGCCAAAAGGTGAATGGTGGGTGCCATATATTCCATTCCCAAATAAGATACTGAAACAAAAATCTAATAGAGACTATTAATTAGACATCACTACTGTAAAATATATTCTGATTAAGGGGCAATTTAAGAACTTTATAATGTTAAAAGTTAGGAGGAAAATGAAGATGTTACTTCCAGAATAAGCAGGCAAAACATTTTCATCTATGTATCACTGTGAGTGAATTTCCTGATTCTCTAAGTTTGCTCAAGAATAATCTGGCATTACTTTTTCACTACAGACCAATTTCTTCATCATCATGAGATGCTGCAGCAGTTGTGTGGTGAGTTGAGGCTGGCCAGCCACCTGCTGGGCTGCTCCCTCACTTCCCCAGCCACTGTAAGCTTTTTTCAGGCATTCCAGCAAGAAATTCATTGCCCAGAGTATACTGGAAATGTATGTTCTAAATGCTTAGGAAAGTAACTGACATCCCTTTTCCAGATGTAGGCTGAAAAAATTAAGAGATATCACTGCCACATTTTACATGCACTCATGTTCAGGCAAAGCCATTTTAAGCATTCATTACTCTTTCCCTCCATCCTTTGAACCCATTTGAGCTCCACACCTGAATCACTGATATGATGAGTGCATTGCTTTGCTCAGCAAGAAACTCCAGCACACACTGAATCATAACAGATAAAACTGGTCCTGAAGTAAAACTATCATCTGGTAAAAGGTTGAGGGGTAAAAACCAGAAAAAAAAAAAAAATGAAGACATCAGACATGCAAGGTATTATTAGAATCTTAAAGCTCTCTAGAACTTAATTAGCTCCAAGCATGAAAAAAACCTACTTATTCCAAAAAGCTATAATTGACCTGAAATAAGACTTAACCAAGAGAAAACCAGCTCAGTATCATTGTTTTTCTACAGTCAGAAACCAGAACTAGTTCTGCCCCCTGAACCAGCAAGCCTGTCCTTAACGTGCACACTCAACTACTGCAAAGATCACTGGAAGTGGTATAGAGACCAAAGGCAGGACAAATTCTCAAACTCTCCAGAATCTACATGCACATCTATATATCAATTAATATAATTATGCACAGGATGGGCTTTAGGGAACACAGCATGAAGATGTTTAAATATGTGCTTGTGGTCTTCTTCAAAGAGCCAAGGAGAGTACTCTTAGGAACAATCATTTCTTTCTTGAAAATTGTAGCCTTGGTAGAAACATGTTCCTAGAAAGTAAGTAAAAATTTGCACATAAAAACCCTCCAACATTCAGAGTTACTGAAAAGTAACAACTGACCTGATAAAAATATACTTTCAGATCTTCATTATCTCTGTATTTATTTTCGCTTTTACACAGAGATGCCAACGAGAAGAAAGATATCAAGAGGGTCAGCAAACCAGCTGCTATTCTGCAAAAACAAACAAAAAAACCAGTAAAATTCCAGAAAACATAAAAAATTTCTTTTGCTACTGTATACTGTCTTGTTTCACTTGACATCCCCCACCAGATTCAACCCCAGGAGAGCTTTGGCTTTCCTAATCTATCCTGAATATTCAGTGTCTCCAGTTTTCTCCTGGATCATCTGACCCTGCTTTCACCCCCATGTCTCCTTTTTATGACTGAGCTGAGTCACAGCTCCCTTCTCCAACCACATAAGTTTTATTAATGTAGTGAAAAGCCCTGACTTGACAGATAGCACCGCTGCCCAGGAACAGAAACACCTATTTCTCAC
Organism: Sylvia atricapilla; assembly: GCF_009819655.1. Lineage (NCBI taxonomy): Eukaryota > Metazoa > Chordata > Aves > Passeriformes > Sylviidae > Sylvia > Sylvia atricapilla. The sequence goes on along the minus strand of NC_089140.1, from coordinate 70,729,787 downwards.
TGGCTTTATGATTTCTCCCTCTTGTACCTTCTCCCCCATCAGCTTATCTGCAACATCCTGAAGTGTCACATATTTTTAATTGCTGCTTCAAACCTTTCCAGCTTCGAAACTCCCTTGAAAAGTTTCAAACAAACAGAGTGTTTCAAAGGTACAATGTTTCATCATAAGAATAAACAGAAAGACATACAGCCTGGGCAAGGTGAATATAAAGAAGTGTCAGAGAGGAAGATCTGCAGGTAATTTAATTCCATTTTGATTTCTAAGCTGTGCACATATGTTCTAAAGAAGAGAAAAATATGTGTACATGCAGCTGAGAGGCTGTGACAAAGTCAAAGCAAATCTGTGCTGAATATTTCTTATGTGCCAAAGGATCAAGACTAAGAAGGGTTTTCAACAGATAGATTTAAAACACAGTGGAAAACATTGAGGCAGAACGTCAATAATCTTGGAAATACCTGGGTTCATAATTCTACCTGCAATCACACATTACTGCTCAAATCCCATATTTCAGCAGGGGCCATTGCACCCTAGGGTAAATTCACTCTTTCTGCAGTAACTACAAAGAGACCACAAGCCTAACCCTTCAGGCCAACCACCCGGATCATATCCGGATAGAAGAGAATGCTCCTATGACCAAAGAGTGGCTCACAAGAGGAGAGGGACAGATAACAAAGATGGACTAGGAAAAATGATGCAAAGCAGCAACTGCAGAAAATCAGACAAGCAATACCAGAAAAGATGACTCAGGACAGAGAAGCAGAAGTGGCAAAAAGAAGAGAGACAGGAAGCACAGAGTAAGAAGAGGGCTCTGCCTATCCTGTTAGTTTTATTTCCCTGAATAGCTAATTAGGTACAGAGTGCTATTCAAAGACAGATTATTCAAAATTGGATAAACAAATTCAGAAAGATGCTGTCAAAAGTATACTGCTTTGGAATAAATTCTTATTCGCATATGATAGTGCTGTTTACCATATTTGCACCCCACTGAAGCTTCTCCTTTAATGAACCCCTTTACTTTCCTGTAAAATGTGCAAATTTTTGTATTGTGGGAAATGCTTCCCTTGACAAGAAATTACAGAATAACACAAAGACCAAGTGGATGTGGCAAAAGAATTAAGCCAATTCTCATTCTCAGTAGTGAATAACTGAGGTTAACAATGTTATTTCAATTCTGAATTTCAACTCCTGTCTCAACCAGCTTTCAATAACACAATTCCTCACACAGACCAAAAGGCAGCCTAAATTTTGAATCAAAGAAGGAATAAAAAATTTAAAGAACAAGATGAGATTCTTACACCAGAGGAATGTTTGGTTCTCTTCCTACAACAGGCATTAATGGAAATATTGCCAGGAGCACACACAGGAGAGTCCAGATCACTGCTTTGGTCTAAAAGAAGAAGGAGATCATGTGGATAGACAATCATCTAATCATAAAGAAATAATTCAGTGAACTACTGACAGCTACTAGCATCTCCCATGAGCAAAGATCCTGCATCACCAAGGAGTAAAATCTGCTAAAAAAAAGCACATGGGGTCATTGGTATTACAGGACTTCAATTTAATACAGAAAAGAATTTAATTTCTATAGCTGTCAAAATCCCATCAAAGACAATGATAATTTAGCTTACACTTACAAGCACTTTCTCTAAGTGTAGCCTTCATACATATTGCAGGCACCTGAAATGTGACAACTGACCTTACAGGAGGAAAGAATAAAACTAATAACCTCAAGGTTGCAGCAGAAAATTAATCAGCACTGAGAGAGGATACTCTGAGAATATGGTAACATGATCCAATCTTTGCATCTATACACCATTTGATTTAGTCACCATAATCACCTAAGTAGATCTCTAAACTCTTTGCTGGGAGGAAAAAAAAAGACCCTATCCAAGGTGTTTTATTTAACTAAAAACATTAAGAACTGTATCACTTAAATTTTTCAAGCTCAAGTCAAATTCATATCCCTGAAAGGAAATTTCATGCTACAAAATATTATGTGTGCATATCCAGCTTAAAGACAAGTCACTTGATTACTCAACTAGAAAAAAAAATTGTAAATTAACAAAAACAAGCCTCCATCTTGACAGTTCTTGGAGAGCAAGACTTAGCAATTTGACTCCTTTTCCCTTAGGTTTTAGGTAACCCCCGAAATAAGAGATACTGGAATCAGTTAATGGAAGAAATGTCTCCTAAATTTAATATCATGCCACTTCATGAAAGTGGAGGTTTCTTCTTAGGAAAAGCAATACAGAAAACTGCCTCTGAAGGAATAGTGTGTCCCAGCTGATTGCAGACAATAATGAGTTGACAACTGCCTTTCCATTATCTTCAATTTTTTTTCCCTAATAAATGATCATATTAGTTAAGAGGTGACACTTTCACCAATTGTACATGTCAACACCACATTCACTGCAACAGTTTGATAAATGATGTGCATTTCATATGATTGAGTCAAGCATTTTTAGTCATCACTAACAGAAAGCTGATAGCTAACTCATAGCTACCCCAAAACACTTAAGCACTCTTTATTACTTATGCTGTATAACAGTTCTACCCAGATAATATTAAATTCCCTTGCTTTGCTACCTGCAGCTTATGACAGAGACGAGAAAAAAAACATAACTGAGTAAGAATCTAAAGCAGCATTGCAAAGCATTCCCAACATCCTAAGTTGCAATCCAGTTGTTCAAAGCAATACAATACCTTAGCTTGAATCCACAGCTGTGTGATCACTGGCCAGCCAGCAAAAAAAAGAAGGCCAACAGTAAGTGCAGAGCGGTAGAAAAAGCTGAAGACCTAATTAAAAAAAAAAATCCAAGAGAGGACTGAAAATCAAACACATTAATTCATCAAAGAGGTAGAACACGAGAAATGAGATACCCTGTTGATACATAAGGGTAAAATACTTACTAGTATTTCAACTCCCAGTGTACAAACCAAGAGGAATCCTATAGATTGACCAATATGAAGTGACAAAACATTTCTGGCAAGGTCTTCCAAGACAGGAATTCTGTTCAAAATGATGGAACAAGATAACATTTATTAAAAAAAACCTCAGAAATAACATAGAATTTACCTTTACAGGGCAAGGATAGGATCAGAGCACAAAAAAAGTTAGAGGTATTGCTGGTCATGCCTAGATCCCATGATTGATGGTCAGATGATCCTTCTGCCCAGTTTTACTTAAGAGAAAATCTACAATAAAATTCTCCAGCTTTTTTCCTCACATATTTGGCACATCTTTGTCAGTGTTTGGACAAGCTTCAGATTATGCACTACTACCTAAATTGACTCTGAGTATATGAATATTTTTGGTTATGTTGTGCTTAATGTCTGTCATAACTGATGAAACATTCAGAAGCTTTAGAGAGAGAAAAACCTTCCTTGTTAGCTTTTCCTGTGCTTTACGAGGCAGCTCATTATCTAACTGCAGTTGGTCTCATTTTCTCTGAATAATATTGAGTGGGTATCTACAAATTGCCAGTAGATCATGAAAGTAAAAGGAATCAGAAGATAACAAGTATTTTTGGGTTTGGAGTAAAAGGACACCCAAACAAGACAAATATATTTCAATATGGGAGCGCATTCCTTAACACAACTAGCATGCATTCTCCAAAAGTGGCTGGTGTTCCACAGATTTGACACTTGGCAGAACCATTTTGCAAAATAAATCACTGCTACAGGTATTTGCAAAGATTTTAGCACTCTTCCGCAACAGCTGAAAGAATACTAAAAATATGTTTCCATGGAAATAGTTTAATTTAGTTTTGCTAATAGAAAAGATGTCTTCTAGAACTGGCAGCTGTTTAAGTCAGTTTGGACACTACTCATTATGTCAAGTGAAATATAAACCAGAGTCTTTTGGAATGTCATGAGGAAACACTTAAGGAAGTTTAATAGAATTGTGCCTAACTTCTTCTCCCAAACTTACAAGAAAAATTTAATTCTCTTAAAAAAGGAAGTAGACTCAGTCTTGTAAAACAGTTGTAATAAATTGCATTCTTTACTTACTCTTTCACAACTGCATACCATACCGGCACTGGCAAGAGACAGTATATATAGTATGTCCAAGGACACGTTTGAATCAACAGGAAAAAAGCTATTATCATTCCAGCAGCAGCAAAACCATAGAAGAGAACAGTAGATTTCTGAAATACAAACATTTGGACATAGTTGAAATAGCAATAAAATGTTTTAAACTACACTCTGTTTTCCATTTGTTAGTTACACAGCAAAAGAAATGCTATTTTAATACAACCACACAAGCTGCCACGTGTCTCTACACAACTCTAGACAAAGTTGTCCACCAGATTAAAAAAAAATACAGTAGCATTTCAAGATCTAATTCTAAATGTGTCTCTTCATAAGGTCCTGCAGTAAAATCTGCATAGGAAAGACACCTGTACAATCTAGAGGCCCAATATTTGCAATCTTACGTATGTTCAACTGATACTTGTAATCCATCTGAAGCCAGAGATGCTAAAGGGTTTGGGAAAAAAACAACTCTCAAATTTAGGTTCTAGAAACAGAATTGGAATATAACCTATTGAGTTCAAGTTTGTAGCCTTAGAGTCAAAGCATTTAAAGAAAATTCCATCAGCCCATTTTCTCTTCCTGCTTGAGACATTTGCAAGAGAACTAATTAAATTAAAATATTAAGCATTAACTCCTACCAGAAAAAACCCACAAGTATTCAGGATCTATGAACAGTTACAAAAGGAGGCTTTTGACCAACCTTCCACAGGAGACACTAACTTCCTCAAAGAGCCCACAACTTCAAAATACAACCAAGGATAAGGGTTGCACAGCACTAAAAGCATAGCTCCAACGTTATTGCATTTCATCTTAACCTACAGGTACTGCTTTAGGCTTTTCTTAGAAAAAAAATAGATATAAGATTAGAACATTATGGACTCAAAGAAACACATTCTCAGAGAGAACTCTTAAGGAGAAACTTCAAAGAGAAGGAAAATTTTAAAATGGGTTATATCTCAGGCAGGTCAGTCCTTAATCATCAGATAGCAGAAATCTCATATTTGTGCAAAGGGAAGCATTAAACCGTCACTGTATCTGCCTTCTAGCTGGTCATTGAACTATTCTTCCTTATTCAGGGAGATTCAGATATCAGAAGAATTACTGGTAAGGGAAGATTATGTAAAAGTTTTAAATAAACAATTTTATCTGTATGTATTACAACTTGACATAGCAAAGGCAGCTTTGGTGTAGGTAATGACAAAGACACTGTTTTCTTCTGCACAAATGCTAGTTTTCTGAAAAAGTTAGGTAGACAGATAGACAACTGTGTTAAATATGTTGAGAAGAACAAACAATCAGCTAGCAGTTCACCAAGATGGATTAACATCTTTTCTGGTTTCCCCTTCCCTGTAACTGATGTACAACTGCCTTGATCTAAACTGACAGCAAATGCAAGTTCTAAATGATTTTTAAAATAGAAATTTTGCTAAGATATACCATTAGATTAAGAAAAGATGTGTCACACAGAAAGCTGACCTAGGGCAATTTTGCTTTATTAGTTTTAAATTTTACATTTGCTGACATATAGACAGAATGAATATGCATATATATGATATGCACACAATATAATTTATCACTGAATGAGTAAGCACACACAATCAACATTTTAGTCCATATAGTGACATAAATATTATAGAGTCCAATATAGTCAGTCATGCATTGAAAATGGAAGACAGATTTGCATTTCTGTGAATGTTTAAAATAAATTAAAAGGTTATGCTTCTTGCTAGGCAAAACATTCTACACCAAAATACAAAAAAAAAAAAAAAGCAGCATAAGAAGCCAAAAACTTTTAAAGATGATGTATAGGATATGCAGTTTCATTACTCAGAGGCTCCTTGCTTTTATAAGGGTGTGCTTTGCAGGAGACTACTTGTCAACGGCAGATTAGTGTCTCAGCAAATTTCTTCAAGTTGCTGCAACATAAGCTATAAACCAAATAACTTCAGTATATGAAGCATTAGCCTCACATTGTGATTCTCTACATATTTAGGAACACTAAAAAAGGTTTCTACAGAAAATGGCCTCTTATGAAAACTGAAGAGAAATTCTATAGACAAAGTACTAAGAAACATGGCTTTTTTCTGCCAGTGCCACTAGCATAAAATTTGCCTTCAACAAGTAAAATCAATATACCAAATTCACATCTATGCCAACTAAGAATGCAAATTTGTCCTTAATGTAGTTATTAATATGCCTGAATATTCAGCCTACTTATTGCAATTATTTTGTTTGTATCTAACATAACATGCATCCTGGATTATTTCCTCTCAGCCATTTGATGAAATAAAACCTAAATCATGCAGTACAGCACTTATGAATATTTTCCATTTTAATTTTGTTTGAGCATTTTCACAAAAGGTCAAGACTATCTCATTTCAGCCAGTAGTAAAAACCTCAAGATAGCATGATAGGAACTTTCTCAGAGTAATATATTGAAGGCAGTAAAGATGTTAAGTGAGTGCTCATTCTCACTTACATTACAAAGTGAAACAATTCCTTTTATTCTGAAACAAATTCTCGATGTTTGGGAGAATTTCCCCTCCCCTCAAGTGCTTTAACCCTTCTCTAGTGAAATGCCAGCTTTTTGCCTATTCACCTTTTTGAAGTCTCTCTTTTCCTGATGAATGACTGAGAAGAATTTTATACTTTGTGAAAAATCAACCCACAATAATCTTGTCAAAAAGAGCTTCCTTCATCTTTGATGTCTTCTGCTGCACACTTACAAATCACAGAGAGCAAGAGAGCACACTCTTCTATGAAACCACAGTTCACCTTCTATCAAAACAGGCTATACATTTTAAAAATGCCATGATTGGACTGCACAGTTTCTGAAAACAGATGCAAAATTACCAAAGAGGGCAGGAATAAAATAATTTACATACTGGGGCTTTTTTGGCCTTACAGTGAAGAACATCAATGAAACAGGAAGCCTGAAATCTGTATTCTTCCAAACAATTATTGTAATAACCAAGTGCTGTTAATACTGAAAATTAAGCCTGTTTAATTAAATCTAGGAAAATGAAACCTGGTTAAAGACTCTTTGATAGTTTTAAATCACTATGTTTTCTCACACTTGCATTAGCATCTCAAATGGACAGCTGTAGGAAGAAAAACTGAGAAAGCACAGTACTGCACACTCAGACTTACACATCGTAGGAATACTGATCCTAATCAATGAATTTAACAGCAACATTACACAAGATTACAGCAGACCAAAAACTCAGCAGTTTGCCAGTTTCCACATTAAGTCAAAAGTAGTGTAAGGTGTTCAATTCATCCTGCACAGTGTCACTTAGCATACATGTAATGCTGAAAACTGATAGAAAAAAATAATTGAATGCTTCCAACCTACCTTTTTATTAGTTGGGACAGTCTTGGTCAGATCGGTATGGGCCTTGATAATGACCAAAATCACATAAGTCGTCCAGCCCACAAAACCCATTGCAATACTCAGACCCAGGAATAACCTATCATATGTATGGTAGTAGGACAAGCCTTCCAAAGCAAGGTTAATCAGGTTTTTGCACAGGGATACCTGGAGGCAGACAAAACATTTAAGTAATGTGTTAAAGACTGTGAGCCCCCCATCCCACAAATCAACCTAAGTGAGCTCAAGCGGCTCCACCACTCCTGGCATGTGTTCTCCCCATGCTCAGGTACAGTGTTTTGGCCAGCACCAACTGCTGGAGTACACACTGCTTGGGACTCCTGCTGGATATCAAGTCAACCATCACCTGGCTCCATCACCATTCCTCCTGACCATGACAGTGGTTAGAAGGTGAAAGCCACACAGATAGCACACCATGAACCCCACCTACTACCAAGCACACCATTTGGTTTTCCCACAAGTATTTGACTGTACATATTCCAGTGTAAGTTGCCTCCATAAAAAACAGTCATGTGTTTCTGAAGGCTCATTTACAAAGGAGGAGGATTAGGGATGCAGGTGAAACATGGTCATTCCCCACACCCTGAAGTACTCCCTGCCTGGGTTTTGATGCCCTCCACTTCAACAGTACCTGGTACCACAAGCACCAGCAGTGAATTCAGAGACCAAACTGGAGTTCCAGATGCATTTACAAAGCAGCTGCTTGTAGCTCTCAGGACATAAATCATTTGGAAACAAGAAGGGCTGTACCCAGTCTAATCACAGGCCCCCTCAACTCAATACCTCCATGGGGAGACACCATGATGATGACCATGGGTTTTCCCACAGTGTCAATTGCATGTGCTGACCCCTGTGATTTACCTGAAGATGGGAAGCTCATCTGTGTGATTTGGAAGAGTACAATAAGAAGGTGAACATAGACAATAAAGCTTTTCTATATGTGCAGGTATCCAGTTGGGATTCAACAAGAAACACAGAAAAAGGTACAGCAACTACTGAAGAGATCACAAGCCTGCCAGTGGGCAAAAGACATGTATTCTACACAATTATGAGTGCACATTTGCAAGGCAAAGAGTTACAAGGTTAAGGCAAAGAATCATCTGCACCCCAGGTTCTGGGAATGGAAGAACTTTCCTACATGGCAATACAGGATGCTGAGGATAACCAGGGCACAGGCACAAGTCTGTGTTAGTGATGAAGAGTGAACTTAAACACCTGGAGCACTCAAAGGAACAAGGAGTAAAATTTACATATAAGCAACAACAAAATGGCAGGTTCTACTCCTGAAATGTATAAAATGTCTCCAATCAGTAAATGTGACAGCTAAGCAAAAGTATTAGGAAATCAAAAGGAAAACCTTCTCTCACAGCAAAATAGATCCATTTATTTAAGCTGAACTATTTCCAATTTACAAGAAAGCAAGTAAAAAGACATAAAATAGATTTAGCTGTCCTGTGCATACAACAGTAATTTATTACCCTAAGAATCATTTTAGGAAAAAAAAAATAACTGAACTCTAACACATAATGGATTTTTTCCATGTATCTGGCAAGTTAAATATAATCTTACATATTCAATATTTTCATGTACTTTTTAACACAGTAGTCAATGACCAAACTAAATCTGTTAAAATAAAAGACTTCTTGGCATAATTTAGCTCTACAAATTCTTTCTGTGAACATCAGAAAACAAACACTGGTCAACTGCACCCATCAAGTACCCTGTCACACAGTATTAGCAAATTCTTAGGAAAGTAATACTGGAACTGGGAAGTATAATTCCATGTATGGCTCTATGTCTGACACACTGAAATGTGAAAGTAAAACCAAGAAGAGTTGGTTCAGGTAAAAAAAGGATGAGATGAAGTAGGATCTATGATGGAAGAAGATACTATAATTTTTTCATGCAACTAGCAGTCTAAGTAGTGCAAACTCACAACAAAATTAACTACATTCCTCAGCTTCTCTCCCAATTTACCCTTCCCTACTGTGGAAAATAAAAAGACACACTGTGTTATTATACCATGAAATAGTAACAAACCATTAAAGAAGTATGAGAAAAATACTGCAAGTCAGTATTATTATTGGAATTGGTATCAAAATCTAAAATTTGAGACATACAGTGGGGTTTTGAGTTAATGAGATGTACATCATAAGGAAGGAAAAAAGTTTTAGTTCTCAGTTAATTTCAACTTAAAGAAAACAAAATATTTACATATAGCAAAACAGACTTACCGCTTCATCATACTTCTGCTGCTGAATATATAATCTTATTTTTTTAAAAAAGTTGATTTGTTCAGAAGCAGAAAGTGGTCTGTAAAAAAATATAAAGAGATATTAACATTTCTCCTTTTCACAAGTAGAAAAAAATTAACTTTGCAATTAAAAAATTACTCTGTAATGAAACCAAAATATTCTGAACTTCATTAGAAGCAATTAGGTAATTGAGACTAATCTATTTCTCTGCATTCATCTTCACATGTGTCAACACAGCTGCTTTTGAACTTATCTCCATCTCTGCATTAATAGACATTTATGTAGCTGATCCCATCCAATACTGCTGAAAATTAACTCCCTTGTGTATTATTATTGACCATTGCTCTGAACAAGAAGCACAGCAAACACAGAAATTAAGCAATTTAATTGATTTGAATATGGCTGTAAGCAGCTTATAAAGACAGCATTGAATGATTTGCTCACAGTCCACATTAACAGTAGATGATTCCCAACAATCTTCTCTTTGAAAAGTATGACCACGTCTCCTGTTACTCAAGAAGCTATTAGCTGAGTCCCCAGAGCAGGGCATAACACAGTTACCTGGCTACACTGAGGTCAGTGATAAAAATCTCTTGGATTTTAATTAATTCAATCATCAACCTAAACAATTGCTACCTTTCTTCCCTTACAGAAGGTAGTAACAAGGACAAACAAGCCAGCTGACCAAACTCCCTCACATGAAGTGAGAAGCAGCTGTTTCTCCTGTCCCATTTTCTTTCCATGTTTAGGAACAGCAGCAGGCCTGAGAATCCAGGCTTACCCTGGATAAGTTATAAGCCACAAGACAGTCATCACTGTCACTTTAGGCACCACAGGCAAACCACCATGGGCCACAGCTGACAGCCAAGGAATGCCTACAGCAGGTTTCCTTCACACCTTCCACAACACAGCACCAGCTGTCAGCATCCACAGCACAAGATGGCCCAGCTGCATGCCTGCCTCCCTCCTGCTCCTTCACACCCCTCATACAGGACCACCAACCTCCTGTTTCAGGCAGTGCCAAACCAGGTCACTCCCACCATCGATAGCAGCAGCAGTTGCCTGTGTGGTCACTCGGCTGAACCACGGGGACAGGTTTTGATTTCCTGCAGCTCCCAAACTGCTATGGATCACTTTTGTCTACAGCCCAGTCGATAGGCTGATTCAGCAGTTGATACATAAGCAATGCATACACACTGTCCTTTGAGCCGTGAAATATATTATAAGTATTCTGTGCCTGAACAAGCTGAATTTTTATTAGTAGTAACATCTTGGTATATTTTGATGCTATTTCATTAAGTTCAGAGCACAGCAGTATCATGCAGCAATCTTCCAAAATATCTCAAAATATTTTCCAAAATTGGAAAAGCAATTAATCCTTCTGAGAAGAGTAAGCAACTGTGTTAAGAAAATGTTTCTCTCTTTTCAATCTGGAAAAGAATTGAAGGATGATATCTATAAACAAGTAGGAAGAAAGAGATGCCATGGAAAAGGAAAAAGGGAGAAAAAGATGATGACAAGGTCACGGTAAGTTTGATCACCTTGACTTTGAGGGGGTAACAGGATTTTAGATTTAAAAAATAGCAAAGTGAATACTGGTTGTTTCTGCACCTCCAGAATGCCTCCCTACGGAAGCCAACCTTGTATCTCCACAGGCCCAATGCTACAATTAGAAACAATTCTTGAAGGAGGCAAACCACACCCGAGCACTGCCTCAAGCAAGTCTGTGGCCCTCAGATTTTGCTAAGTTGTTTGGTAGGGGAAAGCGAGCAAAACACCCACTCAAGGTGGGAGTTTCACCACATAGGGAGATTAATAGGAGGCAGGGAAAAAAAGAGGAAGATATCTTAGCTCTTTGGTAAGGATTTTAAAAAAATCTGGAATAAATATTCAGAAGCTTTATTTCGGACTTAAACACATTGATGTTCCTATGTTCCCCATCTCATTTTTATTGTTTTCCACATACTGTTTTCTGTGAATTCTATCCTTGTCAAATTCAATGCAGACTTCTTCCAAGCCAAAATTATATTTTACTTTACATCTTTAGTCATTTAGCTATAACCCACTTATTATCTTCTTATTCTCACTGAATTGCTCTATTATTAACAAATAATAGTCTTCACCTATTCCTTCTTAGAAGACAGCACCTAGGATCTCTGAACATGGATGGTGTAACAGAATAAAGGGGGTTTTCAAACAGTAAAATTTTGACTAAGTCAAACACCAAAAGCAATTATTTTTGTCAAACTGGGTTACCATTGGCAGATGCATTGTTAATTTTCAATAGCTAACATTGTAACACACATATTACCTTACTTCCATATATATAATTTTCAAGAAATTTGATTTACAGTTGTCTAACAATTGTTTCTGTAAAATTTATTAATTTCACCAGAAACTAAGGACTACTGATATATAACTATGAAAATGCAAGGCATGATCATCAGCTTATTTTTTATCTCTGTATTAAACAAAAAAGCAAAGAAGTGATTAAGGAATCTCCGCATTTTATACCAAAGGTTACCAAATATACTGATAATCCCTCAATTAAAGAATGGGTGTAGTTCACCATAAGCAGTTTATCATCCATTGGGGACACTGATTCACTTCCTGAAGCTGACAAAATAGATAGGAGATGCAGAAGAAATTTACATGTAGCAGAAAGCACAAAGATGAACCATGAGCAGAAGTGGAAAGTTGCCTATGAAAAAAACAAATGGGCTTTAGAAACAGTGGTTCTATAAAATCTACAAGACTTACCAAAAACCAAAACCACACAGAAAATTTAAATCTGAGGAGGTAAAGCTTGAACTGTTTGTAGCAACACTGGATTCTAACTTAAACTCTTGCCAGGTATCCACCATCAAATTCAATTCTAACAAATTCAAGATGAATAACCTCACCCAGTAAAATCTGAGGTCTTTTTCCATAATACAAAAATACCTGTCCTATTAAGAGGCACAAAGAACTCAGTCAGTGGACTCAAGTCTGTCCTCCTTTTCTTAAAAGTATTACAAAACACATGCATTGAAAAGGGTGGTACTCAGAGGTTTAACTGGAGAGAAAAAAAACAAAAACTCCATGACCACATAGATTATAAACACATATGCATTCACAACACCATCAGGATTCTAAAGACTTAAGATTGCATTCTTCACAGAAAATGATGGCAGTTCCGGAAGAGCAATTTAATTTTCATTATGGCTATCAGAGATTAACTTCCTGGTTTTCAGACAGAAATCACAGCTTCATCTATGAATAAACATAATTAATTATGAAACAAGATGATGGGGCTAATCATGCTAGTGCTTGTAAACTCTCCCTTCTGAGATATTAGTTACCCTTGTCATAGGTATACCTGACAAAATTAATCTTTCCAGCACATCCTTCATGCTTCATATAAGCTAAGCTATTTGACAGCAATTCACAACAAGACTGTGATGAAGTACATTCACCAAAGCAATGTCAAAGGGATCTCTCTTTGGCCAATGAGTCTTGTTTATCATCACACTACAAAAATTACCATCCCCAACGGCATAGGGTAGCATGCTGCAGACAAACCATGCAATAAAAAAAAAAAAATCTCAGAACAGGAGGAGATGCCTTGCAGATATATCTGCATCCACCACTGCAAGTTCGTTAATTTTATTATGCCTGGTTACTTGGGTGAAGATTTATGGTAATTGTATTGCACAGTAAATTTTCCAGAATTCTACTATAAAAAAGTAACCCCTTCATGTCTGTATTAGCTGAACACTTAAAATACTGCAGATTTAATAATGCAAGTCAAGGAAGCACCACAAACCTGTAGATGAAATGTACAAAGAGAAGGACTCAGATCTTTGCCTAGCTCATTGTCAGACGAAAACAAACTCATTTCAGCTGCTTAACTATACAGACCCAGAAACTCCATGCTCATGCATATCTACCCGCTTCTATCACTGCCTTTTCACTCTCCCCATCAGAAAAGAAGAAAATACTGTACATCCTACAACTGCTTCACAGTGGCAAGATTGGCAAAAGACACAGTGATCACATTTCTATGACCCTTATCCAGCAGCAAATCAGAAGTAGCTGTTCAGCAGACCTCTAACTTTTTTCATACTGGCTATTTGGGACATGGGGAGGAAAGCACCAGCTCCTCCTGTTGATGCAAAACTAAAAAGCTAAAGGATATGGACACACATTCCTTGACACCTGTGACAACCCCATGATGGAGCAAGGCTATTTGAATAAAGCATGATAGGATTTTGTATAGGTGACTTTCTTTTGAACACCACATAAAGCAGAGTTCCTCATATGCTTTGCTACGAAATTCCTAACTCCAGAATTGTTAGCAGCAGAAGAGCCATCAGACTGACACTGTCCAAACAACTCTTCAGCAACCTCTTCAGCCAAAATGCTGAGTAATTACAGGTTCTTGTCCTCTTCTCCAGAAAGGTCCCTGGTACCTGAGTAACTTGCAGCCCGAAATAAATCATCCAGGATTAAGTTGCCCATCTCTGTGGGCACCACCTGCAGTGCATCCAAAGCCTCTGCCATGCAGACAGTACTGGGGGCAGATGCCAGGGCCTGTCTGCCCTCTCCCCATGGGAGAAAATTACCAGCAATTGCCTGAATCAGCTGAGTAGGTTCAAACCCTGTTACCACACACCCCTCTGAGAAAGGGCCATACTACAGAGAAGAGATGGCTTCCATTCCAGCAGTTCTGCAAGCTGGAGTAATATTTACAGGACCCACTATTACTACTTTGATCCACAAAGCAATAATTTGATCCACTGCTGGCAAAGTGTCATCTTGAAAATGCAGATGTAAGACTAGCCTGATGTTTTTGCAGGGCTGCTATGCAAAAGCAACAGAGCCAGTGCAGCAACAGGGAATCTCATGGGAGATTCCAAAATGCAATCTCCCATGAGAACTGCCTTCAAACATTGCCAGTGCACAACAGGATGCCACCTGAGAAAGCATGAGGTGGGTGATGGGATAGTAGAGACATATCTTTCTGCATTCAACACTATTAATGTGGCAGAAACATGATTGAACATGTTTCTGTTCTACAACAAACTCACTCCAGTTAGCAACCCATGAGTGCAGAGACTTAATATTGATGACAGTGCAATCACAAACAAACCCAACTTGGTCATTCTCCTATTTCTTGTTTCCTGTTTACTTTTCAAAGTACTGTGCACAGTCTTGTAGGAACAGAATAAAATGCGTAAGTGAAAACCTTCCCACTTCATCAACTGCAGAGAACAATCACAAAGATAATGAATGGCAAGTGATGCCAAGACTTGAGTTCATTCAACAAAATGTGAAAAAATTGACCAGATAAATATTTCAAAAACCAACATCTGGAACCATTATATTTCCTCTCTGTTGAATTTGCTGAGCAAGACAGAGTACATGATGTTACCTGGGGCAATAATCAGGAAAAAGAAAACAGTTACAGTTCTGTGGACCTCACCAAATTATCTATTTACATGAATTTTCATGTCCAGAAGCCAATTTTTTACTCTTTTCAAAAAGCACTCAATTCCAGTTCTTTAGATGTGCCTTTTCAGAAGAAAGAACTGTAAAACAGTATCTGCCAAAGACAGACTGAAAGCACACACTATGAGATAAAGAGACAATCCTTTGCATATTTTTTAGTTTTGATCAAAGAGTGAAGCTTCAAAGATTAAGCAATTTGGTGGGTAACTCAGTGATTCTTAATCTGTTTGGATGGCCTTGATTTTACTTGTTTACTAGAATATTTTCAGGTAAGCTGCTAAAAGAGGCAAGTCTTTAAAAACTTCATTTTCATAATTAGAAGATGCACATTGATTACAGATTTTAAAAATTATAGCCATAGTTTTAGCATACTAAGGTTATGCTTTTTAAGAGAAAAAACAGCACTAGAGGGTTTATTACAGCTTGATAAAGCCCAGAACCCACAATATCCCCTTTCCCAACCTAATCTAGTATCTTTGCTCCTGCTGTTCCACTGCCAGGACTTTGAGTTTTGGAGGGTCTAAATTTCAAGGGGCTTTTTGCATTTCTGGATTTTCTGATTCCTGTGTTAAATTTTTAGTCTGGTAGCATTGTAGTAAGTTATCTTTGCAACTCACTTATCCTTTTTCTTTTAAGAAGCATTAAAAGCACTGCTGGCTCTCCAAAAGATAGAAAAGGATTAATAAAGTCAATAAGAGGCTCCTGGTTTTAAGTTCTGAGGTTTTTGTTCTTTAAAGCATAATGAAATGAAAGGAGGACACACATACTTCCACAGACCAAAGGTAGCAAACAGTATATTTACTGATACATTGCAGAAGCCCATCAGTACATCTATGCTTTGGTATTCACCAGATTCAAAAACATGCAGAGGAGGACAGCAGGACATCAGTGAACCCACAGGCAATGGTCTGACTGCTAATGCTCTAACCCTGGACTGTCAGGTCTCAGGAATTAAAACAGTCTTTAATATTCACAAACCAGAATCCCTGATGTAGCATATTCAACAGCACAGTGCCTTAAGATATTTATGTAAATCCTTTAGATAACAAAGATGAGAGAAAAAGGAGCTGACAACTAAACTGCCAGCTGCCAATTCACTGAACAGAGAAGCAATTAAGGTAACTGGGCTGCGCACAGCATGTTTTGCATGTAAACTACTACAGCAAGAGCTTCAGAGAACCAGAGGCCAGAAGGGAGGAGGCCACAACTGTCCAAAACTGTCCCTCTGGCCCCCTCAAAGCAGAACTGAGAAGCGGGTTGCAGGGATCTTCCAGGGGCAGGGGGTTTGTCCAGAAAGCCATAGCAGGAAATTTCGCTTGGAAAGCAAAATTGCATTTCAGGGAAGGTGGAAGATCCTTGAAGGAAAAGAAAGGCACCATTTTTAAAGTCTCTTCTACTCTATATAATACTACAGGGGAGGGATATGTTGTGATTCTACATAACAACACTCTGCCAGTGCTGCAAGTGAGTCCTCACCTCTGCATGAAACATGATGATTTATGTCAATGACTTACGTGTGATTTATGACAATGAGCTGGATCTAGGTATCTGCAGTGTTGTGGCCAGGTAGTGTTATGCCACAGCTCCTCTCCTGCTCCACAATCCTACATGCCTATCCTAAACCCTACTGACCAGTTTTCAAGCAGCTGCATCCAGAGCAGGCAGCATGTGCTGCACTGGGCCAGTACCTACTACCAGGGCCCCATGGCCCCCAAAACAAGTCTGGGAGACCACCCACAGTGATCCTGACCAGGAGCGCCTTGTTCATCAAGGAGTCAATGATCCACATGTCCTAAGCAGGCCCACACCTGTGGTACCCAAATACCTTGGCCACAGGACAGGCCCAGCTGGTAGGAACAGAAGAGCCCACAGGCAATTCCCACTCGGTAACAGGGATTACACTGCCTGGCTGACCCTGTAAGAGCTACAAGAAGTTCTCATGTGAACCTCCTTTCTGTCTGACAGTAGAAACTATCACCAGAGTTGATTTCTTGATAGAAAAATCATATAGCAGCCAAAATGACCAAAACAAGGGAACATCTCCACAGCCAGCATCGGGGCAGCACTCTCAGAAAACAATGCTCCACAAATACAGGGTACCCAGCATCTGAAGGGAGGTATGATTTATTTGCTATCCGTATTCTTCCATTCATTCTATATTATTAAAACAGCTATTTTATTAAGCTATTTGTTATTGGGCTTTTCTTACTGACATCCAGGAGTCCTGTGCTCAGCCCCTTACCTCAGGCCTGAGAACAGAGCATTCTCTGCCATAGCCTCCTACCACCTGCTGTAAATCCTCCCTCATCCTCATTGCACAAAGCCTCACAAGTTCCACAAAAAGGCCAAAAGGATTTATAGTATAAGGAAATAGAGAAATACACACTAATCTTGTGATATTTTATCTTATACACCAGCCTTTTAGCTCCTTCTAAAGACCTTACCTACTTCCTACTCAATAGTAAACCCAATTACATCCAGTCCTCCTGTGCAGGAGCTGCTGCCAGTTAGCTTTTCATGTACAAACTAAAAGCTTCCGAGTGCACTGCTGAAACTCAACACCAGCACGATGTCTGCCTTCCAAGAGGATTGCATCCTCCCTGAGCAGCAGCGTGCTCCAGACACGGCCCATTCAGTGAGAGAGAAGCTGACATTTTTGCCAAAGAACAGGCATTGATTTCTCTCTGAAGAGATAATACCTTTACTATTTAATCAAGAGGGCTTTTTGTACAAAATAACACAAAGCCATTATTTTAATTTGAGCACTTTGTCTCTACAGCACTGCAGTTCTGTTTTTTGATGTATATACAGAGGTTCTAAAAGCCAAGGATGGAGGGGAGAAGTGCCAGTTTGCCTCCCGACACCAGCAGGCTAAAGGTGCCCAACACTGGCCAACTTGTACCAGCAGTCCCAGCAGCAGCCTTATGACTAGATTCACACCTGGTAACACAATGGGGACAAAGTGGAGAAAGGAAAAGGCTGGCTGCTTTTCCAGGCTTCATTTGGAATTGATAGAAGTTGCTGGTCCTTCCCTCTTGACCACAGGATGAAGGGGCTGAAATATCTTTGCAGATAAATCAGTGCTTCTGCTAAATAAAAGGTCCTCGAAAGACACAAAGTATTCCAACAAACATGCAGGGAGAATAATCACTATGAGTCTATCCTTCCTTACTGCAGTATTTTCACCCTTTCTTCTTGGCATTCAACACTTAATGTTTGCTCTTGCTCAGGTATCACAAATATCTTACATATTACAAGTTAATTCATAGATGTCATCTATTTAAACAAAACAGGAATAGTATGTTTCAAAGGATGCACTGACATCTTAAGGAACCCTGCCTTGCTCAGTGGTGGAAAAGAAATAACTTGCTTCACTTTGATCCAAATGTCAATTTTGTGGGAATATCTATTATTTAAGTTTTGAAAGGCCAACAAACAGAGGGAACAATGTAGTACTGTATCTCCAGTCATCAGAAAAAGGAAGAAAAGAGAGGTATTTGTGCACATGGCAGTTTTTTTGAAGTTTCTATAATCTTCAAAGACATTCTACACTCTATTTTCTTTTCTATCACTGACAAAATACATAATGTGCAATTATGTGGAAAGACTCAGTCTCTACATGATTGATACTTCCTTGCACCAAATACATACAAATGTTTAAGGGAGTTATATCTCAATTCATACTAGAGGATAGAGCAAAGGAAGAGTTACATTTTCATATGGTGAGAAGTACATTTTTATTTAATAGCTGTACACTGCACATTAAAAATGCAGTGACTGTCTACATAAATACGCAAGTTATAACTTGATTATGCACAAAATAATTACTTGGTATGATTAATATGTAGTATTCAGACAAACAGGTTGCTTAAAAATGCAGCATAAGGTGGTATGGAATTTTTCATATATGAGAAGACAGCTCAAGTATCTTATTTAAAGTCAAGTTCCTATTTCCTGCTAAAAAACCTCCAACCATTATCGATAAAAACTTCAAGACACTCAATAAAAAAGCACAGCTAGTGGCAAGCAAGCACTGATTACACTTGAGCTATTCCTCTCTTGGACTTTTTTCTGTATGGTGGTTCTTAAACTACTGCTCTGGCACTTTCACTCTGGAGGACCAGAACCTGAAGAGCTGAAAGCACAACTATACCTGAAAGCACAGCTATCCCAGAAAGCACTGTATACACCAGGATGGTGCAAAAGGACTCCTGTGTTTTAATGTAATTTATTATCTTAAATTTCTTTTACATGTTGGGACAATAAAATTGCACTAATTGGTTATGCAGACTTCAGGGCAACAGCAATGCACTATTTACTCACCACACTGTCCTTCTGATAATCTTGTAGGACTACTTCCTACAGGCCAGGAATGCCAACTTTGGGAATGATTTTGCAACAGTAGCATCTGGCCTCTTGGCACACTCATCTTTGAGCTGTGCCAGCTTGGCAGCTGCCCTAAGGTACATCAAATGGTCAGAAAGCTAAGATAGTTCACTATCCTGGACATCAGTTTTCCTCTGTCAGCAGTCTTCAGATTTGTCCTCTCACTTCCTTCAAAGCATCTGGTATCTTGGCACCTCCTTTTCTTACACATAAAGGTCAAAACATTGTGCTTTTCTTCTCAGAACTCTGAGAAAAGCCTCTGATTTTGTTAAGCAAATGGTTTTTGAAAATATGCCTTTTGTAGTTGGGGAGAAAAGGTAGGGAGAGAAAGGAAGTGGGAAGGAAACAGATTTCAGATAATAACTTCTTTCATATATCCAACGGGAACTGCAGGTAAGTATTCAGCATCAGCAAGGGATACTTGCACCCTGCCTTGCAGAATCAAACACTTGGAGCTGAGTTTCTGAAGTGTTTTCTCAACAGTTTCACAAGGAGCCTCAAGATACACTTTTACTCAGATCCCTTCCTTGATGAAAGTACTTTGACAAAGCAAAAAATGGCATTACTGACAGCCAGACACGTCCTAATTAATAGACAGACCTATCCAAACTAACCCACCTCAAGCCTGGTCAAGTAGACACTATTGAAGTTCCTATCACATAACACAATGAGCAGCTCCATCCTCCTCATCATTATACACCTGACAGATGGATTTCAGAGAGAGATGCAATTTAGATCAAAGCAGGAAAGGGCGCATATCTACTGGCCTCCTTCATTTCCTATCCACTGTGCCAGCCACACTTCTGCTAGGCATGAGATTCCCTGTGGAAATCAAACTTTATATCAATTCAATATTCTTCTTCTGTTGCCAACACTTTAAAAATAGGCTTATTTTATTCATATATGTGTGTGTGCGCGTACTAGTTCAATGCTTTTGGTGCAATATATTCAACATACAATTCAAACATAATTTTTGAGTCATTGCAACTGAAGGTCAAGAACAGTTTTCTGCTCACTCAGTAACAAAACACACCCCCCCACAAAAAAAAAAAAAAAAAAAAAAAAAAAAAAAAACTAGAAAACAGGATTTTCCCCTCAAAATATTAAAACAAACCTTTCAATGCTATTTCTAACTGAAAAGTTAACAGAAACTTAACCTGGGATTAAGTTGCAATTTCTACAGAACACATTGTTTGTGAATATATCCTCCTCTATTCTGAAAACTACATATTCATTGGTAATTGCACCTCTAAAACCAGAATGTCTCAATCTGAAATTCTAGATTCAGATTTTTTCCAGAGCTGATATCTACACTTCTATTGTACAGACTTTATTCCATTACATCTTCAAATAATTTAAGAAATTCAGTTCTTCGAGATATCTTTCTTCATTTTCAGGTCACCAAGTTGCTGAAATAGCACAAAATCTGTAATAGTCACAAACAAAATATTTAAAATTTGCTACATTACTTCATGATCCCAAAGCACTTCAGACATGAATTACACTTCGCTAACCTCCAATAAACTATGGAGGAAAAAAGCATTATATGCTGGAGCACACACTTTCTGAGCTTCAAGTTAATATTTCAGGCACCAGAGGGATTAAAAAAAAGTGTAACTCCTTTGTACAACAACTGAAAATGAACAGAGGTGGAAGAAGTTATTTGTGTCTGAATGAAAAGACAGTAGTGCAGAACACGGCACAGAACTGTGCTCAGCTGCAGCAGCAGGGAAGGCCAACCATAAGTTAATAGAGATCAGGGGTCAAACCTGACATTAAACCTGGGCTGACAACTCCCAATATGCAGAATTGCAGAAACACAAACTTCATACAACTACCAGTTACTCTGAAATGTAGCAATGCACACCAAGACTTCTCTTGTTCGGACAGGAGGCAGGGGTCCCCACCTTCGCATTTTTAACTTCCCCTGAAAAAGTAACCATACCCTTCTACACCAAAAAAGCATCTCAGCAAAGACAGCAGAAGCGGATGCAAGCCTTTTCCTCTTCATCCTATTCAGACTCAAGCATAATTTGTGAAGAACAGATATGGTTTGCCTTACACTAATGCACCAGATCATGCATCTGCAGCTGAAGTTCAAGCTCGTGTTGACTGCATACACATTGAGTTATCACCTTTGGTCTTCCTTTGGTTCATGCAAGTTGGAGCACTAGGAAGTTACTCATCTGTTTAAAAATAAGTTTGTGTTCAACCAGTTCATCTCAACTATTAGTAAGGGGTTGGACAAGACCCCTTGGTAGCTTTCCCAGACATGAGCCAAGCTTTAAAAATGAAGGAGAGCTAATCAAAATGTGGCCAAACTACTCCCAGCACAGTGTCGGTGAGCATTCACATTAGTGTGTGACTATCCATGGTATGAGTCTTTTTCTGCTTTCCTTGAATGAATAAACAGCATCATTTTGAAGCAACAAAGAAAGTCTCTACCCCCACAACATTCCCATAAGGCAGTTCAGTGTGGAAGTGGAGTCCCTGCCTCCCCCAGCCCCACTGGCTGCTCCTCAAGGCTGACAGATTTCTTGCCACAAAAATCTGACCCTTAGCAAGTCATTAACAGCCAAACTTAGAATCTTAGCTAACTAATACAAAGTTTTGTCTGTGCACATATAATCCTTTAGACGGAAACCACTGACCAAGTCTGGGACTAAGTCTGGATCCAGCTGCACCTAACTCTCTGAGAAGGAGGTTAGAATGAAAGGAGGTCTTTTCAGAGTCTCACAATTCAACAGGAGGTTCTCCATGACAGCTTCTTCTGACCCATCCTCTAAGCAGTAAATAATCAAGTGTACCTTGCCACTGAATCTTGCTAGCCACTGTCACATTTACTATCAAACATTAAGAAATAGTTATTATTTCTCTCTGATGAGAGAGGTGCATCACTCCATCCATGACATTCACACATCCAAGGAATTATTTTGGTCTCAAATAAAAACCTTTCCTAGAACAACTATTAATCCAAATTATGACTCAGAAAAAATTTGAAGTGTATCTAAAGAAAAAAAACCTTATTTTTGTAGTGGACCATACCAAAGTAACAATACGTTTATACCAAGTTTTAGTTGCAGTTTCAAAGTGATAAATGTCTCTGGCATTTCCACTTAAAACAATCCAACATATCATAGAACAGGAAAACAGCAATCGATAAAGCAATCGGTAATATTTAGTTCCTTTAAAGATAAATACAGAATTAAGAAAAGCACATTCTATTTCATAAAATCAGTCTTATTTCTCAAGGAAAGGTAAAAGTGAAAGAGCTGTAAATCAAACTAATAGTCATTTATCAAAGAGGACTGGCCATCCTTTCCATAGGGGCATTTTATTTCATACAGGCCAGTAAATTCTTTGATAATGCAGCTGTCATTCTTAGTCAGAATTTTTCTAAAGGATTCATTTTGTGCCCAAAATTAGCTTGACTTTTGTTCTCACGGACTGTCTTGGACCTTTCCCTCTGAAGGCGCTAGAGGTATAAATTAACACAGCAATTGTTTGTTCAAACAGACAGCAATCATCTTTAACAATAAACATACTTCTCAGGAAGCAACTCAAGTACTTTTTACTGCTGCTATGATTTAAAGATCTTAATTAACATCAGTTCTATTTCCCAAAGGAAAACAGCTGCTCTTGGTGACAAGGCATTTTTGGAGCATTCCACAACCTGTGAGCAGAACTGAACATTATCACGTGCACCCATGGTAAAGCTTTCAAAAACCTTTACAGAAGAAAGGAAAAAGGAAAAAGCAGCTTTAATGAGATAAGACAGGCAGGTGAAGGGAGCAGTAACTGTTCCATGCACTAGAAGAGAGTTCCCAGATAACACAAATCACTACTAAAGCTCTTTCACAGCCCTGCAAACACTAAGACTAGGCAACACAAATGCTAAACATTGTAAGGTTCTTTTCTGGATGCATTTTATTTATCCTTCATTAGAAGTTAAATCACAGAAGAAAATTCTTAGTTCAATTTTTACATATATATATAAATGAACAGATTGTACCTCCCAAAAAATGCTGAAAAAAACCACAGCCAAAAAAACCTCAGTAAAAATTACTGAGCAATCCATATAGCTATACTGTAAAAAAAAGCTTAAGACAAATAACCCTTAATGGAAAATTGAATGTAAGGAATACATTTTAAAAAATAAATCCATCCTTAAGCTTTGGTGATAAGTAGCAGTTAATTGTATAAAGTTCAGTGCAAACTTTCAGAGTCAGATAAACACAATCATCGAAAAAAATACTAGAGACTCAATGTGTTGTTGCAGCTCACTGAAATGCCAAAGTGATAAGAATCAATCAAGTAAAACATACATAGTTTTTATACCTTTATATACATAGACACTTACTTGAATGGTGTGAACAGAAACGACAACGTAGTTTCCTTTTTCTGACTCATCTTAACCTGCATAAAAGAGCATTAAATCATTACATTCAAGTTGCAACAGGACTAAGAACTATACCAGGAATTAAACTACAAAAAGTCACAGAAGACTGGTAAGGTTTTGGAAAAGGAATGAAATCACGCTCTCAGTATGCTGCCCATGAAACTGCATGTTATACTCCAGTGTGCACAACTCCTCTGAGCTCCTGGAAACTCAGACCTGCTCTAAAGTAAATAAAATAAACCATGCTCCAGCCACTGCTTTTCTCAGAAGGACTTCTACAGTTTGCAGGATAAAAGGAAGATATATCTAGAAGTGCTACCAGGCTTCAGTGACAACCCCTCTCAACGAAACCAGCACCATTTATGCCAGACAGGCACCAGTACACTGCAGCAAACATTGCCAAAGAATGCTGTAAATCAATTAACCTACATATGGACAAAAATATAAGGTTATGATTCCATCAGAGCCACTTTGTCCAAGATCCTCCAAAATATCTTGAAGGCCTCCTGCAGCTGCCTGACTAAAGTTTAACTGTTGGCATAATGTGCAGTCAGGAACTTCCTAAGGATACTATTTGTAAAACTTGAAGGCTGAAGGAGCAATCCACACGTGTCATCCTATCCATCGAAGACAACATCATCTCCAGGGAGCACAAACTCTGGTCCGATCAGTCCATCACAAGAAAAGTAAAAATCCCCTTGGCATTTCTAAGCCAGTGCACTACTTCTGCTTTAGCAGAGAAATACAAATGAAATTCAGACAAGATCATTCCACTGCGATGCTAAAAACAAGCCAAAAACAACAACAATAACCTAGCACCACAGAACAAGAGAACAAAAGTAAGCTCAAAGGAAAGAAGGAAACTACTTCATCTTTTAAATAATCTCCAAGATGCTAATTTAACTGAAAAAGATCTGAGCCATCTTTAATTCTTAAAGCAGAGGTGGTATCAGCACATTTCAAACTTCATGTCCAACTCCACCAGTCACTTTCCCTGCTACATGCCAGCTCTCCACCATATTTTTGAAAGTGATTCTGCTGCTGACATTGCCACCCTGGCATCCACACTGCTGTGAACCTGACATTCACTAAGGGACAGGAGATGGTGAAGTTGCTAATCTCATGCAGGTCATCTCATGCTAGTTCACTGTTCCACTATCATGACATGAAGTTCCAGACAGGATAACAGTTATTTTGTGTCTATATGTGGTGGATGATTTTCCCTCAGAACATTCCTGTGCCTTGCCAAAACTGGGATTTTGGACAGTTTGTCACTCCACTGCTTAGTGTAACAGAACCTTTTTTGTTGGACCACTCGTGTTCTCATAATGTAATATCCAATATTAAATGAATCAAGACAGAAGTCAGAGATAAGCACTTGCAAAGCAAAACAACAGATAAAACAGCATTAGCTAAAAGTTAATTAGGCCATTAATTTAATTTATTTAATGCACAGGAGCCTATTACTTTTTGATGTGTTTGTGCACTGACCCTGATTTAAGGCCTTGTCTGCCAGCCCCCATTGCAAAGGCACTATTTCCCTTCCTCAGGACCAGCATTCAGATTCTACATACATACTGCAAGCAGGTGTACATGAACACCAATAAACATCACCATTTTTGTTAAGAAGCAAGAAAAAAGTTATTCACGCTCCTTACAAAAAACTCCAACCAAACCTGTTTATTAAAGTCTTTCAAACTTCTTCAGGTAAGTCTCACAGCTATTCAATCAAATGAATGTGCATTCAATTGTAATCCTTCCAACTTAGCACACTATGTATAGGATAAGTCATATAATTATTTTACACATAGCAACAGCTATTATTCAAATAAGTTCAGCTTTTTTACCATATGTTTAGTACCTTAAATTGCTCAAGAATCTGAACAGCATTGGTAAACATGCTCTCTGCTTTGAAAAGAGCACTAGTGTTCAGATACTCCAGAGGCAGAGTTCCCTGAGGAAGAAAAATACACATAATAAGTAAAAAAAAAAATTAAATTAAATAACAGGAATTTCTCTTAACTGAATTGCCAGCCAAATAAGCAGTAAGAATACTTCAAATTACTCATGAAATAACTCATGTAATAACTCTTGTAACTGAATGAATGTAGCTGAAATAACTCATATAACTCCTTAGAAAATACTCTTCTCACACAGATTTGCAACATCACAGGGATTGTTTGTAATAGCTTCTATAGGAATGTAAAAAAACCAAAAAAAAAACCACACAACCAAGTTGTTACTAAACTATATACAAGAAAATAATATAAACTCAACCTCTAACCAGAAGCCATTTTTGATGCCTAAAAGTCTTCCACCCAAAGCCTCACCTGGGCCTGATTCAATCCAGTACTTGGGTTAAGAAAAGGAGCAGTTCCCATGCCACCCTGTACTGGGCAGCTTTCCTCACATAACCAGCAAGGAGTGCAGGACAGGGGGACAATCCCTGGGACAGAGCCGCCAGAAGTATTTAAAAAAAATATGCTGTAAATAGGTGTTTCATATGTGAAACCAGCAGCGTGACAGCACACTAATGAAATGCTAATTCTCAATTAGGTATTTATGAGGCAACTTTTGGACTATGTAATACATGAGAGAAATTAAAATAAAAAGTCATCTCCCTGTTCTCTACATTAGAGGCACAAGATAACATCTGAAGAAAGTACACTAGTTTAATCAAGAAATAATTGAACATTAAATTGCCAGAAGTGGCTTGTTTACAGGCTTAGCTTTAGTGATCAAAATCATGTGTTATTCAAACTACATTGCATTTTTACCGTCCCCAAAAACAAAGCAACAAAAAATTTTTATATAGCTCAAGAGTATACAGTTGCAGATTACAAATGGACCAGCTGCCTTTCCAATTAAAAGCCCTATATAATACATAAAAAGATTTAAGTTTGTACTCTAAACTAAAGATACACACATAAAACTAAAACTACAAGCAGTCTTCACACTCTATCACGCTTTTACAAATCTGTAATCTTTCTCTCACACACCTCAGAGTCTTGTTCCCAACACCTCTTCCTCTACAGTGAACAGATCTTTATAACATAGAAAAACATTTGTACTTCTTACCACAGAGTTCAGGGGGAAAGGCACACCGATAAGGGAAGCCATCAATGGTGCTATATCAGCCTGTGCAAACAGAAGCAATCCAATTTTAACATCGTTTCTGCCTCTAGAGCTAATAAATTCAGCTTAATT
The DNA here is from genome assembly GCF_009819655.1 of Sylvia atricapilla. Lineage (NCBI taxonomy): Eukaryota > Metazoa > Chordata > Aves > Passeriformes > Sylviidae > Sylvia > Sylvia atricapilla. The sequence goes on along the minus strand of NC_089140.1, from coordinate 70,702,624 downwards.
TTAACATATCTGCATTTGCAAAAGAGAATTATGCAATATTGCCAAGTTATACACGCAACTCTCCTTCATAGTTTTTTTGATTTTTAGTTTCCAGTAGTCATGGCATGATGAGATTCAAAATGTGAAGCTCCACTGCAGATCAAGCTTCAAAAAACACATTTTGTTTAAAAAGCAAATAGAACCACCCCAGTACTTATTTGCAGGAATTCAGAACCTCCTTTACTCCACTCAGAGAGGCATACTACTTTTTATGACTATTTACATGCCCAAAAGAACTAATTTCATATTTATAGTTTTAAGCAGTATACTGGATCTACTGCTTTTCACAACATTCTTTATCCCATACCTCCACAGCACAGATTACTCACCTTCCCCCCTTCAGAGGGAGTTTCTGCAGTTTTTTAATGGCCAAATTTAAAAAAGCCCTCCAATCTACACCATGGTATCTCATAAAATAAGTTAACATTTCCTTCTACTTGTGATATTAACCATTGCCCCTTACCAAGTTTATATTTTCCTTTAATACAAAACTACACACCAAAATTCTTTGTTTCCCCAGCATAAATCTGAAGAAACTACACTGAAACCACAGGCAGTGCACCAGCCTCAGATCTACTGAGCAGACTCCAAACCATTATCTGTAGAGAACAATATACTTGAGTGTAATGATAATTAGGAGTCTCATTTGCTTTTTTTCGCCCATAGTCCCACCTGCACTACAGGAAAAAAGCTCTGTCTTTGGGAACTCCATTATCCAGGACAAAGTAATACTCAAGAGTCTTCTATACAGTCTCAAAACAACATTGCCATAACTCCTACCAACCTTGAGAAGAAAACAAACCTCTAGTTTTGTACTAGGGCTTTGCTAAGCAGTTGTTCCAGAACATTCCAAATTTGACCCTTCTAGCATGAGATCATCTCCCTTGTTTGAGTAGCTTTGGAGTCTGTTATTCATATATTGGGTTTTGTCGGGTGATGAAGCACCACAGTTTAAAAAAGCTTGACTGATATAGATTCAAAGGACAAGTTGCTGACTTTTTCTTCCTTTACAGTACTAATTGTCTAAATTGCAAAATATTTGGGCCTCAGATGAAAAAAAACGCAGTTTACTGCTACAGAAAGAAATGGGTTTGATTTAATGACAGCAGCTTGGGGGACCTGGTATATTATACTGCATTCTTCCTACAGTCATGTGAGATTACTTAAATAATAAATGCACAGTAATGCATTTTGAGGAGAAGTTGTGTGCAGCTGTGATATGTCAACAAGCAATCTAAACTTACCCTCATTATATTATTGCAGTTCTTGTTTCTAGGGAAATGGTACATTGGTGTAATCATTCACTCAATTACTTTAAATCACATGAGAATCACAGTTTAAGGTGAAAATTTATGAGCTCTTAAATTAGGTATGGTTGATACCTGATTGACATCAAGCCTCTTCAAGTTCTCCAGTTTCCATTCTGCAAGAAACAACAGAACACCTGAACAGCTAATCTACATAGATTTGAAAGGACAGTTCAAAATCAGTTGACATTTATTATCTTGTTGCCATTTTTTGAAAAGTGTTGGTACTAAAGAAAATCATGATTTTACATTAGGATGCCAGCTCAGGAAGGGTTACAGATGGAACTCAACAGGCAGAAACAACAAAATGCATTAATTTCAGTTCACATTTTCTTTTATCCAGCAGGATAAATTGCTGCTTGCATCTGTGACCTAGATCAGTAGAACAAAGGCCAAGGCCTTTATTTTTTTCAGTACAGTGATGTATTACCTCCTGTGCCAACTAAAAGAATCAAACTCAGATTTAGCAGATTTATAGAATCTCCTCAATAGTTTGTAAAAAAGGCTAACCCAAGGTCCTAAATGCACTGGTACAACATAGTACAAATATTAAGTCCTAAAGCTTTGGTGCATCATACAAAAATCTGGTTGAAGACTATATTTTCCTGCTCGATGCTGGCCTCTAAGGAAATAAAGAGAAAATTGCCTGCTTTCTTTGAGGATGGAGAGTTATTTAAAAACAGTTTAGCAAGGTTTGTTTTCAGTTTTTTCTTTCATACATCTGCAGTATTTTGCAAACACCAAATTATTTTCAGCAATTAGTTCATACCACTGGTACCTTTGGGGGTCTGAGTACAGGTCTTCTGTTATTTGGTGCCACAAGCACCCCAAAAAGCAGACTTGTACTTTAACAGTAGAGAGAAAGCTAAGGGGAGTTCCCATGGCAACACAGGGGCAGTATTAGCAGCATTAATCATCAATTCTGCTAAACTCACACCTAAAGGAACAAATTTGCTTCCTTTGCAGCCCAGAACAGGAAATGGATTTATATTACTAGAAACAGACTCTTACCCATATTTCTATTATAAAAATGTTTGTTTTCCTTTTAAATATAATATTCCAAAGAAAAATATTGGAAAACTGTGTATGCACAGTAAAAGTGTGCCTAAGGTAGGAAGAAACTATCTCTGCCACAGAAAACGTCTCTTTGTCAGAAGCTTTTTTACCTCCACATGCCCTACTCAGATAATCCAAAATGCAGAATTGAAGACATCTGCTTTGGGCCAGGAGCCACCAGACACTGAGCCCAGGAACTCCTAAGGACTGGGACACACCTACAGCCTGGCCAGTCCAGCCTGTACTCCCAGGAGTGAAGCATCTTGGCTGTACTTGCTGCCCACATTGGTTTATGATTCCAGCTCTGTCTAGGTTTCCTGTACAGTGCTCAGCAGTTTTCCACACACTTTACAGAGCAGTTTTTTTTTGCCTTTATCCTGCCCTGCTTTTACTGCAGCCCACTGGGCTGTCAGATGCAAACAGTCCGGGGAAACAGCAGGGAATTACCAGTTCAAAAAGAGACTGAGGCTACATGAATCAAAGAAAATCTCACATAAAACCTCACAGAAACCAAACAAATGTAGAGTACACTGAACTCCCTCAGCTGTGGCAATGCAAGCTGAGCCCCCAGCAAACCACGCTTGTGTATAATGTCATCAAACATCCCACATCCTGATGCTGCAGGAGGTTGTCCTGATGTCTCACTGCCCCTTTGCAGGGTGCCAGAACTGATGTCTTGGCAAGGCTGACCTGGAACAGAGGACTGGACAGAGCTAAGAGAATAAAATAGTATTTATTGAAAGGCCTTTAAGGGCACACCTTGGGCAGTACAAGAGCCTGGCTAGGGCTACACCCAAGGTGGACTAAGAATGGTCACAAAAACGGCTGGCTGGTCACAAGGTCTTACACTTTTATAAGTTTTTGGTCCATTTGCATACTTGGGTTTCATTGTCCAATTACACCTTCAGGTTATAAAGTCCCATCCTTCTTATTTTCTCTCTTCAGTCCATTGTTGTTTGTGCTTTTGGGCCTGAAAACTTGTAATAGTTGTCCTTGGTCTCCAGCAGGAAAGGATTTGTTTTGTCCACCTACTCTGTGAAGAGAGCTTACTAACCCTTAATATGAGGATCTGAAATACACCCCTAGGCAGCACAAAAATCTGAAAAACATTAAAGCTGAAACTTAAGGCATTGGTGCTTTCACTCACAAGATCTTGTGGGCTTGTGCCTCCAGAGCCAACCATCAGCCCATGAGGAGCTAGAGAGCAGCTCTGCATTCTCTTTCTTTCAGAAGAATGGCCAAACCAGTTGCCAAATGAGTAATACCACATGTTGCCCACAGGATGCAAAGTTGCCATAACAAATCTTTCCAAGAGGATTACATGACTGGGCCTGAGGGAAGGCAGAGCACAGGTGACAAAACTGATGAGAAGGTTGTCAACCCAGACCAGACTCTGTGCTGTTCTGGCCATCCAAGGAGGACATTAATCTCTCTGTGACAAACTGGACAGGCTAAGTCCTGCCTGTTGGTCCTGCCTCTGGGGGGTATGAGCCCTCTATGACAACGAGAAGAAAGACAATTCACTGAGATGCCTACAGCCTACTTGCACTGAATAGAGCATAAGTAGTTTGTCAGCATTAGAAACGTTCTGTCAATATTTCCATAAACACTTAACTCAGAGAAATTAAGAAAGGATTGTCAATAGATGAAAGAACTTGAACACGGGAGCACGCAACTAGAAACGTAAGCCTGACACCTGCATACATCAGTGACACAGCAGTCTTGAAAACACTCTTGCCTCCCCTGCACACAGTCACAGCTGCAGCTGTGTAGAGCAGGAAAGACAGATTCAAAGAACATTTCAAGAGAACTCATTTAAACAGCTTTTCTTTTATAAGTTAACTTCGTGAAAGTATCTGGGATTGTAACAATGGAGTAGCTGAACTGGACTGACCTGTGCAAGTGCCAAGTTCCATTTCAACAATTTTCTCTTTACTTCTATGCTATGTAACCTACTAGAAGCTCTGATATACTCCCATAGAGGGAACAGTCACTTTTTAAGACAAAACTTATTACTCTATTAAAAATTCCAACTCCCAAGATACTCAGAGCATCTCAAATCCTCAACAGAGATCATCCTTGGCAGTTAAGAATGTGTAAGGTTAGTGTCTAAACAAAGCAATATGCTTGACAGACAAAGCTAAATGAACAGAGTTTCTGATATTTGCTTTAGTGTGCTTGAGTTTTTGTGTGGTTATTTGGTTTGCTGGTTTTTTTAACCATCAGAAGGAAAATATGAAGCAGGCACAGCAGGGTGCAGACAAATACCATCCTCATTCTTTAAGTAAATACACACTGCCCAACAGATGAGGGCCACACAGCTTTCCCTATTATGCACCAGGGAGTCAGCTCAAGGCTCATCTTTTCTGAAATCTCTCACACCATTTTCATCATGACTTGAAGTCAAATGCTGAGGTTTGTACTAAAGTGGCTGAGAATCAAGGGAACTGACAGATGTAAAATTCAGCTATTACAGATCAACCCTTAGACATGAAATGTCCTTAAAAATTTACCAGATCAGCCTTTGCAGACACCAAAATCAGTTGTTTTAATCTGTTTCCTATTTTTTTCCTACAACTCATTTTCAATTTTATCACAGATGTCTGTTTTATAGCAGCAGTTAGGCACAAAGAATGAAATGTTAGCACTGCCTATTTCTGAAATGACCTAATCTGTTCCCAAATACCTTCTCCAGAGCAGGGCGGAGTTAAAACCTCAAGGCTGAAGTAACTTTTGCCTGTTTTCTCTAATGTACCTTGACAAACAATCCAATAAAATAGGAAGTCATTATCTCATTGATTGTGAGCAACAACCCAAGACTCAAGGCATCTTTAGAAACCAGAGCAGGCTACAAGAATAGGGCACATGAAAGAGGAACAGCTTGTACAATTTAATCAGGTGTTAAAGACTCTCTAACCCCACTGATATTTCAGTAAGACAATGTTTACTGCATTATGTATGTGAAAAAATAAAAATTCATTCTTTAAAAAGTTTACTCTTAAATAAATTACAAAAGAGAAAAATAACAGTGAAGAATCAGTCTTTCATTGAGAAAAGCTGTTTACACTTGTACAACAGCTACAAGGACGTAAATGAGACAAAACAGGCCCTGGAAAGTCCACAGGGTTGTGCTGTGAAGTTGGAAAGGCATCTTTGAACTTGTCAACTTACTGTGTTTCTGTACAAATAGCAGAACTGCTATTTCTGTACAGACAGCAGACTCAGAGTCTTACTAAACATTAAGTCTTCTCTAGAACTGAGTTTTAGGAGGATGAATAGCCTCCTGTCAACAAAGAGAGAAAGTTTTCAATTCTACAGTAAGAAAAGAAAACTGACTGATGTTTATCTACCCAATTTTGCAGTAGCTTCCTTAGCCACCTTTTCTTTACAGTCCACACAAAGCAAATCATACTTACTGAAATAGAACAGAAGTTAGTGAAGATTAACAGCTGTAATGGTTAAAAACATCTGTTTCCACCAGAATCTTTCACTTCAGTTTTAGATTTTACCTACCTTTCAAAAAATTGTCTTCAAAGAACTGGGAGGTAACTTTTTGTGGATAATTTACTCCAGCACCCCAAACGATCAGTGGTGTTAAAGTTTCCGTGGGATGACCAGCCCCATGGGATCCTGAGACACACCAAACAAACAAAAAAATTAAGATGTGCTGTAAAAGGAAACAAAATCGACATGCAATAAAAATGTGCACACAAGCTCTTGTTACAGACATACTAAAAGCCTTTTACTGACAACCTATTCCAGCTTCATAGCTTATTTTTATGTCACTAACCATAAAGACTAAATTCAAGTTTCAAGTTGAGACTATTAAGACAGAACTTTTTGTATTAAAACTCCCAAAATTTTAACATACAGAAACTAAAGCCATAGTATTTTTAAAGCTTTAACATATGAGTTACTGGCTCAAAACACGTACATGTGCTTATCCTGAGCATCTCAGTGAAACCAGGAATGCCCAGTTTCAGTAATATTAGGCACATGTGAAAAATAAAATTATATAGAACTGACATCCGAATAAAAATTAGACTTCCACTTCAAAACCAGGAAGCAATATGCACTGCAACTGTCATCCATCCAATGGTAATAGAATTAAAGTTTTAAAGTCTAGTAGCACACTCCTTAAAAATTGATAAAACATTTTTCTTCCCTGGGGAAATTGATTCCCTCCAGATAAACATATCAGCCACCAAAAGCAGGAAGGTTGGAAACTATGACATCTCAGCAGCAGTTGTACTAAAGCAGGAGCCACACAAGCTTGAAAGAAAGGCTGGTGATTGAACCCAGTGGGTGAGGTACTAGAGCAGTGAGATAACCCAGCCTCAAAGGGAAGGACTTTGTTATACAAACCCTATGTAGGTCACTGTATGGTCTACAAGATTACACATTTTCCTTATATTTGCATAGATACATGCTCTTCCCTGTCAATAAATATTTTAATAAATACAAAGGACAAAGAAAGCACACTGTTGTGCAGCCTCAAGGCTATTCCCAATTTCATACCCAATTCTGTCCTTAGAACAATCACTGTGACACAGCTGAAGAGCCAACTTCACTTACTTTAAACAGCCCAAAGCTTAAGAACACTCTGGTCTGGGAATTAGATTTCTCATGTTCCTTGGTGGGCACTCTTTGGGCTCAGAAAAGAGCAGCTGCTCTTCTTTGAAGAACTTGGGAAAAGAGCTTATGGAGAGAGAACTTCCTGTATCTTCCAGGGACCAGGGATTATTTTTATACAGTTACATTCATATTACTGCAGGAGGAAAGTGTTATTTTGGTGAGTTTACGTTTTAGGCAAGCCACCAGCTCCATCAGCATTTCAGAGACTCTGCCTCTATGAATATGTTATGACAGATACAGCTGAGAGAGGCAGCTGTACCCACTCCCTCCCTGTTATAAAGAAACAGGTTTCAGCCAGATCTGAATAACAAGAGGGAAAGAAAAATAATTCTTTTCAGCTGGGTCAGGTCCAGGTTTCACCCACAGAACTCTCCAAATGGACTTTTCAGGGGAAAGTGAGGAAAAAGGGTGCTGTTGTTTAGTTGTCTGTTCGGTAGTCCAGCACACCACACACACGGATGGTAGCAGGAACAAGAGGCCAAGGTGAGGGTGGGTATGGAATGCCCTGCCTTGGTGGTCAGCAATTCCATTTGACATCAATTTAAAGCAAAATCATGGTCAGACTGAGAAATCAAGTGACTTCATTGGCTTTTGCCAGCAACCACGTCTTTGATCATGTCTAATTCAGATCACATTCTTTTCCCTAACAGCTCCCACATCCTTCCAATGTTTAATTTGTTTTAAACTGATCCACATCCCATTCTGCACATAACCACTTAAAGGCTATAGCAGGGGCTGATACTACCAACCAGCTCAAATTAAAGCTCCTGAACTATGCTTCAGACACTTCACAATGGGCGTGAGCAGAACCTCTGGGTTTGCTCTTGGATTGACTAAAATGAACTTCAAAGATATTAACACTTCTGACACAAGATCAAGCTTTTCCTTCAAGACAGAAAGAGACTACAGAAAACTATGACAGACCAGTGGTTCTCAAAGCCTGAAGAAGTTACTCCTAGCACCTTTTATTCCCCTTTCAAAGGATCCAATACATAATGAGAACACCCCTGCAGCTCACTCTGGCAGTAAGGAAGGCCAACAGCACCCCAGGCAGTGTTAACAGGAGAATGGTATAGGGAAGGGATTTTTCTCCTCTTTTCGGTACCTGTGAGACCATCTCCAGAAGCTGCAGCCAATTTGGGGCTCCTCTGGTACCGGAAAGACACCCATCATCTGGAATGGTCTCAGTGAGGAGCACTTGCCCTGTGAGAAGCAGCTGAGGGACTGGGACTTGTTCAGCCTGGAGAAGAAATAGCTTTGGGGAGAACACACCAGAGTAGCCTGCCTGTACCCCACTGTGAGTGGGTTTGAGAGAGGATGCAGCCAGAGCATCACTGATGCATGGTGGGAGCATGACAGAATAAGCATAATTTGAAACAAAGGAAGTTTAGACTGCAGATAAAGAAAACTTTCCCACCTCCATGAGAGCAGGCAAGCAGCAGAGCAGGCTGCCCACAAGAGTTGCATAGAGTCCATCCCTGTGAGGATTTAAGGGCCTTGATGAATAAAGCCCTAGCATCTGTGTCTGATTCCAAAGCTAATCCTGCCTTGAGCAGGTGGTTGGACCTTCTGAGATACCTGTGATCATTATATATATATCAGTATATATAAAAAAATATATATACACACCCCTTCCTTATTAAAAAAATTATGAAATCATTTCTTGAAACATACAAAAAATAGAGCAGAATTAAAATTTTATTGCAAGTGGCAGTCAGCTCAACAGTAAATATTCAAAATGGACTGTTTTGCAAATAAACAGGTGGTAATTCGGCTGATTGAATAAATACTTGTTAATTTTACCTATCTCTGATGGCAGAAAAAAATCTGCATCCCTTCAGCTGAAAAACTTCAGGATTTCAGACACAGAGTAAGATGATGACAGATGTTTTGCCACGACCATGCCTGCAGCAGCCTTGCTTCAAAAGTATCATAGTGAATAGCTGCAAATGCACAGCACTGGAAGAGAGACTTATCACTTTCACTGGCTGCACACCAGGACAGGAGTGTTCTTAAGATTTTCAAAAAAAGAAAGAACTAGGGAAAAATGTCTAAATGAGCTTGCCACTGTAAACTTCTCATCTGCCCTCAAAAGCATTTGGCCACTGTGGCCATACCCTTCACAAGTCTCCTCTGTGGGTATCAGCACGGTTGGCCCCTGCCTCACTCTGCTCCCTGTACTCTCAGCTGCTTCACGTGTGTCCAGCACCTGTCTCCTCCAGAAAGATCACACAGCAGTCTCACCCTTTTTGTGGCCCTTAAAAAGCCAAAATAAGTTAGAAGATTCTGCACTCCTCAAAAAAACTCTCCCCATACAGTTTTTGACCATCTCCTGGACAGATTTCTCACCTTTTCCAGGTGCTTTACAGCACCAAAGTAAGAGCACCTGGAACAAGACCAAATTTGCTGCTGGCAGCCAAACAACACCATCTCCTCCTGCTTGAGGTGGTTTTCTGAAACAACCTTTCTATCCCTACTAGCAGTCACTGAGGAAGTTAAAGCTAAACTTAATGGTTTTTTTCTGTCCAGACATGGAATGCAGCTGTCACAGCAATTTCCATGGGTTGTCATACACAAGCAACACTTAGGATACCAAACCAAAGCAGGAGATCCAAAGCTTCTCATGGGACAGAGCTCTCTAATCATATGCCAGATGCCCATAAACTCAACTAATTTAATATTTAAAAAGACTCACCCCAATCTGTCATTCCATGGTCAGAAGTTAAAATAAATGCAGTCTTTCCATCATTTCCATAGAAATTGTCAATCAGTGAAGCTATTTCTTTCACACCCTCATCAACTTGTTTAATATTCTCTTGGTATTCCCTTGAAACATAGGAAGAAAATTTTACATTCAAGGCAGCTCTCACACTTGGTTTAAAGCAACTTATCCATGCTCATAAAGCCCAGTCCTTTACGTACAGACAGCTTTAACCTCAAATGAACATCAAGCTAACAAAAGGCTTCCTAGATGTGAAAATCTCCTCTATTCTTGAGTCTGAGATATTAAATCGCTGCAACACAGTTTGAAGATTGACACCACAGTTTCAAATGGATTTATATTTTGAATCTGACCTGTCCTTGACATAAGACAATAATTTTACTATTCATAGACATCAGGCAAGTTAAGCAGAACGCCAAAACTAAGGAATTCTGGTAAGTTGCAAAAATGACTTCAAGCTGGTAACTTAACAGCAAAGAAAGATCTCACCAGGCAGTCAGTGTTTTGAGGTGATTCATAGATCAGGACAGAGCCTAGTATCCTGGAATAGAGGCTAAATAAAAAATTTGTATATTTTTAGAAAAACTGACCATGATTAACTTTCAGACAACTAATTTTCTGCCACTAAAGTCAGTTTTAAAACTCTGTCTTGAAAATAATCATAATAAATGAGCATTAGACATACAGCAAGTATGGACTTTAGAATGATGTAGGAAATCAGAATTTTAAAAGCATGCAAGGACCAAGAGAAAGACAAAATCCTGCAAAGCACGACGTGAAGAAATTAAAAGAAAGTTCTCAAGTAACACACTTCAAGATGAATTGGTGATGAGAACTGTTAATCTAAATTCTTCTCTTTTTTCAAGTGTAATAAGGAAAACCAAAACATAATACCAGAATTTTCAGCCTCTATTGCTGAGCTTAGTGTTGTCTATAAACTCAACACCATCACTTCAGCAGTGAAGTGATATGAACAGAAAACTGTATCCATTATGTGTTTAAAACTGCATTTCCTGTATATCATCTAGATTATGTGTTGGCTATAACTAAGACAATTGCTAAAAATCAGACTTGAATACAGGAATGTAACCTGACATACTGTATAGAGCAAAAACCTGTCATTTCTACAAGATGGGACCTTAAAAAACAAAATAACCTCAAAAATTCAGATTGATCATGGTGACATACATGACCCCCAACACGACAAGCCTTGTTTCTGTCTTGATAAATTACACTATTAAAAAGTTACTATATGCATTTAAAACTGGTAAGGAATATATGCTTAATATCTCGATTACCTTGAGTTTGGCCGATGAGCATGTCCATTGGTGTCTATGCCTAGCAAATGCAGGAACAGAACCACTTTCTCTTCATTCAGTGCAGAGAACAATGTCTGATTACTTCTGGAAGAATTAAAGAAGCTCTGTATGGAATAAGCCATTAATATAGTCATCTGAGTACAATGTAGAAAATAAGCATCTTATTAAAATTAAAACACTGTTGTTTCCATGTCAAAATACTAGTAGTTAATAGAGTTTTAAGAGGAAAAATTATGACTTCCCAATTTACAGCTTGGAGGACAGCTATTATCAGTACAATCACTCCAATGTTTCAGCTTATATAAGACAACATTTACTTTAAAATGTTCTTTTGTTGTTTGGGGGGCTTTTTTTAATTGGTTTGTTCTGGTTATGTACAGGGTTTTCTGATTTTGTATAGGTAAAAATACATCATCCCTTTTTTGCCTCCTGTATAAACAAACTGCTGAACAATTCCTGAGTGCCCACTTATGGTTCTGCATTTCTAATGATTTACGGAATTTTAATTGGAAGCAAGGTCTCAAATATTCTTGCTTTAGAGGTGGCTTCTGCAGGACTGAGACACCAAGCTACAACTTGTTTGCAGAAACTAAATAAAAACAGAAGAAAACATGACATGCTTTGCAAATACGTGAACTACAGAACATACATCTGCCTTGCACATGTCCTACTTAAGCATCCCTGAGGCAGATGCCGGGGGAGGATTTTCCCCTTGGACTCAATGAGTCTTGACACAGCTATTCTGTGTTAGACCAGCCATGTTACAGCAATGCAAAATGCAGGCAGACAGCTATTCCAGCATCAGCTCCTTTGTAACAGCATTGCCCAAGGAAATGAAGTTGGGTAGGGTCTTAGTTCAAAAAGCATCTAGAGAACCTTTCAGTACACTAACATAAGTGAGTGTCTTTGAATTTCATACAAGAGTCCAGGGAAAATGCTGATAGAGGCAGGGAACCATTTCTGCCACCAAAGCACAGGGCAGTCCACCACATGGCTGTGATAATGATGGAGCTCTTAAAATCTAAAGCTCATACCTTGTATAAACAAAAGTCACTGTACCCAGAGGAAGACCAAAGTGGCAGTGAGGATATCACAGTGAGCTATGCCAGGAAACCATGGCAGTACGCAATTCCGCTTTTCTAACTCCCTGAGTACACACAAGCCGCATGGACTAATATTTGCATGCTCTCAGCTTCAGCTCTTGTCCAAACAAAATCATGACCAAAGTCCAGAGATATTTTAAATAAAGATACAAGAACAAAATCCGATTACATTAAATAGCAATATAATTATTTTTAAGGAGATTTTCATTTCCCACAGAGATCCATCCACCTGCACATATTTGACCACAGACTGAAGAAGCTTTCCAGAGCACACCAGTAATTTGCAGGATACAATAACACTGTATTTCCTAATTTTAATTTAATAAAAGGAAATCAAAACAAAGCATATCAAAACAGACAAACAGGAAAACTCCTAAAATTAAATCCTAAAATGTAGATTAATATTAGAAAGCATATGTTTTTCTATCACAGAATGACTAAGCAAAAGAAACCATTCAGAAGGCAGCAAGGCCTGAGCTCCTCCTCTCCCACCAGATGAGTCTCCATGATACACCCACTTCCCTAGTCCCAGCCACCTCATAAGCCAGAGCAGCAGCAGCCAGAAATTTGCCAAAATTCTGGCAAATTGCAAACACAAAGACAAAAGGAAGATGAGTGCAACCAAAGATGCAACGTCTTTTCCCAGAGCAAACAGCAAACTTTATCCCATGAAACTTGAATAAAAATGGTTTACTGAAAAAAGACCCAAGAAACAACAGGAAGCTCACCATGAGGAGTGATGGCCGATAAAGGTGGTGAGCTGGCAAGCAGGTACCAAACACACCAAGGGCAAAAATCACTTCACCTTGCTCTGGACATCACCAAACGGTTTATTTAGAAGTATCCCTGTACCTCCTTTATAGCCTGCTAAAGCCCTCTTCTTTTTGGCACTCAGTGTTCACAAAACTTGAGTCCTATCTCTACTCAACAGTACCCAGCCCATCACTCTATTTTAACTATCTTCCTGTCTTAATTTTTTCTTCTTGCTTCCCTTTTATTTCCTCTATTCAGTAATACTGCCTCCACTGTGTATGTAAGCTGAATCTCACCAAGAAGCTTCAGGGACAGCAGTAAACAACTATGACTAAAAGCACTTAGTTTTTCCAGTCTCAAGAAAAAAGCAGCTATGGGGAGGTCCCATTTCTGTATACAACTACCTACCATGAAGGTAAAGGGAATGTCAATCCTCTGATTGAGCCTCAGAGATAAGTCAGGGGCAAAGTCACAACTTTGAATGTAGAAAATTGCAGCAAGACAAAGACATTTAAAAAATTATTTGGTAAGCCATAACTATAGGCAGATATTGGAACAGCTGCTTAAAAGGCTTGTCCTTGGAGATACTCAAAACTTGATTGGGCAAGGCCTGAGCATGTTGCTCTAACGGAACCTCCTTCATTAATAGAGCTCAAGATGACTACAGCTTCCTTTCAACATCCTTTTTAAGTGATTCTGGCAGCTTTTGTTTGATTTTCTGGCAACTAGCAACAAAATAATGCACTGGTCACAACTGATATGCAACTTAATGAGATGAGAACAAAGTTGACCATTATAATGTTTACAGCAAGCTGTGAACTTAATTATAATGCAATACTAATTAAACTAGTACAAGAGAACTTTAGTTATAACTATGTGAAATCTTGATCTAATCATCTCCCTCCTCAGAAAGGAGAAAGCAAAGAAGAAATAAAGACTACTAAGAAGGTCTAGCAAATGATTTACAGATGTCTGAACGAAATATCAACTTTAAAATGTTAAGCATCTAAGTAATTGGGGACCTTTTGTTCCTTCAGTGTCATCCATGGAAGCATGATTCTTTAGTAGAGCTGATAAACTATTGCTGACTGCATGTACTAGAGAGACAAAACAAACTTACTCCACTCACAAAGCTCCTTAATCCAGGACAACTTAATTTAATTGGCTGCTTAAAGCCATGCACAGTGATTTGGGCTGATGGGAGAGTTCAAATAGTTATGCCAGTTTTCAGATGTAAAACAAAAGCACAGAGGCAGGACAAACATACGGCAAGTTTAGATCCATTAAACATGATAATGCACAAGACACTAACACATTTGAAATAAATCATAAAACCATTGGACAGCTCTTAGAGCAGAGCTATCTACATCGAAACCCACTGGCACAAATCAACATCTGTTCACAGCATCACCTGCACAGCTTCAGAGTTAAACATAATTCAATTCTGGACTCCACCCACCACCCTGCACAGAAGGGACAGTCTGAAGACACGGGTGGCCTTTCTCCAGCAGAAAGGGGACAAAGGAAGAAGGGAATGCTGTGTTCAAATTGAGAAAAGAATAAAGGAAAAAATCCACAATTTTTGGCCATCTGTATCTACACATCCCTTTCAGTGAGAAGAAACTAACTGAACACCTTGAGCATATTCTATCCTTTGATCATAATAAACTGTGGTTAGGCCATTACTGGAACTCATCTCCAAGACTAAGTTCCTGGAATTTTAAACCTTTTACCAAAAAAAAAAAAGTTTGATCTTCTGAAACTATTTTCCACTAAATATTTTCAAAAATCAGAAATGCATCAACAAGACCATTTTTTTCGCATTAGTTAATCTAGACTCTGAGTATTTTGCTCCTTGGTTTCTTAGCGCAGACTCAAACTATGGTTTAGGTAAAGGTTATTTAACTGAGAATCATTGAGCCACATCACAGTGACTAAACTCTGTCCCTTAATTATTTTGCTGGATTCATAAAAAAAAACAAAAACCAAACGAAATACATCAGAAGAAACCCCAAACAACCCAAACACCAGAAAAAAACCACAGTGCATCAACCCATGCCCATCTGGAACTCCAAACCCACTCCCAAGTTACTAGTGCACATTAACATTGCTGAATTTTCACACTGCTGTAGATAAACCCACATAGTCCAGTCCATGGTGTATTTTCTGTCCCAAGAAAGGGTTACAACCACCTTGTATCATGAGCAGATGGGACAAGAACTATCAAGTGTTGTACATTTTTCTTCTACTCATGATTAAAGCACAAAAGAAATAAAAAGTAGAGTTTACCATCTCCTGATGGTAAGTTACTATTAGATGGCATTTTTAAAGAGAACAAGCAATTTCAGAGTGCCAGCATCTGCGGCCCAAACATGAATTTGCCATTGTTCATTTTATCTCCACTGTTTTCTGGGGCAGAGGAAGGCACAGGTGGCCCTCACGATGCTCAGGACCTGTGGAGTGCAGATAGGAGAGTAAGTACAGTTGGTGTCTTTTGCTTCCTAAAGAGGTAGAAATCCACATAGGCCAACATATGAGTTAAACAATATATTGTTAAATACTTGAGATAAAACACAGGAAAAAAAAAGTAGGCAAAGCAGAATTTAGATTCCAGCATTCTGTTATTTCTTCTTTATATATAATCTCACTAGCAGAGCTGAAAGCTGTTTGAGCCATAATAGCAGAGTGACCTTGGTTTCAGTAAGCCTCAAGTTTCACACCCCTGAAGCAATGGCTGATGTGTAGTTGAAGAGATGATTAATGGAATGTGTGGCTTATGCCAGTCAATCCAGCCCTATCCATTCATAGTATGGAATTTAGACGGGCAAAATAAGTCTTAAAAATAATGGTGCTGGCTCCAAGGAAAAAGTAATCAGTAATGACATATATTTTAAACATATATTTATAGCTTGAAAGGATAAATGCCATTAGGTGTTCTGAAGTAAAAGAAAGGTAGTACCACCCTCACATACTTGTGCAGCTCCAAATGACAGCAGGGTGCAACTTTATGACAACAGCTATTCAAGTGTAACTGACAGCCTAATTTGATTTGTATTATTCATATGCATTACAACATACAATATGGCACAAGTGCACATCCAGGGAGATGATGGCACTCAGAAAAAAAATCTTGTCATCAGCAAACTCAGAAAAATCACTTCCTTTGAAAATTTCCAAACTATAATGAACTTTTCCACCCTGTTTAAAGCAGAACCACCCTTCGCTTTCTAAATAGACGATGATTCGGTTTTTTGACTTATTTTGTTTCATTTTTTGTCCATTTGATGTATGCTGGTTAGCTATACTAATGCATACAGCCCTAAGATCTCATAAAAAAGTCTAAGTCTCAAACTCCATTACCATTGTTATGAGATCCAAAAAGTAATTCACTTAATTGCTTCAGTGATACAGATATTTATACACCAATATCCACAACCAGCATTTCTTAATCCAGAACAAGTGAAGAAGCACGGAATAACTAATACAGGAATTAATGAATAATCAGAAATCGCTTGCCTTGGATTATTAACATTTAGAGTAATAGTGTGACAGAAAACAACAGTCATGAACCAGCACTGCCCCATCAGCTGAGCAGAGCACCACATCAACAAATTCTTCAACTCCAGGGCCTAAGCTGCCTCTGGCCTCTGTCTCACACCTTGTCCCCCAAAACAGTGACTGCTCTGGCAGCCACAGCACAGTGTGAACCACAGCAGAAAATCACAAGCCACCTAAATATATCAGGAAAAGCCACAGTGAACAATTATATTCAGGGTACAAGCTTGACAAAAGATAAGTCAATAATATTACTTATTTTGCTTTCATAATGAAAACTTAATATTTCAGCCATGCTGCAATACCTGTTATAAAATCCTTAACTAATTGCATTCAAGATCTTAAAGGGTCTTCAGCACTTCAAGATGGGATTCATATTAGAGGCAAACACAACAAAGAAAAGCCAAGAATATTTTTGCATGGTACTTCTATTAGTGCTAGATTTTAATTAGCATTGAATGACAAATACTTAAAGCATCTATTACACTTGTCATGAAAATGGAGTCAACAAGTTCTTACTTATGATCCCAAGTGACAGGTCTTTCAAAACTTTCTTACTTTCTAGTTCTATGGTAAAGTGTTAACCTGTTCTGTGATGAAGTTAACATGCAACTGTGCTTTTTATAAACAGGTAGCATGAAAAGATTCTCTGCTTACCTTAACATGATCAAAAACCCATATGTCAAGCTTGGCTGCATCTTCTGCTCCAAAGTCTTCACTTTCTGCTGCATAACAAAATGTATAAACATGATCTCCAGTAGCACCTGCAAAAACAATACAGATCGCATATGAGATACAAGGTTTTTAGCTTTTCTCATAGTCAAAAATACTTCTGTGCACAGGAGTAAAAACCTACCAAGAATGATGATCTTGAAAGAAGTCAGAGAAATTTTCTCCTTATTTTAAACTTTCCCATCATTAATCTCTTTTGGAAGCCTGGATAACATTTTACCTCATTAGCTTATCAGCACCTTGGAGGAATGAGGAACAATGTCATCCAGTATGCTCAGGGAAGAAAATAAAATATGGAAAAGCAGATAGGAGAAAACTGAATCCCATTTTAAGCAAATGAAACATAATTTGGTTTTGAAACATAGAATTTCACTGAGAAACTTCTAACCAAGGCAGATTCATATCCACAGTCTCATTTGAACACGTGTTTTGGAGGCAGACTGTTTAAGGAAAATATGTTCAGCTTTCACCAGTTCAACTGAATCATACAAGACAATGCCTTATCCACGAGGTCTCTTCCACATGAAAACATCATACATCACATATAACAAAAGCATCAGGAGGGTCACTATTTCAATTCTAGCTATCAAAAGCCCAGCTCCACTTCAGGGAGACAATATTCAAAGTCTGCATCTTTAAAACAAGCATCCAAATCAGAAAAGAACAAACTACTGGACTTTGTCCAGTCACAAAGTACAACACAAGGGCCACTGATGTGCAAATACAGCATCTGGACAAGACAACTTCATTCTCTACTCACTGTCAAGGGAGCAAAGCAGAAAAGGGAGGGGGCAGGGGGAAGACAAAGACTGGCAAGAAATTAAACTTCAGAAGTCCTGAAAAGATTTGAAGCTAGGGGAAGTTTAATTAAATAATTCAGTCAATGGCAGAGGTGTTACAGTTCAGGGGTGCCATTTATACTGTGACTGTGTAAACTCTCAGAGACAAAAATGTTCTTTAATCAGTTGATGACCAGAGAGAAAATATCTGATCTGCTGGATGCCACAATTATATAATGCAGTTGTGTAAGCTTCCAGGCTTGTGAATGAACTAACATCCCAGTATATGGCAGCTTCTTAATCAAGATTATGTGGAAACCCACACAATGGGATGCAGGAATTTCAGGCCAGGAAGATGAAAGCTGGCACAGATTTTCTGCCCTGCACCCCTGGAGATGTTACTACTGCTTATAACACAGAACACTCACTGCAGTTTTCAGTCTAAAAGAAAAGGAAGAAAATACTGCCAAGCATTAAGAAGTGAATCTAGGAGTCCCAATTGGTGGATAAACGAGTTCAAAAGAAGAAATAAGTCCTGTCCATCACTGCCAGGATGACTGACAGCCTAAGAGAGCAGAATGCTGTAGTGTTTTTCCACAGTGTCACAGCAAACCTGCGAAGTCCTTCCTTGAGAAATGCCACACCAAAGAACCACAAAATTCTCAAACGAAGCATAGGAACATATCTACTACTTAGCCATTCCTAATTACTACCAAAGCAAAACAATCCATCCAACCCAGCACTGCCATAAAGAGAAGTAGTGGCAAAATGAAGCCATGCCAGGAAAGTTTGGCGTTTTTTAGTAGGAAATTCTACAAAGTAAAACATTAGAAACTATTATTTTAGTTCTATTGTTTGAGGGGGGAGGCAACAGTATGCCAACACTTTCTTAAGGTCTAGGGATGAAGAAGCAAAAAGGGGATAGAGAAGAAGAAGAAAGCCAGGGATGAAAACATCTTTTAGAAGCAACTAAAAGAAGAACTCTGCTGGATTTGATGATACCATTATACTATGGGAAATAACTGCAGGTGCCAGAAACTACCAAAGAAGATCGTACCTATTGCTTTTGCTCTTTTCTCTGCCACTATATATCACAGTCAGCATCAATATTCAAGTTTTAAGATCAGGGATGTAGTTACCACACTCTTACAGTAAGATTTACACCTTGCTCTGCTAGTGGGGCAGGTCCTGTCTCTGACAAGCCTGTCATGGGTCAGAGTCCAGAGCAGCAGGAGAATTTGCCAGCAAATTCTGCAGGCACAAAAGAGGGGGGAAAATAATGAATGAACAAAAACAGACAGACACTGAGCAGGACAGAGTGTGGCCATTAGAGAGTTGTCATCAAATACAGCCATGTGAGTGATATGAGAAATTCTGCATTGTGTAACAATAAGGAACTAAACCAGAAAATGGAGAGGTCTGCTCATCCAGAATAATCCTGACAACAGTTTGTCCCAGTTGTTCCCATGATCTTGATGATATCTTCTTCATACTCAAGTTAAAACAGTGACTCTAGCCTTTCTGGAAGCTTCCAAAAAAGAGAAGGGGAGCCCATGACACAAAGGGCAATCTGAGTGCAACAAACTAGTATCTACTTTCCCTCAGAGAAGCAAAAGTCTCAGCTCCTTTTTCAGCATGACATTTAGTACTCTGGAATATACTCCAACCCAGACCGCTGACAGAAGAGTGCAGGGCTGGATTTTTCAGGTCAAACCTCAAACCCTGGCAAGGCCAGAAGAGAAACTCAAAGTTTTAAGGAGCACTCTGGAAACAAAATAGGAATTTTCAAACTATATTATTCTTAGATCCTTTCAAGGTTATAATCTAAAAATATCATAGAAAATAAGGTTAAAATTAGTCCAGTGAATTTGTGTATCTTGAGTTTAACTATTAGAAACAAATGCCTTTTAATCTTGCTTGAGACACAAAGGTACTTCAGACATTTTCTCAGACTGAAATACTGAAGTCATTAGAACTTTGCCAAATTTAAATTTCATGGATATCTATTCTGATATTTTAAAAAATCTGTGAGCATTTTTTTTTACTTCATTAAAGAATTCTCAACAATTTTTTGAAATATATATTTTATTACAAGAAAAGTATCTAGAGAAAACGGACAATGACAGGAAATAAAGGATTTTTCTATCCTTCCCAAAAGGCAGCAGGTATCATAGTCTTGATGCGTAATCCAATGCAAATGGTGAAACAGCAAAGTTTGGAACGTATTAGTATGATAAGATATACATAGGAAGAGTCCTGAGGCCTCACTAATTTGCAATATGAAAAGAAAGGGGCACATAGTTTAATTTCTATATCTCC
The DNA here is from genome assembly GCF_009819655.1 of Sylvia atricapilla. Classification (NCBI taxonomy): domain Eukaryota; kingdom Metazoa; phylum Chordata; class Aves; order Passeriformes; family Sylviidae; genus Sylvia; species Sylvia atricapilla. Next base: position 70,682,305 of record NC_089140.1, on the reverse strand, counting down.
TTCTTGGCTCTTTTGTAAAAGTAAAGATAAAGAACAAACACTTGATTACTTTCCCTTACTTACTATAAAACTATAAAACTTTCCCTTCCGTACTTGGCCTCTTTGAAAGAAAGGGAACTATCTTTTTCCAAAAGAAATTAATCCATCTTTCTATCATAAGAAACCATGACTCCTGTTCTGCCACAGCATCAACTTCTCAGATACATGACTGAGAAACTTTGCCAGCTTTAGGGGATTTTCCTCCCCCTGCAAAAGGAAGCTGCATTGTTGATACCACTCAGTACAAGCCATATAGAGAGTATTATCCTTGCACATCTCTTCAGATAACATCAAAGCTGCTCACAAGTTCTCTGCTTATCATCTTACTCAAACAAAACCAGTAGAAGGACAGGGCTCTGGGAAATTCTTGAATTCCCCAAATATTTTCCCAAGGACATATCCCTAAAAACACAAACAATCTGTGCAAGGGCAACTACCTTTCCCCTCTCCCCAGCCGCCATCACACTATTTCCAAATAAAAGCTGTAATCTGAGGTCATGGGAAATTATAAGGAGATATTTTTACAGCTCATCATAAATTTATGAGGCTTAAGCAAAGAGCAGAAAAGAGGGGCGTGGAGGGAATGTCAGGATGTGAGGGGGAAGAGACATGAGTTCAGAAAAAGTTCAAGAATCATCATGAGAAATATTATGTATATTTTCTGTAAGCCAATATTACATTCCACTCCTATCCTGCCTATCCCATTTTTCAATACCAATGCCTAGAACAGAACAGCAGCACATACCCTTAGCTTGCCCACTTTTCACTTGAATCTGTTTATTCTGAGATTATGTGAAAGGGTGTATATGCACTCATCCCTCCAAGAAAACAACAATATTAAACTTGGAGAACCCTTAAACATTTGAAGTGTTGCTCAGCAATCTCTGCATGCTCAAACCTCAATTGCACTGGGCTGACAAGACTTTAAAACACTGCACACCACAGGCAAAAGACCTCAGCTTCAGGAATAGTACCAGGAAGTTCTTGCTTGCATACAGTTCTTTCCTTTACATATAATTATGTTCTGAGTAGAAGCAGGATAACTCACAATAAGCCACTTCTTCAGCTCCGACACTGAAAAAGCATGGCTGCAGTTCTATCTCCCAGCTTACTGGGAGCTACAGGCTTGCAAAACAAGAATTTTAAACCTCACCAAAAAAGATACCATGTCCTTATAACTAAAGGTGTGTTCCTTTAACACACTGACAGAATTAGCTAAGGCCTGTTTAAATGAATGAGTAATAAAGAGTGATATCCTCATCAAAAGCTTGTTTCTTTTCCTCCACCCCATCTTCCTTTCACAAACTAGAAATCTAGTATACAGAAATACACAAACTGAAAACACTTTTTTCACCTTCTTCTCTAACTCAGAAATGCTGTGTCTATATTTTACTACCTGATAACTATGTGTTAAAGATTCATAAAATTAAGTCTTACCTTTTGCAAACATGGGCAAAATATCTGGGCTTCCCCAGCTCCAGGTATATTTACTCTCATTGAAAACAGAGTCAAATTCCACTGGATTCTCCTTCCATCCTGTTAAACAAACACATCTGAATTTAAATAGCATTGCCAGAAGATCTCATAGACTGCTAAAATTGATAGTCCATGCAAAATGTTGTGGGTTTTTCTCATAAGTTTCCCCTATATTATTTCACAATGAACTCCAATTTGTGCATCTTGATTTTAATTCCATTTAAACATCTATTATAATTACTCCCCCATTCATTAAGAAGTGAGCTGAAAACCCAGGCCACTCTCATTATGCAGGGTTTCAAACAGGCAAAGCACACAGTAGGTTTACCTTCTAAAAAGCTAACATCTTCCTGAGTTCTGCATCTCCCATTGCCTGAACTCAGTTTCTGGCATTTCAGACAATAAGATACACACATATATTTCCAGAAGTCAGGTTGCACTTCCTTACAATAAAACTTTCAAAATTTTCTGTTTCCATGAAAAGGGAGTTGACAGAAATACAGAGATTCTCTTAAAGAGGTATCTCATCCAATCCTGCATTTGTAGTGGTTTTTAGAAGGAAGAACCTTTTCATTAGGAACATGGACAAGACCAAGTAATTCCACTCACCTCCCCCGTCCAAAACCAACACACATGACTAGTGTTCAGGCCTGGAAGGGGGAAGGCAGAGGAGCACACAAAAGACCAAGTCAGTAGTGCCAAGGATTGCTCCACATAAATAAGCCCGAAACGCTCAGTAACAGCTCTGGACAAAACATGGGCTTGGGCTTTTACTTTATCTTGCTCCTGATTCTCCAATTCAAGCTAGCAATGGTTCAGCTGAGACATTACAGTTAATTTGTTGTTTGCAACATCTACTTAATCATATCGTAGTGCATCCCAAATGATAATCCAAAACAGTTACACGAAAAAGTGAGGCCGTAAGATACTTCTGCTTTTAGGTTCAGGCTGCTAAATTAAACCATACTAAAGAATATTAATTTATATAAGCTATTTTCCTAGGTGTCAATATTAGGAGTCAGAAATTCATTTAAAATTATTATTTTCCATATTATCTTGGCATACAAACTACAATGCAGGTATTTATCAATAATCATCCAGAAATCCAGCACATCACTGAAACACTGTACTTTGGAGGACAACATTCAAAGCTTTAGGACCAGCCTACCTTTAGCAACTGCACTGACATCTTCATAAAATCCAGCAATAAGGGCAACATGCCCTGGCCTGGATTCTGTTGGGACTCGGGTGTGAGAGATTCCCCAGCTGCCATTATTTTCTAGGATACCCCTGAGAAAAGGAATCAAGGCAATTAACATTTGTGACTTGTCCAAGTTGAACAAACTGCAGATAAAAATAGTGGCAGGTAGACGTGAGGCAGGAAAGGCAAAAAAGCTCCAAACCCAGACTAAAACAGATTTTCACTACCACCTGCTGTGCAGTAAAACAAGCAGAACATAAACCTGCAAGTAGTTCTATATTACAACACCTCACAGAGAGCATTACTATTGTGGCCCATCAGTTCTGCAAACAGATGAGTTCAGCTGGTGTTCTAATACACTTAAAATTAACATACTATTTTTTTCTGCTGCTCTCCTGTTTAGCTTTTTTCCCCCTCAACAGATGGTTTCTGCCTGGTGTTACTCTTCTTTGTTCTTTCCACTTAGCCTGAAAGTGTCTAGTTCAATCTTATCTTACTCTTTAAACAGGCTCAATTATAATTATCTCTTGTGACCATGTCTGCCTTTATCCACGCTGAATCTTGGAAGCAAGACCAAGAGAATTCGAAGCCCATATAAATCTAAGGTGCAAATAATCTTGGCAACAAGAAGAAAATCTAAGTAAACCTTGCAACTTTTGCAATTACACTGAAGTGAAGGAGAATACATCCTCACCAACATACACAGAAACACATCAATTGTCTAGGGGTTTATGCTCATACAGTAAATAGTTACAACAGAGAAAAAGCAAAGAAAACAGAGGACAAAGCCCAAGCATAAGAAACAGCCTCATAAACTATTCTCATCTGCCGAAGATCTGAACATCTGGAGCCTGTCAGGAAGCAAGAGGTGAATGTTACCATATGCTGTTTTCTTGTCTCCATCTTCTGGAAGAACAGAAAGATTCACTGCTCAGTATCAGAGCAAGGGAAGAAAAAAAGCAGAACACAACAGGACATATCTTACACTGATTTTGAGGAAAAACCAGCAGAATCTTCTCAACAAACTGAAAGTAGTTTTTAACAGTTAAGTTACCAGGAAATTAAAATTTTGTTGTTCATGATATAAGCTACCAAATCTGCTATGTTCATGCGTTTTAGTCTAAGCAAATTCTAAGTTCATGCCTTTAAACCTCCTAAACTTTCAGACTCCACTCTAAGATTGCAGCATTCACCATTTGCTTGTTGGGATGTTTTTAAACTCACATCCTCAGACTTACTCAAAAGATCATAGAACTACTTGGAATAACCCAAATACTACAGTGAGGAATATAATTGTCTAGAAACATGGCACTCTAATATGTTATTCCTACTCTCATCTCAGCCAGGAGATAACACAAGCTGTACTGAAAAAAAAAGTAATTAGAAAAAAGGATTTATGTATTACTCAAAGCGGTGTCTTATTTTTCTCACTTCAGGCTGATCAGGATGTATTGCACTAATATTCATGAAAGACTTAAAACAAAAAATAAAACACTTGCCAAAAATAGAACTTCTCCTCAGACTTCATTATAGCAACAGGCAGAAAATCAATTTAATTACAATTTTATTTCTATTGAATTGGAAAGGAATTCTTTACCTTTGCTTGTTAACAATAGGATGACTTCAGGATTTGAAGTCAACAATAACACATACAAGCAGAAAAAATTACATATAAATTTGTCATTTATCTATTCAAAGTTAATTTAGATACTTTGAATGACTTCAATGCCTTTTACTCAGAACTACTAAAAAAATTTTCCATGACAGTATAAACATTAGCTAGCCATAATAACAACGGTAAGTAGTAAGATGATATAGTAAAATGGCTCAAACATAACAGGCAAGGAAGAAAAGATCTTCCCTGAAATCTCCATTGCAGCAATTCAGATCATTTACTGGCCCTCACAGCTATGACAACTGCTGAAAACCAGATTTTTCAAGAACATTGTGGAAGACTGGGTACTTGGCATGCATGTATTATCCAACAATTTGCTTCAAGCCTAATGAATATTTATTTTTAATTCCACATACCTACTAAAACTTCACGTCTTTTAATAGCACATTGCTATAAGAGTGGCTCTTTCTTATTTAAAGACCATTTTTCCTCATTAACAATGCAGTAGTTTCCAAGGTACTCCACTTGGATAAGACTAATAATCTGGCTGTTATGTTGCCCACTGCTGTAAAGTGGGTAAGGGACTGAACACTTTGAACTTAGGAAGAAACATGCAAAAAAGTAAACTTGATATTAAATTGAATATACTTTGAGTTAGTATTATTGAAAAAGGACTTTTCAGACAGCAACAGCTTGGCAGAATAAAAAAGGAAACACTTCCAGGTTGACACATGATCTTGTCAACCTGTTTACAAAGTTAACTTACAGAAGTTGTGTAGCTCAAAGGTTTAGGGACAACACTGAACCTGTTGCTTCAAAATTGTGGCAGCTCATGTAATAGAACTGAAGATACACTCTGGGCTGCCTGATCCCCCACATTTCAAAAGGCACAGCACGCTGCATGTTTTTTTCTTTTCATCATCTCTCACATAGACATTCTCACACACATATGTACTTCTATGCAGAATGAGAGATGAGAGAAATACCAGTAGAGGTGTGAAGTGCCATCTGTATTTTCTTCCAGGTGGCAACCCATCAGCATCTCCACTTTTTACAAAGCAGTTTTTCCCATCCATTCACTCATGTGCTTTCAGCACTGGTGACAATGCTTTACTTCTACAGATTTTGAAATACGAAGTCCCTAACGCCACAAACAAGGTAAAGCAGAGAAAGCAAGAGTGCCAATTTTTCAGCAGTTGACAAGCTAATACATGGTTTAACTTTTTTCAAGACAGGCTGAGTGGCTAAAACTTAAAAACTCAATTCACTTAGTTAAAAATAACAAACAAACACAAAAAACCAAACAAATAAATACCCATTGTAACATTTTCCTGGCCACTACTTACCCCTGCTCCTAGTGATGGGGCCATTACAGCATTCACACCTTAAAGGCGTTGGTTGGTGGTGCAAAAGGCCAACAGTTTTACTGCTAAGAAATGAGACTACTCTGGAGTAAGTGTGAAGTCCACTAATAGAAGATGACATGGTAAACTCCCCCCGCCCAGTGGCAGACAGCATCTTACAAAAACAGTAGCAGCAGCAGCAGCAGGTACAAGTAAGCCCATATGGGCTGGCAAGCACTGTAGCAAAGACTCCTCACATTTTGGTACTACGTTTGCAGCAGTGGACTGCAAAAGCCCAGAGAGCTCCAGATGACTAATTATTTGCATTTGCTCTGATACTCAAGCCAGACCAATTCTACCATCACACAAAATTAGTCTTATTTAATATGTCTTTTTTCAGCCTAGGAAATTAATTGTCTTGTGCTCAAATAATCATATTGATATAAGGAGACAGGAAAGTTAAAAAAAAATTAGTTCTAAGCACAAAAGAATATGACTTTTAACACTTTTTTAGCAGGACTACTTTTTCACAGCCTCAAACTAAATCATTCCTTTAAGCAATTAGACACATTGCAGAGAGCACAAGGGAGGGAGCAGGGTCATCATGCATGCAGCAAGGGTGGAACAGAGAGGAAGTAGCAGCTTGCTGTTAGATCCATTCAGGACATCTCTCTTAATCACTCCTTAAAAAGTTTTGTCAGTAGCTCAGCATTAGAAGACAAGCACGTTAATGCACTACTGCTCTTAAACGGAGCATCCAGGAAGCAGTTAAAATTAGCAACTGCCAGGCTTCAGAATTGATACCATGCTGATGTGAACGGAGAAAGTTCACTCCCCTCTCAGTTACTGGCTATCTGTAGAGTTCAGGGGACACTATGGACTCAGTTTACACTGTCCTAGTTTTAGTAGCTTTCCTGACAAGGGACATCAACCTAAGCTCATGCATTCCTGCACAGTACAACCCTGCAAAACTCGTTACTTCGAAGGCAAAAGGAAGGCAGCACTCAAGCCACCACAATCGTTGTTGCCCTTCTTGTTCTCTTCTCACCATTGTGTAGAGCTGCATCCAGAAGCAAAACCTCGTAGCTCAGCAGAGCTGTGGACTCACCGCAGGAAAGGTGCCCGGGGTGTGCCATCGCTGTCCAGCTCATACAGAGAATCCGCCCGCAGACCGTCGGCAACGAAAAGCACAAGACGTTTTGCTGGAGGTGGCAGCGGAGTCTGCTGAGGAGTCATTCCATGAACAAGGGGAGAGCTGAAGTAGATGTCAAAAATGGAGACCAAGAACACACAGTGCACAAGGAGCCCCGCGAGTATGAAGACTGGTATATCCATGGCAGCAGCCAGCTGGCAAAGGCAAAGTACAACACTGAGAGAGAAAAAGAAAAATAAAGTTAGCTAGATGAGACTTATCAGAATCAATATTTATTTCATTTGTTATGGAATGGGAGCAACAACCACAGACATCCCCAAAATCCATAGTCCATAATCAATCCTGCTTCCAACAAGCTTTATTCCCCCAGAAGTCCAGGTCAGTCCCTGAACGACTAATTCAGTGATTCAGATAATCATTATGTCCCAGTAACTCACCTCTGGTGTTTAGGGGTTTATTAGATGGCTTCAAACTGAATCGAGCCAGTTTCTTTTGTGAGCTACATCTGTGACAGAAGATATAGACAATGCAAAGTCTCCATGAACATACTACCCTCTGCTGGCTGGTTGCACGACAGAGTTGTTCAGGCAAACGCAAGCCAGACAGCTAAGAGAAAACCATTCTCTAGTAAACATCCATCCAACACTGCTTTTTTTTCCTCCAAGTTTGCCATCAAGTCTCATTATGCTCTGCCTAGAAACTGAAACCTTCTTTTAAAAGAACAAAGATGCTGTGCTGAGCACAGAATGCTATTCCTCTTCTAAACCAAGTGGCAAAAGCACAATAGCTGATGAATTACGTTTCAGCAATTCTAATCCCTTTCTGAATGTGTTTTTTTTTTCCCTTTCCTGCCATCCTCTGATGTTATGTTAGATATACAAACATGCTTAATAACAGGTACACTGGAAACTGTCTGTGTTTGCCAAGCATGCTGTGGGGTTCCTGGAGGTAAATATGAATATTGGCTGAGGTTAAGTGTGAGAACTGAGCCTGAATGAGGCTCAGTTCTGACAATGGACTATTAGTGCTGTCCAAGCTGCTTAGTTATTTAAATATTAGCTAATTATACACCTTCGCCAAACATCACCTCCATTCACCAATTAAGGAACAGATGTTCTTAACAGCCTGGAAGGTTCAGACTACCTATGTAAATACACACCTCTCTCTAAAAGAAACAGTTTGTTTTAGAATCCAGTCAGTGCTTCTAAATGACAACACATATGTTAAGTTTATCTTGTTACTTTCAGAATTCCAGTAGCTGAAAAGACACAGGCAGCCACCATATGGTAAAATCTACCACTTTTACTAAATAAGGATAAAAGGGTTTACTACCACATAACCATAACTCTGCTCAAAACTCTAAAAGATGTTTTAAAAAAAAACCCCAAAAACAAAAACAAACTTAAAGGGCCAGAAAAAAAGAAAGATTACAAAAAGAATTGAAAGCTAATACACAGTATTACTGACTAACCCCATGAAAATTCAGATCTGCATGCAACTTAAACATAACTTTCAATTCCACCCATTTTCCTTACTGAAGCACAGATGCAACAACTCCAACTCTAATCTGAAACATTACTACAGCAATTTCTCATTTGAGATATTGGGAGAGAAAACTAGATTAAAAATGAGATAACAAAATACAACATTTCAAAGACACATACTAGTCACATCTAAATGAGCAAAAACTTTGTTAATCAACAACTTACAAGCTTTTATGTCTACAAGTAAGATTTCAAGAGATTTGGAATATCTGTTAACATCAGTTTGTTTATTTTCCAGTATTCAGAGTTCCTGCATCAATTTAAATACATGAAATCACAATCATAGAAATACCATTAAGTTCAGTGCCAGAGCTCATTTTATTCAATCAGTTTTATTTTCCACAGGGCTTTTTCTTTTGATGCAGTTGTGTTTGATAAGAGAACACAAACTATTCACGCCTTTAACTGCTGAGACTGAACAGCCCACTAAACTGATACTTTTTACATGCTCCCAATGCTACAATTCTATAGCTTAACATATTCTATGTTCTTCCAATTAAACTATTAGTAACCTAATCTGTTTTCTGGCCTAGCTAATTCTCTTCACTTTAAACTCTCCCCAGGCCTCAGTCTTTGCTCACAGAAAAAAGAGTTCAATCAACACAGTCCAAATTTAATGCTTAGATTACAGTATCTATAGAATTATTGAGAAAAGAAAAAAAAGGATAGCTTCTTTTGCAACCATAGTTTGACTACATTACACTAAACCATTTATCTGGACCCAACATATCCTACCTACTGCTCAACACCATCACATGGTTTCCAGACAGGCAGCTCCCAAAGCATCTGGTCCTGCCACAACCCTCACAGCCACTCCTGCCTCTGCCTTAGCTTACACTGCTCCTTGAACACAGCATTTTGTGTGTCACCACTGTGAAACAACGTTGTGAAACATATCCTATCCTCAAGCTCACCTTCCCACAGGTACAGAGGCTTTGGAAAGCTCCTAACTGCACTCAGCTGAATGCAAATTTCTCTATAGAGCCTGGTGCTCGACTGTTCAAGGCAGCTCAGAAGGCATGGAAAGAACAAGGATAACGATTTCAATAACAATTTCTTCCTCAAAAGGAAAAAAAAAGGCAGGATAAAAGGAAAAAAAAACAAAACAACAACTGGATTAAGCACTAGTTTATAAGAAAAACCAGAAGGCACAGCCTGTCGAGCGAAGAAAAACAGGAACGTATTAAGTACACACACTTTTGAGGATGAGGAGCCATATCTAAGTATTTATGACTAGTGCCAAAATATCTCTGCCCTCAGGTGCCTGGCCATCCAAAATGTGGATAAACAAACTGTCACTTGAAAATACATCTTATATCTTTCTGTCAAGAGAAGTTGAGCCAAGGATATCTCAATATGTTTGTGTCCTGTGATATTTTCTCAGGCAATCCTTTAGTGCTGTACCTTACACAGTCCTTATTTTCACAGGGCAAAACACAAGCTTTGCTCAAATTCTGACTGCATTACTCTACTTCAGCCTGTTAAGTCATTGCTTATCACACCAAGAGGATAGACAGACCCTCTGACTCTTGTAGATAGGAGAAACATGTTGCAACCTATTTGCCACGTGTCATTTCTTACTGCACACCCAAACACACCACTTGTTACAACAGAATCCCGGAATCCTACTACAGCTCACAGACAAATCTCCTCCTCCATAGATTCAGCCTAACTAACAAGCTACATATCAGACTCCAATTTATTCCTTTCTTTCTACATTTTCCCCCTTCTGTCACCATCTCCTAAACATACAGAGCTAATAATGATACTGTCCAACCCCCAGTATGTCAGACCTTAAACTATTCCAATAAAATATTTTTGTTCAAACAATTTGGAGTCAAAAATCACAAAGCTGGCGTGGATTATTAAGCAAAGACCCTTTTCAGATCCTTAACAACAAAGTACTAAAGATCCGCTAAGCTACTCACTGCCTGTTAAATGCAAGTGAACAGAGCAAGTAGAAAATGAGCAGTGCCAAGGTGATGCAGGGAGCTCCAGGACACTCGAGAGCTTCTCACTTCATGGATGCTGTACACAAGCAGAGAAGAGAGTGAAAAGATGCAGGGGTGTGATCGATCTGAGAGACAGCAAGGCAGAACCAGCAGACACCTTTCCTAAAATCTTTCTTAAGGAGATTAAAGAGAGAAAACAGCAAGGACCTTCTGACTGCAAGTAATTGCTTTTCCAGAATAAAGTGATACATGCAATTAGAGAAGAGTTTTTTGGTGGTTCTCTCCTCTCACTCAGAATTCTCAAGGAAAAAGTTAAGCTCCCAGCTGGTGTCAAACAGGATGAAGAAACCCTCTCTTTCTTTGTATCCACACCTATCAAAACAATATTAAAAAAATAACCTGTGCTGTTAGCCACAAGTTCCTCACCAGTAGCCACCTCAGTGCAAAGACTAAAACATCCAGACTTCGATGGTGGCAGGGGGAGCAAGACAGTTGCAATGAACCACCCAAGCCCAACTCTTCTTCACGTCGGCTTTTCCCTCTTTTCAAGTTCATCTGTAATCTGTTGACAAGACCGGTTTTTTTCAAACTTTCTTTTTGATGCCATAGAAGCAACATCCACAGCACCAGGCTGGATTAGGCCTCCCAACAATTAACAGGAAGGCTGACATAATTAAATGCAGCACTCGTTTTCCCCAAATAATCTACACGTAAACTGCATTACCTCTGAAGATATAATCCCTCATCATTATTTATAAGGCAAAGAAAACCATATTTGTACTGCAACACAATATAGTTCTTCACACAAAATGTACATTTCCCTTCTATATTTTTCTTTCTCCAAATATGTAATAAAACATACACAAAATACTGCATGGTATATGCCTCATTGGCAGGAATATTTTCTTAAGGACAATGAAGTATCAAAACAAGGAGCTCAAGGTACACAGTCATTTCTTTTACAGGGGCCATGCTTCACAAATACTGTAAAGTCTGTTGATCAAGAAAAGAAGAAAACCCATTGGAAATGCATTTTTAATAGGTAGCAATGGCCTAGGTAAGTGTCTTTTACAGAAAAAAGAAATAGACAAGAATGTCCGCTGTGCTTCTGGCTGACTAATATTTTTCAGCTGAACAGTGTTGTGTATTTTGTAGTTTAACTGTCAAAGTTGCGACTGTACAATCTGTCCACACATAAAAAATTATTCTTTTTTTTAGGGCAGAGGAGCAAATGGAAGTTGGGTGGTCTGACTTTGCATGATATGGCAGCTCTACAACATCTAAGGTGGTGTTAGCAGTCCCTACCCTATTTTTTTAACTCGATTTTTAAAGGGCTACACCAGTCAGGAAATGCACTTAAGCAATTCCTGCTGTCACAGCCCACACCTCTTGACTGCACAAAGCTGTAATTTTACACAAGAGATGGACCAGCCAATTCTGAATAACTCACATATCTTCACCCACTACTTAAACACAGGAAACCCCAAATCCTCATCTTGACTTCATCGTGTATGAAGTGGGAAAATAATAAATTCCCTTTTCCTCTTTCCCAAGTTTTCCTTTTCTTTCTCTATTGAAACATAACATACTCTGCCAGACAATGAAACTGCGACTACAGTATTTCCACTCGCTCTGGCACTGAAGTGGCTTTTGTAATTCAAACCATCTGTTTAAAATTATTTTATGTTCAACATCTTCACTGAGCATTTTAGGGATTATAATAACAAATGACAACTGTTTTAAATTTTAAATGTGGTTCAGTAAAGCACATCCAAATCTGAGGCAAAGAGCCCAAAGAATACTTCATTTTCTTCTTCGCATCACTTGATAATCAAAATTACTCTGCCTGCCTAGAAAAGTCTTTTGCCAGACTTTTTAAGGGAGTAATTGGACTATGACCTGCAAAGCATCAATGAAACATCAAGTGTTCCAATACTTGAACATACTGCAAATCAGTCACCCCAGCGTCAGTCTATGCAATTTTCTCTGAGTTATCTCTAAACATGGGAAACTGTATTCACAAGTTTCCCAGAAAAAAAACATACCTGAGAACAACACTGACAACAGGATAGCAGTGATAAAGAGAACAAGAGCAGTTCATTAAGAAACAATTACTGTTTCAAGGCATGAAAGAGAAAACAAGAGTACCACTTGTTAGCCAAGTGGAGGCAAAACATGGAATAGAAATTCAGAATTACATCCACTCAGGATGCATGCAGCTACAAGTTCAGAATTCAGAAAAAACCAAAACCCAACAACGAGAAACCCTGACTGATCCTGCTGTGAATTATTTCACTGTGTAACAGCATTTGGAGGACCTATGCCTGGTCTCAGGAGGTATCTGCAAATCCTCTTGAATATTTCTTGTTTTCTAAGTCATTCAGCAATACTCTACCTACCAGCAAGTCTTCCTCAAACATCAGTTATACTCTGTGTGTGTGTGTATATATACATATATATGGACTTTTTGATTCTTTTTTGTACCACCAAAAGTAGCAGGTTTCCTCAGATTTCTGCATTCTTGAATAACACACACACACAAAAAAAAAAAAAAAAAGGGTTTTTCTGTCACCTGTCACTGTTTTTTTCTTAACCTGCCTGGAGATGTTGTAGACAGATTCTTCATATCAAAAATTTTATGGGACACTTTTGGGGAAAGAACATCAGCCTGACAGTGTCTAATAAAACACATCCTCCCAGATTTCACAGGTCAGGGTCAAGGGACAAGTGGCACTTAAGAGAATACAAGCACATGGAAGACAGCTTGCCACAGCAGTCTTCTGTTTTACTGGAGCCCTCCTTCACAAACCAAGGCTGAAGGCCCCCTGAGGTATTTTTAAATCCATTTGCAATAAAACTTCACAACAAAGCAGAAGTACCAACACAAGCATGACAGTTCTGCCCTTTAACAACAAAAGGGGCAAGGATCAGACTTTAAAGTCATACAACAAATATTAACGTAGAACACACAGGGATGAGGACGGAAAAAACCAACTTTCAGCTGCATATTTGCAAATGTATTATAGATACACACAGAGGAAAAAATACCCTTTAACAAAAAACCCCAAAATAAACAGTGCTTGATGTAAGTTCTACAGAAGCTAGTACGAATAAGGAAGGTTTAAAAAAGTTGGCAGAAGTTGGTTTTTTTTCTATTAAGTCACAAGTTGCACATTTGAGAGCAACCACTACAAACAAACAAGAATTATGTCTGGAGAGCGCCAGTGAGACCAAGAGCTCTCCAGGGTCCTGCCCTCGCCCGGAACACGGGAATGCCCGCCCCGCGAATTCTCAAACAACTGCAAGAGTCAAGATGGAAAGCGCAGAAAGAGGCTAAAAAGGATGGGCTATACCCTCTTTAAAAGAGCATCGAGTCGTAAGATAAGTATACACAGTATTTGTGCAAGCATACTTTGAGGTGGATGCAGAAAGAAATCCTTTTGCAAAGGAATCACCTTCTCTCTAACTCTCTCTCCACTAGCAGTCATACTTGCAAGCTGTTCACAAAGTAAGCATTTCCCTAAGCTCCGATAGGACTCAAAACCCACTGAACTTAGGAATTACTGCAGCCTGAAATATTGACATTCACTTTAAAACAAAGTCCTCTGTGCTCCTACATCAGCCTCGACTAACCAAGTAGTTAACATTCATCAGCATTTGCGATATATCACCTTGCAAACACCCTCTGCGGAAGCCCTCTGAGCTTATATTTGTTTTTATTACAAAGCCAAGCCACTTCTCATTTGTATAAGACATCTTTATTTTTCAGCTGCTGACTCACCCTAATAACTAATGGAGACAGAAAATTATTCCTGAAAACAATCTGTATTCTGCTGCTTTGCAATAAGGGGAACTGCTGATTTAAAATGAAACCTCCCCACCACTCAAACTCTTTCAGCAAATAAACAGCAATAGATTCACTGTAGAGAAAAAAAAGAGCTCAGAAGACTAACTAAAAACTTCTAGGGGAGAAACCCACAAACCTGGAGAACACAGATGGGCAATAATTCTCCAGTTCTCATATTTGAGGCGATCTGCGTATCAGTTATTCACTTCTACCCTGCCACCTATAGAAACTTACTTGTAACTATAAAGGGACCAGCAAGGCAAAAACACTTTATCAGGTATTTTATACAGAAACAGCTGTCATGGGGGTAACAGTTAGCCAAGAGGCTTTCACAGTTACAAATACTGCAAGAAAAACCAACCCAGTGCAGCTGCAGAGAGCTGTCCTGTCCTCCTCTGCTCCTGCCCACTTATTCCCATGCCAAATTTCTTCCTTGGGCTGGCAGAGCCAGGTGTACAACTGAGTAGTTAAGCGTTCTAGAGAAAAAAAAAAATCAGTCGAAAATAACCTCAAGTGGCGGGAGGAATGCAGCAAGAAGAATAAAGATGACTTTGCTGTAGTTTAGTTCCCAACACAAATCTCTGTGTTGCTAGCAGGACAGGATGCCATCTCCTCCTAACTGAAGACCTAATTTAGCGTGTTCAAAGCACATCCTCAGACTCCTTCATTCTTTGAAGCCTGTACCTCACATTAGTTGCAATCAGCAGGCCATATAAGGAAAAAAACATGGATTTTTTTTTTTTTTTTTTCAAAAACTGTGCAAACCCTAAATTGAAGAGAAATAACATGAAGGGGACAACAAACGCACAAAGCAGCTCCTTTCCCTATCTCCACTGTCCCTCACCACACTGAGGCAGGGTAAGGCACCCATCTCAGAGCCTCTGCAACACCCTTCTGGGCTCCCTACGATCCAGGCAATGTGCTCCATCTTCCAGGCTACAGTGAATAAGGCCCAAGTAATACAATATTGAAGTGTTTACAGTGCCATAAAAGGTCACATCTTTGATTCGCAATTTATATTTCCTCACTCAACTGTGACAGCAATTTTCCTTGCATATTCATTCTCACAAAAGCATAAATAAACACATCATAAAGCCTGAACAAGTTCTCTAAAATACTCCTAAGGCTCTTAGTGTGCTCGATTTTTTTTTTTTTATGGTAGGCTTCCAAATACCCACTGTTTACAGTAACACTAAAAAACAGCAGCTATGGAAGTAGAAAAATACAGCCAAAGTCAAACTCAAAGGGATTTGGGGGGGTTGTTTTATTTAACTCAAGTCTTCATCTGACTTCATGGCTCATTATCACATTTTTGGTGACACTGAAAATATTCCCAGGTGTCCCTTCGCACTGTTGTACTATCTTTACTTAAAATCCCAATTTAACAAACCCTTCATAAAGTAAGTTTCTCTAGGTAAAGCAATGTTGCAGGAGCCCTCTCATTATAGGGTAAAAATGAGCCAAGACACAGACTTCTTGTTAAATACAGCATAAAAAAGGTCCTGGTTTATTCCTCTTCACTGCTTATCATCTTAACTCCAACTATTCACCATTTTGGCTGCAGCAAGCCCCTGCTGTAGGTTTCCCTTGCAGCCTCTGACTGCTGGTTATTTCCTGCTCAACTATGACTGCATTAATTGGTTTGCAGACCCTGACTACAGGCTTTTACCTGGCTGGACTGTGACTACAGACCCAGACTGACCTCACAGCAGTGACTCTCTCTCCCCAGGACCCTCCTCCATGATTCTCTCCTTCATGTTCCTCAAGGTTCCTCCTCCATGATAATCCTCCCCTTACCAGCTAATCCCCTCCTTCATCTGACTCATCCTTATTGGATACAGCTGTTACTCATCAGGGGTGAGGCTGTATTAATTAAAACAGCTGTTAATTATCAGGGGTGAGGTCACCCATATTCCCTTCTCCTACAAAGCTACATCTGAATGTAAGACAAATAACCATTAACTACCAATACAGGTTGCTCTCATTAAAAAACATTCCCTTGAATCTACAATGGACAGATACAATTTCAGGGACATGGCAGAGGTCTTGAAGCACAAGCCACCAACATTATGAGTCTCAACATTTGCATTATCTGGCTCCTGCAAAATATCAAAATATTTTAGAGCTTAGAGTTAACAAAGCACCAAAATTCATTTTTAAGGTCCGAAAGCAAACAAAAGTCATAATTCAAGTTTCAAGTTTCTTTCGAAAGGAGGCAAAAGTTAGCTTTCAATAAACATTAATAGGCAAAGATTGTTAAAGGGAGCTCGGTTTTAGAAGAAAACTTAATCCAGAGTTAGTAGAACTCACAGATCAGCATTATTTTAAAGTAGAAAACCAATTTGCTTCAGATAGCTCTCCGTTATTTTGTTACCAGTGCCTTTACTGGGATCCCAATCAGATAAAAAAAGCTACCCTACTTCCTTGTAGGACCTACTAGAACACATTAATTCATATACTCCCGATTATTCAGCACAGAAAAAAGCTCCAGTATGTACTTAATAGAATTATTTCCTTTGAATGAAATTAACCTTGTCTGTGGAAGCTGAAACAGAAACCCCCTCAAAGCTTGTGTGCTCACTGGCTGAGAATGGCTGGTGCTGCACCACAGTGGTGAAGAAAGAAAGAACTTTACACACCCATGACCTCACCAAACAACAAAGGGAACCTGAAACTGGTCATATGTTTTAGTTCATTAAACTCTCAGGCATTAGCTCAAGATTTAACACTCCTACCAAAATCAACACAGTAAAAGCAAAGTCTGAGGTTTTTCCCAGTCATTTTTCATCTCAAGGACCATAAATTTAAAAGTTCATGAAACAAAACATGCATAGACTGAAAAGAAGTCTGATTTATTTTTTTGTACAAGCCGATGTATTTTGGACTCTTAGCTTCCCAAGATGTACTTAGATATGTTGTTTTTCAGACACACAACTCAAATCCTTTTAAAGTTAGGAGACAGCAACTCCAGTAAGAGACAAATCAGCTTGACGAACAATCTGCCTCTCTGACTACTGAATAATTAACTTGCAGACGTCTGCCTCAAGTAGACCTACATAATGCTCCATTTCCAGAACTCATGCAGCTTTTTCTGCCGCACACATCCTCTGAGGCACTACACTATCAGCTTTCCTTCTCTGGTTTCTCAAAACAAATACCCCTTTGGCACATAAGAAACTGTTTTAAGCATATTGTTACAAGCACATTCTTCTACCTACACTCTTCAATCCTGGAATACACATTTCAGCCACGTTAGCTTTTTCCCAGCCGTCCATAAATTATTTTGGCGCAATCGAGTGACATCTGTAAACATTTAATTTAGTTTCACAAACCCAAACAAACCTCTTCGAAAGCACTGAAGCAGTGGAACACTTGTACATTGATGTTGGGCGTGGAAGAGTGAAAAAAGTCAGTCCTTACTGCCAGAGCGCAGAGAAGTGGGGAGAAAGGAGCTTGTGCCGGGAGAGGCGGGAGGGAGCGCTCCGATCCCGCCACGGGCGCTGCAAACCCCGCGCGTCGCCACCAGAGGCCGCTGCAGGACCCCAAACAATACAGCAGTCATAAAATCCAAAGTTTATTATAGGAGAGAACACTAAATTGAGTATAAAATTTACGGAAAAGTTATGCAAATTCCAAACTGGAAAGCACAGTCTTTTACAGGATGCCACCACGTGAATGGTAGAGTTTGGAGTGAGTACTCAAGAGTGCTTTCAGATCTCCATGTCACTGCTAAAGATTCACATTATTCTATTACCAAGAGTTCAGCCCCAATACACGGGTCCTAGTGGATCAGCTTTACACAGATCTTCCACTGGTGGGAACGGAAGAACATTTTAAAAGAAATGAAACAGAAACCAATGCTGGCCCTGTTTTGCATAGTTTCCAGCTAGCTGAACTTCCTTCAGTAGAATACACTGCCTGCTGCTCCACTCCGGCTCCAACTTTTTTGCCGGGTAAGACACAAAGTTTTGCCTCATCTTTTTAAGAGTGATAACTTCAGACTTCCAGATGCACAACTCCACAGACTCATAGAGTTGTTAAGGCTGGAAAGGACCTCAAATGTTATCGACTCCAACTGTTAACCCAGCACTGACAAGCTCACTGCTAAAACACATTCTCAAGTGCCACATTCACATGTCTTTTGAATATTTCTAGGAATGGTGATCCCATCACTTCTCCGGGCGGCCTGTTGCAATGCCTGACTACCCTTCCAGTGAATAAATCTTTACTAATATCCAATCTTAAGCATCTTAGGAAAAATGTTAATAGCACAACTTGAGGTCATTTCTTTTCCTCCTATCACTTGTTACCTGGGAGAAGAGGCCAACCTTCATCTTGCTACAGCCTCCTTTCAGGTGGTTGTAGAGAATGGGAAGGTCCCCCCTAAACTTCCTTTTCACCAGGCTAAACCCTCCAGCTCCCTCAGCCATTCCTTATCAGACTTGTGCTCCCTCACTAGCTCTGTTGCCCTTCTCTGGACACACTCCAGCACCTCGATGTCCTTCTTGCTGTGAGTGGCCCAGAACTGGACACAGAAATCAAGGTGCAGCCTCATCTGTGCCAAGTGCTGGGGGATGATCACTGCCCTGCTCCTGCTGGCCACACTACTGCTGATACAGGAACCACCTTGGTTGGAAAAGGTCTCTGAGATGATGACATCGAGTCCAACCCACGAATGAACACCTCCATGTCACCTAGACCATGGCACCGAGGGTCCAGTCTTTCCTTATACACCTCCAGGGAGAGTGACTCCAGTGACTCCACCACCTCCTTTGACAGTCCAAGGTCCACCTGCCCGGGGGCCCTCGTAGGGCGCTGCTTTTCCCGGGAAGCCCTCCCGTCGCCCAGCCAACGCAACCCGGCGTTGTTCTGAGCCTCCAGCCCGGGTTCTGAGGCCGAGGCGAGCCTCGCATCCCTCCCGTCCCAGCAGCGCCGTGAGGCTACACGGGCTGGGCGGCCGCGGTGGAGACTGCGGAGCGGACCAAGCTTTGCAGAAGCGGGGAAGCGCAGCTCATGCCCACCCCCCTTCCCGGGCCCGCAGCCTCAGGATCGCCGCCCCCTCCCCCGGGAAGCACTCAGCGCTCACGCGCCAGGACTCACTCCTCTTCCCCCGCCGCGACCCACGGCCACTTCCGCTTCCGGCCACCCGCGCCGGCCCCGCCCCGCCGGGATAGCGTCACGAATCCCCGCCCCTTTCCGCGTCCTCTCCCCGCCGCGGGCGTGCCCCCAAAGCCACGCCCCTTGGTTGTGGCCACGCCCTTCAGCGTCTCTCCCCACCCTCGGGCCCCGCCCTGCGCGGAGGGGCGGGCGCGAAGGCCGGAGGGGGCGGGGCCGTGTGCAGGGGTGCCGCTCGCGGTTGGCCGCGGGAAGTCTCGCGCGAGCGGGGATCCGGAAGCGGCAGCCGGGCGGGTGGGAGGCTGCCGAGGAGGCGGCGGCCGGGAGTCGCTGTGGCCGCAGGTGGCGGCAGCGCCCGCAGCAAGAGCAGCATCGTCAAACATCATCAACGCCATCGCAGGGGCCTGGCAGCGGGTCGGGCCCCGGCCCCGCCAGGAGGGGTGTCTGCGGCGGCGTCTCCGCGCAGGCTTTGCCGCGGTAGCGCCCCGGCAGCGGTCGCGCCGCGCCGGGCTGTAAGATGGCGGCGGCGGCGGCGGGCGGGGGCGGCAGTGTGAACCCCTTCCTCAGCGACTCGGAGGAGGACGAGTCCGAGGAGCCCCGGCGCGGCGGCGGCGGCAGCAGCAGCAGCACCGAGCCGGGCGGGCCGGCGTACCCGCAGCAGCAGCCGGAGCCGACGGCGGGGAGCCCCGAGGAGCTCCCCGGTCTGCGGACGGCGACGCCGGGCGATGCAGCCGCGGGGGCAGGGGAGCTGCCGCGAGTGCCGATGGACGCGATAGCGGCGCAGCTGCTGCGGGACCAGTTCCTGCTGACGGCGCTGGAGCTGCACACGGAGCTGCTGGAGAGCGGCCGGGAGCTGCCCCGGCTCCGCGATTTCTTCTCCAACCCGGGCAACTTCGAGCGGCAGAGCGGCACGCCGCCCGCCGGTGGGGCCCTGGGCAGCCTGGGCGGCAGCAGTGGGCTCGGGGGAGCCGGCGGCAGGGAGCCCGGACCCGGGCAGCTCAGTAAGTGACCCTGGCTCGGGGCCGAGGGGGCTCCGGGAGGCGGCGGCAGCCGCAGTGGGGGCACGGGGCTGGGCGGAGATGGCTCTCGGTGTCGCTGGGCGGCCGGGAAAGGCGTTTGGCATCGCTCCTTCTTCTAGTCATTCCCGGCTCTCTCTAACCTGCGCGGGACTGGGGGAGGATGTAGGAGCCGGGGGCTGAGGAGTTGGGCTGCCAGAACCGGTGTTATCCTGGTCCCACAGGCGTATTTTGATCGAGCTTCGGTATTTCTGTGAAAGTCACGGGTGTTTACCGAATGTGGAAGAAATAATTTTCAGTAGTGTCTTTAGTGCTCATTGCCAAGAGGTAAGTCGTACGGTGCTAGGAGAAAGAGTGGGGTGTTGAGCCGTGAGTGCTACGTTTCAAGTCCAAAAGCTGTCAGGAATGGGTTATAAGAAGCCAGGGGTTTGTTTCTGCTGGTACATCTAAAGATAGGTCTGAGTTTCACAGGTCTTGCACAACTAATACAAGGCTTCCTATAATTAACGTTCCCGTGTTTACCAAGTGTCTGTAATCTTTGGCTAGCCAAGGAGATGGGGAGCAGTAAATATACTGAGTTGGTTGGTATGAGTTTAGGGAGCAAAAAGAGTGCAGATGTTGGGACAGTTGTCACATAGCTGGCCTTAAAAGCTTTTGAGTTTTAAAAGTAGCGCACATGGCTTAGAATAAAATCACCTGTGTGTTTTGTCAGTGTTGCTGTCGAGACGCATAGGGTTCTACAAAGGAGGTAGCCTGTGGAAGGGGCTCGGGAAAGAGAAGCTGACCAGCCGCCTGACTTTGGAGACTTAATGAGTTCGTGGGAAGGTATTGAAAGGAATTGTGGGTAGCAGACAGGTGAAAGACTTAATTATGTGTTTACCAGGATACCTAAAGGCATTTTGTGAATAGTCCTACATTTTCCTTTCTTCTAAGAGTTTCTTATGTTGCAAAGATACAAAGTTACGCATTAAGTTTGGAAATAACTGGTAGCATGTGGATGGTAGGGACAATAGAGACATCTAAACTCGACCTTGTTAGTGCATTTCAAGATATTTTCAAAAATTTTGCTGTATTATGTTCTGCTTGTCTTGTTTATGAATAATTAGAATTTCATACTCCTCTTTGTCCAATAGAGAGCTTCAGTGTAGTCTCCTTCATGATGTGATTAATGTATGTTGGAAAAACTTGTGCTTCAGGGCTTTGAACTGATAAAATTTTCTGTTTCATCCCCAAGCTCCTTCCTTGAGGATTCCAATCAATCCGATTGATTAAATATTCTCTTTTCTTTGTTAGCATAATACGTTGTTTCCAGTTATTGATACTGCGCATACTCCGGAATTAGAAAAACAGCAACCTGTGTAGCTGTGTTGTTATGTATGTAAAAAAAAAAGACCTCTTGCAATCTTAGACCAATGTACACTTATGTAAGAACAGCTTAATAATTATTTTGCTGACCTGCTAATTGATAGATGTGTGTGGGATGTCCCTATTAAAAAAAGGACGGAGAAGGCCGTAGCAGTGGGACGAGGGAGAGGAGGCGACTAACATTTATTTGGACAAGTTTAATAGTACTGAAGCACCAAAATTAAATATCATGCTAGACCTTATGCGAAAGGTGTGTCTGAAATCTGATATCTACAATAGGTTAGGGAGTGCATTTCAAAGGATTTTTTTGTCTCAACAGTGATTCAAAAGGCACTTGACATTAAGTGACATTGAAAGGTGATAGATGCAGAACAATGAAAAAATATTTTTGTGTAGCTCAAGTAGCTTTTTTAACTTAGTGCCATCCGACTTCCTTGCAGTCTGGAGTCTAGAATTGAGTTAGCAAGTGTGACAATGCTGTTCAGACTGATTCTGATTGAACGAGATCTGATAGTCTGATGCCTCTGTAGTTATGTCATTTTCCAAATACTAAAAAGTGGATTGCAGGAGAGTCTGATGAAAATCATGGTCTTTGGAAGAGTTCCCTCACTTTTTTTCCTAAGCATCTACTCTTACTTCATTTAGGTAGGTGACTGAGCTATAGTTCTGATCCAGGAATGAAGTCTCAACAGTTTCCTAAGTTAGTCAAAAGGTCCGGTTCTGTTGAGAGATCCAGTCTGTTGTATCTGCCTTTGTAAGAGAGCTGTGCATGTGCCTTCTCTCGCTTTAACATGCCCAAAGTTATTTGAGAATAAACTACTAGTTTTCTTGATAGAAACTATTGATGTAGAAAGTAGCGCAGGGTGGTATGATTGCCATTTCAAGGTCATGTGAATTTTATGCTTCAGTGAAAAAAACATTCATAACATCATTAAAAAAATTATTTCTGTTGATTTCTGAAGTCCGAATTTCTTCTCAGTGCTAGCTTTGTACTTGCTTTTCCCAGCCCCCAAGTTAGATTAATTTCTCTGGCTTTATTCTGAGATTTTTCATAATTGGAGTGGATGCAGAAGAAGTATGACTGGCAATTCTTATTGAATGTGAAGTATGTTTGGAATGCTGCCTGAGGATTTCTACTGAGCAATAGAAAGCTTTCGTACTTTACGTGCTGTACAGAATGGGAGAATTTCAGTACAAGTGTTCATTGCCTAAAAGGACTCTGAGAAGTGCCAGGCTAAGCTCTGAGTACATGCTGGAATTTATTTTGGTGTGGTTTTATTTCTCCTCTTTGTCTTCAAAGACTGTTACTAAGAGATTTTGCTGAAGTGTCATCGGGTTTAAACAACCAGCATCATGTGGTCAGCGAGTGACTTAGAGGCTGTTTTCTCTTTGAACCATGCTTCAGAGCACTTGGTTGCAACAGCAAATGACAGTCAGATGACTGGGATTTCTTACTTCTTTGCAAAAACACCCTTCCTTTTTCCTGCAGCAGCAATAGCACATCTACAAACTGAGATTAAGGTATAATGTAATGAAAAATGTGGGAATATATCGTGTCTAGCAATTTTGTTTTTCTAGTTTGAAGCAAATTCATGCTGTGGAGCAGGTAACACTATTCCTTTAGGTGCCCAGCACCTGTGTGCAGTCATCCTTCAGGTCCTGTGTCTCAACTAGATGTTCCTAAACTGCAGAGAGCTGCTTCAATTGGTTTCAATAGCAGTAGCTTCCTGTCTACTAGAGCACTTTGATACCATTTTTCTAATGCTACCCATGTGAGCAGTATGGTTTGGAAGCCCCTCTTTTTTACTGTATTCCAGGTCTTTTGCAAGGCTTTAGTCAGCACTTACTATTAAATATAAATTTTTGTCCCTATCATTTTTGCGTAAGAAGGTACAGTCCAAGTTAAGACACTCAAAATCTAGAAATAAAACTGTGACTCAAATGTCTCATCTGTGTTCCTGGACCACAGATGTGTTTATTATACACATGACCATAATTCAAGCTTGTGCATAAGTGGGTGAAGAAACTTCTTTTTAATGTGATTGATAGGATGCCCTTTGGTGGCTGTATTTGATGAATGCTGTTTCCTGAAGAAATGCAGCTTATACTGGTAGGACTAGTGTTAGTCTTAAAATTTGCCATTTATTTTTTTCTTTATTGCTACAAAAGCACAACATTCCCCAAATTTGAAATTGCTTTGATGGAAATCATAAGGGGTTTGAGCACTTATGTTACATTTGTGGTTTTCAGGAGATAAATTTTTTCTAGTTATTGCCATGATAACATTGTTATTATGAAATTATAAAAATTATTTCATTGTTATATGAAATTATAACTTTCTGGGGATTTGATTCCAGTTATATTAAACTAATCTGTGAGCACAAAGATATAAAGTATTGCAGCTTCTTCATAGTAAGTTCCTGGCTTTGTTTATGGTTTGGGGTGTTTGATTTTTCCTTTGGGGCTTTTTTGGGGGGGGCTGGTGTGGAATATTTTAATGCTTTGCTCCTTTTGCTTGTAGCCTTCAAAATTCAGATGGATCCTATTGGAAAAAGCCAAGTGGGAAGAGTATACAGATTCTACCTTTGTGAGAGGGGGTGTCTTGGTAACAGCTCTTCTCAATCCCGAATCACAAACATTGTAATTTTGTGCGGGGCTTTGCCATGACCGGTTACAACAGATTTTTGTTCTCAATGAAAATATAGCAGAAGAGGACTATTTCCAAACAGTTCATTATACCTTAGCTTAAATTGCACTCTAAATAAGGCAGGAAATTGAGAAGATGGCAAACAATTTTTTGTTCTAATGGCTACTTGCTAGGTGTTTTGGTGTTGTCATCTCAAGTCTTTGCCTTGTTACTTTATGAAAGCAAGCAAAAATACCTACTCCTGTTGGCTGTATCTGCAGATAATGGTGGTAGACTGGCAACTTGTAAGAGTGGTGTTACTACCTGATTTGGAATATGTGCTCCCTTGAGAAAGGACAGGAGGGAAAGGTGCAGATAATTAGGTAATCGAAGCTGCTAGTAATCAACAGATGGGAAAAGCTGGTTGTTGTCACTTTTAATGAAATACAGAAAACATTTGAAAGAGTTGAGGTTTGTATGTAATGCTGAAAGAAAAGGAGGCAGAGTTTGCTTCAAACCTGCTGGAAAAGAGCGATGCCTTAAGGAAACCTGAGAGGCTTGGTTGTGCTCTGACGTTGGCTTTACTGATAGAGAAGCCAGGTGAGCTTTTCCTGTTGTGACTGTTTTAAATGCACTCCATTTCATTGACACTGGTGTTTCAGTGACATGCACTGACAGGTTTTCAGTAACATGCTCTTTGTAGCTTACAAGCTGCTGATGTTAAGGCTTTTGCAACTGTTGGACTTGTCAAATGACTAAAACTGGGTCTGCTGGAAGCTGTCCCTGATAGATGAGTCGAAGCTTTGGCTGATGTCTGTGTTGGGCTGATTTGGGATGTAGTGGTAGATTGTTCAGGAGACAGGTTAGTCCCCGTAAGTCTGTAACTACACAAAGAAGTGACAAGATAAGGTAGCATGATAAGCATGACAGTTGTGGACACAGGGGGAGTAGAAGCCTCTATTACTACGCAGGTAAATATCAAGTTATCCACTGAGTAGTGAGTGACTATCGTGACTACTTCCATTTTCCCTGTCGTAACTTAGTGCACATTGTGGTTCTTTTAGGATTCTCAGAGCTATGAGATGGGGAATTTAATTGCTTTTAATTGTCTTCTGTTCCTGTACCAGAGCTGCTGTTGCTTTTTGATGTTGGGTAAAGCATAAATGAACCTCTCTATATAGGCACCGTAGCTAGTTCATTTATCTGTCAGTTTAACCATCCTGTGGCTGAAAGCTTCAGCAAAACAAGCTGGATTTGTGCTGAAGCAGCACACCATCCTTCTGATGGTTTTGCTGTTAGGGAAAGAGGAGATTGTTTTTTGGGTTTTGGGTAGGTGGAAAGAAGAAAGTTAGAATGTTGAGCTAGAGCTTTGCATTTCAGAACCAACCACTGGCGACTCTTCTAAGTTCTCGCATATGTAATTTCAATTCTGTGTAAGTTATATCAAATTTCCTGTAGCTTTTCTTCCCTCTGAGAATTACCTTTTTCATAACTGAAGATGTGACTCATAAACTCTGTCCAGCTGAGAGAATGCTTGCTGAAAATTTTACACAACTTTCACTACCTGATAAAAAAGGTTTGTCTAGTATTTGCAGCAAGTTATTATCAAGTAGATATTGATATCAGCTATGTTGAAAGCTGATCTGTGTGCAGTCCATCTCTGCTAATTGAAAATTTGTGAATACTGGACTTCTATGTTTTATAAACACAGAATTAGTGAAAACATGGGAAAAATCTTTTTCAGGATGTTCTTACGCTTCCCAACTAAGCTACAATTTTTTACAAAATCTGAGTTAGGTGACTTAGCTTTCTAAAATACAAGATGAGAAGTCTTTCATTTGATGAAAAGGTATGTCTTGAAACCTTATACTGCTGGGTTCAAACTGACAACTCCTGTCTTCAAGGTTTTACTTGTGTTTGATTTTCTAGTGTATTGTAAAGTTACAGGTTTGAGAAACTGAGTTGAAATGTCCTCTAGCTCAGGCTAAAACATTGAGTTATTCAGTAAAGGTTGTAGGCCTTACCTATTTATTTATTTATTACATGAATGCATGAGACATGCCATTAAGTATATTGAGGGTGTTGGACAAATAGTTAAAAAAACTAACTTTATTTTAAAAGACAGGCAAAGTTGAAAAAGCTTTTGAGAAACAGTGAACTCTTCCTTTCAGTGCACTGTAGGGTAGAGGCAATTTTCTTCCTCCCTTCCTGCAATATAACTCTGCATGATAGTGATGCAGCTGATTGCTTTGTTGTTGAATTGAAGGAAATACTGTTACGTAAAAAGTCACAGAATAAGAATTTCGTATTTATATAACAAGTACTTTTTCATCTTCTCTGATGTTAGAGGAGAGAGAAAGCTATGGGCTGTTCTGTCATTTGAAAGAAACATTTAGGGTAAGAGAAACCATGGCAAAGATAATCACAGCATAGTTGAGGTGGTAAGGTTGCTCTGGTGATCATCTTGTCTAACCTCCTGCTCAAGCAGAACTACTGTGACCTACAGCTGTTTTCCCAGGATCGTGACCAGATGGCCTTTTAAGTATCTCCAGGGATAGAGACCCCATCACCCTTCTGGGTAATCTGTGCCAGTGCTCATTACCCTTACAGTAGAAGTGTTTCCTGATGTTCCAAAGGAACCTCCTTTGTTTCAGTTTGTGCCCACTCTCTGTGGTCTGTCACAGGTCACCCCTGAGAAGAACCTGACTCTGTCCTCTTTGTGCCCTCCCTTCGATTATTTATACACATTGTGAGATTCCCCCTGAGCCTTCTCTCCAGGTTGACCGGCTTTATCTCTCTCAGCCTTTTCTTATAGGAGAAGTGCTTTGGTGTCCATTTGCTAGTTATTTTTTGTTAATTCTCTAGAAAGCACATGGACACAAATTCAGTTTTAACTGGAAAATTTACTGCTGTTGTAAATGTAGAAAATGGGCAAATGAGAACTTGATTACTGAAATTCAAATACAAAAAACAAAAAAACAAAAAAAAAACCCTGAGGCAATACAGTGCTTGAGAACAAAGATAGATGTTATCCATACACTTTGAGTAGTCCTTCAGCAAGGGCAACCATTTAAGACTAAATTGTATCAATTTGCCTGATGTTAGTCTTTAACAGAAAGCTGTTTTACTGTGACAAATGGAAAAATCCTTGTGGTGCAAGTTAATTTGGGCCGATTTAAACATTTTGGACAATGCAGTCCTGCAGCATCAAGCATATGGAGTTAATTTGATGCTGGTGATGCTTTCTGATTTCTGCTAAAGCCAGCTATACCCCAGCTGGCTTTAGCAGAAATGAGCTGGAAGAAGTACCTCCGTGTGATGCTTCACCCTTGGCTGTTCTGTTTTGAGAAGGTCTGCTTGCTCAGGAGCACTGCAGCTTGAGCTACTCCTTGTACATCTGTAGGGGGTCAGGCTGGGTTTGATGCTTTTCCTAAGGTCACACCCCTCTGGACCTCAGTGTTGACTGCAGCAGCACCCAAATGGCTTTGTGCAAGGCAGGCTTAATTCTTTCAGACTCAACTAATTTGGATGCTGCCTGAGAGTGTCTATGCAATAAGCCTCTCTCCAAAAGCAGCCTGGTTTTGGTATATCTCTCCAGGAGATCAGCCCAGGTGCATCTGTATTATAACCCAGTTCTGTGAGAGTGCTATTTCTGTGCTAGGGTGCACAATCTTATCTGTTTTCTACTTGTAGTTTCATCTTTCTCATGAGCTTCTGCAGTGTGCCTGTCATGAGAGTGACAGTAATACATTTTTATTCCAATGTGTCTGCAAAATATTTGTTTTACATATCTGGTGGTTTTGTTGTGGTTGGTTGGTGGGATTTTGTTGGTTTGGGGTTTTGTCTGTTCTTGGCCAGCAAGCATAGATTAGTTTTCTCCAACCAGCTTTAGGGGTTTACCCTCATATGCTTCCTATGAATTTTTATAACTTGCTATTAATATGAAGTAGGTGAGTGTATTGATCATCTGTTTTAAATCTGGTTTGGATTGCCTATCATGGACTAGTACTGAATGTCTGTTCTAGGTAATTGGTAAATAGATTGTTCTGACAGCTTGGAAGTTAATTTTATTCTAGTAGCTTACGTAACTAAGTTTCCTTTCTTTTGAAGAGGGTCTGAAGTCTTTTCAGAACATACCAAGAGGCACTTGAGTTGTAAGGCAAGGTTGGTAGGTCAGGTGCTTACGGTTTAGTGCCTGATGCAATGAATTAATTTAAGGCTTTTTGTTCCAGCCCCAAGTTACCATAGCAATGTGGAATATGTTGATCTGCTAAAATTTACTCTACAAGTTCAAGTTGGTTTAAAAAATTGTTATGTAAGTCTGTTTCTACTGTAAAGGTTGTATGCTAGATCACATGTCTGCTGCAGTGGATCAAGTTTGCTTTGCTGAAAGATCCAGCATCGGTAAGCTTGGAACAAGTTGAAACACAGCAGAAATTTTAAATGCAGCAGACTTCTAATACTTTTCAAAGTAATGTTGCTCCAGAGATGTCTTATGAAATGTGGTACAGTTAAAATAAGTTTGCAGTTTTATTTATGGGGAATTAAGTCGTTTAAATTCACAGCATATCTGTTTCAGCTGCTATATAAGGTAGTTCCAAATGCAAACTTACTAAAGAGTTAATGATGCCTGATTGATTTAGTGTAGAAAGGATGCCATTAGAACTCCTTGTGTTTTATCTACACATCTTATCCGACATTTTCTATCACACATGCTCTTTTTTCTCACAGTTTGGTTTATTCACATATGCATGTGTGTGGCTCAGTACTAATATGGGGCTTCAGCATGTACAGAGAAACACAAGAGGAAATTTATTCTTTTTCCCAACTAACCTCCATCCCCTGTTTCCTTGGCTTCTGCTATTTTGTGCCTGTGATATTGTGCAGGATAGCTGAAAATACAAGTTATTCGAGGATGTGGTTTTTCAGACCAGTAGCTCTAGAAAAGAGCAGGCCATCTGCTGCATGATGGCTAATTTACTCTAGATCTGGAATTTTTAAGGTAGGTAAAATACCTCACTTGCAGACTTTTTTACTGCCAGCAGAAATAGGCCTAAAATGTCTATTTCTACATCTACATTTCCTTAGGTCTGAATTTCAATAGGTTTTTATTGTATCTGTAGCACAGGGAAGGAAGGAAAAAAGTGTCAGAGCTGAGTAATTTTCATAGAAGCTTCTCAGTTGGGATATGTTATCAGAGTACTTGCTAGTTTGCCTGTGTCTTTGCATTTAAAAATTAGGTTTAATTTTTTTAGGTTGGGTGTCCTAAAAGTAAAGATTAACTATACCCTATTAAATATGGGTACTGTTGTCCTTTGCAGATGTCTGTGAAACGTTTTTCTGACCTTTGATTTGCAGATACCTTGAAGTTTTGGCTTTGATCCCTTAATGACATAATTTTCTTTTGGATGGAGAATTCTCCATCAGAGGTTCCTCCATGCAAGAAGGGGTTTATGTGTATATTGGGAGGAGGGACAGCTTAACTCATAGGAATAGCACAGCTCATCAGGAAAAACTTGTGTGTGTTTTTTAGTTTCATAGAACTATATGGTTATTTTAAAGCTTGTCTTAGCAATAATCCATGGCTTGTTGGTCAAAAACCATGGGGGCTTTTATAAGTTCTTACTTTCCAGAGATCTAAAAGAGTATCTCAGAGTAAGTTGGGTTTTTTCCCACATACAGCTGTAATTGCATGCTTTTCTGACATTTATAATCCCCAACTACTTTCTTTGTATGATAGTTCATAATTTTTTGGAGTCTAATTTACTGCTGTGTGTTAAGGTGTAGCATATTTGTTGGTCAAATTATCCTGTTTTGTTTTGAGGTTTAGTTCATAATAAATTCAAACCTTAGCAATTCCCTATTTTAATAATTTTGTTCTACAAAGCAGATTTTCAGTGGCCAGTTCATAAATTAAGAACAACTTCTTTCTGTTGCTACAGAGAATTGTATTCTGGAGTCATATTTGGGTTTTTCTGATCTAGAAGTAGCCATCAAGATGATGATGCTCAAGAATAGTTTTTGATAGTCTCAGTCATTCACTTATGTAACTCTCAACGTCTGGTTTTATGCAGGATAAGCTAGAAGGCATTAACCTGAGATGGCTTCTA
The DNA here is from genome assembly GCF_009819655.1 of Sylvia atricapilla. Classification (NCBI taxonomy): domain Eukaryota; kingdom Metazoa; phylum Chordata; class Aves; order Passeriformes; family Sylviidae; genus Sylvia; species Sylvia atricapilla. The sequence continues at coordinate 70,651,903 of NC_089140.1, read as the reverse complement.
AGTGGGGATGTACCTGACAATGAACTGGCAGGCCTTGTTTAATGTTTGTCCCTAGTGAAATCCTATGTAGTAAAAATTTAATTTAGTGAAAAGAGTGTATTATTATCAAATGAAATTATTACTGGTGGCTTAAGGTGCTTGTAGGATACTCCAACGCTAATGTTAAAACATTTTAACTTTGTCGAAAGTAAAAGAAGACGACTAAATTAAATAAAAATTCTGTGCTTCTGGAAGCAGAACTGTGCTTGGATGAATATTCAGAGTTCTTGATATAAATCTTTCTAGTATCTAAGTAGCATGAACGATGTTATTAACAGTTTTTCCAGGCTTGTGGAATGCTGCGTGTTGTGTTTGATAATGCTACAGTAAATGACAAATACAACTGTATTAAGCAATTGTGTAGAATGTAATCAAAGAGTGTTAGTACATGACAATATGATTTCCTGTGATCTTACAGGAAATGTGGCAACTGGGCTGCTTCATCAACTAGTAATTTTTAAAATCTTTTAGGATGTTTGCAAAGTAAATTCAAGTAGCTTCTAAAGCATTAATTTTTAAAATATTTTTTCTTGAGCTTTCCTATCAATAAGTAATGCCACTTAATTTGTCTATGCTTTTAGCTGATCTACAGTGTCATGCATGTGTAAAGATTATTTAATGAGATTTTGTAGAAGAGTGCAGCTTATTTCTGCTTAATGCACATACTATGACAATATGGCTAACATGAAAATATGGCTAATATGATCCTTCTTGGTGTCCTTTAGGTAAACTGGTAAAAATAATTTTTTATCATCGGAGGGAATGAAACATAACGTTTTTCATATTATATATCTCAGTGGAGGGGGATGTATCACACTGAGAGTTCCTTACATTTTCCTACTTTAGTAGTTATACTCAACTTTCAGGGAGAGCTGAATATATGCCATGGGAACACAAGCTGTCAGCAGAAATCTGGTGCCAGTTCTGGGAATAAGAAAAGAATTAAAATTCCTTTCCTCTGGAATGAAGCAATGTTTTTAAAGACTATAATTTAATAAGCAAAATGTGATGTTAAACTCGATTTTTAACTTCGCAAACTAAATTAAATGCATGCTTTTTTAAACAAATGGCTTAAAGATCTTATCTTTGAGTATATGAATCTTGGCATTCTGATTTTGCTCATCCTTTTCCAGTGGTAAAGGTAAGAGACAGGAACTATGCACAGGCTCTCCTTTATTACCCCAGTATGTCTCCTGGCATTTCTCTACTATGAATTATGGAAACCCTAAGCCTGTTTCACTGCTTCTCTGTGCACTGTGACACTTTCTTGTTCCATGTGGAGGTGATGCTTGTCAAAATTGTTCTTGTTAATTTGCTTTTACCGTTTCTGAAACGTGAAGCTGATAGCAATTATTTTGCCAGTATTCACTAGGAAAGCTTTTAGCAAAAAGGAATTGCTAATTATAAAGTATTTCAATTCAGAGAAAGAAGCTAAAATCTGTGCACAGGAGACTGCTGATAAAAATGCACATACCAAGACAAAAAAATGGGTTCCCACTGCTGTGGCAGATTTGGTTTCTTTCTGGGAAAGAAGCAGTTTTCAGCCAAAGTAGACCTCTCCTTTTCAGTGGTTTCTCCACAAGAAGTTGCTTTGATATTCTTTGCCAAATCACTTGGGACTAAAATTTTTATTTTTAAAATTGAGTATATGTTTTCCTCTAAAAAAATGATTTTTTTTTTTCTTTTCCGCTTTCAGTTCTGAAAATAGTTCTCTTTTCTGAATACTGTAGTTGAAATGCTTCCACTCAGTGTCCTGGAGTACAGCTATTTGTACTTCAGACAAATGATGATGTTTCGCATTCCTCAGGTGAGCTGTGTGACTGAGCACAGCCCTTCCCTTTGATTCCTTTCCTTCAAACAGCCCTGCCCATTTTCCGAACAAGTGAGGCTGTTGTGCTGCCAGCAGGGAGGTACCTTTTACACCCCTTGATCCTTCACGCAGCACGTACATCCTTCATGGAAGTGTAAAATAAAAGGTTATAAGATTTTATTCCATGATTTTCTAGACAATGGTGTTAGTTTTAGGAGTTAAACCTCTGCAGAGACAGTGGTAAGTAGCGAGGCCACGGACACAGTTGCCCACGGTGACATTTTGGGCAGGTGCTCTTCACTGTGGGCACTGCCCAGCTGTGCCAGTGTGCCATAGCTCTGATAATAACACACCTTGGCTTCGGGGATGTGCTAATGGGCGTGGGCTTCTGTAATCAGCGTTACTGGCAGAGTGGGATAATGGTAGCAGGAAAGAGGCCGTGAGGTTGGTGTTCTTAGCAGATCTTCGTTGGGTTTCTCAATCTGAATCTAGCTGTTTGTGCATCCTCACGGCGTCGGCCTGTGTGAAAAGGAAGCCAGGTGTTTGCTTTTATTATGAACACTGTAATGGTACCTCAAGTCTGAATGGTGAATGTACTGGTTTCAACCCTGTAAATATTGCTGCTGTGTGTGCAGGGCTGGTGCAATGAGGCCATTTCTGTGTTGAAATGGTAAACCCCCTTGGTGTTGCTTGTTCCTCTAGGACCATTAAGGTTGTAGAACTAATTTTGTGAGTTGGATTCACAGCTGCTGGTATGGTCTTAAATAGCTTCTATTGTCTCAATCTTGTACAAAGACTGTGATTACCCCTTGCTTTTTTATAGGCGTCTGGGTTTTGGTGGTTTGGGGTTTTCGCAAGAAGTTTTTGACTTTGGCCAATAAGTTTGTGGTTTATGCCTGGGTTTGTTTTACCAGTTTTCAGAGGAGAGCCCTGGCCTCTGAAGTGCGCAACTAGCCGTATAAAGAAAAGGTGTCTTATGTCTTTGGATGCTTCAGTAATTGTAATGTGGTTGACTTAAGTTGAAAATTTGAGCGTTGTTTCTCTGGTGTTACGTTGCTTCTGTTCACAGATTAATTAGAAAATTGATATGTTAACATGTTAAGACTGCAGGAGGGAACAGTTTTATTTCTGTATTTGCCATAGCAATGCTGTATGTGAGACTTGGTTGCTTCTCTTCAACATGAGCTTTTAATTGAGATCTCCACTTGAATGTTGTCTTGAATTTGATTTCAAAAATGATCTTGTAGCTCCCAATGAAATAAGTTGGAGCAATATCTACACATCACAGTGCTGTGTGTTTTGAAAAGTCAGCTCTAAAGACTCTCATACTGTGAATGAATTAGCGCTTACTTTTGAACTCAGTCTCTTTAAATGTGATTCCCACTGGTTTATTTTCACAACAGTCCATTTTCCAAAGATGCTGTAAAAAGAAGAGTTTGTACTGTGTTGCTAAGCTATGTAGAACAGCCTACAGAGAATTACTAAATCAGACTCATGTCTGAAAATATTGCTGAGGATAAGACTGGAACCTGCATATGAGCAATGATGTTTAAAACCAATGACTGAATAGAGACTTATTGAGGAGCAATAGCTTGTTTCATTGTTTGGATAAGATAGATTGTAACAGGAAAAAACCCTTTGGTAGATATGAAGCGTATAATGTCATATACTTTATGTCCATGGAGCAGACAGGGTTTTCAGGCTAGTCATGATGTCCTGAACTCAGCTAGAATTGGTAACTTTAGTATCTCTGTGTCTTTTAAGTGTAAATGCTTTAATCAGTCTTAATTCAGGTGTGATTTGAGTGCAGTGCTGGTCTGTATGTAGAGAGGCTGTCACAAGACCTTACAGTACAACTTAGGCACAAATATACAAAGTCATTAATAGAATTTTTTTTTTGGATTTGTTCTTTTTTTTTTTTTTTTTTTTTTTTTTTACATAATGCAGAATGGGAGGAGAGGTTAAATACTTAATGATGTTAGTCATGACAGAGTTTGACTGACAAGTGATGAAATTGCTTCTATTTCCACTGACAGATAAGAGGTTTTTTGACAGCTCTGTGGAGTTCGTTCTTTGTTAATATGACAACAGTTCTAATGTAATTAAAATGGTTTCTGAAGTGCTACATAGAAATTAATTTTAAAAGAAGAGGAAAGATACTAAGGTACTTAATATAATTTCTTCGTGTTCAATTGTGCTAGGAACCTGTTCAGTTTGAGTTCTGTTACCAAGTAATTTGTACATTTTTATAATAAAAAGGTGAATACCTGCTTCAACAGTCTTATCAAAATTGCATTTTAGTTGATGGTTTTTTTCTTTGCCATTCCCATGAAATGAAAAATGTCAAGATCAGATCCAAACCTTATGCTGATTTTCTTGATTTTTTTGTTAATTAAGAATTTAATTGTAGAGTGTTAATATTATACCTGCAGTAGTGTGAATTGTTCTTCTTTTGTTTTTGTTAGATACTATGTTCCTTTAAAAACGTTAATTAAGTGGATATGTGCTGAAGTTCAAAGCTAGATCAGGGGAGATGTAAAAAAGGTTTTTGGTCACGTTGACATGCCTTAAAATACTAAAAATGAGAAAAGGAGGTAGAGCATTTGAGGCAGTTACAAGTTTCTGTTAAATGGGAACTGCTTGAACCTTGTCACACAAGAGTTTGGTTTCTTTCACATTCTCACCTGTGTGCTCAAGCCCAAGTCCCTGGCCCTTGTGGAAAAGGCAAAGTGCTACAATGCACTGCTCCTCATCTGCTGTGGACATCTTTTAGGGGGAGCCAAAATCTCTTACAGCCTATTCAGTGAACTTGCTATAGGGCTGCATTTTTGGTTCAATTTTAGTGATGTACTTTACTTAGAGACCTTCAGAAAATGCAGTAAAACTTGAGTCTTGCAGAACATGTAGGCTCCAATTTATAGTTCTGAAATGAGATGCTGTTTTGACTTTCTCTATAAAAGACAGGCAGCTCTTCAGGATTCTTTCTGATATCGTCTTCTTTTTTTTTTTTTACCCCTTAAGATCGTGCTGGAAGCATCAGTACTCTTGATTCTTTAGATTTTGCAAGATACTCTGATGATGGCAATAGAGAAACAGATGAAAGAGTAGCAGGTAAGTGTTCTGTATGTTTTAGGAACCACAGAATGTTAATTTTACTGTTTAACTTGTTGTTTCTAGCATAAGTATATTTAAATTAACGTTTCTGAAGGTGACAAGGTTTCACTGAGGTGGTTTAACTAGTTGCTTGATAGCATCATCCTTTAGACACTTCTGCTGTAATTACTGTAAATATTTAGGCAGGTGTACTTATGTATGATTCCGGATGTCACCAGTGCAGAAACATGCATTAGACTTGATAATTGTGCCCAGCCATTGTCAATAAAAGTGTACCCTGATATTGCCTACTGACTACTACTGTTAAGCTGAAACATAAACTAAATTACTCTACATAGTGGTCTGTGACATGGGTGAGAGCTTTCTCACATAAAGATCTGTTGCAAGTCATCTCTTAAATATAGCTTTCATTGAGATCAAATAAGCACTTCCAAACCCAGAGCAAATTTGGCATTTACTCAGTTCCATAAGTCTTCTTTGCTACAAATATTAATTGCACTGCTTTTCTCTCCTCTTTGATTGTAAAATACTGTTTTAAAGAAGTGTCTTTTTTTGCCTTTTGTTCTGAGCCTTTTGCACTTTTAATTTCAGGATATATTACATCACCAAAGGCAGACCTTTCTCTTATATTTGAAATTACTTTAGTAACCACTTTTGCATGTGGGCCATGTTTCTTTGTCCAGGTTTTTTTTTCCAGGTTAATATATTAAGTTATTCACAACTTCCACAAAGAAACCCATACAAGCTCTTTAGAAATGGCTGCAGAGCTCTGTTTACTTCTTGTCAGTTAGTACTGTTCAATATCCTGAGCTCATGGAAGTTGTCCATGCTGTGACTTCTGCTCACATGGTTAAGCTTTATGAAACCTGAGGTGATGCAAGCTGCCATGTCTCTCTTCCACCCTATTGTCTCTACTCTGAACCACCAAGCAATGAAAAGACTGATGAAAAGCCTGATCCTTCTGTAAAGGATCTTCATTCTGAAATTGAATCTCTGGGTCAGTCTGAAATGGTGGGAAAAGCTCATTTTTCTTACCTGGCCACTGTTGCTGAGTTAAAGGACTTGATTAAATTCACAAACAGAAAGCAAATCCAGATATTTTGGTGTTCTAATCTAGAGCCATAGGAACTTGCTGTTCTTCAATTTATATGGAAACTTCTGGGTTCTTAATACTATCTAGCTACTCTCTTTTTCAATATACATAGTCCTTTTCAAGGAGGCAGTAGTTGTAAATAGAAGACTAATCTTCTAAATAAATTGTGTTTAAGGAGCCCAAGCATTTGTGAATTGTGTCCTGGAATGCAAGGAAGAAACAAGCAAAATCTCAATACTGTATTTATTTTCATTGATTGTATGTCAGGATATTTATAGTTTTGTGTTCCTTTAGAGATGTTTTTCAAAGAGTTCTTAAAAAGTAATGTAAGAACTTGACCAAAATAAGACTGAATATTATTTCTGAATGTTTTAAAGACTGGAAGTTTTTAAAAATATTCTGGTTTTACTTAAAATTCTGGTTCAGTCATAATTGCTTAAAATATTTTGCCTCAATCCTGTTTAATGCCATCTTCCTGAGCAATTTTAAAAACTGATAATTTTTTAATGTGCAAAATAAATACTTATATCAACAGAGATTTCAAAATTTTCCAAGTGCAGTTCCTTCTTTAAACAAACTCTGGTTTACAACTTCTGCTTTTGAAGTTGTTTTTAGCTGTAAATGCACTTTGGAACCTAACTGGAAGTCCATCTTGCTTATTTCTTCTAAAATTCTTTCTTTTCAGTTAAGAGCTTTGATGCTTAGGAGATGAAAATTCTAATCTGTTGTGAAAGCCTGGGGCCATGATCTAATAGTCTTATTTTTCTTTTGATACTTCTGAGGATGAGGTTTGAATAGTTTCTCTTTGTAAATGCCTTTCTCATGCTGCTATCTTTGTTTTTTACTGTTTGGACAGAATGTATGATTTCCATATCAGTTCCCTATCATGTCAAATGACAGATAGGAAATAAATGCACATTAGTCACCACATGAAACTGGTTAACAGGTTCCAAGTCAGAAGGGCTTTAAAACTGAAGTTATAACATACCCACTTTACAAATGCTTTTGTATTTTGGCAATGTTAGAAAGCCCCAAATCAAAAAATGTGTGCGTATATCATCATCCAAAGCCACCATATTCCATTTGCCCATTATGAGTAGTGGTAGACTAAGCTGCCATATTTTTTTTTTGTTTTAACTGTCCAAAAGTTCCTGGAAAGAACTGTATCAACTCTTGTTTGAAAATGATTTCAGTATTTAAAAACTATTAGCCCACTTCATTCCATCTGGCATTAGAATCAAAATTTGGCCTAGAAGCAAATATATTTTGAAGAGTTGCTGTGAGCTTTTCACTTGTGAGATCTGATAGAAGGAAGTGAAGTGAGTCCCTTCTATAATATTATCATCAGCTTGGCTGAAAAGATGCAAGTCATGGAAGCCAGTCAGGATGTGGATAAGTATGACAAAACTAACTGCAATTTAGAAAGCATAAATTTTCTTCTTTATCTTCCTGATCATAATGAAAATGAGAGTTATGTAACAATTTGGATAATACATTCGTAATCCACTAAGAGATGAAAAAAACCAAAATGCATCTTTACAGCTTGCAGTTTATTAGGTGGAAACAGATTATTCTCTAAGACTTGTAAGTTTTGAATCTAAAGTCATGTATTAAGTGCTTGAAATAATTGCTGCTAGGATAAACGTGGTACTGAAGGATTTTTTAGGGGTAGTAGACCTCCTCCAAGTACTCATAATTTCCATAAAGCAGCTAGAGAATGGAAAACCTGCTCCCTTCCTGTGTAATAAGGGTACACCTAACTTGAATACCCACAGGATTTGCTTTAAATAGGTTGCCTGACAGTCAGTCTAAGGAACTGAATCTTCTGCCACATCTTAAATTTGCCATGGTCTAAACCCCCTACTTTGGATAATTCAAAATGTTTATTATTGCTAACCTGCCTTTGACATCAACTGCTCTGAGAAGCTAATAATTTTAAAAACACGTGCTGTGTTTTCAAAGATGATAAAATTAATTCTTATAATCAAACTCCATTTCAATGTTATGTATTCTCTGATTTCCCTGTATTTGCATTGATTTCTAGTGAGTCTGTGTGCCTCTGATTAGTAGAATAAGATTTGTAAGGAAGAGAAGTTCAAAAGATATTTGGGGTTTTTTTGAGAATTTAATTTGTCTAGACTTAGTTTCACCGTTTCTGCTCTTTACAGAGCCCTTTTTTTGTGTGTGTGTTAGTAGGTGTTATTAAATTGTGCACACCAAAATGAGAGGACAGTCTTTTAAAAAACCAAACAACACTAAAAAAACAGAACACAAAAGGCATCTTTAGTACAACAATCACTTGCTAACATTGTGTGTGCTCTTTCTTCATCCTGAAAGCAGCTCTGGTTCTGTCTTTCCACTACCTGTCTTAAGCTCCATGAAGGAGTTGTAAGCCTCTTAAATTTCCTTGCAGGTTGAAGGTCTCCAGGGGTTGAACCTGAAGACAAGTCTGCTGTAGTTCAGCTCTTCTCTGTAGGTGGTCCTGTCTCATTAACTTAAAGCACTAATGAGGCTACTGAGTCAAGTGTTGGCCTCCCGCTATTAGATGACCTGTTCTCAGTTACTTACTGGTGAACCCTCCTGCTAGTCTTAATTTTTTTAGTGTGGTGGTCATCTCTTGTGCTGAAGTATGGCTTTCTGATTTGGGGCTATTTGTGTTATGTGCTGGAGTGTTTCACATTTCAAGGCCCCTTTTCTTCTTAATACTTCCGTCAGGAAAGTGGGAGTTGGGAAACCTCAGGTCCAAAAGTATGTTTGGGACAGTGGCTTCATTGCTAGCTATTGTCAGAGAATTTAAATTTCTTCTGATTAATTCAAAATGTATAGACAGATTCATCAAATGTAATGGGATGTCATGCATCTTTTAGAGGGCATGATTTAGAACATCTGGAGTTCTTCCTTTACTTGGCAAGGAGGAAGGACTCAAAATGGCAGTTAAGGAACAACAAAGCTTATAACAGTACGAAAGTGAGGAAAGCTGGCAAGCACAGGGGCCCTTGATACTTCAGAGGAGAACTACTTTTAAAAGGAAATGTCCAAATGCCATATAGTGGCTTCACAATACTAAACTACTCTTCTACCATTATCTGAAGTACTGAGTACTTCATAGTGAAGTATGCAAAAATCTGACAAGATATTTTAAATATAGAATATAAAATTCTAATATAATTGGAAATACTACTGTTTATACAGCACAAGTGCTGGATGATTTTAGAAGTACTATTTATTTCCTCAACTTTTTTGCCTTGGCTCAACAAGACTGCTGTTCGTGTTGATCTCATTTCAATCCCAAATTGCAGGTGGTTTTTCATAGGTAACTTCTCAGTCTATGACCCAATAACTTATGAAGTTGTTAACAAATGTGAGTCAATAGCATATGACCCTTGAGAAAGCTTAATTTTGAAATTTCAGAGCTCAGCAGATAAGCTACTCATTCCTGATATGCACTTCTCTTTTAAGGTATATTAGATTAGCTGCATGAAAACTGAAACATTTAAAAATGGCTGGTCTGAAAACCTTGGTCCAGTGCATCATTGCTTGCTTGAAAGATTCACCCATTTTAAGTCAGGCTTTGTAATTTTTTTCAGGATGGTAGCTGTAGTAATTAGAAATTTTTAATAAAGAAAAAGCAGAAGAGGCATTGAAATTTGGATAGTTTTCTGCCCTAAGGCAAACTAAATTGTTCAGAAATGCTCTTTCCTTGTAGGAAGATTACCCAACCTCAAGGCTTTAAATTTCTGTTCTTTGCTTTCTGGTGTAGAGGAGTATCTGATTCTTTCCTTTCTTAGACTGTCTACACCAAAATTTTCATGCATTATTCTTAAGGAGTGTCAGCTCCTTCTCCAAGTGCTGGGAGTTCTACATATTATCAGCCCAGTCAAGCATAAAGTTAAACTTTAGCTTGGCTTTGTCAATGCTTCTGAAGGTGTAGCTTGGGCTTTGTAACAGGAGAGAGGGAGAGGCATCAGGTCATTTATATTAAAAGTCAATAGTTCATAATGGTTACTAATAAAGGGGTTAGAAGGTTGCCTTTTTATTTAAGAGAATGTTATTCAATCAACAAATAGGGATTACTAGTGTTGATTTCATTGGTAGACGTATTGAATTGAAATTCATTATATGTTTTGGCAGAAGATCACATTTCAGTATAACTTAAAGAGTTTTAATCACAGTTCAACATTTGACTGAAGTTAATGTTATAGCTATTTACATGTATGATTGGATAAACACCTACGAACTGCTTCAAATAAAAGCTACACTTGTGACGGTCTTGAAAGCATCAAGGTTTGTATGATGGCAATTGTCATGCTGCCATTAGTAAGATCAGATGAGGTACAACTGTAACAATGCTGTGTTGTGGGAGGATTATGTGACTGTTGTGACATGCTACCAAGTGACAACTTGTCAAATATACTATGTCTAGAATCTTCTACTATGTAACAGAAACATGCAGCAGAGTAATCTTCTTTTAAGGTTGAATGGGTGAAGTCCTAATGACTTGTAAGAATTTTCAGCATCGTCACAGTTCACTAAAAATCAATTCTTGCCGTCTGACATGGGTTTGTCTGACCATGAGTTTTTTGGCTTTCTATGCCTTCAGACATGTCTTACTCCTATTTTCCTTAATTGGATTCCTGAGTTTTTATAGTTTGCATTGTTTTTCTAACTTTTTTTATTATTTATATCATTCTAGTGCAGGGCACTCCTGATCTGCAACTGTTCTGGTCTTTGAAAATATTTTACAAGAGTAAAATGTTAACAAGTAGTCATTTCCATGAGAAAAAATTACTTAATTTGAGTTCCTTAAAATAATTAAAAAGTAACAAATTAGTATCTTACAACTGTGAATAAGTAACTCAAATGCAAGGAAGTGCTAAAATTAGGTACTTACTTTACCATGAGAGCGTTTTCTAACTTTGTTGCACAGAAGTATTTGCAGATCAGCATTGCTGAATACTAGAGAGATTTTTACATATTTTATTCATTGTATCCTCAGTTGCGCTTTTGTATTGCTGCAGTAAAATTCTGTGCATCAAACAAGTTACTTTCATGTAGCAAATGTGGTGTACTGTAGTAACTCCTTCAGTTTTTATGCAGAACCGCAAACTGAGTGAATCTTTTTTCCATGAGTGCTAATTAGCAAGAGTCTTAGTAACAAATGCCCAAAAGAGGAACCAGTTTTATTTGCAGCCTTCAGTAGCATTTCTTAGCAGCAAGGGCCATTACAGTGTTTCTGCTGTGCATTGTGTTCTTTGTAAATATTTCAAAATGCCATGTTAAATTGTTTCCAGGCAGTGATTGAAAATCACATTGAAATTTCCTCATTATAAGTTGCAACAACATTTTTTTATTTTGTATGGGAGTAAAGTAGATATAAAACTATTCTAAATAGGTCATCTAACACTTCAGCATGGCAGGTGCTCTGTGCTCATCTCTCCTAATTGAGAGACCTTCCTTCTGGTAACTACATTTCAGTGTGATTAGATTATTCTGAGAATCAGTGAAATGCCTGCATTTATCTGGTAATCTCGTAAATAGATTTCCCTAGGTGTTCTACCTGTAAACGGCTATTAAAAGAACATTTGCTATGTTTTACAAAGGTCCAGGGGGTTAAAATTTGAAGCCACCATATCCATGTGACCTCAGCATCAAAAGACATGAAATCCCAGTGCACACGAATCACCACTGGCCCTTTTTGGAGGAAACACTGAAATATATGAAACAAGTAACAGTGACTAGGAGAGTGGAAAGGTGAATCAGGAGAGAGTGGAGAGCTAGAATTAAGTATTTTTGAATTTAAAGCTGACTCTAGGTCCTTGAAAATCAATGTAAACTTTCAAGAATAATGGTGCAAAGACTTTCTTTAAAGCTTTTTTATAAGTACAGCAGAAGAGCTACATTTTTGGGGGGTGTTTTTAGTCTTGTGCATCTCTCTGCATTTGATTTCAATGAGCTAAATTCAAAATCCTAATCCACTGTAGGACCTTCCTAAAACTCCACTATTTTAAGATAGAAATTTAAAATTACATTATTCTTTTTCGTAAGATAAAGTACATTTCAAGATCTCCCATTTAAACTACTAAAATTTTCATATTTTATTTTCCAAAAAAAGTGTGTGGTTTCAATGGGACTGTATATTCACTTCATGGTTTAAGCTTTGCTATGTGCAGACAGCGTCCTCCGCTGCCACAATAGATTTGCTTCATTTAGATCTGTATTCTTATTGCCCCCGTACTCCTCTTGCCCCCAAAAACCCAAAACATTTGACAGCATCAGCTCGCAAATATTTTCCCAAAACCTTACAGCGAGTCCTTGTCAGACAGCTCGAAATTTTGGCTTAGCTAACCTAAGGCCAGTGAAGCTATGGAAAATGTTCACCAGTTTGCTTTCAGACCAACTCTGCTGCATGTGTTCATAAGTTCCATAAAGATTGCATGCTTTATGTTTAATACAAATGGTATCTTTTTTTTCACACCCATCCTTGCTTTTTATATTTTATTTTTGTTTCCCTTGCCTTGATTGGATGCCTGTGTGTGTTTAATCCAAATCCCTGTCCAGTCCTGGAGTTTGAACTACGGAAAGCCAAGGAGACCATACAGGCCCTTCGAGCCAACCTGACTCAGGCTGCAGGTGGTGTACATAAACCTTTTCTTAAGTCTCTACTTTAAATAATGTAGAAGTAGCTGAGCTCATCCTATGTGAGAGAGTAAAATTTAGTTACTTCTTTTTTCCTCCCCAGAAAATGAAGTTCCTTTGCAGGAACGAAAAAATTATAAATCAAGTCCTGAAATTCAGGTAGGTGGCTGGTGATAAACAAACTTTGCATGGATTTTAGTATGAACATGCTTCCATAGTTTGAAGAGAGATAAACCAAAGATCTAGTGTTTTTTCTTTCTTTTTTTTCCAGGAGCCAATCAGACCTCTTGAGAAAAGAGCTCTAAACTTCCTAGTTAATGAATTTTTATTGAAGAATAGTTACAAGCTTACATCAATAACATTTTCAGATGAAAATCATGATCAGGTAAAGTTTGCTTCTGTGTTTGGGCCTTTTTACACGCTTGCTTTCCATATTCTGATCTTGTCATAAACTCAAGTGAATTTAAGTGGTTTTTCTTGTGCATGTGGTTTGCTTCATATAGATGAGTACTCTAAAAGTTAAACACGGTAGTTAGCATTTTATATATAAACCATGGTTTGAAAACACAGCAGTTTGGGTAGTAGTTTCCCAAAATTTGTAGGAAGGAGACAGAGTGTTTGCATTCTATAAAGGAAGCAAAACAGGAAGTGAAATACTGTGAGTTAGATATTTCCTTGTATTCACATTCAGTTAAACTCAAGGATCTGGATCTCATACATTAACTTTTCCTTAGGTCCTACTTAGTTGACTTGTGCAGGATATACAATTTAGTCATTGGCTGTCTTCAGGACATGTGTGTTTGTGAGTGTATATAATCACCGCTGGCACTGAGTACAGTATTGAAGAAGCTCTTGGTAATAAGGTGTTATCCTAGATCTTTCCCAGCATAGCTATGCTTGGATGCATTTTTCTTAAGATGATCGGGTTTATATCTCTGTTGGCTTACATTTGATGGGATGAATATCTTGGGAAGAATGTTTGGAAGGTTGTAATTACATTCTGACTGTTTCTGGGTAGACAAAACACCCAGTAACATCAACACCCAATAGGTATTCATCACAAAACTGGAATATTACCAGAAGAATTAAATATAGAATTTCATCCAGTTTTATCTGTAACTGGTCCTCCCATACTTTTCCTACATTTCGTATCATAATCTGTAAAGCAAATATGTTGTTAAATAGAGTTTCTGAATCATCCTGCTCTGAATATTTGCACTTAACATCCAAATACATGTGAGAATACAACCCCAAATGAGAAAAGATGAATAGTTTATCCTATTTGTGTTCTCAGGTGGGAACATTTTGTGTTGTGGGACAATTAGCAAAAAAAGCAACATTCTTAATTCTAAAAGGTAAATATAAACATACAGCAATTAACATATAGTAGGCACATTTTTTCATACATTGTTCACATAGTTCTTCAGGAAAATAATCTTCTTTCAAATAAATGTATGTGGCCAGACTATGGTAAAAATATAGTGAAGACTGGGAACAATAGGAAAAAGGTTTAAACCAATACCTATATTTAATGTCATTAAAGAGACCATTAGAAATCCTGTGTAAAAGTGCAGAAACTTATTTGTAGTTTGGAATGGAATTCCAACGGACATGGAATATTCTTGTACTAATAGGATGATAAGATGTAAATGAGAAAAGGAAGAACATAAAGTGGTGGTTTGGGACATGGGGCCCTTGTATTGTTTGCACCTTGCTATCAGTCATCTACAGAGCTGTTTGAGGTATACTGGACATCAGGAGGAATTTCTTCATGGAAATGTTAAAGGTTGGAACTGCCCAGAGAGGTGGTAGAATCACTGTCCCTGGAGGTGTTTAAGAAATGACCAGATGTGGCTCTTCCTGATCTGGTTTTGTTACATGGTGATGATCAGTCAAAGCTCGGACTCAATGATCTCAGGTGTTTTCCAGCCTAAATCATTCTGTGATACTGTGACTAGAAGCCTCAGGGAAATTACACCTGCACTGGTGAATGAAGTGGAAACAAAGCAAATATTTCTGCCTTGTATCAAGTGCATTGGCTTCTGCTAGAATTTGAGCAATGTTATTTCTGATTCTGAAAAGTGTTCATATCTTAGCAAAAAGAAAAATAACCTATGTAGTTTTGAAGGTGCTCTCTCTAGTGTGCTACCTAGAGCTGCCTTTACGGTGAAACTGCTTTGGTTCCTGAAGTGGATTCTTCCTCTACTATTGTTTCTTGCTGAGTTGAGCTGCTATCTGATTTACTACAATGCAGTCTTGATGTGATTATTTTGCTATTGCATCACCTGTGCTGAAATGAGGAAGAGAAATTAAAAGTATATTGTATGCTTCAGTTTCTGTTATTCTCTTGAAGGATTTTGAACTTTGGGATGATGTAGGATTGAACATTCCAAAACCTCCTGACCTGTTACAACTCTACCGTGACTTTGGAAACCATCATGTTACTGCGAGAGATGTGGTGGATGCATCAGTTGGTGTAGAAGATGATGAGTTAGAGGCTGATACTCCTATACTTGGCACCGTCCCTGTGTTTGAAACC
Organism: Sylvia atricapilla; assembly: GCF_009819655.1. Classification (NCBI taxonomy): domain Eukaryota; kingdom Metazoa; phylum Chordata; class Aves; order Passeriformes; family Sylviidae; genus Sylvia; species Sylvia atricapilla. Next base: position 70,636,672 of record NC_089140.1, on the reverse strand, counting down.
ACACCACAGTCAATAGAAGTAAGACTGTACAGAAGAAATGTTAAAGCTGTTTAATGTGCTACTTAACTTCATTGTACTAAACTTTTGTTTCTGTCTTGTGTTTAGCAATGTTTAATAGTGCAAAAATTAGAAGATCAGATTAGTGTGTTAAACAATGAGAAATGGTCTTTGATGGAACAAATCCAAAGACTTGAAAGGTATGTACTTATCAACCTACTTGACTCTTGATAAACGTTGGATAACTTTTCAGTGTTTTTCTAACACATGTGAGACCATAACCTAGATATAGGGAATGACTGGAAATTCTTCAGGGCTAGGCAGTCTTTCCTTTTCAATAGATAGTATTTGATTTAGAAAAAGGAAGAGACTTCAGACTGATTTCCCTATTAGGAATTATCCCTGTAGGATATCATTCCTTTTAAGAGGTATACTAATACTGTGTGTGGGAAAGTGCATAAATTTTAAGTGGCATTATTGACTTGCATAGTTACCGTTTGAAAGCCAGATAGGATAGTACATATTGATTCAACGCTGTAGTATTTTATGTTTTGCATCCTATATAGAGTTCTGTCTTTTGACAATTTGTCTCCCTGCTCTGATTTCAGCCAGAAGGGGATAAAATTGTTGTTACTCGCTTGTTTCATTGATTCACTCACTCAGAGTGCAACATTTTTCCTGCTACTAAGCATTTACTAAAGTGCTCAATGAAACTAGTGCATATTTGAACCGTTTGTGTGATAAAAGTTATTTCTGTTATAGGAATTCTTAAACATACATGAATTGAAGAGGGACCTCATGAGTATGTTGAGCTTTTCATTATGGGTTCTTTATTTCTGTCTTGCAGTGGTGTGATTTGAACAGCATTTGCATGAAAGCTACAAAAATATTTCTTTCTTTTTTTTTTTTTTCAGTGAAATAGATCTTCTCAAGAATGAAAACTTTGCTGTGTCAACGGTTTATGGTGTAGCTCCTCATCCTTCTTTGAAACAAGTGCCTCTCACAGTCTCAGAGGACAATGGACGGTACTTGGATATCAAGAGCTCTGAGAATGACAATAAACATGGAAATATTGAGGAAACAAGCTTTGCTTTATCAGCTGAAGTGGATTCAAGGACTTCTAAAGATGATATGCTAAATTCTGTGCCCTCCAAAGAGACAGAAAAACTGTCCTCATGTGCTCCATCATCTAAAGCTGCAGTCCACTTTGATAAACCTAATAGGTTAGTGATAAGTTGTAAACTGCATGCTATTATTAAAAATTCTTGCGAGTGAGTAGATATTTTTCTAACAATCAAATTCTGCCAAATGAATATATCATTTGTGTTTTGAAGGCAAATAAAAGACTTAGCATACCTCTAGGGTACAGTGCTGATATTTTTATATCGTTCCTGGTGTCTTTAGGAAGGAGAACATATGACAAAACTACAGTTTTAGTATTAAGTTCCAGAAATTCTTTTCACTTTCTACTTGTTTCTAAAACCAGCTCTGCTTGTTGCAACAAAAAGGTAGATAAAATCAGATTAGTAAATGGGAAGACAAGAGAGTTCTGTTCTCTAAAGTTTTAATTTAATAATTCTCTTCTGCTTGAAGAGTTGTTGGGGAAAAAAATTACTGTGTCTGTGTAGATGTGTATAACTCTCCTAGAGAGTGCTATTTTTCATTTACTTATTTTGTAATAATCAGAAAGGCATCTAATGGCATACTGCTTTTTTGAGTTTTGATTTTGGGGCAGACCTTTACTGGGTAGCTATGATGCTTTTAGCTAAAATAGGGAAATCATGTTGTATTATTACTTGGAGGCTGAGTTTGTGCTTGTAAATGTTCTTGAGAAAGCCCTTTCAACCTGTACAAGTGTTTTTATGGTGAAGATGGGAAGTGACTTGTTCATTAAGTGATAGATAAACCACTGTAGTCATCAGGAGTAACACAGACCACAAACATTATGAGAGTATGTACAACTTATAATTGTTACCACTGTGGACAAAGCTCACCCTATGATATTACTGGTTTTGTTCCTTGGGAAGCAGGCAGCCATCCTGCTTTGTCTTTTGACAGTTCCCTTGGCAAGCTCTTGCTGCTGTTGATACTGTAATTTGTTTCTAGAATTACCTTTCCAAGTATCTGAGGATACCAAGTAGAAATCTGTGTGACATTCTGTGCAGATGAAAAAATAAATGTAGGTGTGTAGTGGGGGGCAGGAAAGGAACACCCAAAAAGGAGTTTCTAACCCTGCTAGTAATTACTTTTTCTTGCAAACTCTAACACTCCTGCTTTTTCTGGATTTTCTGTACTTCTTGCATGAACTTCTAGGGTCAGTGCTACTTTTTCAGTGATAGCTTAACTTTTAGAATTGGACAGAAGGACAGAAAATATATATTGAATATAATACTTTGGAGTTTCATAACAAAGTTCTTCTCTTTTTCTTGACTATACTAGTGCTTAACAGGAAGGTAGAACAGCTTAGATTTTTCTAGAAAATGGTCAGTGGTTCAATTTAAGCTTTCTAGATTTTTTCAGTTTCTTTCGTATCCTAGATGAAAATCTAAGTGTAATAAAATCTATGTAATAATCAAAACTTAGAGCTGTTGTGTATTGATTGCTATATACTTGTCTACCTACTTTGGTTTGGTGTGTTCCAAGTTTGTTTTTGCTCAGATTATTGGTGAGTGCTGGGTGGTGGTAAGTGCATGACTATTAGATTGATGATCTGGGGGTAGTGAGAGTCTGTATTCTAAAATAGAATTAAATCACTGGGTGAGGAATGAGCTGTGTTATTCCCAGTGGAATTTATGATAGTAGAGTCTAGAAGGGCAGCATTTCTTCTGCTGCTCAAAGCTGTTTTAACTATAACTGCACATAGATTTAATTGAGAAGTAGTTCAGTGAAGCCATGAATCCCCATTGAGTTAAATTCACAAGTCCCCTCAAATGCAGTTCACCGCAGAAATAAGTAATGCATGTGTAATATGTAGCTATTTTTGTACTCTGCTTTGGGCTTAATATGTCAGCAAAGGATCAAAGGAAAGCATATTTGATACAGTGTTTTGTAGACCAGTATCTAGTACTAAATTTTCTTTCTGGATTATGCCCTAGGTTTGTAATAAAGCAGTAATTTTTTCACTAAGAGAATAGATCATTTGTTAAATGTTTGGAGATCTGCAGGAGAAGCATTTCAGTGGAAATGCTGGATATATACTGATTTCAATACAGGGTTATTTATGGAAAATAATTGCTATAATTTATGCAGAATCTACTAAGAAGGGTTAAAAACTAAGACTCTATCCTGAAAGGCAAGTTCATTACTACTGTATCTATGGAGTGTTTTCTTGGCATAAATCTTGTCCAGATGGGAAGAGAGAAGAGGAAGTGAGCCTGCTTTGTGTGACTGCACTCAGAGCAGCTGTGCGTGCATGCTGGCAAATGAGGACATGACCATCCTTGGAAAAATGCCTCAGTTAACAGATTGCAGTGCAAAGCACTTGCAGTGGTTTAAATAGACTGCACCACATGTGTTTATTCAACTGATTTAAGGTGTGTGGTAATTTGCACCAAATACAAGGTGTTTTTTGTACATAGCAGTCCTGGCTTTTTGAGTGAATTGATTCTTTTGTCTCAGAGTTATATTTAATAGAATAGTAGTGCTTGAACTTTCTATTCATTGTGCTTTCTTATATTTGGATGTCTTCACTCCTGGCATCTGTTGGCCCTTGAAGAGACTTGCCACTGACTGTGTGCAAGAGGCCTTGGCCTTTTATCGGTTTTGTCCTGCATAGCCTTCAAGTATTCTGTTAGACTTCATTAAGGAGAAGCTTTCTGGGCTCCAAGTACTGCCAGCAATTGTAACAGGATCCATGCTGCCCAGAGCTTGCTCTTATTTAACCCACAGGGAAATTCACTGGCATATTGTCATACTTACTTTTCATTCTCTTCAAAGTGGGAATGGAACTTTGCCCTTATGTAGGATTTTAAATTAGGATTCCAAGTGGGAGAGGATCTGATTTTCTGTAGAATGGATGCCAAGTTGAAGGACAGCCTGGGCAAAGGGCTGGCTGAGGCCTTGCCTCTGTGTTAACGTAAATCTGCTGCTTTGCAATGCTTGCTTGTGCTCTTCCCATGTAAAAAAACTCTACAGCCTTGAGTAGAGCCTGCAAATCTGTCAGTCAAGAATATTTTGCAGCATAAGGACTAACATATTGTGAAACAGAGGTCCTTTGCAGTAACTAGCTACCATTTAAGTACTTTAGTAACTTTGTTAAAGTGAACCTTGCACAAAAACAAGCTGAATAGAATTAAAACAAGCTTCTGTCATTAAAATTTAAAATGTACTTTAAAAATCCATACTGTTAAAAAAACCCATTGATTTTAAGTAATAAATAGAAGTTCTTATTTATCATAATTTTCTAAATAGTGAGAAGAGGAAAACTAGTATATTTATTGATATCTTCTTGGGTTAGTTTAAGTAATTATAAGTAGGAGCTTTGATTCTTAATGGGCTTTTTCAGTTAGGAAAGGGTGAATGCTGATGCATTTACAATAAAAAAATATTACGTTTGTCTATTAGATAAAATGTACATCCATTCACGTAATTGTTTTTTGTGTTGCATTTTGTGCACTCATGTGTATTTTTGAGGGTTCAAAGGTGTTACCAGTTTCCCCATAAGAAATAGGAGTTGCCTCCTCTCAGTGTCATTGGAGGACTCAAACAGCAGATTATGGTAATGGGGGAGATGCTTTTTGTGCATGTTTTGGGAGACAAATGTTGTCTTTCTTCTTTAAACATAGTGAATGAAGCAGTGTTAGATTAGCATCTAAGTACAGGCCTCAGATAAGGCAGAGGAAGTTGTCATTACTGGGAAAAATAGGGGGCTGCTGCTTGTCTGTTCAATGTAATGGTCAGTAATTTCTGCCAAATTACCCTTTCAGACATGGCTGTTTTGAAGCTTTTATCAGGGTTTGATATAGATGCTTAAGGCTTTGAGTAGCTTGGCTGCATGGGCTGGTGCTGGACGTGGCCATGAGGCAGTGCTTAAGTGGATGCACCCTGTATGAGGGCTCAGACAGCAGTTTAAGGTTGATTTTGAGGTTCTGGCAAGATTTGAATCCGAAGTTAGATACCAAAGTGGCAGTTCAGCAAACTCTATTTAAGCCTGAAGCTCATAACTTGACTGACCACTTAAATGCTTTTATGCAATTTGCAGAATCAGAGCATTAAGCAAAAATACTGTTCTACGTGATTTCTGTGCCCGCCCCACCCCGTTTGCGTAATTGTGTGCTTCCTCTTGTATTGCCTAAGCTTCCTTTTCTTCATGCTTTAGTCCTATTTTTGTCAGTGCAGATGAAAGATGTTACATTTGAAAGATGTTACATTTTTTGGAACTAAAAGTAACTTCTTAATTAGCACACTCACGTTTTTTCTTACTACACACTAAACACCCTAAAAGATAATTTTAAAACTTCTGTAGTATGAATCACTTAAACATGCTTTCTGGGAGTCATTTTACCTAGCTGATTAAACCAGAGTGAAAGGACTTGATTAATTGCCTTTCTGATTTAAGCTTTCTTTGATGATATTTCAGGAAATTGTCACCAGCTTTCCATCAAGCACTACTATCATTCTGTCGGATGTCAGCAGACAGCCGTTTGGGATCAGAGGTATATTTCTAGTTGACATAAACTAAAAGGTCCTTCATTTTGCATGGCAGCAATAGTTAAACAAGCAGTAATTGCTTTGAAACCTAGATGGAGAGATGAATTTATGTGCATGAAAGTTAAGAAATAAAGATATGCTTTCAGATTTTATGCTAAATATGAAACCTAGTGATAGAGGTGTAATTACTGGGAACTTTTGAGACTCCTACAAGTGGATTCATGCTTTTCATGAAATTATTGACACATCAAAAACTTACAGCTTAATGTGTGGGAATAAATTAAACACTTTTCTGGTAAGTGATCAGCCTGCTGCAGTTTTTGTTATTCCTTTCAAATGGTATTTTTCTGTTCCTGTGCTTCTAAAAAAAGCAAACAAGCAACTTGGTTTTCTAGGTATCTCGGATTGCAGACAGTGAGAAAAGTGTCATGTTAATGTTGGGACGCTGCCTGCCTCATATTGTTCCTAATGTGCTGCTTGCAAAGCGAGAGGTGAGGAACCCTGAAATTCTGCATTTTATTTTTATCATGGTATTTTGTTGTTCATTTTGAAGATTTTGTGTCTAACTTCGTGAAAGTCTGTTACTTGCAATCATGTTCTTACTTTTGTGCATGCATCTCTGCTCCTAGAAAATGGTTTTACACCTCTGTCAGGTGAGTTCAGTAAACCTGCATGGTATCCTAATTTTTTCTTCCTCTGCTTAAGGCACCCATTAGCATTCAGCAAGACTGTTACTGTAGGTCCATCTGTTTGTGGTAGCACAAGTGTTTTTGTTAGGGAAAACCATAATCAATGTGCATTGCAAAGAACAAGGGCTATAAGTTCAAATATTGTTGGTTTATTTGGTCTATCAATTTAAACAAGGAATAACATTCAGGTTCTTTTGCAGCACTATGTACTTCAACAGAAATAGTTTTCAACAAACAAATTTTAATGTCTTTTCTTGGAAGCTCCATGTATCAGCCAACTAAAGGTTCATTAAAAATACCCCTTCATAAGGAAATGAGCAATCTTGCTTATATGTTTTCCTTAACTTTAAAATGAGAATGACTAAAAATTATGAACATGTAAAGTGTATTTTGAATGTAACTGAAGGTGATGGTTTGCATAATCATTCATGCTATATAGCATACAAGAGGAAGGGGGAAAAAAGTGTCTAGTTTTGTTTTGCTTTGTGTAAATACTGCACATTACCGAATATGTCAAAAAAAAACCCAAAACCTGAAGACACAACAAACTAAAATTCAGCATCCTTATAGTTGTCATTGAAGTAAAGAGTTTGGAGTACCATATCCCACTGAACAAGTTTTAGTCCTTGTTGATGGGACCTACAGTATGGTAGACTTAGTTGTGTGTTTTGCGTAAATTCATTTTAAGGCTTTGAAAATTCCTCAAGAAATTTGTACTGATCCTGTAATTGAAAATTTTATACCATAGAAGGAATTATCAGCAGCTGACATAGTGAACTTGAGATATGTGCTGTGTTTTGAAAATTCCTAAAAGGCTTTTTATTTTTGAGAGGGTGGGAGTGTTAACTGGATGATCTGGAAATGCTTCTGTCTTTCGCAATAATTCTGTGAATGTTCCTGGATCAGTGCTTAATTTCTGATATTCTTATTTATGCCTTTCCTTCCTTCTGCTTGGCAGGATGATGTGGTATTTTGGCTTTTTTCACAGCTTTTAGCATAATTTGTGCAACGTATTGAATATTTTTGTGACCTTTTAGTCTCTTTGCTACTTAGGTTGTTCTACAGTGAAAGTCACATTTGATTACATGTATTTTTGCCTTAAATTATCTGTTTCAGTTTAATTGAGTAAGATGCAAATGACAATCGAGTAATTGAATTACATAGGATGCTTAATGTTTCAAGAATTGAAATTTGCTTTAAAAATACCTTCTTTTAGTTACCTGCCACCTTTTGCTATAGCTGTTTTAACATTCTTTCTGATGTCATGGAGCTTGAAGGAAAAGTTGGGTAGACCACCTCTCAGTATTTACCCTAATCAAATTATGAAAAGCTAATGTAAGAACTAGGCTGTCTTCAACAAGGTATAATTTTGAGTCTTGTCCAAAAACAACCTTGTAACAAGACTTCTGCACAGACAAGTGGTGCAAAAATATAGATATCACTAATTTGAGAAAGATGTGTGAGAGGTTCAGATCACAATGCAAAGTGATCACCAGGTCTGTTCTAAAACAAGAAGGATGGTAGTATTTAATATCTTACACCAGCAATGTGTTAGGGTGAGAATTAAACAAATTTTTGATGACTCATTGAAATGTGTCTGTTCTTTAAGCATCCATTTTATTGAAATTGGTTGCAAAATCTCAAAGCTGAAAATTACATGCTATGCATCTTCATTTTGGAGAAACTGAGTTTGTAGAGGTTGACAATCTCTCAGTAGTTGTTGTCCTTTAGTAGAGATTCAGCAACCATTTTTCCTATGCTTTTATGCATCTTAGGGTCAGTAGCAGCCTGCCTGATCCAGTAGTAAGTGTTCTGGCAAATATTATAGTTGACACTTCTGAAATTATTCCTTTTTGTGTATTGGTGCAGCTTTAATTGTTATTCAGTGTCTGTAGTTCAGGTTCCAGTGGAGGGTAACAAAGAAGCCAAGACAGTATTGAGTTGGGTGGCTGAGGAAATCATTTTAGTTGTTTCTAAAAAAAGCGGTTCAACTGTGTAAAATCAATAATGCATCATACAAGAAAATTGCCTCAAAGCAATTTGTAGTCATTAAAATTCATGTAACACATAGAAATTTAATTTTGTCTTCATCTCAAGCATCTAGGTTATCTTAACTCCCTGAAAACATGTATGTCAATATTTAGATTTGTATATGAATGCACTCACAAATAAAGGAGATGTTGCAATCCAAGTAACAGTAAGTGGAATGACCAGTAACAAAATGCTAAAAACCAGTTCTTAAAAAAAAATAAAGCCCATTGTTTGTGATGCAGTCTGTGCTACTTCTTGCAAATGTGCAGCTTGGGTTCATAAGAATTGATCTGCATTGGAATCAGCTTTCTCAATTACCTTTTTACCACTTAAAATACATGAATAATCAAAAAATCTCAAAAGTAAAATCAGCCACCTTCTATTTGTTAACACATGTACCATAGAAAAATTCCTTTGGCTAAAATGTAATTAGAGAGAAGCAGTCTTAAAATTTTTGTAATAACTGATCAGTGCAATACTCAATTTTTATGCCTTCTAAGATGTAAAAGTCTTTTAAAAGGTTTTTTTTCAGGAAACAAAAGTAACCTTGTTTGGATGTACAACTTCCGTACTCTGCAGTATATGGTCCTTTAATAGAGTTTGGCCCAGAGTAAACTTTTTGCTTAATATCTTACTACTCTTGTTCCAAATCAACACTTTTACTTAATTATTTACTTCGTTTGTCTCATCCATTATTCCAGTATTAGTCTTTAACTTTCTTTTGTGTTATGCAAACTTAGCAAAATCATGATAGTAGTGTTCTACTGAATATACACCACTAGTTATACTGAGAAACTGTTACTTATAGAGAGTTCAACATGTCAAGAATAGAGTTTTGCTTTTATTTGTTTGTGAAGTTGAAGCAAAGATAATTTAAATCTGAAGTCTCTGAATTGATGCTATTCTCAGCTCCCTAGATGTCCACTGTAGATTGAAATTAATCACATTAATGTGCAGCAACTGCACGTAAATATCACTAAGACACTTTCATTCTCTGGCATGTCTCTTTAAACACAGAAGAGTTGAATATCCTACTATAAATTTTCCTCTCAGTCTTATGCTTTAAAAGCCATAAAATACTTGCTTGCTAAAGAAATGTAAAAGAAGATAGTGTCAGATCTTGGCAGTATACTAAACTGTTTCCAGGGGTTGTGTCAAGCAGTGACAGAACTTACAGTAATTTAAAAATTTATAGTAATGTGAGGGTCTAGTGCAGTTTCCTTAGAATAAAATAGCTCAGTATCATAAAGTATCCTTTTCATCTCTAGTCTGAAAGCTGATGTCTTTCAATACTTTGTCTATAAAGCTGAAATAATTCATGGATGCAAGGAGTTGAATTTGATGTTTATGAATTGAATAGCCGGCTTTTGTTGTGTCACAAACTTTTGTGTGTGTGTTTTCAAATAAATAGTAAATACAGGCAAAGTAGTACAAACTTTTTTTCACACCTATACCCAACCATTGATTTTTATGCAAAAGCATCCCTTTGGGATCTCTGAGAGGCTTACTTTGGATCCTGAAATAATAGTCTTGATCCACGAGAGTTAATTAGAGCTGTGATTTTAATATTAGTAAGATTAGTAGACCAAGTTTTGAGTTATCCATTAATCCTATAATTAAATATTTTTTCATTTTAAAGCTAAGAGGATGACTTTGGAACTTCAAATACATTCTTGCTCAAGACAGTCCCTCTGAGTGGTTTCTTGGTACCTGTTTCAGTTGCAGACAATAAGATTATTTTATTTTATTTACTTGTTGTCAGAGGCTAAGTTACAGATTAATTTTAACATAGCATTGGTTCACAATATAAGCATTGACTATTAAAGATAAAAAGGCGCACATTAACAAAATTTATCATGTCATCCTGGTGTATATACATAATTAATACATTAATATTTGGAGTAATAAAATGTATTCTTATATGAACCTACTGAAGTAACCAGTCTTGACACTTAACACTTAATTCTTTGAGATAATTATTTTGCTGATGAGCACTCCAACAAGAAGGCAGTAATTAGTGAGAGCAGCAAAGATATAGAAGACTTGTTGGAATGTTTAGCAAAACGTTGTTATAATAATGGAAACAAGGCAGACAGAAAGTTCCTACATACCTTCTAAGATGCTTGCTATATGATGCACTTGAAAAAAAACCCCGAAGTTTCATATTTTGTTGTAATACTTTTAATATGTAGGAGGAACTGTCTTGCATATATATATAGTTTAGGTGGTACTAATTGCTATTAAGAAGCCATGTTCTTTTGGCCATAATGAAGACAGAGCTACTGCGTATGTCCATGTAAGTGTTGTCCTTATTGATAACTCAAATAGTGAATCCCTTTCAAAGATAATGGAAGAAGTTGCTGTAAGTTATAAAGAAGTTGTCCAGAGATGCTGTGGTGAGAGACATGTGTGCTTTTCTTTGGAGGGACCTACGTAGAGAGTTACAGAGTAGTAAAGCAGAGGGAAGATGGGCAGTTTCAGTTCTCCTGTGCAATATGTTAGGTCAGCCTCAGAGCATTATCTATCAGTCACCTGTATGTAGCTTCTCTCATAGTAAACCAAAATAACTTCTTTTACTTCATCCTGCATTTGGATAGCTCACAGGTATAAACTCCTTCAGATATGAACTTGGCTTTTCAATAGTAGAGGTGGGACCTATGATGTTTTATTGCATCAAGTTTTAAGTGCTGACAATGTTGTAATGTCAGTCTGCTTGGAATCTAATGGGAAAACAGTATCAAAGCTCTGGAAGTGACTCTTCTTGCTATGGTCATGAGAGTCACTAGTCACACCTGTTGACTAACACCGACATGAACTATCAAAACTCATGTTCTGAACTCATGTTCAAAGGCAAAAGAGAAAAGAAGGACTTGGTGATGAACAGGGCATTTAGGAAGGATCCCAAATTAAATAGATAGTTGTTGGGTTTTTTAGAAACTTAAGTTCTTGCTTTCTTTTATGGCTGTCAGCACAAGTGGTATTCCTTCCCAAGGAATGCAGAGTGTTTCAAATAGCACTGGAAGTCCACTTCTTGATTATTAATAGTTATATAGAGTCTCCATAACATGTTGTGAACTTTTCTCTTGAATCTAAACAGCCAAACAGTAATCTTACCGTGTCCTACTGGAAAATTACCACTTTCTATAGCTTCTCAGCTGGCTTCAAGAATGAAAAATCTGAGATCTGTAAAACAAATCTACATCAAAGGCATGACCCTTAGCAACAGGAAGAAATGAGTTCAAACCTACCTATAGGCTGATTTTTGTTCTTAATGCTCCTGAATGTCCTGAGAAGAATCTGCCCCTTCTAAGTCCTTGTGAGACTTCACTTGACCTGTTTTGTCCCTCTGTAGAGCAGTCCCCTCTGGACCCCCTCTGGTCTCGCAGTCCCCTTTGCTTCAAGTTTTACCTTCCTGTCCCTGAGGGCTATAGGGAGCACAAAAAACACTGTTCAAGACTTCTCACTGTTTCTCCACTCCCCTTAATAGAAGGAACTGTAGAAGCCCTGATGCAGCGATGCAGAGAACACTCTCTTCTCCCATAGTATGCATGAGAGAATGTGACCAATGGACAAGAAAATACAGCTATATTAACCAGCTTTTCTGCAAGGTAAAGAACTAGCCTTGTATCTGCCCCATGTCAATGCTGCTAGGTTATTCATTAGCCTTTCAGACCCAAGGCAGTAGCTGCTAGATGAATATTCTCAGGTGTTTTCCTTTCATGCAGACTCAGCTGAATAAAGACAATGTTAACTTCCTTAAATTCCATAAGAAGCTTAAAAAAACCCACCTTGTGGTGCTGTTTTAAAATCTAGCAGTAGTTCAGAGTAAGCAGTCGAGATTTTTTGAATAGGTACTCAAACATACTAAGAAAGTGAAATCAATGTGTTGGTTTCAACAGATGAAACAAAAATCCCATAAATGTCCCATTTCATGGAGTATATTCTTTGTAAAGTTTTTCATAGGAGTATTTAAGAATACTTGCAAGAGTATTTGAATAATGAGAATTTAGGCTAGATTTCAGAAAGTTAGATTTCATAAAAGTAACAGATGTTTATTTAGCTTTAAATTTTTGAGATTTATTCTTTATGGTAGTAATTTTGTTCTGTATCTACAAATTGCTATCACATTTCATATTTAAAAGAGTTTCGTTTAATGTATAAGTAGTGGTATTTAGAGTGGTGTTGAGGCAGATATTATTTTAGTAATATTCTTTCAGTCTTTTTGAATTAAAACGGTGTTTGCAGGAGAGAAAATTCTATGCAGTACAAAAAATTAAGTTAAATAGGTTAAACCCCCTGACTTCTCAGAACTTTAAGTGGCAAAAATTTTAAGTAACCAAAAATAAGATCTAACATGCAGATTCTAGAGAGAAAGAAGCTCTCAGCTGAAGAAAGTTATTTAGTTCTTCATGCAATTTAATTGGTAAAGTTTCTTTAACTAATGTCTTCAGTTCATGTTATTTTGTGTTGTGCAACATTTATTTAAAAACAACCCCCTGTTACTCTTAAAAGTACTAAAGAAATGTAAATGTTCAAATTATTCAAATTTATTTTTCATTTCTCCTTCTCTCCTTTTAGATTTTTTTAAGTGATAAGTAGAATATTTCCATGTTATCTCTTCTGTCATAAATTCCCTAGTCTGTGTCATAATTGAGTTAAATATTGCCAATAAATCCTCCAGAATCACAGAATGTTAAAATACAGTTTAGGTTGTGTCTTGGTCATCTTTGGAGATAAAATACAGCACACGGAGCAAAATTCTTCTGGGGGAAAAAAAAAAGCTTGTCAGGAGTTGACGAGCTTAGACGTTGCTCTAAAATGGAGTCTTGTTCTGTGTTTAATATAAATAAATATAGCTCCTGCTGTTTAGGAAAATACAGGTTGAGCAGTTAGGATGTTGTCAGTGGTATTTCCACATGTCTACAAGAACATCATGATCAGGTCTCTTTCAATATCTGCAAGAAGAAATTTGCATCTCCCTGCAAAGTCATTCTAAACAGCCACAGATTTTTCCAGGTTCTGTATAATCTCTCATACTGATATTAGATGTGATTCCCACTGTCACCTCCTTATTGGTCACAACTTAATAATTCACAAAACATCTTTTGGCTAAAAATGGCTCCAAAGTACACGGCAGGTGTGCAAGGTAATCTCCAGATTACTTGCCCATGTTTTTTACCAGACACTGAGGTTTTTCTTGTTCTTTTTTTCCTGACCTCCCAGTGTGATGTTTCTGTCGCTAAGATATTAAATCACCTAAAAACTGTCTGGCTTCCAAATTCAACTGGAGTAAAAGCTCACATCAACAAGGTCAAGGGAAGGGACTTCCAGACAATGTTTTAGAAACATTTGTTTTTTCTGGGAATGAATACCATGAGCTTTGTAGGCATATTTAGAAAGGAGGAGGTCTTTACTATGAAGATCTTTATATTTTCTCTTTGTATTTTACACAGTATTTTCTTTGTAATTTGTTCCTTTAAGGGATTTTAATTGACCCAAAAAGAAAATTCAGCTTCAGAAATTGTTTTTATATGGAAAAAAGCAAACATGGAACCTTTACAAAAATCAGATAATTGTCAGTCAACACAAAATCTGTCTGCAGTCACCTTTACCAATGTATGTTTCTCAGTGTTCATTTTTTCAAACTTGTGCACAAAACTGTATGGATGCTTAATTGGAAATTTTAATCTTTAATTTTGTGGCATTTTTTCATAGAAGCTTTATTCCATAGATGTCTGTGGAGCTTCAGTTCAGTAGTGAAAACAATTGAAACTATGATTGTCCTCTGATTCTGGTTACAGGTGACCTGCATATGTTAATTGTAATCTTTGCAGAGCTTTTAATTTTGTGTGCTGGTTCTCCCCTGATTTATCCTAGCAGGAAAATAGTTCTAACTTTTGTAGACCTTCACTTTCCTCAGGTCACTTAATAAGACGTCAAAACTCCAAAGTATTTTTTCTGACTGTTTTGATGTAACATGTTAGATTTATCTTCTCTAGTTTCTTTTGCTGTTAATGAATGTATACCCAAAGCAATTTTACTTTGTTTGGTTTTCCCCTACCCACAACCTTCTAGGAATTGATCCCACTCATACTGTGTACAGCCTGCCTCCATCCTGAGCCCAAAGAGAGGGATCAGCTTCTGCACATACTGTTCAATTTGATCAAACGACCAGACGATGAGCAAAGGTGTGTTTGTGCTTGTGTGGTGTATGGGACAAGCAGGAACTTTTTTCTTTGTGCAAGCAGCAGAATTAATAGAAATTGGATATTATTGGGTGGTATTAAAGAAGTTTAATTCAAGCTGGTATTTTGCCTATACAGTGTTGACAGAATTATGCCAAGTTCAGGACTTTCCATTTTCATGACCTTTGCTTCCTAATTACTGAAACGTAAAGATGTGCTTGTAAGCTACAGTGTAATATTTCAATTCCCTTTTCTCTTTGAAGATGAGCTTAAACTTTTTTGTTAAAATTATATTTAACATCATAATTCTTAGCACTGTTGGTGTAGAAATCAGGAGAGCTTTTTTTTTAAAACATGTCTTAGTCATCTACATGTTTGTTCAGATAACCACCACATTTCTTTGGGGAATGTCTGTGAATGACTCTTCACTATGGTAGCAAGAAAAAATTAAGAAGAATGTGGCGGTCATCTAGGCCTGACAAGTGTTAAGAACTTTGTTTCATTTTGCTTAAGCTACTGAAACAAATTACACCTTTTGTTCTATAAATTTAATTTTTCCCTAGTGCTCAGGAAATCTGACTTTGTACTGATCTTGATGAGAATATCCTTAAGGTTGAAAGACAGTACTGAAGCTGGTATGTTTCTTTCTCTTAACTGTGGAACGACTTTTCATGTTTGATCTGTAGCTCTTCCATTATTTTCGTTAGAGATGTTTTGGAAAGCATCTGTGTCTATTGTTGCTCTAGGCTGTCTTCAGACAAAGTAGGCTTTATGAAATAGGTGGAAAGCAGTTCTTTTGGAGACCCTCCAAAACTGAAGTGTTCAGGCGTCTTTCCAAACCGTTCCCATGGTAAAATTTAGAGATTAGGTATGATTGAAGGCCATGGCTTTGGAGACAAAAAAAAAAAAAAAAAAAGCTTAAAAAACCAAAAACAACTTGTAGCGTAGTGGCACCATGCAGATTGAAACTAGAAAAAGATGCAGTCCTGGTTCTACTTCAGAGTCACTAGAAATCTGCTTCTGAAATGTTTTGAATATCCCATGTGAAGTGAGAAGCTAAAATAATTTGTGGTTGGAAGGAAATTACGTGTCACTTGGAGTCTCTTGTGATTAATTTGTTACAGGATTGGTGGCCTATCAAGTAGACTTTTCATATCCTGCTGTAGGTGCATTAGGTGTGTCATTTTCAGCAGTTAAGAAGGAAGAAAAAGCTTTTTTTCCTTGAGTTTGTTCAATTTTTGTTGTGAATTGCCAATTTATATATAAAAATAACCTGTTTTCATGAGAAATTTGGAAAAATAGTCTGCCATAAATCTTAGGACAAAGCGTGCATATACATAAATACATTTGCACACATAGAAATAGTAATGGCTTTTAAAAGTGCCATAACCTGAGGAAAAACTATTTAAGATTCCATCAAATAAAAGAGGTTCTGAATAGTAATTAAATAAATAGAAATTATTTATTCAGAAGTCAAGGGGGCTTATATTTTTAGATTTGTATGGAAGACTCTTATGCATGCTTTGTTTTTATCTAAATATATTTAAATAATATTTTAGCAGTCTTGTTCAATATGAAGTGAGCAAAGACATTCAGGTTTAGTCACCAGAACACAGATAATTATTTCTGGTTACTTGTTTACCTTCTGCTGTACTGTACAGGCCTACCACATTATACCTTGATGTAGCAGCTGATTAGTTGACATTTTTAATTTGCTAGATGCAAGAGACTGAACAATGGCATTGCATTTCTAAGAATGAACCCATTAAAAGAAGTATTTTGTTTTACAGTGTAAAATATCTGAAGTATTTTAACAATTATGCAGAAGGCCTGGATTATACCTCTTGTCCATAGGAGATGCTTTTTGGTGCTTGGCCTATTTCTGTAGTCTTGTATACTAACATTATATTTGACAAGGCCACTTTTATCCTCATGGCTTTGCTCATTAATATCCCATTCCATTTTTAAAAATGCCTATCAGATTCTCTTCTGCAAAGGAACAAGAATGTGTTCACATAACCTCCGTTTTGTACAGTTATGTTAGTTTTGGATACTTGGAGCCATGAAGAAGTGAGATTAATGTTTGACTAATAGGACAAGATTAAAATGTTGCTTACCTTACCTCTTACAGAGACCCTTACAACTTTCCTTTCCCTGAAATGCTGACTGTTACCATATGCTGTTAAAATAATTGCAGTAAAATATTTAAAACCTTATTTTAAAATATTTTTGAAATATCTTCAAATTCTCATCTTTGTAGGCAGGGCAAAAGGAAATCTGACTTAATTTTGAGATTTCATTGAACTTTTTAAAAATACTCGAATTAAGAAAAAATATTTTTCTTTATCCCATTTCTAATGCAGAAAATTTCAAGTGATTACTGTGTTCTGCCATCTTCTAATATCTTAAAAATGTATATTCTGTTACCCAGTTTTATGAGTAGGTGCAGTGTATAGAACCAAAGAAAGTAACTCAAATGCCTGTTTTGTTTGCAGTAGAACTCAGAATTACCACAGGCTTCTGTCTCCATGTTGCTATCAGTTGTTGGTTTCTTGAGTCTTATCTAACCATTTTTGTTTTCTCCCTACTTTTTACATTGATCAAAGACCTAGTTCTCTGAATGTGGTAGAGAGGTAAAAAACCCAAAAACACACAACACAAAACAAAAGAACTTGCTCTGATCGTGACTTAAAGAGTGCTGGGACTTAAAAAAGCCCCAACTTTTTGATAGAATCTTTCTAAAAAATTCTTACAGTGAATGAGTCTTTTTTGATGGAGTATGTTCTGTGAAGGATTAAAAGATAACCAGCAAAGTCTCTGCCTTTCAACCTTAAGGGGATGCTATTGATACAGAATATATTGATACAGAAAATATTTAGGAGTCTAGACATGATACTACAATGGTAACAAATTGGCTTACATTTCACAGAGTAATAATAATAAACTCTGAACAGTGCCCTAATCTAACTGAGGAGGTAATAAAATTGACTCCCATGTCCACACATTATCATTTGAAACTAGGTATTTAAGAGTTCATGTAGGCACTTAAGGTAAATAGAACTGGTGAATTGCATGCAAAGTTCATATTATTCCAATCATATCAACAGGAAATATAGAAATAAATATATCTTAGTAAGATAGACACTCATAAAATAAAATATCACAAATGACAGTTTAGTACAGTCTTACTGGAATTTTAAATATACCTCTGTGCCTATGAAACTGATGGAACAATGGCAGTTTCTTGCAAACTTTAATGAAAGGTAAAAATATAAGAATATGAATACAATTAAGAGGTGAATATAGATACTACTGGTTGATTACTTTGTTTCTTTAGTGGGCTTTAGAAGATTTCTCACAAGAGTGAAGTCCAGTATTTTGTGAGAGATGACAGTAACTTGCATGTTAGAATGTTGCAAAACTATGTCATAAAAAAAATAAGCTGCTTGCTTTGAAGAAAGTTCATTAAATCTCACAAATGCTTCTAAATAAAATCAATTTACTTCTGTAAAATACTGATGATATGATAGTATTAGGTAATTTAGATCCTTTTAATGCATGATAGTATTCAGTACTAAGAATTAAGTGAGAGATTTAGTCAGAGATTCCCAGTCTCAGACTTCAGAAAATCAGAAACACCCAGATCAGATATTCTCAGACTGGTTTATAGAGTTGAGAATTGGCAGGATTTTGGAAAAGGCGTTTTGAATATATAACAAGGTAAAACTGTAGAATAGTTTGGGTTGGAATGGACATTTGAAGGTCATTTAAGCAAATCCCTACCTTGCAATGAGCAGGGATTTTAATGGCTTTCAATTTAATATTTAGTCTTTATATCAGTGTGAATGGTGTGAAATCTTGTCTGAAGACAACTACCTATTGCCTGTCAGCATGTAATTTTCCTAACTTAAAGAATATATGTTATATAAAACTTTATAAACAGCTTAAAGCTTTAAATTTATATTTTCAGACAGATGATACTGACTGGGTGCGTGGCATTTGCCCGACATGTTGGACCAACACGTGTAGAAGCTGAACTTTTACCACAGTGTTGGGAGCAGGTAACTGATTATTTTTTGCTTTACCCTCCAAAATTAGTTAAAAGTTCATAAATTTGAGGTTTTATTTGTTTGAGGGGAAAGTTTGTGTGTTTGGTTTTTAAAAAGCTATCGGGATGTTCTTTGTTCTCATCATATATATTTTTATCTAACATTAAAAGCACCTCAGAAGCAGTAATCTTATTAAAGACTATCTGGAGATTTTAGTTACCTGCTTGTACCTGAATCAGCTTGTTATATTCAAGTGTAGATAAGCACTTGTTCATCATCAGTGTTGTGTAACATTGCTAGGTTGGTACTTTTATAATTTTTACTGTACCTTCCAGCCTGTTGGAAATCCGTTTTCATTCAATGATTTTATTTGCTGATATTTTTTTTTTTAATGTTATATGAAGTCCCTGGAGCAGTGTCCACACCTCAGCTAGTTTAAATTCTTAAACAGAAATCAAAGACCAAAGTACTCATAAGCAAGTCTCTCACAGATGGGCACCTGTGAGATGATCCTGAAGTTTGCATGTCACTTGTAGAATCACAGTCATCTTTTTCACAGATACTCCAAATTAATTGAAATAACTGAACAACCAAACTGAAATGGTTTTACTGTTTCATCTGAGGCATAGAAGCAGAACAACATGAGTTAAGGTGAAAATGCGTTGTATTTTCCTCCCACACTGGAGGAAATTGAGGTAATCGTTGCCTGAAAAGACAATGAATAACCAAGCCATGACAGAGTGGGAATGACTGCTTTGATGGCAGAGTCTTTCTGGTCTGGTAGTTTTCTACTGTTCCTTGCATAACACAGCAATCTGTGTTTGACAATGAAGTCTAAGCTTTAATAGCCTTAATGCTTTCTGACAGTAGAAGTACAAATTATATGCAGCGTTTGTGCTTGTTGTGGATGACTGATGTATCTGTTGATTAAGTGAAGGTCTCATGACAGTAGTAGTTTGAAAGGAGCCTTACAAAGAATTTTGTATTTTGTTTTCTTAGTCCTCATGAAATTCATACTGTGCTTGAAAAAACCTTTCTCACCTCAGTAAGAGCACATTTTTCTCATCCACTTCTTGCTAATTGCTGATGCAAAAGAGAAACTAGTCCAGCTGTACAAGTACAGCATATCAGACTGCCAAGTCATATGCCATAGTGCACTTAATGCAGTTTGCCAGACTTTGTTTGCAGTACTGCAACCAGGTCTTTAATTAATCCAGCAAAATATCAGCTGAATCTTATTGTCACAAGTCTTGAGTTTGTACAAGGAACTCTAGTGTAGACATAATTTTCAACTTTTTGCAGTAGATGTGTAAATCATGAAAAGGATTCATGCTCTTGGTTTCCAACCAAAATCTGTTTACAGATGCCAAGGACTGGTCCCTCAGGAAATTGATCTTTCCCATTGATACCTTGTGGAGCTCAGAGTTGTCAGGCTAGTCTTTGTAAACTCTCTACCTGCTCTTTTGCAGGCAAAATTTGGTAACTGGCTCAGTTTAGTTGAAGGCTCTGTGAATGCTAAGAAAGTCACTCAAAACTAGTGACCAGTTATTGGCTTCCACAATTGGAATACTGCTTACTAAAGACAAAAGGAAAATAAACTGTAGTAAACATTTTAGTTATATTTAGTTTCTAAGGGCTACTCATCTTCCCTGAACACAAACCTGACAGAAATTTGAGTCTTTTTTCCTCCAGTATGTCTTTGTAATATCAGATGTGATGTTTTTATAACCATGCCATACCACCTAAACCAGCTGAAACTAGTCATTGCTGTTTCTCTCAGGTAGGCACAGCTGCAGAAGGTGGTGCGTCTCAGTTGCCACTGGCAAATTTGCATTTGAAGAGGTGGCACATAAGTCAAAGATTTTACAGAGTAATAAAAAAGTTAGGGGTGGAAGGGACCTTAAAGACCATCTAGCTCCGAGCCCCATCCAGCCTGGCCTTGAACACTTCCCGGGATGGGGCATCCACAGCTTCTTTCATCAACTTTTTCCAATGCTTCACGACCTTCACAGCCTAGTAGATTTTAAAGCTGTCCATAATTACTTGTCCATAATATTTTTCATCTCTGAAATCTCCATACTTCCAAAAATTATTATAGGTGCTCTACTGATTAATGAATGTAAAATAGTGATAGACACACTCAAAAAACATTCTCCCATTTTTGAGGCTTCAGTTTAGTCCCGAAGCTTACAATTTGTTCATTTAAGTCTCTTTGAAATCATCTTTTCCACACTTGATTCTTGAGAGAGTTCTCAGTAATTTCATACCAGAGCAGTCAGTCAGGCATCATTGTTGAGTGTGCTGAGCCATTTGTCTCAGGGAGTCATCAGGTTGGTTGTGTCATTTTTTTTCAATGTAAATACATGCTGGCTATTTCTAGCGTTATTTTAGGACAACTTCTTGTCCTTCAGATGTTTGGAAATGCTTTATAAGGCTGATTGCTCCAACACCTTCCCAGGAGCTGGTATGAGGCAGACTGGCCTGTGTTTTAATGGATTCTCTGTCTTGCCCTTCCTGAGGGTAGCAGTGACATTTGCTTTTTTTCAGTCCTCAGGAACTTGCCCCATTGCCACAACATTTTGTTAATTGTCAAGCGTGTTCTTGTAATGACATCAGCCAGATCCCTGACCACACATGGGTACATTCCCATCAAGACCTGCAGACTAGTGTATGTCCAATTTCTTAGAATGTTTCTTCAAATGCTTTTTGCCAAAGGTCCACCTTAAGCCGGAATTTGGCATGGATTTGAGGGACCTCAGACTACTCAAGGCAAATATTTCAAGATAAAGACAAAGAAGGCAGTAGTTCTTTGGTCTTTTTTCATGGTGAGATGGCTGCCTCACCAAGGCTATATATTTCATAGCAAGAGAGAAACAGTAGCACCAAATGCTACATATCCTTTTTTATCTGACAGCATCAAAAAATTCACATTTTACTCTCAGCATTTTACCATAGACTTTTATTCACAAAGTATATTGAAACACTTCATTGTTTCATTGTACAACCATTACACAGGCTGCTAAATCTGGCTCCACGAGAATGCAAACTTGATTCTGAAGTGTCAGTATTGAATACTAAATTTGTAAGGCAGAATTTTCAAGCAACTTTTGAGTAGAAAGTTGAAATATCACAGAAGCAAGAGGTTCCTGGTAATATGAATTGTTTTAGACGTCTGACATATTTATGCTGGACTTGAGAACAGAACTTGAATAGCATGCAAATGCATTTAGGCTTCCACAGGTGTCTTTTGACTGATTGCTCAGCAGGACCGGGGCAGCTCTGTTGCACTGTTGGCTCAGAGCACTAGAGGGCACTTGTGTAGCTCTTGGAGGAACAGAGCTCCAAAAATATTTTATGTCATGCCAGTTCAGGAGTTATGCAGATTCTTTAGAGTACAGCAGCCCATATGCTGCTTTCCTTTTTATTGCATATAGGTACATGCTTCTCATATACATATGTGCTTCTGTGACTCTTTCACTACTATAAGCTCTGTCTTATAGGACAACTGCCTCACCTTTATGCTTCAGTGCAAGAATTTGAGGCTGCTTAATACCCAGGTACAACTTCTGTGAGCTCAGTCAGTGTTTACTGAAGAAGTGCAGACACATCCCTCTGTTGCAGTCCATTCTAACCACATTTTGAATGCTGGTTACTGCCAAGCAAACAGTCCATCTGTCTCTCTTTACCAGATCAACCACAAATACCCAGAGCGACGGCTACTTGTAGCAGAATCCTGTGGAGCTCTAGCACCTTACCTTCCAGTAAGTATTAATAGACTCTAAATACCTGCTAGGGAAAGCAAGGTAAAAATCTGATGCATAATGTAAGCATCCTCTATTTTGTAAATTAATTGTAACTAATTGTAAACATTACCAAATATGTATGCTATTCATAGACAGTGACATTGTCTTCTACTTTATATCATACATGAGATTCACTCAGTCACTTTAAGAAGGAGATCGACTAATCGATATTTCTTCATAACAAACTATCTATAAAATGTTTCTAAAAACTATACCAATACTCATTTCAGTAAAAACGAAGTAAAGAAAAAATTATTAGGACCAATTAAGGAAACAATCTATGAAAAAAGAATTGGTATCCAACTGTAAGCATTCTTCAGATACTGTGGAAGGTTACATCAAGAGTGCTGCCAGTTAGAAGAAGATGCAAAATTATGTCAGTGATAAACTAGAATTTGAAGCTTCTGAGAAAGGGTGAGGGGAGGGAACCTAAATTAAAACCCAATTTAGCAATGCAGTGATTGCTTAGTTTTAAGTCTGGGCCTACAGTAGTTTTACTGCTGTTAGTTATTTTTGGTTCCATGCAAATGAAAGGACCTTAGTTCTGTGCTTTATAGGACAAAAGTCTCACTAATAAAGCTACTGATATTTTATAGTCATTCATCTTCTGTTGTGAAAATTGAATATGTAATATCCCTAAAGGAATTTATTGTTGGAGGAAAGGATTTTGTTTGTGAGCACTAATAGAAGTGGAAATTTTTTATAATAATTGATACAAAAGCACATTTCTTGTTTCATTGGATTTAACAAATATGTTTCTCATTTACAAACAGAAAGAAATTCGTAGTTCATTAGTACTTTCCATGCTGCAACAAATGCTAATGGAGGATAAGGCAGATTTGGTACGAGAAGCTGTGATCAAAAGCCTTGGCATCATTATGGGCTATATTGATGATCCAGATAAATATCAACAGGTATCATTTGGTTTGGGTTCTGTATGTATGAAATGTTTTCTAGAGATATTTCATGAATAATGAAGTGTTGGTTTAATAATAGGGGGTTGTTTAAATTCCTGTATTTTTATTAATTCTTTCCAGATACTTAAAAAAAATTCATTATTTATATGAATGTTGATTTTACTATATCACCAAGACAAAACAGAAAAACTACAAGTACCATTAGAATTTCAGGTGTAAGCGTTATACAGATGTTGCTCTAATAGTTCATAATTTGCCTTTAAGAAACATACCACTTCACTGCCCACCTTATATTATTAGTACTATTATAATAATATTAGTAGTAGTAGTATTAGTATTATATTATATTATTATTGGTATCAGGATGATATCAAACTGGCTTATATTATTTGCCAGTTTGATATCATCACTTACTAACACTGATTTGTTTGCTACAACAAAGCCTACTTGTAGTTCAGCTTAGTGCTGCCCAATAATGTTTCAGATAAGTGAAAATAAAGAACTTTTCTCTTTGAGTTTTTGAAAGCAGAGTGGGAAAATGTGTATATCAATTTTTGGGAAATAATTGTATTCTTTACTGTCTTTTTCCAGGGTTTTGAACTGCTGCTTTCAGCTTTAGGAGACCCTTCAGAACGTGTGGTTAGTGCAACACATCAGGTATTTTTACCTGCTTATGCTGCCTGGACAACAGAACTGGGAAATTTACAGTTCCATCTGATACCCACACTGCTTAATAAAATTGAAAAATTGCTCAGGGTATGTACTCAGCTGTTTCTACATTGGAGAATTTTCTTTGTATTCTTTACTTGTACTTTGGAAGAAGGAAAAAAGCCAAGAAAAAATCAAACCTCCCCCAAACTAAACATACTCTTCTTCAATATTGTTTTGTTTTATAGCCTAATAGCATTTGCCCCATGTTTAAATTGTGTAGATTTTAATAAACTGCAGTTCTTATTAAATAAGCAAGAAAAGTAGTTTTCTGAAAGAATTCTAAACGTCATAAAAGAATTATGACGTTAGGTAATTTCAGTGGATCAGTTATGATCCACTTTGCACATTTCATTTGATAGATACCTCAGAAGTTCTGGTAAAATTGGGTGCCTCATAACTATCTAACACTGAAAGAAGATGCTCACTTTCAGAGTACAGGTGACTTGTTTATTCAGTTTAGATGCCTTGGCCTCTGAGGCAAAGGATCCACATTCCCAAATTGTGCTGGAAAATGTTCTTTCAAAATAGCAGTTTGTTCATCAGCATGAACTGCTAAATGCCAAAGGCTGTATTGCCTGAATCTTTTGAGTAGAGGTGACTTAAGAGTGGTGAAATATGCTTATGATTAGGCTAAATTGCTTTATAATTAGTGTGTCTGGGTAGAAGCTCATCACAGATGTGTTGATGCCTTGCCAGGGAATAAATGCCTAAGGAACAGATCATCCAGACTGAAAACATCCAAGTTAATGTCCTGTTTGTTTCAGGAAGGAGAACATGGCTTGGATGAGCATAAGCTCCACATGTATCTGTCTGCCCTGCAGTCATTGATTCCTTCGCTGTTTGCACTGGTGCTACAGAATGCACCTTTTACAAGCAAGGCTAAACTTCAGGGAGAAGTACCACAAATAGAAGGTAAATTATTAATTTCTGCTATATGGATTTCTTTCATATCAGTCTGCCTTAGCAAATTCTTAAGTAATGCTTCCTTTCTCACCCCTTGCTATTCTTGAGATACTTGATTATCACAAAAAAATTTCATCTATTTTTCTCTACTTCTTATAAAAAGCTTTTAGAAAGCAAAGCAATTTTTAATTATATTTCCTAAAGGTTTCTAAAGAACTGATTTCCATTAATAGCCAATAATAGCTCAGGAAGGTTGGCCTCAGTTTGAGTTAATTCTTATGAATTTATGGAGTGGGAAAAACACAGCATAATGCAGCAGCATCACCATCTGTTATCTATCTGTGTAATATCCTAGAAGACCATCTCATCCCTGGCAGTGTTCAAGGCCAGGTTAGGTGGAGCTTTGAGCAGCCTGGTCTAGTGGAAGATGTCCCTGCCCATGGTAGCGGGCTTGGAACTAAGGTGCCTTCCAACCCAAACTATTCTGTGACTGAAGGGCCTCATGATGATACTTTTTTAAGTATACCTGCTGCATGCTGATTATAGTGTTGTGTGTGAAGATGCAAAGAAAGAGTAACAAAGGAGAATATGGAAAGTAGCTAGTGGTACATTACTGTCTGATACTCTCTTGAAAATGTTAAACATGCCATGGTAAGGCTCATTTAGCTGACTTGAGTAATTCGAAGATGAGCACTGCTTCACTGAATGGTTACTACTTAAATAAGGAATTCAAAAATTTCAGGGTTTTAGTCTTCTCCAGGCTGAACAAGCTCAGCTCTTTCTGCCTTTCTGCATAAGAAGGGTGCTCTATCTTTTTGTTCACATTTTTGTAGCCCCCCTTGGACTTGCTCCAACAGGTCCATGTCTTTCTCGTGCTGGGAAGGAATGGATGCATCACTCTGGGTAGGGTGTCATGAGAGAGAAGCAGAGAGGTAGAATCATCTTCCTCACCCTGCTGGCTGTGCTGGTTTGGATGCAGCCCTGCATAGTGTTGGTTTTCTGGTCTGAGAGCAAATATTGCTGGGTCACATCCACCAGCACCCCCAAGTCTGCTCTCAATCCCTTCATATCCCCCAGCCTGTATCAGTACAGGGCATTGCCCTAACCCAGGTGCAGCACCTTGCACTTGGTCTTGTTTAGAGTTTCATGAGGTTTCCATGGGCCCATTTCTCAGTCTTGGCATACTGTCCCTCAGGTGTGCCACTGCACCACTAGCTTGGTGTCTCCTGCAAACTTGATCCCTTTGTCTGTGTCATTAGTGAAGATAGTGAACACTACTGGTCCCAGTATGGACTTCTGAGGGGTACAACTTGTCACTGATGTTCATCTGAACATTAAGGTATAACACTGTCCTCTAGATGCAAGAATCTAGTCAATTCCTCATTCATGGAAAAGCTGATCGATCAAATTTGTACTTCTCCAGTTTAGAGAGGATGTTTTGGGAGACTGTCAGAGGCCTTACAGCAGTGCAGATAGCTGGCATCTGCAGCTCTTCCCTGTTCACAGATGATGTCATTCCATCATAGAGGGCCACTAGGTTGGTCAGGCAGGGTTTGACCATGGTCAAGCTGTGCTGGCAACAATGATAGCATAAGCTCCCTGTACTTTCTCTTTTTACCTGAGGGTTACATAATCTCTCTAGAGATGGTTTTTAAAAAGCAAATCGATAACCTTATAGAGAAGGCACTTAATGAGTTTCACGGTTTCTTGGTTGTTGTTTCTGACATCACCTCCATGGTATTATTTTTTTCTTTCATTCATGGTTGCTGTTCCGTGCCGATGCAGTCACGAGGTTTCCCCGGCCCGTGTCACCTCTTCAGGACGTCGCTGTCATCATTGGAAGCCGTGAACAGTTGGCGGTGTTACTGCAGCTGTATGACCACCAGCTGGAGCATGAGGGCACCACAGGCTGGGACACTCTGCTATGGGTAGTCAATCAGCTGTGAGTTAATTTGTGTCTTAGGGTACCTCAATTTAAAATGTCTCAAAGTTAATAGTTCTTAAGCATGGTGGTGAGTAAGAATTACTGAATATAAGAATGCTCAGAGTGATTGCATTTGAGAATTACTAAATAAGAAAACTTTTAATTTATTTTAGGCGTTTTAATTTTCATGCTGAATTGCCTTTGATTTTATTCAGAAAATATCAAGAATGGCAGAACATGTAGATAACTATTTGCTCTGAAAACTTGTTTCTTTTGTTTTTGCATTGGTATAGTTATTTCTCTTGTGAAGTAAAGATTGTTGTATTCTACTTTGTGATAGCAACAGATGTTTGAAAATATGAGTTAGACTTTTCTGGCACTTAAACTCTTACTTTCTTCATGGGTCAGGAATTGTAAAGAACATACCCTTAGTGCTCTGTGTGTATTTATTAATATAAATAATAGATCTATACAACTGTAAATGGACAAAGGCAAAAAATCAGAGCAGTGTTTAATATCCTTTTGTGTCTTCAATTTTAGGCTACCGCAGCTTATAGAAATAGTTGGCAAGATCAATGTAGCATCAACTGCCTGTGTCCATGAGTTCTCTAAATTTTTCTGGAGACTTTGTAGGACATTTGGGAAAATTTTTACAAACACTAAGGTAAGATATTTCCTTAAATAGTCTACATAAAGAGTACTTTGATAACATATATTCTCTATATTGGTATGTCAGAACACCCAGACTTTGTGACCATTTATATTTTTATGTCACACTGATGCTTTTCCGTAAGTACATTTAAACTTGCTATTTTTAGAGCCCTATTTGTGTCCTTTTTTTTGTTTTGGTCGTTTGGGAATGGCCTTATCTTGCCCAACCAGGGACAATTTTTTTTTTAAACTATATTCTTTCTATTTCCTTTGTGAATGACAGAGAGTAGGAGAGATCATCCTAATTCTTGTTATTTAACAACTTACTTTCTTCACAGCAGCATAGTGTTTCACTCTTTGCAGTGTACACAAGTACTCTAGCTTTACTTGATTAAAAAATTTAAAGTTGATGCCTTCTCAGCCTGAAATATTTTATGTAGGTGGTATCTAACATTTTTATCAATTGCATAATTTTTCTCAATAAAATAACTTCTGAATATAATTTAAAAATACCTCAAGGGAAATTGTCAAACGTGAGAGGATTACCTAAAGATAAAATTCTGTTAGCAGTATGTGCTACCCCAGAGAGGGGATTGTTGTTGTTTTGGAGGTTTGTTTTCATTTGGGTATTTTTTTTTTTTGCTTTGTTTTGCAATTCTTTTTATTTTTCCAAAGTTAATTGATACTGGTAACAGGTTTTCTTACATGGGATTTATCTTCCTTTGTATAGGTAAAACCACAGTTCCAGGAAATCTTAAGACTGTCTGAGGAAAACATAGGTAAGTGGCTTTTTACTGAAAAAAATTGATCTTAACTGCAACAGGAAAAAAATTTCAGTCTCTTGTTCAAAGAATATTTTCAGGCTGCAGTTCTCAAATTTATTATCTTTGTGAAATGTTGAAAAATCTAGTCTTACTCTGAGTGGAATGCTCTGAAGTTGTAGATTGTGTGTAAGGTAAAAAAAAAAAACCATCCAAATACCCCTTGAGTATTATTGAAGCACATTTGTGTATATATGCATACAAATTCTTCTTGTATATATAAAAAGGGGTTTAAATCTATGTGCTTAAATACACACAAGTAAGTCTACTATATATATGTTCTATACTCACATGTGTGTATAAAACCTCAATTCTTCATTGTGTTTCATTAGATTCCACAGCAGGTAATGGAGTGCTAACAAAAGCCACAGTTCCCATCTATGCAACAGGGGTCCTTACATGTTATATTCAGGTAGGTTTGGGTTTCTGTTTCTGTTAAATGTATAATAGTGTGCAAAGCTTACTTCAAAAAAATACCCAGATGTTCCTGTATTCGTTGAAAACTTACTGTTCTTGTGCCCTGAAGATAGGGAGATGAATGGGCAGCTGTAAATACATTTACAAGCAAAGTTTTCCAGTCAGGTGGTGATGCACATTTAGAGGATCTGTTACCATGTCCCTCTATCAAAACTCTATTAATGTTATTCCTGAAATGGTTTCTTGGCCATTTAACTGTGATCTTGGCCAACATCGTGGTGCAAAACTTACTGAAACGGGCCGTTTGCCATTTGAAGCCTAATTGGAGTATTAAATTTTAATGTTACATAGTACTAAAACAAACACACTATAAATATTACCTAATCCTCCAGCAACAAGCAGTCAAGTTCTAGTATAGACATATCTTACAGGAAAAAAAAGAAATTCTTCATGATCTTACAAATTTCTAGTGGATTATGACTTATAAACTTTCAGAAGTCATAAATGTGCTTAAGTACTGTTCTTAAAAGTTTTTTTAATAAAAGAATTTATGCATGAGTATGTGCTTAGTTGATGAAACACAATCTTTTCATGTGTTTGCTTTGAAAGGCTCTTGTTCTTCAACTACATTTTGAAGTTCCTAAGAAAATTGTTAAATCTTAATCTTGTTTGTTCTTTCCAAAGTTTGATCTCCTCTGCAGCCATAGGTTGCCATCACAACCTCAACAATCCTTCCAGCACATTCATCACTGTATTCCCTTCCTCCCTTCTTTCAGGAAGAAGACCGCAAGCTGTTAGTTGGATTCCTTGAAGATGTAATGACCATGCTTTCACTGTCCCATGCTCCTCTTGATAGTCTGAAAGCTTCCTTTGTGGAACTAGGGTAAAGAATATACCTTGGGGTTGACTGCATCTAAGTACATTAGAAACATCTATTAAAAGCTGCTAATCTATTTGTAATTTCAAGTAACTGTAATGCTTTGGGTGAATAAAGGCTATACTTGCTTTTTTCCCTCATGTAAATGTAATTTCTAGGTTAAAAATGTAGCAGTAAAAAAAAAAAAAATCTGAAATGTAAAAGAGGAACACCAAAATCCAAACACAAAATTTCCACAAAAATAACTTACTGAGAATACAATGGAAATTAATTTTGTATTTACCATACTATTGTTATTTGTTCTAGATATGTATTTGCATTCAATATAATAATTCACTGAAAATTACATTTTTAAAGTTGAGCTTGGGGTTCTCTTAATTAACTTAAAAAGGAATATATTTCCTAGACTGCAACATGTTGTGAGTCTTTCAGAATGAGATAAATATTTTGTTTCCTTCAGAAAGGATAAACACTGGACGTTTGGATTTGTTGAACAAGGAATTCTTAAGACTGCATTTTTTACGTAAAGAGCATATCCAGGGCTTGGGAGTATTTTTGTTTGATCAGTTGCCCAAATGTTTTCTTCTAGTGCAAACCCAGCTTATCATGAGCTACTGTTAACTGTTTTGTGGTATGGAGTTGTCCATACTTCTGCTCTTGTTCGATGTACAGCTGCTAGAATGTTTGAGGTAAGTGTCACCCAAACTGTTTTTCACTTTTTTAAAACTAGAGTTTATTTGTTTTAAAACAGGGATCAATCAGACAGTGTTGCTACATTCTTAATAATTACAGACAAATAAGCTGTGTACTGTGTGATGGAGCAGGAGGTTGTTGTTCAGTTGTTTCTGTATCTGTTCTCTTTTCAACAGCACATCTTTCTATAGGTCTGTAGTCAAACATAAGCATTTCTGAGTTTTAACTTCTGCTTTTGCTATTCAGCACATCATCAGTAGTCTAATATACAACTTACCATTTTCAGTAGGTCTTATGTATGGTCCTACAATGCACTTGCATTGTAATTCGAATTAGTTTTCTTTGTACCAGATATGATGGTGAAGACACACATGTAACCAATCTTGTATTTTTTGTAAAATTAAAAGAATTTACAGTTACTTTAGTTGCCTCATAATGACAACTTAATTTTTCCCTTACTATCTATACATTTTGGTCAGAATAAAGACTAAAGCATATGCTTAGTAAGTTTGCTTTTATTTTCACATCATTCCTTTGTTTCATCAAATGTTCATTTTAAAAGGCATATGCAAAAACTCTGAGACATACTCCACTGGCTGAACAAAGAGAGAAGTTTTTGTCTTTTCCATGTTAGAAACACATATTTTAATCACCATTACTTTTTCCTCTTCTTTTTATTTTGGTGTATTTCTTCCATATTTGTCTCGTTTGGATAGCTTTGCAGGGGACCTCTAGCAGAACCTGACATCTCGTAGCCATTTGCAATAACAAATCTTAAGTTTGCCTCCAAAAAAAGGGCACTTAACATACCCATCAGCTTTCTTTAGTGATACTCTGCAAGTCAGAGCAGAGGGAGCAGTGAACAACCACAAGCTCCATCCTGAAACTTCAGTTGAAAACATCTAACAATGTGGGGTTTTTCTGAGTTTGGTTTTTTTTTTTTTTTCTTTTTTAAGGAAATGGCAATTTTTGGGCACCCTTAAAAATCTATTTGCATATTTTCCTTCTCACAAAAGCATTTTTTTGGTATCCTATTTGTAATAATAAGCTTTTTTCCCCTACTGAACGTTAGCCAAACATGTGAAAGACCTCAGTTACAACAGACCGTTGTCTTGGTTGCAGCTTCTTTTCAAATTCAGCTGCATGTTGATTATTTCTAGGCAGTCTATGCATGCTATTTCATATCTTGTTTCTTAGCATATTTCAAATTTTACCAAAGTCTAGGCAGTTTTATGTTAAATGCTTTTCTTACTTGAAAATAGTAGCATATTGCTATTTCCTGGCTAGCCATGGCATACATATTTATACATGGTATTATATAAAGTTGGGAAGTCATCTGTGCAAAGAGGCAGTAATAGTTGGTTTCACTACTGGACGATTCCATCACTCAGGGAATTTCTGTAACCTTAGAACCTGCTGAATGGCAAAGCCCAGTGATTAGATAATAGGATGAGGACTATGTGACCTGAGGAACAGCTATATGAGAACAGTGAAGATTCTGAGCAGCACAGAGACTGCAGGCCCAACTGCTTTACCAAACCTTTTCAGTCTGTTAAGGCTGGAAGGACACACAAGTGATGTGGGGCCTTTCCACTCCCTCGCTCCTTCGGGGCAGAGAAGCTTTGTGCTGCCATTTTTAAGCTGTAGTATGTGTAAGTAATGATCTAGTGGAATCGAAAAAAGATAAAAATTACATTGTCTGCCTCACTCTAACCTTACGTGCTGCTACATGGCTTTGCCCATCCAGCTGTTCTGCTGCTTCTGTGTTAATGTTTTTAGTCAGCAGCTTGATTGTTGATGCAAACAGATTTGATTGCTCTGATTTGAACGTGAAGCACGTAGTTGAGTTATACATAAGCTTTGCTGGTTTGTTTGGGTTCAGGGATAGAGACACATCTTCAGAATGACACTTGTACTATAAAGCATGTTTTATTTTCTGTATGATGGAATGCATCTGGTCACCATGCTTTACCATACTTAGAAATGTGGCAGACTAGACAGGAATGAAGCTGAGATCATTCTAAATTATTTGCTAATTATACAAATCCCAAGTGTTTGGGTTTTTTTTTCAAAGCACTGTATAACTGCTAGGCTTTTCTCTAAATGAAGGCTGGTAAAGAAAACTCAACTGTTTGTCCAAGATAAGCATACTCTATTTTAATAAATGTGAAAATTAGTAAAGCTAGTAGGGTAAAACCATCATAAGCAAACTGTGAGCTATGTCCTTAACAGCTGTTTAAAGAGTAGCCCATGAACTCAACAGATTGGCATTTGGCGTTGTTGCCAATGTAAATAATTGTGAAATGTATTAAGGTTAAAATGTTGTAGTTCAACTGACGTCCTAATACTTTCTGTAGAACAAGTATAGGATGTTGCAATTTTGTTATTCCAGGTGCTTTGCAGTAATAGTGTCTCATGTTCTTACCCAGCTTCTCCCTGTTCTTCCTTCTCCAGTCATTGTCTGTGAGGCCACGTCTGTGTGTGAACACACATACATACACACACAAGTGTTGCTTAATAGTAACTACTCTTTATATAGAAGCTTCTGAAAAGTCAGGCTCCTTCCAGTCATTCACAACTTACTTTTACAACTTAACAACTGGTTTAAATTCAGAGTTGATAAAGCAGGAATGCTCTTACAAATGGCAGAATGTAAAATCTTGTCTAGTTAGAGGATGTAAATACTTCCTGGTTTTGGTACTATTATACTGACAGCTACTACTTTTCCCAGGGGAAAAGCTTATAATTTAAATTGTGTTCATTATGCGATATAATTAATCAGAATATAGCTAAATATTAAAGAGACATTTCATGTTTCTCATATAAACGTAATTATAAGATTTTTTTATATTTATCTCCTAAAAGCAGCAAATACATGCAGACTTCCTTACGTAAGACACAAAATGGAAATATCTAATCTTTCCTGTTCTTATTAATGAAGACGAAACCAAACATTTTGTTGAATATTAAAAAAGTTTCCAACTTGGTTTGAAAATTAGTAGGTTTTCTCATGAAGAAAGCATTTAAAGGGCATTTGCAACATATACAGTAAATGCTTATGTGTAACTACATAGGTAATGTAAAAAAATCATCTGGGAACATCTGTATTCAAACACCTTTATTGTTCATGGGTAATTAATTTTACTGTGATTTCAAGCTTTTAACATTTGGGATGCACTGCAACAAATATATATCTTCCTTAGATTGCAAAAGAGTTGAGGAAATACATTTCATGGATAGTTCAGGATTCTCCATTTTCTACCTGCACAGACCAGCATGCATACTGCTTGCATGGTTGTTAATATCAACAAGTCCTGAATGACTTTCAGGAAAATAATTTGGCATCTGGGAAGTGCTGTTTGTCTCATTGTAAAGGTGTGAGGGGTATCACTCAGTGGGGGGAAATCTACACATATTTGGCGTAGTCAACACTTCTATGTTGCATGTGACAGCCACCTACTATGATAGATATTGTTGTGTTGAGTTAGGAACAGCATTTACATGAAATTGTCAAATTCAAATGGACATTAGTACCTAATTATACATAAATTTATTTATAATAGTGTCTGAAATAAAGTATGCAATTACCTGCTAAAAGTTCGAGCTCAAGTTTTAAAATATCTGAAAATAAAGAAAACATTGTATTGCTGAATTTGTCATGTTTGTGCTGGTTGCCAGACCACTTTAACTTTCTTCACGCCTTTGCATTTATGAAGCTCTAGTGTAGCAGTATTTGCTTAGCTTCTAATTTTGGTTTGCTTTTGTGTTTTTTTCTTTCTCTCTCTTGGTTGTGCCGTTCTTCTTCCCATGATACTGTACTCGCTCTTTCCGTGCATCATCTGTGATACCCCCCTGCTCCGACCATTCAGCTGTTGGTGAAGGGGGTACATGAAACTCTGGTAGCTCAGAGAGTTGTTCCTGCTCTCATTACTCTCTCCAGTGACCCTGAAATGTAAGTTCCCTGACTGTCTTATATACCTAGCATCCTTCTTAATACTTAGAAAGAAATAACCATCAGTTATGTCTCTTAATCTAGCTGAACAAAAATTGAATTACTTTTAAAGGAAATTAACCTTAAATCACTTTTTTTTTCCTAAATAAAAGGTTTACTGCAACACCTGGAATTGAACTTTATAAAAATGCTGAATAAACTTTAAACAGAAAACTTAAATCCATGTAATTTAATTTTTGTTTTCTATATTAATCATGGTCTCTGTTTTCAAATTTGCTTACATAATTTCTAGCAGAAAGCTGGATACTACTATTCTGTAATGCTATCAGCTTTGCTACTGCAAAATTAAGACTCATCTGCATTAATGAAATGCGAAGTAGTTTTGGCTGCATCTCATTTCTGATAGACAGCCATGGCATTTCATTTCCTGGACATTCTGATGTGGTATTTCTTTCAAGCTAAGGAGGGATGCTTTGCTAATCTCACTAACAACTTGTTACTAACAGATGCTCCAGCATGAGTAGAGTCTTAGTGGCTTTAATGTCTTGTGTGGGTGACTAAACCAAGAACAACCCCAAGAGTCTGCCTGCCCATCCTCAGTCACAGCTAACCCAGTTCTTAAAGTTTACCAAAGCGTTTTTTATTGCATGTTGACTGGTTTACAGCTGACTCTTCGAGGCATGAGTGAAGCATTAGTTGACAAGCGGGTTGCTCCGGCCCTTGTTACCTTGTCCAGTGATCCTGAATTGTGAGTTTCAGACTGAGACCTTGAGTTAATCCTGTCTTTTTCCTGATCTGCTTTTTTTTTTTTCTTTGTCATTGCTAGAAACTAATGTAACTTAAAAGTACTAATTTAAAAACTTTTATTTAAGTAATTTTGTTGTTGGTGTTGAATACATCTTAAAAACTCTATTCTTCCATTGTAGTTCAGTAAGGATTGCTACAATCCCTGCTTTTGGGACCATCATGGAAACTGTTACTCAGAGAGAGGTAAGGTGCCTGTTGTCACCTATGTTTTTGTAGCATAAGAAGTGGATGATTTTTAATACATCCAGAATAAAAGAAAGGAAAGCTCATAAATTCTTCCCTTCCCTTCCCTTTCCCTCCCCTTCCCTTCCCTTCCCTTACCCTTCCCTTCCCTTCCCTTCCCTTCCCTTCCCTTTCCCTTCCTTCCCTTCCCTTCCCTTCCTTCCCTTCCCTTCCCTTCCCTTCCCTTCCCTTCCCTCCCTTCCCTTCCCTTCCCTTCCTTCCCTTCCCTTCCCTTCCTTCCCTTCCCTTCCCTTCCCTTCCCTTCCCTTCCCTTCCCTTCCCTTCCCTTCCCTTCCCTTCCCTTCCCTTCCCTCCCTTCCCTTCCTTCCCTTCCTTCCCTTCCCTTCCCTTCCTTCCCTTCCTTCCCTTCCCTTCCCTTCCCTTCCCTTCCCTTCCCTTCCCTTCCCTTCCTCTTCCCTTCCCTTCCCTTCCCTCCCTGCCCTTCCCTTTCCCTTCCCTTCCCTTCCCTTCCCTTCCCTTCCTTCCCTTCCCTTCCCTTCCCTTCCCTTCCCTTCCCTTCCCTTCCCTTCCCTTCCCTTCCCGTCCCTTCCCTTCCCTTCCCTTCCCTTCCCTTCCCTTCCCTCCCTTCCCTGTTCCCTTCCCCCCCTTCCCTTCCCTTCCCTTTCCCTTCCCTTCCCTTCCCTTCCCTTCCCTCCTCCCTTCCCTTCCCTTCCCTTCCCTCCTTCCCTTCCCTTCCCTTCCCTTCCCTTTCCCTTCCCTTCCCTTCCCTTCCCTTCCCTTCCCTTCCCTTCCCCGTCCCAAAGTGCTTTCTGCTTTTGCAATGGCGTTTTTCTTGATTTTTTTCTTTCCCTAAACAAACCAACCCTCATAACTAATAAAAACATTTCCTCCTAAATCTCAACCAAATATAAACAGAGACAGATAAATAGAGGGGAGGCCTGGCTAAAAGATGGGAAATCCCATGCTCAAAATGCTTTTTAAAACCTTCTCCAGTACAGTTGTGAAATCTAACTCCATTATTTCCAAATGAAATAGTTCTATTTTAAAATGGTGACCAAAAACATCCACATATTGTACTATTGTATACTGTACTATTTAAATGCTTTAGGGTATCTGCTTGGCTCCCAAATACTTTTGAAGAGCACAAGACTCTTGTTGTTCCAGTCATATCTGCTGGTTTAGCCCTTGGTGTCCAAGATGGCACTGAAAGACATAATGACATTAGCAAAGTATTCCTTGAAGATAATGTAGAGGCGCAATTCCTTCTCATTTTTTAAATGATGATACTATAGTAGTAGATATTAATCCTAAAGACAGTCAGGATTCTGCTGGAAGCAGTAGAAAACTGGATTTTGTTTCATGTAACAACTGTGCAATCAAATTTCTTTTTTAAGTCCTTGCAGCTTTTTGCAGAGCTTGCATTCTTCCCGTAATTTCAGCATACTCTAAAGAATGTGTTTGAGGAAATGCAAGTAATGTGAGTCAAGTCAGTGATGGACTCACGTACTTGGAAGATGGAAAAGTTAAAATTTGTAGCTTGGAATGCATGCCTATAATCAGTTGGGAAGAATATTGTTTTGTTACCACTCAGAAATTACTGTATCCATTGCACTAATTATAATAAGCCTTAGACTACAGAGCCGATAGCACCTTCCAAAATGTATCATAATGTTATTTTTTCAACTTTGAATCCAAATTAAATATCTATCTCATCTTATTTTGGGGTTTTTTGCCTTTAGTTGAAGGAATCTTTTTAATTCCATTGATTTTATGATGGTTACTTTTGCATCTCTATCCTCTGCAAAAAAAATTTTGGCTATTAATTGAGGTACATGACAAAAAAATGCCGTTAATTGGTTTCTAATTCAACAGGGAAACTCTGTAGATATTAATAGTAAGAGGGAAACTCTTAATAGCAGGTAAAAAAACGGGTGTGTACCAGACTCAAGGAAACCTGAGGGGGAAAGATCAGCTATATGGGAGCACTGTCTGTTATTAAAAGATATTTTAGAATAAAACTCTGGTAACAATCTTTAAAACATAGAGGTGCATTTGAAGAGTTTGAAACATCCTGTTAGAAAAAAATCTGTAAATTAGAAGTCCAAGATCTGTCATCTGAAATACAGAAGATTGTAAACATAGCCTGAACTGATCATAACAGTTTCTAGCATCTTCATTCTTTTGTGTTCTTTCTATTTCTCGGGGAATATTTAAGCTTCTGGAGAGAGTAAAAATGCAGCTGGCATCTTTCCTGGAGGACCCTCAGTATCAAGACCAACATTCTTTACATACAGAAATCATAAAAACATTTGGAAGAGTTGGACCTAACGCTGAGCCCAGATTTAGAGATGAATGTAAGTTGCATCCATGGGAAGATGCAGTCTTCCTCTCTCTGTCCAAAAGCTAATAGCTGTGCTGGTTACAAATGGGGTTTTTCTTTCTTTTCTGTAAACTCTTATTATTTCAAAGGTACTCCAAGGTACATTTTTATTATAGATGGGGCTATCACAAGTTTTTATTTCAAGTTTGAGTCAATCCATTAAATGTGCAAGGGCAATCCCATTAAACGCAAGTGTTTGCAGTTCTTATTCCATGCTGATATGTGATGTTTCAGGCACCTGCAGTTGCCATATAGCACCTGTTTAATGCTAAACAAGTCTGTGAAAAGCAGTTTCAAATTCCTGTTATTACTGTATTTATTTTTCCAGTTGTTATTCCACACTTGCACAAGTTAGCCCTGGTCAACAACCAGCAGTCTGTTGATTCGAAGAGACTGGATATCGCTACCCACCTGTTTGAGTCCTACAGTGCTCTTTCCTGTTGTTGTATCCTTTTTTCAGGGGAAGTTTAACTGTTATTTCTCTGGTGGTGAGAGAAGTTTAATATTAGAAAAATAGCTAAGTTTGTCTTTGAATCAGTGATGTAAAACATCATCTATTCAGCATAAGGGAGAGATTTTCAGCAATGGTGAATATCATGGATTTGCTGGACAGGTGCCCACCAAGCCATTCTCATTCCCTCCTCAGGAGGATGGGTAAGGGTAGTGGAGAAAATCAGACAGAAGAAAAACTCTTGTCAAAATAAAGAGAGTATAATTAAGTATAAGCTATGCATGGAGGCAAAGCAAACAGAAGATTTATTCTCTACTTTCCATTAGCAAGCAATGTCCAGGTATTTCCCAGGAAGCAGGGCTTCAGCACATGTAGCACTTGCTCCAGAAGACAAACATTATAATAAAAAATGGTGTCCTGCCTCACCACCAGCACTTTCTCTTAGTTTTTATATCTGAATAGGCCTCACACAGTGTGTGTGGAACATCCCTCTGGTCAGTTTGGGTCAGCTGTCCAGGCTGTGTGCCCTCTACCAGCCTGATGATGGGGGCGATTGTTGAGAGACAGCACTGATGCTGTGCCAGCACTGCTCAGCAGTAGCCTAACACTGGTGTGTCACCAACACTTTTGTAGGTATCAGTGCAAAACACAGCACTGAGGGCTGCTCTGCAGAAAACAAACTCCAGCCAGACCCCACACAGTGGATCTGATAGATACTTTAAAAAAGAAAGCTATAAAAACAAAACTCTTGATCTTAACCAATAAATCAAGAAAAAATCTTAAAATAATTGTATGGAAGTATGAAATATATGATGTTAAATATATTTAAGATATTTTTTCCTTTTTGTTAGTCATGAAGGTCAAATGCTGTTCCATCTTCTTAGTTTTGCTGCTGCCACTGTGTTCCACAGAACAACATTATCAGAAGACAGGGAAAAAAAAGTATAATTTCAAAAGGTGGTCTGTACAATACCTTAACAACTTGGACTTCAGTTATTTCAGAGGATTTAATGGTCAATCACTTTTTACCAGGACTGAAGTGTTTACGAAACCGACATGGAACATCTCTCTCCAGAGCATGAGGTGAGCAGCTATGTTTACTGAATACAAGATGTAGGTAGCAGAAGTTGAAATGTGATGGCATTTTAAACCAGAAGTTAAAGAGGGCTGCTCATAAATGGTTTCAAAACATGGCATTGAGGAGTTTTTTGGTAAAGAATAGGTCACATGATTTATAAACCAGTAAAATCTCATAAATGTATTTCTAAGCTGAGGACCTCTGCAGACAAATAGTTAACTGTCAGAAATGCGTGTAGAAACACAAATCTTCCTAGACTGAAGAAAAAGGAAATGTTTTTACCATCTTGATGTTAATCAAACCAAGGATGCACTAAAATCAGTGGCTACAATAAACCCAATGGAAATGCAGATAAAAATTGGTAGCATGCAGGAAAGAAACTATTAAGGATTAGGGAATATCTGGAGTGCACGTCATATCTGGAGCACTGTGCCCAGTTCTGGGATCCACAGTACGAAAGCACAGGCTTACTGGAGAGAGTCCAGTGAAGGGCTGGAGAAGAAAATGAGGGAGCTGGGACTGTTCAGCCTGGAGAAAACTTGGGTGAATTATATCAGTACCTGAAGAGAGGGTCCGAAGAGGACAGACCCAGGCTCTTCCCAGTCGTGCGCAGTGGACAAGACCAGAGACCATGGGCAGAGTTGGGTTTTTTTTTTTTTTTTTTAAATTGTGAGTGTGACTGAGTGGTGGCCCACATTGTCCAAGGAGGTTATGGAGTCTAAATGCTTGGATACTCAAAGCCATCTGGACATGCTCTTCCTCGACATGTGGCTTCGAGTGGCCTGCTTGAGCAGGGGTTGACCAGATGATCCTCCAGGGGTCCCTTCCAACCTCAACCACTCTGTGATTCTGTGAATTGTAAAGAGCAGATTAAAAGAAGCAGACAGGACACATGGGAGTGAACAAGATCCCTGACAGGAGGAGCTTAAAGCAAGCAGCCAAAAAACCCAGAAAAAGTTAGCAGAGGAAGCAATCTTGAGCAACTTGAAAATCTAGCCCTATGCACTTTTTTGTTAAGATTTGAAGAGGATGAATACTAACAGAGATTGCAACAGAGAGATGTTAAGTCAGTAAGAGAAATAAGAGATGTCATTTTGTTGCATGCTGAGAAAAGCTTAAAGGATGAACATTTCAGGGATGGAGGAAAAGATTTAATCAGAATGTACAGAAGAATACTGTTGAAGGTTACTTTGAAGGTTAATACTGCACTTTCATGAATTACTCGTACGTGAGAAAATTAATTTTATTTTCCTTGTGTTTGCCAAAGCGACCTGAATAAGATGACTATTCTCTGGGAGTCCTAAGTTCTTATATTCAGTAACAGAGTTCCTTCTTTCAGTTACATTTTCCATCTAAAAGCCTGTAGTATCAATCTTTTATTTTCTATATTTTATTACTGGGGGAACTTTTCAACCTGAAAGTAAAGAATCTGAGTTCACAGAAGGCCGAGTCAGAAGGAACAGTAGTGACCCTGAGCATCACTCAGAGGCAATAAATTGTGCTTCCTTACACAGGCAGCACTAGAGGTGTGGCAATGATAGATATTCTGTGTTCAGAGAGAGGTGCAAGATGGACTGGGAGGTCTTGAGCATATATCTGAAAGCTGCACTAGGCAAAAGTTTCATTTTCTTTCACCAGTGGGATAACAGATACAAATTCTGCTACTTCATATTTGTAGTTAATGTAACTTCTAAGGTTTAAAGATATAGTTTAAAAGATACACTGAATTAGAACAAGGGGTTTGATTGAGTTTGAATCTTGTCGTCAGAGAAGGAAGCTTGAGGACTGGGATAACATTAAAAAAAATCAATAAGTAAAGATAGCTCTCAATCCTCTGTTACAACATTCTCCATTACTGTACTTAAGTGACTTCAGACATAATGCCGAGTGCTTTGTTTTTGTAGCCAGAAAGAAATATAAAATTAAAATATTTACTTCCTGCTCCAGTGGGTTAGAAAATTCACTACAGGCTTCCATTTTTTATCCCTTTTATTGTAGAAATGGATATCTAGTGCTTGATCAGCTTCCCACTTCCAATAGGAGATTTGTAGGCATCAGTAATAGAAGCTTCTGAGGCCCAGTGAGTTCTAGTGTGTATCTTAGAAGCCTTCTATAGAAAATCATGTTTTCTGAAATGAATGCCTTTACGTCTCAAACAATTAGACATTTGCATAAACAGAATTAAGCCTTTTTCATTATTTTGGCCACTGTGGTTATTTGTGATTCAAATGGCTTATCACTTGACAAATACACATTTCTAAACCACAGTGCCTTAGCTTTAATGGCTTTAACGTCAGTACAGAGTTTATGCTCATCTTGGAAGGGTAACATTGTGGAATTGGCTTGTGTGGTCCTGTCTGGCAGCATTTACACTCGTAAACTCCATACTTATTTTCCTTTCTTTCATATAACTGAAATTGCAAGTTGGGCACTTAGGTCAGACCTTCTCATCTTTAAAGGAAACATTTCACCTTGTACAGACACTCAGCTACTTTACCAGCATCTCTAGTCAAATGTCAAGTCCCTTCTTTCTCATTTCCCACTTGCTTCTATGGGTTTTCAAAGTAAATGGATTTGAGTTGCATGATAGTGAGTCAGTATTTGGTCAAATATTTAGTCCATATACTGACGGTACTGTTTATAAGACTTCAGCATGTTAAGTCTCTTAAGTGTCTCTAAATATAGAGTTAGTGCTTTAAAATATTTCTCTTAAGGAGATGTGATTTCATAATCAGTCCTATGACCAAACAAAGAGAAACTAAGGGAATGGGTCTGAGCAGTATGTGCAGAGCCATGATGTAGAACATTTAGAAATTAATTTGCAGAAGAAGACAAGAATTGCTCCACTTCATCACAAATTACACAGCCTTTATCAGAAAGAGATGTGCAATGGATGGGAAATCCAATCCTGTTCTTGAAATGATCTTGGATCCTTGATGATTGTTCTCCCCTTTGATCAAAACTTCATATTGTTGATATTTGGAGATTTGATTCAGGTGTACAAAAATGTAGGAAAGCTCCAGTGCACAGATAGAAATGCTAAGTAATAAAATTATGGCAGCTGTGCTTGGAAATTTCAGGGTTTTTTGGATACAGAACAAAAATCTTGTTTTTTTCACTAGAATTCTCCATGTATTTCTCTTGTACCACTGTACTCTTGAGCGTTAAGTATTTGTATCACACTTTATGCAAATGGAGGACAGCAAATTTAGTAGGAAGAGTTGTAGTCTGTTTGAATGCTGCTCTCTGAAACACTCAAGGGTGTGTAATGTTTCAATTTTCAAATGTTTCAATGCTGAAGTAATTCTTTTGGAGAAACAGAGGGAGCAGTAGTAGAGATCTGCAGACCAGGCCTCATCATTATCAGTGTTATTAATAGTGTGCTGCGGACTTAACAGAAACCAGGATTTGAATTTATACAAATATATTTTAAAATACTTACCAGTTGGTAGTAACCATTAGTGACTGATCTGTATTTTAGAGATTGAAAATAGGTTTTTCCTTGTTGTATATATCAGGTTTGGTAAGAGAGTACTGATTCTAAGTTTAGGTCTCAGAAAAGATCTGGCTTCTTCTGAGCTGTGGCAGAGGAAGTTT
This sequence comes from Sylvia atricapilla, assembly GCF_009819655.1. Taxonomy (NCBI): domain Eukaryota; kingdom Metazoa; phylum Chordata; class Aves; order Passeriformes; family Sylviidae; genus Sylvia; species Sylvia atricapilla. The sequence continues at coordinate 70,593,907 of NC_089140.1, read as the reverse complement.
CCCTTTATGCAGTGTGTATATATGTGTGTATATGTATATATTTATAGTTTCATACTTTGCATTCTAACTTTTCTGCCTAAGTGTTCAAAACACTTTTGTTTTAATGTGTTAAAACAGTACTGTTGTGAACAGGGCAGGGAGTTATATATCTGTCCCATGAATTAACTGTGTGATTATTTTTTTTAGGCTTGCTATTGGGAATCATTCCTTTATTTTTGGATAAGTGTAAAAATGTCAGTGTGGAGGTGTTTCAGTCTTAAACACTCTGCAGAAACCTTTAACACTGTAATTGCTCAAATAAAGGGAAAAAAGGCATGAGTCATCGGAACTCTGAAAGAAATCAGTGGAATGATATTAAGTTGATTTTACGACTTCCTTCCATTATAGTGTTGTCTTAGGGTGCCATCACACTTTCTTTCCTTGCTTTTTTTGGTCATGCATAATGTTCATGAAGAAACAGTGTGTCACAGATAGGAGTTTGTTTTAGCTCTGTTTTTAAAAGCCTGGGGGAAAGGAGGGAGTCCTGAACTTCTGTAACTATTTGGAAAACATTTTACAGATAGTTACAGAATAGTTATTTTGAACGTTTTTGTTGTTTCTAACCACAAGGCATTATCAGATAACTGGAACTCAAAGGACTTGAAAAAACCCAGGGAAACGTTTTCACAGTTCTGCTAATGTCAGAATTATTTGCAGAGTAGATTTCATAAGAAGTGTTAATGTAAAAGGAAAAATGTCAAATGTCATGTCTCTCTCTTCCTTATGTGACTTAGGTTATTTTGAGCTCCATGATAAAAGAATGTGAACAGAAAGTGGAAAACAAGGACCGTCCAAGAACCGCAAGGGTAAGACTTCCACTTCCCTTTTTCTATGTGCCTCCAGAGTACTGTTCTGCAGCATGTATTCCAGAACAGGGTCTGTTGCAGCAGCCACCTTCTTAGAGGGTAGAAATGAACTGAGGACACAGACTTCTTGTTTCTCAAAGCATGAAGAGGGTCCTGGTTTATTTCTCTTTACAGCTTAGCCATCCTGACTCAAAACTATTCACCATTTTGGCTGCAGCAAGCCCCTGCTGTAGGTTTCCCTTGCAGCCTCTGACTGCTGGTTATTTCCTGCTCAACTATGACTGGAGGTACTAGTTTGCAGACTCTGACTGCAGGCTTTTACCTGGCTAGACTGTGACTGCAGGTTCCAACAATAGGCTCTAACTGCAGACCCAGACTGACCTCACAGCAGTGATTCTCTCTCCCCAGGATTCTTCTTTTCATGATCCTCTCATTCCCTCTTCCTCAAGCTTCTTCTGCCTTCACATTCCCCTCACCAGCTAACCCACTCCCTTTATCACACTTATCTTTATTGGATATAGCTGTGACTCAGCAGGGGCAAGGCTGTATTGGGATTAACACATATGTACTTACATGAGGTCACCTGTATTCCTTTTTCCTACAGGTGTCCAAGGTTTGTGACCTGAAATCCTGCACTAACGTATGCTGTATTTGAAAACAGATTATAGCAACTTTAATACAGTGGTTGTTTCTGTCTCCAGTGTAAAACATGGACAATAATTTTTTTATAGAAATTATGTTCTTTGTTCTTAATTTTTTATCCATTTAAAGCATATTTAAATTTCTGTCCTGAATCTGAGAAATCAGGGAGTGCCTGGACTAAGTGCTTAGAGCAATGTACATAGCAGGACACTTTGCCACCATGGCGGTGGCATTCTGCAGGCTGAGAGAATTGTTCTGGTCCTGGGAGTGGCTTGCTTCAGGCTGCTGTCCTGGTTTGCACATGACCAGTGCACACCGAGAGCAGTTTTCTCCAGTGTATCCACTGATCCCTGTGTGAGGGTGCTGGTTAGGAAACAGGCTGGCTTTGGGAAAATGTCACCTGTGTTGCACTTTGGTAAAACACCCTTTCCCCAAACAGTAAACCCAAATCTCCATGGAGGCAGGAGACACAGTGCATATGCATCCATTTGCTTCACGTGTAGAGATGATATCATGTGTGCATTTCCTGATAACAAAAGTAGCCAACAGACCCCCACTGGACATGGAAATTTGGAATGCTCACTGTCATGATGAGTTTATTGTACGTGCTCTGTTGCCTGCTTATTGCTTGGAATGGCATACCAGCAGGTAAATTCATGTGGATTATTATATAACTTAATCCTTAGCAGCTTTGCCAGAAAGTGTGTGAGACGGTATCTGAAAAGAGATCTGTTCTCAATCCCAATGCTTTGTCACGAGAATTGAGACAAGTACTGAACCTTGCTCATGTCAGGCTTTCTTACCTGTAACAAACTGATAGAATTATACTTCTTGAAAGAGCCCACCCATAGTCCTGGAAGCAACTGATAGTTTTGAGACTGACTAAAATAGGTGTACAAGAACTGAGCAGAAGAAATATGACGTAGATAAAAGGTCAGTCGCTCACACACCAAGTGAAATACTCAGGCTTTACTAGTAGAAAATACTTTGAAATCAGTCAGTCCAATTAAGCCATTGCAGGAACAGATAAATGCAAACCTCATACAACATCTAGTATATTTCTTTAAGAATGCAAACTGCTGAAAACTAAGATATGAAAAGGGTAGGTCTTTGCAATCTGTTCCTTTGTTCTTTAATTAGCCTTTCCCTTTCTATTCAACATCAGGCTATGGTTGCAGTCTTGCACTGTACAAAATTAACAAGAAATATTTTACCACTGAAGAAATGCCTTTTCATCTACGTAAATACCTCTGTTTTCTTGCTAAGCGCTTGCTAATTTCAGTTCCTAATTGCAAGGCAAATACATATTTGACAAAGGATTAAATGTGACTGGAATAGAAATTACTGTGTCTTGTTAACAGCATGGGAATGCATGCACAGAATCAAAATGGTGTTCTTATCTTGTCTTTTCCCCTTGCTGTTAGAAAAGTTGGTCATATAATACACGATCAAAGAAATATTTTTTTCGGAAGATTAAACTCTGCATTTAAAAATATTGGATAGCCACTTTTGTTAAACATTTTCTTTAGCTGTTTACAAGGTATTTCAGTCATGGATAACAACTTAGGTTACAAACTGATTGCTATAAGATACCCATCAGGAATGTCTGTTTTGGCTTAGAGTTCCCATAAAACAGCTAGAACTCTGTGTAGCATCTGATTCATCTAGACACCAGGAAAATTTTGATGTTACACATTATTTTTGTTTGTGGGTTGGGGTTTGTTTTGGTTATTAAATAATGAATAAATGCAAGAACTTTTCTGTAGACTGATGGTTTCAAACAAGATATACTATTGCTTTGTTGGGTTCTTTGATTAGTTTTTAAAGATATGAGACTCAAATTACTTGATTTCATATTCAGTTTTGCTATGTTTAATATTCAGTTTGCATAGTAATGGAAAGTACTTTGGAGGCATATTTAAACTTCTAAGTATGCAGGATGCTGTGGATTATGTTTCTATTACAGTAAGCTAGTATAAGAAAACATGAACTTCTAGACTCTGCAGTTGTTACTCTTTATTTTCTGATATCAGAGGCTGATATCCCCCAAACTGTTTCGAGAATTAATGGAACACCTCCTTGTTTTCCTCAATCTTATTCAGGATCATTAGCCTAATGAAAGCACAGTTTGTCTAAAACTACAGATTTGTCACCCACTGCTAGGCTTTCTTTTCTGAAGTGAGCAGTTCTATTTTCTAATCTGCTAATGCTTGGAATGTACAGTATTTCCCAAATAAGTTTTCATAGCTCACACAACTCTAGGATACTTCACAATCTGAGCTAACTTCTTGTCCTTAATTAGCTGATAGTGTGTGTAAACTGTTACTTACATAATTTACTATGCCTTGTTTTATCATGAAATCAAAGGAAATTGCATAATGCATACATCTTAATGTAGCAGTAACTTCCCTGCTGAGTTGTATCAGCTGGAAATACGTGATTCATTAGTTGACTGGAGATGTTTAATCAAGCCAAAGATGCTGGCTACGTGAATGTGCTTGATACAAATATTTACTTAAAAGTTTATAATTAAACTACTTCTAAATCCACAGTACAGCTTTAGTGAGAGTTTCCCTTTTATTTTTAAGGTACTTTTAAAAGAACCAGAAATCATTATCACTAAGGACCTTTTTTTTTTTTTTTTTTTTTTTTTTTTTTTTTGGTGGTGTGAAATGGGAGAAAGTACTGGGTACATCCCTTCTACCTTTGAAGAAATCATTCAAGTTCTGTTGAAACAATCAGAGTTGACTTTAGAGTGATCTCCCTGATGCAACTGTGTCTAACATAACTGTTTATAACCTTTCAGACTGAAAAGTCAGTTCTTGGAATCTGGCCTTTGCAAGTAAGACAGATTTGTGGTCTTAGCTATAATTTTGAAATGCAGAGTCTACACTGAGTTCAAAAGGGAGAAGTTATTTGGTAATGTTTTCTAAAATTGTCTTTGTCCAATGTTGAAATACATTTGCCATTTTGACTACTAATATAGGAAGTATAGAATATTGTTAATATTCCTGCTATGTACATTTGCTCTGTCTTGAGACAGGTGACTCCTACTGTGCTAAACAGTTATATATATCTGAAGTTGAGCTCACTAATATGTTGTTAACTAAAGAAAATTAAATCTGTTAATTTCACATAATAGGGATAATTTCTTAACATTTTATTCAAAGCTTAGCATCCTGTAGCTTCAGCATTGATTGGTTGCTGCTTCCAGTCCAGTTGGGAAATCTATTGAACTCTCCACTGTCCTATCTAATATGTCTCAAGTAGGAACATCCAAGCACAGGTAACAGGAGCCACATTCAAAACAACAAAAAGGAGAAGCTCCTTACAGAAGCAGGACTCAGGGTGGGGTTTGCAAGAAATTTATAAGGAGATCAAAGGAAAGCTGGTCAAATAATATAAAGATTTATTGATAGTTTACTAGGTTGAGAATCCTCACCAATTTTTAACTCTGCTCAGGTGGAGGCAGTTGGAAAACAAGGAATTGAGGTCACTGTTTTGTTTTTAGCTTGCTTTTCCTCATCTCTACACTTCTGCTAATGTCACTGTTGGAGGCAGGTTATTTGAGTTAGAAAAGTCTATGTCTGAACTAATACTGCTGAACTTACACTAACTAAACATAAGGATTGACATTTCTGGTGAGAAGGCCAAGCCAGTCTTTCACAGATGTATTTGTCACTATTCACATAGCAATTCCCCAATAGGTAGCAAATGCTAATGTGGTGACACCCAAAGGTACTAAAAATTAGTGTCCACAAAAATATTTTACCATTTTCACAGGCACTGTGAGCACATTGTAATAATTTAACAGTGTATATATGGACTAGGTAGTGATGGATTTCAATTCTCCTTCACAGACTGATCTTTGTTGTTGAAACCTCTGAAACAAAGACAATTTACTTACTTAATAAATTACAACATAATGTTCTTTTTTATTTGTGGTCTTACACCGCTAAATGTTTTCCTTTCCTAGCTCGATGTCAATTGCAGCGAGCCTGGTGAGTGAAGATACAAAGACCAAGTTTTGAACAAAATGGGCCAGCTGACTACATCAGGTGCAATGTTGGCTAATGTGTTCCAGAGGAAGAAATAAGATGGGAAAAGGAACTCACAGCTAACACTAAGGTGGACCTCACAGAGACTGGTTCCTGTACTTGAAGTACTTGCCTTTTAATTTCTTCTGTCTTATGTTCTTGTAGTATAATTTTATTCTAACCTCCAAAGATATTTGCACTGCTTTTGAATATCGCTGTGTATCTGTTAATTTTGGGTTAACTGTGGTTGATATAAAACTGAAATCATAGTCTGTACCAAGTCCCTGTTCTGTGTTCTTGTCTTTCCAGCATAATTTTTTTTATATAGTGGAAGGTTTTGGTTTTTTTATTTTCTGACAGGATATCAGCAAATATCTGTATTATACATGGAGCTATTCTGACGGTACGTAAAATAATGTAAATTTGAAGTCATTGTCATGAAGTAATAAAAGTGGAGATTACTTATGTATTTAAATTATGAGAGAGTAATGCAGATTTTTTAATTATGTTTCTAAAAAGAAGAGGAAGAGCCACCAGCATTTGTCTGTGCTTCTAGGGTTGTTTTTTTAAGTATTGTGCATCCTGAATCCAGAGGAATTGCAGTATCTAATGTATGAGACTGCTTGCACTGCATCAGTCTGCAGGGAATGCTCATGTTTCAGATGCTTTATGCTGACATTGTAAATGCTGTACAAAGTCCTTCAGATAAAATTCTCACACCTAAGTGGTTTTTTTGAGGGATTTTTTTTTTCTTTTGTTGAGGTTTTTGTTTTATTTTCAAGCACTTTACAAGTCTACACGTCCACAGGCACATCCATTAAGTAAAGGAAAAAACATGATAAATGAATAAATGTGTAAGCTACTACACAAGGTCCCCAGTACAGTTCTGCAGTCAGAGGAAACCTTATGCAGAAGAGAGCTTTCATCTTGCACTTGGTGTGCAATTCTGTGGACTGTGAAAACTAAAGATATTTTGTTGTTTAGATTGAATTTCAGTTCAAATTTAATTTTGGTGTGTTTGAAATTATGTTGCGTTTGATGTGCAGTTTCTTTAAAATGTTAAGCAGACTGCCTACATACTTTTGGAAAATGATATTACAGGGAGTATATTCAAACTACCAAATATTTTGTTAGCAAGGAAGCATTAACAACTAAATCCTTTTCTTCTTATGCAGCACTTTTCTCCCCCCTCTTTATGTCAATGTAAGCTTCTGAAAGTAAACTCAAGTGCATGCATGAACTGGTATGAGGTAGCAAAATACAAAAGCCCAGGCATTCTCTGACCACGTTCTCTGGCTGGAAGTATGGACATCTTTGAGAATAGGGAAAGCAAAAAGAGCAAGGGAAATAAAGTATTCCCTCCTGAAACAGAATATGGATGGAATAACAGGTCAGGTATGACCTTTAGATGGAGATGATGGAGATAACTTGAGGCTTGTGACTGCTTCATGTCTGTGCCTGTTGGCTCTGCAGATGCTGTCCCTGCCACGTTGTGTTGTGACAGGGCCTGCTGCTCACGCACGCACCATCAGTCCCCATGCACTGCACTGATGACACGTTTTTCTGGAGGTTACAGACAGCTCCATGTTGCTCGTTACCATGAAAGTATGCTTTTGGCAGACTGTGAAATGGAGACATTCCTGAGGAATGGGAAGTGGTGACGTTCCTCTCTGTTGTTCTGTTGTCAATAAAAAGTTTTGTATACCTGCCTTGTCTTGTTACTTCTGCTCTTCCCTGAAAAAGACAATCACATCAACAGAGCTGTTACAGGAGAGATGTCTAATGCACAGGAATTGTTTGCCTTAACTCTTTTTACATAGCAGGTGGTAGACTGAATTTGCTCAATTTCCTATCTGTGTGCTTGGCTCCTAGACCTGTGGCTTTACTGGCATTTTCATGCAGGGTCTTCTCCTATGTCTCCTGTGCCACAGTTTTGTTTTGGATTTTTTTTCTACTCTTTTCTGATTTCTTGAGCAGTTGCAGTGCCAAGAGACAGCTTTCAAGTCGTGAGACTGAAATAACAGGTCCATGGTTAAGCTGCTGCTTTCTAAAGCAGGGCAGCTGCCTGTGAGAGGGGCTGCTCACCTACATTGAACTTCACCCAGTGTTTGGAAAACTTGTGAATTCGCAAAAGCCTAAAAACTGGCAGCAATTTAACAGTGGAAAAAGTAGGGTGAGACTTTTTAGTTTGTTAATATAAATGTAGCATCTTTACCCCCGTAGGGTAATAGGACCACAATCTCCAGCCCCTTGAAAAGTCTAACTTTTGCTGCTCAGGGTTCTACTTCACACCAGTTGTAGGAATTTGAGCAAGGATCTCAGGAAGACCAGCACAGTAACTACTGAGGTTAAAAAATTACTGTCTAGGCAACAAACTTCCAGTGCAGGTTCTCTTCAGGAGTTTTGCCTCCTAAATAAGCAAGTCTCTGCTAGTATATGTTGATTGCAGGAGTTTTTTAAAGTGTTTATTAGTTTTCAGGTATGAACAGGCTTTCAAGATGGCGAGAAGTTGTTCCGTATGGGAACAACCGTGGGAGAGGGTTGGTGATATTTGGGGTTTTTTCTAATTATTCCTCTGAACTCTGGCACTGGCACATTCAGGACTGGAGAATAAAGAGAGATGTATTTAATGAGAAGAATTACCAGAATATTTTAAATTAACCTTTCCCCCCTTTCCTGTTACTACTCAAAATAAATGAACTATTTGGGAGAAAATATTTTGTAAAAGAAAGCAGTTCATCCCCTAAGGGTTGTCTTCAATTGCTTATGGCTCTGCCCGAGTAAGGATTCTGTAAAAACCTAAATGTTTGCTTTATTTGCATTACCTGAACTTTTCAGCTTGTTAACTTTAAATGTTGAAGGTCGCATGCTGCCCTTGGAGAAATTTCAGACAAATGTTAGTATCTTTATTTAAAATATTGACTCTTGTGTTCTTAAACCAAAGTGATCAGTGGGCTGAAGGTACCTGGCTGCCTCAGGATGTTTTCTGTAGATTAAGCAGAAGGCTAACTGATATTATGCCATATTTTGTTCTGAAAGAGATTGGTTTCTAGAACTCTAAATTAGGCAAATTGCTCTTTTTTATTTTCTAAGCAAGGTGAATAAAGGGAGCTCTGCAAGAAAAGCTGATACAGTTGTCTTCAGTCAGTCTCTTCCTACTCTCCTTCTGTACCAAGAAGAAAAACAATCCTGCTATTACTATGCAGAAAGTGTATTCTGGTTTGGAGAACTAGAAGCAGTGTTTTAATGGATTTAGGGCTAGAGAAGGTGAGGAAGCTGATGGATTGAAAGATTAAAAATCATCCATGAAAAAAATCTGTTGTGAAGAACAAGGAGGAATTATTGTAATATATTGTGGGAATTCATTGCTACATAGGGATGATAAGATGATTCAAAAAGATTCTGCAGAAAAGTAGATTTGTGGGATACTTCTACTCTCTCTGTTGTGACACTGCTAATGACATTTCTCTGTTCCAGGAGTCCATGGCTCTGTATTTTAGTGCATCTATGAGGGTGGGTAAAATGTATTCCAAATGTCTTAAGTAATTTCCCATATGGAACTTACTGATGATGATATTTAAGTAAACCATAAAGTACCAACACAGGTTTGTGGAGCAGAAAGTCACTGCTGTGTTCATACAGCAAGCTGATTGGCATGGCACTGATTCAAGGCAGAATCACAGAAGTTCCTGCATCAAATACAAGTGCTGATGAATAACAGGAATGAAGGCAACAAGATTTCAATGACACTGATTCACTGGTTTTCTGAGTGTATTTGGCTAATGTTTCTAGTAAATGCATTCAAATCCGCAGGTAATTTGGCTTAGACAATGAAACTGGTCAACAAAGGCTCAGAGCAGCGTGGTTTTTGAACAAAGCTGCTCAGGTCCTGGATGTCAGTGGTGTACACTGACACATCTATCCTGTGTTAACTAATCCAGATGAGTACCATGAATGAGTAATCATTTTTCCAGAGAAGCTGTTCCTAAGGTTTAGCTTAGAAGCTGTTTTAAGGTTTCCTTAGGTTTAATGCTGGCCAGTTTTCATCCATACAGGTAAGCTGCAGCAAACGATGACTCTGCTTACAGAGTCAGTAACAGGCAAGTCAGTGGTAAACAGCCTCTGTCTTTGGAGGCATCTGCAATATGTGCTGAGCTTGATCGACTATTGCACTTCCAGTTTGGTTAAAGACTTCCTTAGCCTGAAGATTTCCATTTCCTAGAAACTTCTGAGCATGAGCAGTTCTACTGCAGAAGTCAATGACTTGAAACAGTGACTCACCGCTTGGTGTCAAGGGCCAACACCATGGCAGTGGTCAGTCTGGTTCTTTTCCCAGCACAGGGATTGCATGTGCTCGCCACTGCCTCCCTCAGTCACTCCATGTCAGGCAGGTCTGCATCCTCTTGACTTTCACTATCCCACAGAAGCAGAGGGCTGTTTGTTCTGCCATTTAAATACTGTTTGCAAATAGGGCTGTTTGCTGTGTATTTGAATATTGCCATTCCCAAAACTATTGTGACTGTGGCCTTGTGCTGCTGCTCCTTGCCCTGCCCTTTCACAGAGTTTTTTCCCATTCCACAACACCTGAGAGGCCTCTTCAGGACATGGAGGCAGTACAGTGGAATCCTGCTGAAGTGGTGGCAGCTGCAGCAGTATGTGTGCCTTGTAGGATCATGTGGGTCATTCTGTCAGGCATTTGCACCTTCCCTTTAAATACACTACAAGGGGAGGGGAAGTGGTGATGGGGAAGAAGCAGCTGCAATGTTTAATAGGCAATAAGGGCTCATTTAAGTTTGATCCCTTGCTGACAGATGAATACACTCCATTGATGTAAGTATGAGTCATCTCAGTCAGGTGAGTTTTCAAAGACGTTTGGGGTCATTGAGTGTGCTGTTAGATAAAATGGCAGGGTGGCTCTGGGGAACTGGTCAAGGGGTGTTGCAAAGGAGTTAGGGTCTCGGTTCCCCTGCTGGTAGGTGTTAGCCAGCCTTAAAGACTCATCTCCAGGGCTTGAGGGATATCCTGGGCAGGAGGAAGCTCCCCAGGCCATGCCAGCATTGCTCTTGTCCCAAGGACAAATATATGACTTAAGTCTTAGAGGTTGACAGGTGTCTTATAAACATCAAAGTTAAAATTCACCATGACTTTGTATTTCCTCCCGGGTGCATGCAGGCACAGCTATTGCCACAGTGGCTGGTGATAACCTGTCAGCTCAGTGTCTGCTTGCACGTACTTCAATATCTGACGAACTAGCGGTGGGTGGGTTTTCTTTTGAACGCTGTGGACTTGAGGTTTTCGGACAGGCATTTAGCAGTGCTACATTTTTGTGGGATTGTAAAAGGTGTGTTGTGTCAACCACACCAGTGTGACTAAGGAGCTTTATTATAGTTGCTCTGTCATGAGAAATATTTGTGTGTTTGAAAATTTCGAGGAGATTGGGCAAAAGAATGCTATGGAAAGTTGCCTTTCACAGTAAGAAAGCAGTCTGAAGTTGACCACATGATTTTGTGTATGAGTTGGGGTTTTTTGTCAATAATAGATTTAATTTTTTAATTGATCTTTTTAATAGCTAGAGTTCTCAAATAGAACTAGAGCCTCCTGTGCTAAAATGAGCAGATATTTGTCTACATTTTTCTCCAAGTGTAGAAAGCTCCACATGTTGGGTCAGACAGTAGGGCTCCCTCCCTGCAGTGGGTGAAGAGGCACCTGAAGTCAGCCTTTCTCCCTGGTCCCATGGCAGACTGCATGGATTGCTGGTATTCCATGCAGTACTGCAGTACTCCAAGCTGCACTGTGGCCCATCTGCCCCGCAGGGCATCCCATGATTTAGGGGGATCTTCCCTAGAGCTCTAGCTTTGCTCTGCATTGCCTTCCTTGCTCACCTGCTGAGAGGCAGGTGCTTACATTTACAAAGCCTGTATTTGGTCCACAGACTGAAAACCCCAAATAACCTTTGTTACACATATTGAAAGAAAACCATTGATTATGATCGATCAAAACCCTTCATCTCATCCTCTATCCCTCAACAGCATGTGAGAGGGAAGAGAATGCTTTCACAGCCTTCCTGCATATGTGAAAAGGTTTCCCAGGGTGCAACCATCTGCTTTCAGTGTTGCTTCTCTGCCAAGTTTCTGTCACATCACTTTGAAGACCTGGATTTAACACAGAGCCTACTGGCTCTCCCTCCTGGGGAGAAGGGACATCACAAGGTGTTGGTGTCCAGGTGCGAGTAAGGGGAGTTTCAGTGGCATGGATAAAGCGAAGGAAGAGCTGAAGACGTGAATAGAGTGTACGGGTGCTGCTCAGATGGCCTGGTGTATCCACCAAGCCATTCCTGGCCTTTGCTTTTTGGGTTGAAGGATTTGGAAAGATGGGAGACAGATTCAGGCATTGCCTGGGAATGAGTTGCCATTTATCCCAGCTCCTGTAAAAGAGGAGTTTTTACACTGATGCTGAAGGGGTTTGAATTTCACACAGCTACAAAACTTGCAGTGTTACATTGATGTGCTTCTTTTAGAATAGCATTTAGCAGGTAATACCACTTCCTCTCTAGGAAGGAATTAAGAAGAGATCCATACTCACCGCAGCCCTGCTAAGCGGTCAGCTGGCCTCACAGTTTGTTTTCCATGGCAGGCATCACCAAAGAAGGGATCCTGGAATTATCCAAGGTAGTATTTTCATTCTGTCACACCTCTACGGCTGCACAGGGTTATCCATCTCTCTTTCAGAAGAGCTTCCTAAAGGTTAGTCCAGTTTATGCTTGTGTGCCACAGTGGTGAACAGAAGCAAGAGGCACCCAAATGTCACTGTTAGGTTTGAAACCTTAATATTTCAAGCATGCTGCTTTTATTCAGAACAGGTGCTTTACAACAGTAGCTGACAAAATAATGTTCTGTAAGAGGAAAGAAAAAAAAAATTCTAGAACAGACAGACAAACCAGTTTTGGTATAAATGTTTAGGTTTTATTTGTGCTACATAGAATGATATATATGATAAGTGTGAGAGAATTGACAGTGCTAAACATTCCCCAGTTTTATAGCATTCACATTTTAGTTTCTTAACAATTTATTGCAATCCATAATTAAGACTGTAAAGCACCCCGTAGTGGCTTCTGCGGGTTTGGCTCCGAAACATAAAATTTAACCCGGAGGAAAATGTCTGAGCTTTCAAAAAGAGGCAGTTTTCACATAGTGGTAGAAAATGAGACAAATTTCAGCCCAAACAAGAAATATTCAGGCAGGATTAGGGGTGAGAATGCAAAAGTAATTGAACTGATGTGCAGTACTCACTGCTCTGGACTCCTCTTAGCTGCACAGGGCTTGGCTTTACTCGATGCCTTCAAACCCTTCACTTGACACCTTCAGAGCAAGCTGACAGCACATCTAACTGCTCGTGAGAGTGTGAGTTTGCTCTTGTAAATCTGTGGTTAGAACGAGCAGCTGGTAAATAAACACAGCCTATAGCCTTGGTGTTGTGCTAAATGTGAAAAGGGGAAGAGACTTAACAGACTGTTCTGTTTAAAAAGAACATTTCCTTGTACCATAAACACAAACATTTTAAAACATCCCGACTGCCACAGAGCTGCATGTTTTCAGCAATGGGTGGATGAGGCTCCGGCAAAAGGATCTCACCCTGGTGCTGTCCCCCTTCTCAGTGGCTCACTCCAGAACCAACCAGGACTAAACACTGCTACCAGCAGCTGGGCACACACCTTTCCGTATGTCACCCTTACCTTGCAAGTCCCAGTGAAGTCGCCTTTACATTGTTGCCTACTAGGCAGGCTGGGTGCTGTGGCCATCCCTCCTACTCCTCACTCCCAGCTCTATTCTGTTCGGACCAGCAGCCCGACTCCTCAAGCAGAGTCACAGGGCTCTGACACGGCACTTGCTAGCTCGATGGCTTGCTGAAACTCATCAGCATGATCCTTGCCCAGTCCCCTCCGGAATAGTGAGGGCATCAGGAGCAGCCGCTGGCCCTAAGCCAGGCACCTCACGCAATGTTGCTTTGAGCCACAGCCCACTGTGGAGCATCAAAGTCACCTAAGGGCCACCAGAGCCCAAAGAGCCACGTGGTGTCAGAGACCAGGCAGGGGAACGAGGCCGCAGGACCTGCTTGAGCACAGATCAGGCAGGGCCCAAACGCTTGCTGAGGACATGGAGGGGTAAAGCAACTTTAGGGAGATTAAAAAGGTTTTATGCCCCCCTGGAAACTACGGGATGAAGTGAAGGTCATAGCTTCATTTTGCTGCACAGGGAGGCCCTCCACTAGCTACAGGAAAAAAGCTCAGCAGCTGTTTCTGTCCTGGGTGTATCATTCCTCTGAACAGAAATCAGACAGCACCAAGGAAGGATGAGTTTTTAATATCCTCTTCATCTTTAGCATTTGAATGTATTTATTTATTTGAAAAACATAGAGAAACTCTAGGGTTTTTTTCCTGGTCAAGGGTTAAATCTAAATGCCTAAGTGAAGAACGACTTCCTTCTTTGCCTAAGTCAGCAACATGCTCCCAAGCTTATTTCTCAGCATGTGAGCACAGGGCAGGTTTTGTGTCCACAGGGTCAGCTCTGCTGGATCCCCAGCCTGTGTAAACAGCCCGGCCCCGTGCTGCCGCCCACAGAGGAGGATTCCTGTCGCTGAGTGAGAGCGGGGACACGGCGGGGCCGTGCCGGGCGGCCCCGCTGCAGCCCCTCGGGCCGGGCAGGGCGGCTGCCGCAGCGCTGGCGGCGGGCCTCGGGCCGGGGTCAAGAGGCCGCCCTGCAGCGTTCCGAGTCAGGGCGCAGGGACTGGCCCCGTGCGCGGCGTGGAGTGGTTTGGGAGAGCTCCCAAAGCACATCTTCCGCTTTTCTTCCCCTCTTGGCAGCAATCCCGTCCGCCAGCTCCCGGCATCAGCTAAAGTACGTGGAGGGGGAAGGGAGGGGGTCCTCGGGCTGTGCCAGAACGCCGAGGCTGCACCCACATGTCGCACAGGCACCCAGAGGGGACAGGGCACGGGAAGGGATGGGACAGGAGCTTTCCTCAGTGCCGGGAGCAGACCCAGGGCGGCTGGGGGGCGAGGTGGGAGCCGGCCGGAGGCCCAAAATGTCCTCTGACAGTGACAGGCGACAGCCGCGGCCGTGAGGGGAAGGGAGCAGTCCCAGGGGAGATGACGGCGAGGGAAGGTGCTGGGGGCTGGAAAGGGCGGGCGCCGAGGCGGGGGCAGGTGGATACATGGCCCTGCCGAGAAAGACTGACCGGGAATGCAATCCCCACGGGCTGGAGGAGGGACGTGGCATAGTGACTAAACTTCTTGTAAAAAGGGTGGAGAAAGGAAAGGGAGGGACAAGAAGTGAGGAAAAAAGAAAAAAAAAAAAAAAAAAAAGCCATGCATGTCAAGGCTGAGGAAATGCTGTGGGAACTACAGCCAGGCGCCTTTTTTTTTTTTTTTTTTTTTTTCCTTTCTCTTCTTCTTCTTCTTCTTCTTCTCCCTCGTGTAGCTGAGAGGAAGGAAAGGAAGAAAGAGAAGTAGTCAGCTCAAATGTGCCTCGCTGCGCTGCCGGGGCGCGGGGGCTTGGCTGGAAGGATCTAGTTTCCCTTCGGTGGCAGGAAAAGGAGCCACGGGAGGAGGCAGAGACGGACACCCAGACATGCCCGTCCCGGCAGGCTGCTGGCTCCTTCTCCTGTGCCTCGCTGCCGCTGGCAAGCAGGTAAGGCCGGGAGCCGGAGGGAGGTGTGTGTCGCATCCCGCCCTCGGGGCTGGTTTGCCCGTGCCGCTGCTCGCGGCCATCGGCGAGCGCGGAGCCCGCGGCATCCCGCGGGGCCGGGCAGAGCAGCCTCGCCTCGCCTCGCTCCGCTTCTTTGGCTTTTGGTTTTGTTTTTATCCCAGCAACTTCATAAGCTTCTCTCGCTTCTGTAAAATCAAAGTTGTCCAAACCCGAAGTTGCAAAGGGAGCCAGGGGATCTGCAGGGAAAACAGCCTGCTTCTGCCCAGGGCAGGGTGTGAGAAACCAGAAAATATTTGCAGTGAGGTTGTTGAGGGATATAATTTGCATGTAGAGTAAAAATAAGGCAGACTCCACCCTACCGAGCAGATTTATTCGATAGAGCGTGGGCACACTTGTCCCTCAGGCGGGGGACGCGGGGTTTTCGCAGCCCGGGCTCAGCCCTCCAGCTTCCCGGCCGGGATGCGGCCCCTGGCGCTGCGGCCATCCCGCCGTCCCGGCTGCTGGCAGCCCCCGAGCGGGCCCGGCCCTTGTGAGCCCGGCTCCGCGAGTGGCCGGCTGAGGCTCAGCGCGGCCGCAGAACTCGCTTGGAGGTCGATGCGCTGCTCATGGCAGAGGCAGGGACCCGGCGCCGGGTCAGCTGCCCCAAGGGCAGCCCTTTCCTCTGACGGGGGGAAGATCTGAGCGAGGTTTGGCTCTGCGGTTGTTTGCAAACACGGCGTGCTCTGGTCGCAGCTCTGTGCCGTGCCAGGTGGCTGCTGGTCAGCGTGGTACACTGGGGATCGCGGCTGGTCTTCCCCTGCTGTCGGAAAGACCATTTTCTACAGCCAGCTCTTGCTCAGCCTTGTGAATGGCGTACAGCGCGTTTCCTCCAGAAGTTTACGTCGGCAGAAGCTTGCTTTGCTCTTTCTAATTATACAGCTTAAAAATTATCCTTCTCCCTTCTGGTTATTTACACCCTTCTCGACCGGTAGGATTTACAAATACCATGCTGCCCTTTATTTACACTTTATTTCCTCCATTAATCAATGTTTGGCACCCTCGATACCATTTGTATTTCTTTCCTCTGAACTTCTGGTATTTTTCTGTGTCTCGTTATTCTTGATAAGTTATATAACTTAAAGTGCTTCCCTCAACATGGAGCTGTGACCAGGCCATGGCTGAGTTCCCTGAGAGCAAGGTGCAGCTTCAAGAAAAAAAAGATAAAAAACCCAAACCAAAACAGAAAACCCTCTGCTGTCTACAGCTTACAATTTAATGTCTGACCGCACAGTCCTGAGAGCCTTTCCTTTGGATCCCTGGTCCTAAATATGTTGCCTAAAACCACACAGGCCTTTTCTTCCCCTCTAAAGCATATGTCATTTTGTTCACCCTCACTTTCAGGCTTCTCTCAAATCGCTGCTTTCCAGGTGTCCTCCATATGTATGTGAATGAGCCTGCAAATTTCAAAAGTGACTTTTACATTGCAACTTTGAGATGGTTTGTTCTGTCCCTTGGTATCCTCTATGTCTCTCCTTTTTCCTACCCTGGTGCTTAGGACTGATCAATGCAGCTGGAAGAGCAGACCTCAAGGCTCTTCATACCTTTACTTCAGGTCCCTAACCATTACATGCCTGCTTCCTTCTGGAGCCATTTGGGTTTAGTGCAGTTCCCCCCTTTGGAATACCCTCATTGCATGGAACTGCTTCAGCTTTTAACCAAACCTTGGAAATTCAGATTTTCATGGTATAGCTCCCAGCATGTTTAAGGTACCCTGATGTAGGAGCCAGAGCTTCTCATAATTTCTCACCTCTTGATTCATAGCCTTTCACAGGACACAGAACAAGGAACTTGTATTTATTTTGGGCTGATATATAAAGTCTTTCCACTGCATCCAACACGTGCTTAATTCTGAGTCTGTGTTGAACAGTGTGCAACTTTGCATTGCCATTGCTTTGGACAAGTATCAGCACAAAACTGCAGGTAGCTTCAGGAGAGCTGCAGCATAAGGATAAGGATAAAACATAATTTGTCAAAAAGCTCATTAATTTAATATTCTGCCTTTAACAGTGAGCAGAATCTACAAGAATGTGAAAGGCAAGGTTAGAGAGGTGGTACTTTGGAAAAGCCTTACAGTTTCTCCTTTGTCTTACTGATTTGGGCAGTGGTTTCTTCGAAGAGTGATGCTTTCTGATGGAACAAATGTGAGAAAACGTGTGGGAGGATTGAGGTTTTTCTGATGCATTTGTGTTAGTTTAAACTGGTTAACAGGGTGGAATAGTGCTCAAACGGTGATATTTGCAATGTATTTCCTACAAAGAACGAGAAGCATTCAAAAATGTAAGTTATTGCATATTCACTCATAATTCTGCTGAGAACAGACATGGTCATTGTCATCATTTCACCAAAGAGGAAATGGGAACAGAGAATTCGTGACTGCTGTAGGTCACACACCGAGCAGAACTTCTGGGAGCAGAGCTCAGCCCTGCTTGTCTTGTGCTTCAGCCACAAGATGATCTTTCCAAGTGATTCATTTTGGGCACCTGTCAGAGGTATTTTGCTTTCTGGGGCATGATCAGCTCAGCTTCTTTGCACAGAGTAGTCACATCCCTTTCCTTGCTTAACACCAGTAAAGAGTATCAGTGTTACTATCAGATGGGAGTCAAAGTCTCTGAGAATGTGCATTTGCAAATGTGCAATAAATCAGTTGCACCATCACATTCATCTCTCCTTTTGTGGCGTGGCATGGGTCCTTCCACTACTCTGTAACATTTACTTCGTAAATAAAGTTTGCTTATTGCAAGCATTTGTAATTCTTTGCAATATAGAAACGTTTTGGCCAAAATATAGATTTTTCTCCAACTTCCTAAAATGCATAGTCTGTATGATGAGAGAGGGAAAAAAGAGTGTAACAGTGACAACACTGCATTACACCGTGGTCTCTCCTGGTCCATTATTCCTGCTCTGATCAGGGCCAAAGGAACCATTCAGTGGAGCAAAACTTCTACAATATCTAATCTAAACTCCTGGATTTATTCTGCCATTAACAGCATGGTCTTCAAATGTAATTCAGTGAGTTAATTTGTAAAAATTCCCTTGCAACATTGGTCCCCATGAGGAACACTGGCAAGCATTTTATGTTCTGCAGTTTCACTCAGAACATGTGAAAAATTTTTTGGCACCTCATATCAACAGAATATAATGTATGTAAAACTACATCAACCCACAATTTAAGAAATCTGTCCCACTTCTCTTTTCATGTTAAGCATCATCTGGATGATGTAATTTCTTCTTTCCCACCAACACAACTAAAACAAAACTTGGCCACGTTTCACAAGCAGGTAGAATTCAAAGCTTATCAGACATCTCAAGGATACTGACCAATGTCATCTAGGCCACAGGGCTCTCTTCATACTGTGCCAGAAGAATAGAAAAAAATGCAAAGTAACAGGTCAAGCAGAGAGATTCATTGCATCCCTAAGGATCTTTTTTTTTGTTTCTATTGCCCATTACTGTCTATTACCCTCAAGCTCAGAAAAGTGGGATGTAACTTGACAGCTGGACAAGAACCAGTACAGATGGTAAAAGGGATGCGTGTGTAACTGCGACATAGAAAATCATGGGAACCTCAAAGTGGTGCCCTCTGGCATTTATACCTTAACACTATTGAGAGGAATCATACTTGAGTCACTTTGCTACGTTTATCCATCTGTCCGCAGGAGTTCAAGTGGTGAAAGTCTCTCCTGTAGTAGGTACATGCGCAGATGCAAGGAAAAGGCAACACTTGCTGCAAGGCGATCCTCCTGCTTCTCCCTGCCCACTTCCTCTCTGTATGACCAGGTCTCCAGGAAGTCTTTGTGGTGATCAGAGCCAGGAGGGTCACCACCCTCCTGGCTCCACATGCTGTGACCACAGAATTCAGATCTCCCTCCATCCCATGCCCCGTGCTGCAGGGTGCTGCTCTGCAGCAAAGGCTGCTGGACACTTGAAGGAGGTGATTGCTTTGGTAGCTGGTTGAGCTTACACAGGAGGGAAGAGGGAAACAGAGATAGCTGGTTCATCATGTTGTCAGCTGCAGCTCTACCCCTTGCATTGACTGTCCCTTTTCTTTCCATGGAAACTCAACTTGCAAGGCAGCTCTGCTGCTTCTGCTGCAGCCACACACCCCTGATTTTAAGGATGCCTTGTTTGGTGCTGTTTGAGTGGAGAAGCAGCTGCTCTGAGAATGGCTCATTATTGCTGATGGACAACACAAAGGCAAATATTTGTGTGTTATAAATACAAGATAAAAATTAAGTGATGTTTAACCAGGTTGCACTCTGGACTTCAGTAGGCCTTGATCTGTGCGACACAATAGCCTGCCTGCAAGAACTTGCCCCTTTTTATGACTTACTCTTCTTTGAAAATGGTCCAAAGTTCATGTAGTAGAGAAAAAACTCCACAGGCAGCAATGGCTGGAAGTCACAAGGTGGGCTGCTGGTGGGACTCTGGCTGTGCTGGTGCTCAGGGTAGCCTGCTGTTGTGTCCGCCCTGTGGGAGCAGCGCTTGGTGTGATGCTTCGGCACTGGGGAGAGCAGGTTTCCTGATTTGTCCCCGTCTGTGTGTCAGCGCAGTGTGCTATCATGTTCGTGGTGGAGTGCCTTCTGGAGGGCCCAGCACTGCACAGGAGAAGCAGTGCTGACATCACCCTGGCACTCCAGGACATCCTGGTTTGTGTCCCATACCTGTGTAGCCACCTGAGCTGCTTTGTGCAGGGCTTCCGATGCTTACCTCGTTTGTTTGCCTTCTCAGGGTGTGAGTTCTCTGGGCATGGCTTTCCTTGGTGTTTGTGCAGTGCCCAGGATGTCATGGCTGCAAACGAAGGCAAAGAGTCATTAATCACCTTGGGATAGCGCCCCATCTGTTTCCCACCAAAGGCACAGGGAGGTCTGCCCACGCAGGCCCGGGAAGGGAGTGGATACATTGCCCTGGCTGGATGCCACAGTGTAGGCTGCAGCATCCAACCCTCACCCTTGTTTTCTGGATCTTCTTCTGCCCAGGACCACAGCAGCACTCCCATGGCAGAGGCACATTCCCCACACCACTTGGCCAGATGTGTTTGTGCTGCCTCCCTGCAGCGTTCCCAAAGGAGCGGCTCAAGCAGGGGCTCTGGCAGGGGATGGCAGCACAGTGGGCAGGCAGAGAGCTGAGACCCAGGGTTGCCTCTCTGCCTCTGCAGAACCCACTAGCTGCCTTCCTTCTTAAAATCCAGATAAAAGAGACCAGGAAAGGCTGTGTTTTGGTAAAAAAGCCAAGCTGGCCAGTTTAATCCACCCTGCAAGAGCCAATTAGCCAAGGAGGGGGGAAAAAAAATGAGGTCATTCACCCTCACCACTTTGTGGCTACTCCAAAAAGAAAAAAGTATATAGGGTCTGTTCAAGAATGACAAAGAACAACATTTGTGACTGCAGATGGGTGCAGAATATATTTAGTCGGTGGTTAAAATGAAGGGAAAAGAACAGACTCTTGTATGGAAATAAAAATACTGTGAAGTTTTGTTAGACAACCCATTAATCTGGAATGCAGAAATGCAGATAGGGAAAATGTGCAACTAGGTTCATATGAAGTCTTAAAATTGCTTATGTAGCACACAAGGACATCTATTTCAAGTGCATTATTTTGCCACTGTGAAGAGTTTTGCTTTAGGAGCAACGTATTATCCAGTAACTTTGCATTGTTTGGTAGCAAGGATGAGATGGTTCCTTGAATCTGATCTCACAGGAAGAAAAGCACTCCCCTGCAATACCACATGTTGTAAAACAGCCTGCTCATGGAAAGCAGCCAGAGCCTCTTCAAACCAGGGAAGAATATTTCCATAGACATTACTGGCCGCAGTCACTGGCAGAGCTGGTTCCTTGTGATGACACCTACAGAGTGAATTAATCAATTCTCAGCCCAGTCCTGTGCCCTTTCATAAAGGCAGCAATTCCTTCACAACAGAGAAGGTGCAGATACAGTCATGCAGTCCTCCCTCTAACTCACACCAAAGCGAATGGTCTGTGGGTGTTAGATGCACCCAGACAGCCATCCCCCCAAGCAAGGGCTGCAGCCCCCCCACTGCCCTTCATGTTTCTGCCTGCAGAGTATTCAGCAGTTGTTCCACGGACAATGCTAAAATCCGGGAGAAGGAAGCCAAAGCAGAAAATCAGGTGGGTGAAAGCAGGCTTCCTTCTCGGCAAGCTTCGTCTCATCAGGCCAGCCTCTCGGCCACGATTTTGGGATCTAGCCTCAACCTAAGAGATTAGTATGCTTATGTTGCACTTGAGGGTGTGTGGAAGGAAAGGGTACATAAATACAAGATTTTAAGCACAGAAAGTCCCCATTGGGCTCCTAATCTGGCGTCCAGCCCAAGAAATCTGTCATGGTCGTTTTTTTCATTAAGACTCAACTTCAGCTGATGAAGCATAGAAAAATGATCTGCTGAACTAAAATGCAAGAGGAGCCTGCTCCCCCTAAATCATTGTGGCTTTACTGGTTTGGGTTTTATGATTTTTTTTAATTAAGCATGAATGGGTGTAGAGTTATCATGATGAGTCATTGAGACTGTACCTGGAGTGGTAAGGCTACTAAACTTTCCTTTGGAGCACTGCTCTCGCACCTGTTTAATCTAGAAGAGATTTGTCTCTGCAGGCCTTACCACAAGCACACCTAGGTATTAGCTTTGATAATGTCATTATTCTGCAGTCTTTATTTCTGTTGTTATGGACTGTTGGTCTTGCTGTCAAGCCTTTTTGTTAAATACTTTGGTTTGGTTAGCTTTTGGATCCTTACTGTCTGATTCACAGACAATAAGGATCCAAAAGAATACTTCAGAGTATTCTACTTAGTAGCTGTTAGTCTTTGAATTGCTGTGGCAGTGGGGCCATGTAGGTTAAAGCATGAGGTTTTGCAGGGAAGTGCAGGCAATGTGCAGGCACTACTGACTGCCCAGGCAGTGAAAATGTTAAGTGTGCCCCTCTGGCTGCGGTGAGGAGATGACTTTGTCTCTGAGTGACAAATGCTGTGCACGTGATGGTAAATGTTCAGCCCTTAGAAGCAGGCTGGCTGATTCACAGCTCCAGTCACTCACTGTTTCAGCCCTGCTGTCTCTCACCTCCGTTGTCTCCCATCTGATATATCTGATATACCTGAGGTTCCTGTCTGCCTGCCCCTACCACCCCGCCGTGAGAGCCGTCAGTGCAGCACTTCTCCTTTGCGTAGCTGCTGGCCAGAAATAGCTCTGGTGGGTTAGAGATTAAGGAATGCTCCTTCCCACCGGTGGAGCAGCACCCGTTGGTCAGGTGTTTGCTTTTGGCTGCATGCTGGCACAGAGGGACAAGGGGAGTAGGCAGGATAGAACTTCTGCCACCATTTGCCCAAGACCTGGCTGCACGTTATAGTTTTCTCTTCACCTCTTCATTATTGATTTTATCCCTCACGCTTTCTGGTCTCTTCAGGTTCTAGCAGGGTTTTAAGGACCTATTTTTAAAAGCGAAATAATATTTAGTTTAAGCTGTTCCCATTTCCCGGCTCTATTTACCACGTGGTGGTAGTTCTGTGATGTGGTTTACTGGTCACTGGAAAGTTGACATCACCAAAAGCATTTCATTCACAATCTAAGATTTTTGTGATGAATTACAGGCCTGCAAGCAAATAACTGGAATTGCAAAGGTGTGACTTGGGTGCTGCTTTGATTTAATTTTTATCAACAGTGAAGACTGTCCATGAAGGAACTGTTGCATGCAACGTGATTATGATTAAGTCTTTAACACAGGACTCCTCTTTCCCCTTGTACACCCACAACTGTAAAATTTTCCAGAGTTGTTACTATTATGTGCCTCAACAGAGTGCCTGGGAGCACCAGCCACAGAGCAGCACCCATCGAGAAGCAGATTCTGTTTTTACTCTTAAATAATTATTTAGGCAAGCCTCTGAAATTGGCAGTGGGCTGAAGAAATTAGCTGTACTGCTGACCCAAATCAGGTTGGAGGCTGGAAACTGTGGGCAGAGTTGGCACCTGTGAGTGGAGAGGCAGTGGCTCATATTTGAAGAAGCAGCAGCAGATGACTGCAGAGGCCATCTTAGCTGGGCTTGCAGGGGCTACTTCAGTTCAGGAAATGTTGCTCAAAGCTCACTCTGTTGACAAAGGCTAATAAAGCCCCAAATCCACAGATTTTATTTTTTTTTCAGTTTTAATAGCAGGCAAGTCTAAGGACCTCAAAACAAATGGCTTGAATAAACCCGTGCTCCAAAGTATAAAGAAGAAGTGGTGTGTGCGCGGCAGGACAGACTGTAGTTGTCTTTCCCACAGGTACTTCAATGCTGTAATAATAAATGGAGAAAAAAATGTGCTTTGCTCAGTGAAATGATGACAGATGAATACTCTCCAGAAAAAACTACACTGACCAAGAAGGTGTCATCTTAAAAGACAGTTACCCCTTGACGTGTCTCTTTACATCTCAGTTTTTGCAAAACTGAGATTATCGCTAACGAGCAATCCTCATTGAGGCCTCAGGTTCTTGTTCAAAAGTGTCATGGGAAAAAGGCCGTGGAAACCCCCGACCTTGTTCTTCCAGATTTTTTCGTTTAAAGGAAAGAGGCCCATGCAACTCTATCTTCTCTGAAATGTGAAGAGCAAGAAGAGTAATTTTAGCATCCATGACACACAGCTTCTTCTGCCCTCTGATTGCTCAAGGGCGCGAAGAATAAATATTTCTTTAAGCCTGAGGACAGGAGTCTGAATGCTGCTGGTTCTCCCCTTCAGAAGCACCTGTGTGTGTTTTTTTAAGGTGTGAGTAACACACTGGTGCTTTGTAGTGCTGTCATCAATTTTCTCCAACGCTAAAAGCACAAGCACACTCTTGCTTAGTGTCCTTTCCAACAAATGAGCAAGGAAAAAACCCAAACCCAAAGCTGAAAAGTCTGCCTGCAGCTCAGCACCAAAACACAATCTTTCTGCAAACCTTGATGCTTAAGCATGCCTGTTTTTCCCAAGAAGTCCATTGAGGTAATCATGTGCTTAAAGGTAAGCAGGCGTTGGTGTGCTTTACCAAACTGGATCTACTGAGCCTGGAGGAGGTTTTTCTTTTCCCCTCTGGCTTCTTCCCCTGTTGGATATACTTGTTCTGAAGTAATATTCAAATGGGAAAGCTGCCTGGTTTGTTAGGAACTAGTGCAAATCTGCGTGCTTTGCACACTTTTGAAGTGACAAATTAAACTTAGGCAGGATACCTAGAACTCTGTGAAGCATTTATATGCACATGGTGGTGGGATTTAATGAGCAGCTTCATCAATAGCGAGACCATTAAAGAAATGACCATTAAAGGCTGGGGTTTATCTCATTTAAGCACTTCAGAGGAAGTTGGCACTTTCTCTCTCTAGATAAGAGCTTGGTGGTGTCCAAATCACTCTGACCCACAGGCCAGCATCCGAGGAGAGGAAGGATGTTCCAGGGGTTACGGAGCAAACTTGAGCCTTGGGAGACTTGGTTTGGTTTCCTGTCACCTCTGTAAAGCCAGATGGCCTCCTGGTACAAGTTCCTCATCTGCAAATGAATTGCACTTCCCCGTCTCAGAAGGACACATTGGCAGGAATGTGCTGGTGATGGTGCAGGATCAGATCATCATGCTGCCAGCAGCACAAGTACTTCTCATCCTCCTAAGGAAGTTAATGTACAGTTTGAGACAGACCCATCTGCCTGGCAGAGGGATTAACATGGGATTGCCTGACATCAACAGAGCTGTGTTAGCAAACAGCCTTGAGTTTGGCTCCCACCATAAGGAAACTCCAGGCTGCTCTGGTTTCCCTTTCTGTCCACTCTTGCTCCAGCTTTCAGGCTCAGCAGGTCCAGCCAGTCCATACTAGGCTAGAATCCCTCACCCTCACGTGGGGGTTCACCATGGGTGCTGTGAGCCTTGTCTTTGCACCATTGGGCAAATCAAAAGAGGGAGTGTTGCAGCTTTATGGATGCCTTGGCTTAAAAGGAGAGGGACACGGATGCAGAAGAAGCTACGTATTGACACGGAGCATAGGTTAATGCAGCTGTGAGCTATTCCCTAACAATGGCCCTCATTGTGTGCTGAAGCTTGGTGGTATAAAACCATGTCCAAAAGGTGGCTGGGCAATCAGCCTGCTCCCTACACCTTCCAGGGTCTTGCTGCTTCTCCTCAGACTGAGTTGTGATTCTCAGAAATTACTCCAGACCCTTTTGCTGAATGCTTCTTAGCAGATTTGCATATCCTTCCGTAAAAAGGATGACTTTGCCCTTGTTTGACACTTCAGTAATTTTTTTAGTCTTTTCGTCTAAAGAGGAACTGTTAAACAGGGGCAAACGAGGAAGAAGAGGACATTCCGTAACAAAAAGCGAGTGACTGGACCTGCTTTTGGCCTCACCACAATTGCTACCTTTGTGGATGGCTGGGTAGAGAATCAATTGCTCAAGACACTCGTTGTGCTTGGTTCCACATCATCACCTCAACCCTTTGCTGGCCATCTCAGTGTTTTAGTTCTTCTGTTTAGAAGTGTGTTACAGAAAACGAGCTGTTCCCAGTGTAGGGGTCACTGAGCTGTGGCACTGCTCAGCTGCCAGGCTGGCCCAGCTTTCCTTTTCCTCGATTGCCTCTTCCCTCACCAGCACTGGCTGTTATCCTGTGCCCCTCCTTGGAGGTGCTGTGTAAAGAAAGAATGCAGTGTTTGTTCCAAAAACGCTTTATCTAATCACAGGAAAGGTACTGCTAATGAGTGCAAAGAAAGAGACAAGGAAACAATGAGACAGCAGAAGACTAGACTCTTAATTTGACCTGGGATTGTTGTGATGATAAAAAAAGGCTGTAAGTTGTTTACACCCTGCAAAAATGAGAATTCAAGACCTCTGACTTGTGCTACTTTTTCTATTCCAGACATAGCTAGTGCAGTTTTGATAAACACAAGTCATGCACTTGTTTATCAAACACAGTTTGATAAACTCTGTGGCTCAAACTCCGAACTAAAAGGTGGTGTTTAAAAAAAAGTCGATCTTTTTTTGGTCATCCTAAATATGCAAGACCCTTCCCAGCATTAGAAGAGGCAAGGTGCTTAGGGAAAACTATTTATTTTTCAAGCCGTTGCTATTGCTTAAACTAGAAAAGGAGGAAAGAGAAGATGTAAAGACTTGGAGGAAACAAGGGGAGAACGCTAAGTAGAAGAATGGGAAGCAGCAGCAGCAGGCACAGGGTTGTCATGTGCTATTAGATGGCAAAAGCTCCCTTTAACCAGCAGCAGAAGCTTTATTGCAGCTTTGTCCAAGTAAATGCAGTTTTCAGGGCTGTATCCAAGAGTGAAGAATTCCTTGCTATGGGCTAGATTTTAAATCATTTAATCTAATTTCAAGATCAGCAACTGACTGTGGGATGTTGAGTTTGCCTTGAGGACTCTGGTCTGCCAAAGCAGGGTCAGTGAAGGGCTGGGCACAGTGCTTGGCTGGCCAGGATCCCCAGCACAAGCCATGCCCTGAAGCCTGGGCTCTGGGTGGGACCACTGTGTGTACAGGCAGCTGAGAGCTGGGAGGGGATGCAAAGGCTCATGAGGGCCAGAGGCAACTCTGCTGCCCACTTTGCAGGCGCCCTGTCATGTACCTATTTCAGGTGGGTGGGGGGAGAGGGGTGGTTTGTGTAGGTTTGTGTTGGTCTTGATTTGGGATTTTTGAGACACAAAAAGCTATTGGCTTAATTGCATCATCTTTCTGGATGGCTGCCTTAGTTCCATGAGACCACCTCTGCAGGACACAGTGGGAGCCATAAAAAGCTGCAAAATTTAAGTCCAGTTTTTTATGGGACTAGCCAGGAGCATTTTGTATCCCAGTGGGAAACTGGGAACTTCTTATTTTTCAGGAATAAATCATTCACTTTGCTTGTTTGCTTAATGCTCTGCATTAAAACTGGCAGTTTTCCAGGTCATGATCTGAGGTAATTTCTGTGGAAGAGACTACAGAGGTATCTCTGTGCCTTTTTTTGTCTTTACAATGGTTTTAAAGTTGTAGATTTTAAATAAAAGAGTACTGTAAGAAAAGGTTATGTAGCAGGCCAAAAGTCCATGACAAATTGCAAGATGGGTTATTTATTTGTCACCTGGCTCTATTAAATGTCCCTGTGTGTAAAGCATCAAGTACATACCGTTAGTATGTCTACAAAGCACCTTTGAATTCACAGATGTTGGGTAAGTTTTATTGCTTGGCTGTCCACAGTGCTGTACAGACAGAAAGTCTTCCTTCTCTCTGCCAGCCCTGGGACTGGGTAGGTCTGAAGCTTTCCAGGTGTGTTGGTTCTCATGTCCTCTCTTTCCTTCCCTGCTCCAGCTGTCACTACAAATCACTCCGCCGTGTGAGAGCGAACAACACTATGAGTACTCTGGACGGTGCTGCAGGAAGTGTGAGCCAGGTATTGAGCCCTGCTGGGCTGTGAGGCTGAGAGCTCCTGAGGAGCTGCTCTGCAGGTCACTGGTGAGGCAGTCCAGTG
Organism: Sylvia atricapilla; assembly: GCF_009819655.1. Taxonomy (NCBI): domain Eukaryota; kingdom Metazoa; phylum Chordata; class Aves; order Passeriformes; family Sylviidae; genus Sylvia; species Sylvia atricapilla. The sequence goes on along the minus strand of NC_089140.1, from coordinate 70,566,197 downwards.
GCCTCTTGACTGCTGATGGATTGGCACGTGCCCTGCAGGTGCTCGATCTCAGGTTTACAAGTGTCTTCCTAGGGCAGGAGTGGTCCTGCTGGCCTCAGCAAAGGCCGCAGCAGCTGTTTGGTTGGAATAGCACTGAACCACTGCAGGAGACAGAAAGCAGATCGATTCTTGTGCTCCCAGGCCATCCACTTCACCGATGTTTCAGTGCCACACTAAATGGGGACCAGATTGACAAACTAAAAAGGTGCAGGAAGAAATAATTGTCCACAGCAATGTTCACACCTAACCTCTTATTTTTCTCTAACCTCCTTAGAAAGCTGCTCGGCAGCTTCCAGATGACCTACTTGTCCTTTTCTCAACCACAGGGAAGTATTTGTCTGCTAGATGCACTGCTACTTCTGATAGCGTGTGCCAGCCGTGTGGCCCAAACGAGTATATGGATGTCTGGAATGAAGAAGATAAATGTTTACTACACAAAATATGTGATCAAGGTGAGCTGTTCACTGCAGAACCTTTTAATCCAAACTAGTGAAGCATGGAGATGGAAAAGCGGATCTAGGGAAGTTGCTTTATTCAGGTGCCCAACACTGGAGGCTGAGCTTGCACAAGAGAGTGGGGTCCCCAGACAGCAGAGATCCTGTGCTATGCAAGCCCATGACTGCACTCTCTCTGCTGCTGATAGTGATTATCTTCACTGGGGCCATTCACCCCTGTGGGCTGATTTTAGAAGTTGTCCTTTTGCCCAGCACACTCTGTGTTCACTTCCCCTAATGTGTTTGTCTCACCCTTGCAAATGCTGTGTTTATTTTCTACAAAAGCCATAAGGAAATGCATTGTTTAGGAGTGCAGTGGGTGAGGAGCCCCGTGCTGATCAAGGGTCTCCCGTGCTTCCTGAAAGACACCATTTCCTCTAACATGAATGGTTTTGCATCTGCCATTCAAGAAAAGCAAGGAGGTAGAACAGGAGGTTCAGAAACTTGAGGCTTGTTATCAGAGAGATTTTTACTCTCATCTGCTTTGTCTTCTAGGGAAGGCCTTGAGAGAAGTGAACCCAGGGAACAGCACATTCCAGCGGCAGTGTGCGTGTACCATGGGCTACCACTGGAACGAGGACTGCGACTGCTGCCAGCGCAATACCGTGTGTGCTCCTGGACTGGGAGTCAAGCCTCCTGGTAAGACACAGAAGGGGGATGTACTGAGTGAAATGTCCAGCTCAGGCCCACTGGGTGAGGCCAGCATCGTGCGGGTTGTGACTTTGGAGGGGGCCTTTAGACTCTCAGATGGCTGTCAACAGAAGGTGCTTGTCTGGGGTGTCATTACTACCACATATAATCCTCCTGGACTATTCACATTTTGAAGGCTTCTGCCTCCATAGTTTAAATAGTATCTTGGATCAAGTGACTTTTGCAAGACATCACGTGGACATGGCAGTAGTTGCAAGGTGTCCAGTACATTTCTAATGTTTGCTGAGGTGTCTGACTGTGAGTCACTAGGCCATGTGCTGTTCCTGTATTCAGAGAAGCACTCTTTTGAGGGTTGTTCCTGAGGTCAGATTTGCAATATGGTTTTGTGCAATGACTGTGCCTTGCCATATTTTGATGTTACAAATGAGTTAAAAGTGATTAACACTTTTCAGATAGCTCATGTATTTTGTTTTACCAAGTACTCTGTTTTGGATGGCTAATAGTGCAAAGGTTTGGTTTATTACAGACATTTAATTTACCCTTAAGTCTAATTGAAACAAGATGCTGGTGGTGTGTGGGTGGAAGACAGACAGTTAAGTTCAGAGGTGTAGTGAACACTGGGAACAGCTGCACCAGGCATGAAGATCCCAAAAAAGCAGCAAGTAATAGAGTGATGGAGGAGGAAATGCTTAATGTGTCTGGAGCACAGTTGCTGGTTTTTCTCCAGGTTAACAAATCCTGATACGGCATTTTGTTTACTGTGGCTTCATGGAAGTGACAATACCACTCAGCGTCACTGTCTGTGACACAGCATCATCGTGAGGGAATAAACAGAAGGGGAAGCATGTAACAGCTGAGTGTTATTTTACAATAAATAATACGAATAGCTCCTGGTCATTTCTCATTTTGATCATGTAGAGAAGTGCTCAGGTGAAGCTTACGTGGGACTGTCTTTGCTGCCCTGATATAACCTAGGATCCCACTCTATGAAAGCTTTTAGGGGGATAGTGGGGGGAGAGTGGAGTGGGAGGACAGGGAGCATAGTCACCTTCCTCTCGCTTGGAAGCAACCCACAGTAACTCATCTATGACTTTCTTCCTTCCTACACACAGTGCAACAGGACAGGGACACAATGTGCATACCATGTCCCAGAGGCTACTTCTCAATGGTCTCTTCATCCACCGATGAGTGTAAATCCTGGACCAAGTAAGTCCCTGGGTGTTGTAAAAGGACCACACCAGCCAGAAGGCAGGGAGAAGCTTGGGCAAAAGCATTTCTCAGTGGGGCGTTCCACGCTGCCTGTAGAGCCCACAGAACATCAGCATTGGCTTTGCAGTGATGGAGGTATTGTCAGGCTGAAGCTTGAATTCTCCTTATTGGGAGAGCAAGAGAGAGCAGTGACAACAGAACTGCTGAGCAGAAAATAAAGTGTCTGAGGTTCTTAGGGGTGGAGAAATGTCTTATTTTGAAGCAGAAAATACTGCTCTGCATAAGTGTCAAAGGCATGACAGGCTTCCTTGAGAGAACCTAGCCTCTTTGTCTTTCCTTTTTAGCTGCTCAGCTCTAGGAATGGAGGAAAGCGTGCCTGGGACTGACAAGTCTGATGCGGTTTGTAAAGAACGGAAGATGCCTGAGCCATCAGAAGATGGTTTGTGTCCTTGTATGGATTGTCGGGGGGAAAGTAGCAGGGAGGAGGATGTGATTGCTAGAGGTTTGGGCTGGCTTTAATCCATTCTCTTTGTGGGTGACTCTAGGGAGAGCAGCTATAGACCAATACAATGCTCTTGGAAAATCTCACCTTTAAAAACCGTTTCAGGCCTGGTGACTCAAGGGCCCATGTCCACTATTCAGCTGAGTTTGACACCTCCCACGAAAGCTGCATGACAGCATTGCTGTTATAGCCACATTATACCCATGACTCCATCACATTTACAGCTTGTTCATTTTTATGTGCTTTCCACACACCCATTACATGCATAAAGACTAGCAGCTCCTCTCCTTGCTTATTTTATAGCAATGGATACAGTCTCAGCCTGATCTCTCTCAGATATCCCTTCTTGACCACTGTCCATTTCCTTTTTCAGTGTGGATGTGGTACCAAGGAGGTTGCTTGCCTGGCATGCAGTGATCCCTCATAACCTGAGATAAAGGACAGATTTTTCCATGAAATGTATGTCCTCTGTCCCCTGAGTGAGATCAAGCTCAGCCTTGTGGCCTGCTGGCAGCTTACAGGGGGACACTGAGAGAAGCCTGACCAGACAACATTGCTCTGTAACACCAAGATTCTAGTTTTTATGGAGATGTCTTGGTACCAGGTACCATCAGTGTGGTTGCTTGTCACAGAACTGCATGAGTGCTGGAGTTATTTTTCTTATTATAGAAACTAAAGATCAAATAGGAAGGAAAAACAACCCTGTCCTGTAGAAAAGCAGGTAAAATGAGCAAGGATTGTCATACTGCTGAGTGCAGGCTGTGTGTTGATGGCACTGTGTTTTTTACCCCCTGCAGGAACAAGCAGGATCTTATACGTGTTGATTGTCATCTTGTTTTTTGTGACACTAATTGGCATTGTCGTCTTCATCGTATACTACAAGAAGAAGGGGAAAAAGCTGACAGGTACGTCCTAGCTAATGGTATTCATGACAAGTGGGGCTCACTGTGCACTCTGATTTCATGGGTAACCAACAGATTAAGAAGCTCAGGAATTACACTGTAAGTTCTATGCCATCCCTATGTCTGTCCATATGGATATGCTTTATCAAGGCCAAAGCCAGGCTAAAAATTCCTTTCCTCTAGGCAAGCAGTAATTTGCAGTGTATTACACTTGACCCATGGAGTGACCATCCTCGGGGCAGACATGACTGTGACTGGAAGGAGGATGGCTGGTGCTGGGAGCTTTCATAGCAGCCTGGCTGCTCTGCAGCACCTGGCCCAGCTGATCTCTTGGCTGGAGGGAAGCAGGGACAGATAGAAGTCCTGTCTTCTTCATCTTATTTTCCCTCCCACCCAAAAACCTGCATCTGGACAGGTTAAAATATGGATTTCAAGACAAAGGCCTGGTGTGTATTTGAGAATATGATGGAGACAATGTTTTTAGCTGAAAGCTGAAGTTCTGATGAGGTACTGAAGAAATACTACAAGGAAATAGAATGAATAGTTAAAGTAGAAAAACAGAAAAAGTCTAGCCAAAGGCATACTGGATACCAGTGGGATACTAAGTTTATTATTAATGGAATGGAAATATGTTCACATTCCTCTACTCTCTGTTAAGCCCTGGGTCTCTTTAGTGAAGGACATACTTCTGTTGTTCTGTTGATTTTTAACTTTTTTTCCCTTACACATAATAAGCTTTTTCCATCATTTCCTTTCCCAAGTGGTAGCAGTTTATGAAAACTTTTGGGAGCAGTGGAAAGGAAGACAGAACTCACTTCTTGTAAAGTATATTTCAGCCTGTGTTTTAGAAACAGGCTGCCTCCGCCACACTAAACATGGGTTGTGCTAAATCTGGAATTTCTGGGATGGGCTGGAGGAAATGGTGACTCTGCTTGCAAACCAAATACTTGAGATGCAGAGCAGGTTAGGGGGAAATGCAATTCCTTTGACTTTCGTATTGCCCTGCTGCTCTGTAGTGACAGTCCCTCATTGCCTTCACATGGGGAATCCTGCTTACCTGAGCCTAGGAGAATTGCAGGCTCAGGAAAGAGCCCTTCCTGCTTCATGTGAATGCTGGTGGTAAATCAACATCAGAGCAACAGAGTCATTGCTGGGAGCTGGCAGTGGCTGCACAGCTGATCTATCTTCAGCCATGCAAAACCATCGTAAACTTCAAATGTACACGGGACTTGAGCCCTGCAAAGTCTCCTGCATTTATAAACACAAACCAAGAATTGTTCACTGTGTCAGTTGTTGCCCTTAAGTGTGTGGAACTTAAAGCTTTTCCTTGGGAGATACTCCAAAGAAATTGGAATTTATTTCCCTGTTAAACATACTCTGATTAAGCAAAATATGCTATATTTGAGCCTGCTATCCTGTGGCTTCAGTGGCTTACCCTCTTCTTTCCAGGCTTCTCACTCTTGTCTGGGAAGGGCCTTTGGACCATCCATGTGACTTCTCTTGAAATAGACCATTGCTGCTGTGAGCGGGTCGTTGTTGGGCCAGTCATAGCTTGGTGTGACATATGACCAGGAAAGAAACTCCATTTGATGTGGAACACAGTTTAACCGTGGTCTATTTTAGGAGCTTGGAGACATTTGTTCCACAGAAATATATCCCTGTTCCAGTTACAGTGAATCCTCAGCTAGACCGATGCTGGGACACTTGAACAGGCAGTAAAAACAGTCTTGCTGGTTTTATTTAATATGATATTGTGGGTTGGGAATGACTGTGGGTGTTTAGGTCTGTGGCTAACTTAAGTGCCTGCTATATGTTACAGCTACTCTTTTGTTTTCCCTACAGCAGATCTACAGAACTGGGCTAATGAAGTGTGCAGCCAAATAAAAGGAACAAAGGTAAAGTCAAAGATGGTAGCGTTTTCTCTTTGTTTTGTGTTTTCCTCATGGCATTTCTGACACTCCTTCTGAAGCAGACTCCATGGTAATCTTTGGCTAGAAAACAAATTTTGGGTTCCTCAAAAATTGCTCGCAGTTTTTGCGTCTTCAGTCTGGTTTTCTGTAAATGTGAGGCATGTGAAATCACCATTCACAAATAGCTTCTGAACCTGCTCTCTGGTTTCAGCCAGTTTTAACAGAGATCAAGGTCTTGTGGTTATTTAATATTTAGGATGAGAAAGTTAATCAGAATACCTGAGGCTGCCTAGGACAGAGCCTTTCTAAATCCCAAGGGCAGGAGAAGCTTCAGCTGAGTTTGCCCCTTGTTACATACCAGAGTGCTCACAGGGAAGAAACCTGGATTTGGGTCGTGCCAAAAATGCCAGGCATGCAAGGCATTAAACCCAGAGCCATCAGCTAAAGAAACTGTTTGACTCCTTAATTCTAGGGAGGAACAAATCCTGCTTGTGCATTCCAGTATGAAATAAATAAGAGCTTTTGCTCTGGAAGAACATCAACTCCATGCTTGAAAAAGACAGTGGCACTGGTTGAAGTTTATGTGCACAGCCTGCTTAACACCGTGGATGTGAGCTGTGGTGTCCCAGGTGTCCCACCACCCCTTCTAGGGGCTGTGATGAGCTTAGCTATTGAAAGACTCAAATTTCATTGCTTAAAAGAAAAACCAAACATACCAAAAAAAACCACCTTTCTGAGCAGGCAGTTCCTCTTTTGTCTCAGAAGTGTTCATGCAGCCTCCTGTCTTGGCAGCCAGTCAGATCCTCTGGGACAGAGGAGTGAATCAACACCCATTAGTGGCTGGCAGCGCTTAAACTCTTTTCTGTCCTGGAAGATCTGAACAGATGCTAGAAATTAAAGGTATCAGTTCCCAAACACCTATCTTTAAAGCACAACTTGTACAAACTGAAGAAAACCCCTGAAGTATTTCCCAACCCATTTTTTGGAGCTGCTAACGAAAATGTAGCTTTACTTTGTCATGTACTGTGACAACAGGATGTCACGGGCCTTTGCATTTGTTGTAACCTTGCTTGTATTTTCTTCTACCTTGTCTCAGAACTTCTGAATCAACCTAGGTTCTTTCTTCAGTCATTGCTCATATTAAAAATTCAGCCCCCAGTAAGGCCTTCACAGATCAACAGCCCTTCAGACACACGGGAGTGTTTCCAAAACCTAATAAGCAGTTAGGTGGGTCTTGCTAATGGTCCATAAGGAACAGCAGAATCCAGCAACTCTTCTAGCTTTATTAACTCTTCTTAAGTGCCCTTAAAAAAACCCAAAAATTGTTGTGTCACAAGATTAAATGTTGCTGCTCTGATTTTGTTCTGAACACCTGCTGAGCCCAGCATCACCAGTCACAGTTTCACAGCAGAGTAGAATTACACATCAAGACTCAAATTTAGCAGCACTGCTCAACCTCAGCACCTCCACACAGAGGAGGGACCATGATCTGCCTTTTCCTTCTTTGTCTAAAAGATAACTTCATGTTAATCTATTTGTTAAAAACGTTTTTACTTTTAATTTTCAGGAACCTCCCAGAGATGCATTTGTTACTGTGAATATCACAAATGCTGCTGTTCCCCAGACCTCTGAGGACACGTGTCTCCTGGTCCCCTCAAGCTCTCCTGTCCCTGGAAACTCGTGCTGCACCTCTGGTCACACTCCTTGCAGGAATGAGCGCCCCAGCACAGACCCTTGTGAGGCAGGAGAGTTTCCTGTGGTAACTGAGACTGATGAATACCAATTCCCACCTGTTCCCACGGAGGATGAGTACATGGATAAGGATCTCAATAACACTGATTATTTATCTTTGCTAAGTCAGCCTGCCAGTAAAGCTGTGACATCATTTTCAGAACCAATGGAGGCAGGGGAGAATGACAGCTTGAATCAGTACTTTTCAGGTATTGGGAGCATAGAGGATGTATCAGTCTCTCAAGGCTTTTACCCTCCCTCCAACGCAGACGGGGCACACATTGCCACAGAACAACTTCTACAGAAATCTTGCCAACATGCTCACAATTGCCCGAAGGAAATAGGCAACAAAGACACAGATCATTTTGCAACGAACTGTGACTCAGAGAAGATCTGTGTGAGGTGTGGCATTTTGTACAGAGAATCTCCCCAGAAGTGTGGCAAACCCTTTTGTGCTGTGGCTGATAGCACCTCCACCTCCTCAGAAACTGGTTCCTGTGCCCAGTGCACCTGTGGTTTGAATTTTCTCTCTGCTGGTCAGAGCACGCTAGCAAATGATCTTGGTACGGAAGACGCACCTTCAGATAGTACCAACATGAAGTACCAGAACACAAACAGAAGCACTTCAGGAGCACACAGAAGCACTTCAGGGACAAACAGCAGCACTTCAGACCTCCCTCCGGCATCTGGTAAGCCCATTAGGCTTCACTCATACACAGTTGTATAGGATTGTTCTCAGTACTATTCAGAGGATCTGATTTAGGATAAGAAAATTATGCTTTTTCACTTAATTGCCCTGAAGCTAGTCTGAAAAAACTGAAATTGTAAGGCCATTTGGTGTGTATTGAATTCTGCAAGAAAAGTGAGCCCAGCAAGGGATCATTGTCCCACCCTGACCTGACCAGCAATGCAGAACCCACCTTCTGGCTGTCACTGCAAAGGCCAGGCAGTTCTGTTAGCAGTGTGTGTATTGGAGAAAATGAGAAAGAGCACAGTATAGGGACCTAGAGGCTGAGCTAAGGAAGGATTGTAATGCTCAGGCAGATACTTTTCGTTCACCAGGGTGCACACATATTTTTTGCCATTAGATTTAATCCTGTTACATTTGTACAGTGGTCAGTGAAACTCCAGCTGGAGTAAGCTGTTGTCTGTGACTGGGCCTAAGAGATTATCTACAGTTTTCTGTTTGTAGCTCTTTCTCTTTGTTTTTATTTGCTGGGATGTAGGCGCTCACATAAAATAGTTTCATACAGACAGTATTTTTCCATACACGTATCCTTTGTCCCCTAAACAACTCTGAAACACTGATTAGTTTACTGATTGTCTACCAATTATTATTGAGTAAATATATCAAAATTCTCAAATGAAAACAGGGAAAAAATCACTGAAGCAAAACCAGCAAAGGGAAAAAATCACTGAAGCAAAACCATGCGCCCTCTCTGGATGAAATCTTCCTTCACCAGACTTTTTTTCAGTATAAAAGTCTGCAATCTGCCTGTCGTATGTTATTAGTCATTTTAGATTATAATCTCATAAAGTTGGATGCTCTATTTTATTTGTATCAGTGCACTGCCAAGCATAATGAGACCTTAGTGTTGAGTGGGACATCCAAGTATTACTGTAATACCCACAGCAGTTGTAAGCTGTTGCCCTTCTTTAAAACCATGTCGTGCCTTAAAATTTCTTACAGAGACATTCTTGTCAGTCTGCCAAAGCCTCAAAACAACACACTTGAAGGCCCTTCCTCTCTCAGCATGCATTCCATGTGGGAATCTGAAAGTGTGTAGCCTTCATCTTCTGAAGAGCAGAAACTTGCTGCTGCTTCAGTTTCCTGAAATCTTGATGCAGTTTCACTGTCCGGTCTGTACAAAATGCAGCAGGAGTAAAGAGAACACAGATTACCTTTTTTGTTATTTTTAGACTCTTGAGGTACAATTAAAAGTCGAGTTATGTTTGGTACTGCTTTTCTTTCTAAATGTGACACAAAGAGAAAGAGACAATGTTAAGGAACAGCAGAGCAAACGGGAGAGCTGGGATATAAGCACTGTGCTAGCAAGTGCCATCTTAGATCTGCAGCACAATTCTTTTTGTGGGATTTTAATTGTGTCTGTGCCTTTGGATATGCACATGCTATAGTGCCATCTGGTGAAACCTGAGCACAGATAACCGTGTTCCTAATTTGCCAGTTTTTACGCATGACTACAGGAAGATACTGGTAGAGCTGTGGGCAGTATCAGAGCATGGATTAGTTGATTTGTGGCTAACCTGGCCTGCTGGCAGAGTAATTTTTCTGCCCACAGAATGGTCATGCCCCCCTGGCAGTGCCTGGTTGCATGAGGACCAGGACAGGGCTTAGCCACAGGTCCCTCACTGAAGCAGCCCAGCCATGCCAGGGCTGCACGTGGGTGTATCAGCATCTGTCATTTTTCTAGGCCTTGTGAAGTGCCCAGATAGAATAAATGTGCATGTAAAATAACTTTCTGTAAAGCTTTTCAAAGCAACTGAAGCCACCAGTCTTTTCACACAGTTATGCTAAAACAGAATGGTACAGAAGAGGGTGGATGAAAAATGGGAAGAAAAAGATCATGGGAAATTCCATGAAGTTTTGGTCTTGGTTCATTACCACTCAAAATGACAACAGAACTGGTAGACTCTGTCCCTCCTGTGAAAAAATCCTAGAGGACCAAAGTGAACCTCTAGACGTGTGCCCCTTTCCAAGGGTTGCCACAAGAGATGGAGGTAAACCTTCAGGCAGTTCTTCAAACCCCACAAGCCTGGAGGCAGTCAGAACATGAAGGGTGGGTCAGTTCAGGCCCACCTCAAGTTCTGCGTAGGACTACGGTGTAACACATGAGTGCAACAAAACTTAGCTGACTCATAATCAGGACTGGTTTTGCAAAGCCTTTCACTTCCAGATCCCAAACCAGCCTGGTTTGGCAGTGGCAAACAATTCTCACCACCTAGAGGCCATTAAATGTCTCAGAGAAAATCATTTTCCTTGTGTTGTTTCAGTTCTTAGTGAACAATTACCACAGAAATTAATCTGACTTTGTTATTAATATCAGATAGTCTGAAGAGATCAAAAGGCTGAAACACTGCAGAGAACAATACCTTCACTCTGAACGTGTCCCTTATACTTTTCAGGTTGGAAGCACTTTTCTTGTACAGTGTAGGAAGCTCTTGTGTCCATTTTTTGTGCTTTGGGGCCTTAAATATCTTTCTGTTTCAGCATGGTGTCTTCAGAAAGCACAGAAAGTTTTGCCAGCCACATTCAGCTAAACATTATAAATGTGTTAATCTGCCTTTTTTTTTCCCCTCCCCAATGTCATGGATATTTCTAAATTTTGATCTCTTGCTGAGCACTGGTAACATTCTTCACAGCACCTTTGGAAGTTACAGGCAATCTGTTTAAAGACAAATAGTTATTTTTGTACTGCCGTTATGCCCAGAGTTTTGTTCATGGCAAACAGCCAAACTGAATTGAACACAGGGGAAAGACCAGCAGGGAAAATCTCCCACAGAGAAAACCCTTATGGACATCTCATGTTAATCAACAGCACTTGGAAAGAAAGCAAAGAGCAGCAATGCTGTGGTTTAGGTGAAATAATCAGATTGCTTAAAGGGGGCCTATTAGAGAGATGCTTGAGTGCTGCCAGACTCAGCTCTGAGCAGGCACAGATCCTGACTCCACACAGCTGGAGACCAGTGCCAGTGCTGGTGTGCAAACATCACCCGTGGCCACTGGAAAAAACAGCATTTCTCTGGGCTGGCCCATGTTTATCTGCAAGGAAAATGGGAATGTCTCAAGGTGTTGAGGAATGTAATGAAGAAAGGCACAAAATATCTTAAAAAAGTCAGATCAGTCTGTAAGTAATGATGAGGTGAAGCACAGCAGGAAAAACATTTTTTAGTTAGGGTGTTCACGGGCTAGGAAAATTTTGTTACCTTGGTTTCTTCAGTTTGTTTCATTTTCAGACTTTAGAAAGCTTGTTAGTTTGATGTTGGAAGTTTGTTCTCAGTTATTTTCTTTCTGCTCTGAGGAAAGCTTATTAATTCCCAGAGCCTGGTCCAGCTGTCACTGAGGTCAGCAGCCAGTCCTTGAACAGCAGAAAGATTGCATTTATACTGAAAAATCTCTAACCTCAGGCAGACTGACTGAAACCATAACTCTATTAAGTTGCTGTAATATAGACTCTGTCTCTTCAGTGGCGTCAGTCTATATCCAGCTAAATCTGTGCAGGGGCTAGGAGAGTGCCAGAGTGTACCTACATGGAGGATCTGGGACTATATAACATAATTGTATAAGCTATGTGTTGTTTGGACACTGTGTGACTGTGTGATTTGATGTTAAGTCTTTCAGTACTTATTCAGTAGCCTGCTGTCTAACCTAAATGGTAGGATTGATTGGGGGTTTATTGCCCTTTGGAAAACAGTGTGATTTCTGGGACTCAGGAAAAAATAAATCTCATCATCAGAAATAATTAGCATTTCCTCACAAACCACAGGCAAAGGCAGATTGGACACAGCTTTGTGCATCAGACAGCACAGGGAACATGAGATTGTCACCTTCTCTCTGGCTTCCCAGGTCACAGCTCAGAGGGAAAATGTTTCCATGTTTCCTTCCAGACAGGCTCCTTGTGCATGACAGACTTTGTCCTGAGAAGACGAAAATGGAAATAATGAAAAGGTCCAGTGGAATGCATTGATTATAAGGGCATCCTCATGTCACAGGGGAAAAAATAAATGGAACAAGAACAAAGCCACCACAGCAGATTAAGTTCACTGCACTAAGTGTCCACCTTGTGAGGGGAAAATATTAATCACGTGTGTCTTTTTTTCTCCCCCACTCCTTCCTTAGGAAATGTGACTGGAAACAGTAACTCCACCTTTATTTCAAGTGGACAAGTAATGAATTTCAAGGGCGACATCATTGTTGTCTACCTTAGCCAAACTCTCAGGAGGGGGCGACGGCCTCGGGGCCGAGCGAGGAGAACGTGGGCAGCCCCGTGCAGGAGGAGAACCTGAGCCGCTGCGAGACTTTCGCGGGCAATGCGCAGCACTACAAGGAGAAGTGTGCGGAGCTGCAGGGCGCCCGCCCGGCCCCGGGGCAGCGGGGGACCACGGTGGCCTGGTGGAGCCCTGGCCCAGGAGCGGGGCCCGTCCTGCTGTGGACAAGCCTCCCAGCCCGTGCAGGAGGAGGGGAAGCTGGGACACTTCTCGGAGAAGGTGTTGAACTGAGGGGACATCGTGTCCTCGCTGCGGGCCAGGGCACCGGCACACAGCCCCCAACGGGTGTGGGGCTGCTGCCGTGCTGCCAGAATCCGGGGTGTCACGACAGACTGGGAGACTGTTGCTGCCCTTGGTGTCTCCTGGGGAATTTTGCAGGTGGAAGGACCCTCATGGCGCACATGTCGGTGGTGGTGGTGCTCTGGGTGGAGGTGGGCTGGCGGGGACGGGCACACACGTCCGCCCGAGCGTGCTGCCCCTGTTGCAGAAAGCAGCAGCAGCAGGGCTTTTTCCTCCCCCCCACAGGGAGATGGGCCCCCTGCCTGCACCCCATTCCCTGCCACCTCTCCCTGGCAAGTGGCAAAAGGGAGCTGACATCTGTCAACCTGGGGACTCTGTGAGGAGGAGAGCACTGCTGGCCAGGTGTGCAGGATGCTCCTGGAGAGGGGACCATGTGGCCAAGGACTGGACTCATGGGGACCCCTGAGCTCTGCCTTGGGGTTTCTCTTTTGCAGCTAAGCTGTACCCATTTTGCTGGGTCTTGGAGGTGGAAGGAAGCCATGGTGCTGCTGTAACCTTTGTCTCCCCATGGTGATGTGGCAGGTGGCATCATTCCTTCCCATCTTTCCCCAAGAAAGCAGACGCTCCAGTCCCAAATCAGCACCAGAGCCAAGGTCCTGGGCTGCCCCTTATTGACTTGTGGGTATAAATAAGTGTGTGTAATGCTGCCACAAGCAGATGATAACATGCAAAATACAGCTGATATGCCTTAAAAACATATCAGATTAATCTCGAGCAAAGAGCATTTATAGTGACCCTGATTCACCTCTGCCTTACTGCACCTCTCCAGAGGAGTTCAGACCTCTGGAGATGAGAGTGATGTGTGCCTGGTACACTGCTCCAGGAATAACATCACTATAGTTTAAAACAAAGAGCTGCTGCTAGCAGGTGGAGAAAGGGTCTGTGACAACCAGCTGTGGATATTTCCTGAGTTACAGGAGAGGGATTATCCAAATATGGAGAATTTGGTCAAGGTCAAACATTCTTTCATCTGCCCAAACAATTTTGTCATTCCCTTTGCTATTTTCATTAATAGGCAGAGATTTATTTAGGTAGCATGAAGCTATTTCCAGAACTTGGCCTGTGTGAGCTGAAGTCAGAGTTCAGCATCTGTCACACTGAGAGCTGTTGAGCAATGGGACCAGAGGTTTGGCATTAAAGAATAATAGTAATTGTATTTAGAAGAGAATCTTGGTTACTCAGCTGGCTTTGGTTCATGTCCAATATCCTGCAGCCTTCTCCAGCAGCCACTGTGGAGGAAAAGATGAAGGGAACAGAGTCTCAAGGAACTCCCAAGAGAAGAAGGTAACATTTTTAATGATTTCCTGACAAGGGATAATTTTCTGACATTCTCCTGCAGGTGTAAGTGCTGCAGGACTCTTGCCTGCAGCCGGAGCCTTCAGGAGGGCAAGTGTTCTCTTTCCTTCCAGACAGCAATAGGATTTCTTGCCTAGTGTAGTTTTGGCTTCCCTGATGGAAGAGGTCTCTGGTTGGGAGGGCTTCTCCCCAGGAAGATTTTAAAGCTGAGGAGTTCCCTGCATAACTAATGTTTGCAGTAGTACTTCTTTGTGGGGAAAGAGCACCTATAAAGCCGGCAAATTGATCACTGTGTTTCTATGAGCTTCTCATGCACAAAACAAAAAGATGGTCTTAGCCACCTGCACCTCTCCAGAGAATAATTCTGCATTGTTTATATATCTGGGATGTAAGTTCAGTACAAATGTGCAAGACTCTCTCTTGGGTGACTGGCAAAAAGGGCAAATAAACAACCAGTCTCACTTCCACCTCTATGTGGCCTTCAAAAAACTAGATCACCCTATCCTAGACTCAGGCAGGTAGAGGTTCAGTAATGGCCCAACCTAGCACAGCATCTCTGAAGGTGTGTGACTGAGGCTCTCTTGTCTGTAGTATTTTTTTTTGTCTTTTCTACTGGATCTTTTACAACATCTTTCTAAGTCTCTTTGATAGTAGTTCTGAGTCCCCTAGGCACTGGTACAATAGGGACAAGGAAGCAGAACGACCATTACATTCAGGCAAAGGTGGTATAGATATTTTCCCATTTCATCCTAATTTTTTGAGTTACTTTTCTCTGGAAAGCATTCTCCAAGACATCAGTTGTGCTGCCAAGTATCCAAGCACAGCCCCATTTACAGGGCAGGCAGGACTGAATTCTTGCACTCATCTCTGGGTAAATTACCCAGGTCTGTCTTCTCCTTCTGCAGCTTCTTTCTTCCCTTGGTTTGTAACTGCCACCAGAGAGCAGCTTAGAATCCTGGATTGAAGGGAGACAATGGGAATTTACTATGTGTCCTCAATGAGGACACATTTTTCACTTGTTGAATTTCAGGTTCCTACTGAGCAAGGATTGAAACTGAGATCATCAGCAAGCATGAAGAAATGAGTCCCTTATGGGAAACATGATGCACCAACAGACCAAATTCTTTTTCTTCCTCCAGAGTCTATTCCAAAGTGAAAAAACAATATCACAGCCATTAGCAATGCTGCATGTTCCCTGGGTCTCTGCCTGACTCCTTAGACAAGGATCCCAGATGGACTTACTTATCCTCATGATTTAATTTGTCATCAGTTTGGAGCTGGGAGTGTTTTTTTAGCATCTGTTTGTACAACAGGGACCTGTGCATTGGGCACTACTTTGGCTTCTGGCTGCTATTGTAATACACATAATTAATGATAATAAAATTCTGAAATAGCTATTTGAGAAAAGGTGAAGGTTTTATTTGAATAAATAGGGAAAATAAAATAAATTATTTGCCTCTGCCTGTTTAAAGAAAAAGAAAAAAAGAGCAAAATGTGAGTATAATTACATTCCTAGTTAGGCCCTTTGTAACATTTTTTATGTGTTGAATTGTTTTAACAAGAAGTGCTTACCTTCCACACTGTCTTCTGCAATTCATATTCTGCACCTGCACTGAGCCAGATAGGAGCTCTCTTAGACCTGTTGTGGTAATGCTTTACTGCTGAGAACTAGGCACTGATTACAACTCATTCCTGAGGTTTCCTCCTGCACAGCATGCATTTTTACAAGTCTTTTAGTTTGAGGAGTCACATGAATTATCCTTGGTGAATATACTAGGTGGTCTTGAAAGTCAGCCCCTTCCAGACCTGGCAGGACAGGAGTAATTCTGCATATAGCCATGGGAAAACAAGGACACTGGAGCAGCCCTTCTTGTCCCCATGGAACACAAAATGACATTGAAGAACAGTATAGACAGTAATAGCTGTTAGCCTGTGTACCCTGCTACATATTCACTCAGAGACTGGAAGTTACTCTGCAAGGCTTACAGCACCTGTAAGTGCTACCTGGGAGTAGCACCACTAAAATGTCATTTCTACTTGTCCATTCAGGTTTCCTCCTGTTTATCATGTTGATGCTATCTGAGCAATTACACCCCTATGTCTATCATAAAATAGTACACTGCTGAAAGATATCTTTGTGCTTATCAGGTATTTAATAGGGCTCTCATTTTATCAGATACCTCCATGCACATTAGGCAGCAGTGCCGCTGTAAAAATAATCTACCATGACTGGAGGAATGACTTCTGCAGCACATTGGCAGACCCCAGCATATACCCATTTCCCATTGCTCTCACTTGGATAGTGTGGTTGCTTGGGTTTTCCTTCTGCCAGGCATCCAAGTTGGTTGTGGCCACCAAGATGATTGTGTTGTCTCTGCAGCAAGTGTTGCTCCAGTCTTGCCTTCAGGCCTTCCAGCTGACTTGTCACATGGTTAAACATCTGTTGTGTTGTAAAATGTGAGCATTCATAAGCATGAACTTTGTGAAAAAGTGCTTTATTATAATTCTTTCTGACTTTTGAACAAGAGAATGACTGCCTAAGGATCCCTGTTACGGTAGGTGAGGATGCCCAAGTGTCCAGTCAGATGTGTTCTAACACCACATTTTTATTTCTTCTTCTGGCTAGTTGGCTTATAGTTTCATTGTTTTGGCTCAGGATTACCACAGCTCTTCTGGTTCATTTCGTAGCATGCCTCACCACTTGGTCCCTAGGCATTGCACTGGTTTTTAGTTGCATCAAAGCTGACGGGTCTGTTCCATCATGTTCCTAATGGTGGTCTCACATTTCTATATAATATATATGCAGATGGTTGTACATGGAATTACTCCTATTTCACCTTCACAGGAAACTGTTGGAAAGGTTTCCAAGGAGCACAAAGGAGCTCAGGAGTGTTTTGAACCACCTGTAGAAGTGGGACATATACAAGTCAATGGGACTTGGCAGGAGGCATCCAAGGCTACTGAGAGGGCTTGCCAACATTATTGCAGGGGCACACTGCACCATCTTTGACAGGTCATGGAGTTTGGGGGAAGTCCCAGCTGACTGGAAAAGGGCAAATATTACACCCATCTGCAAAAACGGGGAAAAAAAAGGAGATCTGGGAAATTACAGATGAGTCAACCTCACTTGAGTACCTTGAAAAATTATGGAGTGGACTCTCCTGGGAGCTATTTCTGGGCATGAAGAAGAAGAAGGCAACTGGGAGAAGCCAACACATAGCTAACTCAGCCCTCTCCCACTGTCAGCAGTTTGTTATTTGCTTCGTCTTTGATTCCATAGAGACTTGGAAGCATGACTTCCCTCATGAAGATCTAGGCAAAGAAGGCATAAAGGAAGATTTTCAGGTCTTCCTCTGTCATTTGTAATTAACTGGCCAGCCCCACTCAACAGTGCACCTACCTTTTCCTGCTTGCTAACACACAATACACTATGTTAGTACTTTCTTGCTATTCTTGACATCTTTTGCCAGCTCAGGCTACAGCAGGACTTTAACCTTTCCCTCTGCATCTCTGCCTGCCTGAGTGGTATTTCTGTATTCTGCTTTGGAAGCCTGTTCCTTTTTCCATCACTCTCATGTTCCTTTTTTTTTGCATCTGAGTTCTTTCAGTATCTCGCTGTTTAACCAGGCTGGTTTCTTCCTGTCCCTGCTAACGTGGATGGACTGCTCTTGTGCATGGAGAATGCTGTCTGAAAGTCTCCCAATGCTCCTGAACACCTTTGGCTTTCAGGGCAGACTTCTCAGATACCTCCTGACCGCTCCCTGAGCAAGATGAACTCTGCTCTTATGAAGGTCTGGGGCTTTACTACTCACCTTCTTCACACTCCTTAGGATAATCTTATCAGTGCAGCCAAGGTTGCCACTCCCAGTCTTCAATTGTTTGAAGATTTTACCTGTTTCCACATCAGGTCTTCCATAGCAGACACGTAAGACAAGCACTTCCTTGATGGTGACTCTTCTGATTTTGACCCAGAGACACCCAGCTGATCTATCCTGTTGCCCACGTCTTCAAATCACTCTTTTATGTAGAGTATAATCCCTCTTCCTCTTCCACCTTTTTTATTTTCCCTCAAAAAGTTGGAAGCTGTTGCTTTTTTTTTTTTAATGGAGCTATTTCCTTAGCTGGTTTCTAAAATTATAGAAAAACCTAACATTTCACCAAGTTCCCCACTGTTGTGCCTTTGACTGGTTAGAGGTCAATAAACTTTACCTTGTGCCTGGGAATGGGCCTTCAAATTTCCCACCTGTAAGGACGGGAGGGTGAGAGGCAAGGGCTGGAGCTGGTGTGAGGAGCAGAGGCTGAAAGATATGTACCCTCTTCCCATTGCCTGGTAGAGTTGTGGGGAGAAGACAGCAACTTGCTGCTGCTGGAAATGGCAGCGTGGCCAGCATTATCCTGGAAGCTTTGTCATTCCCAGTGTCCAATACCAGGTGTTATCCAATGAGACCTCAGTCTGCTCTGTCCTGCAGGGGAGGAAGCAGCTGGGAACTCATCCAGGCAGGGTTTCCATCAAATGAAATCAGGCCTGCGTGTCTCAAAAAAAAAAAAACCAAAAAAAAAAAAAAAAAAAAAAAAAAAACAACAATGAGTACAAAATGAACTGAATTTTGCCATAAGCAGCACGTGATGACAAACTATTTCAAATGCAGAAACCACTGCATCAACAGGCTGTTCCTATTGATCATCACTGGATTATAATGGAAGGCTATTTATACAAAGTCTCAATTATTTGAAGCACCTCAAATGAGTATTTAGAAGGTGTTTTTTAGCATGCAGGCCTGCCATTACAGTTCTCAATTACATATCCTTAGGAAGCAGCTTACTTTCTTTATTCTCTCTGGTTTTGTTCAGTTCTATCATTCATCTCCCTTTTAGTGTTGTATGTGCCACTCAAGCACAGAAGTTCTTGCTCCCTGTGGGAAATACAAAACAGTTTCTCCAGGGACATTTGCCTTTTGCATCGCTTCAGTTCCTGGTTGGGTTTTTTGCAAGCTTAGCTGGTCATAAAGGAGCTAGACAGCAGATGGTAGAGCTCATGCTATAACACAGACAATTTTAATATAACAGGGGTTTCCACTTAAAAATGCAGCTGCCCACTGGTGCACGGCCAAATTTTCTTCTGAGAACACTGAATGTATTGGAGAATGAGATGGATGCAAGCAGCTCTAATGATTGTCTCAGCAGGCTGCTCATAAATGTTTCCTGCAACCCCTATTCTCTTCATCCACAGCCCATGGATCCAACCTGTCTGCTGGATGGGCCACACTTCAGGGATGCATTAGAAACCTGCCCAGTTCATTGTCTTCACTTACACAAAACAATCATTGCCAGGATTTTGTCCTCTTTGTCAGAAGGGATGCTCCAAGTATGACTGAGGCATTAAAAAAAAAAAAAAAATCCACTCCACTTAAATGCTTGGGTTTTCTTGGTCAGGCTGGACTACCATATTTAGATATTGATACCCTTTTGGTCCATTCTCTTCAAAGTCATGTTCTTTGACAGGTCCCATTTGGGTCCACTGCACTACACTTCTGTCTGCTTTGTAGGAAGTGCTACAGCTGGTGGTTTGTTGATGAAAAATACTAGAAATCCGTTTAGTATTTTTTTGTGCTTACTTAGGAGGAGATGGAAAAACACACTCAAGAATTCTGTCCATTAATAATTTTTAAAAGTCTTATAAGACTTGTTTTCTTTTGGATCTTCATGTTTCGGTTACTTTGGCAGTAACAACTCTTCCATGCCAGCATTTTTTTCCCCTCGCAGGATAATTGTGTGTTGCTGAGGATGGCTGAGGGGCAGGATTGCTCTAAATTAAAGATGAACTCTAAGTAAAATATCTCACATGGTTCCTTTACTGGATGAATGGACACAAAAGGCTTTGCCCTACTTTATTGTGACCAGAATATGCCTGCTGCAGAGACTGAAGAGCTGTTGACATGATTCCCTTGGAGTTCATGCAGATACACTAAACAAACCCAGTCACAGACCCAGTTTCTTTAGCTTGCATGTGAATAACATCAGCCGACTGTGTTTCAAAGAGCAAAGATACGCCTGGGTTTGGGTGTCTTACAGGTTTGGGATTTTTTTTCCCCCCTCCCCTCTAGTTTTCTTTCCCTTTCCTAAGCTTATCATTCCCTTTTCGGTGTAAATACAAAGGTCGTGGTTTTCAGTACGGTGAGTGACTCATTCTCATGTTTGAGCAACGTGATCAAAATGGAAACTTAGAATTCCCGGTGCGGTGTGTGTCCCCTGCCACTGGCGTGCGCCGAGAGTGCCTCTGTGGAGGCTGGCTCTCCTGAAGGGAGCCAGCGCCGTGTGTGTGACAGCTTCAGCGCCAGATGGGAGCAGATGCTTTTAACCTGACAGCGGTGCGTGGGAAACCAAGGCAGGTCGCTTTTCGCTGTCGGTAGGTGCATGTGGCGCCTTTGGCGGCTCTGTGTGTGTGTCAGTCTGTCTGTCAGTGTGCCGGGCCGGGCGGTCCCAGGGGAGCGGTCCCGGCCCGTCCCGCCGCGTCCCGCGCGGTGGCGCCGCACGGCCGCCCTGCCCTCAGCTGCTTCGCAGCCAGCCCCTCTCTCTCTCCAAAGGCTGCTGTTTCCCCCCGCCACGGCTTCTCCCCGCAGCCAGGAGGGAAAGCTTGCTGCTGTCCGGCCAGCCAAGCGAGGCGCAGGCAGCGGAGCCCGGCCCTCGGCTCCTGCAGGCCGCCCCTGCGCCCGGTGCCCTGCGCCTCAGCCCCGGGCAGCGCTTTGCCTGCGGGCTGTGCGAAACTGCAGGGCCACGGGGGCCTGAAGAGCCGGCCTGAGAGGAGACACGGCTGTACATAGAATAATGTATAACCTACCCTTAAAATCGCAGAGCCAGAGAACAGCTTGGCCCTTAAAGGTCACCTGGTTTCACCCCCCTGCCGTGGACAGGGGCACCTTCCACCAGACCAGGTTGCTCAGAGGCTCATCCAGCCTGCCCTAGAACACTTCCAGGGATGGGGCGTCCACAATTTATCTAAGAAATCGGTTCCAGTGTCTCACCACCCTCACAGTGAAGAAAATTTCCCTAATATCTAACCTAAACCTACTCTCTGTTTAAATCCATTCTCCCTTGTCCTGGCACTACATGCTCTTGTAGAAAGTCTCTCTCCATTTTTCTTGTAGGCTTTCTTAGGTGCTGGAAGGCCACAACTGGGTCAGCCTGAAGCCTTCTCTTCTCCAGTCTGAATAACCCCAGCTCTCTCAGCTTTTCCTCATAGGAATGGTGCTCCAGGCCTCTGATCATCTTGGTGACCTCCTCTGGACTTGCTCCAACAGGTCAGTGTCCTTCCCTCCTGATGGGAACCCCAAGGATGGATGCCCCACTCCAGGAGGGGTCTCACCAGGGAGGTGTAGAGGGACAGAATCACCTCCCTTGACCTGCTGTCCACACTGCTTTTGAAGATGGAAACACTGCAGCATCCTGTGGCAACATAGTCCTATGTGTCACTTCCTCTGTGGCTAAATAATTCTTCCTGCTGTCTAAATCAGGACACCACTGCCATGGTTCAAGTCCATAGTCTCGTTTTCAGGTCACTATATAGAAAGAGAATATACTGTTCCTGTGCTCTTCAAATACATATTTTAGCCTGTGTCACCCAGTGACCAATTCTTCAGTGAAATGTATAAATGTTAAATGTATATAAATGTAATGTATAAATGTGAAATGTATAAATCCACAGGATTGCTGTCACAGAGCTTAACAAAGGTCTATAAATAGTGTGACCGGGGTTCTTCAAGGAAATGTAAATATGGACTCAAAATAGAAAATGTATCTAAATCCCTGAAGCTGCTTTGAAATCCTTAGCCAACGAGGATAAACAGCCACAACAAATAACATAACTGAAATCTGAATGGGAGAAATAATAACTTATGAACAGATGCTGATGGTCTTAAAATGAGATCTTATCAGCTGGCAAAGTCAGTGGGACCTTGGGCTCCATGCACACAATGCACATAATTCTGTATTTTACCAAATGGATAAACTCAGGAGCTCAGTGAGCTGGGCTGCAGCCAGCACTGTGTTCCACTCACTAACGTGCTTTACAAGAACAGACATTCAATTAGTACAAAACAAAATCTAAAGAGGAAATTATTGGTTTTATTGGTCTTGTGCCAGCTAGAAATTAAACCTTTGAAGTCAAAGACTGTTTTGTACTAGAATTAAAGCTTTCTTATCTGATTCTTCTTGTACTGGGACAAGAGTTGCCTCCATTTGAAATAATTTCCTAGAAGTCTTCTCATTTCTTCTCATTTCTGAGCTGCCTTTGAGAGTAGAAATTCTGAAAGAAAAAAACCCACCCCTTTCTTAATAGAGAAAAAGATCCCTTAAAATTTACTCTGCTGAAAATTACTGTATGAAAGCAGTTTTTTCCTGCTGAGTCTAAACCAGGCCTACTTTCCTGAAGTAAGAACTGCATTCTGCTTAATAAACTCAGCACAAAGAAAATTACTCCTTTTATAACTACTATAGCCTCTGCACTTTTGAGTCTGAATGACAACACTTTGGGTTTTAAAGACAGAATACATTTGTGTGGTTTTTATCCCATTGCCATTTCTGTAAAACATGATGTATGGCTACAATCTAGCTTACATGTGAAGAGCATATATATATATATATACTGAAATGGGAAACATTAATATAAGACTGTAAATTTATAAACAAAGACTACATATTGCAGCAAAAAAAAACCCCAAAAAACCACAAACAAATATGGAAATGTAACACAGCTACTACAAAAAGTTACATTTTTGAAGCAAATATTGGCAGCCTTGTAATATAATGTCTTGATAGTCTTTCATTGCACTAGCAGCAATCACACACTGTTAAAAAATAGTAGAATATGTGTGAACAGATTCAAACTTTATCAAAAACAACACAAAGATTTGGGTTTGTTTTTAACAAAGCAGAGGCATTGCATGGTGGGTTAAAGAGTGCATGTTGTACTGCAATGCTGGTAAGTAATATTAATAGTATATAGGAAATACATGGTATACAAGTCTAAAGAAAAAGCATAAATTCTGAAAGAATTTTTTTCTCTGTCTTCCCCAAAGTTACATGCATACAGATTTAAAGACCACAGTACCACAAAGATTTTTTTCTGGCTGAACATCTTTTCCCACTACCTTACTCACCTGAGGTGAAGCATTTGATGTCTCACAGGAGGCTGGTGAGCCTCAGAATCTTAGTGGCCATGGAGAAGTCTGCTTGGTTTCTTTGTGTTCAAACCAATCTCAAAAATCCAGTCCTATAAAATGCAGGTCCCATCACACAAAGCCCAGGCTGCTCTTCCACCTGTGTAGACTAAAGCAGGGCTTAATGTCCTGAATATCAGAGAATGACCAAAGGTGGGTAGAGTTTAAACACTCTGTATGGCACTATAAAGAGTCTAATCTTGGGGATATAGCCTTACTTCACCCTGCTCCCTGAGAGGGCTTAAACCCTCATCCTGTTAGTATGGGTGGACCTTGTTCACTCCATTTTGAGTGGACTTAAGTCTTCTTCTACCTGTCCTCATTCTAGGTTTCAGGTCAGCTGTGAAAATCTTGGCTTCTTTTCTCAAAAGTTTTGCCATCAGCTCCAGTGGCTACAAATTAAGTAAATGTGGTTCTGCTACAGAGAAAAGAATCAATGTCACTTTTCATACTGCCAGTGAGAAAGACATGTGTCTGCAAAGAGCAAGACTTGAAGGGTCTCTTTTCCCTCCCAAAAGGGATATCTGATTAGAGCAGCTTGTCCCCTCCTTAGGCTGTAAAAGTAACGAAGAGGTTATGTGCAACACAGGACTCCTGGATTCTGCAAGCACCCCAATTAGGACTTTCCTATTTGAATCACTTAGGGTCCTGCACCTAGAAGCAGTGCTTGTGTGAGTTGCCCACACATAAATAATGGCACATGTGGGGAGAAATGTTCTTGGAAAGGCCTCTCAAAATTGAAGCCTGTCTTTTACATTCTGAGTAGAAGTCATGTTTCCTCACCTGACATTTTTGCTCCTCCCCCAAGCACCTGCTTTGCTAACAGCCCTTCTACCCCTCCTGCCCACAGCAGGTAACCTGCCCTTGCCAGTCCTCCGCAGCTGCCTTAGTGGCTGCAACGTTAACAGGAAATTTGGTCATGGTGAGGCAATCATCTCCAACAGTTTTACAGGGAATAAAGCACTAAAGATGGGTTTGACTTGTCATAAAGGGAACTTCTCCACAGGTAAAAAGCTATTTGACTTCTGACTAATTTTTGTCTGACTTTAGATTCCTTCTCTGTTTTCTATTTAACACACAGTGAATCTCACTGTTTAACATATACACACCCGTGTTTAGCATACAGGGATGCACCAGTATTCTGGTGAATCATGCCCCCCAGAACAATGACCTGCTCCTCTATGCCGAGCTGTGGTGTTGTGACCCCGTTCCTCTATCTGCCCTCCCATTTCAAACAGCCCCCAGCTAACAGTGTCCGAACAGCAGACTGTAGAGGTGAGCTTGCAACACTGCTGTTGAAAGGCCCTGGAACTATGTTGCCTGCTGAATGGAAAAAGTTTGCAATTTTTCTAAAGTTTCAGACAAGGTCACTGTGTTTTCAGAAGGTCTTGCTGCTTAGTCCCATTTGCATTTACATGGAAAGAGATAAATTCTCTATCAGTTAATTTAGGTGAACTCCTAGGGCTCTGGTTAGCTGCACAACTTGTAATCCCGCTTGAATCTGATTGTGTTTTTGACATTCACGCTTCCTCCGTAGATTAAGGTTTTGTAGCTCTGACCTATATTTGCTGAGCCAGCAGCTGCAGCTCTGTTTCATCACATACTTGTTACTGCCTCTCTGTTGCTGGCTTTCAGCCCCATAATGAAGTGGAGTGGAGCGTGTGCCCCAGCTCCCAGCTGCCAGACCTCATACATCTTGCTACGTGGCCACTTCCATTCAGGTTTCTTTCAGGCTAAGGTTTCAGCCAGTGATGGGGGAGTGACCAGAGAGCCAGCACATGGTCCTTCCAGTGTCTGCAGTGCAGGTACCAAATAGGAAAGGGTATCCAGGCAGTAACCTCCTAGACTGCTTTCACAGCACTTTCCCCAGCATTTTAAAATGTATGGACTGTGTAAAAGTCTTTCCTTTCTTGACATTGTGCACTTCCCATATTCTAATTTGCTGAATATTCCCTCTTTTTATTACAGAGAAAGGAAAGGAGAAACTCTTGATGTCTCCAGATCATTTCTCATTATTCCCTGTGCTTGCTCTCAGGCCATCTCCTAGTTTTCTGCTTCCTAAAGAATGCAGTTTCACTCCTTCAGATCGCTCTTTAATTGGAAAGGTTTCTTACTTCCTATTCTTTATGAATCCTTGTGATACTTTTTCTGAAATATTCTAATCAGTAAATACACAATATTATACCACAGTCTGCCCAGTGCTCAGTCATTTTGAAATGATCTTAGAACACTTTTTTTTTCTTTTTTTTTTTTTTTTAACTTGCAGCCTATTCTTTCAGCTTTCTCATATATTGTCAACATTTTTGATTGCATGTTAAGCAATGACTTTCACTGAGCTATGCATTGCCACCTGGGGCGCTTTATGAAATTGAGGTAGTTAGTTTAGAGCCCTTAAGGTGCTTGAAAATGCTCTCACTGCTCCTACCATGTGTATTACTTTACATTTACTGAGACTGAATCTCATTTCTGTTAATCTAACCAGTTCTCATCTCTGAGGATAGATAGCAAAGAATTCCAAGAGGGCAATCTGCTGGGAAAAAATACAAATTTATGTTAGTTACCAACTAGCCTGTTTAATGAAGAAATCATCCTAAGGGAAGCAAAACTCTGTGCAGACTTCCCTCGAGCAGCCTGCTGAGGTGAAAAGGTGGGGACTTTCTGGTTTAGACACTCGGATTTCATATGTAAACAATATTATAAGGCAGCGCCCTTTGTGGTCTGGAATACAGTGTTGCCAGGATTAGTGAATGATGCTTTTCATTTGCAGAACCAGGGCTGGTTGGCTATTGTAACACCCTGATCTAAGAGGTATTTTTAATGAAATGCATCAGATGAAACAGTGGTGCTGGTTCTGTTCTGTAAATGCCTGTAGTTTTGAGTCAAATATGAAATGAAGGCCTTGTCCTAGCTATGTAGGGAAAATTTCTGTGCAGGAATGATCCTGGTGAAGGATATTCAGACAGCACACGGATCCAGCTTTTCAGGCACTCCTTTAATAAGGGTTTATTAACACAGCTTTTCCTGCAAGCCAAGGGAAAAAAAAAAAAAAAAAAAAAAGTCAGACAGCCATTTCAGGCACAAACATGCCTTTCTGGCAGTCTTCGATGGTTCACTTTCAAATCTGGGAACACCCACTCCTCCCTACTGTCTGGAGCAAGGAGGTCACTGGGGTGTTTCAGTGCACTTTAATGACTTTCTGCAGGGAAGACAACCCAGCCTGAAAGCTGCTCACCTTCCAACAGATAACTAATTATTCTGAAAAGTGCTGAAATGATCGGTTAACGAGAACTGTGCATCATTTTATGATCTGTTTTGTGCACTACATTACATTACATCACCAAGGCATGGTGTCAGTTTTGCCATTAAAGTGTTGATATTTAAGATGGTGTGTTCAAGCTCACAGTGATTCTGGTCACTACAGCTTTTTACCTCATATATCCCCCCTTTAGTTAGAAATCCGTGGAGGACAACTAGTACTTCTCAACACCTTCCTTGTTTTTGAGGGAGAGAGGTTTGGGAAGGGTAGGGTGGTGGAGATGGCATCATTTAAAGTGAAGATAGCTCCAATACAAATACTGAGTAACCCCCCTTGAGCATCCCAAGTGTTTTGGTACTCCGGCCAGTAATCCTGCTCCAAGGAGAGTTAAAGAGGTAATGAATGCATCGAGATGCTTAAGCAGCCTAATGCCAGGCTGTTGTCCTGCTGTGGCCACATTTGCCTTTCGTTGCCCCACAGTGCTGTTGTACCCTCTGCACCTGCCTCTGCTTTACAGAAAAGCTATTTTGGAGCCTGCCAAATTCAGTAATGTTGATCTATTTCTTATCCCTCTCCCTGTAATAACTAGTTGCCGTAGTTACCTCATGTATCTAAGGCAACCAGATGTTACAGACGGAGGCACTGAAATAGCATCAACAAGTACGAAAATTAAATGTTTTAACTATTTTGCCTGAGTTACGCTGCTCAGGGCTCTCTCCCTCTTGGCTCTGGAATTTGCCACTTGCTCTGATCAAACCTGCTGGCCTGTTCCCACCTGTCTACTGCAGCTGTTTGGAGCTGTAGACATCCCAGTGTCTGGGATGGAAGGGAGTGATTCTGCACTCCCCTTCCCCTAGAACTGGTGGCCATCAGACTGCTTGACTTTTCTATCAAGGGCATATTTCTGGGCTCACAACATATTGAAAATGTGGCAGTGGAGGAGCAAGGACTGTTTACAGTTAGTGCAGGGCTGGAAGCAATGACCTGATTTTATGCAGTTTGGGAAAATCTACTCACAGAATGAGGAGGATTTATCTCATTATTTATTTGGGGATTTTTTAATAAGAAAATGCTTGCAAGACAGCCAGATGTTTTCTGATTTCTAAGTACTGCCCCATGGTGAAACAGTGATTTCTAAGACAAACAGTGGTGCTGTTTTCAGGCCAAGTTGGTCAAACTCAAAATACTAAGTGGCTGATCCCTGTTCCACCTTATTAAGGAGCTCACTGAGCCAGCAAAGAGAAAAGTAAACTGTTCCTTGCATAGAATTATTTTCCTTTATAAAATTGCAGCTGCTCCAAGTTGCCCAAAGAGTTGGATGTCTGGAATGAGTCTTCCTTCAGGTGTAGTACAGCACATGGGCAATTGGAAATATAGCATTGAAAATGCAAGAAGCACAAGGTGCTGCAAGAGATAAGAATGGCAGTGCATGCACATGTGGAAAATCCCTGTTCTAGGATACCTGCTCTGGGTGAGTAATATCTACAGGCTGTGAGCCAGTCCCAATGGGAGTTGATTTCCCAAGTGTTATGGCTGTGCACAAGTTTTAAAGATCGGTGAGCAGCAGTGGTTATGTCTCCCCTCCATGCTCTTCCAAAAAGGCCATGAGATGGATGGAGAGGGACCTGCATGCCAGGCCAAGTAGGAGAGGAAGGAATATGCACTTTGCCACACAATGGCTGGGAAGGGTATCACCAGGCTGCAGTCAAAGGTGTTCCCAGAAACCCTTTTTGGAGCATGTAGTCCCCTAAAGAATTTTCCACCCACTGCAATGCTGTATGGGTGGCTTTGCTTGTGCCCCCAAGCTGCCATGCACAGGCAAGGCTGCTGCTTATCTGCTCATAGCCATGCTTGGACAAAGGGTACCTGGAGGAGGAGGAGGATGGCTCTGTGCCACACAGGTACCCCAGAAAAGAGAGAGGCCAACTCCCCTGGACGGTGCAAGATGGAGGTAGGCTGGGTGAGGTTTGTCAGCCCTGAGCTTGTACAGCTTTTTGTGTATCTTAACTAGTTTTGGTTTAAACATGAGAAAAAAAAATAATCCAGGCTGGAAAAGTTTTGAGGTATTTGAAAAATAAATTGCAATGGAAAATGAAGGGTTAAGCAGAGATGCCAACCCGGGATGTATTACAGGGAAAAGTAAAATTAATTCAGTAAGGTGCTGCCTTTATTCTATCATGGGTTTCATCTTACAGCTGTTGTCTTTTCACTCCCTCGTTTTTACAGAAGCTCCTATTTCCATGTGAGAGCCCAGGGAGGGCACCTAAGCAATTAATTTCACATGGTAAAAGCACTTTCCTCTCAAGGTTGTAAAAGAAGAAATTAGACATAACGCCCTTCTAAGGCATTTTTCTCAGGCTGGAAGGAAGCAGGTGTTTAGTGTTATATTAATTTTAAACCCATAATTAGTGTAACTTGAGTGCTGGACCTCATCCAGTTTAATGCATTGTATTCCTGCAAACGAGACTCCCCTGCTGATTTTATGTGAATGCAGCAGGCCAGGTCTTCAGCTACACAAGCCTTTCCTTAGGATGTTTGGGGTGCAGGAAGTGAGGTGTCAGGGAGGTGCCATGTGGGTTTTTATATGGCTTCTGCAACAGAGGTGTGGGTGACAGGCTGTGCTCTGGGTCTTTGCTGGCCATGAAAAGGGTGTTGGTGGCCCCACAGGTGATGGGTATAAGAGGGAGCTGCCTTTGTCTCCTCTCACTGCTCAATGCCCTCCAAGATAGAAGATCGTCTGAAGTTGCTTAATGAGTTTTTTGCTGCATGCCTTGTTTGTTCTTAATGCAATGGATCGCCTTTGGAGTGCTTATGTTTGGTGGAGGATTTTTTATTTCCCGCTTTATCTTGTGCAGCTGTGCTGATGGGGTTGCTCCTGCTGGAATGGGAGCTATTGGCAGGGAGGAGGCATTGCAAGCACCTTTTATTTTATCTAGTTTAGAGAAATAAAACACCAGGATTAGCACTTAATAAAGGAAGTTGGACTGCTGTGACAAATGGCATAAGGGATTGCTTTTGTTTGCTCTCTTGAAGGCAAATTGATATCACTGGGAGGTACTTCATGTTGGAAGATATGAAGCACACTGGCTCAGCCTGGGGTGAGGCAGGGAAGAGGATGCAACCAAGCCATACCTTGACTAGCTGTTGATAACCACAGAGCTTTTGAAGTAACTTTTATTAGCAAAGAGTGTTTTGCACCTTATGTGTGTGTTTCCTCTGTGGAAAGCTGTGAGGAATTACAGGGGATACTCTGAAGGAGCAATACCTGCCCAGGCACCGGCTGTGGCATTGTGGCTCTGGCACCGTGGTACAAGATCGCAGCCTAGTTGTGATCAGTCAAACCTGCCTCTGACTTTGCTAAATTGAGGCTAAATATGAGCTACCCGATTTAACCCTTGCTCTGTATGTACAGCTGCTGCTTAGCAGAAAATATCTGGGACAGGAGCAGAACTAAGGGAGAATGAGAGGACATGTCGGGGGGAAAGAATTTGTGTGTTTCAGGCAGGATTTTAATTTATCTGAGCACTCAATTGACCAGAAAGAGACAGAAATGCCATTGTGCCTAAACCGCTTGAGAGATCGCCCTCCTTCCGGGAGAAAGCCGTAAGGTCAAAGGGAGGGAAAGTGAAGGCCTGGAGGAGTGTTTCGGAGGGAGATCACGGCGCTGGAATCTGCCGGGTCATCTGCAGTCAGATGACTGAGAAAGTGTGAAGTGCCATGGCTTACTGGGTTTTTACTGAGCTTGAGAGGATATCTGTTAGCCCTGAGTGAGCAATTAGTGCTGATTAGCAGTTCCCTCTGCTGGCTGAGCTAACGAAGTTATCCCTTCGGTTCTCCAGGAGTGCTTCTGCTGCTGCAAGGGCGCCGGTAGGTTGATCAGTGTGGTATCTCCACTCGTGAACTAATGACATAAGGCAGTACCACGGGGGAACTGTGCAACAAATAAAACCATGGTTCTCCCTACTGCCATCGAACTCTGGGAATAAAAAGAGCAGAGCCACAGATTCTTTTTCTAGGAGTGATCCTGACAAGCATTTCCCTCAGAGCCATTGCTGATGTTACTTTGCATTCGTTTGGCTGCTGCATTGTTTTGTAGAGTGGTTTTTTTTTTTTTTTTTTTTTTTTTTTTTTTTTTTTTTTTTGGGTTTTTTTTTTTTTTTCCCTCTGTGTGTGTGGTACATGCTGTGTGTTGCACAGCTTTGAGCAAGGACATGTCGACTCATTATTTTTTATAAAAACAGTGGGTTTGATACTCCTTTTTTGAAATAGATCAAAATACTCTCGTTTTTCTTCAAGGAACAATAAAGCAAAGCACTAACTTCACTTCTACATCTCTTAGACAAAATGGAGATGTGGTGATGTACCACATCACTAACAAGTTGTGATCTAACTGATACAGACCTCTGAAGGTTTATGTCACCCTGAAATAAGAAATGAAGTCAGGTTCTCAGCATCTAAGCCATCTCCCCTTCTGCCCAAATGACTCTTTCTGATGTGGTTCCTCAGGGCAGGAGAGCTCATGGCAAAGCCAGTGTCTGCTCACAGACTTAAACAACAGCAGCTGCAGTCACAGCTCAGTGATCCTATGAAAACAATTTTACAGACAGATGTGCTTTTGTTACCTTTCATGTATTTTTTTTTTTTCCCCAAACATGGCCTGTGAATGAGAGGCCTCTGCCACTCTTCACTTTTTTGTCATTAATTTGCCAGGTGCTTTTAGACGTGTCTGCCCCTTTCTGCTCTCTGTGGAGGCGGGTTAATGTTAACTCACCTCTCACAAAGTGCTTTACAAATGAACATACAGAAGGCTGTGAAACTGTTTAATAGCTGTTTTCACTTCCAGGGTACCTGACCCAAGCCCAGTGTCTTAGGTAGCCGAAGGTTTTCCACGAGGAGATTCCTATGGGTTTCTGTGGAGAGCTCACCTCCCCTTGCCACCACCCCTCACCATCCAGTCAGGAGACTGGCCCGAGGCAAAACCACTGTCTTCTTCCTCCTGCCAGAGAAATCCTGCTTCACTCTGGCCCTGGCTGAAAGCTGAAGTATGTGCTTCCCATGCCGTGGCTCAAGCTTCTCAGGAAAACTTCAGCTACATCCAAATTAATAAATGAACGCAAGCATCCCAGCCTAAGACCAGGCTTACTGTGGGAACGACGGGATGCTGGCAAGGAGATTGGCTGCCGCGGGAGGTGAGGACGGCCAAGCTAAACAACCGCCGTCTGGTCCCATGTCTTCCTCCTCCTTGTGAGCAGAGCCCTTCCACTGCACACCATGAGGCCGGGATTGGGGTATCCTGCTCATTGGCCCCGCTAGCTAAAGAGGTGAGGGACCCCTTTCCACGCCTGGCTGTGCCAGGACTTTGGGATCTAACGTGCCCCAGAGACACGGGGTACTCAGTGCACCTGGCTGCGTGTACTGTAAATCACTTTCACTTTCTTACTCGAGCTGTGGGAATTTGCATACAAAAAGCCCCATAAAGTCCCATTAAAGGATATTTAAATTGCTGGTGTTAAATAACCAAAAGCAGACAGTTTAGTTCTGAGTAGAACATGTTCCCCACTTAAAAGTGAAACGGTGTCGTGGGAAGGTTTCCTTAACCTGTTAATAACAGTTGTACTGCTTTGCTTGCTGGGGCTTCACCACAATGTTAAAATTGAATTTCTGTAATGATGGGAAGTTGTGTTTCAGGAAAGGTAAAATTTCATGCTATTTTTTTTTCAGTGTTAAATATTTTTACATAAGGCATTGAACATTATTTATAGATGCATTGTTTCACCATTACCAAGTGAAATAAATTTAGTTTATGCTATGAATAATATTAACCAACCAGACAATAATGGCAACAGAGCTTCAAAGAGAATCACTTCTCTACATGTCCTTATCCCCTTTGTGGTTCAAGATACTGGCTCCAGTGAAGTAAAGACTAGGTCATAGTTAATTGCTTTCAACTAATTCCTGATTCACCAAAGCTCAATCAAGGTTCAAGTCACCCCTTGTCACTCAAGTCATATGTTGGGCTGTTTGAACAACGAATCTGTAACCCTCCCGGTTTAAATGGGCTAGGAGGTGTCATTGCAGGTGAGAAAAGCACTCAAATGGAGCAGGCACAGGTACAAATATATTCTTGACATGCATTTCCTCTCTGGCATGTACCTATGCTTCACATGCCTTCGTCACAGGGGAAATTCAGAAGTCCTTTTGTGAAAACTCAGAAGTTTTCATATGCAAATAGAGAAATGTGACTAAATAGTCTCACTGCTCCCACTATTTCACATGAAAAGTGCCAGTATTGACAATGCAAATGTGGCATGCTCTGTATGCCCTATCAAGGCATTTCAACCCCTGACTGTGTGTTTGGGGTATATGGATGCATCAAATCTAAGGTAAGAGAAGCACTTTTCCTTTATTAAACATTTAAATCAGTTGCTCCTCGGGATTTCCTACTGAATTAATTCTTATGCTGTAAAAGGGATTTTCAGCTCCTCAGGTTGAATGAGAGCTGCCTCTGAGATGTTTTCTGTCAGAAAATAAATACCCAAATGTGCACAGGGAAGCTCAAGAGGAAATAAGCTGGGGAAACCATCCTAGGAAAAGGGATCCAGCAGCAGCAAACCAGAGGTGGCCTAGGAGCCCACAAAATCTGGCTGAAAACCACTGTGGGGTTTCTGGGACACTGGTAAGGGCCTTACAGGTGTGTTCAGAGTGGTTCTGTCCCACAGTGGGGATATGTAGATCAGGGCACATGAAGATGACCATGTCAGTAGGGTGATGGAGGAAGGCTTGTGTCTGGAAACAGGAGACAAAGGAGAGACCAGGCAGGTGGGAGATGCTTGGCCAAGAAAGATGAGAGAAGGGATTCATAAGGTGCAATAAGAAACATGTTGGATTTCAGACAACAGCACATGCTGTCAATAAACCTGTGTGTTTTAGAGAGAAAAGGAATGAAAATTAATTTTGAAGACCCTAAAAAAGAATAAATCTTTTAGAGCAAAGCTGTATTTAATTTGGTTGTAATCCACTGAATTGAGATATATTTCAACTTGACTGATGACTCCCAAGCATGGCTCATAGAGGAAACCAGATCACTTCTTGGCAGAGGGAAGAAAAACTGTCTATTAGAACTAAGTTCTCTCAGCTGGCATGTTTATTACCAGAGATCAATGAAAACCAGAGGATAAATAAAAGCAGATTTTGAAAATGGACCGATAGACATTCAGGCACCAAAAATGCATTTCTCTTTCTCCATGTCTTATTTTTCTTCACTGGAGAAAATCAGATAGTAATGTGTTTTATTGACAAGCATGTATCTTATTTGCACATTTGCAAGACTGATAAACAAGTGGCCCAGTGTCATGTAGGTCTGAGATTTGCTGCCCCTTCAGACCTATTAGTTTGTGGAGACTTGGACGTGGTGTATCTTTCAAGGTGGGACACAGTGTTCTGTTTTAACAGGAAGCACATGGCCCAGCTTTAACCACAAAGCAGGACTTAGATGGGAATAAAATTACCAAGCAGCATGCTGATGATTTTATAAAAGTTTAACTGTATTCCCCTAGGGTGTCTTGGTATTTCTCGGGGAAAGAGAGAGTAAACAGTGTGTTTGTATTTAATAACAGAGATACATGGGCAAGAGCGTCTCACATAGGCATGGCTATATTGTTCCCAGGATCTTATGCAATATAGAAGCATCTGTGATTACAGTCATTGCACACGTCTTCTTGTGTGCCTTTCTTTGCTTTAGATTCAAATGTACTGGAAGAGTTGAGCTTCTATCCAGTGCTGCCCCACCTGACCTCTCTCCTCTGTGCTCTTTGCCCTCTGTTAAACAGCACAGCATTTTGTTTCCATCCCCTGCAATATTATTGCCATATGTTGTCCATCTTCCATCTCTCCAACTGACCCCACCTAGCCTCCCTCCCTGATTTTGATTCTGGGCTCCTTTTCCCCTTCTTTCTACCTTTTTTATGTGCCCTTGCTCTGAGTAACACTATCCCCGTCCCCACCAAAAGGGACAGCCCCTTGAAGTGATCTTCTATGACCCTGCACTGTCTCCACTTTCTGAACAGCCAAGGAAATGAACACTACCAGGTTTTCTCTGACACTGCTTTTCCTCCTTTAATGGAGTTTACTGAAGGCATGCACAAGGCTTTTATTAACTGGTTCCACTAGCAACCTTAAAGAACCTTGCTTTTCTATTGTGCTGATAAAAGAAAAGAAAAGGGCTAAGCCACCGGGGTGCTGAGACCAGGACAGCACACAGATCAATATGATTTCATTTGTTCCATATATTTGTCCATTTGTTGTTCACTCCATCTGGCGTCATATGTGTGCTGTGAACTCTCTGTCTTTTTGTTCTGGATTTGTGCTGAGTACAATGTGGATCTTAATCCACACCCTTGATTAAGATCCCAAAGGCTTTCTATAATAAAATTCCTATGATAAAATATTTAAGAATAGTTTTAACTTATCCATTACCAAGAGTTGTTATGGCTGGATTAAAAAACTAATACAGAATTCAAACAGGGAAACCTTTTATTTAGAGATTATCCCTCTGCTTTTTGTATATAAGCATGTGCTTTACAGTGAATTGTTTACAATCTAAGTAAGTTTGAATCTGTACTTTCTTTAGAGAAACAGCAAAGCAAGAAAAAATATGGCCAATATGGAATGGTGGAAAAGTGTTTTTGTCATACAGTGTACTTGAACTAAAGCCTGTATGATAGCTGCTATGCAGTACTCAAACACCCTGGCTGCAAGAGAAAGGGGTCAGCATGCCTGTCCATCTATTGATGTCACTTTATTTTTTTTTTCTTTCTATCATGAGAACAGCACCACTAAAGTCCTTAGATATTAGTAGAAAGGTGTAATGCAGGGGAAAAGTGAGGTTGGATGAAACAAAGACGATTCAGTGAAGTGTGATAGCAGTCCTATTTTTTCTGGCTAAAAGAAAGAATCTTATCAAGTCCATCTCTTTGATTTGCCCATACTATTTGAAGCAGACTCCTGGTATTTAATGAGCTGCAGAACACAATGACAGCCATCATTTGGCTAATTGAAAGCAACAGGCAAGGGTTCTTCCTCAAAGGCAGGAAAAACCCTACTCATTTCTTATAATAGTTGGTTGGCTGGTCTGGATCTTCTCATCAGTCCTATCTGGTAAAGCCCTTCTCCAGCCAGGTCAGTGCCTGGGCCTTTTTCTGAGAGCCCATCCTGGCCATGTGGCAAAGCGTGCAGAAACCCACCAGGCAGCAATGCCCTGACTGACACTGCAACCCAGAGCTGTGGAATGCCCTAAGGAGCAAGTATTACATGCATTGGGAATCAACAAGTCCCCACCAGCTTATTAATTCTGTACATCTGCACTGCTGAGTTTTTGTTACTCTCATTGTTACTTAGGGCAGCAGGATTTGAATTGGCCTGTGTGTGTTTCCATCCCACTCACACCATTATGTCCTTCCTTTATGCTTTTGTTGGGGAATTTGTTGTCACAGCTAGTAGAAAATCATCTCATCAGTTTAATCCCACCACCTCTTCCTAGCCTACCTTCTTTCACTGCTTCCCCTCCATACGCACATTCATTAATAATTTCTTCAAGTTCCCATCATCTACTCACTCTAATTTAAAACTAAGATTAAAATTTGGTTGAAGCAGCTTTCTTTTCTTGCTTCCTCTTTTAAGCCATTATGTCAGGGAAGGAGGGTTCTCATTTTGCTGAGCTAAGTCATAGTTGGGAGTTACTGGTCTGGGTTGTACTCAAGCCTCTGCAGTAGTACCTCACCCAGGTACTTAACATTTCTCAGCACCTCAACCTTCTACCTGCAATGTCAGATGGCAAAAAAGCCCACCTGTCTTAGATGTTCTGAGCTTTATCATATTGCTCTTGGGAATTTGCTGTAAGATCTTAGGATGGGAGGTTTGCCGGAACATAAAATAATTCTTTTCTGGGTGCTGCTAATGCATTAGCACTGCATTTTTTGTAACCAGTCAGTAAACAGTCAGTAAAAAGTGTAACAAACAGCAAAGGGGAGTGGTGGGAGACATTTTGTGTTCACACTGCATGCTTAAAATGTGCATGAAAACTAATGATTGGGATCAAGCCGCTGTGTGATAGCATCCCACCCCTCGGTCCTGTGTAATTTTTCACCCTTCGTCTCTGTGGTATATATCCATTACTTCTACCCAGTTGCTCAGGTGATTTATGCTTTAGTCTGACACATATCCATGTCGCTTCATCCTGACCACTTCTCCTACCAGCCCCCCACGTAGGTGAGCATTCCTCTCAGTCCACAGCAGTACTACTGTGTCAAAGCAGTCCCTTCCCTCTCTGCTGGCAGATGCAAATGGTAGGTCAGAGAACATGCAACAAGTTTAACTGTGCTAGTCCACAGGAAATGGATGCTCCTAGGAATTCATAAGCATTCATAACTTATCCAAATCATGTAAATCTGTGTCTTACAGCTCTCACAGAGCAGGATAACTTACCTGTACATTAGCACATACATCCTTATGTGAATGTCTCCGAAAAGGGAGCCCAGATAGAATGCACTCTGTGTGTAACCTGGCTGCAGTCAATCAAGTACTGATTTCAAGAAAACTCATACCTACTCACCCTGATATTATAAAGCTGTGTGGTTACAAATTCAGGAGGTCATCCCACAGTGTCAGTGAGTGACACCTAGCCAAGTTTGTGGCTTCGTATCAATCAGATCTTCAGAGAATTAGCATAGGAAGAAATTCTCCCCTCTCCCCAACAAAACTGAGGAATAAATAAGCTCCCCTCTCGCTTCACTTGAGACTGGAAAGATAAGCTTCTTTCCTCTCTCTCAATAGCTCTGGAGACGAAAGAACCTCATGGAGGTAAGTAGAAAGGAGAGCAGCAGGAAGCACCACTACAGAGAATAACTCAGGGTTTTCTTACATTCCTCCACCCAGCAGCAGGTAAAAAAAGACTGTCTGAAAAAGCAGAAATCACCTAACCAAGAAAGTGTATCGATTGCCTTTCTTTCAGCCTTCGGGTAATATTTAACATACAAACACACATGCTCACACCCCACCTTCCCCCATCTTCTCCTTCCTGGAATCTGAAGCCCTGCCAGGTCCCTTTGGTCACCCCAAACTCTGCAAAGAATGGACATGAACTGTCATGCTGAGCAGTCGCACTGCTCCCAGATCTGTGCATGCACCAGACATCACAGATCTGTCTGTGCTCTGCCCCATCAGACAGGAATCATACAGTCATATGATGCCATCACCGACATCTTTTCCAGCTCTGGCTCCTCCCAGCACTCCGAGAAGAGCCCCCGATGAGGAAAACGTCAAAGTGCCTTGAGCTCAGCTACTGAGAGCACCGCTCATCTCTTCTGCTGGAATCCTGGATTGGCACCGGGGCCGTCCACATCAGCTCAGCACCACCACCACCACACGTGGCCATGTGCCCAAAGTGCTGACCAAAACTAGACATGCAAATTATTAAACCCACCACCGCTGCCACCAGAGTGCTGTACAAAAATTCTTGTTTTCAATATGACAAGTGACTGAAGTACCACCTCCCTTCAAAATAAAAAGGAGATTGAAAATAGAGATTGAATAGTTCAAAGCATGTGTAATAGGGGATGAGGCCTCTGCAAAATCAATTACAAGTTTAGGTAAGCTCAGATGTGATAGCTCATTACTGTTATGTCTGGGTTGTCTGTTTGGTGATCTCTGCAAAATACCAAGTTTTGACCTTGAACAGATTCCCAGTGTAGAGCTAGCAATAGCTCTAAAGCCACGACCACTGAACTGAGCTCGCTGATTTCACTCTGGACTTAAGAAACACCTTGTGTGTATTTCCGTGACAGCTTAAGCTGGTCTAAGTCAGAGCAGTCAGAGCTGGAACAAGCACAGGTCCAGCCAGGCACTTGCTTTGCCCTGACATGTTTGTCTCATGATGAGAACAATTCAAAGAGCAAACCAGAAAATTAACAGACAAAAACCTGAAATTACTAAGTTGGGGGGGAAAAAAAATCCTGTAACTTTTTCCTCAATCAACTGCCTGAACTAATTTGCAGTAGAGAGAGAAAAATGCCAGCAACAGACACTGTTGTCCAGCAGCATTACACAGCTGAGGTACATGAACAAGTCAGACACAGGAGCAGAGCTCAGGCTTCTCTCCTGAGCACTGGAAATCACTGGCACCTCTTTTTGTCTTATGCGTTTTTCTTGACCTCACTTTCTTTCAGAGCCTCTCCATTTTGTCTCCCTCAGTGTGGCTGACACCTGGCTGTTTTGCATTTTTCTTTTTCCAGCTGTTCCTGTAATTGCCTCCTGTAAGTGATGCCACTGGCTTTCCTGTTGGCTGCTTTTCCCTTTGGTGAGGTCTGGAATTTGGAAGTTTGGAAGACTTTTCTGTATGCTAAAGACAGCATGAGCCTAAAAGGTTGCACTTCCCAGCAAAAAAATACCTATACAATAAACAGTATCTGGAATTGGCTAGTTTCGTGGACTTTGCAGGACAGGGGTTCTGATACATAAAATTATGATACAGATTGGTGCAGGGTCTATTTTTTTTAACTGTTCATATTTTATTAGCTGTTCCTTGATGACACCTGTGCTGGTCATCTTTATAGGTTTATAGGATTCTTGGCACAGAAAGCCACATCTATAAAAGCAAACAGTGCCCAATACTTATACTGTGGGTGTACATGCAGGCTCTGCTTGAGATTATACTCGTTGTGCTCCAAGTCTCACTTATACAACAGCAATTCTGCAGCCTTATAGACACGTAAATGGGCTCTTAAGAAGACACGAGTATAATTTGTAGCCAGACTCAAGACATTAATTCCCTCCCACCATTTGGAAATGTGTTATCAAGCTGCATTAGGTTTCGAAACAATTTTTATGCAGCAGAACAAAATTGTGTCGAGGCATCTACTGCAAGATTAAAAAAAGCTCCAATGTTTGTTTCTGTTCACACCCTGGTCAACAGTAAGAAGGTAATGCTGTAGTTTTTCAGAGACCATCAAGAATTTCATCACAACCAATGCATCCCTACAAATCAGTTCAGCTTTGACAAGACAACATTTTTCAATGCAAATTTGTTTTGTTGGATGTTCTTGTTGGTTCAAATCATCTTACTTCTACTTTAACATCCTTTTTAAATGGCTGCAGTGCAGTAAAAGGATCTTCACGTTGATTGTCAACAGGGTTAGGCAATAGGTGTTAGGAATAATTCCTAACATAATGTCCTGCTTCTGCTGTGTCCCTAATGACAGTTTGAAAGAGGATTTATTGCAAATAATATAGTTTATGAAAAACAGTACTTTTCAAGTCTGACACCATTCACTAATTCACACTGAATGAAATGCAGGATAATTTTCAAAAGCTTTGCTCTTTTTTTTTTTTTTTCTTTTTTTTTTAAGTCAAAAGTTCTGACTGTTCTGATGATATCTAAAAGGGCAGATACTGCTTAGGGATAAATCAATCTACTTGAGTGCCTAAATTCGTTGTCTCACATTATCTCATTGGCAAAGTTCCTGATCTGCAGTTTTAATCTGTGATTAACTGCACGCTGTGGACCAATTCTGCCAACCTTCTTGGGCTAAAGCTTTGAGATGGCCACAGGAGAGACAAGGCAGTGGGACACAAGCTATTAGATGCTGTCTTCTGGGTCTTAAAGGCAA
This sequence comes from Sylvia atricapilla, assembly GCF_009819655.1. NCBI lineage: Eukaryota > Metazoa > Chordata > Aves > Passeriformes > Sylviidae > Sylvia > Sylvia atricapilla. Next base: position 70,526,024 of record NC_089140.1, on the reverse strand, counting down.
CAAGGAAGCCACTTTTATTCTGATGATGTTGCATGACAGGGTGAGCATGTATTCCTCAGATATGCTATCAACGTTTTTCAGCCTGCAGGTTTTTTTATTGCAAGCCAATGTTTCTGACCAGGACAGAACAAGAGAACTGACACTGTTAAAATGTGTACTGGGCATATCCACCCTGGCAGTGGCAATGGTGAGTGGTGGGTCAGTGTTTGGCTAACCACAGGCAATGAGCTGCAGCTGCATTTCTCTCTTCTGTCATAATGTCCTCCTGCTTTCCTGCCTGAGGAAATCTGCCTAAATATTAGGTCCATTTCACAGACAGGAGACAGGAAGATGAGACAAGGGTGGGTTGGTGTCACAGCCCGAGGCAAGCTGTGCAACTCACCCTTTGCCTCCTTCAGAGCACACAGGCTCTCCCTGCTGCACCGCTTTACCTCCCACTGCCCCACCAGGCCTTTGCATTTTAGTTTAACTCTCAAACATTTCACAGAACTTCCAAGTAACCATTCCTACTCCTCAGCACAATTCCAGTACACATACTCTTCTTTAGTCTCTGTTCATCATTTAAGATCCTTTCCTCTAGAAACCTTTTAATTTCCCCATTCTTGTCCTCTCCAATTGCTCCCTGCAGCCATCACTTCTGAAGGTAGAATTGCCAAAGAGATTGCATCCACTGGGAATGAATTCCTAAATGATGAGGTTTAACCATGTTTGTTCCAATTTCTATACCTTGAAAAAGAATGCACTAATTTCCCACTGGTCTCCCAGGAGAAGGTTAAGATCAAGTAAACAATGTTTGAAAAGCATTTTGCAGATGGCAAAAGAAGTCCAAGCATTTCCAGAGACCTAGTGAGAGGAAACATCTTGTTAAGCTGCATGTCTCAAGTCAGTTTCAACAATTTTTTTCTTCTCTTACGGTTACAAGCTTATTTAAAAGCAAAAGTAATGTTCAGGGGTTTTGGCACTTGCTGCTTGAAATTCATTTCTCTGGCGTATTCTTTCAGCTTTTCTCTTGTGTTCATTACTATGCTCTCTAAGTGCTTAAAAAACATGAGCTCCTAGGACAGTAGAATTTTTAAATTAGTCAGAATGTGATGTTCAGAGGAATTGAGGGATCTGGAAACTCCTTGGAATTCATTAGATGCCATATTTAAACTACACATCCAAGCTAGATTTTCACATTTCAAAGATTATTTTTTAACATATTTAAACAGAGTATTCAGGACTGAGGAAGGGCAATCCCCAGAGACTCTTTAAAACAGGAAATGTAGAGGAAAAAAAAAGAATTGGGCAGAATTATGTTGCAACTGGCTTCTGACACTGATTAGTAATTAAACTGGTAACAAATTAAACTCTTGAAATAATTTAAAATGCATGCACAGAACATCCTTTCCCAAGGAGCTGGAGTGCCTTTTTAAGGATCCTGAAAAAGGCTGCAATGGTAATTCATTTGATTTAACTGATTTTGCCACCTTTTCTCTGGGAGGTGATAAAGCAGGTTGTCAAGGCAGATAAGAGTGCTGCATTGTGGACTGTGTGCTCACAACGTTTTCCAATTTGAGCCTTCTATCATCAGGGCTTTCTCATCTTCAGGCAAACTCAAAGCATTACAGATTGCAATTCTTTCACTGTCTCGAAGTGCATCAGGCATATTAAAGATAGAGAAAGCAACACGTCCCAAAGAGAGGAGTTCTTAATTTCTATTTTATTATAAATCTTATTACTTTCTAGAAACATTGATCAATGCTTTGGCCACTGCACAAACACAGAGGAAGTCTCTGTCATGGCCAGGTAAGTTTATTGCCAAAACTGAATGTAGAAATATAGCATAGAAGAAAAGGAAGTTCTTGAATGGAAGCAAACACAGTAGGCCACATTGTCCTTGAGGCAGCCTGATTTCTACGTGTGATGTCTTCCCTTGCATCAGGCAATATTGGGACCTCTGCAGGAAAGACACTGAGCAACCTCATTTGGTCAATGTTGCAAGATCAGAACGCGATGGCTGGAGCAGAAGGGACCAAGAGATTTGGCACAAGTCACAGCAAGAAAGCATCATTTGGGCCAAGAGTAGATTTATTAAGGGAATGGATTTCAAAGCCCAGCAAAAAACTTTTGAAGCTCATTGATATCCAATGGCAAATATTCAAGAAAGAAGAGCAGTCATGAATAAAATGGCCCAGAGAGAAGAAAACATGGGATAAATGCAGAAAAATCTTGAAATTGCTTAGTTGAGAAGAAGATGCTAAGAAGTTTTTTGACGGAAAAGTCTTAAAATTTATTAATTAAAAACTAGCCTATTGCCAATGACTCTTCAAGTAGGCTTTTTGTTCTTCAGAGCCTGCAATATTTCACAGCTTTCTGGGAAAGAAAGGGTATTCCTCTTTTAAACACTGATTGCTCTTTCAATACATGCTAGAGAAAGCTAGGCATGACAAAACTATTATTTCAAGAGTTAGCAGATAATTGTTGATGATAATTATATCCTGTTGAAAACATCCCTTGAGGTAAGGATGGAATAGGGTAATTTGTGACCCTTCCCTTTTCTTCAATTACTAATGACAGCCTGAACTGATTAAAAAAAAAAAAAAAAGAAAAAAAAAGAAAGAAAGAGTAAGGCTTTGGGCTTGAGCCACATGAAATACATCTCTTTGCTAAACAAGTCACAAGCATCATCACTTTTACCTGCAAGTTCAAGCTAAGCACGTGCTGGAGTGCCCTTGCTGAACTCAGCCAGGGGAGGGCCTTGTGGTGGGAGTCTTCGATGCCCCAGGGGGTGAGGCTGGAGCCTGGCTGAGCTGAGGGCACTGCATTGCTAACTCCAGGTACCCAAGCTGCTGTTCAGTGCCCAGACATGCTTTAGGTACTTTCTGTACTGCACTCCCCTACTTCAGCTTTACTCGGGATTTGAGATGTTGACACTAAACAGCAAACTTGATGCCTTGGACCATTAGAAACCACCAAAGTGGGGCTATTAATTTCAGTAGGAACCAGAGCTTATGTAGGTTTTTTTTTTTGTTTTTTTTTTTTTTTTTTTTTTTTTTTTGTTTTGTTTTTTTTTTTTTTCTTTTCTGTAGGAGGTATTCACTCAGCTATTCATTGAATTATTTCTTTTTCTTTTTCCGGAGTAAATTTTGTGATGCACAGACCCCAGATTGTAAGACATCCTGCTTATATGCTATAGTCCTAATAAATACAGCTCAGACTTAAAGAGCTTCCGTAAATGTCATTATTTCGAGGCAACCTACTCATTCTTCAGAAGTGGAAAGCCAGAAACACCTCCAGAATGAAACACCTACACATGGAGAGATTTCCAATTCCTTCTTTTATTCCCAAGATGTTGCCAAATGGAGAACTCCTGTTTTACAAGCAGGGATTCACAGCCAAACTGAATACTGGACACCCCCAAAGACAAAACTCTCAAGAACAATTGAACTTTGGACACCTCAAAATAAAGACATATCTTGTGGGAGAGAGCATGAGGAAAGTGAAGGTTGCTTCTTTGGTCGTTCTTATTTTCACAACCTACTTTACCATAACTGAATGTCAGTGTGTAACACCTCCTCTGGTGAGCACTCCTGCACTGTTTTCAGGATAATGCATACAGTGGGTACAAACAAACAGTAACAGCCTACCGAGGTGTGCTGAGGCTTGAGGATTTTTTAACAGTGATGTGTGCCCTGAAAAAAAAAAATGTGGCGTGGAGCTGAAGACAAACAAGAAGTAGCAGACAACCACCTCACACTTCCAGTAGCACTGGGCTGTGCAGCTGAGATTTTTATTTTTCCACCAGACCCAGTCTCATCCATAGGCTTATGACAGCAACTCCCACCCTAGAGGAAGATCTCTCCTTTTGCCCTTCAGCTGGGCTTCCTGGCAAAGACCTACAGGGTCCCAGCTTTGTCTAATTGTCTCTGGCACTTGTGGCTACAATTCCTCTTTTGAGGGCTTCAGTGGGACAGAAGCTATTCTTGGCACAAGGGGGTTCCCTATCTGCAGGTGAGATGCTAAGCTAGGCTTGAGCTACGTAGAACACCACGCTCTGAGCGCTGTCAGTGATGGCTTTTCACAGTGACGGCGAGAGCTGTGTGTCTAATTTGGGCAGCAGCAGATGGATCATTTAAGACAGAAAGAGACTGGCACTACCAGCAGAGCAAAGGGATAACGTGTTCCTTCTGCAGCACAAATCTCACAAGTGACTCATGACTCTTCTACAGCTCACGCTGGCATCCCTTGGTCTTTCTGACTGTAACTGCACATTTTAAAGGTCAGGATATAGTGCTTTCTCCCTGGTACCTTGGAATCCATACAGGTGAGTGTTTTCTCTGAAGAACCTCCAGGACACATGGTAATTTCCATATGGTTTGATCAGCAGGTTGCTCTTCTCCTCCTTCTGGTCCAAGTGTAGAGATTATGAAATAATCTAGCCAATAAACCTCTCAGTTTGATTCCCGGGTGCTCGTTGCATACATAATTATCATGTACATGACTAATATCAGGCAGGCCTGGTGCCTGAGCCACACCCACATTCCTTCTGCAAGACCTTATTTCAGAACAGATTTCAATTAACTTTCATCAGATGTTTAAGGTGGCCCAAGTCTTTTCTTCTTTGAGTAGGTGTTTGTATTTCAGTGCTTTATACTTAAGGATGTACTTCACTGCTGACTAGAACAGACTGGTCTGGGCATCCGCTTAAATGGTCTTCTGTCTACTGGTCTTATTTAGGTGGTATTTTCTCTGACAGCAATTAACACACATTAACTGAGCTGTGTGTGCAGGCTGCTCACATTCGTGAGTTAGTTTGCTGTACCTTGTGAAAGCACACAGTGATGGTTCACCTGTAACAACCTGGAATCACAGGCATTTCACCACTGCCCTTGCTGAAACATTAGGCAGCCTGAAGCTGAATGGTGTTGAAAAGTCCATTGCTTTGTTGCCCAAAATGGAATTGTCTTCTAGATTGGGTAGTAGCTTTCTGTGCAAATTTCAGTTCTAGGTACAAGGTATCCTGGTACTGCACAATTTATACCAGCCTTAACTCAGGGGGACTCAAATCAGCTCAAGCTGTGCTCGGTGATGGATAATTTCAGTCAGTGCAAAGAAACCACTGGCCAGGAAGAAAACCCAAAGGGTATTAATATACCAGTGCTTCTGCACATTTAACTTTTCTCAAATTCTCTTGATAACTTCACAAGGATAAAAACAAACCAATATGATGGCCATGTGTTTCACAGGCTGGAGCACTGCACTGAAGTTGAAATAGGCTTCCCTATTTTAGCAGCTTGGTAACGTTTCCATCTTTCACAAGTTTCTGAGCTGGATCCAGCTGAAAATAGTAATAACTCACCTTTGACAGTTACGTAAAAGATAGACTGCAGCCTCAGTTCAGCTTCCCTTGAACGAGGAGCTGAAATTTGCAACCATGTTTCATAACAGTACCTTTATGGGCAAGCTTGCCAAAGAGGCCTGGGATAGGTGACCTTTGCAAATGAATAACCAACAACTTTGACTTTAGAAATAGTCTTTCATAATGAAGCTGATCCTGGGAACACACTCTTTTCCTACACTGAACTTTTTTCAGTAACTTTAAATCCAAAATTATGTTTGAACCATTTAAACTATGATTAAAATGTTATGTTTATTCCTATACTGGATGCTAACATAATTAGGACTATGGGTCGTTCTTCTGCTTTTAACTACTCATATTGAATATAATGTCCTAAATGTCTTTAATATGCAGGTCTTCATTGCAGACATGCATATTAAAAATGCACTTTTTAAAACATGTCTTCAGTTTTCAAACATAAGCTTGCTCAACTCCTGCTGAAAAAGTTTGAAAGAATAAGCCAGCTTGAATATTCAAAAACCACCACAGCAATTAGAACTAAAAAACAAGTAATAATAACTTATCAATTTGACAGGTTTTGTTTTTAGTGAATTTCAAGTTGTCACTTGTATTCTCAAGGCTTTTTACTTCCAGATCCCAGAGCTAAAAGGTAACTACCTCCTATCTAACAAAAGGTAAATTACACAAAAAATGCCAACTGTCATGAGATAAAGGACAAATCATGAGCCAGCAAAATCATTCCAGAGCTTTATCAAGGAACTTATCTTTTCTTTCAGGTTGTTTTCTTTGTGTGACATTTGTCTGACATTGCCTGAAATTATTTCCTTACACCTTGGGAGTTTGGCTGGGAGACCTGACAATATTACTGACAGCAGATTAATCACATCTGCAAACTTCATATAAAAAATCAATTGATCATCCTACAGTCTGGGAAAGGAGAGGAAAGGGAGGAAAGGGGAGGAAGGGAAGAAAGGGAATAAAGGAGGAAAGGAGGATAGGAAGATTTTTTTTCTTATTTATGTATTTTCAACCCTGTAGTATGAGCATCCATGCAAAGATCCTCACTGAGGATTTGTTACAGCCTTTGGTAAAAGTGAAAATACTTAGTAGCAGAGACAGTACCTGGGGAACAGTATCAACATGAAAAAAAAAACCCTGATATATATGAAATATATATATATATACATACACTAGTCTACATGTGTATATATACTCTACATATATATATATATACTCTGCTCTATATCTACATATCCTACAGCGTCCCTATCTGATTTTTAAATAGGTCACAGATCAACTTCATTCCTGTTCCTACAAAACAATTTTAGCAGATCCGTGGTAGCAATAAAGGAATAGAGACTGTGAAAATGATCTTATATGTTGCTGAATGAGAAGTTAATTAAAAAAAAAAAAAAAAAAAACAACCAACAAACAAACAAACAAACAAAGAAATGTATGTTGGTAGAGCTGAAGGTTGCTTTGTTGGTTCCTCCCTTGGCTTCAGCACTCAGTCCAGTGTCCCAGTGTTGTAGTTTTAATTTTTCTTAATGGTTTTTCCCCATTTAAAAGCATTGCTGGGGAAGTTTTAGGCCTGTTGAACAAAATTCTGCAATGTCAATGACCTCTTTGGAAGAATTTAGTAAGGGAGGAAGTTTCACTCAAAAGACATATTGTGGCTGCTTCTACTTGGTGTGGTGACACATGAAGTGCAGGAAACTGCCTCTCCAGGGCTTGTGTGTCTCCTGGTGCTCTGCACAGCTCATGAATTTAAGCAGTCCCACAAGAAGGACCTGCCCATTTCTAGACTGGCAATGAAGCCTCTGTGCACTCAGAAAGCTCCAGGACTTTGATAAACAAAGGTTATGATGTACAGATGAAAAGAGAGCAGGTGGGGAAGACACAGAGAAGTCACTATTTCTTTTGCTGCAAATCCAGTAGTGGCAACCATGGCTCGCTTGGACTCGGCTTCTTGCCCTTTGTCCTGGGATGTCAGACCAGATCCCTGCTGTACTCTAAAGAAAGCCACTTCCCAGAGAAGTGGCTGCTCTTGAACCAGCAGCACCATCCTGCTGTTCCTCTGCCTGCTCTGTGTTGCATCAGAGTTTCAGCTCAGACAGATTACATACATACTTTTCCCTCTAAGGCTCTGTACAGGGATAACATGTACAGGGTCATGCTCACCCTAAGTCAGCATGACCGTGGGCCCAAGTCGTTAAAGACCTATGCAAAGCTATACATTTTTTAAAAGAAAACCAGGTTAGAAAAACCTCCGGGGCAAGATAATTTTATAGTAGCTTTTCCTATTGTACTAGCTTGTCAGTGTTTGAGCACTTCCCCCTCATGTCCTCGTTCCATTCACCGTCCGGAGTTTCACTTTCATTTCTCTTGGGCACTTAAGTTTCAGTTCTCTTTCAGCACTGCCCTCTCCCTCGCTGACACCTCCCTCAGCTACTGAATTGGATAGCCACTTGGAATATCTTTGTCTTCTTTTTGCTTTCTCATAACATTCCTTTCCCTTTTTTTTTTTTTTCTTTCCTGACTTCACATCTTTCTTATCTGTTTTCCTCAAGTATCATAGTTTAAGCCATTAAGAAGGGAAAATTAGGAAGGGCTGAGTTAATTAGGTTCTTAAGCTTATTTGTGAAACTAAGAATCAGCTTGGGAACTGTCACAAATAGGGATGGGCTTCAAGTGTTTTCTGGATGAGGAGAGTGTACGTTTAACCACTACCCTCATGAATTTGTGATTTACCTTACCTTTGTGGATTTTTGAATGGATTAGCGTACCTTCTCTTTCTGCCATCCCCTTCCACTCATTCCCACAAAAATAAATTCCTTTTTCACTGCCCATGGTGTTATCTGTTTGGAACTATGTCACATCTTATTTGAATCACAGATTGTTAAAGTAGGAAATGTTATTTCTAACATTTGGATCATTGTAATTCTGATCTTGTGAATTCTATTCAGACTCAATATCTGTTCAAATTACTAAGCAGAAAACTCAAGCCTTATTCCTGTGCTTCCACAATTCCAGCCTGGCACATCCCTCAAGACAGTCACAGTAGTTTTTCTTTGAGAAAAAATACAACAATAATATGAGGAGAATTGCTGTAATTCTAGAATTACTGCTTCATAATGACAACATAAGAAAATATTTTACTGTGGCATTATGATAGCCGCTTTGACTAATGATTGCAGGGATCTGAAGTGATTCACAGGTCCAGCCCAGCCTTACCCAGCAAACAGAATCAAATAAAAGAGGATAAAACAAGTTTATGAGACTTCATGACACTTTTCTTCAGCTCCCTAGTCCTGGGACCAGCAAAGAACTGTTGGCAGCCTGGGATGGAAGGATAAGGTCTGACCCACTTCTCACTTCCCATTCCACTCCTAAAGATTTGGTGAGGACAGTGACATTGCTCCCGTGATGCCAGTGAATTAGGAGAGCTGCACTGAGTCAGGGTCAAGTCCATTTGTGTCACTAGAAGAGGACAGAGCAGCCACTAGGAACTTATAAACCCAACATGACCTACCTTCAAGTAAGTAATTTAATTTTAAAAATAAAATATATCTGTTTGCTGTACAGACATAAAAACACAGAAAATGGTATAGTCTGTAACCACCACTCAAGACTGCTCTGTGGCAAGTCTGAGTGATGCATACAAGACTATTATAATCTGCAATGTCGGTTTCTTAGTTGTCTGATAAAGTTCTTCCTCATAGCACCATCGGCTTCTGGACAAACAGATAAGGGGCAGTCAGCTCCAGCAGTTTATACTTTGTGGCTGTAAGCAGTTTAGGGATGCTGTTCTGCATAATTGTAACTAAAATTAATTTTATTCTTCACTGTGCTGTTGGGCAAGCCTTGGTTCTCCTTTTAAATACACTTCCTTAATGTAACTGTCGGGGAATCAAAGTGAGGAGCATTGCAACTTTCTGACTACCCAGAGCACTGCGTAATCTTGTCATTGTAGGCTCTTCATCGTGGAACACAACAGTTGGGAACACAACTGGGAGAATGAGAGTGCAGCAAGCCTGCTATTTCCTAACCGAATATCCTTAAGCCATTTTGCTGTACTATATTTTTTTCTGCAATTTTCCCTTTATTTCTCTATTGTAAAAAAAAAACAAAAAACAAAAAACAAAAAAAACCCAAACAACAAAAAAAAAAAACGGAGTGGAAAGCCACGATCCTGTAACAACAGTAATTTTTTAAAAGGAGACATCTTACAATAGCAGAAGTTTCATCTGCATTAGAATTTAGAAAATAGAACCGAAAAGTTAAAAAGGCCTGTAGCAGCCATGTTTCCGACGCTCAGCATTGTTCCGCCACCGGCACGGCACGGCACGGCACAGCTCTGGGCCCGCTCCCGCCGGCTTTGGGCAAACCCACGTGGCTCTGCGCACCACGGCCACGAGCCACCGCGCGGCCTCATCTCGGGGAAACCTTTTCTCCAGGAGATAGGGAGGCTCGCTCGGACTGGTCCCAGGCGAACTACTGACCGGTTCCCATCGGCGTGACCGATGGAACTCGCCGGGCACAGCCGGAGCCCCCACCCGTTCCCGAAGCGGGCGCCGGTCCCCGCTCCGCGCGCTGGGCGGGCCGCGGGCGGGGCGGGGCCGCGGCGGCCGCGCGTGCCGGGGCGCGCCGCGCGCGCAGCCCCCGCGCACACCGCGCCGCCCCGCCTCGCGGCCCCCGGCCCCCGGCCGCGGGCGGGCGCGCGCGCTGACGCGGGCGGCGCCCATAGGCGGAGAGGCGCGCGCGCGCTCCGCCCGCCACCCCCCCCCCGCCCCCGCCCCCGCCGCTCCCCCGCCGGGAGCTCGGGCCTCAGCCGGTCCCGCCGCGCCGGCCCAGCGCCGCGAGCGCTCCACCGCCGGCGCCAACCGGCTCTGCGCGGGCGCCGGGCACAGGCGGGGAGAGAGGGAACCGCCGCGGGAGCGCGCCGGGGAGAGGCGGAGACGGGGAACAGCCGCCGCCGCCGCCGCCGCCGCCGCGAGCGAGCCCCGCCCCGCCCGCCCACTCCCCGCTCCCCGCCCGCCGGGACCGTTTCGGCCGCCTTTCCTCCCGCTCCGCGTGCGCGCGCGCCGCTCCCGCGCCGGCCGGGCCGCATGAGCGGCATGAGCGGCTCCGCCTGAGCGCCGCGCGCGCCGCCACCTCCCTGCGGCCGCCGGGTCCCGGCGGGCGTCGCGTCCCCCCCGCGCCGCCGCCGAGGATGCTGAAGATGAAGCTGCCCCTGAAGCAGACGAGCCACAAGGCAACGGCGGCGGAAGATGCGACGGCGGCGGGGTTGAAGGAGCCCGGCGGTGCCCTGGACTGTCACCTCCCGCTGCAGCAGCAGGTGCCCCGGGCCCGCGGGGGCGCCGCGGCGGCGGCGGGGAGGGGGTGTGGGCTGGAGAGGCCGAGCCGGCTGCGCGGCCTGGGGCCGGGGCCTGGGCCCGGCCCGCCGCCCCCCCCCGCCTCGCTGGGCGCTCCGGGCGGCGGCGGTCCCGGCTCGGCGGCCGCCCGCACCGACAAGGAGACGGTGTACGAGTGGTTCGGGCTGGTGCTGGGCTCGGCGCAGCGCCTGGAGTTCATGGTGGGGCTGCTGGACCTGTGCAACCCGCTGGAGCTGCGATTCCTGGGCTCCTGCCTGGAGGACCTGGCCCGCAAGGACTACCACTGCCTCCGCGACTCGGAGGCCAAGGCCAACGGGCTCAGCGACCCCGGGCAGCTCGGCGACTTCCGCGACCCCGCCGTGCGCTCCAAGCTCATCGTCTACCTGGCCCTGCTGGGCTCCGAGAACCGCGAGGCCGCCGGCCGCCTGCACCGCCTCCTGCCCCAGGTGGACTCCATCCTGCAGAGCTGCCCGGCGGCGCGGCGGGCCCCGGCCGAGGAGGAGGACGAGGAGGAGGAGGAGGAGGGGGACGTGGTGGTGGTGATGGACGGAGCGGCGGAGAACGGGCAGGCCGGGCTCCCCGCCGCCCAAGGCCTGGGCTGCGGCGCGCAGGAGGAGCTGCTCCTGCTCTTCACCATGGCCTCGCTGCACCCGGCCTTCTCCTTCCACCAGCGGGTCACCCTGCGGGAGCACCTGGAGCGGCTGCGGAGGGCCCTGTGCGGGGACCAGGAGGAGGAGGAGGAGGGCTTCGGCCGCCACCCAGCCCAGGTAACGCCGCGTCCTGCGCTCTTCCTGCTGCGCCATCTCAGCGGGTGGTTTCGTCCTTCTCTTCCATCGTTCCCTCCCGTTTTCGTAGGAGCGGCCGCTTGCTTTCCCCGAATCCCCCCCATTGGGATGTGGTCCTTTCCGTCCTCCCCCTGCCACGGCGGTGTCAGCCCCGGCCGCCCCCACAACCTGCTGCAGAGTGTCTACTACGAATTTCTTGGCGGGGGGAAGGGCTGATGTTCCTAGCCTGCCATGCTTTCTGGAATGGTGGGTTTTGTTTTTTTTTTCTGGAACTCTGCCGTGCTGGAGTGCAGGGTGCACAGTACTGAAGTGGCTGCCTCATATGCTGTAGGCCACTGTACAAAGCAGGAGTACAAGCAACAGCTTGACTAAGCTTGTAAAAATAGAAATAATAAGAATGCTAGATAGAGACCAGATTGCCTAACAGAGCATTCTCTAGGGGCTTCAAACCAGTAGAACACGTTGAAATGTTTTTTTTATATGGAGCCTGCTTCCTTGCCCCTTCCTAAAATAAGGCACAGGCTTGAACTTGGCAAGAATCAGGGCAGCAGTCGGGGCACCAACTCTAAGGCTGGTTCTCTGAAACACCAGGTTCAGTGAAATGGCTGACAACGTTGGAGAAGGGGTGGTAATGCTTCCCCTAAAGAAACAAACTAAAATGTCACATCTGGAGCTCCTGTGCAGAGAAAAACTGATTTTTTGGGTGGCTGTCAGGAAACAGCAAAGCTCATCCTGAAAGCAGATGTGCCACTTGTTGCTAGGATGTGGCTGTCACCGGGGATGAGGAGTTGTAGTGAGTGACAATGGAAGGAGCAAGTGACAACGGAAGCATTCTCCTGTGCAGTAGCTCTGTTTAAAGCAGAGGCTCCCCCCCGGTGCTATTCACTGCTGCCCTCTTGATGAGCATTTGCTTTAAAATTTGCCCCGTATTTATGCAGCCAGGCCTCCTCATGGAGCTCTGCAGTTTTTGGTCTATAGATGGCCTCTCGTGCAAAGGGGAAGGAAGGGCTGCAAGATGGGTGTTTATAATACTGTTCCACTGAACCCATCAGGTTTTCATGAGTTACTTGACAGAAAAGGGTACAAAAGTGGTAAGGGTTTGGGGGTTTTGTTTCTAAGTTTGCTTGCAGTGAATCCCTTTCAGCCACTCGTAGAAAACTTCTACATTGCCTGCAGTACAAAAAGAATGGCTCCTGTTTGTTAAAGATGGGGTATGCTCTTGAGTACTCAAAGGAGATAGGCCTCAATTTCTAAGCCTTCAGATATATTAACTAAATGCTTATATCATTTAAAGGCCAAAAAGCATTGAGCTGGTCATAAACGAAGGAGCAGATATTACAGGACTGAAACGACAATGAATTCAGTCTAAAAAGTGTTTATTTTGGCTCATTGGCCTGCATCAAGTCTAGTTCTGTCCCAGAATTAATCCTAAAAGTCCATCTTTCCGGGGAAAAGATTGAATTGCAGGAAGTGGTAAGACTGGACACTGTCCCTTCTGGGTTTAAAGTGCTAGTAACCGGAAACATACTTCCTGCCTGGAACTGGCACAGCAATTGTAGCTGCTCAGTGTGTCCCACCAAATGCAGTTGGGAGAGCAGGCTCCAGTGAACTGCTGGAATTGAAGTCAGTTTTGTGCAGTGTTCTGGCTTCAGCATAAAAGCAGCTTGTCCAAGTTGTGGTTTTGTTTACTTGGGGAACACCAAGAGACCCGAGTCAGCTTGGCTGAACATGCACATCACATACTCCGTAGTCGACACAGCAGTGAAACGGCGACGCTTCCGTAGGCTTTCCTTCCCCTCCCCCTTTCTTAATGGCTAATTGTGAATACAGCACAGCCTTTCTGGGAAATAATTGCTTTAAGGGAAATAAGGGAACAGAGGGTTTCTGCTGAGTATTTGCAGTCAGCGTTCCACGGGGACGGTGGGACCCTCGCAGATAAAACGCCGGAGGAGATGGAGCCAGTAGCAGGGTTAAAGGTTTCCCTGGCAAAATGCTGCCGTAGCATTACAGTGAACTTGATTTAAAAAACCATCGGGTCTTCTCCTTCTTTAATCTCTGAAATTTGAGTGCCTTCAGGGCTCTGCTTTTGTGAACTAGAACGGTTCATAAAGACCTCTCTGAAATTGCATTCGGCTGGGCTCCATCTCCGGGAATAACGCGCTCCGTGCCGGGCAGCCCAGCTCGGCAGAGCCGCGGCCGCCCGAGAAGTGCTCGGCAGGCGGTGTCCGGAGGGGCACGGGCACTTTCTCCTCCTCCCCAGTCAGACGGGCACAGCCGGGCGCGGCGAGGGCAGAAGCACCAGCGGGAGCGGGGGTGGGCACGGCTCCAACCACCGAGCGCCGTCGTGGCCAGGGGAAAGGGGGTGACCCTCTGTTTGCGGGGCGGGCAGCGGGTCACGCATCGCCCCTGAAGGCACAGCCCCGCTGCCCCGGCGGGGGCGCAGCGCCGCTCCGCCAGCCCGGTGCGCGGACCGGGATGCGATGACCGATGGCGGCCGCCGCTTCCCGCCCCGGCCAACATGGCGGCGCTGGCTCCCGGTCACGTGCCCGTGGGGCGGCGCCCGTCCCGCCGGGAAGGGGCGGTGCCGCCATTGCATAACGGGGGGCTCGGGCCCGCCCGCTCCTCGGGAACAGAAGGCGCCGCTGCGGTTCTCTGCTCTGCCCTTCCCGTGCCTAGCGCTCCCGGCTTCTGAGCCGTCCGAAGGTGGTCACTGAGCTGTTGTTCACCTGGGCCATGAAATACTAATGTATTCCTGTGTAGCAGCAGCGATGTGAAGTCAGCCGGCAAACGTGAGGGAGTTCAGACCTGGAGTAGAATCAGGCGGTTTGTCAGTTCTGAATTCTTTAGGGCAAAGGGCTGTCCAATTGCACGTGGCATATCTAACAAAATGGCTCGGTTTGAGGTTTCAAGGAGCTGTAACACCTAGCTTAAGTGAACACCAAGGCTTGAGAGGTTCACCTGCCAAGAATTTGTGGGTGACTTACTAAAACATAAAGCAGTTTGGGGGTTTTTTTTCCATTATTTGGAGTATGCTTTCTGGTTAGGGTCTGTGCTCTCCGATGAAATTGAGCTACGATAAAGTTGCTTCCTGACAAAGGGTTAATAAGATTGTTGCTATTTTAAGTATCTTACTTCAATAGTTTTGGAAAATGTAACATTTCTTAGTGATACGTTTTAACAAATTCAGCTCAAAATGGAGGCATTCAAAAGCTGTGGGAGGTGAAACTTGGAGTGGGATGCACAGAGCTAGGATCGCCTTAGAGCTGATAAATTTTGTTTCTTTCTGAAGTGTTCTGAATTAAGGATTGGGAGTTCTAATACTCGAAGTAGAAACATTTGATACTATTTTCAAATTCTTAATTTAAGGCGTGGCTTATAGTAACATTTTTTGGAAAAAAAGTCATTGGTGCATTAAGCTGCAGAATGTCAACTTTGAACTTAAAGTTGAATTATAAGAATAAATCAGCAACATTCACTGCTGAATAAAAGAAGCGTTAATGTGCAAAGATCCTGTTGATACCTCTGCATATTGGTTTAAGTAACAGAACACACAGCTTAACTCTTGTGTCCATTATTTTTGTTTAATAAATTCATCATTATCAAAGCAGTTTAACTTTATTGTTCATCTTTTTCCATACCATCGGATGTCTGGGATCAAAATGCTGAAATACTGAAGGAGCCCTGAATATCAATGAACATAATAAATGTGGCTTGCATTAGGCACTGGAACATTTTATCAGGCATACTTGACAGGAATTAGAACCAAGGTTCTGTTGAAATAAGCAATTTCTTGGAGATAATGGTTTGTTGAATAGTATTATAATTAGCTGGCTGGAGGATTCTTCACAGAAAAAAGTCTCTACTTAGAAACAAAGGGAAAGTTTCTATTTACGGAGTATTTTTCTTAGTACACTTCTATTTATAGGCTGTTTTGTGTGCAGATTAGAAGAGTGCTTTTATAATTGATCTTCAGTCACTTGCAGCAGAATAAGGTAGTAGAATTTAATTTTAGAATCTAAGAGCTCTGTCTGCAGTGCACTGATTTTAGTGTCATAGGGTTGAGTATAAGGAAAAGTGTGTCTTCAGAGTCTGGTTTAAATAAGACACATAAAGATAAAAAATGTCATTTTACTCTTGGCAAAGATCTTTTAAATGGTGGTGCACGCCAGGGAAATACAAATGTTTTACAAATTTTGCATACTGACATGAAAAGTATTCCAGCTGCCTCAGAGAACCTAACAGCCTTGTCTCTGAACAGGAATTTCTCTGTCTCCAAACAGGAGAATTTCCAGAAACATTACTGGAAGTCTTCTGGAAAGGAAGTCATAGCTAGATAAAAGACAATGACTAAAATGAATGAGTTCTATCCAAATGTGCCTGCTGATGCTCCAGGAAATTGCAGAGTAAAAGCTTTCACTGCTTTGAGCTATTTTAGCTGTTTAATTCTAAATATGAGGTGTTAGCACAAGTTTGTAGCCTTTCCCAGTCCCATTATTACCAGAGTTAATCAGCCTCTGTTGAGGCTGTTGTTGCTGACAGTCTGTTCTCCAGCATTGTAAACGAGTACTGAGGGTGTTGAGAGTATACCCCTGACTTCCTAATGCTTGTGCTTCGATTGCTGTAGTTGAGCTGTGGCCCAGTTTTCAGGGTTGCCCAATGTTGACTTATTATAGGTAGCAGGATCTCACTGGGCTTGGAGTGCAGAGGACTCTCAGCTTTTTCTGAAGAGCTGCAGAAAAGGGTGCAGAGAGCAGCAGTAAGATGGTTGTATCTGTGAAACTTCTGAAGTCTGTAGGATTCTGCCTGCTTAAATCTGTCACCTTGTTTTCTTGCCATTATCAGTCTCTAACCATAGCTGTCCTAGAAAGCACGACAGCTGATTCTTCATTACGGTAATTTTAAAAAAAGTACCTACTTTTCTCTCAAGAGTTGGTGAATTTCTGTAGTATCCTCAAGTCTAAGGGTTTATAATTCTGGAGACCAAGAACTGGCAGAGATCTGGCTAGAAACTGCATTCCTTAGTGAGTTTCTCGCCTTTCCTCAACCTCTTAATCTTGTCTTTTTGGAAGAAGAAAGTAGAAATACTTCGAACAGCCAAAGAAAATTTAGTGTCTTTGGAAGTGTCTTAGGAGCAAGATAGCCACTAGACAGAGATTTTCTGTTATTCAGAGATGCTGTACATAGAGGAATGCTTTCAAACTATGCTGGAGTTCAAGGATTGGGCAAAATTACACATTGCCCTCTGATGGTAATTAAATGTAGTAATGAAGGCATTGTCCCTTCTCAGTATTGACTGTACTTCAGTGAACTACTCTTCAGAGGCAAATGTTTTTTAAATCTTCCTGTCACTCTAGACTGTTATGGGAATATTTTTTTTAATTAGCCTGAACTGCTACATTCAAGTAATTTTATTTTGATTCACTCAGCTGACAATAGCAAGAGTACTGAAGTTGCACAGAGCTGTTGAATGAGCAATCACCTGGGGATACAGTGACAACTGAACTGGTGCTTGGCTGGCTCTAGCTTCAGGTTGTCTACTTTGTTATGGACTGGCTAGGTTGGACTGAAACTGTGGTTTAGGTCCTGTTAAAAGCTTAGATGGAGGTGAGACTTGGAACACACTGTGTTTCTAGCAAACACAAGGTGCATTATTCCCCCAGCACTGTAAATTGTAGGTGTAGCTGCCATGTCTAGTACTTCAAATATAATTGCCACAGGCTGAATTTGTTCATGTGATGTAAAATGGTCGGTATGCCCTTTGTCTCAAAATTGTTATGATTTGGTAGTGCTGTAAGTTAGTGAGTAAGTAATTGCAGAAGCTGTCACGTGGTCTCATTTTCCTCCCTGAATCAGCTGATGTTTTGTCAGGTTTCTGTCATAGCATTTTGTTGTTGACTCTTACAGGCAAGCTCTTAATATAGTTTCACTGAACAAATGCTTTAAAGTACTTCTAGGCATACTCTCTGTGCAGTGCAGCCAACTAGATATGTGTTACTAGAGCAGCTGAACATTATCCATTGGAACTGTATGTTCAGCCAGTCAGGCTTTGATTGCACATATTATGAGATTTTATGTCTGGTCACAGAACCATGAAGGGACCGAGTATGGCTGCAACCTCTGGAGGTCATCTAGCTTAAGGAGGGCCACCTACAGCTTATTCCCTAGGACCATGTCCAGATGACTTTGGAGTGTCTTCAAGGATATAGACTCCATACCATCTCTGGGCAAACTGTGCTCAGTCACCCTGATGATGAAAGTGTTCCCAGATGTCCAGAGGAAATCTCCTGTGTTTCAGTTTCCGCCTGTTGCTTCTGTCACTGGTCACTGCTAAAAAGAGCCTGGCTCCATCCTCTTTGCACCCTCCCTTCGGATGTGTGTACACACACACACATACATATGTATACATTTTTATGTGTACTGGTCATTTTCTGTAAAGCTGCTCTATAGTCTGTTAGGTCCCAGAGTGTGTGGTGCCTGTAGTTATTCCTGCCCAGGTGTAGGATTTGGCACTTTCCCATGGTGAGCTTTCTGAGATTCCTGTCAGCTCATTTTTCCAGCTGTGGTTCTATGTGGATTAAGCATTATTGTTCTGGAGTTTGATTTTAGATGTTAAAAGATAAATTAACACAGAAACATCCAAGTTCTTGGTTGGTTTGGCCAAAAGAGAGATAATTTGTTGGTCCTAGATCTTGAGGTTGATTCTGCTCTAGTCTTGTAGAGCAGAACAGCCTCCCTGAATCTTAGAACAGTTGGATGGTGTCTTTGCGTAGTTCAAAATTTGCAGATTGGAGCATAGCTTAGCAGCAGTGTCAGCTGGGTATTTGTCTGCAGTCTTGATCTTGCGTTTGCCTAGCAGCTTGTCTGAGACAGTTCTGGATTTTTTTGATTAGAGGACAATCTGTTGTATCAGCAGTGGTCAGCAGTAAACAGGTTTTGAAGCATTGCTGCTCTATATGTTTGCATTTGTGAGCATTAAATGCATGTGCTGGATTTCCATTTTAAGATGGCAAGAATGTTCTATCCCTGTATCCAAGCCACACTTCACAGTCCTGGCATGCAGATACAGTTGCTCAGAGTGTTGAGTAAGGCTTCATCTCTGCTGCTGTTGTCCTCAGCAGAGGGTTCAGCAGCACCCAAGTACACAGGCAGTTTCACCTGGTTGTTGCTTCTGGAGAGGTGATGTTGAACCTTTATGCTACCATAGCTATGTAGTGATACATCTGTGTATCACAGCTGTGAAGCAATGAGAGGAGGAGCTTGCAAGGTTTGTTGTAAGCAAATAATGGCTTTGGTCTTGTAATTGACACCACATCTGTTTAATGATTATTCTGACATCACTCAATTTTCTCAAAGGTGCAGAGGCTGTAGCTGATAACTCACAATCATGAGTTAGACTTTGATTTTTCCCAAAATGGCTTCTTTCATCTGGCTTTGTCAGTTCCCACTTGTAGATGAATAAACAAGCTGTGCCAGTTTACATCTGCATAGCCTACAAGGCTGAGTAGTGCTGTCCCTCATAGCACATTTACTGTAGTCTTGCAGAAGAATAATATTTCATATTTGGGCACGTAGAACTAATCAAGCTGTCCAGCTGCTGCAAGCATGTTTCCCTTGTTAGTGCTCGTCACAGCTGATGAATGAATAGTTCTTTTATGAAAGTGCAGTGCAAGCATCAGAAGACTTATGTACATCAATTGCTTGCTCGTGATGATTAGTAGGCTCTCCAATAACAGATTTCACTGCATATTGCCAAAGCGATGCCAGCATGACATTGTTTGATCAGTCATCTACATTGATAGGAGGCAGAGTTTGGACAACTGTCATGTGTAGGTTAGCTGAGATCTGCTCAGCTCACGTGGCATTAGAGCAACATCCTTCTCACCAGGATGGCTTGCCACTTTAAATATTTGGTGCTTGTGTTACAGACAAGCACCCCTGGACCTTAGGACACAAACACTCCTGGGCTTCTCTTCAGGAGGCTGATTGGTAGAGTAGCATGGAATAAGCCCCAGAGAACTCACTGATATTACAGGATCACCTCCTCTGAGGTCGTTAGTGGTGCATCCCAGTGAGGAGGAGGTCAAGCAAAAATACTAGGAGACCTCTGTTGATAAGGAAGTTTCTTCTGGACTAACTCAAACATGAAAGGGAAGCCTACAAAAGGCAGCAACAGATATCCTGGGAGAAATAAAGACATAATAAATAAAGAAATAAAGTTTTTTGAGCAATTGGATTAGGAAAGCTAAAGCCGTGATAGAGCTAAATCTAGCCAGGGTAGGTGTCATATCCCATGGCAACAACAAAATCTTTTGTAGGTACATTGGTGGTAAAAGGAAGACTCAAGAAATTGTGAGTCCTCTTCAAAAGTAAATGGTGGTATATTTGGTCACCTGGGACATGGAGAAGGCCGAGGTACTCAATAACTTTTTTTGGCTTGGTCTTCACCAAGTGCTCCAGCCCACCCCACTGAAATCACAGCAGCAAAGGCAGGACCTGGGAGAATGAGGAACCACCAACTGCAGAGAGCATGTTCCGGACCATCTAAAGGAATGTGAAGGTGCTCAAGACAATGGGACCTGATGCGATGCATCCATGGGTCCTGGGGGAACTGACAGTTGAAGTGTCTCAGCCTCTATCCATCATATTTCAGAAGTGTTCATGGCAGTCTAGTGAAAGTTCCCACTGACTGGAAAAGAGGAAACATAAGCCCCATTTTAAAAAAGGGAAATAAAAAAGACTCAGGGATCTAGAAGTTGGTCTGTCTCACCTCTGCCTGGCAAGATCATGAAACATCCTCCTGGAAACCATGCTAAGGCACATGAAAAATAAGGCAGCATTTGGTGGCAAACATGGCTTTGCTAAGAGCAGAGTATGCCTGACAAATTTGGTGGCCTTCTACATCAGGGTGGTAGTGTTGATAGATAAGGGAGGGGCAACTGACCTCATCTCCCTGGACTTGTGCAAAGCATTTGACAGTGTCCCACATGATGGCTTGTCCCTGGAGAGACACAGATTTGCGAGATGGACCACTCAGTGGATAAGGAATTGGCTCAAGAAGTTGTTCTCAAGGGCTCCTGGTCCAGGCAGAGACCTGTGACAACTGGAGTTCCTTGGGGTTGGTACTGGGACTGGTGCTGTTCAGCCTCTGTCAGTGACAGGGACAGTGGGATCAGGGACACCCTTGGCGAGTTTGCCAATGACAGCAAGCTGTGTGGTGCAGTTGTCACACAGAAACCTTGACAAACTTGAGAGAGAAATCTCTGTGAACTCCATTAAGTTCAACTAGGCCAAGTACAAGATCCTGGTGGTGGCTTGAGACAGTCCCAAGCACCAATACAGGCTTGGCAGAGAATGGATTGAGAGTATCTCCTAGGAGAAGAACTTGAGAGTGTGGTTTGATGAGAAGCTCAATGTGACCTGGCAAAGTGTGCTTGCAGGCTAGAATCTAACCACATCCTCGATACTAGGAAAAAATTCTTTACTGTGAGGGAGGTGAAGGACTGGAACATGTTGCCTGGAGAAATTGTGGATGCCTCATCCCAGGAAGTGTTCAAGGCCAAGTTAAATGGGGCACTGAGCAACCATGTCTAGTGGAAGGTGTCCCTGTCCATGGCTGAGGGGTTGGCACTAGGTGATCTTTAAGGTCACTTCCTACCCAAAACATTCTATAATTGTATGATACAGTCCTGGGAAATGTCTCAAGTGATACAGATCTGTTCCATACAAAACTCTGGTTTAGGTTGTAAGAGCAGATAATTTTGGGGGTGCTCTCTTAGCTCGTTTCACTTTCAAGGAGAAATGTAGTTAATCCTCCAGCTCATCGCGAAGATCTGTGTGATTATCAAATTAATTATCTGGCAGCTGGTTTGGGGCTACCCACATTTCCTGCTTCACTATATTTTAATCATTAGCAGCAGCATTGTGAGCTGCAGTGAAGTCCCACAGTGACAAAGGCTTATGTGAGAGTTACCCTTATGCTCGTGCGTGTTGTGTGACCGTGGAATATGTTGTATTCGTTGTCAAGAAAGGACAAGTACAGCTATTTCTGTACAGCATGACCTTCCTCAGCAGGGCACCAGGCTTTAAAGGACTTGTGTTCCTGATGTGACTGGTACCAGGTAGCAACACACGATGCCACTTTTAATATTCTTTGGCCCTTCAGACTGCCTAGACTTTGCAGTCACTTGTGCCCTAGAGTTGTCTGCTCTGACAGTGACACCTGTATTTCAGTTACTTGTGAGTTTGATGTAGAACTGTCACAGCAGGTAATGCCAAAAGTGAAGAGTTGTAACACAGCTTAAGACAAGATCTGGAGCTTTGCAGGCTGTAAGGTAAAGCTATGACTGCTCTGGATTTCCCACTGTCTGCCTCCTGCATTGCACTAGCTATTGTGAAAGTCAGCAGTCACAGGATACACACAGTGCATATTACTGGTTAACTTTGGAGGTGAAGAATTCTTCAAGTTCAATAAATTAGGAACTGTAGTTATAATTATTTCATAATCATAAATATAAATATTTAAGTAAGTTTTGAAACATGTAATATGTTGTAGTTTAGAGGGAGTCTTCAAATGTGGTTGTAATTTGCCTGTTACTACAGTTTGCCTGTTGTTTGCCTGCTGCCATGGATAGAAAAATAACCCTTCTAGAATAATTCACTGCAAAAGTATTTGGATGCTGTTACAAAGATGATGTATGTGCTAGGTAAGAAGCAATTTTCCAGTATTAGAAGGTGTAGCAGCAGTATTTAATGCTTCTTTGACATGAGCTGAACAGAACACTTTTTTGAAGTAAATCCTATTTCTATATATCTCCTAAAAACTGCACACAGTTTATTTGACTTTCTAACTGGCAATTATTTTTTAGGATAGACTGTAATTTGTTTTCCATTAATCAGAACAAATATCCTGACTCTGAATTCAAAAGAAGGTCTGACTTCACATTTGATTGTTTTTAGATCAGGAGTTAACGCTTAACCAAACCAAAGTACTTCCACTTTTTCAGTCCACAGTTGTTATGAAATGTCTGCTGAAACAGTTACCAGTAAGTTTTTTGTAGAGTTCTGGAAATTATTCTCTCCAGAGCATGCTGGTGTGTTGGCATGTTTGGGGCTTTTTTTAGTAAACTAAACTTGAAAATGTGCTAAAGGTGTTAAAAATTGCAGTCTCATTGACATAGAGCTGTTTTCCTTTCTTATTCCATATCTGACATTGCACTTAGAATTTATTAGATGTTTGCTGAGATTGTTTGCTGGGACACTGGTGTGAATTTTATCTTGAAGAAACAAAGCAGGCTTTATATTTTAAATCTGATGGCTTTGAAACCTGAAATTACTGATGCTCAGCTCAGAGCATAAATCATACACCAGTTTGATGAAACAGCTGAAATGTCCTGCAGCACAGTCTAAAGGCACTTGCTAACTGTGCTGCTATTGGTGTCACTGATCAAAGCTGGGTTACCAGCAAGCCCAGGGCAGGCTTGGTGCCTGGACACTTCCTGGGTCTGCATGTGTTGGATATACTGTTAAGAGTTGCCACAGTTTGTACCTGTGCTGTAGATGAAGTAAAGCTGGATTAATAAGATGAAGCCATCTTTAGCTGATATATCTGTCACATCTGAAGAAGTTTGTTGAAGAATTGGCAGGGGATTCCGATGTCTTTTGCTGCCTCTGTGCTTCCTCATTCTGATCTTTCTGTTGTGACAGTCTTGGGGTCCTCTTCCACAAATACAGTAACTGATCTTGGCTGATGATTTTTCTCATCAGGTTGCACAAGTCCTTAAAAAACCCCAACAAACCACATATATTCTGGCACATATATTATGCTTCCTGCATTTAAAAATAAAGAGTGCTCTCTGGAGATTTATATTTTTTCTCTACCCATCTTTTATGAAGGTCTTCATCCTGAATGAAAAAACCTAGTTTTCATGCAGACCAGTTCCTAAATGTTTCTGGTGCATTCAGTTTTCCCAAACTTGTTATTTAATCAGCTCATATGTTATACTACTTGTTAAAGATAAACAAAGGTGCTTTACTTAAAACAGATTAAAGCAAAAACTTGCTAGTAATTTCCTGTATTTCCTAGTTCTTTGTGGATCTACCGTTCTAAGGCAATGTGTTGTTTCCTTGGACATGAAATTAAGCAGCCACATGTAATGTCACTGAATGTTTTAAAATATTTCTGAGTTTTAGCTTGGTTGGTCAGTTTGTTTGTTTGCTTGCTTTTGTTTTAGCAAGACCTGGCCATTGAAGAATGTGTAAATTGACACATAAATGTTTCATCTTAATTTGGAAAAAATTACGTAGGCTCTTGTTACCCTAGAGAAACCACTTGTAGTCCGTGCTCTTCTAACACTTTTTTTTAAAATTAGTCTAGATTGTTCTTTATTCTCTTACTTATCTGCCCATGTTATCTATCTCCTATGATTCCGTGTTATATACATCTTGGTATATAATTTTGAAGTCTGCATGTAAGTGTGGGGGAGATGAGCTCTCGGTCTGTCCTTTTCTCTATGAAAGTGAGGGTGTTGGTGGCAACTGCTTGTGTTCAAATGTTTAATTGGTAAGAGATGCGTGGATCACGTGTCCTCATAAACTGTCCAAGCAGTTACTCCTGATTCCTTGTAGAGAAGAAGTGGCAGGCTGAAGGTACAGGGCATGAAAATAAATGAGGAGAATATATTTTGAACGTAGTGAGTAGATGACTTGACATGTTAGTAGTTGAAAGAGTTCATACTGATAGTAAGTTATTACTGAAGTTCTGAGCTAATAGTTTTGGATTGTCCAGCTTGAGATACCTTGGTCCCTACCCTGTTCTGTTTCTAAAATAAGGTCAGTGAAACATTGGAGGTTATAGGTGACATTTGATAAACACGTAAATAAAGTAAGAACTTAAATGGCTAATGACCTCCTTTTTGCCACTGTCAAAAGTTTCAGGTTTTTGTCCTGTGGAATACCGGATAAAGGGTTTGTGGGTTTCTTTGTAATATTTGCTGTTTAGAGCAAGCTTTGGTAACAGACCTTCTATTGAGACATTTCTTTTTTCTCTTTCTCAATTTAGAACGACTTTTCCCATGGTGACTGCATGTCAAGTAATGAGACCAGTTTGCTAGAACGAACCACAGCACCTCATGATGGACTCCCGATGGCTTCCCATAGACCTCAGAGAGAAGGTATGTTGTCTGAGCTTCCTTTTGAGGAGGGCTTTAAGGGTTTCCTTGAGCATTAAACTCTGAGTTTAGCCTCAGTTTAAGATTAGATTAGAGTTTAGCCTCTTGCAGAGAGGCTTGCAGGCTATCTCTCTTACTGTTCATCTGAAGAAGAAGCTGCGGTGACTGGTAAGTAAAATAGCTTCTCTGCCACCTACTCGGTCTTTTCTTTGCTATAACAAGTTGTCGTTTGTGTTAGCTGCTAACTACTAGTGAACGCATGCATAAAAATTAGCTGCAAATGGGCTTCCCACTGAAAAAAGGTGTAGGATTTGGGAGAAAACAAGAACAGCTTAATGCAATTGTATTAACAGTATTTAGATTTTTTTTAAGCAAAAATAAACACAAAAATATTGGGAAGCAGTCGATAGATGTTGCTGCTTGATTTGGTTGTATTTGATGAAATGAAAAAAAAAAAAAAACAACAAAGAAAAACCACCACATATTAGCAGGTTTTATAGAAATGGCAGTTTGGAGAAGTGAAAGGCTTTATAGAAGTCAGTGTTTTGGCTCTATTGGAGAATAAGAACAAGGCTTCTGAGCATAAACAAAACTCTGATATACAATTGCCAGCAGAATTTCTTCTTCTCTTTGAAGAAATGAGCACTATAGAAAGCAGATTTATTCTCACCCTTTATTCTTCAAGAGGATTAGCAAGTCACTTGTCTACTCAAAATTAGTCAACAGGTAGTCTGCAGATAGCAAGGAGACAACAATATGAGAAAACGATTGCTATTAATTTTGTCCACATAAGTGACCTTTTGTCTCTGGTGTGGAGACTTAACTGCACTTTGAAGGCAGGGATTTTGAGAGGTTTTGATTCCTTGAAAAAGAAAGAAACACAGAGAAAGATTATGGCAGATTACAGACAACAAACCTTTTTCAAATCCTTTTATGGAGTTCAAAGTGTTTGTATTCATGAATTAGAAACCTAAGAGGAAGAATCTCTTTAGTAACACTCTCAAATTAAGTAACAGAATCACAAAAACGTTGAATAATTTAATCTAGCAAAGAGCTTAAATATTTTTCTGCATTTGTATTATCATAGTGAGAAGCCACAGTGAAGGATCAAAATAACTTTGTGATACTTGCTACAGAGTTACATGCTAGAGACTCTCTGCCGCAGAAATCTCCTTACTGGGTTAGAAATACCACTGATAGTAAAACTTGTGTTTTATTCTCAGCTGTGATGAATATGAATTTTTAAAATCTTGACTTAGACTTAGAATGGAAGCAATGTCATGTATACATGCTTTACTTAATCGTCTTGAATGCATGTGCTGTGTCCTGAATAGATGTAGAGCTGTAACATGCTTCATTTGCTTATGTATTCAAACTTTTCTTCTGGTGTAGTCATTTAGAATATTTAAAATGTCATTGTGGAGACAAGAATTATAAAAGAGTCTGTTGAAACTGTAGAACCAAATCTGTGCAGCAACAACAGTGTAATTACCTGCTGTATCGTGTATTATGATGAAGCGTGCAGCAGAAAGAAGTTAAGGAAGTTGAAGGTACTCCATTGTGTAATAAATTTTTTTACACCTGAGGACAAATTTTTAGCATTGAGAACTCTCAGTAGTTTAAAATAAGCATGGTCTCATTAGGGGAAAAAAGCTTGTCTGTGAATGTTAATAGTCTTAGTTTCCTAATTGTGTATGCTAAATATATGCCTGTAGTGGTATGCAATTTAAACCACTATTCTCAATTCCAGTCATGGGAATCAACTTCTTAATTAACTTATGAATATGAATTCCAGTATCAGTTTGAATGTTAGCCATTAAGAAATTTTACTGCAGCAAAACTTTCATTGTGCCATAGTTCTTCTAACAGCACTTTAATCTGTACTAGACAGGTTAAAATTAAGGTCACTAATTTGTCTTTTCATAAAATATTGATATTGTCTGGCATCCTTAGCTTATCTCAGATTTCTTTCCTTTGTAATAATAAATCTTCATTAGCTGGGAAAAATGAAGTGCTTGTCTATCTTCCTAACTCCCAGCTAGAGGAATACAACCAGTGTACACCAGCACACTCACACCCCAGCACTTTCTTCCTCTTTTCTACAAGAAAATTGGAAGCTGTAGCAATACCACTAAGCTTATTTGCTGGCTTATTGTTCCTTAATGGAAATTGCCAGTACTTAATTCTCTTAGAAATGCTATGTTTGATGGGGATGAGACTTGAATTGTAACTGTAACAAGATTAATTTAAAAATGTTTACATTATATTAGGTGGTAATTAGCCCATATCCATTAATAAGTTTTATAAAATACAGTTGCAGGAGGTGTCATTTTTTTTTAGGAAAAAATACTGTTGTTATGACTAGTTCCCAGTATATCCCATGTAAACATGCAGTTAAAAATTGAGAGGAAAACATTAACTGTTAACACCATCCACCTCCCTCCAAAAAAAGGGAGTTTCTAAAGCATTGAAAGGAAGCATTGATGATGTTGGGCGAGTCGAGCTGCTTTTAAATACATTTTCTTTTACATATAAAGACGTGTTCAGGCTTGCACTAGAAAAAAAATTCTGTTGAATACTTAGGCCAGCATAGCAGCAAAAGCAAAAAGCCTGTCTTGGCTACATAGGGGTTTTTATATGGAGTGTTACCTGAACAGTACTGTGTGCCTTCAAGAAAATCTCCAAGCCCTGAAAACCATATGGTGCTGCTGTTTGCCAGGTCACAGCCAGAACTTCCCTGTTGCTGTGTGCAGTAGGCTGTGGGGAAGGAATGTTAAAGTAGCTAGTATTTACAGCACCTTTCTTCTTCTCAGTTCAGTTCAATGGCAGTCTTTACAGTACAATTGTAGTAGTTTTCTGCTTCTTCTCTTTGTTTTCTGTTTGCTGACACTCATCTCTGTCTCCTTCAAGCCTTCCCTAACTATTTTTTTCCCCCTAAGTACCCATCAGTAATGTGGTTATTTGGCCTTAGTTCGCCCTCATGTATACTTGATGTTTCTGACACATATGTGTAGAAGGCGCTGTCTGGTTTTTATCAGCACTTGCTACTTCTTAGAGTAAAATTTGACTTCCTTTTATTGTCTTTTCACTTATAGTGGTTATATTGTTGTAGATATGTGACATTTGGTCTAAATAAGCTCTTGGGTAATGCACAGATTCCCAGGATGTGCACTGAAGAGGTTGTCAGTTAAGCCAGAGAAATACTTGGAGAGAGCAAGGTTCTACCTGCCCCCCGGCAGTGTGTTGCAATAAAACGCCTCCTAAGGAAGAGTTGTGCTGTGTGCATTAGGATTTAGCTTACAGGCATGCTCAGAGAGCCTGGGGAAGTAGGGAATGGTTTGCAAACTGTCAGTTTTGGAGTGCACAATAAGGTGTTTTTCTTTCAGCTGTACACATTGAGAAGATAACCCTGAAAGACGTATCAAGAAAAAGGGCTGACAAACATTTGGAGTACACATTCAAAGTAAGCAAATAACCTTCAGAATGTTAAAATTTTGTCTATGTACTGTAGATACATACAGGTTGTTTCAAAAACCTACACAGAAGGCAATTTTGAGATTGTTTGGATTATCCTGTAATTCTTTTGAATTCTGTGTGCAAATCAGGTGTTTTATGTAACGGTAGGCATAAAGTGTGAGGGCGTAAGGTGGGAAGGTGTAAAACATTAGCCATAGCTGGATGTGTGACATCACTTCAGGAAACTTGGCTTTTCCTAATTCATAAGAATTGTAAAACTAGTCAGTTGTTTGCTCAAGTGGCACAGGAGCACAGTTGTTGTGTCTGTAGCTGTAGATTCCTTGGAGTCATATGGTCATCTTGGATCTTGTTTCTCAGTGTTTACCATATGAGGATGGATCCTGTGCTTTTTGAGAAAACTGAAGGTTGGTTCCTTTGTTTTGGACTTTGCTTCTTAAGGCAAAATCAGACAAGCTGGGAAATGGCCACAAACTGGAAGGCCTTCCTATTTTATACTCTTCATCTATTGTAGTAGCTAAGGGCAGCATGTATTAAATAATCATTGCTAAGGCTGTTGGTGGTGATGTTCTAATTGAATCAAAGTAGTAATTTTCTTAGCAAGGACTGACTAACACTATGAGTCATTGTGCCAATAGATGTGAATCTGGTAGTATACCAGATCTGAAGATAAAGTTAAATTTTTCACCCAAAAAAAAATGGTTTACATCAAACATTCTAACTAGTCATTTGACATGGGTTACAGGAGGTCTTTGAAGAGGCAAACTTTAAAAAAGCCATTTTGAACTGGAAGTTGATGCGTTGATCCCAGAGTTTGGTGTTGTATTCTGTGATACAGTATTCTCTAAATGGATGCACTCTTCTTTTGTTGAGGACATTGATATGTGGAAAGTCTTTAAGGTTAACCTGGCCAAGTATTTCAACCATGTCATAGATTTTTTTTTTTTCAAATAGTATGTGAAGTGAGTACAAAGTCAAATACAGTAGGAGATAGGGAAAATTTGTACAAAATGCCTATATGGATTATCAGTATTTAAAAGTCAAAAAATTACTCTGAAGATTCAGCATGTAGACAGATTTGACTGGTTTTTTGTTCAAGGGCGAATGTGGAAATATTCTCACAAGTATTTCAGTAATATCAAAACTCCACCTCAGTTCTTTTAGGAAAGAATTTCCTTTCCTCATCTGTGCAGGCACATACTGGGTTCTTCACTGTAGATAATTTTGTGCTTGCCCAGACACTGCCTTGTTAAGGTTGTAACAGCAATTGCAGTCGTGGCTTCCTAGCTGAGGCACCAAGAGTAGCTGGCATTTCTGGGGACTAAGATGAGGGCAGTTGGTGGTTGACATTACTTTATCAACTCTTGAGAGTTAATGAATGTTTATAATTGTTATGTCTACTCCCATTACCCTGAATCTTCCCATGTAACTAATTGGAATATTCGGCCCAGAAGTGAGCTTAAAGCTGGGCAGCACTCATCTAACCAAGCTTACTTAGTTTTTACTGAAAACATGCATGTGAAGGTGCTGTTTTACTACTTGCATGTCGTGTCAGCAATAAGCTACTGAAATTTTATACAGGTATATGCCAAAATGTTGTCTGATTCTCAAGTGCCTTCTTTAGTAACTTTTTATGACTTGTAGCCTAAAACAACTTCTGTATGACTCTTTTAAGAGTTAAATCTGAGGCAGATAAATTTATTTTATAGGTAATATAAACAGAGGTTTGTTTGTTTGTTTCATTTTGACTCCTGGTAATGACAATGAGAGCTCAATCCAGTATTTCAATCCTTTTCTCTGGTACCTGTTTTTTGTGGTTCATTATTTCTGTTTGATGCAAGTCCCATAATTACAGTCTTATGCCTGGCTTTTTTATGAGGCAGTACTCTTCAGGGACTTTATTGTTTTTCCCTGAATTTGTCTATGCTCCCTTTAGCCACAAATACCATGAAGGTGATCCTAAAATACACACTCAAAATTAGTATGTCTTTGAAAAAGTACAGCCCTATCCCGTTTTGCCTGATGTTTGCTTAATTGCAAATGTTAACTCTGAGATTGCTGAATTTATGGAACTGTTCTGACAAGCTAATTGCTATGAAATTTGGAAAAAGAAACTTTCCTCATTCTTTTTTCCTTCATTCTAGGTAACCTGGTCCGATTTTTCAGTAACATGTGTAACAAAAACACATCAGGAGCTTCAGGAATTCCTGCTAAAAGTATGTATTCAAGTATGAAAGTAGTGTTTACATGTCAGGTTTATAACTTCAGAAGTAGTCTAGGAGAGCTGTGATTTCTGGGGTGTAATTATAGAAACAAAAGCATGCTACCAGATTTTTGTACATTGTATGAACCATTTAATTATGTACATTAGAATGAAGGATCTTGACAGAAGAAGCAGCCCTGCAGAATGTTTGGGGAGTTTCCCAGAAGGTGATTGATTGTCTCATCCGAAATGGCACTTGGAGTTTTAATTGAACTACCATAAAACTACCAGATGAGTTTTTAATATTCCCCACAGTGTTCATGTATTGGTACAACCACTGGTCATTTGCTTGTGTTCCTGTTAGAAGGACCTTAGAGAGTATCATTTGTCATGTTGAATTAGTGAGAGACAGCCATAAGCAGAAGAGTTTTTAATTTACCTATTATTGTCTTCAGTAGAACAAAGGGAGGCCTATTCATCATCACAAGGAGTTCGACTTGAGGAAAACCTAGCAACTGTATGTGTGTGTGTCCATGTTTAAAAAAACTAAAAGTTCTCTCCATTGTTTTCCCCTCTGCTCCAAGCAGAGAATACATTTCTGTGCATAGGCCATGTGCAGACCCCATCAGTGGGATGACCTCAAACTGTGTGTTTATTGCCAGTGCCTAATATTTTGGGTTCCACCTATTCTGGGAAATTATTCTGTATTTAAACTCTTCCCTATCCAGGGCCATGATGAGAGATCTGTTTTTGACATGTTTTGATGGCATCTGGTGTTCTTAACTGCAGTGTTAATTGCGAGCAGAAAGCCAGTCACTGTACAAAGGTCATTGTCTTGTTCACTGTCTAAATTATTGACATTGTTTTCCAGTATTCCAGAAATGAAGCAGTGAATATTCACAACTGCTTTAATCTAGTTGAATATCTGGTTCCAAGAGTTCCCAGAGCTTGGTTTGTGAGGATTTGAATTATGGATGACATGTCTGGTTGCAGGTGGGCTATCCCACAGCATAGGGTACATGCATCTGCACCTGAAGAGAACCCTAAAACCAGCATTTCATACAGGGTCCTGTACAGCTCTGGGATGAGCATTCATATGCATACCTCCTATTCTCCCAGTTGCGTAAGACAAACATCAGTGTCTGAAATGGACCTCCTAGAATCTACTTGGTTCCTGGAGGAGCCGGGAAAACAGACATGATCCAGAGCATTGAAGGGTTGTGTTTGTTTGACTGATGTAGGGTCTTCCATGTGCTGGCTTGACTGCTCCAGCAGTCTCGGAGATGGCAGAACAAGAGGAAGACAACCACAAGGCCCTGAGCTTCCTGAGGTCTTCTGTGAAAAATGTGAACAGCTGAAAAATGTATTTGATTTGTGTTGGTTTGATAACCATAAGTATAGAAGTAAGAGAGAATTGTTAAATAAAGCAAGATAGAACTTATACCTTGCTTTAAAAAGCATAAAGTGGAAGTGTCCACTTCATATGTCCTTGCATTTTGTCTTTTTGTTTTTGTTCCAATCTACATGGCATTGTTAAAAATAGTATGCTCACTTTCCTAGGGACAGAAAAGAATGGTCAAAATACTTGGTGGAAAATAAGATAATGGTAAAAATTGTTCCAGTATGGAAGCATTGGTGGGAAAATAAGGTAGTAAATGGCGTAACTTAGGTGCTTTATATTAAAGACCAGCTTCTCTTATGTAATAAACATGAAAAATTCTTTGCAGGTAGGAAATTACCCACTTATGTGGAAGGAGTAATAAGCCTTTAAGTAACAAGGCTATCCCATTACCTTAAGCTGAGCATCTAATCTTGGGTTCATATAACTGAATCTTTAACTACAGAAGGAATTGCATTCCTTTTAATGAGAGTTTTAAAGACAAGAAGTTAACTATTTCCAGAGACAAATCTACATACAAAATACTAGTATAGGAGATTTGCTCATTCTCACATTTCTGCAGTAATTTTCTGGTACCTTTTGGCTAACCCTGACTAATTCTTCTTCTAGCAATACACATTAAAGCCAAAGGGTATGTTAAGTACAGCTGCTTTTAGCCCATTGTGGTTTTATATCTAAGACATTTCAGGTGCTATAGCATTGTACTAACATAATACTAACAGCACCTGTCTGTCTGGATTCCACAAGTTCCTCTTATGTATGTTACCCAGCAATTATCTGCATCAGACAGAGCATCCCTCTGTTAGTAGCAATTCATTCAGTGAAAGGATGAGTGCTGGGATGTAGGCAGGATGCAATATCCAGCTGGCATTCTGGGTCAGGTGTATTCCAGATATGCAAGAGCAAGATGCTGCTCTAGTGTAAATTACTTGATGCTGTTGATCATAATTGGTGGCAGATATTAACCACATTAGCAATAGGTTTGAACTTTAGTAAGAAAAGCATTTTTCAGTGGCAGTTTACTCTTAATTGCCCCATATTAAAATATTTTTTTACATGTAGATGAACAGATTTGATCAGTTTTGATGTACTTAAGTACAATATTTGGAAGTTGTAAAGGTGAAAAAAAAAACTTTGTTCTGGGGAATATTCTTAATTTAAAACAGATGTGTTCTTTAGTAGCAAGAATTATGCCTTCTCAACTAGAAAATCAGAAGACCTCACTTTGCAGTATTTGTAGGGGCATCCGTGGATGGCAGGGACAAGGTACTCTGCAGACCTGAGATATTCTGGAAACATGTGGTTTTATTGCAAGGGTCATGGGTAAAGAGGGCTGCTTTCAGCCACCAGCCTCGGCTGAAGGGAAGCCCTTAAACAGAGAGGGAGAGAGAGAGGGGGGCTATGAGGTAAGGGAGGTAAGAAGAGTGCCGGGGTCAGGGCGGTAGGAGAGAGGGAGGTAGAAGAAGCAGAGAGAGAGAGCGGGCAAGAGAAGGGGTGAAGAGGCAAGAGAGGAAAAAGGGGCGAGAAGAGAAGAGGTGAGAGAGTAAGAGAGCAAGGACCTTGTTCCAACACATTGTATCTCCTTTTGTGTTGAATATTCTAATTTACAGTGACCAACCGACACAAGATACAAAACCGACAAAGTTTGCATGCAACCTACGAGAACTACTAAATTACCATACCATCCTACATTCTAAACTCTAAAGACTACTCTTATCTACTTTATCCTTGATGCCTTGGCAGGGGGGAGATGGACTGCATTCTTGGGCCCTTTTGTTTTCTGTCCTTCAACCTATCTCCAGTTAATCACCATCTTCCTGTCTGCCATGCCTACATCTCAAAGCTGGCCTTCATTTCTGTTTCACTCACAGATTTTGTATCTCCAGTATTTCTCACCAGACAATCATATCCATAAGCCCTTCCTGTCCCATCTTTCTCAACAGTATTGACATTGGAAAGCTATAATGAATTCTGAGAAGAAGTTTCAGTGTTAATAGCAAGTGGGGAGGGACTTGCTATTGATTAGTCTCAGTGTTGCCCACTGAAGTCTAGTGTATTAAATAACTGAAATGGCTTCCTCTCCTGTTTATTTAAAATAGTTTAATCTAGCTAAGTGATGATAGTGACTACAGTGCATTCAGTCATGCCTGGTTATTTTTTTCATGTTATTTTCAGAACTAATTTCTATGTGTGAAAGATTTAAAGAAACAAATTTAAAAAGGCTGTAAACTATCCTGGAAAAGACGATAGTATTGGTAGATTTCAGAATGTAATTCTTTCAAATAGAGCATTAAACAGTTTTATGCCTGAATTTGCTGTGAGGATTTACAGCAAAGTGTTTCCTCTTACAAAACTGGATGTTGATTTGTTGTACCTTTGGTCTGTAAAATACATCACTCAAACTGGAGCAATTGAGTCTCTTGTTGACACCAAAAGGTATAAAGACTCGTAGTGAACAAATATAGTCTTTAAAATGTCAACTACTCATTTTTCACATTAACCTTTTTCTCAGCTCCCAAAGGAACTGTCTTCTGAAGCATTTGACAAGACTATTTTAAGAGCACTAAATCAGGGTTTTCAGAAGAGGGAAGAACGAAGGCATACTGATCTTGAGCCCGTAATCAGGTAAATACTTTAGCAAATAGCCTGAAATGCATTGCTTGAAAAGTGATTGAAGTTCAAGCTAGATGACTCCTATGGACAGTGGAAATTCTGCTACCTAAAGCAAATTTGCAAAGAAAGTGGAAAGGCAGTGATCTAAGATACTCTTGACTCTTTTAGATTTTCTTTAAATTAAGACTTTTACTAAACTTCGTAGAATTACTTCTTCAGAAGTAATTGTACAATTATGAAAATATTTTTTCTAAGCAGCATTATATAGTAGTGATTGGCACTTGTGGAAGGATGCTACCTCTTTTACACAAGAGTATATTTAGAAATACTAGAAACACTAACTCAGAGGACATATGTTCTACTTTTTATGACAGGATAGAGTGAGAGACAGAACAGAATTTAAAAGGACTAAACAGTGATAGTGAAGCATGTATATAAAATTAAAAGTAGCTCATGTATTAGTAAGAAAATGGCCCATACCTCATCACCTGCTCTTTAGTGATGAAAGAGCTTCATGGTCAAATTTTGGAACTCAGAACAGTAATATGGATTTGAGTTTGCCTATTTGGGGGTTTTTTGTTTGTTTTTTTGGTACAGATACCTTGTTATATTTGTCCTTCTCAATCAGGATTGTTCAACCCTGAACAATTGTTGAAAACAAGTTATTCATCATGTTAGGCAGTGTCTCTTGAATTGGGGTAGTTGAGGAATCAGGCACTGCTTTTTAAACTCCTACTCATAATCTTCTGTTAGTTCTAGTGTTTTGTCCTAGTATTTTAGTTAAAGAAGATGTGGAGCCACTCTGAGCCTCAACCACCCCTGTGCCAATTTTAAAATAAATTTTGCCCGTAATATTTGTCTGTTTTTATTGGATTGATTGTCAGCCCCAAAATTAATCTTTGTGAACAATTTTGGCTAATTAACATAGAGGTTTTAAATCTAGAGGCTGACTGAAGGGAATGTATTGTAATACAGAAAGGTTGTGAAGCCTCACTGCACCGGAATTACAAACCCAAGAGACTCACTTTGAAGATAACCTTTGAACATACACAACTGTGTTAGAGTAAGCAACAGTAATTACAATTTGCAGGTGGTGTTGTGACTATATAGGAGTGCTACATGAATAATCTCAAGAGAATATCATTCCTGCACTCAAATTAATTTTTCTTTCCAGTGTCAGTTTTAACATAAATATACACTTATTTGGGGGTTTCAATGTGTATCCAGTTGCCAAAAAATTGCTCTCCCCTGCCCCTCCTCCAAAGATAAGGGTAGTGCCTCCTGGCAAGTAATACCTGAAACCTTGGTTTATGGGAAGTGAAAACCATTCACTGTTGGCCTGTTTTGTCATTGGAAGCTAATAGAATTTATCACTGACCTCTTGGTAACTGACTCAGACCAGTGCAGAGTAATGTTGAGAATCCCACCTTTTGCTCTTGGAGAGTTGAATATGAAATTCGTATACTGACCTTGTAGGTGAATTCAACTTTGTATTTAACAATACAAATGTATTTAATAAAGAGATGCGTTGTTTTGGGAAAATAAATGTGTTCTCAGTTAAAAAAAAAAAAAAGTAAAAATATAGAGTCTAGTGCTTTTGGACTCAGTCCAAACTCCTCTTTAATAAAATGTTACAAGGGACTAAAATGTTTGGATTGGGATGACTCAAAAGTACCTAGTTTTTAAATTCAAAAATATCATCATACCAGTTCCTTATAGTGGCTGTACTCCAAGCTTGCACTAGCACTTAACAGCAAAGCTCAAAAGTAGCTTTTAACATTGTTTATGCTCAGTGTGCAATTTGAAGGGTTTGAACTTTTTAAGAACTGCCTATTTTCCTTTTCAATGGTAGTGCAGTAAGTTTTTGTGTTCTCCCTATGATTCTGTTATTTAATTTAACAAACTCTCACTTAAATTTCAGGCAGCTATTTTCAAATACATCGCAAGCTTTTCTGCAGAATCAGAGAGTATACAACTTCTTCCAATCAATTTCATCAGAATCTTTGCACACTCACAGTAAGAAATATCCAAATCCTGTTTTATATAATGAAAAGTCTATAAAAAGCTATTC
Organism: Sylvia atricapilla; assembly: GCF_009819655.1. Lineage (NCBI taxonomy): Eukaryota > Metazoa > Chordata > Aves > Passeriformes > Sylviidae > Sylvia > Sylvia atricapilla. The sequence goes on along the minus strand of NC_089140.1, from coordinate 70,489,597 downwards.
TTGCTGCTGTTCCTAAGTACAGTTTTATAATTCTGGTTTTGTGTGTTGTATTCCACTTGTATTTGAACTCCTTGTCAGTGAATAGTTTCTTGAGCAGATACTCATACTTTTGACAGTGGGAACATGCTATGTAGCCTTTTTCCTTTTCCCTTTCCCTTTTCCCCCTTCTTTCCTTTCCCTTCCTTGTACCATCATGCTCTTCAAATAGACTATTTTAAATTGAGTATGCTCAACAGTTTGGCATTTCTTCCTTTAACAAAACCTTAAATTTTGAAACAAAAAGTTTGACCCAAAAAAATCACATCTGCTTTTTGTTTGTTTTCTTTTGTAGATGAAACATCTGTCTTGATATTTAAACTAAGATTTGTTTTGAGTACATAAATTATGGGATGTCCCTAATTTCAGAACATACAGAATTGTGTTCCAGCATTTGCATTGCAGAGATTTCTTTGGTGTATTGCAGTTGTTTGTGCAACCAAAAGTTGGCTTCTCTATATGGATGCCTTAGGATGTGATCTTTATTTCCACTGGATCTTTTCTTCTTTCAGTGCATGTTATACACCATGGCATTTGAAGCACTGACTGTGAGGCCTCAGAAGTTGCCAAAGATCTTAGTCAGGAATTGAATAGATTAGAGATTCCAAATAGACTGCTCGTATTTGTTTGGAAAAAGATAGAGGAATGACAGCTGACTTCAGTTTGAAATGATGTGTGTGATTCTTTCCATGATGAGAGGGAAGCACTGTGGTTAGGGTTGAAGCTGTAGGTCACTTTGAATAGTACATTGGTACATGGCAGTTTTGTGAAAATGTTAAGCTAATAACAATCAGGGTGATTGTGGAGCTGGCTGAAATTTACTGCTGTAAAAATGGACACCTCTGTTTTATTGAAAGGCTGCATGGGGAAGAAGGAATTTCCAAAGCCCGGAAAGATTCTTGTTAATGATGGGCACACTGGACAGGGTATGCATGTATTAGACCATAGACTAGATCTGGTTGGGAAAGACTTGGAAATGCATTGTTGTACATGGTAATTTGAAATGGTTTCAAAAAAGAACCAGTGCCAAGTTGCATCAAGACAGAGTTGACTGGACACTGAAATGATCTGCAGGGTGGGTAGGGTAAGTCAGAAGGAGACTAGACAAATGTCAGTTCTGTCAGAGGTCTAACAGATTACAAAGTGATCTTAAATGTGAGATAATTTTTATAATAATAAATAATTGATGACATGAAAGTTCATGAGGACTTGTCAGTTGTAGAATGTATGACAGACAGGATGAGGAACTTAATTGTTTAGGAGAGGGAGGAAAAACTCAAATGGAAGATGATTTAAGTCTTCAAATACTAAAGAGTCCTAATGTAAAGAGGATGATCTGTTCTCTCTGATGGATAAGACAGAAAGCATTAGGCTTAACTTCTTACGAGGAAGATTAGGACCAGGAGCAGGCAAGAACCTGGTGATTGCCAGACAAGTCTAGAGTAGTGAGGCAGGTCTGAGGTCAAGGCAGAAAAATGAGCCAATGGGTCACGGTTAAGAGCAGGATCAGCAAGATTCATGTCCAGGCACAGGTGTGCTAGCAGTGCACCCCAGGCAAGGGCCTGAGCTCAAACGCAGCTCTCAGGCCAAAGGATGGAGGCCCTGGGTGAGGCATCTGCCAGTCCTTTTCCCAGCAGTCACACCCAAAATTGCAAAAGTGCACTGTACCAGATTAAATCTTCACTGTGGGCAGGTGAAGCTCTTGGGAGAGCAGGAAAGAGTTGCAAAGCCCATTGGCATGATTCAGGCCCTGACATTGAGTTAGATACTAAGAAAACATTTGGTGAAGAGAATTAGTGTGATAAATATAAGCATAGTTGTTTTTCTTTTGAGGAGGGGGACTAGATGACTTGTCCAGGGTAGCCCACAGTCACATTTCCTGTGGTGCTGGCTGTAGTAAGACAAAAGTATTCACCCCACCTCTTGCCAAAATCACTCCAGTTAAATAGCCCGTGACGGTTTTTTATTGTTAGTTTCTGTGGGTTTTTAGGTTTCCTGTAGTCTTGCTACTTGTTACTGCAAGTTAGTCGTAGTGGCACGTTTTGCATGTGGTGACGGTGTTGGGAAAGGAAGAATATATTTAAGAAAAATCTCATCTAGTTCTTGAATAGAACATGCAGGATTAATTGATAGACAGAGCATTTGTGGCTTAAATTGGTCTTCGGTCGCTATATAGAGTCAGGAGTAAAAATATCTTTTCACAGAAATACCAAGTTATTTAGTAAAACCTATGTGGAAGTAAATTCTGTGTTTGGTGAAAGGTCTTTGTACCTTAAATAATAGTTGGGATTTCACACTAAATATTCAGTAAGCTTGATTATGCCGCTGTGGTTCCGTTAAGGAAGAAATAAATCAACTCCCTCCTGGTTTATAATTTCAGTTGTTTGGACAATTTTTCAGGTTGGAGTAAGACTTTTGATCCCAACATGAGAGCATGATCTCTGGGGATTTAGTGTCTTCAATGCAGATGATACTCAGAAGGATCTTCTTACTAGTGTTTCAAGCTCCTAAGCAAGAGCTTTTGGATGCTTTTACCTGTACTAACTTTGAACTTTTTGAGAGGGGAAGAGTAGACTCTTAGAGTTGGATTCTTTAACAAGCTAAGTCTTCTTTCAGAACATGGAAGTGGTATTTTTGCAACAAAACTGTTAATATTATTCCTACTTATTTTTCATCCTGTGTGGCATAAAAAGGCAAAAATGGTGTGTGAAGACTGTGCTAAGGGCACTAGAAGACTTTAGCCCAAATTAGGTCTCTCTTGGCAGATGAATGATTTGACAGGGGAGGAGTAAAATTTGTTGCATAAGAATGCTACTATTGTTGCTCTCCTCCCATTTCTGGCTGTAACACAAAATGATTAAAAAGAAAATTCTGAAGTGAAACATAGTAGGGATATCTCTAATAATTACCACAATCACAGCCTTTTGAAACGGTGCCATAGCATTAAAATTATTTTCAACATTATTTTCTTCAAAATAAAAGGATCTATTAAGAGCCTTTACTCTTGGAGATGGCCTGCTTTGAAGGGCACAATGTTCAAATTGCTGCCACAAGCAAACCAGTAATTTCAGTCTTCCATTTCCCTAGCTTCCAGTTTAGTGCAAACATTCAGGAACTGTCCAGTTGTTCAAGATCTATAAAGTTACTACGTGAACTTTATTCTCTGCAGGTAACTTACAACCCTCTTTGAAGACGGTTAAGACAGCAGAACACTTCAAGGAGGACAGTTCAGAAGCTTCAAGTCAGGAGGAAGGTAGTTGTGTACTCAAAGGTGGTGTTTTGAGATATTTTACCACACTCAGTTCTGGAAATCATACACTTTGACTGATTTCTTCATTGGTATTAAGTGGTACAAAAATTGAATGAAATCTGCTATGCAAATGAAGAATTTTTGTGTACTTTCAGCAGTTTCCTTAAGAGCTTGTTCTGTAACTCAAGAAGTGGCAGCACTCATAGACAGCTCGAAGGCAGAAGTTCAGAGCTGTGTTGAACAACCAGGAATATATACTTCACAATTTACTTCAGCTAAGATTATTTATAGACTTCTGTGCCTTTACCTATTTATTCTTCAGTTACCAGTGTTCAGAGTTAAATGCAGTATTTCAAGGGTTGCAGACTGTTTTACTTTAAATGTGCCAAATTTGTTTAGCTTCTAGTTTCGCACAGAAATGATGTTCACGTTTTCCTCTTCTTATTCTTAACCAATGCTGCTTTGTTACCCTGGACTGTTACTAAGTTTGGTACTGTAGTGAGTACTGATTACAGTCTGAAAGCTGGTGTTTTTTAAATGCCTCAAGAGCAGTTCACATGTGGAAGTAGCAACCTGGTGGCTGGTCAGTAGTTTAATTCTGAAAGGAGCAGCAAGCCAGTTTTGCATTGTTTTTGGAAGGAAATAAATAAAAGCTCTTGGAGGGTGGAAAGGATGGGAAAGGGTACTGATGGGTGAATATGGACCACTGAACACTTACATTGGGTTTTGAGTGATGACAGCACTCTTATCCTCTTTCACATAAGAACTTTGCTCTTGAACTCTGTGGATTCAGTAGTCAACATATGCAGTTTGAACAGCTTTTTCTTTTGAAAATAATCATAGCCATATTCTTAACGGTTCAGAACAGACCAAGTAAATTTGCAATGTATTTGCTCAAATCGTCTTTTATATACTATTCTTAAAAACACATAAATCTCTTCACCTAGTAAAACTACAGATGCATTTCAGAACACCTTTTGTGCCATTTTAGTGAAGTGCTTACCAGAAGTTTAAAAATCAGGATTTTTTTTTCTCAAATTTTTAAACCATAATTTGGACTTATATGTTGGATTGACAGGAGTTCAGTCAAAATCATAAGTAGCAAGAATACTAAGATCATCAATAGCTGGAATTAAGGGAAGTTGCTTTCATTAAAATTTAAGGGTTGCCTTAAAGAAAACAGTAGACTGTGTCTCTGAAGTTCTTAGTTTTTCTTCATAGGCCCTTAGAATGGTTTGGGTTGGAAGCAACCTTAAAGTCCCAAACCATCTGCCACAGGCAGGGAACCTTCCACTATACCAGGTTACTTGGAGCCCTACCCAGCCTGGCCTTGAGGCAGTATCTCTTTTTATCAGATGTCATTTGTAAAGCTTTACTTGCATAGTGAATTTTCAAGTTCAGGATGCAGTACTTTAGTGTAGGACTTGTCTTTGTTTGCTAGTCAGAATGTGTGATGTAGTTTTGAGATTAATTTCAGTAGTTCAGAAGAAATTACAAAATGTGGTTTTTTTCTGACTCATCCCTTTCTTCTCTCTCTGTTCTTTTATACTGGGTGATACTCAATCATGCATTCAGTGCTTAGAATTAAATATAGAGGTGAGCAAACATTAACATTGTCATAGTTCCTCTCTGTTTCATTCTTCTGTGGAATGGAAGGTAAAGAGTCTTGTTTATATCATCTGTATAAACTGATTTGTCTTCTATGCAACGCCTGCTAATTTCAGCACTGTAAATTAAGCCTGGCCTGTTTAATGAAGATGTCTTCTGCTATGTGCCTGGTAATGATGGAATGATGAATTTGCTGGATTGATTTAAAAGATGAAATTGAATTGCTGTTGAAATTATGCTTTCGGTTTCTTTTCCAGATGTAATGCAACACACAGCAGTACACAAGAAACATAATGGAAAAAGTCCTGTTGCCAAGTAGGTACTAGGATGTAATGTGGCCATGTTACATGTCTGAACTGAAATTTGTTAGTGCTTTGAGAGTATGTGTCCTTCTAGGTGAAAGCTTGTTTATGGAGTTTTTGTTTGTTTGTGGTGGGGTGTTCTGGTCTTATTTTGATTGTTTGGGAGGTTGTTAACTTAATCGCTATGAGAAAAATAGTTCAGAAGACCCTATTTCTAAATCTGCAGGTCTAGGTCACTTGGATAGCTCTTCTTCCCCAAATTTTGTGAATCTGCACTATTTGAATTGATGTTTTGATTTTCATAAGATGACTAGCATCAATCTGTATGGCATGTATTTTTCCTATGTCACATACCCCCATGCTTATACTAAAAAGTTCCAGTGCTATTGATTAGAAGCTGAAGTAACCTCAAATAGGAGCTTTTTATTTGCTTGCTGGCAAATGCATGCACACTTTGCTGGTTTGTGTCCATTATAAGTGGAAGCAGTTCCTGACCATATTAAAGTAGGTTATATATGCCTTCAGATCCCTGAAGTACCGAATGTGAATTCACTCATTAAGGTACTTTGATTAAAAACTTCAGATATGTTTGCACATAGTTATGCACTAATTCAACTAAATTAAGGGGGGGAAATGGATACAAAATTTATTATGATTTGCAATTTTGTTCAGTGTTGATTTATTTGTAAAAGGTGAAAATTATCTTGTGGTGAAAATTTACCTGTAATTCGAGTAATTAGAATATAAATGGAGCACAGAACAGTATTGGTTAAGGTCCACAGATCTTTAACAGACAAAATTCTTCTGGACTCACCACCAGACAACTTGGTGGTTTGTGTCTGTTTTGGCTTTTAACTGGCCTACTCTAAATTTATATTTCCTCAAGAAGAAAATCTCATCTTGACAAAATCTGTGATTACACTTGGTATAATCACAGATTGAGTATACAGCCTACTACAAAGTCATCAGAGCAGGATCCAAATTCAGTAGCTTATAGTTATTAAAAAAGAAATTGTTGTTTTTTATTTCTTGTATAATGAATTACAGTAAGGCTGACTGTAGTTTAGGATCTATCTTTCAGGTAGGAAAGAGAGGGACAAACATTTCCACAAAGTTCTAAGAAAGAAATTCCTTTAGCTAACTATTATTTTCTGTTTATCCAAGAGGGTACAGTCAAGGAGTAAATGTGTTTACTCCTTGACTGCTAGAGGTCAGTTAGTCCTCTCCTGTTTGGTTTATGTGTCTGTCTCCTTAAAATCTGTGCCTGTTTATGGGTTGTAAAGAAATGGCACAGAATGAAACTTTTCTATTTTAAATACACATAAAGCTGTTTAGAGTCACAAGCAGTTCATCTGAAATAGCATTGGTACATTGTGCATCTGTCTACCTCTTGTTTTCATTCAGTATTGCAGCCTTACTCTTGAAAAGTCAAAAAAAAATTACTGGTAGGAATGAGATCACACATAGAAAACAAAAACTTAAGTAATCCTACAGTTTCCATGAGATAACTGCAAATTTGGCAGTGAAATAATTTACCTCTGCTTGACAGAAGTTTCTAAAGTGACCTTGCTTCTATCTTTGCAATCAGGGGCTGATGTCTGTCTTTTGGGACCTTCTTGGGTTCTTGCCATTTTCTTAATATTTTTTTTTTTTTTAATATTCTGTTGTGCATCTTTTAAGTAGTTTGAGCCCTTACTCACAGAGGTATTTGATAAGTAGCTACTGGAACTTCAGCATGTCTTGTGCTTTCAAGTGAGTTGGATTTCTGCCATCATGGGGACTGAGTAACATTTCATATTGCAGTAACCTTTGTGAAGCAGCTTGCCAACAGCTGAATTAAAAGGCACTTTCAATTACCACCATAAGTATTTAGATAAGAATTTAAAAGTGTTAACTCTTTTTTCTTTTGCATCCAGCCAGCAGTAAGACATGATTTTGTATGAGATATGAAAAGGTTATAGGTCCTTGTGCCTTACTGACTCTGTCAGAGCCCTGACTATTTTCCAGCAGCTTTTGTTGACCAGTGGTCCCAGACCTAGTTAAATATTGCTTCTGACCAACTGCTGTAGAGCAGTGGAAATCACTGTAAAGTCCAAAGTAAAGGCCACTGTGTGCTCCTTTCCTTAAACATCTAATGAATTCTGAAATGGATTGCAAAGTATTTCCAGTTTTGTCATTAATGGTAAGGAAGAAAGAAAATTAATTCAGAATACATTTCTATCTGGAATATTTCCACACATCTGGTATGAAAATAGCAGGTTTTGTGTGTAGAAATATCCAAGGAAACTCTTCCCTCAATTACTGTTTTCTACAAATTCTGTTGTTCTGAATTTTACATCAAATTATAGTAGATGAAAAAGGAACTCCAGCTATGGTCAGATCATAACTTCAGAGCACAAGAATTGCTGTAATTTACATATTTTTAAATCTCTTGAAAATTCCAAGGGTTTTCTGAAAGCAGAATTACCCAACATGATGCAAAATTTGCATGTTGGTAAGAAAAGCCTGCAGGTTTGTTTCCATCAGCATAACTTCCAGGGCTTTTTTTTTTTTTTTTTTTTTTTTTTTTTTTTTTTTTTTTTTTTCAGCAGCACTAGCAGTGCAAAATGTTCTTCACTGGATAGCCTTAACATACAGCACTCGGAGCAGAATGGGGTAATGGACTGGAGGAGGAAAAGCTGTATTGTCCAGCAGCACCCAGAACACTGTACTAACCTACTTGACCAGGTGTGTTGGTCTTTATTCTTTAAAACCATATTTTGAAACACCTGAGAAGACTGTCCACTACGCATGATGAGATTTAGCTTTCACAGATGAAAAGTGCTCCTAAAATGATACAAAATAAGTGTTGAAGTTGCTGCTGACTTACCTTGTTTAGAAAACCCTTTATAATTCCTTACCACTATCTCAGAAAGCTGAATATTTTGTTTATGAATTTCTAAATAAAATTTCCCAGCAGAATGAAGTAATCAGAAGTCTAATGTTAATTTCTAATCAGGCACTTTCCTGTTACTGTAGCATTGTCATCAGAGAGGATTCCAGAACACTTGGGCAATTTTTGTTATTGCAAGGAACAAACTAGAAACTATATTAGTAGCTAATCTGTATTAATGCTACAGTAGGTACAACAGGTTAAACATATTCTTTCTATTTTACCTGCCTTATTTAAGTAATAATCTTTGAAAAAAGTTAATAGATGGATGTATATACACTTTGTCTGAGATTTGTGTCTCTTCAGTGCTCAATCTCATTGTGAATATAGCTAAGCAGAATGGTTATTTATAAATAAAAGTATCTACTAATGAAATTTGGGGAAGGAAGCTTGCTCACTGCTTATATATTAAAAACTCAGAATGTTAGAATTGCTTGATATTACTTTATTTATGTTTGGAATTTGGTTATTGATTGTTATGTGTGGAATAGCAAGCCAAACAAAAATAGTTTCCTTATTTTATAAAGCAGGGTAATGAATTGAGGTTGGCTTCTAAACATGAAATGGTAGGCTGCATCAAAGCTTGAAATACTGCAAGCTTGAAGCAAGAAAAGGGTTAATTTACTAAAGCAGAGGGAAAGCTATTTAAAGGAAGTCCAGATACAGTGATTTGGACAGAGATTATTTCAGAGTTTTCATAAGTATTACTTCCATGCCAAATATGAGTTATTAATTACAGTTAGTAATAGCATACTTTAAAAATTGTGTAGGTCCTATGTTTTTTCTTACGTGCTTGTATTTTATTCTAGAGTTTAGTTTAGCAGCTTAAACCTCCAGTTTAATAGTAGGTATCTGCTTGTCACTATGTAGAAATAATTTGTGACATGTACTTCCCACCTCCAACTATCAAATAATTGTATTTACATCAACAAATTTTGTAAAATTTTGTAGCTCCTTAAGCTTGGTGATCAGCCTTTTTAGCAGGTATGTGATGAAACACATTTGTTTTTATCTTCTGGAGGAAGAACAGCATGCAAACAATAATTTGATTGATATCTCTGGCATATTTGCAAGTAGTAATTTGCTGAGTGTTTTGCTGATCCTCGTGTAAACACAAGACATGATGCATTATTTTACAGGCTTGGATGCATGGAACAAGTGGTTGTTTGGGTGGTTATAGTACCTGTGAGCACACTACCCTTGGACTGGAGGACCTGTTGGTCTAGAAGGTGTGTTTTCTGGGCTTCCATTCCAATTCTGTTGTTTGACTGGTGTCTTTGTATTTTCTGTCTAGCACACAGTGGAAAAACGAAGTCTGTCCACAGTAAGCAAGAAGAAAGGAAAGCCACAGCTGGAAAAGTAGGTTTCCAATGTAACCAGTAATCCAGAAATTAAGTGTAATGCATTCACTCTGATAACAGAGTCTGCAGTCAATTAAGTACTTTTATTTGCTGTAGTGGCATAAGAGCTGGAATAGTGTGAGGCTAGGCTGCATAAAAGTCCTTATTTTATATTCTGTAAAGAAGTAACTCAAAAAATAGAGTTTAAGTGAATACTTTAATTTCTTAAAATATCACTTGGCATTTAATAAAAAGATGGAGTGGGAAGTACATTCTTAACCAATACTAAATTACCTTTTTCCCCTTATATTTATTTGAAACTTAAAAGGTGTAAAGCTGTCCAGAATATACTGAAAATCAAATGAGGCTTGACAGCAGCCTTTCACATTATGGAGTGGGTGGTAACTGGCTGAAACGTCTTATTGAAGATAATTTGCACATCAGAGGGCTTCACAACTTCCTGCAGGCTACACAACTCTGCACTGTGAGAAGTGAAAGCACTTCCATCCTTACCTAATACTCTGCCTACTTCCAAGTTTCCAGATGCTGTTGTGCTGGACTGGTGTAGGGCTGCATTACACACATCAGCTTTCAAAAATGACTTTACTGTCTGCTCCACCATTTCCTTTTTGGTGTCTTTTCTTATATAGATCTTTATTCATAGTGTTTAGTAACGCTGCTGGCAGCTTAGTTCCTGGTATATTGCACCAGCAGCCTCTATTTAATTGTTCATTATTTAAATTTGTTGTTATATCTACACTTTGTGGCCTGGAGTCACTGCCTTCGTCTCCAGTGTCATTCCATGTTCATTCATCGTTGGTTATTTGTGCTCATGCATTTGCAAAAAAGCCATGAAATTATTTACACAGGGAGAAAGCAAAGAAAACTGACTGCAGGTTGACTAACAGGAGCAATGGAGTTCGAGTTGCAGCATCACAGCACATCCGTACTGGAACAGCAAAAGGTGAGGTGCTTTTTCCAAAGCTGTTAGTAAGAAACAGAACCTGTAGCTGATTTATTTGAGGTCTTCTGTAAAGGGGAAAGCACAAGTCTGAAAAATGTTCTGGTGCAAGTCAGTATATTGGCAGTCCAATTTGTGCTTTGATTTGCTATATAGAATGCACTAGACTTACTCTTGTGTATCCAGTTGCTTGGGGTGTGTCTCTTTGTGTATAGGTGGCAAAATACTAGTGAGTCTGCGTAAGTTGGCTTATGGGGTGGAGTAAAAGCAGAAGCAGCCACTGTTGGGCTACTTCCATATGAAATACAGCTGTCTAAGTGTGGATATGGAGCATCTTGCCATTAGGGTACTCTTTGCACCTACTTGTTTCTTCATCTGTTGTGTAGTGGTTCACAAGAAACCTGTATAAAACCTGTGGTGTGAACCATTGATGAACTGTAGTGTTTAAATCAAGTGACCACTGAGGTACAACACAGTACTGTGTATGCTGCCCTAGCAGGGTTTTCAGATTAGGGTGTTCCTAAATGTAATGTCTAGGCCAAGACTTGTGTACATCAGTCAGTTGTAAGACAAAACTACATTTGTGTTCCTTTAGTAAACTGAGTCTCCAAGCTTTACTACAAATATCTAAAGGTCTGTGCTACCCATTGACTTTGCTATTGTGATGTTTTCTAAATTCCTGATATCAGTTGTGCCCTTGCCTCTCCTATATGTAGTTCTCATAACAGAAGGCTGAGAAAGAGCTTGCCTTTTTCTACACCACCTAATTGGCCTAAGTGTTGAAAGGGGTCTTAAAAGTGTCTTGTCTTTCTGTTGCTTCCACTTGTGATACAATCTTGATTAAGTTTTCATTCTTTCTTCTCACTGCTTCTTACCTTGGAGAGTTCCAGCTAGATCCCGTTCTAAATTATTTGTATGTTTTATGGGCAGGTGGTTTTGCCTTCTACAAACGGCATTTGACTAAAAGGTTAAGAACTCATTGTTCACAAACTTAGCAAAGCTAGAACAATTTTGGAAAGCTATAGTTAAGGTTATATTAGATGTTCAAAGTACTTGTTAAAATAATTTAAGCAATTATGGGTTTAATCCAGGAAATTATTTAAAGAATTGAAGCATTAAGGCAACTTTTTGATGAGCCATCCCAACATGTTAAACTAACAGTAGCAATAAAAAAAGGGGAGAGAAATTATTTTATTTATAAATTATTATTATTATTATTAATATAATTAGTGTTCTAGTTTTTGTCCTGAAGTTTTGCTAACCAAGGTTTTGTGGCCTGAGGTTTCCAGCTAGTGTGTCCTAGATCCTGAGAGGATGAATTTGTCATTCTTCTTCCCCTCTGAGGCTGAACTTGAAAGCCAAACCATAGTAGCTACCCACCCTGAACGCTGATTTTCAGCAAACGGGTGTCCCATGATCCATTCAGAATTTCGAGAACAATTTACCACTTTTTCTGTTCATCTCTTTTTCTTTAAGCAGGATTTGTTGATAGAGTTTGGTTAAAGCCTGTTCTGGAAGAGTGAGCTGTGAAGTGATGCATTGTTTTGCCGTGTCCTGCTGAGTTAGCTTTCTGCCTGTGCTGGTGTCACTGAGGAGCGCTGCAGCTCTGCCAGCGGAAATGCTGGATCACTGCTGTTCAGAGGAAATCGGTGCTGTAGTACAGATTGGTATAAACATCACAGGAATCATGCAGAGTCATCATTCTTTTCTCTGCTTTGCATAAATAACAATTTTCAGGATCACCTTCTTTAGTGCCAAGGATTCACTCATTACAAATTTAGGGGTGAAACCAGTCCTGAGTGCTGGGAGTGGAAGTGATAGGAATACAGGGGACAGATGCAATTAAGTAGGAACAGACAAAAATCTCAACTAGCATGAAATGTGAGAAAACCAAAATAACCTCGCTTCCATACACTGAGATCAAAAATAAAACTGACAACATCTATTTTTAGATCTGAATTTGGATGCTGGATCTGGTCACGATACGTGTGGAGAAACATCATCTGAAAGTTACAGCTCTCCTTCTAGTCCACGACATGATGGGCGGGAAAGCTTTGATAGTGAAGAAGAAAAAGACAGAGGTTGTATTTATGGAGAGTGTGCATGAATGCCTTTATTCCTAGACTAATCTCTTTCTTGCATTTTTTTTTGTTAGTTTTCCAGTTTGATTAGGTATTTAGTTTTCTGAACTAGCCACAGAATACGTTTTTCTTTGTGGATTTCATGATTGGGCGGTTTGAGGGCTTCTAGCACCATTTAAATACCACTGAGTTTTAGGTTACTAAACATATGTCATAATTTTTTGGCCTCAGTGATATAGCTCTCTTGGGAAATTTCCACAGTACAATAATGTGGAAAACTTAGGCATGAAAGGGGCTGTGTTTATATGAAATTATGCATGGCATGTCCAGGAGCTCCATCTTTTTGTACTGAGAATTTTCCACTCGTAAATTTTAATAGGCTGTGTTAATATCTTTCTAGACAGATGCAAATTGCTAATTCATTCTGTGTCCTACTCTTCACATTTGCAGATATACACGAGTCAAAGGCACAGTAGCTAGTTAGGCAGGTGGGTATAGGCAAGTCATTAAAATGGACCTAGCTTAATTTGGATGAATGAAAAGAGTCTCGAAGTTGTCACAGTTTGGGAAGACATAACTATCATTCCTGTCATCAAACCCCATAGGTTTCATATGAGTAAATGAGCCCAGGGCATGGGATTCTCTGCTGCCTGAGATTCATTCTTCTGACTGACAAATGCTTTTGTCCCCACAGATACAGACAGCAATTCTGAGGACTCTGGGAATCAAAATACAACCAGGTTTACAGGCTACAGTGCTGTCAGTTCATCAAATATGAACAAATCATCTGCTCAGATCTCTGCAGTGAATAATGAAAATGGGAGCCTTTCAGAAGATCCTTTGAATGCAAAGTTCCAGCATATTTCCTTCATGCCTGCCTTACACTGTGTGATGCACAGCGCTGCCCAAAAGCCTGAAGCAGTTGTCCCACCACCCATATCTGCAGACGGTAAAACCATGGGAATGCTGGTTACCACACCCGTCGCTGTCTCGCCGGTGAGAGAGTCTGCGAATTCCCCTCCTGCGGGAATGGGCCCAGTGACCTCTGGTGAACCTGAGAAACGCCTTGAGCTCATGGCTTCCCCTTTGCCAGTCCCATCCTCTTTCCTTCCGCATTCTGTCCAGCCTGGTAGCCCTGCTTTGCATTTGGCAATACATAGGTTGAAAATCCCCTCTCCACAGGGATCATCAGAAAGTTGCACAGTTAATGGACCACAGCAGCCGACAGGAAACTTAAGTATTGGATCACCAAATACTGCCTTTATCCCAGTCCACAATCCAGGTAGTTTCCCAGGATCCCCAGTTCCTACTACAGATCCCATCACTAAACCTGCATCCCAGGTGGTAGGACTGAATCAAATGGTGCCTCACATTGAGGGAAACCCAGGAGCAATCCCTCAGCCTACCAATCTCAAGGTAGTTCTTCCAGCAGCTGGTCTCTCCACAGCAGCACCGCCACCTCCACCAGCTTCGTACACTTTGCCAGGCAGCCCTCACGCTACCACCGTGTTGCCCAACCAGAATACAAACGTGCTGAGCACTGGAGCAACTTCCTCACCACCTCAGTCCGCTGGCCTCGGCGTTGGTCAGGTCCAGTCCACTGTTCCTCCTGCAATCCCGACACACACGCCAGGCCCTGCCCCCAGCCCGAGCCCCGCTCTAACACACAGCACTGCACAGAGTGACAGCACATCCTACATAAACGCTGTTGGGAATAATAACACTAACGGGACAATGTTACCTCCGCAGCAGTTGGGATCTGGCCCTTGCGGTTCTTGTGGACGTAGGTGTAGCTGTGGGACCAATGGCAGCCTTCAGATTAATAGCTATTTTTATCATAACCCACTTCATGGACAAGTCTACAGAGTTCCATCTTTCTTCACTCTGCCATCACTTTGCAATGGCAGCTACCTCAATCAAGCACATCAAAGCAATGGAACACAACTTCCGTTCTTCCTGCCTCAGTCTCCGTATGCAAACGGGCTTATGCATGACCCAGTGATGGGGAGCCAAGCCAACTATGGTATGCAGCAGATGGCAGGATTCGGGAGGTTCTATCCTGTATATCCAGCACCTAACGTAGTTGCCAACACAAATGGGTCGGGACCCAAGAAGAATGGGAACGTTTCATGTTACAATTGTGGTGTAAGTGGACACTATGCGCAGGACTGTAAGCAGTCATCCATGGAGGCCAGTCAACAAGGTAATCACGATAACTCCCAGCGGACTTGCTTTTGAGTTTAGCAGTTTCTCTTTACCTTTCTGAATGTGCTGTTTCTGGTCTTGCAGAAAGGTGTGCGTGCGTGTGTATGTTTCGTGTAAATGGTTGTGCACTAGTGACCTGCTCTAAAACTGCAAAGTATCCTATCTCTGCCTGAAAATCTTGTAGAACAGTGCGAGGGAACGGGGTTCACAGCGTGGAGTTGAAAATGGGTTCAGAGCTGGAAAGTCAAATGATACCAGTCCTAAATTGTCATTCCTTTTCCACTGGTTTGATTTTGGCATTATGTGGAGACTTGCATGTTGTTTCAGTTTTCCCGTTCCCATTCAGTGGGGTGCTTTTTGAGAGAATTCATTGGTGAAAAGGGAAAAATATCAATTATTGTCAATGATGTGACCTTGGATTCCGAAAACTTTTGAGAATTGAAAGAAAAACCGATAGACTGGCCATTTGATATTTGATGTTTTCTAGGGCTTACCTTTGCACAATCAGCCATCCTTCTGTGCCCCGTCATGCAATACATTTAACTTTTCAGACAGGTTGCAGCAAAAAGGCAGAAAGCAATTGGAACTAAATATAAAAAGAGTAGCTTCCATTTCTCTCTCTGTCCAGAAGAATGGGGAAAATGCAGGATTTGCCTCGAGCACAAGCTATTTTTGATTCCTGCCCTTGTTCCCATTCTGACTTTAATAGTTTGATTGGACCAGAACAGGAAAGATGAGCCTTGATGGGGGACCATCTTTTCTTTTCATTTTTCCAGTGGAGCTCAAGCCCTCTATCTACACTCTATATCATTATTTTAAACTTACAGTTCTAGCAAGAGGATGGAAGAAAATAGGATAAAATCTGAGGACCTACTTTAAAAGGACTGGAGGATGATAGTGCCTTTTGAAGAGCATGTCCATTTTGATACCTTGTAGTGGTTTTGTAATCCATTTTAATTGTGAGCAGTGACTTAGTAGTTCTCTTTCCTGTTTTAGGCACTTACAGACTGAGATACGCACCTCCCCCTCCCCCTTCCAATGATACCTTGGATTCTGCAGACTGAAACAAGTAAACATTGCCTACTTAAACTGAAGCTTGGGAAATTGGGGGAAGGTGTGTGTGGGAGGGGGAGGTTGGTCTTGTGTTTTGGGACATTCCCGGTTTTATATTCTTTTGGAATTTTTCATTGCTTTTGCACCTCTGTTCCGTACAAAAGAAGAAAGCTGAGTCCTTGGTCTCCTCCTGGTTCTACAAGAGGCTTGCGTAATGCATGTAATTCACACACACAGCCAAACAATCAGACAGAGCATTCGAACCATGCTTTTGCACTGAAGACTTGAGACATGTGCAATGTTTACTGCAGTTTAAAAAACAAAATAAATTCCTCTGACCTCTGACATCACTGGTGGAGCAGCCATATGGTGAAAGAAGAAACTTGGTCATGTTCCCCACCACAATCTTCTTCCCTCCCTCCCTGTTCTCCTTATGCTGCTGTTTTCTTTTCTTTCCCTGGTTGTCCACGTGGATTCATTGGACTTGCATGAGTGTTTAGCAGTTCATACAGACCCTGCCCATAATCTAAATTTAATGCTCATGAGTTGAGGGGAGATGTTCAGACATCCTATTAGCAGAGTCCAAAGGAAAACACGATACTGTATGTGTATTATACCTGATAATAATACAGATACGCAGCTCACGAGAGGCCCAAACAAATGAAAATACGTAGAGCAGGAAGGGGCTGAAACTGTGTGGACTGGAACAGATTTAGAAAAATGAAAGAGCTTAAACTGACAGATTTTTCTCCCCTTGTAGCTTTTTAGCCTGTATGTTCAGCAACAAAGGTGAAAAAAAATGGTATGAATGTTGTACTCAGTGTGTTTGCGTTTGTAATGAAAGTTGACAGCATTTTTTCCTTTTTTAAAGCTATTCTACATCGTGTCAACACAGAATGAACATTACTTGATTGAATATTTTTTCCTAAACTATTACAGTGTTGCATTGTACTTAGAATGTAAATGTTTTATTTCAAACTGAACAAAAGCTATGGTTTTCTACAAAATAGTCAGGTATTAGTATTAGAACCTGTCTACCAAATAGCAAAGTCACTATTTTATAACAATTTACCACTATGCGTAATTACGGTATAATGTGAAAGACTGAAATGAGTGTTAAGATGGTATTAAACATGTCAGTATCATGAGTAAGTAAGTTTAATGCTGCTGTATTTTTTATTTTATTTTTAAAAGCCAATATATGTACTAAATTGCTTCCAGGTAATATTTGATTTCCTAAAGTGCACTGAGGTTATCTGGAAGACGAGTGTGTTTTTTGACTGCTGCATTCAACACCGATGAACAACTACCACTGTATATCCATAGGGTTTGGCATTCCTCACAGTTCATGGCAGAAATGTTTTTTTTTTTTTTCTTAAAATCAGACCCAGTGTCCAGTAGAGGGATGAAAAAACAAAATCAGTCTTTGGTTCAACCGTCTAATAAATTGCTAAACAAACAAAAAACTTGAAGTTTAAAAAAAAAAAAAAAAAAAAAAAGCTTGATTACTACATTTCTTCATAGGTAGCATTTATATTTATAGCACCAGTGTACATTTTGAAACTTTTTTCTTGGGGGATGGGGGGGGGGGGCGGGGAAGGGGAGGGAGGTAGATGAAAGCTTTAATTTAAAAAAAATAAAAAAAAAAAGTTTAAGTAGTAAATGAAAATTATTTTGATTAAAATTTTTATTTGATCTGGGTATTTTTGGACCACTTGAAATGAATGAACTGCGTTTGAGTTGAAGTGAGGGTGTTAAACCACCAATGGACTTGTATTGTGAATTACCTGCCAGTTGTACTTTATGGAACTTATTTTATGATTTAAAATACTGTACTGTAAATAGGAGGTATGTTACCTTCTCTTTATTTGTATGTTTACCATATACTTTGATATTTGAAATGTACTGGAAAGGTCACTTATATTTCTAGAAGAGATTGGATTTTATGCAACCTTTTTCCTTGAATTAACAGCAATAAAAAAAAAGAAAAAAAGTACCTGTTTGCATGCACTGTCCTTTATCACTGAGAATGATGAATCACTGCTGCTGGGTATAGGGATGGGATTATGGAGAGTTTTGGCAAGCTACCATTTTGGTTAGAATTTGTCACTTTTGAGACAGAGCCAAGAGTATTTGACTTAAACTGAGGTCAGTCTCATGTCTGAAGTCAAGATACTGTATCTCAATTTAAACTTCTTTAAGATATAGGAGATCTCCTGGTAGAAATAGGTTGTCCTTGTGTGTTAGACCCGGGACTTGGACTTCAGCCCTTTCAGAACAGGTAAGCCTATCCTAACCTCATGGCTTCTGCATTTGGGCTAAAATCCAGGTGGGATCTTCTATTTCCAAAATAAACGGAGGGGCAACAGGAGTTGCTGGGAGCAGGGAAGAAGCTTGGAAAGATTTGCCTGATTGCAGGGCAGTTGAAGGGTCTGATGGGAATGCTGTGTGAGGATGTGCTCGGGTTGTACTTAGGAAGAGAAGGGTACTGAGGACTCTCATCTCACTTCGTTGTAAAGAGTACTTCTAATTCCTACTGCTTAGCTGCAGTTTATCTGTGGAGCCAAGGGCCACAGACTGTCTTGGATATTTATCCCAGATTAATCCCCAGAACTTCTGGTGAAGCCAGTTCACGTGATGAGGAGGCTGAAAGCTGCCCATGAGGCCAACCTTTCTTTTTCAGGACAATTCCCCTAATCGTGCTGGAGTACTGAACTCGGGCATCACACACACAATCACACAGCTTCCAATGCTGCAAGTGCCCCGTGTCCCTTGCCTGGACTCAAGGGAATGCAAACACCTGTCCAAGGAGTTTGTAAATGGTGATACCTCTCTGAAAACACCATCTGCTACTTACAGTGCCATCTTGAGTTGCTGGTATACTGGCTTGCCTCTGTGCTGCAAGCAGCCCTGACTTGGACAGATCCTGGCTGGACTCAATTCAGAAGTGTGAAAACACGTACCCTGTGGCACAGCAAACAGCAGAAACACCTCATGCTTCTGGTGCTGGTTTTGCAGGAGAGCTGACTGTACTTGTACCCAGCTGTCCTCTCTGGCTGCGCCACTGCTGTCTGTGCAATCATGTTTCACTGCAGATGCAGCTCTAGTGATTATCTCTCCCACTGGATGCCTTGGGAGCTGCTGGATGCCTGAAAGATAAATGAGAAAATCCTGCTACTTGGTTGGCCTGAGCAGCTATCCAGGCTGTCCAGGAGTGACTCCTAAGTGACCTTAAGATGATAGGGGTGGCCTAGTGCTTGGGTCTTGGCACAGCTGATACTACTGGAGAGGTGAAGGAACAGACAACTCTGTTGTGCCAAGGCAAAGGGGAAATAAAAAGGTGGGGAAAGGTACATTGAGAGCTGCAGAACTTGACCAATGACAAGCGACTTCAATTTTAGAGAAGTGGAAATACTATTGTAGTTTGTTTCAGCTTTGCTCATGGTGTGAGCCCCTGGAGGTGTGCTGGCCTGGGCCTCTTGAGGCTGCTCTCCTGAAATAAGTTTTCCTAAATTTTGTGTGCAGAAAAAATCAGCTTTGGGCAACAGAGCTCCCTGCTCAGTGCTGGTAAGTGTGGCTGCTGGAGTCAGGCACTATATATATATACAGGCCACCGTGCACTGCCCTTGTGCTTGGGGGGGGAAGAAGAGGTGTCCTAAAGGCACTGTCATGATTTTACACTATAGCTCAAGTGCTGTCTCAGTTTTGTGTACTAACCCATAGTCCTGTGCTCCTTGCATGAGGGAGGAAGGAAAAGCACATCTCAGAGCATTATGCTGGGAGAAGCACGTTGCCTCTCTGCCCACGGCTGCATTTTTCCACCATTGATGGGAGCAGAGAAGTAGGGTTCTCATTTTGGCCCAGCTTTTGAGCTGAGAGCAGCAGTCCCATATTTCCCTGAACTATCTGTTGTGGTAGATTAGAGAACAGAATGTGTGAACACCTGTATTTGGTCCAGCTGAAAGGCCACCTGTGCCTGCAGCCTCTCACCAGCATTGATCAGTAGCAGATATTTCAGAAGAAAATACTTCTAATACAAAAAAGAGAAAGACAAGTGGTAATTATTGCAAACGTTGCCTAGCAAAATGACGAGTGTCAGGTTCATCCTCACAATAGGTGGCAGCATAGCTCCACCAGTAGAATATATGGGAATTTCTGAGGTACCACTGAAGATCACAGAAATCACAGGATTTTCTGAGTTGGAAGGGTCCCACAAGGATCATTGAGTCCAGCTCTCAAGTAATCAACCCCCCCACGATCTTGGTGTTATTGGCACCATGCTTTAACAACTGAGGTAATCTCAGATGCTTCAGTTTAACTTGGTTTTAGCACCTTCATGCCATCTAGGTAATCTTTGATTTGTGATTTTGTAATGATCATTTCTGCTGAGTCTTCTCATGTTTGTATATTTCCTCACATGATGAGCATACTACTTGTTACCTCTCAAAAAAATGAGCCTGGTAACTGTGTGGCCAGCAGATGGAGGGAGGTTATTCTCCCCCTCTACTCCTCTGTGGTGAGATCCCAACTGGAGTAGTGTGTCCAGCTCTGGGACAGCTCCCTCACTTAAGAAGGATGTGAACCTGCTAGAGTGAGTCCCGAGAAGGGCCATGAAAGATGATCAGAGGGCTGGAGCCCCTCTCCTATGAGGAAAGGCTGGGAAAGCTGGAAAGTGTTCAGCCTGGAGAAAAGAAGGTTCTGGGGAGGCCTTATTGTGGCCTCTGATGCTTAAAGGGTGCCTACCAGGAAGGTGGTTTTAACCTAAATGAAAGGTGATTTAGATTAGATATTAGAAAGAAATTCTTTGCTCTGTGGGTGGTAAAACACTGGCATGGGATGCCCAGAGAGGAGGTAGGTGCCTCATCCCAGGAAACATTCAAAGTCAGGTTGGGTGGGGCTCTGAGCAACTTGATCTAGTGGAAGGCATCCCTACCCATTGCAGGGAGGTTGGGCTAGCTGACCTTTAAAGGTCCCTGCCAACCCAAGCCAGAGCTAAAATAGCCCAGGTGTCATAACGAATATTGAAGATCCAAAGAATTGCAGCCAGATGTGAAAGCTGTGTCTTAAGAACTATTGAGGATTTAAAATGGTTCTAGAGACTTGCATTCATACAATGAGAATTGCTTTCTGAGCACTGTGAAGCTTTTTTTTTTTTTTTTTTTTTTTTCTAGGAGTAATTCCTGAGGCAGTCTGGTTATCTTTGAGGATAATGTCTCTTACTTATCTCTCTCTACTTAGCCTGAAGGTCCACAGATCAGACATTTATCTGGAATATCTCATGCTCGGGAACATTTTGCCCAAGAGACAGAACATAATAAAACTATTATTTTTAATATTGATATGTGTTCCCTGACTGGTGTACAGGGTCACTGTTATATGAATGAGTCAACAATACAAGGTACAAAAGCATAGGCTGAAAAAGTGCTGAACTTGCCAAAAGGAAAGTTGTATCTTAACCACTTGTGCATTCATCTTAGAACTTTCCTCTGATCTAAAATGTCCGTTTTTAATTGACTTTTAAAGTTTGCTTTTTTGCTGAGGCAGAGAATGTTGAAGATGGATACAAAGATAAGAATTAACTCCTACCGATGGTCATTGGTTTGACTACAGAAAGATGGGGATTGTTGCATTAAAAACTTACTTGCCACTTAGCTTTGGTATTAAGATACTGCTTAGGAACTTCTTGGAAAACAAGATGTGATACATAATAAAATAGTATTTATATAATAAAATATTACATTGAAATAATCTTATTTTACATCATTTGTAGTTTGATGCCATTTCAACATCTTCAGATTTTTTCTTGTTTTGACCGAAACTAAGATTTGAAACTGATGGCATGTCTAGGCTGAGTAAATATAATGTACAAAAGTAATTGTGTTGCTATCAGAATGCTCATTTCCTTTCTTTAAAATGCTTTTTTTGCAGGATATGTACATGCCCCAGCAAAAGAGCAGACAGCGTAGCACTTGCAAGGCTTCTGGATGAGAACATCATGGGAGTTACTTTAATTGCTCCTTTAAAAACAGATTGGCTCTGAGGTGCATCTTGACAAAGACTCCTGGGAATTTCAAACCAGCCATGTAAATCCTGGCCTCTGCCAGCATACAAAATAAAGATCAGAGATTAAAAGAGCAGTAACACGAGGAGAGAAGAGCAGGGGAAAGCAGCAGCAGCACCAGAAAAACTAGGAACAGGCATTGGGGTGAGGCAATTTCCACACATCACTTGATTCCTTACCGCAGCTCAGATCAATTTCATAGCACTGAACTTCAAAGAGCAACTGCATCAATTTGGTACAAAACCAGCTGAATTCTGCATGTCCCCACAGTGCAGTTGACCAGATCAGACACATAGCAGAGAAGATGAGCCCTTCCAGCAATCTGCATAGGGCTGAGTGATGTGGACATGGGACAGACTAGAACAATGCATTCAAAATAATTGTTATGGCTACAAATATCTAGCTAGGACACTCTTCTGGCTGTTGTCTCCCTTGGATTTTATTTACATTTCTCATGTTTGCCAGGGTTTTTTTTCATCTCACTTTTGTTCTGGTTAGCCTTTCTAAGTCTCTTTCCTAGGTGGGCTAAAACCATGCACATGATGAAGGTGACAGAGACTGTAATGTTATGGTTCATGGCTTAAACATTGTTATGAAGGACGTGGAGAGCCATTCGAAATGCTTTAATCTGTGATTGGGAAACTCCTAAATGATAGTACAACTTGCTAATTCAAAATACAATAACCAGTGCAAGAGAGTAGCTATCAGAGTCTGAGCCTGTGCCAGTGCCTGCCATTGCAAAGGCAACTAAATGGTAGCTGGGACAT
The DNA here is from genome assembly GCF_009819655.1 of Sylvia atricapilla. Taxonomy (NCBI): domain Eukaryota; kingdom Metazoa; phylum Chordata; class Aves; order Passeriformes; family Sylviidae; genus Sylvia; species Sylvia atricapilla. Next base: position 70,467,001 of record NC_089140.1, on the reverse strand, counting down.
TGCTCTGCACACTGAAAACACTTTTTTTTCTTCCTTTCTGAGGAGGATATCCCATTTCTAGCATGTTCTTAGCTGGAGGAGGCAAAGAACAGGATGTTAATTCAGAGTTTGACAGGAAAGCAAATGTGCTTGGATACTCTACAACCAAAACTTGATTCCCAAAGGCTGTCATGCCTCCAGCACCGCTGGGGAGAGCAGCTGCCCTGAGGTGACAAAGCTGTCACTTTGTCCAAGCCAGAGATGTCTAGCCAAGCTGCTGCAGACTAACAACAGCACTTTCCTAAGTTTTGTTTTTGACTGTGGAAGGGAATACTATAATGCTTTTATTGCTGTCTATTGGCAGCAGGTTCCTAATGCTGATGCCTGCATGGGACAACTGGTGGGAAGGTGCTGTGCTTCCCTGCCCAGTGCTGACCCGGCAGAGCAGGGCACTCATGCCCTCACCAGTGCTCTGCCTTAATGCTCAGGAAGCAGGGACTGCTGCCCAAAACCTGGCATGGGAGCGTGAAGAAAGGGAATGCTGATGTCCAATTTCTGAAGCTTTTCCAGGCACCTGTGTGAGCTGTGTTTTCATTTGCACCAACAGCCCCAGCAGCAAAGAAACAGAAGCAGGAGTTGTTTAGTTCACTTCAGCAGGGACCAGCCTGTGGCTTGCAGGTTACATCTCAACCTGCATTTAGCTAAATACGGTTTTCCCTCACCTCTCTGCCTTTTCCAGAGCACCTGGGAGCCCCTCGGGCAGGGCAGGTGACATGCATAGCACTTCGGAGCGGGTTTTGATTTGCACAGGGGTGGGGGTGAGCATCCTGCTGCTCCTGCTGGCAGAGGAGTGGGTGCTGTGATCAGGAGCCACGGGGACACCACGACTGCCTGCTGGTGGTCCGTGCTGCAGAAGCTTCATTTACAAACTTCGGTTGTTTCTGCTTTTTGACATATTTTAGGAGCACCTAGCCAGTGCTCTTCTTGCAAGCAAGGACAGCCTCGGTTGGGATGCAGTAGGTCAAGCCAGCCTGACATTTCCAACGGTGTGTACAGCCAGAGTGTGGGCTTCTAGAAAGTTTAACCATTTATTTGGGGCCTTACTCCTTTAATTTCCAAAAAAGGCCTTCTTGATTAATGCCCTAAAGTTTCATCTTTCAGTGCACATCTTTAACCAGTTTTAGACAACTTCCATATTCAAAAGACTTTAGTGCTCCAGGCTTTCTCAGTCAGAGGGAAGGCGATGGGAGCCCTCTCCCCTCCCCACTGGGCACTGTCACTCACCCTGTATTTTTCAGCCTTTTTTTTTTTTTTTTTTTTGGAAATGTATCTAGTTTCCTTCTGGACTCTTTAAAGCTCCGTACTTCAATGACAGACATGTATAACACATTCCATATGCTCTCTTCCCTTTGGTCCGTGAGCTCTTCCCGTCTGTCTCTGATGGAGGGACATGCCAGGCTCCTCCTGTTGCCACTTAAAAGCTGGGAAGCGCCCTTGGTTCTTTAATAAAATTAAACAAAATTAATTTTGCTTGAAACACTCTCTCTCTCTCTCTCGCCGCGCACCGCCTCGCTTTGCTCTGCTTAGGTGTTTGCATATTGTGCCGTATTGTTCCATCCGTGCCAGGACATTATTTTTACAGCTGGCCGTCCTTTGATGGAGGGAAACGTGAGAGCTGGGAGGCGGCCGGGCGCAGGGCGGGCTGCCGGGGAGCCTCCGCAGCTGCCGGCGCTGTCCGGGGCGGGAGCTGCGCGGCGGGAAAAAGCACGGGGGGAAAGGAGCCAAGGCTGAGGCAAAGCCAACAGCTGGGCCTTGGGAGCACTAATGGGCCCTAAGGAGCCTGCCCGCCTCCCCCGGGCACAGCAGCCCCAGTTTAGCCCAGCCCGGGCCTTTGGTGCTGTCCGTGTGCCGCATCCCGGCGGAGTGCCGGCTTCTTCCCAGGTGGGTCTCAGCCTCGGCTTTGGGCGCTTCCCTCTTCCCCTGCTCCTGCCCGGACCTCGGCCCTGCCCCATTGCTGCTCTTGGTCTGGGGCTGTGGGGAGCCTGGGGTCCCTCTCCCTCGTGGGCAGCCCCAGTGTCCTGCACCGCTCCGTCTTGGATGAGGGCCCTTCCGCAATGTGCTGCCTTACAACCCCTCCCAGGTAAGTCAAGGTTTGCTGCTGGTTCTGTATCGGCTGTGGACTGAAAAACAGCGAGTGGTAAAAAAAGACGGAGGTCACCCAATTCGCAGACGGCAGAACTGAGATGGGCAGAGGGAAGAAGTGATGGAAGGACTCAGACTAGAATGTAGCTAATCGAGTCACTCAATATTGTTTATTTCAGGCTGATTCAGGTTCAAACTCAGTCCCAGGTACTCTGGAGCTGATTTCTGTCACACAACAAATGGAGAGGCAAAGGAACCTGGTGCTGGTTGGGGCCCTCCAGCAAGGCAAACGGGGCTTTGCAGCCACACCTCTAGATGAGTGTTCTTGCAGCACTGTGGAAGCCATCAAACCGTGTGTTTATGGATTTCACTGCTCACTTGAGACCTATTAAAATAAGGTATTACACGGTGTGCCTGAGGCAGCAGGGACAGGTGAAAGAGGGCAGATTTGGCCTCAGACTGCAGTTGCCTTATCAAAGAAAGCAAAATAGATTTCTCTAATTTACAGATACTGTACTCTCAGCTAAAAACTCACTTGCCTGCACTTGTCAGCACTTGGGGTCTAAGATGTCATTTTTCCCTCCCTGAGAGAAGGAGCAGCAATAATCCTGTGGTGCTGCCTCACAAATGTGAATGCAAATGCATTGAGTGGTGGTTTGTTTATTTCCAGAGACGTTCTAATCCTACAGGCTCCTGGCTGCCAGTCTAGGGCTTTGCCTGCCCTTTGTTTTATCTGTGGAGAGCAGAGTGATTCTGGCTGGGCTCTCTCACCAGTGGGGTGTGCAATAGCACCTGTGAGGAACAACCTGGCCTCAGCTGGGCACACTTACCCAAATGAGAAAAGGTCATTTTCCCTTTCATCTCCACTTCAATTGTGCTGCCTCTGTTGGGTCTTATCTAATTTTTGGCCACAAACCATACTGTGCTACCACTTCCCATGTGCTTGCCTCACTTCTCTCACAGAGAGGCAATGGGATCAGCCACAAAATCCCAGCTTCCAGATCTGCTGCTGGGTGAGTTGGACAATATTTTCTCTTCCCTGGTTGTGCCATTTTCCTGCGGTTTCCGTCCATTTCATCTCCTTGTGAGTCTCATATGCTGCTGTTTGTCTGCCTCAGTGTGTCCACAGTGACCTTGCTCCATCCTTTTGGTTTGAGTTTCACTGGCTGTAAGTTATTTCACTTTTAATTAGTTTATGTATTTTCATTCTGTGTTGTTTATTATAGCATCATGTTCTGTTTGGATAATGTCATGTTTTGGCTCAAAGGGCTCTAAAAGTTCAGAAAATTTAGTTGGAGACAAACTCTCTCTCCAGATTCAGTTTCTTCTGAGCATGAAGCAGATTGCTGTTGTCTTCACACCCACGGGGAGCATCAGCTGCAGTGAGGAGACAAGGCCTGCCTGTGTCCAGGACATGGGGCATTAGACAGTCACTGTGGTTTCTGTTCCTTGTGGCATTTAAGTGGAAACTCGGGCATAGGCAAGCTGGTCACTGGAGCTAAGTGGTGGCAGGAGGGTGGCTGAGCTCTACACTGGCATGGCACATGGTGGAAGTGCACGTGTGTTCTGGATCCTTCTGCTGCCCAAGGGCCAAAGCAGGGCTGAACTTGGCTGTGCTACAGCCCAGGAGAAGCACAAGGCTTGGACATGAGCACCGATGGAACTCTCACCCAGCACAACAGGTGCACCTCAGGGGCTCAGCAGTGCCCTTCTCCTGCTTCCTCTGCCTGGAAGCTGCCTTCTTGTCCTCCCTGAGGTACTTGAGGGATCTTGGAGCTTGGGCCAAAAGGACCGCTGAAGCCACCACCACACCTAGGGGTTGAGGCTGTCCTTCCCTGCCAGGCTTCTCTCTTTTTTGCCGTTTTAAACAAAACTACAACTTGTGGTTTGAAGGTAGGCTAAGAGTGCTTCTCCTTTTCTCTAAAATTTCGCATCCTCATGCTGAAGTGACAGCTGAAACTAAAACAGCAGCAAAAAGCTTCCAGATTAATTTGTCTGTACACAGACAAATCACAAGCCAAGCACACGGTTCACTCCTTCCCTGTCCCCGCCTTCAAGGCTTTGGCTGTGTGTCTCAATGATTTTTGTGGATCCCTTCCAACTCAGAATATTCTGTGATTGTGTCTCCAGCAGCTCCCAGTGAATGCTGGTGAGGTAGGAATGTGTCTTCATCTCCTGGCGCAACCCAGCCAGTGCTGCCAGGTCTTAGAGGTTTAATGACAGGCCTGTCATTCCACCACTGACACAAATGTCATCTTTAAGCTGGCAAAGCAAGAACTATAGGAGACTCCCCTTTGATATTTATCATTTGATAAGATGCTGTCTCCTGTCCTACTTAATGCTCTTTTTTTTTTGTAGACAGGGGCTGGATTAAGGTAGTCCACATATAGATGTCTAGCATCATTTGAGGAAGCTTGTTACATCCCAGCACACCTTCCACTGCCTCTCCAGGCATGTGGATGTCTCCTGTATGTCTTGAACCTTATTTCCTATCTCTGCATTGCTGCCACAAGTAGCTGTGGGTGGCTCTGGTGGCAGTGAGAGACCCAGGGGCAGGCAGCTGAAGGAGGCCTTGCTGCACACCCTTCACAGGGGACCAATGGGCAAAATAATCAACTACCAACTGATTACCAATTTTATCTATTTTCATCAATTTTTCGCTTAGTCATACTACCTACAAATGGAATTGCATCCAAATGGAGGCACACCTGCTGGAGTCTGAGAGCCAAGCTTGACACCACTGCTTCTAGTGGGGCTCCTGTATACCTCTGCTGCTGTGCACTCCCCTTCTCTTTCTAGCGCTTTTTCCTTTGCTGTAAACATGTTCCTAGAGGAAGAGTGAATGCAGGCATGTGCATCATTCCCTGTCCTGCTCAGAGGGAAAGCTGTCCAATTCTCCCAGTATCCAGGTGTAGGGATGTTTGAGGCATGGGGTTTTTTCCCTTCTCTTTCTGAGTTCACACACCATGACTCAAGGAGGTAGCTACACTGTAGACATGTTTTAACATTCAAGTTATCCGAGCATTTAAGAATTCTCTTTGTAATTACTTCCATGGCTCCATGAGACACAGAGATGCTTTTGTCCCTCGTCACACTGATTGTAAACAGCAGTGTGAGGCTGAAAGCTTAAGTCCTCTCATCTGCAGCAGGCATTTGCTCCGGGAGAAATGTGTCCAGCTGGTGTCAGGAGCCCAGGGTTACGTCCATGCTCCTGAATCCAACCTGTTTGATGGCTGTGGGATGGGGCTGACAACAGAGCTTGGCCGCAAGCAGCTGACCCCTCTGCCCCAAGGGGCATGAGACACTCGTGGGGGATGTGATGGTGGGCCACAGTGATCATGAAATGGTTGACTTTGTTTCTCAGTCTAATGAGAACAAAGGAGAGCAGAGTTGCTACTCTGGACTTAAGGAGAGCTAACCTTAAGCTATCTGGGAGCTATTTAGCAGAGTGCTCTGAGAATCTGCATCTGAGGGCCTCAGAGTTCACAAGCACAGGTCCATTTTTAAGAGTCACTTTTCAGATGCACGGGATCAGGGAATTCCACTGTACATCACCACTGCAGAGAGTGGAGGGTGTAAGTGGGGATGAAGGGGCATCTGTGCTGAAACTCACAGGTATTTTGCCTCTGTGAGCTCTTCTTGCTCATCTTGGTGAGGTTTCTGCTCAGAAACCTGTGTAACAAATCAAGTGCCCTTGTCCCTTCAGCTTAGTCTCCTCTTACCCTCTTTGAAACCTGGATAAATAAAAGCTCCTTTAAGGGTCAAAATAAAAAAAAATGAGAAAATAGCTGTTTTGTAGGCCAAACTGACGGCTCTCTCTTACCATAAATTGGTGGTGGCTTCTGCAAAGGCAGAAAAAGCCTTTTCCTAAGAGGTGCTGGGTTGTGCCTATAGGACTTGGGGCAGCTCTGCCACGTGCCTTGTCTGAGGTGCAGCGCTGGCTGTGCAGGCTCAGCTGGCCAGAAACAGAGGGCAGAGTGAGCCCTGACTTCCTGGATGGGGAAATGAGCACAACAGCAATTGGCTTTATTCCCTACTGTCTCCAGCCTGCCTCGCAGAGGAGTTTTAATGCTCTTACTCATGGCAATTGCTCCTGCAAACCCTGGGTTTTGTGAGTGGGAGCCTCAGCATTCATTTGCTTCCCACTCAGGGTCCCTTTGCCAGTGTAACCCCCCACTGCCAGTGCTGCTTCCTTGGCTGTGTGTGGTCCTTTTGCCGAGTGCTGACGTTTTTTATTTTTGGTTAACATCAGAATGGAGCTGCAGAATAATTGCTCTTTCACTTTGCTCTTAAATAGGCCATGCTGCTCGTCTGCATAAATGTTCCCTTCATGCATGCTGTCACTCTGCCTCGCAGGCTTCTTGGAGGGGGGAAAAAAACCCAAACCACTTTATTTTTCAAAAAGATTCCTTTTCTTCCTCGTGAATTGCCCCTGCTCTGTATGATAGCCAGCAATTGGCCCCGAAGGACGAATACTAAGCTGCTTTGCCAAGGTGACAAAGTGCAATTCAGCCATAAGGCATCCCATATATCCGGGGCTGTCCTGTGAGACCTTTCAGGCAGGGGATTGAAGCCGGGGCGAGGCCACCTCGGCAGATCCGCCCCACTCGAGCACTCGACCTTAAAGCCAAAGCCAGGCTTTAGCCACTGGGATGCAAATCCCAGTAAGACGGGCAGATGCAAGTCAGTCTTCCCCAGGATGAAAGCTTTTGCTGTCAAGCTGTTCAAAGGGAAACATCCCGAGGCTGAAAACTGCTGGTGTGCGCTGGCTCCTGCTCCAGAGGCTGGCCACGTGCCTCAGCCTGCCCCAGAGCCGCAGGGAGCGAGGGATGGATGGATGGAGGCACGGAGTCCCGGGGGAAGGGCACAGGGGAACAAGCCAGGCTTTGCAAAGCTGCCTGCAGAGCCCCAGCCCAGAGGGAAATGTGTTTGCCTCAGATGGGGTAGGACTTGGCCAAGGAATGCTCAAAGCTCTGGCTCCGCCGTGAGGCAGAGCACCCAAGGGTTTGCCCTCCTTGCTGAAGAACTTGCCGGCAGAGATCCTGCAGCTGATCACGGCTAGCAGCCTTTCTGCGACCTGATTACTTATGAGAATAAAAGCCAGCTCAGCCTTCAATCCTGGTCAGCTTTCACTGCGATGTTTTCCCAGCGCATGGAGGCCACCCTGAAGGAAACGTGTGGGGAAAACCGGACCACGCACCCTGTGGGCTGAAGCCTGTGTCACTCTCGCAGAGCTAAGGGGCAGTTTGTTAGAAAAGGGAAAAGAAAAAGAAAAAAAAAAAGTGTCAGTCAGACCATGGTGGGGAAATGAACCATGTGGAAGAGAGAAGATGCGTGTGGGAGCAGCGCCCGTGCCTGGAGGGGCAAGGACAGCGGGATGCCAGAAGCTGCCTGGCCGGCCCGGCGTGACTCCGCATGTTCGCAGGGAAAGAGGAGCGGCACAAAGCGGAGTGTCCCGAGATCGCTGCCGCAGGCTGCGCTTTGCTTTGCTCTGCAGGCACGGAGGTGAGGGCAAGCACAAGTTTTGCGTTTTAAAACGGTAAAGAGGAATGTAGGGGCTTAAGAGACACCACGGGACCCCTGTGCAAGCCTTGCAACCTCTTCCATCACCCACAGCTCACTGTCGACTTCTGTTCCAGACTGCCCTAGCTCTGCTAGAGTGGTAATTAGGCTGGATGTTGTCCTACTTCTCTCAATGAAAGGTTGTTCGGGAGCCTCCCTGCTCTGACAATTAGAAACCAGCCAAAAAGAAGGGAGCAGCCCAGTGGGGTCACCTGGAGGATCCTTCTGGGTATCATATGTCCAGCATCAGTCAGTAGCATATTTTAGCAGGAAAAGCAAGACCTCTTACATTTAGGGAACTTAGATTATAACCAAACCAAACAAATCTTCAGCCTCTCTGGAAGAAAACACGAAGGGTTTGTGAGGCCACATCTAAGTGTGCCATTTCCAGTGATATGGTCCTTGGTACCAGAGCAGGTCCAGGAGAAGGACATAGCATACAAGGAGAGGACAAGAGAACTGGGTTTGTCCAGCCTGAAGAAGAGAAGGCTGAAAGAAGACCTCAGTGCTGTCTGACACTACCTTGCAGGAGATATAGAGCCAGACTCACCTTGGAAGTACACAGTGAAAGGATGAAAGGCACCAAACAGAAGTTATGTACAAAGAAATCCCAATTAAACATCAGCAAACAACTTTGACAGGATTGGTGGTCAAAGTGTCTCCAGCAGGGCTGTGCAAAGCTCTCCTGACAAAGGTTTACTCTGACTTGAACGCTGGCTGTGCTTTGGGTATGGATTGGGCCAGACGGTCCCTTCTGACCTTATTTATGGTGTGAGTTTATGTGTTGTTTATAGGCATATCTGATTTTCTTGTTTAATTTCTATGTATACCTGTAACCAGGCAACTGTAAGTGTAATCACCATTGTCCAACATCTCATTTTCACTTCCTTGTGGTTCTACCAGATACCACCCAATTATGCCGAAATTGCCAGTGAAGCTCTTTGTGCAGTATCTTTTCCTTCAGTATGTTAATCTCTTTCCCTTTGCTGTTTCAGTTTCTATGCTGTATTTCGAAGAATGAGATTTCTGACAAAGCCATGACCAAGAAGCCAGGTGGTGGCTTGGAAGCCAGGCAGCACCTGCAGCAGATGTGGCTGACAGGGTTATCAGGGTTGATGCTCCAGCCATGCAGATGATCAAGGTCCACACTTGAGCTCAGTTCCTTGGTCTCCTTTCTGTGGTGGTCCTTTTTCCCAGACAGTGACAGTGATGTGTGGGTGTCTCTGAGTGGGAGCCCTGCCCTCACATCTCCAAAATGTGGCCCTGGCCCCCAGGGGTTGGGTGCCCAGAGGGCGCCTGTGGCTCCTGCAGTGGCTCTGTATCCACACCTTGGGGACAGAGTCTGAGGTCTTGGTGTCAAGGCCAATCAGGCAATTACAAACCAAGGTGGGACAGCAGGCCCAAGAGGAAGTAGGTCCTTCCCCTCTGCCACCCAATAGAAGCCCAATTGCTCTGGATTCATCGCTCTGAAGCCAACAGCACCATGCATGGTTAAAATGGCTGTGACCTCTACACCACCCTCTGTGATGTTTTAATTATATCAGGTGAAAAACATATCTCAAATGAAGCTGGTGGGGCTCTGGGCCATGAGCAAGCCCTTCAGCATTACTGTCCATATTGCCCTTTTTGCAGCCTGTCCTTTAATGCAGGAAGTGCCACTTAAAACAAGCAGTCGTACTCGAAGGACTAACACTCTCACTTGTGAACCCTACATGAACCCAGGAAAAATCAATAAGGGGTTTAAAGAGACCAGCAAAATAGCATTTAATCTCCTCTGTGTCAGCAGATCTGCAGAGCAGGTTTAGTGTTGTTTTGCATCTGGGACTGAAAAAAAAAAAAAAAAAAAAAGCCATGTAGGATTGCCTGCAGGTGATTAGGTTTTGTTTTAAAACTTTAAAGAAACATGAAAATCTTAGCGTAAGCTTCTCAAAGATTAAGCAGTCATGAACTTGGGAGGAGAGAGCACAAGGCTAGGAATCAGGAGATTTAGGATTGGTATCTTCTCTACCACTTTGCTACTTGGAGTGTGACTATGTTCTGCTTTATTCAAGCTAGAACTTCCACTGAAATCAAAAGGCCTAAGCTAGCCTGGGAGCTGAGGACTTAAACACCATCAGGAGACATTTGCTGGGGTTTCTCTCCTTCACTGCTGCCTGTGAGGCACTGCAAGATCTCTGGGATGAGGACTGGTCCCTACACGTTTGTAAAATGATGAGCACTGATCTTTATTGCTCTTCTCTGAGGGTCCTTATAAGGAGTTGTGTTGCCACATGTTTGTGTTCACACTTTGTCGTTGTGTGGAGATAGTGATCACAGCTTGAGGTCTGTGGCTGTAAAGAGAGACAGCAATGTCAGTGACCAGGGATGGGCTCTGGTGATGTGCAGCCAAGGGCTCCAATGAAGCTGAAATGCTTTGTCAGGTTGTGTGACTGGTGCCAGAGCCCGAGCCTGCTGGGAGCCACTGGCAGCAGTGTACACACAGCCCTACTCCATGCAGGGCTCTTCGTCCTTGTGTGCACATCCACAGCATTGTGTGGGAGAAAGGTACACCAATTAAGTGTTTCCTCCTTTTTCTTTTATTTTTTCTTTTTTTTTTCCCCTCCTAAAAAAGTGTTGAGCTTGATGAGAATAAAACCCCTCGTTATCAGACTGCACATTCCCATCCCCAGTGAAGGCTGCAGCAGAGCTGGCACTCACTGTCCCACAGCCCTGGGTGGCACCAGTGACCCCATGTGCTCACTGACAGTGGCACCTGACTCATTCCTTCTCTGGGTGGAGCAAAACCTCTTGCGTGGCAGAACCTCTGCTGACCCTGGGTACAAAGGTTGGCCAGTGCTGGTGTGTGGCCAGCAGAAATGGGTTTCCTCCTCCTCTTTTCATGTGACATAAATGGGAATGACCCAGGGTTTATGAATCCCAGATGGAAAACGTCAGGAGTGGGAAGCACAGCCGCTTCAGGAGCCATGTTTGCATTTGCAAGGCTCATTTTGGGCAGGGGACATGTGGCCATTTGGTTTTTCAGGCCAAGGGCTGGTAGTTTTTCCTGTGAGTAAAACAGCATCCACCCATGCAGTTCAAACCAAAATCATCATTGTGATGAACCTGCTCCAGCTTCTGACCTCAATTCCTTCACAGTCTGTGGGAAGAGGGGGATTGTTCCCTGTTTGCCCAAACAAGCGAGTGATGTTTGATGTGTCTCTGCATATCATCGGGCAGGAAGGGGAATTGTGCAGTGTCCGAATGCACTTGTGCTCACATCACAGCTTTGATTGCACGGTTGTGTCATAGATGGGGGTGATACCAACAATGTTGTGTAACAACAGAACGTTTTTCCAGAGTTACACAACAGCTGGATCCCCTACTGTAGATCAAGAAACTGTAACTAATTTATTCCAGGTAACAAAGCACACTGTGAACAGTGGAAGCTTGGTACATTACACACACACACCCTACCTCACAACTGCCCCAGTATAGATGACAACATTTTAATTTGTTTTGTATCAAGATTAATGTGCTTGGCATAACTGAGAAAACAAAGATGACCCTTCTGAACTAATATGTGGTGTCTGCTCCAGTGGAAGATACAAGGTGTCTAAATAGCTTTCCAGGGAGACCCCATTTGTGAGCACAGGAAAAAAGTCAAAGTGGTAGCAAAATCCAAGTGCATTGGATGATGGTGACAACTCCAAAAAGCACACTTCTGCATGTGGTCACAGTAAAACCTAAATTTCCCACTTTGAAAAGCCAGGGAAAGCAATCCTTATCAAACCTGGTTTCCTCAAGATATACCAGATGTATCCAGGGCCACCCATGCTGCCACAGGAGCACATCATAGGAAAAAAAAATTGGCTGTTTCTATTTATCTGGCTTATAGAGAGAGTGATGATCTAGAAGAGCCCTGGTGAGCTCTGTCATATAATCCTTTTCCAGTTGTTTCTAGAAAAATCCTGCTGTAAATCCCTTGGAGCTGCAGCACCTCAGGTAGCTCTGGGAGAGAGATGAAGTTGGCATCTTCTGCCATGTCCCCATAGATTCTTCTAGAGGACAACCACCTCCAGGCAGGGGCACCTAAGTTCAGCTAGGAGCCTCACAAGACCAGACTAGGAGGGCTGAAGACTTTTCTCTGCATAATGCACATTGCAAGGCTTTTGGCAATGTGCTGTGGCTGACACAGTCGGTGTTGGCAGCCTCTTCCCTTGCTGCAGAAACCCCCTGCGAGGCAGCCTTGGCCACAAATACAGATCCGGTGATGGCTCCAGGGAAAACAGAAACTGATTTCTGCTGTACATGGGAAGCCAGAAAGAGCCTGGTACTGGAGTCAGGCTGGGAAAAATGACCAAGAAAGAGGCCACACTTAAGATTGAAGCATTCAGCCACTAAATACCCTGCTAAGGAGCTGATGTCATGAGGATGGGGAAATCCACTGCTGTGATATGATGTTTACTTGGCTCTGGAGCTGTAGCATGAAGCTCGTGCAGATGCTATGAATTGAAAGTGTTTGTCAGGACTTACACATTACTGCAGTGAAAACCAAAGTCAGGAGTTGTCTTCCATCACAAGAGTGGGTTCACACAAAGTCGTGAGATTTCATCTCTTGCTTTCAGTGTCTGCATTTTATATCAGCTCCCTGTGATTAAATGAAGAATACAGCATGATTTTATAGCACAGCCTGTGCTTCTCATAAAATCTCTTGGCAAGAAAGAATTTTTCTCAAGATGCACAGTAAAAACAGCAAGGCTTTTTCTATAACCACAAAATAATAGTTCTAGATCTACTACTGAACCAAGCAGAACCTCTTCTCTTTATATATTTTATTTCTTGGCAAACAGTGATGACTGCAATGAAAAATGTTTGAAAGGCAAAATCTTGTGCTAGAGTTTGTCCAAGATATTTTTGTGTTCATGAGGCACATTGCTGACATTTGCTCTGCTCTTCATGACAAGTTCAGAGAATAGTAAACTACTAGGAAAAATGTTTCCATTCCAAAAAGTGCATTTATGCCCCTCAGTCAGAACCTGCCTGTACTTACCAAAGCTGGGCAAAAGAAATATTTGTCTGTATATTTTGTAAAAGCTTTGAATCCTGTTTACTTCCCTGCATTTTTCAACTCTTCTTAAGAGAAAATAAGTGCAAAGCCTCTTTCCAAATTCTGAGATCTGATTTTTTTTTTTTTTCAGAAGAAGCACCAAGCCAGAGGAGGACATTACCAGGATTCATGGCATCCCAGTCAAAATCTGCACCCTGCATCAGGCAAGCCAAATCCCCATTAGCACCTGAGGTTCAGCCAGCAATACAATTCCTTTTTTTTCCCCTTTCTGTCATTTTTTTTTGAGCTGATTCACTACCTTACCCCCACACACCAAGTCAGCCTAAGGACTGTGGCCAAAGGAAAGCAGTAACCTCTGAGCTGGTACCCAGTGGAATGGCTTAGGATCTTCTGCTGGGAGCAGGAGGCATTGCTCCTGCCGCAAAAGAGGTTCTACAATTGCATGTTTGGTACAGAGAAGTTAGAGAACCACCCTCATGTTATAATTCCTTGGCTTCCTCACTAGCTTCTTTTCAAACCCTAAATGACCCAGATGGAAAGAACAGTGCCTGTGCTTTGCTCACCCGCAATTAGGAAGGAAACAAGTTTAAACTGCGTGCGTTCTGTCTGTGGCAAAGGGAAGACTCGTGCTCCCCAATCTGCCCCCGAAATTACTCCTAATAGGGCTAAATAGTGTTTTGTAACCGGGCTCTGGGCAAGCAATGAGCTGCCGTCGGGAGGCTCTGCTGCATGCTTCCACCAAAACGCCAGCGTGCTTTCGCATGTATCATGCTATTGTTATTATAATGGCAATTAACGAGCTGTAAACAAATTATATGTCTCGATACAACCCTTTAATGAGCTGAGGTGCATACCTACCGGTAGGTAAAAGGTGAAGCAGCAGCACTAGGCAAGTCGTTTCTGGAGCCATTACAAGTAATTTGCAAGTGCAGGCATCTCAGTTTTGCAATCTCACTCATCTTCATTTCCTTCGAACCCTGCATCTTGCCAGCGACAGCAGGCTCTGGCTTCTCTTTTGGAAAGGTTTGCCTTTACTCAGCTCTCTTGCTCTGGCTGTGCTTGTGCAAGCATTGACAAATGTTTAACTCCATTGATATTTCTAGCCCGGAGTAAAAGAGCAAAGCAAGTAATCTGTGGACAGGGATTGTTATTTTCTCCTAAATTTGCCCTTTTAATTATTATGTGAAGAAAATAGCGTTATATTTGCCTAAGGGTGCTACTTTTGTTACATGCTTTGCAAGCGCCTGTAGTTGCTGCTCCAAGGCTTCATTAGGCAATTTTAGCAAATCGCAGCAGGTTCCTGGGCCCTCGCTGCTTTATCCCGCAGCCTCGTGTTTCTGTGCTGCGCCCGACGCGCAGGGAGCTGCCGGGCAGAGGGCGGGAGCACAGAGGGACCCAGGGAAACAGAAATGAGAGCAGAGGGATGCCCTCAGCAGGTGCCTGCTAAGCAGGAACCCCCAAGTCTGGGCTGCGGCAGCCGAAAAGGTGTGCGGGTTCCTGGCAGGCAGCTGAGCCAGGGGGGATAGGGACACACAGAGAAACTGCAGGAGCTGTCAGGAGCCTCAGCCTCGCTGTAAAGACAAATCCACGTGCCAGCAAAGTGCTGTTGAGTAAAGCAGCACACCTGCACTAGGATGCTGAGGAAAAGAGCCTGGCGGTGGAAAGGCACACTGCGGGATTTAAGGAATGAGGCAAGGCAGTTTGCCCCGGGTCTTCGAGTCTACGGGCTCTGAACGAGCACAGCCCCTGCAGTGTAACACAACCCGGAGTGAGGAGCGACCTGGCCCCACAGGCACAGCGAGCCCCGGCACACTGCGGGTGGCATGGCAAAGCCTGCTGCGGCACAGTGCTTCCAGGGTTTCATCTCCCTGGGAATCTTAAAGCCCTTTTGAATTGATAAACCATTCCCATGATGTTATAGCATAATATCTTTTATCCTTAGTGTTTGGGGGGAAAAACAAAAACAAACAAACAAACAAAAAAAGCCCAGCAGAAGACAAAACCCAACCTTCCAGCTCTGTGGCTTAGAGAAATTATGTGAGCTCAGCTGATCTTACCAGTGAGAAATGCTGGCTTCTCCCAGAGCAGTGTCTGCTATAAGAAGGGAAAAAGTAGGATGAAAAAAGCGTTGAATAAGAAAAAGGGAAACACAGAGACCATTTTACAGTAAGGGCTTAGGAATGTTTACCTACAACAGCAGCTCATGTCACGGCCAGGGTGGGCAGAGGCCAGATGCTGGGTTTCTGCTTGTGCATAGCTGCAGGTGCCTTGAAATGGAAGCAAAACCCTCTTTCAAACCGGGCTTTGCCATTTGGGGAAAGACACACGCCGTGCAAAATGTAGGTCAGGGCCACGGGTAAGTGCTGGGGTGCTCTGCAGGGACCTGCGTGATGGACTAACCACGTCGTACAAAGAGAAAACATATCAAGATCCCGTACAGCTGGCCTCAGCTTGTATCACTCACTAAATATTTGATGAATGCTAACTGCCTAACCTACTTTATTCCTCCCGCCTACCACAGCGTTGACTGGCTCCTCCATTTTTTCTCTATTATTGATGCATTTCTGAGGAAAACCCAAAAATATTTCTGTCTCACAACAAAACAGTGATCTTAGATGTGAGATGAAAAAGGAAACAAAGGGAAGGTGAAACTGACGATCCCAGGGAGAGGAAAGCAATGTGCGGGTAAGGGAAAATATAAATTGAGTGGCAGGCACTATCACCATTTTACAGTAGAATGGAAACCAGCAAAGTCTGGTGATGAAAGTGTGTGTGGAATATCGTTAGTCTTCTATCCTTTCCTTAAAAAAATAAAGTAAAATTGGTTTCACCCTGGGAATTGCACAGGAATGAATTTTACTGATATAACTATATGGAAGAATTGCCAAGGAGCTTCATTCTATATTAAATTGCTCATTGCATAATTTTAAAGTTCCATTCTTATTCATGCAATATCTAGTTTTGCCACCATAAATATTCATGAAGGAGAGAGAAAAGTGGGTGCAGGCAGGACTCTCTGTGGCAGAAGGGTTTTTACGTGACAAGCACCTCAGTAAGGTTACTCAGAGCACGATTCTCCTCCTCCTGCTGAGAGCAGAGATTACTAAGCCAAGGTGCTCTCTGGCCTTATCAAAATCAGGGAAAACAGATGAGGAGCAATAAAAATAAAACACAGTTGTATTGGATGAAGTCCCACAACAGCCCTTGCTCCAGTATTTTGGAAGCCAGGGTTCAGTTTAATCAGGCATAGCTTTCCTGAGCAGAGCTGCTCGTGGAACTCCTGGGGATGCTCAGTGGCAGCTCTGTCAACAAAGAGCCATTTTTCTTCATTATTAATGAAACATGGATGGCTTGTGCTTTTTGGTCAGCCAAAGAGGAGGAAGATATAGTGGGCAGAGTGGCAGAGAGCAGCCACTGGCCTTTTTCAAAGATTATGTCAAATACCTGCACCCTGGCATTCCTGTTACCCTCCCCTTGCCTCTCCCTGTGCCTCCTTGGGGATGTCCCTCCTCCCCAGTTCAAAGCAGCACAACAGCTCTGGCATTTATGGTATGGCTGAGCACTGAGTTTCTGTAGGGCTGATTTATGCTGCAGGAAAATGTTTTTCACTCTGAACTGACTCCTTTCAATGAAACAGCACTGTGAGAAATTGGCCTCATCATTCCTGCGAGCTGGGGTGGGACATGATGGTCCAGGGATGGCCACGTCGGTGTGGATCTGTGAATGCACAAATCTCTTGTGCTGGCTCCACGAGCAAAGCCTAGGCCATGCTGTTTCCATGAAATCTGCTGATTTACTGTTTTATTTTACTTACAGTGACACGTACCAGGGCATGACTCACTTATTTGCTCTCTAAAATCTTTTATTGTTTAATTGTTGCTGTCTTCCCTCCTCAGCACAGGAGGGAAATGCCCAGGAAGAGGACACCTGGCAAGCCAAGCATGTAACAAAGCATTGCCCCAACATGCAAGGGCAAGCAAGGGCCAAGGTGTAAGCCAAGAGGGGATTGTCAAGGGACATCAGGAACCACATTCTAACGTGATTCTAATGTGAATCACATCAGGAATGCCATTCTATGATCCTACGGTCTCTAATTCCTGAGACAGGGATGCTTTCATAGTGCTCCTTTTTGTAGAAGTGTTCAGTGTCTTCAGCTTCTACTTCTCTTCCCCAAAAGGCCAGTTGCATGTGGGTGGGTAACACAAACACCAGCACCACCAGTGGGAAAGATGGGTGACTCTAACAAGGAAAGAGTTCACGCAGAAGTTAATTATTTGCAAATTGGCAGTGATACTTTGACCTCAGATGCTTGAAGACCTGGCTAATGGCACCTCTGGACCATGAGTAGTTAGTTGTCTGTAAGACTTGATGGAGGATGAGTGAAACTGTGACTTGGTAGAGAGATGGACATAGGGTGGCTGCCTTTAAAAGTGAGGGCAAAGGAGAAAACTGGCCAGCTTCATGTCAATGCCCTGGAAATACTGGAGCAAATATCAAATATGGACTAATTCACACTTGGTGATAAAAGGCCTGAGCACTAAAAGAGCTAAAGCAAATTTATTTCCGTTTATGGCAACCATCAGTCTTACAGAAAGGAGAGGCAGTAGATGTCACATATCTTGTCTTCCAAGGGCTTTTGACAGCGTCTCTGATTGCCATTCTCATCATAAGTAAGCTCAAAAGAGAAGTTTACAAGAGGCTGACACAAGGCTTGTCAAATTGTAGCAAGAGGGTGAGTGACAGCAGGCGCAGTGGCTGTCCCAGGAGCAGCAGGGCAGGCTGCTCCAGGGCTGGCATCGTCACTAGTGTCGCTGAGGGGACGCTGTGCTGGCCTGGGGGGAACACAGGATACAATTCAGAACTGGGACAAGCTCATATGAGGTGGTGCTATCAGGCAGGAATAATGGACAAATCCAGTCAGGCAATAGCCTGGCTGGCAGATTGCTGGGCAGTAATGCGGCTTGTGAGCTGAAGTCTGGGAGCACCATGTTTCTGAGACAAAGGCAAACACCACACTGGGATGTGATGCCTTGGGAAGGCTGACCTGGAACAGAGACTGGACAGAGCTAGAGAATAAAGTAGGTATTTATTGAAAGGCCTTTAAGGGCACACCTTGGGCAGGACAAGAGCCTGGCTAGGGCTACACCTAAGGTGGACTTAAAATGGCCACAAAAATGCATGACCAGTCACAAGGTCTTACATATTTGTAAGCTTTGGTCCATTTGCATATTGCATATTGTCCAATTACAGCTTCAGGTTATGAAGTCCCATCCTTGTTTTCTCTCTTCAGTCCACTGTTGTTTGTGCTTTTGGGCCTGAAAACTTGTAATAGTTGTCCTCGGTCTCCAGCAGGAAAGGATTTGTTTTGTCTACCTACTCCATGAAGAGGGCTTACTAACCCTTAATATGAGGGCTGAAAACTACACTGCTGGACAGCACAAAATCTGAAAAACATGAAAGCTAAAATCTAAGGCATCAGAGGTACCAACAAGAGTATAGCTTACAAGGTGCAGGCACAAGCCCTTTTCCTCTACCCCGTTGCAAGTCAGGCTGGGTTTGGGGTACGGCTCTCCCAGAACAAGACCATCCCAGCTGGACACAGGGGCAGCTGTGGACAGGAGGCCTGGAGAACCTCACCTATGATCAATTCCAAAGGCACTGCCCCTGCTCTGCCTGAAGAAGGAAAGAAGGGTATTTCAACACATGGGGCTGCAGAGCGGAAGGCAATTATCCTGCTCTCTGCCTGTGGGGCAGCAAGGCAGTTTCGGGTTAGTCACTGGGACATAATTACAGCTGGTCAGGGCAGCGGGGCAGAGGACAGACAGCAGCCAGACATGGAGGCGATGGAGCCACTGCATATCTAAAAGACAACCTGTTGGAACAGCATGGGCATAGTTTATGTATTATTGTTGACATTATACTATAAGTAATATTTCAGTATGGTATCTATAATACTCTAAGCCAGTAAGAGACAGTAAATATTCCACTGGGATCCGTTCCAGCCTTCATTCCTCACTGAGCACAGCTCAGACTGAAATTCTACATGTTACACATCACTTGCAGGAGAAAAATCACCCAAGCAGAGCTCAGCATGAATGCCAAGTAGTAAACGTCCTCCACCACAGTGCACTAGTCCATGTTCTTCAGGCCATAGGACACACCCAGCTTTGGGGTGTCTGCCAGAGGCTCCAGAGAGTCAAGATCTGTAGAGAGTTAACAGCACCAGGGCAAAATCTGAACCATCCCTAAGTACTAAAACAGCACAGGCCAGGGACTGTGAAGAAAGATTTGCGTACAGATCAGGGAAGTAGGAAAACCAGCATACTTTTGGGTTGGGGGCTCCTAGGGCAAGCTTTGCACATACTCTGAACTGCACCTCTCTTTCTGAATGAGCCATCACAGAGTTGAAGTCCTTACCTAGGCTGGAGCTTTAAGAGAAACAAAGTAATTTGTGACTTATGCCCTAGGGTGTCTGTGGCTCTCTCTTCTGGCCTTGTGCCTGAGGCTGACCAAAACTGAAACTTGATTTGGAGGGCAGCATCAGATGTTCCAGTTTGCTCTAAAGGGACTAATGGCAAGAAGAAATACATTGAAGATCTTTTTTAGCTGTGGGTGCACAGCTGGCCTGTGCAGCCTTATCTTGTATGTCCCAGCAAATAACAAACCTCACTCTAGGAATTACTCTTTGAGCCTTAACATTTTCCCCAGCTATTGGAAGGCATTTTGATGATTACGTCAAGCATAAGGAAAACATCTCTATAGTTACTCAGTAACTAAGATACTTTGTCAACACAGAAATGACAGGGTTCTTATTGCCTACTTAGTTACTTGAAAAAAAAAAGGCATTATTTACTACAGATGCATTCAATGTGTTGCATTTGCTAATGCTGCATTTCAGTGCTATGGAAGCCAAGATGATTTAATAGCCTAGCGTTTGTCACGTTTGCATCACGAAGGAGCTTCATTAGGAAAAACCAAAACCAAAACCAACAAAAACACTTGCTGGGAATACTTTATATATGTAAAGTGTATTTTATTAGATGGCAAATTAAATTGACACTCAATCAGAAGATACCAATATTGTGAAGTTACTTGTTATCATGTCCCAAATAATTTCCAAGGACATGCATCACGTTTTGGGAACTTGCATTACCAGGGGCATTTGAAGGCCCTTTCAAGTCAGGTTAAGAAAAGAAAATCCTGGTAAATATGGCAGAAGGAAAAGTAAAGGGTATTCACAAAGGCCACCTTCTGTCTTGGGTCCGTGAAGTCGCCTCCTCTTAAGCATCAAGAAAATGAAAGCTGTGCTGTGAGAAAACAGCTGTTTAGGAAGATCCTTTTAAACATAGATGCCGGCATACTGCTGGGAGCTTGGCTCTTCTTAATGTTTTGCTACTGCCTTTTGATTTATTATGTGTTCCGCTCTCCCCTGGCCCCTTGCCCACCATTTCAAAATGAATGAAAGAGATTAGCTGTGACAACAGCACGGGGAATGTGTGCGCGGAAGAGGTGAGCCTAGAAGAATGAAACAAACCGCAGTATTCGATATTCTGCAGTCGGGTTTAATTAGGGTAATTAATTGTTGCTCTTAAATGAAGTGCGCAAAGCCAAAGACAAGTGGCTCGATGGAGCTGGAGGGCAGCTGGCCAGGAAAGACCCTGTCCCTTCGCGGGGCAGCACTGCGCTCCCTCGCCGCCCTCACACACCTCGCCACAACCGCACATTCCCGGGGCCAGCAGCTCCAGGGCTCACCTGCACCTCCCTCCAGCCCGGTGAGCCCCCAGGTGCCGGCGCTGCCTCGGGGCCAAGCAGCAGCTCGGCCTTTTGCAGGAGCCGGCGTGAAAACTCCCTTTAATTGTCAGCGAGCATGGAGCATTATGCAGACAAATTTCACCGAAAACGAGGAAAAGAGGAAACCGTAGGAAAAGAAATTACAAGATCCCCTGCTGCTCAGAAGCGACTCCCTTGCTTTCTAAAGTAGGCTGCATAAATATTGATCTAGCTGGGATATGCCCTACATTCATTTGCACAGACATTATAAATGTGCTTGAGAATGAGAAATCAATCTTGTTTTCCTGAGTGGTAACCATGTACAGCCAAGAATGTGTACAGATAATGCAAATCACAGTTCTCAGGCTTGCCACTTAAACATGGGGTTGGAAGAGGTGTTATTGGGGAATGCAGGAGGAAAAGATCTTCTTCCCTACTTGCTTGTTTTCAGGTTATATTCTCTATATTAATTTCCATTAATCCCTATACAGACCACTTAGAACACATGTCCACTCCAATTCTAACTATCATCTGTAATCTAACTAGCTTTCTGTATTTTGCCTGCTGAATTTGTTTAGGTTAGTGTTTCATAACCTCCTCCAAGCAAGGTGAGGCACAACCTTAGGCATCCCTATAACTTTATGTCTCCCTCTGTCATTAGCCTTCCGCCTGGCTGAGCACTGCAACACCGCAGCTGGGAAAATCATATCAATAGGTTGCAAAAGCAGCAGAGTTCCTGCACTAGAGAGCCACGGGGGTGGCTTCTGAAGCACTGAGTGATTAATAATTAATATGTAATTGTTGGATAATCTGTTCAGACAGTCCAAGTGTAGGAAATATATGAGTACTTTTCTGGAGAATGCTGCTCCTAAAATAATAAAATTTTAACAAGCCCCCCTCTTGTTATAACACTGCTTAATAAGGGAAACAGTTGAATAATTTTCTTTTAAAAATTCAGCTAGACATGCAATTCCTTATTTCTGTCACCTAACATTTCCCACATCTTCTACATTATGAACACATACACTTGGCTTGGAAAAAAGGCAGAATCTTTCACTACAATGTATAGCAAGATGTGGCAGTTTTACACTGTTTTTTAATATGTGATCTGCCTTCTTTGATCTACCATTTGGCTGATTCCTCTGCCAGTTTTATTGGCTTGAGTCATTACTTTTAGTTATTTTCATCTCAATTTATGCATTCTAAATAATATCACCTTTACAGAAAGCATTTAAAATGGTTTTATTGCTTCAAAGAGAAAAAAACCCTCCAAATTAAAAATGTAGAGTCCCTTTTCACAAACATAACTCCAGAACAATATGATGCAGTAAATGAATGAAATAGGCTTTAGATGGTGAAAATGGTATCTTTAAAGCCTGGCAAAGGCAGGAAGAAAAGATGAGTCAAATTATCCTTATTTCTTCTAATTACTTGCCATGCTGACAGAGCTCATCACCACTGGCCTCGAAATGAAACTATTGTCATGCTGCATTTCAAGGCTGTGATTCAGGAGCTGCAGGACGTGTCTTTTTGTTTCACAACACGGTTATATATGGAGATGCTCAACTATACTGAGGATGCTGAACTTAGAATATTCCTGCATCACACAAGAAGGGTTTTTTTTTAACTCTGGCTGAAACGTGCAGAACTTGATAACCTATCAATTTACTCTTGGTGACTAATGATCCTGTGTTAAAATGCTAGATATTCTTATAATGGGCAGATGCTCCACATTATAAAACGTGTTTTGTTCAGCAGTACATCCAATGTGATTTGTAGCTACGGTGCAGAAACAATCCAAAATGATAAATTTGCTTACTGAAGGTAGCTGTCAGGCTATACTAAGTGGAGGAGCAGAAACACCAGCCTTCAGAAAGCAATGTCTTCCAACAAAATAATTTCAGCCACAGACACGGAGCTTAGAGAATAATGCAATGTTACAGCTGAAGTACCAGGATAATTGAGCCTATAACATCTGCTCTAAATGTAGTGACACCAAAAATAAGCCCTTCTGTCTGTGTTGCTGTTCCTTGTTAAAGGAGAGTGCAAATATGCAACATGACCCCAGCACATCAGGGAATTTGGGAACAGAAGCAGCTTGCTATCACAATTACCCTTCCCCTGACAAAGAAGGAACTTTCTCAGCAAAAATATAACAAAGACGATGCTTGGGTTGCTTTCCAATAACCTCTACAAGAAAGAAAAAGGGATCATATTTAATTAGCCCCTTCAATAAGGGTATAAGGGTTGTTCTGGTGACTATTTTACAACTGGAAGAAAGCATTAGGGTTAAGGTGTTTGACTGACTTTGCTGTGATTTTTGCCTTGAGTTTTAGTCATAGAAGCGCAGAATGGTTTGGGTTGGAAAGGACCTTAAAGATAATTTATTTTCAACCTCCCTGCCATGAGCAGGGATACCTTCCACTAGCTTGCTCAATTAGAAATTGGTAAGTTTCTCATAAGATATTGTATTGAATCATTCCTGAAAGAAAAAGAGGGAAAGGAAGCAGAGCAAAAAATATGGGTGTGTTGTAAGGAAAGTCCATTAAGACTTTCCTTTTGTTCCAAATTACTATTGAGTTTGATTAACCAGAACCCTTAATTTGCATATTCACTCTGTTGTGATTTCCCTTGGTTTGAAGCAGTGGGAAACCAATCCCAGCCCTTGTCCAGCAAATCCACTCACAAATACATGCTGCTGGTTTCCCTTCCACAGTATAAACACAAAGGAATATTCAATTGAATTGAAAAAGGACACTTTTAAAAGTCATAAAAAGGAAATAAATTTCTTGCACAGCACGCAATTACTCAGCCAAATCCCTTCCTACCTAGTATCATCACAACCAAAATCTTAGCAGGAGTCAAAAAAGGACTGCTAATACATGCATAAAAATAAACAAGAGCTTTGGAAGGGATTTATACTCATGCTTCTGGGCAGCTTCCAATCACTGCAGTTTTGGGAATAGGTTTCTGAGACTGGCTGTTCCACCCCATCTACCATCACTTTCTTTTCATCTTTCCTTGAAGTGTGTGTGACAACCCCTTTGCAGCAGGATGCTATCTAGAAGGACCAGTAGTCTAATCCACTTATGCTGCTGAAAAGATGTAGGTAGGAAATTCTGCAAATGATTTACAAATCATTTCAGTATCCCGACTCTTGCCAAAAAGCAGCCCTTGTTTAGGTATTTGACAATCTGTCATTACACTCGTTCAACAGCAACCACATTGACAACTGATTCCTGCCTGAGTGACTCAGCCTGCTAATTCCAGCCTGCCAGAACTTCACTGAGGTTTTGTGCACTGTGAAGCCTTGGGTGGTGTGATCTCACTTTGACGTTTGCCTTGCTCCTGGAAGGCTGTCCAGAGGTCATCCACCATAATGCACATTACTTACCAATACTACCTCTCTGCAGTGAGATGTGTTCATTAGACATCTCATACAGTGGCTTTCCAAATTCCTTGGCTTTCTTCAGTCAGTGCATCCCTTCAGAGATGGTCATGGAGCAGCCTGCATTTGTGCCTGCCTCACCTGTCACCTGTCACTCCATGGTGACTCCAGAGCAGTGTGACCACTCCTCTGACAGCTGGTCTGCACCACTGATGACAGAAGGAGAGTCAGAAGGACAGCTTCTCTGAGAGCTCCTGAGTAAGGCTGCTGGTCTCAGAGACCTCCATGGTCTGTCTGATCTGGAAGAGCATTCATTGTCAAAGTGAAGAGGAGCTGGCATGCCTGATGGTAAATACTCCCTCGAGGCAGCAGAACTCTGGCTAAAGCACCTGAGAACAAAACATCACACACAGCAGATACTTTTTGCAAGCAATGCCACCATGTGGGGAATGATGTGATAAATGGGTTTCCAGCAGTCACCTAAAAATCCACTGCAAGTCCCTTGTATGCTGGGATCTGATATGAAGAAAATATGAAAGGGCAGCCAAGAATGTTAGGACACAAAATACTTGGCTATCACCCAGAAACGCCTGCAGCCCAGCTGTGCTAAGCCGTGGCGGATGTGAACCCTGGCCAGCAGCCTGACTGCAATCGCTGAGGAGAGGAGCTCTCTGCTTGGCTCTTGTGTGCTGGACTATGGACCAACCCCATGGAAAAGCCCACCATGCTGGGCTTCTTTCAAAAGCCTGATTGCTCAGAGTCACAGATACCAAAGCAGCTCCATTCCTCTGCCTCTCCAACTCTGCAGGAAAACGCTTCACCCTGTGCACCTTTTTTTTTTTTTTTTTTTGTGTGTCAGAAAGTGGATGCTGGAAAGCTTTGGTTCCTGGCAGTATGGCATTCCACATCCACTACTGGTGCAGGACATATCTGTTTGGTGTGGCAAAGAAGTGTGTCAAGTTGCTGGAAGGCGAAGTTTGTGCTATTATTATGAAAGCAGGTTATCAGTACCTGTTGGCAGAAACAATGTTCCTAAAAATCCATCTGACTTTCAAACACAGCATTTCCCAACTGTGTGGGGGCCACCAACGGGTTTTCACAATTTCACCGCCTGTCTTATGAAGAGGCTGATGAAAATTTAACCTCAAGGCATGTCTTGATCTGCAGAGTGCTTAGGTCACAGGCACTGATTATCTTGGAGAACATGCCACCAGTGACAGTGCCTGGGCATGTATGCATTTGGGAAAACTAAGAGCTTATTCTACTCTAGCAGTGAGAATTTGCATTAGTTTGGAGAACCTGGTTTTACCCTTGCTCTGACCACAGCAGGTGGAGTCTCACAGATCACTCAGATCTGTTCTTGGCACTTAAAAAGCAGCAAAGGACACTTTTAGAAAACCAAAGCAGGATGATGCTGCCTCTGAAAGAGTTTGGATGCCAATTATATACACACAACTGTAGTTTGGTGTATCCTGACCAACATCTGCAAAGCTAACAATGCACACTTTCACCTCAGTCAAACCTCGATCCTAAAATATTCACTGTTCTCCCTTTCCTATGATTTCCCTTCCTGGCTGTCCAAGGCCAGCTTCTGCACAGACTGACAAGAGAGCACAGTGACCCCCACTGTGGCTTACTGTATGAGGAGCCACATGATCTGTCGGTGAAGCGATAGACTCATTTTCCTGGAAGTTTTGTTTAGCCTCACCCATAAATACTGAGCCCATTCCCATCGTTCCAGTGTATTACAAAGAGCTCTCTTAATCTCATGCAGCAACATGTCACAGCCCTGTGACTACAGTCATAGCTGGAATGGCTGAGTGAGTGTGCAAGGGAGGGGTGGAGCTCTGAAGCCAAGGCACCTTTGGTAGCCACATTCATGTGCTGCTGACAATGGCACATGAAAGCGATTCTGCACACAAGTTCATGGCTGCCAGCCTAGAAGTCAATTGTCACTGGAAAAAACCCCCTACTCTCCTAGATTTAACTCCTTATGGTTAAATTCATCAAAGTTCAGATATGGTCCCTACAGATTTCCTCAAAGCTCTTCTGAGAGGAGTGCCTGGGGAGCCACAGAAGTGTCAGCGAGCTATTTTAGTATTAACTTTTACGTTGATCCTGCCAATATTTTAATTGTATAAGGCTTTATTTTGTTAATTTCCTTCAAGTATCTCCATGTTTACTCTTAACAAGAGACAGCTTTGGTGTTGAAGAAATAAATGAAAAAAGGCTCCTTCAAAGGGCATAATGTGCGTCTTTGTTTATACTTCAAGCAAAGTGCTGTAGATGCAGCTGTTGATAGCACTCTGTACTAGGATAAATCCTCACTAACACATATTTTGAGGGTTTAGCTTCCCCTGTGCTATCCTCACTTCACTGCTTATGACATTCACAAATACATAACTTGCATTTATGTGTAGATTCTGACTGTATTGAAGGGATACCTGAGATTCTTCAGGCACGATTTGTTTTAATGCAGAACATTCCATCACGCTGCTGGCGGTGCTGCTCCGCAGACCAGAGTGGCAACACATCACACAGAAGAGGCAAACACAAGTGAGTAGGGCCATGACCTTTCTAAGCCAACTTTGTTGCCAAACCTGCTGTATGGCGGAAACATATCCTCAGTCTCACATGAAAGGGCTTTATGCACAGCCTTTAAACAACAGACAGTATCCTTCCTCCAAGATATTTACAAGGGAATTAATGGGAGATGACTAACCTCGTGAAAAGCTGATACCAAAAATGTTGGGATCTCTTGGGTCACTTCAAATGCGCCACTCATGCTATTTAGGGCATTATGTAAAATCATCACATTCAAGTCACTGTGTTGGCTGCAGCTTAATGAATCCATGGTAATCCATCTCTATCAGTAGTGATGAATACTGTACCTTGAGGAGTTGTAGAGCTCTGAAACAAAAAGGGCTTAAGACGCCATATGAGGAAGTAAGATAAAAAAGAAATAATTACAAGGAAGGATTTATAAGGTTCTGGAAGAGAATCTTTTTAGTGCTTTAATATCTAACAGGCAGCAAAGCTCTTTTTCTTTAAAAAAAGCAACAAACAAAACAAATAGCTTAAAATGGAAGAGTCAAAGACACAGTAAGAGGATTAGTGTATGGGGTTGCTGAGTCTACTGGCAATTACAAGGTCTGGCTTTGCAACTAGCATCCACACAAATTAAAGGCAAAATCTCTTAAAATACTGGTTTAATTTTAACACAGTATCTAATAAAACACTAGAATGTATAACATAGACCTGTAATCAATCCAAGTATAAAAAAGCTGAGGGTTTTTTCCTTTCTTTTTTCTCAAGTTTGTTTCCTCTGCATGTGGCTTTCAGCCACATTGAGTTAACTCAGGATCAGCTGCTCATTGCCTTGAACTGCAATGGAGGTGGTGCTGTTTCCTTTCTTTCTTCATATGATGGGAACAAGAAGTTTGTGCTGGAGAAGAAATTCCAAAATTTGCTAAGGAAGCTGCACCTCCCAACTGTTTAACTGCAATGCTAACAGAGCTCAGCCAGTGCATGTCACAACGGGAAACATTTGTGTAATCAAAGGATCACCACTGCCGCTGCTGATGGCTTAGGAAAACCCTGCCTTGCTGAAAACAATACAGGTTAGCTCCACAAGAAACTGAAATTCAAGTGGCCAAGTACTGCAAATGAGAATCACAGTCACTTGGACAACCTTACAGCCAGATTCTGCACCTGGCTCCGGCCCCTCTGCCCAGAGGGAGCTGGAACAGGACTCTAGTACAGCAAGAAGGAAGTTTCACAGCCTGGTACTCCCCTTTCGGAACACAGGAACCTGACTTGTGCCCATCACCTTGAGAGTAGTCTAATGTGCAGCCAAGAAGGCACTCACCTCTTTTCTCCTCTCTCCATATTATGAGAATATTTACACTTACCCTCACTTGTAACATGCTTTGAAGTGCACTGTTGAAGAACATGTACTGGTGTTGATATTACTTGCATGGAAGTGGTTTTGGAATCAGAAACACAGATCAAACCTTGCTGAAAATTATTTAGGGAGCTGTAGGCATAAATAACCTCCTGGATCATAGGAATCCAGCATTACCGAGTATATAAACAAAAGGGCAACAACTTTAAGATCACTTACAGCCTTTAGATTTTATTTCAGGCATTGAGTAATGGAAACTTCCCTGTTCAAGAATAGTTCTTAATAATATCCTCAATATAAGAACACTTTTAAAAGTAAATGTTTCCCTGAATATGCATCATCTTAAATACCTGAGTACACTGAAGGCCTTACATGTCAAGATGAGCACAACTGCCATGGAACATACAGACACTATTGTGCTCAAGTTTGCAGCTGGAGCAACAATCAGCATAAAGTTTCAGTTCCTCGTTGTCTATATATCCAATTTGTTCCTATAGCTGTGGCAATTGCAAATATGAATGAGGGATACAGATGCATACCTAGCATTTTGAAAAATGAAATTAATCCCTACTCATAAAATATTATTTTGAGAACCATTTCAATATGACAACATTCAATTTCTCTTTAGAAAGAAGGTTATTCTTACTATATTGTTTAATTTCAAATGGTCCCTTTGCTCATCCATCTCCTGGTCTCTGAATTACATATACAGCGGCAAATGTCTTTTGTTTTGCATTTTGACATTGAAATTCATCTCTTGCTTTGTCATCTGGAGAAAAATTCTTCCTTACTAAAAAAAACCAAAACAGGCTACTAAAGAAGAGAGCTGAGTAAGTTCCCTAACACTCTGCAGGATTGAAAGACATTAAGTTCTTTCTTTCTAAGCTCCCTCTCCACCTTCACATGTTAACTGGAATCACTAAAGTGATTAATACCTTCTTGAAACACAGATGAACATTTAGCAGCATCATTGAAGATGACTTATAGCAGAGAAAGTATAAATATAATCTTTCCCACACTAGCATTTCTCAGCACTCAGCTTTTGATCCACAACTGACTTGTCAGTCCATTTTTCTGTAGTCAAGGACTGGGGATTAAGCAATTCCTGTTTAATGATGGCATATTATTTTGCAATGATATCTTTGAAAACAAAACTCAAACTGGGTGTTCACTGTGTATTTGATATAACTAAAAAAAAAAAAAATCCATTTGAGTATAGTTCATGATAAAACTGAGTCTACAAAAGCTGTTTACTATCCCACTGCAGCAGACATTTCTGAAAAATTAGACAGTACAAATAAGTCATCATTGAATTGTCTGGCAAAATATTAATTGTAGCTAAACCAAGATGTTACCAGAAATGAAGGGGTATAATGCTAACAAAGAACAGAACAGAACCAGCAGCAATATGAATCAAAACCGGACCTGGTCCTCTCTTCTACATTCACAATGAAAGAGTAAGGAAAAGCACAGACACCAGCTGATGCCCATAATCTGTCCCTTCCCTTGCAGAAACATCTAATAGCAACACAGTGTATCCCTGAGGGCTTTAAAGGAATCTCTGAGAACTGGGGGAGGCAGACTTCGGAAGAGGCTAAGCACGAATCAACACACTCCAAGCACCACTGCAGTTATTCAGTCAGCTCTGGGGATGTGTATGGAGCCTGATGCCTCCTGCTGTAGCTGTAGCAGCTGCCAGCAGAAACGTGGACAGTGAAGATCACAACAGCTCCAGCCTCTGTGAGGATTTCAGATAAGGTCTGATAACTCTGGATGTAACACTGTCCTCAAGTCTTGTGGTTTCAAGACCTGGCATTTTCCTGCACCTCTGTGTGTGAGTGTATAATTCATGCATTTCATTCATTCAGTATGAGGAGTTTTGGTATGGAGTAATTTATAGTAATCTCTGATAAATTACTTTTTATTCCTGCATTTTTTGTTGTCAACTCCTCCTCAAGATTGTCCAGGTCTGGTCAGGAAACTGAGATTGCAAACCATCCTCTTTCATTTTACCTGTCTCCCAAACAGCTGTCATCAATCCAGCTTTAGAAAACGGAAATGTGTATTTCACCCTTCCACTTCCTTCAGTCAAACATCAATTTCATAAACTCCATTCCCATGTCTGACAACGTCAGTTAATACCTATCAAAATTCACAAATTCAGGAAAGTTTAGGAGTATATATGAGATACTGGGAAATGGAAAATAGGAGCTCTTTCTCATAAGTTGGAGAGTTCAATTTAAATATGCATGTACTTAGAGATTTCAAGCACACTTCCCTGCACAACGCAAAAATAACCAGGCTGGGTGCTGCTAACATTTGGAGGTGCTAGGCCACTACAGAAACTGCCGCCTTCATGTTCAGCAAAGTATGAAAATCGACCGCACGCTCCCCTTTCTCCTCACAGCTCAACTCAAGAATGCCGGGAGCCTCATTGCAGCCTTCTGCTCCTGAACAAATTTCACAGGGCAGAGATAAATCCAACATTTTCCCTCTCCCTCAGGACTTTAGTACAGCTACTTTGTTTTTTAATTGCAGAAAGGCACTGATGAGTAGAGCTGCTGGCAGCAGGGCGTTAGCTGGGCAAGAGGGAGAGCCAGGTCAGCTCAGTGCCTGGCCACTTCTCTGAGTTGTACTGCCCACAGCGGCTGCTCCATGAGGACTCAGAGAAAATCCAGAGCCACCCCATGGAGGATCTGGCCCAAAGCTGTCCAAATGACTTTAACTGCGTGTTCCTACACTATGGGAACTATGTCCACAGAGGACACAACGAGAGTATGTTTAAGTCTACCCAAGAGAGAAAAGAAAGCCTGCCAGGGAATACTGTTGCTGCTTCTAAGCACCTTGGGGTAAAGGCTTTAGAGTTAAAAAACCAAAAACAAAAAAAAACCCCACAGTTATTCGAGTCAAAGGGCAATGCAATGCTGGTATGTGCATAGCAAATGTGTAAAATTCAGGCCAAAAATTGGAAGGAATTTCCCAACAGGGACGACAGGATGGCCCCAGGACAGTCTTCCAGATAGGGCAGAGGACAAATCAGCTGAGCTCAGTTCAAAGTGATGTTCAAACTTGTCTATCTGCTGTGTTAGGGGGACCTCACTAACATGTAGGATGCGGTATCTCCAGCCACAAGGGAGAAAACTGGAAGCTACAGGAGACATCTCTTTGGTTCTGTGTTCTGGACTTTTTCTGTGTGTAGATGAACATTCAGGTATTTGAACAGTTTGAGAAAGGTTGATCTTTTCTCTCACCACTCCCACCAAAGAAGAGAAGGGCTGGAAGCTGTTTGCTAGAAACATTTCAAGCATCATCATTAACAATGAGGCGCCTAGAGCTTGCTGTCTCCTTCTGAGTGTGTGTCTCTGTGTGTGTGTTTGCATGTAGAACATTTCTCTCACACATTTAAATCAAGGGACCTGGTGTAACCTCTATGAAGTAGGTGGCACAAGGGTGGTGCAAAGCAGTAGAAATAAATCAGAATACACCAAACAGCCAGAACTGGAGCTCATCTACTCAGTTCTGACTTCTGCTGCATGTTGCTACTGTCAGAGGAGGTTTTGGGCACCAGTTTAAGTCTTTAATGGCCAAGTGCTGCTGTCATTTTCTGTCAGTTTGTTCTCTTGAATTCCCAAGAAGTTCCTGCTGGTCATTGCAGTTCTAGATACAGCTCGGCACAAACTCCACAGTCAGACCAGTTAAATTTCAGACCGTTCTGTTCAGAAAGTGGGTGGTTTTCACACACAGTAAACATCAGCTTTGCTGTTACAAAAACTTTTAAAAGGCAGCTATGTGATTTCCCCATTCTTTGGAGAATACCTGTTTTCTGTGCCCTGTTTCATCTTCTTCTATGCAGTACGAACATGGTAATGTGGAAGTGTGGAGAAATGTTTTATTAGGGAAGGTAAACCTTAATTTTACTATGGTTTATTTTATTACACGTGTGCACTAAAAAGACCAACTAGCTAAAAATAATGTTTTGCTTAGAGTTTATCTCCGGGTTCTTAGTGATGATTTATCTCCCCTAATATTGACATAACTGGTCAATTGCCCAGAACTCTCAATTTATTGCAGTCTATCGCGTTTTTCATGAATATCTGGCAAGATGCTTTGCTGTGATTTTACAAAATGGATTAAAGAGAGATCTCAGGCAGTCACAGTCCCATCCAGCAGGCATTACTCAGCTAAAACATCTCCAGGAGCCCAAGAGATTTCTCTGAATTCCAGAGTATGGTGTCCTTGCGGTATGAAACCTCACGTTTACATTGCTAATTGAATGTACCTGATTTTCCTTTTCAGTAATTTGTTTGAAATCATGGGACATGTTTTTTAAAAAATATGTTTCTATTTAACGGCTGCTTCTCAGCAATTTTCTACAAGTCGTCATCTTAGGTAAGTTTAGTCCCTGAAATACAATGACAGCCTAATGGCACTGAAACCTTCTCTGCGTCTACTCACAAAGCAGCTCTCTTTACGGTCTGTGCGCGTATATACACATAGACGTTTCCACCCACATTTCCATGTCTCTCTCCATCTTGGATCTAGAGAAACCGTCTCCCTCTTCGGAGGGGAAGACTGCCTGGGCTCAGCGCCGAGGCAGCGAAGGCGGAGAACGCGTCAGGTTGGGCAGAGCGGGGCGAGTGCGGTCACTGGACCTGCCCAACCCTCCGACCACACCTAAGGAACACAAACACGGAGAGCGGGACAAAGTCCTGGAATAATTTTAACACGGATTCAGCCCCGCGCCGTGACGGGCGGCAGCTGCACACCTGCCGTGCCAGCGGAGACACCGCGGGCGCTGCCCGGCCTGCCGCCCGCGCTCCCGGCCCGGAGCCTGCGCGGCCGCGGCGCCGGCGGGAAGCCGCGGGACTGCCGGGACTTGCGGCCGCCGCGGGACTACAGCTCCCAGCGGCCCCCGCGCGCCGCCCGGGCCGGCTGGGAGTCACGCTGTGTTTATCGGCGAGGCCCCGCCCCGCCGCGCGAGCGGTGGCGTCACCCTCGCGAGCCTCCCTCGCTCCCCGTGGGCTGGTTAATATTCATGAGCCGCGCGCGCGCGGGGAGCGGCGGACGGCGGCGGGATCGCTCGCTCCTCGCCTGCCTCCCTCCCTCCCTAATGGCGCTGGCGACAGCCGGGCAGCGGGACTGAGCCGGGCACCGGCGGAATGCTTCCCGCGGCTGCTACGTAATCCCCCCACCCCCGGGACGCGGCGCCGCGCTCCGCTCGGCCCCCCCCCCGCGCCGTGCCGAGCGGCGCTCCCAGCAGGGCGGCGGCGGCGGCATCCCCGGCCCCGCGGGCGATGGAGCCCGCGCAGCAGCGAGCAGCAGAAGCCCCGGCGGCGGGAAGCGGGCGGGGGGAGCCGGAGAGCGGCTCCCCGGGCAGGAGGAGTCAGGCGGAGAGCGGCGCGGAGCCGTCGGGCGGCGGCGGGCAGCTGGACGGCAAAGCAACCGGCGGCCCGCGGCGGAGGCGAGGGGGAGCCGGCGGCTTCGCTCCTCCCGCGGCGCTGGCGGCCGGCGGGACTCCGGCGGCCCCCGGCGGGGCCGGCAGCGCGAACTCCCTGCTCCTGCGGCGGGGAAGGTTGAAGAGGAACCTCTCCACCGCCTCCCCCTCTGCCGGCGGCGCCCCGGCCCCCTCGCTGGGCACCCGCAGCTTGGACAGGAAGGCGCTGCTGCTGCTGAAGCCGCCCCGGCAGCTACAGCCCCTGCAGCCCCCGGAGCGGGACTGGGTGCGGCGGGACCTGCAGCGGGGCTGCGTCCACGTCTACGAGCGGCACATGAACTGCTACCTGCGCCCGGTGCTCTGCACCCTGGAGACCACTGCGGCCGAGGTGGCCGCCCGGCTACAGCAGCTCGGCCACCGGGGCGGCAGCAGCGTGGTACGAGTGCTGGGCAAGGCGGGCGCGCCGCCGCCGCCGCAACCCCCGCCCGAGCCGCCGGCGGGCCCCGCCGAGGCGCCGCCCGAGCCCGCGGCCGAGGGGCTGCGGCCGCAGCCGGACGAGAAGCCCAGGAGCCGGCGGGGGACCCGGAGCGGGCTAGCCGGAGGAGGCTGCGGGGAAGCGGCGCGGCCCGACCGCCTGCCGCTGTGCAGCGGCGCCGAGGAGAGCGACTTGGCCGGCGGCCGGCCGAGCCCGGCGCCCTCCGA
Organism: Sylvia atricapilla; assembly: GCF_009819655.1. Lineage (NCBI taxonomy): Eukaryota > Metazoa > Chordata > Aves > Passeriformes > Sylviidae > Sylvia > Sylvia atricapilla. Next base: position 70,433,073 of record NC_089140.1, on the reverse strand, counting down.
CTTCAGCCCCGGGGCGCCGCCGGCCGAACTGTACCTTGCGGGGCCGCCGCTCTCCTGCCCCTCTCTGCTGGGGGAGCTGGGGCCGACCGGCTCCGACACCGAGAGCTTCAGCCCCAGCGCCGAGAGCGTCTCCGACCGGCTGGACCCCTACAGCAGCGGCGGCGGCGGCGGCTCGTCCTCTTCGGACGAGCTGGAGGTGGAGCCGGCGCCCCCCGACGGGGTGGAAGAAGCAGGTGCGGGGCCGGGCCGGGACGCCCCCTGCCCGGGGGAGCTGCTCCCGGGGCGAGCAGTGGGGGTGCCGGCGGGCGCGGCCGGCGGGCGGGAGCAGCCGGCGGGGCCGCCCGCCCTGTACGTACAGCTGCACGGGGAGACCAGCCGGCGGCTGGAGGCCCACGAGAAGCCGCTGCAGATCCAGAACGACTACCTCTCCCAGCTGGGCTTCCGGGACCTGTGGCGGGTGCAGGAGGAGGGCATGGACTCGGAGACCGGCTGCCTCATCCGCTTCTACGCCGGTGAGCGGGGCCGGGGGGTGACTGTGAGGAGGGGGCGGGAGCCGCGCCCAGCGCCCCGGCTGCTGTTGGCGCGGCCGGCGCCGGGGTGAGCGGAGGGCGTGCGGGCTGGGCGCTGCTGCTCCGCTGGGCTGTCCCCTGTCACGGGGAAGGTGGCCCGGGGCTGTCCCCTGTCACGGGGAAGGCGGCCCGCGGGTGTCTCCGCGCCGGGAGGGGCCGTGCCGGGAGGTCCCCGGCGGCGGCGGGAAGCGCTGCCCCGAGCCGGCTGCCGGGAGAAGCCGCGGTGTCGGCGGCGCCCGGGCTGCTCCAGCGCGGTGCCCAGGGCAGCCTCCCCTGCCTTCACCGCCTCGGTAATGGAGGTCGCGCTTGTGTTGTTTTTCCGTTCCCAGCAGCAGCAGCACTGGGTGTTAGAGGTTAAATCAGCCTTAATCTACTAGTGCTTTCCCTGGTGACGAGGAATTGCATCGGTGCCGCTGCCGGGCGCGGGAGGTCGAAGGCTGTTTGTTCCAAATGTTTGCGGGATGCCGGCAGCTCGCTGGCGGCTTAGTGGAGCTGCGTGCCCGCTCCGGGGAGCGCCGAGCCCGCCCCATCGCGGGGCCGTGGGCACGGCGGGCTCGCTCCCGAGGGGGAGAGCCCCGCGCAGGTCTTGCTCCTGGAGCGGGTTACGGCAGTACGGGCCGTGCAGGCTCCTGAGCGGGCATTCCTGCAAACAAAATCCTGCGCTTGGCTTTCCGCGTTGTTGGCATCAGTTTTTCCCGTTAGAGTAGTGGGACTTCACTGAGAGACTGAGGGCAGTAAGCGAGAGAAGTAGGGGAGACACAGGTCATGGTCTTTGGAAGCGGAGTGGTCGAAACCTTTATAAGGAAAAGGAAGAAGCTTTGTAATGCAGCTGTGCTGTTAAAACGTATAGCACAGAATTTGGAGAGTGTTGGGTGGGAAAGTTAGCTCCCACGTTGTAATTATGCAACCTTCTGCAGTTTTAGGGAGGTTTAAAAATACCTTGTGTGTCAGTTGAGTTGGTTTGTGTAGAAGACTTACTGTAATCTCATAATTTCTTGGGCTTTAACTATGCTGTACATCTCTTCAAAAAGAAGACATTGTTTAATGTCCAAGTATGCGTTCAAATACCTTGTAAGATTTTCTGTGAAATACGTAAATGTGATATCCTGAGATGAGGTCATACTAGCAAAGTAGCACATGCCATCCATCTCCTTGCTGGGTTGGCTGAGCAGAATGGTCCTTCAATGAACCGTGAGAGTTCAGTGCTTCAACTCCGAAAAATACAGATATTCTTTTCTAGAGTGAATTCTGCTGAATGTCATATGGAGTCGTTAATGGTGGGGTAGGAAGGAGAGCAGTATGCTGGATAAGTGCCCTTTTTTTATTCAGAAGAGAATGTGGGAGTGGTGGCAAGTGGTCAATTCAGCTTTTTTTCAGATTTTTCTGATTGTACAATGACCCTGGGTTAACGAGTGCAAAAGTAGCATTTGTTAAAGGAATTGACAGAAATAGGTTAGATGCATTTGGGTTAGAAAGTAGCTTAAAATACTTTTTTTTTCAGATGATGATTGTGGTCTTTTGTGTTTCTCTGCCTGCTCTTGAGGATGGAAGTCAGCAGGTGATGCTGGAAGAGATATTGCTTCCTTTATTTCCAGTCCCACCCCAGCGTTAAATGGGGCTGCACACACGTGTTTTAAATTGGGACAGCTGTGTGCCTCCTTTTCTAACAGGATGCGTTCTAAAGGAAAGACAATCAGGAAACATACTGAAGCCTTACACACAGTTAAGCCTGTTTGCATGTAGTTTTAATGTATTAAATGATTAATTATACATGCTAAATGAGGATGTTGAAACTCTCTGTTTTATTTCAGTGTCTCAACTTGACTGCTAACATGGCTTGTACATTTTAGACTTCCTTGTACAAAACTACTGGATAGAAGGGTATTTCTGTGAGCATACATAGGATTAAATTAATGCAAATTTCTTATGCAAGTTCATATGCTAACAAGTATGCCTCTGTACTTCAAAAGTGCAGTGTGTTTTGAAATCCTTATCTCTTTGAGGGGATCTGTGATCAACATCTAAAACACCTGTGATCAGGTGCTTGTAACAGAAAGGTTGCAGCATCTTAAGTACCAGACTAGCCAAAAACAGTTAAGAAAATATTACTGACATGTAATCATACTGATTTTATGTAACTGTCTTGGCAAGTTATCTCTGCTTCCTTATTTTATACACACACCACCCGAAGATGAAAGGGCGGGAAGGAGAGACACTTAAAAAGAATATACTCCAAATTACACTGGAAAGGGGAGCAATTTTTTTGGCCCCAAAGTTAAGTGTTTTGCTTAGGAGAAATACTTTTTAAATAAATGATCCTCCAGGATCTTACCCTAAGGAAAGCTTTAAAACAGTGATTTCCTGTTTGCCTAGGACTTCGTTGATTTAAGTGGCCTGGCTTGTCCCAATGGATAGAGAACCACTAGCATCTCTATCCCTGTAATTTCCTGCAAGCTGTCTCAGTAGGATTTGGTGTTACTGGCCTTGTACTGATGTGAAATGGCATAAACCTAGGTTGGATTTATTGAATTGCTTCTAAAAGGAATTCTTTCACCTAATCCCCCTGGAGTGGGGAGGAAAGAAGAGAGCAAAGTGATGATTTTGGTTTTTTCTTTTTTATTTCTGAGGTTAGACAGTTTTAAGACTGGAAGATGACTGTACTGAATTACAAATTCACCATTACAAATTCCACATAAGACAATACAGCAAATAGTTTCAGTGATTGCTGTAGGCTGGTAATTTCTCCTGTTGTGGCATCTGGAAAACACAGATTAAAAAATTATTGCTAGGAGAACTGCAGAGAATCAGATTTTTCTACTATGACATAAGAGTTTTCTTAATAAATAGCAGTCCACAAATATTCTGTAAATGAAATATCTGGTCTTTCAAAACCAAAATGGGACACTAAGAAGGTAAAAGTGCTTCCTGTACGTTGCCTTGGTTTGTTTCAGAATGTGGTTAGTGCATATTTATTCTGGTGTCTCCTCTCGTTTTCTTCCTTAAGAGTGTGTATGTGGTTGATTTCAGTCAGTGTCTTGACTCTTAAGCATTAAATGGATAACACCACTGCTAAAACAAAATCCCTTACAGCTTTAAGGGGCTGATCCTACTTCCTGTAACATCAGTTTGAGCAAAACTGAGCATTAGCGTTTGGTCAGGCATGTCAGTTTTTCTCTCTGTTGAAATCTATCTTAACAAAAGATAATATCCTCAAAGTTTGAAATACTTAATCTCTAAAAGGACATGGTTAAATATCTTTCTGTTGAGATTCTGTGTGACTGAGTTATGGAACTGCGTAAGAATCCATAGTGCAATTACAGTCATGATATTGTCGCTGGGAGACCGATTAGGTCAGACTTCCTAAACTATTCCTAAAACCTCAGGGTGGCTGTGATCCAGAAGACTTCTTGCAAACAAGTTACAGTATTCCTTATTGCTTTGTAAAAATAATTGTTGTCCAGTGGCCTTGATGACCCGATAATTTACACGTAGAAGGAAAACCAGACTGATACAGCAATCTCATTAAAAGCTGCAAAACCGCTTATTTGTTTCAGATCAAAACTAAGCATGGAATTATATGCAGTGCTGTGTTCTGGAGCTTCTCTGTGGCAAGGGGCGTGTGTAATACGATCCTGGTCTTGAAGACTGGTTCAGTACAATGGACGTTTGAGCCTTTTTTGTTTTAGCGATGAAAGGTGATGTTGTTTCTGATTCTGGCACTTGGCCACCGTTAAATTCTCTGCCCCTTGATGTGACATAGGGCTTCTGCACCTGCCAGTGTCATCAAATATATCACTTTTTCAGTAGGTGACTGCCTATAGGCAGAATACTAAGATATGCCAGATGTAATTAAGGGTGTTAATTTTGCATCTGGCTGTCAGATGTTATTTGGGAAGAGATCATTTTGGCTCACGTGGCCTTTTAGAAAGCTGTGAAAAAGAAAAATGAGTCTAGCTTGGTCTTGAAATCTGTTTAAGGGATGTTGTTCTGTCCAGTAAAGAAAAGGAGAGGAAGATCTTGGGTCAGGATCAGTTGCAGTGCTCAGAGCAATTGCGTTTGCTTGCCTTCCTTAAAGAAAGTACACCTTGTAGTTGGGGTCATAATGAGACTTCCAGCTAGATGGATGGAAACACGGTTTTAGATGCTTAGTTTAGAAGGTGCCAGGGGCCTGGCAATGCAGAGCTTTGTGGAATGTATTGAATTGCTGGCTGCTTGTTGTGCTACTTGCTGAATAACTCAGTTCAGCTATTTAATACATTGATAAACTCGATTTAAGGTGACTGAGTGCTGTTATGGGGGGGAATCATGCCCGAGACACTTTTTATTATTGAGTGTGGAGAACAGCTGTGCCCTAAAGAGCTGCTTTTGGAGCACTTGACGTAGTTCTGATATCTCATATCTTTAACATGAAAGTAATTAATTCACATTAATTTGAATGGATGTCTTTTTGCAGGTGTGATTGGACAGGAGAGGTGTCTGTGAACTTGTCTAAAACCAAAAGAAAAAACAACCTCTGCCTAGGGCTGCCGTGATCCTGATTCTTTTTTTCTTCCTAACGTGACTCGGATGAGCATTCTTTACCTTGTAATCATTTATGTGTTGGCATCTCCTGCAGAGAGAAGTGATACCTAAAATTTTCCTCTTTGGGAAACTCACATTTCAGCTACATAGCAGTTTAAATCTGGGCTTGGTCCATGTCGGTCCCAAGGTATGGCATTTCTGCTCTGCAGGAAAGTTTAAAATGGTTGCATTGCCTTTGGCTGGCTCCACCTGCTTATCTCCAGTTGGAATGGGGTCTTTGTGAGGTAGGCAGCTTTCAGGAGGGCTCTCGGGAAGGAGGAGCCATGCAGATAATGCTGGAATGTTGGTGCGGCCGCAGCTGAGCTTTGGTATGTGACAGCTGTTAAGTGCAGTGGTCTTTGCAACTTTTAAATTCTGTTGTACTCCTGGCTAGCATCCATAACTTAAGTACGTGTTAAGTACCGACACGGGAGATTTTAGTGTGATGTGCATAGCAGTTACTATATATACTAAACATGTAGTACCTAATTTGGTACATCCAGGAGCTGAATTTCTTCACTGCTGCAGCACAGAACATGGCATTCTTTTTCATTTCTTTTCTCTTAATGTATTTTGATACTGTCCCTCTTGCAATTTTTATCAATTATTCCCCTCCCCCCTTTTTTAAAGCTGTACAAACATCCTCTTGATGATGGAATTGCTGATATACCTAAGAGCCCTTCTCTAATTAAAGCATCCATCTGTTCTATTAGGACACTGACAGACTGCTGTGCATCTAAGGCACTACATGGTTCTTGGGAAGGTACTGCTTAATAGTATGAAAAGGAAAGGATTAATTCGGTCTGGTGTTATCAACTGGTGTGTGCTTCTTAAGTATCAAACCTACTTTGATAGTTAAAAAAAATCTCTTTATAAAATAATGTAAAGAGATATTTATTTGTTATTTAAATGGTCCTGTAGAAAAGAGGCAGGTATAAGATACCTGCAGGTCAATTTGAAAAATTTATGCATACAGAATTCCCTAGAATAGAAGTTTAGAGCTGGAAATCCTGAATACTGCTACTTCTTATACTCAGCTTTCTAATTTGGAGGGAACCTGTGCCTCACATGCCTACAGCTTCGTTTCCCTTGGCATTTAAGGGGTGATCATTATGAATAACTATTTAAGCTATTAGAATATTACTTTAGGGGGAAAAAAAAGAAAAATAAACCAAAACCTAACCTTCTATTTTCCTTGGACAGAAGCTAAGATAGTTTGACTTAGTCTTCAGTGTTTCATTATTTCACTGCTTGTGGAAGGGGGCACAATGGCATTTTAATTCAGATCACAGTGCTGGTGTGCTTGTTTTCAGCTTCCCTTGAGTCAGTTTCGTTGCTCTATTTTAGAACTTTTGTGCTCAAATGAGGATTTGCACTCTGGGAAGCTGTTTGTCTGGAGTAGCTCTGTAATAACTATTCTTTAACCTAGAGAATTCAATGCTGTACTTAGCTTTGAGGGTATTTTGGTAAAATATTTTGTGTGTGTGTATTGAAATGGAATAGATTTTGACACTTCAAGTCAGTTGCAGTTTGTGTGGGGAAACTTAACCCAAGTAAAAAAGGGTAGGGTGGGGTGTACCAAAATATCTTCAGGTTCGTAAACTCCACTGTCTTGGCCATGTGATTCTAGCTTAGATTTTATTTCTCTGAGATGTTATAAGAGAAATGCAACTGACCTTCAGAAACAACTCAAGAGTTTTAAACTCATTGAAAAATGAATGTGTCTTAACTTTTTCTGTATTTGACTCTAAGACAGGAATTCTGAAACCCTTTGCAGGATATATCCAAGCCCTTTGCAGGATATTTAAGAAACATCACAGGAGGACAATGGTCCTCATTTAAATAAAATATAATGGTATCTTTCTTATAAAATAATCTGAGAGATTTGAAACCTGTTAAACTTACACCTGCATGGTACTATCAGACTTGTATATGTATAGATTTAAGGTAGTTAAGGTCTATAAATTTTATGGCAGAAGATTTCTGTGAAAATTCTAGATTTTTCAGTTTTGTGCTTCATTCCAAAGCATTGTGTTTTATTCTTCGTGTAACTTTTGTCCTTAAATAGCTTTTCTGGGCAGTTGAATTAGCTGTAGTGTTGGCTTTTTTTGTGAGAATAATCTGGATATTTTTCACTAGAGAAAATAACCTGTATTCATTGTAGATTAGTGTGTGGTTTTTTTTTTTTTTTTTTTTTTTTTTTTTTTTTTGTTTTGTTTGTTTTTTTTTTTTTTTTTTTTTTTTTTTCAATTAGTCTGGCATTTATCCACTGTAGTATCTTAACATAGATACCACTTTCTAAAAATAACTCGTGGCAAATTTGAATTGAACATTTTCCCACTGATTGCTGTTACATACTGAAGTCACCTTAAGTATCTGAGAATTTACTTAAGTATTGTTATTTGTGATATATTTTATTTAACTCTTAGTTTACTTTTTATCATGTGTGCAATATGATAAACTGTTAATGTGAAGAAAGAACTTTACTTGCTGTTTGGAATGCAGCAGCTGTTATACCATCACGGGGGGATGTATGTGGGTTTTAAATGAGTAACAATACTGTGTTTTGCTGAAATTCTCTTCAGGATTTCAGTTGGCAAAATGAATGGTAGAACAGGTTTTCTGTGGTGTCTGTGCTGGCATATCCACCATGGTGTTTGGTTTTTTTTTTTTAAAGAAGGCACTGTCAGTAATCGCCTTTTGGGGTCTTGTCAGTTACTCACCATGGATGTGGTCACCAGGGCCCTCTGTGCTCCCTGCCACTGTCACATGAAATCATTTAGTGGATAGTCCAAGTTCTTTATGCCACTTACCCCAGCCAGGGACAATTTTGCTTCCCTGGTTAGCTAGCTAGCTAGTCCTGACCTTGGGGTCTGATGGCTGAGACTTTCTGCTCCCATGGATGTGATTAAATATGGGAATGGTACATAATCTCTTGGGTGACGTGTACTCCCCTTCCTGCTCCATCCCCCCATTATTTAGCAGGCAAAAATTGTTTTTTGGAGGACATTGCATTTAAAAATTATAACTATAAAATCAGGAAGACAGACCTCATGGAGTGAAGTAATTTAATTTCACAATGTAGCACACTATTCTTTGAAGCTTTTTCTGTCGATAGGAAAGTAAAATTTCTTCCAGCTGGCTTTGACTTATTTGGAGGGATGCTGAAAATACTCATTGCTCAACTAACTGTGTGTTCCTCGATTTGACAGCTAAGAATAACTGTTTACATATTGATGCAAAATACTGCGTTTCAGGGAGATTTTCTCTCTGGTTTTATCTAGTTCAGTTCTTGGTAGAAGGAAGACGAAAGTTGTGTAAGTGGGCAAGATTTTTAGAAGTTAACTCAATGTGTTTTTGTGGGCCAGAGGTAAATTTGTCCTTCTGCAGGGTATTAATTGTTCTTGGTCTTGTGCAGTGGCAATAGGAATCTTCAACTTTACTAGGCTGTGGATTGTAGTCATAATTCTCAAAACACCATAATAGCCACTTGAACCAGTTCTTCTCATCTTCGAGCACTCCAAATGCCTTGCCAGCTTATTTGAATAAAGACAAAACAATGGGCCTTGGTCCAGGGGGTAATGAGGAGCTGGAATGCCTTTGAAGTTCAGGACCCTGGGCTGTAGGTGCAATTTGCATAAACCTCATTATGTAATCTGAATGCAATTTCTCTTCCTGTTTGTTTGATTTATGAAGCTTTGTGTCCAAAGAGAAAGAGATAGTAAGACCTGTAATTAAGATAAGTAGCAGGCCACTCCTTTCTGAATGTGTGCTCTGTGGAGGAGAAAATGTAGATGCAGCATTAAGGGTAGAACAAAACCTGTGATTCAGGCACCTTCAGTTGATGAGAATAATTCTGACTCTTTTCCTTTGAAAAAGCTGCATGCTTCTTTAAACAATAACTATGCCTAGTTCAAACTACTATTGGCTCTAATATAAATGGTACAGAAAAGCTTGGAAGTCCTTACCAGCAGCAATTTTGCTTTTGTATACACTATGGAGAGGCTCTGTCTAAGCAGCTCTCATCAGTTTTAAAGCTGCCTTTGAAAGTTGTAAGTATCTAAGTGGACAGTGAATTTTCTGATCAGAATTGTGTACAGTGACATTTGTTGTTCTCATTCAAGCATTTGCTCTGTCTTACTTCCAGATCCTCTCTAACCTTTTTCTTACACCATACAGTAAGTAGGAGCACTGCATTTGTGCTTAAGAGTCCTACAAGTAGCAAAGCTACCTATATATGCAATCTACTTGCTTATTAGATGATTGGTCAGCTGAACCAGTGACTCTTTATTGTGAGTTCTTTTATGATTATTGGCTCAGATGCATAGAATTGTTGAGGTTGTAAAGACGTCCAAGGTCACTGAATCCAACCTTTGACTGAACGACTCCATGCCAACTGAACAGTAAGTGCCGTGTCCTGTTGTTTCTTGAACGCTTCTGGGGGTGGTGACTTCACCACCTTCCTGGGCAGTCTATTCCAATGCCTGACCACCCTTTCAGTGAAGTAGTTCTTCCTGATGTCCGACTTGAGTTTCACCAGCTTGAGGCCGTTTCCTCTTGCTCTGTCACTTGTTGCCTGGAAAAAGGGGCTGCCACCACCAACATGGCTGCATCCTCCTTTCAGGCAGTTGTGGAGAGTGATGAGGTTCCCTATGAACCTCCTTTTCTTCCAGCCTAAACAACCTGAGCTCTCTGTCTCCGCATCAGACTTGTGCTCCAGACCCCTCACCAGCTCTGTTGCCCTTCTCTGGACACACTCCAGCCCCTCAATGTTCTTCTTGCTGTGAGTGGCCCAGAACTGGATGCAGAATTCAAGGTGCAGCCTCACCTGTGCCAAGTACAGGGGACAATCACTGCCCTGCTCCTGCTGGCCACACTACTGCTGATACAAGCTCAGATGCCTTTGGCCTTTTTGGCCACCCGGGCATGCAGTGGCTCATGTGCAGCTGCTGTCAACCAGCACCCACAGGTCCTTTTCCACCTGGCGGCTTTCCAGCCTCTGCCCACAGCCTGTAGCTCTGCATGGGGTTGTTGTCGCTCAAGTGTAGGACAGGAGGAAGGTATTTCTCCTTGTTCTTGTGTTACTTGGTGGGACAGACAGACCTCTAGGGGACATCAGTGAGCAATCATCTTATTTTTGAAACTTAGTGGGTTGTCTCAGGCATAATTACTGTGTGTCACTGTTGACTTTCTGCATCTTCGTCTGTTTGCTTTCATGCTATGAAGCTTGTCTGTTGAAATAAAGAAGTTAATGACAAAGTGTTAAGAATGAGGTGGTGGAACATCTGGAAGATGGCTAGCGTGTTTAATGAACTGAAGTTAACAGTCTAGGAGCTCTTGGTTTCTTCTGGTACTGCTTTGTGGCCACAAGCACTAAAGCATGATAGTTTGCAGGTTGCAAACAGGATGTGTCTCAAAGAGAAGTTAATCATGTATGTGTGGGAGATGCAATTTAGCATTTCAGAAATACCAACAGGAGTTTGTTGAAAGCTGTTCAGTATGTAATTATACAAAATTATTCCTGAGTTGAGGACTTGTAATGTACTGTCTTGGTAGAAGCATGGTTGCGTGGATTAAAAATTGATTATTTAGAAGTAGACCGGAGTTTATATCCTTTCAGAGCAAACAGTTAACCTTTTTGTCTTGGGTGTCCTAGCTAATAAAAGAAAGGACTGGCTCAAAATATTTGAAATGTCCAAGCTCTAGGAAGTTGCTGGGGATGTGTCTTACCTTTTTTTTTTTCTTGTGGAGGGGGGTGAGCAGGTTTCTTTGATGGCATCAAAATCATATCCCTTCTCTATATTGATTCAATTAGAGCCTATGGTCTGCGTATTTCATGTGAATAAACAGAAAATTCATGTGATACATTTCAGACTATCAAATACAGAAAGTGTTTCCATTTCATGACTTCCAGAACAATGATATCATCTCTATAAGCATATTCATCCCTGCTATGTTTAGACTATAGCACTGCTTGGTGTGTGTGTCTCTTTAATCTCCTTAATCAAATGACAATTTTAATTGCTGCTAATATGAGAGGAGTACATGAAATTATTTTACTCATTTTGTTTACAGGTTGCATATTGGATGTGTCTCTTGTAAGAAAAATGCTTCAGAATGCTTCTTTTCTGGATATTTGTGATAAAAGATCCTGGTTTATTTTGCGACTTGCAGCTTCTTGTAATTGAAACCTAGAATGAAAATATATTGATCAGTATCATTAGATACTGTAGTACAGAAATTACGACAGTTTGTAGCCTGCAGTGGACTAGGTCATATTCTTCTGTGAGTGTCTGAGTAAATGTTTCTCTGGTTAAAATGGTCTGCCAGAGCCTGAGGTATATTTGATGTTTGATTTGCAACACTGGGTGGGATGTGATCCTTTGCTCCAGTGCTCCATTGGAGTGTGAGCAGTTTCAGCACTTCTTGCTGCTTCAGTTCTGTGTTAATAGGAGATGTATTTTGAGTTCTGGCCAATAACTGATACTACTTACTTACACTGTGGAAATGGGGAATGTAGATTTGTCACCTTAGTTGTGAACAGCACTGTCTTGAGGGTGTCAGCAGATTGCAAAGCAGAGATCAACTGTAGAGGCTTTCAGCCCAGAACAGGCAGCTAGATACTTTTCACCCCTTTTGCCTTATTTTTTGTCCTCCTTTCTTCTTACTTGCCTTTTTTGCAGTGCTTTTATTTTTCTTCTTTTTCTGTTTTTCCTTTTTATTTTTTTTTCTCTTCCCTCCCTTTTTTTACTTTTTCCTCCCCCCTTTCCTCCTCCTTTTTCTACTGGAAGTTTTTGGACATTCTTGGCTGCATTTACCAACTCAGCCATTTTGTACATATTGAGTCGTCTTATTGAAGATTTTGAAGGGTTTCTTTTCAATATGCATGTATCAGCAGGCCTTTTGTGTGTTCCTCATTCTCCCATGCCTGTATCTGTAAGGCTGTCTATCAAACAGTACCACTGTATTGCTTGTGGAGAAGAGCATTTGTTCTCGCATGGCTAACACAGGGCTGCAAAAATAAGTAAAATTCTCTCCAGAGAGTCACAGCACATGGCTGTAACAAATTCAACAAATTGCTGTCTGGATATGTCAACAATGTAGGATAAGGCCATAGTAGTCAAAACAGATAAAAAGAACAGAGCCTTAAAACAGTTTAATGTGTACTGTACCTTTATATTACAGGAATAAGCATTTGAAAAGTTTTTAGTGTTTTTTTTTAAATAAAAAAATCTTGTGTCACATGTATGTTCTTCATCCAGCAGAGCATCTCTAGCAAATGTATGATTTTAAAAGGCAAGAGTTGGGTTGTCTGTTAAAAGAATTTGTAAACTGGTTATGAAATAAAGGAAAAAAAGGCTGGTTTTGCATAGTGAGAATTATGGCTGATGGTAGAAGAGTTCATGCTGTTATAGTCTTTGAACCTAGAATTGGATGTACTGATCCTTTAGCATTAGACTGACTTGTCAACATTGGTATTATATGCAGCACATTCTTAAAGCTTCTGCTTTTTAGGAATGTGTACAGCACACATGGAGGAGATTCAGCATTTGGCACTGCTCTCGTGTTTGCTGTCACCAGCTAAGCTAGGCATGATCAACTAGACAAGTCAAATAAAGCATGCAGTTAACAACCATTGTCCTTTATGAACTGTGAAGGAAAGTGCTGCTAGGGAGTGTTGTGCAGGGAATGTCTAGTCTCCTCTTTTAGCCCTGAAAAAGGTAGGGTTCCTGGTAGGCTGGTCCCAGGAACTCAGTGTTCAGACTTCTGTCCAGAAGAGGATTGCATACCAACCATATGAATTTCAGTGGGGCAGGTGGCAGATTCTGCACCTGGAATGTGGGAACCTTGGATGTGCACACAACCTGGGGAACACGATGTTGGAGGGAAGCCTCACAGAAACTGATCTGGAGATCCTGGTCAATGGCAAGTGGAATGTGAGTCAGCAATGTGCCTTTGCAGCTAAAAGGGCTTAACAACATCCTGAGGTGCGTTGGGCACAGCACCACCAGCCAGTTGAGGGAGGGCATTGTCCTGCTCTGCTCTGGTGCACCCTTGCCTTGAGTATTGTGTGTAGTTCTGTGCACCACAGTATAAGAAAGATTTCAAGCCATTGGAAAGGATCCAAAGGAGGTCGACAAAGAAGGTGAAGGATGTAGAGGGGAAACTTTATGAGCAGTGGCTGAGGTCAGCTTGGTTTGTTCAGCCTGGAGGAGACAGAGGGGAAGACCTGACTGCAACCTACAGCTTCTTCCCAAGGAGAAGCTGAGGGGCAGGCACTGATCTTCTCTCTGATGACCATCCCTCCAGAGGGAATGGCATGAAGCTGTGTCAGGGGAGGTTTAGGCTGGATGTAAGGAAACCAGCAGAATGTGGCTGGACACTGGAACAGGCTCGCCAGGGAAGTGGTCATGGCACCAGGCCTGCCAGAGTTCAGGAAGTGTTTGGAAAACGTTTTCAGATACATGGTGTGATTCTTGGGGCTGTTGTGTGCCAGGTCAGGAGTTGGACTTCTGGAATCCTTGTGGGTCCCTTCTAACTTAGAATATTCTGTGATTCTATGTGTTCTTGTCACTGGTGAACACAAGAACAGCTGTAGTTTTTGTAGAGGTGAACTGTTCTTGGCATCTATGTGTTCTTTATTCTGTGAGATTCTTAATCATGTTGCACTCAGAGTTGGGGAATTGCCCTTCCAGATGTGGTATTGTTCATCCAAGTTTGTTCTGTTGCTCTGTGTGTTGGCAATCCTTAATTAGAGATGGTATTTAACATGGTCTTCAGTAGGTTCTTTGGCCATTGTGCCTTGGCACTATATATTTCAGGTCGCACTGCGATTTTTCTTCACATTTTCTTTGCATTTTTCACATTCAGATTTTACTTTAGCTCATATCCACTAATTTTCATGTCAGCATGTTCTCAGTTGGAAGTCCTTTGGACTGTTCTCTGTAGACATGACTCTACTGCTTTGCAGTATATAGTTGTCCAAAGATGGTTGGAGACTAATGTCTGACTTTCATGCCTAATGCAGATGCTGTCCATACCAAAACAAATGCTGTGACTTCAAGTCTTTCATGCCCACTTTTTATTTTTATAAACCCACCAACATTTTTGTAGCAGAAATGTCTGAATATAATGATGTCTTCATCTGTAGCAGGGAAATAGTGCAATACCCTTATTTTCCTAATGAAATGTTAGACAAACCTTGTCTTATCATTGATGCATAAACATCCTGTTCTGTCTTTTTGAATTCTCTTGTGTGTTTGCTTCTCCACACTGGAGTTAGAGTTGTCCTTTTGGCAGCTGCTGCTGAGGAGAATGCACCCTGTGGGATTGTCTGTGGGCAGGCACACCTGGCAGTTTTGCTTTGGATGGGATTATTTCCTTCCCTTTTTGGTAGTGAAAAGCATGGTGGTATCTGGTTGTAGGTCTCTTTAGGCCAACATGGCCACTACCCTGAAAATTTCACTGTGATTTGATGAGACACAGGGCTGTCACCTTTCTGGCAAGGCACAAGGGTGAGGTGCTGCTGTCTCACGTGTACCAGCCTGGGTTCCTAAATTACCAGCATGGCCAGGTGAACTGCAAAAATGAGTGCACAGTGCTCTGGGTCGTGTTGATCTTTCCCTCTGTGTGCTATTCTCACCCTTTCCATTTTCTCATGTGTATGTGAGGCTCTCGAGAGATTTGATGAGCAACAGAGTCCTCAGTTAGAGGCAGCTGCCCTGACTTTGTTTCCTAATGACCTGCAAGGCAAATTGTTGAGTGCATTTATTCCTTGGTAGTTATAAAGGCGGGGAGGGGGGGGGGGGAAGGTAGCACATGATTGGGGAAAAAAAAGTTTTTGCATCTTGCTGCAACTGGTTGTTACTCTTATTCATGTGTGTGCTTTGGTTTTTATTGAAGGGACTTGAAGTCAAAAGAGGGTTTGAATGCTGACGTATGAGTTCATCCAGTTAGGGGTTTAAGGTACAGAGATAAATACAGTTGTAGCTTGCTTGCAGGTGTCACGAGTCTCGTGGTGAGTGAAGAGCAAAGGTAACCACGCCATGTGGCAGAGAAGCACGGCTTGTCTCAGACTAGCTGGTGGGGCTCTTGCCTGCAGGTAGAGCAGTGCTCTGCCTCCATCGGCAGCTCCGCTGGCTCTGGCAGCGGCGGGGTGGTGACATCACCCTGAGGAGAGTCACTGGGGCTGCTTGTTCTGCGCAGGCACTGGGGAAAGGGTTTCTTTCGTATGCTGTCTAATAGATTCAGCCTTTTATTTTATAATATAATTAAATAACCAAGCCTTTGTGAGGCTCCTGAATTCCTTTAATTTAGCGGCAGCACAGAAGCTGAATTCAGAGTATTCATGGGCCTGTACTATCTCCCTGACTACTTGCCAGGTCTATTCATGCTGTTCTGAGTGCAGGAAGTTCTCACATTCATTCAGGGTTGGGGGGTTGGGGGTGGAAGGCGTTGTGTGGCTGGCTTTTTTTTTTTTTGGTAAGCAAGGGAAATGGTTATAAGGAAAATTCTTCAGAAATTCCCTGGGACCAATTTACCAACTGTTAATCTGTGAGTAAATAATGGGAACAGTTTATACACTTGGCAGCTCTTGAGAAAGAGCAAAGAATCATGAGAAGTTCACAGTCCACAGCCCCAAGATAGCTGAATCCTTTGGTATGTTCAGATTTGTCTGAACAGGGACAGATTAGTATTTTTTGGTAGTATATGTAATCGTAGATATTCTGAAGTGCTGAGTTTGATGAGGAAAACTTTATGCTGGCATGTGGTAGCTGGCTGCTTACATTTAACTTGCATGAGTTAAATAATTCTTTTTCTCTTTGAGTTTTAAGGCTCTAGCCAATATGTTTGTCATCCATGTATTGCGCTCTCTCAAGGAGGGGATGAGGAAGTGTATTTGCTGCCTGGTGAGAAGAAAGCTAGTAATAGTGGCTTTGCTTTGGTTTGGGGAAGGGGAGAGAGAGGGGACAAGAAGGGCAAAGAAAACGGAGGAAACAATGACTAAATCAAAGCTAGTAGTCAAAACTACAAAATGCTCTGCAAACTTGAGCATTCATTTCACTTCTCAGGAGCTGTCTCACATCTCTGACCTGTGGTATCTAATCTTTATAGCTAGATACCACGGTGATGGACATTACTGACACATGTAAAGGGCATTGGAAAAGGGAAAGTGACATATTGGTGTGGGTTTTCTGCTGCTACAGCTGAGGCATTGAGGAGAGCACACAGCTATCTAGGATGAGTATAGCAGGATTTGGGCAAGTTGCCATTTTTACCAAAACAAACAGAATTGGGATGGTACAGACTCTCCTGGTATTTGCTTGTTAACATGTCTCTGGGTTGTCTGTTGCGAAATGGAGAGAGAAGTGCTTGATGGAACAGTGGATATACACCATTTGGTACCTGAATGGCAAGAAAGTCCATAGATTAAAAGCTTTTTATGTAGGCAGAGTGGGCTACATCTAACATGTTTCATCTGGAAACTGAATTGAAGGTGGGGAACACAAAGTTTGTGTGTCTGGCTCATAGCATGTGGCAAAGTATGCATTTTTATACTGGAGTATAAAACCTGCAAGCCAATGTACAGTTAAAAATAATGTTTTGAACTTGGATTACCTTAAAGCTAAGTAATCACCTTCATTAGATTCCACCTTTATTGGGATCCTGGCATGTGTAGGACTCAAAGGTTGCCCTGCTGTGAGACTTAATTTGAAACTCTGATGTTTTTGTAGGACAGTTTCCTGTTCTCCTGAAAACTGCAATGTGTTTTTTGAGTTTCATTCTGTTCCTTTATAGTTTCTAGAAGGAAAAGCATTGTGCTTATACTCTGTCAGTGAGTATTTAGGTGGGTTTTGTCCTTTTCTCTTTCCATGCTCCTGCATGCAAGTTTTAGAGATCAGTCTGAATTACTTTTCATGAGATTAAAAGTCTTGTGAATGAAGTAGTTTTCCCAAGGGGTCCCTGGTTCTGGACCCGTAGTACATTAAGAACATTTACATACAGATTATGACACCTGTTACCACGCATGCAACTGAGAAAATAATGCCAAGTGTCTGGATTGTTCTAGGAAAAAAACAAGGAAGCAAGGAGTGAAAAATTGTTGCTGGTAGATAGCCTCTTCATATTACTTCTCTCCCTTCTCCCAACTTTCAAACTATGAGTTTTGAATTCTATTTTCTATTATAAATTCTGGTGCTGAATAGCTGTGGCAGCTTTCCTTTTAGAACAGCTTACCATTTTAAGCTCTAAAAGTACTGCGGTAGCTTTACTTTTTACAGCTTTATGTTAAAACCTTCTGCCTGCCTGTATGTATAAAATTACACATGTATAAGGTTTTAATCTCTGCAAAGTTAGAAGGTCACTACTTAAACTTACTTTGTGAACCCAATTTCATAACAAGACTAAAAAGTGCATGCAAGCACACATTTGCTTCGAGGTTGGTTTTCTGGTATTTTTTCAACACCTTGTGAAAGTCTTCAGCAAAATGAAGATAAATAGCTTCAGCTATTCCACACATTCTTGAGTACTGGAGGAGGGGAGTGTGTCAGTTGAGGGGAGGTTTACAAGTAAAACTCCTGTTGCCAGGCAGCCCAAGAAGTGCGTTGGCATCACTTGGAAATGAGTGCAAATTATGGGCTGCTGTATGAGCAGAGTGGACAGTGGAGATAATAAGAGTGTGAAGAGAAACTTGACTGTTTCGAAATTAGTTTGTTTCACCTTCCAAAATACAGGATATTAAAGTTAAGGTTACTGCCTTTCAAAGTCTGACAGTAGTGTGAGTAAGAGGAGAGCTGGGCTACACAGAAAGTGTAATTCCTATAGTTTTTTTAATTGTTCTAGCATGTTCTGTTGAGTTAATGATTGCTGTTACAAAATGGGGTGTTGGAATGTGTAGTTATGCTATTGCTCCTCCTAGCTGTTACCGTTGTGAGTAGATGAATGCACAAGAGCTGCCTGTTCTGTTGTAATGCCAAGTCTTTTTGTTTAGCTTCTGGCTTATATAAGCAAATTGAGCGCTTGCCACAAGATGCTTTGTGCAAGATACTATCACCTGAAAGTGCCAGTCTCCAGAGGACTGTGTTGTTCCCTCTGCCTTTATAATCTGATATTGGGGACCATCACACGGGTAAAGTAGGAGTCAAAGGCTTAGTACTATGTGGAAGAGCTTTACATATGAAAACCATCTTGGTTTTCATTGCAAGCCTTTTCTTGCATGTCTCCTTTCCTGACCGTCAGTGGTGTAGGATTTGCTCTGTTGAAACATATGCCTTTGTAAGATTAAATTTGTCAGAGTGTGTGTATGTTTAGCAGAATGTTGTAAGATAGTAATTAATGCTGTAGCCGTCATGTGAATGGAAAATATTTCTGCAAACATGTCTATGTATCTAGATACTTAAGAGGATAAAATTAGGCTTTGGAATTTCCCTTTGGTCCTGTTTGACTTAGCCAGCTCTTAGACATTTTATTATGGTGATAATAGTTATCTGTCATTGTTTCACTTTTAATGTCAACATTGTGCTGTCTTTTGCAAGAGCATAACATGCAAACTAGTAGCAAACCTGGGGCAAATCAGGACAGTCAGATGGAGGTTATGTTGTTATGTTCTGTCACCTGGCAAGCTTCTGTCCTTTTTTTCAGTTTCCTTGTGAGTTTAAAAACTGTTGTAGTAACTGTGTAGCTCCTTTCTTGAAAATATTTTAGCTTCTCTACTTTAAACCCTAGAAGTTGGAAAGTACGGGCATATATTCATTCACAGGTCTTCAGTGTTTGCATTTTATGATGACTATAAAAGACACTGATTTAGCTGAGACTCAAAATTCCTCTAGGATTCTTATGTCCATAAAAGATAAAACTGTATAATCTTACTGATAGAACAGTACCATGTTCTTCTTTTGCCTCACATATTTTTTGTGAAGGAAAAAAAACTGGGAAGGCAACTTTAGTGGATACACTGTGTTGCGTGTTATTTTTCTTTTAATGTTTAACTTTTTCTTAAGTATTTTGAGATGAAAAATTGTTTAGGAGGGCTTTGGGCAACATGGCAAATTTTGTGGCACCTGGTCCTTTGCTCTCCATATTCCTGATAGTGGTGAGAAACATTTTAGCATACACACTTCTTCCATAGTTTTGATCTTAAAACTACTGGTGGAAATGGTGAATTACTTTTTTCCTCTTCCTTTTCCTCTTCCCTTTCATTTTCATAGCACACCCAGAAACCCTTGGATTTTTGTCCTGTTGGGAGTGCTGTCTTGGAAGCTGGATGCTTGCAAGGTGGATATCTTTCTTCTGTAGTATGACTCTAATATTATGGAAAGTCACAAGACCAGCAGCCTTTTGGTTTCTGTAGTGTTTGTGTGTGGGCACTTTCTCCTCAGGAAACCTTCCAACAAATTGACTGGGCATGATGCTGTGCTGTCATAGCATTATCTAAAGTAGTCAAGCACTCTTCCATTTTAAGCGACCGGACAGTCCCAGAACTGCATTTGGGTTGTGAGTACCAAAACAGATGTTTTATGTTGCCCTGATGTTGGAACATATAATAGCTTGCATTAGTAAATTGCTGGGATAAATAATCCAAAAGTTCAGTAGCCACAAATCCCTTGTTTTTCTATTAACTTATAATCCAGTTGCAAGAAATCATTGGAGCACTTTTCCAGAAACCTAACTTGCTGAGGAATCAAGTTGTTGCTTCAATAACTCAGCTCTTCCTTTTTGTTCACTTCTCCATGTAAAAAACCCACAACAACCAGAATTTGAAGATTGTAAATGTAAATTCTATACAAAAAAAAATGGAGGAGCTGAGAGGGGTTTGAAAAACAGAAATTATTTTTGGTCCTTAACTTATTTTCTTTGTTTTATTTTCTTTTAACATCTTTAGCTTTTAAATTCTATTTCTGCCTGGCTTCATAACAGGGTAGGTAAACACCACCTATCACAAGTGTGTTGCTCTAATTTTTGTACACTTTAAATCTTAATCAGACTTAATGGCGTTGCTTTCAAGATCAGATGCAGTTATCTAGATGACTGAGATTAAATATTTGTGATTTTTGGAGTTTTACTTCAGCTGCATTTTTGACTGTGTGTACTTTCTACTGCAGAAAAAAAAAAAAAGCAGTCATGAGCAAGGGCGTTGTTATTGTCATGGTTTTAGGGGCAGGCAGTAGGGCATGTAGAGAACAAATACAGAATTTCCCGAGGGGGGAGGCAGTATGGAGTGCTTTGCCAACTCCATTGCCCTATTGCCTGTTAAAAATTACTGATTATTAATTAGTGTGGAAGAAGGGATAATCCCCCTTTTTTTAACAAGGCAGATTTGTTTGCAGCAAGGGAAGGGTACTCGATTGATGGTTTCTGATGTGCTGTCCTGGACCACTGTTCTTGGAAGCTCTGGGGAGTCAGTCACTGCTTGCACAGCTTCAGGCAGCTCTGACCTTTGAGTGCCAAAGGGCTGGTCTGGGCTGAATGAAAATGAAATCTGTTTCCTTTCAAGGGATTTCTGTACGGAAGAGAGCACTCTATGACATTTCTTCTGGAAAGCTTCCTGAAGCAGCCACTGTCAGAAGTTCTGCGTTAAGGTGGGGCTTTGTCCTCACCTCTTCTGAATCTGCATTAAAAGAACACCCTGTCTTGTTCTTACTAGGCTGCTGGGCATGGCTAAGTAAAATGTATGTTGTCTGTGCCTTGAAAGGATAGTTATTGTTTGCTATCTCTTCCAGCCCACAGAAATGAGTGGGAATGGGAGAAAACGTTTGAAAGGGAGAATCTTGCTTTGGCTGAATGGCTGGATGTATTTAGCTAGGCTGGCTTGGTTTTTTACTGTGGTGTGTGTAACGCTTCTGTGCTCTATTAGCATAGTCTCTTTTACTCCTCCCTGGAGTAATATTCAGTACTTTTTTTTCAAGATTTGCTTTATAATGGATGAATTTTGTTTTGAGTATTTTTAAATTTGTTTTTTAATTTCTTACCTTCAGTTGCAGTAACAAGGCCTTGATTTGACATCACCCAGAAGTGATGCCTTTTGAGCTTGGTGCAGTTTGCATGGGCCTGATACTGCTCACCAGGATATGCCACTTTCAGGGTCACCTTCCATAGGCAAGTTCTTCCATCCTAATGCCTGTAAGACACTGAGTCTGAAAGACGTGGTTTTGGGGGTCAGATCTGTAGCTTTCAGGAGGCAGTGCATCTTGCCATCTCATTTTTACCTTATTGGCACTTGGCGGCTACAGAAAATTCTCAAGATAAAGGAATGTGTCAGTACCATTTATTTACCTGTGTCTCTGGGCATCTTTTGTACATCTGAACAAGGAGTAGTGCTGTCTAGCTGTGCACTCTTGTGTGTGGGCATTTTGGTTTTAAAAAAGTTTGGTGTAATGGTCACTGCAGAATCAGGTACTGATTGAAGGTACTGATGTGACATTGTTTTTATAACATCTTAAAAACCTGCTCTTTGAAGTATCTAAAATAAGGAGTTTGCCTGTATCACTAACATTTGTTGAATTCTCTGACTTCTAACTTAAGCCTTCTTAAAAATAAATGTGTAAATATTTACATGCTACCTTTTTCCGTGAGTGTCCTCCCATGACTCCTGCTGCATACCATCCAATCCACCTATTACAGGATATAGTTAGTAATATGTTGAACCTCTGCTGTTATTCTATATTAAGTATGATAATAATGTAATTTTAGCACTAATAAATCAAAACCTTGAAACTATAGTCTTTTTCACCTTTGTTTATTTTAATGTCTGGATGCAGAAAAAACGACAAGTTGTGTGCAGTTTAGTTATCAACTTTTGTAGGGATACAAAGGGACAAAGCTAGAACACTACATCTGCAGTGTCTTATTTGGAGTTTTGAGACCCTTCTGTCAGTTGGGCTTTTTTTGTATAGGAATCATAAAATGTGCATGAAGGCTGCACCTATAAAACTTCTTTTCTAAACCAAGGGGAACTGCATCAATATAATAGGTAAAAGAAACTTGTCTTCCTATTTTTCAGAAACAAGGGGAAAGTTGATCTTCTCCTTCATTTTCCCTACCTGGCTGGTGCTGGGCTATCAGCCTGCAGAGATTTGCTAATTGTGTAATTGGTGTTTTGAATTATGCTTAACTCTGCAGAAAGTTTTCTTACTATAGAGTACTATATGATGTGTTACAGCTAAGGAAAACATTTTCAAAACTTACAAATGACTAGTTAAAATTGTCCACCAGTGATGTGGAAAAATTTGAAATCAAGAAGACTGAACTTCTAAACACAAAAATTGAAGGTTAAGCCTGGATGCCCTAACTTGCATAACTTTTAAAGACTTAAGCTCCGGGCATAAACAAAACAATCCGTCCAAAGTAGCACTTGGTGCAGATTAGAGAATTGCTTGAGGGTAACTTGCACAGTAGTGGTAGTATCATGTTGACAGGTCACTGGCATCCCCTGGATCCAGAGGTCAATAGGAAGGATTCAAAAGTAGGAGAAATTAGTGGCATGACACCATGATAATGGTATGATATTAGGAGGTTGATTGAAACTGAACGTTTTGCACTGGTACTTTGGTTTTTTGCCACTCAGTTTCTCCACTGTGCAGGTGGCCAAAATCTTTGGGGGGAGGTTCTTTTGCTTCATGGAGTGTGTTTGTTTTTCCTGCGAGACCCTTTGAGGAAAAAGGTTCTTGTGGCCTGCCTTGATGACAAAGCAAGTAGATCACCAGATAGAAAACTGCAGTGGGAAGAAGTAATCTCCTAGGTGTTTTGGAGTTCCATATTTCTTCTGGGTGTCTGGTGTTTGTGGCGGGGGGGTGGGGGGCGTGGATTAAAAGAGCCTTATTTTTGGACAGTATTGCCTTGCTGAGGTTTGTCTAAAATTGATCAGCTTGCATAAGCTGACCAGTTACTGAGTAAGCTGTCCAGTTACTAACTAATGTTGCCATATGAAATCGGTGTCTAACACCTTTTGCAGCAATTCTGTTAACATGCATGTGAAATGCTCACACAGAGTGTTGACTACCAGAGTAGAACATGTTGGCTGTAAAATACAGATTTTAAAACAAATTAAAAATGGGTGGTTGTTATACTAATCAAATATGCTTGCTTATATTTAAGGCAGACATATTATGAGAGATTCAAGAAGGTCTTTTTTCTGTCTGCATTATATATATATATAATATATCCAGCATATATACATATAAAACATATCCAGCAGTTCTGGGTATGTTCTGTGCTTGTGTGTTCTCCCAGAATCATGGCTAGAGAACAGCCTACTTGGCTAACAGGGTATCTTGGGCAGCTGTTTTTTAATAGGAGGATTGTGTGTGTTCAGACACTTTTGGAAGAAACTGGGTTTGTTTGCTTGAATTTCTGGAACAATGTTTTATTGTCTTCCTTGAAATTCACCTTCAAACTATAGCCAGAATTAATTGGTGGCTATTACGTATTCTTATGCTAAGATTTTAATGCTAAGAGAGAAACATGTTTAAGCATAAAGATGAGTTGGGGGAGGGAGAGAGAAACAGGGGTGTATGTGTTACCTTGTCCCTTTTTCCTCACTGGTCTCCATGATGAGCTCTGTGTCCAGAAGGAAGCACTCTCCTAAGGCTGTATTAAGGTGTTCATGTGTAATGGGGAAAGAAACATGCATTGTACTGATCCCTTCAAAAGTACAGCATATACTGGAGTTCCATGTTCTTCTCCTTCAATGGAGGTGCCTATCATAGAAAGGAACTGCTTCAAGTAATTGAGAATGGAATTTACAAAGTTGGTTGAGGAGACTTTAGATACTAGCAAAATGGAGTTTGGGAAGGATTTGATCTACATGTAAATGCTTGGGGTTGAATACAGTCCAAAACTCAGTGCTTTCATCCTATCTAAAACAAAGTTGTTTCAGCCATCTCTGAACTGAGAACTGAAATGTAAGGAAAATAAATGTGATTTGACTCTGTAAATGAGCATTTTTGAGGGCTATGTCTGTCCCAAAGTTCCTCAACTACTTCTTGTAATGAGATTTTCAGAATTTGCCTTGGAGACAAATGATATGTGCAGGGAGAAAAGGAAGCATTAGTTTGTGCATATTATACTCTTTCATAGATGCTTAGCATCATCTCTCAGTGCTGCACCACTTCTTAGCAGTTAAGATCTTTCCTATTTAAAACCGTGGTTTTGAAGTTTTTTTTTACTCCTAGAGAAGAAATGAATGTGACGTTTTTCTCCTGTCAGTGGGATGAGTTCTACCCCATTAAATATAGCTTCAGAGGTGTCTGCCAGGGTGTTCCTCCTACAGCCTTCTTGAATAAGCCAGAGTCAGCTTTCATGTATTTGAGTACTTAACCTGCTGCTCTGCTTCCTCACTCCCGTCAGGATCTTGAGCTCCAGTGTCTCATGGTCACCACAAGCACAGTTGCTTTTGACTGTGTTAAGCCCAGTCAGCTACTCTTTAGTCAATAACAGATCAGCTGTAAAGGACAGGAAAATGTGTATTAAAACTTCCCTGAAGGGACTGAACCTGGAAAGTCAGATTTTATATCTGAGTTCTTTTGTGGGTGTTTCCAATATCCCTGCTTGAATTAACAGCTCTGAAAGCCTTTAAATACCAGATTTGCTTGCAGATTTGCTGTCTTTTACTTATAGCTACTGTCATAGATTTGCCACCTGCATTTAATAGTTCACTTCTGTACTTCTATCTTTTTGCCATAATTACAGAAAGTAATTGGTGACTAATTTTGTATCGTACTTACTCTTCTCTCTCTTGTCCCCCAGTGTAGTTTTGATTTCTTGTACAGTGCATAAGGCCATTGAAGTGTACCAGAAGAGTCTAGGAGGGAAAATTGTGAACTTTCTGAAATGGAAGGGGAAAATTTGTAGCAGCCTGCCACTGTGTGTCTTAGAAATGGGTAATGTGTATATATATCTATAGAGGAGCAAAAATACAAGTGTAGAACTGCAATGTTAAAATCAGGTTGCCTTACTAATGCTTAGGTCTCTGATCTTTTTGAGTCACTCAGGAACATGTAATTCTTATGTTGCTGCAGAGACAGCCTTTTATGATAAGCAAGTTATGTAGATAATGGGGAGCTTGGAATACTTGGTATGTTAGACTTCAGGGAGGGTACCTAGAGTCCTCTTCTGTGGGAAAAGAGGGAAAAGTTTCAGTTTCTGCTGTACTGCTATAGGTAATAATAAGATTTTATGTGGTTTCTGGATTTTGTTTTATTCCATGATTTGTCTAGTTTGGTTTATCTTTTTTATCTAGGTATCTTCCATCTGTAGGGGGTAATGGCAGGTATCTCACAGTAAACCTGTCTCAAATGAGAGTCTTGAATTTTTGTTTAAAGGTCCAGTAAAGTAAAATACATTTTACTGTCTTTTTTTTTTCTGCTGGACTCACTTGGAGCTTAAAATGTTGTCCTTTGTTGCCCATGTGACTGTGCAGGTGCATCTTTGATGCTATCAGCTCAGGAGGAGACTCAGAAACATTTCCAGCTGGATTCTACATTTCTATTACATTCATAAAACATTGTTTTAAGTGGGAGGAAACTAATTGGTGGATGAGTGATGAATTTGTCCAGCTGAAGGGATGAATCCACTCATGAGACTGCATGAAAAACTCAAGAGCTGGAAAGAAATAAATTGTTCTAATCAAAGGTTGCATAGGAGGTGGAGGCACTGCACAGCAAAAGCCATTGGGTATGATACTTAGGTTTTTGAAGGTAGACTTCTCACAGATGAGCTGTGTCTGTATGGAAGTTGGCTGAATATAGTGCAGGAAGAATTGGAGGCAGAATTAGACCAGACTGTTGAGGCTTTTCCAAGAATAGAAAGCAAGGGGAGTACCATTTGTATGTGTGGAGTTGGGGGGAAATGGGATGCTGGATTAAACAGATCTAGCTCAGAGATGTTGTTAGAGTTCTGAGACCTTGTCAGTGGTGGGTCTTTTACCCAGATTTATGTGTGTAAAGGATATCTAATAATAAACAGTAAGCTCATAACTTAGACTGTGAAAGCTGCATGTTAATGAGAAAAATATCTTTCCAGGTTTCTAATGTTTGTATTGCTGAATTGGAAATTAGGTCTCTTGTGAATTAGAAGTTAAGATTCATTAGCAACTCTGCATGGAAATATATTTTCTTGTCCAAATTAGTACATTTGTGTGCAAAATTGCTTTCATGCTGTTTTAAGCAAAGCTTTCAGTGTCAGTGGATTAATTTCTTGATATTTTTAGAATATGGTATTTTGCCTTTAAAAGATATTAACTATTTCAGAGTTGAAGAACAGGTATCCCAAGGAGATTTGAAATAACTTTGTGGGACACTGGCAAACCTTGTAAAAGTATTCTGCTGCTTTTGCAGCAATAATTTGAACTGCAAGGCTCATTCCCCAGCTCATGGCTATTGTAGGTCCTCTCCTATTCTACAGCTGTTTTATTGAAGTAAGAAAGCTGAAAGTTTTGCTGAAAGTGCTGTGAGTCATTTGTATTGAAGTCTACTACACCTTACCTGACACAGTACCTCCTATAGACTTCTTTTTCTTCATTTTTAGTGCTTAAAAATATAAACAGGAGGAGTTTAATAGCAGAATCTTCAGCTGTATGATCTAGAAAACTAACTTTGTATTCTTACAGAAAGCACTATGTATTATTATCTGACTTCTCTAGATGACCCTGTCCATGTAGTTTTTCATACGTAAGATTAGTAGGGAATTACCTTTTATTTTGATTTTCAATTATGTGAATATTATCCTTGTCAGAGATGGAGGGTAAATCCACGTGGATTGGGATTTACTTCCAAGTAGTTACTCTGTTTTTTTTCTTACAAATATTATGCATATTTTTTAAAACAGCTTAGACAACTTCTATTGAGGGGTTCTTTAATTGCTATAAGGACATGTTTAAGATTTATCTTACCTTGGATAGCATGAATAAGTGCACTATCTTCTGTAAGCTGTGGTAAATATATCTTAGATAAACCATTTGTGTTGATTAGTTTTCAGAATTGGGTATTCACTGCAATAGAAATGACACTGGCTTTATTTGCTAGTAATGATATTTAATCTGATTACAGGTAAATTCAGTCTTTATTTATGAAAAAACTCAAAACATACCCAGCACTTGAATATTCATAGGTTGAAATACTTTTGTGCCTGCTTATTCTAGCTAAAAAGTTGTCCAAAAATGTGCCTACCTGTATCTGTTTGTAGTATGTGAAGCTTAATTCCTGTCTGTGGGATGGTGCCTGAAAAGACTCAAAGATTGGTGCTGACTTCTGTGACTAAACAAAAATCGATTTTATTTGTGATGCATAACTGAGTGCAGAAATCTGTCTTCAGTTTGGATTTTTATTTTCTGAGAAAGGCCACTTCTGCATCCTATTTGAAGTACAGAAGACTGGCACCTTGTCAATGCCTTTTTGCAGTGTTTTTGTTCAATTTGTATCTGTATTCCAATGTAATGAGCCAATATTACAAAACTTGTGGAGGATTAACCTCTAAAATACCATAAATCCATTGACCTTACAGGACTAATACTTTTCTTTGTGCATGTGATTAAAATCTTCCTTTTAAATGTGACTCTAATGTCCAAGATGATGATTGTCCTTGCTAATTTCCTTAATGCCTTAGAAAAGGCTTAGATGGCATTTTTATCTGATGCTGCCCTTAACATAAGTTACTCCATCAGGAACTTGGTGTAAACTTAAAAATAGGGAGCTCCAGCTGCCAGGCCCTGCTGGATTAAAACCTGAGTGCATTTCATGGGTTTGTAAGCTGAGGAGTTCTCAGGAAGAGCAGAAATTGAATAGAAGTGGTGTTATTTATTTAAAAGAGGAGCGTAAACAGTATTGTGAAGGTGCCATTGCGCAAATTTTTAAGCTCTTGAGAGAATACTTAAGCTTTTTTGTTTAGTGGTGAACATAATTGATTCACCTTCTCATTGCACAGAACATAACTCAATTATGGTAGGAGCAAACATTGTCTCCAGAGATGCAAGCTTGAGTGGATATATGAGATCCTGGCCTCCATCCAGCAAATGATGCCATTACTTCTCTTTCTTCTGGTGCTTAAAATCTTATACCAGAGTCCCTCTGTGGGAATTAATGCAGTCAGAGCAGAGGGTGAACTGAAGTTGTCTATTCAGTTTTAGATACCTCGATAAGGTACTGCTGTCAGTTTAAAAAGCAAGATGGAAACTTGGTTTTATTTGTGCTCTTTCAGGATAAAAGATAAAAATAAAAGATAAAAAATATTTGTGCTTTTTCTTTTACTTCTGTTGGGTAAGCAGAGAGTTAAGGGGGAGGGGTTTGGGTGGGTTGGTTTATGGGTGTTTTTTTTTTTTGTTTTGTTTTGTTTTTGTGTTTGGTTTCTGTTTTGTTTTTCTGTAAGAACTCTGTTTTGGGACCTTTTTTCCTAAATTATGCATGATCTAAATGTATTTGACATACCTACCAGAATATGTTTGTTGCAAGAGTCCCGTGATAAACATGGTATTCTCTCTTGCTTTAGCACTTAAGCTGCAGGTCTTGTGAGGGTTTTGTTTGGGTATTTCATTGTTGCTAATTCCTAGTAGGAACCAAGTTTGAGATTTTTTACTTGAGAATACAAGTGTTGAGGCTTTTTTCAGAAAGACTTGTGAATATTTTAAGCAGAACAGTTACTGTCCTTTTCCACAGTACTTCTGTTGTGGCTCTTAGTCCATTTTATCTGCTGAAACCAGCACGGTGGTAGAAGCATGACCTAAAGCAAATATAGGCTGCAACAGACATTTTGAGTTTTCTTTAATTAAAAACCCAAAGCAGAGATGATGGTATAACCTAGGTCAGAAGGGATCTCTGTGTCTCAGCTGGCATCGCTTCCAACTCAGAGCAGGTCAGGTCTGGTTAGGTTAGGTTATTCAAGGTTTTACTTGAGGTTTGGAATTATTTCCATGGAAATGGGACAGCCTGCAGTTGAGCTCTTTGTACCAGTGATTACCAGCCTTGAACCTGGTGTTATTGTTCACTTAGTTCGTATCACTGAGAGGATGCTATGGGAGAACAAGCAGAAGATGTTGCAAAAATAGCAGTGACAAATATCCACTGCTGTTCCTTTGCCTGTACATGTGCCTACTTGTGTCTCTTGAATGCAGTCAGGTTGGTTGAGTGCAGTCTAAGCCCGTCCCAGTCACATCCTTGTTGTTCAGGTGGCCAGCAATGGCTTCCAGGAGGACTGGCCGTGTTGTGGCTTTGGTTGTGCTGACAGACCCCAGATCTTGTTTCTTACAGAGAGACGTGCTGTTTGCCACCCAAAGAGGGTAGTGGGGCTGATGACCTCTGCTCCAGCTACTGTGTCTGTGATCTTAATCCAGTGTGATTGCCAGTGAACCTGGGACTGGTTATTGCAGTTTATGCTGCTGTACCTGGAACTTCTGAAAATCTGTACTTTCTAGCCTACAGATCTGACCATTATTGCATGTGTGCAGCTCCTTACTCAGACACTTTTTAGACTCAGTTTTTTCTCTGAGAAATGACATCAGAGCAGCAGCAGTCTTGTCTTCAGCGTGTCATTTTAATGGTTTTTTTTGGTTCAAGAAGATAAACCTTGTATGGATTTAGTAGGGAGCCATAGTTCTCTCATAAAACTTCGGGAGCTGAATTATTGTCAACTACAGAAGTAGTTTGTTTTAGACCTGCAATAAAACATAGGGAGTATCTGTATACTGCTGCAAATGCTAGCTTCTACTAGAAATACAAAATGAAAATTGTACCTGTTTTTAGGAGGTTTTAGTAAGAGCTGTAGCTGCGGGTCATTTGGCTCTAAATGTATTTCTTCATAGGAGGAGCCAAAATACAGACAATTGTCTCCTGAAGCTATGAGTGTTCTCTGGCAGGAAGTTGCTAAGCAAAAGAGTTCTTAGATCTTGGAATTTTTAGAGGTAGGAAAAGTTTGTCTGGGAAGGTCTGACTTCTACTTAAAATATGTTTTTAGTGTTAAAATGGAATAATTATCTGTTATTGATGCCATTGTTATGGCCATCTATTGAAAAATATAAGCACTGGAAAGGGAATTAGAATTGTTAATTCTGTGCCTGAGCTGAAACTTTTGACGTGGAGAAATTAGCCTTGACTAAAGAGGTACTGTGATTATTCAGGATTTGTAAGCTTGCTTAAACTTGTGTTTGTATTTCTGGCAGTTTGGAAAAATTGGTTTTCCTTCGTGAATGTACTTCTGGCTTCAGGGGTCAAACTTTTGAAACTGAGCATGAGTAACTTGAACAGTGCTTGTTTAGTCTATTTGTGCTGCTAAGGTTGAGATTATAATTACATGTTCAATCCAGTGTGCCCTTCTAGAAAAGTATGTGTTGCTGTTCTGTACGAGTCCAAACAAGTATTTGTATTCAGCTAATTGCATTCCTTCAGCCAATGTGCAGTCTTTAAAAATTAGAGACTTAAATATACTTACCACAGTAAATTAAGTAGCACAGTTAGTCTCCTCATTTGGAACAGAATATATTTAGAAATAATGTTTATAAATGTTTTATGCATGTTTCTGTGATAGAGGAAAGTGTGAAGTATGTCCTGATGTTATTTGAATTCATTATTTGAATTTCTTACTATTTCTTGGTGGGAGGTTACTCAGGTAGCAGATTAGCTTCTGAAATCCTCTTACTTCTGTTGTCCTCTGAAGATCTTTAGGGACAGAAGTCTATCGAGCATGGGATAGATGCTGCTTTTTTCTATTTCCCATGCTGTATATTAGTGTCGTTGTCCTACTCTCCTCTGCAGAAGGTAGGGGCATGCAAGTAAGGAGGGAACTGGGAGCTCACACCAGTCTAACTGGGTTTTTCAGTCTTGTTTTTAACATAAACAAGGTAGCTCTTAAAATGCTACATGTTGTTTTAGAAGATGGAGTCTGATTTTTCTAAAACCTGCCTTGCAGTGTGGGATAACAGTTTTCTCCAGCTGAGTCCTTACGTGGATAAATTTGGTAGTGGTTGTAAAATATGGACATTGAGGCAGGATTTGTTTTAGTGTGTTAAAGTTCCTGATTTATGAAGGTCTAAGTCAACACTGCTATAGGATGTTTGGGGGTGGGGGGAGGAAAGGAATCTGGACTTCTTACCTGGGTAAGATGTGGAAAGTTATTAGCTTATGCTTCTCAAAATTTGAGATTGAGCTTCAATGTGGAGAAATCTGTGAGACCCTCAGCAGAAAAAAAAAAGTAAATGCAGGCATAGACACCTTAATTTTGTTGGTTATGGACTTTGTGAGTTTATTGCATTGTTTCTGATGTTAAACACGTATGGATGTTCTTCCTCTTCAGAAAGCCTGTGCCTCTGCCGTATAAGATGAGGTGGATTCTTTAGCAGCAGTAGACTGTAATGCTTTAAATGTTTTTCTGCTGCTTTTTCTCTGACCAGCTGCACCTAATGCTTTTAGATGAAGCTTAGATAAATATATGCTCAATTAATAGATTACTGGGTGGTTAAATTGTGAGCTGTGGGCCAAGCCCTAGTCCTGGTGCTTGCCTGGATTTTCACCTGTAATTTCTTACAGTTAGTGCTTTGGAGTTCTGTCTCAAGCATTTTTTGTGCTGTCTGTTCTGTGTGTGATAGGCTTAGATAAATGCTAAATTGTAGTGCTGATGGTAACAAACAGCTATTGTACTCTGCTCTCCAGAATGAATGTCTGCTGTGTTCTGTAATTACTCTGGGGTAAAAGAGGACGCTTGAGTTCTTAAACTAAGCTATTTTCTGCTGCTTTCCTGGGTAGCAGTCATCTAGGCTGTAGAGAGCGCTTGTGCTGTCACTTCATGCAGAAGAGTATGATACCGGTTTATTCCAGTCTGCCCTTCTCACTTTGTCTAGCAGAGTCCTTCAAGTAATGGGAGCTCATGCCAGGTTTGTTTATATTGTTGGTTTTGAGAAGGTGTGCGAGGTGAAAAATGGTGTGTAATATTGCCAATTAGAAAGGTATATTTTAACTCCTTCTGTGGCTGGGACTGACTATGTATTTATGTCTGAAAGATTCTGTCCCCATGTCCCTGATGTGTGGTTTCATGTGGAAAAATTCTCTCCTGGAACAGTTGAGCATCCAGACTTCAGGCTCCCAATCATCAGTGGATATTGCTAGTCATTTTCTTGCTCAGTAAGTGGGTGACATCCTGACAGACCTGTCTTCCCAGAAACAAGTTGGGATGTTCAGTCCCTACATTTCTTTGGTACCTTAAATCTTGGCCATTCATTTGTGTAGTACTCGGAGCTGCAAGATAGCATGTGGTGTGGTGAAAGGGGAAAAGAGTTCTTGATGGCTTTTGCAACAGCGATATGAAGGGTGGGAATTTGGGCTTCTCTGCTTTGCTTCTGTGGTTTTCTTCCTGAGTTGTTACTCTGTGCAAGAACTAATGGGCATCCATATGGTATGATGGATGCCTTAAACAGACCAAAATGAATATTTCATCACACCTCCCAAAAGATAAAGCGTAGTCTCCTAAGCAGCTTTTTTGCAGCAAGTAGCTCAGCTTCCTGAAAATATCACAGCTTCAAGTATTTGTCTCTTTGAAGGAGGGCTTGGGCTTCAGACTGAAGTGGAGAAAGTGGTGTAATCTAGTTCTTGCTCACCAACCTGGGTGCTCAAAGATGAGCTGTAGATCTGATTCTGTAATGATGTTTAGTTACTGGGGTTATTTAACTGTACTTTATAGGTTTTTTGATGGTAGTTATTTGCAGGCTTTGGCAGCCTAGCAGCTAAATTAGAGGTAAAAGGGATGTCTTGTGATGGAGTACTGAATGGTGGGTTTTTTTTGTTTGTTTTTTGTTAGTTTGCTTGGTTGTTAGGAGGTGTGGGCTTCTTCTGGTTTTGTTTCTTTTCCTCCCCATCCTGGAATGTTCCTGGAAGTAACATCTTCCTCCTCAGACTGCTTTGTGAGAGAGTGAGAACATTGAGAGTACACTCCCTGGTTCTGGTCTCTAATCACAGCAGCACTGAAGTGCTGATTAGTTATCCTGAGAAATGACTGACCATAGGCTTGGAAATCCTGTTCCTTGAGAAATGAATGTGGTTTTAGCAAAGAAGGGTTGAAAGAACTTTTGGTGTTCACTGGTGTATTTTCTAATGTCTTCCTTCTCCAAGAGGGGAAATAAGAGGTTTGACAGGAGCAGTGGCTGATTTTTATTATATGGGTCCCTGCTTTTTCCAGACATCCAAGTGCAGGGAAGCATCATTGCTCTCATGAGGGTGGTGACAGGAGCAGGCACTTCAGAGTGTTCTCCATGTGACTGAGCGCTGTGAAAGAGCTGTGATGGAGGTGTTGGGGGACAGTACTGGACAAGGTCTATTCCCTTTCCATGGGCAGGCAGTGTGGAGTTGTTTGAAGTCCCTTCTAAGAGGAGGCGAGGGTATTATATTAGGGCAGTTCTGATGCCTCCTGTAGAGACACTATGCTACACAGCTTTTTTGTGATCAGTCTTAGAGGCAGCTGAGGTGTCAGAGTGGTGCATATGAGCTGCAGGTGCTGTCTCTAAAGATGCTTCTGCTTTTATTTTAGGTAGTCAGAGGCTGACCCTCTCTTTTAAGGTGTATGATTCATACCTACTTTTTTCTGTTTTGATTGATTTTGTCCTGTAAAGTAAAAAAGGAAATGGAGAAGGCTTTCTAATAAAACACAGACCGTGATGTCTGGATTTGCATCCTCTGCAGCAAATAGCTAAAGTGGCAAAGAAAGAAGGTAGGGTCTTTAAAGCAATTCAAGGACTAAATTTTTTCCATTTTATGGCTTGTACAGTAGAGTCAAAACCAGTAGTGATCCTGCATTTGTTTGCTGTGTCAGACACCTTTCCTCTTGAAGAGACAGCAATGCAGTTGCTGGTAAGATGGCTAAACTGTATGAGCTTATATTTTCCATACAGAGTATCTGCTTTATTCTGGGTTGTTTTTAGAAAACCTCAAGAAAAATATTTAAACTACTGTCAGGAAAGATTAAAGCAATTAAATTGTCTTCCTGTGGAAGAGGTAGGGCTGTATGTGTTTTTGGTGAGGGAAGGAGTGTTAACAGCTTTAGCACTTTGGTGTTCTGGTGAAATAAAAAATATGTGCGACAGTGTGCATTTTACTCTTTCAGTGGAAATATCAAACTTCTATATGAGTTTTCAAGTCACTGAAAATCTCACTAAATCTAAAAATCTATATGTAATTAGTGGTAATGTAGTTTGGAAACAGTGATCTTGTAAGATAGCAACTGTGTCAGACATTGAGCTCCTGGCCCCCCGAGATGCAATGAGGACTTAGACTGCATACAGGATACAAAAAATGCTATTTTTATATAGGATGCCAGTGAAAAGAAGTATATTGTTTTCCTCTTTTTTGTTTTAGCTTTTCGAAGGCAATATTTGGGGTTGCAAGTCTGATTTGCTGGCAGATGGGAATGAGGAACCATCTTGGTATTTCCCCTAAATTTGAGGCTTTTTAGATATCCATTTCATTCCTGTGATGATGGTCCATTGTTGGACTGTTTGGTAGGTTGTAGATCTTCATTTCTCAAATGTGTATGTCCTGCCCCTGTATTTCCATCTTTTCTTGAGTGTTCAGCAAAGGCTTTGAGGTGTAACCAGCTTCCTTTGATGACATGTCTCCAGTGCTGTGTTTTCCCCATAGAACCTCATTAATTTTCATGCATATTTTGGGTTTAGGAAATGACTTGTGCTTCATGAAGGCTTCAGGTACCAGTGATAAACTCTTTCTCATGCTCCAGTTTTTGGACTTGGTGTAGACTAAGGGATATTTCATCCTAAAACAAGAGGAGGAGTTGCTGCATGATTTCTGCCTGAATATTTAAGGCAGTCGTACAAAATGAGCGAGCTTGATGTGTGTTTATTGTGGAAGAGGGTCCCTTGTTATTTATCATTACAGACAGGAATTTAAGTCTAGTTTTCTTTACTGCAAAAAAAGAAAGCCACTTGCAGGCTTCAGATGAATGATTTTTTTGAACAAGATTTTTTTCTAGGCTAGGTTTTTTCAGGCTATTCTTGGGTTTTTATTGCTTCCGGTATTTTAAATTGAGACCTTTCATTTGTAGCTAAAGAATCTGTTGAAGGGATTTTTAGACTGTGAGAGGGTTTGAGATTTGGGAGAAGAGGAATTGTCTTGCTGTCTCAAATCTTTCAGGCAAATTGAAAAATTCAGGCATAGAGCAGTTGATTCCAGCTCTCTGTAAGACAGAGGGGCCTGATGAACATAGATTGTGGGGTTTTTGTGTTGTGCATTGTGTAGTACTCAGCAGAACTTTCAGAAGTGATTTTCTTTGTACACAAGCCTGGAAAAGTACTAATGTCTTAACCAGAGTGAGAGTGGATTAGGCTTCAGAATGTAACTGCACTCTCTCTGACACACAAAATGAATAGATTGTATGGTTCTGGTCTTGTTAAATAATTGTGTGGTTTCTCTCCAAATATAGCTGCTTAAATTAAAAAATAGAATAGGATTGCTTTGAGAAATTAAGTAATGAAATCATGAAAAAGAGAAGGAATGCAGGGAAAAAAAATCACTCCTTTCAGCTTCTCTGCAGCTCTTCAGTGGGAAAGAATGGTGTTCCATGTCCCTGGGAATTCTTACTAGTGTGTGCTCATGCTAAGTTAGCAGTCAAAGAATAATGGGGAATTCTTGTAATTGGTACCTTTCCTATTTAGGCTTACAAAGACTGGTGACAGGTTTTTAAATTTAATTGCAAACCCACGTCTGAATGTTCCTAAAGAACTCGTTAGTACCGTGAGCTGCTGGAATACTGGTTTCTCTCGTAAAGATGAAGTTTTGCCAACAATGACGTCTTAACTGCTATGCAGAGAGTCCTTAAGATTGTGTTTTATGAGGAGGGTGAGAGAAACTTGGATGGATCTCAGCAAAATCTTTAGCAGGGAGTGGAGAAAATCTGAGAGAATTCCTCCTAATTTGCTCCCTGTTGTTAGATTTAAGATCAGTTTTCCTTCCATACCCAATTGTTTCAGGTTTTGTTATGACACAATATGAAGAGCAGATTTTGCTGAACTTGCCAACATAACTAAGCCAATATTGGTCAAATTCTTAAGCTGCTTCTTACTGGGGAGACTGCTGATACTGAAAAGGAGAAAACTTTATTGAGGTAAGGATTGGAAAGTTGAAAGAATAATTTTTTCAGGCCTGAAAATGTTGGAACTTAACAAGATATATAATTGATATTTCTCTTTCACTTTGAAATTTTATTTCACTTACAGAAGAAATTACTAAAATATGTCAGAGCTTGCTTGTTGTTCTAGTCAAACTATGCTTTTGTCCTAAAAAAACCACGTTAGTGTGTTTTCATTTCTGAAACTTTGAGCTACTTTAGTAAGCAGAGGAGCATTGTGAGGCTAGAAGATTATGGTTGCTAGTCCTCTTCCAGTTGTACATGGAATTTTTCAGACATCTCCAAAGATGGTTTCTTCTCATTCAAGCCATAGAGTTCATACATATGCTTTGTTCAGGTGAGATTCTCTCTCCTCATTTCATGGGGTTTTGTTTCTTACGTGCCTCTTTCATTCTGTGTTCAACCCAGCCACCTTTTACTGAAACTGATTGTTACATGTTGCCAAAAGAATAGCTCAAAGCCGATGACAAAGAGGCGAGAGAGACCTTTTCTTGCTTTGAATTATTCAGTAGTGGGCCTCTAGTTGACATTTCTAATATTAGAAATTACTGTCCCCTGGTAATCTATCTGCATTGCTTGATTAGTAGACAGAATTTTTTTTCATGGAAGTCATGAAATCGGTTAGTAGGAAACCCTATGTATCCATCTGTAAAAGGCTTCAGTCTGAATATCACCTGCTTGCTCTGAGAAGCAAGATAGCTCTTAAATTTTTGTCAAACTGGCCACTAGTATGTGGCAGGTACACTTTGAATGGTCAACAGCTTTTTAAGGGGACGGTATGAAATAACTGTTACTGGTATTTACTGGCCAAAGAGAGTCTTCTCTTCGTTGACCCACGCCCTTCCTAGGGCAGTTTTCATCTGGGATCCTGGAGTAGCAAAGCTTCAATGACTTGTACAGAAATCTCTCAGTGAGCAGCTGGCTGATTACCATTGCCCCCTTGGCTTTCTCTTCAGGGCTTGGTTGGCTTTTTGGCAAATAGGAGGAGGCATGTTTCTCTCTGTGTGGGTTTGTGTGTGAGTGTTTGCTGTCTTGAATTGAGAGGTTTATCATCATGGGCAGTTCTGACGGGGAGAAACAAACTCTTCCTCTATAATGCCATCAGCCCTCTGGGAAATTATTGCTGGTATGTCCATTGTGTCAGGCAAGTTGGTATTGGAGCACTGTGGCTGAATTCGTGTGGCTAACTTGATTGTTAATATAGCACGGCTTTATCTGTTGTCAATAATAAACTGTGTTAGAGAAGTAGCAGGAGTCTCAAGTCAAACTGTTCTGTAAGATGATCAGTGTTCTTTAATGCAAGGGTGCTGTACTGGTAGCAGATGGGGAAAACAAAGGTTGACAGTCATAGCTGGAAGACAAGGATAACTTCTGGTGTTTCTCTCACAGCAGCTGGGACTCTAGAAAGCAGGAACACTGCAATGAGGGGTATGGAATGGAACAGACAGAAAAGATGAAAGGGAAAATATGCCTAAGTATACAAATCGCTGAGAGTCACTGCTTTTTTTTTCTCTGTTTTTTTTCTTTTCCTCTGCTCACACAATACATACACAATTTCCATAGCACAGGAGCAACACAGGCTGTGAAAGCAACTGTTACTGTTTCAAGGCAGTATTTATTGAAACAGTTTTAATTTAGCTTGTTATTTGTGTCATCTATGTTGCAGTATTTTACTAAAACAGGTAAAGGCTTTCTTCTCTTGTTCCTGGAGACAGTGAAAGTAAATGTTACTTATTTTTAATTCTGTCATCTCGGGAGGGTGGTAGTCCAGTGTGCAGTGCTTTAAACACTGTATGATATCCCCTTAAGCACTCTTTCAGTAGCTGCTAGCAGAACAGTCAGATGCAGATGAGGAAATTCTACCATGGAGATTGCAGTTTAAAATGGACCAGCCAAAGTCTGCTGCTGAAGGAACTCTTGCTATTTCTGTCAGCAGAGACTTTGTGCTGTCAGGGTATCTTATAAAGCCTGAGCCACATCAAAGCTTTAAATCAGTTGGTAAAAGCTCTAGTGCTACACCAGTACTGCAGAGCCTTGTCAACTCAGTCATATGCAGAGCAATTGCCATTTTAATGTGTGTTGGAGTATCATCATCAAAGACTTGAAAGCATTTTTTCAATAACAACAAAGCATTTTTTCAATAACAACATTTTACGTTTCTAAAAAGAAAATTTCATTTTTAATGGGCAGTGTTGCCCAGAACTAGGCTTTGCTGCTTTGTTTTCCAGTTTCCTGTTTCTCTACTGCAAATGAACTATAGAGAACTGCAGAAACAGACTTCCATGTAAATTGTCACCAGAGAGAAACTATGACTGTCATCGAGTCCTGAAATGCCCAAGTTTCATCCGATTATTACATAAGTTGTACTAAAAATACCATTCTAGTAGACAACACTTGGAAAACTGAAAGGGAAGGTGTTTTGGTTTTTTTTTTTTGGAGACGTGCATTGTGGCTGTCCACCTTTTACAG
This sequence comes from Sylvia atricapilla, assembly GCF_009819655.1. Taxonomy (NCBI): domain Eukaryota; kingdom Metazoa; phylum Chordata; class Aves; order Passeriformes; family Sylviidae; genus Sylvia; species Sylvia atricapilla. The sequence continues at coordinate 70,394,368 of NC_089140.1, read as the reverse complement.
GCAGCATAGAAGACTTTCTGTGCACAAATCAGACTTGTAATGACAAGGAAATAGGTCGTGGAGCTTATGCTTTCTTTGTGATAGAAGTGAGAGATGCAGTGACTGCAGGCAAGAGAGTGTTTTTGTAGTTAGCTTTGTAGAAACAGACTGGTTTATATCCTTATTTTTTATCAAGGCACTTACGGAGTTACTTAAGCAGCAGGGTTTTGGCAGTTATTTGTTTCTTGGTTTCTGGATTTTCTTTTTAATTGTACTTTGGCAAATCAAGATACCATTTCTTAAGACAGTGGGAGTAGTAAAACTTTGCTGTCTGAAGGAAGGAGCTGAGCAGTGAGAGATGATGAGATCCTGCTTCTACCGCTGACTCACTGTGGCCTGGGGCAAGGCTGTCTCCCTTAACTGTCTGCAGAATGATGATGATACTTTTCTTGTGGTGGTAATTGGTAGCATGTGAGACAGTTAATGTGATACTGGAGAAATGAAGTGTTCTGTACATCTAAGGAGTAAGTAAGGCAGAGGCTGCTAACTAGAAGATAAAATAATTTTGTCTCATTTCCAGAGAAGGACACCCTGTGTTCTGAGGTTAGCGCTTTACCCAAGAAAACCTCCTTTTTCAGACATGTGAATGTTCGCTAGCAGAGTGAAAGGTTCTTCCAGCCTTTCTTTTCTAATACCTCCCTTGTGTACTCATGTTAAGTTTTGGCCTGATAATTTAAAAAAACTTTGAAGGCCTAACTGATGGTAGCATCAACATCTTAACTACTACTCAATGCAGCATGGGATTGTTTTTTTATATGACAGTAATATTTGCAAGTCTAGTAATTTCTGTTGATACTTAGTGGAGCTTGTGAGTGAGCTTGAGCTCATGAGCTCTCATTGAGTACAGTAAAATGGTTGTATAACAGGAGCTGACAGCTATAATGCATGTGAAAGGAAGGAACCATATGCCACTTGTGAGGCCCAGTGAGAAGAACTTTACTATTTCTTCATGTCCTCTTGACATCTGGGAAGTAGGAAACTCTTTCCTTGTTGTTGCTCTTAGTATTGACAGAGTTGATCTAGAATATCTTTTGAGTGGGTGCAGCTTTGACAATTTTCATTATAATGCTCTGAACTGGAAATGAAAATTAATGTTGTCAAAACCTTTTTTCAGGAAGCAAGTAACTGATGACAGACAGTTGTCCGCACCCGCTTCATAATATATTCCTAACATGAGTTCAGCTTCCAGATCCTAAAAAAACCCCAACAAATCAGTTTATTTTTGCTAAGTTCTCTTCCTTAGCAAATTCACATTGAGAAAGTTGTAGTTGTTATGTAAAAATCTTGTTTTCTGAGAGGAGTACATTTGGACTGTGACTGAGGTTAGAAGGTGTAAAAACCAGTAACTACCAAGTAGAATCACTCTGTGTGACAATTATTTTCTTAGTTGTGTTTTACATGAAGATTCAAGTCATGTTCTTCACAGGAACGTGGAGGTATTGAGGAATTATGTCCTTGAACAAATAAGCTGTTTGGGACAAGCATGTGTTTCGTGTGTGCACGTGTGCCTTTTTTGGGCTTTTTTTCTTGTAGATGTGCATTTGCTGCTTGTATTTAGGTATCACTTGGCATGGTGGGTTCCTGTACTATGATGAGGATTCCTAGGTGTTACAAAGTGAAGTAATACTCAAAACCAGGTAAACAGTTAAAGCAGATGGCTTAGATGAGAGCTGTTGAGAATGAACAATGTGGTGACAGCATGGTGGAGAAGAGTAGTGAAATATCTTTAGTCATACCTTGCTGGCACATGGCTTTATTTTTTTTTTTTTTTTGCTTCTCTAAAGAGATAGGAAGGTGGTCTGCAATTACTCACTTGAAGTCACTTAATTCTTTGGGATTCTGCATGTAGACAGTCCATCCTTGTAGACTCTGTTGACCTTCCTTTTAGAGTCACAGAAGTTTTCAAGAATGGCCTCTTCATGCGAAGGAAATCAATGAAGTGTATTTCCTGTGGCAAAGAGTGTTGTTTGATAGGTTCACAAAACACAATACAAAGGTGTGAGACTACCCTTGAGGTATTTTGTTTCTTTTATGTTCCTGGCATTCTTGCATGCTCTTAACTTGCAAAGTACTTCATATAAGAAGGGAAGACTAGACTGAATGTAAGTTCCGTGATGGTAAGGGAAGGCAATATATTAATTTTGAATTCATGTTGCCTGGAATCTTCTGTGGTGGCTGAAGGCACCTTCAGCACTAATTGTGTGTTGTCTGGGTTACCTCGCTCTGCTGCTGTGTTTTCTTCTGCTAAGGCTGGTTTGTTTGTTTTCTAATTCAGATTTAAAAAAAAAAAAAAAAAAAAAAAAAGGTCTTTGTGGGACCCTGCTGCCCTAAGATGTCCTTAATATGAAGAAAATAAGACACTTATTTTGCTTGTATCTGGGAGGGACTAGATTTGTTCTTGCAGAAGTCCAGTCTGCTGTAAGACCAGAGGGGATACTGCTGTTTTTTGCTTCCTGGAGCAAGAAAGGGAATTGTATGTTACTTATAATAACATTGATAAGAAGGTTAAGTCGTTTAAATTCTAACAACATATCTGTGTATGCTGTCTTGTCAGAAAAGATTTTCTTCTTCCCTTTTTTTTTTTTTTTTTTTTCTAAAGGGAAAGGAAAAAGTGAGAAACACTAAGAATGGGTATCAGCTTTTTCTTTAGGTGGAGTATTAGTTTTAAAACTGAGTTTAGGGGAAAGAAATCTTCAACTGCAAAATCAAAATCAGCCATACAGGTGGGACAGAAGCCACCAATTTCGAAAATTCAGAGTGGTCTTCTGGATAGATTCCTTTCAGTAGCTCCAAGTGATATCTGTCTACTATTTCCATTAAAGGTATAGATTCCTGAAAGGAAATGTTTATTGGCAAAGCACATCTGGTGTCTTGTTCTGAAGTTTTTAAAAGAACTGGAAGCTTTAGTGTTGAGGCATTACACATCTGGGAGGATGCACTCTATAAGTGAGTCTTTTTAGCATCTGTGGTGGAAATCATTGTAACGACTTAAACTGTTGCTGTGGTTGATAATGGCTTAGGTTGAGATTTTTTTGGGGGGGGGGGCCCAGCCTTTGAAGATTTGCGGAGTGCCCGGACTTGACGCCAAATTTGGTGTAACAAAGCTTCATGTATTTTCAGCTCCCTGCTGCTCAGCAAGGTTCTCTGCTATGAGCCTGCAAGAACAGTGATCAATTGCATGGTGAAAGGAAATTCCTATGAGCTAGTCTGGCTTCTTGCTTAAGCTTTACAAGTCCTTTACGTGAAGTTTTGTCTGGAAAGACTTCTTGTTTTAGAAAAGTTTCTAGCACCCAGTCAAAACTGCAGTGTGTGTAAAATGTACACTGTATCCTGTAGGATTCTTGGGGGGACTTCCAAGCTATTTCTCTATTAAGAAAGTGCTTTCCTTTGTCTTGTAGTCTGACATGTTTAATTTCAGCTTTTATCAATCTCTGTTGTTACATATTTCTCATTTCTTGAGAAATTTCAAGAAAATCTCAAGAAAAATTCTTGAATTTTTCATCTAGGAGGGAAGAGACTTGAATACTGAGTTGCCCCTTTTCCTTTTAATCAACTAAATAGATCACTGTTCATAGATTTTACTGTGGATTTCAGAGCTGGCCTTAGGTTTTTCACTAGGAGTTGTACCAGTACTACAACACTATTAATCCTATTTACTATTGTCTATTTATATTCTCAAGGATGAAGTCAGCCCTTTTGACCTAGCAGCATGGAGCTTTTCTGAGTCAGGTGGGAAAACAGACCAGACTCATATGTTTAAAATTGCTACACAGGGATGTCAAATCAGAGCTGTTGTCAAGACCACCGTGTGTGTCTTGGGTTAGCTACTTTAGGTACATGCTGAATGTATTTTTTGTTGTTGTCGTTGTAGTTTTTTTTTTTTATTTTGTTTGTTTGTTTTCCCCGGCTGCATAGAAGTAAAAGGAGGTCTTTCTAAATTAAACGGCTTCAAAATATTTCATGTACTGGCTGTGATGGATAGCCATTCCCACTTAGCCAAAGAGATCTGAATTTCATCTAGGCCTGTTAATAGTTTTCTGGAAACCAGGGTCTGTAACTTTTGCACAATTGTCTTTCTCAGCTTAGCCTGTAAGAAACAGTTTTAAATTATTTTTCCTCCCCTCCATTCATAGCTGCCGCTGGATTAGATATTCTGTTGGCACTACATGACTGTCTTTGGCTGAACTCTCTTCAAGAGGAGTCTTTATAGGATCACTTTCCTTACACCTCTTTGTGGATTTACAGTGATGTTCCACTTAAAACATCACCCGCAAAACTGAGAGTCACCAGTCAAGGTAGTGGCAGTAGTTGTTGGGAAGGAAATCACAAGTTAATGAGATGCAGTTACAGCTGTCCTTGGTACTCTGGCCTCTGATGCCTGTCAGAGGTGTAGCTGGTTTGCTACCTGAAGCTACACATTCATTCATGGCTTCTTTACCCATTGACTGGTGTATGGTTTCATCCTCTGCAGCTCATCTAGTTGGCAGCATATTGATGACCAGGCCTTCAGTTATTTGCTGCTTCCTCTGACTTCTGTTGCTCTTGTCACTGAAAGCATCCCTGCTGGCCCTCAGGAGACTTGGCTCGTCTTGAGCCTTCTGCATCTTTTATGGCCTGCTGACCAGTTGATTGCATCATATTTTACTGCACAGTATGAAGAAGCTATTAAAAGCTTGCTAGAAGTCTTTAGCAGAATTACCATTTTCAACTGCTTGCAAAAGATCTGTGTTTCTGGAGGGATGAGTTTACATCTGTTTTGATTAAAAACAAGTTGATTTGATATGAATGGATTTATTTTGTCATTTCATGAAACAGTATGTTTAAAGACTGTTTTTCAGCCTAGAAGGCCTTAAATACCTAGTTCACTTAGGAAAAGGCATGGCTTTCCTCCAGTGCTGATTTTTTATTTTTTTGTTTTATATTTTTTATTTCTTCTAATTCAGTAGCATCACAGAATGAATAGGTGTGGCTTAAGAGCAAAGATTTTTTTTTTTTTTTTGGAGTCAGGGTGGTGGTGGTTTTTGGTTGGTGGTTTGGTGGGTCTTTTTGTTTCATTGGGAATTTTTTTTTTTTTTGTTTGTTTGGTTTTTTTGTTCCTCCTGTGTTTTGTTTGGTTGGTTTTTATAGCTTCAAAATGTAACCTGCCTTTTTCAATAACCAGAGTTAGGAATGTAGCTTCTGCCTAACTGTTAAAACAATAAAATTGGTACATAGGCAAGCTGACATTTAATAACATATTGTGCAGGAGTGCTTGTGAATAATTTGATTGGGTTCCTGCAATGCTGGGCGTTGTATGAAATACTGATTGCTGCCCTTGAGCTCTGTGTATAGGCAAGACAAACCCAAGGCAGTACAAGCAGGGTGACAAGCAGAGTGGGGCAGGTGTGTTTGCTAGGCAGCTGTGTTGCTTTCTGGTCTCGATTAAGTGTGGATTAACTTAATGGAAGGAAGTGAAGGCAAGTTGAAGGGGAGCAGGAGGGAAAGGTGGGAGTAGTGTTGCAGTCAGCTATTGAGAAGCTGGATTTAGAAGTAGTGGGGGAGAAATCACGTCTGGCATTAAGAACCAAGCCGTTGCCTCTCAGTCTATTAGAGGGAGGGCTGGAGGAGGAAGAGGAGTGAGGATGAGGCTGGCTGACAAAGGCAGTGGCTTCCTTGCAGTCTGAAATGACTGCACCATGAGATATGTTCCTTCTGTCCTTTGGACTGTGAGAGCTGCTTCCCCAGCTTTGTTTGCTCTTCAGTGTGAGCTGTGGCAATAAAAATATTTACAGTAATTAGAAAAACTAATCCTTTATGAGAAGCAGAGGCAGTGATTATACCAATTACAAGTTGTCCTTATGCACTTCCTGGTGTGATGAAAAGCAATTGTTTATCTGTGTGGTTCTCCCTCACCCTTTCTTCATTCCCTCGTTCTTTGGTATTTGAAAAACAAATATTTTCTCCCCTGCCTCTTTTACAAATGGCTGCTTAGTGACAAGGGTGTTGCTGAAGATCTTGCTTTAACTGAGAGAAATTGATCAATATGCTGTGTGGAAGGCTGTGAAATTGAATTTTCCGTCACTCCTGGCTTGACATCTAGCTCCCACATTGCCAGCAGTGAACCTGGAAGTACCAGTGCTCTGTAGGACATGGAGATTCTTCTGAGGTCTCTCCTCTTTTAAGGGGCCTAAAGCTGAATCACACTTGTCCCTCTTGTGGTGCCTGTGAATCATTATAGCTTTCCTAATGATAGAACACTCGTCTCCTGTGGTCTGCTATAATAAGACGAGTCACTGAAATGTTGTCTAATTGCTGTTGAAATGTCTTTAGGTAATTTTCTTATTTAAGTTATTTATTCTAAAAGTAATGCTCGTATTCATTATACAATCTATCTAGTACTGCAGCATCCCTTCTTGTAGATGCAGATGGTGTGAACTTTAGAGGACAGATTTCCCTGGTGTTTGGGTGCAAAGGTGATTATCTTGTCTCTGAAGAGGAGTTCTCTTCAATGGTCCTGGGTTGATTTTGTGTAGGTAATTGCAGTGAGGTAATTAAATGTTTCCATCTTGGAAATGCCTGAGGAAGTCCATGCTTTATCGCTTCAGAGAGAAATACCTTTTCTTGTTTAGTGTAGTGGATGGAGCAGGCTGCAATGTGTAACCTCACAGTCCTGTATCTTGTATGCTCTTTTTATTGCATTGTCTCACCTTGATTGGTGATCTTGAGTGGTGGAAGAAGGCTCTTTCAAGCACTCTGTAGTTGTCGAAATATGCCACAAATGCTATAGGTATCACCTTAGCACTGTGAAGAAGAAGGAGTCTTAGCTATCAAAGATGTGAATGGTAGAAAACTACCAGAGCCATGGTAGTTTTGGTGTTTGTTTTTTTTTTTTTTTAATTATTTCTAATGTTCATACTTTAGGTTAGGAGGGCAGGAGATGTGAACAGTGGACAAATACATCATCACATGGGAGGATTTTGTGGATGGACAATGTCTTAGGAGAACGTACCAAGTTGGGTTCACCTCCATCTTGCAGCAGAGACGTGAAGCTGTGGCTCTGCTGAAGCAGGATTGCTGCAGGGTAGAACGGGTGTTGAAGTCAATGCTGGAGAACTCCCGTGCATGGAGGATACCTGAGCCTCCAGCAGAGAAAACACTGCTAAGCCTGGTAACAGCGTTTTTGCTTTTCTTCACTCACTTTTCTCTAGACAAGTTTATGCCCCTTGGAAGAAGCTACCAGGAGTATAATTGGCCCAAGACTAACTGCAACTGTAAAGCAATCTCTGGTGTGTTGTGCTATTGGCACTAAACTAAGTATTAAAAAGGGAGCTTAACCAAGAATGGGATATTCCACCAGGGAGCTGCGGCTGTTCCATCTGACTCTTCGAATTAACACTAGAGCTCAGAAATGAGGTTTGAGACCAAGCAGCCTGGGGGCTCAAACAATAAATAGCAAATGTAGAAGTGATATTTTAAGAATTTTGCAAGTGTAGGGGGGTGAGGGATTAATGTGCTTAAGGCATGCTAGTATGGATGAAAGTCTAGTTTTTCTGTGGATAGTAGTTTCAATGTGTTTTTGTTGTTGGTGGTTTTGTTTTGTTTACAGCTTGTGATGCCTTGTCACTTGATTCTGAGACAATTTAAATGTCTTATCTGAATTCAGTGAATTTTCTAAATTATTCCAGCTGTTGGTTAAAGTAGTTATTTAAATGAAAGAGCAAACCTTCATGATGAGTTTGAGGATACCTTGTAATAGTTCATGGGTTTTGTAACCTTTGTGGAGCAGAAGGAGCACTAGTTCCAGATGCTGTAATAGTTGCAGGAAATAGTAATAGAAAAGGCAGTAAACATGATGAATTGGAATAATGCTTGCATTCACTTATTTGTGTATAACTTTGTTAGCTTATCTTGCATCTCTTAAAAGATTCTATAAACTGATTGATTTAGAAGTAGGCGATAAATGTTGTCATGGAAATTAAGTACTAACGAAGCCTTGAGGAATTCCTCTCTTGATATACTCACTTTACTCTATGTTCACCTTTCTGTGTCAATTAGTTTATAAAATCTTTTAAGAGATGAAAGATAAGTTTCCAAAATTGTTGTCATTCAGAAAGTTATATACAAATGAGTGAATTGCAAGCATTATTCCAATTCATCATGTTTATTGCCTTTTCTGTCACTATTTCTTACAAATACTACAGCTGCTCTGATGAGAATAAGAAAACTATTTTGGGGTTACAGGAAGAATAAGAAATTTAATATTTTTTTTCTGCTCTTAGTCTTTTTCCCTTGTGAGAGGATTGCTCAATATCACAGACACCTAGCATAATAAATCTCCAGAATGTGAAAACTGAAAACATTAGCAAACTTGCCATTCTTCCTTTCTCTTCTCTTGCACCTGGGTCTAAAACCAATGTTAGTTAGCTAACCAAAATTGCAGTCTGTTTAGCTTGCAATGTACCTATTGTTTTAGGGACTGCTACACAGTAAAATCCAACTGCTGCTTTTTTCCTTGCTTCTGAAAAGCTTAAAATTCTTTGCAAGTTATTTAAAACGAAAGCCAACCTGGAGCAAATTTATGAAAAACAAATGGATGAGGGAGCGCAGAGGTGCTGCTGCTGACCTTACAGGTGGAATGGAATGTGTCTGTTTACAGCAGCATAAAAATAACTCCATCAGGACATGTTGCCTAAGCAGAAATAGCCATGTGAGACTCTCCTCTTAGTTTATATCATTCTTATATGAACAATACCAACTTGATCTGTTAATCTATGCATTTATTAGTCCAGTAAAAACTGAAGTTGAATTACCTGATATTTACCTGAAAGAGCCAAATGGTGTCAGACTATCTGATGGAGATGCTAGACTGTAACACTCAATTTCCATGACCTTGCTGCTCAGTGCGATTCCTGGCTGTTGCTGCTTTTCCTGCTAGTTAGTTAATACAGTAGCCCACTTTTCTGTCGTGGCATTTTCAAGGCCCTAAACCTATAGGCAGGGAGCCTGTAGAGCATTCAAAAAGCAGGACATGAGCTCCTTTTAGCACATTCATGTAATGTAACTTTTTGCATGGCTGTTCACTTCATCACAGTGGCCTCTCTGCTCAGCAGCCTTTCTACTTTAGAGAAAGATTTGACACATATTTAAATCAGCGTGCTCTGATGCAGTGTATCAGCTGGGAGGCTTGTTTGTTTGAAAGGAATAATACAGAGACTTTTGTGGCCAAGGAACAAGAGACCTGCTTTGACATCAAGGTCTGGAATGTGCTAGCTTTAATGCTGCAACATTTAGTGATGCCTTGTTTCACAGGCAAGCAACTCGTTGGACAAGTTTTCCCAAATAAATAGGAGCTATAAGATAATGAAGACTTGTGGTCGATTTCTGCCTTTTGGAAACACTATCTGAAGTAGGTTTTGTGCTCCTCTTTAATAGGTAAGTAATTTTAATCTAAACTGGTTTTGTGCAAGTGCTTGGGGGTTTCCCTAGCTGTAGTTTATAGAGACCAATATGCACTTTGTACGTGCCCTAAGTGGTGTTTTGGCATGGGAAAGGTTCAAATTTAGCCCACATGGTTTGGGTATGTTACATTCAGCTGGTTGTTACTCTTTACCTTTCCTGAGTTTGTTCCCAGAGCTTAAAGATTGCTTCAGCTGTTGGTCTCTGATTTGGGTGTTGACATGCAAATGAACATGTGGCTAATCACATGTAGAACCTCTTGCCCTGAGTGTTTTCCTACTACATGTCCCGTTAATGGAACTCCTTCATCTTCTGTGTTTCCACTGAAAACCACACATTCCCATCACTTCTGCAGATGGAAGTATAATTTTATATAGTGGGATGGATGGAAAGAACCTTTGTGTGGTGATTACGGTTAGTTTGGAAGTTTAGATCAAAAGTATTTGGTTCATGAGCTTGCTGTCTGACCTATTGTTATCTCTTGAATTTTGCCATGTGAGAGAAGTCACCTGCACTTAGCAGGTGTGGAAATTACAAGGTGAAAAAGAGATGGGCAAGGTGTTGGATTCTGAGAGGATTCAACGAACAACAGCAGCTTAGAAAAACTAGAAAGAGAAAGCTGTTTTCTAGCAGGGTAATTTCATGGTCTGACAAACTGTGTGTTCCCACAAACAAGTGTACTGTCATGGCTGTGGGTGGTAAGGGAAAGGAACACTGGAAATTAACTGCGTAAGTGGGGGTAGAAGGGATGACAATACCTTTGGAATGGTCCAGCTGCTGAACTGGTGACATGATGTTAAGAAACCGTGGTCTGAGGAAGAACCCTAAGGGAATGAGCACGATGTGTTCCCAGTGCAGAGGCAGTGTGCAAGGTGGCTGTATATGGAGTGAATTGACAGATTTATTAAATATTATTTTATTTTGGTGGGGGACAATGTTTGTTCTGTTTCAATATTACTAAAGTTAGGTTGTTGAGGAACAACATGCAGCTGATGGCTGGGCATTTAATGGAGATTTCAGTCATCAAAAGAATCAAGTCAGGGAGCAATCCTTTGGGTTGTGAGAGAGGGAGGAGGAAATTGTTGTAGAGGTAAGCTGGGGAGATAGCAACCTTATGGTGAAACAATTTGAATTGCTTGTATGGAAGAGAAAGAGCCAGAAATAAGTCACCTCTCTGCAGAGCCCACATGACTCTGCTTGCCTGTGCATAAAGACAAGTGGCTGCAACAATTTGCAAAAGTCATGTTAACACTGTTGATGCTGCTCTGCTGAGACCTACCTGATGTGCTTTACTGGTGAAATACTATTAAAAGATTAATACAGTGCTTCATCATTGCTGACAAAACAGCCCCATAGCAGCAGCACTGCAACCTAGACTGCCTAATGCAGCAACAGCATAAACATACACTGTTTCTTCCTACAATACAAGAAGTGTGTTGTTCTGAGTGACTAGCATACTTGCTCTTCTGTCTGCTCTAGCTGATGTTGAATGTACCAAATGGTTACCTGTGCTAGAAGTTTTAAGAGTGGCTTCCCTGTATATTTCTTTAATGTGAAACTACTCAAAGTATTAGTTGATGGCTTCAGAAGTTGTCTTCAAAAGTTTTAAGAGCATGTCAGTTGTAAAGTAACTTCTTCCCTTACTTTAAAAGATGAATTAGGTTGGCTGTGCTGTAAAAAAATTTATCAGGCTGCTACATTGATAAGTCATTATCAGGACAAGGGATTTTAGTCCTTTGTCCCCACTTCCTCCCCCACAGTGAAAGTGACTTTTCAGTTCAAGGGAGATGGAATTGTGGTTTATGCTGCAAGCTCTTGTATGGTTGTGGAGAAATGCTGAAATAATCCTAAGCATACATGATCTATTGCAATTTTAATTAGAAAAGATGAGACTTGGTAAAGCTGACAGCCTTTAGAAATCAAATGGGCAAACTCAATAAGCAGAGTACAAAAAGCAGCAGATTTGTGGTTTTTTGAGAGGCTGAAAATGTTTAGTTGTTGTAAGTGTCAAAGGATGGATAATTGTTAAACACTAGCTTTTAACTGTTTAACTGTTGACTAGATATTTTTATTGTTTGGTAAGTGGAGTTTAACAGTTTATTTAACTATTTATTACACCAAATAATTTATCCTATAGTCAGTTTTACTGTAATAAAGTAAAAATAAAGAAGAAAGGTTTTTTTTAAAGAATGCAGTGTTGCAGTTCTCTTTATATTGTTGTGAAACTACCGATGAAAAAACATTCAGAAAAAATTTCTTGGTGTTTCTTTGAATGATGCTGTTGTTTCTGCTCTTTGCCTCCATTTCATGCCGCTGATTCTGGGTGTGTTAATGTGTCTTCTGTAGCCTGTCTGCGTTCCTCACTAATAGCTGTGGAAGTTGAGGGAAGAAAGACATCTATAATCTGTCACATGGCAGGTCTTTGGTAGGAAGGCTGAGAGAGGAGGAGAGCAGACTAGTGTTTTAACCCTCACTTTAATTATAGACAATGTAGTGAATTGCAGCTGAGAAGCACTTGTGGCTTTTTTTTCTCCCTGCTGGGTTGGTCCTGTTGTCCTGTACTCCTTGTATGGTGTGGGTGTGAGCCTTAATGTCCTTTTGTTGCTTTAATAACAAAGCCTGAGAAATCAAAGAGATTAAATCCAGCAGTGAAGAAAGCTGGAGGATTTTCAAACTGTAAAAAGGGAACTACAAGTTACAGGACTTGAGTGGGATTTCATGTAGTTTAAAAACAAGTCCTAAGTCTTATCAGTCTGTAGGAATAATAATCTCTTTGTCATGAAGACCAGTTTTAAAGTTAGATGAAGTTGGTGTGAAATACCCCAAGTTTCTGAGGAAGGATATCAAAGGAAAGGTAAATGGACAGGAACAACTCGAACCAACAAAAATTTAGTTGCATTTGCTTCAGAGTAGCCTATTTCCCATTCAGCTGTGACATAAATAGGGATTGTATGTATTTGAATTTGTGTAGTCTCTGGCTGCAATAGGTGTTAACTCAAGTGAGATATTTGAAGAGCAATATTGTCATTTCTGCTCAGCTGAGAATTCTGCTTCCTCTGCTGTGGTGAGGATCAGCTATTTCTGTGTGGGCAGTGTTTGCTGATGCCACATCTGAGGTGGCTCTGAAAATACTGAACATCAGCAGCCTTCAGCTTTTGGGTTTTTTTTTCCTTTTAAGGTGGTGAAGTTGATCTGCCACTTTGAAGTTGCTAGTGTGGTTTTAGGAGTCTTGTTTTAAGTTACGGCTGTGACTCATTACTCTTTTTCTGGCTTAAGAATGCACAGGGATTTGGGGACAAAATGATGCTTTATGAATGTTACAGAAGAATGCTGTCTCCAGGAGACCATAGACAAAGATTTTAATTTGGAACACTTCAAATTTGCAGGTGGTTCCTTTTTCTTGTGCCTTACTGAGTAAGTTTAGTTTTATGTTGGAATGAAAATAGCTTTATCTAGTTCTTAATAAAATAGTGTACTCCCAATTTGAAGACTCTGCTCTTGCATAATCCATAAATTTGTGGATGCAATGGGCCATCCCCCATTTTCATCAAAACTGAGCATTACACACAGGCTGGCTTTTGCTAGGAAATGTGATTTATTTCTGTTTTGTACACAGCTGCTTTGAAGTTCTGTTGCAAGCATACTTCATCCTAAACTTTGAGGTAGCTTAGCTCAGGAAAAGAAACTTTATCTGAGCTGGATTTTTAGCTGCAGAAGTTTGTCAGTATCAAGGCCCTTCAGAAGATGGGCTTATCTGTTTCCAAGTGACAGATTTGCTTTCTGTTCCTGAAAACCACAACATGTGCTGTGGAATCTCATCCGTGTTTGAAGTAAAGATATCTTTCATCTGAGCATGGAACTGTTTTGCTTAATGCTTCTGTTTGCCACTGGCATTTCTAGAGCAAGTAGAAAAGTACATGTGCAAGTAAGACTTATGAGCTGTTTTCTGGTTGAGAAATGAACATGGCAAGCTCACTTTAAGCTTGCTAGCTTTGTATGATTTTGTCTTTTCCTGATGGCTTTGGAAGAGATGAAAATAAATCAGTCTCAAAGAGAACTTTATATTGAAACAGGTGACTTCTCCTACGCTTGAAGACCGGAGTAGCAGGTTAGCACGCCATGTAGAGCAGAGGGGTCTTCCATGTATGTGCTTTTCTGATAGCTGACACCACGTGGGTGTCATTACTTGTCTCTCAGTGCCACTTCTCATCGTGGTGTGCATCCCCCACTGTGCATGGTGGAGGTTTGCTGGCTCCTTTACTCCTGAGAAGGAGCTTTGTGCCCTCCTGGCGATCTCTGCAGGATAATCTTGGATGGCAAAATTTGTGCTCTACAGCAGATGGGGTAAGAAGCAAAAGCCACTACTTGCAAATCTAAAGCAGTATTCTTAGACTAGATCTGCCTTGAGCATCTTAAAACTCTGACAGCCCTCTGGTGCTTTACACAGTGGTGACTGAGCTTGAAAATTCATGTTCATGGTGGGAGGATGGGGGGAAGAAAAAAAAAAAAGGAAACAGTAGGAGACCATAGTGAGGAGGGGTATGTGACACTATTAGTTTTGGTGTAACACTATTTTTTCCTCCTTGCTATCACATGACTTGGCATAGCATTGGTATTTCAGGTGCTAGGATCCGTACTGTGGCATGTGGGAAATAGTTTCATGAGTCTGTGAGAATAGAACATACCAAAAAGACTGATCCAGAAATAGCCAGTCTGGTCAGAGAATCAGTAGTCAAGATGCCTGTCTGGTGTATGTCTGTCATTTTGGAAATGATTTTTTAAAAAGTGGGGATGTTCTGGGGTTTTGCTTGTTTTTGGGCTGGGAATGGGGCTTTTTGAGTTTGAGTTTTTTTTCTTGCTGTCTACAGCAACCTGGCTGAAGTTGCTGGATTAATTGGGGTTTGTATCTGGGAGTATTTAAACTGGGGAATCTTATGCTTTAATGGAAGGATGGAAAATTTATGCAAGTTGTGAAATTAAATAGTACTAATGCCTGTAGTACTGTATCACTGTCCAGCAAAATCTGATGCTACCTCTTCTCTCCCCAGATTCTTAAACCTAAATGAAAAGGAAAAGCACCAAATATGGAGTCTCATTTCTGGTTTTAATATCACAGGTGGAGAATTCCTGAAACTGCATGGCTTGCCTTTTATGGATTTGGTCCTTTTTAGGAAATAAACTCAGGCATGTGGAATGGTGACACAGAATTTTAGGTAGAACCTTTTTTCCAGGTCTTTTTGAGGACCAGTGGCTTGCACATTTACACACGTTTAAAACCCTCTTGTTTCCAGCATAGAGATGATGGTGGAAACAGCACTTGTTGCTTCAAGTGTGCACCCTTCTTCAAAAATACCATTTACCATTAGCTATTCACTAGCCTAGTCCCTTGAACAGCATTTCCTTTCTTCAGTTGAAACTGAAGTGCAGGGAATTACTTTCTTGAACACTGAACAAGAGTGGAGCTAACTCCTCCACTGCCAGCAAGCATTCTTTGGGGAAAGTATGTCTTTATTCACAGTGTAGACTCTTGTCTGTTTCTACATCTACCAGAAAAGCATCTTGGTCTTGATAGAGGGACTTGGTAGGTATAACTGCTGTGTAGCTGATGCAGTAGACCTAAGAGTTTGAGCTAAGCAGTACATATTCCTGCCCATGTAACTTGTGTGGATCTGCCAACCCCATCTTTCAGCTTAAATATGCACAAATATATATGTCAGAAAGTGATAGATCTTGTTTAAGAAGGCCTGTAGGCATGTAAGTAGGCTTGGGACAGGCTCTGGTAGTCTTTGGGAGTGTCATGGTGGAAGAGACTGAGTTGAGCTGCTGTGTGGGGCATGCAGAGCAGCAGGGGCAGACATCAAAGCTCTGCTGCTGTCATGTGGCTCATGCCAGTATCAAGAATCAGAAGTTTCAATGACCTTGAAAATACAGTCTGCTTCGTAAATGGGCGAGGAGGAGTAGTGGTGTGGTTAAGTTTGTCAGTGTGGTATGAATTTTCTTAATCAGTTGAAGGAACATAGTTTTGTCTTTGCAGTATCAGGTACTGAAACAACCACAAAGTTTTCCATTTACTTATTGTGAGAGATACACGTCTTGCTCCTACTACCTCTCCTCACCAAGCCGTGAGCTGTGGGGAAACCAGGTTTAGGGTGCCTGATATAATACTATCACTCTATAAACAATAATGCATTTTTTTTCCCAGTAAATTCTGTCTGGCCTGTATATTGCATCTTGCTGACTGCACATCCATAACCTATGTGGTTTCTCACAGCAGACAAATCCAAAGGCTAACTTGCTTGATTGTTTTCTGTGGAAAACTTTCCATCTTTAGTAGGTAAATTGAAAATGACTCTCAAAGAGAAGAGCTCTGAGAATGTACCCACCAGTTCAGGCAAGCTGCTTGCTTTCTTCAAATCCAAACAAAGAGCAGACAGTGTATATTTGAAAGCCTTTTTGTCATGATTCAGATCACTTGTCCTAGTTTCCAAAGCCAACTCAATAATGTCAGCTTGAGAATTACAATGGGATATGTCAGTATTTATTCTACCTCTTCTCCACTTCATAACATCCTAGTCTCATTATTTCATCTCTGCTCTCCTCCCATTGTTAAATAGCTTGTTTCTGTCAAGTTGAATAAATATCTAAGTTCTGTCCATTGGAGAACGGCTCAGTTTCATCAGCAGATAGAAATGTGCACAAGTTCTTGAGAATGGAACAGCCCATTGTTGCCGCCTTTGTCTGTCTGTGGGCTACCCCTCTGCACAAACCCACTAAAACTAGATCAAGTGATGAGAGCTACAGCTCCTGCTCTCCATGGGCTCTACCTTTTGTGCTCTAAGCGACCAGGCAGTTGTGAGAGCCCAGCACCCGTGGGCTATACTTTGGCCACCCATGTGTTCATAAATCATGGGTGATGGTAAAATAAAGTGTTTTAACTGCTGATTGCCACGGACATGCTGAAGTAGCATGCTGCATTTTGTAAATATGATTTGGAGCTAATGAAGCAGATCAGAGAGAAGCAGTCTTTTACATAATGCCATTGCTTCAGCACTAATATGACTAATCTGTTTGGACAAGTAACGATGAACTTCTGAATGGCTTATTGCAGGATGCTTGAGTAACTCGGTTAGAAACAACAACCTTTGTACTGGCATGATAATCTTTTTATAAGAACAAGTGGCTCGGTTCTCTTTAGAAGTGTACTATTTTTGTTTCAGAGCAGCGGGATGACAAGTCTTGGGGTAATGCATTAATAAAAAGACAGAAAAAATCAGCTGAACTGCATTATAATAGCAGACTGCAAAATGTTATTTGGATCATTATCTCTGGATACAGAAGAGAGAAGAGAATGGGACTAGGGATGCATAGTGATGTAGGATGTCCATTGAGGGGTAGCTAAAACTGCTAGTGGCTGTCCATAGAAAGTTCACACCTTTTGCTTGAACATAGTTTAAGTATTTTGTAATTTACTCCTAAACTAGGGAATTGATAACAAAAAACCCACTAAGTTTCAGTGTATTGGGATTTTTACAGAATCTAGACAAATCTGCATTAGTTCCAGGTCAAGAGATCTAGTCACAGAGTATTTTTGTGTTTGGTAGACTCATGGGTTTCTTTAACGTTTCTGACTCTGTGCTTACATATTATGTGCTGCACTAGAGGGAACAGTACCAGAAGATTAAATCTCTGATGATAAAGACTGCATGTACTTTTTTCTACAGATTGGTATAATGCTGTTGGCTTGTCCTCTTTAAAATGTTACTTCTGGTCTGCTACCCTGCAGTGCTGGCTAGCTCTCAAGGAGAGGAGACAGCAACTCAACTTATATAAGTATGTGAGTTGGTTGTAGCTATGTAATTTTAATAAATTGAAGTTGTCTTCTGTGAATTAGTGGTATTGTGGCTTTATGCTTCTGTCGAAGCTGGGTAGGGTTTTTAAACCTTTCAACAAGACAATATACCAGAGAGACGTTTTGGATAGGTGAAAAGTGTGCAGCAGCCTTGGAACTTGCAGCATCCCCTGTTTTCCAGCCTGGTATGTTTTGTTTTTGTCAGAGGTACATCTGCAGGAAGAAGCTGTCTATGCCATGCTAGATAAGTCTTGTGCTTAACAGTATCTTTTGTCTTTCAGTAATATACATCAGAGAAATGTGTCTTAAATGTGTTCTGTTCCTCTTTTGTTTTCATTAAATAATAAACTTAGCCTTGCCTTGGAGCATTGCTGTCATTTATCTTAAGGAGAAATTTAGAAGAATAGACCAAATAATGGCCTTATTCAACCAGAATTTTTTTTATTTGGGTTGTGTAGATGAAGCTGAAGGTGACTTGATAAAGAGTCCCATGCTTTGAAAAGACAGATTTCTTGAATGTACTTTTTTCATTATAGTGACCTTTTGGCCAGATCCCTCTCTAAAACTGCTGCTGTCACGTTTTTACCTTATAGCAGGTTTCCTTTACAGGAGAGTTAGGAACCTGTCTGATGCATCTCTGGGAAGATTATATTTAGTAGCAGGGAAACTCACTGTTGCAGCTATTTCCAAGAAATGTGGATGTAGTCCTGAGCTGTTATACTGAGGTTATCATTGTGACAGTACCTAGTTAGGACTGTGAAGTTTGCCAATAGATTTTGAAACCTAACTTCAAGTATTGGATTGTATTTATTTTGTTCCAAAACAATTTTCCCCCCCTAATGAGTGTTAGATGAACACAGCTGCTCAGCTTGCAGCTTGCATAGGAAGATTTACAAGTAATTTTGTGCTTGTGCTTTCTTTCCTTTTTCTCTTCCCCCCTCCCCTGAAATGGTAAACAATGCATAACATTTAGAAGTCAAGAAAAGCAGAGATAGAAGTTTGGGGTTCAGTGCCATATCCTGAGGCCTAGCCCTCTGCTCTCAGATAATTTCTACATTCTCTACAAACAAGCTTTACTGAGGGAAAATGAGAATTTTCTTCGCATGCATTGGATTCTGTGTGGTGACAACTTAATACCGTATCTGGATTCAGAATGTCTTTTTTGCATTAGCTTTAAATGTCTTGGAAAATATCATCTTTGTGTTTAATATGAATTAACTGCTTCTAGTACCAAAAAAAACCCCAAAAAACAAACCACCAAACACAAAAACCCAAATCAAGTACACCAGTACAGTCTTCTTCAGAGGCGATTTATGTTCTTAGTTTAAAATTAGCAAGTTTTTTAAAAATTTACTAAGGTTTGTGTCTTGGTTTTTTTTTTTTTTTTTTTTTTTTTTACTATTTCTAATTAGAGCTGTTAAGACCAGTATCTCTTACAAATTGGAGTTTGAAAAAAAAAAGTTTCTCAGTTAAAAAGCTAAGTTGTTTAAAAGTTATGTTTCCTATAGTGATTAGGTTCTGGTGGATTTCTGACTTTATTTTCCGAAGATACTCCAAAGTTCCAAAGGATTTTGAAACTATGTGAAGTTCTCAGACTGTACTTCATGGTTCAGTAAGACAAGACCTCTGTGACAGCTGCTAAATCATTGCATCCTTGGAGCTGAATTCTCCAAGTTCAAATTCAAGCAAAGCCTATTTCTTAAAGAAGAGCAGCCAGTTTTGTTCCTGTAGCAAGTTCTGGTTGGCTTGCTGTGTGTATTACTGAATGTTAGAATATGCTGGCCAGCATTCCCAGGGGTGTTCTACAAATTTGAGGGCCTTTTCTCTACAGTTTATTAGGACAAGCTTTCCATAGCTTATTTCAAATATGGAAATTTGTCAAGCCTCAGTGGCTGATGTGACTCTTGGTTTCAGGTTGAGCATTAGTCTAGTAATGTGCTTTGTATAATTTTTACCATGAATTTAAGGTACCTTCAAGGAAGTGATCACTGCCATGTTAAGTAGCTGTGGTCTTAGTTTATGGGATAAGCCTTCCAAACAGGACTTTGGTCTGTTCATGTCGTTGCTGGGGAGCACCAATGAACCATTGCTGAAGCCAGCTTGTGGAGACAGTGGTGAATTCTGCCCTGGAAGCAGCAAAACCTGAGGCGAAGGATTAGCAAAAGCATTTCAAGGAGATGGAAAGAAAGTGATTATAGGGTAAAACAACTGGCCGAGAATTGCTGAAATGCCAAGTTGTATAAATGTTTGAGTACAGTTGCTATGTTTGCTCAAAGCCTCTGTGCTTGTGAACAGTCTAAACAACTGTATGCTTTTGTAGGAAAAAGATGATTAATGTAAACGAGAATCAAGTGGTTATAAACTCACCTAGTGAGTTCTCACATTATATTAACAATTCTAATAGAGAATAGTTCAGTAGAGCAGTGAGAGAAAGTATGTCTAAACAGCTTTTCATACTATGAGTTAGTATGCACAAAATGCAAATTGGATGAGGTAAACTGTACAGTTATTTTCCCTTAATTACATTCTGGGTCACTGGCTTATTTGCTTCAAGAATCAGCAGGATGTCACTACAAAAACTCAGATTAGAGTAAAATGTTGAGCAAGACAAACTGGACCAATAAGGGGCAATGTTTTCTTGCATTTGAGGGGCAATTCTCCCTCTCCTTCCTACTTCCCATTACACATTTGTAGATGTTCCCATGGTGCTCTCAAGCCTTCTCCTTATCTAGGTTTGATAGCAAAACCAGATTGCAGATGTCAATGTTCCTTGAAGCTGAAAACAGATCCTGATGACTGGCTGCCTTTTTCTTATGTTGCCAAGCAGCTGATCCCTCAAGTTTTGAGGAGGTGCTTCTTCTGTGATAGAGGCTCTGTAGGTTCCCTGCTCAGTGTTCCGGCCAGGGAAAGCCTTCTCTCAGGGCAGGGTTGGATACTGGGAAAAGGTTCTTCCCCTGGGGGATTGGGGCACTGGAACAGGCTCCCCAGGGAAGTGGCCAGAGCACCAAGCCTGGCAGCGTTCAAAGAAGCATTTGGACAATGCTCTCAGGAACAGGGTGACCTTGTACAGGGCCAGGAGTGGGACCTAAGGCTCTTGATGGGTTCCTTCAACTCAGCATATGCTGTAATTCTGTGATCTGATTATTTTTCATTAAAAATGTTGCATTGAATAATTTTATGGTGTTTCAGTTTAGTCTCATTTTCCTTATGTAGCCAAACGTGATCTGTCTAGCTATCTAGAAATCATCTACTAGTTAAAATGCCTATAAATTAGGGTATCTCATTAAATCTGTTAATGGAGCAATACTGTCTATGAAACTTCCATGTAAAAAAAAAATTCAAAACATGCGAGTTCTACTGATTTGAAGTATAATAGAATTATGTTTTTTTGGAGGTTGACAGTGTTTGGCATTTTGTACCCAACATACTTCCCATGTGCAAAGTAAATAGTTTGTAATTAAAATTAATTATTGTTTTGCTCTTACTAATAAATTCACTGAATATTTTTTTTGGTGATATTCTAAATTAAAGTGCTGCAAGTATAATATCTCCTTGACCTCTTCCTTTCCTTTCTTGCTGAGGTGTGGAGATGAAGATGTTTGGAACATGAATAGAAAGAGTAAAAAAAAAAAAAAGAAAAAAAGTCTTCAGGAGTCTCAGTTCTCCCTCAAAGGAGGGATTAGTGGGCAGAGGAGTCAAAATGATAGTATTTTAGGAAGGATTCTTTTCAAAATCTGTCCAAATGTTTTTCAAACTTAATCCTGCAAATGGTTGTGAATGAGAGAGCATCACAGACCTTTCCTGTAGTTTTTCTCACAGCAAAGTTTCGTGTGTGTTATAGAGAAATGAGCTTTAATACTGATCCTTGTTGTGGATGAGCGGCTGTGTCCACTCATACAGTAGATTTCTGGAAAGGTGAAGTAAATGAGGGGATTTTGATCCACTGTCTCTTGTTTCCTCCCCTCTATTCAGGTAAGATAGCACCGGAGTGGTTTTCTGCCGTTAGGGTATGTGACCATAAAGTACTGGCCATTTGCATTCCTCTGCGTGGAGGTGACCTGTGAAATGGCTTTCAGAAAGATAAATGTGATCCCTTCCTCTCTAAGGAGCCAGGCCCTAAAGGCAATTGGTCAGTGAGAGTAGGTGAGTCAAAATGGAAAGCCTGCTTAAATGAGATCTTGCATTTTTTTAGGTTTCCCCCCTGATTACAGAGTGGAGGGTTCAATACAGTTTTAATAAGGTTAAGATGTGCTGAACTTTCAAAGGATGTGCTTTGGAGGGGAATGGTTTTGGTTTTGTTGGGGTTTTTTTGTTTGTTTTTAGATGCTAGCATTGGCTAAGGATGGAGAGTAGAACAGTTTCAGTTGCTCAGCTTTTTTCAAAGTAAACAGTTTAACTACTGTGTCTCTGTGTAGCCGCAGTATTTTTTCCAGTGGTAGAGAAAGCATTAATTTCTAGGGCAGAAAAATGAAATACTATTATGGTCTGACCACAGTCAATATACTTAAATGGACTTACTTGTGCTGTGTGTTGTACTGAACGCTGTTCAGCTGGGCTGCTCTTGTGGTATTGAGAGGTCTTGGATTTAAATGCCAGTAGAGATGATGCTCGACTTTCAGGATGGGGTCCTCCCATATGTAGGTGGGCTTTTCAGACTTGTCTGGGTATGTTCACTGAGAGAGGAGAAAATTTTGACAAGTAACCCTAGCTTCAAGTTGATCCTACTAGTGTTGTACAAAGTACTCATGGTGGGTATTTATGGATCCCTTTCTAAAATTGTCATGAACCAGAGTTAAAGTGGTGCTCTGATGAATTTAAGTTCCTGAGGTTGTTTTTAGCACACACACTTTCCTGTCAAAGCTGAAATTTATGAACTTGTTTTGATTTCTCCTAGATAACTTCCTGAGGCTTCAGGAGCTCTAAATCAGACTGTGTACTTGTAAAACTGGATCTTTGTACAGGCTTCTTCCTGCTCTTGCTATGGGTGTGGGAATTTTCTATGTTTTTCTTATAGGGATGTCTAGCATCAAAGAAGAAACTTTTAAGAGTTAGTCAGGCTTATGAGCTAGTACTTGTGATTATCCTTTCACAGACCCATGGAGTGCTTTGGACTGAAAACTGATGGGTTTGGAGTTGACTCAGATGTGTGATAGTTGATTTAATTTAAAAAGGGAATGGAAAAAGCCAATCTCTTCTGGTTTTTTCCTCTCCTTTGTAATAAAACCGTATGATGTGCACTCCTAGACAATTCCCATATGCTATCCAGTTACTTCTAGTCTCTGAGGTATGAAAGAGAAGAAACTGTGTCAAACCTGATATCTGTGGGCATGTGATAAATCTTCTATGCCTGTTTCCAAGTGTAGAAAAGCATTGAGAAAATGTTCCCTTTCATGTTTCTTCATGATGCATATCTCTTCCCAATGTTTCCTTCTTCACACTTTATAAAATCAGCTTTCCTTCTGTCTTGGTGGTTTTTTTTTTTTTTTTTTTTCCTTCAGGAATGTGGTCTGAGGTACAGAATTTTGCTGCTGACACACATGTTTAATGTATATCAGCATAATTCAACCTTTGTCATGTAAATTTGAAAAAAAGGAGTGATTGAAGTCAAGTTAGTGTGAATCAAAGGGTTGGCATTCTTTAGCAAGAAAACAAAGTGGATGGCTGTAAGCAGGGAGAAATCCAGGTAGTGAAGCTTTCCAAGGGTATCTGCAAATCGTGTCTCTGTTTTAATCATCCAGGCTTGTGTGAGTCTTTGAAGCTGCTCTTGCTGATAAGAGAGAAGTGAAAAAGGGCTGTTAAGGGTGGTGTTAGGAACGGTCTCCGCAGTGTTGTAGGAGTGGGAGAAAGGGGCAACCGAGAGTGTCCTTGTGGCTTGTTGCAGCTCTCGCTCTCAGCTGAATATGTACTCTGCGCCTGCTTACTGAAGTCAGAACCAAAACCAGTTTTACTCTGACTAGCTCCTTATAAAAAGTTTGTGTGAACATACTACATAAAATCACATGCAGGTACAGATACTGATGAGTAGTGCAGGGGAAAAGCAGCCAAGGTATAAACATAATGTGTATGAACTAAGCATACATAGCAAGTTGTGAACACACTGGCTGATATGATGGAATAAGATTGGATTATAAGGTCAGCCAGAATTCTTTCTAGCAGTAGCTTGGAAATCTCATATTAATGAAGCTGAATTTTAAATGACAGATAAGTCTGACTAATTGCTTGTGCTGTTTCTTCTGGCTTTTGTATTTCTCTGTCTTTGTGCAATTTAAAGCAACCACTGAGTCTTTACCTACTAGTTCCTCTTTTTATTTATTAGGTATTGTGGCTTTTGATTGTAGGTGTTGCAAATTCCAAATCCAGCATCTTGGCCTTCTTTTTGCAGGGCTAAACCTTGGAGGGACTTGACTGGACAAATTACACATTTTTCAATATTATTTCATATCCCAGTAATTTGTGATTTTTTTTTTTTTAAACTAGATGTAGTTGAGGTGTGCTACTAATAGCCTTGCGATATTCTACAGAATTGTTTTGACATAAGCTGCTTATCAGTTGGGTCCTATGATAAATCTTGAGTTTAGATTTTGATCTGTGCAACAATGTTGGTACAGTGGTAGGAAGTGTTATACTTAAAATATTTTACCTTAACAGGATTTCTAGATTACTACATGCTTTTAGTTATGTAGGATGTCTGACTTGTTTCTTCTGATGAAAGAACAAGGAGAAAAATCACTTACTTGGAACTTGAATACATTTAACACACAAAATAGCTTAATCATCTTGCAGTTGGTGGAATTTTAGTCTAGAATATGTTGAAAGTTGACGTGTGTTATGTAAGAAGTTCATACAAAACAATTCTTGACCTAGCATGCACATGTGTTCCTCTGTACATTTTTTTAAAATGTTTGACTACCCACATCTTCCATCCTTGGGGCAAGGCAGGTATGTGCAAGGGCATGTGGGGATTTGCTCAACTTCTGCTGGTAAGGAGCACGGATTCTATCTTTCTGTTGTACTGCTAAGACATACAGATGAACTTCTGCCAGGGGCTGTCATTCTTCCTTCTCAGAGGAGTGTGCGTTCAGATGGTTATTTTGAGCTTGCATTGCCATGCCTCATGTTGAACATCTAACACAGATAAAACCTGAAAGCTGCTGTTAACTTCAGTGTAATTTTGCTCTTCAATTCCATCAAGACTCAAGCTTTGCCTAAAACAGTTGGTTAGCTCAGAGCTTTTGCCAGTACAGCAATTGCTTTAGACAGGATAAGTATCCTTTGGAATGCCAGGGATTTTACTGTGCTTGTGGCTTTATTGTGCTTTGGGAGTATAACAAGCAGAAGTCAATTTTTGCATGACTTCACCAAAAAAAATGCGCATTTCCAGCATTTTGTTCAGCTGTGCTGTTCAGCTCTTTATAGGGGCTGAATTGGGAAGAAACTTGAGCATTTGTTAGGTCCCATCCTACAGAAGCTGTACATGCTGTCATAAAAGTCATGGCAAGTATTGGTGAGTTTCTAAGTATTTTTATGTGGGGCCCATGTATTACATTTTCACCTCTTTAATATCAATGCATAGAACTGTAAAACTTCAAAGTGGAGTTTTTTGAGGCCATCTTAAGGAATAACTTGAAATGTATTACTAAAATATTCTTTTAAAGAAATACATGTAAGGAGTTTGACCAGATTTTAGCGCCAGTCTTCCCAGTATAAGACTAATTCTTTTTTAAAATTTACTTTGAGCAAAAATACTTGGTAGATTGTGTCAGTGAAGAACTTAGTCAGTAGCTTCCTTAAATGAATCCTAAGTTCAAGATGGGAAAGTTGTTTCAGATAAGACTTCCTGGAAGCCTCTAGACCAATATTGCAGCTTTTTGCAACTTTGTTAAAGCAGGAAGATGACTTTTTTTTTTTCTTGATGGTACATTTTCAGGATATTTCAGTTATTTCTTCTTGGAAGGTGACATATGGTTCTTTCCCAAAGGAGTTGGTATTGAGTTTTGCTACTGGAAAGCAGGTGGATCTCTCCCTTTTAGAAGCTTTCTTGAAAATGAGATAATTCAACAATACAACAGAATTCATCCTGCATCTCCATTGTATTTTTAATGCTAGCAGAAGTTTGGACGTCAAGTGTGCCTTTATTTTGCTTAAGTAAACAACCCTGACTGCATGTGACTTGCTTGGATTTCCTGCAGACAAGTGAAGTGAATGGGAATGCGTAGGTCTGAGAGTTTGAATATGAAGGACCTGTGTTTCAGCTGCAGGAGCGGTTTGTAGGGATAGATGCGACGAAGAGTTTAAGACCATGTGGATTTTCAGTTTGCTAGGGGTGAGTCTGTTTTTATGGACATTTGCTTGTACAAACTGAACTTTAAAATCTGTCAAAATAACATTGGAGCGGCTAGATCTGGAGGTCAGTTGTGACAATCAGAACAATTGCATTCCAAGGCTTTGTGTTTGCTGTCTCTACATAGTAATCCAGATGAATTTCCACTGTGCTTGCTTGCTTTTAATTGCAAATAGCATCCTGTCCACTGCTACATATCCTGCTTCAGCCCGTTGCCTTTATTAGGTCGTCCTAGTGTAGGAGTTGTGCTGGTTAACAATGACTCTTCAATGAATGCTGCTGAATCATTGTTAGGTTTTTCTTCTGAAGCTTTTGCTTATGTATGCTTATATACTTTGATACTTTGTTTTTTACATTAGAGGAATTACAGCCGTCTTTCATGGATGTACATGATACTTGATAGAGAAGCTTTTCGGAGAAGTAGATTTTGTAACATTTTGCCCATGATATCCTTTGAAGTGTTGATACCATGGTTTTAGGGCTCCCCTGTCAAGATGGTAAGTCTTGTTGAGAACAAGGTAAAGGGAGTGATCAACTGAACAAAAACTGAACTCTGTCTCAGTGGGGAAAGTGGGATATTTTCTGAATTATGAAATACATACAAACCTTTCCTCCAGTGGTGATTTACTCTGAAGTGGAAGGCAGGATTATAGCTATAAAACTATTAACTATGACTTATTGTGTCATATCATGTAGTGGTAATGCTTCCATTTAAGGGAGCTCTTCCTGTAAAGTAGGAGGAACATGTTTCACAAAGACTAGAGGCTTGTCTGTGTTCTACTCTGCCAGTTTTGTCTCGGTGAACGTTTCCTTAAAGAAAAGTATGAGTTTAACACAGTTCAAAATCCATCATTTGGAGTCTGCTTTTCTTTCTCAGGGGAAAAGGTAACAGCCTTCAAGTAGTAGAGCTTGAACTGCTAATACCTAAAAGAAACTTAACTACTTCAGAGGCTTCCCCAGCACCCATACAATACAGAGTGCAGCAACATGAGGAGTATGATGAGTAAACTATGGAACTATGCTGATAGTTACATACCCTTAAGAACAGTATAATGGTGACCAAGTCCCTCCTTGACCGAGCAGTACAGAATCAATCTGCAGCCTTGTGTAAAATCTTGCAGGAAGCTTCAAAGAATCTAACTAGATTCGAGTGCAAAAATTCAACTGCTGATTTTGGAATGATTTGCCAGGTGAAACTTTGATATATATTCCTGGTCTGTTACCTTTGCAAAAGCAGCCTGCTCGTAGAGACTGTGAGGTGAATTCTTGGTCTTAGTTAAATATAAAACCTGCTAATTCTTTGCTTTTGTTCCTAAATTTTGACAGTGTGGACAAGAAAAAATACTTCTAATAAGCATGTATCTGTATGTAGCTTTTCTTTGTAAGTTTCAAATAAAAAAAGAGAGCAGTGCAATAGTTTGAGGTTTTACTTGGGTTTTTTTGCTTTCTTTGTCAACCTCCTTTTTTTTTTTTTTTTTAATCCAACTTTCTGCTTTATTTTTATACATCTCATTGCACTGGGGCTTGCCTGAAGTCATCACTCTGTCCTTAGTTTGACGAGAATGAAAGGGGAAGCAGCCTTACATGACTGAAAAGCTTCAGAAACATTGCAGGCAGTAGCTTCACATGTATTTAATGAAAGGGCTTGAGCAAAAGTAGAAATCTGCAGAATGATCTGGCAGCAAGGTTTCAGCAACAGCAATTGTGGCATAGTTTCCCAAAAGGTGGGCAAAGACATTCAAGGGCTTTCAGTGTTTTGAGCTAATTGAGGCCTCTTTGCACTTATATTTAGGCAGGAGCAGTGCTGAGCTTTGATTTGCAAGTTTGCGGGCAAGGTGGGATGAGTTGTTCTGGTTTCAGTTCAGAGGGGCAGTGGGGATGGTGCTGCAGGCAGGAGCTCGGGCGCTGCCGCCCACCCTGCTGGCTCCCCCTGACCAGCTAGGAAATAGCCCAGCGTTTCCCAAGTGGATTCAGATCAAAATGTTCAAAACTGAATGGTGGTTTTTGGGTGTTCTTTTTCTCCAATGCATGCAAGAATTGATATTCACAGAATATTAGTGTGTGAAACATCTTGTTTCTGAAATGACTTGCTGAAAGCCGTGGGTGGGTTTGATTACATATCCTCTCCAGCGGCAGCCACTGTGTCGCAGCTCTGCCCCTACGTGCCATTCTTCTGCTCTCCATGCTGAACTACTCACCATGAGCTGTCCCTAAGGCCTCTCAGTCAAAAGGAGAAGCAAGAAATTAAAGCAGCCTGTTTTGTCTGAAAGGGCTTGGGGGCAGCTCGCGAGGAACAGCTGATGTGGTGGGGCTGATGCAATGCTGGCCTCCGGCTGGGGGCCCAACACTGTGCAGAGGAGGATGATGACCTCTGTAGCTGCCCAGCTGTAGCAGGAAAAGTACATCCCGAAATTAGGCACTCAGAGTTAATTCAGTCACTTCTGAAAAGTCTCAAACTTCAACACTATTCCTGCTGAATAATAACTTAAGCCTCTCTTACCACTGGCAAATACCCGAGACGACTCAGGGCGGGCAGTCTCTCCAGCTGGCCGGGCTGCCTGCACTGTGCAGGTCACGAGGAATTTTTAGTTTTCATTCCATCAAACCAATATTAGTAATAAAAATAAGACCTGCTGCACAGAAGTGAACGTGTTTCTTATGTCAACACTTTCCCCTGCTCTTATTTTGGTAATGTCTTAAGTCTCTCTTTAGAGGCAGACATTATTGGCTGTACTTTTCAAACAGGGGGGAATACTAAGTACTTGCAACTTAATCAGCCGTATAGCTGAAGAGAGGTTTTTTTCCTCCCCAAGTACTTTTATGTCCCATAATGAGCTGGTATTTTATAACTTCTGATGGTAATGTATTCCATATGCTTTCCATTGCTGGGATAAAGAGCTTTACTTCAGAATCCAAAGCAAGTGGCTTGTGGGTATTTATTTAATAAGGTTTGAAGTCTCTGCACCAGGCAGGATGTCAGTGTGCTCCTGGAGCTTCCTCAGGCTGCTTGTGGTGAGGTCTTAGTTCTTTAACATCATGGAAAGATCACTCTTGTCCCATCCTCCTTCCTATGAAGCAGGGCAGGTTCTGTGTTCCAGTGACAGTCCTACTGTTTCAATCAAATCCATTGCTTTTCTTTATCCCTGGGAATACTGCTAGTTTCCCTCTAGGACCTGGGAGGAGTTACAACTGAGAGGAATTTAGCCATGAATGTCAAGATAGCTAAATGAGTGGTCTGCTCATAATTCCTTGAGGCATCTCTTCTAATGCGTTGCACAGAACAAAAGTCCTGTTGTGGGGGTGCTTAAGAGTTGCTGTAGTCTTGGAGACCTGACAGGAATGAAAAAGAATCTTTTTATGGTTTCGTGCTAACATAATCAAACTGCTTTGGTTGGGCTTAGCATTTGAAAAACATTTTCTGGTATGCGATTCTTCTGGATGTTCTGGCTTATTTGCTTTCACTCTGATCAGTGCAACAATAATTATATTTAAAGTTTTTGGCAGGATTCAAATTTATGTTTGAAGTCACAAAGGATCATCATTACCATTTTATCGGCACAACTGTTGGCTTTGGTATATTATCACAAGCCCCTGTGAAAATTCATTTCCTTCAAGGTTAGTTAAAACTGAAGAATAATCTGTATGTGAATCTTATGCAGCCTTCTAAATCTTGAATGGGAGGTCTGTGAGGCAGATTGAGGAACATAATTTCAGAACTGCTGATGCTTTTACTGAAAACAGTGCTTTTACTGGCACTGTTTGAGACAAGGTACCTCAAAACCAACAGATTTTTGGTGGTGATGCTGTCATTATGCCATAATTTTTGGTGTTTAATTCGTAGCCTAAAGGCATTCTGTTGTAGTCCGAGTTGCTCCCCATCTTTCTGTACTCTTGGAAGAAAAAAAGATCACTTGCCTTTTGATTTGATTTTATAGAAAAGGCAAGTGCATTTCTGACCCTTTCCCTTGTCCTCCACTCCCCAGCCTGTCAGGGATGTGCCCTCTTGCAGGAGACTCTGCCACCTGCTGCTTTCCTGTCTGAAGTGAGGAACAGCCAGCCTTAAATCGCTTCACACTCTTCTCAAACCCCATCCCACTTCTGCTGTGGCAGAGCTCACTGTCATTTAAACTTCTCCTACTTTTATGCTCTCTTGGCAGCTAATACCTGAGCTCTTTAAAGCTCATTCTGTCCAAGCTTATTTTTCAGTAGGCAGGGGTGCTGCTTTTCAGACAGCTTTTGCTCACAGTTACCTGCAAAAAATACTTGGGCAGATTTAGGAATCTAGGAATTTAATTCTACAGCTAGTTGGTATGTCCTTGATTAACCTCTACTTAAAATCAATATAAGCCAAAATCAGTGGCTTTTGATTATTTTTTTTCCCCCACTTGCATGATAATAGTATCACAGTGTTTTATCAAGTATCAATTATTACTTAAGCAGGAAGCAAACTGAATATGTGAGCAGATTGCGTCTCAGGCAACAACATGTGATCCAATATTAAACATGAGCTTTTCAAGTTACAGAATCATGGAAGAGCTCAGGTTGGAAGGAACCTTGAAAGATCATCTGGTCCAACCAGATGGTTGGTTATGTGGTGAAGTAGACAAGAATAGGAAGAGAGGAACCATTTGCTTTAATGAAATAGGTCCAGTGTTTATTTCTGTGTGTTCTCATCAAGAACCTTCTGCCTTTCACTTAGCAAAGGATAGTACTTGCTGGGAAAAAGCACCTTAAATCCTTTGAAGGGTTCCTTTGAGTTTAAGGGGGTTATTTAATTTTATTTTTTTGTTTTTGTAGGAATAACTGAAGGTTCTTATTCCCGTAATTTTCCAGTCAAATGTGAAGTTTGAGAAAAGATACAATTCATATCTAGCAGGAATACTTCTAGTGGTAGCTCTAGCCTAGTTTTTCTAGTGAACCTTTAATAATGATACTAATTGTTACTGTATCTTATGACTTACAAACTCTGTGAATTTACATGAAATTTTAAGAACTACTTTTTCTGAGTAGTTTTACAGGTCCAGCTGTGCCTAACATCATGTACCTAGTCCAAGAGAGACTGGTCCTAGAAAGCAGATTTCTCAGGCATCTGAATTTATTTTCCCCCGTAACTTTTCTCAAAACTAAGTTTTCAGTACCCTTTGTGAAGAGTGAGTACCTGGGGTGGTAGTCTTTTTACCACTGGACTAGGCAGGATGATGGTACTATTTGATTGCTCCAGAAAGCTGCTGTATTTCTTACCAAACCTCTTGGCTGCAGTGTTGTGGCCAGAGCTCGTACTCTTTACTATCCATGATACTCCTGAAAATTTTCTGAGGTTTGGTGTTTTCCAGGACACAGGTCTGCCCATATTAACTGCAAATTATGTCCGTTGTTCCTGAATGTTCATGGAAGTTGCATTTGGTTATGTTGAAATGCTAAATGAACTTGTCTTCCTGAGAGATTGAGGTTATGCCTTGCAATCTTAAGGAATTCTATCAGCAGCATGTTCCTCTTTTCCTGGGAAGTTAGAGAGTACACAGTTGGAAAATAGACCTGGGAAGATGATCATAAAACATAATTTTAGAGGTGCAACTGCACTCATCCCTGACAGCTATTCCTCATGCAGTTCTGCTATTAGTATTTACCAGGCACTTTTTACTCCATTACTTCATGCTCTGTGGCAAGAAGCCCATCATTCTGCACAGGCTAGGTAAATTCTCAGTTATTATTCTCAGTATTATTCTCAGTTAGGACCAAATGTTTCGTGTTCCAAATATAATGTTCATTTCAGCTTTTGTTAAGGCTGAGTTGCTTTAAGTTACTCACTTGTATTCTCTATCAGTTGTCTTGAGGCCTTGCATAGAACGGGTGTCCCGTTTCCTTCTGTTGGGCAAAAAGTTAATCCACAACTTCAGTGGTTGGATGTGAATTTGCTTGGCAGAGTAACTACTGCTTTCTTGGAGCATTGATTTTTGAATTTGATGCCGATACCTTGTGGGCATTAAAGTTTCAGTGTTTCAGCTTCAAGCAACATTGATGTTCCTTCAGATCCAAACTGGCAGACATTGGTAGCCTAAATGCTAGTGTTTATTAGAGCAGAGCAAGGCTGGAGGGTAACTATGCCAAGTGTTGGCTCATTAAATTGGCAGGAAGATTCAAAAAGACTGCTTTTAAAGATAAGGACAAGAATTGGTGTGAGCTAGGCAGGGGTGAGAGAATGGCAGTGGGTAGGGCATGTGGTAGGTGTCTTCTATCTTTCTATAGATAATTTGAAGGCAAGAGCAGACTCATTGAGACAAATGAGCTGTCATGCAAGCAGGAAAAATAGCGAATTGAAGTAATCGTGTGCAGCACTTGTCACTGCTGGAGATCAGTAGGCACAGCTCTGAAATACTGGTGTTAGAATCAACTGTTTGCTTTTCTGGAGTCCTAATAAGCTATTAATTCTTTGTATTTAAGAGTTCTGGTAAGCATTATCACAGGAAAACAAGTGATTTATCTTTTATCATGATAGGGAAGCTACTTGGAATTTACATACCCTTTGATTTGTTTATTCAGGGGAGCTCCCTCCCAAAGTTCACCAACACCAGTGTTCTTACATAAATTTGGACTGGTTTAACCTGAACATGATTAGCTCTTGTCTCTGTTTGCAAAATACTTAGATACATTTGGATGACTGGGCTGGACTCTTTAGGGTTTGATAGGGTAACTTGGTGTAGATAAATCAGATTAGAATGAGTAAATTGTACCTCCCATTTATATCCTGAAAGAGCAGACATGAGAGATGTTTGTCTTTGTGTTGCCGTTGTTCATGATGTTTTCTGTAGAGTAGAATCTTATTAATTGATTAGATTAATAGAATCTGAGACATTTAAAGTCATTTAACAAAATTGGCCTAATTGGTTGTTATGCTAATAATCTGAATTACTAAAAATAATGAATTCGTTGTATTACATACAAAAGAACTTCACTCTTTCCAAATCTCTGCTCAGACTAAAGCAGGGTCTTTGAGGGATTTCATCCAGGTTGTACCTGCTAATGTAATGGCTGAGAGTGCTGCCTCTGCTATGGGGTTTGCACTGAGCACTGTGGGCTGGGGAAGGTAGAACCTGTGTTCTTTGGGATGCCTTTGAAGCTGTTTGAACCGTGACCTGAAGGATAGCTGAAAGAAACACGGAAAAGCAAAGATACGGGTCAGCATGCACTACATCACCCCTTCTGCAGATACCACATGCCATGTGAACTCAACAGGAACAAATTACTTATTGTTGCAGACGAACATTTGATTTCCAGGTTCCGTAGAGAAGGTTGATACCATTAATTAGGGCTTCTGTGATTATTACAGATTATTTCATGTGACTTGCTCCTCATGATACAGACTTGTCATATCCTTCTACCTATGGAAGAAGACTGTACTGAAGCTAATATTAAGTTAACTACTTGTATAGTTTTGAAGCTGTATTATATTTGTAGTGCTGCAGCTTGTAGCTTGAAAATTTGCTGATCAAGTCTCAGGATGACTTGAGTGAAAAAGGCAAAGATTTTTCTGTGATTAAGTGGATGCTTTTGTTTCTATTTCAGGAAAGCCCCACAGCACTGGCAGCTCCGAACGGATTCAGCTCTCAGGAATGTACAATGTTCGAAAAGGGAAAATACATTTGCCAGTCAACAGATGGACAAGACGCCAAGCTATCCTTTGTGGAACATGCCTAATTGTCTCATCAGTAAAAGAAAGCCAGACTGGAAAGATGCATGTCCTCCCTTTAATTGGTGGAAAAGTAAGATATTTTATTTTATTTATTTGCTTGGTTAACCTGTGTCTCTTTATGAAGAGAAGATTCCATTCAATTAGGATGATTCTGACTCTCCAAAAGCTTGTTTCTAGAAATGGGATTTTCGAAGTATATAAATGACTTCCGATTATGATCGGTCATATTTAACAATTTAGAATGTTTGAATTAAAACTACAAAGAAAAGCAACAGATGCACAATCAATGTATTTCTCTTGTGTACAGTGTTAAGTGGTTTATATATGCAGTAGCATGCAGCCAAAGGATGTGTGTATGTCTTTTGTGTATGATCTGTGCTGTTCCTCCTCATCCAGGTTTTATCCATGCTGGGTTTCACTTTTAAATTCTGAAACTCAACGAATAAGGGCATGGGCTTATTCTGAACATTGAGGGAGTTTCGAGTATTCAGCATTGTACGAGTAGTGCTCTGTTTTAAGCTAACAGCAACAAACATTTTTCCTTGTGAAAAAAAGCTGAAACAGAACTTTTTTCTGGTAGATTACATCAACAACCCAAGGGTTCCAGACTGAGCGTAAGGAAATTTATTTTTTCCCATGGCATTGGTGACTGAACACTGGCATAGGTTATCCAGATGGGTGATGGCATATCCATCACCTCTGGAGATAGTTACCAAAACCATCTGGACATGGACAGCTGGCTTTAGGCGGACCTGCTTGAGCAGGGGCTTGAACCAGATGACCTCTAGTGGTCCCTTTAACTCTTCTGTGAAACTGTAGTGAAGACAGTAAGATCACAGCATCACTGTTTTAGCCTAAGTAGTGTTTCAGAAAACTATTACTGGCTTTTTAGCTGAGGGAATGGGAAGAGAATCATCATCTTGATGATGAACTTACACCTTAAGTAATCCTCTTTTACGTACTGGTAAGTTGAATTAAGTTGAATTAAGTTGAAAGGGTTATTTGGAGAGAAACAAGCTTCACAATGTTATATATGCAGACTAGAGTTGATTCATTAATATTCTACAGTAGCAGTGTGAGAAGTAGTGCTGCCTTCTACAAGTTGTTTTTCATGGCTCTTTTGGGATTCTTCACATGATTCTCCAACTCTTCCTGGGAGATACTGAAGTAGAAACATTGTCCTCTTTTGGCAACAGTGTGTGAACTCTTGGGAGTGAATTGTATTCCTGGCTGTAGATTGCTGGAAAGGATGGGATTAAGGTTCCCATCAGCTTTCTCTTTGAGATGAATATTCTTTTCATCTCAATATATTTCTTTTAATTTAAAAAGGGAAAAGATTATAATGCCATTTTAATTGCTTAATGTGGAATTCCTAAGTCGTTTTTGCACAGAAATGCCTTATGTGATGTAAAACATGCAGACTCTGTTAAGCAGAAAGTTGACAACAAATTTTAAAAGAAAAGGATAACTAAGCTCAGAAAAATGTACTTAGGGCTTCTGCTGACAAAGCTTGGGAGGAGGGTGCTTGGCACAGAACTGAGTGTTTTTTAAATTATTGCTCAAAAAATATTCTTCCTCATCCCCATAAATACTCTGCACTTCCTGGTTTGCTAAGGCTTTCCAGAATGCTGTACTGAGACATTGAGACCATAAGTTGTGTGGGACTTCTCGTGTATGGTAGCAGAATGATGTATTCTGGGTGTTTTTTAGCAAGTTGAGAAATGCCAAAGAATTTAATTGGGCTGTAAGAGAAGCATTTTGTTAAGCCTGTTTTTAATAACCAGGGAGTATAAATTGTATTTTTTTAGGTTGCATAAAAACAGCCTTAAATGCATTTTACTGGCAAACCTTTTATGGTGTTCAGTTTCTATTAAAATGTTTGTGTTCTTGGTGGTTTTCTCTGTTAGTTCTGTCCTCTTTCTGTTCTCATTCCTGCTTGTGTAGATTTCATGAACATTCGACAGCCAAGATCCAGCTTGGGTATTTGAGATGGTTAATCCAGCTCTATTTGATGATGTCCTCTTGGGCACATTTTAACTTTGCCTTGGGGAGTTTTGCAAAGAGAGTTTTAATTCTTGTTAACTCACAATTTTGTGTCTTTGCTGTAGGTGGAAGAAGTGAAAAAGCACCAGCACTGTTTAGCATTTAGCTCCTCTGGACCTCAAAGCCAGACCTACTATATTTGTTTCGATAACTTCACTGAATATCTGCGATGGCTGCGACAAGCATCAAAGGTGAGAAGGCTGCTAACTCTAGTGTGAGTGGGATGTTTGGAGAGTTTCCCCCAATTCAGTCTTCTCCATGTGGCAATACTGTCCCTCTGATGGGCTGATTGCCAAGAACTGCTGTGGCTGTTGTTAGTATTGTGTGGAAATATTCAATTTGAGATCTCTTGGTAACGGGAAATAAGGAGGTGAATTTTTCAGCATTTACACCAACACTTCTTTCTACTGAAGTTGTGTATACAAAGTGCTGTACTGAGTTTATTCCGTTTTCTTATCAGCTGGATGGATCTACTGAGACCATTGTAACAACAAGGATGACAAATATAACTGTTAACGTTTCAGTTAAAAAGTTGCTTTGTTTTTTTTTTGTGTTATTAAAACTTAAATAATGTCAGGGTTTTTTTAATTCATTCCTTACGCAGAACCTAAATATTGAATTGCTAGAATAAGGGAATTTTTTTCCTGCTTTGAAGTGCTGCTGAACCTCTTTCCAGTTTAATAACTATTTGATTTTTGGGTTATTTATAATAAGCAAATTATTTTATGTCAGTGGAAAAAGGTTACTAACTAGAACCTCTGTAAAGCAAATTTTATACTGGGCTTAGAACACAATTAATTATAGGAATTTAGGGCCTGAATTATTTAATTTAATTCTTCAGTTCCACTTTGTGTTGTTGAAAGGTGTTTTTGCAGTTGTCCATTTTATCTCTTTATCCCTACCACTTTCTTGCTAAAGCCTTATATATCTTGAACCATTTTATTTTTCACACTTTTTTACAATGGAGGGTGGTGTTGTTTTTTTTTGTTTTTTTTTTTTGGTTTTTTTTGGTTTTTTTTTTTTTCCCTCCTGTGCTGTCAGCATGTTCTTTTTGGTTTTGTAGTTGGGCCTAAACTGTTCATTAGTTTTGTACTTGATAGGCCTCTCCATGCTCTTTACTAGTTTGATGTAGCAGTACTTGGAGACACTCCTGTAGCACTAGATCTGTTTTGGTTTTCGATTGAAATAATGTATTATCCAGCTGATTGCCAATGATACAGCCTAGGTTGTGTGCTTTTTTAAGAGGTTTGATTATATGTCAAACTTTCGTCAAACAGTAACTATTGCAGCTTCTGGCACATGCATCATTTAAAATGTCCTTTAGGGTTTTTTTTTCTGGTAAGTTTTAAAATTCTTTTTAAAGAAGCTGTTCTGGCATATCTGCTTAGGTCTGTTAAGCCTCAAGGTAGAAATCCCCAAGGCATGTTTTATGAGATGGTGAGGCACGGTCTGTCAGGTTTTTGAGTTCTTGCTGCTTTGGGGCTGTCTCTAGGACAGTAATGTCCTTTCATCTCCAGAGGGTTTGACATCACATAAATGAAAGGCAAATCTAATGAGTGAGGAAAACAGTGGAAAACAATGAACTTCAGAGCTAGAGATAAATGGCCAGAAAGCCCCTCTGAATCACTGGCAGCAAAAGCTTGTTCTGTGCCATGCTGTGCTTCTCTCTCTAGTTCACCCAAGTGACTAACAGCATCGGGATGATAGCCAGCATGAGAACATATCCCCATGCACTCACAATAACCTCCCATTTTTATGTAAGTGGAGAAAGAAAATACATAGTTTCAAGGATCTTTTCAGGCTGTCAGAAGTGAAGAAACTCTCTGCTATTCTTTTTGCTGGTAAAACATGCTTCAAGGAAAAATCAAGGCATTTTCCCCAGCTCCCCAGCCCGCGAACCTGATACTTGGCATTCTGCATTCATGGATTTTCAAACAGTACTTTGCCACTTCAAGGTGTTGTTTTTTTGGGTTTGTTTTTTTTTTTTGGTGATGTTTGGGGTTCTTTTCCTGAGACTGAAAAACAGAGACAAGCATGATTGTATGCAAGCAGTTGTGTGGGAAGTGCTGCACAATGTCTGAAGAACAGAAACAGGGAAACTAGTAATGCTGCAAAAGTAACTCAAATTTCCTCCAGCTGGTGCTGTTTGTGTCAAAGTGCTTAATTGTAAGGTGCACCACACCTGATTTACATGTACAGAGAAATGAGAAGTTGAATCTTCACTTCTGTAGTTCAGACGACCTAACATTCTTACCCTGGGAAGACCCCCCAACATTTATATGAGGTGTTCTGCCTCAGGTGTTTGGAAACTAATCAAGTTCAAAGCTGCTGAAATATTCATGCTAACCAAGAAAAGACTGGGTAAAGCACTGTGTTTCTAAAAGCAAGGAAATTTAGGAAGGGAGGTATTATAGCCCTGAAATTTAACTTCTAGTTGCTTGCTACAGGCTAGGTCACATGGTGCTTACAGATTCTTCCCTAATACTTGTAGGTGGTGTATATAGTCCTTGCACTTTCATGAGTTTTTATGAATAATAGTTAAGACTATTTTAAATATAAATATAAATGTTGTTTAATGGCATTTGTTTTGAAACTGATGTTTGTGTTTACTTATATTCAGTGGTAGTTCTTCAGAGTAGTTCTTCTCCTTTGTGCTCCTGATATGTACTGCTGAAAACTGAGGCTTCTGACTCTTACTTAGCATAATGAAAGCTTTAACTGTAAGTTTTAATTTAAATTCAAATTTTAGAAGGAAATCCGAAATCCCTGGTAAAATATTTCATTTAAATTGCTCAATTCAATTTTTAACTATGAAAAAAAAAATTCATGTCTGTCTTCTGTATACTTCAGAAGAGCTAGATGTTGATGCTATTTTAACTTTTAAATAACAAGCTCAATCTTGAAAGGAGACTTGCAAAGAATGCTTGCTCTGCAGTCTTTCTCCCCACAGAATATTGGCAATGTTGACTTTTTAGTGGTGTTTCAGAATGAGACAAATCCTAACGCATCGCTCCTGCAATAAATGCGTGTATGCTAGAAAAGATTTGAATTCATGTTTGCGGAGGCTGGGGTTTAATTTAATTAAAAATAAGCATCGCTCCTGTATAATCAAATCCATTCTACGCAGTGGAATCTGTCATAGCCAAGACAGCTCTTGTGCTCTGCCTCTGTACATTTTTGGAAGGTGAATAGGTGTTAGGGTTGGTTTTCCTGTATATATGTGTCCTGAGGTGAACAGAACTTCTGTTTTTAGGACAGACTAGAATTATTCACAAATACTGACCTAAATATTGAACTTGGTGACATACTTATTCCAAATAGGTCACTTTTAGATATGCTGATTTAGCCTCAAACAGAATATTTTTAAAAGCTGGAGATGTGTCTTGTTCGTTAATATTGATAATTCTATACCACAGTGCATTTCTTTCCTTTTACTTTCCAAAAACTGGAGGCCTAATTAAGGAAGCTTAAAAGGAAAACAACAGCAACAGATTTGGTCCTTTGTGATCTAATGCATTCGTTCACTTGCCAAATGTTGAAAAATAAGCTTATGCAACTGGGAAGGAGGAGCAGAGGGGAAGGGAAGGAACATCTTCACAGCTTTAAAGGATTTCATCTGCATAAAGTTGTCATGATGGTCCTGGAACTGGCACAATTACTTGCACAGTAAATCTGCCACTGTTTGCTACTTGAATGTCAAATGCAGAAGGACAGGGCAAAAGAAGGTGTGTTTAACAGTGAAGAGGATGTGATGAGGATGTTCCTCATTTGCCACTTCCAAAAGCTAAAAAGCTACGCCCTTAATGTAGAAGAGAGAGAGAGGTATTATGCATACAGTGTTAAGGAGTAGTGGGACTTGCTGTTGTGAGGCTTTTGTTTGGGATGTGGTCTGCTGTTGGATGCTTCTAACAGGTAAACCTAACTATTTTTCAACATGAGAAATTTCTGTTGCAATCGTTGCCTGTGACAACAATTCATGACATGGATGGTTTGGCTGGAGTATAAAAGGATTAGCAGTCCTCTATGTTCCAAGGCGTGCAGTTAAAGTGGGATGTCAAGGTCTGCTTCAGAAATTCAGTATTGCAGAACTTATGTCAGGATGCATTACAGAATTTTATCTTCTTGGAAATAGGGGGCCCGGGGCATCCCTGGGCATGCCGGGATGAATTACTTGACCTTGCAGAACTTCTCCCCTCCTGGCTGCAGGAGAGCAGGAAGTGTGTCAACATCTTCATGTGACAATTATTTCCTGCTTTAGTGCTTGGTTCAATGGGGCAGGTAGAGGAAGAGAGAGGCGATGAGGGACAAGGGCTGTAAATAGTGCATGTCTGTGTAGGTAGGGAGAGCTATACAGGCACAGAGCCGTGTGTTTCTGCACACCATCCAGCAGAGGTGGACAGCTGTGGCTGGGAATAAGT
Organism: Sylvia atricapilla; assembly: GCF_009819655.1. NCBI lineage: Eukaryota > Metazoa > Chordata > Aves > Passeriformes > Sylviidae > Sylvia > Sylvia atricapilla. The sequence continues at coordinate 70,354,553 of NC_089140.1, read as the reverse complement.
TGTTGTGTGGGGTTTAGGTGCCTACACACATGAGTGTCCTGCTGTTGAAAATACAAGAAATGAACAAAAATAGGATTTAAAACTTATGATTTTCAAGAGTTTTCTCTTGTGTGCTTTTATATTTTCCTTTCCCTGTTTCGGTCGCTTCTGTGTTAAAGTCCGTAGTGGAAGTGTGTGGTGTTCCAAACAATTACCTGTGAAAAAGGAGAGACTAAATGATGATGTCAGTGTACATTATGTTTAAAACATGGTAAAAATAGCAGGAGTAGCAAATTCAACTGAGAAGAGTTGTGCTGTCATGTTGGCTGTATTCTTTTCATGTCAGTGCAGAACCCTCTCTTAATACATTTATTTGCACTATGGAGCTAGCAGAAAATAAGAACAGATTATGATTCAGCTTATACTATACAAGTAAGTAATGCAGGAGCCTCTACAGCTGTAGTCTCCATCTTTCCTCAACTTGTGTAGAGATCTACTTGAAGCAACAGTACAAAATTACTGGTTTTGCTTTTTGCTTTTTTTTCCTCTAGTTGTCTAATTCTGACCATCTGCCTCAGTATTCTAATTATTTTTTCAGTACAGATGATGATTGTGTACAGAGACTGTTGTAAAAGGGGAGTGTGAGCCCTGTAAAGAGGACAAGGGTGATCTATAACTCTAGTGATATGGTATTTATTTCTGATGAGGAGAAAAGGTTTGAGTTCTGCCGACATACTTGCTGCTACAGTCCATGTTTATATATGTAAATTCTGCAGAATTTAGAAATTAACTCCTGACCTTGACTGCAGATCTGAAAAAGTATTTCCAAAATAGGAGACCAAGATGATTAGCTTTTTGATGTGTGTTACACGAAACTGTGCTGAGGAAATGCAGTGAGCAACAGTTGAGCATTACTGCTCAAGATGTAGTGCTTTTCAGCTGTGCTTCATCCACCTTTGAGATAGGGATAGATCATCGACTGTGGGACTGTTTTTTCTTTCAGCACATAAGATTCTGCTCATTAATTAAAGTGATGGGAAATAAGGCATATCCACTTGTGCATATAACTTCATCTTTATTTCAGATACTCTGAGATGTTAGCATTTGGCTTTCTCCTGTCAGCCATGGCCAACCAGGAAAAGTTGTGTCAGAAACTTCCACACCAGCTTAATTGTGGAACACAGATTTTTACAGAGCTTTTTAATACAAAATACAACTTCCAGTCTGTAAAGGAGGATTGAAGCCACCAGTCTCATGCTTAAGTTAACTCTACATTGTATCTGCCTTGGCTTGCCCTCTAGGTGATTGACCCATTCCATATTGTATTTCTTGATGCTGTAAAGAGCTGTCCTCACAGAGTTCATCACTGCAGTGATCTTTATTACCAAGCTACAGTTGCTTTTGGAGGCATTAGGGACAGGCTTTTCTAATGCTTACTGGTCAAAACGGGCTCAGAATACCTTTTTGCAGAGCTTTGATGACAGAGCAGCACCAATAGTGAGTGTAGGGAAAAATCATATGCAAGGATAAAGTAGTTTATTTTAAGTTTTTTGGGATGTTACTTGTTGCAGTGCTGACAATTCATACTTTTATGTCACTGGATGCACTGTCTCCTCTCCAAGTGACTGTTAAGCCCTCTAAGCAATGGACAACCTTCTTCTGGAGGAATACGGTGGAGAACTTTCCTTTCCATGCAATTTGAATTTCTAGATTGGTATTTTTGCTTTTACATTTTGCTGTTGGTTTTCATCTGTGGTCATTCTGCAGGGAATGAGTGTGTGCAACAGACTATTTGTGTCGCAGTTAGAGGCTTCTGGTATTTCCTTTTAGCTTTATAGTCTTAGCCTATGTGTTTGAATGTACCACTGTGATTTTGGGCTGCCTGGTTTTGTGTGTCTTGGGGACAGGTTGGAGGTGAGGAACATGCTGGTTGGTCACTTAGAAGGTGACCACGAAGTAGTTGGTTTGTTTCTTATGCCAGTTTTGAGCTTGGAGGCTGGAAAAGGAGTTACTATTCTAATATGACCTAAAAATTAGTTTAGTGTACTGCCAACATCAGTGGGCATCTTTTGACAATGGCCTTTAACCAAAGCTTGTTTTCTTTGAGGATAACAATTTGGATTTCTTCACAGTTGAGACTAAGCAGCACCATTAGCCTGTCAGAAAAGTTGATTCAACATCTAGTCAAGAAAAGAGAACCCAGAAGGCTTTTCTCATTTTTCAGTGGGTTTCAGGATTTTCTCATTTTTTGAGCTGATCCTTTCTTACAGGACATATGATGATTCTAAGTTTAGTACAAGGAAGCCATTTTTTACATCTAATACCATAAAATGACAATGTTGAGATAATGCTTTGGCTAAAAATAGATCCCTAAAAATAAACCCACAGCTTCCTTTTGGTGGTGATTACAAATACTCAAATATAAACAAACCTCTGGTTTCCATGCGGAACTTGACTTCCTTTTCTCTGTGCGCACGAAGCAATAGTTCAGGAGGGAAGACTGGTATTTTGTTTCAGCTGATTAATTTTGCATGTCTAAATAGTTCAGCTGATTTTTGAAGTGTAATGGTGACTTCAAGCTCTTAATTTTTTTTGAGAAATTATAGTTTCACTGTTTTATTTTTCTTTTGCTGAAATTTAGAGAGTCTGTGGTTCTTGTTTTGGGCTTGCTGCCTTCAGTTAATAATGGTTATTGAGGTATAGCAGCCAAGAGTGAGAACAGAAAACTAGGTATCGCCCACACATCTGGAATAACATTCAAGTACTGTCTTTTGAAGCCTCTAAATCAGGTTCTGGTGTTATTGAAGCTGAATTTGTGCAGCTCTTGCATAAATATGGGAAAGCATTACCTGGAAGCTGTGAGGTGTTGCGTGTTACCTTTTAAGGTGTGTTCAATCCAGAAGGATCCCAAAGTGTTTTCAGTAATCTCTGGAAGAGAAGAATAGAAACAAATGGCAGAATGAATGTAATGTTGCTCTTAATGAAGCTCAGGGGAACCAAGTGTTTGCAGTGACCACATCCCATAAGATGAGAGGGGATTGCAGGGATTGACATACTGTACAGTATTTTGATATGTGTAAGGTGATAATGGAGTTGGTCTTTAAACTGAATGGCCATGCCATCGAAAACCATTCCAAGCAAAGTGTAGCAGCAAGGAAGAAAGGAGAGGAGTTATTAGCAAAACCTAACTTTAGGGACGTTTACTCTCCTTAGGCCTCTTCTGTAGTCAGTGAAGGATTGAAGTGTCCAAGGAGAAAAGAGAGTGAGTGCTGGAGACCAGTTTTAGGCTGCAGGCCAGTAGAGCTATATTCATGATAATTTGTATTACAAAACACTTGGGCCAGACAGCCTTTCTGAGTTACAGTGGAATAATGGCATGAAAAGAGTTCATCTCATTGTAGAATTGATCCATATGATACAACTGTGTCAAAGAACCTAGATCGGAAATCAAGGACCTAGCATAATCTCTTGCTTAACAAAAACAAAAAACCCTGCCACCCTTTCCATATGGGAATGGGGAAACTCAGGTGGGCGAACTTCCAGTGTAAGTCTTACTGGCAAGACTCTGAAATCTGTAGTATATCGTAGAATGGTTTGAGTTGGGAGAGACCTTAAAGATTATCTAGTTCCAAAGTCCCCACCATGGGCAGGGACACCTTCCAGTAGACCAAGTTGCTCAAAGCCCCATACAATCTGACCTTGAACACTTCCAGGGATGAGGCATCCGCAGTGTCTCTGAGCAGCCTTAGATTATCTTTGTGGCCCTCTTCTGGACATGCTTTAAAAGGTTCACATTTTTACTGTGTTAGAGACCTTAGACCTGGATGCAGCACTCCATGTGGGATCTCATAAGGACAGAGTAGAATGGGAGAATCATCTCCCTTGCCCTCCTGGCCACATCTCTTTTCATGCAGCCCAGCCTGTAGCTGGCTGCCTTGGCTGTGAGTGCACATTGCTGACTCCTGTCTGGATTTTCATCCACCAGTACCCCCAAGTCCCCCTCCACAGGGCTACTCTCAGTGATGACTTCAGTCAGTCTGTACTTATGTCTGGGGTTGCCTCCTGATCCATGTGCAGCTCCTGGGACTTGGTCTTCTTAAACTTCATGAGATCTTGTGGGCCCACTTTTCAAATTTGTCCAGGTCCCTCTGGATGGCATCTCTTCCTTTTGTTGTCTTGTCTGTAAGCTTGCTGAGGATGCACTTGATCTCACTGTGTCATTGATAAAGGTATTAAAGAGCACTAGTTGCAAGAGCTGTGATCCTGGGGGACATTACCCTCCATGTGACAGAGAGCTGTTAACCACAACTCAGGCTGCATCCATCCAGCAATTCCTCATCCGCTAAATAGTCCACCCTTCAAATCCATGTCTTTATGGTTTGGAGATAAGGATGTTGTGTGGGACTATGTTGAAGGCCTTAGAGAAGTCCAGATGGATGACATCAGGTCTTCCCTTGCTGCCTGCTGCAGTCACGCTATCATAAAAAGGCCACCAGATTGGCCAGGCATGATTTGCAGTTAGTGTTTTGTACGTGCCTTAGCGTTTCTTCCATGAGGATCTGTTGCGTGATTTTCCCATGCTGAAATGAAAAAATGCTGAAAGTCCTTGCTTGAGGCCTGCTCATTGCAAAGTCTGCATGCTTGGCAGTACAGCAGCTTGTCTTTGAAAAAAAAAATTAATCTAACAGGAATAGTAAGAAGAAAAAGGGGCTTTTCTTAATTTTTATTAAAATAGAGACTGTGACCTCTTTGGCAGTATTTACAGATGAATTTTTAGTCAAGCTGTTATGAGGTTGTTAATATTCCTCGCTCCACCAAAAGGATATTCACATGTCTGAATTATAAGTAGCTTAATGCTATAGCTAATTACTGTCACTTAACTCTTAAGTTATATCTTAAGCCTTGTCCTTGCAGTGTGAGCATCCCAGTGTGACTACCACCAAGGTACAGAGTTGATATCGCTCCTTGGGTAATATTCATACCAGTACATGATCTCTGAAAGAAGAGTACTTTTCCTCCAGGAGGAACAAAAGTACTCATATTCTGGTAATTACTTCAGATACTACTCAGCATTTCCAAACGACAGATGATCAATGTCACTTTTTTGTCAAATTCTTTTTGTCAAGATCTTTATGTTAAACTTGGGACACTGGCTTTCACATCTATGAATTTTTTTTCTGGTCTCCTATCATGAACGGTAAGGGAGCCCAACTTCTTGTTAATCCCCTTCACATTTCTCCCTACCCACATGTGTTTTCTAATGCTGTTTTCAGTTAGTGGTTTGCACAAGGGCCAAAAGTAGAAGTGACCTGTTTGTTTATAAAACTTTGTACAGAGATAAAGAGAGCAGAGAAGGGACAAGTTTAAATTAATTTTGTGCCCCTGAGTCTTGCTGGCATGAGATATTTTTACCAGAGGCTTTTGGCTGCTTCACCTGCAGAGGAGAAGGTGGGGCAAGAGTGCCCTGTGAGTACTGCCACACCAGCATGCACTTCTGCCCTGCATCTTAATAGGAAATTACTACTGTGACCTCTGGCAGTGCCTCTTGGATTTGTGGTTCTGAGTGACAGGCTTTCAAAAAAAAAACCCCTTTGCTGGGTTTTATATTTTCTGTGCAAGACCCTTAGCTTGAGTTGGTGTGTATCTAATGTAACATTTGAAAGAAAACAAAAAAGGAGATGCCAGAGAAGCCACTACCCTTTTACCCTTGGGCTCAACCCATTTTAACAGTTGTCATTTAAAAATAGAAATATATGACTTTAAAGAAAAAACAAATATTTTATTCTTCCCTCCCCTTCATGAAGTTTTCTGGCATTAGATTGTTTACCAGGCTAAACAGTTCCTCAGCTCTTGGCTGTGGCTGAGGGCTCTGATGTGTTTCCTGGCTGTGGGCTTCAGCTCAGTGGAGGGAAGCCTCTCTGTTGAGCAGGGCTTTGATGTTTGAATAGAAAGAAGAATTAGGATTTGAAGCAAGGTTAGTTCTGAGGTGAGGAGAACCTGTTTCCTCCATGTTAGTTTAGGTGTTTCAGGACAATGTATCACTGTTTAGTTAAGGCTTATGCAGGCATTGGTGGGATGTGATGATTATCAAACTGTTTAAAAACAAATCCTAAAGGAGAAAAACTAATCTGCCTTTGTATTGCATGTCTACAGCAGGTATAATTTAACACTGTCAACTCAGTTCAAACAGACTGGGAATTTGGCTGCCTGTACGGTGTGGGCTGTTTTGCTATTTTGTCTTCTGTTGAAGTCCTATGCGGTAATTTCCTATCTGAGCAGAGCTATAAGAAATGGGATGAGGGTAAACAGGAAAAAGACATAATTACATTGGTTTAAATTCACACCACAGGTCACACCAAAAGATGTCCTTGTGTAAACAAGACTCATGTTCATACAGCTGGGTTCAGCTGTGCCTATTGCTGACATCCATTGTCAGCAACAGATCATTTTTGTAGTATAGCCAAGGCTTTAAAACAAAGACGATAATCAGTCTTGTTGCATAGCTCAGTGAGAGGTGTCATTATTCTGACGGACAAAGCAAAGTGGTTTTTCAGCCCTGTGTAGCAAAGAAGCAGCAAGAATGTGGGTTGATGCAAATATTTTTCTGTATTTTTGTTGCCAGATGATAAAGATTTACAGTGAACCCGTACCATATTTTCACAAGTCTTGAAATACTGTTTCCTTTAAAAAAATAGTAAGTAAAGAAAAAATTAAAATCAAAACACTTCGGCGAGTCTTTTTTTTTATTTGAATTGTTGCCGGGAATCTAGGCATCAGAGGTACTGCCGGATTTTTTGAATAGGGTTTTTTTTATTTGTAGGTGTCTTGTGGCACAAGTAACACATGTATAGGAGTGAGTTTTCATATTAGGGAATCTGCTATTTCTTTGGTGTGTGTGCAGCTCTCAGATGGGGAGGAGCAGGAGGCATACTGCACAGGGTAGAGAGAGCACTCTGCAGCAGCATTATTTGTGAGTATTTGCAGAATGAATCTACATTTTGTTGCTGCTGTGTGCAAATTAAAAGCACAATGACAGGTTTTTGGTGTTTGCAGTGGGTAGACCCAGGGCTTTTTGTAGTACATGTGCTACATTGCTTCTTCAAAACTACAGCTGGTTTGACATAGTCATGTGAAGACTGAAAAAATTAGAACAGTGTAGGCTTCGGATGCATAACTGAGGTTGCAACAGGAATTGGAAAAAAATTCTTCCATTGGACTTTGTGGTTTGATGTATAAAAATCACCGTGGCCTTATCCCAGCACAACTCCTCTGGTATTACAGTGGGGGACATTGCAACACAATGACAGACTGTAAAGTATTTAGAAATCGTATCCAGGGAATGGAGAAAGCAGCATATTTCATATTGCTTATTTATATTTTTTGATGATTAAATATCCTAACCAAAACACAGACTTCAAGAAGTGTGAGATCTTGCTTTGTGTTTGAGCTGCCTTGCTGTCAAATGTTGCATGTCTTGCAGAGACAAGCATTGACTCTACAGCTCCTGCTGTAGCTCTTATCATTGAGAGCTTGTGATGTACCATCTTCCAAGAAGGTCATTGCCCCAGCCACTTCCTCGGTGTTATTGGTGGGGGGGCAAGTGTGAAGGGTCTCTGCAGTTTGGGATATGATAAGGTATTTGAGAGGGATTGTTTTGGGCCATGGTGGTTTCTGCCTGTGGAGTTTTGAATTGTGCTGCTTGTGGTTTTATTTTTATATGTGTACATATAGCGTATCAAACAGCTATACTTGAGTTTTCTGCAACCAAACAAACCGTAACAAGCACTTAATGCAGGTTCCCTGTGTATGCAAAAAGCCTTTCCCTCTAGTAGTGCTACCATGCCAACTCTCTTCACCATTTTTGTAGGAGCATGGATGTGTTCAACACAGCCCAGAGAACTTGTTTGGATATTTATTTACAGTGGAAAGTTTGATTTTTGTTTTCTTCCAGTGGAAGCAGGACTTTCTGCAGATAATGTCCTTTTCTCCAGATGCTTTTTATTCTTTGGGTATGAAGGATATTCCTACTCAGTATTTTCCCACCCTTTATCAGCTTATCTCTGCAGTGATTCCCCACAGTGAGTCAGGGAAACCCAGTGCTTTATTAAAGAACTGTATAATCTTTTAGAAAAAATTTCTTTGCTTTTAATAAACAGTAGCAAACTCAAGCATGAGCAGTCTTGCTACGCAAAAGTCAATTGTAGACATTTGCCAGATTGATTTCAGAACAATATGTTTTCAGAATTTCGATATTCAACTTAAAAATAACTGGTGAAAATTTTTGGTGAATGAGAGAAAGTATTAAGATGCTGTTCTCTTTTTTTACTCTTGTTTTTAATCTTGTTGCTCTATTCTGTAGGAATTTGTGATAGAACAGTATTGAGCAATGAAAAGAGAAAAGGCTTATCCCTGCCTGTTAGAATAACTATGTGTGTTTATATGAATAAACATATCCTTCCTTGTAACAATTTGGGAGTTAATTCTTAGAGAACTGTTTGGTAACAGAAAGGCTGATAAAATTACCATTGATTCCAAAACTAACACCTTTTAAAATATGGTTTTAACTTTTACAATTATCTGTCTAGTAGAAGCATCGTTCAGTATTTGTCAAATGCATGAAAATAGGAATTAAGTGCTTTGTATAATAGTGTTCCTTTTTAAAAAAGTCAAACAATGACCAGTACATACAGCCTGTAAAACCAAACTTACTTTTAACTAGATTTATTTCTCAGGGTTTGACAGTTTTAAGGAAGGATTTGCATCCTTTTTTGAGGCAACAGTAGAATTTGTATATTTGATTTTGTTTGGCTGCATTATCATGATTCCCACTCAGAGTTGCCATTTCTGGTTCTTAAGATATTTTTAGAGTGATGTGCCGTGCTAAGCACTGCTGGGTTGCTTATTGCTGTTCATATTGCATTCCAAACAAGTAGTTGGAGCAACAGTGTATATACAAGTGTTACACCTGAAATTGAATATTTCTCCTTTTTAATTTAATGAGTGTCAGCAGTTTTTCATCTCTTGTGTTTGCAGTGTGATCAGAAGTATACAGTACTGGGCATAAACAGACTGAATACCCAGCATTCAGAGATGACTGCTCAGTATAGCCTATGAATAATTCTTGTCTCATACTACAAAGGGAAGAAAAATACTAGCTACTGTAACAAAAGGACTGAACTAATTGAGTAACAAAAATTCAAGTGTTTTAATGGATGTGGGAGGACTGGATTATTAACGGTTGTGTTGGAGAAAAACACTGCACTGTCTATTCTCCTTGAAGCTTATGGCTGTGTTTTTATAATAGCAGCCACTTACCCTAAGGCCTGTGTAGCTTGTGTTGGAGAGGAAAAAGAATTTCTGTGGCTTTTCTTTCAGTGGCAAGCTACTTTGCTTACTTCCTCCAAACCTGGTGCCTCTAGTTTTAGAGTACTTTGTAGCAGGGACTCTGTCTGTGCCCAGAAGGTTGAGTGGTGTGTACTTTATCGGAGTTGAGAAGCTCTTATGTCACAGGGCATTGAGGAGTTGTTGGGTCTTTTCCTCTTTTTGCCCCTTAGATGTGGTGTTTGTACCTCCAGAATTCCAGCATAAAAGGCTAGTGAAAGGATAGCTGCTTTTGGTGTGAACAGCTGACAGAACACCATAACCATTTGAGCACTGTTGGTGTGGTCCCAGAAGTCTAAAATGGTGGTGAAGTTGTTTGTTTCTCTTCCTTCTCTCAACCATGCGTGCTCCAAAAATGCCTCTCCTCCTTCTAGCACTTGGCTCCTCTTCCTTGCCCACCATCCCCACTGCCTTGCATTACTGTGTGGTGGTGCTTTGCCATGGGTTTGCTTGGGTTTGTTTTTGATTTTGCTGGTGATATTATATTTCTTTTTAGTAAAGTCTAGTAAATAAGTAAATCAGGAAGATGTAGTTCAGTGAGATGTATCCTGGAGATATGGAAAGAGACAGTGTTGTCATTACTTGAAGAAGTTGCTCATAGGTCTATGTGGTCTGATGCTAGCTATACACATATATTCCTAGGTGGTATGATTTCTTTTAGCCTCTATAGATTGTTTGTTTTACCTTCCTCTTTCTAGAAAACAGTGTTAAGCCTCCAAATTTCAGTTTTGTTTTTGTCATATTTTTAATCACTTTTAGACAGTCTTCTTATTCATTGAGAAGAAATGAGTGCTCGATGCTTTGCTGCGGAGTTATTTTTTCTCTTCAGTAAGGTGTAAAAGGGATAACTCTTCGTCATTTGATACCTATCTTAGACATATGAAACCAACACAGTGGTGATGACTGCTAATGCCTTGCTTCCACTTAATTGAAGGAGGCAACATTACCCAAAGGAGTAAACCAAAGCTCATGTCAAATACCTTATTTACTGGCTATTATTGCATAACTTCATAAATGAAAATGGGTTAATTTCATGTATTTATTTGAGAAACCTTTGCTCTTTTCTCTCTGCTAGCTGTCTGTGGACCTTTAACCACTGAGGCTGAGAAAGAGATCCTGGCATAACTTGCAGCAATTATCTAGACTATGTTAGATCAGCAGTATATGCCAACACTAGCTTCTGCTGTACTTAAAGGACAGTTTATCTTGTGCTGGTAGGGGTGAAGGAAATGTTCTTTTTGTTATTACTGTATTAATATATTGGTGTTGTACCTGACTTCCAGATTGCATCACAACGCATCAGCTCAGTGGATCTTTCATGCTGCAGCCTGGAGCACCTGCCTGCCAACCTGTTTTATAGCCAAGACCTCACTCATCTCAATTTAAAGCAGAACTTCCTGAGGCTAAACCCCAGCCCATCCACAAGCAGAGCGCTTAGTGAATTACAAAGGTAAAGTGGTATGGTTCTACTATTCCTCTTCTGTCCTTGGAGCCATGATCTGCAGTAATTTTCCTAAAAATTACTACCTCCTCTTGTGGAACGTTGGCCTGACTGTAATGCTTCAGAAATTGGTTAACTTTGTGTGTTAGAAGCAGACTGGCTTTCATAGGAAACTTCCTGTTTTTCTTGTAAATAGGAGGATATTTTCAGCCCAAAATGCAATTTTCATAATGTGTTTTTTATCTACCTACTGAGGCCAGAGTGTAGTTCTTCAGCCTTTGACTTGTGTGAGTGGGCATGAGTTGGTGAGCTGCCCATCAAAGGCAGCCATTCTAGGTAGGAACAGTAGGGAAGTAGGAACTGCATGTTAGCAGGTGAAGAAGTTTTTTGTTACCCACCCCCGCCAAGCAAAGAAAGCCCTGATTTCATAAATTCATTCTGGTTCCTGTCCTCTTTCTGCTCTGCTCAGTCCAAATTCTTCTTTCTTGCTATCTGTGACCTTCCAGTTCTTTCCACTGCAGCTCATCCGAGGATGTAACAAATGGGTAGACAGCAGCATGATTGGTGCTCTGAGTGATTTAATGTATGTGTTCTGTGGAATCAGCAGGCTTTCTGTGTTCAGAAAGATGAATGTTCCCATACTGAATATAAAGCTGTGATTTTAATTTCACTGGTTACTGAATTGCAGAATACCTCAAGATGATATTTCTGGATGGTCCTGTTCAAACAAAATGTTTTAAACCACATTTCTAAATCCCTTCCTCTTCGAAAAGCAGCTGAAAAATACAAGATGGATTATGCGGGCTGTTGTATTTTTATATCATTCCAATTTCATTTTGGAAAAACAAAAAATTTGGCATAATGAAAGATGAATGAACCCAGCAAATCTGCTTCACAAACAAAGCAGGCAGCTATTCCAAGGCCTTATAAACACAGTCTGGAGAGGAATTCTGACTAGACTATGAATGCCAGTATAGGTGTCCAGATAGTGAGTGGAATTTCAGCATAAGCTAACTATGAATGTGGACAAATAATCTATGTCTGTAATTTTAATGACTTCTTACAGTTTTTTTCTTTTAAAATATCAGAAAGCATGAAGGACATAGTTGATTTTGCTTTGTCCATGTACCTACAGCTAATTCTGTTTGGGATTAAAAAGCATTGATAATTAATGTGATGGGCAATGTCCATTCTCTGTTTAATATTCTCTTGGTATTGCAGTTGTAGGAACAGCTTATGAGTCTTGCTGATAGTTAATAAACTACTGCACTTTTTTTACTAACATAAGCCTGAACATAAAATACTGAAAGAGTTCAGGTGACAAGATATAACTCTCCTGTTTTCTGAGATTCTTCTGAGATGAGGAGAATCTGGAGAAGTGGCATATACCTGAGGTACAGAATTGATTCTCATTCTTCTGTGAGCTGGTCCTATTCTGTAAGCAAGTAATAGTCTGCTCTGCTTCCATTGCTTTGAGCATGGCAAAAAGGCACAAGGGAACTTCTGGAGGAAAAAAAATGAGGTTACACATTGCTGTTTTGGTGTATCTGAGTTTGTTCATCAGGAACTCCTGCCCTTGGTATTTTTGTCTGCTTGATGTCCTCCAGCCTTATCTTCATCCAGCACAGGTGGCATCACCCAGCCAGTGAGTAGCTGGAGGAAGCTGTTGCCACTGCTTCCATTGCTGTGCCAGTGGGAAGGGCTCTGTGAAGTAGTGGTAGTTCCTGCTGAGGATTAGGAAAAGTGGTATCCCCCATTGGTTGTCTTTTGCCTCCCTACTGCAGCAAAAGCATGACCCTGACCCTGGAGTGTATTCCCAAGCTATTCTCCTTCCTGCCCTAAGAAACATAGAAGTGGCTTCTCCTTCGGGTGGGAAAACCTGAGTTTTACTCGTGTTCCCAAAATGCTTTGAGCCAGCTTGATTTCTACTCTAGTGAGTAAATGCACCAATATCTAGAAAGAGGAGAGCACCGTATGTTTTGAAATTACTAGTGAAACCCAGTATCAAAACATGTGTAACGAGAAGCTCATTGTTCTTTTGGACACATGTTGTCTGATTTATTTTTTTTCTTTTTAAACCAATCCCATAAAACCATTTTCAGTTTTATTTGGATTGCACAAGGTAAAACTTCACTGAATAAACCAACAGTCTCTTTTGGTTCACCTGTGTTCTTTCAAATCACAGGAAAGCAAGTACAGAATCTGTGCTGTTTTGGTGCTGTTGGCTTTTCTATAAAATTATCAGTTGCTAAATTGGAGCTGCACATGAGGCATAAAGTCACTGAATCAAGCCTACAGGTATTTAAGGCTCCAAAATAGCCATGTGCTTGGATGTTGTGAACAAAACACATTGGCATTTATATGCATACCTTTTCTGCTACAATTTTAAAGCAAAACCTGGTTAGCAACTCAGTCTGGGAAAATCTGTCTTGCTATAAGCAGTTCTTCATGCTGCAGTCCTCTTAATAAATCACTCTGGGTGGTAATTTAATGAATCCTGGATTTCAGAACAAGTGTGCCAAAGACACAATAAAATAACTTCTCAGCCAGCTACTGAATAGACTTGCAAGCAGCTGGGTCACATTAATGACATGCTGACTACTGCACTCACATGGCAGGTACAGTCAGGAATGTATTTGGGAAAAAGGAATATCTGTTTTTGTTTATGCAGTTGCTTCTTTCAGTTGTTAAAATAATATAATTTGTTGCATTTATAAATAAAATGTTCAGTCCTTATTAGTACATGGCATCTGAAGGTGTACAGAGGTGTAGATGTACTTTTTCCCAGTAGCTGCACTTTCACTTGCTTTACTGTTCACTCAACCCCCTTTTGTTGCTGTAGATGCTCTGCAGCTGTGAACTTCCATAACCAAACTCTCTGAATATTGAAAGGTAAATACAGCTACCTCTTATTTTTTCCCTACTTATCAGGGAATGCAAATTTCATGCTGTGTATACAAGTATGCCGTATGAAAATTCATCTGCTGAAAAAAGTAGCAAATGATGCTACTTGTTCTCCCCTCACCGAATCTTTTTTAAAACTACGGGGAAAGGATGTTTCTCTTTTGGAGAAGAGAGGAGGTTCCCCAGTTGAAATGCTAACAAGAGTTCAGGCTTGCTAATTTTGCAGAGTACTGTTGCTCTGGGTTTGAGGCAAAAAAATAGACCATAGTCTTTATTTACTGTTGCTCTGCTTCACTGGACTGAGAACACTTTATAAGTAATTGTTTCAGTTGGTAGTGTTGGAAGAAGTGGTTGGCATCAAGAATATTCTTGTTAATGGTGAAAAGTAAGTAACCAGTATGTGGATTTTTAAAATAAGACTGTTGCAGATTTAAAAGAAAAAGGAGATATAATAAGGCACAAAGTTGTTTTCAAAATAGATAAAATTATGCTTGCTAGTTTTATCTAAAGAATGAATGATTATTCTGATTGTGGTTGTTAACTGTTGACAGTGATTATATGGATTTTTATCTTAAAATGAGTTGGTATCATTTCTCTCCCAGAGCCCTTACAGAAATTAACCAGTTCTCTTCTCTGGCATCTCAGGTAAAACTCTTTGGAGCTAGTGGCACAAATTTGAAGATGCATCTCTAGGTTATGAGAAGGCTAGAGCACTCTGAATTACTGATGCAAGTGTTTCTGAACTCCCTTGCAATTTCCAATTTTTCTCTGAAAACGCAGGATTTCAGGCAACCTCAAGCTAAACCCTCCTTAGAAATTGATTGTGCAATTAGGAGGTAATTTAAAATGTAATCTTTGTTCAGAGAACACTTGGAAGCGAGGGGGAACCAGTATTGCCAACCTAACTGGTATGAACCCAGCAGGCAAGGGTGCTGCAAGTCACTGTGAGGTGCAGCTGGAGCTTACCTTGTACCTAGAGATTGAAGAGCAGGTCGGAAGGTCACCAGCCTGCCACTTGGTTGGCCTCAAAGTGAATTGAGGTGCTCCTTGTGATTATTGCTATTAGTGTATGAAACTGAGATTAGTGGAGGGGGTTGGATGGTTTAATGAGCGTTAATTATACATCTTCCCCCTTGTCAGGCCCCATCTACTGCCAGTAGATGCACTGGAAAAAATTTGAGCTATGTCCTTCCCGCCCCATCCCCTTTATTTTGGGGCGTGTATGTTTGGGTTTTGAGTTTGGGTTTGTTTGGGGTTGTTTTGTTTTCGTTTTCTTGTTGTTGTTTGCTTTTTGTTGTTTTTATTTGGCTTGTTCTGGTTTTGGTTTTGGGGGAAGGGCAGTTAGTGGTTTGGGTTTTGGTTGGATGGGGATTTTTTTTTTATATTCAAAGAATCCTAGTATGTGGAGCGTGCTAACTTTGCTTGCTCCGTGATGTGTGAAGGTGTGGGGAGCTTCCTCTCACAACTCTGTTGGTCTTGGAGAGGAGGAAACCTTACTTTTATACAGTTTCTCCTCCTTCAAGTGAAGTCAAACACTGAAGTAAAGCTATCTAAACAGCAGGGCAAGAGGAAAGGTTGGCATGGTATTGACAACCGGAGATCTACTAGTAACAAGCCCCATCCAGTGCTTGCCATATTTTAATGCTACACTTATTTTCTCATCTATGTAGCTTTGGAAATTTTTTGAAAAATATTTGTAATGCTAAAGATGGCACTTGGTGTGTTGTTTATGTAATTTCACTGTTTTCTTTTATCCAACTTGTAAAGATGTTGAAGAAAGAGTTTGCTTTTGTTATTGCATCTTTCCAAACCTTCATGATTGTGTTGTGCTTAAGTCTTGTGTATCTTTGTGATCTCAAGAAAGTGCCCTCGTGAACACCCAGCAAAAATCAATGACATTTAATTAAAGAAAAATTAAGTCATAAAATTAAGTCTCTGCAAATGACTAAGTGAGAACAGTTGAAAAATCGGTTTAATGCCTGAAACACATTGACTTTTTTTAATTTTATTTTTTAAAGTGGAACAGTGAGCTTAATAGTGGTATGAAAAAAATAAATGGCAGTAAGATATATGCTATAAAATTAGCATTTTTTAAAATAGTGTATTTTAAAAGTAGAAATTGCATTTCAAATAATTGGATTCACTTCAGTGAACTGTAAGAGTTAAGTACAACAGTATCTCTTCCAAGTGATGTTTCAACAAGCAAACGCATTTATGGGATCCAGTTATTGTGTATCAGTCTTCAATTTACTTGTTTAGGTTTTTTTGATATGGCTTCCAAAGTAAGGGTTTTCTTTTCATGTAGTTAAACATGTTTCAGTTGGAAATCCACCCCTAGTTAATGCTTTTGTATTTCAGCTATTAATTTTCAATAGAGAGGAAGTGAATATATATTTTCCTTATTTTTTCCTAAGAATTTTGTCCTTTCTCTGAGTCTTTCTCCCCATATGAAGCAGTGTGTGGTAGGTATGTGCAGAGGTTGAACACTACCTTGTGCAGTAGTGTAGGTTCAGGTTATTTCCACTAACAAAACATGCACTTGGTTCTCTTGTCTTTATGGTACTCTTACCAACCATGTAATATAATAAAAGCTTTCTTGTTGTTAAGTTTGGAGATAGTCTGAATTTGACTTAATGTCTGATTATTTATTCATTTGAATTGTCTTACTAATTTAAGACTTTTGCAATGACACCTTTCTGGAAAGGAAATGCTATGACAGTATTTCTGGCACTAGGCTAGCAGCTCCCTGAGATAGTAAGGGCATCCAACCCAACTGCAGGAAGGGAAGAAATTGCACCTTCTATTTCCAAGGAGGAAATCGCCGTGGCAGAATTTTATGGAAATTCTCTTCATGATTAATTATGTGGCCGAAGTAGCAGATGTTCAAGAAGGTGGCAAGTTTTAGTTCGATTCTAAAGCTTGCGACAGCACTGCAAAGCAAAGGCCATTTTTCTGCTCAGAAATGGTGCTGAAACTGAGGGACACTTACGTTGCTGCTTGAAAATTATACTGAGCTGTACCCACAGCACAGCTATGAAAGCCCAGGTTCTGGAGATAGATTTGTAAAAGTGATTGTTTTCCTTCAACTGAGTTCTTGGTTAAGCCATGCCTTCCCTTGCAAGTGTAGTAAAATACTGCTTTTTAGTTGTTTTTGATGAGAGTAGGGTAAGACCAGTTTTGTCAGATGAATCTGTTATGGCTGGATTTCAGTGATGGTGTAAGACCACCAGTTGCAATACACTATTCCCCTTGCCCCAAACCTAGTGGAAAACAAATGCTGTACTGTGTGATGGAAATTCCTCTGCTGTTCACACTGGATAGATCTGGATTTGAAATTAGCATGGCAGTCAGTTCATTGCTTTGCCATGATACAAACTTCTCTTATTAGTACTTCTTCTTATTTTGCATATGTCAAATGAAAGCCCTTCCTGAAGTGGCAGCTTCAGGATTAAATAAGTGGGCAGGTTTTGGCTCAATTAGGGCAATTAGTGTTCAGTCATATTGCATGTTTAAACCCAAGGCTTGACATGTCAACATTTTGCACTAGCTTAAAGTAGGGCTATTTTTGTTCAGCAAAGTGAGTGTTTCAAGTATTGGCCATTACAATAAAAAGCTTAGTAAGCTAACTGAGCATAGTGTATTGAGAGATGCTGTTCTTCAGGTTGACAGAGATAACAAAGTCTGGAACTGTGGAAGAAGGGAGAAGAGGATGAAAAGCTTATGTATGGACTTGAGATTATTACACTGTCATGCCTCAAACAAGCAGTGTTGTGCCTTTTTTTTCTTTCTAGCAATGTCATGTGGGCAGCGTTGATGTGTGTGCCTGCTTCTGATAGGAGTAAAGATTTGGATGTGAGAAAACAACAAAGATATTGCTCTGTAAAATCTATTGGAAACCTGGTGCTTTGCAAACTCAGCCGCAACAGAAATCTTGAGTCTGTAAAATACTTCTCTCCTACTTTATTTATATTGATGTGATATACAAGTGATACTCTTGTGACTGACTGTAAATCTGTCTATATAAGAAGTGCTATAAACAATTCAGCATTTTAAATGTGCAGCGTGGCAGCACTCCATAATGGAAGTGCACTGGCGTGTTTGTGATGTGGATAGTGGGAAGTGGCCAGAGATGAGAGGTAGACTTAGATCTTAACTTTGAGCAAACACCTGCTAGTTTGTCTCAGTAGTGTTCTGCTTTGACAATGCTCAGTGAGAAGAAATATTACTTTAGCATTTTCTAAATGAATGTTTGCAATGCAGGAAGAAAATACTTCTTTCTGGTCAGATGTCTGAAACTAGTCTTTTAACTTTAAGACTATCGTGTCTGCCTTTCAGTGTTTCCATAAATGTGATTCAACAATGAACTTTGATTTGTGGATTTTTTGATGTACACTTCTATGTATATTTTGTATGAGTTAATCCAATACTGGATAAACTCACACACTATATAGACCAGTTAACCAGTTCAGTTTGTGTCTTGAGTAGTTAAATTACTCACCAAAGACCTTTAATAAGCACACATTACAGCATACATTAGAGTAATGGAGATGTAATCCAGATATGTTGGGTAGGGGGAGCTTTTTTCCCCCTCCTCCTTTTTGACCTAGGGCGGTTATGTACAAGAATGTATGCAGAAAAACCTTGATGCTGAATATGACACTGGAGTTATTGAATTTCTTAGCTTCCTTTACCACCTGCTGCCCCAGTCCTCTTTCCTCTGTCAGTTTGATCTCCTGTAATTTTATCTCAATGTTGTGTTTGGGATCTTCCAATAGATTGTTTAGTGAACAAAAGCCCTGAGACTGTCCTGTTGAGACTAAAGAGCAGCACAGGTGAATGCTGTAGCCTTGGTGTGGTTGTTAAAGGAGTTCATTCTCTTTTCATGGTTGACTTAAAAATTGGAAAGATTACATTTTGATGTTCTCCAGCAGCTTAGTTATTTTGACTTAATCTTCCCGTTTTTACTATTTTTGTACTTGCCTAAATACTGGGAAAAATATTCTAGAGGCTCAGAGTCCAGTGCTTGGAGCACTCTTGTTTTTATTTGCAGCTAACTTTGAGGATGATGTGGGACAGCTGTTCTACCACAGAAAGAGCCCAAATTTCAAGGCAGTTATCTGTGGCCTAAATCTACAGTTATCTTCAAGATAAATGCAGGATTGTGTGTTTCAGTTCTAGGTTCAAGATTTTTAAGTCCTTTCTCTCAAAATAGAGGAATATGAAGGTATAGTGTTTAAAAAGTGTGTATTTATTTTTCTGGCTAGCTGCCCTTGTTAACTTACCCTTGCCACCTTTTTAATTTACAGTTCTCCCTTTAGAGGTAGACTAGTCATTGTTTCTGCACAGTAGCATTTTTTCTCCTGCAGTACTAATTTAATTGCAAGATTTCCTTTAGTCTCCATCTAACTTTTTGCCAAACTACTTCTGCCTCCAGCATGGCACAAGGTGTTCAAAATTTGTGATAACTCTGGCGATGATGTTTCTGGGTTTTCTTCTCCTGCCATCATTGCAGCAAAATACCACTGGAGAGTACAGCATTCCTTTGCTTGCTGTGAGCCTCTGTGAATGTTATGTGTTTTTACAGCCTGCCTTTTGGGCTCAGTAGCCCTCTCTGAAGTACCATACAAAGGCGTTGTTTACGTTTGCAGTTGAATTTTAGTCAGTGACATGAGTTTGATTTAGGTAATACTAAATGTGTGTCAGTTGATTGCAGTAGCTGCTAGGGATTTTTAAGTCTTGTTATTAAAACTCTTTAACCTTTTAATGCTTGATGCATTGGCTCTCCATGTTTTCTGAGTGAAGGAGGACAAAGTTCTCTGAGGTAGGATTGGGCTGGTGCAGAGGCTATGGATACACTGGCGCATGCTGCTGGAGATTACTTTTACGTGGAATAGCAGCACTCGTGCAGTTTTGCTTCCACCATCAAGTTATATAAAAGTCTGTTCACACAAATAAAGGACTTGATCCTTAATGAAGGGAAAATTAAATCCAGATAAAATGTCCTGGTATAAGCTGTGCCAGAAAAGAAACTTCCTCCCATCTATCGGAATCTGACACAGATCTTTTCATTCATCCTTTCACTTGGCTTTAGGCACACCTCCCAGTGGTTGTCAGGCAACCATAATAATGTTGCTGAACATGCAGGCTGGCTAATTGGATTGTCCCCTTCTTGGTTTTTTTGTTTAAATGGTTTTGGTCATTTTTAGTAAGGCAAACACATGCAAGTTGCTTTATTGGCTGATGTAATAAACCAAGGGGCTTTTAAGAGTTCTGTGATGTGTCAAGGACAAAATTTTGCCTCTGTCACTACAGAAGCCTTTCTAAATTCTGTTTTAATTCAGCCCGTTTCCTACTTGTATTCCAAACAGTCTCTTTTAATGAGAATTTTTGTTTGAAAGGCAAACATGAATGGTCCTGAGCACACAGGTCAGCAGCACCACAAAAAAAATAGTGTTCAGATAGTCTGAGAATTTCCTGCACCTTGTAACCTGTGTCAGGAGGGTAGTTTTACTACCAAAAAATGGGTTCAGGAAAACAGCAATGCTTTAGTACAGGGTGAAATGCCACAGAAGTGAAATATATAATAAGGATGGTGAGGGATTTGTTTTTTGTTACACTCATTGGAAGATACATTTAATGTGTTATTCAGGAGGGTCTGTTTCTCTTTGTCAGCTTAACATGAGTGAACTCTTACAAGTGGTGTTGAATTTGAATGTCTGGTAGTTTTCCCTGGTTCTGAGCATATAAACTAAAAATGCATGTGATTTTTATTTACATAATCAGACTTGCCTTATATTAATCATTGTGAGGTAACTTCGTGTGGATTACTTATTTATTTCCTTTTTTTTTTCTTATCTCATTTTAGATTCACCAAATTGAAGAGCCTTAACCTTTCGAATAATAATTTAGGAGACTTCCCACTGGCAGTCTGCAGTATCCCAACCCTGACAGAACTCAACGTGTCCTGCAATGCCCTCAGAAGCATTCCAGCAGTTGTAGGCGAAATGCACAAGCAAGTACTTCCTTAGAACTTTCACATGCACAGCCTGACAAATAACAAAGGCAACAAGTAGTTTCATTACTCTGCATACTCCTGCTATGAGAAACAGTTTAAACTTACTGTCAAAGCAGACTGGCTTGTAGATCCATATGGAAGCAATTGTGGATGGAGGGAAAGCACACTTTGTGCCTCAGAGCTCTTCCAGCATTTGACACAAGGGTCACCTTCACAGTGAAAAAAATCTTTTAACCCTTCTTGCTTATGTTCTTCAGTTGTCATACAAACTGTAGTTCTGGAGATAGAACTGTCTAACAGCCTACCTTTAAATTATTTGGTGGATATCTTCTGTAGCAGATGTTACAGCATTATTCATTAGCATTTTTTCTCTCTGCTGCCCTTTTGTATGTCACTGTAACTGCAGCAGATTAGTGTGTTTATAGGAAGGAAATATGATTTAACAGGTCACTCATTTTCTTCACTCTCCCTTCCCCTCTTCTAATAGCTTGCAGACATTTTTGCTGGATGGCAACTTTCTCCAGTCCCTTCCTGATGAATTGGAGCATATGCATCAACTCAGCTATGTGAGTCTGTCCTTCAACGAGTTCACTGACATTCCTGGAGTGCTGGAGAAGCTGACTGCCATGGATAAGCTCTGTATGTCAGGAAACTGCCTGGATACCCTGAACCTACAGGTGTTAAAAAGGATGCCTCATATTAAGCATGTGGATCTAAGGTAGGTAGTCAGAAAAGGGGAAGAATAAGTGAGCCTAAATTATTTGTGTTGAAATGGCTTCTCCTTGGCTGTCAGAATTGCCTCTGGGTATAAAACTCTTGTGTTTGTCCACTGAACCATGTTTCTGGTGGTGTTATGTAACTGCCAGCACTTGCTGTGATTTAGCACTCTTCTTTGAGGAGGTTGGAGTATTTAGGGGGATCAATAGGTAGAAAATGAGTTTTAGGGGAAGTGAATGTTTGCACCAAAGGATCAAACAAAACAGAGCCTGGAATGCTTGCCATTCCTGCAGTACTTGTTGCTGCAGTATGAATGCAATAGATGTGATAGTCCCTGGCCCAAAAGGCTTTTATCTGAAACGTTACAGATTTGTGAGGTGAAGAAAAAGGCATTGAAGGTGAAAGGGCAAAAATAGATATTTTAATATTTCTTGGTGTATTAAAAGGCCTTGTCCAGCATGAGTAATGATATTTTATTGGTACCCTCTGAAGAGCCCAAAGAGGGCCTTGTTACAAATGGCTCTGGTATGAACGAGGTGGTTCTCTATTGTTTTGGTCTTTGGGGAAGACAAATTCTGCAATCAGCTGGTCAAGGCTCAAGTCAGAGCCTGGACCATGAGGGCCATGTAACAGTGAATTTTGGAACCATGTGGTTAAGCTAAAGATAAAACTAATTTTACTCTACTGCCGTGTAGCTGTCAGACTTTGCAGTCTAGGAAGGGCTGGCATAAGTTTAGCTAAAATAGGTGGGTGAATTCTGAAGTGTTTCTGGTAGGGTTTGTGCATAGATTAAAAGCAAATAAATTGGCCTCAGAGAAGGGATCTTGTGGGTGACCTGGCCATGAGTTCCAGCAGTGCAGTTCCAGCCCTCTCATCTTCTGCATCCTTTCTGCACCTAGCAGTGAACAGTGGTTCTTTGTGGCACTACC
Source organism: Sylvia atricapilla (assembly GCF_009819655.1). NCBI lineage: Eukaryota > Metazoa > Chordata > Aves > Passeriformes > Sylviidae > Sylvia > Sylvia atricapilla. The sequence goes on along the minus strand of NC_089140.1, from coordinate 70,332,187 downwards.
TGAAACAGTAAATATTGTACTTGCTGTACAATGAAGTGCTTTGCTTCAGTGAAATGAAACAGAAGCACTGCTTGCAAATTGAAAATAGAAAAGGTAAGGTGGTGTTGGAGGGGACATATTGCTCTTATTCTTTTAACTGGAAAATGTAGCTACTCTAAAAACAGAACTTTTACACAGAAGGCAGTGTTTGGAAAGCAGGAGCAGCAGCAGAACTCCAAGGTTTTGTCTTTATCTGCTGTAGAGGGGGCTCAGCTGGCCTAATGGGCCAGCAGAAGTTACTGTACTGGTTTTAGCATTCTGCTCAGAGCTGGGAATTTGAAACTGAACTCTTTGGAGTGTTCTGCAGTCTTAAACATTGCTGAGGTGTAGATAATCTCATTCAGGTATAACTTCTGGAGAAGTTGCTGAATATTAAGAGCATCAGAGCATCAATGCACTGCAGTGAAGATGTGTGAAACCTGTCCTCTTTATCTGTCAGACCCAGTTGTCTTGGATTTTTGCTTTGTTTTCTTTCAACACACATTTTCAGGTCTCTGGATTTGTTTGCTGTGAAACATGGAGAGGCAAGAAGCAAATACATGGGAATTCATGCATCTTAATTTGGTCTTCCAATAAAGCAAGGGTCTTCAATACGTGCTGGTTACTTGTATGTGCTGGATTTTTCCAGCAGATGATAGGCCTGCAAGAACTGTAGAGGTTTTGTACTTTTCCAGACTATTGGGAACAAATAACAGCCAGATCATCTTTTATTTTTATAGGCACAGTAACAGTAATACTTAGCTTCTTGCAGAGCTTTTCATCAGTAGTTTTCAAAGTAGTTTAGAAAGGAGCTTGGTGTCATCATTCCTTTGTCATGATGGATAAAGCTACAGAGCATATCCATCCTGCTTTTCAAAGGATGAAAACCGTAATATAAAAAAAGGGGAAAATATTAAAAATCCACCTTGATCAGAGCCTGAAAGCATGCTAGTTTAATCCAGTGCAGCTGCTTGACTGTAGAGCGAGCAATGGTTTATCAGCAGGAGCCTGCCTTATAACTACACCTAATCTCCATTTTTTGTCTGCAAGATTGAATTCAATTAGGAGATTGGAGGCTGATGAAATAGATTTTCTGCATCATGTGACCCAACTGGACCTGCGAGACAACAAACTTGGGGAGCTGGATGCAACAGTCTTTAACAACGTGGAAGTGTTACACTGTGAACGGAATCAGCTGGTGACCCTCAAAATCAGTGGCTATTTTCTCAAAGCACTGTACGCTTCCTGCAATGGTAAGTGCATCCTCAGGGCAGCTGTGGTATTGTCATTGTACCTGGTTCTCTGTGAGATGCTTGTGGAATGTAGTGCACATCATCAGGAGGCTCTTGACACAGTCCTAGATAAAAGGGTTTCACGTGTGCTGTGTCGTGCTACTGGCAGTTCTGAGCTTTGGAAGTGACTTGGAAATAATAACATAATTTGGAGGTCTAAGAACTGTGAAAATCTTAAAAATTCTTCTCTGTGTCAATAGGGAGGGTTCTTGAATTTGTCACTTGTTTCGGTTGCATTGATGTGTTGCTCTGTTAAAACCAGTAGGGAATTTACTGCTTTTCCCTGCACTGAGAAAGTTTGAACAAGTGGCCATTTGAGAGACAAACCAAAGCTATAAATTTTTGCTCCTCCCTCTAGCTGCTAACCTTGTCCAAAAAGCTATGAAATTCATAATGGTAACTTCATTTACTCTTATTTGATAATAAAAATAATGCAGCCTTCTACAGTTGAATAACTGCCGTGTTTCATGAACAGGATATGTTTGATCTTTCTCTGTAAACTGCTATTACTTAAAATACTCAGTTTGCACCACCATTTTTATCATTTGGAGTAGTTTAGTGTGGAATAAAGAAAATGCAAAGTCGGAGAACTGTGAATTTGATGAGCAGTCTGAACTGCCTTTAAAAGGCTGTCATCTTAGCAATATCTAAGCCTGTGCCTTCATTAAGTATTCATACCAGGATCTTTGTAGCTGAGAAAGTTAACATAATCTGAGTATGTTCAAAGCTGTTCAATGTGGGCTGAGAATCCAAGTCAACCCCTGTCTTGCAACCAGCTGCCTATTTGGTCTTGCTGTTCTCCTGGCTTGTCCTCTCATTGAACCCTTGGCCACCTTGTTTTCATTCCATCTTCCAAAGAAACTGCTTTGTTGCAGTTGCACTTTAGTTGATTTTTCGGTAGGCTTAAATAAATGTCTGTCTGGTATTTGGGGTTTTTTTTTTCAAACTTAACACTAAGCACTAGCTACCTGAAACCTTAGGATATGAACTATATGTTGATTCCTTCAATAGCAACTTTACTGGTTGTAGTTGCATTATGAAAGCACTGTAAGACTGCCTGCAACTGTGAACTCCACAGGCATGCCAAGGCTTATGTAATGTGTTGACAAATACTCTGGATCTTGTCATGACCTAAAGGACTCTGGTATTCTGTAACTTGCTGTTCCAGAGTGGGGAGGCTCCCATCCCATGCTTATATCTCAAGTGACCAGTGAGAAAAAAGTAGAGCAGTTTTGTGACTGACTCTTCCGGGCAGAGGGCAATGGAGGTGACATTGCAGCTCTTGTAACAAAAATGGAAAAAATGAGAATTTGCCATGAAACTTTTAAAATCCTCCAGTTTCTTGTCTCTGATTAGTTATGCAGTGTCAGTCATAGCAAGTACAATGTGACACAGCAAATGTGCTAAGACATAATAAAGAAACAGAGCTCACAAGAGGTTCACAAAGGTCCAGATCTTCAGAAATCTTTTAGGTTATTAATGTGGCCTGAAATCTCTGGGTGTTAGCTCTTAAAATAGTTCTTATGGAGCAGTCATTTAAGTGCAAATCTTTATCACCACTTTTCTTTATATATATTCATTTTTTCCCCCTAGAACTTGTTCACCTTGATGTGTATCCTGTTCCTAATTGCCTGGCTTATATGGATATTTCTAGGTAAGAGTGTGTTTTTTCTTGGACCTGTAAAATATAAATCAAATAGACTTTTGGAACAATGACATTCACTGTCATCTCACTGAGTGGGAATGGGGGTAGGGATTGGACCTTGGGATAAGAAAAGACTAATTTTCAGAGTTAGAGGATGCTTTTTTTTCTGCTGGTCAGTTTTTGCCCATTTCCTTTTTATAGATTTCATTTTTTGTTGTTTTTTTAATTGCTGCCCAAAGCAAAATTTGTATTACTTTATAGTTAAAGAATTTCCATGATTTAAAGATTTCCTGTCTTATGGAGTTAGAACATGATGATTCAAACGCACACCAATCTGAGACTTGTACAGAAGTTACTTTCTGGATATGTCTGCATCGTAAGCCCAGCGTAGGTGATGGTTTGATAGTTTACTCATCAGTTTGGCAGCTCCTGCAGCTCCTCTTTGCAGCCCTGGCTGCTGCAGGGATGTCTGCAGTTGCCATTTGAATGCGTACGTAAATTTCACCTTAATGACGGAGGTGGGGTAAGGGAAGAAATGGAAAAGGGGGTGTTTTAGTTTGTTGTACAGTTCCAGGAATGACTCAGGAAAACATTTATACACGTGCTTAATGGCTGTCGTATTTAAGAAATTACTCACCTGCATTTAAAATTATAATCTCTTTCATTAAAAAACCTGCTTAAAGCACTCACGCTATTGAGGGTGATCATAACAATTAGTGAGCTAACCTGGGCTAGCAGCCATCAACTTGGAAGTTTCATCAGCCCTGAGGTACTCACATTGTCCTAAATGTAACACACTGGTGTGACTAAATAAGTGACTTATTGAAAAGCAATCTTTGTAAAGCTGTGTTCTCCATTTATTTGTTAATGAAATTGGTGCAGAATGCATGATTTTGATTATAAACCCTTTTTGTGCTTCACTGCAGAGATGATGCCATTGTAACTAAATGGATAGGGTGTTGTCAAGCTTTTTGATTTGCTTGGAATTTGGAAAACTTGTTTGAGATCATAAAGGAAGCTGTCTGAGAAGAGGGGTTGGGTTGCCATTGCATATTTTGATTGAGGACTATTGCAGGAATAAACTAAAAGGAAATGAGTACATGATTGATTTATATTCATGCTTCTTAAGCATCCTATTCCTGAACTTCATGTCTGCAAGTGCCTATTATTTGATACCCAGTTTGCATCTGTATATTCTGACTGAAGTAGTTACTATGTGCATACATTTGCACACAATCTCCTCCATGTGTTTTGTGCTGCTAATTTTTGTCTTTAAGGCAGGATGCAGGAGTGCCCTACAATGCTGATTTGAATGTTTTGGGTGCAGTATTTGGAAAACCTTGCCTCCAAGAAGTTAGTTTCCAAAAGGGTTTGTTTCTGTGAAGGTAAAAGCAAGAAAAGCAAAACAGTTGGCTTGAAAGATACACTCGATAGCATTTTGCTCTGTTCAGTGAGGTAGCCAAAGAGTGGTAGAGTGGATTTCAGTGAATTTGAGGGATTGAAGAGCTATTTCAACTGTGTAAGGTGTGAATATCTTCTGAGGAGCATCTCAGAAATTTTCTTCTCCGTGGAGAGATTTCAGCTTTGGTACTCCGATACTCTTAATAATTTGGAAGCAGTTTTGTTCCATATGCTTAGTGGCTGCACATGTAGGGAGATAACACTGCTGTTAGCTTTCTTGCCCCCTCACTCAGGGCTTGACTGCACCGGTAATGCCCTTGCAGAAGGATGGATGATACAATCTCACAGGCAACATACTATGTAGCAGATTTGTTTCCTGCAGATATCTGTATCTCTCTTGAAGCTGTATTCTTAATAGCCTTTATATCTCAATTTTGCTTTAGTTACCCCTCTTGGTGTTCTTTATTCATAGAAATCACCTGGAAAACCTTCCTGAGTGGGTATGTGACAGCAGGAAACTGGAAGTGTTGGATGTTGGCCACAATCAGATACGTGAGCTGCCTGCCCGGTAAGTCTTGCCGACCAGTTGCACAATGTGGAACAGGATAAACAATTCAAAAATAATTGCTGACTCAGTGTTTGGCTTGTTCCAGTGACTGTCAGGGCTGTTTTATCTTTTGTTTGATTTTATTTTTACCTTGTGGAGTGTCCTCATGCCTCAAGCTTCCACCCAGCCTTTCTTCTTTTACTTTCATGCAGAGAAAGTAGTGCCTTTGAACTTTAAAGCTGTTCATGTGGCTGTTCAGGCAGGAAAGCCCTTCATTTTTAATACTGAATATTAAATATTTATAGACATAACTTTGCATGACAGTTCAGAGATCCAGCGCTTGTAACTTAGTTTCAGTGGTGCTTGGAGACTCCAGTTCACAGCCCTGTTTGAGTCAAAAAGGGTTTGAAGAAGGGAAAGCCTCATCAAGCAAGTAAACTCCTGCAAAGAGAGGAATTGTCTTTACTACCAAGATGATCTCTTTTCCAGAAGTCTAAACTTAAAATTGATAAATATACATGGTAGAAAAGAAGTCAAGAGGAAGCAAAATAGGCGTTGAGTTTAAATAATAAATGAATCTTGCTATTATTTGTTCTAGAGAGAGCTGTCTGTTCCAGGTGAGTTATACTGCTTAGGTGGTGATGTTGGGCATTTTTAAAGTCCTGCCTTCACTGGAAGAGAGCTGTCATTTTAGGTTGTTCTGTGCACTTTGAAAGAGATGTTGTGAAAGATGATGATGTATCATGAGCTACTAAATCACAGAATAAGCTGAGTTGGAAGGGACCCACAAGGATCATCAAGTACAAATATTTTCCTTAAGGAGCTGTACAGCACAGAAAAGCATCAAAACCCAAGAATGATGATTAATTTCTGGGTCAGGTGAATGTTTAAGATGGTGTAAACTTGTCTGTTTTAATGTCAGAAATGGGAAGAGAATAGATTTCAGAAATACAGGCAGAAGAGGATGTAGAGAGATTTACCAAGCAGAATATAACAGGCCGATGGGCAGACTGTTAATCCCTCTCTTTTTTTCATACATACACACACAAAAAAAAAATGAAGTTGTGCCTACTCAGAAGGTGGGAGTGCAAAAGTTCACTTTTCTTTCATTTGCACTTCATAACAGCCAGGATTTTTAAGGCATACCGGATATCTCTGGGAGATTAATGATTAGCTGAAATTAGGTACAGTCAACATCCCACTTGTCTCTGCTGCCATCTTATCATTAACCCCAGGAAACAGCTTATCTTTGAAAGCTCTTTGTAGTATATGTCTAGATAGCTTAGCTCCTAATAAGTCAGTTCAGTTTTGGGGTCCTGTTCTGTTCAAAAGGCAGGCTTTGAATATCTGTTAAACTTTAGGGGAAATTTGAATCTGGACTCAAATGCAAATGGCTCAACATGCCTGAGTATCAAGTAAATGCTCAATAAGTGTGTTCAGGTGCACTGCTGTGTACTCTTTTTTTCTATATGGAATGACATTCTGAAAACCCATGAAGTGAATCAGCAGGGTTCTCCTAGGAGGCTGCTTGTGACACCTAAACACAAATGTTCAAGCCTTGAGTGCATATTCCTGGTAGGGTGAAGGTTGCATCTGATCTAAACAAACTCCACTTGATGATGTGTGTTTCCCTCTTGAAACAGAAAAATAGTCCTTGAAAACAAATAGTTGGAGCAGTTGAGATAGAGGTTTCTGTACTAGCATTTGTCTCAATTAAGGAAAAAGGTGAACTGTCCCCTGGACTACAATGCAACTGCTTTAGCTTTCAAAGTACTGAAAAAATAACAAAAAGAGTACTCTGTCTTAGCTATCTAGGTCAAATTCATAAAAATCATACTGCCAAATAGAAAGGCAATATTTCAATTAGGAGTTGCCAAAATGACCTTGTTATCATCAGTGAATAGATATTTGGTTTTGTTCCTTTTTATCTGTTTTTTAAAAAAAGATCTATTTGCATTCAACATTGTATTCTTTTGAAGAGTTGCCTACAAAAGGAATTGGTAGAATGCTTACACCAAACCATGTGTTCTGAGAAGATGCTGATGATGAATGACGTTCTTGTCCTTAGAATTTATTGATTTCACCAAAACTTCCAGTGGGAATTGGGCAAGTGGGAAAGCTGCCTGTATGGAAGAGTAGTCCCAGCATCTTGGTTCCCCACCCAGCTTGAGAATTAGGTGTCCCAAACTCATCAGGAGCTTGTTTAGTTAAACGTTCTTCAACCTCTTTTCAGCCAGCCCAGGTCCTTCAGTGCTTGTGTGACTTGAAAAATAAGAGAAAGCAAATTTTAAAAAAACCAACCCAAAGATTTATTCAGTCCTCCTGAATAATGTCAATCTCTGAGGACTTTGCCACAATTTGTACTTTTTTTAATTTTAAAATGCCCTCAGCCATCCCAAAAAAACCTCAAAGGGAATTTTTTTTTCTTGCTGTCAACCAGTTCTGCTTTCTACCCTGATATTTGGTGTTTGACAGTATTAGCTGATCTCAAGAAATAGAATACAAAGGCCAATCCATAACCGAGAGATTTTTGAGTAAAAAGAGAGTAAACCAAAAATGGTTAAATAACAAATACCATAATGGATAGGCTCATTACTTTGGTAAGTCTTTGCACCCCTTGTTGAGCCTTCTGGGATGATAGGGCTGGCTGTTGACTTGTATCCATGCTCATAACTCAGACAATCCAGCCAAGTGAGATAACTGTTAACACTGGCATGCAGATAACGGGAGTGACGGTATCTGTCAAGGGGAAAATACTCAGCGTACTTGATTGATGATTCTGGCACAATAATCCCATGACCTGCTGCATTGTAGGGAAGGGACAGGGAGGTTTGTTATGTGTATTTGGGTCATTGTGACAGAGGGAAGATTTTTGCTTTAATGCTGAATAATTCGAGAGTATTTGGTTGAAGCAGATCAGCATGTTGCATGAGCTCACCAGATGAAACAGTACAGTAGCAGGCATGTAAGACAGATGTAAGACATGTGGCAGATGAAGAATAATCTTTTTTCCTAATTTGCTGAAAGTGGTTTCTGTTCAAAATTGAGAGTTGCTCTATTTTTAGTGTCTTTAGGTGCATACCCTCATTCCATTGTTTATTGTGTGAATTTAAGCTTTACTGTTTGATCAGAAGAGCTATTTTTTTCTTTATGTTGCCCTCTTCTCCCCAGCCCCACAAAAAATGGAGCAGGGGAGTGGGACTCGAGGTCATCTATTGCTTGTAAAAGCTCAAGAAAGTAAAGCCGATTAGATAAATTTCATTTGCCGTAGAACTGGAAAGGAGGCTTTATGTAAGTCTGGTATTAACAGAAAAGAAAAATTGTGGGGGTGGGGAATTGCATTGGATTATGAGTCAGCACATGATGAGTAGAGCACTGTAAAGCTTGTGGGGTGACTGGTGATTTCACCCCCACTTTTGAAGTGTTTGCATTAACTAGGGGGATCCCACATGTGCAGATTACTGCAGCCTTTGTTAGTAATTACCTCCTTCACTGTCGTGCTTCTATATTCATGTTTTATACAGTGCCATAAAATAACCCTTTGTCACTACTTTCACTCCTGAATCATCTGTGAACCTCCTTCCCTGTCTCTGAAAACCTTTTGAAGAAGTTGGTGGAGAGTGGGAAGACATTCTTGGATCTGTGCATAATTAATACCATGTCTGCTAATCAGTTGGCTGAATCACTTTCTTGTAATGAACCATGCATGATACCATACCTAAATTATCAAAGAAACTCTTCAGTTTAAATTTTTCTCATTTTTGGTGTTACTGATTTCTCTTCAGGTTGTTTAACAGCAGTAGCTTGCGGAAGCTGCTGGCAGGACACAACATGTTAGGGAGGCTCCCAGATCGGCTCGAACGAACGCAGGTGGAGGTCCTGGACGTGCAGCACAACCAGCTCCTGGAACTGCCATCTAATCTGCTGTTGAAAGCAGACAGGTAAAATTATAAGGAAATGAGATCCTTTTGACTTGTGTGTGATGAACCTTGCTTGGTCTGTTACTTCCTGGTTCAAAGGGTAATCTGAGGTTCCCGTGATTTGGAAGTTGCCAAGCCTTGTGTGGTAAGAACAGATGTCTACCCAACTCACCAAAACACACTCTTTTTATTCTAGTTTTGTTTCCTTATATGGTTGCTGCTTTTTTCCCCACCAAGCTCCTGCTGAACACCTACTTCTTGAAATCTAGCTGTAGAGTTAAGCACATGCTATTTTCTACAACGTATACTGAAATGGTTTAGTGGCAGTTTCTTTAAATACATATTTGTTAGGGTTGTTTGATGGAGTGTGAAAGCTTTTTTATTTTTTTCCCCTTCAGTCAGAGGCTAGAACTTATTTATACCTGTCAAACAAAACAAAATCTGTGCATAAGGCTGTCAGAATAATTCAGTTATTTCCCTGTCCCTGCTTTTTGAATTATTTTCTCCGCTTTTTAAATGTTTGTCACTAATTTAGCTGGTGTCACCACTTGGTCTGCTTTCTGGATTCTTATTTTTATGCTGCTGTTTTAGTATCAGAGTCTTCAAGGTTTTGGGTTTTTTTCTGAATATGAATATATCCTTCAAGTGACTGTGATTGGAATATAGGAGGTTGGTAGCCATCTGGGGATGGTGGATGGGCTGGCCCCACTTGGTGTCAGCATTCCTTGCACCTCTTCACTTCCACATATAGTCATGGGATTTCTGAGTGCTCAATGCATGTATAATTTACCAGACAGTGAGATTGTGTGCTGTGGGGTTTTATTTCTGATCCTAACTGTGACAAAAGGAATGCATAACTCCTGGCTTTCTTGAGAGGTGCAGAAGCAAAAGATGTGGTGATCTTGCTGGCACAGCTCCTTTCCCAATTAAGAGTATTGCAAAACCTCTCCTTTTATACTGTTGTTAATTTTGTCACGAGCCTCTGGTTAAATTTCCTGGAATTGACTTGGAGAATTAGGTTGGTGGTTGAGATGCTTTCTAAATAAACTCTTTACCTGTCCCAAGTTGAATCTGTTAACTTGGAAAGAAAATAAACCTTTAGGTAATTTTCAGAGAGCTCCTGGTATTTTGAAAGCAACGAGAAAAATAATTTTGCAAAATATGTATTAAAACCAGATTTTAGGTCTAGGATGTAGTGTAGTGCAATTTTGGCAGAGAGGAAACCTGGCTTTTCTTGTGCTGCAGCTCATCTGTAGGGAGAGGTTGGTTGGGTTTCTTTGTTTTTTGTGATGCGTTTCTTTGTTTGTTTTTTGTAATGCTAAAATGAACAACTACAAGCTAAAACAAGGCTTGGGGATAGATTCAAAGAAGTTTACTAGGAATATGCTGAAAAGAGGTAGAATATTTTGAATAACAGTGTTAAGTGGCTGATTCAGGCTTGGGAATTTTTTTTCCCCTTTCTCCTCTGCAGCTTTTGAACAGTAGAAGGTTCGTGTTTTCAAAGTCTTCTACAGGTCTTAACAAAGTCATGCACCATCACAGGAGATAAACAGAGTTTACCCATTCTGACATCCCATCAGCAATGCAGCCTTCCCTGCCTGTGATGACAGTAGAAGCACTTAGCTTGGGTAGCATTTTCCCTGTTGGTCCCTACCCTTTAACTTGGACAAGCCATACCATCTTAAATCGTGGTTCTCCTATGACTGCTGCAAAAGTGAGAACTCTGAAGGAAAACAGCAGTACAAGTTAATATATTTGTGTACAATGTCAGAGTGTTAAGTTTGGAATTTCCTACATAAAATTTCTTCACTTTTGTTTTCAAATGCTTGCATCTATCAGCAGCTGAGTGTCAACAGAAATGGGTTTGGAAAGGCATTCAGGAGATTGTTTTGCTTTTTAAAAAGGTAAAATGCTTCTCTTCTCCAAGCATTCCCTGGGAAGCACAATCTGTACTGCCAGACGTGCCAAGAGAACTGCTTCTCCTGAGAGGTGTGCCATGGTCTCTACCCAGCGTGTAATATTGGACAAATCACTTTACCTTACAGAACCTTTATCTCTGCATAAAATGACTTGCCTTTTACAGCCTCGAAAAGATTTGGGTTTGTTTTGGTTTGGTTTTTTTGAAAGGTACTCGGGTCTGTGCAACTGACAGATGATATCTTGTCTGGATATGAAGTCTCATGCTGTGAATTGTAAACGCTTTCTCTTTCTCAATCCTGAATATTTGACAAAGTGGGTGTGAATTGCCTTGGGCAAACTTCAGCACAAGCACTGGTGGGCTTTGACATCTAGAACATCTGAGGAAGGGAAGGAAATCAGTGCACTGGTGCACAAAGAGAGAATATCACTTCCACAAAAAAACCCCACCAAACCCAAATACTGAAAAACGTGAGTTCTCTTCCTAAAGGAATCTGTGAACATTGATTTTTTTTTTCTCCTTAATCCTTCAAAAAACAATGAAAACTTGTTATTTTCTGCTGAAGAGTGTAATTAGCGATATATTTTCGTCTGCTTTTTAATTAATTTTCTACTTTAAACTGTTAGTCGAGGAAAAATTAAGGACTAGCCTATGAAACATCTCTCTGACCGAGATAAAACTTGTTTCTGTTTATTGCACTGGAAGTATGCACATCTTGATCACGTTAGCAAGGATTTCTCCTGTGGGGTGGGGATTTTCTTGGCAAGATCAGTGCTGCAGAGGCCGCCAGATGATCTCTTCATTTCTCATTACCATATGCTGGAAAAACAGAGAATTCATGCAAGTGCTGCAGCTGATGGGGAAAACTCCCAAACTGAATCCTGAACCTTTTTTCATGCACCTGCATTCCTGAAGCCTTTCATTTCTATCCTCTGCTCTATCTGTTGTGGTGCCTTTTCTGCTGTCCAATTCTCCTACGGGCTTTTTAGCACCTTCCTTGAGCAGCTTGCAAGCAAACTACCATTTAATGGCACGGAAACTGTTGCACTAAGTGCTCTCCAGATGAGACCAATGAGTCTTCAAGGGCTTTAGCTAGGTGCAGTAGAAAAGCAGTGATAGTGTCAGGGCAGAGTTAAAACTGGAGAAGCACAGTGGTAAGATGGGCAAGGGTTTGTCTCATGCCTAAATGTTCTTTCCGGTTAGAATGAATGTTTGCAGAGTCAACCCTCAAAATAGCCATCTGACTTCTTAAAGCAGTTGTGTGGTGAAGATGTGTAGCTGTGATATGCACAGCTTAAACCTTGGGCTTTGTTTTGCAGTGTCTGGTAATGGCCAGTTGTGGTGGTTAAGCCAGTGTCAGCTATTCAGAGCTTGTCTAGACTCTTCGTGGTTTTTGTTTTCAGCTTTGTTCAGTTGTTCTTACCTCATTTTATTTTCTGTTTGTTTTGAATTTATTTTATTTGTTTTGTGTTTGGTTTTTGCTGGAGTTCTGGAAGGTGACCCAGTTAAATCCTCTCTCGTTTGATATTTGCCATTTCCACCCACTGTGGCTGCGTCTTTGTGATGCAAGGATTCAGTCCTATCCTGGATGCAGGGGAAGTGTGAGGGAGGAAACCAAATCAAATGAATGCCAAATGCTCTTTGAGTGTTGGATGCACATGCTTGTGTTGCAGAAATGCTTAGCTGCACTTGTCTCTTTGTTGCTAGGTTAAGGATTGCAAGCAGGTCACTTGAGAAACTGGGGAAATCCCAGTTAATAAAATAGCTAAACATAGGTTAGAAAGTAAGAGCTGACAAGAGAGCAGTACTTAAGTGTTTTTTTGGCAGTCTATCAACAGGAAGGGGATTCACTTGAGTATTTCCATCTTTTAATTTATTTTATTTGTTTTTTAAAGAAGAAATACTCTCTTCTGCACAGGCTGGCAGAACAGCTTTGATTCCCCCCCCCCTTTTTCCTCCCAGACATGCTTAGCTTACAGGATTCTTTCCTCGCACACCTGCTACCACATTCATAAATTATTTCAGTCTTAGGCAATCAGAAATTGAGGGCATGTCTCTGCAGAAGGCACTGAAGAAGAAATTTTGTATTTTGATTGTTCTGTACTGATGGAGATCTTGGGACATGGGCTAAACTGGAGATGTTGATTTCTCTGCATATTCTCTTTTTGCAACTGCAGTGTTCTTTCCAACTCTTATCAGTACTTGCAAGCTAAACACAGTGGTTTTGATTTGCTGCTGCTTCACCAAAGAATGCCGTTGTCTGTGTTCCTTTTCTTAGTGTCAAACACTCCTAAGCTTTTTGGAGAACATACATTTTTTCAGTGATGGCTGTGTCTTACCCAGCAAGGCAAATTTGTCAAGCCCACTGTAAACAAAATGGTGAGGAATTCAGAGGTGCTGTGTCTTCCAGTTATCTGTATTCAGCTTTTGTATGTGCTAGAGGTAGGCACTGATAGGCAAAGTTCAAACCTTTTGCAGTTTTATAGAATATATTCTTCCTCTGCTTTTAGATGTTCAAATTGAGATAGAATCTTCTGGTTATGAATAGGGAATGGACATGACTGCATATTAGGTGTTTTCAGTTGAGTTAAATCCATGTCCTTGATTCTAGCCTATTCTTTGGGACAGTCTTTTTTTCTTATTCTGTCTCTTGGAGACGTTAAGTCCAGCGAGGGACTTAATACCCCCAAAAACCAAAGGTAACTTATTCCAGCCAGAGATTACTGTTTATGTTATTATTCCAGAGGAGAATATTCATCTTGTCAAAGCTGAAGAATTCAGACATCTCCCTGCCAGCACCTTCATTTCTTTCTTTATCTGCGTCGCTCTTTTAGTACTTGTTAATTCATGCTTTCCTGGCTGTATTGTGCTCTGCTATGTGTGCAGGCTGCTGAAGTCAGGTCTTTGTAGTGATGCTGTAGTTTTTTTCATGAGCTTGTGGTATAGTGTGTGGGTGGAATTGCAAAGGGGAAACAATTAATTTTGGACTGAGCTTTAATATTTGACATTCTGCTTCCATCTGATAAGCAGTATGAGTGGGATATCTTCAAGGAACATGAATCAGTTTAAGTCCATGCACAAGAGAGATGGGAACAGTTGTGCCCAAGTAAATTTCCACTCCTCTGGAGGGCATTTATGAGATGTGCCTTCTAAGGTAGCAGCTGGCACATTGCACAGGGATGAAGAAACAGGGGAGTGGAAATAACCTGGAGGAAGACTTCTGAGTTAAAACAGCAGAAGGGAAAACATGATGGGCAACTACAATTTTAGGTTTTGCTGGGGTTTTTTTATTGTTAGGTTTTTGTTCTGGGGTTTCTTTGTGTTGTTTCTTTTTTTGTTTTTAACATAAGATTATAGTGCAGAATTGATAAGTCTTTGACACTAGCAATCTGATGGCTCATTCTGCTCTCTGCCCAAAGAATAGTGTCACTATTTTATTTTACTTCATTTTTTTTATAGCTAGACAATACTTTGAAAGAAATATTATTTCAGAATGTTTTTTGCCATTTTATTGTAACAGCTGGTCTAAAAACATGTAAGCAAGCAACACACTAATTTCCAAAAGCTGATTTAATTCCAATTATGTCATCTAGAGACAGAGATGAGTGTGTGACTGTTTTGACCCTGACTGTCATTTATTTCAAGTGAGACACCCTGCTACCGCAGGGTTCCTGTTCTGAGGTGTTAGCAAGACTTTTGCTAGTCAACTTGTTCACAACAAGGCACTAGCCTGTAGGTTAGGATAATGGGAATTTATTTCCAGTGTCATTGTATCACTCCCTGGAAGATTTAGCAAAAGATCAGGGTGAGGAGAATGGTCTGTGTGTGTGGAGCATCAACTCTCGTCTCTCTCTTCCCCATTGGAAAATAAATGCATCAAAACTTATTTCTGACAGTAACACACAGATTCCACTCACTTTTATTACCAGTAAGGGTATTGAAACCTCGTTACATTTCACCAATGTTGAAAGTTTATTAAAAACAGAAGAAGGATTAATTTTTCTTTTGAATTAAAAAATGGCTACAGTATAGTACACTGTATTAATTTCAGCTGTATTAGGGTAATGTACCTTTTCTTAATTGAAGCTTTTAGTTATAATTTGCTCTAGCTGTTCTTGATCAGACTTCACAGCCATAGGCTACGATGCTCTCTAAAATGACCTCTTCGGCTGCTGGTACCTGTGAAACACTCCAGGTTATTCTCATGCAGCTTGCGAGAACAAAACTAAGATAAAGGTTCTTCTTTAGAAGAGCATGACTTTTCTCAGGGTGTGTTTTGCTGTCATCTATTATCCCCATCTTTCCTGCGAGAATTCACTTCTCCCAGCAGCCTTAAACCTAATTGTTACTTAAGCATTTCTAGCTTGAGCTGAAGGTGACCATTTTGTACTATGAATGGTACAAAAAATACTGTGGCTTTAATGTTAATCAAAATGCCTTTATTGTGTGGAGAGGGAAGACTACCATGCACACTAAATTCAAGTTGCCAAAGGAGTAACTGTCTATGCTTTAGTAATAGCTGTACTTGCTGCTGTTTAATTAAGCACAGGATCTTGATGCGGTATGCTTTGGTTTAATGATCTAGCCTTGAATGAGCTTAGCATATTTTTAGTTTGTAGCTAAAGGGTGAAACTGAGCATCTTTTTAGAATAAATAAATAAATTAAAAACCTCTTTCAGCTGCTTATTTCCTTCTCTGTACTAATCCTTCCTCTCCTCCATTCCTCCTCTGGATTTTTAGCACCCTTGTGAATAATGAATGAGCCTGAGGATTAAACTGTGTTTCTCTGAAGTGGACTCCTCTGTCTGTATGAAGCAGCTAACCTGGTTTCAGTTCTGTGCAGTGCTGAGAGGCTTTTGCTTCTGATGGAAATAGCCGGGTTTTTTCAATCCTTCGGCATTCCACGTGACTCCTGTAGCATGTCTGACCCTTATTTACTGCTGAGCAAGTTTGAACCAGCTGCTCCTCCTGCAAATCCACTTCATTCATTAATAGACCTTAAAGGTCAGTGTGGACTCCTGCGTGCATGGGAGCAGCCATCAATATTTTATCACTTTCTCTTAAGATTGATGACAGGAACGAACCTACCTTTTATGTCCTCATTAGTGGGCATTACAGGCTTGAAGATAGCACATTTATGAGTCTTTTTTTCTTGAATGCAGCTTTGCCCACTGCAGCTGCCTGTTCCCATTAGCTGGTAGGAGCAGGACAGCTTGGTCTGAATGTGGTCACTGCAGGCTGGCAAGCTGACACTTTGTTCTGCGTTGTTCCAAGGCAGCCTTTTCTCAAAAAGGAAGGAAGGAAGAGAGGTCCCATATCTGTTGAAAAGGCATGGTCATGCCAGAGTTGGTTACTAAAGGATAAATAGCCTTATTTTTTCATTTGTTTGGAATTGCTGGTGTGAGTTCTAGCCATCAAGATACCTACAATGCTGCTGTGGTCACCACACTCCCCTAACAAACATGAATCCTCTGCCCACAGAACTTCACTGGCAGGAATGGGCAGTGCATATACCTCAGCAGGTCTTATTCCCACCCTGGAAAAGGCCTCTGGGGGAGAAAGAGTAGCTCCATTTCTGTGCTCCTTCAGCCATTCCTTGTGATGGGACTGCAAAAACATGGGCTTCTGTGTTGGGGAGCAGGGGAAGGGCACTCAGAAAAGCTATGCAGAGATAAGGTTCTCTCTTGCTACACACATCAGCAAGCAAGGATGTAACTTTTAAAATTTCGTTTTTACTAGCACACTCTCTTTAAAATCTAAAACAGATTACTGCTTGCTCTCAGGTTTTGGTTTTTGTTGTGATTGATGCATCTTTTTTTATCCAAATAGTCAAAGAGTACTTTTCATATTTTGTAGTTGCTCTCAGGCCTGCAGGTTTAAACAAAATAATGTCTGCACCTTAGAACATATTTAAAACACTGAAAAATTGACTTGCTTTTTTTGCCATTGACTTGTTTAGTCACTTGAATGGCAACTCTCATGGTTCATTGATGATGAATACCGAACTCGTTTTTACCTGTAATGAGTATGGAAATGATGTGGTTTGTTATTGTTCTTACCTGTAGCTACAGCTGTAGTGATATTGGAGATACCGAACTCTTGATAACAAGACAGAGGCACTTTGCACCTTTTGCTGATGTTTTGTTCTTACAAATGTGGTCATTAAAAATATGATCAGAAATTTTGCTCATGTAATGCTGGACTTTTGGTCAGTCGCCAACTTGTTGCTTTTGACCTTTACCTTATGATGATCTTAAGTTAACTCTTAAAAACAGAGCTTTTTATTTATACTTCTAGACAAAACCTGCAGGATGTTTGACTGAACTCCCTTATGTAACTTCTCTTTGCAGCTTGAGATTTCTTAATGCCTCTGCCAACAAACTGGAAATGCTTCCTCCAGCCACCCTGTCTGAAGAAACCCATAGCATCTTGCAGGAGTTGTATTTGACCAATAACAACCTCACAGATAAATGTGTACCCTTGTTAACAGGCCACCCACACCTGAAAATCTTGCACATGGCTTACAATCGCCTACAGAGCTTCCCTGCAAGGTAAGGAACTCGTTTCACTGCCTCTGGCCCACGGATGGGTGGGCATCATGAAGTATTTTCATAGCAAGAACTGAATTGCACAAGAATGTGGTGGCAGAGGCTGCATTTTGGGTATAGCGGTACAGCAGTGGGTGGATTTCCTCCACTTAGGCCCCTCCTGCACATTGCTACCCTCTCTTGCAGTACAGACAAGTGGGTGATGCTTGTTACTTGGTGAATTTTCATGGTGCTTGAAACTCTTTTCAGCTGGACTAGTTCAGCATGGTTACTCTTTGCTTTCGGAAGTCAGGCAAGGAGGTCTTCTGTTCTTCCTGGCTTGGTAACTTTTCTTACACCTGGTGAGCTTCTTCTCACAAGAGATTTGTGAGCACAGCCGGCTGGAAATGTCCTCTGGAAGTGGACTAAACTCCACTAGAGAAAAATCCTCTCAACTCCAGAAGGAGATTCTGCCTTGGCAGCAATTTCTGTGTTTTTCAGTTCACTCTGTTTTAATCAGAAATCTTTCAAGTGTAAGATGTGCTGTAAAACTGATGGGGTACAACCTTGAAAAAGAGATGTTGATAAATAATGGAAGAGGCATCTTTGTCCTTGTGTGATATTCTGAGCAGCTGGGCTTCAGCAGCAAGGAGAAGGGACAGAGATGAGTTCAGGGGGAAGGGCTGAGTGGGGTGCTAGGAGGGGGAGGGGAAAACGTGAGGTGGAGAGATGTAGTGAGAAACTAGGGGTGGTAGAAAGGGGAAGAAAGGAGGAAAGAGTCAAAGTGAGCTGGTGAGCAGAGAGGATGCAAGCAAAATAAGTAATTTGAAAGGTAGCATTAACAAACGCTGACAGGAGAAGTACACATTTCGTTCCACAACTGTGTTAGCATCTGACATGAGGAGAGCTGACAGGCACTGCTGTGAACAAGAATCAAAGTCTGTGATTTTGTTCTCTTAAAGTAACAAAAACCATTGCTCTTATCACCGCTTCAAAATAAAATATACGTCTATTGAAAGAAAAAATCTCAAATTCTTGTTTTCGTAGCAAAATGGCCAAGCTGGAAGAGTTGGAGGAAATCGATATTAGTGGGAACAAGCTGAAAGCCATTCCAACAACCATCATGAACTGCAGACGTATGCATACTGTAATTGCTCACTCCAACTGCATTGAAGTCTTCCCAGAAGTCATGCAGCTTTCTGAAATAAAGGTAAGGAATGAATGTGCTTTGGAAAAAGCAAGCATAATGCAATTTTACCAATTCTCCTCTTCCCTCGAGTCTCTCTATCCCATATATTATGGGATAGTATATTCTCAGAGAGTATGGGGATCTGACAACTGCTTTCTCCTCTGAAGTCATGGGCAAAATATTTGCCCTTGTACAGCCTCAGAGTGCCAGGAAGAGGAGCCTCAAAATCTGATTTTAGACTTACCTTGGTTACACTGTATCTTTTCTGCCAGATAAGGGTTGTCTTCCTCAGTCTGTTTTGATACAACTTAAACATTTGGCAAGAACTTGTGCCTAATTAACTCTTGATGCCTTAGCAATTGGTTGATTCTGTAGGAATGGACTTTGTTTAGAGTGTGTCTTGAAAAACTGCTGAAGCTGCAGAACAGGATAGGCCTTGGGGACAGAGATAAATTTGGGGAACACAGGATTTGAGTATTGAAGCAATCTACTTTCATTTTCCTAATTGCAGTCATATTTTACACAATGGGAAGATTAGCTAATCTGTCTCCCATCTGTGTTTCCAGAAGTAATTCTCTACTTTTTCTAACGCTTCTTTTCGAGGGAGGCATTCTTCACTTGACCAGACTGTGAGCACTACTCCTTACCTTTTGTGAGCCGAGTTCCTGCTTCTCACATGGCTCTAGTGCAGAAGTTTGCACTGTGTGCCCTTTCTGCTGGACAGAGCTGGGAGGCAGTTGTCTCACAGCATACAAATCTTGTGATACAGCAGAAAAATCTGTCCTTCTCTGAGGCTGAGAACTGATTACCTATTCAGGGACTCAAAACAACTTAAGTGTCCTTCTGGCACTTTGTGAAGTCAAAAGGCTAAGTTCCCAGCCTGCTGTGTGTGCCTCAGTGTCTGGGGTCATGGAAAGCAGCAGGAGCAATAATTCTGTTGGACAAGTGAGTATATGTAAAGATGAGCTTTGTGGTTTCAGCCAGGAAATCTCAAACAAACTCCTGGGTATTTGAATACTCCTCCCTCTTTGGAACAATGGCCAGAGGAAGCAGAGGGCCATTTAGAATCAATCAGAAATAAAGCCTTTTTTTCTTAGAGGAAGAATTGGGGTGGGGGAGCAAGGCTCTGCATGGTAAACATTTCTTTAAAATATGAGGGTGGTGTTAACATAAAAAAATAATCTAAACATAGTGACAGGGAACAGTTGCCTTTTTCCTTTTGTTTGTGTGTCTTGGGGAAAACTGAACGCTTTAAAGAAGTGTCATATTTAAAGTGCTACTTGGCCAGATTGGGCAGCAAAATGCTCTTGGAAGAGCTGGCAGTTTCTTCCTCCTGGTTCCCTATGGTTTAGTTCTCTTCAGCAGAAAAAAGAGACATGGAAGTCACTAAGTGTTTTTGGGAATGCAGGGATAAAGTGTGGGTTAATCTAGGAGGGCAAAGTATTCTTTAACTCCACCTTTGTGGAAGGCAAATGCCTGGTCAGTACTCAAGCCTAG
Source organism: Sylvia atricapilla (assembly GCF_009819655.1). Taxonomy (NCBI): domain Eukaryota; kingdom Metazoa; phylum Chordata; class Aves; order Passeriformes; family Sylviidae; genus Sylvia; species Sylvia atricapilla. The sequence goes on along the minus strand of NC_089140.1, from coordinate 70,312,233 downwards.
TTTTGACTTGCATGAGATGAGTTCATATAGTTGCCAGATAGGAAGGTGCCTTGTTGCACATACTGGCCTTTGAGTGATTTCTTTAACTCAGGGTCAAGGTTGGTGTTTATCAGTCTGGACGTTGAGCTTGTGCTGCCTGCATCCATTTCTTGCTCTTTCTTAGCCATTCAAAATATGCCAAAGTGCAGAATTCATTTCTTTAACTATGGATTGGGTCACTTGGTGAAATAAGCTGGTTTGTTGCAAAACACAAAGTCATCTAGTCTAATGTCACCTCTGTGATTGTATCATATTTGATGATTAATTTTAACTGAAGTGGCATTCACTCTAAACTCCTGGAGAAACTCTGTTACCTGAGGTAATGGCTGTTTTGCTTCTGTATTTAATTAGCCTGAGGCTGACGTATTATGTTTTTGGTGGCAGTGTCAGTGTCACTGAAACAGTTAGTAGCAGCAGTTACTATGCTGTCTGAAATGATTTCAGAAGGAAGACTAGTGTAAATGATGATGTTTTTACAATTGCAGTAACTCCCGGAAAAAATGACACAAGGTAATTTTAAAGATATAATTGTCTCTCAGCCTTTTTTACACACTACAGTCAAGGCTACAGAAGTTGTGTGTTGTCCTCTTTTTCAAAGAGCCCAGTGAGACCTTGGCAATACCTTGCACAATACATTTTTAGGGGTTTTATTGTCTTTTCTCACAGGTGTTTGTACTGTCAGAGTTAGGTTTGCCCTGTGCACACCAAAATGTCTTCTTCTGTGAACAGCTGAGCAGCTAGAAGCACTCACACCTGAGCCAGTGCCCCAGCAGACTCTTCCCTGCAGCTGTTGTGTGACTTCAATTTCCTTGCTTTACAAAAGAAAAAAGCCAAATAGGATAGTATTGGTATGACCACCTTCAGCTACAAGCGGAAATAACCCAAGTCTCTTTCACCCTTGAGCACAACAATTACAAAGCTGTGAAAGCAGCAGCCTAAGCAGATGCTCCCTGTTAAACCCTGTCTTCCAGCTGGCCCATCCAGTGCAAAATCCTGTATGCAGTTGCAGTTCTTCTGGTGCTGCATGGGTGGGGCGAAACCAGCTTGCATTAAAATAACACAGGAGGAAATTGGGATAAGATAGGAAATAAGCTTTCCTGCTTGCCTGTGGAGTAGAACAAGGACTAAATTTAACACAGACCCTCAGCAAGTCCTTCTTAGCCTATTTTTCAAAGACTACAAGTAACACCTAAGAAATTCCAACCTGATAAATAAACCATCTTTGCTAGTGCCTAGGGGCCAAGGGATATGCTGTAGTGTAGCTGTCTTTGATACACTGGGCATTTAAGGAGAACAATGAAATTACTGGAATTTATACTTTGCATTCCAGCATGCTCTTCCATCAAATATGTAATGGCATGGAGGTGTTGAACACAGCAAGGCCTGCTGGCAGCTTCCTTAATCTGCAAAGCAATTACTGGCTCTCTGGAAGCAGCAAGGAGTTTTGCAGAGGGAAAAAGCTGGAATAACTGCTGCTAAGCTGTCTGCTATTTCATTTGCGTGACCGATTTAAACTTTGATTTCCTTATCAGGCTTAGATAACGTCAGCAGTTTGTTCTTCATAGATAATAAAGGCTCCATATTAGACAATCTCAGGATTCAAGATTTGGGTCAGAAATTTTTTATTTTCATTGCGCTTATTTAATAAAGCGTTTGGAGACTGTTCTTTTCCAGGATTTATTAGGTTATCTTATATCTGCTTCCAGCTCAGGAGCTGATGTCTTTGAATATACCTACAAAAATGAAAGTGTCTGTCTTGTATTGATGGAAATTACATAATGGTCAAAATGTGCAGCTAGAAAAAAAATCTCCCTCTGCCCCTTTCAGCTCTTTTATTAAAAGTTTCTGAAGTCTTTCACTTTTGCAACTTCAAAGTAGAAAATGGCCTTTCAGAGAGATGTGGATAGTTCTTCTGTCATCTATTAAATTAAATACCAGTCTGCTCTGTCCTCTCAGAACTACTTTTTTTTTTTTTTTTTCAGTTTTTGGGACATACTACACTAGTCAACCTGTAGTAGTTTGGAGATTTGATTTTGTTCTTGTATACCATATTTTTCCCTGTGTATTGACTTTCATTTGAATATGCAGCTTTAAACAATGTTTGGAGATTTTATCGTTCTAGTGCACTTGTTTCTTTGTGTTTTGTATTTTTGACTTGTTTAAAGTTTATTTTTTTCACTCTTTTTAAAATTAATTTTGTATTTAAATACAAATCCATCTAAGATGACTGATTAAAACTACGTTTAAAACTGCTCTAATATTTCCTCCCTCTACTCCTCCCTTCCGCATGCATTAATAAAACTGCTTATTTTCATGTCCCTCAGTAAATACTGAATTCCTGGGAGCCTGATACAAGTGGCTTAGATGCCCCAGCTGTACTTATCTCTATTTCCTTTGTCTATTAAGAGACTGTTTTCATTAATAAGATTTTTTTTTCTTAATTACTTTGAAAATCCACTGACTATCTCTGTGAAGAGCAGACAAAATTTACTGGTTTTGTAACAAGATGACACCTGACTAGGGATGGAAATGGAAGGAACATATTTCTAGGTGTCCCAGACATCTGGCTAGATGGCTAAATGCCACGTAAGAATTTCTTTTGTAGGAACCACTTACTTAAATGAATAGTCTTAGGTCTTGATTGCAGCCTTTATTGTTCATGAAACACGCATTACCACGTTTAGTCAAAATTTGTATGATCTTGATGACAGCTGAATTCTCTTGCTTTTTTGGCTGCTTTCCTTTTGCAGTGTGTGGACCTAAGCTGCAATGAACTGAGTGAAGTCACATTGCCTGAAAACCTGCCTCCAAAACTGCAGGAGCTGGACCTGACTGGAAATCCCAGATTAGCCCTGGATCACAAAACCTTAGAGCTTCTGAAGTAAGTTTCCTTACAGAGTGGACAAGGAGCAGAACAATTCTAGATGTGAAAACCACAATACATAGAAGTGGAATCTCTTTTAAGGAACATGGTTACCTGTTGCCAATGGATCAGAAAGTAACAGATTGTGTGAATAGGTCAGAAATTGCTGCTTCATTGAAGAGGGTGACTTTACCCATTTTGGTACAGTTGCTTTCAGCTGTAACTCCTGTAGGGGTCTGCTAATCTGGTGTAACCACTGTTGGGCTAGTTTGATTCCATTTTACTTCTGACATTAGATTCAGCCAAAAGACATATTTTATACTACTGGTGAGATGCCAGTAGCTGCTTGCTGTACCTTTCTGTTGCATTCATCCTGCTTGGGTCTGTCTTTGCCATTGTGCTGCTTTGTACCTCTTCACATACTGTTTCTTGTACCCCTTCATATCTGTTTGCTTCTGTGCTAGAAATTATATGGGTTTTTTATATTTAAACTGCTAAAGACTTGCATCTCGCACTCTGTTTGCAGAAAAACTGTTCCCTTTGCCTTGGGACCCTCAGTTTTCTTCCTGTCTACCTGTTTGCTTCCTGCCCTGGGATTTAAGTGTCATCCATAACTGAAATTCCCCAAGTGCTTTGCCCCTTCTTCTGCAGTGTGATGAGGAGCTGTAGGAGTAAACCCGATAATGTGTGGACAGCGGTGCTGCCTTGAACTTTTCTCATGTCCTCTAGGAAACTGCACCATCTCTATGTTTCCTTCTAAATTTCTTATATTCTTAAACATCAAGTGGTTCCATGGAGGATTGATTGACTTTTTAGGGGTTGAGCAGTTACTTCATGTTGTTTGCTTTTAAATGGTTAAGATTGGACGCTGGAGTATTAACCCTCATCTGTTGTGCAAGCAAGGGAAATTTACAGCGCGAGTTTATTTTTAGCTTGAATCACCACGTTTTCAAAATATAGGTGGAAATTTGAGTAATGATGATTTCTTACAGATAAAAACAAGAGTCCATGGTCTGCAGCAGACAATGAAAGAAGGGGCATGCCTCTATTTTAGGAGTTGCTCTGTTGCATTCAGGAAATCCTCCTGAAGAAGCACTGTGTAGTATTGCTCTGGTTCATAGGGGAAAAGATATATCTGTTTTATAGAGTTAATGAATGGTGTCAAAACCTAGTGAAAGGTGAGATTTTCTTGTGTAAAACCCAGCAGACAAGATGGGCACACGTTCTCTTGCCATGTTAGTATTCAGGCATCATGCATGGTAGCATTCTGGTACAAATGTAAATTCTAAGTAGTTGAAGAGTAGTGTAGCCCAGTTATACAACATACTCTCACTGGCATATGTGTGGTCCTTAATTCACAGGAAACTTTTCCCTCCTGCATGTGCCTTTCCTTTGCTACTTGTTTTGGCCTTGGCAGTGTGCGTGGGATTTTGGGCATTTTTGTTTGTTTATTGGTTGGGAGGTTTTTTTGATTGATTTTTTTGTTGTTGTTGTGGGGTTTGTTGGGTTTGGGTGGTTTTGTTTTTGGTTTTGGGTGTTTTTTTTGTTTTTTTTTGGTTTTTTGTTTTTGTTTTTTTTTTGTTTTTTTTGGTTTTTTTTGTTTTTTTTTTTTTTTTTTTTTTTAGTTTTGGGTTTTAAAATTAATTATTCTTAAAATCACAGGTCTGCTCTGTTCACTAGTGTTCATTAGGCACAATCAGATGTTTCAGGCCCCCTGAGGGGTTTCTCAGTGTCTTGATATGCTACCCTTACTTTTATGGTATACTGCTATAATTGACTGTGAGGGAGGAGGTGCTTCTTTCACTTGATTTCTGTGGCAGGCACAAAAATACTTGTGCACTTGGTACTTTTTATATCCTTCTTCTGCATGTGAAAGGCAGCTCTCCATCTGTGCCCTGGCAGAATTCAAGCAGGTAGTAGGTTAATATGTATTCTCAGTGCTGGTGAGAAGAGTCCTGTCATACATGCTTGCTTTTTTAGTATGTTTGGAGATTTTAAAGGAAGCTTGCATACTTGGGAGGATGTTGCCAAGTGATTTATTGGATGTAAGTATTTTCATTAGCAATTAAAATTAAAAAGAAGAAGAAAGAAAAAAAATGCTGTTACTCTGATTTTTAGGAGATAGCATCTAGTTCAGTTGTAACATTCATTTTAAATTCAGACTCTCCAGAAGCCTTAGCCTGTATTGCCAGCATAGGATGTTCTGCTGGGTATCATGGTGCCCCTAAGGAGGCTGGAACCAGTGTGTTGAGGTAGCTTTTTTTTTTTTCTTTTTTTTTTACCACTTCTGGGAGACCTTGAGACAACTCTGGCCCTTGACCTGCCCAGGAGCCAGTGGTCAGTCAACCCAGTTAGAAAAGAAACAAACAAACTTTTGTGACCCAGGTTCCTCTGCCCTGGAGATAAATGCCTTGTATGAGAAGTCTGCAAAGAAAGTGTGTTTGCTGATGTGTGCCCTGCTTTGCAGGTGCAACAGAAGTAAAATATCTGCTACTTGAGAAGAGATACAGGTTTCCAGTTTGATTTGGGGTTAGTTAAATGTTTTTAATATTCAAGATGTTTGCCTCCTATTTGTCACACAGAGGGCTGCAAAACCAAGAACTTAAAACACAAGTGGTTCCAACATTATTGATGTAATTTGTTGGCTTTTAGTCTGCCCTCACTGATGTACATCCTGGCTATTAATGTAAAAAGAAATCAAACTGGATGTGACAGTACTTTAGGTTATTTGAGGAGGGCTTTGCAATGCAGAAAAGACTTTCCTGTGTGTTCAGGTCAGGTGGAGATTTAGAGGAAAAACGAATGCTCAGAGTGAACAGTTAGACCTTTCTGCTTGTGTCCTTTTATGTTTCATTTGGTGCATGAAAGGTTTGGGTGCCTTTGAAGTGTCTGCAGCATGTGGGGAGCTCGCTTTTCCTGCCTTTGGAAGAGAGCAGTAGGGTGCAGGGGGTAGGTCATCTCTCCCCAGCAAACCAGGGCTGCGAAGAGAAGAGTATAAACAGAGAGGGCTGGGCCCTTTTTAAGTCTTTACTGTGCTCCAGGAGATACTTGAAATTCAGGCTAAAGGCTATGTTGGTAGTAAATTGCAGGGTAGAGGATCAAGGGCCTGTGTGAAAATTGAACTGCACAATTGGGGAATGCAGAAGGGCTATGCCTGCTGTCATGGCCACAGACTGGTTCTTGCAGGTTGGTGCGGGATCATGATGGAGCTGATTGCTGTTTTGTGGTGTTTTCATGAAAGGATGTTACTACATGTTGTTTTCTAAACAATTATTTTTTTTTCCATTTAAGGGTTGCTGTGGGTCATACAGATTTCATTTGAATACAATGAAAAGAGCACAGAGACTTGTTAAAATGGCTGGGAGAAATAAAAAAGTTTAAAAAGTTACTTTGCTGTACTGGCGAAGTTTGATGAAAATCAAACTAGTGGCAAATTCGCATTGTATTCCTACAGGACCAGGTTTGAACCAAATAGCTCAGGGGTGAAGGCAGGGAAATACAGGCCAGCTAACCAAAGTGGTGCAGCTAGACACCCTCATAGAGGCTCAGTTATTGTTGTTTGTATACAGGCACATCAAGGTAACCACTTTGGATGTCCTGCTTCGTTTTCTACTATTAAATGTGTTACTAAGAACTGGGAGAGAAAAGAGTGTTCTTTTCACATTTTTGGTTGGAGCATGTCAGCAAGTCCATCTATTGCATGTCTCCCCTCTCCTTTCTCCTTGCAGCAATATCCGGTGCTTCAGGATCGACCAGCCGTCGGCGGGCGACGCGTCGGGAGCGCCGGCGGTGTGGAGTCATGGCTACACGGAGGCGTCCGGCGTCAAGAACAAGTACGGCCTGGCACGGGTTTGGTTGTGCGAGCGCCTCTGGGCCGAGACAAAGGGCTCCTCTCCTCGCTGGAAGTTCTGGGGACGTTTTAGGGCTGGCAGAGGCCAAGCCACGTCTCTCCATTTGTGTACCGAGCTCTCCTGCCTGGCTCTCCCCCTAGGTCTTTTTATGGGAAGTTGCTAAGATACAAGGGTAGCCGACACATTTGGTCTCTGCAAGACTCTGCTCCTTGCAAAAGATCTGAGTGTTTAAAAGCATTTCCCTCTTTGCAAAGCTTCTTTATCTTCAACCAAAGGATGTTTACCAAGCAAATCAGAGATACTAAAGAAGAGACAGAATGGCCAAAACTCTGAATATTCATAGTGTGTGGCGCTCCTGTGACTAAGGCAGCACTGACAAATAATGTACCAAGAGTCTGCTAGTCTCTGTGTTGCTGGCAATGTGATGAATCTTTTTGTTCCTCAAATACCTTTTTAGAAATCTTCTGCACCTAGGTTTCTGTAGCAAGTGCCAGCAAGCCTTTCCTAACTCTTAACTGATTTAACACACAACTTGGTCATCAGCATGCTAGATCCCCAGGCTGGCTTTTGGAGCAGCAAGAGCAGTTTAAGGTGGTGGTGTTTCAGAGATGCTTTCCTTCCCATTTTTACAAATGCGGGACTTGCTCATGTGCTGAGAAGTAGGAAGAATCCTTAGGGCTTGGCTTGAACTTGCAGTATAGTTCTGTCCATGATTTAGCACTGTTGGTGGTCTGACTTGTCCATGCGGCTCAGAAAGCAGTCCTGGAACACTTGTGACCAGAGGTGGTTAAAGCTGGCGCTCAGACCAGGCTGCATCTCTCTGGTCAAAATGACGAGAAACTAGTAGTGGGATAGAACCTCTGATGTTTTCCTGCTTTGTTTGCTCCCTAGGCTGTGTGTGGCAGCACTTTCAGCCAACAACTTCTGTGACAACCGCGAGGCCCTTTACGGTGTGTTTGATGGGGACCGCAATGTGGAGGTGCCCTATCTGCTGCAGTGCACCATGAGTGACATCCTGGCTGAAGAGCTGCAGAAAACAAAGAATGAGGAGGAATACATGATCAACACTTTCATCGTTATGCAGAGGTGAGTCTGGGATCTGAAGCTTTTTTTTACCTTGTCTGTGCTTACAGTGCAGTTTCTTTGCTTTTGGGTCAGGCACCTGCTCTTGCTTCAAAGAAATGCGAGAGGGAGAAAAAAGCTTTGGTATCTAGCTACAGTGTTTTATTGCTTGTTTTCGTGAATATTGCCTCAGTTCCTTTCAGGTGTGGGGAGAACAACCCCAACACCTCTCCAGCCAAAGAAAAAAATTCCAACCCACCTGCAAAGTTACTAAAATGCACATTATTAAGTGGTGGGTGGAGGTTTATTCCTTTTTGGTGTCCTCTCCAAGTCTTAAGGTTTATAACTGGCCATAACCAAGTCAGTGGTATAAATGTCTTGATCATATTTTTAAACTTCGTGGCTACAACTCCCTGCAAAGCCTGAACTCATCCTTTCTGTTTCTACATACCAATTCAGATTATTTAAGGCTACACAAATATTTAAAACATGTAGTCTGAGTTCTTAGAAATCCCTTTGGCCTTTGAATATTATTTGAGCAGGACCCATCCAGAGAGCTTGTGATACAATAGCTGTGAGTGTAATAGTAGTTCTGTGTAGTGGTTTGGAAACTGTGTTGTTCTGGACAGAAGAAGAAATTGTGCCTAGGGAGACACTGGATGAAGGAGGAGTATGAAGGAAATTGAATAGAGGAGAGTGAAGAGGTCAGGGAAAGAGAGGGGAAAGCAAATAAGCAGCTTAGAGACTGAGTAAATGGATCAAATTAAAAGTAGCATTGCTTATTGTTGAATTGCTACATCGTCAGAAAGGAAAAATACTGAAGTTCTTGTATTGGGGAAGATAGGGAAGCAGTAGGGTGGCATTGAATCTTACAAACACAAGGGAGAAAACACTCCCTTCCCATAATTGCTTATTACAGTGCCTCAGACTGCTAACTGAGAAGGTGGTTGCTATATACTTAAAAGATTCAAAGATAATAACAAATCTTGAGTACTGAAAGTACCTACTAAGTGGTTTTGTTTGTTACTAATGCAATTTATGAGAAATGTGGCATTCCTGCAAAAAGCTTTTTTTTTTTTTTTTCCCCTTTTGGTCTCAAAGCAAAGTCAGCTGACCACTTCTTTGGAGAAATAGAGATTATATTGATTCCAGTTGCATTTAGCCATTCACTGATGATCACAGATGATCTGTAGCACTCCAAGAGTGTATTTGTAAAATAATAATGTAGAAAGCACATTGAGACTTGGTTGCAAATTTAGTTGTCCATTCTGTCCCCAGGATTTTGAATCTAAAGTTCTTATTAGCTATACCTACCCTTAACATAAATATTAGTAATTAGCTTTCTAATTATTTGTAGGAGCAGGATCCTGATATACAAGATACTGGAAAGAATGGGTCTTTTTTCACAGTCTGATATTGACATTAGTTACATTTTAATGCAAGCTTCTGAAAACTTCAATTTTATCCATTTTTCCCCCCTTTTTTCTATTTGTGGCTTCTGCCGAAAAAGCAGGCCCAAACATTTTTAAGAATTTTGAACAGGTTAGTACCTGACAGTATAAATGAAAAATCTACCTTCTTACAGTGGAATTCACAGCCATTGTGATTTTTTTTTTTTGGTCATAATTTGATAACTTTTAAGAGCATTATCCTGAAGATATCACAAAACAGTAAACCTCCGCCTTCTGCTTTTGCTCAAAAGTAGAGGTTTTTTACAGTCAGAATTTCCTTTTTTATAATAAGATCTGTAGCTTCAGAAGCCAAAGCTCTATCTGGCCTTTAAAACAAGTATCTATTAGATGTAAAGGAAAACTCTCAGAAGTACAAAGATTTTTTTTTTTTTTTCTGAAATTGAGCATATTTGAGTATCTGCATATGTGAAAATAACACCCTGGATAAGAATTGCAGGTGGGATCCCTGCAGTGCTGCTGCTGTAGTGTCAATCTTCAGTGGACACTTTGTTTCAGTCCCAGTGATTCAATAGAGGCAGTGCCCTGGATGTTTCTGGTTGTAGAACAGGGGCTGTTTCTCTGTAGTGCCCGAATACTTGTTTTCCAATTAAAGAACAATCACTGTTTTGTTTAAATTCCAGGAAACTTGGAACAGCTGGACAGAAACTTGGAGGCTCTGCTGTCCTTTGCCATATAAAACATGATCCCATGGACCCTGGTGGATGCTTCACGCTAACCTCAGCAAACGTGGGGAAGTGCCAAACCGTTCTCTGCCGGAATGGGAAACCTCTGCCTTTGTCCAGGTGTTACGTGATGAGCTGTGAAGAAGAGCTGAAGAGGATTAAGCAACATAAGGCCATTATCACAGAGGTTAGAGAACAGCTGGGGACTGCTGCAACTTGCAGCTTCTTTGAAGAGCACAGCAGTGCATGAAATGACATGTTGATATCAGTAACCTTTAGGAGGTGGTGTTCATGGTGTGGGTTCCTCAGTTGCACTTATCCTGTCAAGGTGATTCATAGCATGGAGTCAAGTTGCTTTTCCATTCCATTGCCATGCTGGATTTTGATTAGCTTTTAAGAGTGAGCAGCTGTGAGCATGTTGCATTGAAACAGGAAAGCAGATACTCTCCTTCTAATGGGAGAGGAATTGCTGTGTTGGAACTGTCATGGAGAGCTTTTCTAATTAAAAAGGATGAGAGGGCAGAGCACTTGGAGCAATGCCGTCCTTCCCTTAGGAGACTCCTTGCTCCTGGCAGGCTGACTTTGCTGTCTGAGCTATGTTCCCAGAACTGCCCTTTGACAGGCTGCTTTTGAAGAGAGCACTTGCCCAAAAGGAAAACTCACCCTGTGCTCGGCTGAACCATGAGAGAGGAGAAAACTATTTGTTCCTTTCTTAGAAGCTTGAAGCCACTGCTGTCAGTTTTACTTTGCCTTGTGTGACACATGCAGAGGAGTAGAAAAATATCGACTACTCCTAATGGTGAGGGAAAGGGCAGAAACCTCCCTGCTGTGTGCCTGAGAGCAGAGTGGGCATGTGTGTGTGGAGTAAGTCATGTGCCTGTTCATCTTGCCTGAGAAAGGTGAGGGCTGGGATCTCAAACATGACAAGTTGAAAGGGAATCACTCAAATGTAGTGTGCCTCATGGAGGCATGCTCATTCTGTGGCTCCATAGAAAAAAAGGGGAATCTCTGGGCTGAATCTTCAGATGACACTCTGATTTCATGCACACTGATGGCTTATCACTGCTGTCAGCCTTCTAATGGGAAAGTTAACAAGCTGACATGGGAGGTTTTTTTCTTTTCTTTTGAGTAATTTTAAAGAGGAAGCTTTTTTAGTCTTGGTTTGCTTTTTCGTGGTTATCTGCTTTATAATAACCCCTACAGTTATTAGCTGGACCCAAAGAGTGTAAATCTTCACCTTTGCTGCTGTTCTTGAATATGCAATTAGCAGGGTGCAGCTATCCCCAGCAGGCTGACAGATAGCCAGACTTGCTGCTTCAGACGCTTGCTCTGCTTCTTCTGGCAGCTTGGATTCTAACCAGGACAGGATTCTGGGATTTGGACGTGCATGGGATTCTTTTCCCAAATGCGTCCGTTTTTACTGATGTTATCCCTTCAGATACTACTCCTCCTCCCTTTGGAAATGTCATATCTAAGTGGAAATGTAGTAAGTAATTGGGGCGTGTAAAACATTTCACTACAACTTAGCTGACTGAGAAATGTGGACTTGGTCTCTGCTACATTTGCCTTGCATGCTTAGTTTAAAGGGTTTTTTAAAATGAACCTTGGTTTCTAAAGTGATGAGCCAAGATGAAACCTACAATTGTTACAGCTGCAAGAGATGACAGAGAATGACCTGCCCCTATATCAAATGTGTGTTGCTTTGCTCTGTCTAAAGCCAGATACCGTGGGTGGAGGAGGGATAAGTCTGACTCACTGGTTAAAGATTTGTCCAGTTGGCTCTTGCAGCTGCAGGAGCAGAATAGATGGCTCTTTGTTGCAGCCTTCTGCTTTGTTGGTCTGTGCATAGGTGGTGCCAATGACAAATCAGTTTGGTGTAGGAGGTGCAGCACAGGATTGCAAGAGAGCTCTTGCTGCACTCTAATTCCAGCTCTGTCACCTCCTTGCAAGTCACTTTGCTTGTCTGTCTCCTTGTCTGTGAACGGCAATGTTGGGGGGGTACTGCAAAAACAGCCATCAGTAGAAGGCTGTTCAAGGAGAGGCAAGTACTGTATATCCTTGTGTGTCTTTTTGCCAATGTCCTGTCCTTTCTAATTTCAGGATGGCAAAGTGAATGGTGTGACAGATTCAACAAGAATCCTGGGGTACACCTTCCTTCACCCAAGTGTTGTGCCGCGCCCTCACGTCCAGTCCATCACCTTAACTCCACAAGATGAGTTCTTCATTCTGGGGAGCAAGGGGCTGTGGGACAGTCTCTCGATGGATGAAGCAGTTGAGGCCGTCAGAAACGTGCCTGATGCCCTGGCGGCTGCCAAGAAGCTTTGCACTTTGGCCCAGAGTTACGGCTGCAACGACAGCATCAGCACTGTTGTGGTTCAGCTCAACGTGACAGAAGACAGCTTCTGCTGCTGTGAGCTCAATGGGGTCCCGCCCCCCAGCCCAGGCATCTTTCCCCAGTCCGTCAACGTGGTCATCAAGGACAGGCCCACAGACGCGCTCGGGATGCCGTCCTCAAGCAGCGGCATGGCTTCGGAGATCAGCAGCGAGATCTCCACCTCGGAAATGAGCAGCGAGGTGGGGTCCACGGCCTCGGACGAGCCTCCCCAGGTGGCCATGAACGAGAGCAGCCCGGCCTACCCGGGGGAGCAGCGCTGCATGCTGCACCCCGTCTGCCTGTCCAACTCCTTCCAGCGACAGCTCTCCAGTGCCACCTTCTCCAGCGCCTTCTCCGACAACGGCCTTGACAGCGACGACGAGGAGCCCATCGAGGGCGTGTTCACCAACGGCAGCCGCGTGGAGGTGGAGGTGGACATCCACTGCAGCCGAGCGAAGGAGAAGCACCTTCTCCAAGTGCCAGTGGAAGCCAGTGACGAAGGTATCGTCATCAGTGCCAATGAAGATGAGCCCGGCCTTCCCAGGAAAGCTGAGTATTCTGCCGTGGGCACAATAGGGCGCCGGCGGGGCAACGGCTCTGTGGCACCGCACGAGAGGAGCCACAACTTAATTGAAGTTGCGACGGATGCGCCGCTCAGAAAAACCGGAGGCTACTTTGCTGCTCCAGCACAACCTGATCCTGATGACCAGTTCATCATCCCACCAGAGCTCGAAGAAGAAGTCAAGGAGATTATGAAGCAGCACCAGGAGCAACAACAACAACAACAGCAGCAACAGCAGCAGCAGAGGCAGTATCCAATGGACCACCTGGCAGACTATTACGACACACCACTATGACCCACTCTATTTTCTGCTCAGAAATAAACTAACAAATAAGGAGACTTGACTGTGAGACCCAGTGGGCTTGCATTACAGCAGGGGTTTTCCTTATACTTTTCCTTTATATACTTCATTTTCCTTATCCTGCCACTACAGATAACTGCAGCTTTTCAGTTTGTTAGGTTTAATATTCATTGACTTTCTTCTAGAGACGCTTGACTGGTAAAGTTTAAAATAGTTAACCCTCCCTTAACATATCAAATGTAAAAACAGGAAAACAAAAAAAAAAAATTAAAAAAAAAGAAAAAAGTTTAATATATTGCTGAGAAACAGATGATGATGTAATATTTTTTAAAATGGCTTGTTTGTTTTGTTTGAAAAGCAGGGCAGTAGCCAGTGCTAAATGATTTAAGTAATATTGTAATACTGTATTTCTTTGAGAGAAAAGGCTTTTTTTGGTCTTGAAAATGATAGACATTTGTAGAATATGGAGACTAACTCCTAGGAGTTGCTTTACTCTTTCAGGTGACTTAAGTCACTGAGATTCACTAATTTTCTCTGAGAGAACAGTTGATTGGGAAATTCCTGTAAATAGCTCAGTGTTGTATAGTGATGCTTACATGTTTTGTAGCCTTGGCATTAAGGACACAACCTGAAAAACTGACCTTTTTTCTTAAGCGACTCTTTGGGCCATGGTCATTAAGCGTGATGGACTGTGTGGCTGTGTACAAGTTAGCTAGAGCCCAGGTGGTGTAGACTGTTCAAAGAAACCCACTTTTTCCTCCGGTCTCTTTCTTTCCTTACTTTTACAGACACGTTTTGTTTGTGTTCCTTACTGCTGCCACAGCCAGCATGATTGTATAGAGCTCATTTGCTGTAGAACATTTACATACCAAGAGTTATATTAAAGCTGAATGCACAAATGAACATGTCATAATTTTTGTTATAATAAATATGAAATTTACACCTGATGTCTGCTTTTATGTCTGACTAGCTGAGCAGCAGCTCTCAAACAGCTGCTTGCTGTGGTTCCTTAGTGTGCTGCTCAGCTAAACAAAGAAGTCTTGAAATTTTTTCAGCTCGATCACACTTTTACACTAACTGCAGAAGCTCACTTGTACTTTCAGAATTCAAAGGTTGTGGAAAGTGGCCTTTAAAAGATACAAACCAACTCTCTGAGGAATTGACCTCTTCCTTTTTTTCTTTCTCGGTACTAATTCAGCACTATTGATTTGCCCTTTGCCACAGTATTGACAATGCCAGAAGACTGAAGAGGAGCGGTGTGCTCTGGCTCTGTCCCACTGGGACTGAGTGACTGAAGATAGAAATGATGAAGGGAAAACAAAAGGTAGAAGGCAAGCATTGGATACTGAGAGAAGAGAGAAACTATGAAGAGAAGGCAGAAAAATGAATTTAAAACTACCTATGTAAATTTGCTCCAGTGTGCTGCATGAACATGAGTTCGATGGCAATCAGACTTCGGTAGCAAAGGGGCATCTTCTTGTGATTCCTGTGGGAAAGGAGCAGTGTCCTTTCACAGCATTGCCCTCAGCCAACTGCTCCATTTTACTTCTCATTCTTTAAAAGCTGAATTAGTGTGCAGTCATGACAGTGTCTTGTCCCTTCTTGGCATTTGGTCTGTATTTGAGAAGAGGACTGTGGTGACAGGCTGTTGTCCTTATTCTGTTCAAGGGTGAAATAGCCAAGTTAGAACAGGATTGCTGTTAACAGAAGATTTTGGGTTACTTTCCCTTAATAATAATAACAGAGGAGCAAACATTAAAATACCTGGTTTATAAATGTTTATAGCACTGTCTACTGTGGATCTAGAAGACTGTACTTCATTGTAATTTGAGCTTCAAAATATCTCTTTCTTAAAGAAAACTCATTAAATAATGTATTTAAACAAAAAAGCTTTATGGTTTATTGGTCAGTAACTCTTAAAGGGTTCTTTGGTAATCATTTTGTATATTTTAGATTTTGCTGAATCGATTCATTGTCCTTGGAAAATGTTCTCTTTTATTCTGTTTTGGTGAGGCTTGAGGCTGAAGGTGATAACAAGCAAAGACACTATCTTTATTTTCCTGCCACTGGTGGAGGAGTAACCTTGCTGCCGCCGTCTGTGGTCGTTGTGCTGAGGTGTCTCTGCTCTGCTGTATGTGGGGTATCCCAGAGAGAGGAGCAGAGGGCAGGACTGGGGTGGAAGGGGAACCGTTTCATGTGAGCTAAACTTTGGCTCAGTGCTGACAAATGATACTCCCCTTCTCTCATGTGAATAGGAGGATATGCACGTAGGCTCTCTAAAGATTTTCCCTTCCCTCCATTTGAAGGACAGACTCCCAAAAACTTGCCAGCCCCTGTGGCATTCACTGCTTACAGATGCTGTGGTTTCCCTCCTGATGCCCTTACTTGGAAGTGTAGATGGTTAAATCTGACAGCCCACTGGAGGCTGCCCCTTTCCTGGTGCCTTCTGTAAAGTTAGCAGCAGCATCCTGGAGTCAGGGCTTCTGTAGCAGCAGAGTGACAGGATTTTGGTGGAGGAAGCTGTACCTTTGGATTTTTGCTCTGCCTTGAAAAAGGTAGCTGTGATAGTAGCCTCTCTTAGCAAGTCATAATGTGGAGGATTGATGCATTCATCCCTGTACTGGGCTTTGTGTCACGTGTTGGGCTAGATTGGTAGGTTTGGCAAGTTTGTAAATAGCATTTATTTTGTCCTGGCTTTAAACTATGACTTGAAAAACAAGGTACAGTGTTTGCAACTCATGATTTTTTCTGAACATTGCCGGGCTGTTTCACAAAAGGGGGTTAGTGTGTTCTTACTTCATGGGGGCTGAAGCTAACGTCACTGATTACATCTACATGCACTAATACTGGACAGGATTTTTGGGTTATATTCACAGAGTATTTTGCACAGTTTTGACCTACTGGGAACTATCTGACTCAAAGAGATGTGGATTTGTTTGCAGAACTTGATAGCTGTAGCAGGGAACAATGATTGGGAGCTAAAAAGAAGGCGGCTTTCAGCCATGGAAAATGTAGAACCTTATTACCTTTATAATGAAACCTTGCATGTCCTTTGAAACTTGCTGATAGCTGGATCTGAGACAAGCAGAAATGCATGAATAGGAGGAGGTAGATGGCTGATGGCAGAGAAGTGAACATATTCACATTATTTCCTCAAAGATAATTTTAAACAGAAAGTTGTGGTACTACTGAGAAGTAACTGAGTGGCTTCTGTGCTTGTAAACACAAGCCTTTTGTTAAAAGCCATAAAAGCTTTTTTCTTGCTTTCTGCCCATAGTGCTCTACTTTAATGCATTTTGTTGTGCAGAGTAGCCTATTGGTATCCTGCCTGTGCAATTCAGCGTGTGGCACCACCACCTCTGTGATGGTGACCAGTGCCATGGTGCCGTCGCCTTCCTCTGGCTTACTGGCCTCGGAGCGTGCTGCTGCATCCATGTGGGTTGTCTCCCTCACGGCTACAGAATGTGCTGCTACTGTAGTGCCCCAAAAGTCTTGCTTTATATCATGTCTCCGTAGCAAACTCAGCTTCATCATCAGCCCTCATGTTTGCAACTCATACACGTAATTTTCCAGCAAATTGTACATATTTATTTTTTAAGCATAACTTTGCTACTTTGGAAGCGCTTCTCTGTGGGTCTGGGTGTTAATGAAATGTCACACTTGGCTCTGAAGGTAATTTCTGCATCACTGCACTAGTCATGGATGGTGCCTCTCGGGTGCAGCCTTGCAGGCCTGGGATTGCAAGTGTGCGCTTGAGTGGGTTGGTTGGGATAACCCCGTGAAGGGTGTGCTGGGATGGGGGGCAGGAGGGCTTGAATCAATTCAGACAGAGCAGCAGGATTCAAAGGAGTGAACAGAGCAGTAACTTCAGCCTGATCCGCCTGATTTCCTTGGACACTGCCAGCCCTTGGTGGAGAGATGCACTTTTTCTAAGAGGAGAAGGCACTGAAAGCCAAACAGTTCTCAGCAGTGCTGTTGGGTCAGGTCCCTCAGAGCTTTGGCTGCAGGGGGGAGCTACATGGCCAGAAGTTGGTAAAAATATCTTCTGGGCTCAGCTGGAACCAGGACAGTCTTGGCATCTGTTAAATGACTCTATGTTTACTTTCCTCTGTTAAACTGCTTTACTGCCCTGCTTTGTTAGTTCAATTGACTTGTTTGGGGCTAACGTTGGCTATTGTTGCAGTAATTGCTTTGTCTTACAGATTTGTTACCTTCGTGCTGCACTGAGGGTTTCATGGGGTGCTGCATGAACCAATCTGTTTCTTCTTGATTGCTTGCATTTTCCTATGCATTACACTGATGCATTAAGTGTTCAAGTGCCCTGCCTAACAAGACTGCTGCTTCTATGGAAAGCTGAAAACTAAAATTTGGCTGCTGCCTGAGAGCAAGTAACTCTCTGCAGCCATTTCAATGAAAAGGTGGGGGTGGAAAACCCCCAAATATTTAATAGATTAGCCGCAGCCCCAGGGCAGAATCAGTGTACCATTTATCTAGGACATCAGTGCGGAAAAAGTTCCTTGTTTGCTCCAAGTCCCTGGTTTAAATGATTGGTCCCTGCTTTTATCCAGACCGTTTTATTTGTATTTCCATTCCTGTTGAGGTCAACAGTTCATCCTTTAGATCATCCTTTCTCAGGCTGACAGGTTTGGATTCACCTGCGGTTGACTTGGATACCTCGTCCTACCTTTTATCTCATGCCATGAGCTAAGCTTGCCCTCTAGGTTGAGACTGAGGCAGGATCTGAACGAGGCAGACACTATCTCATCTTTTTCCATATTTTTTTAATATTGTAAGACAAAGAGAGACACTTAAACTGCAAGAGCTCATCCAGAAGCATGATGGCATGAGGAAGCTGATGAATAATAACTGCAGTGTGACAGACCTGGGACAGGCAGGACTGGTCTGTTCCCTCATAGGGGAGATGCAGGAGCAGGTGATCCCCTGAGGCTTTCTGCTGTAGGAGATTCAGGGTGCCTGATTTACAGTCAGAGTGTGGATTCCTGCACGTCAGGCTTTGGGGAAGAGGATGAAGTATGCAGTCCCAAGGCTGGGAAGTCGTTCCTTCTGGTGGTTGAAGTTCAGCTGGCTCTTCTTGCCCTGTTGCCATTAGGGTCTCAATTCCAATGCCCTGCTGCTCATCACAGCCTCTGGTGCACGTTTGGTGTTTTTGTTTAAGCTTGTTCTTCTGTGTCTCTCATTAAAATTTAAGGAAACAGACAGAAAAGGGATCTTTTACCAGTGGCTCTGTAGAACTGTCGTTGGAGGTTTATGTTTAGGGCATGTAAAGGTAACTTAGAGGTGTCCCAGGGGCCATCAGTGGGCAGGGATGGGGCTCTGGAGGACTTCAGGAGCTCTGTGATGAGAGCCTGGGCACCAGACACAATGCTCTGAGCACAGCAGGTTCTCCCCTCGTCAGATTCAGCACAGCTGCACCAAGAGAAATAAATGTGTTTTAACTGTAAAGTTGTCAGTATTGACTCGTGGAACAGATGGGATTGTTTTGCTAATTAAATGTATGCTGTTGAATGCTTTAAAGGAAATTGGGATGCAGAACTATGAAGAGAGACTGGTGTAGCAGAAGTCTATGACTTGTAAGATGCTTTTTCATTTTAATCCCTCTTAAGGAGAGAGATGCCAGCATTTTGTGGAAAAAAACCCAAAACAACAACAACAAAAAATCTGCAGTAGGTGTACTTGCAGTTTGTACTTACCTTGGTCTTGAAATTATGAATATATAGTGACATATAGTGCACAGAATAGTGCATAGAATCCATAGTGAAGTACTCTGCTCAAATGTATGTAAAATCGGGTGGCAAATAAAAGCAAAAGCTGCTTTGTCTTTTTTAAAGTGGCCAAAGCTGCCCTCCTGAAAGCAAACTTTGCCAAGTCATCTATGGTAAAGAGATTTTTTTTCTGTTCTCTCATTTGTGTTGGGCAAAATTTGACCACAAATTTTCAGAATTTGTTGTTTTGCCGTTCAAAATCAGCTCAGGTATCAGCAGAGTCATTCCCTGGCATGTTTTGAATGCTTTGGAAATAAGAACATAGGGAAGGATGTCCCCAGACCATCCTGCACCGTCAGAAATAGGGACGTGTACGAAGGGCCATCCATAGCTAGTGACCTTCCCCACTCCCAGTGGTCTGTGGCTTGCACGTGTTTGAAGGAGCAATGCCCTTGTGAAGATGATCAGAGATGGCTTTCCTGTTTCTGCTGGTTTTTTTCTGATGAGGAACCGAGCGTTTATATGTGGGGCGGGGAAAGGCGTATTCCTGCTGTCCGTATTACTTGGGAGCTGCAAGGGCTCCCCCTCGTGTTACCGCGGGACAGGACCGGCACCGCTGCATCCTCCTTGGCGGCGCCGGGGAGCGGCTGCATCCCGCACCCTTGTGCTCCCTGGTGCGAGCCGTGCAGCAGCCTTTCTTCACATGAGCTAGGAAGGCAGCAACACTGACATAGCAGGAGTCTGCTTCGCACAGACTGAGGGCTCTCAGAAGCCTCCCGAGTGTTACAAGTGTTTGCTGTGGGTCCGAAAAAGGATGTGAGGGCTGAAGGAGCCAAGGAAAGCCACACCTGATACTGCTCAGGAGAGGACCTGCAGTGCTGCCAGGTAAGACAGGGCCTTGGCAACGTCTCACGTAGTCTTAGCAAACCATTGGCAATGAGAACTTGATCCCAGCATGTCTTACTTATTTGGACCAATAAACTGCCAAATCTTCACCTTCAGAGCTGATTCACAACAGTCCAAAAATCTGAATCTTCTTTATGTTGGCACAAGTGCTGAAGCATGTCCAGAGAAGAGCACTGGAACTGGTGAAGGTCTGGAGCTCAAGTCTGCTGAGGAGCAGCTGAGCGAGCTGCTTTGTTTAGGTTGTTCAGGAGAAAAGGAGACTCAGGAGATGTTACCACTCTACAACTGCATGAAAGGAGTTGTAGGTGAAAGGAGGCCAGGTGGGGTTGCCTCTCCTCCTAAGTAGCAAAATTAAAGGTAATGGCCCCAGGTTAGACCAAGGGAGGTTTACAAAAGTTTCTTCACTGTAAGTATGTTCAGGACTGAAATAGGCTGCCCGGGGAAGTGGTGGCATCACCATCAGTGGAAGTGTTTGAAAGATGTGGCTGTGGGCACTTGAGCACATGGTTTAGAGGTGAACACAGCAGTGCTGGGTTAACAGCTGGACTTGATCATCTTAGAAGTCTTTTCCAACGTTAATGACTCTGTGATAGGGCCATCTTGTTGGGGAATTACTTTTGCACTCTGAAGCAAGGAAAACACCCTGTTTGCCCCTGTGTGCATCTGTCTCGTGAGCCTTTCTATATCCTTCTGAAAAACTAATTACCTGTAAAACACATGCAGGCATTTCCCAGGCTTGAGCCCTTCAGCACGGCCTGAGAGTTTTGGGGAGCCCAGTAGCAGGTGCAGGTCTGTGTGCAAAAGGCATCCCCGGAAATCAATAGACCATTTGTGGTGATGAAGGGCATCCTGTGACTTGCCCGTTTTGCACTGTCACATGCCCGAACCAATTACATCAAACGCCTTGACAACTGGTGGACCTTGTGAGGGGTCTCATGTTTTATTTATGACGGGTGATGCTGAGCATCTGTGACAGTTTTTATGCTGTGCTGGCATTAAGCTGCAGCAATACACTGAGCGCCACCATTTCTGGGAGACAGACAATTTGAAGGAGAAGAATAATGACAAATGTCACAGCTGTCATAAACAGTGCACTCAAAGTGCCCTTCAATAACTTACCTGAGTCTTGAAAAAGAAAAGGAGGTGTCCGCGTTCGGCAAATGTGATTGAGGGATCTGAGTTTCTCAAGGTGTATCTGTAGCTTTGCTTAACTCTATGGTGAATGTAAGTCGTGGTGGAAAACTACCAGAAGAGTAACTTAAATGAAGGCAGGTCTGCACTAGGAGTAAAATACATGGATTATGAAATAAAAACTCCATTCAAACTGTTCTTTAGTGTTCTAATCCCTGTATGTATTCTCATCAATTTAAAGCAGTTTCCCATGTAAACTGAGATCCTGATTCTTCTTAATGCTAAGCTTTGAATTCAGTTTCTGCTGTTGCACAACTGGTTTATGTCCCTAGCTGTTTCTGCACATTGGATACACTCAAACTCTTTTCTGGAGGACTCATGGAGAAAGCTTAAATTGGGATAAAATATATTACAGTCTGGGAATTTTCTTTTAATTATCTTTTGTCATTAAGAAAATTGGAGAGCTTCTTGTTTCCACTTACCTGAAAATTTCCTCTCTGCGGATGGGTACAAAGATCCTTCCCCCTTACAGCTGCTCTGCAGCGGGATGGCAATGCCCTAATACATGCAGATCTTCCAGCAGCACCAGATTTCCAGATCCAGATACATTAATTATTTGGAAAATGTAAAGGTTATGTTAAGCTGGCAGTTTACTCAGTGTTGGGATGCAGGATCAGGGGAGAGGATTTCCTCCCCTCCTTCCTGCTCTCTACTTCCCTTTTTTTTTTTCTTTCTTTCTCAGCCTAAATTTCTTATGTCCTTTGTTTCTTCCTCAAGACTAGGGCATGGAGACACATTTTTTTCAAAGACAGATTGTTTTTCTTTGAGACTCTTCTGTGGGGAAGGGGGGGTCTCTCTGTGGGTAGCTAATGCTGGGGGGCTCAGCTGGAGGCTTTTCTCTCTGACTGACTAAAGCTGTTTGCTCACACATTGAAGCAGACTGGTGCAAATGGATGGTTTAAATTCCAAAGGGGCTGGCCAGGAGTCTCACAGGTAACTCTTAAGATAAATGAGCTACTCAGCCCAGCTCCTTTCACTAGTGACCTGTCAGCTGCAGTGGGGCTTTTCTCCTGCCAGGCAGCTCCAGTTCAGCCTGCAACCTGCATCCATTTCCTCACATCTCCAGGGATGGCCATTTTAATCCTCTTTGTGAAGGTTCAGCAAAGGCTTGGTGTGCCAGAAGACTTCTTGCTGTACCCAAGTCTGTGAGGTTGAGATGCTGTGCTGTTTACCCACAGGACAGCCTCTTGGAAAAGGGCAGATTTGGCCTTTGCTATCCCTGTTTCCTTCACAGCAGGTGAGGAGCTGTGGTGGTCACAGAGGCCAAGCTGGATACACCCTGAGGATCCCCCTTACCAAAGAGGAACTGAGGGTGACGGCTGTGTGCACTCCTTTGGCTGCAGGCTGAATTAGGCTGTCAGGAGCTGTGATAGAGAAACAGCTGAACTTTTTTTTAGTGCCGACCTTGAGAGCTGCAGGCAGGCAATGCACACACACACATATACACAGGGCAAGCAGCAGAGAAAGGCTCAAAGAAATGGTATGGCTGATGGGAGCCATTTGCCCTGGCTTTGTTCACTGGTCCAAACGTGGATTATTGTCCCATACCAACTGGCAATTGCTGCTCAGAGGTAATGATCAGGCACAGCCATCTCCAGCAGAAAGTGGGAAGGCTAATCTGCCCTGGAAAAAGGACCACCTGCAATGGCAGCTGAGGATGACAGCCTGTTGTGGCCTTAGTCATGTGTGTCTGCTAGAAAATCTCTGCTCTTGTATTACACCTTCCCAGCTCACACAGTCAAGACTTTAATGTCTTGCAGAGGACATCAAGCATGGTGTTGTTACAGAGTGGTTTGGATTGCTCTGGTGGTATTTGGGTTCTCCTTCACCTAAACAGGTAAGAAAGTAGCTCCTTTCTGCCTTAGTCCTCTGAGAAGTATTTCTGGGATTTCCCCCTCTCCTCTCCTCCACTTCCCTCTGTGAAGGTGAGTGGAGGAAACAGCACTATTTATTTCCTCTGCACAAATATTTCCTAATAATCTTTTTTTCATGGTGTCAGGGAAGGAAACAAATTCAAGGCACAAAATTTTCAAGAAACTCTCAATCACTGGGCTGTGGCTTTCTTTGGGGTCCTTCTGCTTGCAGTGTTGCAGGACCTCCAGATGTTTGTTGATGACACCAAGCTGACAGCTGGAATGCTTGAGGGAAGGGATGCCATCCACAGCCACCTGTCCGGGTCTCCAGCCTTAAGGAGTGGGCTGATGTGAACCTCACAAAGTTCAAACAAGGCCAAGTGCAATGTCCTGCACCTGGGTTGGGACAATCACCAGTATCAGTACAGACTGGATGGTGAAGGGATGGTGAGCAGCCCTGTGGAGAACAGGGGGGATGAAAAATGGTGCGTGAAAAAATGGATTTGAACTGGCAGTGTGCTCCTGCAGCCTGGAAAGCAACTCTCATACTGGGCTGCATCAAAAGCAGCATGCCCAGCAGGGTGAAGGGGGGGATTCTGCCCCTCTGCTCTGATGAGATCTCTCCCACCCAGAGTGCTGCATCCAGCTTGGGGGTCCCAGCACAGAAAGGACATGGACCTGTTGGGACAAGTCCACAGGAGGGCCAGGGCAATGATCAGTCTGGCTGTGAAGACAGACTGAGAAAGTTGGGGTTGTTTGCCTGAAGAAAAGGCAGCTCTGGGAAAACCCTTTTATCTTTCACTATATAAAAGAGGACTGATAAATGTGAGATAGACTTTTTACTAGAGCCCATAGTGACAGGATAAGGGGGAACCATTTTAAATTAAAAGAGAGTAGAATTAGTTTTGTTATAAGGAATAAACTTGAGGCTGTAAAAGTTAAAAATGTGAGGGATTATGAGTGCAGGGAAGCCACTGGGTGAGGAGCTGAGAGAATGTGACTGGGACTGACCTGTATTCAGCACCTACTTTTTGACTCTCTACATAAAACACAGAAAATTGCTCCTGCTAACAGGAAAGGGACCCAAAATGGATGGACTGTGAGGGACCCAGGTGTCCAAGGGAGGAACACGACAGCAATAGTCCACAGTGGAGCTCTGTGCACCATTTTCTAAAGACTGAATTACCTTGCAGCAAATGACGCCTTTACCACAGACACAAGGAAAAAAGAGACAACAACAACAACAAAAAACCCCAAATAAACAAAAAAACAAAAATAAAAACCCAAACAAACAAAAAAGCCCCCCAAACAAACAAACAAAACAAAAACCCCACCCCTATGCTCCCAAGAAGACTGTTGCTTTTACACAGCAATGGCAAGCAAGCATCCAAAAAATGAATGGGACAGAGTTAGAAGCCCTGAGATTAAAATTCATATTGTGCATGTATTTAAGGACAAATTTAAATTCATGCATTCCTACCTACAAGATTTTCTAGTATTTTGAATTTGTCACCTCAAGGTGCTGCTTTTTGTTGTTTGTATAAGTTAATGATGGTGTGTCATTGTGTAACTAAGCCTTCTTTCAAACTGTGCACGATGTAGAGGTAGCACAGAACAGGAGTGCAGGCAGAGATGCCCAACAAGTGGTCAGCTGCAGCTTTAGCTGCATGCCAGACATCCTTGGAACAGACTTCACAGCTGATTACAGCATACCAAAGAAGGTCTGGGCTTTGGCAAAGAGCTAGAAATCAAAGTCCTAATTTCCTGATTCTATGACAATTGTGAGTCATGGCAAGTTTGGAAAAACTCTATTCCTGTCCCTCCGTAAGCATAATAATGCTGTGGAGCTTGTTGGTGTTCAAAGTGTTAAAGAGATGTTTAAGAAATTAGATAAATGATACTTATTGTAAAGCCTCATGTAGTCACTTCTAATCAGAACTACAACATTTTCTTTTTTGGCCTCAAACACAATCCTTTGAGATCTGTGTGTTTGTGTGTCTATACATACGTGTATGTATGAAGTATGCAGTAAATATGCTCTACTGTGGTTCAAAAAAGCTTCATCTGAGCAATGACTGTGAGCCAGACAAAAGTGAAAAGAATGAAAATGGCCAGAGCTTTCCCTCCTCTCAACCTGACAGATCTTATGCACTTCAAGAACAGCCTTTTCTTTTTTTCACTCCCTCATCTTTGAAGACCAGTGATCTATTTCACTTGCCTCAAACAAAGGACTCTTGAAAGATGTTCTCTTAAATTTATTTTCTCAGCCCTGGGGCATACAATTACTGCTGTTCACTCATGCTTTGCCTGTTTAGATATTGGAAGGATACGTGAACTTTATGTCATTGTTACAGCATTCCCAGGGCAGGCAGCACGTTCCCAGCTCTCCCCACCAGTGGCTGTTGAGTCGGCAAGCCAAACCTTCTTTAGGTGCTTACAGAAACAAATGATATCTTTACTAAGCTGATACCTGACCAGTGTGATGCCTCTCAGGTTCTGATCTGTGCTCAGTGAGATGGGAGAATGTAGTAGGAAACTGGATAAGGACCCTGAATGCTGCCTTTGACATTGCAGCTACTTCCCCCCAGCGGCATTCCTCAGGGAGCACATGATCGGCATGTGTCAACCCCCGTGACTCAGAAGATAAAACGCTTCACTAGTCCAGGCAAAAAAGGTCACAAGTGTAATTTTGGACACAATTCTGAGAGGCACTCGGGTGTCCTTTGCTTTGTAAGCAGTGTAGGATAAAGGAGCAGGACACACAACAGGCACAGGATCTGTCGAAAGCTGCCCATCCTAGCTGTGCATTCAATTCCCTATGTCACGGAAGAGGAAAGGAAGTGGTTGTTAGCACAAGTTTGGCAGCAACGCAGCTATAACCTGTTAAAAGCCCACTGCTGTTTGGACTTACTCCGAGCAGGATGAAAACATTACAATCAAAGGCATTTTAAATGCAGGAGTCCAGCCTGAGAGACTGGTGCAAAAATCCTTGTTAAAACAGTCACTCAATGTCGATTTTATTACGTCATGTTGGAGCAGCATGGTTATAATTGGTGGTTCAACACACGCTTCAGCACCTTGTAGGAAAACATACTGTGGGCTGGTTGCCTGTTTGCCAGTGTCCATCCTTTGCTGAAGCCTCAGTTCTCTGGTACAATCCCAGAGCTGATTTCACACTAATGTGGCAAGGGCCTGGACATTGTGGGAGCTTCCAGAGGTCCTGTGCACGGCGTGGTGGTTTCTGACGCTTCTGTCTCTAACGCTGCCCTGGGGGCTGTGCTGAGCCTTGGCCGCGTGGCTCTGGAAGGCACGGACGGTGCGGAGAGCAAGGATGCAGACCACAAAACTGGCAAAGTACAAGCAGGAGGCGACGACCCCGAAGAGGCCGACGGCCGCATCGCCGCCCTGCACGGCGCAGTTCATGGAGGTGTAGCCGCGGCGCGCGTAGAGCCGCTCGCGCCTCCTGCACACCTCGGTGGCGTTCACCTGCATGACAAAGTGCAGGTAGAGCCCCACGGCCACCAGGTACACCAGGCCAGCCAGCAGGCTGAAGGCACATTCGCCTACCAGCAGCCCTGTCCGGAGCTGCTGGATGGGTTTTGCCCCAACGACGAGGAAGACGAGGGTGAGCGTGGCCGCCGTCAGGCTGAAGGCCACTCCGCCATACACGCAAGGGGCTCTCATCTGGGTGAACTGCATGTCCAGCTCCCTCACCTCCTGCAGCTCCGTGCCCTCAAAGGGGCTGTAGGCCCAATTCAGGTTAAAGGATCCGAGGCCTCCAAGGGACGTGAAGCCTGCAACGGAGGCTTGGGAAGCGCCCACGCAAATCAGCACCAGGAGGTTAACCGTGATTTCCACAAACTTCAAAATGCCTGCAAGGGGTAGGAAGATGGGAATTGGTGTCAAAACTACATCCTGTGCAAACTGTGGGTGACAGAAGTGCACCAAAACCATGACAGAGTAGTAATACTGAGATATTCCTCTTGGCTACAGCTACAGAGAAGCACTTGGAAAAAAAAAAAAAAATAGAAGCCTGAACTCTCACGGGTACATTTTGGAGGTTGGGAAAATTACTTTTTTTAATTTGTCAGTGTGCTTGATGGATGGATCTTCATGCAGTGAAAAAAAATCCATAAAAATTTTACAGTGCATGTGTTACTGCCAAGGCAAGCGCACAGTGATTATATTTTGGCCTGTAACTACTTGGCATAAACACACTGAGCAAGAAATATCCAGTAAGAACAAAATGCTGAGGTTGAAGCTGACAAAAACCTAGAAGCTTCTAACAGCCTGAAAAATCGTGCAAGTTATTTAGGTCCTTCAAAACATGTTTACTGCTTTAACTTACTTTTTTTTTTCTGTGAAGGTATTTCTTAATTTAAACTTACTATCCAACCAGATGCAACTTGCACTTTGTCTCCTTCAGAGACATAAATCCCTCATAACTCTGAAGAAGCAGATTCTGACTGCACAAAAAAAAAAAAATGGAGACATATGCAAAACCCACCTTATATGCAGAAATAAGTTAATTTGACGCTAGGTCATGTGTGCTCTTTCACACCCTGACCTTCAGAAGAAAGCCTTACAACTTCTGAGTTGACTCTTCACTTTTTTCTTATGTTAGGCTACTAAGTAATAATAACCAAGCATTTTCAAGGGAAAAAATACAAACAAACCCCAGAACTGAAAAGGGGAGAAATTACTTATTTTTGTGGTAGCTGCCTCTCAGGAAGCTGCCTCATGTTTGATAAATCCGATTATTCTGTGACAGCTCACTAGGGGTCAGACTAAGATTAGTAAACATGACGGATGTTGAAGCATGGCACAGCTAGAGTTGCCTGCTGGGGAAATGAAAACCCTTAGCATGCCAGGAGTGTTGCTCCAAAGTTCTGAAGTTAATTACAGAATTGTAAATCTTATTATTCCACTGCTGTCTGACAGCCAAGAATGTAAGATGCTCGACACAGTGGTCCTATATTTGTCTTTAAAGTGGGGCAGGATCTGTGGTTTGCACACAGACTTTCATTTTATCCTGCTAGCGCTGATCCGCACAGCATTTCCCTCTTGAGCAATGGCTCAGTTGTTGTCAAGGCTGTATAGGCTTGAAAAGGAAGGGCTGAAGCAGGAACACAAGGGAATTAAACAAATTCCTCTCTTGTGTTGCCAGATGCTTCTAACCAAAGAAAGCCAGTGACAACCACAATGAAGGATTATCAGATATTCCTGTTCTGCCCCTTCTTACTCCCTTCCACAGAAGGCTAAGGTAATGAGTCCTTTCCTGCTGCCATTTGCTCTGCATAGGAAGGTAGTGTTAGTTAGAGCAGACAAAATTGTTACCCTTGTTCAAGAGGAACCAAGTGAGCAGCTCTGTGTATGTGTTCCTTACAGGCAATGCTGATTTCTGCATGACAGCCTGCCTTTTCTTTGACCCTTCTGCACAACCATTTCTGTGAAGCAGGGCAATAACTGTGCTGGTTACCAAATCTCTTCAGGAGGAGGCTTCAGTTATTTCAAAGGAGGTATTTGTGAAGCTAAATGTAAAGAGAAATTTAACTTTTGGCCCTGGAGTTAGGATTTGGAACTCCTTGTACCAAATTCAAACAATGCAGCCAAAAGACTCATCATTTTTAATAGGTAAAGAGTCATCACTTTACTAGGATTGTTCATAGTGTTTTGAAAGAGAAGTAGCTGTGCAGAACCTTAACTGGAACTCAGTCAGGTGGGGTTTTTTTCGTCTGTTCGGCTGAATTGTACATTATGTGTTCCAAGTACAGGGAGTCAACTTAGATCCTCAGGGCCCTTAGACAGTGTGACAGTGTTGGATGCAGAAGGGCACTTCCCTTTTTAAAGGCTGAATACTGATTTCAGATGCTCCAGCGGGAAACAGTTCTTACAAGTCTACATGGAGGAAAGATAATTTGATTAAGGGAAACATAAATTTTGTTTGGCTACTTGGTAGTTGAGAATTCATGGTCAGTCAGCTGCTGACTTAGAATTTCCTTTTCCTCTGTGTACTGAGGCCCTCTGACCGGCTCAGTATCAATTTTTTGTCTACATCACCTTGCTGAGCTTTGGAAAAGGCAACTTTCTCAAAGTAATCACTGCCTGCTGCTAACTTCCTCCCATTTATAAATTACCCCAATCCTCAGTGATGCTGCTCCAAAACTTTCTATGTGTTCACACACATTTTGTATGCCACCCTTTAACTTTGCTGAGCTTACCGATAATGGGATGACAAATGTCATCAGTGCAGGTCTACTGTATTTTTAACTGCAGCAGTAGATGCTTTAAAGGCATGCCTGAAAATTTTCCTTAGACAAGGCATTCAGGTTGGACAGGTTTTGTATGTACCTGCACAGTTATAACACATGCCTGCTGTAGAATTGATTAAGAGTGACTAAACAATGGAGAGAGGTTCAGCAGCAGCTACTCCACCAGTCACTTGTATCATTTGCATTAATTTGTTGTTTTTTTAAAGAAAGTGCAAGAACAAAGCCTCCTGTATTAAAGACAATTCTAAAGTGATAAGCAGTATGTAGAATGAATTACAGGTCCATGATGACAGCCAGCTGAATGTAGCAGACAATTAGTGGAAATGCCTAAAACCTTGTATAATCATCAGGGCTTTGGTGGAAATATTAAACCTTACACTATTTTCCAACCCAGGAACCCCAAAAGCCTTCTGCAGCCTTAATCTGTGATAGTTATCAACTGATACTAAATCCTACTAGTATAAAGAGGATAGAAACAGATTTGAGAAGTAAGGAATAAAAGGACAGTTAAGTTTTGAATCTTAGCTCTGCCAAGGTATGGTCACACACATCCTAGCAGTGACCTGTGTCAAGAAGTGTGCTGCTGGTGGAAGAGACTGAGTTACAAGCCACACTTCTGAGTCTGCACTGCCATTTCTGCTTTCACTGGCCAGTTAGCCATGTCATCTTGGAGTTATACCTGCAGAAACCAAAAGGTCTTCCCATGGGGAAGTTGCTTATCTCTACAGTAATTCCCTAATCCCATGCAACAACGAATGCATTCCAAGATTTAAGTGTAAAATGACCGGAGGTCTGAACAGCTCTAAATTCAATTGGTTTACTTATTTCTCATGTTCAACAGCTTTGGATTTACCTAAAATATTATTCATTTGTATTAAAATCAGCACATCCAACAGCTGGCTTTAGGAACTGACCCTCTCCTTTTGAACAAGTTACAGGACTCCTGTCAGGGCTCCCGGATTCCTATTTCTCTTCCCATGCTTCTTTCCTGCACCACTTTTCAGCATGGAAGGTGTGGAGAATGGCTGCAATCTAGAAGTGAGTGTTGCCAGAGCTTTCTAGAGCATTGTTTCATTCGTTCCATAAAATCTAAATCTGCAGTGGACAGTAGCTTCACTGTATCATACTTGTTAATTTTGCTTGAATGCAGTTGTCTTTTGCTGTGAGTACCCTTCCTGCTATAACGAACAATACAGCACCTTTATACTATTTATCTACTGTTCACTTTTTATTTCCCTTTCTTTTCCTTCCTAGGCTATTTCCATGGTATCAACCCACTGAACAATGGTTTTATCTTCTGTCAAATGGTGGGGTTGACCATCCAGCAAAGATGACAGGTGCACTGGTTAAGGGTACAGACCCACAGGCAGCTGACTTTAACAGCTCCAACTCTTGGCTGAGCAGTCACTACTTTTCTCTGTTAACTACCCATTAGGCCCTTCTAAGAGTTGTTCAAATAAATAGTTTCCTTCTATTTTAATTTAACTCTTTTCTTTGGTGCTGCTGGTTTTGTTCTGCAACTTTAGCAACTTGAGGTGACTCACAGCATATCTGATGAGCAATCATGCTGGCATGAGTTTAGCAAGGGCAATAGCAGAGAAGGACCAGAAACTCCCCTTCTCAGGTGAGGTAAACTGTTAAATCTGCATGCTCTGCCTCATAAAACCACACTGTTGCTGAATGTGTGGTACCCAGTAACTCAGCTATGCACTCAAGTCTTGTGTCAGAAGCTGAAAAGAGGAATTTCCATCCAGGCACTGTGGCAGGACAGCTCTGATGCTCAGGTGTGGAGGTCATGGTGTGTGTATACACATGTACATAAAGTAAAAAGGTCAGTTCTTGTTTGTTCCTTTGTTTCTGCAGCTGCCATAAATTAATTTGCAGGACAGACAGTTCTGGCTCTTT
This sequence comes from Sylvia atricapilla, assembly GCF_009819655.1. Lineage (NCBI taxonomy): Eukaryota > Metazoa > Chordata > Aves > Passeriformes > Sylviidae > Sylvia > Sylvia atricapilla. The sequence continues at coordinate 70,281,197 of NC_089140.1, read as the reverse complement.
CTGTTGAACTCCTCTGACCCCATGAGTCCCATACTAATGGAAAAGGCCTTCAAAAAGTCTCTCTCCACTGTATCTGGGATAGGAGTAATCTTCTTCTCCTGTTGAATGCACATGGACTCCTCCTCCTGTCTCTTTTTGTATCATTCCCTCCTCTTCAGTGAACATCATTGTGCACTTCCAGAATATTCTATATCTACCATTCTCCGCTTTGGCTTGCCTTCTCCCTCTGCGTCCTTTGCAGACCACATACCACTGGGACCAGCAGCACCCAGGGGCAGCCCTGGGGGTGTGTGGCTGCCACTCTTGGGCACCTGGACTCCAGTGACAGGGCTGGTGACACACAGGTCAGTGGTGCCCATGTCACATCCCATTAGGGGTCGCTCCAGGAGAAGGGAAGAGAGGAGTTCGAAGCTACAACACACATGAAAAATTATTCTCTAAGTCTTTTTCACTGCAAGTTGTCATTTAGTTCTTCCCCCCTCCCAATCTGGGTAGCTTTCTGCTTTTCAGAGATAATCTTTCATTTTATTTATTTTTATTACCCCCCCAAAAGGAACAGACAAGTATTTTGACCATGTATAGTGACTTACAAAAGCAGCAGCCAGTCCTGAAAAAGATCTCAAATGGAAAACATCTCTTGCCAGTGCACGTTTGGCATTCCCCAGAGACTGAAGGCACAGATCAATGCAGCTTTGGTCACCTCTTTGCTAAACTGAGTTGGTGGCAGGAGGAAAAAGTTAAGGTGAAGGGGAGAAAATGCCAAAGTAAAGCAGGATTTGGCTCTGCTTTTGAAAGGCGATAAAATGGGACAGAAATGGGGAGAAACCAAAACAGAGGAGAACTGAACAAGAGAAAAGACAACCGTTTTAAGAGATCAAAAATATAAAATCTGGATAGATATTTTAATACCTTTCTAACAGTATTATTCCCTTTATGTAGAAAGCAAGATCTTACTGAAACCAGTAACAAGAATTTAACCAGCTTCACTAAAGCAGAATAAGGGCAATACACAGCTTTGTCATAAACAAAGAAAAGCCCCCCAAGCCCCCACACCACTATCATTTTTGCAGGTCTCTGTTCTTCAGCCAGTGGTGGGATTTAGCTTTCACTTATCCAGGCTAAAACCAAAGGCAGGGAAAAAAAACAACCCAACCCTAAAACACAAGAATTAGGCAATGTAACACCAACAACATCTTGGCTTTTCAGAGGACCCAAGGGATGCACATACTCAGAGCCAACTGCATTTAAATTGCACGGATGTGCCCAACACACTTGTGCTTGTTTGAGATATCCGTCTTACTGGAAATCACTGAAAAAAGTTTTAAACTGGGAAAATTAAATGATTTATGTGCTCTAGAAAAAAAACCAACTTTATTATTACCTTTTAATAAGTTGTCTCTCTTTAGTCAAGATAATCACTCTGTTAGGAAATCTCAAAGGATGACCAGCCTTGGTTTTAATGACTCAGAGAAATCTTGCATTCACAGAGTGCTCAGATCCAAATGTATTATCCTGTTTTTTCTGTGTATCCTCTTCCCTTAAAGAACAACTATCCCACCTGCTCTATTCTTTCTGCTTAATACCCTCCCATCCTCTAAACAGTGCTGTCCAATTTTCACAGGAAAGGGTGGACTTAAATTGTAGAATTACTGCATCATCCTCTATTCCCCTATTTTCCCAGCACTGTAAGACACAGTTTCAATACAACCCAGCCCTTGCCTGGGAACAACAGCTATGGTTTACTTGTACCCAGTAGCTCTTTAAAGCATTGCTTCTAGAATGTTCTTGATTTCTCTCCTGCTAATTGAGCATGAGTCATCTTTCCTAATTTTGGAGAGGGTGGGAAGCAAAAGATTTTGCATTTAACTGTAGTATTTGACAGTAGGGCTTAAATGTAACAACTGTAAAAAGCTGTATTCTATTTGTAGCACTGATAGGTCTCTGTATTGTTACCTCGCATTCTAGATTTCAGGAAATGGCCTTTCTTATCCTTTTTTTCTTAATGTACCAATAGTTATTTCAAGTAGTAAACAAGTGTCTTGGTATTGAAACCAGCTTGCAGGAGTTTTGGGTTTTTTTTAAAGAGTTCAGAAAACAATGAAACGCTCTTGTTCCGTATGCCAACTTTCCATGGCCACTCCCTCAGTTTGAACTGAAACTGAGCCACCTTTAGAAAGTACAAAGATTGGGGTGTTATTGCTCTTTAAGTAATCACAGTCTGGCTTAAGGTGGGTCAGCTTGGAGGCACCTGTGAACCTGAGCTTCTTATTCACTTTACCAATCATGGGTTGTCACACCTGGTGAGCAACATTCCTGTCTAGGTGGATTTTTCTCCTTTAAGAGAGCTAGGATCACCTGCTCAAGAAACAGAGCTACATTCAATAGATAGTCTGTCTGCTGTATCAGCTGGCTTTGAGAGCCACTTTTTAAAGAGAAGAGTTTCCCTTTGTTCACATAATTTGGGTCAGATGTGGGGAAGACAAACCTGGTTCTTTTACAGGAAAGATGGTGTAACTCTTCTTCTGAAATGGCAGGGAGCAAACCTAAGATGTGCCAGTACGGGAAACATGGACTGGAGTCTAACACACACCTAACAGCTATCAGCAACTTTGGCAGTACCTTCCCCTGCCAACTTTAGTGAATCTTCTCAGTGGCAGTTCTCCCTTCTCTAAAAACAACTGTGTGCATGTTAGCACAATGCCAAAAGGTGGATGAAAATAATTTCAGATGAAAACGTGGGCAGAGTGAAGTCCTGTGTGTTGGCAAGGCAACAGTTTGCTAGAGGTAGGATTTGGCATCTGCAAGTAGTGTAGCTCCCCTGTGTGTTTTTATAGAGCCAACTGCTCAAGGCTGTTTGTATTTCACAGCAAAGAAGACTGAGCTCCAAATGAAATACTTTACCATCAGAACAGGAATAAAGGTTACCTGCAGCTCTGCCACTGTATTTTGTTACTCTGCTACATTAATTAAGCATTTTGAATAACTGGGATTATTTTCATCTGCACAGCTCCAGCCAATTCCCATTAAGGTTCCGTATAAAATCGTCTGTCTTCACAATTACAAGATTAAAAAACTTGATGGCAATTTCAGTCTGTTAGTCACACTGTATTGAACACATACTTTGTAACAGATAGAAGGGGAACCCGTCTAATTACAATGAGACTATAGGGGGCCCTAGTGCTCCTTTCCTAGGTAGGAATATATCTGGAATTTATGGATACATGGAAATTAACTGCCACAGAACAGTGAACAGCAGTTTTGGGCACAATTTAAAGGAACTAAGCACAGCACACTGTGAGGGCAAAATGTGAAGATGATGACTATAAAACACAACCGTTTCTAATCCTGTTGGGTACCCCCACAGGAAAGTCGGTGTCCTGCATTAACAAAAAGATGCAACGTGCTGCCGAATGTAATTGTCAAATGCTTGTTTTCACACACAGAGTTACCTGCACTATGCACATTTAATGACCCTTCAGTGTTTTTGAATGTGCATACCTGAAGCTACAGGAGGTTTTTTTACTTCAGTCCAATGCCTCTTGCAGACCACGATTCTCCCCCAATGTCTCTGCAGCACTGAAAGGGATACGAGTGCTCTGCAAAATGCTTCTCCCCTCCTGCTCCAATGTCTGATTCCGGGAGGAACCGTATCACAGCATAAGACAGCAAAGAAACGACAGCAGTATTATGGCTGAGAACAATGGCATAACTCAAAGAGAGTCCCTATTAGTGTGAACTCTGTGTCTTGGCTAACTTTTCATCTCAGTATTCTTTTCTAGTCTATGAGTATTTCCCAGCATGCATAGCTATGGGGGAAAAAACTGACTGTGTTTTGTAAAAACAAAAGCTTATAGATGTTTACATTTGAATTAATGCTGGCTTGTTAGTGCATGAATGTATCCTGGAGAAAGTCATTGTTGCTCCCTAATTCTATTTCCTCCTCCAAATAAATTCAGTTTGATATTTCCTCCTGGCTATGCTTGAAATTGGAGACTTTTCATGTTGTTACAAACCATAATGCTGTCTTTTTCTGAGAGGAAATTGGTCTGAAGGTTTTAACAATTGTGGATGTTAGAATCTAGGCTAAAGGCATGATTGTTTAGAAGTGCCTACAATATGCTTAAGAAATCTGACACTATTCAAAGGCGCAAAGCTGTATTCATAGCAGCAAAGAACAGGGATTCAATTATAGTTGCTCTGCCACAAACTGTTTTGTAACCTTTTCAGTGTTGTCTCCCTTACATGCCAAATGGGTTGAAAAATAAAAAAGAAACAACCCAAAACCCAAAAATGTTATTTGCTCAGGAATCATGACCAGCACAGTACAATTCTACAGAAGGCAAAAAGCACAGGTAATTTTCTGAGTCACATACTGACCAAAGATGGGAGAAACTTAGTTTACCTTCACTGTTCAGGCAAAACTGCAGGAGGCATTATCCAATAACTGCACTGCTCCACCTCTTTCACACCAATACAGATAATAGAAAGAAAATGAAAAGTTTTTAAGGTCAAGTGACCAAATATCAGAGAACAATTTATGATCAGCAATTCACTCTTGCGGTCAACTCAAATTTTCCTCTCACTGAGGTGAAGTCTGCCATCAGCCAGCCTTGAACACTTTTTACATTCTGTCTGCTAAACAAAAGCACTGAACCTGGTTGTATTTTCAAATATATCTAGGAGGGTTATTTGAAAGGCAAAATGATCACTAATTTAAGTTTTCTACACAGAAGGGAGAGCTACAGAATTTTTACCTGCATTGTGAAAAGCAAATCAAATGCTTACTTCTAACAGAATTTCAGCTCTAAGAATTCCCAGGTCAAAAAACTCTTGTTTTCAACATTGTGCTGCTTTAAATGGCATGTGTAATATATTGTATGTAAGCAGTAAGAAATGGCTATTGCAAACAGCAGTTCCTTAATTAATGGAAGGTTTGTCTTTATCACAAACAGTTTTATTTCAAGTTCCCATAAATTATATAGTGCCTCTAGGCAGTTTGACACCAGTCTATAAGCTGTTCCCTAAATCTCCTTCACTACTGTAGAAACAGAAGGTGGCAGACTTCTGTTTCTACTGCCTTTTGATCTGTAATCTGCAGGCCCACAAGTGTAGCTTTCCTACTGAAAATAACCCAACATGTAGAAACTAGACATAAAGACAGCATAGCAGGGAATAGTCAAGAGTTTGTTATAGGGGAGTCACTTCAAAGAATCAGCAGATACAGGAAGAAAGGTAGGGCTCTTAAATGACACAAGCTCCTGTGAGACAAACAATCCTCTCACTGGTTAGCAGTGCTTAAAGGCTAATAAAGAGGAAACAGCCAGTTTTCAGGCAACTAGAGTTAAGGGAGTAATCTCTGGTTTGTGTTGCCTCTCACCAGTATGCCCATGTTGGCAGCCCAGTGGGAGGGGATTTGCAGAGTCAAACTGGTGGAGTTGAAGACACAGGGGCTACAGAACAGGCATTTTCTGGAGAGAGAGAAGTACTTCATTTTGGCTGTAGTTTGGTCCAAAGGGCAGAGTGCCTGCTAGTAGTTACAGCTCACCCTCTCATTTAGTTTTATTCAAAGAAAATAGAGTTTGTGCACTCTGGGTCTGCTCTGCAATATGGCCCAGAGACCTGTAAGGGGAGGTTCCAAACAGGTTCAGCTCAAAACTACATACCTAAATACTATGGTAGGTGCACTAGTCTACTATGAATTAAATGAATTAATGAATTAAAAAGATTGAAAACTGAAAATTTCTTCATGCCTGCCAACAGTAAAATTGGTAGGCTGCTAAGAGCTCATGCTCTTGAATGAGAAATTAATGAAATCAGTGTATAATAAGCAACCTCCACGTTATGGTTGTACAGAAATACTCACGAACACAAATCTCCCTGTCAACAGAGCACACAGAAGGGCTCTAAGCAAAGCATTTTCCATTTCAGGTAGCTTTCTTTGGAGACATCAGCCCAGTGTTCACTGAATGTCAAACACCACACAAAAGGTGGGAAGCATTAGAATAGCATTACAGAAGCAGAGCCTACATTTAGGCAGACGTCTGATTCTTTTGGCAATTTATCTGGAATTTTTACTGCATTTCTGGTCAGCCTATCTCAAAAAGGTGTGGTGGATCTGGAAAAGGTACAAGACTGGAAAACTGACCAAAACTGGCTATTGTTCAATTTGTGAAGAAGCAATAGGGGCACAGGGAAAAAGAGAAGACTTCACTGTAAAACCAGAAATCTCATGGAGAAGCTGAATATATGAGATTATCATCAGAAACACCTTCTTTAAAACATTTTAAGGAATGAAACAGTAGTACTTTAAGTGAAACTCTGAAACTCCTTATCTTAAGGTAATGTGAAGGTCAAACATTTAAAAAAGCGATCCAGCAGAGAATTAAACAAATTTGATAGGTCTGTAAAGAGGTATTAAACACAACAGATGTGAGTGCAGTCTTCCAGTTCAGGAAATTCCACCAATCCAAAGTCTGGAGGGTATTCCAGAAGATAGCTTACTCTCTACTGGTCCAAACTTTGATGGTCCTCCTAAGTTTGTACTTTAGTTCATTGTTTGGGAGGAAGAGTGATGAAGTGCCTTGTGTGATTCAGCACTGCTATCCATGTGATTCCACCTGAATGGCTTTGAATAGGTATCCCTAATACAATGTTTTAACAGACCTCTTTCCCTCTTCTGATTTCAAGATAAAAGGATTAAAAAAGAGCAGAATGTTTTGAAGTTTCTTAGATGGTATCAAATGTTCCTACCAGCAAAAGGGGTCAGTATCAGCTGTTTCTTCCATTATATGTGGGTTGGGTTTCTTGTCCTAATGTGGTTGTAGGGGGAAGAAAAAGGGGGCAGGGAATAGGGAGGGAAGGGAGGAATAACAAAAACGGGAGAATGAGGTCCTAAAGTGTCCTAAGGTCCTAAGCTGTTTAAAAGATCTCTAAAAACCAGCTGCTTATTTCTCAAATTCAGCTTTAGTCTTTTTGGGATATAGCTGGTAAAAAACATAGATGAAGGGGGCACTGTCTTGGTGAAGCAAACACTATCCAGAGCTCTGGTTGTATAGAATTCCTCTCTAGTTAGTTAAACTGCCCAAAATGCATAAAGAACATAATCTAGGTGTTCCAGACAAAAGAAAAAAAAAACACTCAAAGCTCAACTACTCAGTGGACCGCAGAAACTAAGGTTCACATTTCAGTTGTTGCTTTGGAAAAGATTGTGTTTCATCACTTGATTTCCCAGACTTGTTTGAATCTAGTTTATTTTAAAATTATGGTGATTGGGAAGGGGGAATTTCACCAGAGTGCTGATAAATCATTGGCAAAAGAAAGAGATGGTTAAGAAGTATTTACAGGAACTTTTCTTGCTCTAAAGTGTTGCAGCTCCCATGTACTGACTCCTTAGTAAACAATTCATGTAGTTCATTTACAGTATCTACCACGACTGAAGGGAATACAGAATTCTGCAAAACAATTCTAGTAAAGTCTGCTAAATCTTGGTACTTCCAAAAACTAAACAGGGGAGTAACATTCTCATAATCTTATCAACCTTCAATATGTTTTCGTTTTTTTTAAATAAGGATGCTAATAAAAGGGTTTCTTTTCTGCATGATCTCTTTTCCCTCCTCCACTGCAAGCTCAGACATCAAATTTTTGGAAAACAGTGAGCAATACCTGGGGGAGGGGTGGGAGTAAAATCATGATTGCCATCTGATGCATCCAAAACTAGGACATTTAAAAAATGTTAATGTTGTTTAATGCACCAAAATAATGAAAAGCAAATGCAGGGAAAAAAACCCACAGAAATTCACATCAAGCTATCCACAAGTCTAAACAACCGGTGAAACTGAAAACTAACTTGCCACTGAATTTTTCTAAAGCTCTGATTAATAAAATAGCGTATGGAGTTTTCTGCAGCTTTTAGACAATTTAAAATAATTCAGTATGGTTGAAGAAGAAACTGATGATACAATTTTATCATGGATAAAGTATCAGTATGGCTCCATGTCACTAAATCTTTACTAATGGTTGCAGTTACACTGTAAATGAAAAACAAACTGCATACTAATTCACAGAACATATTTGTAAGAGAAAATAGTTAATCTCACTCTTAAAATAGTTCACATAGTCACACACAGAGAAATATTAAGAGCGAAATAATGGTGCTCCTTAACTTTGCTTCATGGAGTGAAGAAATAATCTAACATTATGTGCTTTAATTTACTTCCAACAGCTAATCCCTTCACTTTTCTCTCTGCTGGAGGACACTGAAAGTCTATTTATAGACATCAGCCAAAGACTTTGCACCTAGCTTCAAGTTCAACTCACACTGCAGTGGAGCTTTCCGACAGACAAGGTGAGAATGATCAGTGCCCTGAAAGAGGGAAAACTTTCAAGGGGTAATAAGTATTTTAGTGACTTCTTATTTTCAGTTAACAGGAATAAGTTTACTTAGGCTGATTTTCCCCCACATTAAGGCTCATTTCTGTCCTTGGTGCAGTTGTTTTCTACCTAAGAAAAATCCAAGTTATTTCTCCAAAACTGTATTTATTGTCCAGAAAAAAAAAAAATAGTCTCCTGCAATGATGCTTTATAAAGATGTATGAGTGATAACTGGACTAAATTCAGAATTGATAAAAAGTGTGAGAAGAATGATTCAGAAATAAAGTAGCATCAAACCTTCAACATCCATCTCTAAATTGCTCACAGATGCAAACGTCTATTTTACTACTAAATCCCAAAGGTTAACTCTTGTTGTACAGACTGGCTGATTACACACATGGCCCACTCTCATGCTCTGGATGTATATTCCAGAGATGCATTTTCAAGTATCTAAATATCTGTATAAATATTGCCTTTAGATATCTAAAATGGCATAACCCTCACTTATGCCATTTACTAATTCTGTCAGCCCTTGTGGGCCTTCTTTTTTGGGGTGTGTGTGTTCTTTTTTTTTCTCATTTGTTTTCTTTTGTTTTAATATTCCTCCAGCTTTACTTTGTTGTAAACACAGAAACCAAATACGAGAAGTTCTTGGAAGGAGAGGGGTGGATGGCAGGCAATAAGAGTCTCACATACCTCTTGTTGTGCATACCTTTGAACACTTCATTGAGAAGCTTTCCTTGGGAGGATAAAACTCTGGTGGTGGGCCAAAATATTCCTGTGCTGCTCCTGAGGTTTTAGAGTAAGGGTCAGAGCAAACTGTAGAAGTCCTTGAGTGCTGGCCACCTTGGATGTCTCTACAATGGGGTAAATGACTGATGGTTACTAATTAGGTCACAGTCTCTCCTGAACATTAGAACATGAGAAATTTTCAGATGCTCCTCTTAGTGGAAGCAATTAGTTTGCTTCACAGGCATCTTGACCTTTTTTGCTTGCCTGTTTTGAAAGCAAATATCCCAAACCCTTGCATAAATGCATGTCCATAAAGATATTTACATTCAACGGTCCTTATTTTGGAAAACAGTGTACTCACTGGGTAGGCTGGCTGAACTGTTTAGCTTACTGGCAAAAGGTAGAAAGAGGAAATAACAGCTTTTTCATGAAAGCCAAACAATTTAGCTGGTCTCTATCAGGCCAGATAATAGAAATGAGAAAAATTTTGGCATAATAAACGTGCAAAGTAGCACAAGTATTTCACGGGTGTTTTGTCAAGTTTGTATTTCCAACTAGTGTCTCTTAAAAAGATGCCTTTTTGAAAGAAGAAAAGCTATTAAAATAAACAGATAAAGATTTCAAACAAGAGAAAAAATAGCCTATTCAAATTTTTTAGGTCCTCGAGGATATTTGAAGAAGAAACTAAAATCAACCCTCCTCTGCAAAAAAATCAGTTTCTCCTGTCTCCAATTAGTTTCTTTGTTGATATAATGGTCTATTATACCTTTGTTGATATAATGTCATTTTCTACAATGACATACAGCTCCATATCTGAAGTCTGATGATTTTTAAAGCTGGTGAGATTTAGGTTATTTTATAGGAAAAGTGCAATTTTCCTTTTAAACTGAGCTAACGCTCAAGTTAAAAGAAACATTGGATGCAAATTTTTTTGTGTTTGGTTTAATTGAAATTTGCTCCCTCATTTGAAGAAGAATTGGAGCTTGCCTTCTTCAAGGTACAGCTGGGTGAGTTTGTTATGAAAGGGTATTCTAAGTCTCATTCAGCATTATTATTTTTAAAAGTCTTCTTTGTATTCCTTTTTTATCTTGAATTTCTTATCCACAGATCAGCATTTTCAACTGTAGTTTTGTCTCCTAGTATCATTGCATTTCACTAAGGTTTATCTTCATCCAATTCTAGACTCAATATTATCTCGTTCATCCACATTAAATCATGTTCTTTGTAGTTTTTACATTTTAATTAAGACATTCAATAACAAGACCAATGCTAACATCTCCGTGTTTAGCTGCCAACAGCTCTATTTGGCTGAAACATTTCTGATTTTTCTGACCTCTGTCCTATGTCTTGTGCAACTACCAAAGCATCCTGTGCAGCTGTGTCACATAAATTAAATAAGCTGTGTGATTTATAAGACTTCCAGTAACTTGAAAGCAATCCCTTTGGTACTTCTGATGCAGCTGCTTTTCTCTATTGTTTCCTGTTACTTGCCAGAACACAAAACAAGACAAAAAAATCAAACCAACCCCCCCGAATGTTCAGCAACAGAGTACATTTAGGAAAAAAGAAATCCTTTTTTTGGATGCCTTTTTTTCCTCACTATGGCCTGTTCTGGCCACCTTTGCTGCTGTTTTCCTTGAGGGTTTTACCATTCTAGGTAATTCTCCTCAGCAGTGGGAGGAAGGTTGTTGTAGGAGTTTCAGACAGAAATGCATTTGGAAAGAGAAATCTGGCTAGAAAGTCTAGTTCATCCGGAAAAAAAGTATTAGGCATCCAAAGTGCAGCTTTCACAAAAGTCTTCCCATGTATTTCATTACAGGGTCTGGTGGTCTTCTGATCAATCAGCCAAAGTTTTCACCAAAACCCATGAGAACTCCATGAGAACCAAGCAGAGGAAGTGCTGTTAGGTTAAGCCAAACTCCTTCAAAACAACTGACAGAAAAGTTTTTCACTTAGTTTTAGTGGGGTCTGATGGCCCCCAGATGCTTGACTTGACTCTAAGAATTATCTTCATGGTTGTTAGAGATTTGCAACTGCAGCTTCCCTTCCTCTAATCTCTGGTGGATACATGGATGTCTGTGAACTTTTATGGTCCATCCATCCATTTTCCATCTATGAGTCCAGACATATAAAACTAACAGCAAACCCAAGAAATCCAGAGAAGTGCTTTATTAAAAAGTGGTGGTTTAATTTATAGCTAGCCTTTCACACATTGCTTATATTATGCTATACATGAAAGACAAAAAAAAAAGCCCACAGCAAACCTCCAACTCTTTTGTTGTTTTTGGTTTTTTTTTTTCTCTCCACTGTGCTATTAATATGTTACTGGCATTAGCTGTTCCCACTTCTGTTCAAGATAATTTAGTTATATTGCCTGACACTCTCTGCTTTTGCTAAGGACAGGCATTCAGCCTCTGAGGACGATTCTTATGCTGGTCTTTGTTCCCATTTCTCTTCAATTTTTTGTAATTTAGGAGAGACTGAAGAAAAATTCATTAGCTATTTCCACGAGGTAAGTTTTACCACTATCCAAGTGTTTTATACTTAGCCATAAGTATTCCTTGTGGTCCATACAGTGCTCTTCTCTGCTCATTTTATTGTCATCCTGTTTTCCTTGTTAAAATGCATATTATCAGGGAGTACTTCAGTATTTCAGCTTTTCAATAATCTTCATTATATTTGTCTCCTCTCCCTGTTTGCCTTTATTCTTAAATTCCCCTACAATCACCTCCCCAGAGTCTAAACAGCAGAGATGAACACTCTTGCTGCCATGGCAAATTTGCCAGTAGTGTTTTGATCTACAGACCTCTTTCCTACAGTGCAGCCATGCACTGGCATGACCTAAAAGGAAAAGAGCCTGAGCTCACGTCTGGTGTGCTGCAGCCTGGCCAGGTTGGAAGGAGAAGTGTGTAAACTCCTAAGAGTTTGTTTGGCACTGGAAACCCATTAGTTGATCTGCTCATTGTGGTGATAGGGGCTGACCCACTCTCAAGTGCTGCCAACAGCCTTAGACGCTTCAACAATCACTCATCTATTGACAGCGACTACTGAAAGTTATCTTATTTCAGATTAATAGGAACATGTTCACGGCTGAACTAGAGGAACCTGAGAGCTCACCAAGTCCCTGTGCTGGTCTCAGTCATGTAACATTCACGTTTAAGCAGTGCATATTTGGCAAGCCACAGCTTGATGTCACCTGCTGACCTGCATCTTCAAGAACTGTACTGAGACTCACGGTCACACTTCACCTACTTGTCACCCAACCTGATTCAGATCATCCCAGGATATTCACATCTCTGCCTGTGTTACACAGGCTATCTTTCTGTCCTGTCTCAAGCTCAAAACAAAGAAAAAAGGTTAAATTTCTAAGTGTAAAATAGCTCCAAATGCAGTATGGTCATGTTTTCAAGGCTGAGTAAAAGCTTTCTTTACTATTGTAAATTAAGCCTATTTGAAAGCAAAGAGAAGGCAGACATTATAGACCTGCTGTGATCTATTTCTCTGAGGAGATAAAGACGTACCTCGCATTGTATGGGTACGGTTTTCTTGGTCTTCTGTCTTCCTTGTATCTATCAGATCTATGGTTCTCATGGTGCCTGTATTGCTTATCTTGGTATCGACTCCCGGCATGAGACATCTTGTTTCTCAGATGTATTCTCTCCTTCTAAAATAACTTCCTGAGCCAGAGAAACAAAACCAGTTCATTTTATTGCTCCACTTAAAAGTTATTCATTGACCAGCACTCACTTTCATTTCATGCTGATTCAAAATTAGTACAGACTTCTTTAAGAAGTGAAGGAAGTAAACCCCTGTAAACGACAAGGTAACTTCATTAGAGCAAGAAGGGTTTTCTTTATCTTTTCCTTTTCATCAAGTAAATGCAACGTTTCTATACTTGACATTTATTGCGCTTAGCTTATTTACTAAGTCTGCTCTGATTCCCCTGCTTTTGCTGCCAGGACAAGGGATTGTGTCCACCAAGAACTGACTCCTGTCTTCTGCAATGTTGTGTCTCAGCTAAAGCATTAAGCCCAGCAAGTGCCAGTGCACTGATGAGTGTGCACACAGCTGCCACCGGCACAGGGAAGTCTGGAAGAGCAGGCTGTGACCTTTGTCCCGGGAGTTTCTAGAGGAGGGAGTTTCTAGAGGTGGGTGTAAGCAGCGCCAGAACCAAACGCCGTCTGTGATTTGCATAAACATTCGGCACGGGCGAAGCCGCGCTGGGCTGAAAGTAAGCTGCCAAGATGCTACAGCCCGACAATTCTGTATTTAATACTACCAGGTTGTTATTTGCTGAAAGTGTCTTTATCTTTTCAAGCGCGATACGGTTTAAGCCCAAACCTGTAAAACAGGGAAACACAGACTTCAAACACCTGAGCGATCTTTAGACTCATCCGCCTTCCTCACAGCCCTTCAACACCCCTGCAGCCGGTTTAATCTGGACCGATCAGGCCTGATAACTCCCCTCGGGCGTTATAAACTAAATAAATATAAACATATAGAAATATAATATAAAGGAATAAATTAATGTTTATTTGTTTACATCTAAGAGGGAAAGAGACGGCGCCCTCCCCGGAGGGCAGGAGCCATTCCGCAGGGAAAGGTTTCCTGATGCGGCCCCCTCAGCGCCCCGAGAGCGGCCTGGGGCCGGCCGGGCACCTCCCGCCTTCGCTTCCCCCCACCGCCGGCTCCCCCGGGCCCGGCGCCCGGCCCCGCACCCCCGGCCCTCACCTGAGGGAGCGCCGAGCTCCGTGCCGCCCGCAGCAGCTCCCGGCGCCGCCGGCACCGCCCTCCTGCCTCCCTGCCCTCCTGCCTCCCTGCCCCGCCAGCCCTGCCCCGCCAGCCCTGCCACCGCCCTCCTGCCTCCCTGCCCCTCCTGCCTCCCTGCCCCGCCAGCCCTGCTGCCGCCCTCCTGCCTCCCTGCCCCGCCGGCCCTTCCCCGCCAGCCCTGCCCTCCTGCCTCCCTGCCCCTGCCCTCACAAAACCACAGAGTGCTCTCGGTTGGAAACGACCTACTGATCTCTGATCTCTGCTCAAGTCCAGTCTGTGATCCAACACCACCATGTCAACTAGTGGCACTGAGTGCCGCGTCCAGGCTTTCCTTAAATACCGCCAAGGATGGTGAGTCCACCTCCTCTCTGGGCAGCTCATTCAAACGTCTAATCACTTTTTCAATGAAGAAATTATTCCTGATGTCCAACCTGAACCTCACCTGGCACAGCTTGAGCCTGGCTCCTCTTGTCCTGTCACTGGTTCCCTGGGAGAAGATGCCGTCCGCCCAGCTACACCCTCCTTCCAGGCAGCTGTAGGGAGTGATAAGATCACCCTCGAGCCTCCTTTTCTCCAGGCTAAACAGCCCCAGCTCCCTCAGCCGCTCCTCGTGGGATGTGCACTCCAGACCCTTCACCAGCTTCCTTGTCCTTTGCTGGTCAGTGAAAAGGAACGAGGGCCCTGGGAATGGGCTGGTGTCTGGGAGTGTGAGACAACCCAGGCTTTGTTTATTTTCATAAAAGAGGTCCCTGTGCCCTACAGTGCCGAGGAGGAATTTGGTAACTGCAAGAGGATATAATACCTGAAGGTCAATAAAGTTGAAATTCAAGGTCCCCACAGGTTGCCTTATTGTTTTTCCAAAGCCACCTCCATTGACCGGCGGTGTTCAGGGCAGAAAGTCCCACAGAACAGGGAGGGGCGAAGGGGAGGAGGTACAAGATAATGGGCCAGACCTGTGCCCAGAAGCAGGTATGTGGGAACAGCCTGTGTTAGACAGGTTGCACAGAGAGGTAAGCAGATAAACTCTCCCCTGGTGCAGAGCCATGTTTTGGATAATCAGCTATTGGAATGCATGCAGTCTCCTTTCTTGGTTCTCTGCTGAAAGCCCTCCCTGTGGTGTATCTGCAGGGGCTTTGTCGCCTTGCTGCCAGCCTGTGCTGTTTCTCTTACAGAGGAACAATGTGCTGGTCTCTTCAGGATGCCTTCTGTTGGCGTTTATAATCTCTTTTTGGAGAGAGTCTGGACAGGCTCTTGAACCAGAATTGCAGCAAATAGCTTGTTGGTTGTGCACTCCTGTACACAAAAGCAGTCTGTTCCTGGGAAACAGGATGGTGGTGTTAACATGACACTGTGCCCAGTTAATCTTGAGCTTTGGAAAGCTTCCCTGTGCTGTGGCAGTGTCCTGCAAAAGAGCAGGGAGTAGAAAATCCCTTTCCTTCCCAGGGCTTTCACAGCAGCATGCTTGGGGTACCAGTGCTTTGTGAGTTTGAGCTTTTGAAATGTAGCTGTTAGTGCAGTTCCATGGCAGAGGTAAATCCAAAATCCCCTGTAACATGCAGGTAAGAGAGGAGCTGCTGTCCCTGAAATGAGGAGATAGCTACAGGAACTGAATGCTCAGAGCACGTGTTTTGAAGTGTGGCAGAAGTGTGATTCCCTGCTCAGGCTGAACTGTGTTAACAGCTTCTTTTGCTGTTTACCATTCTCACCTTGCCTGGACCTCTTCTGCTGTTCCTGCCTTCAGCTGTACACTTCATCTCCCTCTCACTGTCTTGCACCAACCCTAGTGCTTGCTTGATCACATAATAATCCAGTTCTGCTTGCTTTCCAGCCAAAACCAATTTACTTTCTGGTGTTTTAGTGAGTTGAATTGGCTTTGTGCTGCAATCAAATGTGCACTGGAGCAAGGACTTGGCAGAAGCACATGTCCCACAGGGAAGAAACTGAGGGAGGGATGGGGGAAGAGGGCTACCTCTCTTGGCAGCAGTGAGTGACTGAAACTGAAGCCCTGATGAGAAGTTGCAGTTTGAGACACCACTACCCATCAGTTGCTATGCCTTCTCACTTTGGGGCAGTCATCTGGCTAGCAAAGGCAGCTTAATAGCAGGAGTGTTTCACTGTTTTGTAGTTTTGTTTGTTTCTAATTCCTACTGTTTCTATTTAAAGGTTGTTTCAGCTAGTTTGGCATATTTTAGCCCAAAGATTAGGGTGCCTGCATGAACTCTGTTCTCCTGTCTAGATAACAAATTTTTGGGAAATTGATTCAGCATTTGAATCCAGCAGAGGATATCTGCTCTTGATGGAGGGCATGAGGAATTAAATCTCCCTTCTGATGGGCAGGTTTCATACAAACAGCTGGAAAATCACGAGGAGTCAGGGCTAGAAAGAGACTTTTTTTGGAGGGGCTGAAATATAAGAGCATTCTTGACACTGTTTGCAGGGAGGGGAGAGGAGAGGAGAGGAGAGGAGAGGAGAGGAGAGGAGAGGAGAGGAGAGGAGAGGAGAGGAGAGGAGAGGAGAGGAGAGTTTTGTTAAAGCATTTTTTTTCCTAGGCTGAAAGGGTTCAGGTGTGGCCATTTTGGTTTGGAAGACTGGGTGGAACTGGAGGGATGCTGTTATGAACTGGGTAAAATTCAATGAAGCTGGTGGGCAAAGTAAGTATTTTGAAGACTTTAAAGTCATTATGGAACCAGGTAGCTGAATAACAGAGTCACAACCAACCCAGAATTACAAGGTGAGATCTACATAAAAAAAACCCGTTAACTCTATGACATAAGGGTTTTTCCCTGGAAACTCATAAAGAATATACAAGATAGGTAGTGACTGCTGGAGTTGCCTATATATGACATAAGAACCAGTGAAACAAGCCACAGAAAATCATGCTGACTAGGGAAAAACATTCAAATGTAAGAGTAAGAGTGTGTTAATAAGGAGAAAATAATGAAGGGATTAGATACTGTATGGGCTAAATTTAAATGACAACCACCAAGGAAAAAGATCAGATCATTTGTTCTTACGTTATTGCAGGTGAAAGGATGCTGTGTTGTGTGTAAGCAGATGGGTTTATATCAAAGATACACTCGATTCTGTCATCAAATTCTCTTTGTAATAGAAATAACCTTTGGGATTGAATTTTGGCTAGCTGATGAAGTCCAGAGGGACTGATGTGCAGAAAATGAAGTGTGAACAGTTTCGTTTGTTTTCTTTTTTTTCCTGGTAATTTACTCGAGTAGGTCACATCTGTGCCTTGGATCAATGTAGTCCTGGATACATGTTCCTGCCTAACAAAACAAAACACAATGAAACAAAACAAAACAAAAAACCTAAAACCTAATCTAGGTACAGGGTACAAGGTGCTATAAATAGATCTCCAGGGACAGATTTCTCCATCCAGACAGGCAGGCAGGGCACCACTGGAGTCTGTTCAGTCTGACAGGAACACTAAGCTCCTGAGATCAGCAGGACTAAAATTAGCTTTGGAACACTATTTTCTACCCTTGTGCTGCTGCTTTTGTATGAAATCTGTTGTTTATTGCTATAAACAACAAGAAAAGAATTTGGATTGAAGGCTTTTTTTTTGTTTTTCTTTCTTAAGGAGATTTTGAAATCCATGGTCTTTGGAATGGAAGGTAAATTGAGTTTGGGAACTAAGTAATTGGTTATGTGTGGTCAATTTTTTTCTGTGCTAATGACAAAAAAATCACAACACTGAAAATTTCTTCAGGAAAAGAAATGTAGACAGTCACGACTGATTTAATATTAATATTGTATCCTTAGTGTGTGCTGTTATAAATACTTAATTTTAAAAGCAATGGGACCAGTCCTTGGACTTCTTTTATTTTTGTCTTTGGAAATGTGTGAATGTTTTGTTGGTAGTTATTTCTCTTACAAGAAGTCCTTCCCAGCATCTTCTGAGTAACTGTCTAGTTCTGATTTAGAGATCTTACAACACGGCTTTCTGAAGAGAGGGATTTTGTCTCACTGAATGTAGACCCTGACTGGGGAATAGCCAGTTTCTGGGACTCATCCAAAACAGGCTGAAGGCAGTGAGGATGTTTCTATTGAAGCCTTGAATCCTAAAAGGCTGTTATCTGTGGGCCCCTTCATATTTACATCAGCTTGAAGTACAGAGCTGTAACACCAGCCTCGGTTATGCTCTGCATCACCACAGCTGTCACTTTCATGCTGGCTTTCCTCAAGTTCTTCTGTTGCTGGCCACCCAAGATGTATCTGAAACCTTATCATTCATTTTCTTTTTCCCTGTTCCTAAATGGAGTTGTAGTAGGCTAAAGCCATTTTTTTCCCTTCTAAAATGTTGAGCAAAACCAAAATGGCTTTTGAAGTCTGAGAAATTGTTAGCATTAAAATTGCTCCCTCATTTCTTAACAACCCATTCTCACAAATTCCAATCTGTATTGTGCTGAACTTGGGGGAACCCTTGTCTGTGTAGATCTTGGAGACTGTCTGCAACTCCATACTTAGTTTTTTGTACTAATTTTCCCTCTTCAATGTGAAAATATGTCGGGACTGAAATTTGCTGTCAGAGGACTTTTAGACCCTTGTGTAGATTTCTGCAATCTTGAATGCTGTAAAATTCACATGGTGGAACTTTGTGCAGCGCTTTTTGTCTTGACTGTCCCAGAGGTCTCAGTAGTCCTGGGCTTCTGATTCTGCCTGCCAGTTTGCAAATGGCACAAAATTGCAGCAAGAGCAGCTATCTGGGAGCTCAGGCCACTTCCCTGTCTCTTGGCATGAATCCATTGCATTCCATTTTATATTAGTAAAATATTTATGAAGTTTTATTAACATGATAGGGGCTCTTGTTCTTTCACAAGTAGCAATTATGAACAGCCTGCCTTTTCTCCGTTTTAATCTACTCTCCCATCTAGTCTTTTTCTTTTCTCATCTGGACACAGATAAAATCCAATAACAGGGTATTTATTTTGTGGATAAAACTATCAGAATTGGAGTCATTGGGCAGTCATTGGAAAGACTTCTTGTGCATAGAAAATTTATGAAGGTACAGAGGTGCTGGGTTCAGTAATCGAGCCTTAAAAAGTATTCAAACATTTTGTTCCTGAAGAAAGCACATATTCCTGTGCAGCTCTGAGCTATTTACATCTGGATGGTTTGTCTGGAGCTCTAAACATTGGCAATTGTATGTGTTAAGAAGGAAAAGGGGTATTAAATTTAGGTGTCTTGTTCATGCAAACAATTTGTCACTCTTTCAACCTCCTGAAAAAGAAATGCAACAGTGGCATCCTGTGGCCCAAGCAGTTCATGGCAGGTGGGTTTGGTTTAGGGCAAAATCTGCCACCAAGGTCTTCCTTCACTGAGTGGGAAATGGATCGAGTTGGTTCTAAGTTAGTTTACAGAAGAAGCCCAGAATATTTCAACACAGTGCACATTTAAAACCTGAAGTAAAAAGCTGCTATATACTTTTCAACCAGGATTTTCCACCACTTTATCTTATTCTGCTTATTTTTTTTGCCAAATACGTTGATGTTTGGGACAGAGAGGATGGTTTCAGTTACTCACCAAAGAGACAGGACTTCTACTTTGCTGTCTTTTTGCTGATGAACATGAAGAATAGAGGAGAGACTCCTGTTTCTAATTAACCCACGTTTAGTGCAGCATCCTGGATCTAGAAATGAATGTTTCAGGGAAGTCCAATGAAAAGAAGACAAATGAGAGTTGTTTTCCCTTGCACCTACATCATACCCAAGTGCTCACTCCCGCACACGGTATGTGGGTTACTTGAGCTTTTGGAAGTCTTGGCTTTAACTTGTTTAACTTGGACGGGCTGTGATTTGCTTACCTCCTCACCAGCAGATATTGGCAGCCGTGACCACCAGGCTCTCTCCAAAAGCTCTCAGGCATGCCAGAAGGCACGTTAACGAGGAACATACAGACTCACCTGCAGTCATGTGGGCGATTGGCCAGCAAGCTGCTGATAGCCTCACTTTTACTTCTTCTCCCCCTGGTTTTATGGTGGCTTCTCTTCTGTAAGAAAGGAGGTGTTAAGGTTGTTTCTTTTAAGCCTCTTCCTTCCTACTTACCTTTGCACATAGAGGTGTTAGTTGAAGGCTCAGAATCAGGAAGGAGTGGGGGCAAAATGAAACAACTTTCTCTCGTTTAGTTTTTCATTTTCTCATATCCAGGAGGCTGTGCACATTTTGAGTCATCTATCTTGAGAACTGGAAAAGCAGAGTAGAGGCAGTTGTCCTCTGCTGCCTGTGCGTGGAAAAACCTGTGGGCATTCAGTTTTCTGTTGTGCAGGAAAATCGCCATGTGATGCCTGAAGCAGGAGGCAAGGGAACAAAACCAGCAGCAGGCAGGGGCTCAATTGTTGCCTTTAATAACGAGTCAGTACTCTGAAGATTTTTGTGGAATTGCCTAACCGAGCTTGCACCACAGTTTCTGGACGGTATTAATCCCCGGGCTGCCTCTTAAAACACGGACATGCATGAAAAACAAACAAATGTTGAGACTGGCAGTGGCTCCAGAGATGTTAACCCCGCTCCTTTTTGTCAGTTAAACTGACAAGCCAGATAAGAAGAGCCGGTGTTGGTATCGTCTCTTGCATAACAAACCGCTCTCGACAAAAGAAGCAGCCTCCTGTCAAACGAATTTCCTTTACAACTGCCGAGGGGACTATTTTTAGTTTCATCTGCCATTCTTTACTCCTTAATCATCGGCTTCGCTTTTTCTCAGTTTTTTCTCCCTTTTCCCCCTGCACAGCTAGCTCCGATCCCAGGTACTGCTGATAACTGGCGGCGGAGGAGGGCACTGGGCTCTCGGCTGTTCCCTGTTAGCGTGTCTGTGTGGGATGCTACCGACCTTGCCATGTCGAGCTCAACTCTGACCTGTGCCTCCACCTTCAGAGAAAGGCAAACAGACCATTCTGAATCTGGATGAGGGATATCAAAGACCAGCAACTGAATGAGATCAGTTCTGGACAAGAAAGGGTTTTTTAGCTGAGGCTATGTTCAGAAAAAAAAACATGTTCTAAGTTGCAGGAGTAGATCTACAAATGTCCAGTGTTGAAGTGACATCACAGACACACTGCATCAGGCAGCAAATTCTTCGTATACCATCGGCAAAGCAGAGCAGAACCTGGCTTTTCCACTGAAGATAAAATTAAAGTGCTTTGAGAATGATGGTGTTTATTTCGTTGGTCTTTATTCTGTGGTACTTTTCCTTTTGGTCTGCTTGAGCCACTGCATGTTTGTAGCCTTTTGAGCAGCAGAATAATTCTTGTCTTTTGGCTGAGTTATAAAACAGCAGTCCTGCCTATCTGTAGCCCATTAGAGATTTTGTAGTGCTATTTGCAAGCTTAAGAGGATCTTAAGGCTTTAGTTATTCAGGAAGCAACACTGCTTTGCTCAGTTGAGCACAGTAATTCAGACAGGTCCATCAAACTCCCAGCATCTTTCTACAGCCTAATTCAAGTGAGTTTTTATGTATTCTATACCTTCTTCCTAAAGAGTATGCAAAAGCTTCAAATAATGAATGGTTTCATGCTCGTGGTGCTTCTGTAAAGTACGAGTTTTATACCCATTTTATAGCTGGATTTGAAGAGCACAAAGGCAAAGTGAATAGCCCAAAGTCAAGAGGGAAGTCTCTGGCAGCAGAGGAAATTATGGTTCTGTCACCTGAGGGAACTTAGCAGTACTGAAGTTAGTGTACAAGCTGACATTTTCCAGGGAAGTGCCACAATTCTCATAAGGAAGGAATCACTAGAAATGGTCGAAAGTTTTTACCACCGCTATTTTCTTAACAAATGTGAATTTCCAAATGATACAAGATGCTTGCAGAAAATGTATTTATTTTGAGAAAGTGAAGTAAAATTTATTGGATTTGAACAAGAATGAGTTAGGTTTATAAGGTTTATAATGTAAATGTTCTGATTGGTCTTTTTCTCTAGTGTAAACAAAAACCAAAACCCCAAACAAACAAAACTGCAAAGCAAAACAAAACAAACAAAAAGAAAACCTGGAAAGAAAGCAAAAAAAGAAACCTGCTTTCTCCAATGAAATGAGAATGCTAATGTATTGTTTGTGGAAAATTGAAAGTACATCTTTTTTTAGGCTTTCCTCTCTCCAGTTTTAGTCTTTTCTTTTTAACTGACTAGTGCAAGGGAGACCAATCTCCTTGACCCTAATAAATTTGCACCGTCTCTTTGAAGAGCACTCATTAGCCAAGGAAATTGAGAGAGAGTGAGCTGGGAAAAGGTCTTATGGCTGATGACAGTGGCTCCTTGTGACTTTGGCTGCTTTACTGTCCAGTAGAACAGGGATCTCTTTAGCAATTTTTGCTGGCTCACCTCCTTCCATCGCCTGGGTTCTCATTGTGCAGTAGCCTCCCGATTTGTGCACCTCTGCTGGGATCCCCCTGGTATAATCCCAGTCTATGTATAGCAGAATTATCTGTGGGCTTCTAAAAGGCTGCATACCCCTGGCTGTGGTGTACACAGGACACTGTGCGGCGTACAGTCTGACATAAAATTGTTCCTGCTTTTCTTCTGCCAATATACCATTGCTTTTGACAGTGTAACTCTTTCCTTTCAGCTTTCTTTATCAGGACATTTGTGAAAAATCTATTTCTGATTCTGCTCTTTTCAAATCTCTGAGTTCGATTTTGGTTTAGGAGCTGGAAGTAACACTAAAAGCAAGATTAGTTTTGTGTTTTTGAAGATGCTTGAAAGACTGCCAGACAGCTGTCAGGCTAGTGATGGCTTGTGACACAAAAGCAGACAAGCAAAGGTTCATAATAATTCAAGATCTGTTGAAAACCATATTGAAACATAGCTAGCAGTGAGAGGCTTTTTAAGAGAAAATTTTCATTGTGTATATTCAGACTCAGAAGTGTATTTCAGCCTTGCTGTGGGAAAAATACTTGTGGTTTTAGCTTTATGGGCATCCTTTGAATTTTGCCTCTCTTGCTCAGATTTTCAGAGTTTTCATCCCAGTTCATTTATCCCTGCCTGGCTTCCTGGCAGGGATACTGGCCTTAGGTGTCTGCACATGTGGAGTCCCCATTTCCCTGCTGCCTGGGTAGGTGAGGCCTTTCTTTCATGTATTTATCCACTTGTTCAGTATTTCACTTCCCTGCCTTTCCAGGCTTTTGTTGCTCTACGAAAAGGAGCAATTGAAACTTCTCCTGAATCAGTGGTGTGAGATGTAGCGAGAAACTTCTTGAAGAGCCTGGAAAAAAATCATTTAGGTTCCACTGGGTGAAGTGGGCCTGATCTTCAAAATTTCCCACAGCATGTTAAGAGGATTTGGGCAGAGATCTCAGGAAAAAATGAGAACTTTGCTTTCAGAACGGCCATGAAATGAGAAAGCCAAAGAAAAAAACAAATTTTCCTCTCACACTGTATAAAGGGCTCTCTGCTGAAGAATCACCAGCTGAATGCATATAAGAAGCTGCCAGCAATCATTAAGCTCAATTAACCATATTCTTGTGCCCATGATAACATCTGTGGATTATTTAAACAAAGTGATGGTGGGCAAGGAGGAGAGGAAAATTGAAGAAAAGAGGTTCTGCTGTGAACACTCGTACCACCATCACCCAAGCGATGCTGTAATACAGAAACTGGGTCAGAGACACCCTTCCCCCTCCATGCTGCTGTCAAAGTTATTTGAGTGTCTATTGAAACCCTCACAATAGAAGAGTTTGGCTCCTGCATTTGCTAAGCAAAACTGATTTGTATTTCTTCGTTCAGAAAAAACTGCTGGGTAATTTTCTGAGCAAGTACAATGCGGCAGTTCAGTACATCCCTGAAAGCTGATTTCTTGGTGATTTGTTTTTTGTTTAATAAGACACCAGTGCTTTTATTTAGCATTTCAGAATCAACATGCTGAATCTGCGTTTAGGAGCCTTAAACCTCTCTCGTGCCTCTGTTAGTTTTAGGACCAGCACTGGTAGTCTTCCTTCAAAGTCCAAAAGATTGTGGAAAGTCTCTTGAGAGCTTGTCTTGCTAAAGATTTAAATCTAAGTTAATTTCTTTTTTTGCTTCAAGGATAATTGAAGTAAAATATATTACACAGTGCTCTTCTGGACTCTTCCCACTGCCCTTTTTAATGCTGAATTTGAGTCTTTCATCCTTGTTTACAGCTGTCCCATTAGCAGTCTCAGTCTTCCAGTGTGCTCTGTCTGCTCTGAGATTTTTCTGTCTTGTTCTTCTGGCTTCTTTCAAGGAGACTAGTGGCTCAGCCTTGTCCTGAAAAAAAAAACTAAACTACATTTCATGCTCATAAGGACAGTGTGCACAGATTGTCAGTAAGCACAGGACCTGGGTGTGCTTACTATAAGGAGTGACATTGTTTGGCAGTTGTTGGTAGTCTTTATTCCAAAGGAGACATGAGTGAAGTGAAATAGCAGGGTCCAGGGTTTGAACTTGTTTTCTAAGTTAATAAATTCCCTCATTTCACTTTCCCTCTCTGCTGTCCTTGGCATGCAGGGAAGAATGAGCACATGCCCTCTCAAACATTTTCTTCCCTCATGTAAAATGTCACTTCTTTCTTGAAAATTGCCCAAGCTGATGGACAGTCTGGAGCTGGCTTCGAAGACTTAATTGGCCATGGAGTCCAAAAAGGTGTTTGGGCCGTGGCTACTGGGAGTTGCACACCCTTAGTACTTGTTATATTGTGTGTTAAGGAGGCATGTTTGGGAGTGACGAAGGAGGAGATGGAACATCATTTCCTTGTTTTCTCTGTACCTCAGTCTACTCTCTGAACAAGGTATTTAATTGTTATCAAGCAAAAGTGAAAACCTATGTGCCCATTTATATCTAGCTTATTTCTGATTTTTCTTATTGAAGGTTTAAAAGAAAAAGGAAAAAAAGGAAACAGTACCTGGGGTTGTGTGTTAGCTTCAAGTGACTATCTCTTGAGCTACCTTTCTTAACAGGCACTAATTACCTATGTCAGCCTCTCTTCCTTGCATCGTAAGTACCAAGAAGAAGAAATAAAAATTTTTGCCATTCCATCCGATTGCCCAAATTTTGGGAGAAACTCGAGAAAAAAAGCTGTTTGAACCCTGAAGTCTGATGGCAAAATGACTTCTCTTTTTTATCAAGGCTAATCACTTTCCAGCCCTGTCTCTGGCAAATCCTCTATCTGTAATAATCGAATCAGTACATACGACATAGTTTTTTGACAGAACAATATTTCTTAATAATTTAGTGGCATTGTACACACACAAAAACAGAGTTATAATTAGCTCTCATCCCTAAAGTTGGAAGAGCTATTCAGTTCATTGGAGGCTGCTGGCCAATTCTCTTATCTAATTGGATGAAGTTCCTACTTTCTCCCATTTGTATAATGTCTGCTTTTACACAAACTCATTAAGTGCAGCTGTACTCCAAGATTCTAACAAGAGCCCCTGTGAAGACGAGGCAGAAGTTTAATAGCTGTTCTGTTCTCTCTTTTTCATCTGATCTTAATCCATTTTGGTGGTTGATGTGTGTGCCCAAACATCTTTTCCTAGCACCTAATTCTACCCCCCTCCAGCTTTTTATTATGAATTATATTAATAATTAGAAACCAGACAAATTGCATAAGATTGATCTGTCTGTTTTGAAACAGGGGAGTTTACAGCTTGCTTTCAAGGAAGATGGATTTAAAGCAATTATTTGTTTCTGTGAGGCATACAGAAGTGATTTTTCCCCTTCATTTTAAAGCTGGCATTAAGATGAAATCACATAATTGCTACACTATTCTTTAAATCTTCAGAGACATTAAACTGATTATACAGGTAGAATAGCAGCATCATAGTTAACATATTAAGGTTTTTCATTTAGATGGAATTTTTGGCAAAATGAATACATTTTAAACCGAACAACACCCCCCACCACTTTTGTCAGTCTGACTCCTTTTTTTCTCATGTTGCTGTGGGTATTTTTGAATTTCTACTTAGCTGAGTATACAGAGTAATAGAAAGTCTTCATTTGCCAGAATTCAAATTTTTCTTCCAGTACTGCCTACATACATTCAAATCACATTTACAAAGAAGTGTTTACCACACACTTCCAGCAATACAGATATATCATTAGTATATCATTAGTATTAGAGTGATTTTGTAACTCCTATGGATTTTTTTTTTCCACTGAAGAATTATTCCAAGGTTTACTGTGGAACTTTCAGTGGTATAATTTCCTTTCCTTACTGTGTTCCATCTTCCCACCAAACAAGGGAGGCTGTAGGAGAGAGGGAAACTCAGGGAAGAAGTTTTCTCACAGCATTGATTGTTTCATGAGGACATGTATCTGTGATGATAAATGCTCTTGCTCAGATAAGTGGTGATGGGGAGACATGGGTGACAATAAGGATGACATTCTTTGGCACTGTGGACTGATGTTACAGCTGTGTATGTGCACACATCTGCAGTGCAAAAGAGGGGAGACAGCAAAGAAGCAAAGTGAGAGATCAGTGGAGGGACTCAAAGGGACTCCCTCCTAAGCCTAAACTGAATGTGAAGGGAAATTTCCCTCTGTTGGTTCTCCAGCTCCTAGCATCGTTATTCCCTTCAGGTTGTACTGCTCTCCTGCCTCTGAAGGTCACCAAAGGCTTGACCCTTACAAGGTTCACAACACCCTTAGCTTTGTCTAGCATCTAAAGATGCAAACATCTGGCAAAATCCAAAGGCCAGTATGAAGAGGGAGGACCCTACTTCCTCTCCCTTAAAGTCTTCCCTCAGTTCAAGTACTCATAAAAAGGTACTAGAGTTGAACATTTTGTTTCTGCTCCTGTGAGCATAAGAAAACTGAGGTGTTGTAACCAAGTCCTAGTCAAGAGACCTTAATGGCAAAGTTAGTAAAATTCAGGAGTGGAGGTTGAATATCAGTCTCCTCAATAATGACACCAAGAGGTAGTTCAATTCTTTGTTATAATATAAAACTTAATCTTGGCATGAGACACAAGTAGTTATGACTGATAAATGTCTCTAATCAAAAACTGAAATCTGTAAACATCTTGTTTTCAGATAATTGGCTCCATCTGTAGACATGCTCCATCATAGTCTCAGTCCCTGTGTAGACAAATACAAAACATGGCCATTCTTCTTGTTTAGAATCCCATTTTGTCTCCACTGGGCCTGCTGCCCCACACATACATAAGATAAGTTTGTCCAACTGTTGTAAGTGAGAACATTTAGGTCTTTTCTACCCCATAAAGATAATGTCTTCTAAGTGTGCAAGCTTATTTTTAGAGGAAATATTTGTGTATTAAAAGGGCTCTAAAAATGCTGGAACATTTGTTTTGCCAGCTACAGTCATCATAGGTACATCATTAAATTTACAACAGTAGCTGCTCTCTGCTAATTTTGTAATGTTTTGACAGAACTTAACACATCAATGTATGTTTGTGCTACTAGTCATCGGTGAATCATACCGCTTAATTGGATGGGTCAAGAAGATAAATAGTTGTGGTCTTTGGGAAATGAAAATGGCTTCTTTCATTTGTGACTGAGTTTGTTTGTACACTGCTTTTGTTGGAAGTAGCAATTTTTGATGGGGATTATGGAAAAAGCAGTGACTTATTTTCCTAACACTTGAGTGAGTGGTGATAGTTGTTGGAGGATGTGATGACAGAAGACAAGCGGGTTTTAATTTTGGTTTTGAAGTGGGTGGGAGTGGGCAAGTGGATACTCAAGACACATTAATGAAGTTATGTTGACAACTGTTAAGTGTGAAGTCTGTCATGTATCTCATTGCAATGAATGTGTCTTTATGAGCAAACTGCATTGGAGACATCTGTGCAATTGTCAGCTGTAATTAAAGGATGAATCAGCAGTGGACATACAGTTGAAAATGAAGGACAGAATGATTTTTTTTTTTTATGTGGGTGTGTATACTTCTGTTTGCCAAAAGTGACATATCTTTTTGACTAGCTAATTCTTTCCAAGTATCTACTAAAAGAAAAATTATTTGACTTAATTTTTTTTTTAAATACAATTTCTGCAGTAGGAGTGGAACTTGAACATTTTAAGGCAAGCAAATGGAGGCTTTTTTGGTCATATCCTTGTTGGTGGCATTCTGGAGATGCATAGAAAAATTACTTCCAGAAAGACTTGGGAAAGCATGAGCTAAAACATCACTTGTCAAGCATGCAAAATAAGCAAAGCAAAGGATGCTGCTTAGTCCAGGGCACATCTCTGCTTGCAGGTGCCATGCTCACTTGTAACACACATTGCAACTGTGTGTCACAGTCCATTTTCCTAATACCTTTCTGACTGTACTATGGATTTTGATGTTGCTTTCAAAGGGGCTTGCAAGGGACAGCTGGGGTTTCTCCTCATAAAGGATGAGCAATATTTGGGATGGCTGGCTGATCTTTTCCCCTGCCACATAGCTTCCCATCACAATCAACTTTAACTTCTGCACAAGGTTATTCAACTCCCTGAGAAAAGCCGGGATCCTTCCTCAATTTTATTTCCTTAAGTTCAAGTTGTTCTGCAGCTATCAGTGACTCCACTTCTAGTGCAAGTACTAAAATATCTCTTCCTAGCTCCAGTTAATATTGATGGGAGTTTCCCAGTAGATGATGATTGGAGTAGTTCTCAAGTGGGTAGCATGCTTGGAAAAGCACGTGATGTGAAGAGGAGGTTAGGCCTATCTAAACCTGGGATGCTGTCTCATCTCTTGTTGGAGGTAATTGTATAAATTTTTCTTTTTATACTTCTTGAGTATCTTTTATGACCTCTGGACTGCCCTTCCTTTCCCTCTTCATCTTGGCAGAAAGCAAGGAGCAGCTACAAAGTAACAGCACTGACTTCTAATTCCAGAACTGGAAGCTGCTATTTGGATGTAACTGGAAGCAGTGCTATTTGTCCTTGGTTAAAGATTGATTTTGTGTCCCTAATGAAAATACAGGGATAAGGAATGATGCTGATTTAGATGGTAGGCAGCTGGAGTGAAGGCCTTGTTAGGTACCTGGTCTGTGAGGCAAAGGAGTGAGGAGGACCTGAAAATGAGCATCTTTGTTTAAAATGCATCTGTTTCTTTTCCATGGTCACGTTTTTCAAGTGTAAAAGGTATCAGCTTCTTTTAGAGTTGCAAGTTGGAGGAAGCTGTGCCTGCTGTTAGCAGTAAATGAATTACTTAATGGGAAGAATGTTTGCAAAGCCGGGAGAGAAATAACAGCTGCTTTTTTAAGTAAAAAAAAAAACCAAACCCAAAACCAAAAAAAAACCCCAAAACCCCCCACTCTATAACATTTCAAAACTGTAGTCTGATTGGGGATTTTTTTTTTTAAGGCCTAGATGAAAGGAAATTAGTAATGTGTAGGGGGTGCTGAGTGGCCCAGGCACCTCACCTGTTTTATTCCTAGCTGTAGAGGGAATTCAAAGTTTGACACCAGATGTAAAGCAAACCCAGCGCCACATGAACTACTAGCCAGCTTCCTTCAGCAACATTAATTTACAGTCTCATGAGAGAACACTTTGGTTTGCTGCCAGTTTTGACTTCAAGCAGAACTGTCGGAGGACGGAGCAGCGCAGGTCCCTTTCAGGCCACAGCATCTGGCCACTGGAGCAGACAGCCCAGGCTCCTGGCCGGGCTCCGATGCAAACATTGCAGAGCATGTCTGTGCCCCGGCTCCCCGCTGAAAGGCAGCATTAATTACCCCGCAGCCCCGTGGCTCTGCGCCGCCCGCCTGCTGGATTACAGGGTGCTGGCATCTTTACGCTGTGGAAGTGGCCTTGCCAAAACTCGCGTCTGAGGTTGGCTGACGTGTTTGGCATTGCTGGGCCCTGCCAGTGGGTTCCCTGGTTGTTGCTGGGAGGAGGGCAATGAGGTGGTGCAGGCCGGGAAGAGGAGCTGTTTAGCCAAAGTCTCTTTGGTTTGCCATTGGCAGTGCTGTGGGGTGACAGCACAGCATGTGTGTGATGCCTCTCAGCTTTTTCCAGCCATCCTGTCTTAATAGAAGTGCATCTCCAAAGTGCCTTGATGCCTGTTGGGGTGTTTTATTTGACTTGTGGATTCACTTTCCAATATTTTGCTGTTTTCTTTTGCTTTCTTTTCAAACTATCCAAGCATATGTGGATATCCCATCCCTGGAAATGTTTGAGGCCAGAGGCTATGTGGAATCTCATCTAGCGAATGGTGTCCCTGCCTGTAGCAGGGGGGTGGACCAGAAGATCTTTGAAGGTCCCTCCCTACCCAAATCATTCTGTTATTCTGTGAAAGGCTGTGCAGTTTGAATGCTAAGCATTCATGCTCAGGTAACTGGAGGTGTGTGTTGTCACTCTAGTGACCTGGAGGGTTGAACCCAGAAGAGAGCAAGTGACAAGTGACTTGTTTTCAGGGGTTTTTTGAGTAAACTTTTAGTAAATCATGGGTGATTGCTTCCACTGCAGCAGTAATGTAGAGTCTAGTTTTTTTTGTCTGTTCTTTACTCTGAACACAGCTTTTTCTCTTTTCACAATTTCTGATGTAGTTGCCCCAACAAAGACAAAGATTAAGGGTCTATCAAAGCTATTGCCTTGACTTTTTATGTGTTTGCATCAGATATGCTCATCAGTTCATAAGAATGATTATTGTGGGTCAGTGGAACAATAAATCCAATTCTGGGACTCATTATACTTGACTAAAACAGTGTTTTTTGAAAGATTATGAAGTAGTTCTATGGCATACATTTATGTAATTTCATTACACAAAGTGCTTCTCCAGTGTAAACTCTCCCCTGCTGGGTCAAACTGACCAAATGTTTTCCTTACTACTGTAAGTAAACTTCCTGCAACAGGGCTTTTTGGTGAATGGATATAGTGGATTGACCCTGGCTGGATGCCTGGTGCCCACCAAAGCCACTCTATCACTGTCCTCAGCTAGGCAGCAGAGAGAAAATATCACGAAAGGTTCCTGGGTTGAGATTAAGGGCAGGTAGAGATCACTTACCAATTACCATCATGCAAAACAGACGTCCCATGGGGAAATTAGTTCAATTTATCGCCAATCAAATCAGGTTAGGATAATGAGTGATAAAACCAAACCTTAAAAGCATTTCCCCCCCACTCCCCTTCTTCCTGGGCTCAACTTCACTCCTGATTTTCTCTACCTTCTTCCCCCTGAGCAGTGTAGACAAACTGCTATTAGGAGTTGTAGTCAATTCATCACATGTTGTCTCTTTCACTTCCTCATCCTCAGATGGAGGAATCCTCACACTCTTCCCCTGCTCCTGTATGGGGTCATTCCCACAGGAGACAGTCCTCCACAAACTTCTCCAATGCAGGTTCTTCCCATGAGCTGCAGTTTTTCACGAACTGCTCCAGCGTGGGTCCCTTCCATGGGATGCAGTCCTTGAGGAACAGGCTACTCTAGCGTGAGGTCCCCCAGGGGGTCACAAGTCTTTCCAGCAAACCTCGTGGACCCCTCTCTCTATGGGTCTGCAGGTTCTGCCAGGAGCCTGCCCCAGCACAGGTTTCCCATGGTGTCACAGACTCCTTTGTGCATCCATCTGCTCTGATGTGGGGCTCTCAATGGTCTGGAGGTCAATCTCTGCCCCACCATAGACCTCCGTGGGCTGCAGGAGTACCTCTGCTTCACCATGGTCTGCACCATGGGCTGCAAGGGAATCTCTGCTCTGGTGCCTGGAGTATCTGGAGTCCTTCCCTTCTTCACAGACGTTGGTGTCTGCAGGGCTGTTTCTCTCACATGTTCTCACTCCTCTCTCCAGATGCAATTGTGTGGTCTCATCTCCTTAAATAAGTTATCCCAGAGGCGGTGCCATCATTGCTGATGGGCTCAGCCTTGGCCAGCAGTGAACATGGTGGGAGCTTCTGGCAGCTCTCACATAAACACCCCTGTAGCCTCACAGCTACCAAAACCTTGCCATGCAAACATGATACAGTGGGATAAAGCTGTGCTATTCTAACTAGATGGTGCTGGATCAGGTGTCATTCATCCCCCTACAGCCCCTTGGCATGCTCTGTGGCTGCTTTGACAGAAATGTCTCTCCGTCCCAGCAGTTTACCAGTGCAGAGACCTCCACGGTGCTTACGCTCACAGTAGCACAGCCTGAAACATGCACTTTGGATATTATTGTAAATAATCCATGAGCAGTGTCATCCACATATATTGCACCTTACCTCTCAAAGGGTCTTTCGTGTTACCAGAGGGGTAAGAAGAGTAATAATCTAGAAGTCACAGGTAGGAAAGGGAAAAGTTTACTTACCAGATATATTAAGGATCAGCAGATTTTTTTTGAGTGGGAGTGTACCAGTGATGAGAGATCTAATCAGGCACAAAACTCAAGGGTATAATTAACTAGGGCATTGGACAGCATCTCTGACCACACAGGTGGAGAAGTGCCTGTAGCTTATCAGGTAGACAAAGAAATGGAATCCCCAAATCTCATCCCCAAATAAACAGATTGGCTGACTTTTGTCTCTGACACCTGTGGCTTTATAAAGGTTTGCATCAGTACCATCTGCTTCAAATGGGCACTTTCAGCTGTATGACCAGGACCATTTTTGAGGCAAAATCTCCACCACAATCAAGGCATTGCATTCCCACTATTGTGGTTGTGCTTATAATAAGAGTTCTGGAGGACACACGCAGAAGAGGGCAGGCCGATGTGTTTCTGCAGGATATCCAAGAGGCAACTCAGTACATTTAATATGAGTTTCATAGGTCAGTACCTATGGTAAAGGTACTCCCACTGGAGAGGAAGAGGCATCTTCCAGGTGAACTAATCCAGAAACACTCTTCAGCATATTGCAGGGTAGCAAGGAGTGTGTCTGCACCTTTAGAAGTCTTAAAAAAGAAAGAAAGAAAGATAGGCATGTTTTTAACTGACGTATTTATCCCCATGAGATTTTAGGGATCCATTCTGAACATTTTCAGTACTTGTGCTCAATTGTAGTGGAGAGCAGTGAACTACAGCCTATGATGGGATGCTTCAAGAGTTGCTTTGTCCATCTGTGCTAATCAGTTTCTTGCAGTGCACAAATCTTAACTCCATTGCCTTTTGCCCAGAGTAACATGCCCTCAGAGGCAGTTTTGGATATCAGAAAGTTAGTTCCAAGCAGAAGGCTAGCTCCTCCTAGGGTCAGTTGTTAGATGAATTTAAATGCCATGCAGCTGTTACCCAGCCATTCGGAGTGGAATGACCATCACTTTCTACCACTTGTAGACTTACAGTAAATATTTGACAATTGAGGACAAAGGCAGGAGCTATAGGTACTATGGGATGGAGAGCCTACTGCTGCAGAGGGACAACTGTATGCTGCTGCTCGTGCAGCTTCAGTGGAGACTTACTGTGCTTGAAACCACTCGGGAATGTTTTGACAAGGGAGCTTTCTGGTTTTGACCCCACAAAACTTCTTTTTTTTTGGGTGCACCTACCTCATTTTCAAACATCCTGTGGATGCTCAAAACTCCCTGTGGAAACTTAATCCCATCTTCCTTTGTTAGGTTTTAGCTAGAAAAAAGGCAGTTCTGAGGCTGCCCTCTTCCAAGTCCTTGTCATCTTTTTTCAAAAATAATGGCAGAGACAAACTGTAGTACTTGCCCTACTGCAATGTGGTTTACCTTCTACCTTGCAAAAGTTGGGTAACCTTGCTCTCTGCTGGACAGTTGAATCCCAGAGCTCAGAGGACAGAGACCATGGATTGCATTCTGTTGCTGCTTCTTTCAGTTTCAGGCTGACTTCCTTCACCTTCTCTGTCTTCATGGATGCAGACAGAGGGTAGATTTTTTCACATGTGTCTGAATTGTGCTTGAAAAGCATTAAACTGTGAACTTCAGGTACTCATAAAAAGTGCATCTATGACAGCACAGTGCACACATTTGCCTGCAAAATCCACTCAAGAAGTTGGATAAATTCTTAAGCAGTTAAATACTCATTACCTGAGCACATTTAGCTGTGTTCTACTTGAGTTAAAGCCACAGAAGGTAAGAGGCAACCCCTGTGAACCAAGGGCTAGTTAACATGAGCCTGTAAGAAGCAAAATACCGAAACACTTTTTGGAAACCAGTCATAACCATAGGAAACCTTCAGGAGAAACAAAAATATTTCTTCTGCTCCTGTTGAAACTTGCTTATGTGCATTTCCAGCTTCTGTTTGCAAGAATGAAAACCAGTTTTGGTAAACAAATAGAAGAGCCTTGCTGTGCTTTCTGCAAGGCATCAAATGA
This sequence comes from Sylvia atricapilla, assembly GCF_009819655.1. Taxonomy (NCBI): domain Eukaryota; kingdom Metazoa; phylum Chordata; class Aves; order Passeriformes; family Sylviidae; genus Sylvia; species Sylvia atricapilla. Next base: position 70,247,192 of record NC_089140.1, on the reverse strand, counting down.
ATGGGAAAGGGTGACACTGTCCTTGGGTCCCAAAATGCAGGCTACACCTGGGGACTGTATTTCAAACAGCAGCAGCTACTCAGACCTGGGTCACTGCATCTTCATGAACAAGGCTGTGAGTACTGGCCACTGCTGAGCACAACAGGTGAATAGAACTATCAGGAAGGAAACATTATGTCTCATTTAGGGGATTACACTCAAAATGTTTGTGTAGCTTTTTATCGACAAATCCTAAACAATGCAAATGCACAAGTATCTCACAGTGTGCTTTTATTATTTTTTCACAATATAAACTAGACAGACATGGAAAGTTTAATGACAGCATGTTCTTATAACATTTTAAAGACAAAGAACAACATAATCATATTAAATGATGATAAACTGACAAACTACATTACCATACATATATCATCCAAAGATACTGGATAAACAATATCTGCTTATGTACATTTATGCTGGTGATAATTAAAATTCAAATATTCAGAAGAAAAAGAAAAAAAACGCTATTTAAATTATAAAAATATATAGTTTTTGTGTGGAACTCTTAATGCTGTATTACTTTTTGAAGATAATTTCATTGTGTGATGAAGCTGCATTAACTTAGTATGGAAGTGAGATTTAAACCAAATACAGATTAAATTAGCTCTTTTGTCTTCCTTGTATTTAGCCTTGTTGGAAAGAAAGATAGGAATGAAAAATAAAGCCAGGCTCTTGCAATGAAAAAAAAAAATTTTATACCCATAAATTAAAATATGTAAAATTTTTCATATAGTACTGAGCCGTAAACTCATAATAGAAATGAATAATTTTGCTAGTTTGTTCAGAGATGGAGAGAGGAAAAAGAAGAAAGGCTTTAAACATGCTACTTCACGATACTTTTAATCAATAGGTTTGTGAATTGGAGTGCAGGTGCACAGCTAAGCAGTGTCATGCTTCAGGGTCAAAGCATGCAGTCCAGCCTCTTGCTGCCTCAGCTGGGGAGACTGGGTGGACTGGGGGGACTGGGACTGTGTTCTTTGAACTGCATCACCTTCATGTTGCCTTTGCAAACCTGGTTTCAGACTTCTTTTTTCCATAATTGTTCCTTCTTAGTGCAAAACTACTCTGGCTATATAATCCCCAATCATAACTGCAAACTGATGAACTTTTTTAGACTAGATAATTTTATAATAATTTACATGTTATTTTGAAATTGCAAATTTTTAAAAATCGTAGCCATGTAGTGCACACGTTTGTAGCTGCTTTTAGTCAACAGTTATTTTCAGACCATCTTGTGTGAACTCCTGCAACATGTGAAACTGAAGATTTTCTTACATACTAATGTCATTCTCCATATTTTCCAGCTCCCTTTCTCATCTGTATGTTCTCTGTTACCTCAACAGCCCCATTAGTCCTTTGGTGGATCCAGTGCTTGTTCCAATAGGAAGTGTCCTCTCTATCACCTCTAATTTGCTTTTCTCATCTGTTCCTAAGTTACTGATTTATGACAGATCTCAGGCGATCCTACAGATTATTTTTTTTTGAGAAGCAAAATACTTTTCTTCATTATTTTCTTAAAAAATTGAGAGAGAAAGTATTAAGAACACCTAAGCTGAATATAGCAAAATCCAGTACTTCACTTTGATGCCTATGCATTTGCTGTTTTTAAAAAGACTGCCTTCAGCATTAACAAAGTTCTATAGTGAAAAAGAATGATGGGGTCTCTGCAAGCTTTTTCTCTGCCCTTTTTCAATGGAAAGGATGGAAGATAAACAAATTCCAGGTAACACTCATCTTTAACCAGGGAGATGTTTCTGTGATCTCTCTATTTCCCTCCACTTCTCGACCTCTTCCTTCCATTTTGACCTCTGATTCTCTACACCTAAACATTTCAGACGTGTCCTTCTTTTTAATTTTTTTTTCTTGTTTTTCTTTTACAATTTGGATATGGTGGGAGTGGAAAGATGTCTGTGCATACAGTGACAGAGGATGGGTTTTCACTGAAGCATAGTCTTCGAGCATGGAAGTCTGTAAGGCATTTTGTGGAGAAAAAATCTTACATGGAAGTGTAATGAAGAGTAGGAAAAACAGGAATTATTGCAAAAGAAGTGCAAGAGAAGAGAGGATTTTATTTAAGAAGTTCAAGCTTTTATATACATTCAATGTTTCTAAAATGTTTCCTTAATAAATGTATTATCAACTATCATTATACCTAATGCAGCCACAATACTGTACTATTCTGCAGTCAGGATGGGAAAACTCCATTAGCTCTTTAATAAAATAAAATCATCAACAGTCATCATGACTCTTCTCTTTGCCTGGTACTAGCAAATACACTGGGAAGTCCAGCGAGTAGACACAATGGAACACAAAATCCTCAGTATTCATTTAATTGTGTATCATGTGTCGTCTTCATATTATTTCTAAAGCAGCTTTAAAAAACTTTAGTCATTGGAAGGTAATAAAAACCAAAACCCCATTCAAATTATTCTGGTATTATAGCAGCACTGGAATTGATATTTTTTACTACTTTTGACAATGTAAACCTTTAATAAAACAAACGATGTTGAAACAATTTGAGGTCTAATAGTTCATAAACTTTAATGGGCATATGGGCACAAATTGAAACGAAGACTAGATTGTGAAATGAAACATAAGCTCAACAGCAGCCAATTCTAGTTGTGCAATTGGCTGTAAACAAATTCTATTTGTAAGCTGAGATAAAAAACAAAGCCCACACTCAATCCACACTACTCCTCAGTTTCTCTGATTTGAAATATTTTTTTCATAAAAACCCTACATGACCATGCCCACTTCTTAGAGAAGCACTGTGAAAGCACTGCAGGTACTATTTGTTTGATGGTGGGATTTTTCCATTTCCTTTAATCAAGCACAGTTCACATTTTTGTGTTCTTAGAAATATTTCCTTTCTATGTTTCTATAAAATTAAGTAATTTCAAATCTGAAATGTAAGCTTGCTCCATCTTTGCTCATACAAAGTGTAGGTGCCATGACTAAATAGCAGTAAAAATGCTGAGATGTACAACTCTTAAAAAAACCAACCAAACATAAAAGCAGCTTTGAAGACACAACATCAACTACAGCCTTAACATTGAACATATTACATTCCCGAGTTACTGGAGATATTTTGCATATAATGCCACAAAGTTATTCAGCTGAAATCTTGAGGTTGGAGCTACAGTTTATTCACTGCGTGATTTTCACCCTTTGAGCACTTATGTATTGTATGGTACATTTTATCCAGAGCTTTGCAAACTTTCCTTTTATATCTGGACATCCATTTACCCACAAATCCCAGATTTCCAAAGTTTCATAGAAAAAATAGAAGCGCAGGATTTAAAACATTTGAAGCTGGACATTTCCATGACTCAGAGCAGCCCCTGGGACTCAACGCTTCAGAGTCTTCGGTTTCCAGGGGACTCCTGGCCCCCGTCGAGCTCACGGAAAGCCCCGCTTTGAACACAGGTCTGTTTATAAAACTGTATTATGTTCTCTGCATTAATCTGACTTGCGTTGCATTTTGTAACAGGAGCAGATGACCTCACACCTGCCACTCCCCATTTTCCTTCACCCTATTTTCACTTGAGATGACAGTAGGCACCTGACAAGAGAGGTGTCAAAGAGTCTCTGTCCAGAGAGTGGATTTTGGGTTTCTTCATCAACTTTTCTTCTGCAGACAGTCTTACGAGATTATTAGCATGAAAATATTTTGAGGGTGAGGGGCAGGATGATAAATCTCACTTTCTTTTCCTGTTATGAAAATGAACTTGATTTTGGTGTCCGGTTTGATAAACAAGGATAGTCAGAGCTAATCTGTAACTTAGCTGAGGTCTGCTTTTTTGCCAAATAAAATTAAGATATTTTTCAACTTTCAGGGATTTAGAGACCACATCTAATTGGTTTCAAACCCCCGGAGGAACTCTGTAAGTAAGCAGGATTAGTTGCAGATATGAGCCCACTAAAGTGGGACACAGGTCAGGTCTTCAGACTTCAGCTCTGCTCTGTTGAAGCAGGCACTTAAGGTCTCCTGATGTTTCTGTGTCAGTAGCCACAAAAAACATTTTGCTGCTGAGAAAATCATTGGAACAGCAATTTCCTGCGAGCCCCAAAGATTTAACTTCATACTTCTATTAAAAAAAAAGTTGACATGTATTATGTGGGTATTCGTGATTATGACGTGATGGCACAGCTGGTAACTTGAACACACGTTTAAAAGGCATAGGCAATCGTATTTCCAAATGTTCTCCTGTAGGGATAGCCGAGTGTCCTTCAAGAAGTTTCTGTCTTGACTCCATGTATGTACCATGTTGAATTGTTTAATGTCAGTTCTTGCCAGCAGGACAGGGTGAGAACTTTGTTCATGCTGACCTTGTCTTTCAGATCCCTCTCAGAAAATGCTAGGAAATTCAACACAATTTGGCAGTTTTTAGCAGCTCAAGTAACTGCCTTTGTAAGTGTAAGCAGGTAGGTCTTTGTCAGTATATTCATTCTTCAGAGATAAAATATTCCAGCCAGCGGCATTAATTTAAGGAAAAAAAAAAAAAAAAAAAAGAAAAAACGTAAAATACTCTGGGGCTCATTAAAGTTAAGAATAACAACATGATGTGATGACAGATACAACTTGCTGAGGTTCTGAAAATAGCAGGTTAAATGTAAATATCTTTTAATAAATAATTTTCCGGCAATGTAAAAATAAATGATATTTCCTTTGGCAGTAATAGCTGATTTAATCTTTCGCTGGGAAGTTGCTTTGCTCATAAAATATCGTTGTGCTACAGAAAAAAAAATATTATTTTGTTGTTTTGAAAGACTTTTGTAATCCACAATAAACTGGGTGACTCTACTTATGTCCAAGATAAGCGCCAAGAGTGATGCAAGCTCCCACCAGAACCAGACTCAGGATAGTCTTCAGAGAGATCCAGGAGAAATCGAACAAAGGCCTCATACTGTTGCCATACAACTCCACAAAGGCATCCTAGAAAGGGAAATAATGAGAAAAGGAATATCAGAATTGCAGTAACTGGTTTTTTGGGGGATGGGGGGAATGGGGAAAAGGAGGCAACTTCTTCACCCTCAGGGGTCACCCAACAATCCTGCTGGCACAAGAAGACCATACAAACCTATTAAAACAGTGATTTGGGAGCTCTGGTTTTTTGTGCTTAAAAAAATAGTTCTCCTGCCTATTTCTTTATAAATATTGCTGAAATTACTTACGGTTTTGACTTCTGCTTTAGGCATGCCCAGTCTAACAGAAAAGACAGAAGCAGCATTTTAAAATATAAGTTATCACTATTTTGGTTCCTAAATGTTGTCTATACAAACATACACAAAGGAAGTAGATGAACCTTCATTCTCCAAATCTTTCATTTCAACCGGATAAGGAGCATCTATATTGCAGGTCAGCTTCACTGAAAATAAGGTAGTATTTGTTTGGTTCCCTTGGGATGGATTCAGAAGACTGTGTAGTAGCCACAGATGCTTCGTCCTTATGAACTGAAGTTGTTAGGGTTGTGTTACACCCACGATAATCTTTCACAACTGTCACCAAAAAGGGTGATGCCGTGGTCCAGTGCTCCAGGAAAATCTGGTTGTGCACATAGGCACCAAATGGAAAAGCTGTTTAAGTGGCAAAGATAAAGTTTTTGTGACTCATAAACAGAGTGGGATTTGACCGGGCAAATGATTGTATTGGTGAGACTCTGCACGTAATGCCTTCCTTTCAGGCTGCAATTCCTAACAAGCATGAGGCTTCAGAGCATTCCTGAGAGACAGATAAATCACACTGTATGGCACGAAAGCAGTAAATAGCCAAGCTGAATGACTTTAAAAATGTGACAAAACTGATAGCATCATTTATGGCAACTCTTTTACTGTGTGGCAAATTAAGGTCTGCTCCCACGCTATTGAAATAGGCCCATGAAACAGCTATCTAATGTGACCGCTTCTGTCTCTACTTTTATTACCCTAAACTTCCCATTTCTGGTAGAAGGTAACATTCTCTATTACATTTACAGTGCCTTTAGCTGTTTAGCAATGTTATTATGCTAGGAGGTAACCTGTCTTCCAATAATGTATATATTGTTATGGTTTACAGCAGGAATTGAGGAGAGGAAGGTGTCCATGATTGATGTGAACCTTCCAACCGAGTTAATGATAATCAAATTCTGTAGTTAATTCCCTCATCAGGCGTCTCTAGTTATTGTTAGAAGAGGCGCATTTGTGGTTTTACCACGAGAGGGCGTGTAAGGTTTTTTAATATTTTGACTTCTATTCACTAGACACTGAGTGAGATTCAAATAAATAATAGATATTTGCTTCCAAAATGTGTCATTAGGTTGAGTAATGTTGGTGCATGTTGTAGGTCAGAGTGAATGAAAGTAGGTAAGACTTGGTAACAGAACAGCCACAGGCTCTGGCCAGCCAAGTGACGTGAAAGCACGTCTGCCTTTTGCTATTTCTCAATGCTTGTTCCTCTAGGCAATCATTTTCCAGCTTGGGTTTCCAAAGGTATATTCTTAAGTGAAAGCAGCTTAACCTTTTGTGGGAAGGATGGAATGTTTTAATGCAAACTCTTCATTTCAGAGCAAAACTGGCAACTTTTGCTTAGCTGCCTGTTTTTTGACATAAACATTTGCAAACTCTGGCGTTAATATTCCGCTGTGCTGTTGCAGAGCTGCAAAAGCACACTCAGTTTGCTGTGCCTTTGGAAAGCTGCTTTTATTTCTCCTTAAGGCTATGAAGTAACACAATATCCTAAAATGTTACAGACTGGGCTAAATCCTGTTGTCGCCAGTACAGACTCACTGACTTCCACGGGAGCCCTGTCTGTATAGGGAGTTCAAGATCAGGCCTTATAAAAATACAACAAGGGTAAAATTCAACACTTGGTGATATTATTATGGGTGGAAAAGAGAGGAAATGAGAAAAAACCCCTCATGGAAACGCAAGTCATGTGAAAACATTTAAACGTTATGGTTTTCATGGTTTCTTTCTGTGGGGAAGGTCTCACTTCTGTATATTCATGACAGTTGATGCATACACAGTATCAATATCAAAATGAACATATTTTATGCCTCTCTTCTATCCCAGTTCAGGAACATTCCTCCCAGTTTTTCTGTGAGGCCATTTCCAACTATTCCATAGAGCTCCTGGTATTGGGTATGGAGATGGACGGAGAGGAACAGTAAAACTTGGATACAAGACAAAAATATGGCATAACCTATGGCTCGAAAGAGGAATGTTAACAAAAAATGTGCAGCATGCAGTACTTTTTTGTCCGAGATTATTACAATAACATGAACCCAACCTAATGGTGTCTGCACTATATATTACAAGTAGCTCTTTATGATCGTTCCCCCTCCCCTTCTCAAACATCCTGATTAGGCCTATTTCCGAAGCTTGTTTGAACAGCCTGTCACTATTTGTTTAAGTTTCAAACCTGTTTTAAATAAACACATGTCCATTTTATGTACTAAAACAAGGGGGGTGGGAGGAGGGAAGTATGACCCGTTGCTGAAAACTATTTTAGCACAAAGAGAACCCTAAACAGAATCTTAACTGTTTCATAAGGTTTTGTCTTCTGTAAGCCCATGTATTTGTCACTGGATTTTTGTCACCTGAACTGCTCTGTTTAAAATAAGAGAATCTCAGCTAAAATAAACAAGATTAGGAAAATTGTTTGAAACACTTGATGCACTTTGAAAAGCACTCTTAATAATGAAAGGAAGGGTCCCCTTGGCAAATAGACCAAGGCAAGTTCTGGCTTGGTCAACCTTTCTGGAAGTCTTACACAACTGGAAAGAAAATCATTGCAGATCTTGCTTTTAAGACCTTCAAAATTTAATGGGTAGTTATATCCTGGATGTAAAACTATATCAGGGCTGTTAAAAATTATATGGAAAAGAACTCTTCATTCAGCTCTGTAACTTTTAAAAAAGCCATTTCTTAAGAAGCTTTTATTAAGTCAAATCAGTCCGTTGCTGGTTTACTGTGCCACTTCGTGTTGACTGTTCCCGTGAAGCAAGAAAGGTGGCGGTGAAGGGAAAGATGCTGTGCCTGAGCTCCTCTTAGGCACCAAAGCACCTGAGATGCCTGATTCACCTTGCCTGTTTTGACTGGAGGCTACGAGGATTGCCCCAAGAGCACTCCTTACTGCCTTCTTGCCCACTGGACTATATAAAGGGAGGACAGAGCATGTTCCTGGCCAGAGTTCCAGGGATTTGCAGGGAGCCCAGGACGTAAGTGGAGTTTGTCACTCCGGGAGGATTAGGAGGCGTAATAGTGCACTGAGTCAGGGCAGTCTCAAAACAAAGAGATCTCACTATCCCGCTCTTCCGCTGGCCCAAATTCGGCAGCTCTGATCCAAGAAACAAATGTCATCTTTAATTACACGGGCATTCTTTGCTTGTGGAGTGAGCCAAGTTTGTTCAGCCTCGGTCCTTTTACAGCTCAGCTTGCACCCCAGCCGGAAAGGCAAGGCACAGCTCCTCGGTCGCAGAGGAGGACCTACTGCCCACGGGCTGAGCCCAGAGAAACATTATGGATCTGACGGCTCCTTACCAAAACCGTGGAGGGAGAAGGCAATTTCTGCCTGGTACTTCTGACCGAGGGGGCAGCAGGGAGAGCAAACATGAGGAAGTAAACGCTTCCTTTTTCTACCTGAATCAAACAGCTGGTGAGGAAGTGACTTTATTTCCCTCGTTATCATTGGGTTGGCAGGATATCCTCTTGAGCCACAGTGTATTGAATGAAGAGCCAGAGAGACTTCCATTTTACTGTACGGGAATTGCCTTGCAGCTATTTTACGCTGCCCTCTCTGTGACTCCAAAACAAACAAACAAATACACACTAGCCCCCGGCTTTTGAAGAAACTTGCACAGGTCTGAACAAGGCCACTTTTGCCGCCCAGTACGGGGCAAGAGAGGGAATGGCACACACTCTGATGCCAAGGTTTGGCAGCTGAATGACTTTTCCGTCACCCCTGCCTCTACAGAAATGACATAAATTCTCATAAAAGCTTTTGTTCCCGCATGGTAACTCATTTCAGAAAGAGTATGGGGAGGGAGGGAACGGAGGGGGTGGACAGAGCTGGTTAAATCGTCCCATGTTTTCTATGCAGTGAAACCTCATTAAAATGTCATCTTGCAACTAACGAGAAAAGTTCTTGGAACACAAGAAGTAGACAAATGTGTAGCTGTTCTTTTCCCAAAGAGTTTATGAGTCTTTTATGCAAGCCTAAGTCGTGAGTACATGCAAATAAGGGCAGCTCAGCCCCTGGCTGTGCTGTGCCAAGGTGTGGCATTTCACAAGCTCCGTATCTTTAGAGAGGCCGATATCCTTTTACACCTGGGAGTGCCGACATGCTGGTAGTCCTGCCAGGTGCACATTAACAAATTATAATGGGAAGGAAAAGAAGGTGTCACCACACAAACCCTGCTGATCGTGGAAAAAAAACCTGCCTGGGGAGTAGCTTTGGCACGTGAACCCCTGAACCAATTCCCATCTGGGTTTTTTTTCTTTCCAACCTTCACCTTTGCTCGTGGTAGAAATTGGGTCTGTTTTGGAGACATGGTTCAGTGGTGAACACAGCAGTGTTAATGGTTGGAATTGATGATGTTAGAGATCTTGTCCAACCTGCTATGATTCTGTGATTCTGTTTTGAATTCTCTGTTTCTGCAAGCTGATGTGTTAGATGCTGGGTGCATAGACTTTTTTAATTTTGTTTCTCCAAAACAGTGTTGTCTGAGGTTTCTGACTTTGAACAAAACTGGTTTTCATCACAGTAGTCTTGCCTAACTTCTTTGTTCCTTGTCCTTACTATCTATTTGTATAAATTCCTGCATCAGTGAGCCTGTGATTTTGGGGCTCTCACTGTAAGAGAGAGCCGGCATTAGCAGAAATATTATTTACATGACTGACTAAATGTCACTCAGATGGAGACATCTAAGGAGCAAGGACTGACTGCGGTTAGGTTTGCCCATGAGAAGTGATGCATCTGCTTAGAAATATATAAATATGAGTAGTTGCAGTAGTAGTGATGACTAATCCTCCTGTCTGAGCTCCTAAAGAGGGACCCTGCTGGTAGGCAGGTTTTCTCCAGACCCCTGAGATGAAGGGTAAATCCAAGCTTTGAGGAATAGTCAAGCCACATCTTTAAACACAGGATTTGTAAGGTGTTGATCACTTAGCTTGGATGGAAATCCATCCAGTGTTCAGACTAGGCCACATTCTTGTCAAACTAAGTCAGCATGAGAACTGTTTCAGTAATTTAGTCTTGGCGTCTCTATTTAATTCATTTAGACGTGGTTCTGCAATATGCAAAAGCTCAGACATAATGGAGGCAGCCTCGTTCTCTTATTCCTGGAAAGGCCCACACTATAAAATGAGGTATTTCTGGCATCAGGATAACATCTGCAATGTCACTGCAGCAGCTAGCTGGTGGTATTTGATGGGTGCAGCTTCTGAGGGAGCACTATTAGCAATTATGAAAAAAAGAAGGCAAGAGGGGCTTCTGGACAAAATACCGTGTTCAAACAACATGGTCAAAGCTGCTCTAATTGATCCTTCACAATTTTTTTCTGTAGGTTGATAGTTCTACTCAAATAATTTGCTGGTTTATTTAATTTTCTGAAGGTATCTTACTTAAACAGAGTGCTATAAACTGTTCTACCTAGAAAACAAATGTGTCCCTACACATGAATCTCAGTTGCACTAAAACCAAGTCATTAGTGGGCCATATTCTTCCCCAGATTATCAAACCCATTCTAAAGAGTTTACATTCACATGCAACAGTAAATTTAGTGACACCCATTTGTGGATTTGTGAATCACTTTGAAGGAGAGAGCAAATGTCACAGATCTGCTGGAGAGACTCATCTCACCCTGTGACATTTCTCTTATACCTGCATCCTCCAAAAGGAGACTGGATGCATTAAGACCCCTGTAAAATCTTCAGAATGGCTTTAAAAAAAAAAATAATGACAAAATGGACTTGAATGTCAATGCAGGCCTGTTTTTCTCTAAATCTTACCTAAATTCTCTGTCTTGCTTGCAACTGGCTTTCAATATGCAAATAGCCCAGCAAATTTAAAAGCACAATCTCTGAAGATTTGTCTATAGTGGGTGCTGCACTGACAGTAGAGGGAAATGTGAACACATCCCCCATTATATTCCCTGCCTGCTCCAGCTGCTTGGGCTGCTCTTGGGCTGCCGCAGAAGAGTTAAATCATGTAACCGCCTGGGAAATGGGAAATGAAAGTAGCTGCTTGTAGAAGTGCTCAGAGTGCTGTGGCACAGTGTTTGTCCTCCAGGCCACGGAGACTTTCATTTAACAAGCGCGTCCAGGGGTGCCAGGCTCAAGGCACAGGCTCATGACCTGTGAGGAGGCAGAGGAGAGGACAGCAAGGTGGCAAAGCTGTCAGCCTGGTGAGGGACCTGGCTCAGGGTGGCCTTGGCCAGAAAAGGCTGAGTGCACGTGTGAACCAGATGGGCGAAATCCGACTGGTCTGAGCAAGTTGTCCCATCAACTGCACCCTGAGGGACCAGTCATGCGTTTTTCTGCTGCTTGTTTTAACATCCCTCAGGGATACAGTCCACCTCATGTTTGTTGTTTCAACACTCAGTTCTGATCAAACCCCTTCGGCTTGACAAACTCGTGCTCAGCATTGAGAAAGAGTAGCACAGAGCTGGAGTGGTTGCCTGGCTGTTCCATGGTGCTCTGTGGTGCTCCATGGTGCTCCAGCAGCAAGAGACCGTGTGGAAGTGCCACCCAATCTTTGCATGACTCGATGCAGGCACTTGGTTTTTTTCTAACTCTTGTGACAAGCAACTGATTTACAGGGCCAGTGAGACAACAAAGCTAACATTACGCTAAAGTAGCCTCACGATAAATCTGCAATTTAACGAGTAAGTGCAAAAAAAGGCTATGCTGTAGACTTCAATGGACAGTTACATTTCTACCACCAGCCACCTGGAAAATACGAATTTGCCCATGTGTTTTCTTTGGCAGCCTACACCTTATTAGCAGCTCAGACCATTTCTGTTCACCTGGAAAAGCCTTATTTGAGGCAGAGAAGAGGCAGCATTTTTTGGTCATTGCTGCCTTTTGCCATGTCCTAAGTCAGCCTCCCACCAGGAGCTGTGGGAGGCAAACAGGTCCTGGCAGACTGATGGAATGCTGCAAATTCTCCCCTTCCAATGTAGTGCACGTGAGAATAGGGCCTCTTGGTATCTTTCTCCATATTCTCATCAATTCACAACTAAGTTATAATAGGGAATTAAAATAAGGGAAAGTTCCAGGTCTGCATCTGCTCAGAAGAGATTGGTTTTAACTGGGTGCCTCCCCAAACCCCGCTTTTTGTCCTTTCTGTCCTGTTCACCACTTGTACAAAAATGTGAGACCTGGTAGAGAAATGGAGGGTGAAGGAGCAGGGAAAGGAATGAGCAGAGTCTGTGTAGACTGAGGCAAGTAGAAATTTGGGCAAAATGAACTAAATGGGACAGGTGAAAACTGTTGTCAAAAAAGCTGAACTTTTAAGCCAAGACACTCTCATACGTTGTCGTGCCTTACGGACAGGGGGCTCATAGGTTAAGGTGGGCTGGTAAATCTTCAATTTTTGGGTTAATCCACAAAGTCTTTTGGTAAATGTGATCAGGTAAGAGCTAACAGGGACCAATGAAAAAAAAACAGGACCAGTAAGCATGTAAGAATACAAGCCCAGTCACAAACAGAGTAAAGGACTTTGTTTTGTTATTCAAAACAGCTCAAACTCATTTGCATACAAAGTTGTAATTCATTAACTATGACCATTAGATTTATTTAAATGCCACCCAGCAAAACCAAAATATGAAGACCTAGTAAAAGGCAAACCATCTCTGCCTCTCAACTTCCAAAACCAATACCAAAATATGTAACGGGCATCTTGCAGGAGAACTGGGATCTTCTCCCATTCAAAGGAAGTATCACCAGGATGTTGGAAAGGAAGTACCACCGGGATGTTGGAAAGCAACACACCTCCTGTCCATATGTATACCTTAATTCTTCTGTAACAAGAAATAATGTCTTGATGATATAAGGAAGGGCACAAATTCTGCATGTTTCCTTTTAGCAGGAAGCTCTAAAACTGAAAAATATTAGACACTGGTAGCAGGGGAAAAAGTGCTATCCTTTAAGTACTCCAGGGGCTTTGCTGGTGTCACTGTTCTGGCCATATTCCTTGATGGAAACACGGATTTTACCAGCTGCAGGAGTCTGCCAGCATGGTTGAAGTACCTCCCAAACAAAGTGAGTTATACTGGCAAAAGGACTCCTCTCTGGTCTGAGTCTACCTAAGTCTACATAGTGGGGAAGGGAATCATGCCAAAATAGTTATCTTTGTAGGCTAGGGATGTGATTTTTTCCCCATGAGATAGTTGTGCTGGCCAGACTTTGTCATGTAGACCCCAGGAATTTTTATTTGCAAAATAAGACTGTAATTTATTTTAACCAGATGTTCAGCACTGATCTGTGTCTGTGCATTCACAGCACACTCCAAGTAATTTTTACTGTGAAAGACACATACCTTGGACACTTTTTAAAATCTTGGTAAGATTTTAAAAACATAATGCTGAAACTTTAAGACTGTGGTGGGCTTTCCTTTCTTTTTGTTGGTAATGGGTAGCTCCCAATAAAATAAGCTGGTGTTCTGGGTGTTGAGTTTTGCTCCTATCAATCAGATTCCCCACAGGCCCTGTATGGCAAAAATCTCAGCTCTCCCAGGTATCAGAAATTCACATCAATTGCTGGAGCAAGTCATGCAGTTCCTTACAACCTAATGGTTGCTGGGAGAATAGAGTGAGAGCTGAAATGACCTAGGATCTCTCTTTTCTCAGTAAAAAGCAAGAGGTACGAGTGCCAGCCCTCTGAATAAACAGATCCCTCTTTGTTTTCTTTCATGCCTGGTGTTCTTGAAGGGAGGCAGGGGCTGGTTCTGCTACAGGACAGTGATCACCAGAGTGGTCACGTAGCTGTCACTGGAGCCTGATGTACCAACCACTATCAACAAGTTACACATACAGATCCTTGGGAACAGCTGAAATACAGCTTAGCCTGCATTCCTATGGCCAGTCATTCAAAACAGAAACTAAAGGATTTAGCTAACTGCTGCTTTTTTTTTTTTTTCATAAGCCTGCATGTCCTTGCAGATCATTCACAAAGGGCTGCATATTTATATTTCCTGTTGACATCCTCTGAAAGGGAGAATGCTTGTGGAAATTGGATCTTTTAATCAACAATTTTTGCGGACAGCAAGTTCGGATGAAAATTTATGAAGGATAAAATTCTATCATTGTGACCTTGAACTAAGATCACAAGGAAGGAGAATGCTGTTAACTTAAGCAGGAAAGACTGGTAATTACTTCATATGTTGGTATTTCCAAGCCAGTAGAAATCTCATGCAACAGATACTCAAAGGAAAGAATATAAAACAAAATCAGGACTGTCAGCCAAGGACACAAAAAAGCATCACCTATGAAATCGGCCTTGAAAGCTTCCCCAGTTTCTAAAATAAATAAGACCCCACAGATCAGAGCTTGCAGATTAAAATTGATATAAAGTCCTTCATAAATGTCATAATTAATTTTTTTAATTCTTCTAAGAGAAGGTTGGAGCACACAGCAGAGCGCACTTCTACAGAGGCGAAGGGAGAGCTTACCTGCACTCATCAAGCCACCTCAGGGTCAGGGATAGGGGTGCAAACACTGTGGGTATATTAGAACAGTACTCCAGGCAGACTGAATATTCCTGCTGTGAAACTAGCACAACCACTGCTCAGAGGCAGCTCCAGAATCCCTGTGCAGCACTGCGCTCTGCTGTGTAGATGTGCCCTGAGGCGCTACCGGAGAAAAAATGATGAATCCTGCTCCTGCTTCCGGCATTGCCTTCCCCATAGAGCAGTGTGAGCTGTGACTCCTGTGCCAGCAGCTGCTGCTCAAAGCCTAGTCTCTCCTGCCCAGTCACTTCAATGTAGCCTCAAGAATTTCATTAACGCATTAATCTGCAATTAAAGTGCTGCCCTGGCTTAAGAGCCAGAGGAAGTGATTACAAGGGCTGAGGAATTCATGTGTGGTGGAAGGAGAGGCGCTAGATCTGGAAGGAGGGACAGCAATCATCTAGAGGATGACCACAAGTAACTCCTGTGTGCAACCACCTCTTGCTTCTGTCCCTCTTTGGGTGATGTCTCATGCACATCTCAATGCTCTTTTCCTTGGAGTTCTGCCATTGCTGCCAAAAGGCTTCTTCTCACCCTAGACCTTCCATCACCAACATCTGCTGCTCCTACCCCAAAGTGGGAAGGCCCAAAGATGGTCTCCATCGGCTTTGCGTCAATAGGGGCTTCCTGCCACAGTGGTAACTCTCAGTTGGCACTTTATGGCTGGAATCCAATGTGTAAGTGTCACAAACCCAGCCAGGAGCTGCTTTCAGAACCTCCTATAATTAACTGTTGCTGCTATAAGTTTAGACAAACCCAGGAAATCACATGCAAAATTCTGTCTGATTTGCTATCTAATCATCTTCTATCTAGGTTCTTCTACCACACACATTGCTGTGGTATCTGAGCATCTTGGTGCCTGGATGCAAGTCAGATAAACCCTTTTCAAGCTAGCTAAGCTGCAGTCCTGACACTTCCACACTCTTTGCAGCCAACACTTGCTACGAGCAAACTGCAAAGAAGCTTCTTCGAAGATTTGCTGAATGTACCAGCTTCTCCTGTCTTCCTTTCCCAGATAATGTAAGGTTGGGAAATTTGCCAAGCATCATGCTAAACTGAAAGAGACATTCAAATTGCAGTGAGTGCATGAGCCAAGGGAGCCCAGCCTGCCAGAATGTTATTGTAGTGTTCTCAAGAAGTTCTCAGCATTAAGACTTCATTTCATTGTGTGCCTGTCTGTCTGGTTAGGAGATGCTCCACTGGAGACCAGAAAGTCATTGCTTCCTCAATATTAAATATAAGTCTCTCAGCCAGCTACAAACCATTTGTTAGCTTCAAACTTTCGAGTCAGTTTTGTTTCTTTTTCTTTTAAGATTGGAGGTGTTTGATCCTGTGGTTACTGTCACTTGAAACAGGACTTCTACTTTCAAGAAGATTTTAGATATACTCTTTTCTGATGACCATACAATCGAAGCGAGAGCATAGACAGGGACCAACAGTCAAAAAGGTGATGAAAAAAGGTGTATTATTTCTGGAGAAATAATAGATATGGGTTTGATTGATTTAAGAACAAGTAAGGGAAAAGATCAGAACTTATCTACACTTTTCACAGTAAAGAAGCAGTCCTCCCCCCAGGAGGAACCATTTATACTGATATCAAAGCGTATTCTGACTCATTAACTGAAATATACGTTGTGCTGGTGGGAGACAGTTAAATCAGCAAGATTTTGTCTACGGAAGGGTTCGCACCAGTGTAACTTACATCCATGAAAAAAGTCGGATGCATCAGCAACATGGGCGCACAGTAGGGTGCAAACCAAGCATGAAACACCAGGAAGAATTTGCAGACCAATGCTTTGGGCTATTTTACATATCTGTGTTGTAAAAGACAGATGTCCATAGTGTGATAGTGTCCATAGCAAGAGCAGTTAAAATACAAAGAACCATCAACCTCCATCTAGAGCAACACAAGCATCAAGAAACTACAATAAAACCAAAGCGCCTTCCTCTTTTAGACCATTTGCTCCCACATTTACTTTGGCCATAGAGCTGGGGGAGGGGGTGAGGGAAAGAAGCTGAACTGAGCTGGTAATCACAGCATTAAGTTGATTTGACTATTAGAAAACTTTAATTTCAATGTTCCCCATAGGGTTTCTGGTATTTATTTCCTTATTTACTTTTTGAGCCTACTTAATACTTTGACCTGAAGGAAGAAGAATTCATACAAGCAAGAAGATGAAAGGTTCAAATTAGTTGAAGATGAAACAAATCTATTGATTCATTAAAGGCCAGTGTTCTCAGTGTCACCAGTGATACTATCATGTATTAAACTGTTAATATGCTTGAAGAAAAAAGACATTTTCAAGTACAGATTATAGATGGCTTTTGACTGAAAAAAAAAATACACTGCTGCTTTGCATCCTTTTCTCCCAATGTTTTCTATTCCATCCAAATGGCCCTTCTTTCTACATATGCAAGAACCATGAAAGGGTCAGCAAGTCTCTTCTCATGCCGACCTGAACCTGTATGTTTGTTTCAGTCTAATTTTGACATCTGTGTTCACTCCGAAGTTGTACCTCTGAATTCGCATTCCTTTCAGACATTGGGGGCTTTTTATATGCTCTGTTCATTTAGTTGCTTTCCTTCTGGTGCGCATTTCTTCCATCATTTCTTGTGTGATTCCTTCTTCCTCTGGCTGTTTAACCTTACTTCCTTTATTACTTCTCTTTTCTTTGCTCACTTTCAGGCATTCAGTGCTGCCTTGCAGAGTTTCCACAAAGCATTTGTCCATACACAAGTTATGCCTTTCCTTGATGGTATATTGCTTATTCCTGTCTATGGAGCAGAAGTTAGTGGAGACAAACACATGATTGTCATGGTGCCAGCTAATCATGCTTGAGCCGTGGTCCCAGCAGGTTTTAACTGCAGCTGGCTGCAACAACGCTGAGCATAGCCTAGGTGGATGTAATTGCCAAGTCACCGCAGGCTTTGTGCCAAAGGGACTCTTCAAGGTTGTGCTGTGACACAGTGGTAGCCTGCAGTAAGACTAGCCCTGACTAGTACTCGATGACAGCTCAAGACCCAGTTTGTGTCTCAAATAAACCCAAGCTGAGGTCGTGCTCCTCTAGAAGAAAGCGGGGCTTGGATAGGAATGTTTAAAACAAGGCTTAATCCAACACTAGTTGTGTCAGCTTTGCTGTGAAAATCATGCTCAGAAAGCAGGGATACCTGGGCACGGTACAGCTGGAGACCTGCACACAAAAACCTCCTGTGTGGAAGGCATGGTGCACCTGTAGGATTTATCAAGGAGCTGAGTGGCTGAGCCATATGAGAAGTTCTGTGAAGGCTTTCACACTCCTGGGAGGAGGAGCAGCTCATAAAGCTGTGTTTATTACCTCACCTCTGGCCAATTTTTAAGGGTAGATTTAGGAGGAGGAAGATGGAGTTGCTCTTTGTTGAATTTTTACATGATAAAATACATACTTTTGCCACAGAGGTTAAAGAAAACAAAAAGAGCATCACTCAAAGCGGTGAAAGTCCAATCCCTGAACTGCTATACCAGATTAGGTTTCTGGTACACCTAAGCGTTAGTACTCAGTGACTTAGCTACAATCAGTTTGTGATTAATACCCGACTTGGGAGTGGTTTCTTCCTTCTATCTCTCACTTTTCCAAGATAGTGTTGCGCCAAGTGTTAAGAAAATCGCTCTTCTAATTTGTGTGTCTCCTGATCTATTTGGCCAGGCTTAGGGGAGTAGCCCAAGTCCCCATTACCACAAATCTGTTAACAATTCTTTTGAGTTCAACAATGCTCATTCTGTTTCCTTTTCTTAAGCTGGATATTAGCAACAAAGACCTGCTAATATCTTTACTTTTCAGAAGCTGTAAAAATGCTTTGGAATTTCTACTTTAGCATTTATTTATTTGTCTTCAGAGATTCAGTTGCACAGCCCTTCCCACTTACAGTTCAGCTAAATAATGTTCATGTTATCCTTCAATACAGGAGTATTTCCTCTGCCTCCATGGCCCAGTCTTTCTTTCCTGAACAGTTTGTAGGTAGATAATTACGTTGTTCCACTACATTTCCCTACCACCCATTGCTATTAAAATCATCCTCCGTGGCAAAATACTCTGATTGTTCTTTTGCCTTTCATCTTGTTACATTTGTCTAAATAGTTACGCTATTCAACTCCTTTTTCTGATACCTTCCCAGTTTCCCTGAATTCCCTTTTCTACATTTACCAAAATTACGACTCTCCGATGGTCGTAATTGGCATCAGGTTCTCTGAATTCACAAGACGCTGCCATATATACAGATGTCTTTAATAGACATATCTGACTAATATGTTCCCCAGACGCCCATAACTTCTGGCTTATTTGCAGGATCTACTTCTGTTCTGGTCCTCTCCATTTTCTAGGCTTTCCTTCACTCAGTCACTGTACTCTCTGTCTAACAAACTAAAACACCTTCTTGCACAGTCTTTTCTGGCCACACTGAGAACTGGCACAGATCTCAGCACTTCATCAGACTTGCACATGAAACTGGGAACAGCTGAGTCAAAGCCATTTGCCCTGTCTTGCACCAGAGTTTTCTGTCTGGCCAAATGATGCTACTTCCCATACAATTTCTCTTACTGGTAAGAAAAGCTCATCCACTGCCTCATAATATCCATTGATTTGGCTGAAATTACGACGCTTGCTGAGCTTGTGTTTGTCACAACCATGTTCCTGTGGACAACTGGGGGTGTTCACCTCACCAGTCTCATCCTGACCAGTGGCAAAAGCCAGCCAGCTTCAGTTGCAAAGAGTTGCACTGTCTGCCAGAGAAGGATGATCTGACCCTCCACTCTGCAGCCATCAGGAGACTGGCTTCTTAAAGCAAAGCCTTGGCCAGTTCGTGCCTGAGAGTCACCCTTCCCCTCCCAAATGACCTTTCAGCCTCTGAGCTTCCTCAATTTGTCACAGCCATTTGTGGGACTTCAGAACATTTGAAAGTAAAGAAGCAGAACCTGTGTCAGATCAAGGGTCCTTAAGGTAAGATATTTTAACCAGTTCCATAGTCAAAATAAGAGTTACTGTCTTTTTACCTACTTGCTTGTATTAATAAAATGTTTGGCTTTTGGCAAACAACTGTCAGTACTGTGTAGCCTGTGCGAGTTTCTTCTCACTGTCACTGTAATGTATCCCACTCACCTAAATCTTCAATGAATATGCTTTCAAGTTAGATTCCTAAACCCATGAGTAGACACCTGAGTAGACTGAACTTCACAGTGGGGGCCTCCTGCCTTGGTGGTCTGCAGTTAGGCAGGTGCCAAGTATTGAAAGTCCTGGGCCAAGAAATACACTACAAAGCTACAGTTTGGATGGGGACAGAGGAAGTCGGTTAAATTCCTGATCCCATTTCGAAAATGTTAACATTATGCATTAATAATTATTGCACTGATAATAATTTAATTAAAGCTGTTGGGATTTAAAAAATCTTTTCTGAAAATGGCATTTGAATTTTCTGCACTCTTTATTTGACAAGGGATCAGAGTAGAGCAGTAAGACCATAAGAACACAGAAAACTTTTCGATAGGGAGAGCACTGGAACAAGGCATTTGGGAACGCAGCCATCTAACTGAACAAGGAGTCAATGAGTGACAGAGAGAGTGAACTGGGAGATTCCGCACTCCCAGTCCTCATCAGGCAAGAAATAGAAGGATTTCAATAACATAAGGAAGGACAGGAAATTCAAAGCCGGTAAGACAGCATACTTTTGCATGCCATCGTCAATTAGACCATCTTATTATATAAAGTATTTAAATTAGATAATTGCTACAGAATGCTGAGACGAGAGTTTAGTGAGCTTCAAAGAGTAAGTAAATATTTCTACAGTAAACAAAAGCCAAAATGATAGGAATAGTAGTCGTAATAATAATGGTGGCAATAACAATAATAGTAATAATAGTTGTTATTATAATAATTATAATGAAAGGCTTTTGTTTGAAGGATTAAATAAATCTCTGAATTTTGGGATTAGTGTGAGATCTTCAAAAGGACTATACAAGAGAGGGGGAAGGGTGGGAGATGACATTATCCTAAATCCACCTCTTGGGGCATTTCTTTGCCTTCATTTGAAGCAGGTGGTACCCAGCACAGGCACAGACAGAGTCTGTGCTAGATTGGTCAAGATTCCAATAATGATGGACAATTTTAAATAATTATGTATTAGCTATGCAGGGGATTTTTGTGTTCTTCAGTGTTTATAAAGACTTCCTTCTAATTTTTTTCATGTTCATCTAACAAAAAGACTTTGAGACAAAATTAATGTATTCTTAAAATAAGAACTGTATAGAAATTTGGAAAACTTCTATACAAGCAAAATAGTACCTTTAACTTAGGAAAAAAATCCAGTATGAGTTTTTATCTGCAAAACTAAATTTTTGTAAATTTAATATTAAAAAAATGCTGTAATTTAAATGCAAAGCATAATGAAAGGTTGAGAAAAGAAGTTCAAACCAAATTTTTAGAATGGGTGAGTTCTTTAATCTTAAAAGGAACATTTTCATAAACTATTTAATGAAAACTAAAAAGTAAACAGAACGAAAATTAGGTTTTGTTTATGTGCTTTATCCACATGGAAGGAATAATAATTCAACATGTAATGACAGTAACATAAAGGGAAGAGGCTGTATTGAAAAAAAAAAAAAGACAGCTCTGTTCCTTACTTAACTGAAAATAAAGCTAAAAAACCTGGTAACAATATGGAATTTAACCATGTGCCAGCGTATAAAATGCTACTGTTTACGTAGGGCTGCCTTCGCTCCTTTGTCCAGCCACAGACACTGTGATGGGTCAGTCATGGGTTTTTAACTGAATTAATCACAGCAGGGGAGGACGCTCTTCCCGGCTGCTCTGAGTGAGGACCACCCCTGCATTCCCGCTCTGTTTGAGGCTGGAGTGAATGCTGGAAGAGGCCACAGGAGCACGGCTCATGGTGCTGGGGTGGAAAAGGCTTCACCACACCGTAGATGGGCAAGTGGATCCTGTGGCTGGAGCCAGGGGCAGAGGGGCAGGCTGAGCACAGGTACCTTCATGGAAGGGCACTGTAGGAGCAGGGACACCCTTTCCCTTCACATGGTAGTGCTACAGAAGACAGCAAAATCACATCAGTCTGCAGGACTTTATCAGTCTTTGCTTCTTCTCTACACTCCCTAGAGAACTCCTCAATTTATTTTTATTTTTCAGCCTTCCTTGAATCTCTTTCATTTCCTCTCCTGCTTAATTATGCAGCGTTACATTATATAATTTAGACAGAAATACACGAGCATTTTTAATGACATCAAGTCTTTTAAAACTGCTTCACGGAAGAGAAAACAGCTTGTACACCTGTCGTGTGCCACGGGATAACGCAGCAGTGTCTTTCTCACCATCAGCTGTGCTTCCCAAACTCCCCTCCCCCTCCCTCAAGTACTTTCACTCACCCCTTTTCAGACCACTAAGCAACCACTGCCAATCACCCTTCACGCCCCATCCCACCACTTTCGCTCTCAGTCATTTGCCCACTGCCTGTGAATCTGTCAGGACTTACTTCACCAAACCATTACAGACACCCACCCTTTCTTAATCACCTCCTGAACCCTTTCATGCGGGCAGGGATATTCATCAGTTGCTCAGCTGCAGCTCTCGGTACTGCGGCCAATGCAAAAATTTCAGAGAGAGAGAGAGGAAAGAACCAAGTGATACGGGCACTAGGTGGGAAACTCCTCAGTCAGAAGTTTAGGCAGGTATGAGTGTCTCGGGACAGCTGGGGAGTGCAGGAAACTCATCTGCTCGAAGCACTTCTGCAATGCAACAACTACACCCAGAGGCAGGTCTCCTCGGGTTCAGTAATTACAATGATTGAGAAAGAAACTCTTCCAGGTGATTCAGAGAAGCAGCCACCTAATGTGACTACCCCCACACTGCCCTCCGATGAAACCTCTCTTCCCGTCTATTGAGCATACAGGGAAAGTCCTTGCCTACCTACCTGAACCAGAATCCCTCATTTGTATCTCAGTGCATCATCTGTGAGTGGTGGTAACAGAGTGCTTGTCTGGGGCCCATGGAGAAGTGTTCCTGGAAGGTGAGTGCTACAGCAGCTGCGGAGGACAACCCACAGTGGGAAATGACAAGTGCATCTGCATGTGCACAGAGCTGGGAAGTCCCCACAAAGGGGGTGTCCATGCCTGCTGAGATCAAGCACAGACACTCTTCTCTCTGTTTCTCTTGTAAAAAGGGTCATGGTATTTCCTTTTGGGAATTGTGTATCGTGGCAAGTCAATTTTTAGCCGTGTTTATCTTAAGTGGTTTTATATTCCCGCATTAGTTGTTATAGTAAAAGAAACTTCCACTTGTGTATCTCCTCAGTTTTTGAGTGGAAAATGACAAAAAGAAATTTCTCAACAACTCTTCAACCTGAACACTGCTTATCTTTTCTTTCAGCCTACTGTTGAATGAAGCACCATTTCAAGCTAAGGGAGGCACTATTTGACAGAACAAAACATACCTCTCCACGCCTGTCGAGTTCAAGAATATATGAAAGGTACTATATTCACATTTCTACTTTACAGAAATATTACGCAGAATCCAAAGATACTTTTCCCTGTAAATAAATCTAATGCCTAAACACTGGAGATATACATATATGTATATACATATGCATCTTATACATATGTATATATACACAACAATCATGTGTGTGTATGTATAATGCTGAACAATCTGAAGAACTAAGTGAAAAACCAAGACACATACAAGGAAATTAAATCTAGTATTCCATTACTGTTTTCCTAGCTAACGACCATCCTCTAAAATAGTCTGGTTCATTAGTAGAGTACACCACTGAGTGGTTACCGATGCAAAACATCCATCTTACACGTTGTAAAGGCTCAGTGCCAGAGCCTGCACTTCCTGTAAGCACCTGCTTCATCCACAGCCCTGAGGTGAACAGAAAGAGTTCTCTTGTTTTCATTTGACTTTGATCAGGTCCTCAGCATTCTAAAGTGAACCTTCCCACCGTTCAAAGAACCTCCCAGCTGTGAAAAGGACCCCAGAGCTCAGCTTGTTGTGTTACCAGGGGTGTGGGGGTAGTATCTGCACAGAGACCGGGCAGACCCTGGAAGAGAACGGTCTGGACTGTGCACTGAGGGTTTCAATTACGAGGTTCATTTAACCCAGAAAGCCTCCTGCTGCAGAAGGCCACAGATGTTTCGTTACTCTCCCTTGGTTCTTCCTATCTTGACAGACATCACAGAGACACCGTGCATAATAAGGGTTTATTCGAGTTTTCCGCTTGGGACTGTGCCCTGACCCCAGACCACTGAAGAGCCGATCTCATCCCAGCCAGCAGATGCCTGTGTGAGATCTTAGAGTTCTTGTCCTTCACAAACACTTCTTAGTCCCATCTATTGCCAATTAAATCTCCTGATTATGATGCAAAGAATGATAGCAGCATTTTCTATGTCCACACACTGCCTAAACTGATAAAATGCTCAGTATATGTTAAGAATATAAGTATGCTCAGTCCATTCACAACACACAATAAGTGCACAATTCAATTAACTAATGCAATTCATATTTCATTAGGACAGAAGCTGTTTGTGACCTTAAACGGACAACAATTTCATGACGGCACTGCAGAATTTTAATTAGATAGGAAAATAACAAAGACAAATGAAACAGAGGGAAAACGCGCTGCCTGGCAGAATTGTTCCGAAGAACTTAAAAACAAAAGATGCAGTTGTTCTGCTCAGTTTTTCTCCTCCTTCCCCCTTACTAATGATGCAGAGAACAAAACATTATCGCCTTTCTTTGCCTTTCGTTTGTAGAGAAGCCTGTCTCAGCATTGGTGGTATGAACCTGGTATGGTACCAAAAGGCACAGGGAAGACAAGTCCAAGGGCCCAGTTTAGCTTTTCTTCATGGGTACCTAAGTGAAGAGCAGCTCCTCTAAGAAGAATAATTTTTGTATCAGTTTTTTTCAAAAAAGGCATAAATATTGGGCCCTAAAATAATTTGTGAAGGAAAGTGGTAAACCAACCAAAACCAGACATGATTAATAAAATTGTTAGTAATATTAAGGCAAAATAACACACAAAATCACAAAATATAAAGGACTCTGATTAAAGCAGAGAAGAATTCCAATATTAAGCTGTGATTGCTGTAATATTTCTTTTTGAGCTACTCTTAAGAAAATGAGAAGAGATTAACAAGGTTAGTTATTACGGTCTCGTAGTAATTTCATCCTTAATCCAAAGTATTACCATATTTGCTGACCCCTATGTGAGAAAAATGGCTCCCCACAGTCTGTAATTCAGTGTCTTTATTTTACTGTGTACTGCCAAAACTGTATCTCATCTTACAGAAACATAAAAGGATGAGATCCTTCAGTTTTTAGATACTACATTTAAAGAGATGACAGAAGTATGAAACTATCAGATCAGAGTTCACTGTCTGCAGAACAGGCTCCCCCTGCCCCTTCCTTCTCAGACTATGATTTATGTTTTAAACATAAAAACAGTAAATAAATTTTCTACAAAGCTGGCCAGATTTTGTGTTAGAGGCAAGATGCTGAATAGGAAGCAGTTGGATGTGTAGGAAGATGTGTCTGTTTAATCAGGATATTTGTTGATCTGGGTCAGTAACAGGACGGCTGTTTGTCCCTGGCCAGTGGGTGGCAATGGCAGCAAATGGCTTATAGTAGCCAAGGATTGATTTTGATAAACATGACCAGATGGGTATGATTTAAATCAGTAAATATATTGCTTCGTATAAAGAGATATGTTGAAATTAATTTTAAACCAATGTTTCCATCTAGGAGTCACTAGATCCTACATATACACTCTTCGAATATAATTTGAACCAGGGGAATAATCAGTAAAGAAGAGGAAAAATAGCTTTGCCTTCTCTGATTGTAACACTTCTGATGCTTTACATCTTCATGATATATTAGATCAAAGCCCTGTTGTCTGTACATTAATATTATTTAGTAGTTTTTTTCTCAAACTTACTGCGGTCTGAAGCTAATTTTACTGAAAGAGATAAAGTTAATTTATTGTCAGTCTTGTAAAATAAGTTTTTAATGCAATGAAAGTATCATAACAGCTGCTAAATGAGAGAGACCATAAAAAGGGAGTTTCCAGAACTCACTGATATTAGCTGCTCACCCATACATTCCCTTCCTCTCAAGTTTCAAGATGAGATTATTATAAAAAAGAGGCTGGTTTGTCACCTAAAAAAAAAAAAAAAAAAAAAAAAAAAAAAAAAAAAAAAAAAAAAAAAAAAGAAAAAAAAGAAACTGTCTGAACAAATCTGCAAATAAACCAGCTTGGGGGAATTCCCATGTCTGTGTTTGACCTCCATGATCAAAATAAGGCATCCTCAACCCAATAGAAAATTCTGCTATTTTTTTGTACTTAACTCTTCACCTGATGGGGTATCTGAGTATCGCAGCTCATGCTCCAGGAAAGCTGTGCTTTAACTGTGGTAGGCCCAGCCTGTGCCAGAGGAGTGACTGTTCCCTCAGGCCAGAGGAGTGACTGCTCAGGGATGAGCAGTGCCATGGGAAGCAGGGGATGGCCATCACGGCAGCAGCGTCTCGCCCAGCCCCTGAGCACAGCACTGAGTCCCCACACCACGGAGAAGCTGGGTCCAGGCTATTTATCTGTGATAAGTGCAGCCAGTTGCGCAGCCAAATTGCTCTGTACAGCTTCCTTTTTATTTTTTTTTCCTGTTAAGTTTTTGGCTTGGCTGATGGAGGACGGAGAGGAAATGCATCCCAGCAAAACTGCCTCTTTTGGATTTGCAGGGGCCTTGTTCCAGTCTGCTTGCTGGCCTTGGGCTGACTATAGGCTGCGATTGTTTGATTTTTTTAAAGCCTTTTCTACACTTAAATTTATAAATCTGATGCCAGATTATTTTCTTTCCCTTACAGTACTGCAAAATTGGAATCACCCCGCAGCCATTGTGGGATCTGCTCTGCACGGCCAGAGATGCCACCAA
The DNA here is from genome assembly GCF_009819655.1 of Sylvia atricapilla. NCBI lineage: Eukaryota > Metazoa > Chordata > Aves > Passeriformes > Sylviidae > Sylvia > Sylvia atricapilla. The sequence goes on along the minus strand of NC_089140.1, from coordinate 70,220,484 downwards.
CAGCTTTTAGATAGGAGGAAGCTGAGGCTAAAGAGCAGAGTATATTTCTTGCCCTACATTGTTCTTGAAGACTATTTCTGGCACACAGGAAGGTCTCACAAAATTACCATCAAACTTATTTTAGCTAATTCCATACGTGACTTGAAGTACTCCAGAGGTGTGTTCAAGCCTTGGAGAACTGATGGCAAGTTTCACTCCCTGGTTAGATATAGAAATAAATGTATGACACTCTAGGGGTTGCCTGGAAGTGCTTTTCTTATAATCAGAGGGGAAAACAGCCCTCAAGTGATATACGAGAAAATTAACAGGAGCGAGTCCAAATATTGTACTCTAAAATGAACACTTTGATAATCATAACAATGTGGTTTGAGAAGCATCACTTTAAAAGGTCAGCTATACCACCCTGACTGCACATTGAAAGCATAGCGGATATATTGAGTCATACATATTGTTCATTGTCATTTGCATTTGGTGAAATCCCTGCATTTTACCCAATTTAGTAAGCAAGCACCACCTCGGACTCCCTTGGCAATACCTCTAAATGCAGTTACTGTTTGTTGGGCTAAAACAACATCTTGTCCCATCCTGCACCAGTAAATCACTCTTCGGTCTTTTGATCAATGTTTGCCTTTTCAAGCCTGTGAGTCATTTTGCATTAATGGAAAGAGAGGGAGTGACACACGAGAGCAATGTGGGTATTTTGAGCTGCACCTCTGGGATACTTTTGTGCACGTTGTTCTGAACAAAATGACCATCTGTACCAGTTTGCTGACGGCCACTAGTGCATCAAAAGATCTGACTTCCTATCTTTATGGATAAAGACTGGCTTAATTCTACAGACACCACACAGAGTCATCAGACAACGTGTCATGAAAAGGCCTTACTGAAATCAGGCACACTTTTTGCAACCTAGCCTTTTTTTTTAAATTGTCCTCAGGATCTGACCTCATTGCCTTTTCCATATTTTTTTTGCACATCACTGGTTTGGGACTGTTCAACTTCCCAGTAGGCATGTCAGTGATGTTTCCAACCAGAATACAGAGGAAGCTGTCCTCACCCTTCCGGGGGCTAAGCAAATTTTGTGGGTGTTTAAGACTTTTAAAATTTTCTATGAGCAATGTAAAAATGACTCATTCCTGCTTTGCCTGGAATATATAATTGGTAAACATTGGTGGGGAGCAATCATATTTCTAAATTTGTAAACATAAACAGTGCATAACGCACCAACTCTTTGGTGCTGTTATTGATGTGTGTGTTTTTGTGGGACAGGCAGGGCAGGGGCTCAGCCTCGCAGCTCAGCAGGTGCAGTAGCTACAGCCAACAGCAACTGAGGGGGAACCAAGAACTGTCCAGCAACAAGGAGAATAGGAGGAGGTGGAGGAAAGGAACAGAGGCACCTTCCCATCATAGCACTGATGGAGGCTTTAAAACCATAAAAAATACCCCCAAACCCTCTCACAAAGATGCATGGATATGCAAAGCAACATGGAGCCTAATCCAAAGATCACCATAGGCAAAGGAAGATTCAGGAAGGAAAGGTCATGGATGTTCTGGATTGAGTTCTGTAGGGAGTCAAAACATATGTCCCTGCAACACACAGACTACTAGTTGGTTTGCTGACTGAAGGAGAATTTAAACTGACTGTGTAAAAGCACATATATATCATGCAGAAACTCATCAGTAAAGAAGTCACCTTAAAGTGCGTTTATAAAGCCTTACACTTTTACAGTGCCTTCAAAATCATAATGTTACTAATAATGATTTTTGTTAGTATTCAATATATACTCTCCATCCAAGAAGGTATGTAAGTGATATGCCTTTCCTTGTCCCTGATACGGATCAATGCTCAGAGGGTTTCGTTTGGACCACTAACCCAATCTGTACAAGCAATTCCGATAGAAAATCTGGAATGGTAACCCACTGACTTGCTCCCTCTCTCCATCAACCACTAGAAGGAGCACACAGGCTGCTGAGGGTCACCTGTGTGTCCTCCTCCCATTTTGCTACTCTGGCTGGACTGGGGCTGCTGGGCTTCCACGCCCAGCACTCTGGTCCCCCCAGTTACTCACGCACTGACTCCCCAGTCCCAGCTGAGGATTCATCTCACCCAGCGCTGCTCCCCTGCTGCTGGGCCACAAAGTTTCTTTGAGATTCAGCACATCCGTCCAGTGACGCCTGTTCGGAGTTACCGCTGATGAGTAATAGCGTGTAAAAGTCAATTACATTCATATTCATAGAGCTGCTACTTAAAATGTTAACGATGAGGAAACTTGTCCTACAGGAATGAAGATGGGGGCAAACTTTTATTAGCCCCACATGAGCTTTTATCTGTTTTAAATGTTACATTGTTCCAGGGAAAGAAGTGCCATTGTTAACAGCATTGGAGGCAGTCAGCTGCACTCAATTTAAAATTAAAAGGGGAAGAAAAAATAAATGAAAAGGGAAAAAAAAAACAAGGGTCTGCTTGACGCACTGTAGTATGGCAGGCTATGGTAACTTGCCCCAGAAACTTTTTATTGGATCCAGCCTCTCACTACAAAAGAATTCATTAACCACTTCATGATGCAAAGTCTGCTAAAGACATTATCCTCACTGGCCAGCACGGGCCTGTTCGCATGCACTCTGAGCACTGCTTTCACTGATCATTGCTGAGTCCAAGGTCACATCTACGAGTCAATGTTATCCAGTCCGGGGCACCAATGGGATGTCCATGCTTCCAACTCGAGTTGGCTCCACATCTCTGCCCACTGTAGCCCTGCTCAAGTCAAGTCTGGACAACTCAGCTCAAGAGAAGGCATACTCTGAGAGCATTAAGTGTAAAGTTGGTGTTTAAATCAGCTGGTGTTTAGTCTCTTGTGGGCTGAACTTCCTCCCCTCTCTGCACAAGGACTACCAGTGATGCACGAAACCCTTCTCCTGCCTTCCCCAGCATATTACCTGTGCCACACATGCATTGCACAAATGGCACAAAACCCACCATGGCAACCACCAGCTCAATTCCATATGGCTGCGTACACCCACTCTTGGGGCAGTGCAGGATCTACTCCAGTGAAGTTATCCCAGTGTAAAAACTCCATGAACAATAATGCTACATGAATGTAGTCTCTGTTACTGGGGGAACACCACCTTCGAAAACATTCTTTTAAGTGCCTTAAAAAGGCTGGGGCAAGAGGAGCCAGCATGACCCTGGGAAATGCTAGAATCTTCACGTCAGCTTATGATTTCCATTCACTATCAGTCAGTTTGCACTTCACTGATGCATGTGGTGCTGAAAGAGATGCACTAGTGGATGTTTGTTATATTTATGAACCAGGTGGCCCTGACTGCCCCAATTACACTGGCTGCCTTCCATTCATCACGCCGCCTTAATGAACAGAGAGGCTGGCGGATGTCAAACAACCGGCCAGAAGAAACAAAAGAGAAGCCAGGCACAGTGTTGCCCGGCTTGAACCAGCCCACCGGTACCTCTCACGTGGCTGTATCCATTCAGCTTCCCTGCAAACCCCAGTGTGAATGAACCACAGCCACTGCAGCGCAAACAGATAAGAGTCCGGAGGAAGTGATCAATACATTTAGATAAGGTGTAACAAGAATACGTAGCAACCTGCCCCCTTTTGCATGCTTGGATAAAGAGGAAAGGAAAATAAAAATCCCTGTACTGGCTGCATCAGGCTGAGTGATTCTTTGACACTATGGTTAATCGACACCACCGTAACCATGGAGTTAGCCTAAGTTCAGGATAACACGGTGGCTTTATTAAGAACCTCAAGCACAGAAATACAGTTGGAAAGTCCTAGTTCTCCTCAGCAAATTAATCTTTTGAACTCAGCTCAGCCACCTGCGCCTTCATGTTCACTGTTTTTACAGAGTAGATGCTGCAAATGTAAAAATAATTCAAAATATGTTAGTTATGCTTGAAATGGTCAAATGAAGATTAGAGAAAAACCCAACAGCTTAAGAGAATGTGAAGGGACATTAAAAGGTATGTAAATATGTATCTGTAATTTTATAGCAGTATGCTAAATACTGTACTTTTTTTTGCTCACACACTGATTCCAGTGCTCATTAATTGGAATTTCTTCAGCTCTGAAAAGGACCTTTATGGGATTGAGAAAAGAAAAACTAGGACAGCACTGAATACGAACTAGCTTTTGAGACAAGAGCCACTTACGTGACCAAGACTGCACTCAGTTGCCTTTGCTGTTTTCTTGCAGAGAAGCAGCTGAGCAGTTTTAAATAATGGAAGAAAAGAGTCTGTTTATAGAATAAGCTGGAAATGAGACTCTACCTGCAGAGGCTGAGCACACAGCCAGTCTTCCTCTGGATTCACTTTAGTTTAAGTTTATTACGAAGCTAAGTTCTCAAGCTGAAAATAATGTTTCTCAAGCTGAGAGTTAGTCTTTGCCAACTAGGGTATAGTTCAGCAAAGAGGGTATAGTTCATCTTTTTCTTCTCAAAATGACATATATAAAAAGACACATGTAGGGACACAGGACAGAAAGAGTAAGTCTGTCTGTATAAAACCCTCCCTATCCTTAGCTGAAAAATTTTCTGCTGTGTCAAATTCATAATACAGTGCAAAAACAAAACTTAGAAAAGGGTATTTTGAGACCTGTTTAGTTTTCAGGGGGCTTTTTCCTTGTAGACAAAATAAAGACTGTGAGTTTACCTGTGTCTTGTGTAAGAATCTCTTACTTTTCTGTGACTATATGTCTGTAAGACAAAGTGTTTGGCATAGGAAACTAACCAATTACACAGACTGTTGTTTACCAAATTTTACAGAAAAACTTATCAAATTGCTTATGGGAAAAAACCCCCATCCCATTAACATTGTGTAGCATCCATGTTTGTTCAAATGTATTTTTTGTGAGTACACACTGTATTACTCATCAGAAAAAAAAACCTCAACCAAGCTACATCCTATCGCTAAAGTGCAAGGCATGTACATGGGTCTCTCCCTCTGCTCTGTTCCTTTAAAAACAATTTCTCCTCGGTTTACTCAGGTACTTTATTTATAGCCTGGCCCAAACTTTCAGCTGCGGTTTTAGCTTCAGTTTTCATCCGCTGAGTCCAGAAGATTTCAAGTGTTGTTTTGGCCTGTGAGGTGTCCATCGTCCACCCCTTATGCAGATTTGCCTCTTGGCAGCTGGCAACAAGGAACCCTTCAATGCCAACAGCATACAGCAGGCCCACAAAGTGATTCCTGCCTTAGCTGTCATCTTACCTATGCCAGGCCCAAATTCAGGCAACCCCTCTCCTTGTGCTACTACTCCCAAGAATCGAGGTCTGTTCTCTCCCTTGATCACTAGAAGGAGTATAACATGACCTGCAAGACAACACTATAAAAGAGCATCTATTTTCAAGTGCATATCTTATCTACTGAAGGTCTTCCATTTTTCTACTGAAGGTCTTCCATTTTGTTTGAAGTATTTAAAATTAGTCCCTGAAAGATGATGAATCCCAGATTTGATGTCTGGACCAGCATGAGCCTGCAGAGACAATCTGCAATGGTGTCTAATACAGTTATTGCAAGCAAAATGAAACAGTATCGAGAGGAGATTACATAGATGTGGGCTTACTACATAATTCAAGGCCATGGGAAGATTCTTCAGGGATGGCCACTGCAGCCCTCAACAATTTCTTTGTGAAGACCAGACCAATGCATGTTGCTTATGCTTCCAGATTGCAGGATGCAACACTCACAGTAATTATAACCCTAGCATTTGGATTTGTATCAGAAAAAAGCAGCTCGTTGCCAAATGCAATTGTAAATACCACTTACATTTTTGCAAAGCCTAAGCCAACAGATAGATCCCTACAATCCAGAAAATGCTGAGCTACAATGTTCCTGATGTGCCTGCTAGAGCCAGGGATGCTGTAATACCATGATGTTAAACTGCAATCATGCACTTTCCCCCCACCGAACATTTAATTTTATGAATACTAAATTATCTGCAGGCATAGTAATGATACCAATTGCCTTTTTGATCACCTAAGACAGACACATTATCACCTGTCTGAGCTAACAGTGTGCACGGTGCTGGGGTTTTTCCCCAGCTCAAAAATAAAGTCTAGCAGAAAATAGTGCAGAATGACCAACAGCTGTGACAGTGTCTAGTTAGCAAAAACTAACTCTCAGCTTGAGAAGCACTATTTTCAGCTTGAGAAGCACTGTTTCCAGTCAGGTGGGGATTTGCGGGGCAATTCCCACGCCAGCTGAGGCACGGGCTCCTTAGAAAGGGAGAAGTAGCATCACACTAGTGAGACATCAGAAGAGTGTGAGAGAGAAGGTCTTGTAGAAAGGACAAAGTCATCCACTGGCCCTTCTGCCTCCAAGCCACCTGACATCCTGAAAACATCCCCCAATACCCAACACCCAACACCCCTTTCACAGGGCAAAAACTTCAGGGGAAAAAAAAAAAAAAAAAAAAAAAAAAAAAAAAAAAAAAAAAAAAAAAAAAAGCACAGGGAACGACTTAGCTGCATCTTGAGAGAGGTGGAGGGGGATATTGTGCACAGAGACCCTGAGAGCAGCTTGCCTTGGGCAGGTGCAAAATGCCCCTCTGCCCTGCCCATGCTGGGAGTCATTTCCAGGGGGCTGCCCAGGTGGTTATGTGCTACCACCTGCAGATAAAGAGCCCCATGCTAAAGTGTGTTTTAACTGCACAGACCAACGCTCTACATCTGTTCAGCTTGGATGGGTTCAGTGGTTCAGTTAATGTAAGCTCAGGCTAGTCTGAGCCTGTTAAGTGCTCAATTAAGCCTGATCCACTGCACCTCTTTATTTTCTGCGTAGCTGGATTCTGTTTTTTCCATGACACAAGCATTTCCCTAACCTTTTGGAAAAGGCATTTAGCTGAAAAGCTCAGAGTAGTAGGAAGTTGTTTGCTCTCGGTATGCTGTGACAGAAATAAAGTCAACATGATAGATTAGTACTGAGTGAATGGAAGTTAGTTTTCCCAAGATGTCACGCTTGTGTTTCAGAAATGATTGATCTTGAGCATCAAATAAAGCACCAGCAAACCCACCAAAATATACATCACGTATAGCAAAACAAATGCCATAAAGAAATGTGCTGTAAGTTCTTGCTGAGGCCTGCAAAGCCCAATAAACATTTGCTTGTCACAGTGCAGAGCAGTGGTTACAGCATGTAGAGGAAATTATGTCTCCACCACAAGACTGTGTGTCTGGACTTAAAACTAGGTGAATGGATCAGATCTGCATCTGGTGTAAGTCAGAAAAGCTACAGAGATTTCGGTCAGGTTTTAGATGATTACTCCTAATGAGCTCTTGTTCCATGATGTCTGCAGAGACGCTTGGTTTACAAGGCCACGGCTTTGAAAATTTATAATCTTCCTTTTAGGCTTCTCCATCAGGAATTCCTTATACAGATTTGTTGTTTGATCCTCCACAGGAGGAAAAAACCTGAATAACTCCTCTCTCATTTGACTACTGCTGACAAATTGACACAGGCACCAAAATTAAAACTCTGTTCAATTCAATTTGGGAATGAAAGAAGAACCTGCTTCAGGGTTGGGGAGGTGGGGTTAAAAAAAAAGCCCACACAGCAGATTGCCTCCAGCAGCTCTCACAGGTCCTGCAAGCTCCTATGACACAGACAAACTGCATCTCCCGAAGCAGGGATGACTGGGAGTTTCCCTTGAGAGCTGTAGCTGTAGTTTATGAATGTGCAACTTCATTAGCAGCCGGTGACCCCATTAGACAGGGCTCTTAATTTCTTGGCTTGGACAAAACTCTCCAGGGATCATCACAGCTGTATGCCATGCACAGAGATCTCATTGCTGGGGCAAGGAAGACTTTGCTTTCAAAGGCACCTTGGCAAAAGCTCAGTAATTCAAATACCATCCTGTGGATTCACAGAAAATAAAGCATTTAATAACAGGTTTTGCTGAATCAAATTGCTCTAACTTGTAGGAAACCCACTCAAACTCCCAGGTGAGGAGCTGACACTGAAAATCACATGTAGCATAACAAGGCTCCTCTTTCTATAATTAGGGGAGAAGGATGAGGCTTTTTATTTCTTACATTACTTCATACTGTGGGCTTTTTTTTTTTTTTTATTAAAAAAAAAAAAAACAAAAACAAAAGGAAAGCTCATAAACAGCTGATGACCTGCTCCATGTAGAAGAGTTACAGAGGAGCATCTGTGCTCTTCACAAAGGACTTTTGATGTAGGCAGCAGGCCATGATTCAAGATGGGCTGGGTTTGCAGGGTGGTGACAGCAGACCCAAACTCTTTTGTCAGTTAGCTCAAACCACGACTGACCTCAGAGGCCTGTTCTCTGGGAATGTGGGTGTTTGGAAAGCCCACAGTGGTGTCTGGATAGCTGGGGGATGCTGCTGAGACCTGGCGCTGTCTTATCATCCCTTTGTAAAACAGAGGAGAGGGAATAAATGCCCCTGCAACTAGAGGTTTTAGTGGGATGGATGGATGGATGGATGGATGGATGGATGGATGGATGGATGGATGGATGGATGGATGGAACAAACTCAGTGTATCAGGCACTAAGACTAGGAAGACAGCAGAGACTCAAGTATCTGTTGACAAGAAAGGAGCTGTGAGAACAGTGCAGAAGGAAAGGTCATTCTGATGTCATGTTTTTCAGTATTCAAATCTGTCGGGTCACAGGCTTTCAAACAGCCTGTAACACTTGAAGTTGGATTGTTCAATTAAGAACTGCTTACAGCTTTGACCTTAGTTTAAATTTTGTCTGGAGGCATAAGCAACAGTAGTAGCGTTCAGCAAAAGCCTGCAGAGGTAAGAAGATGTGGTGAATGTTGTACTAATGGAGTTTAAACAGTGTGCTCTGGCTGATCCTGTAAGGTTCTCCCATCTATTTTGGAGAGAAAGGGGATATATATGTTGTCATTAGTACATGCCATATCAACTGCTGTTCCTAATGCGTTCATCTGGCATGATTTTCTATTCCTTTCCTTAAAATCTCCTTTTATGGCTGCCATGCAGTAGATCTGTTATTTTTAAACTACTGCCTTTTTTTTTCCTCTTAATACTCATCTGATTGTTCAAAGCCTGACCATGGACTCTCAAAATACACATCTGCATTTTTCCACAGCTTCATGCTGAGTTCAATCTAGATTTTTATCAGCAGAAGGATTTCAGCCTGGGAGGTTTCATGGCTTCGGCCCCACTGGCTACAGGTGGGAAGTGTTGATTCATGAGCAAGCAAGTTCGAAGGCTGAAAAACAACCTCCTGCCATGGTACCGAGGCTGAACACTGAGCTATCTGATGTACTGGAGTTTCCACTGAAAGGCATTTTTCAAGATGTATCAGCAGTCTTGAACTGCTGGTATGAGCGAAGGGTAGATTTTTTAAACTGCCCCAAACTCTCCCTTCGTCTCACTTTTGTGCTGTTGTTCTACTTGGGAAACTTCTTTTTGTTGTTAGTTTCTTAATGCTGATGCTTTCGTTTAAGAGAGCTGCTCTTCAAGGCAGCACCGTGGCTGATGTGGAGTGGTTCAGCTCCACTGACTTTTCACTGGAGTTGGGCCAGCTTGCACCACCTGAGACAGAGCCCTCCCTACATTTTCAGAATCAGATCTGCTGTATTTAGAAGCAAAAATCAATTTCAACAGTTTCTTAATCTCATTAGCTCTTGCAGCAGGACAGGGAATGGCAGCTGGCAGGCATCTGTTACAGAACAAATTTTACCAGTGAATGGAACATCTCCTCAACCATCTGTTTGTAATGTGTAGAGAGAGGAATTGCCGTCGTTGGTGACTTCAGCCTCAGAGATATTTGCTGGAGATCTCACGTGGTCATTCAAAAAATACCTTAGACGGTCATGCACCCAGCACACTTGAGAGGAGTACTGACCTCATTCAGACAGACAAAAAGTAAAAAAAAGTTTATAGATTGAAGAATTAGCAGGTGGCTGTGCATAATGATGACCATATTAGGGTCAAGTAGAATCAAACATCAACCACGGAAATGTATGAAATAAATTTAAATGCATCAGTATTCCCAAACCTGACGTATTAGCGTAACTGAGAGACAAAAAAAAATTAACAACAGAAATAATTGACAAAAAGATGGTTTTATAAAAAGACAGCCACAGTTCCACAGGCAAATTTATGACAAAAAAAGCCTAAAACTACTAGTCTAGATAGAAAGGCATGTATACTAAAGAACAGACAGAAGCAGGGTTAACTGCTTCCCCCAAGTATAAAGCGGGGGGAAAACCAAAAAGACATATCCAGTCGGGGATTTAGAAATCACCACAGGAGCCTGGTGTGAAATGCTGAATGCCTTTTTCCACTGTCCCAAGACAGTGAAAGGTGCATGAAAGGCTTACTTAGCCATAGGGACCACCACATTTGGGAGCCATGCATGAGACTACTGGGGTAACACAGCACAATTGTGTTTGTCTGGTCCTGACTTGTTCCTGTATTTCCAGGCCTATAGGTAGCCTGGAACCTGCACATCACAGCCCCACACAGGAATGGCACAGCATGGATTGGAAAGGTTCCACAGCGTGGAGACACATAGGAAAGCTCAACAGAGAATGACAAAAATTATCTGGGAGACAAGGCTATCACTATCGGTGATCCATCACCTGCACCGATCATCTGGAATATATTTCTGGGCCCATCTGGGGATACTTCATTTTACCCTCCCTTTGTGGCTCCAAACACTGCAATATAAAATCTTTCAGGCTTAGCAAATGAACGTGTGGGTGAAACTTACACATGACACACAGGCAAGTAGGCCAGGTGAGTTAACAGCCACCATGTCCCTAACTTCTGCAGATCTAAGGAGACTCTTATTCTTTCCCACAGATCAGAAACAACTTTAACTACCCTCTGGCAAGCTCATTTCCCAGCCAGGTTGCAGGTGGCAAAGACCTGCTCTTCATCTCAAGGCAGAAGGCGTGCAAAGCTGCACTGGGCTTTGTCTGGTGGCTGAGGAACTGTGCCAGCCCTAACAAACGCAAGCTGCAAAGTATTTAGATACAACTGCAGGTATCACATCATAAACAGATAACTTTTACTTGGCTGTTTTGCAAAAACAAAGTCCAGTATTTACAAAGCTCTTTGTAAAGGCACATGAGCGCTCCAAGGAACTTTGCTGACTCACTGAGCCTTTGCAGTGAAAGGAGACCACAAGTTCTTAAGGAGCAGCACACGCATGACAGGAGAGCTCTTGGGTCAGCAAATGAGGATGTTTATGGCCATCAGAGTGTCTGTCATTAGAGCTGAGCCCCTTTCCAAAGGGAAAAAATCAAAGGCAAGAGAGTTCAGCCATAGACTGTCAATAGTGACAGCCCAGCAAGGAGAGAGAACCTGGTGGGTGTTACAGGAGGAAGGGTACCCCCACTGGGCAGCTGTAATCTTAGGGTGGGCAGGGGGAAAGAATCATGTATTTTAGCATCTGAAGGCTGGAAGGTTTTGCAATGAACTTTGAGGCTCATCAGCTGTAGATAAGGCATGGGTTGTGCTCAGCCTGCAGCTAGTAAAACAAAATCCTGTGACATGGAGATCCTGAGAAAGATTTCTTTCAGCTAAGGACATCTTCACACATCCAAGCAGAGGGTGCCAAAGCCACAGGCTTTCTAATCAGCCCCTGGCACTACACATGCCTACCCACCTAGCCTTGGGAGAACCTTATTCATGACAGCCTCAAGCCTTGCAAGCAGCTGGCTTTTGAGTCTGGCCAAATCCATGTGTGGGGCTGGGGTTTCTCTGCTTGGAGCAGAGGGAGTTTTAAACATTTAGGAAAAGACTTAGTGGAAATCAGCTGGCTAAGCGATGAGCTAAACCAGAGAAAATGTGGGAGACAAACCATGCCCTCACCCCAAGGCCAAAGTGTGGGGTTAACTCGGGATTGCAGAGCAATGCCTCTGTCCTCAGGGAGTTCAGACACTTACATTTGGAAGCACTTACTTTCCTTCAAAGAAAAAAATATAACCCAGAGGCCTGTGCTTTCCTCTTCCTTCCAAAACTACTTCTCTGATCTAATCCAGGGGGTCTGGGCTTACCCCACTCTGCAGGGATATGAGAAGACTAGGGATCATTCCCAGCCCAAAGGGATTGCAGCCCACTATTTCACTTCATTTCAAACTCAACACTGTGGGTTTGAATATCCTGAGGAGAAAATGCAGCAAGCCCCTCCTGCTGTAGTGTTTTCACATCTCACAGCTAATTTATTGAGAGAGAGGGAGGAACAATCCCTGTGATGGAGCAGCAGATGCCCTCACTCAGGAGCCCTCTCATTCATGCAAGATCCAGCACAAATGGAAAAAAAAAATTGCTGCCCGAAAGTCCATCTGTTCCCTGCCACCATCCATTGGGGTAGGAATGTTATAAAGATACCAGTGCTGCTTACAAACCCTGCCTGTCCCACTATCCATCACTGGGCTCGCAGCAAACCGCAGATCCCCACACCCCCTGTGTGGTACCTTAGCCCATGGAAATGTTGTGTTATCGCTGGAGCATTCCCTTTACAGGTGTGCACACTGTGCTTTCTTTCCTTTGTTCAAATACCAGCAAGAGCACTTAATGGAAAGTAATTTTTTAACCTTTGCTTTTGCAAGTAGGATTTCTCTTGTGCATCTAAAATGTCCTGTGGAACTGCAAGAAGGGAATGTAAAACAACCTCTTGTAAAAATTATTAATTTTCATGTGTCTTTGAGAAAGATCATTTAATATGTTTGTTACTTTATGTGATCACAAATATGTTACAAGCCAGTAGATGCAAGCAACAGGGTCTACTTTATTTTTTTTAACAATTTTCCTAGATTTTTCAGGTGTCTTTCTCTATGCCTTTTATCACTTCACTTGGCTTAAAATTGGAACTATTGCTCTTTGACCTAGCACTGATTAGTTTTTCTAGACTTTTGGCCTAGATGTTTGTCATACAACAACCCAGGTTATCCAATATCTACTTAAACACAGGTGGAGCTTGAATTTCTTACAGGAAGGCAGCAGAATCCATTTTGAGCAGTCTGAAAGGGAAAGGACTGCATTGGCAGGGAAATGAAGATAAGATGGTGAGGAAAAGGGATCACCTTGATTAACTTTGTCTGCCACTTGCAAATGTATTGCTAAAGAACTGATCTGTATGTGAAATGTTTGGGGGGTTTTCTAGTATCTCTTGCATTGATAATTTCATTATGTATGAACAGGATTATCTCTAACCTTGAAGCATCCTCACTTAGAAGATGTAGCTAGTCCATCCTTACCTGGCCCTGTTTTTTCCTCCCTTTTTTTTTTTTTTTTTGTTTTGTTTGTTTTTGTTTGTTTGTTTGTTTGTTTTTGTTTTTGTTGTTGCCTTGAATGTAGGCTACTGCTCCCTGTGAAAAACACTGTTTCTCACCTCCTCCTGTCTGCAACTTTACCACTGACAAAGAAAGTTTTTAGGATTATGGCACAGAAAATAGAACAGAAATAAATTCTTTGAGTTCCACTTACATACACAGATACTTCTAAATAAGAAGAGCTGTATTAACAACACTGTCCCATATGAACTACACTTAGGTTCCAAAACGGACACAAATTTTGTCACTGCAACCTTGTCTCAGAAAGTTGCACTCCAAAAAAGATCTCAAACTCTGCATCAGATTACTGCCTTGGGCCTCAGTTCTGCCCTCAGCTCTTGTACTTTTTGCATCTTTTACATATGGAACCACAGAATCATAGAATGGTTTGGGTTGGAAGAAGCCTTAAAGATCACCCAGTTACAACCCCCTGCCACAAGCAGGAACACCTTCCACTACACCAGGTTGTTCAAAGCTGCATCCAGCCTGGCCTTGAACTCTTCCAGGAATGGAACCTGTACCAGTGTCTCACCACTCTTACAGCAAAGAATTTCTTCCTCATATTTCTCCATCACGCTCTGTCCTACCCATACATGTGCTTGTAAAAGGTCTCTCTCCAGTTTTCTTGCAGGCCTCTTTCAGGTAGTAGAAGGCTGCTATAGTGTCTCCCCAGAGCCTTCTCTTTTCTAGATGGAACAACCCCAGCTGTCTCAGCCTGTCTTCACACAAGAGGAACATCTATGTAACAACCTTAGAGACAATTGATTTAAGAGGTGACACTTTCCCTGACAACAGAGCATGGAGCTGGACACCAAACTGGCAATTCCAGCACCATGTTGTGAACCATCCTCCCTGCTTCCTCATCCAAACAGTACCGGGATGTTGGATTTATACAGAGATTACCCTCACAGGTAAGCCAGTGGTTAATGTTGGCTACCAGTGGGCAGTCGGTGCCTGATGCCCCTCAAGTCCCTTGACAGTGTTATATCAATTAAAGGCACACACTTGCTGGTGCTACAAGACTGAAACCCCTTGGTGCCATCTTTGCTTGGATTGCCTCTTCAGCATTCTCCTTCTGAGTGCAAGGAAACAGCAATGGGAAGAAGGGCTATGGAGCCAGATGGGTGAAGGCACTGCTGGTGGGGTGTCTCTAGCCCAGACTGTGAGGGTGATGTGTGACATCAGCTGGGGATATGGAGCTCGCTGCCTCGCTGCCAAGTGTCCAGAGCAGAGCTGGACTCAGGACACCACCCAGACAATGCCCTCCAGACCAGAGCGATACCAGCCTTGCTATGGTAGCGGAATGCTGGTGTGTGAGCCCCTCTCTGTAGGATCATTGCAATTCACTACTGCATTAGCAACACAGAAAACACTGGTGATGACAGTCTGTGTTTCTACACGGAGGCAGTCACTCAACACTCATGGGCATGGGTATGAGCACGAAGTATGGACACAAAACTTGCCCACGTTACCCTGCCAGTGACCCCAAGACATGAAGTTCCCATGAAGAAATGCCACTGCATTCCAGCCATCAATCCTCTGGGACCTCCCCCGTGCCAGGGGCTGGCAAACTCAGGGATGCCCGCCTGGCTGCTCGGGGCGCAGAGGCCAGGGCGCTCCCCTCCTGCCGTCAGGGGCGAGGTCACGGGCGCTGCGGAGGTTCTTTCTTCCTTCCACGATCTCCTGGGGCTGCAGGAAGCCTCTCTGATGCGATGGGGCGATGCGGCGCCGCAGCAGCCCGCGCCTCCCCCACTTCTGAGAAGCCCAGCTTTCACCACTACCGGCTTTCCGTGAGCCGAGGGCCACAGCTGGCACAGCACCGCACCGCACGGCGCTTTTCACTGGAATCCCCTGCCTATGGCTATTTACATCCTTTTCTTAGAGAGAGACAGGAAGCCAAATGAATCAGAGCCATCTATGGTTACCTCCGCCCCCGGCCCTTACCCGGCTCTCGGCGGTCCCTGTGCCCTGATGGAGGCGCCTCTCTTTGGGCGATGCTCTGCGCACCGCTGAGATGGGGCAGGAGGGGACCAGCAGCACCTGTGTCACCCCTCCTGGGGTGGTGGGTTGGGACCAGGAATCACAGTGGCCCTGGGGAAACAGGGCGGGGGGGGCAGGCAGAGGCATCCCAGGCCTTGCTAGCTGCAATGACCCTGTCAGCATTTCCCATGGGAGGCAAAAGTGGTGCTCTCCTCACAGAGGCTCCTCCAGAAGGCAAAGACAGGACAGGTTCCAGGGCAAGCCTGCAGCATTCCTGCTGCTGCTGCCAAAGCCCCAATCCTGGGTGTGCAGGGGTGTACCCCAGAGGGTACAGAGGAAGGATGTAGGTGAAACATTTCATGGTAAAAGTTGGTTCCACATAAAACTAAAAAGCAGGTTGTTCCTCTGAATGAGCACAAAGTGTATGAAAACACCCCACCAGAGGAAGTAAAAGATATCTTTTGCTCTTCTCTTGCAATACTTGACTGACACACAGGGTTAAACAGCAGCGAGCTCTGCTGCGCATCTTTTGCGGAGAGGTTTTCTTCCCTCTTAAACTTCGAACAATAGGCAAAGCGCAAAGCAGCAGTTTAACCAGATGCCTCTGATCAAGGGAACAAACCCCATGAGTGAGGATGGGGCCCGTCCCGCCTGTAAGTGAATCGCAGCTACAATCTTTTGCCCATCAGACGTAGGAGTCTGCCTCTGAACTCCAGTGATGCATCTGTGCACTCACAATTGCTCTGTTTTAAATGACGCTTCTAGCTTCAAGAAATCATTTTAGCAAAAAAAAAAAATTTGCAAGGAGAAAATAAACATCATATTTGGGCCACCTTTGTCCAATCCTCCTGTCTTAGGCCTTGTTAGCTGAGGGTCAGTGCTGCAAAGGAGCTCAACCCCCACTACCCTGAGCACAGCTGTGCTCAGCTGCTTGGATCCTTCCAAACCTCCCGGGACCCCCTGAAGTTACCAGGATTTCTGGCTGCAAGGCAGGTTTCCCACCAACTCATGGAGGCAGCTCTCTGCTGCACCAAACTTGTTCTTGACGTATGCATGGGACACTAAATCAGAGCCAGGCATCTTCCTGACAGCTTTAGAGCCAGGCTTGGCCAGCACCATGCCTAGTGCTGCAGTATGTGAGGTGAGGCAGGCAGCTTGATAGAGCACAGCAGAGAAAGTCAGATGCCTGCAAATGGCACTTGCAGAGCCTCAAGTGTTTCCTATAGATCTCTATCCAACTGCCTAGCGGGCAGCAATGCTCAAGGGAGAGGGGAAGCGATGCCGGGAAGCTCCTCTGCCACCCCAAAACAATTCTCTGTCCCACAGGCTGCCCGCGCAGGCTCACTCTGTCGACCACAGCTCTCAGACTTTGTTCTGGCTCACGCTGCAGGCCCCAGCTCTTGTATGGGAAACCAGAAGCATTCAGGACTTCTGAGGTCCAGGCCATTTTGCCAACATAAAAAATTTACCAGCATGCTGGGAAGGTCAGAACAACGCACCCTTTGTATCTCAACTGAATCTGTAAAACAAAGCATATGTCTTTTCTTTTCCTCTTCTTTTCATTAAGGGAAAAAATTACCCGTAAGTTACAGCAACAGGACATCCAAAATAACTCTCTCCAACCAAACAAACCCTTAACTTGTAAAGGCAAGTACTTAAAAGTTCAGAGATGCCAGAGCTGAGACTGCCTGCTCAACACCAGAAGCAGCGAGCAATTGAAATCGAGGACATACGTCCTGCCTGTCTCACACAGGGAGGACTGCATTCTCTGGCCACGTCGCACTGCCATAAAGTACCTGGAGAGAACAAATGGAAATATTTTCTTAAGCGGCAGGGGAATGACAGGGAGAGGTGAAGCCAAGCAGCTTCAAGCCAGGGAGCTCCAGCCTGGACACAGTCCCTCCTGCACCCAAGCTCTGTCCCACTGCGCGACCCAGCAGAGGCAAAATGAAGTTCTGAGTCTGATTCAATCCCACCTTGTTCCAGTTTTCCACCAGTTCAACACCCATTATCTGAAAGCAAGCAATCCTGTAGCTATAAAACTCAGATTGCTTTTCTTTTTAAGGAAGGGACAGAGGAAAGAAAAGAGAATAAAGGACCCTCTACCGATAATCGATTATTATGGAAGCATTTCATGGGAGTTGCATTGCAAAAAACACAGCAACAAAGCAGTGGTTTTGGTCTTTCCTGAACAGATAGAACAGATGATGCTTTTTATCAGCATCATAAATATCAAGTTATACTTTTTGGAACTTGCACTTGAATGTATTTCTGCATTTTGGATGTAGCCATAAAACAGCTTGGGTTTTTGGTGTCAGCTACTCAAGTCCTGTACTAATTCTGAAATTAATTATCTGTGCTTACAAACAAGCATCACAAAATACTCCGGCAGTTCAAAGTCACACAGCTATACAGAATGCACCCTTTTTTTTTCTAATCTAGCCTGCCACCCAATAGCTGGCTACTCCACTGAAAAGGCACCTTTTTTTGGAAATTCAGGATTCCATGTACGACAGGAAAGGGTTTGCTTGTTTCAAAGTTTAATTTGCTCCGTGGTTCCAGTCATCTGGTTTATCAGAGGGTGTGATTTATTAGAAAAATACAAACAGCAAATGGAAATTAAAAACGCAGTGACCTTTCACTGCAAGGAACAGCAGTATCACAATGCATTCCTGATTAGAAAAGAACATCAAACTACCCACATGCTGGTAGCTGAGCAACTGCAAAGCTGACATTTTGCTATCTATAAAATCATGGGATTTTTCGATTTTTTTCTTTAAAAAACATAAACAGTCAGTATTCATGTTCCCAAGTGGAAAAAGTGTCTGAGGACCTTATTTACAGACTTGGAAGGACAGGCTAATCCCTTGTCCTTGTAGCCAGTTTTAGGAACTTACAGGTTTTTCTTGGCAAATACTCAAATGCAACACTGCTGTCTTGCTCAGACTAGCTTTAGTCAATATGATTTCTGTTAAACTCACCTGCAGCGTGAATCGGGCAATTGTTTGGCCTTATTGCTACCAAACAGCTATTTTAAAGAGCAATCCTTACAGTTTATGAAATGACAGTGGAGGCCTTGGCTTAGATATGCACCAGGAAGAGAGCATTTTCTTAGAAAAGCATAGTTCTCAGTAAATGATAAACCACAGAGCTGCTGCTGTGCACATTAAACCACAGAGCTATACTTACATAGAATTAAGGGGCTTAAATCCCACCTCCACTCCCCAGCTTCTGCCATCCAAAAGCAAGGATTTTGAGATGCACATCTAGCATTTGGACTCCTAGCACAATCTCCTGACCCACCTATAAGGCATACACATTACAGCCATGGGGAACACAAACTATTTTTCCATATGACTGATTTAAGGCATCTGAAATGTCTCCACTGTTTATTATTATTGATCTTCCTGGCTATGGTGATGCCAAGAAGCCTTACTGTGCCAGCTTCTCAGCAAACTAAGCGTCCCTTCCTCACAGGGCTGCAGTCCACAGAGACCACAGAGGCATCAGGAGTCAGAGGAAACAAGTGCTCTGATCTCAAACACGTACAGGAGGAAATAAATCAGTCTCCAAAACAAGCAAGCATCCCGATTCAGAAACACACTTTAAAAATGCCCACAGTTAACCCTTGGCAGGGACCTGTGGGACTAGTGAACTCCACAAGCTACTGCTTGTCTGGGCTTCATGGTATGCCCCAGGCTCAACCAGCGCTACCCCAGCACTGCCAGGTTGGCAGGGACACTTCAGGCTCACTTGATTTTTCCAGTGGAGAAGAATGAATAGCTCTTACAGTGTGCTGGTATCCAAAACTGGTATCCATAGCTGTGCAGCTACGAAAAAGTATTTGGCAAAGCAGCTTCTGTCCTGAGGGAGAGAAAGGCAAGGCTCATGGAATGGGACAACAAAACAGACCATGGAGATGTTTTCCTATGCCTGATTATAGAGCAGATTCTCCTGGAAACTAGACTGAGGCACACAGTCTGGAAAACAAGAAGATGGCTGGTAATAGCCAATGTGGCTTCACAAAGGGAAATCCTGCCTGATAAATTTGGTGACTTTCTGTTATGGGGCTGCAGCAGTGGTGGATGGTGCAGAGGAACTGACATCATCTATCTCTGCCTACCCAGAGCATTTGACACTGTCCTGCAGGTTATCCTTGTCTCCAAACTGGAGGCATGGATTTGATGGATGGTCTACTTAGGGATAAAGAACTGGATGGCTGCACACAAAGGGCTGTGGTCATTGGCTCATTGTCCGCAGGGAGACCAGTGACCAGTGGTGTCCCTCAGGGGTCGGTCCTGGGGCTGACACTGTTCAACATCCTGTTGGTGACACGCACACTGGGATCGAGGGCACCCTCAGCAAGTTCACTGGCAACATCGAGCTGTGTGGAGAGGTCGACGTGCTGGAGGGAAGGGATGGCATCCAGAGGGACTGGACAGGCTGGAGAGCTGGGCCTGTGCAAACCTCCTGAGGTTTAACAAAGCCAAGTGCAGGGTCCAACATGGGTCAGGGCAGTCCCAGGAACACCCACAGGCTGGGCAGAGAAGTGTTTGGGAACAGCCCTGAGGAGAAGGACTTGGGAGTGACGGCTGATGAGAAACTCCACAAGCCAGCTCCCAGCCCAGAAAGCCAATGGAATTCTGGGCTGCATCCAAAGAGGCATGGCCAGCAGGTCAGAGGAGGTGATTCTCCCTCTCTACTCTGCCCTGGTGCTATCTCAAATGGAGTGCTGCATCCACCTCTGGAGACTCCACTGTAAAAGGACAGGGAACTGTTGGGAGGGACACAAAGCTGAGAAGAGGACTGGAGTGCCTTCCCTATGAAGACAGTCTGAGTTGGGGCTGTTCAGCCTGGAGAAGAGAAGGTGCACGGAGACCTCATAGCAACTTTCAAGTACCTGAATGGGGCCTACAGGGAAGCTGGAGAGGGACCCTTCATCATGAACTGTGGTGACAGGACAAGGAGTAATGGGCACAAATTGAAAGAGGGGAAATTTAGGTTAAATATTATGAAGAAATTCTTGGCTGTGAGGGTGGTGAGTCACTGGAACAGGTTTCCCAGGAGGTGGTGGATGCCCCAGCCCTGGCAGTGTTAAAGCCAGGCTGGACAAGACCTTGAGCAACCTGGTCTGGTGGGGGGACCAGGCAGTGGTCCCATGGCAGCAGGGTTGGGACTAGATGATTTTTAAGGTCCATTTCAAACCCTTAACATTCTATGATTCTACTGTTCTATGTGATAAACTGCCAGCAACACTACTTCCAAGGGATTTTTTTTTTTTTTTTTCAGATAGTCAAGAAGACATAGGAGCTAACAGTGCTGGACCTGCATTATGCAACCCAAATTTGAAACACTGACTGTCCTCAAGAGAGACTTGTGGGGCACATACTGCTTCACATTTCTCCAGGCTTACATGTGTCTGACCCTTTCTAAGGAAACCAGGGGGAGAAGGCAAAGGGCACACAGGTCTTGTCCCAGCACAGTCTTCTAGAAGGCATCTGCTTGAAGGTGGGAATCAGAAGGTAGAGAGACTCAGCTGAGGCTCTGTTAGCACATTCTAACATTTTAAGAGCAACACGGAGCTTCCTAGATGACTTGAAAGACTTTTATTCAGTCTAGATTTAACCCTGCTGTCACGCAGCTGAAGGCAAAGAGCAACTTCACTGAAGCACTTAGGGGCAGCACTTCTCAGGAGTCAAGGGGCTATGTGTTACCATGAACAAGCCCCACTCTCAGTCCCAGCTTGCAAGGACTTTGTTCTCCAGCTGACAAAGGGAAGTCAAATAAATCCTATCTGTCAGAAGAGGCTCCAGGTGACCACAGTCGGATAGTTTCTGGCCTCCATTGTTAGGTGAGTGCCAGGATTCAGCAAGAAATCCAGCAGAATTGAAAACTGTCTCAATACTTCAAAAGTAATAGGCAAGAGACTCTTTGCAGAATAAGGTGGCCACTGGCTGTACCAAAGCCTCAGAGCAATTGCTGAGATCCTCCTTGAATTTATTTGCAATTCTGGGCAGTATTAGCTGTAAAATGACAACTGCCTGTATCTTAGTGGTAGAGTAGTGCAGGACGTGCAAATACCAGTGGGGCAGGGCCTGTGATAAGCAGCAAGTAAGAGAAAAATCAGATTCCTAGCTCCCCGAGCCCTCAAGAGAGTTAACAGAGCTGTGACCATGGAGGACAGAAACTAAAATGCAGTTATAGGCAGGACAGGGGCTGTGTAAAAGCAGGATGTGCAAGCTCAGCCCAGCGGCGCCTGCCCAATGTCCAGGGGCAGAGTTGGCTCAAGGAGCTGCCCTGAGGAGCTATTCAGTAGTTTGTACCATGATCTCAATAGGCTCTGGGCACCGCTGAACTGTTAGTTACTAATTACTACCCTCATCGGCTTGAGTTGGGCAAAGATTTCATGCACTCCTCTCTGACCCCATAATGCCGACAGCTCTGGGAAGAAAGTGGAAAGACTGAAGTGATGACTAGGAAAAAACCAAAACCATTGGGTGACTCACTTTTCCATATCAAACATGATTATTTTGTACCTATAAAGATATTTAATCCCACAGGGACTCATACATCAAGTTCACTCACTTCATAAAGCAAATAATAATTTTCCTCCTCTCGAGCCAATTGACTTGAAGGGGCACCTGTTACCAAAGTACATAGGCCTGGAATGAAGGTGAAATTGGCTGTTTGACCAAGGCTGACCAAGCCAAAATATTACATACTACAATTTTCAGGCTGTGGAGGAATGAGGCAAACATGGGTTAAAAGCACTCAACTGACCCAGCGTGGAAACAGAAGTATAATTCTGGTACCAATGAATTCTGTATTAGCAACGTATTCACTGGCGGGAGGAGAGGAACATTTCTGTCACATCTCAAAGGCAAGTGGGAAAGCAGCCTTGTGCTGGAAATATAAATACTGCTTCAATAACCCTTACTATATCTAAAGGGGTTTCTGTTTGGGGATAATTATCTTTCTTTCCCTCTAGGCACTGTCTTAAGTAAGTCCTTTGAGTAACAAGGAAAACAATGACTAAAATAGTCACTGTGCTCTCTGTAAGCTCACAGTGCTCCATAAGCTCCCAACGGCAGACACTTTGGACAAGTTTTATTCCCCAGTCCACACCACCTAAAGTCAGTGACTGCTCTGTTTATGCTCCTCCAAGAAGAATTTCACCCATAATGTTTAACTACAACGAGCAAATCCATCTTATTAGATATTGGTGGACTGGAAAAATGCCCTAGGTATTTTTAGACGGCAACCTGGAGGACACCCCATATCCCTGGGTTTAGTGTGGCTAAGCTCTAATTTATGAAGCAAGAGTTTGGCAAGAAGAACAAAAGCACATGGACGCAGCTATTGCACATCTCATGATCAGTTCTTAAATGGAAAAATGGATGAGATACCTGAGCTTGGAATAAAATTATTCTAGCCAAAGGAATATACAAACCGAGTGGTCTTGAAAAATTGCAAGGCATTAAGAAAACATGAAGATACCAGTCTAACGCTACAACACTATATATGACACAGTTATTATCATAAGGAGTTTACTAAGCGAGGGAATACTTGCTTCTTTTAAAACAAATCAGAGTGGAATAAAAAACCACCTAACAGATGAGCAGCTAAAGGATGGGGAGAGGACTAACATGGACTCAGAAGCATGAGTTGGATAGAGCACACCACAGAAGCAGTTTCAGATGAGGAACCAAACAGTTCATGCTTGCCACTCAGATTACCCAGCACTTAACATGAGAAGTTTAAATGCTGCATAAAATTAATGGGGGTGGTGGTGTTGGTGGTGTTCTAGTTTATGTCTCCAGACTCACTGATGATGTGCTCTTGGCACTTCTATAACCTCAGAAACTTGCAGATATAAATTTAAAAGAGTGGCTTAGATCTGTAGAAACTTTAAAATACAAGTGCCTGGGGAAGTGAGGAATCCCTTTTTAAAAGGAACAGGATTACAGAGAAGAAATGTGAAGAACTGTAAAAGGGATAATATCAATGGAAGAGTAGCAAAAGCCTTCCTGATGAGATAAGTTCAGCTGTAGAAGGAGTAAAAACACTATCACTGGATGCATATAAAATTTTACTAGGCTGTCATAGATGTCTTGCATATTCACTCACAACCTTTTCTGTTTAGAACTTCCTTTGTAACAGATGGGTAGGCATGAGGGAGCAGCGTTTCCCAAACACTTCTCTTATCAAAAAAGTTAAGGCAAAAGACATCAGAAAAACTTTTCACTCTTGAAAGAAACAAGCTGAGCAAAATCCACACCACCACATCACTTTTCAGCAAACCCTACCGATTTTGCACTGAGCGGAGGAGGTAACTTTACCTCTTTGTTCAGGTAGTAACAGATGGGAAAGCTGGGAGAAGAAAAGCTACCCAGCTGTCTCTGGAAATTTTAGTGGCATCAACAAACTCTTAGTTTGATTCGCCCCCATATCACCAGCTCCAAATAATCCTTCCTTTAGTGTGGCACTGGAGGATCGAAGAAAATCTCACCTCTGTACAACTGCAGCAATTGGAAGGACCTTATTTGGATTCCTCCCCCCAGCTCCACTTTGCGCTGAGAATACATGGCTTCAAGAGCATTCACGAAGGGATTCTTTTCCTCCTCTGGCTTGAACAGTGAATGGCAGAGCTCCGAGTCTGAATAAACAGTGTGGGTGGTGACTGCTCTGTGAGGCCCATGTAAAGGATGCAATCATTTTCTGACTCTGTTCAGCATTAAATCATGTGAAACTAGCTTGATTACCACACATAACATTGACTCTGTTACAGACTATAACGTACCGTGTATCCTTCCCTAACTTTACAGGGGAAAAAAATAACAATTAATTCTCCTAGCTTCAAGTGTTTAATTGTGTATAAAGTTCATTGACCTCACTAGTTGCTGTCAGATGATCTTGCTAAGGCCTGTGAAAAACATCCCAGGAATGCAGTGATGTGGGCAGAAACAAAGTGAGTTCATGCCACAAAATGCTTTAAATGGAACAAAATCAGCAACCATCCAGAGAGCCTGCACTGAAAACAGGACTTCGGAATAATCGTTGATTTAACCTCACCTAAGCACAGCTAGTTCTTGAAAAGGGGCTATTATAAATCATAGCCTTTAAAAAAATAAATCCTTTAGGGATCCTGCATGTGACTACATGAAGTAACTTTGTTTACTGGGAAATCTCTGCAGCTGACTGGGAGGCAATGTTTTGGAATGACTGGAAAAACTGGGGCACCCAGGAGATAAGCTGGGAAGTGGGGAACCGGCTTTTGTGCCCTGTCCAGCTCCCATTAAGGGCAACAGCAGATAAGTTGCTTTGCCTCCGTGCCACTCAATTTCTTCCTCAATAGAAATGGAAATAGGTCTGCTTATCTACACGAAGACACAGCTCTGCTTTTTTCTGTGCGGGGAAGCCACTGTTAATGGGGGGTATTATCATGTATTTGACACGTATGTGAGCATCCTGCATAATTTTTGACATTTCTCTGAAATGCAGCTTCTGAGCTATGCTTTAAAAAATCTTTCCCTCAATGACCCCAAAGAAGTGTGTTGTGTTACTCATTTCATACATGGCTTCCAAATGAATAATTCAGCATGAATTCTGCTGGTAGTGCCCATTAAAATGTAAACTGCTCCTCTTACCTACTTTTCACAATTGACCTATGCGATTTCAGAGGGATGTCACAGTCCAATTTCCTAGGGAAGCAGTGCAAGAACCACTGATTAGATGGCAGCGTTTGTTAACTCTACAAATCTCAGCACAACTTAAAAGCGCATCTGCCAAATCTCTGTCCGACTGCAAGGCCCTTGGGATGGAAACCAAAGGTACCTATGGGCGTGGATGGCACTTTTACCATCCCCACTTTCATCTCAGGGTGATGCAGCCAGATGAGTCCCATACCTCACCAGGGCTGGAAACTGAGCTCTCTCCTGCTGATGGAGTTTTCTTGGGAGCCTCCAGCAGAACCGGACACTAAAGTAACAAGCTCTTTAAGTGTGACCAGGCAAACATCACTGCAGGGCACTCTTCATTGCATTTATTTCACATACCCTCCCTTACTGTTCTCATCATTCCTTCCCTCCTCCTCTCCAAAGGCTGACGTACATGAGGAGGGGACGTATAGCTCACAGACAGTAGAAAGGGGACTGAAAGGCTGGTGTGCAGTGATGATCTAGGACATGCTTTCATCTTATCCAGTAAGTTGCCCTAACAGCAGCCGTCTCTGCTGGGAGCATCACTGGCTGAATCCTTTCCCGTACACTTCTGATATTTCACGTATCTTACAATGGCTACAGCAGATAAGCTCCTGAACAAATAATTCTGGTGAGAACATTTTGCATTTGGTTATTTGGTTCATTTTGGTGATCATAACAGGCTTGGATTATAACTTCTACCATCTGGAATTTAATCTTCTTCACAGACAGCTAAAACCAGATGATAGCCATATTAAATTGTGGATTATGATTTCTCCTGGTATTAAGTCCTAAAGTCTTGCCCCAGAAGGGTATGGGATTAAGACAACCTCTACTATTAAGTGAACTGGCAAAGATGTAGTTCATAATTTCTCATATCTATTTTGTCTGCTCATTATCAATGACAATAGTGGCCCTAAAAGATAAGAAAATGTTCCAATCGAGCTCTGTAACCCAAACAAAGTGTCTGTGGGAGAAGGGGGTTTAATTAAGTTTTTCTTTCCATTGCCCCGTTGCAAGCGTTTGGATGGGAAGGGGGGGAAGGGATGGAGAAGGAAAAAACAGAACATGTGATGCAACTTCATGTTTATGGGAAAAATATTTGGAGGACAAGATATCTATGAAATCAATGGGTTCCAGGCCTCAGCCAGCATTTCATGCTTTTCCCAGATGGTGACATATTGGAATGTTTTCCCAAACAGCAAGAAGCCAAACTGGCGTTTTTGCAGCTGCAAATAGGTAAGAAAACTTTAACCCAGTTCCTAAAAAAGCTACAAAATATCAAACAGTTTTAAGGTACCTGTGAAAGACAACTGTAATACACAGTGACATACCATGCTTCTGGATTGTATTTTGACTAATAGCAGAGCAAACTACCTAAGTAGTAATAATAAGAAATAGGCTTCTGAGCAACACCCACACATTTAAAAGTAACACAAAGACTTGGGTTTAGTTCAATCATTTCCAAAGTTCAAGATAAATAATCCGGAACAAAGGATTTAATGTAAGTGCAACTCTATTTTGTTACCCAGAAAACTACACTCCACTAGAATAAACTGAAGAGAAGTCATGGAGTTTGCAGCTTGTCAAAAATGGAGAAGACATTCAACTTGCCTTAGGGGAAATACACACACGTATATATTATACACTGTGCAATGCTTGGCCATGAAGATTTCCTCTTACCTGAAAATGCTATTCTCTCTTGTTAGGAAATGAAAAATACAACACTAGTAATCCAAGAACAGCTGGTGAAAACCAAACAAACCTAGGAAACCATCTGCATATCAATTCAGAAATTTTTGCCACATCACTCCCTTTCTCCAGTTTCATTTCAGGAAACGTAGCACATCCTGCAAGCAGGAGTTTTATCTGAGAAAATCAGGTACTTCAGTCACGTTTGATACTAAACAGCACCTTGAATCCTCTCCTTCTATCTCCTCCCTGCTGTTTAAATCCAAAATGATTTTATCAGTCCAGTAGCTAAAATTTCCTTGGACTAACCACCCCTGCTTCGCAGATTCTGAATGCTGAGTTTCTGGACTGTATGAAGAAGGTGGTTGTTATGTCTGATAGTTCCTGACACAATCGACAGCAAAAGCATGTTGAAATTTGAATTAAGATGACAAGTATTATCTATATATACATGAATAAAGACTTTTATTTATATAAGGTTAGTATCCTCAGATAGTATGGAGCTAGAACATTGTTTGGATAGTGGTACAACAATATAATCCCAGCATTCCCGTGGGATACAGCATGTGTTTCTATCCCTGGTGATTTATGAGCTATTGGGCCTTAAAACTCTTGCTGCGTCTTTCCTTTAGCAACCTTTCACTGGCACAGGTCCAGCTCTGAATACAACCAGTCCACAGCCTTTGACTATTAAAAATATTTGGTGCCTGTTCACGTCGAGGTGAGGGTCTGCACAACCCACTCTGCAAGGCTGACTGCTGGACTCACTAACACAACCCCGCCACATCCAGCAGAGACATCCTGATTTACACCCCCTTGGTATCTTATCCACAATCCCACAGCAATCCATTAAAGAAACACTGAAAAATCTAAGAACAAACAAACAAATCAACCCTGCATTCCCATTAAGATAAAAATGTGAAATGAACATAAAATGAAGGGAGATACTGCTGTCACTTCAAGGAGTGAGGATTAAAGGACTCCAGCCTCATCAGATAAGACTCTGGATTTTCTTGTCTAGCACTCTTGTTTTAATCCATTTTCCAGTTCTATATGAAATGAATTATAGCTAGATCTGCATAGCGTTTAAGGACATAAATCTATCCTACAGTGTATTTGAATTTAAAATACACACAGCCTAATATCTTTCATGCCTGAAAAAAAAATGGACGTGAAATCTCAGGGGGAACAGAGCAATTACCTATTTCAGTCAACGTGTGAAGAATAGTCAAATAAATGGGCTAACAGGCCCACCAGCTGGAAAAATTAAACTGAAAGCCTGCTTCTGAATATATGCATTATATCACCCTTAGCCAGAATGGCTTTAATTATTCTTAAATATAGCAGTGGAATGAGAAATAGGAAAATCTTACAGCCCTTTTCTCCCACAATGGAGAAAGAGATGAAAATTGCCATCATTATAATTTTTGTTGCCATTAGATAAATGGGTAGTCTTCCAGGTCATGGTAATCCTCCTTGGCTTTTTATATTATCTATTTAGCCCGAGAATCCAAAGATGTTTTTTAAGTGCTTGTGGATTCTGTCACTCATATGTCATCTTCTGGTTATGGAAATAGAATTGGGCCCATTTTGCAGGCAGGGATAAACACAGTTCTTGTGTTTGCAGGCAGGGATAAACTCAGTGACAAAGCAGGGCACTGGCTGAGCCCGTGCAGTCAGGTCTCTGCTCAGACCATGAAGCCACTCAGAGAAGTCAAGAAAAGGAGGGTGGGATGTATTTTACCTTGCTTGAGCTGCCTTAAAACTGCAAGTCTAAACAAAGTGTTCTTGTAGATTTGCTCCCTGGATGATTCATCTCGTTTTGTACCACCTATTTTAGGACCAGATGAATCACCTTTTGAAAGTGTCTGTCTGTTGGATGTCTGACTTTCAGATACCTCAAATCCATCCTATGCAGAAAAGCATCATCATCTCTACAAAATACTTAGTAAACTCTATAAAGCATCTCTCTAAGGCAAGTAACAGAACAGTTTTATCTAGTATTCTTTGACAGAAATTACAAAAGTACCAAATGCTTAATTTTCATAATCTCAACAGTTTCTCCTGACAGAAAACAAACAAAAGAGCCACAATGTTTCAACAGAAAATGCTTCAAGAAGAAACTACTTCTTTGTCAGACACACCAGACAATTGCAATAAAGTCTCTCAGTTGAGATGGTGAGGAAGACAACACAAACACATCATCAGACTTTGCAGCCAGCACACCTTTTTCTGTAGTTCTAGCTTTGTACATATGTTTTAGGAGGGGCTGAAGTTACTTCTGTGTTTTCTTGCCAGCCATGTGCCAGATGGGTTCCTTCTCAAATTTGCGCTGTTTTAAGACCCAATCTGGCCTAAAACAACATAGAGCTCCTGGGTCAAGCCCACCTTGATGTTCCATCTGGACACAAATCTCTGCTGCTTCTGTCCCTGTTGCTCACTTTACTCTTAATGTCCAATTCCAAAGAAGATGGTGGAGCTCAGCACAGATCTAGCTGCAGGAATTATTTACAGAGATGACAGAGAGTTTCCCCTCTCAGGGAGACTCCCCAGTGAATTCCCATGTGACCAAACCCCTTCCAAGCCATCAACTTAAAAATAACATGTTGGGTTTTGGAAAAAATGTAATTCCGAGGGGTTTGTGGAGCCTCTGGTTTTGACTCTTTTAGGCTGCACTGGTGTTGAGCTTTCAGAAGACTCCTCCAAAACCGGGAAACTTCTCAGCAGCCAACTCCAGAAGCAGAAGTCTTAAGGACATCGGTCAGGGTGAGACTCAGCCGCTGTAAGGAAGATTTGGCAATGCTGCCAACGTAGGTGGCAGCCCAAAAGGCCTTCAAAACTCAAGAGGCCTATCTGAGCAGACCTACAGACAGATAAAAAACATCTCTGCTCCCACAGAGACAAGCGCCTCGGGCAAGCCAACAGATAGACTGCCTCAAATTCAAACTGGTTTCTATTTCATGACTGATTTCACTCTTATGGGCAATCCCCAGGGCAAAACAATTCTCCCTGTTTTATGCCAAACTGCTACCAACAGGTTTTAGGGAGGTTCTGCAAAGCCTGGGGATTTTTACTCAAGTGTTTTAAAGCCTACATGATGAAAAACACATCGACTAAAACTGAAAGCCTGGGCATTCTGCACCATATGTTACTGCTTTGCCACAGAAAACTTCAGGGTTTTAGGGTTGGCAACTGGGAAATGATGACCTCCTGCCTGTGAAGTTGCAAGCAATTCGTGCACTTGCACAACTGCACCATTTGTTCTTTGATTTCATAGGCAGGGGGAACAGAGGTGGTTTTCTTTGTTAAATCTGTTTCCCTAAAAAACATATTTTAAAACCTCTGAGCAAAAATGGACTTAGTGAATGTGCAGAGGTCACCGATGGACTTTTCCCCTTTGCCCCAAAGTGCAGTTTCCTTGCTTTAAGCAGTCAGGTCTTACATTGTTCAGCTGCAAAACAAAGCTTCTGTATGTGACCTGAAGTGACACATACAGTCAGAAAAAGATCAAAGCTCTGGGAACTGCTCCTATTGAGTTATACGGACAACTTTATTGATAACAGCATCAAATTACTGCATTTCTGATAATAATAATGGTACAACTCCCTCGCCAGGTGTACGGGCAGGGCCAGGAGTTACAGGTGAGCCTCAATATAGCTAGGCATCTCTCCACCAACTCCTAACATTATAATATCTTCTCTATATAAACAGCTGACAAAAAATACAGAGGCCCTTCCTCTGCTTAAGTTCTGAAGTCTAGAGAAGAGATTATATTACATTTTGCCTTACAGTGAATTAACTCTTACAATTACTTACAATGAAATGCCGGGTTTGTGAACTATGACATGACAGAAAAGTATATGTATATTTACTATGTAAGTATCTTATGTCAGTAAGCATAATTTACTGCTAAGGAAGATATTTCTCTAAAAATGCAGCAAGGAGAGTGTGATAAACCCCAGAATATTGTAACACAAGTTTTACTGAAGTATGTATGTAAGTAAAAACTGAATAAAGGGTGATAAAACTGAAGGCACTTTCCCTATTCTGGGTGACAAGATTATTTGAGATTAACTTCTGTATTGGATGGATGACTCTGAGTACACTGTGGGTAAGAAGGAAATAATACACATTCTTGTGGCTACAAACACTAAACCAAAAAACTAAACTGTCTGGCTTTATATTGCTAAAACACAGAGTTGTGGAAACATTGCTAAAGTTTTGTTGGTACAGACCATGGAACTAATCTTGTCTCTTTCTCAGTGTCTTTATCTCATGCTTTATCTTTTCTTTACTGTCTACTTTCCTCCCTTTTCCTTTTCTCCCACCCTTCTCTCCCTACCCAGCATTCAGTGTCTTTGTGTGTCAGGTACAGCAAGGTTGGTTAGCAAGGAAATCCTGATGTAATCACGATGCTTTCCTGTCACCCTTCATTAGTCATTAAGTTTATAAAACCACAATGAATGATACTGCTGTTATTAAATAAATTCTGCCCAGATTAGATTTCGATAGCCCAATCTTCCCATTTTCATTCTTTAAGGAAAAAAAGTTTCTTTTTTCCGGAACAGTCCATGGTTGGCACAAGAACATCTACAGATGATATCTGAACATCCTCCTTTTTTTTTTTTGCACTGTTCAGGCTGCAGTGGCAACAGCCTCTGAGGCCACCTTGGTGGCACAGGGTGCTCTGAGGATACACCTGTGGGGCAGTCAGTCATTGTCCCCTCTGGTGGGACACTGGCCATGAGATGGGCAGCTGCTTCCTGAAGGCTTATGAGATAATGGACTGCATCCCTCTGCCTGCCTGTATCCATAGGGAGAGTGGGAACCACAGTTTTGCTGCCAGCACCATGCTGCCACATTCAACAGGAGAACAGTGATGTCCCCACCCCAGGATGCAGACAGAGATGGGGTCACCATGTTTCCCTGAGGTATCTGGCAAATGACCCAGAACTTAGCAGCCATAGGTGGAGAGGATTTTAAAACTGAATCCAAGGCTTGAAAAAGCAGGCCCTAATATCTCCTCTTCATTTGTCTCCAGTGTAAAGCTGTAACCACGCTAAGGCTGGTGAGATGAAAGAAGAGAGACTAACAAACTGTGTCTACTGCTTCCCCTTTGGCACTCTCCTACCGATTCCGTACTCATTTCCATCTGTGCAAAGTGCATGTAAAACAACTTCACCCCTTGCCAGCTAGACATTGAACTGTGGGATTAGAATTGCTCTGGGTTCCTGGGCCTCTTTAGGTACATAAAAGCTGCGTCTGTGCCTCGGGAGGCGGCTGCATCACAGCCTTTGTGTGCTGGGCACAGCAGAGCCCTACTGTGGGCATGTGCCAGCCCCTGCTGGGTAAGAGCTGGCATCTTCTACCCAGAGAAGTCTCGACATTTCCACCGACCACACTGAGTAGACTTTCAATGGTAGAATCAGGCTATAAATTTCCTCAAAGTGGGAAAGTCTGTGATCAAAACACACCATAGAAAGACCTGGGTTTCCTAGCATGGTGCATAGAGCAGAGAAACAGCGTATCTGGAGCATCCTTGAATGCTGTCTTAGACCGTCCTCAGCTGCAGCACCCAGTGCCTTAAAAAGGGTGCAAAGGATGCTCAGCATTGCAGAGCATCACCGATGGGTGCTCAAGGGTGATGTGCCTGGCAGGACAGTTTCGAACAAAGCAGTTCTATGCAAAACAGTCTTGGCTGTGCCCTGTTTCCCCTGGACAGATGCATCTCCCTGTCACAGAGTAGTGAGGGGCACCAAGCACTTAACACAGAGAACAGAAACAGAAGAACATTATGACACACCAGCAATTCCAGGTTGCATCTTCCAAAGAAATAAGAAAGAATAACTTGTAGTCTGCTACATGAAAAAGTCTTTCAGCAAAGTTTTTCCAGCTACAGTGAGATACATATAGCTACATATTTACAGTTAAGACACCAGGGAGATAATCTATGTACATATACTTCCAAAGTAGCTTTGGACAAGAGCTGGAATTTTCCTCTGCAAGTAGTGTAACAACTAAATATTTAAATGGTTAGAAGGCCAAACAATTGCAAACAAGTCAGTAACAACTGTATTTCTCTCAGTTCCTGACATCACCCACTAAAGACAGCTGTAAGACAGGAGCTGAGTAAGCCCCAAGTTATTCTTTTAAAATGAACATCTCCCCCTCGTCCTCCTGTTGTTATTATTAATAATAATGTTAAACCAACAGCTATATGGAGTAGAAATACGTATACCACTCTCAGAAAATCTACAAAAGGCCAGTGCTTCAGAGAGCTCACCATTTTTTCCATGTAGCAATCATTAAAACACTTCTTTGATAAATTGTTATGCAAACTGATGCTTGATGGAGTTTGGACTAGCTAAATAGTCTTGTGTCAGAGTCAGACTCATAGAAGAGCCTTATATGGGTACCCAGCATCTCAGCAAATGCTCCCAGTCCTGCCTGCTCGGCTGGTGTCGTGCCCTGCAGACAATCCGTGACCCTCACAAGCCCGCATATCAGGAGTCATGGCCGAGCAGGCTAATCAGACCCAGCCAGCCAAGTCTCCTGGCGAGACTGCTGCCCTCCCCAGCCAAGGAGGGAGATGGGTGCAGGGGGCACAGGGGGACCACATCACACGAAGGAAGAAGCGAGGCACTACAGATGTCCCGCCAGGACAACGACGCAGTGTTCCCGCTCCATCCCGAGCGCAAACGTGGTTTGTGTGCATTCAATGAAATTGTTTTTGTATACAAAGAGGATTTCAGCTGCTGGGAGGCAGATGGAAGGCGCTTTTGGCCGCGCTGAAATGTCTGGTACTGCCTGCGTTCGGAAGCGTGCACGGGGCAAGAACAAAATACACTACTGTGTAATATAAGTTGTCTGGTAAAAATAATAATTCAGCACAGAGCTATCTGAACTACAGACAACAAGGACGAGTGGATGGCTTACCCTGCCGCTCTGCCCATTCCTTTCTCTTAGAAGAAAGAGAGCTGCTCACACTGCTGATCATGATCACGAGCAACTCAGAGAGGTGAGGGGCCGGCAAGTGTTAGAGGGTGGCAACAACCACGAGAAACTTCATTTAGCTGAGTTTAAACTTGGAGTTAGAGAGCAGAGCAGAGTGAGCAGCTACAAACGGGGAGCCTTTACCTTCGGCAGAGCACCGCTCACCTCCTGTAGTCGCTGGTAGCAGCTCTCATCCCTGGGCTGGGGGGAGGCACCTCCAGCAAGTGCAGCTCCCCCTCCCTCTGGTCTCCTTTTCCCCAGGA
This sequence comes from Sylvia atricapilla, assembly GCF_009819655.1. Classification (NCBI taxonomy): domain Eukaryota; kingdom Metazoa; phylum Chordata; class Aves; order Passeriformes; family Sylviidae; genus Sylvia; species Sylvia atricapilla. The sequence continues at coordinate 70,186,562 of NC_089140.1, read as the reverse complement.
GCTGAACTGCTTCTGCATGCCTTTCAGGGTGGCACAAAAACAGGTGAGACAAAAGGCAGTCCTGCTTTCAGAAAGTTTGAGACTCTTTAATAGACCAGCTAGTTCATCCTACTAGGGTGATTGCATCACTTAAATATCTGGTTTGCTAAACTCTTTTTAATTGGGAAAGTGTTTTTCTTTTAAAATTTGCAGGTCTCCATAGATCATTTACCTTCCAATACCCCATGCCTGTTAAAAATCTTTCTCCCAGCCCGTTTTTGTATGGTGCTAATGTCAATCCACATCAAAGTCCACAGGAATTCTACACATGTGAATCCAAGTTTAAGCAAGAAAAAAAAAAAAAAAAAAAAGGGGGCTCAGATTTTTATTACGTGAATTTTATTGGAACATTCCCTTCATGTCCCTACATACAGAAGAGCGTCTGGATTGAGTTACAGCTGCATTTACTCCCACACATCTGCTCCCTTATTGTTATAGTTACCTTTTCTCCGGGGATTTAAGAAACTACCCCCTGAAAAAAAGCCCTTCACCTTTAGGTCCACGATGACAAAGATCAAAAAGCCTTCAGCATTCCTGCACCATGACATGAATTATGCTCTGCAGCAGTTTAAAAATTGCTTTTCTAATTCGAACGCTGCTGCTTGACCGCTGGGTTCCCAACAGCGGCGCGCAGCAGGGCCGGTGCCCTCGCTCTCTGCTGTAGGTGTGCAGCTTTGCTTTATGACCCACAGCACGTCTGTGACTGGTGTTTCACTGGGAGGGGTGTGAGGCAAGGTATAGCAAATCTCCCTAGCAACAAACACAGAAACAGAAAAATAAACTTTGGATGCACAACATTCAATTGATTTCACAAGTTACTGGGCTGGCTGCAACTGTGGTGGAAAGCAATCGGAGGACAGCTGAGCCCGCCAAGAGGGGATGCCAGCCAGATTAAAGGTACCCAGCACTTAGAAACATAAGGGCCCAATTGTGTCCAAAAAATTATTTTAATAGAATAATACAGTATGAAGCAAGATACTTCCCTACTTTCCAATGACTCTATTGTGCAGACCCTCAGGAGAGCTTTGAAGACCAGATTTTATCTTGGTCTCATTGCAAAGTCGAATCCCATCGCAGCTGAGGGCGGAAGAAAAGTCCTGGTTTATTTCAGTGTTAACCAGGGTGGGCACTAAATGCATATGTTGATGGACCTCAGTGCAGGAAGGCAGACAAGGATGCCAGGGACATCAGGAATGAAGCAGCACACCTAAACATACACCCCGGCAAAGGGAGCTTGGGCGAAGGGGGAGAAACCACTGCTCCAACTGCAGCAATTACAAATGACAAGGCTATTACTGACATGAACAAAAACGCATAGATCGCTCTCATGAGCTGGTCATAGCCAGCTAGAGCACATCTGGGGCTGGAACTTGAACTGGTTCAAAGACAGACACTGACTGCAGATAGTTTTCTATCCAGGAAAACAGAAGCTAGGCCCCTGAAGCAATCATCTTCCAGAGAGACAGTTCAAAATTACTTGGTTTTAAGTATGGATGGATTTGATTTCGAAGAACGGAACTGGTATATCAAGAAACTTGTGCATGGCAGGGATAAAGGCTAAGACCAGGGGAGGCACAGCTTATCTGAACTATCTGAACTATCTCCTGAGAACCTCACTAGTGAGCTAATGTTACTGGGAGCAGAAATGACATGGGCAGATGGAGTGCAGGACTGCCTTTGCCCTGTCCAACACAATGACTGCCCTGGGAAGATGCTAGTTACTCTCACCAGCAACGTGCACACTGTCCTCCCAACCATACAGTAGCAGTCCTGAGACCTGTAAGTAAGGAGAAACAGTGTATTCCTCAGCTTGTAAACTAATTTAATTCCTGGAGTGCACTTATACAGTAATGCCTGAGGCTTATGAAGGCAAAATGGAGCTAGAGACAGCACATTAGTCTCTGGAGAGACATACCAGCTGTTTCGCATCCTGATGGGGGTAGGGTGAAAAACAGTTTTATACAGTCTGCACCGTCCACTTAAAATCATAATAATTCCCCCTTACTTTCCCATACTATGAAAAATCATTTACCTGAATAAATACAGGAATTTAGCAATTCACCAAGATGCATTAAGTCCAAATCCTATACCTCTGAGGCACAATGCTAAAACAGAAACAGCAACCTTCTCCTCCTACAGATTATTATCAAGAAATAATGATTCTCTCTGACGAAGAAACAGATTTAAGAGGAAAATTAAAGTGCAGATTTAATTTCAATAGTAGCGCACCCAAACCAGCCTGTAAATAAGCCAATCTCTCCACCCAAATTAGGCATCAATAGAGAATCAATGCCAACCTTAGGAAAATTTTAAGCCTTAGGAAAAGGAAAGGGTAGATGAGTGCACCCTTTTCAAATATAAATCTATAATCAACCCTCTCAGGACCAGATACGGGCTGATGGCAGGCAAATTTAATTTTAGAAGTATTATAAGAGTTTTCATCTTACTGAAGGGGCAGGGTGGGCACTAAATCTGGGATCCTATTGCTCCTAAACTTTGTGAAAGTCTAAATTTATATCCAGACATTATGACTAGCCCATATATCTTTAATAAGCCATATCAAGAGCCTGCATTCAGATACTTTATCAAGTTGAAACATCTCAGATGCAAAGCTCATCTATGGATCCCAAGGCTTGATTTCCAGAAAAAATCCCCCTCCAAAAGCTTGCAGTACATGCTAGGAGGTTCTGTTTAGGTGTCCTCATTTCTGCCTCCCACTGAGTGGTGGTTGGTACAGTACTGAGTCAGAATACGATGTCTCCAGCTCAGCTTGAATCAGCCAGGTAAGGCACAATGCAGCTGATCGCTCAGAGCACATAATTATAGCATCCATGAGCTGCTCAGAGGATGCTGGCACTGACAAAGTAGGAAAGGCTAAAAGCGTCATATTAAAATGTCATAAAACATTTATTTTACATGATTAGAGAAACCGGTAATTAGCATTTTTCTTTTAGTGCTTGACTTTTTATTCCAGCTGCTCTAATCCAGCTTCTTTCCATGGCAATTATTGCCAGGAAAGCTGAATTTGGCATTCTTTTCATGTCCACTTTAAAACCTGCTCTGTAATCTGTCAGCTAGGCAGGTCTCACATGCAGTATTTGAATGTAAGTAAGGAGATTTTTGCCCTATAGTCAAATTACGTTTATAGTAAGCCTTAATTGCCAAGCACTGAATTGTAGGAATATGTCCATACACTATTAAACAAATCATATAAATATGTTTATTCTGTGTTAGTCTAGATTTATCTTGCCAAGGCTGAAGCTTTGTGTAAAAGGATTGACCTCAGGAGTGCATATGTCAAGCTGAATTAAGGAAGAGGAAAAAAAATAGAGCCGTATCTAAACTTCCTTAGAATAATAGGATGTTGATTAAATTGTTAGAAAGTTAAATAAACAAGCCATTTTTTGTAATTGTCCCTTGAATGCCTCAGACTCCCACTCGGCAGAGCCGTCTTTGAAGGTGAGGAGGAGAAATGGCCCATTGCTGCAGGGCACGCAGATTTCAGGAGGCAGCCGCCCTGCCAAAGCTTTCTGAGTGACATTGGGTAAGTCGCTGAAGCCTGGGGCATTTTGACATCTCATTTCCATCAAACTAATTGAGTTGTTGTAGGAGTAAATAGAGAACAGAGCCCGAGACTTCTGCAGCAGAAGGGCAAGCTAAGGTCTGCTTCAATGGGCAGGGCAAGCCACCACGCTGCTCCAGCCAAGAGCTGCGCTGGGGCCCTGGGCTGGCCTCCTGGAAAGCAGGCACCAGCAGCACCCTGTCAGGAGCGCCGACAGAAAACCTGGGTCAGGAACCTCTGAGAAACGAGCCATCACATGGCTTTGGCTGTGCACTGCTTCGAGAGAAAAAGACAAAAGCCATCAAGTGATCCCCAAACCTTCTGACCAAGAAAGAGTCAGGTGCTATTTAGACTGGGGTAACACGGCCATGTGTGTGCCACAGACACGGAACCGCTGCTGTGAGGGGGAGAGAGAGTGTATACTTCAGAGGCTTAAGCCATCATCCATCCCTTTTTGGGGTCATCACTCCTTGGTCTGGCTTTAAGAGAGCAATCTACGTTCGTGTTTTACGAACTGCTTGCCATCTTTCACTTCCCTGAGGAGGCAATACTAAATGCTCAAAGCCCTTAACGTAGCAAGATTTCCTTGGCACTTATGCTAAATTTTGGCATTTTCAATGTAATTTCTGCCCCTGCTGTGCTCTGACTGTCAGCCCTCGTTACACGAGTTGTGCTCACCAAGAGTCAGTGGCTTCAGCCACCCATGGCTGAACTCCGTCCACACCGCTTGAAAGCCATGGAGCCACCTTCGTGTGGCACCATGCTCCAGCCACTGTCTCCACTCCCTAGCAAGGGTATTACCTTGGGGACAGCCCCACCATTACCCACAGACATGGATTTTGGCCTGGAATTGACTTAACCTTCAAGCTGCCCTTACTGGGTAACCCTGGTCAAGTGTAGGGTTAGTGCATCCCCTCACCATGACCCACAGCTGCTTAGAAAAACAACAGGCATCTTTCCTCATACATGTCCTTTTTAGCACCCCCCCACTAACATGCTTTTGTTCTTTCCTGAACTCCTGCAGAGCCATCAATCTCTCTCTGACAAAAAGTGTCAATTTTTCCAACTAGAGCAAAGTCAGACAGAAATGCAATAGCATTTCTTGGCTCATTAATAATTCCACAGAGGTAGCGACATTTTTCCTCTCTTGTATGATTGACAAGCTGGTTTTTCGTTTCATATTAAATACCATAGGTAGACATTAACTAGCTAAACAAAGATACTCTTATTTCCCTAAAATGATGCTTCAAATATTTCAAGTTCCAATCACCTTTCTGGTGCAACATGAATTCCTAATAAAATCATTAACTAATAAACGTTCCTCTTTGATATGTTAGTAAGAAGCCTCAATTTGTCCATATGTTGCCATAAAGCTCTTTAATACTAGAGAAACTTAGAAACATGCTTGCATTATTTACTTATAAAAGGATCTCGCCAGCATTTGAGGGAGAAAAACATGGAAATCAATATCAAGGAACATAAACACAAACAAGGAAGATATTAAATTAAGCCACAGTTGAAAAGTTCCTTCTCCAATGAGTACATGGTGTGCAGCCAAAAGCCTATTTTTATACTACAGAAAGTATTTAAGTGAGCACATCTGCAATAGGCTTCTGTGGGAACATATACGAGGAAATCTTGTTCACACAAGGCACTCAGGTGGATTCACGTTTAGCCAGCTGACTTCCAGAGCACTGCAGTGGCTTCTGCCCACTACCCCTGCCACACACCGCTACAGAAAACTGGCTCGGCCCGACTTGCCAGCATTTTCAAGATCTCTCCACATATGGCTGTGGCTCTTCCCATTGCCTCTCTGGTTTTGCTGAAAAGGGAGCGTGGCTTCCCACACGTCAGCTTCCCTGCGGCAAGCAGGCAAAGGTATGTCTTTTTGCCAAATCTTGAGTCTGGTAAATGTATCTGAGGAGGGTCCCTGCTTTGCTCTCCTCCTCCACACCCTCTCCTTTTGGGAGCCCCTGGCCTTCCAAGACCCAGCCTGGCACTCTGGATCCGTATGAAGGGCCCCCGCGTCACAAGTGGCTTCCCGGCAGCTGAAATTATTCCAGCAGAGGCAACTGCAATGCAATGCCCAGGAGAAACAGCAATTCCTGACAGATACCATCTCCTGCCTTCAGATACAATGTCAGCAGTGCTCTTCGCTTATCTTAGTGACTGATAAGAGGAAGTGGCAAGGTAATGTTGGACCTCACAGGAAAAACCTGAAGAGCAAAACTTTCACAGCTGAGCAAAACCAGTCCCTTTTGGTCCCTCTTCTCTTTAGCTTGCAGAAACGGCGAGCTCTGTAAATGTTTTCAATAGGCTTCAATTCCTTTTTGTGCAATTATAAATATTTTAACATATGACATCAGTACAATATGTTTTCATTGTGTTTAGATCTCTTTAATTAGGACGGGGCCTGAGTTCTCCTTGCTGCCTTTGGTACTTGGACTTGGCAACCAAATTTGTTTTGTCTTAACTTACTGTTCTTTCTTTCACTGCAGAAGGAGCAACACGCACTTTTTTATTTATTGTTCTTGATAATTGGCTTCATTTTCAGTCAGAACTGATCTGATCATCATGGAAAAAGAAATAAAACACATAAAAACACCATTAAGGGATATTTATCTCCAAGTTAGAAGGGTAGTGAAAATATCCAGAAGGATGAGATAAGTGGTATTTCTAATCTAACGGATAAAATCCCCACTTAAACATCTACAGACGATGATACAGCTTTCAAATGCAACTATTTATGTCCTTTTATTTCTGGACTTTGCACTTAATACGGCGGTTAATTTATAGCAAGCAAAGGCAGAATTTACAGGACTGCAATAAACCAGGAGCCCATTCCTGACTTAAAAAGAAGTCAGTGACACACCGTCTGTTCCCCCTCCATCACACAGGCCATAGCTGCATGCTGGGTCCCACCTGGACAATGTCACCAGCTGCAGCACGGGGCCACCCCAGGCACCCACCACCCCTTCTCCCATGGGTGAGGACAATAAGTGTGTCCCACCCCACGCAGTTGCTCCAAAAAGCCCTCAATGCCCTCCCAGTGACAAGTGCCATAGCCAGGAAGCCACACTGGCAAACTTTGGGACTATTCATCCTTTAGCTGGAGCCCCTGTGTGCTGCTTAGTAATGTGAGAATTGCCAGCAAAAGGGGACTTTCCATGGCTTGTTTAATGTTTCCTGGTAATGGCTTAGGTGACAAGCAGGCCCAGAGGCTGGGCAGAGGGGACTGTTTCACTGAGGCTTACATGAATGTGGGCAGGAAACTTCTGCTTGGGTACTTCTGACTACCAGAATTAGTCTACAACTTTGGTTGCTTATTTGTGGTCATCGAAATGCAGCTGCTGCACCACATTATTAGTCAAAGCTGATACTAAAACAACTGAATCTCTAGAACATGGAAAAAAAGCTAGTTAAAGATTACAAATTAGTAAAGTACATGGAGTAAGAATGCAACTCCTCTTGCAGCCAATACAGCAAGGACAACTGGTTTTTCCTCCCCCTTAAGCAAGCTGATAAGGAATGCTAAGCAGGGCTCCATTTGCTCTTGAGAGAGAGGGGCTTTTTAAGTAGATTTAAATGTATTAACTAGCATACCAAGATGCTTTATGAGAAATCCTGGCAATAGAATTACTGAGGTTGACAGCACATTCAAAGTGAGAAATTAAATCATAAATGGTGTTCCCTGTCTAATCCCATTCATTTCAATCAGTGGAAGAGCCAAACCTGTCATAGAAAGAAAAAGAAGTAAACTATCATGATGCTTGGGGACTTTCTGGTTCTTTACTTGGTTTCTCCTAGAGGCATCGAGAGGAAGTTTCCTCCTGTGGTTCAGCCAACTGACCCAAGACTGCACATACCTGGGCCTGATTCTCTGCTCCCTGCCTGACTTCAGGCACATCAACCCATGGTCTGATCCAGAAACAGCAATTGCAAGCATTTAAGCAGGACATGGGCTCTTCATTTCTCTGTAAGACCCATAGTGAGAACCAGAGAGCCCAGCCGGGCACCACAAAGGGAGCTAGGGAACTTGCTGGGTCACCACAACTTCACTTTTCAAGGCAGCCCAACCCAAGGAGGTAGGATCTATTAGCTATGGAGCCAAACCAGAAGAGCATCCCTACCCACACACAAGACCAGCTTCTCCCACCTAACACAGCTCCTTTCTTTACTTTAAGTGCAGAACGGTGGCTGTCTCCAGGCCAGCAGTTAACATTTATAGGGAGTGGTTTTCTCTGCCTTCAGTCTGATGGTATTCAAGGTTTCCACTACCATGGAAAGCAGCCTAAGCATCTGAACCAAGGTGGGGAAAAGAGCTCAAGTTCAGAAAAAAGGAGATAACACGTCACAACATCAAGAGCTGAACACAGTACTCTGCACAAAGTGCCTGGGAAATCACAGCTTACAGCATGTTCTCCTGGAGAAAGAGCAGTGCTGGGAATGTGACAAAATTACACGCTCTGGGTCTCTTTGAATTAAAAGAAAGGAAAGTATTTCACTATACAGCATTAAATGCAAAAATATGACATGTGGAAGTATTGAAGTAGTAACATGAAAGAGATGGGTATTTATGTTTTAAAATCTCCAACTGTTAGACAACTTACTTTATGTTTTTTTTCTTTAAGGATACGAAATTTGCATACAGAAGAGGGAAAATGTTTGGGGGATAAAAATAAGGAGGAGTAACATGATCCTCAGTTCAGATCTTCCTCGAAGTATTGAAAGAAACCAGAAGGAAAGCAAAGGCAAAGCTTCCAACAATACCGTAAGTTACTCAGCAAAAGTCTTCAGGAGCACATGTCTTTGAAGTACCACGGGGAAGGCTCAATCCTATTACAGCCCTCCTGAGGAAGTGTTAATCTTCTAGACAAAGAAACCAAGGCTCACTTTTTATGAACTCGCATGTACTTTTGATTGCTTCTGGCTTGGTTTATTTGTTTCTTTAAGGCTCATCAAACCTGATTTTTTTTCCTGAACTACTAAACCTACAGTTCAACTCAAAGGCAAAGGGAAGCTGCTCTGAAAGATCAGGCCACTTTTTTTGGGGGGAAGGGTGAATTTATGGGCCTGTATTCTACTGTTATTGATGAAATGCCAGCATTATGGAAATCAATAAAACAGCCTATTGCCAAAAATGGCACTAGCATTACGACTGTATTCTTGATTTAGAAATTGCTGGCTATGTTTAAAAAAAAAAAAGCAGAAAAGAAGACAAAATGCATGTTTTGTGGGTTCATAAAAAAGGCAGAGTGCTAGGAGATAAGCTATATTGATAAAATGTAATCCTTTTATGTTGGAATTTAAAAGGATTCAAGGTTTATATTTCTGGTGCTTTAGACTGCATTTGTCATAAATAAACCAAAGTTAGTATAACACCATGGCACTGTCTGTTGGGGAAAATTTATAAATCTGCCTGCTTATTAGGATTACTGTTATTACTTTAGCGGGAGGGCAATCAAATCCAAACTCTGGGCTTTTTTTTTTTTTTTTTTTTTTATCTTCCAGAGACAAATGAACAGCTTTTGGTTGGGGATTTTTTTTTTTTTTTTTTGGTATGAAAACCAATTACTGGTCTTGACTGAAGCTGAATTCAATTTTTTTTTTTTATGTTCTGCAGTGCTCTGCAGAGCAGCTTTTGCAATCTCTGACTAGAGTAGAGCATTTGCAGTTTCCAACAAAACAGAAAAAAATATTTGTAAGCTCATTACTACCAGAATAACAGCACAAATACAACTCACACAGTTTTTTCTTGCAGCAATGATGAAGAAAATTCACAGTATGAGCAAGGGGAAAAATCACAGTGAACAATTTCTGATTTATACAATCAGTTAGGGTTTTTTTTTTAGTTTAGGTGTGGATTCATTGCATCAGATATTTTTCATCACCTCCACCTCCTTGCAGAAAGGTTGGCAAATCCAAACGGCGAGCTGTACTAGAGGGCAGCATGCATCTTACACAAACCTGTATCCCTGCTCAGGAGGCCTTCAAAATGAGTATACAGAATTGAAAGAAATTTTGCACTTCTTTCTCCTTTGCAAGGATCAGTGATGCCATCTTCACCCTTGCTCTCAGTGACCAGGGGATTGGACGCCTGCAGTTTCCCTACTGCTTCCCCCGGAGCACAGCCTTGCTCCCAGGCGGTGCATCACCCTGCCTCCCAACCAGCAAGAAATGCTGCACACAGCCAAACCATGGAGGAGAAGGATTTGTGACTTCAACATGGACTCCACCTGGTATCCAACACCAGGATCAAGACTCAAAACCCAGCAACTGCATTTGCTGTGGCACTACTGCTGCTCTGCATGCACACCGCAAGCTGCTCCAGAGTAAGTAGGGAAAAAATGCACCATGGAATTTAATTATTACATTAATTTGACTTTGTTAAACAGCAAAAGGGAATAAAAAAGACATAAAAGAGCAGCTTCAGACATAAACAAGGAGTGTATCCCATTTTGGACCGGCTCACGTGCTGTGTATGGCACAACATGTAGTTTTCTTCTTTTTGTTTGTTGTTTTCAGTTTAGGTTATATCCAATTATATATCTATTGTGTGACAGGCCTGGCATGAGAGATCCCATTTACAGGAAATATTTCTGAGATCACAGGCCCTGCAGGCTAAATGCAAACACTGGAGCAGATGGTAACTGATCCAGTAGAGCTGTACCTAGGGGTGCTGGAAGGGGGAAAAGACTTGGAAAGTAAAGCCGCTAACAAAATAACCTCGCATTATTAAAAACTACAACCAAATCAGCCCAGCGAGCAGCTAGGGACCTCATTAAGGATGCCTCCAACCACTGCTGCCGACCTGCTCATGGCAAGGGGCCGGGGGCGGGAGGGAGGACAGGCAAAAGAGAGTGCTTGCTTATGGAATAACTTGCTACCTGCCCAAGAGCAGAGCAAAGGGGGTGCTCTGCCCATCGAGCAATCACCACTGAACAGCAGTGAAAGTCGCAGAGGAGAAACAGGAGAGCTAAAAGTGAATCCACTCTTTAACACAGTTGTTCCCAGGCTCTCCCTCTGGCGTGGCTGGAGGATGCTGAGACCAGTCCTGTGAGACAAATTCCCTTCCCTTCCCAACATTACAGTGTCTGTGTCCAGCTGTCTCACTGATGTTCCTTTTCAAGCAGGTGCCCTCTAGGCTGCAATATCTCTTGGGTTCACAAAGCTGTGCTAAGGTTGGGTCAGCAGGAGGAAGAGCTGACCAGGTCAACAGGCAACTTCACTGCACAGGTGAGCTCACGTGGTGCAAACACCACTCATCCTGGGGAGCAGTGCAGGTGAAGGAAGGAAGCTTGCATCAATATATGCCCTTTCTTACAGCAAAAAATACACTTTTGATGATAAATCTGCATTTATACTAGGGCTGTAAAAGTGCTGTGACAAGAAATCACAGTGCTAATGAACCGTACTGTAGCAGGAAAACAATACAACTACAGACCTGCAAAAGCAGATAATTCTGTCTCCCCATATATTTAAGTAGCATCTATCACAGTTCATTTCCAGCCTCGACGATACTATGACAGTCTCTGGGTATACTGACATTAACTTGGTTTTGAACACATGAGGGGAAACTCAGAGAGACTGGATGATAAAAGTGAGATTCCAGACCAGTAAATGGGAACAGCTGACCAAAGCCCTTGAGAAACACTGACTCATTCACAATCAGTATTTCAAAGATTGGTAAAAGTTACATCACTTCATAAGGCAGAGTGCAAAATATCAGCTTAAGTACTTCACCTACTTCATTTTCTGAAGAGGAACTAATTACACCCACTTAAAACACATTAATTTTACTGTTTCATCTTCACTAAGTAAGGTTTCATTACGCTAGCAGTGATCCCGCACCTATGTGTTTTTTGTCACTTTTGTTCTTGTCCCTTTGCTCTGTCTGCTCCTCACTCATTTGAGGACTTATCCTTCCATCCTTCAGCTTTCTGCACTTTTTCACGGAGCAAACAAGCAGGTTTGCTCTGATTTTCCTTGCAGACGATGCTCCCCAAGCCACGGGGTGTCCCCAAGACTCCCTCTCACAGTGGTCAACTGCTTTTTTGTTGGAAGCAGGGCACAGCATCCAGCTGAGACTTCCCCAGCGTGGAGTCGCTGTATAAAGGTTTCTTCACACATCTTGCATCTCACTCCCCTCATGTGACTTTTTCACCCTCTGGAATGCAAAAATAAGCCTTGATTTACATGAGCAGTCCGATTTTACCAGGATCCTCTAACACAAACCTCCCTGCTGCTGCTGAGTCCTGTTTAAATCAAGAGGCCTTCACATGGGTGAAGATGTCTTAAAGAAAGATCGGGATGTAACTCTGTCACAATTATTATGATTTGGTAACATTTAGCAGCTGTGGTTTTTTGCTGCAGACATCAGTTTTATAGCTGAAACTGTTCCTTTAATTTTTTTGCAAGAGTGTTTCACTATTTTTTTTGTCATTGTTGTTTCCTGGACTCCTAAATATAGCCAAGTGGAATAACTAGCACCTCTGTAAACTGTTGGTTAAATGCCACACTGAGTTTCATTTTGCTCTCTAAAAGGCCATTTAAAACACATCAGACTTGTAGAGCTCAAAATTTAGGAAGTTATTTACATTCTGGGAATAACTTCTAACCATTTCCACAGGCTTTTCTGCCTTTAATGCTATTCCTACCAAATAAAAGCGTGGACTGAAAAATACCAGGTATCAAAATAAATGGCACTTCAAAGTTTAAGAAATGCAATTGAGAAATGAAAAGCTGTAAAGGTTGCTCTGCTGTCATGAAGTGTTTTGTCACCAGGATGTTAAACAGCAAGGAGTCTGCTTTAGGCTTCATGGGACATTTCAGGCAAACTCATTGGTGGCAAATGAAGTCACTGCTGCTCTTAACTTTACGGAGCTGAGTTCATTTTTGTCATTATTTAGTATAAAGATGCACTACTGCAAAACTAAAACCACCATGGAACAGAGTGCCACATTCCTGCCTGAAGGGGAAGTAAGAGGTCCACCCGTCTTGTGTTTACATGCCACAAGGTGTAAGAGTCTTGTGTTTACATGCCACGAGGTGTAAGATGGTGAATGACACTGCCGTTGGAGACAAGGCCAGGAGTTATGGAATCACAGGTTGGAATCTTTTCCCCATGATTACCCAGCCCAACCACCACGAGTCCCTCACTCCATCCTGAAACACAACCACATACACACAAGAAAGCTGAGGTACGGGGATCAGTATTGGTAAACACAGTGAGTCCTCGGTGATCCAGATGCCTGTGCTACATCCCGTTACTCCAAAGTAATCTGAAACAATGGAAGCTCTGAAGTCCCTCTGAGAATAAGACTGCCTGACCCACAGAGAGAAGAACTTGCTTATTTACTCAACTTTCTGTCAACATTTAAAAGGAATTATCATTCCCATTTTGCAGCAACTAAGCTGTTTGCCTAAGGTCACAGAGTGAATTAACGTTAAACTAGATTACACAGTATCGTAGTTCCCATTCCTGTGGTCAACCAGCTACCATCTGATTAGGTCACCTCAGCACATTTAATTTAAAAAGAATGTTGAATCTAACACTTTGCTGAAGAAGTGCTTGGATCTTCAATAAAAAGTCATGTGAAAGTGAGAGAGGCAACAATAAACAAGAAAGCTTCCTACGTCTCAGTAACTTGCAAGTCCAAAGAGACAAAGAGTAATTCAAAGGACTGAAATACTGTTATTTGCTGCAGAAAAAGTCACATAAAAACGCTTGGCTTCTGGGGCAGAACTGCAGCCCACAAGGCCTGATCACTGCTGCAGTTCAGGGCCAGGACAAGGAGTTCTGGGGAGGCTGAGCTTTGGGGAGGCTCAGCAGTTACTCTCCCATCGCCCCAGTCCTCCAGGCAAAGGCACTGCAGCCTGCCCAGAGACAAGGCATTAGGAAAATTAGGAAGAATGAATACCACTCAAAATGACTTTTACTTTTCAGCTTTAAAACAAGCAAATGGGCTGCAGGACCTGTCCAGACATCCAAAGGAAGAGAGACTCTCAGAAACACCAACCATCATGTGCTGGAAGGGAGACTGGAAAGATTTTAAATTATGAACTGCATTCCTCTTCCAGGTGCTGATGAAACCCATAACACAAAACCAATTAAGATGTTTTCCAATTTTTTTTTTTTTAATATTTACTGAAAGAGCTGGAGCTTCTCAAAAGGAGAGAAACACATGTTTTTGCAAGGCCCAGCTATTCCTTCTGTTACCACTGGCAAAGCAGCAAATAGGTGCCTGCCCAAACAAAATAGAGGCACCTCACAAATGAGCACTTGTACCCCTGCACTTTTAATATTCTCAAACCATCCTCATCTCTGAATCTGTGCTTTGAAGCAGTAGGAAACATACAACCATTTTGCTGAAAATATCTACTCAACATCATCTGCTGACAATTCCAAACATCAACTGGCCTTCTGTACCTGTGTGGTTAATTTAAACAGAGCTTGTTCAGTTTGCCTGCCAAGCTAAGTGCTTCTGAAGTCACCATTCAGACAACCACTACATAACATAAACTGTGAGGACAGGTCTTCAGCAGGCCCAAACCAAGCCCTGCAGCACATACACAGTGAAAGAAGAGAGCTCAGCTTCATGTGGGATTACTGAAGAGCAGCTATTTATGAATTCTTCCTCGAGTTGCCACTCTTTGCTCTGCAGTAAGAGTGCTCTGTTCCTCCTCAGCCAAAACCAGTGCTGCAATACCCAAAAGGCTGTTGAGGAGCAATGTGGCCTCTTTCAAAAAGAAAAAGACTACTGGTTCTTGGACTTGTTCCGGAGCAACTTGCTATTCCATACCTATTTCTGAATAACACATGAGGAGAGAAATCATGGGACATCTGCATCATCAAAAATGTCAAGCTATAACTAGTGAGAGATGTTAGTCAACTATGCACAGGTCACTACAAATATGAACAGTGGAGGTTAACACTTCTGGATGAGCTGCATAAAAAGCTGTTAAGAAATTGGAACAGTCACTACAAAATCTTACAAAGATCAAATTCTCTGCTGGCAGAACCACCACTTGTTTTCCAAAGGAGATCTCCCTGTGGTATCACCTTCCATCTGTGGTGGTGGTGGTGTGTGCGTGTGTATATATAAATATATGTATGTATCTATACAAGGTTGCATTTCAATCAAAGCAATGATAATTATGTACTTGAAGAAGCTTTTCTTAACAGGCAGGCAGCAATGAAAAAGAATGTATTCATCCATCTGTGCAATGTGGTTCCTGCCCATGAAAATCAGAGGCTTCATAGTTGCATGAGGAGGATGTGGGATGCCTTTCCTCTTGTCCACTTCCCCTGGCTCCCGTACTCTAGAAGGTCCTACAGCTCTACAGCTTTGGTGGTAATTTTGCCAACCAGTTTTATTGAGCCTCTCCTCCAAACCTCCCACACAGCAGAAGTATCCAGCTTGCATCCGCATCTTGTGTGCTAGCATGGAAGAGAACTTGAGAGCTAGTGCTACACCCACAGCTGTTTTCCGTGAATCTGAAGAACACAATCAGCTTAAATGTTTCTTTGAAGATAGACCATCCTTTTCCTGTGGCCTAATTTAGACTCAACATTAAAAGCATATAAAGCTAGAACTGGAAAATCAGTCATAATTAAACTTGTAAAATACAGAATCTATCTTTCATGAAACGATCTCAAATTCTACTTTTCTCTCCTTTCATTCAGACAGTTTCCTACTTCAAATGGAAAACATTATAGCAATGACCTACTCAATTATGAACTCCAGCATTTCTGATCTGTAACAAGTAGGACACCACCCGGGGTGAAAAAAAGATGGCTTCGAATCTGACTTAAATTGTATTAAGGTCAAGTGAGAGCCTACTGGGACTAGGATGATGCCCACAAGAATTGCAGATCTTCTGAGACAAGAACGTGAGCGCAGAAGAGTGCAGAGGCAATAGCAGGAGGGCAATAACCACTGGCCTTTCAATGAAAAGGAGCAGCTGTTGGGTGTTAGGGTAAGCTGCTAAATAACGCTGTTTACCACCAGTGAACAAGCAGTTTCAGGGCATGCTTGGTAGAGGAAGTGCCATAGTGGCGACATACACAATTCTGAAACACGCAACATCTTTACTGCAGCATGAGAAACCAAAATTGTGATGTCCTCAATAATCTGTTTGGCTCAGAGCTCAAGGTCCAGGTTGCGCCCAGCTGACGATACCACCATCCACACAAAGGCCGGTGTGCAAGGAGCTCCCAAAATGCCACAAGAAGTCTTAATGGGCCCTTGCAAAATGTGGGAACTGTGCTATCCATTCTTCAGCACCATCTGCTGGTACTGTACCTAGCATGGTTATCTGCCTGCAGGCCACCGCCAGCTGCCACTTGCCCATTCCTCCAAGACACCACTAGGTCCAGGGTCCCTCTGTCACTTACAACAAGGTGGATACATCCCAATGACACTGCTGGAACGTACCAAACTCCTTCCCATGCTGAGACATCTAAAGTCGAGACTTGAATCATCTTATGTGATACCAGGGGCATGGATAAAGGCTGTTCCCGCTCGAGAAATGAGATGATGTATTTCCATGACCAAGGTGTTCCTGACCATATGTGTGACATTGACCTATAAATATCCTTGGCTCTGCTGACCAGAGTGCTATCTGAAAAGCACTCTCTCTCCTCCTCTTCACGCCTTTATCACCTTTTGGCTTTCAGTCACATCTAAGTGGGATCATCACACTCGAGTGACTTGGATGTCACTGCTCCGCTCATTCTAGAGTGGCTTCAGGAGGACAAGAGTCCAAATGCAAGGCACAGCAGCATCCCTCAAGCATGCTAATCACATGCAAACAGACTGGACTTGCATGGAGGAAGTGCAGACCACCCCAGCTGAGCCTCCCCTGATTGGAAAGGTTTGTGTTTCACCATGCAAGCTCTGAGCAGCACTCAGGGAAACAGCCCCCAGCAAATACTGCAAGTGCGGGTCACAGCTGGTTAGGCTGCTTCTGGAAAGCAAAGCAGTTGAAGGAAATATTCCCATTAATAGAAAGAGCCTTTCTGGGGCCACGTGGACAGTTCTGGAGACCGGAGTCAGTACAATGCACAGGCTCTCATCTCTGCTTCACTGTCCCCATGCTCTGTTGCTTCATTGCCTTAGCTAATGTTGGGAAAGTGCTGACAGGGATTTCAAAGGGAAGTTTCTGGTCTAAACACATTGTTGAATCCAGGCCCTTGGTAGTTGTTTTGTTGCACAAGAGAAAGGAGGGAAAACATTGAACAAAAAACCCACTGCAAGCCCTTTCCCAAAGCAGAGGCACAATCACCCCGAGGGCTGAAGCCTGGCCAGTCCTGAGCCCTGCCACCCCACCCACCAGCTCCTTCACTGCCAGTCCATCCTCCCCCCTGCCAGCCCAGCACCCAGCTCCACAGAGGGCACATTTCCCAGGGACGGGTACTGGGTTACCCTGTAGAGCATAGTCGGAAGAGAAGATGAAAACTACCGCTGGCAAAAATAATTCCAACTGGGATTTTTCAGCATGTTTTGGGAAGACACAGTACATGTAAAGACCAAAAGAAAAAAAAAATCATCTTTCTTATCTTACTGCCTAAGAAAGCACCTTTGAAGAACCAGAACAAACAAAATTTACCCAAAAGGGGAATAAAGGAGGACCCAAATAAAGATGATAACTGCTGACATTCTACTTTAAGCCAAATGCTTAGATCTGAACATGGAATTTAAATATACCATACATAATCCTGGGAGAAGTGAATTTCAACCTCTTGTTACCCCTGGTTTTTTTCCTGTTTGGTTCAGTCATTTAAAGGAACAACTTTCTCCTTGAACTCTAATCATTTTTGAATGAATTATTAAACAGCCTGACTTTACAAGCAGATTTCCTTTTATATACAACAGTGCACAAATAAAAGAGGAAACTGATTAAACAGGGAACATGACAGTATTCACTCGACAGCGTACTTTGTAAAAACCAAATTGGGCATGTGTGGTGCATGTGTGTACAACTGCTGGCAAGGAGGGGTGGTTTCTTTCTCCAGTCTTCTTTCTCATTTTGAATAACTGTGTGGTGTTCTGGCACTTTTAATTTTAACATATCCAGCTAATTACGATCATTTTTAAAGCTGGCAGTGCCTCTTTAAAGGGATAAAATATTTTAGCTTGCAATTATATTTATTTCTATTGCTTTATTTTGAAGTAATGGAGCTTAAGTTGCATTTCTGAATGGCTTGCATTTCATCTAAAAAAATACTAATAACTACAGAATACATAACTTATTCCTTCTCTTTGCAAACAGATTCTATATATTATATCCATAATAAAAAACAAGAGGTGCTGCCAGCTCTCTTTTGAAAACTCAAGGCAATAGGATGTCTGTGTTCTGCAACTCCAGGTACTTACTCTTGACTGACAGAAGACTCTTCTTGAAGTCAATTACAAGCATGCAGTACCTTGAAGTGACTAAAATGGAGTAAAATAGCTAAATATGACTAATTTTTGTGTGAAAGCAACCACTTTTATAACAGCAAAGACATAGCATAAATGGGAAGAGTTCTCCCGTATCTCCACACGTTAAAGCAAAGCTGCTTTCAGCGTGGGTGAGCACACGGGACCAACCACAGTTTCATGTCTGCTTACTGAGGCTCATTGATGACCAAGGAGCCACAAGCACCCATCCCCCTGTACTCTCCACTGCGGCATTTCTCACCTGTGTTACCTTTGCAACAAAGACTTTGCCTTCCAAGAACAATTTAATCTAAAATCTAACAGGCAGAGTTCCCCTAGCTCTGCGCTTCCTCTGTAACACATTTTTTTTCATATTCTTTCTGTCCATTTCTGCGGAGGGCAAACACATCCAGAAACTTACATGTTTGTCTGGATTAGACACTTTTAGCTTCCCACATGACTTCCATTAAAAAGAAAAAAGTTTTAAAAAAAGATTTATGAGCAGCGTGAACATACCAGCCAGCTTGCTTTCAGAAAATTACAAATCTATGCAAGAACATGATGACAAGATGATTTTGAATGAAAATAACACCACCATAATCCAAGCCTGGGAAATCACTCCTCTGAAATTATGTTCACAAAACACTAAGGCAGATTTTTTTTGGGTGCAAATTGGACTGTGAATCTCAAACTACGTGACTACTCAGGGCAACCTTGGTTACCTCCGTAAAACCCTCCTGCATTCAGAGGACCAGCAGGAGCCTGCCCAGCACCAAGCGCCAGCTGAGGCTCACTGGGAGAAGCGCTGTGATGCCGATGCCTTGGCCTGACCCCTGGCACTGGGGTGAGCTGTGCCCACAGCGAGGAGGGGACCTGCTGCCAAGTGCTACACCCGACACCCAGCAGCCAGATCACATACCCTGTCACGGGCACAGAGCACAGGACACGGATCCTCTGCGGCGTGCGCTCCTGAAACCTCGACTGACGCGGATGTCCAAGGACTGCTTGCCAAGATACTGACTGCTGCACTGGGCCCTGGGGTCATACATCAAATGTTCACATGCACTGACAGATGTTTATGTTGGTCATCCTGATTTAACTCCCATTACATCATTTACCAAGCTACTGATGTTATCATAAACGATTAAACAAGCCAGCAAAGGGGACTCGAATACAAAGTTGATTCCCTCACGGTATGAGGGCATTACCACTCCAGACTGCATCTTGCTCTTAAATCAAATTGAACAACTGCACAGATTCTTCAATTCATCTGAATTCTGTATGGAAAAGTGCTCTTTTTTCCCAGAAGATTGATTCCATTCATCATTTGGCCATCACAGGATGAATGAAAGGTATTAAAAAGTAAAGGGGGGGGTCAGACTTGGAATCACAAATTACTAGTGCAGAACTAAAACAGTTTTGTACGTCAATTAAGGAGCTTCTCAGGCTGGGATTCATTTAAACTACCTTAGTTCTTCAAAGTCTGCTGCATTATTTAGTGCTTCCAGCCACTTCTGGTTTGTGTCTGGACTATTTTAACATACTGAAAATAACTGAAAGTTCTGAGGGAGCAAAATTAATAAGCAGAGGAAGTCCTCAATCTAGTGTGTACATAACATGCTTGCTTGCCACTGAAATACAGTGTTATCAAATACAAGGGGTTAAATTTAAACTCCATGACCACCTCCTTGCTTGCTTGGTTGTCATTAAGTGTGGGAGGGAATAGGAAACACTTCACACATCTTGTTTTCCGCTTCTAATATATTTTTGAGTTTTCTAGTGCAGGCTTTGCTTGGATGTGTAATCACTGTGGAATGGCTACTATACTCTTGCTTCACTGCATAATACTTTCCCTTCCTCCTTCTGTAGGATTCCTCATGAAAATAGGCACTTTGTCTTTTTGGCCCTAAGGACAGAACATAATGTACTGTCTCTAGGAAAAAATTAAAAAAAGAAAAAAAATCATTAAAACATTTTCCACTACTTAAAAAAACCTCGACACATGAAGTACTACTGTATTTCTGTTACACACATGACCTCATAGATAGATGTGTGCATCCACACACACGAACTCATTCAATTTTCAATTTAGCTATTTATAGAACTCTGTAATTTTTCCTGGCTCAAGTCTTAGTAAGCCTTCCCTGATGGGGTTCAGTTCACACGGTTTTGCAGCCCTTCATTTTGCTTCAAGTTCATGGAACATCCCCACCCCCACCCCTGCCTCCTCCTAGAATCCCATTTAATGTTTTGCTGATTAAATTGGCCCTTTGCTTTACTGAATTCATCACAAAAAACAGCAGGCTTTTTCTTTCCTAAGGTGCTATGTGTGTCTTGACCATTTTTCTTGCAATCTCCTAGCAGCAAAGCTCAGGGATCTACAACCATCCTTTTCTTGCTGATGTAACGTGCAGTGCACACCTAGGAGGTCTTGGCAGAGAGGCACCTAAAGGTCTTCCAGCCCTGCTGTTGCTCTCTTAAGTAGGAACAATGGAGGTTTGGGGAATGTTTGAGAATCGTGGAGCCTTTGTCCAAGCTTGCAACAGGGCAGAAGTTCTGGAAAATAGGCATCTGTATGATGCTGCTTCACTTCACTTGCTCCATTTTCAGTGAGATGAGCAAAAAAGAATGAAGTGTTCAGAGACCTCAAGCCAGGGAGAACCTTTTCTTCCCTGTCTTCAGTCCCCTCATATTTCAACAAACCATCTGTCCCAGGGCAAAGATGCCCCTAGCTGATTTAGGATAAATGAATTTGATGGAATTTAATCCATCAAATTCATCCTTCCCATCCTCCATCCTCTTTCCAGCTTGCCAGGTGGGAAGGCAAGGCTGAACTGCACTGCAGCCCAGCAGTTGTGTGAATGCCCACTGAGAGCTAAATGCCCATTTATGTAACTTCCAGCTAAACTCTGCTTTCTTTTGGTAAGAAAAGCCATCCTGCCATGTCAAGGTGCAGTGCTGGAATGCACAACAGTGACAAGAGGGAATCGCCCCCTCTCTCCATTCTCCAAAGCTCAGCTTATTTGGGCCGAGGGCATACAGTCTGCATAAAGGACAGAGAGGCAGTACTCAGAAAGTAAAAAGTCATTAAAGTGAAAACCCATGAGGCAGATAACAGCTTGCTGCCAGACTTCTCAAAATTTAAGTGTTGATTGTTCAGAATTTATGTCTAGATTTTTCTTAAGAATGCAATTTCCTGGCACATGGTACAAGTCGCTCTAGACCTGCATGTCAGCACAGCAGGCATCCTGTTGCAAAGGTTATTATGGAACTATTGAATGTTTTCATGCCAAATTTGTCCAAATTAAGCCAAGGGGAATGGAAATACTTTCCCTGGATAGGTGGTGGTTGCATTAGGTGGGTTTGTTTATAAGGAGAATAAAAGTTACAGCTAAATATAAAAGCAGATATATCATAATATTGTCTGAGAACTTGAATAACATGTCATTCAGCCTGTGTGCTGTGGAAAGAACACGAAGGTCAAGTCTAAAATAAGATCAGTGACTGTTTGACAATAGAAACATGTAGGAGGTAGAGCAGGAGAATTTTCCACATTTTTTCAAATGGCACTTTTCTTTCAAAAAATATCCTTCTCTACCTTGCAACGGGTCTGATGCAAAAAACCTGTTGAACTTCGTGCAAAACATACTGCTGAATTCAGTGTGGTTTTGATCAGCCTCCTGGCAAACCTGTATTAGTAATTTGTGCCAACTGTTTACTTTTTGCATTATGCTCAGTTCGGAAAATGAAAGAAAGCTGCTCTGTTGCATTTGTGTTTTTTAAGAGTTTCACTTTCTGCTTGAGCCCTCTCATTCTGCTTCCCTGGAAGTCAGAGACTTCAGTGAGTCTATTGCTACCTTATAAAGGTAAGCACGTCTGAACTCACAGCATTGAGGAGCACACAGAATCCTTGCCAAGGTCAAAAAGAGAGAGAGGGGGCAAAAAAAAAAGCCCAGCAAAACTATAACTTGGAAGTATTTTATAAAATCCAATGCATTCCTTTTTAATTTTGTTCATCCACCAAAACCTAGGCTGAAGACATGACGCTAAGGTCTTGCCATTTACCAAAGTGCAACTGAGGTGGGGATTTCAGCCTCTGCCCTGCAGCAGGCATGACCATCCCTCACCAAGTCTTGTACGAGAAAAGGAACTTGCAATCCCAGTCTTGACAGAGACATCCAATTCCCTCTACTTCAGTGATGTCAGACATACTTTTTTTTTGTCCCCTACATTCACTTTCAAATATAGTTACAACCACTTCCCTGTAAAATGTGTTATAAAAGGAGTCTTGCAAATGCCCTAATCCCCCTGCCAACAGTTCCAAAGGTAAAATCCCATGACTCCAAAGCAAAGGCAAGAGACAGAACCCAGCCCAAGGCTAAAGCCTGAAGGCAGCTGCTCTTCCTTTCCCTCTGAGCTGCGGTACACAGTCCATGTAGTTTCCAAAGCCAGTGTTGCAAGATTCATTGCCAACATCTTCCTCCATGGGAAGACTCTCAGGATTCTTGGGAGGAAGGGACTGGCAGAGGAAGGAAAGTGGGGTAGAGCATCCTCTCCTCAGCTCCCCCAGCCTGTCTCTGTCCTCTGCAGACTCTGCATCGAGGCACAGGTTGGCAAGGTCCCTGTCCAGGAGAGGACTTGACCCCTCTAAGGAACCCAGTGAGGCTGCAGGAGAGGTGGAGGAAGGAGCCAGTGTGTTGGAGCACACCAGCCTTGCCAGGGGGTCAGAAGAAGCCCCAGGCACAGGCTGGACAGAGTCCACTGTGGTCACAGGGCTGCAGAGACAGGTCTTGCTTGGGTTTGTGGTCAACAGCCCCCTTCTGCTTGACCTCCAAACCCTGGGGCAGACAGGGCCAAAGTTAGTATCACACTGAGGGCTGGCACACGGTGGCTTTGACCCTAATGATCCCACTGGGAATGCAGTATTGTTCTGGCCCTATTAATGATAATTTACATGTTGTCTAATGGCCCTGGGAGGAAAAAAAAAAAAAAAAAAAAAAAAAAAGGGTGGCAGGCCCTGAGGGAAGAGAACAGGAAATGGGACTGCTGCCATTTGCTTCTGAGAACTGGCAAAGTAAGAGGGCTGAGTTTCTTAAGGAGCCAGAGGTAGAACCATTCATTGCAAAATTATTTAATCTCTAACTTAATCATTCAGCCTTCACTGCTTCAAGGCAGGGTTTTGAGAACCCAAGCCATTTAACTATTCTGAAGAGCTCCTGTCAAACCAGCCTGATGGGGACCTTCATCATAGGAAACTGATTTTAGCAGGATTCTGGGTCTCTCCCAAGGCACTGGTGACAGTGACCTTTCAGGATGAGGAGTTGCCCTCAGCAGAAAGCTCTGAAGTACAGAGACAAGGGACACCTGCACACAGAGCTTCCCCATCGAACTCGGAGCCTTACATATAAAGAGCAGTCAGCAACACGGAGCTGCCACGGTTCCTAGTCATTATTTCTTCTGCTGAGAGGAGTTTCTTTAGGGATCAAAGTCTCCTGAAAACCAAACAAGCTGCCTGTCCATCCCTTCCAAAAGAACAGGTAGTTTATTCCAGCTGTCAGCAACTGCAAACCAAACAGCTCCTCTCCCACTGTCAGTTTTTGCTCTAGGCCAGTTATTAAAGTTAAACAGTTGCGTTTGCAAGAATGATGTATTGTGTCTGCAGGGGGGAAAAGAAGGGAGTAGAGAGAGGGAAAAAAAAAAGGCAAGCAAGTCTTCTAAAACAAACCCTAGGCCAGTTTACACAGCCCAACTGTGCCAGTGCTGCCTCTTCCTTTGGTCCATTGAACTCACACAAAACTTCCAGTCTGCAGGATGTACTACCATGTCACAAGCACCCTTCTCACCACGTTGGGGAAAATGAAGTATTTTTTTTTTAAAAAAAGGCAGGAAAAACCCAGTTGCTTGGAAAATAAATACACTATTCCCCTGTGAAACAATCCACTTCATTAGGTATGAAAAAAAGGTACAAAGGTATGCCTTGGCAGGTTTCCCCACCACCCGTGCCACTCAGACTGAGAGCAGAGTGGAAAGGCCCCCCTCTCATGCTCCTGGAGCACCAGGGAGGCTCCCCAGCTCGCCCCTGGGGCTGAGGAGCAGCTTTACTGGCCAAGCTGAGCAGGAACAATTTTTAGAAAACTGCTGTGGTCCTGGTGGGACACTATCAGCCCTGTCCCACACAGGTTCAGTCAGCAGGATGTGTGCGACATCCTGGGCTCCCCTTACAGTGAGGATGCCTGGGGAGGCTGAAAAGCACTCTCAAGGAAAAGCCTGAGGCAGCCTTGCTCCAGTTTTCCACCACTGCACAGCTGCGCCCAACCATCTCTGTACAACAAGAGATGGTAACCAAGGCTCTGTACAACACTTCCTGATCCCTTCCTGGGTTTGCCCAGACACTCACTGCTGTGGGAGGCTAGACACCACCAGTTCTAGCACCCACACTGAAAAAAAACCCTAGCTATTGACTCCAAACGGGCAAGGATTCCACACATTCAGTCTGGAGCCAAATACACAGATTTTGTACTGCAGGGATTTTTTGCAGACAGCTGTGAGCTACTGCAGAAGCCTGAACAGACTCCAGGCCGGCTCATTTCCTTGCAGCCTTGATTGCCACCTGACATTTCAAGAGACTGGTTCATTTTCTCCCTCGTCGGCGTGCCCTGCTGCGGCACTCTGGCCCCGTGAGGAGCAAAGCCTTTCCCTCTGCCAAGCTCCACAGCACTGCTGCTAATTACTGCAGATCTGGAAAACAGAGAAAGGAACAGGTCAAGCTGGAACCTAGAAATAACACAGGCATTAGGACTCCTTCTCAGTTATATTTGAGACCTTGCACATCCAGCAGCGGATTGAGGATTAGATATTTGGAGAGTGTGATTTAATGGGATGTGCCAGATCACTTCAGGAGAGGGGCTTTGGATATGTCTGACTTGGGAAAAAATTTGCAGACACTTGGAGCACAATGTAGAATTTGCTTCAGTTATGAACGAAGAAGCAGTTACTTCAGTTTCTTTAGTGTCTCCTTTTTAACTTAAGCTGTGAGTTCATTCTTGAGAATTTCAACAGGTTTTATCTACCTACAGCACCGACCACCTGATTCTGCTAATGGAAATGCCAACTCATTTACTAGTGTGTTTATCTTTGATTTATTTCTAACTCTTTTTTCTCTATTAAAAAGAAGAGATTAGAAATAGGATCCTCTACTACGTTTTATAATACACAGTCTGAACAGCTTTTTTTCTCTACACAGTGAGAAGAATAATTCTAAGAAAGGAGCTTGCTCCTTTAGAGACAAAGCCTGCCAGGGTTTTTCCATCACAAAAACAGGCTACGGGACCGTCCTGTAGATTTCACTGGCCTGCTGTCTGTGGTCTTATCCCATCTTTCTAGATTGTATTCTTGACTCAGGCAACTCTTTCCAAGGCACGCAACAAGAATTTTGTCTCCTAAGCCTCATTTCAGCAAGATAGTTAAAAGTAACTTCAAGCTCATGGTTAAGCCAAAAGGTTTGATTACTACTCATATTAAAAAATAAAAAAAGTTTAAAATTGCTTTTGCTGCTTGCTGCTGAACATTTATTGAAGCTTGTGAATGGAAACACAAGAATACAAGCACATAAGGATACTTCCTACAGGCGCATGTGATATACCTACACTACTCCTTCCCTGAAGTGCCACAGACAGCTTTTACATATAGTGGGAATAGAAAAGGAAAGACAAATTCCTTCTTGAAACACCCAACGAACTGTGCTGACACTTAAAGGAAAACACAAATACTGTCACTTGCCATTTCTCACTGCTCACCCTTCCCCTACATAAAAACTAGATATCAACACCTGAAACTGATCTTTTTAATATGCTTTCATCCCAAGCATTGCTAAACATATCCAAAGAGTGGAGCTGAAAAAGTTTAGGCTGAATTTCCATTTAACTTCTTTTTTCTTTCCTTTATCTCCTCTCCACTCATATCTCACCCAAGATGGTTTCACAATCTCACTTACTTTGCTCTTTGCCAAGCTAGCAAGCTCCAGCAATGATAAAATGTAGTGCTACAGATTTCAGCTTTATTCTAAGCTCCAAATTATTAAACTGGATGTTTTGTTCAAAATTGTACCTTGTATCACTCCTTTTTTTTTTTAATTATAGACCATCAGCCCAATTCATGATAGCACGATGGGCAACAACAAATTTCCCATACTTTGTATGCTGTATAGCAAGAACACCTATTTCATATGTGGGTTAACTGAAAAAGAGAGATATTAGTGATTTGCCCCATTTCCTATCATGTACTCAGTATTACAGCCAAGAAAAGGAAGTTAAGTTTTGACTGTTCGTTACCTTCTCAAACAACTGTGCGATGGCTTCTTTCAGTGACTACGTGGGGGAAAAGGAGGCCTTTTCTTTTTGATTGTACCTGCTCCACATTCTTAAATTACTCACTGAAGTACCCTGAAACCCACTGAGCTGCCTTTTCAGTCAACAAAATGGAATCATTCTTTTTATGCTTCCTAAATAAAATAGCAATAAAATGATGTATGCATTGAAGGATGCAGACTATTTCTTTCAACTAACTCAAAATCATAGAATCACAGAATCACTTAGGTTGGAAAAGACCTCTAAGATCATCAAGGCAAACCACTAACCCAGCACCTGTCTCTTTCTGCAGAACTTTGGCGACAAATACAAGGAGGATGAGCTGGCAACTTTAAGTGAGAAGTGGCAATGCAGAGCTCCAGTCAGCACAGGAGTAAATTCTGTAATGAGGGTGCTCTTACAGAAACACATTAAGTGCACTTACAATTACCTTAAACACACGCAGGAGTAAGTTTTCCCTGGATGGATGAGACCAGCAGCGTATCCAACCCAGTTTCCCCAGTCACTGACCAACACCAGGTGCTCTGGGGGAGAAGCAATGGAACTGATAATTTTGAAATACCTGGAGAAAGCTCTACCCTCAGCACCTGGTGATCTGATTTCAGCAACTGATGTTAAATTTACCCCAAGGTCTACAACCGCCTTTTCAAGCAATTTGACTCAAACAAAAGCAGAGATGTTTTTCTTATTCTTAAAAATAAATATCTAAACCTTTCCTGAATGCAACTCAGTACTTTCACTCACAGCTTTCCCATGAAAACAAGTTCTAAAGGTTAATCATGTGCTGCAGAAAAAACTGGTTTTCTCTATTAGCTGAAAACCTGTGGTTTTTCCATTTGATCTTATTTTTCTTGCTGCATATACAAAGTAAACACAACTACAATTGTCCAATTAAGTGCCTCTTCCTGTTCCTATTGAAGTCAATGGCAACACTTTCTAACATCAGATTTGTTTTCTTACTCATTAACTGTAAAATCCAGAAACTGGTAAGAAACTTTGCAGCAAGGGGAAATTTTACAAAATCTATCAATATACAATGACAGCAAACTAACATTAGGATAAAATAACAGAAAAAAAAATCCAGACTTTCAGATGCGCTTGGTAAAGTTATCTAGTTTCACAGTCTTTTGGGAGCCAAAAGGAAAAAAAAAAAAAAAAAAAAGGCAAAAAAATAGGCCATCAGATTGTTAATGAGACTGAAAGCCAGGGTAAAATAAAAATCCCTCAAATCTGTCATCAGCATTCATGTTTGCCAAGAAGGCCTGGATGCTATCCTGCTGGGGAAGAGAAGATTTATGGCACTGCACACCTTCATCCATCCTATTATTATATATGAAATGGAAAATAAAACAGGCCGGTACTGCCCTTAGAAATAATCAGTATTTTGCTGCCACTGAGTAACAAATGTTGTTATTATTATTACTAAATCAGCAGGAGGGCAGCCACAAGGTGCTCATAAATAAATTATTTCTAAAAAACCAACAAACCAAACAGGGCTGGACTCCACCCTCCCAAGGGTGGGAAGGAAAATAAAACAGGGATGGAGGTGGGCAGGGCAGAGCCACACCTGGCACACACAGAGTTCCTGATGGCCGGGTGGCAGAGCCCAGCACCCTCCCCAGCAGCCAGCAGCAGGGATGGAAGGGGGCAGTCAGGAAACTGAGGACTGCTGGTCCACCTTGAAGCAGAAGGCAAAAACAGGCAAAGAACCAGAACGTCTCACCATAACCCTGATTACCTAAAGGGATGGAAATGAATCAGGCAAGAAGTAAAAACCCTCTTTCCTAAAAGGATAGTCATTATTCATTCGGATCTTTCACACTGTTTTTTAGCTCCATGTCTGCCCAGGCTGCTGACCCAGTTTGGGGCTGCCCAGACCTCATGTCAGAAGCCAGTGGCCGCTGCCTTCCCTGGGGCAGCACCGTGGTGCTGGAAGACTTTGGGCAGGTTCAGTGAGGGGGCTGCAGAGCAAGATGGGAGACATGGACACAGCACAATTGCTGGCATATGGTGCCAGCAAGCAGAGAGCCACCACTTCATCCACCCTGGCCCCAAGGCCCAGGCCAGCATCCCTCAGTGGTGATGGCAGAGCACAAGGCTGGCTTTCCATGCACCAGGCACAAACCACCACACGAGACCAAAACCACAGCAGAGGTTTCAGAGCGACACCTGAGCGCCACTCCTGTTTCTGCATCCACCTCCCTCCACCGTGCCAGGTCCAACCTGCAGAGAGATGACCCTCTCATCCAGGACACCTGTACTGAGCACAAGGGCTTAATGTTTGCTGGCGATGCAGTACAAAGTTCCCCTGCTGCCTTAGGAAGCCCAGGCCCTGGGATCTGGCCGCTGGGAAAATGCTTCTGCTCCACATGCAATTTCACACATCATTGCATAGGTCTTGTGATTCTCCTGCTAGAGCCGTGCTTTGCCATCGGAGGAAGGCTTGTGCCTCGGCAGAAAAATTCAACTGGATTTTCTTCATGGATTACCGACTCTGAATTTCAAGCTACATACTCAAAAAACTAAGCTCCTTACTGTCCAGCAGAGCTAACACAGCAGCTCGGGAGATGCCTGTGTTAGTGCAGGCACAGAACAAACTTCTTTTTCAATATTGAAAGTAAAGTAAAACTTTTTAATAGGATTGCTGTTTGAACTTTACAGTTCTTTGCGAGATCAAGGCAAATGACATCATCTCCACAAGTGAGACCCCTGGTTCTGAAATTTTAAAGGTCACAGTCAATACTTTTTTGTTGTTGTTTTTTAGAAATAAAACAGACTTCTGAGAAAATATGCAGCCTACTGTTTTTGCAAGTTACAGAGAAAGCTATTATAAATGAAAGGGACTAGAGAACCACAGTAATTTTCTCTTTCTGCCCTAGCTCTTCTCCTCCTTGCTTCAGCACAGATCCTCCACAGAATGAATTTCTTGCTCTTCAGCAACAGCAAAAAGAAAAATATTTTGATAATATTTTGAGAATTCGATTATAAACCCACAAAGCCACAAAGACTGGCAAAGGACCTAGAAGGTGCAACACTTGAAACTGCCAATTCACTTATTTAACTGAGTGGATTTCAGACAGTTTCCTTTTACCAGTCAAACAGTGACTTGGGGTTAGCCCCACTGGGGATTGAGTCGTTATAAGGCTGCACGTCACCGCCAAAGAAAGTCAGAGTGCCTCTGCTCCATGCTCTCCTTGGCAAAGCACGTGGCATCCCTCTCCAGGCAAGGTGAAGTCCTGTGCTGACAGGGAAGAGGCTTTTGCTTGGGACTTGCCCAAGAAGTAGCGTGTTGTGCAGGTAGGTGCCTGGCAGCGCAGCCCAAATCCAGAGCCCAGAAGGGATGGGATCTTGGTCAGTGCCCCACACAGGAGGTCTGGAAGGGCCCTGTGCCACACTGATCCAGGATCTCTAGCTCTGTCCTGGAGGCAGATTCATCTGCTGTCCCTCAACTTCATGACACAGCCATGGACCACTGCAGGGCACAGCGATCCTCCAAGCTTCCTTTCCAAGGTGTGCCACCAAGCAAAGAAAATTAATTATTTACTAGGCACAAAATAAAAGAGGAAGCTCTGTTATTTTGACAGTCAGCTCAAGAGAAGGGAAACCTGGGGTCTTGTTGCTCGTCTAAAAAAGCATTTATTCATTTGGCTGTGGACAGCTGCCTGAGAAAACACATCAGACTACAGGAATCAGACATCCTAGCTCTTCCTCCTCCCCCAAATGAAATCTCATCCCTGTGGAATTAGAAGGTGCCCTGTTGCCAGAAGGGAAGACACCTCAGCAATATCAGCAGCCATCTGGAAGGTGAAACCTCCTGAGATGGTGGAGATGTGATGCCCCACTGCCAGGCTGGAGAAAATCTCATTGCCAGAGCTCAGGAGAGGCCTAAACTAAGGAGCCCACCACTAAGGAAAAGTGAGGGCTTCTCCTCAGATGTGTTTGCAGCCAGTGATGGTGCCTAAGTGACAGCAGCTGGTCCAGAGGGTGCCTGCCAGCTTCGGGACATGGAGGTTCTTGGGAACAGTATCCCACACAGCTCCGAAGTCCCTCCCTTTCTCATGGCAGAAGCAGCTCCTGACTAGCTTGGGGTGAGGAACAGTGAGAAGCCGGGGACTTCTGTCACTCCTCTGGCTGGGCAGACACTTGGAGGATGCAAGTGCTTATGTTCCACCTAAGGTCCACTTCAGACATCTAAATCCTTCCCCATATGTGACCTTAACTCTCGAGTAGAATACAAAAAACCACAATAAAGGAAGAGAATCAAATGAAAACATATGGCCATTGCATTCCTGGTTCGAATGTAAATACAGTAATTTAAAATTAAGTGTTCTTGGCTGAATTTTCTCTCTGCTTCTCTCACCTGGGCTTCCTTGCACACTTTACATCAAAAATGTACATGTCTATGTAAATATGACTGTGCCTGTGTCTCCTTCTGTAGTGCTCATGCTCTTGTTTTTTTTCTTGCACAGCTTGGGGAGAAAGCCATATGTTGGACTAGAAGTGCCCAGAGCTAAGCATGGCTCCCACGTCTGTTAGGTTACGTGCCCAAAGAGGGAACCCGTCACTGCAAGACAAACACAGTTGTTTCTCCCACACCGACCGTATCCCTTCAGTGTTCCCCATGTCAATGTCAAAAAAGTTGCCAAGTGCCACAGGCCACTGCCAAGACAGTCCTTCTGCAGCTCTGGAAATCAAAACGAAGCTATTAAGTTTTTAATCAGAAAGCATACATTATACCAAGTAGCACAAAATTGCAGAGATGAGCTAGCTCTCTCCTCTTTTTTCTTTTTTAATACAATTAAGATGTTATCAGGCCAAAGTACAATATTGCGGTATCCTGGCCAAAGTGAAGATCTTTGAAAGCGGCGTTTATTTGCCACCAGAACCACAAGCTAATAATGCAGATTACATGCAGTCCCCATCTGTTGCTTTTTCTAAGTTTTGAACAAACCCATGAGGCTATGTATTGTAAGGGCATTAACAACCCCAGACACCATTATCAGCGATGTCTAGTGCCTAAAATTTATACTCCACCAGCTATATCCCCCTCCCACCCTGCCCTTCAATATGCTTTCCTTCTTTGTTTCCCCTGCAATATAAAGAATTCACATCCTGAAAACATACTGCCAACTTACAGAATAGGTTCAGACTGAACACATAAATAAGAAAAACATGTCAACCAAATTTCAGACCTGAGCATAAGACACAGGGCCGCCCCTTCATGAAACACCAGGCCTGTGTTGCCCAGCTTACCTGCTGTGTAAAACATCCTCTCATGACTGTGATGCTCTCTTCTCTGGTACTGTGCAGCCTGTTAACAAACTTACCACTCCACAAAATACCAGGGAGCCAAAATATAAAGCCAGGGCTCCTGCCTGTTGTAGCACCGTGCCTGACAGGGAGATCTTGCAAGTCACTGTGCTGAAATTCCAGCAAGCATGACCACATACAAGGCTACTTTGGAAGAGCCATTTATGAATAAGGGTGATACATGGGGTATGGTGCAAGAGGCAAGTTGAAGACTGAGCACATATATTAAAGCATCCCTTTACACTAACAGATCCTGAAATCTAGAGGGGAAAAAAAATTCACTGCCCCATGCCCTCCTTGATTTCTTCTGCCTGGAGAGAGGATCCCAAAAGCTGTGTTTGCAACTTCATGTTAGTCTTTTGTTCTTTGTAACCGGCTAGAAGGTTTTGCCTGTGTTTAATAATGCTAGGGCCCAAAGGTACCAGTCATGTACCAGAGGGACGGGCAAAAGCCACCTTCAAGTAGTCTTCTGCACATCTTCCATGTGTACATTACAAATAACAAGCGACAGTAAACGGTATCACGTGCATCCAAAATCTGGAGCTTTTGTTGATAGGAAACCTCAATAAACAATTAAACGGCTATAGATAAGAAGTATCCTTTCCTTTTAAAGGCAGTCATTGTTTACAGTCTGAGTTTCTTGTACTTCTAACTGTCAAGCAACAGCTCCAGCACTCGCCTCCTCTGGCCAATCACGCCTGGTAACACCTGTCTTTTCACATTCTCAGTTTTATTCATTATTTATGTTTCCCTTTACACAATACACCCACAGGACAATACATCCCCAGCACGCTTACAATTCGATCCAAAGCTCACTGGAGTCAACAGAATGACTTCACTGGCTCTGGAGCGAACCGAGGGCCCCAGCTCCGCAGACGGGCTTCCAGCCTGAGGAGGGACTTACGCACAAGTTAGGCATCCCAGCCCAGAAGTGCAATCGCAAAATCCCTAACCCTTTAGCTGCTCGTCTCTGAACAAGCCAAGGTCTCCAAAACCCTGAACCACAGGCAGATTTTTTTTTTCCCCCGTTATCTGTTTTGTGAAAAAAGACCCCCATGACACTAACAAACCCTCTTGTAGCGATCCATGAACTAGGGGGTCAGGGGATAGGTCTCCCTGTCCCAACAAGTGTGGTCCCAACAACCAAGTGCTGGAGTCATTCTGTGTGTATGTGAGTATATACACAAGTGTGTGTCTGTATATGTGTGTGTATTTGTATATAACACACAGGCACACACGTGTGCACACACACACACATTTTTTGCTCCCCCTTCTGGCCCCAGGAATCCTGAATTTTTTTTATTCTTGATGGAAGCAGAGGAGAGCAGGAGAACAATCCTGCCTCCAGTGTGACTTGTAGCCAGGGATCAGCAGCACTCCGCTGGGAGGTGCACAGTGTAGATTCCTGCTGTGAAAAGGGCCCCAAAGCCTTGCTCCCTCTGTTATAGCAGCAGGGGATGTCCCCTGCATCCCTGGACACGAAACCCCTTTAGGTTCAGCAGCAGGCAAGGCAACACCTTCATTTTTTAACAGAGATGGTCAGTGCAGGCAGCACATTATTTAGCCTAACACTGATTTACCAAGAGACTCAGTGCTAACAAACACCAGGTTTGAAAAACATGTTAACTGGGAAATACAGATGTAATTTATAATTTTTTACACACACCTGTTAAAGGTGTGCTGTGTAATTGAGTCAGCTTTCTGTATTTCACAGGAGACCAAACCTGAAATTGCCAGTGTCCTACCTAGCTGACCTCCATTTCCAGGTGAGTTATACCAGCTCTCAACCCAGGTTTTTTATTCAGTATAACTTTTGCCGTTTCTCCCTCCAAAACAGTAATATCATAAGCTTTACACATACATCAGGTTTGGTTTGTGGGAGAGCAGCTGGGAGCACATTTTGTTCCAATATATCAACTAATAAAGGGAAAAAAGGAAAGGAATACCCTTCTAATTCAATGCAGTTACTTATTCTGGAAAGAGAGGGAGAGAGAAAAAGGAAAGGCTTTTGACTGAATACAAGTGAAAAAGCTGTCCATTTTCCACAAGTGGTAATCTTCCCTTTCTAGTTGATGCTGAAGCCTACTCCAGACAGAGGTGATCTCTATCCCAGAAACACAGCCACCTATCGGATCACAACAAACGTGAAGAACAATCCCACAGACACAGCTCCCAGCACCTTTGTTTCATCTCAAGACAAAGATTTTTCACTCTAGACATATCTTATACCATAAAACCCCACTCCAGTGACAACCACAGCTGCAAACACTGTCACTGATGTCACTGCTTGCTGGTAACACCGGGATCCCGTGTTTGTTGCGCACCAGCCTGGTGCATTGCCCCTCACGGGTAGGATTCCGCATGCACACACACACAGGTAGTCCCTGTTGTCCCAACATTGCCTGGGACTTGCCACAATGTGCCTCCTCTCCCTGGCACGTGGATGGGCATCTCTGCCACCCCCTCCCACTGCACGACCGTGCCTCGGCTAGGAACCTGCCTTGGAGAAGTGGAGACCACAGGAAAGTGGAGACGGCTGATGAAGACACTGCCTCGCTCATCCCTTTCGCTCACGAGCTGTAGCTGTTCCCTCACCTCAAACCACTCCACCGAACCCTGCATCGAGGTGTAACGTGACAACTGGCAAAAGGCCTGCACGGCTTTGGCACGTCCCAGTGCAGACACCCCCCGGGCAAACCTTTTGCTCCCACGAGCGCGATCTCCTGCCCAACCCAGGGTCCCACCAGCCACGGGCAGGAGCCAGGAGAGGAAGCAAGCAACTGGGGGGACTTACCCAGCCTCCGTTGTCCTGGATCCAGTTGTGCAGGTGCCGGTTCAGGTACTCAGTCATCCAGGCAGCGATGCTGTCCACGAGGGGAGACATCTCCCGGTT
Organism: Sylvia atricapilla; assembly: GCF_009819655.1. Classification (NCBI taxonomy): domain Eukaryota; kingdom Metazoa; phylum Chordata; class Aves; order Passeriformes; family Sylviidae; genus Sylvia; species Sylvia atricapilla. Next base: position 70,151,969 of record NC_089140.1, on the reverse strand, counting down.
GACGCTCTCCACACACATGACACCGCCAAACTCGAAGAAGGCCACAATTCTGCCCCAGTTAACCCCATCTCGGAAGAGCTCCTCCACCACAGCCACGAAGCGGCTCCTGGCCGTGAAGGGCGTCAGGTGCAGCTGGCCAGACATTTGGGCAAAGTCCCTCTGGTAGCGTCGGGAGAACTCATCCCCCGCCTGGCGCAGGACGAGGTGCACGACCTGGGGTGCGGGGCGCAGCCCCTCGGCCGGGGGCGCGTGGCTAGCAGCAGCCGAGCCGGGGGGCTCGGGGTGCGGAGACACCAGCCCAGTGTGATCAGAGGAAGTCCCAGCAGCAGCAGGAACAGAGAGACCTGGAGGCAGGGGTGCCCTGTCCTCGCCGGCAGCCCAGTCGTATCCCCTCTGCGAGAGTTTATAGTGGATGTACTTCAGCACTATCTCCCGGTTATCGTAGCCTCTTCTCCCCGGATGAGCCATAATTCCCAAGAGGAAGCAGCAAGAGGAAGGGAGAGAGGAAGAAGAGGAGCAGGATGAACCCAAAAAAGTAAAGCAGCCAATAATAATAAAATTAATAACACCAAAAATTATAATCCAGTTATTGTATTGGACACGGTTTCATTCATGCTGGTGTGGGGGAGTTCTCGGGGTGTCGGAGGTACTTTTGTCTTCTCAGTGTTTCCTCCTTGGTTTGAGATGCACGGCATAAATAGGGATTAAAATGCTGTAAATACTTTACTTCCAGGTGCACATTTATTACTTATTATAAATTTACTTTAGGACCGTTTCCTCCTCGGTGTTGAAATACATCTTAAAAAATATTATACCGACTCAAAATCAGGTGCATTTTCCCCTAGGTGCTGGACTACCACGGACACGAAGGAGCTGACGAACACGCACTGTAAGAACTGCAATTCAACACGATTTGCTAAGCAGCCTCGGATGGACGTTAATCCAACGCACTTTTTGCTAGAAACCTCAACACTAGGTTTTGGGTTTTTTTGTTAAGTTACACAAACTAAATTTCCTCTGTAAAGTACTTACTTGGTCTATAAATATGTTCCTCTGTCAAGTTTCCTCTAAAAGAAAAATAGCAACAATAAAATCCAAACATCACAAGTCTTCAGAAGCGTTAAGTTCTGGTCGCTTTGATGCTTCAAGTCACCCAAGGGGATGGGAAAGGGGCAAAAAAAAAATATTTCTACGATTTCAAATGTTTTTTCCCAGACTCCTGTTTAACAGACATCTCCAAAGATGTGTCAAAGCTCAGAAAATCCCGCCTCGCAGCCCGGGTAGGCGAACAACCCCAAAGAGACGGAAAATCCTGGAGACCAGATGAACCACATTTGAATCCAAGCTCTCGCAGAAGTGCTCTGTTTTTCCCTCCAGTGCAACGTACAGACATAGGCATTTACGTAGTTTCATTCAGACACCGATCGCAGGAACCCGGTGCTTCCACACACACGCACGCACACACCAAAAAAAAAAATCAAAAATTTCAAAAAAATTTGTATGTATTTAGGAAATTAATTCTTTTTCACAAGAAAGAGCGCAAAAAAAAAAAAAAAAAAGATTAATTAAAAAACGAAAATAAAAATAAAGAAGGAAAATTGCTTTTGACTGCTGCCATTTCCCAAGCAGCTTTGTATCGGCGGAGGAAGAGCCCCTGGCGCTGCCGAAGAGGGGCGCGGACGGGGCGTGTGTGCGGTGTGACTGGTGCCGATGGGGACCGCGGCCGCGGCGCCGCTGCCCGCCCGCCCGCCCGCCCGCGCAGCCCCGCGCACCCCGCCGGCTCCGGGCGGCTCCTCCGGGCGCTCCGCGCTGCTGCTGCCGGCGGCGGCGGCGGCGGCGGCTCCGGACGGCGGCGGCGGCGGCTCCGAGCGGCGGCGGGCGCGGGCGGGGAGCTCTCCCGGCGGCGGCGGCGGCGGCGGGGGGAGCGGAGCGGAGCGGAGCGGCGGGGGGCGGGGAGAGGCGGGGAGGAGCGGAGCCCGAGGGGGAGGCTCCGGCCCCGCGCGGCGTAGCCGGGCGCGGTGGTTTCCTAGAGCTCCGCCTCACGCTTCATTCAAGAAAAGGGGGAAATGAGGAGGGGGGGGGAGTGTGCTTTTTAAAAAAAAAAAAAAAAAGAGGAAAAAAAAAAAATAGGCGGCGGCGGAGGAGCAGCCCCCCGCGGTCCGGGCCCGCCCTCCATCGCGGCGCGGGCCTGGGGCCGCCGGCGGGGCGGCGGAGGAGGCGCGGAGCGCGGCGGAGCGGAGGGGCGGCTCCGGGGCCGCGGGCGGTGCTGCCGACACCGCCGCCCGTGCGGAGGAAGCGGCGCCGGGCCCGGGAGCTGCCGGCCCTCCGCGGGGGACCGCGTCCCGCTCCGCGCCTCTGCCGCCCCGCGCGGAGTCATTGAAATAAATTTGGGTTTTTAAAAGAGATTAAACGGGGAGGGGAAAAAAAAAAAAAGTCCGAATACATCTTTTTAAAAATCAAAGTGGCTCGCTGCAGGCGTGCAGGGCTCCGTGCATTCTGGTTCGGGGTGTGCGCTGGCCGCAGCCCCTGCGCGGCCGCGGAGCCCGTGCGGAGCCGCTCCCGGCCGAGCGCGGTCCCGCACACCTGCTCCGCGCAGGCCGCCCGCCCGCCCGGTGCTCGGGCAATGGGACAGGCAAGGAGCTGGGTTTTAGGACTGCTGCAGAAACGGAGCTCGGGTTTGTCCCTGCGCCCGGCCTGAAGAATTTTTTTACCTTGGAGAGGGGCTACTGGAGCTGCTTGAAGATGAGGTCAATCTGGAGTTGACCAAAGAAGCAGAGTTAACCTTTAAAGCTGGTTAAACCCCCAGAGCTGGGAAACAGCGGTGGCTCAGCCCCCCTGCCGTCCCGAGCAGCGACACTGGGGGCCGGGGCTCTGTGATGCTGGGACTGCCCCAGCTGAAATGGAGCACCATCCCGGGGAAATGCCAAGCCGAACGGGAGTAGGACATTCTCAGCACCTTTCTCTGCTCAGTACAGGAGGGTGAAAGAGACGTTTGATAAAATCTGCCAGTTTTGTCGATATAAGGGTGATTGCGATGGCAATCTCGGCTATAAACTACTCCGAACCTAGAAGGATGCATAAAATGCATCAACAAAGCTGTGACCATGTGTTCGCTTGGACGGGGGAGAGGGCACTGGGAATGAATGCACCCTCCTCTCCAAGTCTGTTTTTAGAGACGGTTCCTTCAGGCACGGACCTGTCAAGCGTCGTTCACAGGGTGGCTGCTCCTCTGAGGAAATGGCACTGGTGTGGGAAGCGTGAGCAGCCTTCCCTGCATCAAAGCAAGGGAAAGTCTCCGCATCCAAATGAGGAGGATTCCCCTAAGCAGCTCTCACCTGTGCCCTCGGTGATCCAGGGATTTGATTCGAGGCCGCACCGAGGAATTGGTTTCTGACACGTACGAGACAGCGGCTTTCCAGGTGCCTGAGGAGGCTTTCAGGGTGTTTAATCGTTCTGGCGTCTGTTTTTTAGCGGGGCACGGGGAGGCACTCGGCACCATACCTAGTGCCAGCATCCTCGCCTCTCTCCCTCTCTTCCTGTCTCCTCTCCCTCCTCTCCTCTCTCCCCTCTCCGGCGGGCGGCTGTTGCCACCCAGCGGCCGCCGCTCGTCCCGGGCTCGGGGCTGGGCGGCGACAGCCAGGACACCGGGGACAGCAGGGACACCGGGGACAGCAGGGACAGCGGGGACAGCCGGGGACCCCCGCTCCGTCCCTGCGGGAGCGAGGAGCTCGCTCGTCTCATACCCGCCCGGGAAACTGCGGGGGCGAGGCGGTGCCCTCTCGTCCGTCTTGTGTGCATTCCCGCCTGCCGATGTGTGAAACGGGGCTGCCTGTGGATGGTTGAGTTCTCGGGGATTAAGAGGACAGATTGTAGGACAGCAAGTGAAATGAGTTCAGAGAAGACTGATGATGCTCTGTTCAATCGTGGAATAAGGCGTGTGTGTAACTCACAGCATGGTTTGATGCTGGACCACAAGCTCATCTCATCTCCATCCGTATGAAAGACTCCCAAAAGTAAGGTGCTTGCAATGAGTTGAGGGATGGCTTTTGATGGCAGAAATGTAGGATTGGTTGATCTGTCAACCAAGTAACATCATCACCTTTATATTCTTTCACCGAAAGAGAAGGAAGAAAAAGAGGTCTCTCAACACTGAAAGTAACCTGACATTCCCATGTAACCATTTCCATGGTTTAAATGGAACAAGTGATACAGGAGATCAGAACGGCCATAACCAACCTGGATACTCAGTCTGTCACTGTGCTGGTGATTGAATCTAATGCAGTTGGTCCTGCAACTGAAAATACATCAGACAGAGATGTTGAGTAACACAGAAACCCTGTCTGGGTAAACTGCACAATGACGTTCTAGCAAGATCAATTCTAAAGCCCAAAGAGTAAATCAGTGTGGGACGGATGCAAAAGATGCATATAAAATCAATGAGCTTTTGTAAGGAGGAATTGAAAATATCACTGATTTTGCTTATAGTATTTAAAGGTATTTTGCAGGTAAAAGTGCAAGTGAGGCCAGCTAAATGAACAGAGTATACAGAGGACACAATCAGTAAAGTAAGAGTTTCATAATTCATAACTGATTCCTGATGGAAATAGGTACAGCAGAATTTCATGAGACACTCTATTTGAAAGGGATTTAGTGATGATGCTTTTTCCTCTACATTCAGCACTTTGCTATAGGAATGATAGCTCCCAGTTTTTCTAAAAGGTTTAATAGGAAAATAGTGGTCACAGTTCACCAGAAAGCTTGCTAACACAAAACACAGCTGAGACTGTACCAAAAAATATGAAAAACACAAGAAAAATCCAGGGAAGTGTTTGCTTTAAGCAAGGGCATTAGCGTTGAGTCATGGGAAACAAAAACTGTGCCTTGAAGAATGACAAATTGGGACTCTGTAAAAAAGCAAAACAAAATTATGCACATTTAAAGCCTTGTTCTTAACATGAAAGGTCAAAAGCATTGCATCTGACCTGTTGGGCTCTAATTGAAGGGAGCGGCATCTTAAAAGCAATTATCTTGCTACCTGAATGGGTGATAAACATCTATTATAGTGTCACGAGTTTGCATCACAGCACTGCTTTTCACCTTGCCTGTTTGTCTGAGCTCAGCAGGATAAAACAACAGTTAAAAAGACATTCAAAACAAAGGAATATGGTTTGGAGGCAGATGGAAGAAATGGCAAGAGAAGCTCCGGATTTATTAGGGAACATGCAATCAGTGCACAAAGTCAGCTAAGAAATCATTATGGGGCTTTTAGGTAGCAGAATAAGGTGCTGACTACTCAAGATCTGATCCTGCAAGTCCTTCCACTCACATTTACCTTTATGTGAGTCAGCCCACCACAATTAATCAGACTTATAAGAAGACTTATATGAAGAATTGGAATTTGATTAGGAATACAAGCAGCAGCTCACCTGCAGAAAGCTCTTTGGACACTTAAGAGAGGTGTAAGCATTGCCATCAGGCATCAGTCAGGTGTGGCAGCAGGAAGGACAGATTATTTTCTTGAGAGGGCTTTCTTATCCATGCTCAGGCACCTGACCAGACAGGATCCTGGAAAGCCTGCCCCTTCTTCAGTGGTTTCCGAGATGCCCGCTGTACAGCAGATGTATTATTAACAAATTATGTAAAAAACGTTTGTAATGCCTGGCAACTCTAAACTTCTCAACCTGAAAGGAGATACCTTTTCCCTGTACCTTTGTGTTAACATCAACAGGAATTCAGCAGTAATCCTGGTTCCTGGTGACCTGCCCACCCTTTTATTTCCTTGGCTCATGCGCAGGGAAGCTGGAGAGAAGCAAATGATTGCTTAAAGCCCTGCCTGAGCAGGCACGAAACAAGCAGGATGTGTGTTTTCGCTCACAGTGAGCAAGGACATTGCCACTTTTTTTTTTTTTTTTTTCCTAAAAATCTGCAGAGGTTTTCTGTTTTAGAAAAGATATCAAAACCATCATCACCACCAACCAAAAAACCCAGTAACAGTAAACTCAATTTGAGTAACCTGAAAGAAACATTTAGAGCAATGTAGGTAAATACAGTTATGATATCTGGAGAGGTCCATTGCCTTATGGTGTTGGAGCACAGCCTAAATACTGGTTTTACTAAAAGAGTCCACTAAGACTGTGCCCACAGGTGGGGAATTTGCACATATGCAAATTAGCAAGCCGCTCCTCACACAGCCAATGGCTCTGTAAATGTTTTTTAGTGCCGTGTCCAGCGAGGCATTTGTCTGTGCCACCCACTAGTGCCGTGCTTCCCTCAGTTCCAGGCATTCAGTGTTGCTCCCTCCCGTGCCAGCATTCATTTACTCTGCATGCCTTTGTTCCTGCAAGAGCTTTCTAACTCACCCCGAGTAAAACTAACCACCAACCACATGACCTTTCCTGTTTGTTTCTGTCTGTCAGACCACAATACCCACGGATCTATGGTATCTCTGCCAAGCTGGATGAAATGCCTTGAAAGCAATATTCTTGTAGAGACTTGCATGGATGCATATAATTCTCTATCAGCTGCATGCCACCATTTATTGCTCAGACTCTCTCATCGGGTTTGCTCAACATGTGGGTCAACACTGCTGCCTAGGAAGCAGCTGTTTGTTGTATAGAATGCTTAAAAAACCTTTAAAAAAAACTTTAAAAGTTTTCTGCATGTAAAAAGTATAGGAAAAGGTACAATCCATGAAGCCTGGATGCATATTTTCCTCCCTAACCGGGATGGTGGCAGGCCAACCTGAACAAACTCCCTCACTTCTTCAGAGTGCATTCCTAAAATGGGAGATTGCCTTTCATCCTGCTGGTGTTGCAAATGCTACAGGTGTGGAGTGGATCCTTTTTGGCTGGAAGCGCTTACAGAGCAGATAATGCTACTGTAAAACACTTAAAGGACGCCCAACCTGCAATTATGGTTTATTTCATGGGGTTTAATTACGCTCATCAGGAAAGGCAGCTGGATGAGATACTTGGATAATATCCTTAGGGTCCAACATAGCAAACAGCTCCTGGCATTCAGATGCCTTTCACTGTACTCATCCCTCAACCATCTCCATTTCTTGTCAGGATCCATAGGCCCCATGGTTTCGACTGGAAGGAGACAAAGAGCTGCATCCAGCCCTGGATATCCTTTTCTTTGACATGATTACTCTTATGTGGCAATAGGGTCTTGCCTTCACAAGAGCTGAGCTGTCTCGCCACCTTTCGCAAGACACCAGCCTGTGCTTGTGACTGAGCAGTGCCGCCCAGGCCCTGTCTTTCTGCTGCGTGGAAAAGGACTGGACACCAGCTTCCCACATGAAGAAGCTGCAGAGGAGCAAAGCAGGCAGCTTCTGCACAAAGGAATAGGAAATCGAAACAGTCTTCTACACAAACAGGAACATCCATCTCTGATTCATAAACTTTTATTACACCTGTTAAAACTTCTGAAAATAAGAAGAGGGAAAACACTTTTTTGAGTAAATGCTTTGAAATAAAGACTAACACACTTCATTTTAACATCTGTCTTTAGAGCATCTTCTAGCTTTGAAAAGGCTGTTCCCCTCAGCTGCAAGCAACCTATGCCATTAAAAATTTCATTTTAGACTTCATTTTATATACATTATTTACAGTTGGTATCTTTATAGATTTAACACCTTTTTTTGGTCAAGGGAGTTGATTCTTGGTGCTCGGTAGCATGATTGTGTTAGTCATGTAGGCTTTATTCTCCCCCTTATATTTATTTACATTGCTCTAGTAGCATGACAGCAGAATCATTTTCAGAGTTAGAACTGTAAAGGTTTAAAATTAACACGGGGATTCCCCTCCAAGCTGAAAACAAACTTGTTTTCAACTTAAAAAAAGAAAATTTCCGATTGGACTGACAGTATTCTACAGCACAGGAGACTTAGTATTATATGCATCAAGGTTTCCCCAAAGAGGAAACCTTCCCAATCAATTCTATGAAATTAATCTCCTACATCAAATTAGATTCTGCTCTACCCACCCCCCAAAAATCTTCTGGGTTAAAAAAAAAAAAAAAAAAAAAAAAAAAAAGGTATTTGCACTTTCCACTTCCTTCAGTGCAAGTTTTGTCCAAAAGCTTACCAGCACTATTTCCCCCCACCGCAGGCTATCACCCACAGCCGACTTTCCCACCAATTTAGAGCAACTTTGGCTGAAAGTAGTAAAAGAGGATGAGAGGCATGGCAAGACAGACACCTCATTTGAGGTCTCCCTCCAGTGACAGAGGAAAGAAAATGATTTCATGAAGTTTTTACTACCAGCTTTTGACAGACAACCACACACACACCTACTCTATAGCGTGCCTGGTACTGGCTGGGCAGGAAAAAAAACAATTAAATGGAACTACAAGATAATCTTATTTCACTTACAAGGCTAAATTATGAAAAAGATTGAGGAGAAATCTATCAAAATCCTCAAAGATTGAGGAGAAATCTGTGTTTGGCCTGCTACTTGCACTGAAGTGGAAAAATCAGGAGCTCCAGTTGCAAAATGGCCTTCTCCCATTTCAAAACTTAGAATGTTGAGGAATTAAAAGATTAACATCAGCAACACATTTTAGACAGCACAAGCTTTCCTCAATACATCTTTGATCTTCTCTCTCTGATAATTTAATACAAATATTTTTAAAAAATATTGAGCATTTGAGATTTTGCACTTACTTTGAGAATAAGTATCCTGGCACTATTTTTCCCTCACTGTTATGTTAGGGGCAAGCTACACACTCAAGCCCTTCCTATCCCAGAGCTCCAACATAATACAGTGATTTTTCTGGACAGCTGCGTGCTCAGTGCTGGTCCAGGAACACATCTGCCCTAACTATTGTTTTCTGCTAAGAAGAATGAGCATCGCTTGGCTCCTCAGGATTCTCAAGCATTTCCAGAGGACACAAGCACTGGTTACATACTGGCAGTATCTCCAACAACAAAAGTAGGTTTTGTCAATTTAATCTCACTTTCATTATAGTTCGAGGATACTAGGTCTGCTGACAATACTCAGTCAAATTTTTTACATCCTTTTTTACCTCTGCCCTAAGCTGCTAAAATGGAAGGACATGTTGCTCCCTCTGCTGTCCCAAAAACTGAGACTCCTGCTGAGCTACTCTCATGTTTAAAAAAGAAAAACTCAAACCAAAAAACCCCACCACACCAAAGCCCTGCACATGAATTTATCTTTATCCTCTCAAAGAAGTTAAAAGTTACAGGCTTTGTTGATTCTCCATTTATTTTGAGAAATATAAAATATGAAAACTAGTTTACAGTTCTGGCACAAAAAATGATGACGCAATAAGCACAAAGTTTCTTTTTACAAATAATGCTATATATCTTTACCATTTAAAAGTGCCTAGAGTTTTTCACAGCAAATAAACTTTATTCACCTATATATTTTTTCCTTATTAAAATATTAAATCTATTTAAATTGCACGTGAACACCTTGGTGAAGTAAACTAGAAGTTAAATTATAACAAATCTGTATATAAAGCAAACATCATTACAAACTACATGGAATGGAAAAGACTGTCAAAGCCTAAATTTAATCTTAAGGGCTGACCAAGAAAACAAGAGACAAGACTCCAACTGATATGGCACAAGTGATTAAATTATCAACAATTAGACAGTAGAAAAGTAAAGCCTATTTGAAGATCTTCATGGATCTACTACACTGCTAAAACATTTCAATGCAGAGGTTTTGTAACATTTAAACTGGCAAGAGTTTTTCAACTGCTGAACATTTTTCCACAAGATTACAAGGCATCTCCTTCACTTTATATTGGAACTTAAAATGAGTACATTGGTAGATAAGAGAATGTGCATAAGAAAACAAGATTTACACCAAAGGTTGCTGTAGTTGACAATTTACTTTGTTTTGACAGTAAAACAGTTGAGAAGTTTATCAGCTAAAATTAACATCATTAATTTGCAACAGCAGAAACTAGAACAATAAAAAAGATTTTTCTTCTTGCTTTAAAAACCATACCTTGTTCCAATCTCCACAACTGCCGAGGGGTTCAACCTACAGTTTCACTGTCAATACACTTACACTTACACTATGCAAAATCAGGTCTGCAAAACTGAAGTGTCTGTAGATCAGGGCCATAATTTTTCCCTGGTAGAACTTATCCAGACACTTGCACTGAATTCTATCAGTCATTACTGGGAGGTGAGTGGTGATCCAGTATGTCCAATCTGAAAGCTTTAGAGGCCCAGATGCCACAGCATTTTGTGTGTGCTCTGGGCTTCTGGGTCATGTTTCTCAAATGCAAACCCTTTAACGTTCCATCCAAGCTGAAGATCCAGAAATTCAAGTATCCAAAGGCTTACTGGTTTTAAGTCCTGACCCTCAAGCTTGTGCTGGAATCAAATAATTTACATAAGCATTTCTTTCAAACTACAGCACAACCCATTCACCCCTTTTGGTATCTCTTTCAGGTGGTCAAAACAGTATTTGATTTACATCAAAATAAGAATAACATAGATCATAGGGTCTGAAGAAGTGTTCCAAGGCCAGGCTGGATGGCACTTTGAGCAACCTGGTCCATTAGAAGGTGTCCCTGCCCATGGCAGGGGCGTTGGAACAAGATGACCTTTATTAAGGTGTCTTCCAACCCAGACCACTCCATGATTCTATGAATAGCATTGTTATGTTGCTTTAAGAAACACAGCAATGTTGACAATGGATGTATGATAAATGCTCCTTTATGTCATTCACATTAAGCAGCACAGCAAATACAAATGCACACTAGATTTCTTTGCACTGAAGCCAAGCTGTTTAAAAATGCAGGAATACACTATATTCTCAAAATCAGTATTATATTATAGGCATGCACAACTTCACATATCTAAACAAAATCAGGAGGCAGGACCCAAAACACAGGCTTTGTGAAGAATTCAACAGTGCCTCAACATTTGCAATCTAATGAATTTTCACCACTTAAAATGAGAGCGCCAGTGTGATCCTCTCCAAAAATATGTTTATAACCAGGTATTAAAGCAAGTTCAGCCTATGTGAAAAAAATTTGAAAAGTGATCAACCTAATTCAGAGAGGGAAGAAAATAGCCTCAATAAATTACATTCTAAGGTTTTCCAGTTAACCACCTATTATTTTTTATCTCAATTTAATTGAATACCTCTTCTTAAATAGATATAGAGAATCTCTTAACAAAAGCAATCAAATTTGCCTATTTTGGTTGTCAAATATTACTTTCAAAGAAGTGAAAGTGCCCAGTTTTACACATAATTTTAGATTCAGAGTACTGAATGAAAATGGAAATATGACATTGAAAACACAGCAGTGCTAACAAATACAAAATATGCAGCTTTTGAAAAAAAAAAGCAGCTCACAAGGCACTTACTATAGTGGTCCATTAAATAAACTGTATACATAGTGCACCCTTAAAACATCATTGTTATGCATCAAGCTTTTTCAGTGTTTAACGAGATTTGTTAGAAACAACCACTGGGTTCTGTGTATTCTGAAGCAGTTATTGAGCAGCCTTGTTTCATATAATGTAAATGAAACAAATTAGAAGTGGGTCATACAAGGAGAGTATTTTATGTAATTTCTCATGTGAAAGCTTTTCCGTGCAGTGATAAAATGCAGTGTGGAAGGCCATTGTGACACACGTCTCTCCCCCCTCCTGACCCCTCTGCCCTAAAAAGCTACATTCCTGCTACTGGAAGAGCCCGGCATTTTAATTACAATTGATCCTAAAATCAACTACTGGTTTGGCTCATCATTTGCAGCTTTGAAATTAATGTGCAGAACAGTAGCATTAAGCTACTTTCCTTTCCAGAGCAAAAACTGGCAGATTAGGTATCTGTAAAAATTGTACATTGTTTCAATGGCTTAAAATGCTGAGTCACAACTGACACACTTGATATTGGTTTGATTTTTTGTTGTTGTTGTTCACAACATACTTCAAAGGCCAGAAGAGCTACAGACCCAATGACATCTCCTAGCATTTCTCTGTGGGAACGGGTTCTTCATCTCCCTTTAGAAAGTATGCATATATTAGACCATACTTTTTAATTACTCCCACACTGAGAAAGCTTGGATCATACAAACGTATTTGCGATCTTCAGGTTTCCACAGTCGTATGTTGGACAGAATAAGGAAAGCCGTCATTGACAGAAGGATCTGTAGATTGGCCACTGCAAAAGTTAACATTCTAAATCAAAAGCAGTCCCAAAACGTTAGCAAAAGGTACCAACTTGTTCAGGGGACTTTAATCTACTTCAGCCCGGTCTGTCATGGTACTTATTTCATCCATAAGCACCAAAGTGAGAAAACTTAAGTATTTGTCCAGAATTACCGCACATAGTCCATCCTCAAATTCTACTCTGCAGATCACTTACAAGCTCTCCAAATTCTTTCCAGCTCAAATCACCAAAAAAAAAAAAAAAAAAAAAGGTATCTAATCCTCATTCACACTTTTGCATAGTTTGGCATTTTCTGGATTTGTACTTTTGTTTTTTTTCTTTCATAGCTTTTGAGGGGACTCCTCTGTCACACACGCAAGTACTTCCAGCCTAAATCCTTCAGGAGCAAAACTGAGTCCCACTTGAGCAGCAAGCTGTCCAGGACTGCTTGACATTCTTCTTTCCACTCAAAGTAAAGATTACTCAGTTTTATCTGCACTTTCAGATTTTTCCCTTTGCATCATGCAGCGACGAACTATGCTGTCAAAACTTCCTAGGTAAAATAGGCCAATGATGCGAAAAATGCCCATGCAAACAACCTGGAAACAGAGAGGAAACAGCTTTCAATTCTTTTTGGATCCTGGATTGCACTATATTATTGAGTCAGAAAATTAAAAAGAAAAAAATGTTCTAAGCAGGCATGTCATATCTTCAGAAAACAAACTTACCAAACCAAGCTAACTATGCAACAGTTCAGGACTGAGTAGTAGGGAATACTCTTAGCCCACTCACCAACTTGCTGCTTCAGCTTGAAAATACTACTGCAGTTTCCTAAACTCAAGTGCCACAGTATTAACAGTCTTTTGATGAAAAGATAATCCATGTTTGCATAATGTTCTACATTTGGAAATTATTTTAAGCTATCAGAAATTATGACAACAGGTACTTCCCAAATCCTACCTGCTGAAGACCTTCAGTAATAGAAGTGACTGGTGACATTCCACTTGTCAATATTGACAGCATGTAACCATCTGATCCAACTGAGCTGTTGAAGTTCCCTTGCTGGAGGGAAGGATTAAGAAAACAAAAAGTAATTTACTCACTTGTGGCAAATCATGACATGTCTTATGTTAACAGCTACTCTTGATGGACACAGATAACTGGTATCACTAGCAACCAATATTTTAATGTAAAAAAATATTACCACAATTAAGAAACAAAATAATCAAAAATATTTTGGGCTATACAGCAACATTCCAAAAGGCATTCACTTAAAAATGGTAAAAGGAGCTAACTTCTTTTTAGAGAGAGTGTGCTAAATTACTGCAGATTTTTACAAGATATAAAGGCTGTGAATGTCTTCTTGAGGCATGCTTACTTGTATAGAAAATACATGACAGTCTTCACAGCTATAAGCATATTTCAGAAACAGAATGATACCCTAACTCTAACATCACCAACCCCTACTGTAACTGTATGACAAATACAGCTTGCCTTTTGTTAAAATTAGCTTGCTTATCATATGAGATTTGGAAAGCGGGTGTATTTCAAATGCTAGGTAGTAGGTTCTCCTTCACCTACATCAAGGATTTTTAACTGCAAGACACAGCTTGCTAAACTATTCAGAGGGGAGAAAAGGTGGGGGAAGACACCACAAAGAAACCCCAAACAACTTTAATTACTTAACAGTAAAATTGCAGTTCTACAACTCTTACTCCCAGGCTTCTCTTATTTGTTTCCATTTGACTTTATGCCAGAAAACAGACTTTCTGAAACACTGTGGGACTAAATCTATGGAATGTGGAAGTGTAAGGAAAAGGTGGAGTTCCTGAATCAGTTAGGGGTGAATCTATGCAAAGCAGTAGAGGCTATTAGAGCTGATTATTTCCCAACACACACCTAAGAGTACACAAACACCTTTTTGTTTCTATTTCAGTTTCTCTGCTGATGGCCAGAGTGCATAAAGACCATATCTGAACCAATTTATGATCCAAAGTGTAGAAAATATGGTATAGATATACCAGATGCTTAAGATGAGAGAGAAGATTAGTTTTCATTAATCACCAGAGGAGAACACTGTGTTGAGGTAGTACTTGCTTTTAAAACAAAATCAGACATAATTTTGTGTTTATGTGTTGTATTTGTGCAAACACTGTAAAACTTCACAACTGAACACCTGCTGTAGATGTAAGCCACGTTGAAGATCCAGAGCATTTGGAACTGCAAAGTAATTGCAGATTTTAGGATGCAATGGGTATGCTTTATGATCATGAAATTTCATGTTTGTTTCTATTCTGAGGTGCTTTACTAGCACCTCAGAATAGAAACAAAGCATGGAGGAGGCATTCCCTAGCACAAAACATTGGAAAAAAATCCTCAGAAAGGCAGTATATTAAGAACAGCATTTTATGTATTTCAATCACTCATCAATCACATACTTCAGATATTAAAAGCCAAAAAAGTCAACTGCCTTCTTTCACTGTATAATTATTTTTATATGAACTCATCTTTAAGAAAAATAAGAGAGTACAACAAGCTTTTGAGGTTAGACAAATGGTATTTGATACATAAAATGCCAATAGAGTTTAATGGTTTCAAGTCAGTCATAATCCATCTTTGAGACATCGCATCATACTGATGCATCATTTTATTCTGTCTATGTACTTTTCAGATACTTTTGACTTCCGAGAGACTGTATAAAATCATTTGTGGGCACAGTGGCAAAAGAAGAATAAAGAAAAGAGCTCTTGTTCAAACCAACCTAAGAGAACTGCTCTGTGGTAATTGGATTTGCATTTAGCTTAGCCATTATCTTACAGTCTCAAGCATGTGATCCTAGTCTCTTCAACAGAGAACATGCTTAAAAGCTACCATTTACTTACTATGGCATCTTTCACTATAACTCTGGCGACTTGCTCTGCTTGGCAAACAGATGAGGTTTCAGAAATCAGCTTCGTCTCTAAGGGCTTTAACAGAAAAACACCAATTTAAGTTTGACTAAAAAACACAGGAGAAAAATACACGAATGTCAAATTTTGGGTTTGGGTCTTTTGTCACAGATGACATCACTGCTAGCAAGTGTCACCTAAAACACCCACTTAAACAAAGGTATAAGCACATTCATAAATAACAGTCCAATTTTACAAAGGGAAATGACGTTTCCTTGAGTAGTACCTCTTTGTATATACTTTATTACTACTATGAAAGTGAGTTTTTTTCCCCCAAGTATTTTATTTTCTGTAGAATCTATCAAAACACTTCAACTATTTTTCCTCAACCCTTACACTCGTTCATATATGGTTTTTTGCCAGAAATGATGTATAAGATAGGCCTGAAATATTTTAAGATCCTATAAAACAGCTTGCCTTTTTTTTTTTTTTCCAAGCCTACTCTAATAACTGGGACTAGTTTAATTCTGGATTATTTTTTAAAAAAGCACTTCTAAGGAAAAGTTGAGCAACTACAGGTTTCTCATCATCAATTCGAAGTACTACAGTAATTAAATTTCACAGAAAGGGGCCTATTTTGAAATACTTAGAATTATGAGTTCTGATTTCATTAACCAAGCTTACTGAATTTTGTTTTTTTAGTAGGTGGATTTTAAGGGTGGCCAGGGGCACATCAGTGTCTTTGCCAGCAGAAATCACATACAAAAGCCTTTTACATTAATTCCTACAGTGACATGGTTCATGTCATCAGATCTCCATTTCACAGCCCCTTACTTACTTTTGAGCTTACTGGCCAGCATCAAACAAATCTGAACGAGACACAGGGTTATGAACAGTAATTAAAACACTCTAAATCTGGGAAAAAAATAGCAGCTGCTCAGGAACAACCGCTAAAGATCATGACATGATGGGAATAAGGCAGGCAGAAAACAGCCAATAAATGCTCTGGCTACTCAGCTGGCCAAGGCACAGCTGTCACTTGTAAGGCAGCTACCTCAAAAAAAACCCCAAAAAACCAAACCAACAAACAAACAAACAAAAAACCAAACAAAAACAACCACAAACAAACAAAAACAACTTACTGATTAAACACAAGAAAGCTGTAACCTAGGTCCTGATGTTTTCTTTTACTATATTTGATGATTACAGATAAAATTGAGATGCAAGATAGAGGCGTATGTTCTAAGTAGTATTAAATATTAATATTAATTCAGCAGTATTAAATAAATGCAACAATAAATGAGTATCTGAATTGTCAGAGCAATGCAATATTGCAGAGATTTAAGGTACATTATCATGCTAGGAGCAGGTCATCCAAAGAGGTCCTGTAGGCTAAAACAAAGGATAATTCTCTCCTAAAAAACAAGACTTTTTTGACAAATGAGAAATCTCTCAATCTCTTTCAAAGAGAAATCTTAGATGAACAGTACATTTTGCTGGTGCCTGCTGGTTCCCTGAAATAGGCTATTATGAAGGAAAAAATCCTAGAGAATATGCAAGCTCTACAAGTATCTGCAGATGTCTAATTCTGGCACTTTATGCGGATGTGTGGGAGTATACATTTAATACAGAATATCTGTATCAAGAAATGATGAAGTAAGAATTGTGTTATACAATCCCTACTGATTCCTATTCAAAGGGTGAAAGACAAAATGGAATTCAAACTCAATTTCCAATTATACGTGATGGTGCATGTTGAAAAGATGATAGCCTTAGATACCAGATTTCTAGGTCACAGTATGCAAATATAAAATAAAGAAATGTTTTTCTGGTTACCTGATGCAGTAAGTCTGAACAGGGGGCCTGAATGTGATTTTTAGAATTGTACTTCACACATATGGACATGGAAAATGACAAGAGGTGACTAAAGGTCATTTTGACTTTCACTTTTAAGGTAATCCAAATGAAAAAGGCCTCCTGCTGCTGACACATCTTTCTGAAAAGTGATACTGCCATTTCCACTATGAACACAGTGTGAGAAAGAGTTTCTTTTCTACTGTAAGATGACAAAACAGCCATTACTGAACTGGGTCATTACGTGCACTCATACAACACGATTTGGTCGCAGGCTCCACTGAAGGAACTGAGGTTTACTTCAATCCATCACATCTATTACAACAGCCACACATTATCAAAGATATAAAATAGGAATATTATTTTTGGTTAATTAATCTTTAGCATCAAAACAAATGGAGATTTTACAGTTTAGCATCCCACACCAATACTGTGATTGCGTGCAGGAATACTCTGCAATACTCAGATCTTAAAGGCAAGTATTAAAGCCTCAGAACAAGAAACTACACAAAATTATCCCACAAGCTATATAACTCGGAATAGTTCAAAAGTGGAAAAATTCGAGTGTTTAAAGAGTACTTCTTAAAATCTTAATATGCTTTAAAAATACTGATTTCAAAAACTGAAGGACAATTTACCTTTGTTTTACTTTCTTCTGCAAAGCCAGGAGTATCAGTGTCTGGAGGATAGGCCACTGTTACGTAGACATTGTAAGGTTTTACCTGTGTTTTACAAAAACATTGTCTTATCTTAATACCGACAGCCTTTACATGTCCCTCATAATTTCATCAATTTCGCTTGTAATTAAGAAGTTCAGCAACCATGAATTCAAATTGCTTCTTGGGTTAAGTACTCACAAATTTCAAGACTTGCAGCTTTGTCAACTGAGAAACAAGACAGCAAAGGTTTTTAAAAGGTGGTTGTGGTGCTTTTTCTAATAAAAGTCCCTAGAGACTTTGCAAATTATTTGATGAATCTCAGTGATTTAAGACATTTAGGGAGAATATCTAAGCAGTTTACGTCCATAATTTTACCAATTTCAATTTCTAAAAGAAGACTAAACCACTGTCAAATAACAGTTCCCAACATTTACAAACACAAGGCGAAAAAGGCTTTCACCGAGGTAAAAAACCAAGAAAAGTGTAAAATTCAAATTTGTTATCTTTTAAGAGGTAGTCTCAAGGCTTTTCAACTCATGGTATAAACTTGCAAGAGGTTGAAGTCTAAGGAGACAAAAAATATTTGCAAAATGTGAAGGAAAATGGAAGTCTTACATCAAGGATTGTATTTAGTTATGTATTTGTATGTACGTGTCATAGGATTACATCACTTAGGGAAATCCTATTCAAACTGCTACAATGCAAATCTGTACTCCAATACAAATAAAAAAAGCTTTTAATGAAAATATTCAGAGGGCTACAATAAAGCAAAATGTTGTAAAACACTGAGCATTTTTATTTATATCATGAAACGTTCTATATTGAAAACACTTCCTGAAATACCACACCACATGCCCATAAATGCCCTATTTTTAGTCTTGAATAATTCAGTCTTCACAAAAGTATCTGTCACCAGTCTGAAGAAAGTCCCTGCACTCACACTATTCTATTTGGCAGACCAGAAATTATTAGAGGCAGTTTAACACTACATTTTATTCCTGTTCAAGGCATAAGACAGGGACTATGCAAGGGCATGGAACCAAACAAAGGCATTTTATATAAAAACACTTAATTACTCAAATATACATTCTTGACAGGAAAATGACAAAAGTAATTTTCAAATCAGTTTTATCTGTCTTACTACAACGTATTTAACCACCTTGTTCCATTGAATAATGAAAATAGTGTTTGCTTGGTTTTGGTCTTAAACATAAACTTAGATCACTGCAGGATAAAAAGCTCATATATATCAAAATATACAAGGGTGAATCACTGCAAACCCTTTTTTTTTTTTTTTTTTTTTTGGACAATCCTCTAATTCTACCTTCGAGTTTTACAGTTTCATATGGTTCACGTACCACTTACCATAGACTCTTAAACAAACTGGCAATCATTGCATCCATGTCATATCTTCAGTATCATTTTGCACTTAGAACCTTGAAGAAGGCTTTTAATCAAAAGCCTTAAAAATCTAGTCCTTTTAATTAAAATGAAAAATTTAAAATATGTCTGCACATGTGGTCATACTCAGTTTTAGGAACAGATTCTATCTATTCCATCTTATGCACCCGAAATCAGGTTAGTTTTTTCAAGCAATGCAGAGCAATAGGATTGTACTGCTGCCAAATGAGGGCAAATAACACACAGATATTAGCAATGCTGCACAATATAAACTCCCCCAACCTATTTAAATGAAAATGTCCTGTGGTGGCAGTTGAAAGAAAATTGTTTATAATCAAAATTACTTAAAATTATTGCACACATACCTCCATTTGCAGGGCTTCAGCCAACCCTCGAAGAGCAAACTTGGTTGGAGAATAAGCTGTATATCCAAAGAGGCCTAACTGCCCAGCCTGGGAGGATACAAACACAATCCTTCCCATCCTGCGCTCCTTCATGGTAGCGATCACTGCTCGGCTCGGGTAAACACTGCCCAGGTAATTCACTGCCATTAGTCTCTGCACAAACAAGATTAATGCTTGGGTATTTGAGCCACAGATCCAGAATTCTTCAGCTGTTTGCTCTTATTTATCAAAAAAACCCCCTTATTTCAGTCTGCTGTAACAATCAGCTTCACCAGATCTTTTTTTTCTGGCAAAAGAAACAACTGTTTTCTATTCTACAGCTTCATAAACTGTTTTATAGCTAAAAATCTCACTCCAAGCCAAAAGAAATCCTGTAAGTCTTAATAGCATCCAGGATACTGATAATACTGTGAACCAGATGGCCTTGAAGGAAAAAAGAATAATATTTCAGGGAAAAGCTAACCTGAACGGCCTCCAGGAAGCAATCCATTTATGCATGATGCATGAAAACATACTGAAAGTTTAAAGAGCTTTCTAAAACAGGAAACAGGAAAAATGCTATGTATTTTCATGTTCCAGAGATTTTATTCTTTGCCAGGATAAAGGGAAGTCTTTAATTTCATTCTCCACAAGAACTAAAACACAACTGATAGCCTATACAAGCAATAAAATAGATGCAAATTTATGATAAAATTATGCCCATTTAGTACTTTCAGATGATTCAGCATTATCTGTAGATGAATGGAGGCCTGAGGGCAAAAAGTAACCAAAATATAGGTGTTTTGAGGTTTCTTTTTTGTCTTTTCATCAAATCAGCAGCTTCTCAAGCTGAAACAATTTGTGCATCTCGGAACTGAACACTGAAAACAGCTGCATTTTTCCTAAACAGGTCAAAAATATTTTTGAAAAGTCTTCAACAGAAAAAAAAAAAAAGGAACTCTGAAATCACTAGGGAAGAAGTTAGAGGCAACCCTTGCAAATTTGAAGAGATTCTCACAGCTGGCACAAGTCAAATGTAACACTGTTCAAGTCTGCAGACACAGGAATGCAATCTAATTGTTAGAACGGTTAAATAAGAAATTATCATATGATGAAATAAAAAAGTATGCTCACTCACTTCAAAAGAATTCACTTCAATATCCTCAAATTTTCCTGTAACTGATGTTCCTGCACAGTTTACAAGCATGTCAACTGGCCCCAACTTCTCCTGAGCCTGGAAGAGGGGACAGAGGTTAAGATATTCTTTATCAGAAAAAAAGTCTTCCTGTATCACCATACCAAATAAGAAACTATTTCCAAGAGAAATAAAACACACAAAGACAGGTTTCTTAAGGTATGTAGGTGAATCAGTTATTTCCTCACCTGTTTTAGAACGTTCTCCACCTGTTCGTAGTCTTTAGACACATCAACGGAAATACAAAGTACAACCTAGAAAATAAAAGCAAAAGCACATTTTCACAACACACAAAGTCCAGCGATTGTTGACTTAGAGCCTTTCAAAATGAAACAAGGCCCATGTCATATCTTTTCCACAAAAAAAGTATTTTTGACAAGATATTCTGCATTTCTTCCACACTGGTGAAAGCAATTTCTGCTACCTCCAAGCTGCTCCCGCTCACACGCAGGTTCTAGTATAATAAAGATTACATAAAGAACAAATAAACACTTCATGATTTTCAAAGCAATGACTCATGTGCAAAGTACAATTTCTAATTTACTGTACTAAGACACACCATTGACTGAGTTATTTACATGAAGTTTAGTAAAAGCTATTTTAACTAAGACAATCAAAACTCCCCAGTGACACATTTAAATTTCATCAGAAAAATATAAGTCAAACCATTTGTATGGCTTAGGCTCATCTTTAAAGAAAAAAATGTTTTTTTCCACCTCATAGCAAGGCATGGTTGCAGTGCTAACTTGAAACGGCAGAATCAGCACTACAAAAAAAAAAAAAAAAAAAAAAAAAAAAAAAAAAAAAAAAAAATCTGTTCCAAAATTTAGAAAGCAAGTGTTAAAAACTTGGTAATTTTAGCACTTGCAATGCACACTACCTCCTTGTTTCATGATTTATTTTTTTCAAGAATAGTAGTAAACCTAGTTACATAATATTTAATTAGGACACCTCAATGACAAAATGAAAACAAAAATTCTATGAGAAACTGACTCATTGCACAGTGTCATAAATATCTCAAAATGTGAAGGCACATGTACATATTTACTCCTTGTCTGAAAATCAGACATTAAGGGGTTTGGCTTGAAAGATACAGAACAATTAAAATAACCAGGGAAGGAAGAAGCAGAGGGGATGGGTGGGCAGGCAGAATGAAGTAAAACAGATGACAACAGATTATATGGTTTTCTTGCAGCTAAAAAGATAGGCCCTGTTTTCCTTGAAAGTTACTGACTGCTTTCAGCAAGACGGTCTCAGGTTCTAGGTTTTCAAGCACCTTCAAATCAACTTCTGGCCAAAGAAAGCACTGCTTCTTTTGAGTTACCACTTCCAGACTGTAAGACTGCAGCAAATACCAGGTATTGACAAATATGCTACTCTCTCTGCTAAGCCATCAACAGAACTCTGGGGCAATTCCTCATCTTGAACAGAAAAGCCATCTCCTATTGTAATAACAGGAGGGATTCCTGAATTCTTGTTCCAACTTCTATCCTTTCTGTTACTTTGGTCAATTAATTTAAAAGTCAGAGATGAAATAAAACAAAGTCATCAGTAGTTTGTAACAAGTATGCTCATGACCACTTATCATGGAGCATATGGGCAAACACACACACACACAAAAAGGCTCACCACAGTGTAACTAACTGCTCTGGCAGCCAGTGATTCATCAGTCCTGCCCCTGGTCAGACTGTGACACTTCTTAGCTGCATAAACACAATCTGCCTGCCTTTCCTGTACAGCAGGTTGGCTATTCCTGCCTCCCAGCATCGTGTGTAGTTGGACAGCAGAGTAAACTTGTGGCACAAGTTATTGGCAGGAATACCCTTAAGGCATTTATTACATTTTGGAAACATTCATATTTTTCATAAGTTTAAGAACAAAAACAGCAGCTGAACACAAACAACACTGAATTATCATTTGGCTATCTTTGCCAAGATCACTAAGGAGATTAAGTAAATCACAGCTCTCTATAAAATTGGACCAATTTGTTAATTTAACAGATTGCATAGATTAGTTACACTGTGAACAACACACTCGGGAACTACCACAGCTTTTACTGACTACTATCACCTTTTATAATTCACCTCTTTGCTTCTATTATCATACATTCTTTCTGCTACCATATACTAATTACCTTTACTCCAAAATATGGACCATAGATCCACATCTAGGACACAGAATATGCTGCCAGGAGTAATCTTATGCCCAGCTCTGCTCATCACATTTTGTTCTAAATATTGTATGGTGTTGGATCATTGATAAAGCTTTCCCCAATAAAGATCAACTCAACCCCCAGTAAAGTAACTGAGAATATTCTAGATCAGAAAAAGCATTTAAAAAATACTGGAAAAAAAATTCTAAGGGTAAGGATTTTGTTCCAGTGCACACCTACATCGGCAGAGGATGCACCATCAGCACTAAATCACATGCAAAGGTGAAACATTAAAGGTACATATAGGCCAAACTGTCAATGCAACTTGGTTTCAAGCATGTATCCAAGAGCTGAACAGTGACAGCACATGCCCAAGAAAAAAATAATCTTTCTGAGGATCTCTGCCTCTTAGCTTGACATGGGACCATTCAGTGTCTTCAACGACACAGTCAATGAGATCTGCAGGAAGCCTGCAGATGACACCAAGCTTGGTGGTGCAACTGACACACCTGAAGGACAGGAGGAACAACGTGGACAAGTTTGGGAAGGGGGTCCTTCAGAATCTCATAAAGTTCAACAAGACCAGGTACAAGGTGCAGCACCTGGACTGGGGCAATCTCCCCCACTGATGCAGGCTGGGAGATGAACTGACTGAGAGCAGCCCTGCCGAGATGGATTTGGGGGGGCTGGTGGATGAGGGGCTGCACATGACCCAGCCCAGAGAGCCAAACGTGTCCTGGGCTGCATCCAAAGCAGTGTGGCCAGTAGGGAGAGGGAGGGGATTCTGCCCCTCTGCTCTGCTGAGACCCCACCTGAAACACTGCATCCAGCTCTGGGGTCCAAGCACAGGAAGGACATGGAACTGTTGGGAGTAACTCCAGGGGTGGCCACAGAAATGACCAGAGGGCTTGGAGCACCCTTCCTATGAAGACAGGCTGAGGGAGGGGTTGTGCATCACGGAAAAGGCTTCAGGCAAACCTTACAGCTGCCTTTCAGTACCTAAAGGAGGCCTACAAGAAAGCTGAAGCGGGGCACATAACAACAAGAAATGGCTTTAAATTGAAAGTAGGTTTAGATTAGATATTTATTAGGTAGAAATTCTTTACTGAGAAGCACTGGCACAGGCTGCCCAGAGAAGCTGTGGATGCCTCATCCCTGGAAGTGTTCAAGATGAGGTTGGATGGGGCTCTGAGCAATTTGGTCTCATGGAAAGTGTCCCTGCCAAGGGCAGGGGAATTGGAACTAGGCAATCTTTAGGGTGCCTTCCAGCCCAAACCATTCCATGATTCTGTGATCAAGAGTCTGGATATGTAATCTATATCAGACATCACCTTTCTCTATAGCCTCTCAGTAATCTTTCTGTACTGCTTCTCTGTTCATCTACTGTGACTTTATAGCTTTTCATCTGTTGTTCTGGTGCCAGCTCTGCCCCAGACTCCCTGCCTTCTCCAGTTCTGCTCTTTCCATTCAGATCAGTCAGGCTTCCCTGAGACCACATTCCAACCCAACAACAGCTACGGAGGAGCCAGCCTGCCCATCACCTCCACTGCCAGCTGCTTAACCTGGCTGCAAACCTGAAACTGCTTCTGCAAAAAAAGTCCTAGTCAGTGCACACTGGAGCTTGCTCAGCCTTGAAGGAGCTTTTGGAGATGCTCCTGAAACTCTTAGGTACATCTGCTGAATAATAGTCTTTTTAAAAGTCCGCATCTATCAAGCTAGGACAGATTTTAACAAGAATATCCTGACACAGTGTTTGACAAGGGATTAACAGTAATCCTAAGCTTGGGAAACTGCTAGAGCAGCTAAAAGAAAATGGTTATCAGGTTGGGTTTTTTTAATGGGCAGAATACAGCTTCTCCTCACCTCAAATGGCTTAGATTTTCAAAAAGAGTTCATCTGAGAAAGGCAGCATGCACAGAAAAAAACCCCCAAAAACCAGCTAGAGCTGTTTGACAAAAGCATAAGGAAGCAAAGACAGAATCTTACCTTAAAAATTGAGGTATTAAAAATTTTTGTATCAGCTGCTATACAAACATTTTTGCCCGCAAATACTCAGCTTTTTTTATTGCTTCTTTTCAACAGAATATCTAATTTATCAATTAAAATCTCTAAAGTTCTTGAAAACTTTAAGTTTTCAAGTGTAAGCAAATTATCAAATTGGCTGGGATTGAGGGCCTCCCAAAAATTATGGACAAAAAAATTGCTTCTATTAGTGATCGTGAAAGGAACTTAGCTATTAAGTTCCTCTCATGATCAACAAAGTTCTGAAACACAAAAAGTCAAAGATGTCAATAGTTTCCCTCTCCTCTTCATTATTAGTAGTGAGAAAAAGTTATTTCAATATTTCACCTCAAGGTTGCATGTTTTCAACCAGCAAACTTAGCTCTTCTAAGCTAGTATTTCCACAAGCTCTAAACCATTGCCTTCATGCACAAGTGCATTATCTATTCAGCAAAGAAGCTTCTATGTTTAGAAGTCTCATAACTTCACAAATTTAACTTGTGTAACTGGTACAGTAGTTTGTCAGGAAAAGGAACCAAAGTATGATGTAGTGAAATAAACCTGGGAACAAGCAACTAAACTTCTTTCCCAAGATGAAAGATATTTATGAATTACAAAAAACATGGTATTCGAGGAAAAAAAAAAAAAAAGGCTCTTCCAGTTCATTTGCAAGAATAAAATGCTTATCAAGTGACAGTAAATTGCAGCTATCCAAGAAAGCATTCTACACCTACAGACGAAGACATCTTTTTCTAAGAAAAGCAGGCTAATGCACTGGCAAGGCAACATCAAATCTAGCAAGAGCTCAGAACATCTCATGTAAACAGACTGGCATTCCTGAATCCAAATACTGAGTCCTCACTCAGTTTTGTCAAACATCTTTGTTTTAAAGGCAAGACCAGTGAACTGTGCTCTAGTCACTGTCTTAAACAAAACACACAACAGCCCCTCTTGGCAGTGACCTTACCTGCTTGTCATTAACAGAGTATTTTTCTATTTCCTTCTTTGTCTGCAACAGCTTGTTCTGAAACGGACACAAAGACAACTGAAATGCAGTTCTGAGAGCAGTATTAGTCCTCAGTACTTCAACACGGCTTAAAAACATTCCCCAAAGTTATCCTCAACTAGTTACAGCATTTTACTAGCATTTTGAAGACTTACAAAGATATGAAAACATGAAATTTATCAAGGACTCACATCTTTGTTTTTCACTTTGTGTTCTAAAGCCAGTAACAACTTATACAGATTTAATGCTTTTCTTTCATGCTACAGAGAGCACCTAAGACTCTAAGCATTGATTATTTTCCATTATTTTGGCTCTATTTTATATTTATGTGATATTACATAAACAGTCCTGCAGGATAATCACTGTCATGAAATCATCAAACCCCAAAAATCTCGTAAATTCAAAGTGTAATAATCTATTCAAGAAAAATTATCTTAATTCTGACTATATTCAAGGTTATGTAAAGTAAGTTCTCAGGTGTAAGTGGATTATCAAATCAGCAGGGAATAAGGACCTCCAAAAAATTAAGTGCTTTTGTTTCCAGAATAATTAGGAGTTTTGTAAAAAATAAAACAGCCTGTTCTGAAAACAGAGTAATTCCAACTAAATTCTGAATACCTCTTGTTTAAAAAACAACAAAAAACCAACAAAGCAATGATTTTTCTTCCAAAGCTGTCTTGATGAAGAGTTTTTCACTACTTAAAAAATATGATCTAATGCTGATTAGACACAGTATAGTTTGTGAATTTTAGAGATGATTAAACTCCCACATGTCACTTACTGTACAGAAATTCTACAGTTTCAACCAATATAAGGGTTTTCCTGATTTTGTGCTCTGGCACAGATCTAGACAATGTTATAACAAATGCTAATAACAAAAACAACAGCACTGGCGAAGTGTTAAGGCAAGCTAATCACAAATTCCATGTTGGGCTATGCTTCTTAAAAAGGCAGCCACCTCTGCTATTCAAATGCATTAATTTGAAATGCTTAGGGTCCCCTTAAAATATACACTGAAGAAGTATGAATAATCATCAATTCCAAAATTATTCCCCCATACAGATTTTGTGAACAGTGTAGCCAGTAAAATTACACATACACTTACCTCATCCCTTGCAATCAGTGTTATGAAAGCACCTTGCTTATAGCATTCAATAGCAATACATTTTCCAATTCCACTGGAGCCTCCAGTTACCTAAAAGTTATTTGAAAATATCAGTGTTAGTCCACTGTTCTCATCCCTTCTCACACATGTATGAGTCAAATCACATGAAAATTCTAAAAACATTCTGAGGTTAAAATATCACCCGATGAGATACGAATACAGGAGAAGCACTAAAGTTAGCTTACTTATGGAGTATGAATGAAACATAAGATCTGAACAGATCAATGAGCCTTTGTTTCTGCCCTAAAACCAGTTTTACCTCAGCGGTAATTTTTGGTAATTTCTGTTGTCAGGCACACCTAGACCATGCTCACGTGGGTGCTCTCACATGTTCCATGGGCTATTTCTAAAAGTGTGTTGTTAAAAGTTTGAAATCACTCTTAATACCATGATAATGCCATTACATACTGCCCCTTCATACCTGGCCACAGCAGAAATTACTTGTAATACCAGCTATTGCAGATTGTTTTCTTGACATTGTTGAAGATGTCAACATGTAAACATAAACAGAAAGCACCATCTTTCTTATCAAAAGAAAAAATAGCATTAATTCAACAGTTAGCCCTTTGTAGTGTATTTTTCAGTACCCTCAATCTGAACCTTGAACTGGCCCCATTCCATCCTGCTATTTCAGTTTAGTGGGGATGACAGCACCTAAACCTCCATCACTTTGTCTTCTTCCTCCAAGCTGTAACACCTGGATAGTCTTGTATGCAAACAGGAGGTTAATATTTTGTAAATATTAGACAAATACAGGTTGATGGCTACAATCCTGCATCATATGCTGCAGAAAAGTACCTTGACAAATCATACCAACATACAGGTGAAGGTCACCTTATCACCTCCCTCACTACTCTCAATAAACCTACTTATGAACTGCCTGTGGAGCAAGATGTAGATGACAATCCTGACCTCTCTTTTTGACTAAAATAAAAATGTCTGCCTGACATCTTTAGATGACTTGGATCAGTCTCAGTCTGCATGTGCCTTCAGTTCCAGGACACTGATATCTTCCTTATATACCCAAGTTATTTGAATTTTTCCTTAAACAGCATATTAGAAGTCATATTGAGAAAATATTGGAACAAAATACCCAGAAGCAGTTACTTTAAAGAAAAACATATTGATGAAATGAGTTCAGAAGAACTGGAAGAAGATGAAATTCAGATTTCTTTGGACATGATCACCTTTTGCCCTTTATCAAAACCTTTCCGAAGACTCCAGCGAATGGTTACCTCATTCATTTTAAGAAAATGGAGGTATCGAGCTAATAAGGGTAACAGCAAAGATCCCAATCTCTAACTACACGTCCTATCAAAAGCCTTGTGTTGTCTCCTCATTAGGCAATGTCTCAGTTTTGTTTTCAGAGATGCATTATCCTCAAAATTCTTTCCACTCCCGGAGGCAGTAAAGTCAGAAGAGGCAGAACTACATTCCCATGAGTCACTAAACTCTTCTTTCATTTGAGTATTTTACCACTAGCTTTCAAAAACAGCTTAGTGCAAATAAAATAATCCCAGCAAAGATTTACAACACAATCCACAGTTTCTGACTGGTTCATCTTAAGCCACAAATGGGCCAAGAATGGGTGTAGCACTGACAAAGACTAATTTTGGCTCTTTAGGCTTCCTCTGTTATTAGAGAGAACTGCTTTGGATTAACTTCTAACTGACTCTGCAAGATCAGCTTCACACTACCCAAACCTCTGAGGATAACTCCAGGATGTGTGTCCTGTTCTAGAAAGGCAAAACCCTGTCTGTAGTACTATGAACCAAGGGTGACAGCTTTCAGAGTAAATAAGTCTGTAAGAGAGCGAGTGTTAATTATTGATTTGGAACTTCAGCAGAACCACAGAATTAATTTACTGCTTCATGAAGGAAAGAAGTAACAAATACACTGAAATTCTTAAAATAGATTGTAATATTTCAATACATATCTGAAAGGATTAAAATAGTTTGATACATTCAGGCAGATCCACAGTAAGTGTGAGATCCTTCTACAGGTCAGCAGCAGGTACACAAGCACTAATCAGTGGGCATGGAAGACTGCTCCAGTTCCAGTTTTTGGTGAGAGCTGGCTGACTACTACCAGCACAAACTGGTGACTACCAGGAGTCAACTACACCACTGCTTGAGGAATTCTCTGCAGGTGAAGGTACTGGCACCAAGCCTCCAGCTTGTCAAACAATGCTAACGCTCATTTCAGAAAGACAATGTCTGAAGTCATGCAGGGAACAGAAAAAGGAAGTCTTTATTTACAGTCACACCCAAGAACACTGGATAGAGCTCATGTCAGATTGGTCAATGATAAAGTGCAATATCAATTAGCTGGGAATTTTAGCATTTAGGTGGGAGGCTGCTAAAAGCACATGGGAGGTTGTTACTAATACAATCTTTAAGGAGCATTCACCACAAGTGCTAATGTAATAGAAAAAAAAAAAATCCTCAATACCAGTGAAAAGTTTGCTCTGTGCTATAATGAAGTTAATGTAAGCAAATCCATGAGGTCTGTTAGGTATGTTCCTAAAACACATTCAGAACTAGCAGAAGAGCACACACCTACTCTGTTATAGACAGCATTATTACAATTACTTACCCTTCTGGCCAGTGGTTCTACACTGCTACTGCATTTCATTAATTCCGGACATTTGGGTTACCACAACCCCATTTTTAAAATTTACTGTAGCTCAGCCTCAGAGGAGTTACAAAAATAAAAATCTGGCCACAGCAACTCAAATGACAATTAGTATTTTGACAAGAAGGCACAATTAAAACTTAGCATTAATTCCAATGTTCAGAATGCAGTACTACCAGCCCTTGAGCAGTGTTACTGAGCTGTTTCTATGCTTAAAAAGAACTCAAAAAGGTATCAAACTAGGTATGCCAAAAAGTGCCTGGCTCCAACTTCTTGAGCTATGATCCTTGATAACAGAGTTAAATTTTTAAGAATCATAGGATTTTTTTCCCCCTTACACGTGGAAACGGTAGGATGAGGTAGAGAATTGATCTATTAGAGCTTCAAATTTGACATACTGGAAATTCACTTCAATAGATGAGACAGTTCAAAACCCAATTAACTGAACTGTCATTAGAAATAATCAAAATCAAGACTTGAAATGGCATCTCCAATAGAACTCAGTAACTTTTACTTAGAACTGGATGCAAGCTGGTTTCATGTTTTTAGATAGTGCTCTGATAGATGGTTCTACTGAAACAGAAGCATTCTACTGAAACAGTGCCTTTAATCTGCTCTAAGTGGTTAGCAGGCCTGACTAGACTCAAAATGACCAATTGTTGAACCACTGGGATGTGTCCAAACCACAGATCTTATCATCCCAGGGCAGGGGTGACAGTGCTGTGACACCAAGATGGGCCTTCCTTAAAGCCAACCACAGTTACCGGGCCAGGTTCTGCACAGAAGTGGGGAAATTACCGGACCAGAGATGACCCACATGCAGGAGGGTTCAGCATGATCATCCTGAACTACATCCACATGAAAAAGGGCTCTCATCAAACTGAATGGGAGACAGTCCCAAGCAGATAACACCTTTCCATTTCCTGCTATCTCTAATCCAAATTCTGATAAACTGCATTCATGACGCTGAGACCTCAGGGGTTTGGGTTTTTCTCCGAAATTCGACTTGGTGTTAGAAAGATTAAGGCTGAAACAAGGGGAGAGGATTAGCATTAATATTTCAGCAAGGAGTTTTTAAACATCACTCAAGAACTTTTGTAGAGAAACTTAAGAGATAAAATGTATAAAGCAGGTGTAACATCCCTGACAAAGGGCAATTAAATGTGGTCCGAGTGAGCTCAATGCAAATACAGCAGAGGTGACTGCCTTAGCCTATTTTCATATTCCTGCCTACTGTTACAGCCAGCTACCAAAATACTAGCTTATTCTCACAGAATCCATGACATGTACTAGTCTGTAGCCTGGGACCAAAGGATAGAGATAAAGCCACTGGCAAAATAAGCAATGTATGAAACTGCCTTCTGAATCTCAAAGCACAAAAAATCTTGGCACATGAAGCAGCATCTCTACAGCACAAAAATAATTTTTACACCCTTTCTTTGAGAATGTTTTCCTAGTTATGCAAGAAGTAAGACAGTATTAGGCATGTTAGAAGCATTTTGTTTGAAATAAACTAAACCTAATGCCTGAGCCAATTTAAGAGCAGAGAAAGCCCTTACCATTTAATGGTGCTAGCTGGTGTAAAGAGAATGCACAGCAGATAAGGACGGGGTGGGGAGAGAGGGGGTGAGGAACCCGCAAGGTTAGACGATGAGTAATTTGGAGCTCTCTAGACTCTCACTCTGAATAGCACTACTTTTCTAAGAAAAAGAGATTCTTATAATTCTATGATTTCTCCAGAAACTATGTCTCGCCTAACATGGCAAGCCCTTCCATCATGCAAATGACTGTGGGAGAGGACAAAGGGAAAAGAAAAAAAAAAAACAACCCAAGTTTTCTGATTCAAATTCCTATCCCAAATGGCAGCCAGAGTAAGTTATTTAGCCATAACTCAGTTATCTCCTAAGCATAACTGCTAGAAGTAAAGAAAAATAATTTTTCTGAAGGATTAAAAGTGAAAAGAATGCTGACTTCAGTCGAAAACTCAATAACTGGTATGCAACAGCCTCTGAAATTGCCCAATGACCTTCCTTCAGAAGCGTAGCAGATAGTTTCATTATACTTTCAATAGACCCCTGGAAAGAAATGTTTCTAGGGAAGACTGACATTTTCTGCCTCAGTAAAGCAATTTAATCAGGTATATTTTGAATTTAATCAGGTATATACATTTATAGTGTGCGATGACAATCACCTGTCCTCTTGAAAGGGCTCAACCAGCTATTTACACAATTTGTAGGTCATTATTCTTTTACTTATTTCAGTAGTGGGTTTAACTGAGGCCTGATACTGAAACAGATTTTGATCTTTTTCTGTGAGAAGACTTCGGAGAAGCCCTTACATAATGTTATGGTGCTTAACTATTTTCACGAACTCTCAGTCATTCCAGTAGCAGAGAATGTTCACTCCCAGCATATGATTAGAGAATTCACTTTACACACACAACATGAAAAGTCTTCTTGAACAGTATTTCTCATTTACATTACCATCATCCAATACTTTTCCTTATGCATGACATCAGGGAATCTGAAACCCACAACTACCAGTGTCCAGCATTATTAACAGCATCTACACATCTAAGAACTCGTGACCTCCAAACCAACTGTTCTATATTTCTTTAGTTTGCATAAACACTTCAGGAGCATAACTGAAGTCAAAATAAAACAAGGTGACATCAATAAAACTGTTTGCCTGCAGATTTTTATTTGTATCATCAAGTTGGATATATCTCACAGCCTTTTTCTTCATCCATATATTCACAGAGTTAGTTTTCTAGTTGAACTTTTAAATTTACAAGATTTGCAGGAATACTGTTTTTCAGATTTCCACTATTACCAAATTGAGCTTAAACTGCAAACTAGCAACAGTGGTTACAGGGAGGTTTCTCCAACAAGAACAGTCTCATCGTTTTCCATGTGAACTTGTTTAAATGAACCCTTCTGATTAGAACAGCTGGCACAGTAGCTTTTAAAGAGTTTATTCACTATACAGAATGAACAGAACTCCCTGTAATCACTGCATAGATAAATAAATAAAACCAACCAAAATCCATTTAACTTTTTATGTTTGCTATTCTTTTTCTCCATAAAAGTCACAGAAAGCCCGTAAGTCTCCTTCACCTTTGCCTCAATAACCATTCTCCTGCAGGGAAAGAGCCATAACCCAAGAACCTTAATGCAACCTTGAACACACCTCACACAGAATATGATGCTGTAAAGCCAGTTACAGCACTCAAGTTAACACCTACTGCATAAAGCAACTTGGGAGCACTGTTGCAACTTGGAAACACCTTAATCATTCCGGGGACAGCTCCATCCTCCAAAGAGGAACTCCAAAAAATAACAATGAAAAAACCGAACCAAAGCTACTCACTTACAGTAAATTTAAACAGTTAGCTGCAGCTTCTCTGCACGAAACATACCCCGAAGATTTGGAGATAAACTAAGAGGGCTGATTCTAGGACCCTGAATCTTTTGAATTGCTTAACTCATTCACTGTCATGTGCCCAAATTCACTATTTTCTGATCCCTCTGAAGGCACCTGCGTATTATTCCCCTTTCTTCTGTCCCCCTCTTCCCAAGCCACATATAACTCATATCACTCATATAACTTCCAGTGATGTACTACACATGGACTCTTTCAACACTGTGCTCTTCCAAAGACTTCCTTCTACCAGCCTGTCAAAACACTGCTCAAAGACATCTACATCTATGTGTTTAAAGATGAAAGGGTGCCCAAGTGTCATCTGACCACTTCCTTTGTATTGGTTTTTCCATTTCCTCACACCTGACTCGGTTTTTCAGACCAAGGAGATTAGAGATTTGGCCTTTGGTTTATGTGCGTGTACAGACACCACTACGCTAAAAGAAAAAAAAAACAAAAAACAACAAAACCTCGAGGTACCCGGTGGCTTGGAGAGCACAAAAGGAATGTCTCAAAAAGCCAGCGCTGAGATTGGAAGATGGTGACTCAGACCATCGCCTCAAGCCAACCGGGACACACAGCGGTTGTCATGGCCATCGGACAGGTCATTTCCTTATCACCCGGCACTTGTGGCTCCCGGTGTTTGGGTAGCTCGGGGTGCCACCGCCAGCTTTCCACGATTCCCCTCGGACCCGTGGGCACCCCCAAGGCTGGCGCTGCCCTGCTCCCGCTCCGGGTGCCCAAACCTCCCTTCCCCGCTCCCGCGGCGGGATTCCCGCAGCCTCAGCCCCCGGCTGCCAGCGGGGCACTGCCCGCAGCCACAGCCCCCACCTCGGAGAAAGCGCCTTCCTTCCCTCCTTCCCTCGCTTTCCCGGAGCACGGCCCGGGAGCCAGCCCGGCGCCGAGGCCGAGCGGCAGCGCCCGCCCGCTGCCTCCTCCCGCGGCGGAGCGGGACGGACACCGGGCCCCCGCGGCCCTCCCGAGGGGCGCCGCACTCACCACGACGTGCGCGCCGGGCAGCTTCAGACACTTGGGGCTGATAAGCGGCGACACCATGTACAGGAGGAGGACGAAGGCCACGATGAAGGCGGCGGCCAGGAGCAGCATGGCTTGGGCTGCGCCGGCGGAGGAGGGGCGGCGGGCGGGCGGGGGTGCCGAGCCCGTGGGGCAGGCGCTGGGGCGCGGGGGTCGCGGGGCCGCCCGTCCGCTGCCCGTGCCGCGGCGGGACCGGCGGGGACGGCGCTGCCGCGGCGGGAGCGAGCGCGGCGCGGAGGAGGCGGCCGCGGGGGGAGGGGCCGGGCCCGGCCGCCGCTCCGCCGCCCCATTGGCTGCCGGGGCGGGGCGCGGGCCCCAGCGCCGCCATTGGCCGGCGGGCGGGGGGCGGGCGCGCGCGGGTTGGCGGCGCGCGGGGCCGGGCGCGCGGATTGGCGCCCGCGGCGCGGCCGGGGTCAGGGTCGGAGGCAAAGGGCGGCGGGAGGCGGCGGCGCGCCCCCTACGGGACGGCGGCGGTGCGGGCGGGCGGCCGCCCCTCTGGGTCCCCGCCCATGGCGGCCTCTCCGCGGGGCGCCGGGAGAGCCCGGCCTTGGCGGCGGTACCCGCGGCACGGCAGCGTGAGGGCGGGCCCGGCCCCTGGGCCCGCCGCTGCCGCCCGCCCCGAGATGGGCGGTGCGTGCCGGAGCGCCGCGGAGCGGCCGGCTCGGAGCTCGCCGCGAATGCGCCGTCCTGGGAGGGAAAGGGGAAAAAAAGCCCTGCCGCTGGTTAATCATAAAATCATCGAATGGCTTGGGTTCCAAGGGACCTTAAGGATCATCTCGACACAGCTCCTGCCGTGGGCAGGAACACCTTCCCCTAGACTGGGCTGCTCAAAGCGCGGCCTGAGCTCTGCCAGCCACGGGCCATCCACAGCCCCTCTGGGAAACCTCTTCCAGTTCGTCACTTCACCACCCTCACAGCAACTCAGTTCTTCTGTGTATCCGACCTAAATTTCCCCTCTTTCAGTTTGCACCCGTTGCCCTTTGTCCTATTACTACAGTTCTTGACAAAGAATCCTCCATCTCTGTCTTCCCTGTGAGTTCCCTTCAGATACTGGGAGGTTGCTCCCAAGTCTCTAGACGAACTCCTCGTAGAGAGTATGAAGCATCCATTTGTACACAAACTTGTTAATACATTGCCTGAGGTTACCAATTGACATGAGGAAAATCGCGGAGATGTGTCAAACCGTTTCTGCAGTGCGTACTCGGAATGGGATGAGGGCAGAGAGCATTCCCTTCTACGGGAAATACCGTGTGTCAGTGAGGTAAAAAGCACAAATCCTTTATGCAAGGTAATAATAGACTTTATCACGGCGTGTTTTAAAGCCTGTTTTACATCATCGCTCCAGTAAAAACAGATGCAGGTTCTGTGGGACTTGGTTTGCACAGTGGCTGAGCTCCACTGGGTTCTGCTGGCTGCAGTTGAAGTTCATGCTGCTCTCTTCTTCTAAATCCAAATTTTTTTTCAGCATGGTGTTCCCTGCTGAGTGAAACTACAGGTTTTTCATGTTATTCACGTTAAAAGAAGATAAAAGCACAGTTTTCAGCTTTAAAGCAGAATATTAGAACAAACATTAAAACAAACAGAAGAAAAAACCCAGAGCAGTTTGCATAAAGAAATTCCATATATTTGACTAAGATATTTATTTAGCATATTTTCATTTAAATTATAATTGTTTGTAACTTAAAAACTCACTCACATTACCTTTTCTTGCTAGTTAAGATGCAGACATTAGCTTGTACAAAATAGCCCCCCTCAAAAAAAACCAAAACAAAATAAAACCAAAACCAAACCAAAACAGGAAAAACTGAAATCCCCTGGGCAAGAGGGTGTGCAGAAGGGCGTTGAAAGTAATATTGTAGAGGAGCAGAGATTAGAAGTAGTGAGTAGGTGGAAATGGAAACAGAGCTGTGGGCAGGGATTATGCAGTTTTCAGGGTGAAAACAAAGGACCTGAATTTGATGCAGTAAAAGGATGAGAAAACCAAGGATTAGTCTTTAGAGGGGATTGACCTGGAATATGTCTTTGGTGGCATTTTGAATCCAGTCCTTCAGAGGTGGAGGCACAAGGAAGGGACACGAAGATATTGTGCATAATAAAATGGTAGCTGCTAGGGTGGCATCAATAGAAGTTGAGTAGTGATCCATCTAAGAAAAGTGTGTAAATTATGTAGATAGCAGAAGTCTAAATAGGATGTGGACAGGAAAAAGCAGCAACCAAATATGTTCATTTCCTCTTTTACGTATGGGACAGTCTATATGTGCTGTCTTTCCAACAACATCAAATTGACACAAAAGAGGAGATTAATCAGAAAATAACTTTAGACTATTTCTAGACTTCCACCACAAACAATGTTGAGGCTTTCAAAACTCAAATGTCAGTACTATAGAGATAGAGCAAAGCTGACAGAAGTAAATCTGTCTTTCACCATATAACTCTCAGGATCAAGGCGAGGTGAGGATGTGAGTGCAAAAAATCATCTGCACTAAGCTCCCAGTAAAAAAAAGGTTAAACATTTGTAGGGGGCCTTTAGAATCCTTGAACTTTTGATATTGCCCTGCTCAATTACAGTTAAATGTTCACAGTTTACTAGACTAATGGGGAAGTTCCCTTGTAGTAGGATTTCATGGAAAAATCCATACTGCTTTTTTTCTTCTGGCTAAGAGGCCACTTCAGCAACCTTGGATTTGACAGTGCATCTGTGATAATGTTTGCTTTTCTTTTGATCTCTGCATTGCAATGTGGCATTTACTTCTGTGCGAGAAAGGCATTCAAAGAGGAAGACCTTATGAACCCCATACAAACTACCAATGAATTCCCCAGCAAACCTTTTTGATTCTTTTAAATAATGCCAGTGGAAACAGAAGTCTGCCCTCCCCAAGTTACCTGGTTTGTATTCATCTCACATGACCTCGTTCATGGAGGAAATGCATTCCTGGCACAGGGGAATTGTTTACAATAGAGCTGTTTTCTCAATGACTCTGAAGCTGGAAACTGAATGCTAACATAAACACCATATCACCACTCCAAACTGCAGTTATACATAAAGCAATACTTAATTAATCTGACCTTCATAAATAACATCACAAAGTGTATAATTTTCAAGAGTGAGCCGGCCAATGTCTGTATATACCCTGAGGATGGGGAGGGAGGAATGGATAAAACATACTCATTACTTTGCTAATTAATCTGTAGAAGAAGCTTCAATACAACAGTGATGTGTTTAGAGAAGGACAGGGAATACAATACGAGTAGATGAAAGCAAAGTATAAGAGCTGTTGCAGCTGTGGTTTTCTGCTTCCTCAAATTCGTTAATTTAAATCTTTCAACAGAGTTTTGCAGTGACAATTTTGTGGGTTGAGAGATTCAATATGAACCAAAGTGTGGCAACTGTAGAATCAAAGTTGTCATTTAAATGTGGAATCAAGTTTGTGAATTGGTAATACTGCAGGGCAAATAGCTGATATTAGAAATGTCCTTTTGATCTTAAAAGATAAATGCTCCCAAAACACATCAGCGTGTAAAAGAAACATGTCACACTTCCAGAGGCCTTTGGGAGAAGGGATGAAATTTTGGAAGAGCACGTAGCATGGTTGCAGCCTCCAGCCTCTGGAGTCACTTGTGCCTGACTTTTCATCAATTGATTTTTC
The DNA here is from genome assembly GCF_009819655.1 of Sylvia atricapilla. NCBI lineage: Eukaryota > Metazoa > Chordata > Aves > Passeriformes > Sylviidae > Sylvia > Sylvia atricapilla. The sequence continues at coordinate 70,114,386 of NC_089140.1, read as the reverse complement.
TGGTTGTGTTTTCTGCCTATTGGCATGGGCAGGGGCAGACCAGGATCCCACAGGCTACACTGTGATAAAGCTGGAGATGCCTTGGTGTGATTTCCATCCAAACTCTCCTACTGAATTTAGAAAAAGAAATAGCAGTGAGAGAGTAACTTTCAGGGCCAAGCAAAATAACTTTTTTTCTTCTCTCTTTCTAAAATAACTTGGTTTCTTTTCTAGCCTTCCCCAACCCTCCTTTTTTTTTTTTTTTTTTTTTTTTTTTTTTTTTTTTTTTTTTTTCTTCTTTCTTTTTTTCTTTTTTTTTTTTTTTTTTTTTCTAGCAAGCACAGATGTGGCACCTAACAGCCCTCTTAAGAAATTAGCAGTAGTGGTTACAAGAGATAAGAGCCATGGCTGTAATTCTGGGATTCCTAGGAAACTCAAGGTTTTAGAATAATGGGAGTGTTAATAGGTGGTTCCTGTCAACCAGCTTTCATGATCCCTTATCTCTTGAAGAAGAATAGGAAGTTAATAGGAACACAAGAGCTACTGTATTCCATCAGAAAAGGGTCTATCTAACATACTGTCTGTCCCTATCCATTGTCTATAGAGGATACTTGGGAAAGAGGAACGAAATGATGGCCAGTATATGGTGGTGACAAATATGGGGTGACTTAAATGTGTATCACACCCAGTTGTCTGCTTGGCTGTGCTTTCCCAAACCAAAAACTGGCCCTCTGTACAACAGCTCGTGTGCTGGTGGTCGTGCTGAGAGATTACAGAATTGTCTTTGTCTTGCAGGGTCACACAGCTCCCAGGGCAGTGCTCAGGCCGCAGCACCCTATCCACGTACTCTCTCTGCTGGAAAAAGGTCAGCCTAGTCCTGTGGGTCTCCCTGGAAGGAGATTTCCTGTGCTGCTGCACTCTGTGTATCTCCCAGGAGGCGCTTGCTTGCGGCAGGGCTGGATCCCAGCGCTCACAGCCGCCAGCCCTTGCCGCGATGAGCGCGGGCAGGGCTGATGGCCCAGGGGCTGCTGCAGAGTCACTCCCCGGGGTTGTGTGCACACAGGTGCCAGTAGGCAGCCGGGGCTCAGGTCGAAGCGGGGCTGCCTGCTGGGAGCAGAGGAGGTGTTGGTGCCTGATGGTGTGCTGCAAAAGCAGGTGACACGTACATATATAGCCCCGGCAGCAGCCTGCTCCCCCAGGGCGGCTGCAGCTGCTTGGGAAGGAACGCTCTGGAAACAAAATGCTCAAAGCACTGTTTGAGTCAGAATTTTGTCTTCACACTGTACTTCAAAACTTATTTAACTCCTTGACATGTTTGGCATAGTGTTAGAAAGAAAAAAAAAATATTCAGAATTCACTACTTGTAAATGATGAACCATTATACATTATAATTTTTATTTTATGCTGACGAAGTAACCGTACTGATGTTTTTGCATCTTGAGCACTAGATCTATTGAAATAAAATTAATGACAACTCAGTAGGAAAAGCAAGTATTTACTCTATAATTTGAAAATACATAAATTAAACTTGGGACCGAGATGATCTTGAACTTCATTTAGTGTGTGTTTCTTTTCATTTAGTACACCTACTTATACCAGACTTCACACGGGAACAATTTGCTGTTCACACTTGGACATGAGACTCCTTTAGCTTGCTAAATATTCCTAGGGATGCTGTGGATTGTGGGTTGGAAGAGAAGGCTGAGCAGCCTACCTTCTCCTCAGGTGGCATGGAAAAGTACTGCTGAAAGTGAGCAGGCACAGGCACAGGAGGGAAGAGGCTGTGGCTGGTCCCTGCACTGAAAGATTCAGAGCTAAAGGATACTTAATTACCTGCAAGAAGTGAATGCACACCTTTTACACAGGGACATCCACTTTGTCTCTTGATATGAGCACCCACTCTCAACTGGTCTTATCACCTCAAAAATTATATTTAAGCAGATGATTACAATGCAAGTTCATGTTACAAGATAGCACAGCTGGTATTACAGATAACAGCAGTTGTCTGACTAGATGAAGCTCCAGAGACACCAGCTGTGTGTTCACCTGACACTGTAACAATACCCCCAGTGCCTTTCTGCCCCTTCCACCTTATTGCACTTATCCCCTGGGAACACTCTGCTGGGCCACAATCATTGAACATGTACAGGAAAATGCACTATAGGATGCACAATTGTATAGGATTAGAAGTGATGCACTGAGGAGTTTGAAAATGCAGCTCCACCAAAATCATCGTCCTTTCAGGTGTAGAATGATTTTCTCCACTACTTACTGTACCTTGAGTGCTGGGTAAGGGGATTCTTTCATTCCTGATGAAAAGCAATCCTTTTTCGAATACGCAGACATGCCATAGTCTGTATTGGAGAAAGCTCAGTGCGTGTGTTTTGAAGGTCTTAATCATAAAATTGGTCTGTCGAGCCATCCTTACAATCAACAGTATTTCAAGATATGACATGTGTCAGCCTTTTCTGGAGTTGCTTTGGCTTTCCACACCTTCCCCTTGCAGCCTTCCTCTTGCCAGCACTGCCGCACAGCCTTTCCTCCTTTCCCAGCAAAATCAGTTGCAGCTCCTATCCTGCAACAGTTCTCCAGCTGGTTGCAGCTGCCCCCTTTCCCCAGTGTCCTAAGGAAGAGCCGAACGTCTGAGTGCATAAACCAAGGACGTGCTGACCAGAGGGATCAAAAACATGCGTTGCCTGGGAATCTGTGCTTCAGGGGGATGGAAGAGAAGATACCAGTGCTGTGCTTACTGTGGGGTGACACACACCTGCTGAAAAATGGATAATGAGAGAAAGGAAAGAGGCTTGAGAGCCCCCCTCCCCCTTTGTTTAACAAACTCAGGAAAGAGTAATGTGAGGATTGCCACAGCTTCACCTTCCTTTGGCCTCTATACTCATCTAGAAAATCCACAGCTGCTGCAGTTATGGTTTCTAAGCTCTTATAATGATACTGTGACAGAGGGAGCTTTAATACAGAATTTTACTCATGGGGAAGTTAGTTCCTTGGTCACGCTACTTTTCTAGGTTTTCAGGTAGAAGCTCTAGGCGGACAGCTAAAGGAGGAAGCCTTTTCTGGCTGTTTTCAACAATGCCCCTTAGGAATTACCATTGAAGCGACTGCATTGCTTGCTCAGTGTTTGTTTAATGTTTTGCATTTTCTCAGAGACAATCTTTACCTATTACTGTCATCACTACCTTCCTGGATATGTATTTTCATGAATGCTTTCCCTTTTTAGCCAGATAGGGAACATTTTTGTAGTTAAACTTGCAGCAACTTCTGACCTATGTCTAGTAAGCAACTTGGTGATTAAGTTGCTCCACCCAAGCTGCTAATGTGTTTTTCAAAAATAGGAATAATTTTCTGCTTTGTATTGTGCCTTTGGAAACACCTCCACGTAATCTTTAAAGATTGACAGGTCCTAAACTTTTGTGATTCTTCTCTGCTTCAAAACTAAGCTACCAGTTATACCACCCCAGTTAAGCCATGTCTATTATGCACATGTTGATATGACGCGATGTTGTTACAAAAGGCCAAATTAATAATTTGCAGTCTTGGTAGGCCTCTGATTTTCTCAAAAACTTACCTGTTGTAGGTGATCCTAGGCAGTTGCTGGGCTTGCAAACCACCACATTGCTCCCCAGGTCTTCTTTGTGCCTCTCACTTACTCTAGAAGTTTTTACACCTGCTTGCCTTACCCCACGTTGCTGAGTGGGACAGCATCGTACTCTCCTATTGCTCTTTGTTTTGTAGCTGCACTCTTAAAAATACCGGAAGAACTGAAATTACCTCCTCCAGGTTCATGCCAGGTTCTCTGTCAAAGTCATTCAGACAACTTTGTTTGCTCAATCTTTTAACATGAATTAAGTCTGTTTCCAGTTCCAGGTAACACACAGGATATTGACAGCACTGGCAAGAGGCTGGTGTTTATTTCTTGAATGACATTATGCAACCTCTGCCCTTGCCATCAGTCCCTGCTAATTTAACTTTGGCACGCACTGCAGAGAAGCTGCTGCTATGCAATGGAAATTTAGATGTCTTGTACTTTGCTCTGTTTCCCCCCTCTAAACCAAGAAACTAGTACAAAACAGGTTGCTGAACACAAGCAATTCAACCATTCCCCCCTACTGCACTGCTACCAGATACATCAGAGTTGCTTGTGCTCCTCCAAGTCTGTCTCCATCCTCTAACAGCAGCACAACCCATTGCCTTCCTGCTGCCAGCCTGGGAAATTACAGTGTGTACAGATGGGCCTGTCCCTTTGAAGGGAAAAGCAGAAATCAGAGACACTGTCAGCTTCTGCTTTGTTGGATATAAACTTGCTTTGCTATAAACACTGGAGAAATATCAGAACATAAAGAGCTTTGAAACAGGATTTAAAAAGAAATCAATGCTTTATCTTCTGTTTGAGAAAGGAAAAAAATGGTGTGAAGGACAGAGGGTAAGTCAGACAAAAAAACCAAAAAACCAAAAAATCAAACAAAAAAACCCCACCAAAATTTTTTTTAAAAAAAAAGTGAAAACCCTAGAAAATTAGTCAAAAGCAACAGCAAAGAGGCAGGCAAAAATTGCCAATTAGCATTCACATCAAAGGAAAATTCTCATCAAAACCTTTTTCTTTTTATAAGAAGCATCATGCATTTCCAGTATGTGCTGCAGTGAAGCGAGCACGCTTTACACAAAAGAAAGCCCAAGAGAATAAGCCAAACAGCCTCAAAGCTTTGTGGAAACCATTTTACACAGTTGACAACTAGGACAAAACCCCATAGGAGCCCTGAGTGTCAGCATCGCTGCCCTCGTTCAGCAGTCAACTTCCATCCTGTGCCAGCTCCAGGGGATCTGAAGCACAGACCCTACACGTGTTCCCGTGGATTCATTTGCCCCACATAGAGCCTCAGGCTGCCCAGGACAAAAAACAACACTATGTCCCACTGCCCTTGCAAGTACCACTTGCAAGACCTCTATCAACCAAAGTTGGTAATCAAAATAATTTCTACACTGTTTCCATTATGAAATTTTTATTTGGCTAAAGATCAGGAATACCAGTTGTAGGTATTTTCAAAATGTTAGGTTTTAAAACTGTGTCGAATTATTTCTTTTATACAAAAGTATGCCTGTGGTTTTTCCAGGGGAAAGGGGGGTGGTGAGAGTGGGAGGGGGGGGAACCCAAATGTAACAAAAAAGAAAACCCAAAAATAATACCTATAATGGCTCTCTAGACTGCATGCAAAGTCCTAAGTAATACAAAACTTTCAAGATGAACATATTTTAAAAAATTAAAAACTAAGACCACAGAAAAGCAGTCAGATTGGTTGTTGTGTAACTTGAATAAAATTTTGGATAATTCTTTGATGAGTTTAAAGAAATTAACTAAAAGAGAAACTATAATTGTAAGATGAAACAGGAGATTTCTAGTGGAGAAAAGAAAATGTCCAAGTTGTAAAGACAATTGAAATGGTGTTAAAAACACTCAGCTTGATAATGGCATAAATTAATGTCATAATATTCTCTTAGCTAAGAACTTCAATAGCAGAGAATGTTTTAGAAGGTGACATGAAAATTTCCAGTTCGGAAAACTTTGGTGAATGAGGTCAAGAGAAACCCTTGTACTCGCATTTTTTTTTTTTTTTTTTTCTTTTTTTTGTATTTATGTTTTCAAAATCTGGTTCTGACATCCAAGATTTATTATGTTTAAGCTTTTCTTTAACACAAATCTTAACTGAACCTGGAATGGTAGAACATTTAGGTCACAATAACAAAACAGATATAGAAGCTTGAAAAAGTCTCTTAGTTAAATGTCAGAACCCAGAGTGCACCATGACATATTAATTGACCTGAGTAGCATCCCTTGGATTGTGAATTTGGGTCCAGGACCATGTTTCAGGGCAGGCCAGGTGCCCTCTCCTTGTCGGAATCATGCTTGGAGGTGTATTTTCCCAAGTTCTGTCTCTGGATGAATAGTTTCCAATCAGGTTTCCAATCATGTTTCTGGCCTCATCTCCTGACTAGATTCACTAGGTGAGCTCTGAACCCAGTCAAGTATTTCAGTTTGTCCGGGACAGACAGTGCAGCCTGTCACCTTGCTCTGCTCACAGCTTTCAGCTCTTGTGCTATTGTGTCCTGGTTAGTGGGCTGGGATCACCCATGGCTTCCACCTCATCCTCCATCCCATGTGAATGGGTCCCACTCACTGACATTTAAATTCTAATTAATATGTCAGCATTTTTAGCATTAAAATCTGTGCAACATTTTGAGTATGTAGTTTAGTTACTGAAGATTTTAATACTAATGAACCATACAGCAATTTTGGTTTTTTAAAAATCTATAACCTACTGGGAGTTCTATTTGGAAGAAAAAAGGTGAAATGCAAAAGGTTTTTAACTATGGGCTGATGACTTCAATATCAGAGAAGGCTTATAATCCATGATGATATAGATATTTGAAAAAGAATTGGGAATGAGATCATCAGCTGCCAACCTGGGTTTAAAAAGAGAAAATCTTTTCAAAGTATCTGGAAGTGTTTTTGGAAAAGTTTTCAAAAATAAATCTCAGGGAGAGAGAAGAATGTAGTCTATATTTTATAGAAGAGTCTTTAAATTATCACTTGGCCTAATCTAAACCTTCAAAAGAATGAGCATTAATTTTAGCATAGAGTCCTTGGTCAAAGGTTTACTAGAAGAAAGAATCTAGATTGTTATAATTAGTCATATCAAGCTGTCTTCTGCAAATGTGAGTACTGGCAGTAGCTTTACTGAACACATTTGTTCAAATAATGGTTTCTGAACCTGGTGAAAGCTGTCATAAACATGGAAAGTATTTAAAAAATGAACAGACTGCAAAGTAACATACATTCAAGTTCTGTAAAGGAGCAAATATAGAATAAAACTATTTCAAAATCTAAAGCCATTCATGTTGGCAGCATCCAAGAGCAAGTGAAAAGAGTGGAATAAAAGGAAGTAAAAACATTTTCTAAGAAATTATATACATATTGAACATGTATTATGAAAAGGATAGTTCGTGTCAAATGCAGAAAATACAGCTAAAGGAATTGAGTTGAACTTTAGCCAACAGCAGTCTTCCAGACTGTTACTTATGGATTTTATCGCTTCTCTATGTGTATGGCCTGTGGGATGAGAAGCAGAATAAGTGAAAATATGTAGATTTAGAGAAGATGGCATTACAGTAACTTAATTTGGAGGGAAACAAAAAGAGGGAAATTTCTGTAAAATTAAGTGTCTGTAAAATGTCAGGTCTTTAAAATTATTTTCCTTGTGAGGTCTATAAAATTCTATTCAGAAAATTCTTTAGTTTGTACTGCTGTCAGGAATAGCAGACTGAAAGCTAACCTGCACCCTTACTCTGTCCAGATTGCAAAGGAGAGTACCTAGATGCCAAAAAGCAATTTGTCTTTCTTATGTTCTGTTTCAGGACTAATGTGAAGGCACAAGTGATGTGGATTTTTTTCCCAGAGAAAACTGATGGAAGTATTTTGGTCATGCTACATATATTTAAACTTTCATTAAGTAAAATGAGCAGTTTATGGGGATTAGCATTCTTTCTACTTAGAGTTTACAATTTACCTGCAGCTCAAACTTACCCACATACAACTTCACCATTTTTCTTGCATTTGTTTGTGACTGTAGAAGTGCTCTTGAAGGAAAGAGTGAACTCTAACTGTAAGAATTAACAAGTCTTTTCGATAAGTTAATACATGAAAAATAGGTAAAAATAGCACTAGCAATGATTAAGGGCATCAGTATCAGTTTTGTTTGCTGATGCATTAAGCTGAAATGCATTACATCAAAGGTTAAATTCTGAATATTAATTATCTCTTCACTGCCTCCTGAAGTGAAAATAAGGAAATGAATCTTATGCATTTAGCTCGCATAGATTAATACTGACAATAATGAAAACATGGACAGAAACTGAACTGCATTACCTGCAGAAATTTTTTCAGTCAGTGAAGTGACTCACTTTTATGCCTCCTTTGGTAATTACACAACACTAAGAAGATACTAAAAGGGACAAAGCATCAAAGGATAACCAAACTCATACAGAGGACTATTTTAAAAGCTTGGATCAACTAAAATGGAAAATATTTATTTATTTTCCCATTAGAAAGGGCAACTAATGCTTTAAGGTGTTTTTTACTCTTGTATTTAGTGTAAGATACAAGATGCATTCATACTGAAGTAGAATAGGACATTATGGAATAAATTCTGTCATACACCTTTTCTCTCCCTCTTCTTGACTACAAAGAGCAGTTTGGAAATGGAAGGTATTGGAGAGGGAGGCCTCCTCTCCTCTCCCTCTCACTTTGCCTCTCCCTCGTTCTGCTCATTTCTATGTGAGCAACACACAGCTTCAACTGTGCTTTTCATCTTAGAATATAAGACAAAACAGTGGCTTTATTTAGCATTTGAATCTCACTTAAAAGTATTTTGTATAAATTCCTCCTAAAAAGAACGTGATGGGCTACGCCATAAGACAAAAGTGTGTTGGTTTTGTTGAAGGGGAAGTTTTAAACCTACTTCTGCATGAAAGTCTTGTGTTTTACATTTTTAATCACTCCATCCTTCTGTGAACTAAAATTTTGCCTCCTTTCCTTATTATATTCTAAAACCCAAAATTACACAGAAGAGCAATTTGCAAGCAAAGAAATTGAGGTAGTTCCTTCAAGCCTTTGTTTTTCATTTGCTGAAAGATCATAAATTGTCAGTGTGCCAACTGCCTCTGCCCGCCTTGCCATACTCACCTCCTTGTCCCTCCCAGAAGCTGCCTGCCCTTGTTGTTGCCTGGTATTTTATGTCTGATGATATATAATTGGCCTAATATAAAATTTATATAGTTTATAGGCTCCTTATATTTCAAGTTGATGTAAAGTACATATGAGCTTATTCAGAATGATTCCTTCATGATCCAAAGAGGGAAATGAGCCTTCTTTAATGGCTGGGTAGTCTTAAAATTAAGGTGTTTTGTATTTACCAGTAACTTTCTTAGTCCTACTGTTGGAGAAGCAGAAACCTCATAAATGATCCAAAACATTTGCTCCAGCAAATGACAGTGTCTTCATAAGGGCACCCCTTCTGTCTTGAGGCTGGTGAAGGGACAGTGAAGACAAAGGGTGGACAGAAAGGTTTAGGCTCTGTCAGCAGGTCCTGTGGCTCCTGTGGAAACTTTGGCTATGCTGCAGCTAAACCAGCTTTGCTGTCAGGCAGGCACCGTGCCCTGCTTGCTCCCACACTGAGAGGGGACACGTGCATTGTGGGCATGAGCTTTTTGGGCTGGTAGGAACAACAACAACAAAGAAGAAAACATTTTAAAATTATAGTGACAGAGCAAGGCAGGACACAAACATATCAGTCCACAGCAAAACAAATGCAGGCATAAAGATTAAAACACTAGTAATTTCTTTGCTGTTGTCCATGGAGCAACTAATAGCTGTGATTAATTAGTTAAAACAGCATTAAAACTTCAATTGAGCTAATGCTCAGTCAGGCAAGAGCATCTCAACTGGCAATTTAAACGGGACACTTGAAAACTGTAATCACCTAATTTTTCCAGATTTTCTAAAATCTTACATAGAGCAAAAGTCTTGCTAGGTCAGAGCCTCCCTGCTACAGCCCATTCTCTAGCCTTCAAGGAGGAGAAGAAGAAGAAATGATAATTTGAATTAATATAGTTTTATTTTTTTCCTAACTTTCTATTGGGCAAACAATTCACCTGGCTCTGCCAGAGCCTAAGTCACAGCTGCAAGTAACAGTCCCCATCTGCCACTGTATTTCCTGAGTGAGATGGTGATACACTTTCCCAGCCCCTTGCCTAGCTGACTCGCTACTGGTGAGAGGTGGACAGAGAAGCAGCAGAAGGCAACTACTCCAGTGGAGATTTTTGTAACAAATTGCCTGTGGACTGTCATCGGGCCAACAGATTGAGTCAGAGGAAATTACTGTTTATAGTTGACAGAATGCATGTGACACTGAGCATGTTTGAAAGCAAAGTCCCTGCCTTGAATAGCTTGGATTTAAATGAGTTGAGGCAGCAGAGGAGGAGTGAGGGCAAGCAAAAGCAAGTCCTGCCAATTCATGTTACAGTGCCTGATAATAGGTCACCAAGCAGGAAAGAAAACTCTGGCTGCATTATCAACATCAGGCCTGTGTCAGGTGTCAGTGACTTATTTCCTGGAGATGTCTCAAAACACAACCAAAGCCTATTTAGAAGGGAACCTAGCTCCTGCTATGATGCAGACAGGACATTGTATTGCGTTTCCATCACCAATGCCTGAGAAATTCAGCTAAATGAACCCAAAAATGTCAAATATTTCTGCAAAAGATTAGGAGATTGTATATGTGGCAGGTACCATGCACAAGTGGCATGGATGGATGGAAATCCAGCATCCCTAAACTTGGGATATGACAAAGGAAAGACGTATCCTTGAGTGTTTATTCATCAAGCTGGAGCCCCTCAGCTGGGAAGGCTGCTAAGGTAAGTAAACAGAAAATGTCACAAACCAGAGACCTAATCGAAAAGCTCCCATCAGAAGGGTGTGTGTGCATGCAGAAGTAGGGAGGGAGAGGAAGAATTCTAATTAGGTCACAGGGACCAAAAGATAAAAACAGGACAATCTTATCTAATACCTGGGCTGTCACCACACAAATGCCAGGATGAGGATGAACGACCAATTAAAAGAGTTTTTACGCAGCTAATTATGATGACAGAGGATTTGTGGAATAAAACCCCAAGATTAGTATGTTAATAAAAAGCTAAAGAAAATTTGAAGGGGTAAGCACTGAAGCTACACCACAAGAGCTACAATAAAAGCTGCCCGCTCAAGAATAAAAGAAACAATGTTTTGATAAGAATTAATTATCTGCTGGAACAGCAGCACAGTATGAAACAAACAGTCCACTAAGTTCTTGCAATAGTTTACGTAAGTTACAGGAATGGCTTTAAGTCAACCATGATTACTAGGGTGAATCTGGTTAAGACCAAAAACATGTATGGAAGCCAATCTTGAAACAAGCTTGTCATTCTGGAGGAAGGAAAGAGTAAACAGCAAAATGAAGATCTTCCTGCATATTTCAACAAACTCAGAACTATTAAATAGCTTCCTGTCAAGATAATCCTCAGAAGAACAACAACAACAAAAAAACTGGAATATTCTTATTAAGAACACTAAATAAACACCAAAAGTAAATCAAATCAGCAGCTTCTTTGCTTCAGTTGACAAAAAGAGCAAATTCTGACTGGCAGGAACATGAAAAAAGCAGATTCCAGAGCATCTCCCTCAGCTACGTTTGTACTGCTCCACTGCTCCACTGTTAAAACAAAAGCACATGAGTATATTCAAAGACCAGCAGACTTGAAAAACCAAACCAAATGAACAACTTCAGAGATTTATGGAAAACCGAAAAGATTTGTATGCTTTTGTTATTCTAGACAAGGACAGAAAGGCAACACATAAATCAAATTAATCTGGAACTTGACATCAGTCAGGGAATGCAGGAAAAAATATAAGAAGTTGATTTTACTGAGCTATTCTAACCCTGTAATTATGTGCATCAAGAAATAGACCACAAATGGTAAGAAATCCAAAACTTAATGTCAGTGAGAAGAAACCATCTGCAAAGGACAGAAGCACAGAGAGAGGTGATTTAATTAAAAAATTACTTTACACACAGGAAGGAAAATGACATTTTTTCATATTGCAGTCAGAGTAAGCAGTAACACCAGAAGGTATGAAAAAAATTTGTAAGCTAACCAGCCAAAGATCAGATTTTGTTAAAAATGTACAACCAATTTGTCCAGTATTTACTGAAGTTTTGATTATTCAACGCAAATACAGCCTTTCATGAATTCTTTGATTTAGAGTATTTTCAATTAACAGTGATAACTAAAAAGTAATTTTGCATGCTCCCTCATTTGGCTAGTGTCTGCTATGGATATCTTGGCTAAGAAGCTTGGTCATATATATATATATATATCTATATCTATCTAAACATAATTTTACAAAGACAGCAAACCAAAAAGTTGCCCTTGTAGCTGCAATTCTAAGCAGCAAAGTTTATTTGGAATATATTTCTAAAAACAACTTTCAACATCAAATAGTAAAAGTTCTGTTACAGATGTCATCTGAGCAAGCAGCAAGATGTAAATTTAAAACATACAGTATATTTTTCTTTTGCATTAAAGATACGAGATCACACAGTTAAGCATATGGAAGCCCATGGGACAAATCAGCTTACCACAAAAAGGAAAAAATAAACCAAAAACCAAAATGTTCCTGAGAATTTTAAGATTGCAGGATTGCAGTAAGGACTCTCATTTTTTTAAAGATCAAGAGGCAAACTTCAGACAGTGGCTGCAAACCTCTGAACAACAGCCACACTTGTATGGGGCTCACTTCTAAAGTGTTCACAAGAGAAAACTACAAACGAGATCTTGTTGCAATGAGGATTAAGTTTACTAACCAGAGTTGCCTGTACCTACGCTGGAATTCCTGCCCTCACCCACTCCCTCTCCTGCCATCCCCCCAAAAGCTGACAGAAAGATTTACAACCCACTCATTCACATTTACACATTCTGATGTAAGACAAAGGTAAAGCTATGTAACTGAAGGATTTTGGAAAAAAATGCTTATCATGTTAATAAAAAAAAGCTCAGCACCTTGCAGATCAAAGAATATTTAACTATTTTGTTTGGCTATTAAACACAGAAAAAAAAGTCTACGAAGACAATAAAGCAGTAAAAACTTGAACATAACATTGAAGAAATACTCAAATAACATAGCAGATGTTGTACTACAACAGTTTACTTCATTTAAGTACAGAAAATGTCACCCATCCTATGATTTATAAAGTACGCAAAATATGTATACATAAAAGAAACCAAACCCCATCAAAAGATGATCATTTTTGTGCATATGTACATAGAACATACACACCTAAAATGTGCAAATTTCTTTTAATGCAAGTTAAACAAAACATTTGCAGGATAGAGTTGTACAACGATAATGGAAGATAGAGTATTCTAGATATCCTAATGGTGTTTCGTATCTACAGCCAGTGCAAACTTACAAGGCACAAACTCAATGCTGATGCTGTAGTGTTTTAAGTTACATTCAGGCACATCTCCATTTGCAGTTCTGCAGAAAAAGAGCAATGGAAGTGCTACTTCTATACTAAACTGCCAGCTTTCTCTCCCAGTTTAAGCACTAAATTGATGTATCCTATGTATGCTACAGTTACCAGTGGGGTTCTGGGTTAATTTATCACTGGAAAGGCTGTGGCTAAAACATCTGTTCTAATCTCCTTGCATGTGAAAGCATGCTATTTCCCAAAACACCTCCCAGACATTCTCCAAAGACTACATATACCTTGCCAGCCTCAACACGTGGGATCTTAAGAGGACATTACTAATGCTTTTTTCTAACTTTAGTCAAAACTTCACCGGGAAGAGAATCCAGAGTTTAAAAACCAAAACAACAAATCAAACAAATCCAAACAACCCCCCCAAAACAGCCAGCAAAACACCTTCTGAGTTACTTGCATTTAACAAACTTGTGTTAAATTGCATAGTGACAGTGTGTACCAGCTAGTAAAGAGTGTAAAACAAAAGCTTGCTGTTTAAGGCAAAATTTTAACACAGCATAGCAGAAAAAAGCCAAGTAAGAGGTCCATCAATATTTGTCCAAAGTACTGGCCAATGTAGTCTTATCCTCACAGTGTCTTCTTTCTCACTTTAACAGCAAACACTTGCATTATGCTTGATTAGAAAATTTTGTTCCATTTTCCTAAATGAAATGAGAGCAATTAATATGTATGCTGATTGACTGATAGTGAAAACACCTGACAAGTATGTTCTCTCCCACTCCTTGAAAAGGTTTTTGATCTTACTGGGAGCTTAAAACTCACTGGTATCCACGTCTAATATACTATCTAAAATGAAACTAGTAATTTAAAGCTTTCTAGTATTTATTAGACATTACCACATCACTTTGCTGTCTCACGCTAAAATTGCATTTTCGTATTATTTTTCAATAGAAGACATTTAATAGACATCTGAGGAAAACAATACAATACAAAAGCTTAAGGGTCTTTGCAAAGATATCTTCTATTCCTTCTGCAAAGTAAGAAAGGGGTGATTTTATTGGCATTTATTTGAAGTGCCATCAATAAAGACATGAGAATACTTTAAAAAGAAGAAAAAAACAAAAGTTCTAACGCTTCACACGTATCTTTGGTTTAGCCTTCCTGACCAAAGTCTTCTGTAAACTTCTTCAACTTCTCCAGGTCCTGTTCATTAACTGTGGGTTTTGTGCTAGCAAGCGACCTGAGCATATCGGCCTGTCAGGGAAAAAAACAAACACACTTTCAGAAAAAAAGTACAGTACCACTGCTAGTAATTTTGTTGCCAGGACAAATATGCATTAAAAAACCATAAAAAAGTTCCTATTAACACAAAACTTCAAGTAAGCCTCAACACTTCTGCACAGAGGCTGCCTTTTAACCCTCTGAATACAGACAATGGTCAGTGAGTTTTCCAGTAACAAAAGCACAACCTCAGTTTTAGGTTCAAGCCACTCATCCATTCAAGTTTTATTCATCTTTTTTAAAAAGAACTGAACCTCCTTTTTTTTTTTTTTGGTCAGTTACTGTTTTCAACCCATGATTAACTACAGCAGATTAAGTGGAAAATAATAAAAATAAGTGCAATCAGATGTTGCCATGTACTTTTCACAGTCCAGCAATGGAGAACAGCAGTTTGTGATTCATCTCTAGCAAAGTTTTCCTGCTCATGACTGGTATTTTCTGTCTCTTCAATTCAGTCAATTTCCTAGATAAATATTTAGATGCTAGGAAATTGAATTTAGAAAAAAAATTCATAGGTCTATGAAGTTGAAGGCAGCAGTTAAAATACACTATGAATAAAAAGGGGAAAGAAAACCAATCAATTCCCAGCCAAGGGCAACTGAAAAAAGTAGATTCCCAACACCTCATATTACTATAAAATTATGGATAAATCCAAAAATTAGTATAATGATTTTCCACACATGATATTTGTCTCAGACCAGAGGCACCCTGCTCAATAAGAATGAAAGCCTTATCTTTTAAGGACAAGAAGTGATTTTGGACACTGAAACATCTGCCTGTAGTGCATCAGAGCCCAGGTACCATTAGGAACACACAAGGAACTGCTGTCTTTAGTTCCAGGAAAGACTGATTAAAAATCCAATTAGACCATGCAGGGAGAATTAAAGGGCAGGCCTGCACCTGCATAAATCCTTTTCTGCTTCCTCAGTATGCAAATACACACAGGAAATTCTTTTCTGAAATACAGTGATGGTTCTATTTAAAAAGCAGTGCCTGCGATCCCCATGAAATCCACTGATTTCTTTCATTCCTTACAGAACTGTTTGCACACAGGTAATAACAGCAGCACAGATTTTTTATTAAGTGCTTCTCATAAACTTGGTACTTAAATTCAAAATGTTCTTCTGCTACTCTTGGCGAAAAATACAAAATGAGTTTCCAGCAATTATTTTTTTCTCTAACCAGTGAACTGAAATTGAAAACTGTCTTACATATTTTATTCCTTAGGCCAAAGCAAGTATTTTCAAATGCACAAAGAAAATCTTCCTACATTTTGGTTTTTATGCTTGTATCTATTTAATGGGCAATATCTACCTACAGCACATCACTTCCCAATTTACAGTGAACATAATTTTCCATTTCCCAGTATTAATGCCACAGTGATGAGAAGAAAGTGCATCATGGTGCAGGAACCCCAAAGGTTTTAAATTAATAAAAGCCAAGTGAAAGAACAGTGCAAGAGCCAGATATTGTCTATGGATGAAAGGATGGCAGCTGCATACTAGCAGACAAGAATAAGAAATGCTTATCAGGGATAGACAGCTGTCTTTTTCATAAGCATGCCATACTGTAGTGATTTATGTTGAGAATTCAAATGTTATCTGGTATGTCTAGCATTTCTGAAAACAAACATCTCACCCAATTGTCCTGAAAAAGACTCTTTACCTTAAAGCCTTTTTAGAGTTGTGCAAAACAATAAAGAAATGCTACAAAGAATACCCACCATGGAAACTTTAGGCTCCAGTAATTTATCACTTGGGACCTGCATCCATGTCATTTCTAAGGCTTCAGGATCACCTGGAGAGCAAGGGGTGTATAAATCTACCAGCACATTTGGATTAGACAATGATGGTCCTCTTACCTAAAAATAAGAAAACACTCAGTTTATAGGAGGTATTTTTTGAAGACAGAAACCAGAAGCTGAACAGCACCCCAAGCAAAAACCATTCCTTGATTTTATGCAGATGCCCTACCCATTGGGAACACATGTCCTGTGAAAGAGAAACTGTACAACTCTGCTGGTATTATTCACCTTCAGAACATGCAGCTGAAGCAAGATACTTAAATTCACATCAGGTCAAATCCCAGAAGCCACATCCTCTTAAAGCTGAGGATTTCTGTGGAAAACTGACATGCCAGGAAAGCTGCTTGGTGAAGACCACCCTTCCTGGTCCCTTTAGGCGTTCATTCATCACTAGTTAACAGCTCTCCAAAGGCTTCCCAGTGCTTTTCGCTCTGACATCCCGCGTTCCCAAGCTCCCAGCACCTTTCCCGGCGCCACCTGAGCAGCGCTCCGTGGAAAACAGCGCCACCAAGCGGGAGAACAAAACAGCCTCTTTCTTTTTTCCCCCCAGACAGACAGACAGACAGACTGGCCGAAAAAAGCTGCCCTGGGTGCCTGTTCCGTTTCTGCAGTACACTGTCACCTGCAGCACCACACACCCACGGGGACTCGGAGCATACGCAGAGGCTGAAGGACAACATACTAACTGGCTATGGGCAAAACTGGATTTGCTATTCCAAGCTGTATTTAGAGCAAGATGCTGGAGAGCAGATTGTAATATTCAATCTGCACTCTGACAAACCTGCATTATCACATATGGCAAGGAAAGGTTTACAGTTAATTACTGACAACTGAGGAAAGCTCTGCTGAACGGAGGCAAATTGCCTGTTATACCACAAATAACAACGCCAAAGTTTTGCTTATAAAAACACAAAATTGCATCCAATTAAAGGATTCACAATAAGGTGGAATCAATGTGACTCATGTCAGAGTGTTCAAAGTATTGCAGTTGTGAGGTTTTTCCTTCCTTTTTTTTTTTTTTTTTTTTTTTTTAAGCAAAAATGGGTAAGATGGAAGAAGTGCTTTTGAAGCTGTTCTGCAATCTGTGACAACTGAGGTTATTTCATTGCTCCATGGCAAGCTGAAACACGCCTCAGTTTGTTCCAAATTCGAACAAAACGCTAAAAGCTAACAGCCCTTTAGCCAGAACTGCCATTGTCATGTAAAATTAACAACAGAGAAACACTTCAGACATCACTGCTTAAGGGAAGGAAACATCTAGAAAATCCTTGATATATCAAAGTCACTGTTTATTTATCAACAAATACAGCTTACATCACATTGTTCCTGTGACTTGTCCCCAGAAGTTAACTTCCTGTCCTCTCATATTCTGGACCATACTGAATTTAAGTGTGTCTTTCTCTTTGAATCTTAAGCTGAATGAGTTCATTGGAAGAAACCACACTGAAAAAAAGGAGCCTATCTTCAAAGTGAATGTAGCTGTTCTGTTCAGGGCCATTAACCCTTTTATGTGAGGTTGAGTTACTGGTAAAAAAAACCCTGTAATTGTAACTGAGATGACAAAGAACTGCTGCCAACACGACATACACGGGACTCTACACCTTAGGATCTGAAGTTTTTCCTACCACACCTGCTCTTTTAAGAAGCAACAGATTAAAACTTCCTTTTACAGCAATTAACACCTCTGCAGAATATCCTGACCCACCTTCACCCAAGATACATGAATTTCTGCAAAAATCAAACTTTGCACTAAAAATATTAACAAATGTATCTTTAGTATGGGTCCACTTTAAAATATGCTACACAGCAAAACGAAACTTCCTTCAACTGATACACACTGTATGTAGTTTAACCTCAGTTTAGAACCATTGATATTATCACTTTTTTTTCCCATTTAAGAATTTAATAGTTTACAGGGAACAATTAATTTGACTGAACAAGGCCCATCTGTGCAAATTCTCCAAGGGAAAGACTTCCCAGATTTAAAGGATTTAGACTGATAGTAAATAATGCCAATTGGTTCTCATTCAGATAAATTTTCTGAGATTCAAATATCGGGAAGAAATATTTCTTAAGTCAATATGAAGCATGTAGAGGTAAGTGGAAGATAAGACAAACAATATAGTTTGAAAAGCCTCTTTGGTGTGTACCTACATAAAAGGAAAGTGATTTTTACATTACAGCAGTGTAAATGAAACACAGACCTTGCTCAGTTGTGTTGCATCTTTACTACTGTAATTGATTCAATGTTTCTAACCAGAACTCTACAAGAACCTTAATTTTGCAGTTTGACAAATATGCCAAGTAAACAGAATGTACTTAAGTATAATCCATCTGTTCTCAAGTGGATGAGGGATGCATTTATTTTTTTCCCAGCATGTTAAGAACCACTTAACTTGAAATAGAAAAAGAGCACCTCTGTAACATTGCCATTTAAGTCAAACTGCAAACTGAATGCTTTTAGCACTCTCTAGAGACATTGAGAGTGAGAGCATGAATATTCAGAAATTAGCTCCACCAGACTTATGATAGGACTAGAGGGGGGCTATGGGGAAAGGCAGAACAGCTCTCCCCAGTCAATAAAAGGGACATTCATAAGCATGCAGTATTACCCAAGACCAAATTCAGTTTATCTGCAAGGAATTTTCAAATTAAGACTGATCTGAAAGATGAAATAATCTGAATAACAACTTACTTTCTTAAAGTGAGTCGCTGATTGCACTTTTCTAACAGGCTGCATCAGTGCATCACGGACAATGATGCTTATATCTGCACCAGAATAGCCCTCAGTTCTCTTCCCAAGCTCTCGATAATCTGATTCTTCCAGGACATTTGGAGTTGACCCAAGGTGAAGTTTGAACATTGCAGCCCTGGCATGGTCTTCAGGTAAAGGAATATAAATACGCTTCTCAAACCTGGATTAAAAAAGACAGAAACAAAGCATTCCCAAGATGTCAGCTCATGCAGGTGCACCGTGGAGAAAGCTCATGCAAATGAGTTTGCTCCAAGCAATATTAGAAAGAAGCAGTTTCAGTACAACAAACCTTAAAAAAATAATCGGAGGCAAATATTCAGCAACCTGTTCTCATAAATAATACTTTAGTTAGTATAAGCTAACATCCAGAATGTAACAACTGCTTCCTTTACATTACAAAAACCATCTCTTTAGACTGATGTTTTTCCTGCAGTTTGAGTCTTAAAAGAAAAAACCTAAGAGGAAAGAGTCTTTAAGTGTTGGAGTATATTTAAACAGATTTCACACTCAAAGAAAGAACTGCCTGATAACAAATTCATGCAACAAATTTCCACAGTCTCCAACTAAATTAAGAAAACACCATAGATGGAAGTAAACTAGAAGTCATTCTCAAGGAAACATTCGTAACTGCAGTTCCTCCTTTGAAGCAGCATCTGTTCTCATAGTGGAGATTACCTCCCACCAACAAAGTAAGAGCAATTCCAAGTTCTGCCGAACACAATTAACCTGATACACATGACAAAGTGGCCCAAATCCATGAAAAATTAATTTTATTACAGCCATTGTTCTACAAGTTCCTTTAAGTTTTGTGGACAACAGCTAGGAAATTTCTCTTTCATGTTGCTGAGAGAAAATGGTTTGGGTTGAGAGGAACCTTGAAGATCATCTGCCACAAGCATGGATACCTTCCCCTAGACCAGCTTACTCAAAGCCCCATCCAAATTGGCCTTGAACACTTCCAATGATGGGACATCCACAACTTTTCCAGGCAACCCATGCCAGTGTCTCACCATCCTCATAAAAAATTTTTTCCTTATGTCAAATCTAAACCCATCCTCCTTCAGTTGAACAACAGCCCCTTGTCCTGGCATTAAAAACCCTGGGAAAAAAAACCAAAAACAAAACCAAAAAAACGAAACAAAAAAACCCCACAAAAACAAAAAACAAAAAACAAACAAACAAAAACCCCCTAAAGGAACATCTCTCCACCTTTCTAATAAGTTCCCTTTATATAGTGAAAGGCCACAATAAGGTCTCTCTGGTTCCTCCTCTCCTCCAGGCTGAATAGCCCCACTCCTACACCCTGCCTTCAGAGGAAAGGTGTTCTGATCATTTTCATGGCCCCCTTCTGAACACACTCTATCAGGTCCACATCTGTCTCTTACTGTGGATCCCAAACAAAGCTGGAATTTCAAGAATGACTTGAATTTTTCAGCAACACCTTCATTTCTAAATCTGGCTCACACAACACTAGTCATGCAGATGGGAAGTGACATCTGGAGATGACCTGGTCCAACCCCAAACCAAACTGACGTATTGCCAGCTTCAATTCAGTACATAAATAAAAGTCAGCGTCAGTCACAAAAAAATCCCCAATGATTCTTAAGCCAACAAATATGGCCATTATCCAAGCTGTGTCCTCATCACAACATAATCCTATTTGTCACATAACTGTATTTGTCCTCTGCTTGCTCTGCAGCTCAGAGAGAGATCCAAATAATCAGGTACAGGCAAGTCCTGTATCTGCAAAAGTCCTTTATCTGCAAAACAGCAGTCAAAAATCACAAGTTATGCCTGACCAGAAGAAAAACATGGCGTTTCTCCATCAGATTACACTTCCATAAAAGACCTCAAGCTACTCACCAGTTTGTTAGCAGCTGAAGAGGAAAGCTCTATCCCCTCTTGCCCTACTGAGGTGTGTATTTTCCAACTTGGTCCCCCAGAAAACCAAAAAGCAAGCAGAAAACTCCTCTGCTTCTTCAAGCATAATCATCTAGCCAAGAAAGCAGATAAACTACAGGGCCAATACGAGAGTGAGCGACCTCCCTCTCTCTAAAGGAGCAAGTGACTATCAGTTTAGATAAGTCCACGGAATAGAGTTGCAGAACATTAACAGTGTCTGCAAACATGAGCTGGATGAACACCTTAAGCACTCTCTGGCTGAAGGCTCACACCAGTTGTGAACTGCACACCATGAAAAAAAAACCCATCATACCTTCTCCTGATAGCAGAATCCAAAACCCAGGGTATGTTTGTTGCTCCTAAGACCAAGATTCCTTCATTGTCAACACCAACCCCTATATCAGGGCAGAAATAATTTCACAGTTTAGACGATAAACAGAGACTGTTTTAAAAAGTCACCAAAATTTAATGGGGTGGAATTGCAGATATTTTTAGTGTTCTAATGCAAGCTACACTTAAAAATACAAGTCTTAATTTCTCTGTCTGAATTTGAAAACCAAATAAACTTACCTTGCATCTGGACTAGAAATTCCGTTTTTATCCGTCTAGCAGCCTCGCTTTCATTTTCACTTCTTGACCCGCAGAGGGAATCTATCTCATCAATGAAGATGATGGAAGGTTTGTTTTCTCTGGCAAGCTGGAACAAGTTTTTCACTAATCTTAAAGAAGGAAACAGCTTCAGCTATATTAATAATTACAACAGGAGAAACACATAACTTCAGATTATGATATGGTCATTTCCTTTAGAGAAAACAAGGGGAAAAAAAGCATTAACATAAAGCTACTCAAAACCACAACATTCTTCCAGCTCCATGACTCAGAATTATACTGAATGAGAGAGCCTAGCATCATGAAAAAAATTAGAGTGCTCCAGGCATGATTTTGCAAGATAAAGCCCTTTTTCAGTTCACACTTTTACATGACAGCCTGGACTATACAGAACCATCAATTTAGAAAGATTCAAAAGAAATAGACTTTCTCTTAACGTTTCTAACTTAAAATAATTCTAGAGATTTTTTTAAGAAATAACATGTATCTTTATACAACTTTACTTACGAAATAATTTTTGTATGACAAGAAATAATAGTTTCAAATCAAATAAACAAAACAACCCATGTACAACTAGCTATTTCTCAGGAACACATTTTACTAGTTTAAAAAAGAAAAATAAATAGGAACACACCGGGAAATTCTTCGTATTACGGCCCTAAATCTCACACAATAGTCTCAAATCAAGTCTAAAGCATAAAATTTAATGCCAAGCTAGTCTCCAGCTCTGAATTCCTTTTGCAACAGAAGAAAAGTAGCTTAAGGTTTCCAGCTCTCTGGAGAAAAAAATAACTCAGTTCAAACACTTTATCTAATATCCTTTCTTTCTCATTCTATCAACTTCAAATAGTGTTGCTCAGTTGTCCCACACTTCAAACTACTAAATCATGGTTGTGACAAGCATGCTTATCATGATACGAGAATCCTTTCCCTATAAACCCAGAGCTTTTTTATTATTTCAGGAAATCTCTTTTGGAAGAGTAGATGGACAAATTCCATCTAATAGACAAATTCTAGACTGCAGCCAACATGTCACTCCTGGTCTTCTGGCTTTCTGGTCTTCTTCATGCATCACACAGTAACAAATGAAGAGTTAGCATAGGGACCCACAAAATTTCCTTTCATGGCTGCTCCTCTCCTCCAACTTATCTTTGCAAGTCTCTTATTTCTTTCAGATTTTGTTTGAAATTGGGATGAACATAAAACCCATCTCTGTATTAACAAAGAAATGCCACACAGCTGCTGGGACAGGTGATGAGTGGGGAGATGCCAAGAAGCAAAGTAACTCAGCACTTCAGACTGATACAGTATACAATCACAGATGAATTCAGGAGGGAAATAAGCTCTGTGGTGCTCCCAAAATCCTTCTGAGCACTGAAGAGAGCTTCTCAAAATGCAGCACGTAATGGTATCTTTACATGGCACTGCAGCATGAAGCACAGAAACACCCAGTTCTTTTTTAAAAAGACAAGACCATTCCCTCAAATTCTTTACAGCAACTTATCTCACTCTATAATAATTTCTTCTTGACAATGTTTTCCTGGACCTTTGGCAACTCCAACTTACTTTTCACTTTCACCTAACCATTTTGAGACAAGGTCAGATGAAGATACTGAGAAGAAGGTAGAGTTGTTTGCTTCTGTTGCCACAGCTTTTGCTAAGTAAGACTTTCCTGTTCCTGGTGGTCCAAATAGGAGAATTCCTCTCCAGGGTGTTCTCTTGCCTGCAAGAGAGAAACCAGCAGGTTTCAAAATACAATTTTCTGATTATGCTCCTCTAGGGTGCTCACAGGTTTTCCACATCTACCCAGGAAACTTCTGTCAGATGGATCAAAATCTCTGTGTTAAGAGATCAGCTTAAGTCTGTGACACATTGGCACAACACACTTCACAGGCCCCAGTGCCAGTCCTGACTGGCCAATAGCAAATAAATGCTGTAATCCTGACCTGTAAATAGGTGTGGAAATTTAATGGGAAGGATGACTGCTTCTTTAAGTGCCTCTTTGGCACCTTCGAGGCCAGCAACATCACTCCATTTGACATTTGGTCGCTCCATAACAATTGCTCCTGTAAGAAAAGATTGTCTGAGTTAGTGAGGTACATATCTTTTCACAATTACAACAATTCCACTTGTTGAAAAAAGAAAACTATGCCCACGTCTATACTGAATAAAAACAAGGCATTCTAGAAATCTGTTCTTAAAAAAAAAAAAAAACAACAAAAAAAACCCACTGAATTCCATTAGTCAAATGGATGTTATTTTTACAGAAATCTGTCACTTTTTTTAAAAATCACAATCAACCATGGAAAACCAGAATATTATTATAGTAGAAGTTCCTGGCATTATCTCATCATGAAACCACCACTGCATTTCCCAAAATATTTGAAATTTCATTTTAAACAATGTAGCTGTACTAGCTCAGGATTTTTTAAGATTCTACATCAGATGAAGTAACTTGTTGGTATCTCCAGACATGCAGCAAACAAATGGATCATCTAATGGAACCAATGTTTGAGAGCTAGGGCTGAAAACATCAGAAAGATTATATGGATCCTGCTTAGCTAAAGAAGTATTTTCTTAGTCAAGGCACATTCAAATTTTTCCACCAAGTTTCATCTTCCTCACTCAGTGACTTCAGCCACCTGAGCTGTAATTTAGCCTTCTCCTCAGACTGCTTAGTCTGACATGCTAAAAATTTTGTGTCAACTTCTTCCAGATGGGAAAACCTGGAACTCAGGCAGTAATAGATTTTTAGATCTATAATATTAGATCTTGTAATCCTAGCCACTACTTCTACTATCTGAGGTCAGATTCATGTGGGAAGAAACAAAGTCTGTATAGTGAGAGACAGGACAGGAGTTCAATGCTCATCAAATTTCTGTCACTTTTAAAAAAACAGCAAAGTGTCCCTTAAACCTGTGCATAGGATTAAATAATGTGCAGAGAAGTAGAAAAAGCCAGCACAGTTTTCCATAGTGATACAACAGCTCCTAAAATTAGACAGGCACAAGATCTGGTAAATGCATTTGATCTTTGTTACAATCAAAAACAGGAGAACAATGAGGTTTCTTCAGACCCATAAGCACCTTCTGGTAGGGAAGTTCTTAATAGTTCTTCATTATTAAAGGGAATAAATATCAAAAAGCCTTCGTTTTACTGCACACCAAACCGATGGTAGTTGCTATATGTTGCTTCACTGACTGTGTTCTGTATTTGAGCTCAAAAACCCAAACTATGCTACTGAATTGGGACAGCATCATCATTGCATATAAGAAAATGCTGCCTGTTATTATAAATGGGCAAGAATCCCTGTTTCTTACTCCTAAACATGAATACCAGTCTTTTTGTGAAAGCAGTCCTGCTTACACTGAGTATTTGTTTCATCATTTCCTTAGCCTCTAGGCAACATGCTAGTGCACTTTAGAGTGAAAATACTAAATCAGTTTAGCCAATAGCTACCCGGGATTTTGCAACTTCTGTTGGAAAATGAGAGCTTGATAGGTGACACAATTTTAACATGAAGCACAGGGTGCAGGAGATACATTTCAGCATAGTCACTATAAATTCATGGCACACAAGTCCTTTTACTTCCATAAAGACTATGCTTTTGCATGTGAATATTACACAATAGCTGAGCCACTTACAGACGTTTAAGTTAATCCATAAAATTTAGACGGCCAAAATGTAGGAACTTGCTTAACTGAAGTGATCCCTATTTAAAGAAAAGGATGCTTCAAGTTACCTTGAAGTTGGTTCTGTAGCTTCTTTTTTTCAGGGTCCTCTGATTCACCTTCCCCATCACTGTCATTCCTGATTTGGAAACAAAACGTTGAAATACAATAAGAGAGATTGCTGTCTTAGGCTAAAAATCAGAAAGCAAAAAGCAGAAAACCCATCAGGCTGAGGAATGAAAGAAACACTGAGATGCTTTCAGACCTCTACAGGTTTACATGATTGTAGAAAAGCAGAAGTACACTTTTCTATGATTTCTTTCCAATTCACCCTCCTTTACTATTTCACCTTCCTCTTATGGGTGTGAGCCCTCTTAACACACTTCTGTGTGCTTTGAGCCAGCTTTTAGGAAACACAGCCCTTATATCCAGCAACAGAGAGGTGCTGGAATGGTTTGTTTGTAGACATTGGCACTTCTCCTCTATCTGGACATGCAACAGGACTTGGCCAATTCAACAGGACTTGGCCAATTCAGGATGACATCTAGTACTACAAAACTTTCGTCTCATCAAAGCAAAGGAGACTGGAAGTTAGAGAAGGAAAAGAGACTGGATAGTGAACAATTGGAGTGGAGGTCAAGAAAATACATGTAGCCTTTGTGGTATTACCATTTCCTTTTATTATAAATAAGCAGAAGATGGTACAGCTCAAAAAATAAGGCTGATGACATGAACTGACATTGAAAAAGACTGAAAATCTTTAGCAACTTTAGCTGTTCAGGGCTCCTAGAAAAGACAGTCCCACCAGAAGGTATAATCCTGAATCTTTCCTTTCCCCTATCCCTATAAAGGCAGCAGCAAATGCAAAAGAGGCTGGGCTTGTTTGGGTGGCTCTGCTTGTTCAACTCTCTGATATGCAAAGTTGAGTTCTCTCAGATTTGTTTAATCTAAGAGAAGGGAAGCAGGGGAGAGACCAGGCAGCACCAACACATAAGAGGGATTCAGTCCACCTCACAGAACTTTACCCTACACAGGGCTTTTCACCTCTTATCAAGTTTGAGACAGATCAAACTTGGTAACCCCAGTAATCACCAGTGTGAAATTATTTTCTAGTTACTAAGAATTTAAATGCAGAAAACCTTTAAAGGTCATCAGGCTCCTTGCCACTAAACCCAATAATCATTGGATACAGCTGTTAGTCTGAAGCAGCTTTCATTCTTCAGTGAATTTCCTATGCAAATGTTCACATTTCAGTAAACAAGCACAGAAATGCTTGTGATGGTAATTCAAGTTATTTTTATTAGCCCACTGTATTTCAGCATTAATAGTCATCTGAAGCATTTCAGAAACACAAGTTAAAATGATCTTTGAATAGCTGAAGTTTAGAATAAGCTGAGCTCAGGAAGTATTTTGTTTTACCTTCTCCAAAAACATACCCTTTTCCTTCAGCTGGACCAGACTCTTTAACTGGTTTTGGTGCAGTTTTTTCTCTCCTTTTCAGATATTCTTTCAGCTTTTCTGCTCGGTCCAAGTATTCTGTACATTTTGCTCTAATGCTTTGTTTTGCTTTATCACCCTGCGCTTCATCTAAGAGTTTGAAGAGAAACGATTCTTTGTTAACAGCAAAACACATGTGCATCAATCAAAAAACAACACAAAAAATCTGTGTGCTTTAGCTCTTGTCAGTATACCTCTCTAAGGGCTCACCACATAACCAAACCTCTCAACTACCTATTTTTCCACTATACCTTGGAAAGAACTGACCAGAAGGATGACATCATGTAACAGAAATCAAATATTCACCTGAACATCGCCTTGGCTTAAAATTTGACTCTAAAGGATTAAGGACAACAGCATTGGAGGCATTTCTGTCAGCTTTTCAAGATGCTAGACATTGCTTTAATAACTGCTTTTCTAAAATAGCTAATCAAGAAGCTGCTTGTGCTAGGGAATTTTTATTTAGAACCATACTTGATTCTCCCATAGCCTGCTAATTTTAAAAGATAAAGAAACATTACATAAAACATCTGAAAGAACTAGGTGTGTTTCAACAGCCCCGCTGTTTCCATAACCACCATTACAGTATTTCAAACCAAAAATCAAAATTTAACGTGTCAGGCTCATGAACTAAGTTTCCAAAAGTACATTAGTATAGTTAAAAGCACAGAAAGCGGTATTCTGAGAAAGTCTGTAAGATTTAAATGGACAGGAAGTGATAAACACAGATTACCCTAATAATAAAGGACTATCAAGAAAACTACTCCTTACAAGTCATTATGATGAGTAAGTGTACTTTTGTCAGGCAAGAAACCCTAACTCACTTACATTAGGGCTGCTGTACCCACTTAAAGAAAGCCCACTCCCTGCATACAAACACTGAATGTGGCACAAAAGGTACACACAAGTGTGAAAAGGCATAATGAGTATATGGAAAATGAAGAAAAATTATTACATACAAGTCCATCTCATACATTTTCTCGGCCAAGATAAACAGTAAGACTATGACATTAAGGAGCAAAAAATGTCAGCAGAGAGGCTTCAGAAGGGCAAGCAGCATGAATTAAAGGAGCAAAAAACAGTCTGCAGATACAGCAAAGACTTCATGTGTAACACGGTTTTCAGCACAACAGAAATACAGGGATCCCTGTACTTATTGTCATATTTCCTCGTGCAGTGGCCAGCTTGAAACACTGCTACAAAAGTCCAGAGGAGAGACAGCAAACACCTGCCTCCTGTCTTAAAAAAACCTAAAACAAAACACAAGTAAAAAATAATCTGATTTCTTACAAGAACGGAGCAAGCACACAACACAGTAGAGGTAAAAGCTGCAAAATATATGACCTCAGTCAAACTACAACTAGCAAGTACCAACTGTTGATGAGAGCAAAAATTTAAATACTGATGTCAACATAAGAGATTACTCTTGTGCAATCTGACGACTAGGCTCTGCTTAATCATCCAACACATCACACTTACATTTGACAACGTGGAGAAAATACTGCACAGCATGTTGGTACAAGCGGAAAGCTTCCTCATAGTTTCCTGCTTTATCTTCTTGCGCTGCCTTGCTAGCAAGGTCTATTGCTTTCTGTAACACAAACAAAGAATTAATTGCAGTACAAGAGCATTTTCCATGATCAGAGACCATTTAAGATGTTATTGTTCTTTGATGGGCAGTTTTTCTGCTCTTCACTATTTACCCCCTCAAAGCTGGAGGCAACTGATTGTCTTAGGTGGTGTTTTGTACAAGACACAATATTTCCATCCTTTTATAAACAGCAGGATTTACAAACTGCTGAAATTTACTAGCCCACAAAAAAGTGCAAGTGAGAAGAAAAAGTTTCTGTGTACCAAGCTGGAACTACTACTATTTTGTCTGTTCAGTCTGTCTTACCAATCTCTTGCATTTATTATGGAAAGATTTGGAAATCCATTATCAGGCTTGGTTTTTTTTATCACAGACCTAGACACATTGAACTATGATACAGATGTGCTGTTTAGGGTGTGGTTTAGGGGTGCACTTGACAGTGCTGGGTTAATGGCTGGACTCAGTCTTTTCCAACCTGAACAATTCTACGATTCTATGACTGGTGACGTATCAGTAAACCCTGTAAACAGCAAAGTCAATACAGGAAGTACTTGATAACAATCACTGAAACTAGCACTATGACTCTTCAAACATCATGCTTGGAGACATCCTCAAAGACCAGTTGCTTGGCTTCTCTAGGAGGATTTAGATCCTGGATATCCTAGCAAGAAATTCTAATTATCACTATGGTGGGAGAGGAGAAAAAAACCCAAACCAGACAGAGGACCAAATCTCAAGCATCAAAGAGTTCTATGAGAAGCTATGAATGGATTTTTACTTTATTTGTTCAGCCAGTTTCAAATAAATCTGACTGTGATCTAAGCCACAGCATTGCACACACTGCCCCGTGGATTTATAGTATCACCACTATTCCCTTGCTCTTAAGTGCTTATTACTTTTTATTACACTTTCCTCCGTGGAATGCCCATACCACTTCAAGACAATTAAAACGTCATTTTGACCATTGGTTCATGTAATTTGAAAATAAGCAGTCAGCTGGAGTTAACCAACACCACCTAAATATTCTACAATCCCTCACCTGTTTTTTCCCGTGTGGTTCCCTTTCCTAAGCATTGCTAGTACGCTCAGGATGATTATGTAATGTCAGGGAGCAAGGCTGGGAGGTTGGACTGCAGCAAGGAATTTCCATTAGACATTTCAGCATAGATACTCTTGCCACTATCTACACTCTGCTGTTTCAGGCTGAACAAAGCTAGTACACAATAGCCATGAAAGAAACCGCAAAATACGGCATTCTGTTGCTTTGTGTTACTGTCTTGGAAGCAAAGATCATCGCAACAGATCTACCTGAAATCAAGGGTATTAAAAACAATAAACAAATTAAACAGACTCTATGGCTCTGTGCTGGCAAGTGCTGGAGCACTGTGAGCATCTGTTTCTTTTCTTTTGGAGAGGCCAGGAGCAGGCGAGCAGTTTCCCAGGTATGAATGGACAGCTGCCTCCTTGCTGCCCATTTTACGCTGACTCCCTTATGTACCTCTGTGCACCATTCAAATCTAGCAACAGAGCAAAACTTAACTCCCCAAAAGTTATTTTCATATTAAAGTTCTTAAGTGCCATCAGTGACTTTAATTACCATGTGGCAGCCCAGTAATTCCTGGAGCCAGTACAACACACACAGTGATACATACATGTGACATTAATTCCAAAGAATAAGTGGCAAAGATCACCTGCTAAAACAGACCTGTGAGAAAACATGGCATGTTGCAGACCTGCTCCTCTAAAGCAAGCAAAAGTCTGCACGACATTGCCTGGTTTTTCTATATTTATTATTATTATTATTATTATTTTTTTAACAGCCAAAGACAATTACCTGGCTATTAGATTCTCAGCTCTTATACTTCATTACATCAGCCTGTTACTGTGAAGAACACCACTGCTATCAAACAGAAAACCATTATAAGAAAGTTGTATGAACTAGGGCACAGATGACCAGCTCTAACTATCCCTGAGGCGCAAGTCATGTTTTATCACGCCATGGGTTTATAGTTTGATGAACATCACCCAAGGAAAGAATGTCAGCTTAAAGAGGTGTCATTCTTCTCCTGCTTATTATGGACCCTATAAAATCTCCTCTAGCTTTGCCAGTGCAAGCATCACACTGCCGGTGTAAACACTGCACAAAAATGACCACGGTTCAAACAGCCGAAGAGGAAAAAGGACTGTTTGGAACGCATTTATTCCAGTTCGGGCTCTGTTTAGGCGGCCAGCCGCAGGACGGACTGCACCCCCGGCCGAGGGTTAGCACAAGCGGAACATCAGAGCGGACAAGGGCTTCCCACAGCCAGCGGCAGCCTTACGGCAGCACCAGCCAAACCACGCGCCCGGATGGCAAGAGGCACCGGCGCTTCCCGGCGGGCACTAGGCCCCGCTGCCCGCGTCCCGCAGGGCCGGTTCCCGCAGCCACCCCCCGTCCCGGGACCGCTGCCCAGGCTCTCACGGCCCGGGGCGGCGAGGGCTGCCCCCGAGGCTCCGCCAGCCCGAGCCCAAGCCGAGCCCCGCGCCCCTCGGCGGCGGTGCCCGCGGCCCTTCCGGCGGTGCGGCTGCCGAGCAGGGGCGTTCGCGCTCCCCGGCCCCGCCCGCGGCCCCGGCCCGGACACCCCCGGCCCCGCTCCTCCTGGCGCCGCCCCCCGCCCGCCGCTCGCCGGGCCCGCCCCGCGCCGGGCCGGCCTCGCCGTACCTGCAGGTTGCCGGTGTTGGCCGCCATGGCGGAGCGGCGAGGGGAGGCAGCGGGAGGAGAGTGGCGCGGGGAGCGGGCCCGGCTGCCGGTGGCGCAGCGCCCCTGCCCCGCCGCCCGCGGAACCGAAACCGCGGCCCCGCCGCCGCTTCCGCACCGAGCGCCGAGCGCCGCTTCCGCCTCCGCTTCCGGGCACGCCCCGAGCGCCCGGCCCGCCCCCGGCCCGCGGTGTGCTCCCGGGGCCGCGGTGTGCTCCCGGGATCGCCGTGTGTTCCCGGGCCGCGGTGTGCTCCCGGGCCGCGGTGTGCTCCCGGGCCGCGGTGTGTTCCCGGGCCGCGGTGTGCTCCCGGGCCGCGGTGTGCTCCTGGACCGCGGTGTGCTCCCGGGCCGCGGTGTGCACCCGGGCCGCGGTGTGCTCCTGGACCGCGGTGTGCTCCCGGGCCGCGGTGTGCACCCGGGCCGCGGTGTGCTCCTGGACCGCGGTGTGCTCCCGGGCCGCGGTGTGCCCCCGGGGCCGCGGTGTGCTGCCGGGATCGCCGTGTGCTCCCAGGATCGCGGTGTGCCCCCGGCCCGCAGTGTGCTCCCGGGATCGCGGTGTGCCCCCGGGCCGCGGTGTGCCCCCGGGCCGCGGTGTGCTCCCGGGCCGGTGTCTGGGCTCGGAAGGGGACCTGGAGAGCGTCCAGTGCAACCCCGCTGCCAAGGCAGAGTCACCCCGAGCAGGTGACACAGGATCCAGGTGGGGCTTGGGATCTCTCCACAGGAGAGTCCAGGACCTCTCCGGGCGGCCTGTCCCAGCGCTCTGCCGCCCTCATCGTAAAGAAGTTCTTCCTCGTGTTGGGGTGGAGCTACCTGTGTTTTCGTTCAGGACCACTGCTCCCCATCCTGTCACTGGGCATCACCCAAAGAGCCTGGCACCATCCTCTTGGCACCTGCCTTGGAGATATTTGTGTGCATTGAATAAGATCCCTTCTCAGTCCTCTTTTCTCCGGATTAAACAGGCCCAATCGTGTTTAATCAATCATGACGGAGTCATGAGCGAGTGTCACTCACTCGTGGGTTAGTAATGAAGATCAGGTGACGTGCGACGCTTACGGAGTGGGGAGGAGGAAGTGACTCAACACAACCAGTTACAAACCAGTTCTGGAAACCCAGCTTGCTGTATGGATGGGCGGACGTCTGCTAAATAAGTGCCACACCTTCCCCTCTGGCACATTAATTCCTTTAGAGCAAAAAAGAGTATCTGGCAAACTTAACTGTAATATATCCCATTCTTCCAAGTACCTCCAAGTTACCACAGTGCAGCTTTGGCTTAATTATTCCAGTGTAGCTTTTTTGATTTTATTTTGTAATAAAAGTCTGCTGAACCTTTTTGATATGGTTGGTAGGCTGTGTACTCTGGGCACAAGGGAAAAAGGCACATCCACAGTTCTCCCTGTACCAGGGAAGGTCGTGATGAATCTCTTCATTAAGTCATCTGGTTGGCAGTTTATTTTGGTAATTGTCCTCACAAGTTGAAGATGCTTTGGTTTATTTTTAGACATGGTCAGTAACAGCTGTTCTCCTTGGATTGACTGCAAATGTGTAAAGACATGATGTAGGAAAGATTAAGTCATGTAATCAGTCTATTTGGTAAAGAGAGTTTGGCTCTAAAGGCAACTGAAATTGGCCAAAGTGGAAGGAGAGATGATGATGTCTAAAGGAACCTTATAGCTGTGTGATCAGAAGGATTCAAGCATAGCATCAGTGGTGGGAGGGGCCCAAGAAAGCTAGGTTAGATATTGTATATGCATTTATTTATTTTTTCCATCTTCAAGGGATGAGCAAAACCATCCCTTTCACTCTTTCATGGTTGATTATGCCATCATGAAGCCTTCAGGCTACTTTTAACCTCCTTTTTATTTGAAACAGGATACTTTCTTGGGGTATCGTTTCCTTTATGGCTTTACCTTCTCATTGTGATTAGAGTAACAGAGTATTCTCAGATACATTCCTGATGCTAGTAATTCTGTGTAATCTGTACCTATGATTTTTAATTCTTAATTGTTATATTTAGGTTTTAGACCGAGGCCTAAAACAATAAGTACCTCATAAGAGTGTAACTATGCCTCTCCAGTCACACTGAACTAGCTTCTGAAACTCCAGAAAAAATGACTAGTTTCTGCAAATGTGATTAAAGAAAGTAAATCAGAAAAGGCACCTCTGTCATTTACAGATAACAGGCTAAATCTTGCACTCCTTACTTAAGTCTTACTCATACAATATTCCTGCTATAATTTGACTTTGCAGCTAGTTTTTCCTGAGGAAAGACTAGATGAATGCTGAGTAATGACATCAAGATTATTTCTTGAGAAGTTAATGAAGTGTCATGTTTAAGGGCATTACTTCAATTTGAGGGACAAGTACAGTCACATTATCTAATACTTCCCACTGCTGAAGTTCCTGTGTTACCATATTCTAAGAATGATTTTGTACAGGCAAGTGTAATGAAAATAAAACATATTAAACGTGTTAATATGGGTACCTGCTGGCCTCAACTAAGTTCATCCCATAACTGCCCGGGGCATTACTGCTCGCATTGCTATGGCATTACGTGGCACAGGCGCTGAGGATCTCCTGTGTTTCCTAAGGCTGAGTAAGCTGTTGTGGGGAATGCTTCCTGCTGCCATGCCTTGCTTTGGAGGGAAGGGGCCCACAGTGCACGTTGCCTGGACGCCTTGGGCCAAGAGTAGGTGGACACGTCAATAAAACCAGTCATGCCTAAGGCACAACCAGGTGTCGTATCTTTCCACCATGGCAGCTGAGGGGTGGCCAGGGATGACTAATGTTACCATCAGGGTGAGATTGGCATCAGCTAAATGACACCAGAGCCGTGCAGGTAAGGGAAGTCACTGCCATAGAGACCTCAACAGTGCAGACAGACGAGAAGGCAGGAAAGTATAGACTTGTTTTCCTGTATTTCTCTAGCTGATGAAATGATGCTGAATCTGCTTACATCAATCTGATCTAGGTAACAAAGGCTGTCAATAGCAACACTAGCAGGTAAAATTCAGGGTGTCCAAATTCCTTTGTGGCACCTCGATCCAGTTTGATGTACACATAATGAACTCATGCACTTGGGACAGCACCTGCAATGGACTTGTGGTGCAGCTGTGTTCATTCTCTGCACCGGGAAACATGCTGGGCTGAAAAGCAGGAGCACTTCAAGCCATCAGCTCTCTTTGGGAACCTTTCTGCCTGTTACATAGTGCTTGTCGGAGTCCTGCTGCTGTGGTATTCCCAGGTGGATGGCTGCCATACATAACCACTTTGAGTAGCACTGAAACCACAGCAGCCTTCTGGAGGAGAGCTGTGTCCTGAGAGCTCTTATTCCTACAGCACTCAGTGCTCTGGGTGCAGAGAGCGTGTTGTGGATCTATGGAGCCTAGGAGGGAAAGAATTAAAGCTCTATTCAGGATCAGAAAGACTGATATTTATGGCATTTGAGACAAGAATGAGCTTCAGGGCAAGGCTTAAAGCATTGGGTTTTGAGGAGTTTGTGGTCCTCCAACTCTGCCCCATCTCATGGGCCTGAGGTGGATGGTGACAATATTTCCTGGCGTAGTACAGTAATGGGTCTGGTTGTGCCTACCCGGGGAAAAAAACATGAGATTTGTCACTTCTGAGCTAAACTCTTCTTATTTCTTAGTTATGTTAATTTTCCCTCTACTTCTGGTTTAGTTTTTGAACTTGGATGTTCAAAATATGTAAATGCACATTGATTTCAAATCACGTGAGCATATATACAAAATGTGTTGTCTTCTGGACTAAGTTAGTTTATTCCAGGTAATGGACCAATTTAGGATGTCTATTCCTGTAGTTCATAGTGAGGTTAATCCAGCACAAAATGAAAATAGCCTAAAAAATGATTGCAGGTACAGCTCAGGGCACTTCTTGAAACCTGTTCATTTGGTCTTTTGACAGAGTCTATAAATAAAAATGTAGCTTACTTTTTAAAGTTGTGAAATATACAGTCCACTGCTACTACTATGTTTTTTGAATGACATTTAGCATAGCGAATTTCAGGACATTTTTTCCTACTGTTATATGAGTACCAGCAGAAATTGTCATGAATAAAAATGAAATCTGAAACAGTATTTTTCTCAACTTTGCATGTGTTATTTTCAAGCGCAATATTTGCCCTCTATGAGCATAAGTCTGGAGATTTCTGGGGCTTTTCTCATCTTGAACTCAGCAGACAGAGACATCATGGGTATTCTATATAGAGACCAAGGACAAACATTTCACCTGGGTCTTTTCTGCATAGCATTTCATTTGTTAGGACTTGATAACTTGTTGAGATTGGATGGAATAAAATCTCTTCGATGATGAGTTTTTGTGCAGTTGAGCAGATGTGGCCTCAGGGCTGTATTGGTTGACTCATTTTCATTTAAAATACACAATTTTGCCAGCTGGAAACTGCCAGCCCTTTTACACATATATGAGTTCAGGGATTTTGTGCTATGCATTGTTGAGTTTGGTGCAGCAGCATCTCTTTTGAAACGTTTTCATAGTCGCAGGATTTAACAGCCTTATATAGCCCTATTCACCTCAGAGATTTTATTGCTAGAAGTTTAAAAAGTGCTCCCCAACCAATGTTTCTTTGAGTTTCGAAATGTTCAAGTTTAGACTGTGCACTTTAGATGGCTTCATACTGCCTTCATTTAAAATTTTGATGACCTGTAGAAGAGTTGGAAAAACTCCTAAGGATATTGTAGGTGCTCTCATCACCTGGGGGTCTGTTTTAATCACTGCCAGATTTTTCAAAAAAATATGCTGTAACCCAGAGAGAAATCATGGGTCTCATAAAATTGGTAGATCAGGTTCTACTACCTGTGTTATGAAAGAGTTCAAGCCAGCTGGTTGTCACAGCATGTGTCTCACTATCTTAAAAAAGACACAAATCTGTGAGTTGACCCAGATTTTCTTTCTGAGAATCTATGCACTAGAAAGCCTCCAGTGTTTACTGTTGCCAGAGTACCAGAAATCTGAATTGTGTTAGGCAGTGAGAAACATAAAAGTAGTTCTGCTTCAGTAGGTCCTTTTTAAAGTATTACCAGACTCCTCTAAACAGATGACAGGGGAATAACTTTTGCCATTCCAATATGCAGCAGAATAACTGAACTTGGCTGTTGTAAAACAGAGATTCATCTGCATGAGCAAGTTTTAAAACTGATGGGCTGCCTCTGCTTTCAGACTTTATTATCATGCTAAATTCAAAATGGCTTTTGCCTGTATGACTGTAGAGAGCAGTGTTTCCAACATAACTTAATGGCTTGTGGTCTGAAGGATTAAGGTGATAAAGGGAAGGAGAGCAGGTCTGGGACTAGACTAGCTGTGAGCTACTGCAGTGTAGCCTGCACTACATTTCTGGGCTAGAATTTCCCTACTGGATTCCTGTTTATTAATCCCTAAGCCTTTTAATTAGGTCTTGTATGGAAAGTAGCAAAAACTGGATGGAGAGGTCATTTAACTTTCTCTTGATCCAAGCCACCCTTAGCAGAATAATTTTCATTTTATGCAGGAAGCTCTTGGAACCAGGCTATTATTCCACCATAACCTGTCTGTAGTGCTTCCACATGTACAGTGCTTTCTCCACACCTTTCAATACAATTGTCTCTAGGAAGTCTGTTGCCCTTTTTCGCTCCAAACCTACTGAAGTCAGTAGCCACATTTGCAGTGGACTTTGAATGTTTGCCTTAGATAAATAGGGAAGTATTTGCATTACCACAAATAATGTATCTTTCATGCAAAATTACATCTTACCTTATTATATTTTAGTGTTATTAAATTTAATGCCCTATTCTTGTTGTATAAATGTTGATGTTACTGTGCTGGTAAGTTTATTATCTTGTATTATACATGCAGTATCCTCTGATTTTTTTTCCATAGAGCTTAATGGGACCATTACATCTCAGAAGGACTGAGGAAAACTAGTTTTCAGTGGACTACCTATTGCCTGGATAAATATAAGTAGGAAAGTAAGAAGGAAGAACTATATTATTAAGTCCTAGAACTTCCTTTTGTAAAATATATAACCGAGTCTCACAATTTACAGCATTTTAATACTTTTCCTATCGTGGGCTAATATAATATCCTTTTCTATAAAAAGAGTATTATGTTATGTGTTTTGTGATGCAAGTCTTGCAGTCCTGGGGCAGTGGTGATAGGACCTGAATCAACTGACTATGGGAATAGCTGCCTCACTTTCATGGACTAGGTTTCATGGACTAGGTTTCATGGACTAGGTTTGCATTTTGCATTAGCTGGAGTTTTGGACCATTATTTGTAAATTTTAAAACCAGGAGTCAAGATAGGTTTGCAGGTACAACTTTTGTAATTTACTGATCGCACAGACAATGTGCAGGGTGTGTTTCTCCAAGTTCTGTGTAAGAATCCACATGGTGGTTTGGTTGCCTTTCACCTGGAGAAGCAAGAATTAACATGTTCACCCCTTGTCTTAGCTGCATGCAAGGATAAACCTTTATCCTACCATGAAAACACAAGAGGAATAAATTCAGCCTGTGAAATCACACCCATTTCCAGTGGAATGGTCAGCAAATATCAATTCTAAGCTTTTATTTTCCTTTAATGTGCAAAAATTCAGGCTGCGAACCTGCACTAAGCAAGCCTGGGAAAATATGTGCCTTCACCCAGACTAATAACACAGAGTTAACTACTTGGATTACAGAAGAAAGTGACTCATCTACAGATGACAATGGATTAAAAAAAGGGGGGGAAATTCCCTAAGTCTCATTACCCGTTCCTCCATACAGATAAGGAGGCACTTAAGGGAGTAGTACAAAAAACACAGCGCTGGAAGAGAAACTGTGTTTCAGAGTCCAGGTCTGCTAGGTGAGCAGTGAAGGTCATGTAATCCCTTCCAGAATCTGCTGAATCTTGAGTTAAAACTAGTTTGGTGTCTGAGGGAGGGTGCTGCTTGGTCCCTTTATTTCTTTTGGGAAGGATACTTCTGGTAATTTACCTTATGTCAATGTGGTTTCCTCCGTCTTTAGAGTTTCCACATTGACAAGAGCGATCTTATCCACATACTGATTTTATTTTGCTATTTGAAGGTAGATCATTCTAAAATTGCTCCTATGCTCAGCTTGGAATTTACTGATGGGTTATTATGCTGCCAATAATTCACTAGTGAGGTCTTCCACAAATCTATAATGAAGCACAAGAAATTGTGAATGTGTAGGGAAAGCATTCCTAATAACAGCACTGCTGTGGTGAAGTGATTTTGACTAAACAATACTAGAGAGTGACACTTCAAACATTTGAAAATAACACTAAATTGAAAAATATACTGAGAAAATATGACAAATATGAGAGTGTATTTGCATTTTTTCTGGGACAAATATAGGGCAGGTGATTTTGAATCAGAGTTTCAGCCTGGCAAAGGAAGCTGATGCAGTGACAATGGGCACCAACGACAAAGGAAAGGTCAATTACCTTTGTTCCCATGAGATGGCACCCTGAACCAGCAGCACACATAGGGATGGGTTCAAAGATAGGTTTTTTCCATGTAAGGAATGTATCACAGGTGTTTTGGTGAGAAGTTATTAATCCAAAGCATTGTCTCTCTGCTTTTGTTTCATGGAAGTTGATCTTTGTACAGTTTCGGAGTAATGTGTTAGATTTTTATGTCTCATTTACATATATGAATTTCCCCTTCAATTTCAAATTCCTAGTTATATTGCAAGGCTATTCCAAGCAGTCAGTCAAATCTGTGTCTTTACTGAGTTGATTTACACTAAGCATTATGCCTGTTACTAAGTGTTGGGAGCAACACCTTTAGGGAAAATAGTCAAATCTTCAACAGTCCTATCTCTTCATATACAACTTTCTATCCACCAAAGTAAGGCCTTTGTTCTTGCTGAAATCTGTCAGCTGCTTGGTTGTCTATTTCGTTTTTTTTTTTTCCCCAGTGAAATATATACCTGAGTTCAGAAGAGTCTCACCAAAAAAAAAAAAAAAAAACCAACAAAAAACAAAACAAAACAAAAAAAAACAACAACAAAAAAAAACAACAAAACCAAAAAAAAACCAAACAAAAAACCAAACCAAAACCAAACCAAAAAAGCCTAACACAAAAGTGAGTGCATTAAAGTATGAGAAATTAATTTCCTGTCTGTTATTAGAAGTAACCACTGGTGAGTAATACTTTTGCGTCAGCAGAGATGTCTGAAGAAAACTATTTTGCTGCCATACGTGTTGGTTCAGTGTGTTGCTATGTGACACCATTCTCTACATGTATTGGTGAAGATGCCTTGGGAGGGAAAACAAAATAGGCTCTTTGTTGCTGTTCAGTTTATGTCCATCTCAATGAAACCATACAGTAATGCTTTATTATTGTGTTATTTCAATTTCAAATTAACTTGTGGTCAATGTGATCTTTTACCAGCATATCTTATGAAATGAAAAATACTTTGGCTTGTTCCTGTTATTAAATAGTAATATAGACCCATGCTATGTTCTGCTGTATATACTTGTTTACAGACACTGCAGTCTTTCTTACCCTTTATATTTCTAATTGTGTTAAAGCTGTAATCCACTAAATCAAAAAAAATTGTGCTAATAACCTTACATTGCTGATTTCCTTGCAAGATCCAAAGTTTACTGGATTAGAAGATCTTGAAGTAACTTGGTTAGAAGATCTTTCATTACTGAAAGCATAGAAAGAGGGCACCAGTTTTGCTCTGTTCATTACTCAGTCCCACTTGTAGCTGATTTCCTATGTGATCTTCTAAATATGCTGGCATTAATTGCAATCAGACATGCACTAAGAGTTAGTGATTAGAGGGAAGGAAAAATAAAGACTACAGTGGATGCTTTCAGCCTCTGAAATAATTGAAATGGTTTTTCATGCTATACTGAGCAGCAAGCATATTCCCTCCCCAAAATGAGCTTGTTTGAAGCGTGGGGAGAAGGCAGCTGGTGTTTTTTCCTTTCCAGAGGCGTGTAGGAACAGCGTTCCTAAGAGGGAGTGGCAGGGAGGGCCAGGGGAGTGAGGACTGAGTAACAGGAAAGTCACCTGGTGGGTTGCATCCCTTCTGCAATGGAGTCTGGCATGCCAGTGCCTGGCATGGCAGTTCAGAGATGCAGGCACACAAATGTAACTGCTGGATCCTAGCATTCAGCAACGTCTTTGGATTTTTCCTTGAGACCTGGAAGAGTGAGGACAGCAGTTCATTTATTACTTTGCCAGTAGACTGTAATTTGTCTATGTTAAAGGCTTCACACTTTAAGATTCAAAGTGTTCCATGTCACATCCTCACTGTGTCTACCTTATTCTTTCACCTTATTCTTCTTACCTATTTTTTGATAGGAGTTGTCCAATTCACAGGGGGCTTAAAAACAGGTTTTATCTTTTCATAAGGAAAAATTCTGTTATTGGTTCTGTTTGGTTTGTTTATTTTTTTTCTTTTTTTCTTTTTTAAAGTTTTTTATTTTTTTTTATTGTGGTGATAGAAAAACAGGCCATAATAGGTGAGAGTTGAAAATACTTTGAGATTAAACTAAGAACAGAACTAAGCTAGTGCAAGGTAAATGAAGGACATGGGGATGCTGATAAAGTAGTTATTACTCAGTCAGACTGAGGAAGAGTGTTCGTGGATACAGGACAAATGCATTGCTTCTTGACCTGTACAAACTTCAATAATCTGAGATCAGCATCTTCTTACTTTTCAAGTTAGCATCCTCTGCTTTTACACATCTTCCTTGTTGGGCTGTAAGTAACACCCAGTTATATACCAGCAATTCCCATATTGTATATAAGTATATATATATATGTATATATATAATACATATAATAAGTAGCTGGCAGAAAGTCACAGTTACTTTAACACTGCCTCTAAGAGCAAGTGAGCCCAAACCGTCCATGCTTAGAGGAGACAAATCTGCCCTGTGAGTCACTCAGTTACCAGAGCCAGTGTACTTCTTCACTTGAAGCGTAACAATTGCAGCAGTAATTACTAGTTTCATGGCACCATTATCAGAATTAATTAATTTCTCAGTGCTAACTAGGTCAGACTGAAGGATTCTGTACTGCTGCATGGTGCCAGATCTCAGCCATTGCAGAGCAGTTACTCAATGAAATGTAAGTGATGTTTACACAGCTCCGTCTTGGCAATGCAGAGCCCTTTCCCTTTTCCACTGCCCAGCCTTTGAGGCACGTACTTATATCTGTATTTCCTGCCTATCAGTAAGAAGGAAATGGATCTGGTGAGCTGTGCTGCCTCTATAAAGGCAGTCTGCCTGTTGTCCACCTCTCTGCAGTTTATCCAGAAGCTCCTGAGCTACTTCACAGTGACCATACTTGTTAGATCTGGGTCTGAAAAAGGTTTGCTTCTGCAGAGATGTCAAACACTTGGCTTTAGATTACCTGCAGACATCTGAGAAGAATCTGGCAGCCAAAATTATTGTGTATTTTCATAAACATTTCTCTCACAGAAGGCTTAATTAGATACATAACAATGATGCCCCAGATGGCACAATTTAACCAGCTGGCTTGTATCTTATTTTAATTGCTAAACACATCCACACCCTGTCTTTGTTATGAATTCAGTTATGGAAAAGGATATGAATTTTAAATTGCTGTCTGGCAGTGTTGGAGGGTGAACTCCATCTGCATCACAGAAAAAAAAAATCATTTGGTTGATAAGAGCTCAGGAGCCTTTTGGAAGGAAACATGGATAGGATGCTGTGGTGTGGCCTGATTTATGCTCAAAGCAACACAGAAACATGTAATTCCAGAAGGAGATACCATCTTCCCAATTCCCACTGTCACCAAGGAAGTACCAAGCTGGTGAAAATGCATCTTTTGGTGTCCTACTCCTTTCATTTGGGCAGCTGGGCACATCAGCACTTCAAACCTGAAAGCAATTCAATTATCTTGCTTATGCTTTTTGAGGTCTGAAAATATGCAGGGCTACCTGGGGTTACTGAGGTGTGAACCTGAGCTGTGCCTGTGGTGTGGGGCCATTTCTTCATGGCCACGGCCTCCCAGAGGGTACTTGCTGGTGTACTTGGCTGCCCAGCCAGGGGATTGTGTGGAGCAGGGATAGGACACCTCTTTCTTGGTAAGGACTGCATGCATCTTTCAAATTATAGAGAATACACCGGGTGGGCACCACCGGCCCCTCTCCCTCTCCCTTTCTTTTCCCTCCCTGTCATGTTCATCAGTACTGACATGGGCTGTTGTACCTGAACCCAGTGGTGCCCATTCTGGGAGTGAAGGTGTGAGATTTTCTGTTCCCCTGCCACGTCTGGGGACAGCTGGCAACAGGGAAGGCTGCCTCCCCTGCAAAGGACATGGCTGCTTATGGGAGGGAGCTTTGCTTTACAGCAACAAGAAGATGTTTTCCTTTGATCATTAACTCCAGTTTGACCTTGGGCTTTTTAGGCAGCCAAACACACACATATGCCTCGTAGGCAGAGTTAAGATACCGTCTTAATGCATGTACAGATGCAAAGTGCCCAGCCACACACTTCTAAATGTTTTGGTTTTCTTCTGGATCTCTTTTTCACGATTACAATTTTTCTGCAAATAGCGGTAATCCCATTTGGAGTTTCTTGGAGTGCTGGTTTTGTTGAGGTCTTTTAATTGCTCATCAACTCCTGCATTCGCTCCTTCGTTCGTTCTTGTCTGGTGCCTTTTGTGCTGCGGTTGCTGAAGGCAACACACAGGGCTGCTCTTTCCTGCATGGCTTGTTGTTGTCTTCAGTGGCTGGGCAGCAAAGACAACTCTGGTGTGAATCATTTTGCTCCTCCAATGTAGGAGTTGCCACGAAGAATGATTAAGGGAGGGGAGAAAAAAAAGCGAGAGTGCGAGTCAATGTGTGTGTGTGTGCACAAACTGAGGTTGGGGAAAGTGGGGAGTGGTGTCAATGAGTAGGCAAGTAACAGAGTCTTTCTGCTCAGCAAGGTTTTCTGCACGGGCAGCTGGTTCTTCGTGCTGGGCTCACTTCATTGATTCGTTTACCAGGATTATAGCCTTGCAAAGTAAGTACAGCTTTTTTCTTTCTCTGATACTTTAATTTATGCTGAGCTAATAGTTAACAAATCTCTTATGTGAAACGTAATTGCGTGGAGGGAGTGGGATAAGGAATTTGTACAAAAAATGTACACTTGGAATCAAATAAGCTTTTTTGCCTTCCCCAACAACAGTGTTTTGGTTTCACTTCAAAACTGCTGCAATTGCTATGCTAGATTTCTTTCTTTTTCAAAAGATTCATTGGAAGCATTGAAAAAGATCTGGCAGGTGAGACAGCAAGGGTGTTAGGAATCATTAAAATATGGTGGTTTATTGCAAATGGCTATTCCCATATCAGAAAAAGCAGGTTGTGTATGATGCCATGAAAATCCTCCATGTGCCAAAGTAGGATTTAGTCTGGTTTGTAAGTCTCTGCTAGAGAGGAATATTCTCATTTTCTGCAGAGGTGTGTATGCTCCACTCTGTTTGATCTGAGTTAATAACAAATGACTAACCCACACTTGTCTAAGTGAAGGACAGGAGCTTAGGCATAGTAATTACAATTCTATTTTCAGTGCGACCATTTAGTTTTGAAGAGTTCATTGGCCATTGAATTACTACAAAGCATATTGCAGTGGCTTGTTTCTCTTTCCTTCTTGGAGTGACTTTCCCTGCTGTGTTGCTAACTGTGCTTTTTCCTTGGCCATATGAGGTACTCTGGTCCCACATCAGTCTGATGTCTTGCACTCCTCAATGTCTCTTCAGAGGAAATTGTGTTCTTGTTTTTAATCCAAGTGGTTTGTCAGGTGAGAGTTGTCATTTCTGTAGAAGAAGAAAAGCTCACGGAAATCTTTTATTTCCTTTGTATCTTGTGTTTGCTGAGTAAGAACTGAAGTGGGGTCATGTTAAACTCTTGATCTAGTTTCAATATTAATGCCTCACTTGTGAAATTTCCGTGTGGGTTGTTTCGCATAATTCATCCTCTTGGAATTTTGTTTGGACTGGAGAGACTACTGCACCGGCACTCACAGCTCCTGAAATATAAACCCAAATATAAGCCCTCAGCTCTGGATGGCCAGCATTGTCTGTGCTTTATCTGCCACAGGTATCTTCTCCTGAAAGGACTGCTTAACCGAGACAAGGATAAATAAATACTGTTCTGCTTTATCGGATTATTCCTACCATACAACTAACTTGACTTGTCAGACGTTTGCACACAGATGTTGCTATTCTTGTGATTATATTTTTAAATATAGTTATATTTAGATTTTCCCTTAGTAAGCGGATAGTAAAAAAAAGCCTCTCTGATGTTTTTTTTGGGGGGGGGGCATTTGTTGTAGTTGTTGAATCCAAGAGCGACTAAGCAAAAATGGTGTCTTATACCAATAAACAAGTTTAAAACAGGTTTTTCTGAACTGGTTCCATAGGCTTTCAGCTCCCTTCTGTATCTGAAATGTTTTCTTTCATGCTGTGACAGTCACAGTTTTAAATAAAGTTGGGTGGATCGCAAGCTCCAAGTGCTTAGAAGATGCCCCACTGCTGCGGGCCTTTCTGGAAATGCTGACATCCTGCTTTCCTGGAAAGGAGGGACTCATAAGAATCCAGGCAGAAGGCCTTTTTAAAATTTCATTTTCAGTTTTTTGACTCCTCCCTGTTTGAGGGTTCCCTGTGATTACTGACTCAGGAGCTATGTCTCTTTTCTGAGACTGTTAATGGGCAGCTAATGGGCTTTCCTCTCACTGGGAGCCTCAACCCTTCTCACTTGCCTGGAACTGGCTTTACTGGACTTGCAAGGCTTGGGGTGCTCAAAGCTTTAAAGAGATTTAAGATTTTTTAATATTCAATACTGGAAATTATTTTCAGTAA
The DNA here is from genome assembly GCF_009819655.1 of Sylvia atricapilla. Lineage (NCBI taxonomy): Eukaryota > Metazoa > Chordata > Aves > Passeriformes > Sylviidae > Sylvia > Sylvia atricapilla. Next base: position 70,069,629 of record NC_089140.1, on the reverse strand, counting down.
TATGAATGTTGGAATAGAATAGAATAGAATAGAATAGAATAGAATAGAATAGAATTTTATTATAATAAGAATAAGAATAAATTTTATTCTTAATTTATTAATAGTAATTAATAAATTAAGAATAAAAACCTGAGTGACCAGTTGAAAAAGTGGTGGAATAAAAATTATTCTTTGCTATCCGGCCAATCATTCGAGGTTAAGGGTGCAACTGAGCTTTTTTTCCCAACAAAATGTTCTAAATGATCCTTACTTCAATTGTATCATTAAAATAAAAAAAAATAAAATGGAGAGCTTTGCCACTACCAGCAACAGTTTCACTCTTCTCCAAAGAAGTTCTGAGAATATGAGCAGTTACTGGGTGAACAAAAGTACATAAAAAGTTTACCATGAAGTACCTCCTGTTTCTCTCACTGGAAAGAAACATTGAAACTGTATGAAAAAATAATCCAACCTGAAAAGTATCAGAGATACTATTGAGGTCAGAGCAGTTTTTAACTGGCATAAGGGAGAAAAATTTAATTCAATGATGTAAAATTTCCTATTTTATTCTCTTACTCTGAATGTCTTGCAACCCAAGGAAGTGAAACACAAGTGGCACATCTACATCTTAAAATTAACATTAAGCCAGAAAGGAGCAAGGGGTATTTTTAATTGATTATGTTTTCATATTGATTTTTAGCCTGTAAGGAAGATCCAGAGGCCCAAATAGAATAATGTCATGCCAGCTAATACTAATAATATACTCTATTAACAAATTAAATTTTTTCAGGTGCATGATTCATAAGATTTTCTTTGTATTATTTGTCTTTTTGAGGGTGGTAAATGTTTACTGAATGACGCATTCTTGACTCTTGGTGATTTTCCAGCGGTTCCTCAGTAAGAAATACCTGTGAAGTTAATACTTGCCCCAAGTCTTCAATTTTGGGGGGTGGTGCTGGGGTGGGGTGGGGCAGAGAGAGAGAGATTGAGAAGCAGACACAGTATAGGAGTGTATCGTGTGCTCATGCAAGAATGGCTGAGTTAATGGCAAGATAAGTTATGTAGCCCGTGCAGGGAATTTTTTTAAGACATGCACAAGCACAAAAGAGCACGTTTGTGATAAGCAATTGCAGAGAGGCATTTTAAGGAATGATTTTATGTTCGCTTCTTTGCCCTGTTGTTCCAAGTTACTCCCTCATTAGCAGTCTCAGTCCTTCAGACTTGTTCTTGTCTTTGGCACTGTTCTGTCTAAGGTTCTCCTCCCTTAAAAGCTTCACTTTTCTGGTAGTTAGTTGCTTTCATGCCTGAGAAATTGCGTCTACATAAACGAGGTGGATGGTTGCAGTGCTAGGCTGGCACTTGGTCCTCTCTTTACACCCATATGATGTCTGAGACGTTTCCTGAACCTCGATGTGACATCAGCTTGATGCCTGCTGATGCTGTAAAGTGGAATCTCTCGTGGAAAAATTTCTCCTTACCAAGCAGCTGCCAGAGACTGCCAGAGTACTGGAACAGAGACAAGTCCAGCCAGACCCATTCTGAATTCTGAGTCTGACAAGACCTCTGAATGCTGCAAAGCCTACTCCTCTGTATTTTCATGTGGGGATAAGTTTCTCCAGTGAAATATGTTCAATGCTTGCTGTCTTCAAGATAAACTTTTTTTTTTTTTTCTTCTCTCAGTGGGAGGAGATTTGTTAGCAAACAGTTTGTTGCTAACACCAACAGCCAGAACATTTTGCAAGAGTGCAGGGCTGATTAGGTGTGCTTTTCTAATGCTGACTTAAAAAGCCTGGGTTTAATGCCAGTATATCTTTTTTTAAAAAAACTTGATTGAATGCAGTGCATTTCACTAAACTTTTATACTGCATCTTTTAGCCCTTTTAGACAAACTAGTTGTCAGGTAAAACAATTGACTTACCTAGCAGATCCAAGAACACAGCATGTATAAGTTAATTAAAATAAAAATGAAGACATTTCTTTTGTAAAAGGCCTTCTGTAGTCAAACAGGTCTTACAAGTAAACAAAAGTGTTTTCTCTACTGTGATGCAGCCAAATGACGTGCCTGTTCTGTTACTCCCAGAAAAATAGTTATAAAAATTTATACTACCACAAATTATTTGGAAGTCATTACTACTGTCAAGTACCACAGCTGCTCCAGAGTGTCTCTGTACAATGGGGTCAGATGTTCAGCTACATAATGTATGGGCAGCATAACACATGCAAAAAATTCAATTTCCTTTCTGTCTTTGTCAATAGCTTAGTTGGTTTAGCACCAATTTTAACTGTTTCCTTTTTTTCAGGGATACGTGGTATTGGGGGGCATAGTAAGTGTGAAATTCACTATGCCAAAGGGCTCATCTTCTGTGTGATTGCTGTTCTAAAGCCAGACTTGTGCTATTGACAGAAATTCTGGGGTTCACCCTTCTTGGCTTGAATCTACACAAATGTGCTCAGACTAAAGTGCAACTTTGGGTATGTGAAAGCACCTTGGAAGATGGGAATAGTTTCTGGTTTCCCAGAGCACGGACAGCAACAACTGTGCCTTGCCTTTCCTGACTGCACAGGTCATGTAACAGCCCTGTGGCAACTGCAGTTACTAAGAGTGGCTAGGAAAACCTTTGAGTTGGAACAGTGTAAGTGATGGGTGGGCACACTGGTATTTTTTAGAAGGCCTCCTTTAAGTTTCTAAAATAATCTTAATGTACAGGACCAGGCAGCTTTCTGGAGACTTCTAGCAAGGTCAGGGATAATGGGAATCAACCCTGAGAGGATGGACATGTACCAAAGCAAAAGGTCTAATGGACAATTAGCCATGAAGCAAGAGATAGAAAAGTTATGAGACCATTTAAAGACCTGTCTAAGAGCCAGGAGAGCCCAGAGCATAGGTGAATTTCCTTGTGAGTTGGCACATTTTAAGAGTATCTATTAAAACCAAATCAAATTCATATGTGTTCCATTTGACTCAGGTGTGTGTGGGTTGCCCTGACCCACACAGATTTTCTCAAGTGTTTCTGATAATTCTGGTTCTACACAACACATGGCATTGCCTGCTGTCACTTGAACATGATGGCTATTACTGAACCTCTCCTCTCCTCTCCTCTCCTCTCCTCGTCCTCTCCTCTCCTCTCCTCGTCCTCTCCTGCTCCTCTCCTCTCCTCTCCTCTCCTCTCCCTCTCCTCTCCTCCTCCTCTCCTCTCCTCTCCTCTCCTCTCCGCTCTCCTCTCCTCTCCTCTCCTCTCCTCTCCTCGCCTCTCCTCTCCGCTCCTCTCCTCTCCTCTCCTCTCCTCTCCTCTCCGCCCTCTCCTCTCCTCTTCCTCCCCTCCTCTCCTCTCCTCTCCTCTCCTCTCCTCTCCTCTCCTCTCCTCCCTCTCCTCTCCTCTCCTCCCCAGTCCAGA